>NC_090441.1:177085893-179585893 GCF_031143425.1 Pleurodeles waltl | reverse complement strand
GAAGTGGGGGAGACTTCAAAGAGTGGCTAAGAAGTGCACCAGGTCCCCTTTCAGTTCAACCCTGTCTGCCAGGGTCCCAGTAGGGGGTGTGGCAGTCCTTTGTGTGAGAGCAGGCCCTCCACCCTCCCAGCCCAGGAAGACCCATTCAAAATGCAGATGTATGCAAGTGAGGCTGAGTACCCTGTGTTTGGGGTGTGTCTGAGTGAATGCACAAGGAGCTGTCAACCAAGCCCAGCCAGACGTGGATTGTAAGGCACAGAAAGATTTAAGTGCAAAGAAATGCTCACTTTCTAAAAGTGGCATTTCTAGAATAGTAATATTAAATCCGACTTCACCAGTCAGCAGGATTTTGTATTACCATTCTGGCCATACTAAATATGACCTTCCTGCTCCTTTCAGATCAGCAGCTGCCACTTCAATAGTGTATGAGGGCAGCCCCAATGTTAGCCTATGAAGGGAGCAGGCCTCACAGTAGTGTAAAAACGATTTTAGGAGTTTTACACTACCAGGACATATAACTACCCAGGTACATGTCCTGCCTTTTACCTACACAGCACCCTGCTCTAGGGGTTACCTAGGGCACACATTAAGGGCGACTTATATGTAGAAAAAGGGGAGTTCTAGGCTTGGCAAGTACTTTTAAATGCCAAGTCGAGGTGGCAGTGAAACTGCGCACACAGGCCTTGCAATGGCAGGCCTGAGACAAGGAAAAGGGGCTACTTAAGTGGGTGGCACAACCAGGGCTGCAGGCCCACTAGTAGCCTTTAATTTACCAGCCCTATGCACATGAAGTGCACCTTACTAGGGACGTATAAGTAAATTAATAGTCCAATCAGGTATGATTCAAGGTTACCATGTTTTAAGGGAGAGAGCATATGCACTTTAGCACTGGTTAGCAGTGGTAAAGTGCGCAGAGTCTAAAAACCAGCAAAAACAGTGTCCAAAAAGTGGAGGGAGGCAGGCAAAAAGTTAGGGGTGACTACCCTAAGGCTGTCAGGTCTAACAGTCGCAAACTGCGCCTCTCTAAATTAGAAATCGCAAATAAGGATTCCTTATTTGTGATTTCTTAGCACATGCATGAAGCCATTCCTAAATGCGATTTTGGCATTTAAGAATCGCTAATTACCACCAAGTTGAACTTGGTGGTAACCATGTGCAAAATTTAAAAATGCATTTAAAATGCATTTTTAAATTGTACATGTAAAGCACACATGCCCTTTTGGCATGTGTGCACCTTACATGTTCCCACAAAAACTTTTGGGGTGCAGCAGAGGGGGCCTTAGCCCCCCAGCACCCTGGGGTTTTGCATTTCCAAAATTGCGATTTCTGGTTCAGAAATCGCAATTTTGGAAATGGAAAAAATTTGCAGTGCTATCGCAATTTGCGAATCAGTAATAGCATTTGCGATTTTTAAGAAATCACTATTACCGATTCGCAAATGTGATACATGGCACTTTGCGAGTCGGAAATAGCGATTTCTTAAAAATTGCTATTTCCGAATCGCAAAGGGCTGTGATGATACATCTGGCCCTTAGTCTCCAGCATTCGTAGAAAATACACATCCTTACGTAGGGACATTTTCTTGGAACATCTGCGTGTTAGTTATAAAGACACTTTCTAGTCCTAGTACACGTCGAGAGGGAGATTCCAGCCAGGGACCCACAACTGTATGCTGAATGCCCCGTTGCAGATGCTGATGCAGATTACAGGCTTTTGCACAGGTCTGAAGGTCGATGTCCTCCTGGGGGAACCTGAAAGGCAGGCTTAGAGCTTAAGATGCTGTGCTCGAAAATACAACTTAGAGAGAGAATAACCTAGCGGCACTATGATAGCTTTATTCTTTGTCTTCACTCTCATCGTTACTATTTTAATATTACTGTGTTGTGTAGTTCTGGTTATTGCAGCTCATTTTTTGCTATCTAAAATGCAGTCGTTTTATAAAACTAATCTTTAAAACTTACACTGCTTCTATTGTCATTTATATATGAGACCGCACTGTGTATGAGAGAACCGGTTGTGACCTGAGTGACAACGACTTCCCTGAGAAGTATTAAGATGTCATGCGCTCGGCTGCCCAATTGTCTCTACCATTTGGGAGAGATGAGGCACTGCTAGTTAGCCGGAGCCAAACCCGGATTTAGAATGACAAGTGTCATCCACCGTGGGTCAGACTCAGTCCCCCACACTGTGAATGATCTTGCCGCTCAAAATCCAGTAGTCTCATTAGGATAATGAGAGCCTATGTGACACTACTATACCACTTATATCACTTAGCACTATATCGTAAGAAAACACAATACTTAGAGTTACTAAAAATAAAGGTACTTTATTTTAGTGACAATACGCCAAAAGTATCTCAGAGGATATACTCCCTTAGGAGGTAAGTAAAATACACAAAATATATACACAAACCAAAATCAGGTAAGTAAACAGTTAGAAAAGTAGTGCAAACACTGTAGAACACAATAGAATGCAATAGGAGACAATAGGCCTAGGGGCAACACAAACTATATACTCCAAAAGTGGAATGCGAATCACAAATGGACCCCAGGCCTAGGGTAGTGTGTAGAGGGTTGCTGGGAGTATAATAAAACACTAAGGGTGTCCAAGATACCCCACCCCAAGACCCTGAAAAGTAGGAGTAAAGTTAGCCTACTACCCCAGAAAGACAGTAAAGTCGAGATAGGGGATTCTGCAAAGACAACAACTGACTACAAAGCACTGAAGATGGATTCCTGGACCTGAGGACCTGCAAAGGAAGGGGACAAAGTCCAAGAGTCACGCAAGTGTCCAGGGGGGGGGCAGGAGCCCACTAAACCCCGGATGAAGGTGCAAAAGGGCTGCCTCCGTGTGGAAGAAGCCAAAGATTCTGCAACGGAAGGTGCCAGGAACTTCTCCTTTGGTCAGAAGATGTCCCGCAGCGTGCTGGAGGATGCAGAGTTGTTTCCATGCAGAAATATCACCAACAAGCCTTGCTAGCTGCAAGAGTCACAGTTGAGGATTTTGGATGCTGCCAGGGCCCAGGAAGGACCAGGAGGTCGTCTCTTGGAGGAGGAGACAGAGGGGGTGCTCGGCAACGCGGAGAACCCCTGCAGAAGCAGGCAGCACCCGCAGAAGCACCTAAACAGGCATTCAGAAGATCTGAGCATGATGGTCGACTCAGCACAACAAAAGGGAGTCCCACAAAGTCGGAGTCCAACTCAGCGAGTTGGGCAATGCAGGACAGAGTGCTGGGGACCTGGGCTAGGCTGTGCATGAAGGAAGTCTTGCAAAAGTCCACAGAAGCCCGAGCAGCTGCAGTCCACGCAGTACACAGGATTACTGTCTAGCGTGGGGAGGCAAGGACTTACCTCCACCAAATTTAGACAGAAGGGCCACTGGACTGTCGGGGACACTTGGATCCAACTCCTGTGTTCCAGGGACCAGGCTCGTCAAGATGAGAGGGGACCCAGAGGACCGGTGGTGCAGAAGTTTGGTGCATGCGTTGGCAGGGGGAAAATTCCGTCGACCCACTGGAGATTTCTTCTTGGCTTCCAGTGCAGGGTGAAGGCAGACAGCCCTCAGAGCATGCACCACCAGGAAACAGTTGAGAAAGCCGGCAGGATGAGGCGCTACAATGTTGCTGGTAGTCTTCTTGCTAGTTTGTTGCGGTTTTGAAGGCGTACTGGAGCAGTCAACGGTCGATCCTTGGCAGAAGTCAACGAGAGAAGTGCAGAGGAACTCTGGTGAGCTCTTGCATTCGTTATCTGGGGAGATGCCCACAGGGGAGACCCTAAATAGCCCTCAGAGGAGGATTGGCTACAGAGAAAAGTAAGCACCAATCAGGAGGGGTCTCTGACGTCATCTGCTGGCACTGGCCACTCAGAGGTGTCCATTGTGCCCTCCCACCTCTGCATCCAAGATGGCAGAGGTCTGGGACACACTTGAGAACTCTGGGCACCTCCCCTTGGGAGGTGCTTGTCAGGGGAGTGGTCATTTCCCTTTCCTTTGTCCAGTTTCGCGCCAGAGCAGGGCTGGGGGGAACCGGTGTAGACTGGCTTATGCAAGGAGGGCACCATTTGTGCCCTTCAAAGCATTTCCAGAGGCCAGGAGAGTCTACTCCTCCCAGGCCCTACATACCTATTTCCAAAGGGATAGGGTGTAAGACCCTCTCTCAGAGGAAATCCTTTGTTCTGCCTTCCAGGGACTGGGCTGCCCAGGCCCCAGGGGGGCAGAAACCTGTCTGAGGGTTGGCAGCAGAGGTAGCTGCAGAGAAAACCCCGGGAAGTTAGTTTGGCAGTACCCGGGCTCTATGGTGGAGTCCCGGGGATGCATGGAATTGTCACCCCAATACCAAAATGGTATTGGGGTGACAATTCCATGATCCTAAACATGGTACATGGCCATGTTCTGAGTTACCATGGTGACGCTACATATAGGTATTGACCTATATGTAGTGCACGCATGTAATGGTGTCCCCGCACTCACAAAGTCCGGGGAATTTGCCCTGAACAATGTGAGGGCACCTTGGCTAGTTCCAGGGTGCCCTCACACTAAGTAACTTTGCACATAACCTTCACTAAGGGAGGGTTAGACATATAGGTGACTTATAAGTTACTTAAGTGCAGTGTAAAATGGCTGTGAAATAACGTGGACGTTATTTCCCTCAGGCTGCAGTGGCAGTCCTGTGTAAGAATTGTCTGAGCTCCCTATGGGTGGCAAAAGAAATGCTGCAGCCCATAGGGATCTCCTGGAATCCCAATAACCTGGGTACCTGGGTACCATATACTAGGAAATTATAATGGTGTTCCAGTGTGTCAATCAGAATTGGTCAAATTAGTTACTAGCCTGCGGTGACAATTTTAAAAGCACAGAGAGCATAAACACTGAGGTTCTGGTTAGCAGAGCCTCAGTGATACAGTTAGGCACCACACAGGGAACACATACAGGGCATACTTTATGAGCACTGGGTCCTGGCTAGCAGGATCCCAGTGACACGGGCAAAAACAAACATACATACAGTAAAAATGGGGGTAACATGCCAGGCAAGATGGTACTTTCCTACAGGTGTCTTGGACACCTTTCGTGTTTTCTTACACTCCCAGCGACCCTCTACACACTACACTAGGCCAGGGGTCCCTAAGTGGTTTGCATTCCACTTTCTTAGTATATTGTTTGTGTTGCCCCTAGGCCTATTGCATCCTATTGTATTCTACAGTGTTTGCACTACTTTCTAACTGTTTACTTACCTGATTTTGGTTTGTGTGTGTATTTTGTGTATTTTACTTACCTCCTAAGGGAGTATATCCTCTGAGATATTTTTGACACATTGTCACTAAAATAAAGTACCTTTATTTTTAGTAACTCTCAGTGTTGTGATTCTCATGATATAGTGCTATATGACATAAGTGGTATAGTAGGAGCTTTGCATGTCTCCTACTTCAGCCTAAGCTGCTCTGCTATACCTACCTCTATCAGCCTAAGCTGCTAGAACACTACTAATCTACTATTAAAAGATAACTGGACCTGGCACAAGGCGTAAGTACCATCAGGTACCCACTATAAGCCAGGCCAGCCTCCTACATTGGTGGTGCAGCGGTGGGATAAGTACTTGTAACTGCTTTACCACTTTGTCATTGGTGCTTTTCATAAGAAAAACATATTCCAAATACTTAAAAATATACAGTTAACTTAAACAGTCTAACTCTCTTTCTAAAAACTTTCTACAAAGTTTCTAAAAAGTTTTCTCTTTTCTTTAAAAGTTCTAAACACGTTTTTCTCTCTACCTTAAACTCTTTCTCACAACTATGTCTGTGGTAGAGGCCACCCCCACAGTTGTCCAGGCAACTTATGGTAGCTTGAACTTTAAAAGTTTGAAGGGTCTCTGTATAGAAAGAGGTTTAAGCATTGGTAAGAACCCTACCAAAGATCTTCTCCTTAGCCTCCTCCTAGAAAGTTACCAGAACCAGTCTGGCCCTTCCCCGAATCAGGAGGTAGAGGAGGGGGGTACCCAGGAAGAATCAGGGGAGGGCCCTGAGGACTCTGGGGAGGCTTCCTCCAAAGACCTGTCAGCTAACAGGCCATCTAGTGAAGCTGGTAGTGGGAGGGGGTCACAGATCAGTAGGGCACCTTTCACTCCAAAAGGCCAGGTAACTAGAGTTCAGGCAGTTAGAGACAGGTCCACTTCTGCCAATTCCCACATTTCCTCTGTGTCTTAGAATTCCCAAGCCTCCCACCCTGAGGATAACACCCTAGACAGGGAACTCAGAAAGCTGAGGTTGGAAGAGGCGAGACTGAAGCTAAGACAGCAGCAGTTGGCCTTAGACAGGGAATCTCTAGATGTAGAGAGGGAAAGACAGAAGTTGGGGTTAGTTCCCCATGGTGCCAGCAGCAGTGTTCTTGATAGTAATCCTGTAAGAGAACAAGATTCAAGAAACCTGCACAAGATTGTCCCCCCTTACAAGGAGGGGGATGATATCAACAAGTGGTTTGCTGCACTTGAGAGGGCCTGTATGGTATAGTTGGTCCCTCAAAGGCAGTGGGCTGCTATCTTGTGGTTATCCTTCACTGGTAAGGGTAGGGATAGGCTCCTTACTGTCAGAGAAAGTGATGCCAACAACTACAAGGTTTTGAAGGATGCACTCTTAGATGGATTTGGCTTAACCATTGAACAATACAGGATAAAGTTCAGAGATACCAGAAATGAGTCCTCTCAAGACTGGACAGACTTTGTAGACTGCTCAGTGAAGGCCTTGGAGGGATGGTTACATGGCAGTAAGTGACTGACTATGAAAGCCTATATGATCTTATTTCGAGAGAGCATATTTTGATTAATTGTGTGTCTGACTAGTTGCATCAGTACTTGGTAGAGTCAGATCTGACCTCTCCCCAAGAATTGGGAAAGAAGGCAGACAAATGGGTCAGAACAAGAGTGAACAGAAAAGGTCATACAGGTGGTGACAAGGATGGCAAGAAGAAGGATGGTAAGTCTTCTGACAAGGGTGGGGACAAAGATAAAAAGCATTCCGAGTCTTCATCAGGCCCACAAAAATCCTCTGGGGGAGGTGGGTCCAAATCCTCTTCTAACAATCAAAAAAAGCCATGGTGTTATTTATGTAAGAGTAAAGGCCATTGGGCAAGTGATTCCACCTGCCCAAAGAAAAACATCAGGGCTCCCACTACCACAACCCCAACTGCATCCTCTAGTGCCCCTAGTAATAGTAGTGGTGGTGGGAAGTCTACTACAAATAGCCAATTAAAGGGTGTAGATGGGCTCACCATTGGTAATGTAGTTGGGATTGGTCTTGTTAGGGAGACCACAGAGGCTGTTTTAGTCTTTGATGGTGGTATTGACTTTGCCACCTTGGTTGCATGTCCCCTTAATATGGGTAAGTACAAGCAGCTTCCCGCAATAAATGGTGTTGAGGTTGAGGCCTACAGGGATACAGGAGCCAGTGTCACTATGGTGATTGAGAAACTGGTTCACCCACACCTACTTGGTCAGCAGTACCAAGTGACTGATGCTCATAACAACACTCTTAGCCACCCCATGGCTGTTGTGAATCTCAACTGTGGGGGGAGAGGGGGGTTACTGGTCAAAAGAAAGTTGTGTTAGCCACCGATTTACCTGTAGACTGCTTACTAGGCAATGATTTGGAGACATCAACTTAGGCTGAAGTGGAGTTGGAGGCTCATGCAGCAATGCTGGGCATTCAAGGGCATATCTTTGCTCTCACAAGGGCTCAGGCCCAGAAGCAAAGAGGACAGGGAAGCTTGGATCCTGAAACAATGGACCAAGTGCTCCCAAAAAGCTAGGGGTGGAAATTGTAAATCCTTGCCCACTATCCCTCCCTCTCCAGAAGATTCCCCTTTTGCGGAAGAGGAATCCTCTCCCTGTGCAGAACCTACACCAGATGAGCTGGCAGCAGACATTGCTGAGCTTTTGGGTGCAGTGGGGCCTTCTAGGGAAGAGCTGAGTGTGGCACAGCAGCCCTGTCCCATACTAGAGGGTTTAAGACAGCAAGCTGTCAAACAGCAGAATGGGGACATCACTGATAGCCATAAGGTCTACTGGGAAGACAACCTCCTCTACACTGAGTCAAGGGACCCTAAACCTGGAGCTGTCAGGAGATTGGTCATCCCTTTGCAGTATAGGGAGTTTCTTCTGACCTTGGCACATGATATTCCTTTGGCTGGGCATTTGGGCCAGAGTAAAAGTTGGGACAGACTTGTTCCATTGTTTCACTGGCCCTACATATCAGAGGACACTAAGGAGTTTTGTCGCTCCTGTGTGACCTGCCAAGCCAGTGGCAAGACTGGTGACACACCTAAGGCCTCTTTAATTCCACTCCCAGTGGTTGGGGTGCCCTTTGAAAGGGTAGGGGTTGACATAGTTGCCCCCCTTGACCCTCCAACAGCTTCAGGGAATAGGTTTATCCTTGTGGTAGTGGACCATGCCAGTAGGTATCCTGAAGCAATTCCCTTAAGGACCACTACAGCTCCTGCAGTGGCAAAAGCCCTCCTGGGAATCTTTTCCAGAGTGGGTTTCCCTAAGGAAGTGGTGTCAGACAGAGGTAGTAACTTCATGTCTGCATTCCTCAAAGTTATGTGGAAGGAGTGTGGTGTAACTTACAAGTTCACTACTCCTTATCATCCACAGACAAATGGTCTGGTTGAGAGGTTTAATAAAACTCTCAAAGGTATGATCATGGGACTGCCTGAAAAATTCAGGAGGAGATGGGATGTCCTGTTGCCATGCCTCCTTTTTGATTATAGGGAGGTACCCCAAAAAGGAGTGGGCATTAGCCCCTTTGAACTTCTCTTTGGGCACCCTGTAAGAGGTCCCCTTGCTCTTGTGAAGGAGGGTTGGGAACAACCTTTAAAAGCTCCCAAGGAAGACATTGTGGACTTTGTACTTGGCCTGAGATCCAGAATGGCTGAGTACATGAAAAAGGCAAGTAAAAACCTTCAGGCCAGCCAAGAGCTTCAAAAGCAATGGCATGACCAGAAGGCTGTCCCGACCCAGTCCCACCCAGGACAGAAGGTGTGGGTATTGGAGCCTGTGGCCCCAAGAGCACTCCAGGACAAATGGAGTGGACTCCATCTCATTGTTGAAAAGAAAGGTGAGGTCACCTACTTGGAAGACCTGGGCACTGCCAGGAGTCCCCTTAGGGTGATCCATGTCAATCACCTAAAACCTTACTATGACAGGGCTGACTTAACCCTGCTCATGGCAACTGATGAGGGGCAGGAAGAAGAGAGTGTCCCTCTCCCTGACCTCTTCTCCACCACTGAGGCTGATGGCTTAGTAGAGGGAGTGGTGCTTGCAGATTGCCTTACTGCAGAGCGGAAAGACAACTGTATAAATCTCCTAGGCCAATTCTCTGACCTCTACTCACTGATCCCGGGTACAACTACCTGGTGTGAGCACACAATCAACACTGGAGACAGTTTACCTGTCAAAAGTAAGATTAATAGGCAGCCTGACCATGTCAGGGATTGCATTAAACAAAAGGTTCAGAAAATGTTGGATCTAGGAGTGATTGAGCCTTCTGAAAGCCCATGGGCTAGCCCAGTGGTGCTTGTCCCAAAACCTCACAGTAAAGATGGTAAAAAGGAAATTAGGTTTTGTGTTGCCTATAGATGTCTCAATCAAGTAACCAAAACTGGTGCTCACCCTATACCCAGGGCAGATGAGCTTATAGATACACTGTCTCCTGTCAAGTATCTAAGCACTTTTGACTTAACTGCAGGGTATTGTCAGATTAAGTTGTCAGAAGACGCTCAACCTAAAACAGCATTTTCCACCATTGGAGGGCACTACCAGTTCACTGTTATGCCCTTTGGTTTGAAAAATGCACCTAACACTTTTCAGAGGTTGGCGAATACAGTCCTGCAAGGATTGGAAGCTTTTAGTGCAGCATATCTAGATGATATAGCTGTCTTTAGCTCCACCTGGGATGATCACCTGGTCCACCATGGAAAGTTTTGGAGGCCCTGCAAAAGGCAGGCCTCACTATCAAGGCTTCAAAGTACCAGATAAGGCAGAAGAAAGTGGTTTATCTGGGCCACCTGGTAGGAGGGGAACAGATTGCACCACTGCAGGGATGATCCAGACCATTATGGAATGGGCTCCCCCTACAACTCAAACCCAGGTGAGAGCCTTCCTAGGCCTCACAGGGTACTATAGGAGGTTCATTAAGAACTATGGATCCATAGCAGCCCCTCTTAATGACCTCACTAGTAAAAAGATGCCTAAAAAGGTATTGTGGACAGCTAGCTGTCAGAAGGCTTTTGATTAGCTTAAACAGGCCATGTGCTCTGCACCTGTCCTAAACAGCCCTTGTTACTCCAAGAAATTCATAGTCCAGACTGATGCTTCTGAATTTAGGGGGGGGGGTAGTTCTATCACAGCTTAACACTAAGGGCCAGGATCAACCTGTTGCTTTTATCAGCAGGGGGTTGACCCCTAGAGAAAAGTGTTGGTCTGCCATAGAGAGGGAGGCCTTTGCTGTGGTCTGGGCCTGAAGAAGTTGAGACCATACCTCTTTGGTACTCACTTCATTGTTCAGACAGACCACAAACCTTTATTATGGCTTAAACAAATGAAAGGTGAAAACCCTAAATTGTTGATGTGGTCCATCTCCCTACAGGGAATGGACTATACAGTTGAACATGGACCTGGAAGTACCCACACCAATGCAGATGGACTCTCCAGATATTTCCACTTCCACTCCACAATGAAGACTCATCTGGGCAAGGTTAGCCTTATTGTCCCTCGTTTGGGGGGGGGGGGGGGTGCGGTTGTGTAGGAAGGAAAGTACCATCTTTCCTGGCATGCTACCCCCATTTTTACATGTATGTCAGTTTGTAGTTGCCTGTCTCACTTGGATCCTGCTAGCCAGGACTCCAGTGCTCATAGTTTGTGGCCTGAATGTGTAACCCTGTGTAGTGACTAACTGTCACTGAGGCTCTGCTAATCAGAACCTCAGTGCTTATGCTCTCTCTGCCTTTAAATTTGTCACTGTAGACTAGTGACCACTTTTACCAATTTTAATTGCCACATTGGAACATCCTTATAATTCCCTAGTATATGGTACCTAGGTACCCAGGGTATTGGGGTTCCAGGAGATCTCTATGGGCTGCAACATTTCTTTTGCCACCCATAGGGAGTTCAGACAAATCTTAACACAGGCTACCATTGCAACCTGAGTGATATAACGCACACGTTATTTCACAGCCATTTTACACTGCACTTAAGTAACTTATAAGTCACCTATATGTCTAACCCTCACTGAGTGAAGGTTAGGTGCAAAGTTACTAAGTGTGAGGGCACCCTGGCACTAGCCAAGGTGCCCCCTCATAGTTCAGGGCAATTTCCCAAGACTATGTGAGTGCGGGGACACCATTTCACACATGCACTACATATAGGGCAATGCCTATATGTAGCTTCACAATGGTAACTCCGAATATGAGCATGTAACATGTCTAAGATCATGGAATTGTCCCCCATGCCAAATCTGGTATCGGGATGCCAATCCCATGCATCCCTGGGGCTCCACTATGGACCCCGGGTACTGCCAAACCAGCTCTCTGGGCTTTTCTCTGCAGCTACCGCTGCTGCCAACCCACAGACAGGGCTCTGCCCTCCTGGGGTCTGGGCAGCCCAGTCCCAGGAAGGCAGAACAAAGAATTTCCTCTGAGAGTGTTACACCCTCATCCTTTGGAAATAGGTGTTAAGGGCTGGGGAGGAGTAGCCTCCCCCTGCTTCTGGAAATGCTTTGAAGGGCACAGATGGTGCCCTCCTTGCATAAGCCAGTCTATACTGGTTCAGGGATCCCCTAGCCCCTGCTCTGGTGCAAAATTAGACAAAGGAAAGGGGAGTGACCACTCCCCTGTCCATCACCACCCCAGGGGTGGTGCCCAGAGCTCCTCCAGTGTGTCCCAGACCTCTGCCATCTTGAATCCAGAGGTGTGAGGGCACAATGGAGGCCTCTGAGTGACCAGTGCCAGCAGGTGACGTCAGAGACCCCTCCTGATAGGCGCTTACCTGACTAGGTGGCCAATCCTCCTCTGAGGTCTATTTAGGGTCTCTCCTTTGGGCTATTTCTCAGAAAACATTTTGCAAGAATTCACCAGAGTTCCTCTGCATCTGCCGCTTCAACTTCTGCCAAGGATCGACCGCTGACTGCTCCAGGACGCCTGCAAAACTGCAACAAAGTAGCAAGAAAACTACCAGCGACATTGTAGTGCCTAATCCTGCCGGCTTTTTCAACTGTTTCCTGGTGGTGCATGCTCTGGGGGCTGCCTGCCTTCACCCTGCATTGGAAGTCACAAAGAAATCTCCTGTGGGTTGACGGAGACTTCCCTCTGCTTCAGTAGGCACCAAACTTCAGCTTCACCGGTCCTCTGGGCCCCCTCTCATTGTGACGAGCGTGGCCCCTGGAACACAGGTGGTGGATCCAAGTGACCCCAACAGTCCAGTGGTCCATCTGTCCAAATTTGTAGGAGGTAAGTCCGTGCCTCCCCTCTCCAGACAGTAATCCTTTGTACTGCGTGAACTGCAGCTGCTAGGGCTTCTGTGCACTTTTGCAAGGAATCCTTCATGCACAGCCTAGTCCAGGTCCCCAGCACTCCCCTGACCACCGGCTTCGTGGGACCCTCTTTTGTAGTGTTGAGACAACCGCCGTGCTCAGTTTTCCTGAACCTGTGTTCAAGTACTTCTATGAGTGCTGATTTCTTGTGCATGGGCTCTCTGTGTTGCTGAGGGGCCCCTCTGTCTCCTCTTTCAAGTGGCGACCTCCTGGTCCTTCCTGGGCCTGGGCAGCACCCTTTTTCTTCAACCACAACCTTTGCAGCTAGCAAGGCTTGTTTGCGGTCTTTCTCCAAAGAAACAACGCTGCATCCTCCAGCACTCCATGGGGCATCTTCTGCACAGAGGAGAAGTTCCTAGCACCTTTCGTTGTTGCTGAATCTTCAGCTTTTCCACCCGGATGCAGCCATTTTGCATCTTCATCCGGGGTTTAGTGGGCTCCTGCCCCCCCCTGGACACTTTCGTGACTCCTGGACGTGGTCCCCTTCCTTTACAAATCCTCAGGTCTAGGAATCCATCTTCAGTGCTTTGCAGTCTGTTGTGGTCTGTGCAGAATCTCCTATCACGAGTTTAGTGTGTTTCTGGGGAAGTAGTATCACTTTACTCCTACTTTCCAGGGTCTTGGGGTGGGGTATCTTGGACACCCTTGGGCCCATATTCATACTTTTTCATGCAAACCTGTGCCAACGCAGTTTTGGGCCAAAATATTTACCGCCGACTAACGCCCTTCATTTGCGCCGCTCGGGCGTCAAATTTATACTTTGACGCACAGCGGCGCAAACCACTGGTGTGAGTCATTTTTTTTTACTCAAACCAATGCGTCACGTCATAAAGGAAAACGACGTTAACACGCGAAAAAGCCTGTGAGCCGGTTTACGACGTCGCAAACCGGATACATGCCTTTTTTTGACAGAATTGCGTCAAAAAGCGACACAAACACTGCAAAATGTGCAAAGGAGAGCCAAAATGGTTACCAGATTCTTGGACAGACCCCAGGAAGATGACAACAGACCAGGAACCAGCCAGGAGGACCCACACAAGACCCAGGAGAGGGAGAAGAAGAAAAGAAAGTGTTGGTTCAGTGCAGAGGAGCAGGAAATACTGGTGAAAGAGGTGACGGAACACCAGCACCAACTTTTTGTCACCTCTAAACTGCCAGTTAGTAGGAGAGATGCAATATGGGAACAAATTGTTGACAAGATAAACAGTGTGGCAGAAGTACAGAGAACAGTCATCGAGTGCAAGAAATGCTGGCATGACTGCAAGTGCAGGCCAATGATAAAAATGGCCAGGAACAGGAAGGCAGCACTGTAGACTGGAGGTGGGAGTCCAGTACCACAGGAGGCCCTGGACCACATGGAGGAGATGGTGGCAGCCGTTATCCCTGAGGAGATCATCACAGGGATTCAAGGACAGGACAGCGCAGACTACCAGGAGACAACACAGATGCAGGGTAAGTGGCATGGGGAATTAAAATGCACAAATGTTAACTGTAAGCAGGGAGGGTGGACATACCTACTACACAATGCATGTAAGTCATGATATTCAGGGAGTGGAATGGGTAAAGGGGCATGGCACGGGGGCATGGGCTGTTCAGAGGAAACCTGGTGCGCAGTACTACACTACACCAACAACCTTTGCATGGGGGTATGCTGCCATGCCAATGATGTTGGAATAGTAAAGCCAGTCCAGGAGGGTAAGGTACAATGTAAAACTGGCCTGCTGTCACACAACAGCTGGTATTCCCCCTACATGAACCAGGGCTCAATTAACAGTCTCAGGCCATATCCACAAGTGGAATGTAATATTGACAACAGTTGCCAGTACCACCTCTGCTGTGTGTGCAGGCCAAGTAGCTTATGGCAGTTACGTGCCCATGGATCAAACACACCCAAATTAGAGGGGTCAGGATGACAAATTTATCAATCCCCTGTAGTCAATACAAATTTGCTAATCTTGTCAAATGTTAATGTCCATAGTTGCTACAGACATCAGCCATTGTCATAAACATTATGAGGAACACAGCACTAATGTCATACCCATGCTGCATATGTGAGGGTCCACCCGTGCCTCGGTCACAATAGCTCCAATGGCACCATGCAACATCCCAACTGTTATACTGCTCAGACAACAGCATTGAGGGGGAGGGCATATGTCACCGGCTAGTGAAATACACTCACACAGTCAGAAGAGGAAATGGAACACTGCTAGGACCATCAGTGCAATCCTATGTAGCACACATTCCCCAACATCAACATTACACACTACCAATGCTGACATATGTAGTGTGCCATGCCAATGTATACATAGTATATGCTAGGTCTCAGCAACAAATAGCTGGATGTAAAATATCAGAGACTGGGGCAGTTCAAGATTGTTAAGTGTGGTGCAAGTGCCATCAGAACACCCACAGCCAGTGCAAGGCCTCACCATGAGAATGGAAGTAGACGGAGGGTTGAGTAGGACAAGAAGGTGGCAATATACAATTTGGGCAGAACCTAAACCTAGAGGATGTGATGCTGACAAGTCCCCAAACTGACCACAATACATGTAACATGCAAGTGCGGCATAGGCCTGGGAGAATGGTTATATTAAAGACAGGAACAAAGAACAGGAACCAAGATCACAATGTGCAACTAATAGGGAGGCAGGCACGTCACATTACAAGTGCCACAACACAGACACACTAATTGTACAATATCTCATTGCAGAGGACAATGGCTCTCCTGGGGCTATGCCTGTCCTGGACTTCCCTGATGACATGGATGTCGAGCTGACAAACATCAGCCAGCAGACCCTCCAAGATGCCCTTGAAACCCTCCAGACCCCACCTTCAGTCGCAAGGAGGAGCACAAATACAGCAGCCATCACAGAGGACACACCCACCACCCCAATTGTACGACCTGCCAGCTCCAACCCAGCTGAGGACTCTGACGACACTGGCACCAGCTTTGAGAGAACTGTAGTTGGAGTACAGCGGGAGCTGGCCAAGGAGGTGCAGGTGGGGATGCAATATATGGCAGCCAGCCTAGAGGGGGTGCGTTTGTGCATGACGTCAACTGCAGGGCAGGCAGCAGCCATACAAGGGCAAACATCAATCTTGCAAGAACTTGAAAAAAGTGTGAAGGAAGTCAGCATAGCTGTAAGAGAGTTGGCACAACACCTCCAACAACAAACCTTTCAACGCATGCACAAATGCAATATTGACCCCCCTCAGGGCCGACCTGGCTGCCTACCACAGTGATGTGGCTGCTATTCTTAAGAACCAGCAGCTCCTCCTTGCTGCAGTGCTGTCCTTAATAGCCCCACAGTTGGCAGCTACAGGGATTTCTGAATCCACGTCTTCAAACACTGAGGTGTGTGTTGCCCCTTCACACCCACCACAACCAAGGGCAGAGAAGACAACACACACATCAGAAGATGAAGACATGGAACAGATCACCTTCACCCGTAAGAGTACCCGGTAGCACTAGTCCCTGCCACCTGGCCATTTATAACCAAGGTCCTGTGCTTTGTAACCTGCCAGTCTTGCAACAGCTGCTCTCAAGCACTGTTCTCCAGCCCACTGTTTACCTTGTCACAATGCCCTGTGATTGTCTCTCACTACCTCATTGGCAATTCATGTCCCTCTGCACTGTATGACACTTCACCCCAGCATGTCCAATGACATGTCCTTTTGCACTTGTGTAGGACCACAATGGAAGGTGTCACACTAATGGACTCACAATCATGGACAATGTAAATATAGCACTACAGCACTTTAAAATAAATAGCACTTACACAGCCACTTTGTCTCTGTGTAATGTGTCACATGAAACGTGAGGGAGATTCGTGATGTCTGCCTCATGTCAATGCCCATAGATTGTCAATACAACTGCCTTGAAAGAATGTGGGCTGATAACTATGCACTGGGGTATGGATTGTACCATCATATGCCCTTCCTGAGGGTTAATTCAGAGGTAAATAGAAAACACACAGTATAATGCTGTGCCGGACAGAATAAGTCTTCTTCAAGGGATGTCTAAGCAGAAAAATATTGGGTAATAAGTTTTTCTTCCAGACAATCTTTTCGTATGTGACATTTCACTCAAATCTTTCATCACACACAACATACAGCAGGAATGGATGTGTATGAGTGTACGTACAAATAAGTAACCTGGCTGTACAATGTAACAAATGATAGGTGTGAGTTATGTATACTATACTACATGGGATTATTCCATCACTCACCTTATCAGGGTTCACTTGAACATCAGGCTGCAGGCAGACGTAACACAGTGTCTTCAATACCAAATCTGGTCTCAAATTATGTCAGATTGAAAACATATATCAAAATTTAACAACACATTGGGATCCATAATAACCTTGAGAGGTGGGTGCAATGGATGGCAGATTCCTAGCAAAGTAGCTCTGGTGTAGCTGCCAATGTGACAGCTCAATTGGGATTTGGTTGCAGGATGGGACACAAATGCTAATACTAAATAGACACTATTCACCCATGCCAAGGCCCTGATCCCCAAGCATATGACACATACTGTAAAGGAGTACCCAAATATTTATCTAACTGTAAACAAAGATACTAAAACCAGAGGAAACACCTTAACTAACCTAACTTATCCTAACTACACATTACCCACAACTGGCCCTAACTAACCTAAGCTAAACGTACTTATCACATTTAACTAAACACTCTAAACATCAGCCCTCCAACCCCCTTATAAGTCGGAACACATGGAGGACAACATATACTAACCTAAACACATAGGGGGTTATTACAACTTTGGAGGAGGTGTTAATCCGTCCCAAAAGTGACAGTAAAGTGACGGATATACCACCAGCCGTATTACGAGTTCCATATGATATAGGGGGTCATTCCGACCCCGGCGGGCGGCGGGCACCGCCCGCCAGGCGGAGACCGCCAAAAGACCGCACCGCGGTCGCGGCGGTCATTTTGACTTTCCCGCTGGGCGGGCGGGCGACCGCCAAAAGGCCGCCCGCCCGCCCAGCGGGAAAGACCCAGCAACGATGAAGCCGGCTCCGAATGGAGCCGGTGGAGTTGCTGGGGTGCGACGGGTGCAGTGGCACCCGTCGCGATTTTCAGTGTCTGCAAAGCAGACACTGAAAATCATTATGGGGCCCTGTTAGGGGGCCCATGCCAGTGGCATGGGCAGTGCAGGGACCCCCAGGGGCCCCACGACACCCGTTCCCGCCATCCTGTTCCTGGCGGTAAATACCGCCAGGAACGGGATGGCGGGAAGGGGGTCGGAATCCCCATGGCGGGAGGGTTCCCTGGGCCAGGGGTAAACCGGCGGGAAACCGCCGGTTCCCCTTTTCTGACCGCAGCTTTACCGCCGCGGTCAGAATGGCCCAGGAAGCACCGCCAGCCGCCAAGACCGCCAAGACCGCCAAGACCGCCAGGGTCAGAATGACCCCCATAATGGACTCGTAACACGGCTGGTGGTATATCCGTCACTTTACCGTCACTTTTGGGACAGATTAACACCTCCTCCAAAGTTGTAATAAAGCCCTTACTATCTTATACTAAACAAATATATATTTTTTGTATTTTTGTGTTTTTATATATATATTTTTGTAAACACCAAAACCCCAACATCATCCACCACCCACCCACCCACACACATAAAAAATAACATGTAAAAATATCATACCCCCAACCCATTACTACTTACTAAACTAACAGCCTATTCTAACCTAACACTAAGCCCCCTAAACCCACTAATTAAAAGAACCAGGAAAGAGGAGTGAGGGAAGGGAATCATAGCAGAGGGTATAATAGTCACAAGTATGCCCTCCGCAGGATCTTCTTTATGGCACGCACCCTCTTATTGATTTGTGACACCTCCTGCTGCAGCCTGTCCAGTCTCCGCAACATACGTTGCATGTCACGTTGCATTGCTCTAAAATCACCAGGGTCAATGACTGCAGCAGGGGTGGTCTGAGTGCCAGTTGTTGACGTGTGTCCGGTTGGTGGTGCCATGCTTGGAGGGGGAGGTGCAGGTGCTGCTGTCATTGGTCCTGGAGCAGTGGAAGTTGATGGTCCTGCAGTGGTGGCTGTCATCCTTGCTGCCACCTGGGTTGTAGTGGTGGTGCTGGTGGTGGCGGCTGTTGTGGACACCAAAGGGCCCCCTTGGGCAAATGCCCTCCACACTCCTGAGGCTCTTTCATGGCGATAAGCCGTGCCATGTGGCAGAACCCAGACTCCACATCCAAAATGTGGCGGTAACGCATCGCCAGCCGCTGAAACTCACGGATCTGGCTGGCATCCATATTGGCTGCTGTTAAAAAAGATAAAGCCAAACATTAGGTACTTCATTGTGTGATATAGCTACTGATGAGAATCAGACAATACATCTAATGTAGCTGAAACAGGCCATATCACCATACAGATCACAGATTCTCCCTGAGGAAGCGCATGCCAACGCATCCTACAAGTGTCCTATCTAACAGCACAGCAATGCTCTAAAAGATGTGTACCAACTTAAATGACCTATGCATCATTGTTCAGCCATTAGTCACGTAAAAAATGCAGCAAGTCCTCCACATGTGACAGGCCAACTAATGACTATGGGGGTCATTACAACATTGGCGGTAAAAGGCGCTTACCGCCGTGCAGAAGACCGCCAATACACCGCCGCTGCGGCGGAATTCCGCCACAGCTATTATGACACGCATCTCGGAAACAGCTGAAATTCAGACACCCACACAAGTCCGCCACACCAAAGGTCAGTGATAAACTTGCGATAACAAAACCTCCACCTCCACGCCAACAGAAACACGCCCATGCTATTACGACCCACGAATCCACGCGGCGGTCTTTCAACAGCGGTATTCCATTGGCGGTACACACCGCCGCGCTCAAAATACACACACATCTCCAAAACACCGCCACATTGGACAATTCAAAATATACACACCTGACACACATTCAAACAATACTCCCACACACCCAACGCAATATAAAACACACACCCACATCACCCACACGACCAAAGATGTATCACAAAGGCCAGAGACACAGCACAGATCAGACAATCCCACCACGCAGAGGCACACAACACCATCACCAACACAACATCCATGCACAAAACACCACACACCATGACACATCACCACACACATCAACACTCACACCGCCCCACACATCACACACACCATCCCATGGCCCGCCAAAGACACCTCCGCTTTTCCGAGGAGGAGCTCAGGGGTAGAGCCACAGCTAATTGGCTCACAGGTACAGCACACATCAATAGCCAGGAAGATGGAGCTATGGCGAAGAATAGTGGACAGGGTCAACGCTGTGGGACCGCACCCAAGAAATAGGGAGGACATCATGAAGAGGTGGAACGACCTACGGGGGAAGGTGCGTTCAACGGTCTCCAGGCACAACATCGCGGTTCAGCGGACTGGCGGCGGACCCCCACCTCCTCCCCCACAACTAACAACATGGGAGGAGCAAGTCTTGACCATCATGCATCCAGAGGGCCTCGGAGGAGTCGGTGGAGGATGGGACACTGGTAAGTCAAATCTTAACTAACATATCCCCCACCCTACCTGCATGCTATCACACCCCCCCACCCTCACACCCTCCCCTATCACCCCAAATCCTCACTAATGTACTAATAACACAAACTACACATCTCAACACCAAGCCCTACATGACACAACGAAGCATGGACACCTATCACCTAAGCATGCCCACTGCACATACCCAGAAAAACCCCCTAACCATCATCACACAAGCCCCCACACAGGAATGCTAGCACTGGGGTACACGCTCACCCACCCATTGCACACCATGACCCACACACATGCAATAATCATGCTCTTATGCCCCTGCAGGAACACGAAGGACCGTCACCACACCAGAGCGTCCAGACAACACCACTCCACCCCCAGAAGAGGCCCACAGTGACAATAGCAGCTCTGCCCTACTGGAGCCTGATGACCAGCCCGGACCATCGTGGGCCTCAGGACAGTCGGTTCCCCTCACACAGGCACAGCCCAACACTGACCTTCCACCCTCTGGCAACACCAGCACAGCACCCACCCAGCGGGCCCAAACCTCCCTACCCACAGGGGAACTGGGAGGGCTGCTGTGCGACAGGGGGCGGACAGGCCAAGGGAACCCACTCTCCACGAGGCCCTCACCTCCATCATGGGAGCATACCACCACTCCCAGGAGACGATGGCCACGGTCCTGGTCAAGTTTCAAGAGACCCAGCGCCTGCAGGAGGACCAGTATTTGGGGTTCAGGGAGGAGCTCAGGACCATCAGCTCTGCCCTGGGCACCATTGTAGGGGTGCTGAAGGACATACAGCAGACCCTGAGGGACACTGTGGCACTCCAAGGGGCCCCTGACACTAGCCAGGACGATGAACTGCCCACCACCTCCGCTGCCGCTAGTGGACAGGACGCCCCGCCACAGGACCACCACACCAGCACCCCACCCCCTGCAGACGGACAACCACCGCAAGCGGTCCCTGAGATCCAGGAACAGGACAGAGCAGGATGGCAAGACCCCCACCAGGAAATGAGACCACCCTGATTGTCCCCCCACTGCCCCACTTTGTTACCCTGTCCATACTTGAACTGCCCCAGCTCCTCTTCCTATGCCCAGATGGGCAGTGCACCTGTGAGACTAATAGACTGGACTCTGCCATGGACATTCCTCCGCCATCACCCATCACCATTTAACAACCCCCTCCCAATTCTGAGCACTGCAATAAACACCCTTGAAACACAAAACAATCTGGAGTCAGTCTATGATTTGGTAAAATGTAATATCAATGACAGTGTGAAAATGCGTTGTGAGATGTAAAAGCAACATACCAATGTCACACATCAAAAGTCCTTGAAGGATGCAAGTAGATGACACACGTTGGTAACCACACCTGTGAAACCGTAATGGAAAGAAACAACTCAATTACCAAATAATCTCAAGTAATTACACACAGGATAGAGGAAGACGTGTGACAGTGAAGGTAATGTAAAATCTGAAAATGTTCTCACCTGTGTGTCACTGGAAATATTGCTGTATGACTGACTCACCGCCATTTTCTATCTGTTCAATCACTAGATACCTGACCTTCGACAGAAGGTCACCTACACTGCAAGTGCTGCTGTGACCTCGGTCTGGAAGCGACGATGGCTGCTGCGTCTGGGGAAAGGGCCCCTGCCTTCACAGCTCAGGAGTTGGAGAAACTGGTAGACGGGGTCCTCCCCCAGTACACGCTACTCTACGGTAAGATGGGAGGACATTCGCCGCTGCAGCAAGAAGACGGCGGAGGCTCAGCTGGGGATGGCCTCCCAACGTGGGAGGGGTGCCCGTCGCACTTTGACCCCCCTGATGTTCCGGATCCTGGCGGTGGCCTACCCGGAGTTGGATGGGCGCTTGAGGGCATCACAGCAGACACAAGGGGGTGAGTACAACCACATTCTGCGGACTTTGCATGCAGTAGAGGGGTCTGGGTGGGGGAGGAGGGCTGTGGGTGTACCTAGGCCAGCCAGAAATGCATAGACTAGGCCCCTCTGTAATGCAGCCCATGTGGCACTCTACCCCACCTTAGTACAGTGCCAAGTACAGGTATAGTTGCCCCTGTGGCATCCATGTGTGCAGATGTCCACCATAGCGATGTAGACCATATCCCAGGAATTGCATATGCAGAGGCCAGGAGCACGGCGTAATGCAGGGGGCTGCTGTGTCTGTCTTGTCCGCCAACGGTAGCGGTATGCCATGCACTCAACCTGTTCTTCTTCTGTCTTCCCCCCCCCCTTTTTATGTTCTCCCTGTTCTTTTGTGCATCAGCATCATCAGGCGGAGGTACAGTGGCACCGGAGCACGATGGAGCTGCAGTCCACATGGCCATGGAGGGCCACACCACGGACTCAGAATGCACCAGTGGGACGGAGGGCGAGGGGAGCTTCACGTCAGCCACCGGATCACAAACCAGCAACACGGACTCGTCCGCCGATGGGGGCTCCCTTGTGGTGGCGGCACCATCTGTGCACCCCACTTCTACAGGTACAGACGCCACCTCCCCTACCAGCACCGCCCTCCCAGCAGCCCCTCAGCGTTCGCCCCGTGCCCGCTCACCCAGGAGGGTGGGCATCACCTTCGCCCCAGGCACCTCAGCCCCTGCCCCAGTCACCCCTGCTGCCCTCAGTGAGGAGGCCATTGACCTCCTCAAGTCACTCACTGTTGGGCAGTCTACCATTGTGAATGCCATCCAGGGTGTAGAACGAGAGATGCAACACGGTAATGCATTCCTGGAGGGCATTCATTCTGGTCAGGCTGTCCTTCAGCGAACCCTGCAATCTCTGGCCTCAGCACTGATGGCAGCCATTGTCCCTGTGTCTAGCCTCCCCCTCCAACCTCCTCCACCCATACCCAATCCCCTATACCCCAGCCCATCCCAAGCACACGTACAGACCAGCATGCACACAAATCAGCACACACAAGTAGCTCAAGCAAACATAGGCACCACACAACCCACTGGCACTCACGCAAGCCTCACCCACATACAGACACAGCAACATCCACTGCCTCCACTGTGTCCCCCTCCTCCTCTTCTCCCTCCTCCCTCCCAGTCTCGTCTACACACACACCTGCATGCACCACATCTACAGGCAGCAGGAATCGCACCAGGACACCCAGCACCACAAGCCGCTCACCTGCACTCACCACCTCCACTGCCATTTGCACGTCCCCTGTGTCCTCTCCCAGTGTGTCTGTGACGCCCCCTCCCAAAGTACACAAACGCCGGCAACCACACACCCAACATCCATCCACCTCACGACAGCCTCCAGTACCTGCACCTGCACCCAAAACACCTAAAGTGACACCTCCTACAACCACCTCCTCTTCCTCCACTCCCAGACCCCCTCCAACTACCCATCCCAGTGTTCGTCAGAAACTGTCCCTCTGTAAAGTTGACCTTTTTGCCCCCTCCAATTCATCAGTCCTGTCGTAGCGCCTCAGCCAAAAAGCCTCCAATACCAGTGGTGCCTGTTCAAGGTATGTGGAGTGCACCGGCCACCAGGGCAGGCAGAATGACCCGGAGCCAAGGCACTGGCAGCCCACCCCCTGTAAAGGCTCTGAAACTGGAAAGTGGACGACGGGACCGTGTGAAGACTCCTTGTGGGAAAACAACTCACAGGGGTCCCAAGGGGATTGGAGAGTCAGCTGTGACTCCGCCAAAGGTGGGGAAGGGCCAGAGGAAGTCTGCCCAGCCTGTTGTGAGTCTCACGGCGGAGAAGGGCGGCATCATTCCCGGCGGTCGAGACGCCACCGCCAGCACCGTCGTCACTGGTCAGGAGACCACCGCCACCGCCGGAGTCAGTGCCCAGGAGGGCCCAAGTATCGTCACTGGTCAGGAGACCACCGCCACCGCCAGAGTCATTGCCCAGGAGGGCCCAAGTATCGTCACTGGTCAGGAGACCACCGCCACCGCCGGAGTCAGTGCCCAGGAGGGCCCAAGTATCGTCACTGATCAGGAGACCACCGCCGGAGTCAGTGCCCAGGAGGGCCCAAGTATCGTCACTGGTCAGGAGACCACCGCCGGAGTCATTGCCCAGGAGGGCCCAAGTATCGTCACTGGTCAGGAGACCACCGCCGGAGTCAGTGCCCAGGAGGGCCCAAGTATCGTCACTGGTCAGGAGACCACCACCGGAGTCATTGCCCAGGAGGGCCCAAGTATCGTCACTGGTCAGGAGACCACCGCCTGAGTCAGTGCCCAGGAGGGCCCAAGTTTCGTCACTGGTCAGGAGACAACCGCAAGAGTCAGTGCCCAGGAGGGACCCGGCTGCCACAGCCCTGGTGCGCTATGAGGGAACGTCATGCCACACACCAATGCCCAGTCTAGGGATCGTCATGCCACACACCAATGCCCGTTCCAGAGACCGCCATGGCAAAGCACCGCTGAACAGTCCAGAACCGCCATGGCAAAGCACCTCTGAACAGTCCTGAACCGCCATGGCAAAGCACCGCTGAACAGTCCAGAGACCGCCATGGCAAAGCACCGCTGAACAGTCCAGAGACCGCCATGGCAAAACAGCGCTGAACAGTCCTGAACCGCCATGGCAAAGCACCGCTGAACAGTCCTGAACCGCCATGGCAAAGCACCGCTGAACAGTCCAGAGACCGCCATGGCAAAGCACCGCTGAACAGTCCAGAGACCGCCATGGCAAAGCACCGCTGAACAGTCCAGAGACCGCCATGGCAAAGCACCGCTGAACAGGGCAAGCACCTCTATGGCAAAGCACCGCTGAACAGGGCAAGCACCACCATGGCAAAGCACCGCTGAACAGGGAAGCACCGCCATGGCAAAGCACCTCTGAACAGGGCATGCACCGGGTAAGAATGTAAAGACCGCCACATCAAGCATCCTTATCCCATGTGCATCTGGGACAGTGACGGGACAGGAACTTTCACGGGGAGACTGATCCAGTCTGGCCACCAGTCCCCCTCCAGAGCCACTGGTGGATGTTATCTACTTGAGAGACTGTGGCTTTGCACTCCCCAGGATAGAGCAGTGGGCAACCCACCCAGTTTAGAGACTTGAGAGACTGTGGCTTTGCACTCCCCAGGATGTAACAGTGGGCAACCCACCCACTGTAGAGACTTGTGAGACTGTGGCTTTGCACTCCCCAGGATATGGCAGTGGGCAAACCACCCACTGTAGAGACTTGGGAGACTGTGGCTTTGCACTCCCCAGGATGGTACAGTGGGCAACCCACCCAGTGTAGAGACTTGAGAGACTGTGGCTTTGCACTCCCCAGGATGTAACAGTGGGCAACCCACCCACTGTAGAGACTTGTGAGACTGTGCCTTTGCACTCACCAGGATACATCAATGGGCATGGAGCCCCGTCGTGGATCTGGCTTTTCAGTCATCCAGCTGAGGTGCCCCCCCTTCCCTTCCCCCTGAGGTGCCTGTAGTATTTCTATCTGATGCCCCGGCAGTGTTCTCTCTGATTGAGGACAGGTATCTTTTGTGGGCCTCGCCCATGCATTTTTGGACTAGTGGTGCACGGACATTGCTATGTGCATATCTGCACTACTTCTCGTAATGTATATATTTCTGGATGATTTTCTTATATATCTGTATATTTTTGACAGACATGTATATTGATACATTACAATGTTTGAACAGATTTCGCTTTGTCTTTGCTTTCTTCCGGGGGGATTGCGAGTTGTTACTGTGAATTTTTTTGATGCATTGGTGTGTATGTTGTAATATGTGAGGGTGGGGGTGGGGGTGGGAGTGTTTCGTGGGTGTCCCCCTAACTTTTGCCTCCCCCCTCCCCCATGTCGTAGGTGCTGTACTCACCGTTGTCTTCGGCCGCGTCGCTGTTGGTCTTCGTAGATGAGTAGGAATACAAGGGCCGGAAGAATGTGTAATTCGGGCTCCATGGAGTCCTCATTCCTCGTGGGATGTGTTGAGGTGAGCATTTTCCCATTGCAGTAACTGTTTCCGCTGTGTTTTTATCCACGGTGAATCCGCCCCGGAAAAGGTGGCGGATTGACGGGTTGTGATACTATGGGCGGTACATTGTCTTCCGCCTGTCTGTTGGCGGTGACCGCCACGCTGCTTGTCTGTACCGCCGTGGCGGGCGGTGTGTTAAAGTGGCTGTCTTTGTTGGCGGTTTCCGCCAGGGTCATAATTCCCTTTTTTGGTCCGCCGGCCTGTTTGCGGGATTGCCGCACCTTTAACACCGTCCGCCAGGGTTGTAATGACCCCCTATCTTCTGGATGACAATCACAGGCCACAAGATCTGTGATTTGTAAATGAAATTGCCAGGATGGTATGCAGTTGCTAATCATGAGTGGGTATCCTAGGTTTGGACAAGTGATTTACAGATTGACATGTCTGTGTACTAAACTTGGTTCATCACACCTAGGTACACATTTCATAACCCTAAGCCTGTGGCTCATGGGGGGATGGACAAGCAACATATACTTTCAAACATCAAGGACACCCAGGAAGCTTTGGACAGCTGTACATGGGTTTAGGCAGTCCACCACAGGTAAGGAGGCTGTATAACTAGGATAGACCCAAACCTTGGACAATCCTATCCACATTTATGTTTGTAAATGCAGACAGTTGTCAACATCATTTGATGCCACTAATACCTGCCTAACAACAAGCAGATAGATGCAAGCACACATCTGGCCATGAGCTGCATGCACACCTATGACATTGTACTCAAGTGCTACATACACGTAACACAACATGTGGAGCTACATGCTGCTAGGAAGTCAAACATACAGTCAAACATGTTCATTAGTGAACAGGGAGGCTCAAGTATGTGGGTAAGACTTTGGCATCCCTATTCTGTGAGACTCAGGGTCTGACTTGATGACTAAATCATGAATATAGCCCTCTGCTAATTTTTCTTTATAAACATTTCAAAAACATATGTCACCCTCTTCACATGGCCATGCCTACAGGGGTACACTACAATCCCGAAAATGTCTATGTGCTACTGATTGTCCAACTCAAAGATGGAAAAAAAAGTGAAAGCTGCAAACACAACACAGAACTGAAATATCAACACTCACTGGATATGTCTGGGTCCACAAATCGAGCCACTTCTCCGATTGTGTGAGGGGCAGGTCAACTTGTAAAGCATGGACAGGTGAAATGTGCTCAATGTCTGTGCACTGTACAACACTTTCAAAAAGAATTACTGTGTATAACATTAAGGCCCTCATTCTGACCTTGGCGGTCTTTTCGCAAGACCGCTGAGTTACCGCCGCGGTGAAGACCGCCGACCGCGGCGGTGTGCCGCTGTGCGCATTCTGACCGCTGGGAGCGTTCCGCCGGAAAACCGCCAGCAGCCACACTGGCGGTCGGCGGGAAAGTGGAGACTGGTCAACCTCCACCGCCACGCCAGCAGAACACCGCCCACAGAATTACGACCCACATTTCTGTGTGGCGGTCTTCTGTTGGCGGTCTTCTGTTGGCGGTCACGTCCCTATGGCTCCCGTCGCCTCCCGGAGGACCAACGCACAAGGTAAGTTGATCGTCCGTGAGGGGAGGGGGTGGGGGGGTGTTGTGTGATGTGGGCGTGCATGGGGGTGTGCGTGTGAGTGTGTAGAGGGGGTGTGTGAGTGCGTGTATGCGGGCGGGGGGTGCTGCTGTGTCTATGGGTAATGTGTGCTGTTCGGCAGGTGCGCATGTCGGCATGTATGTGTGCGGGTATGTGTCCCCGTTGTGTATGTGTGTGTAGGGGGTGTGTATATGTGCATGTTGGGGGTGTGTGCATGTCGGGGTACATGTATGTGCATGTCGGGGTGGGGGTGGGGAGGGGGTTCGTACCACCTCTGGGGGGTGGCAGGGGGGTGGAGGGTGTGGGGGGAGGACTCGGGTGGGTAGTGGGGGGTGGGGGAGACCCCTATCAGTGCCAGGGAAGGAATTCCCTGGCCCCGATAGTGCTTACCGCCATGGTTCGCACGGCGGTTCCCGCCCGCAAGAAACCGCGGCGGTAGGCAGGGTCATAATACCCTTGGCGGTCTTGGGACGACCGCCGGGCCGGAGTGCGCAAACTCCAGCCCCGCGGTCATGACCGCCGTGGCGGTCGGAGTGGAGAAGTAGCGGTCGGTCGCGGCGGGGACCGCCGCGGTCAGAATGCCATTTTTAATACCGCCGGTCTGTTCGCGGTCCGACCGCCGTCTCTCCGCCGACCGCCAGGGTCAGAATGAGGGCCTAAATCTGAAAGTCCAGCCTCTCAGGCATGATGATACTCTAACATACATACCACTGCAAACATGTATAGACCCTGTCACTCCAGTGAGTGATACACACATATCTGCACATATGCAGTGACCCTAACTATCATGTGGTGACAAACATGCTCCATCAATTGGTTGCAGACTCATTTATGGAGTGTACTCCTCTCATCATTTGTAGTAATGAGAGACATGCAAAACCACATTCCTGGAGCACTGGAATGCCAGTCACTCAGGTATTGTGGCTTGTGCATCAAGGGACAATCATTTACTGTAGGACACTCCTGTGGGTTGATTTAATGTCATGATTTATCATGCTTTCTATGGTCCCTTGCATGTAGGGCCTGTGTTATATGTAGGTTACATATGCTACATTACCAGTGTACCCTGAGCCACATATGCCCCCTATGACACCATAATGGCAGGGATCTTGTGTGTTAATTGGTGACAATTTGAGGCAAGACATGGATTGACCAGTTTTAATATTTTAATACAACAAGGAGATATATGCTGACAGTATATATTGTGGTCATCCATGACAGACTGCATGGGCACATGTGTAGTCACTGCACCTGAAATGTGTCACTCATTGTCCTGTGTACCCATAATGGGTTTTGAAAATCACAGTTATCCACATTCATCATCTTATATTTGCCAAGTTGGGAGATCAGCGGGTATACAGCAAACTGACACTGTCATATTATTAACACATGGTTTAGCAAATGTACCACTGTGTCAATCATGATGATGTAGGTTCCAATTTGTATGTGTGAAGGGTATGCCCAGATGTGGGTCCCTTGCTCACTGTGCCACTGGATTTAAGCTAGCCTGGCTGATGAAGGGTGAAACCCTGAAACCGGTCCCAGGAAGCTTGTTTCCGGTCCAGTGAGGACCTGGCTTGGCAGTTCGGGCTGGACTGTTCCCATGAGGAACAGGCTCAAGACTGATTTGTATATGGCTGGGTCCAAACTGTGGTGGCATGGTGAGCAAAATAACGATGGATTAAACCTAGATCTGTGACTGGGGGTGAGTGTTTGCATTGTTCAGCACTCCGTCCATCATCCTTTTGTGTTGCTTCAATTTGTATGTACCTTCGGAATGGCAGCAGTCACAGGAATGCTGGTCTTCTGATCTTAGCATACACCCATGTCTATGATAGCCTCCATGATAGGATGTTAGTTATTGTACATATGCTGCACTAGATCAGCAGGGGTGTACCAAACAAAACTAGCAAAGTATTAGGGAACTTTATATGTATGATGGAATTGGTCAGGGGTCCCTCGCACAACATCATGCATGTAATACATTGTGACCGTGCATTCCCCAACGTCAGGTATCCCATGATGATCCCATAACTTATAAGAAGTGCATGGCTATAGAGTACCACAGATGGGAAATGCATTAGCTCTGTTCCAGCTATTGTGCCCAAGACCAATTTAAAACACACAGGTACAATGAACAGAGGGCCATGGATAGTTGTTATCCCTCAGTTGTTTCATTTGCTTCATTTTATATGCTACAGCTATGGAAAGTATCACCAAACATTTAGATATGAACCCGTGTGCATTACTTTGGCATCCATTCCTAATTTAATTGCGGCACAACCAAGTCAATTTATCAGCCGAAGATATTACCTGAGGTTAGAAAGAAATTGGTACTTGTGGGCCAGAATACAGTTCAGACATGTATTCGAAATAATTGGGGAACACATTAATTCTTGGAATTATCTGGTGAAAAGCATCTCTTTCCTGGTACACTCACAGACCATGGCTAAAACATATGTTAGAGCCACATTTGCATCATCCATGGACATGAAGGCAGCACTAATTTACAGGCTCCAGTTGTGTTTTGTAACTTAGTGTAGCTGTTGCGTCAACAAATGACGGTAATGTGTAGCAGTTATTGTATAACTCAGGGCCACTGTATGTTTAACTTGCATTCCACATGTCCCAAAACATTGCCTGCAGCATATCAACAAATCTGCTATTGTCACTATAGAGCATTTAAATGTGCACATTACTCTGAATTGTACTCACCAACAGGGCCACCAATCACAATACCCAGGTGGAAATGAAAGAGGGTGTAATAGTAGGGGATTAGTGGCGCTCAGGTAAACACTTGGCCAAGTGTATCTTCAGGGGTTGCCACCACAAGGGAAAACACCCATCCCTCCGAGGTTTCAAATAAACCCAACAAGAAACAATTTAACACAACAGTAGCGGTCATCAGAATAGGAATTGACTGTGAACTTCTGCTTTACATTTATAACTACCATCTTTCAAGAATAGGCATATTCACTTGCATATGTATGACTTCAGCATATTGAGCATATTAGTAATAGATGTCCCTTTTTCTCTTTTTCTTAAAAAACTGTGGTTTCGGGTATTTTGACCAGCAGTCGATTTTGCTAATTTGAACCAAGGGTTGTTTTTGTCCACTTAAAGATTTAGATCTGCGGTTTTTCGTTAATTTATATTTAATGCTTGTGAGTTTGCTGATTGGTGAGTGTTTAACTTACTAGGTACATAACGCCTCGCGTCTGATTTGTTTTGTAACGAAGGACTTCAGTCAGTCTTCTATTTTTAGCATACTTGACGTTAGCAGTATCCCGGAAATGTATTTAACTTCCGGTTCTGCAGGACGCGCTTGTGCGTACTCGCAACAAGGCGTTCTGGCAACATGCACTTGTCGTACCTGGAGCACTTGACATTAAATAGGAGGTAAGGACATAGCGGACTTAGTTTATTTGATTTAGACTTCATAATGTTAAAAAGCAGTTTTTTTATTAATCGCAACCCGACGGTTTTATTTTATTTGTTTCTTAGCATTGAATAAATCAGTGTTTTCAAATATTGGATTCCGGACAATTGAGCAACTGAACGTAAGATTTAATTTTGTAATACAATGGCACACATGAGGATTATATAGTATTCGCAAATTACTGATAATGGGTGATGGCTTTCTCTGTCCATTTAGATTTGGAGGTAGTTGTATAACCTACCTCTTGAAGCCAGACACGACCATTTATGTTTGGAATTCATATAAGGTATGATCACGTGTGAGCACACTACATCTTTGACTCTATGGGTGTTTCGGTTATCTGTATAAAAAATCCTGATTTGATCTGTTATATAGTTAAGGGTCGCCGGTCGTGGACTCTGTCATCGGACTCTTTCCATTATCTATAGAACAAAGCGAGTCTTATATTTAAATATTTGTGGAGTTATAATTTACCTGGTGTTGCTTGCTGGTGTTGGTTATTTGGTCATACCTATTATATTTTATGAATATGATAGTTAATTTGTTCACGTGGTGTTTGAGTTGACCAATTGCTAATTAGACTGTTTTTTTGTTGATGTGTCGGAGCCATCACTAAAAATAGAATCACCTCTCTTCTATCACTATTGGGCTTTTCCTTTCTTCTACACAAGGGTCTATAATAAATTACTAGTTGTAACAAATAGTTTGAGCATTTTGGTTTCTAATACTAATCTTTATTCATAATATAGAGCCCTGAAGAAGTCGTTGGGAACTAGAGAACTTCCCCATGACGAAACACGTGTTGGCTCGATGTTTGTTTTTCCATGGATGATGCTGTAAAATAGAAGACATCTCAAATAAATCTCTGGATTAGAATGGACTGTGAAATGATTTATGTGAAACTCTTTTGACTGCATTCCTTTGAATTTAACTCACTTGAATTTGACCTACTTGTGTCACAACATCATTCACTTGATTTTTGAATTTCTTGAAGAAAAGTTGTTGATTTATTATACTGACATAAGTATAACTTGTACCAAGGGGGCCTCACATTGTGTTAAATTGTTTCTTGTTGGGTTTATTTGAAACCTCGGAGGGATGGGTGTTTTCCCTTGTGGTGGCAACCCCTGAAGATACACTTGGCCAAGTGTTTACCTGAGCGCCACTAATCCCCTACTATTACACCCTCTTTCATTTCCATTGACATTTTTAGGGGGGCAGCTTGGTTACGGCCTTAACTTAGAAATTTTGGAAAACATGGATAGAAACAAACTAGCTGAGGAACTTTTTGAAAACCTAGCCAAAGGGGGTACAGTACAAAACGTACCACATAGCAGCTTTAAATTTCAAAATGAAGGCTTAAGGAGCAAATTTATCAGATTAGAAAGACTCAAAAAGAATGAATTATCTAAATGGTGGGACGGGGCAACATTGAAACAATATAAAAAGTTAAACCGTATCCCGCGAGGCTTAAGATCTCAGATCTTCCATACCTATGATGACTTGGACATGGACTTATTAACAATGTGGGATAATGAACTGACTACTAGTTCAATGAGACTTATGGACATTTTAATTATGAATTCAGAAAGGAAAGTGACCCAATTACAAGGGGAAATTGAGCTTTTAGAGAAGGAAATTACCAATTTGAATCTTCCAGAAGCCACTGCTAAAAACTACAAGATTCTTGAGGAAGTAATACTAAAATATCAAGAGGAAGTCACACAAAGAAAAGCCCGTAAATTAAAACGAGATGAAAAGGATTATCTGTCAGGTAGAATCTTCACTTTCTCTAGCAAGTATGATCATCTGGTACACATTAATCTGACCTATAAAACACCTAGCTTATCTAACATGTCTGACTCTACTTCTATTAGTACCTCGGTTGCCAGTGACAGTGAAAGTGAAGGTGGTCCAAGAACTTCCGCTCAAGTTAATGACGTCTCGGAGGGGAGCATTTTTTTACAGGAGATAATGAGAATGAAACGAGGCAAATTTATCCAAAACAAAGGAACACCTCACACAAGAGGACGAGAAGGGGCAGTAGAGGTTCAGGTGGTCAAGGCAAAGGACCAAGAGGGTGTCATAACAAGATCACTGGACAAGAAAAACTAGATATGGACGAATCTTCTACCATAAGTGTGATCAACCTGTCTAAAATTGAACTAACATCAGGGATGAACAGCCTCTTAGCCAAAGGATTAAATTTTTGCCCCAAAACCTTTGGGGATCCCTGTAGATCCAAAATTGACCTTTTTAAATTTATTCGAAAACTTAAATTGAAAAAATATTTTCAAATGAATCAACTTGACAATAGGGACCCGGATGAGACGGTTTCTTCACTAAGTGCTTTGTCTATCAAGGAAATCCAAGATACAGCACTTGTACTTTCTCTAGCTGACCGAGTCGAGGACCCGGATATGTGTTCCAGGATATTACATGATTTAGAGGTTGATTTTAATAAAAGTGTCTCCAGTGGCTTAAAAAAGAAATCATGCTGGACTCCAAAAAGTGTGGGATTTAACACTTTTGATAGATTCTTTGACCTGGTCTGTCAAGACTATGACAAATGCTTGATGAAAAATAGATACAGACAATTTTCTAAAAATTTAAATTCTGATGAACTAGATGCATTAGAAAGACTCAAACAAGACAGTAACATTATCATCAAACCAGCAGACAAGGGTGGGAATGTTGTTCTAATGAACAAGGCAGATTATGATAATGAGATTTTGTCACAACTAAATGATGTGGCATGCTATGAAAGGGTCACTGGCAATCCTATCCATAATCTGGTTGACTTAATTAATAGAAAACTCTATACATGGCAACAAGACGGGTTACTAAATAGGGATGAATTTGTATACTTAAAGGTTACTCATCCGAGATATCCATGTCTATACACACTGCCCAAGATTCATAAAGAACTTCCCTTTCCACCGGGGAGACCAATTGTCTCGGGTATTCAGTGTCCAACTGAAAAACTCTCTGAATATGTAGACTGCTTCCTACAACCATTAGTATGTAATCTCCCGTCGTTTATTAAAGACACTACTCATATTTTGGGTATTTTAAACGATGTGGAATGGGATAAAAGTATGCTACTAGTTACACTTGATGTGGTGTCTTTGTACACCTGTATTCAACACGAGCTAGGATTGGAGGCGATCCGGTTTTTTCTAACAAATAGATCAGCAAGTCTATGGCAACACACTATAATGATAATTGAAATGATTCACCTAATTCTCACTAATAACTTTTTCATGTTTAACAATGACTGGTACAGACAAAAACGGGGTGTTGCAATGGGCTCCAAATTCTCTCCGTCCAATGCAAATCTATTCATGGGCTGGTTTGAACATACATGGGTTTGGGGCTCTCAATCTACTCACTGGCAATCAGACATTTTGTTTTGGGGTAGATTTATAGATGACTGTTTTCTGATTTGGACCGGTGGGGAACAAAAGCTATTAGAATTTTGTACCTTTCTGAACTCTAACAATATGAATGTTGAATTTACATATCATTATAGTGCGGAGAAAATTGTATTCTTAGATGTGGAGGTCTTCATTGCAGACAATAAAATCCAAAGTAGACTTTTCCGGAAAACCACAGCCTGTAACTCTATTTTGCATGCTGCAAGTGCACATCCACAACACCAAATAGCCTCTATTCCTTTTGGTGAAATGACGAGAGCACGAAGAAACTGTAGTTTGGATGAGGAATTCTTGTATCATGTTAATGATATAGGGAAAAGATTTAGAGCACGTGGCTACTCTAAGAAAGTGATTAAGAGAGCACAATCTAAAAGTAGAAAGATCAATAGAACTGATACCTTGACAATTAAAACTCGCAAAAACATGTTAGAGGAATCTAATAAGGCACGTTTTATAACGGATTTCATTGAAGCTTCTTTATTTCTGGTTAAAATCATGGCCAGACATTGGCATCTATTAACACAAGATGAGTCAATCAAGAATTGCATACCTGAAAGAATTCCCACAACTTATCGTAAAGGTAGAACCTTGAGAAACTTGTTAAGCCCCAGCTTTACTACTGTGTCTCCCAGTAAAACTTGGTTGCCTGTACAAACAATGGGTTTTTTCAAATGTGGTAATTGTGGAACATGCCGTTGGGCATGTCAAAGGATTAGTGAATTTACTTTGAATGGGAAAATGTACAGAATCTGTACAATGATCAATTGTAATACCACACATGTTATCTATATAATACAATGCAAATGTTTACGTATTTATGTAGGGAGTACTATACGCCCGCTTAAGGCCAGAATTGCGGAACATATGCGATCACTTAAAAATGGTGATGTGAGATACCCAATAGTTGCTCATATTATATCTTGCAACTCACAATCAACCCATAAGAGCTTTGAATTTTTTGGACTAGAGCCTGTTCCTCGCAATCCAAGAGGAGGAAATAGAGAACTAATGTTACGCAGGAAGGAGGCAATGTGGATAATGAGATTAAAAGCTGTGGAATCAGGTCTGAACTCCGATAGAGAACTGGAGTTTTTCCTGGGGGATTAAAATAATACAAATATGATAAGATGAGCCTAATAAGGTTAATTAAGAATGTTTTGTTATGATAATATACATGTACAGATGTTTTTCTTTATTAGTAACCAAAATTCTCACACTCCACTTCCACTTTAATAAGTGGTTTATTCAGGGTTTCTATTAGTGCTCTTATTGTATTGGACTTTCTACCACTTCTTTACTTTATTCTTCCTTTATTACACAGACTTCATAAACCATGGTTTAACGGGAGTGCCCTGTTTTTAGTTGGATGTAACATAGCTGTTGATTTCTGGAGTTAACAGGGGCAATGTATCAATATATCAATCAACAGTAGCGGTCATCAGAATAGGAATTGACTGTGAACTTCTGCTTTACATTTATAACTACCATCTTTCAAGAATAGGCATATTCACTTGCATATGTATGACTTCAGCATATTGAGCATATTAGTAATAGATGTCCCTTTTTCTCTTTTTCTTAAAAAACGGTGGTTTCGGGTATTTTGACCAGCAGTCGATTTTGCTAATTTGAACCAAGGGTTGTTTTTGTCCACTTAAAGATTTAGATCTGCGGTTTTTCATTAATTTATATTTAATGCTTGTGAGTTTGCTGATTGGTGAGTGTTTAACTTACTAGGTACATAACGCCTCGCATCTGATTTGTTTTGTAACGAAGGACTTCAGTCCGTCTTCTATTTTTAGTATACTTGACGTTAGCAGTATCCCGGAAATGTATTTAACTTCCGGTTCTGCAGGACGCGCTTGTGCGTACTCGCAACAAGGCGTTCTGGCAACATGCACTCGTCGTACCTGGAGCGCTTGACATTAAATAGGAGGTAAGGACATAGCGGACTTAGTTTATTTGATTTAGACTTCATAATGTTAAAAAGCAGTTTTTTTATTAATCGCAACCCGACGGTTTTATTTTATTTGTTTCTTAGCATTGAATAAATCGGTGTTTTCAAATATTGGATTCCGGACAATTGAGCAACTGAACGTAAGATTTAATTTTGTAATACAATGGCACACATGAGGATTATATAGTATTCGCAAATTACTGATAATGGGTGATGGCTTTCTCTGTCCATTTAGATTTGGAGGTAGTTGTATAACCTAACTCTTGAAGCCTGACACGACCATTTATATTTGGAATTCATATAAGGTATGATCACGTGTGAGCACACTACATCTTTGACTCTATGGGTGTTTCGGTTATCTGTATAAAAAATCCTGATTTGATCTGTTATATAGTTAAGGGTCGCCGGTCGTGGACTCTGTCATCGGACTCTTTCCATTATCTATAGAACAAAGTGAGTCTTATATTTAAATATTTGTGGAGTTATAATTTACCTGGTGTTGCTTGCTGGTGTTGGTTATTTGGTCATACCTATTATATTTTATGAATATGATAGTTAATTTGTTCACGTGGTGTTTGAGTTGACCAATTGCTAATTAGACTGTTTTTTTGTTGATGTGTTGGAGCCATCACTAAAAATAGAATCACCTCTCTTCTATCACTATGGGGCTTTTCCTTTCTTCTACACAAGGGTCTATAATAAATTACTAGTTGTAACAAATAGTTTGAGCATTTTGGTTTCTAATACTAATCTTTATTCATAATATAGAGCCCTGAAGAAGTCGTAGGAACTAGAGAACTTCCCCATGACGAAACACGTGTTGGCTCGATGTTTGTTTTTCCATGGATGATGCTGTAAAATAGAAGACATCTCTAATAAATCTCTGGATTAGAATGGACTGTGAAATGATTTATGTGAAACTCTTTTGACTGCATTCCTTTGAATTTAACTCACTTGAATTTGACCTACTTGTGTCACAACATCATTCACTTGATTTTTGAATTTCTTGAAGAAAAGTTGTTGATTTATTATACTGACATAAGTATAACTTGTACCAAGGGGGCCTCACATTGTGTTAAACACAATTCCCAGGTGGTCCAGCAGGTCTTGCTCTCTGGCAACAAGATCAGTTCAGCGGTGCTTTAGTTGGTGGTTGTTGCGCGGTATGTTGAAGACGCGTCGCAGATGGTACAAGACCTTTGACCTTCCTCGCCCCTGTGTGATACCCCTGTATCACCCGGCAACCTGCTTCCATCATCAAGGGGAGGAAATGGCACACCAGCCAAATGCATCCTCCCAGCTCCTCCTCACCCATCCTCCCCAGACGTGGCCTACCAACATGACTGAAATAATAAGAAAGTTAAGGGGTACAGAGGATAATAAAGGGAAAGGAGGGAGGAAAATGAAATAAAAGTAACCCTAAAACAGCCCCACTATCCCCAAAATAACAATACCCACAACAGACTCCCAACAGAACAAAGACAAAATTAGACACCAGAAACGGCAAAAATACACTTACACAGGATACCACAGACACTTACAAAACACCAAAAGAGAACATAAAGAGCACACAGGAGACAAATTCACAATATTCACAGAGAGACAAGTCCAAACACAGCCACACAGTCAAGAAAAATCACAGACTGCAAAGTGAAAGTGAAAGTACACCCACTGTACCAATTCTGTAAACAGGATATCCTATTACATCACTTCCTGCCTCAAATGCGGTGCATTTTTATTGTGATGGTTCAAAATATTATGACGCTTACAGTCTGTGCGTCATTTTTCTTTACACACATGCTTAAAAATTACCCCACATCCATAGTTCCAAATATTTTGCATTGGTAACCAATTTCAGGAGTACAGTGTAGGAATTACTGCCCAGGGCCAATCGATGTATCATGGCTGTGAGAGTTATTTTTCTACGCATCTGCATCTTTTTTGACGCGCATAGGTCAAAATGTATGTCTTTTCCTGGGTTTGGGTCATTTCTCACATTTTTATAGTACATGATTCTTCTAAAACAGCAGTTTTATAGAGTTCAGCATTATCTTGCATTAATGTGTTCTGGCTAATTTGCTCACGTAAATTCTTATTTTCATGTTCTAATTGCCTACATCTCTCCTGCATTTTTTTGCAAGCAGATAAAAGTATCCAAACCCTTCTGTCAAAAACAAAAGGAACATTATTTCTTTCAAAAGGCACATTTTCTAAATATGCTTTATCACAGCACTCATCCCATCCCAAGACTCACACAGTCCTGATAAATAAGAAACCATGCTTCTCACAGCACCATACGGCAGTTTAACTTCACATGCATTTTCAAACATGGTCTGCCGTGCTTCTTTAATTCTCTAAACAACAAAAAAGAACAATTACACTTTTAAATCGTGCACTTCCAATATCCAATTTGACTACCAGACTGCTGACTCACGCCAAAATGTTCTGCTTTCCTTCTCTTATCTCATGACCGAGCTTACAGAACCTCTCTGGAATGCACTTCTGAGTTTAAAGAAGACATTTATTGTTATTATTACTTCACCACGAGGTTCCTGAGAGACGAAATTAGTAGACTGGAAGCACACATTCAAAAGTAGTTGCAGCAATGAAAGCAAAATATATCAAAGTACTTCTCAGTTGCAATGTACACAGCAAATACATGTGATTATATTATAGCATAACTTCAAAGCAAAGCATAAAAGTCAAAATTGCATCACGTAGGGCAAGGCTGTAAGGCCTATAATAGCTTCATATTTCTGAGGTCTGCAAGTTGATGACTCCGGTTCAACTGCAAGAAATAGATTTTCTACCCAAACGGGAGACAGGCAACTGACGCCTCCGTTCCTGTCTGAAGTCAAGATAGTTTCATTCTAACTAACTCTGCTGTTGTCCAGAGCTATCCTTCCAAAAAAGTGCCCCCTCCTCTCAGACTCGGGAAAGGAAGGCACGCCTTTGGAGACTGGCCAGATCTCCTAGACCCCTCCTCTTCCTAAGGCTGAGCAGAAAGGAAAACACCAAATGTACTCTCTCATATCAGCTATAGGCCCTAATTCTGAGTCTGACGGGCGGCGGAGGCTGCCCGCCAGACTTCCCCCCTCCGAAATACCGCTCCGCGGTCGAAAGACCGCGGAGGGTATTCCGAGTTTTCCCCTGGGCTGGCGGGCGGTCTTCGCAAGACCGCCCGCCAGCCCAGGGGAAAACTCCCTTCCCACGATGACGCCGGCTCGTAATAGAGCCGGCGGAGTGGGAAGGTGCGACGGGTGCAGTTGCACCCGTCGCGTATTTCAGTGTCTGCTTTGCAGACACTGAAATACTTTTAGGGGCCCTCTTACGGGGGCCCCTGCCGTGCCCATGCCATAGGCATGGGCACGGCAGGGGCCCCCAGGGGCCCCGCGACTCCCCCTCCCGCCATCCGGTTCCCGGCGGGAGAACCGCCAGGAACTGGATGGCGGGAGGGGGAGTCGGAATCCTCCATGGCTGCGGAGCGCGCTCCGCAGCCATGGAGGATTCCTACGAGCGGCGGAAAGTCAGCGGGAGACCGCTGGCTTTCCGCGTCTGACCGCGGCTAAACCGCCGCGGTCAGAATGCTCGTAGGAGCACCGCCAGCCTGTTGGCGGTGCTCCCGTGGTCGGTGGCCCTGGTGGCCACCGACCGCCAGGGTCGGAATGACCCGCATAGTCTGGTGTGAAAAACACAGCTTGGTCTATCATGTGGAAAAACACAGCTTGGAAAAACACAGCTCATCTGCAATGTCTCAACTGCAATGTCTAACCCCACGTTAAAGCCAATAGGCAGCTAACCTAAATACCAAATGTAATGTCTAATGCCATGTCAAAGCCAATAGTCAGCTAAACTGAATACAGAATGTAATGTCTAACTCCATGTTAAAGCCAATAGGCAACTAACCCAAATACCAAATGTAATGTCTAATGTCATGTCAAAGCCAATGGGCATCTAAACTGAACACAACATGTAATGTGCTACTGGTGAACATTGAGCAACTAATATGCGCAGTGGTGAAACACAAAGTCATTGGTCAAACACAATTAATAGCAGCACAGCAATAGATACCCAAACTTTTGGAATACAAATTGGTATTACCCAGTTTGAGCAGGTTGTGCATCAATAGAGGATAGCAAGGCTACGCAACTTAATACAGTAACTCATTGCCTGTGTGTCAATGTCTATGAATTGGCTATTTCAATTTTAGTTGGCCCTCTGTGTGAACATCACAAGACGTGTTTTCATAAATGTGTTTGTATGAATGTGTTGTAAATGTGGATCACCATCACATGCTATTCAGTGTGGAAATGAGTCAGGAAATGTGTTTGTCATACACGTAGCAACAAATGCTGTGTGAACTTCCCTGAATTTTGGAACAAAAGCATCTCCCATGACAAACCATGCACAGGATAGATAGAGGACGGTTGATTATGGCAATGTTACAAGACTAAGCCATCACATGTACTGGAATGGTAGATACCACTTCCTGGTCACTTGTTTGTATACTACCCATGAGTCAGGCATTTGAAAATTCTATGTATGTACAGTGTTTGTGACACAGAGTCCCAAAACCAATCCAAAAATGTAATGTTACTCCACAATTTGACTCATAATAATGACCTATGTTTCTCTTGTGGCAGTGGAGGACCAGCAGACCAAGCAGCATGTGTTCACCTTTCCAGTGGTTAATTGCACAAAGGTGTCCAGTTCAAGTGTGTGGCCATGTGTACCCTGTGTCATTATTGGGGTCCATGTTGTCACAGTTACGTGCAGGTCTAGTCATGAGTCTGTGGAGCCATTCTCTGCATTAACAAAATATCATTCACAGCACAATTGAACGAAAACCAAAGAGGAATTGAGAACACACATGGGGATAGTCCAGCTATGGCACTGCAGAGGTTTTATGAGACTGACAAAAGGGCAACCTTGGTGTGCTCACAAAGTTGATGAATCAGTCATTTTAAACCAACAGGTTTCTTCACAACATTTGTACACAGAGTGGCCTCTAAAATTCCCACTGCAACCGGGAACATCAGTGCCTCTATGCTGATTAATTTCACAGCTATTCACCATGCAAGCCCCATCAATAGGTTGGGGCCGATGTGAATCAGTGTGTGGACCGTCAGGGCACAAACATGTTTTGATATTTCATGCACATTAGCAAACGTTGTTTGTTGTGCTGGAGGCACCATACCCAATCCATGCATACAGCCATGGTACACTGTCATTATTTGTCATTCATGCATACATGAAACCCAGACAAGGGATGGGCCGTGATTAGGCTATTTGAAGACATGTCCCACCCCATGATATGATAAGTAAACTGATTACGTTATACAATGTATTTGAGTATTCATTGTAGACCTACCAGACACAATACCCCAGGAGGAAAGTGAAGGCATGGAAAGCAACTATGTGACAAAGTAGCCACATGGAACCTTTATGGTAACAGAAAGACAGGGACCAATCAGGCTAACAGGTTGGATGCTCTGTCAGGAACTAACATGAACAAGGCAAATACACAGTGAGCAGACTGAGACTGGTCAAAGCTGGAACAACACTGGAAAATGAAAACTGTATTTGTCCTGTGTGCTGCAACGTTACACAATAACCCAAGGCCTGTGTTACACAAGTGATTTATACGGCAATGCATAACAAGGATATACATATAATGGCAGCTTCTAAGCCGTTCCAGGCAGCAGCAAGGGCAGTGCAAGGTCAAATGGCTGGTCTGCATGGAAGTGCTCACAAGTGTGTGCAGCTTCAGTCTCTCACAAATCATGTAGGTGAGAATCAAGTTCAAAGGGCCAACAGTACCTTTCACATGGGAAGCAATGGACAGGTGATTACAGGTCCTACAGACTACCAGGCAGTGCATTTTCGGACCTGAAGTCCATGCAGACAGATGAACTGTGACTATGGAATGCCATACTAAAGAGGGAAGCACACTGGGGTCAGAATGTGAGTCTGGGTGTGTGTAGATGAAAGATTTTCTGGGTACAAATAGTCCATTTCCAGGGGCCCCTAGAGAAGGGTGGAGAGAGACTGAAAACATGGCAGTGGCAGGACTTATGACCTGGGATGGACTGCGCAGGGCATGTCTTGTGAGCAATGCTTGTTATACCTGGGGCACTCGTGCTATACATTTACAGCTTACATGGACTTCTTGTCACACATACTCCTTGCAGAGATAGCTGATGTCACAGTTACTGCTGTCAAGGGTCTGGTCATACATTCCTATTACCTGTGCAATAGCACAACCACTGCCTCATGTATGAAGCAGATTTTTACCTTGTGAATGATGGTGTCTTAGTTGTGTGCCATATGCTGCAATGAACCATGTTGCCAACATGTATGTGTGCCATAGCTGTGGTCCTCTTATATTGACCTTCAAACGTGAAATAGACAGGATATATGTCATTTACACTGTGTGTGAAGTTGGGTGTACATTCATACCCATCAAATGTGATATGGAGTTTTTCAGTATCCTAATCGGTATATCTGCAATGCTCCATGAGGCTAAACTCTGATTATGAATCCTAGGGATAAAGTGATGTATAAATATTTACCCATACCGTGATTTAGTGATTAGAATAGGTGTTTAATGAGATATGGTAAGACAGTGGTGATGGTGAGTACAGTTAAAAGAAGTGTTGGACAATGTATCATCTCCGATGCAATCCTGCTGCAGTGTTTGGATGGTCCCCCTCATGTTGCTGGACAACATCCTCCTCTTCCTCCTCTTCAGGCATTTGTGGGTCTGGTTCATAGAGGGGAATGTTCCTCCTTACATAAATGTTGTGCAGGATGGCACAGGTCAAAATGGTCTTGCAGACCATTTCAGGTGAGTATAGGAGGCTGCCTCCAGTGATGTCGAGGCACCTGAATCTTGACTTCAGGATGGCAAAGGTCCTCTCTACTGTGGTGTGTGTCCTCCGGTGTGCATCATTATAGGCACGCTCTGATGCTGTGCTTGGTTTGCAAATGGGGTCATGATCCATGGCTGGATCCCATACCCCTGATCAGCTGAAAGAGAAAATGTGTGAAACATTTGGATGTAGCTTGCACCATGATTATCACTTTGCATGGCAGTTGTTCTCTGGTGTTGTCTGTGACTCATCTGTGTTTGTGTTATTGTGTGGAATCCTAGGCTTCTAGGATGTACCATCGGCATTGGGATGTTTCTTTATCTGAACTGGTGTTTGGCTGATTGACCGGATTTCAGCAGTATTTTTGTAGACTTGCAGTACATTGTGTACTCCCATGCATTATGTAATGTGAAAGAAGTGTCCATGGGCCTGATTCTAACTTTGGAGGACGGTGTTAAACCGTCCCAAAAGTGGCGGATATACCACCTACCGTATTATGAGTTCCATAGGATATAATGGACTCGTAATACGGTAGGTGGTATATCCGCCACTTTTGGGACGGTTTAACACCGTCCTCCAAAGTTAGAATCAGGCCCCATGTGTCTTAATTGGGGGTGACATGATACTTCCATACACAAAATCAGTTCCACAGTGGTGGTAACACGGTTGCATCTATATGGGCTGGACATCCCATCCAATTTAACATATGCAATAGAATTTGTTAAACATCAGTGAGGCCCTTTGATTTGGCTAGGTGACAATGTACAACACATCTCCATAAGTTGGCAGCACTGACGTGTTGACAATTGACAATGCACAAATATCCCATGTGTGACAAGTTCTCTGCAGACCTATTTATCTGCCCTTACCAAGTTGACTCATGTTCAAACGTGTACCTACACTACTGAACCTGGTCCAGTTCAGCTGGCTAACTTGGTTGTGGGGTTGACAGTTTAAGTGTCAGAAGGTCCATATGCCTGTACATCTGTTGTGTATATGTGTAATTGTCTCAAACCGTATGTGCAATAATGTGCACTTTGCAATATTGTCACATCAATATGTGTTCTTAGCACAGTCCACTTGCTTATTGGTAGTGGGCAATGCCAGACCAGGAGTGATGTGAGATGTTGGTACAGCCTCAATGATTCCATGTCCCGCTCATTAGAGTCATCATCATCATGCTATGTGTGTCATGGTGTTATACCTGCATCAAAACACATTGCATACCCCTTACACTGTACATATTGTATGGAAGTGTGTGTGATTGAGTGTTATTGATGTGATATTGTAAGATTAATCTTCCAAGTTGTACTGGCATTTAAGGCTGTGTCATTGTCACTATGTGGTTTTAAATTGTTCCCTTGTGTCTGGGGCCTGGCATCTGTTGTTATTTGCATCTGTCATTTGTCCATAGTTGTGTATCCCGTTGTGTCAGGATATCAAACATGACTAGCAGTGTCACAACCTCAGTGTCTTCGTGTCAATGTAGTGGTGTATGTGTTGTGTGTCCTACAGGGTTGCTGTGCTGTGTGTATATAAGTAGGTTTCTGTACTTACCAACAAGTAGGCCACTGCCATATCGTTCATTCTGGAAGTGTTGATTGATAGTGCAGTGGTGGAAGATGAATGAATCATGTACACTGCCAGGATACTTTGCCACGATGTTGGTGATCAAACCCCGGTGATCGACAATGGCCGGCACATTGATGGAGTGTGTGTACTTCCTGTTGCAGTATAGATGCTCGGTTGCAGCAGGTGGCACAATCCGTACATGTGTGCAGTCAATGGCACCAAGCATGTGTGGGAAGCCGTTGATTTGGTAGAAGCCCTGTTTGGTCTCCTGCTGCTTCTGCTGTGTGTTGGGAAAGCTGATGTGGCATGGTATGAGGGAGATGATGGCATCCAATACCTTGGGTAGGAAGGCAGAGACTGAGGGCTGTGAGATCCCGGCAACCAGGGCACTAGTGGTTTGAAACAAGCCACTTGCCAACATGTGGAGGACAGCTAGCAGCTTGGTCTCTGGTGGAATGATGTGGGGTGTCTGCAAGCTGGGTGCCAACTGTGGCTTAATGTGGTACAGCAGCTGCTGAATGGCTTGCCAGTTGAGTCTGTACCTCTGGATGATGTCATGTTCCCTGAGGCCATGAAGGGTTGTCCTGGTCCGTAATATCCTCTCCTGCCTTCTGCGTTGCCTTTGGGGTCCCTGCTGGTGTGGTGGAAACTGCTGCTGTTGGTCCTGTGCTCTGCGTCTTCGTGCATGCTGGATGAATAGCACCTCCATGTCTTCCTTTTGTAGCTCTCCTGTTGCTTCTGTGATTTGCCTTAAGTAGTGGTGTGTTTGCCCCATTTTAACACCTGCCCTGACCCAGGCATTATTTTTTTACGCAAATCGGGCTGTGCGTCATTTTCTGACTCCGCCTCCCAGCCGTGCGGGATGTTTGCGCAGTAGGATAAATATGGCGCACAGATGTTTAAGTCATTTTTTGGACGGGAACACCTACCTTGCATGTCATTAACGCAAGGCGGTTTCGCGCATTCAGTAAATGGCGCACACAGCGGAATTTTGGCGTTCGCTAGGTCGGGCGTCAAAGTATAAATATGGTGTTAGGTTTGCCCCGAATTTGCATCATAAATTTTGATGCAAATTCGGCACAAACAGAGTATAAATATGCCCCTTAGTGTTTTCTTACACTCCCAGCGACCCTCTACACACTACACTAGGCCAGGAGTCCCTAAGTGGTTCGTATTCCACTTTCTTAGTATATGGTTTGTGTTGCCCCTAGGCCTATTGCATCCTATTGTATTCTACAGTGTTTGCACTACTTTCTAACTGTTTTACTTACCTGATTTTGGTTTGTGTGTATATTTTGTGTATTTTACTTACCTCCTAAGGGAGTATATCCTCTGAGATATTTTTGGCACATTGTCACCAAAATAAAGTACCTTTATTTTTAGCAACTCTGAGTATTGTGAATTTTATGATATAGTGCTATATGATACAAGTGGTATAGTCGGAGCTTTGCACGTCTCCTAGTTCAGCCTAAGCTGCTCTGCTATAGCTACCTCTATCAGGTTAAGCTCCTAGAACACTACTAATTTTCTAATAAGGGATAACTGGACCTGGCACAAGGTGTAAGTACCATCAGGTACCCACTATAAGCCAAGTCAGCCTCCTATACTATTGCACCAATGAGTGATGATATATTATTGAGTGATTGTGAGTGATGAGTGATCATTTATGGGGGGGCAAACAGTGAGGGAGGATGTACAACTTAGTTAACTTCATTTTGATCATTTGCAATGTTTGGAGGCTGATGGGTGATCATTTTTCCTGAAGGTGATTTGCCCTTTCAAACTTAGGGAAATTTACCTGCAGTGTCCACTCCATTTTTCTATATCTTCAGAGACCAGACCAGTCACCTTAGTTAACAAACACAAATCTACACAACAAAATAGTCCAATTCTGTTTCTCTACTTGTTCCTCAACAGCAATGAACTACAGGTCTATCTCACACCGATCAGGACTGAGCTGGAGTTACTCGGAGTCAGGAGGAGGATGGAAGGACTCAGGGTGGGACTACCTCAACAACCAGAAGGAAGTTATTGACTTCAAAGGGAAACCATGATGATGATGACTCTAAGGCCTAGTACTCAGCTCTGTGGACTGGAGAGAGGTGTGTTGATTTGGGAAATGCTGCTGAGTGTGTGGCTCAAGCATCAAACTCCCCTTATGTTCTTGCTCTGCCTCTGAATCTACTTGGTATACTCCTCATGAAGCTTATCTTCCTTCTTACCTTCTCTTTGACTCTACAATACAGTTTCTGTTTTGCAAACTTCAGGCCTTCTCCTCTCCCAAACAAACAAAAGGCGAAAGCTCAACACTCCTGCTTACCTACCGGACTGGTTCAGCTAGGCACCCAAGAGTGACGGATATTCCAAAACGAATGCAGATGAATTGTCCGATTTGGCAATACAGGATCATTTTTCTTTTAATAATCATTTATTAGAACTGTGGCCAACATAATTTGTGCTCTTCCATAATTTGTATTTTTCTAAGATATATACTAACTTGGGTCTCTAGGGCTCAAGGACTGTTTGTAGTGCATTTAACTGAACTGTGTCATACTCATTCCTTCATTTTCTTCCACATCAGATTTATTATAGAGTGCTGCTCATTGCCCTCATGAATATTGTCACTGTGTAGAGTTTGTCTTTGTCACACCTTTCCCCAAATCCCCTTTGCCATCCATTCACCCTAAACCTCTTCCGCCTTGTTGTGTGATTTATTGAGGTGTGACTTAATTTTACACTATAAATGGATCACACACTTGGTGGGAAGGCTGTGGCAAAAGTGACACCAACTCATTACGAGATCTTCTTTTACTTGAGCAATAGCTTACACCGGCCCCATTTACCCACCCATGCATTATTCATCAACATAACCATTCAGGCCTTGTGTTGTGTGAACACTTAACCTTGTCCACTCCTAACTCTGAGTCCACTTCTCCTGCCTCGAGGATTTTGTACGTTTAGTTTTAATTAAATATTAGCTCCTCATTGCTCAGAAGAAGTAACTATTGCTGGTTTTTGTTATCATATCAGGTCTTCTTTGTTGTGTTATGGTGTTAGTCTGGTCACAGTTTTTGTAAAGTTATGATATAAATGATATAACCCACTAACACTGTGTTTTCTTTCCATCTAGTTGCCTGTGCTGGATAACCCTTTGATTAATCCTGTGGTTGGAGTTCACCTAGGAAGGAGTGGGACCTCACTTATGATTCCTTTCCTATTAGCGCAAAAGCTTGCTACTACTACCACCTTCATAAGATGGCACCATGGAAAACCCTGCAGTAAGAAGACTGAGAGAGGTAACAGTCCTCACTTTATCTGTTCAGGAAAGAGAACAATGGAGTGAAGTGAACTACTTTAGTTAGTAACTAACTTCTGCTGAAGGTGTTGTTTGTGTTTATCAAGTTTGTGTTGTATGCAATAGGCAAAAATAAACCCCAGCTAGTGGTCAATATAATTACAGAGGGTAGTAAGAAAGGGTATAACTAAGTGGTATAAACTTTTTTAAAGTAGATTTAAAATCCAGGCTATGCTAAAAGACAGCAGTGCAAAGTAAAACACCAAAACAAGATATGAGTAATAAATAAAGTAGAAATAAATGATTCCCCTTTTATTTTTAATTAATTATAAAACCCATCCTTTCCACCCACAACATGCCCACCCCGTCTCCAAACAAATCACCCCATCCCCAACCAGTGTGAAAAGAAAATGTAAGTGTCCAAACTAGTCTAAACCCCAGTCTCAACTCCCTTTCCCACCCTCTTCACTCACAACAAATGACCCTCCCATCAAAAGAAAAAATTAAAAACATTTGCAATGCAATAGGTCTTGCTTTTGCTCAAGTTAGAGCTATTAGCATTGTAAATTCCTAATTGAACTTTTCTTGCCACTTAAATTGAAAATGAAAAGTAAAACAGTAGACATAAGTGAACCGATTCAAAGTTCCATGGCCGCCATGAGCGCAAAAGAGGGACACAAAAAGTAAAAGAAGTTTGCTCGCAGTCAAACATATCAGCAGTCGTGCAATTATCCATGCAACAAGGGCAGTCTGCAAGGCGGTAACACAAATGCGCCAAGTAGTGACAAATGTAAAGCATTTATCAATGATAAAAGTGATGGGGGTGTGGTGGGCATGGTTAAAAGCCCACAATACTTACAACATGTCAAAGCGCTTGCACGCTCAACCTAAAGAAAGGACTAAAAGAGGGCATTCTCCATGTGGGCCCAGAGATCGTCCAGGCTTCCCTTCACGTGTGACACACTATTGTCCAGCTGCTCCAGGTGTTGGAGGACGTAGCACTGGAATATGTGGTCTGAGTGGGTGGGGGGGCAGCAGTGGTCCAACATGGATGGGCGGCTGCTAGCTGGATGTGACGCTGCTGATTTTGTTTCTGCTGGGAGGCTGGAGGAGCTGGCGGCTGGGTGGAAGAACTGAGGCTCGCAGTCAAGAAAGCTGCCTCCTCCTCCTTCTTCTGCAGAGCCACCAGCAGCTAGTACTCCAAACAGATGGCCTCCAACCTTGGCTGCCACAGCCAAACTACTATCTCCTGGTATGTAGGTTGTACTCCCATAGTAGGTATTTTGAGAAAGAAAAAAAAGACAAATTTCAAACAGTGCTCTGTGCAAGGACTTTTGTAAAATTATAGTGTCACAGTAGCAATACATTGCTGGTCCACTAGGGCCATTGGAATAGGATGTGACTGATTATGAGTCACAGGGCCATTTTTTTACCCACACATGTTGCCCAGTAGTTGACGAATGTTGAAAGGAGAAAATTTGAACAAACATGAATCCATTATGGAAGTAATTGAATATATTAATCATGTGTCCAGAAAAATATGCCATGTGCTAAAAATAGATTTTTCAGTTTTTTTTGGAAGGCTGGGACAGAACTTAGGAAAGATTTAAGGAGTGAAGGACTAGGAGGTGACTGAGTGGGCACTGAGAGGGAAGGAAAACACACCTTGTTTTCATCTTGCAATGCATTGAAAACGTAAATGTTGCATTAACTGAAGCAGATGCTCATTGCACAGACAACACTATTGTACTGCTGAATTGAACCATGCTGCAGTTAGGTCGTGGCATGGGTGACTGAATGCCATGGGCAGGGAGGTGATGAATGATCATGGGTGGGAGGATGCATATCTACCTTTCTTATCAAATACAGTGAGTTAAGAGAGTGGACAGAAAATTAAAATACCCCTCACTTTAAACCAAAGCTTTGATAACCAACAAAGCAAGAGAAGTAGGTAAAAATGTCTGTCTCCAGAAGAGCTCCCTTATTTCTTCATCGAAGCAATTATCTATTCATCTTTTAATTGTTCTATTCACCCTTTGATACCCACCATTTAAGCTTTGCATTCTCTCATCCAGTCTTTCACCATTCCAGTCCATCCATCCATATATCCTTCCATCATCCATCCATTCACTTATCCACCCTTTCAACCATTCTTTCACCCAGCCATCCATTTACCCATGCGTCATTACCCATCCACTCATCCTTTAACCCACCCAAGCATTCTTTTGCCTATCCACCCTTCACCCACTCAGATATCCTTTCACCCATATACCCTTTCATCCATCCTTTCACTTACCCATGCATCTCCTATCACTCACCTTAGTATCCCATCACCCACCCATACATCCTTTCACTTAGATACCATTTCACCCATTCTTTATTTTAATCATCCATCCTTCTTTCCCTTTTCCATCAACTTATCATTTGTGGCTTTGTCTGCTGAGTTGCGGATAGAAGAGGCCATTAAGAACTCAACCCCCACTGTAGCTGCTAAAGCGGGGGTTCACAACGCGCTTGCAGTGAGTATACTAGTAATTGTAAATAAGCAAGCAATGTGACGTACCAACAGCCGTCCCTACTGCTGGTTCTCCCCCTCCAACCTCCACCATTTTTGATGCACTGGTGCTGCTCTGGCCTCAGCACTGGTGATGGGGCGATGGAAAAAAAACATTACACATTTTAGATGCCAGATATGCCTCCCCTTGTTATTGTTTGAGAATAAATTCAACAAACTACAACCTCAATAGAACACTACAGTTCTATCTTCTTCCATTGTTCACTTTATGAATTTTGTTGGTTGACTATGTTAGAAAAGCCAAGTAGTCAAGTCAAGCCAATCGCAAATGTTTCATAGGGGAAGGGCAGAGCTAAGTCGCTAACACTAAATGAAGGGGTGAAATAATTGGTCAATCAAGGACATATAATTGACAAATGCAATGGGGCCATCCTCATACCACTTTCCAGACATGCTGCACTATTATCAAAACTGTTGGTATGGTATAGTACTGTATAAAGAATAATAATAATACATACAACACAACATTGGGGGGTCTACCATGATCATGCCCACTCTCTCGCTTTAATGTTTGAGCATGAGCAAGAAAAAGAAAGCCTTCTCAAAAAACATGCATGCAACACCTTACTTAGGCATGCAATCCTCACAGTAGAGTACCTGTCCTACAATCTGATCTCTTAGTCTGACAGTAGTCCACAAGATATATAAGGGGAGAGGTAAAGCTTACTAACAAAGCAAAGAAAGATATACACTAGTACATACAGAAGGAAGTCAGCTACAGAAACATGAAATATAGAAAAAACTAAGATAATGCAGGGATAATAAGAATTTCACAAACCTTAGACAGAATTAAGATGAGTTTAGAAAAAAAGGAGACAGGTACAGTAAAATAAATAAGGACAAATTATTCTAAATGTTGAGATGTAAAAGTTAGGGAAATAATAATATAACAGCAAGACTTATGGGGCCAACAGATCTGCCAGCCGCTGCTCCCTGAGCTGCCTCTGAATCCCTCTTCTTGCCCTTGGGTGCTGAGGTAAGAAATAAAGAAGATAAAAAAATAGATGAGTGGTTGGCAAAGGCAAACACAGTAACATTGTGCTTTTTTAGCCTGTAGTGCTAGTACCAAGCTGACCTATTCTAAATTTCCAAAACCTAAGCCCTACTCCAAATTTCCTAAACTTAAACTGCATCTGGAACTACTAATACATTGTAAAGAAAGATATTTGCTTCTCAACCACCTTTGATGGGTCAACTCAATCTCCCTTTTCAATGCTTAGATGCACTTCACACATCACTGCACTGGGAAAATGTCATTGGGACTGTATGAGCTACATAAAGAAAGGCACAGAGAATGTTAACTCACTGGTACTACTTATTACTACTACCACTATCTTAGTGACAGGACAGAGGATGCTGCATGGTTTCTTAAAATAATCATCCCAAGCAAGCACTGACGAGGATGATTAGGTAGCGTTGAGCACCTGGCTAGTTCAAACTGGATCACATAATAGTCATTGTAATGTAAACTTAACTTCCCTCTGAGTCTGTGCAGCATGCTATTTATAAAAAATTTGCATTGTAGAACGCAACATATAAATAATTACTCACCAAGTTCCTACACCTCGACAACCAACAGGTCGAGCAAGTCGTGCTTGCAGACCAGTATGTTCCTTGTGTTAACTGCTGCTGGGTTTTCTGGACCTCAATGTGTCGACTCACGCACTGGTCCACCCTCGCCCATAGCAGTCAATGCTCCTGCAGGGCACAACCCCTCCCAGGGCTGCCGCCTACTGTCTGCATGGAAAGGAGGTGGCGCTTCACATAAAAAACAAGTGCTGCAATCTCTGTCTTGGAAAAAATAGCGTGGGGCTGCACCCCTTGGCAGCACTGATGAGTGCAAGGTGTGTGGCTAGCAGTCGCACTGATGCCACCACTACCTCTCTCACCCTGCTTTGTCATGGCACTGGGTGGTAAAAAAAAAGGGGAGAAATAAGAGAAGGAAGGAAGAAAGGAAAAAATAAAGGAGTAAAGGGAAAACCAAAAAAAGGACCAGTCATGAAAACCACAAAAAAATGACAAAAACATAACATACACAAAGACACGCACTGATACAATAAAGATAATATATGGGTTGGATAAAACAGATAAAGGGAGGGTTGAAAAGATTAAGGGTGGATTAAAAATTAGGGCCCAGCACCATGCACATAACAGAAGAAAACAAAATGGCCACACACATGCAAATCATGTAGTGCTGTTCGCACGCTGTTTCCACATCAAACAATAGCACGAACAGCAGCATCAAGAAGCTCCATCCGCTTGCGGAATTGCGCTGAATCTCACTGAGTGTTTGGGCTGCTCTTTGGAATTCCGCATAGCAGAACTTCACGAGCTCCTCCCAGGCCTGATAACTAGGTGTAGCTGGCAGTTGGTCTTTGTATATTCCTCCCAGACAACACAAAATAGAGGGTCTGGGTGTTGGTAGGCCATCCTGACTTGATGAGGTGGTGGAGCTGACACCTGTCACAATTGCACTTCAGTGGCACTGCCTCAACTCACACACACAGGATTTCATACTAGCCCATCATTGTGGATGCAGACAGACCAGGAACTGTCGATGCAGCACGAAATTCCACAGACCTCTGTAGGTGGAAAACCCCAGATGTTTCTTTCACTTCAAAGTGGGCACCAGGAATAAAAATGGGACTCTCAGACCCATTCTTCCCAACACAGTGTTGGACCTTTGGATATTACAGAAGAAGGACTGTCCTGCTGCCAGAGGGCAGTCTTGCTTCTTGAGGCATGCCTTGCTGTCTGAAAAGGAAGGCTGGACCTGCACCCATCATTCCAGACTGAAGTGACTCCAAGTATCAGCTGACTGACCTCCAGTTCTGAGCCATAGGGACACAAGCTCCAGAGGCCTTCCTGCAACTGCTCAGCTGACCTGCTGTACTGGGCCTGCTTGAGCCATACTGGCCGCTGCTGAAGTGAGTTCCTGAGCTCCAAGAAGTGTCCCTCAGTTCCTTAGTGTGACATCAGTGCACCTCTTTCTAAAGAAGAGGAGACATCCTGAGGTTTTGGACTCAACTGTGAATGCACCTGTTAGCACCAAGATCTTGCACCCGCACCGCCTGTCAACGCAAAGCTGCAGTGAAACCAACTTGGTGAAACAGCGACTGCTAGTGATGACTGCAATGCGATATTTGCATTTCACATTACAGCATCAACAGCCCAATGTGACTGCCAACGCGAACCTCTAGCAACTGCCATCAACAATGCCTACAGGATCTACAGCTACAACCATCGGTGATGCTCGGGCAACCATACATGATGCTCTTCCTCCTCTTCGCGGCCTCCTCCACCATAAGCTGAACACTTTGTGCTGGACTTTTTAAGGTAAGTTTTTTCAGTGGGACTACTTGGTCCCTGTATCTGGAAAGGGCTCCATCACAGTTGGCCTGAACATGTGACTTTTACACGGTCTCACATGACCAAATAACCAAGGGTGGGACTTTGTGCTTTCAGGCACTATACTTACCCTAAATCTTTGAATTTGCATATCTCTGCTTCTCCTGATTGGATTTTAATAATTTTGGGGTCAAATAATTTTCTACATTTTACTCTATTTTTCTAAATTGGTGTGGGATTTTTCTTGTATTTACACTTTATTACTGTTTGTGTGCTGCATTGATACTTTACACGTTTTCTCTAAGATAATCCTGGCTGCTTTTTTGCCAAGCTACCAGAGGGTTAAGCACAGGTTAATTTAGTGACTCTTTGTTGTTCACCCAAACAAGGATTGTGGCTGCTGCTTGAGATGGGCTCACACCCCCTCAATCAACAACCCAATATTTCACACCTTGGTGTCCATTTCATTTTCCTAGAGTGTAGGTCCAGTCCTTCAGGGCTCCACAGAGGTCACAGGCAGCAAGTCCAGTCCTCTTCTGATATCCTGCCAGTCCAGAACGTATTCTGAAATGAGCACCTGGATATGCCACTTTTATGCCTGTCATGAGTTAGTGGGTTGGATGACTACTGACCCTTCCCTAACCAATGGGATAAAGGTTCCCAGGGCCAGCCATACCCACGTTTTCCATAGTTATTGTTTCCTCTATTGCAAACAGGCCCAAAATGCAATTTGTCAGCGCATTTTGTAAGATAGCAAAAGTCTTCGGCCACAGTAAACTTGGACTCGGATGTCTGAGCGTGTGTGAGGGAGTATATATTGTGGCCTCCTACAACATCTAACACTAAAATCCAATTTGAAGCAGGTACTGTACCTACAACAAACCCAGAGACAGACATCTGGTAGGACCCTCATCTTCAGCCAACTGGACTACTGTAACACTATCTATGCAGGAATCACAGCTCACCTCCTCTGACAACTACAGACCATACAGAACACTGCAGCCAGACTCGTCCTGGATCTCCCTAAATGAACCCACATCACCCCCTACCTCAGGGAACTCCACTACTCCCTGTACAGAAAATATGTCAGTTCAAGCTCATGACTCATGCATACAAGGCCCTATGTACTGGTACCCGCCTGCTTGAACCACCACCTGAACTTCGATAAGCCCACCCAACACCTTCACTGCATGTTCCACGTCCCTTTCTCTAACCCTCACCCCACCTGTGTCAGACATAGCAGATGAGGAGGTTGCTCCTTCTCTGGCCTAGCAGAGAAGGCATTGTACAAGCTACCCTTCAATCCAGAGTTCCGAAAGGCCCTCAAAATCCAGCAATTTGGCTAATCAACTGCACCATACCAGTGCCTGGATGCCCTCACAAGTGACAAGTAGCGCTCTAGAAGTGTACTGATTGTTTGACTACCTGGTGCAGCCCCTGCCTTCATAGATCACTTTTGCTGCTATCATACACCAGCAGTATTCTGTATGGTCTGTAGTCGTCGGAGGAGTTGAGCTGCGATCCCTAAGTAGAGAGCGTTGCCGTGGTCTAGTCGGATGGAGATGAGGGCCTGTGTGATATTGCGTCCTGAGCTTTGGGGTAGCCATTTGAATATCTTACGAAGCATGCAGAGGGTGAAGAAGCAGCAGAAGGACACGGAGTTGGCCTGAGTGGTCTTGCTTAGCTTATTGTCTAGAATGATGCCTAGGTTATTAGCATGATCAGTAGGGTTAGGAGTAGGTTCAAGTTCTTAGAGTCACCATGATGCGTCCTATGAACAGCTTTTGCTTCTGAAAATCAGTACCTCTGTCTTGTCCGTGTTGAGCTTCAGGCACTTGTCCATCCTGTTGACAACGTCTGTCATGCAGTTGTGGAAGTTTGTCTTGGTGTTGATGGTGTCTTCAGAGAGGGAGAGGATGAGTTGTGTGTCATCAGCATAAGATATGATGTTGAGTCCATGGGTTTTGGTGATGCTTCCCAGAGGTGTCATAAAAGTATTGAAGAGGGTGGGGCTGAGAGAGGATCATTGAGGTACCCCACAGTTGTTTTTGGATGGGTAAAGGGAAAAGACCTGGAGTAACCAGAACTTCTTTTGTGAGTTGATCTCGACGGGATATGAAGTGCAACCCCCAGTTAACAAAGATGGCACACCCACTTCAGTGGAGGCTTAGGAAGTAGAGTAGTTAAGAGTCAGGGAGAGGAAAAAAGCTGAGGGGATATGAATCCATGCATAAATTCAAACTTTGTGTGCGAGACAGAGAAAATTGTAATTGTCATTGTGTTACCTTTGTAATTTAAATAAACAGATATTTTTTTTAAAACAATGGAAATAAATGTCATATTATAATCTGCACATCTCAGAGTTAGCAAACCCTATTTGGCTGAAGAAAGAAAGAAAAGGAATATCTAGTGATAATTGTGGCCTTTTTATTCAGAGCCTCACTCGAAATGTCCAATACTTAACAGTGATCATCTATGTGTCGAAACACTAGCAATCCTTGGAACAGCCAGTACACAATTAAGCTCTTGATGTGAGTGGTTTGAAGAACTTTCAAATAAGTTTTAAACATACAAGTTTCGAACAGAGTATATTGGATGATGTCACCATAGCTGACACATGTTTCATTCCAAAAGAACTGCTTTAGGTTTTTAAGAGAATCCAATACATTACATTGTTTCAATAATACTTCAGAGAGGACCAAGCGCGTGGTCAATGAATTTCGTCTTACTATTACAATTTCTGTAGACTTGCTTCATCTTTTAGTTTACATCAACTCCAGCATCCACTGAGACTTATGATATAATTGATTGTGTTTTTATAAAGCTCTGAAGAAGGGGCGGTGGTAAATATGTGAATGAAGTGTATGAAGGGTGCACACAGAAGGGATGCATGAGCTGCAGTCTGACAGATGTAGCAGCTGGAGTTCAAGGCAGGAGGCACACAGGCCTGTTTGGGGCAGGGTCAGACAGCGGACCTGCAGGAGCCAAGGTCACATAGGAGGGAGGCAGAAAGCACACAGACAGGGTGCAGGAGGGTTTGTGAGGCAGCTAGAAGGGAGGTGGCAGACACACAAAGGCTCTACAGGCAGGCAGAGGTGCACATAGATGGCTGTAGAGGTAGGGTATGGTGGAGCAGTGGGCCAGGCACTCATAAAGTGGTAGTAGACACACACAGAGTGACTGCATGGGGCAGGATCAATTATATCACTTGCAGGTGAGGCCTAGGGCCCCCAAAGGGGCCAGTGGGGGTCGTGGAGATGCTGGGACAGGGCAAGCTGGCACACATGGCCTACAGATGTGGTGAGGAAGAGAGAGAATCTGCATGTAGCCATGGCTGCATAGAGGGGTACAAAGAGGGAGCAAGAGCTCAAAGAGGGGGGCTGATGGTGTGAGGAAACATACAAGAGCTTTAGAGGGTCAGAACATTACACAGAGAGACTGCAGGAAGGTGGGGGCACACCCAACATTGTACATCTATCCAACAATCATCATGCACCACTGCACACACCATCATACATCCACACAACCAACATGATACGATAGCACACGCACATCACGCATAGCTAACATTGTACATCATCTCATTAACCTCATATATCACTGCAACCACAATTGTAGATCAATACACCCAACAACATACAGCCACACAACCAAGATCATACGTCAACAGACCCACCATTATACATCCACAGAACCCACATCATATCCCTACACACCCACAAACATACTCCACTACACCTCTCATACATCAACAAACCTACTGTCATATATCAATACACATTCTGTCATACAGAACAAATACACCTACTGTCATACACCTTGTCAGTTAATATAATATAACAAAACATCTTCAATCAAATGTCAAAACAAGCAACATTATATGTTGCTACACACCCATCATCATATTTTCACAGATACATCATCAGATGCTCTCCAGGCCATACACAAATGATTCATCCACACAACCAAAATCATACTTCAAAACCACTACCAATAAAACACCAGTACACACACAATCAACAACATACACCAACACACCTACCATCGTACCTCAAGACACTCAACGTCATATGTACACACAACCAATATGTATGCCAATCCACTATCATAAGGAAACAGACCCACCACCACATGGCCACCCACCCAATACAATATATGATCACACACTCACCATTGCACGTCTAAACAGCCAGCAATAATGCCACACACATTCATTAGGCACAAACACAGCCACATTCATACACATACACACAACATATATCCATACACCCACCATCAAATATCCATACCAAACACCACCATTACATGCACACACCATTAAGTGTACTCATAACCAACAGTGCACTCCCACACACCCCCAGCAAACAGCCACCCAGTCAAGTTCATATGCCTACATTTGCAACATATGTACATGCATTCAATATTAAATGATGAGACAGCCACCATCATAAACCCACACAACCATCATCATAAGAGAGTTCCCTCACCATAATTTATTCAGACGGCCATCATTAAACATGCACACATTCAGAATCATGCACACATTCAGAATAATACACCACACACCAACCATCATAGGTCAACACACTGACCAATGTGCACCCACAGAACTAGCATTTACCACTACTCCACCACATCACTCCAAAAACTCAGCCAAACCAACCTTATCAAGACTTCTAAACATATTCACAGATTCTCTCCAGCATATTCCATTGTAAGTTTTTTTAAATAGTAACAATGGGGAGTTAAGGTTGATTTAGCACAGCAGAGTTGTGATACAAGGTGAAGATATTTTTATTAAAATGTAATGTGAATGCCAGTTCAAAAAAACACACTACACAATACAACATATTATTAAGTACATCATACCCTAACACCCCCACCATCATGCAATCCTTCACACGATCAACTCACCCTGCATCCAGTCTAGGTCCATCCATCATATAACAACACAACCATGTTTGTACAGCAATCATGGGGCAATGCAACAACATATAATAACACAGACCAAGCATTATATGGGCACACAAAAAAGCAGCATAATACTAGGCCCAGGGGGATTTCCACTGTGTTGTTGTTTATTAATTCAACATACATCATAACATAAACAACTATTAATGGTTTATCAAATTTAAAACAAACATTATTATAACCTTATCCTGATATTAATAATCCAGTTAGATAGTAAGATAGAATGCAAAAGACAAAAACAAAGGTGAAACCTATTGGCTTTGCCAATACTTGCTGAGCTTGTGGGAGACCATGGTGCAGTGTTACACAGAACACTGCTTGGTGTGGGGGATGCAAAACACAAACGCAGTTCATATACTGCAACAGTATGCACATATCACTTTGTGAGTTCCTCCAAATGTTTCCTTGGTTGGCATGTTAGGATAGTGAAAAGTTAACCACTTGATTAACCATTAACCTCAGGTTTACAGAGAAACGTGCCTACCACCATATAGCACCTCAAAAACTTGTCAAGGGTAGTAAGCACTATATAAATACAATTAAAATACAGTGCAATAACAATTGTGAATTCTCTTTTGAGGCGCTCACAAAACAATCATAGTGGCCTGGGCCAAAAGAACAAGTGGAAAGGGCGAGAGATTGTTGGGTAGTAGGGGTAGATTATAAATCTTAATAGGAAAATGTGACCAGACCATACACTTTAAAAAAAACAGAAACCCAGACTGGAGAGAATGTGATATGTCCTGAAAGAACCGAGAAAGACGCTGTAAAGCAGAAAGGGGAGATAAACAATGACTTATTCTGAACAGCTAGAGATTAGGAAACAGCTGCTAGAATCCCTTAAGTGGGACACAAGTTTAAATCATCAAGTCATGCAAGTCATATATTTACTTGCTCTGTTCTGAAATTCTGGAAAATTAGGAGAATAAAATATTCTGCACTCTACATGCACTGCAAATATGCCAGTGAAACTCAAGACTTGTTTACAATTCAATGGGGCATATTTATAATGAACTGGCGCAGCACAGTGCTGTGCCAACATTGGCAGCACCGTGCTGCCTCAGTTCTGAAACACCGGGATGCACCGTATTTACAAAAATATGGCACACCCCTGTGTTTTCCCTAGCACTATATTTAGCTGCCAGAGCCAACGCAGGCATCCTTTCACCATATTGCAAGGGTGTCTGCGTTGAGGAGAAGGATTGTTTATATGCAGGAAGGTGCCCTTTCCTGCAAATAAACAATCTACAATGTCGATCTGGCACTTCTATGTGTGCTGCAGAATGCAGCACACATAGAACTATCAATGCAACACACATAGAAGTGCCAGGTCGTCATTGTTTAATGATTGTTTATGGAAGAAAAAGACACCTTCCTGCACATAAACAATAATTTATGGCGGTTTTGCTCTTCTATGTGTGCTGCAGAATGCAGCACACATAGACAAAGTAAAAATGAGGAGGAATTAAAGCACATCTCCTTACTGCGCCGTGCTAACGCCACCTCCTGGATGGCGTTAGTTTTTGGCGCTGCCACAGATCTACAGATTCTTGTAAATCTGGGGCAGCATCAAAAGCAATGGATGTTGTGGCGGAACACCCATCGCATGCCCCTGTGCCACAGAAAACTGCATTGGAGCATATTTACAAGGCAGTGTTAAGCCACAAAAAGTGGCTTAGCACTGCCTTGTAAATATGCATAATGCACAGTGCCACCGAAGCGTCACAAGAAGTGACGCACCGGTCACGCTATGGGGTTTGTAAATATGCCCAATGTTCTTTAACAACTGTATTATAGGATTCATACATCACCCTTCAGATGAATGGAGCACTGCAGCCCGCTGGTCTCAATCAGGATTATATTAGAAAAGAAGGTAGTCCCATAAAGAAATGTGGAGATGCCGCTGCACCACTTTCTGCCTGGGTATGGAGGAAATGGCACTCGCAGTAGTCGGTTACAAAAGATGGCCGCTGTACAGGCATAGGGAAGCCCTGCTATGAGAGCGAAGAGCAGGCGCATGAAGGACTGGCACGTGTGAGCCCCTACCCGGAAAAGGTGCATGATGGTCCCGCATAGATGTGGCCCCTACCAAGAAAAAGATATTATGTTGCAGCCAAAGGGAGAGAGAGAGAGAGAGAGAGAGTGAGAGAGAGAGGGAGACAGAGGGAGAGAGAGGAAGAGAGCGAGAGACAGAGAGAGAGAGGCAGAGAGATTCCCTTAAGCACCATCACCGCGCTCTATGGCCCATATTTATACTTTTTGACGCTAAACTGCGCTAACGCAGTTTAGCGTCAAAAAGTTTTGCGCCGTCTAACGCCATTCTGAAGCGCCATGCGGGCGCCGTATTTATGGAATGGCGTTAGACGGCGCAATCAGACCGGCGCTGCCTGGTTTGCGTGGGAAGAAACCACGTAGACCAGACAGCGCCGGCGTAGGGGGAAAATGGCGCATGGGCGTCTTAAAATGGGGCAAGTCAGGTTACGTCGAAAAAATCGTCTTAACCCGACTTGCGCCATTTTTTAACGACGCCCATCCCCCATCAACATGACTCCTATCATTGGAAAGATAGGAGTCATGCCCCCTTGCCCAATGGCCATGCCCAGGGGACTTCTGTCCCCTGGGCATGGTCATTGGGCATAGTGGCATGTAGGGGGGCACAAATAAGGCCCCCCTATGCCACCAAAATAAAATATAAAAAATAAAAAATAAAACTTACCTGAACTTACCTGAATGTCCCTGGGGTGGGTCCCTCCATCCTTGGGGGTCCTCCTGGGGTGGGCAAGGGTGGCAGGGGGGGTCCCTGGGGGCATGGGAGGGCACCTGTGGGCTCATTTTGAGCCCACAGGCCCCTTAACGCCTGCCCTGAGCAGGCGTTAAAAAGTGGCGCAAATGCGCCGTTTTTAGCCACGCCAACTCCCGGGCGTCTCTTTTGCCCGGGAGTATAAATACCACGTAAAGTCCTGGGAGTCATTTTTTAGACGGGAACGCCTCCCTTGCATATCATTAACGCAAGGAAGGGGTTCACGCTAAAAAATGACGCACATTCTGGGAACTTTGGCGCTATTCGCCTCTAACGCCATAGTATAAATATGGCGTTAGTTGGCGTTAGTTTTGCGTCGAAATTGCGTCAAAAAAAACGACGCAATTTCGGCGCAAACGGAGTATAAATATGGCCCTATGTGCTAAAAAAGAAGCTATTGCGCCTGTCATACCACAGGCTGCAGAAACAGATCAAAAGTTGGAGACAAAGCAGCCCGCTCGATACATTGTGTAATCACAGTAATTCTCCACGCCTAACAAAAAGGAATGTCTCGTTAACGTAACCTGTGCTCATGTAAAGCGCTCCAATACCTTCAAGTCGATGGGCACAGACACCAAAGAAAAAGAGTGACAGGAAACAGCAACATGCTTAAACAACATACTACTACGGAGCACGAAGCAAAAGAAAAAAAGAAGTACCATCTGCGTGGTGCCACAGAGGAAGAACACTGGCTAATGTCGGTGAGAAGTGACCGGGAGGAGTACTTGGTCCTCAGGCAACCCGACGGCAAACAAGACAACAGGAAGTGAAGTAGGACGACGTGCAGACGGTGTGCTGGCTAATCAGAAGCACGCAAATCAGAGCGAGTTGGACTAAGCCAATGGTAAGTACAGGTGAGTAAAAGGCTGGTCCTAGATTTCACAAGCAGTGTGCAAGCGAAACCTAAAGAAATGTCCCTTCAACTGTGCCCTTGAAAAACTGCATCTAGACTGCTCCAGTGGCAAATAAGATACAGGTGGAATTCCCATAGGAAGCTATTGACAAGCAAGAATGCTGAGTCAGCTCTGTGGTCAAGGAGTACATGTAGGTCTTGCCATGGAAGCAGTGCCCTGTGGGTACAGCCTGAAGTTATGTGTGCTGGGCACCGGGGATCCAGGGACTCCATGGACATAGAGCAGGGTCGAAGGTCCTGTCCTGTGCCAAGTACTCATTAGGCACTGCCAAAGCACATGCTCCGTGGTCTCTAGGGGCGGGTGGAGTGTGTGGCCTATAGCCATGCCACATGTCCAGAGCCCACAGGGCACAGCAGAAGCCTAACTCTGAGAGCAGAGGAGGTAAAGCCAGTCATCAAAGCATATCGTGAAATAAACGCAATGAACCAATCAGAATGCACTTTACAACGTGGAGGTTGTAGTTGTTACTCGGAAGACTATGTGAGGTGCGTCTGATTCCTCAGTCTGTGTACCCCTCTCAGTGCAGTGCTCCCCACACCCCTTCCCTTTGCTTTCTGCGCTCACCTCCCGGCTCCCCGCACCATCTCTCCTTGAACTCTTCGCATCGGTATCATGCCCCTCTTGCCTTGTCTTTGCCCTCTCTCCAGTGCCTCCTAGGCTACTTCCCTCCTTCCTGTCACCTCAAGTCTTTTTATTCCACAAGAAACTCCTCATGTCTCGGATTCCAGTCCTTGCACACCTCGCTCGGACCCCCAGCAGAGGGCGCTCCCTGCCCACCCTCAGCCCCGCTCCACACCTGCTCCCCAGATGTGCGCAGAGGGAGAGCCTGAGGTCTGCGCTCAGTGCCCGCTCTCTCATTTGCTTCTGGCTCGGTTCCCCGCTCCTCTTCCCTCACACTGACTTACACTGGGAATTTATCGTGGTATCCAACATAAACTGCAGGAAACCCCACGCGCTCTCCATGCACCGTTCTCCGACGCCCCATCCCTCTCCAGAAACCCCCTCGGCTGCTGGGACTTTCTCACAGGGGTCCTCAGCTCTGAGTGGAAGACGCGCAGTGTTTTTAAAAATATTTTGTCAGGTTTATACATAGCGAGCTTGAAACGAGAAAAGAGGAGTATTTTACACGAGCACCTGTTACATTACACACGGTCACATTCATTAGGCATGGGGGGCTTAAATGATTCGCCCAGAATCACAGGATGTTGAGCGGATGCGAGACTGCAACCCAGGTGGGTAACAAAGGCCCCCGCAGCCCCTGCGGTGCGCCCCCCCCCTCTGCACAGTAGCCTGACATGAGAGCTCCTGAGTGAGGCCGAAGGGGGCCCCTCCATGTACTTTGCAGGGGGGGGGGGTTCCCTCAAGTTTTGTTATGCCAGTGCTCACACCAGTTTCCCAGTTCTAAAACCGCCAGCTCTGGCCCTAAGGCCACTGTAGGAAAGTGCAACTATTTGACACGGTCACATCCACTTTTGGCTCAGGGGTACTGATGTTGATTGCAAGTGTACTGGTCCCTGCTAACAAGGCCCCAGTGATATTTCTCTACAAACAAGACAAATGCTCAATTGTGACCCAATTGGCAAGGACTTTAGCACCCTGTAAGTCCCTCGTAAATGGTACCCCTGGTGCCCAGGGCCTGGGTAATAATGAGGGTCCCTAGGAGTTGCAGCATGTATTATGCCACCCAAAGGGACCCACACACAAACTGCAGGCAGATGCCATTGCAGAAAGAGAGAAATGATGTAAGCAAATCCAAAAACACAACATTGCCCCCTCCCTGTGCGTAATGCCCAACTAGACTGCATGTACTATATGTTAGTCACCCCTACAACAGGCCTTAGATCCCTAAGGCAGGATGCATTAGATCACATGTGATGGCCCACCTGCTTGAGCAGATGTGCCCCTGCGATGCTTAGCCCCATTGCTCGACATTGCAAGTGATCAGGCAGCCATTTATAAGATATGTACTGGGCACGGATCATTACCTGTTACCCAGCACCATAACAGCTCCAGTGAAAATACTGGTTTGGTATCAAACACCTTGTCTCAACAAATCCATAATGATGCCAGTACCGAATTGATGAAGAAATGCACCCAGTGGGCACCTTAGGTGCCCCTTCTAACTGTACTAGTCACTTAGGCCCAGATTTATACTTTTGACGCAAAACTGCATTTGCGCAGTTCAGCGTCAAAAAGTATAGTGCCGGCTTGCGCCATTCCACAGCACCAGCCGGGCATCATATTTAAGGAATGGTGCAAGCCGATGCTACGGGTGGGCTAACGTCAAGGAAAATGACGTTAGCTGGGTGGGGGTGGCGGTATGGGAGAAGGGAGATTTGCACTGAAAAATTCACATTAGGCTGGTTAGAGGAAAAGAAATGACTCTAACCAGCCTAGCGTCATTTCTTAACGCAAAACCTACCATACTACATGACTCCTGTCTTAGAAGAGACAGGAGTCATGCTCACCACCCCAATGGCCAGTACAGGGGACTAGAGTCCCCTGTTCATGGCCACTGCACCCAGTGCCATTGAGGGGGGCCCATTTCAGGGCCCCCGATGGCACTTAAAAAAAAATGCAACATACTTACCTCTACTTAGCTATACTTACCTGGCATGAGGGCCCCCATGTTTTCGGTGTCCTTCAGGTGTGCGTGGTGGGTGTCCCTGGGGCCTGGGGAGGGCACCTGTGGACTTATTCCATGGTGTTCCACTATGGAAATGGGCCCACAGGTCCCCTAACTCCTGCCCTGACCCAGGAGTTAAATAATGGCACTAAGCATGCTTAGCTCCATTATTTAGATCCACCTCCCTCCTGTGCACCATTTTTTCACAGGAGGATAAATAAGGCGCCCGGGCCTTAGGGTCATTTTTTGGACAGGAACGCCTACCTTGCATCTCATTGACACAAGGTGGGTTCACGCATCCAAAAAATGACTTTAACTCCAATATTTTGACGTTCGACTAGTCTAGCGTCCAAAAATAAATATGGAGTTAAGTTTGCGCTGAATTAGTGTAAAAAAATGATGCTAATTCAGCACAAACAGAGTATAAAATCTGGGCCTTAGTGTGCTGGTTGACAGGTATCGTCCAGACTGCCACCACAGATGAGTTTTTGACCCACTGATGGTGAGACCCAGGCCCTCAGAGACCAGGAACAATACCTGCCCAGCAAAAGGGTGACCACACCTCATCCAGCAGGATGGCTAGTGAATTTAGCATATCCATCCCAGAGGCTTCAAAGCCACCCCTTGCATTGAGGCCCCTTTAGCACCAGGACAGGCAGAAAATTAGATAGTCAGAAGATGTGTCACACTTACAGGCCGGGCATACCCCTAAAGTGGGCCACCTGAAGTGGGCAATCAAAGAAGGGTTTCGCCATCTTGGTTTTGGTGGTACTAGGACTTCTGGGTCAGCATTATGCCCACCGCCCACAGGAAGTAGTCATATAGGGGTTGTAGACACCCCAGGAGTACGTAGCCCATTGGCTGCTACCCTACACTCTTCTAAATGCCCCTAAATTCAGTATTTAGGGGTCCCCCAGACACCAGAGATTCAGATTTGTCTACCTGCGATCTGAAGAAGGATAAAGAGGAGCTGTCACCGTGAGAACAGAGAACCTTAACACAACGTTGCACAAAACCTTGCCAGGCTGCTGGTACATCGACAATTGCAATGACTCAGCTTATCCAAAAGCTGCGCACCCTCTTCAGCACTGGAAGGACTGTCCAGCACTTCACCAACCATTTAACATCTCCCTTGGGGTGGAGGAGTCATCCCGCTACATCTGCAGGCACTGACCGCACTTGTCCGGCACATCATTTTCCTGACCATCAGGACCAATGAGGGAGCACCACCCCAGGAAGAGGTTTCTTTGGTTCCAGGAGGTCAGCTCTATCTCTCCACCGAATTTCAAGATGCTAGACCCTCCAAGAGACCCCAGCACCAATACCCTGGGTAGCAGAGCAATTGCAGCAACCAAGGCTTGTTTCTGTCCAGTCCTGACACCTCCAAAACAGCGTGCCTGACGAAGCACTTCAGGACCGATGAGGCTCGCACCGAGAGTGGCTCTGCTGTTGTGTTTTCCTCCCCTCTACAGGTCAAACTAAGAAATGTAAGAGCCTCCAATGCAAGTTGCCAGATGGCCAAACACCTCTGCACCCGCGCTCTACAGCCCGGGTACTTGACAACTGACTGCTCTGTCTTGTTCTAAAGACCCTCAGGCGCTGAGCCACGCTATGGGCTCTGCCAGACTTGTCCCCAAGTCCCCCCTTAGTTTCTATTTACAGGTCCATCTTTGCTTTCTAGAGGTGTAGAGCTCAAGGCTACCAACCCGCTCAGCATCTCTGCACCCGGACACGCAAGTGCAGGGAAACTAAAACTGCTGGTGGTTCCTTCGACCATGGCCCCCTAGCTCCTTAAGTTCCGAAGGGCACTCCCGAATTTCAACTACAAGTATATTTGTGCAGTTTATTTCTTTCCTTCCATAGGATAACATTACCACCTTTGAGGTTCATACCTCTAAACCGTTATTTGCGCATGTCACTGTTTTCTTGCAAAAACCATAGCTCCAAAAGTACTTACTTGATTCCAATGATCTTGGTGTGTCAAATTTTATAAAATCTGTGTTATTTTCAAATTGGTCTTGGATTTCTTTTTGAATGTGTGCACCATTTATTGACTCTGTATGTGCAACAAATGCTTAGCACTCCCCTCTGATAAGCCTAAGCTGCTCAACCACACTACCACATAGAAGCACTTGGGTGTCTTTGAATGGCCTCATAAATCTTGAGTAAGGCAACAAAGTGCAAACTGGTGCATTGCCTTACTCTGAGTGAGGGAGGTGTTCTATGCAACTTCCATGGGTTTTGATACATTTGTAAATTTACAAGGACTTGTATACCTGGGAATGCATCACAATCTAATAACTCTCCGGGCAGGAGTAACACGTTTTCCTCATTCTATGTGTGCTGCATTCTGCAGCACACATAGAAAGAGGAAAAGTTCTCTATGAATTGTTTCTGTGCAGGAAGGTGCCCCTTCTTGCACTTAAACAATCGTACAATTGTGCTAACAACACAGGCACCCTTGCACCATGCTGCAAGAGTGCCTGCACTGGTGCTAGGCTGCGGAAACAGCACCAACGCAGGGGGAAAGCACAAGAATGTGCCTTAATGGATAAATATGATGCAATCCTGCCCTTTTACTTTGACATTGTGTCCATAGTCATATGAGAAGGGGGCAGGGGAGAGGGGGCAGATGTTGTAGAGTCAGTGTCCAAAACTACCTCTGTGTAAATATGAGCCAAGCCCACTGACACGTTCCCTCCCTAAGGCAATTTTAAATGGCAAAAATTGTGAACCACTTTTACTTTCAGTCACTGTCACCCACTAGCCAGTGTCAGGCATAAATGTATTACCCCCTGGCACCCACTTCTGAACACTGTCTGACCTGAGGAAGAACAAAAGAGGACTGGACATGCTGTCTGTGACTTGATAGGACTGGATCTACTCCAGGACAAAGAGGTGGACTCCAAGGGTCACAAGGCGGACCTCCTGTTCAAGCTACAGGGACACAACAACCTACAAGAGCCCATTTCTGCAGCTGTCCAGGCAAACAGTGGCAACCGGACCTATACTGATTGATTCCTGTTGTTTTGCCTTACCTGTTACATTGTGCGTCTCTAGGTGCTCCCTTTGAGGTCCTGGGGGGCTTAAAACTGGTCTCCTGTGGTGAATTATCATTAAAACTACTCAGTCAGAAGGTGAAATCATTCATCAATCAATTTGTGCATCCAGCAACTGCTAAATCACAGTTAGTGTCAAATTGCAAAGAAGCCTCAATCTACGGAGACCAAAGACTATTTTTGGCACTTTGTGCTTCTTGGCACTAGTCCAACTTAAAACTTTAAAAATTCATATTTCTAGTTCCCTTTATTGGATTTTTGTAACTTTTTTGTTACTTTGTTTTTTAAACTTCACTCTATTTTTCTAATTCTATTTAAGATTTTTATTGTTTTGAATTTTGACTTTCCTACTGTTATGGTACTGCACAAATACTTTACACATTGACCTAAGTTAAGCCCAGGTTCATTTATTGTATTTGAGGGTACACCCTGATGAGGGTTGTGATTCATTTTTGAGGTGGGTAATCATCCAACCAAAATAATAACCCAATTTCTTGTAGCCCCTGCTTACGTTTCAATCCCAAATGTAACATATATGTCAAGCAGCAGCCACAATCCTTGCTAGGGTGAACCACAAACAGTCACTAAATTAACCTGTGCTTAACCCTCTGGTAGCTTGGCACAAAAGCAGTCAGGCTTATCTTAGAGAAAAAGTGTAAAGTATCCATGCAGCACACAAACAGTTAAAAAAGGTAAATACAAGATAAATCCCACACCAATTTAGAACAATAGAGTAAAAATGTATAAAATTATTTGACACCAAAATGATAAAAATCCAATCAGGAAAAGAGAAGATATGCAAATTCAAAGATTTAGGGTAAGTATAGTGCGTGAAAGCACAAAGTGCCTTCTTTGGTTATTTGGTCATGTGAGGCCATGTAAAAGTCACATGTTCAGGCCAACTGCTATGGAGCGCTGTCCAGATACAGGGACCAAGGAGTCCCACTGAAAAAAGTTACCTTAAAAAGTCCAGCACAAAGTGTTCAGCTTATGGTGGAGTAGGCCGCAAAGAGGAGGTAAAGAGTCATGTATGGTTGTCTCTGTGGCTTGATGGGTTGCCCGAGCATCACAGATGGTTGTAGCTGTAGTGTGAAGATCCTGTAGGCATTGTCAATGGCAGTTGCTAGAGGTTCGCGTTGGCAGTCACATTGGGCTGTTGATGCTGTAACGTGAAATGCAAATATCTCATTGCCAGTCATCACTAGCAGTCGCTGTTTAACCAAGTTGGGTTCACTGCAGCTTTGCGTTGACAGGCGATGCGGGTGCAAGATCTTGGTGCGAATAGGAGCATTCACAGTCGAGTCCAAAACCTCAGGATTTCTCCTTTTCTTTAGAAAGAGGTCCACTGATGTCACACCAAGGAAATGAGGGACACCTCTTGGAGCTCAGGAACCCACTTTCACCACGGCCAGAATGGCTCAGGCATGCCCAGTACAGCAAGTCAGCTGAGCAGTTGCAGGAAGGCCTCTGGAGCTTGTGTCCCTGTAGCTCAGAACTGGAGGTCAGTCAGCTGATACTTGGAGTCACTTCAGTCTGGAATGATGGGTGCAGGTCCAGCCTTCCTTTTCAGACAGCAAGGCATGCCTCAAGCAGCAGGGTTGCCGTCTTGCCGCAGGACAGTCCTTCTTCTGTAATATTCAAAGGTCCAGGACTGTGTTGGGAATAATGGGTCTGAGAGTCCCATTTTTATTCCTGTTTCCCACTTTGAAGTGGAAGAAACATCTGGGGTTTTCCACCTAGAGGTCTGTGGAATTTCCTGCCGCATTGACAGTTCCTGGTCTGTCTGCATCCACAATGGGCTAGTATGAAATCCTGTGTGTGTGAGTTGAGGCAGTGCCACTGAACTGCAATTGTGACAGGTGACAGCTCCGCCCGTCATCAAGTCAGGATGGTATATCCTACCAACACCCAGACCCTCTATTTTGTGCTGTCTCTGAGGAATACACAATGACCAACGGCCAGCTACACCTAGTTATCAGGCCTGGGAGGAGCTTATGAAGTTCTGCTATGCGGAATTCCAAAGAGCAGCCCAAAAACTCAGTAGGATTCAGCGCAATTCCGTGAGCTTCTTGATGCTTCTGTTCGTGCTATTGTTTGATGTGGAAACAGCGTGCGAACGGCACCACATGATTTGCATGTGTGTGCCCATTTTGTTTTCTTCTGTTCTGTGCATGGTGCTAGGTCACATTTGAATTCACCCTTAATCTTTTCAAACCTCCCTTTATCTGTTTTATCCACCCCATATATTTTCTTGATTTTATTTGTTTTTTTTAAATGTTTTTGTCATTTTTGTTTGTGGTTTTCATGACTGGTACTTTTTTTGGTTCTCCCTTTACTTCTTTATTTTTTCCTTTCTTCATTCCTTCTCCTATTTCTTCCCTTTTTTTTTTTACCACCCAGTGCCATGACAGAGCAGGGTGAGAGAGATAGTGGTGGCATCAGTGTGGCTGCTAGCCACACAACTTGCACTCATCAGTGCTGCCCAGGGGTGCAGCCCCACGCTATTCTTTCCAAGACAGAGATGGCAGCACTTGTTTTTTATGTGAAGCGCCACCTCCTCTCATGCAGACAGGAGGCGGCAGCCCTGGGAGGGGTTGTGCCCTGCAGGAGCATTGACTGCTGTGGGTAAGGGTGGACCAGTGTGTGCGTTGACACAGTGAGGTCCAGCAAACCCAGCAGCAGTTAACGCACGGCTGGGGGAACATACTGGACTGCAAGGACGACTTGCTCGACCTGTTGGTTGTCGAGATGTAGGATCTCGGTGAGTGATTATTTATTTGTTGTGTTCTACAATGCAAATTATTTATAAATAGCATGCTGCTCAGACTCAGAGGGAAGTTAAGTTTACATTACAATGACTATTATGTGATCCAGTTTGAACTAGCCATGTGTTCAGTGCCACCTCATCGTACTTGTCGGTGCTTGCTTGGGATGATTATTTAAGAAACCATGCAGAATCCTCTGTTCTGTCACTAAGACAGTGGTAGTAGTATTAAGTAGTACCAGTGAGTTAGCATTCTCTGTGCCTTTCTTTATGTAGCTCATACAGTCTCAATTACATTTTCCCAGTGCAGTGATGTGTAGAATACATCTAAGCATTGAAAAGGGAGATTGAGTTGACCCTTGACCCATCAATGGTGGTTGAGAAGCAAATATCTTTCATTACTGCGTATTAGTTGTTCTACATGCAGTTTAAGTTTAGGAAATTTAGAGTAGGGCTTAGGATTTGGAAATTTAGAATAGGTCAGCTCGATACTAGCACTATAGGCCAGGGTTCTGCAAAGTCGTCCTGAAGAGCCGGGTCCATGCCAGATTTTTAGCATATCCACATTTAGAAAAATGTAGATTTCTGAAACATCCTTTTTCTAAATGTGGATATGCTAAAAACCTGGCATGGACCCGGCACTCCAGGGCCGACTTTGCAGAACCCTGCTATAGGCTATCTGACTTTGAAAAGCACAATGCTACTGTGTTTGCCTTTCCTACCACTCATCTATTTTTTTATCTTCTTTATTTCTTACCTCAGCACCCAAGGGCAAGAAGAGGGATTCAGAGGCAGCTCAGGGAGAAGGGGGTGCCACCACCAGTGCAGCGGCTGGCAGATCTGTTGGCCCCATAAGTCTTGCTGTTATATTATTATTATTTCCCTAACTTTTACCTCTCAACATTTAGAATAATTGTTCCTTATTTTTTTACTGTACCTGCCTCCTTTTTTTCTAAACTCATCTTAATTCTGTCTAAGGTTTGTGAAATTCTTATTATCCCTGCATTATCTTAGTTGTTTCTATATTTCATGTTTCTGTAGCTGACTTCCTTCAGTATGTACTAGTGTATATCTTTCTTCTGCTTTGTTAGTACGCTTTACCTGTCCCCTCATATATCTTGTGGACTACTGTCAGACTAAGAGATCAGATTGTAGGACAGGTACTCTACTGTGAAGATTGCATGCCTAAGTAAAGTGTTCTATGCATGTTTTTTGAGAAGGCTTTCTTTTTCTTGCTTATGCTCAAACAGTAAAGCGAGAGAGTGGGCAATTATCATGGTAGACCCCCCAATGTTGTGTTGTATGTATTATTATTATTCTTTATACAGTAGTATACCATACCAACAGTTTTGACAATAGTGCAGTATGGTTGGAAAGTGGTATGAGGATGGTCCCATTGCATTTGTGAATTATATGTCCTTGATTGACCAATCATCCCATCCCTTTATTTAGTGTTACCGACTTAGCTCTGCCCTTCCACTATGAAACCTTTGCGATTGGCTTGACTTGACTTCTTGGCTTTTCTAACATAGTTAACCAACAAACTTCATAAAGTGAACAATAGAAGAAGATAGAACTGTAGTGTTCTATTGAGGTTGTATTCTGTTGAATTTGTTCTCAAACAATAACAAGGGGAGGCGTATCTAGCATCTAAAATATGTAATGTTTTTTTCCATCCGCCCCATCACCAGTGCTGAGGACAGAAGCAGCATCAGTGCACCAAATGTGGTGGAGGTTGGAGGGGGAGAACCAGCAGTAGCAGGGACGGCTGTTGGTACGTCACATTGCTTGCTTATCTACATTTACTAGTATACTGACTGCAAGGGCGTTGCGAACCCCCGCTTTAGCAGCTACACTGGGGGTTGGGTTCCTAATGGCTCCTTCTATTCGCAACTCAGCAGACAAAACCATAAATGATAAGTTGATGGAAAAAGGAAAGAAGGCTGGATGAATAAAAGAAAGGATGGGTGAAATGGTATCTAAGTGAAAGGATGTGTGGGTGGGTAATGAGATACTTAGGTGGGTGATAGGAGATGCATGGGTAAGTGAAAGGATGGATGAAAGGGTATATGGGTGTAAGGATGTCTAGGTGGGTGAAGGGTGAATAGGTAAAAGAATGCTTGGGTGGGTTAAAGGATGAGTGGATGGGTAATGACGCATGGGTAAATGGATGGCTGGGTGAGAGAATGGTTGAAAGGGTGAATAAGTGAATAGATGGATGGATTGGAATGGTGAAAGACTGGATGAGAGAATGCAAAGCTTAAACGGTGGATATCAAAGGGTGTATAGGACAATTAAAAGATGAATTGATAATTGCTTTGATGAAAAAATAAGGGAGCTCTTCTGGAGAAGGACGTTTTCACCTTCTTCTTTTGCTTTGCTTGGTTATCAAAGCTTTGGTTCAAAGTGAGGGGTATTTTAATTTTCTGTCGACTCTCTTAACTCACTGTATGTGACAAGCAAGGTAGATATGTATCCTCCCACCCATCATCATTCATCGCCTCCCTGCCGATGGCATTCAGTCACCCATGCCACGACCTAACTGCAGCATGGTTCAATTCGGCAGTACAATAGTGTTGTCTGTGCAATGAGCATCTGCATCAGTTAATGCAGCATTTACGCTTTCAATGCATTGTCAGTTGAAAACAAGGTGTGTTTTCCTTCCCTCCCAGTGCCCACTCAGTCACCTCCTAGTCCTTCACTCCTTAAATCTTTCCTAAGTTCTGTCCCAGCCTACCAGAAAAAAACTGAAAAATACATTTTTGGCACGTGGCATATTTTTCTGGACATATGATTAGTATATTTAATTACTTCCATAATGGATTCATGTTTGTTCAAATTTTCCCCTTTCAACATTCGTCAATTACTGTGCAACATGTGCGGGTAAAAAAATGGCACTGTTACTCATAATCAGTCACATCAAATTCCAATGGCCCTAGTGCACAGAGCACTGTTTGAAATTTGTCTTTTTTTTGCTTTCTCAATATAGCTACTATGGGCGTACAACCTACACACCAGGAGATAGTAGTTTGGCTGTGGCAGCAGAGGTTGGAGGCCATCTGTTTGGAGCACTATCTGCTGTTGGCTTTGCAGAAGAAGGAGAAGGAGGCGCTTTCTTGGCTGCGGGCCTCAGTTCCTCCAGCCAGCCGCCAGCTCCTTCAGCCTTCCAGCAGCAACAAAATCATCAGCGTCACAGCCAGCTAGCAGCCGCCCATCCATGTTGGACCACTGCTGCACCCCCACCCGCTCAGACCGCATATTCTAGTGCTGTATTCTCCAACATTTGGAGCAGCTGGACCACAGGGTGGCACACATGAAGGGAAGCCTGAACGATCTCTGGACCTACATGGAGAATGCCCTCTTTTATTCCTTTTTTTAGGTTGAGAGTGCAATCGCTTTGTCCAAGATACCCCACCCCAAGACCCTGAAAAGTAAGAGTAAACTTACCCTACTACCCCAGAAAGACAGTAAAGTGGAGATCGGGGATTCTGCAAAGACAACAACTGACTGCAAAGCACTGAAGATGGATACCTGGACCTGAGGACCTGCAAAGGAAGGGGACCAAGTCCCAGAGTCACACAAGTGTCCAGGGGGTGCAGAAGCCCACTGAACCCCAGATGAAGGTGCAAAATGGCTGCCTCTGGGTGGAAGAAGCCAAAGATTCTGCAACAACGAAAGGTGCCAGGAACTTCTTCTTTGGTCATAAGATGTCCTGCGGTGTGCTGAAGGATGCAGAGTTGTTTCCACGCAGAAAAATTGCAAACAAGCCTTGCTTGCTGCAACAGTTGCAATTGAAGGTTTTGGGTGCTGCCAGGGCCCAGGAAGGACCAGGAGGTCGACCCTTGGAGGAGGAGACAGAGGGGGCACTCAGCAACAAAGAGAGCCCACGCAGAAGCAGGCAGCACACGCAGAAGTACCCAAGCAGGCATTCAAGAAATTTGAGCACAGCAGTCATCTTAGCACAACAAAAGAGGGTCCCACAAAGTCAGAGGTCAACTCAGCGAGTTGGGCAATGCAGGACGGAGTGCTCGGGATCTGGGCTAGGCTGTGCATGAAGGAATCCTTGCAAGAGTTCACAGAAGCCCTAGCAGCTGCAGATCACGCTGTGCACAGGATTACTGTCTGGCGTGGTGAGGCAAGGACTTACCTCCACCAAATTTGGACAGAAGGACCACTGAACTGTCAGGGTCACTTGGATCTAGCTCCTGTGTTCCAGGGACCAAGCTCATCAAGATGAGAGGGGACACAGAGGACCGGTGAAGCAGAAGTTTGGTGCCTGCGTTGGCAGGGGGAAGATTCCGTCGACCCACAGGAGATTTCTTCTTGGCTTCCAGTGCAGGGTGAAGGCAGACAGCCCTCAGAGCATGCACCACCAGGAAACAGTTGAGAAAGCTGGCAGGATTAGGCGCTACAATGTTGCTGGTAGTCTTCTTGCTACTTTGTTGCGGTTTTGCAGGCATCCTGGAGCAGTCAGTGGTCGATTCTTGGCAGAAGTCGAAGAGAGAAGTGCAGAGGAACTCTGGTGAGCTCTTGCATTCATTATCTGAAAAGGGAACCCACACGAGAGACCCTAAATAGCCCTCAGAGTAGGATTGGCTACCTAACCAGATAAGAGCCTATAAGGAGGGGTCTCTGATGTCACCTGCTGGCACTGGCCACTCAGAGGCCTCCATTGTGCACTCACACCTCTGTATTCAAGATGGCAGAGGTCTGGGACACACTGGAGGAGCTCTGGGCACCACCCCTGGGGGGTTGATGGACAGGGGAGTGGTCACTCCCCTTTCCTTTGTCTAGTTTTGAGCCAGAGCAGGGGCTTGGGGATCCCTGAACCGGTGTAGACTGGTTTATGCAAGGAGGGCACCATCTGTGCCCTTGAAAGCATTTCCAGAGGCCAGGAGAGGCTACTCCTCTCAGGCCCTTAACACCTATTTCCAAAGGGGGTGGGTGTAACACCCTCTCTCAGAGGAAATCCTTTGTTCTGCCTTCCTGGGACTGGGCTGCCCAGGCCCCGGGTAGCAGAAACCTGTCTGAGGGTTAGCAGCAACGGTAGCTGCAGAGAAAGACCCAGAGAGTTAGTTTGGCAGTACCCGGGGTCCATGCTGAAACCCCGGGGATGCATGGGATTGGCACCCCAATGCCAGATTTGGTTTGCAGTGACAATTCCATGATCTTAGACATGTTACATGGCCATGTTCGGTGTTACTATTGTGAAGCTACACATAGGTATTGACCTATATGTAGTTCACACGTTTAATGGTGTCCCCGCACTCACAAAGTCCAGGGAAATTGCCCTGAACAATGTGGGGGTACCTTGGCTAGTGCCAGGGTGCTCTCACACTTAGTAACTTAGCACCTAACCTTCACTAAGTGAGGGTTAGACATATAGGTGACTTATAAGTTACTTAAGTGCAGTGTAAATGGCTGTGAAATAACGTGGATGTTTTTTCACTCAGGCTGCAGTGGCAGTCCTGTGTAAGAATTGTCTGAACTCCCTAAGGGTGGCAAAAGAAATGCTGCAGCCCATAGGGATCTCCTGGAACCCCAATACCCTGGGTACCTAGGTACCATATACTCGGGAATTATAAGGGTGTTCCATTGTGCCAATGTGAATTGGTGTAAATGGTCACTAGCCTGCAGTGACAATTTAAAAAGTAGAGAGAGCATAAACACTGAGGTTCTGGTTAGCAGAGCCTCAGTGATACAGTTAGGCACCACGCAGGGAACACATACAGGGCACAAGTTATGAGCACTGGGGTCCTGGCTAGCAGGATCCCAGTGACACTGGCAAAGACAAACATACACACAAGTAAAAATGGGGGTACCATGCCAGACAAGGTGGTTCTTTCCTACAATACCTCAATATATCACACACCCTGGCGGAAGAGGGTTAGGGTTTCAGTGAATGGATGGGAAAGGGGATTTGGGAAAAGGTGTGATAAAGACAAACTCTACACAGTGACAGTATTCATCAGGGCAATGAGCAGCACATTATAATCAATCTGATGTGGAAGAAAATGAAGGAATGAGTGTGACACAGTTCAGTTAAATGCATTGCAAACAGTCCTTGAGTCCTAGATACCCCAGTTAGTATATATCTTTGAAAAATACAAATTATGGAGGAGCACAAATTATGTTGGACACAGTTTTAAAACATTATTATTAAAAGAAAAATGATATTGTATTGCCAAATTGAGTGATTCATCTGCATTCTTTTTGGAATGTCCGTCACTCTTGGGTGCCTAGCTGAAAGAGTCCGGTAGGTAAGCAGAGGTGTTGAGCTTTCACCTTTCGTTTGTTCAGGAGAGGAGAAGGCCTGATAAGTTTGTAAAACAGAAACTGTATTGTAGAGTCAAAGAGAAGGTCAAAAGGAAGGTGAGCTTCATGAGGAGTATACCAAGTAGATTCAGAGGCAGAGCAAGAACATAAGGAGAGTTTGATGCTTCAGCCACACACTCAGCAGCATTTCCCAAATCAACACACCTCTTTCCAGTCCACAGAGCTGAGTACTAGACCTCAGAGTCATCATCGTCATGGTTTCCCTTTGAATACAATAACTTCCTTCTTATGGCGGTTGAGGTAGTCCCACCCTGAGTCCTTCCATCCTCCTCCTGACTCCGAGTAACTCCATCCCAGTCCTGATCTGTGTGCGATAGACCTGTAGTGCACTGCTGTTGAAGAACAAGTAGAGAAACAGAATTGGAGTATTTTGTTGTGTAGATTTGTGTTTGTTAACTGAAGTGACTGGTCTGGCCTCTGAAGATACAGAAAAATGGAGTGGACACTTCAGGTAAAGTTCCCTAAGTTCGAAAGGGCCAATCACCTTCACGAAAAATGATTACCCATCAGCCTCCAAACATTGCAAATTATCAAAATAAAGTTAACTAAGTTGTACACTCCTCCTCAATGTCTGCCACCACATAAATCATCAATCATCACTCACAATCACTTAATAATATATTATTACTCATTGGTGCAATAGTTACCTCTTCCAATCCAAGCATGGTAGTAGGTACACAATTATATCTCCTCTTTGATACAAGCAACACATTAGAGTTTGGCAGTCTTGTAAATCGATGATCTTCTGGGGTAGGCTTGCTAAATGAAGCAAAAAAAGGATAGGCATGGGAGGGAGGCAGACACTTCTTCACTGCACACTAGTCCAACTCCAATCCAGCCACACATGTGACTAAAAATGGTGGGGCAGCAGAAGTCAGACACAAACAGAATGTTCCACTAGCTATATCTTTTTCTTTTTTTTTTGCAAAGAAAGAAGATTGTCGATAAATAATTAAAAAGTACTATGATGGCATACTCAGTCAGGGAAGTAGAGTTCATCTTCAGACTCAGGTGGTTCACCCAGACGTTGGACAGCTAACACACTTGATTTTGACCAATCATCCTCCGCCTTCTGTTTTGTTTCAGGAACAATGTAATTGTGTGGTATGAAATGTCAGTTCATTTTTATCATGGACAATCTCGCCACAATTTGAAGCAAGAGACTGTTCTTTGCACAGTGATAACCTCACCAGCTGCATGGAACACATGCTCAGCAGACACACCGGATATCAGACAAGCCAGATACTTTATTGCCAGCCTGCTGAGCACTGGCCACTGGTGCATCTTCGCATACAAATACACCAAAGGATTTTGATCCACATAGACCTCTTTTGGCTCACCCAGATACTCTTGGAACATCCTCTGAATGGTTATTGGTGCTACCACTTGCTCAACCTCTTTTGCCTTTGCTTCTGCACTGGTCTTAAGACCTGCAACTTGAAACTAAGCCAATGTAAAGGTTGGGGCCAATTCTTGTGCTCCAGTAGTTGTGGTTGTTGCCGGTGTTCTTGTAGCTGGTGTTGGCTGCTGTGAGACCAGACTGCCCTCTATGGACGTTGAAGGCAACACCCCAGAACTTCTTCCTGGGATTGAGACTCTAGTCATTTCCAGCTGTTCTTCCAGTTCTCCGACTTGCTCAACAATCCACCTCTTGTATTTTGAAACATCCCCTTCAGAAAAAGGAAACAAAGTGGCCAGAACATTTTTGTACCATGAATTAAGTAGTTTGGCACAGATGTACTCTTTGGACAACATGATGTCATTTTGCAGCCTTGTATTAACTGCCAAGCAAAGGATTGAGCTCTCAACCAGGGCATGTGCTTCTAAATTTTTGTTCACACCTGAAAGTGCAAACCTTACATACACCTTTCTAACTGGTACTGTAGCAGATGAGATGCAACAATGGGATAGCTTGGCCCATCGTACTGTCATCCCTGCTAACTTTCCTTGTGAAAACCTCAAAAGGGAGTAGCATCTGTGTTAAGCGATTGACTAGGCTCCATTTGTCCGCATCCATGGTCATAGTTTCCCAATTGCATCCCCTGCTCTTTGAATGACATAGTCATTGATCTGTCAGTACTGCTCAAACAGATATTGCAACATGTAATAGGTCGAGTTCCAAAGCGTTGGCACCTTCTGTATGAGGGCTTTATCTGGTACTCTATTAACATGCTGAATAATCCTTAACTGCTTCCAGGCTATAAAAAGTATGCTGCTGACTATGGGCCTGATTTCAATATTGGAGGATGGGTTACTCCGTAACAATGGGGACGGAAATCCCGTCTGCCGAAATCCAAATCCCATTATATCCTATATGATTTCGATTTTGGCGGATGAGATATCCGTCACCGTTGTCATAGAGTAACCCGTCTGCCAATATTTAAATCAGGCCTGATGTCTTCTTTTTTTAGAAAGTCTTGTACAACCAGGTTGATGCAATGCGCCAAACAGAGGACCCTGAAATAGCCACCATCTGCCATGGCTTTGGCTACATTAGTGCAATTGTCCATGGCAGGAAATGCAATTCTGAGACCTCTCAATTGAAGCCATCCAAGCACCTTGTTGTTATTGTTTTCCAAGGTGTTTGCAGCTGTACGAGATTTCTCCATGGCAAACATGGCTTCTGTCCAAACTGGGGTGGCATGGTGAGCAAAAGAACAATGTATTAAACCCAGATCTGTGACTGGAGGTCAGCACTCCCTCCATCATCCTTTTGTGTTGCTAAAGTTGCCCTAAGTGGGAGGGGTATGCCCAGACGTGGGTCCCTTGCTCACTGTGCCACTGGATTCAAGCTAACCTGGCTGAGGAAGGGTGATACCCTGAAACCAGTCCCAGGATGCTTGTTTCCGGTCCAGGGAGGACCTGGCCTGGCAGTTTGGGCTGGACTGTTCCCATGAGGAACAAGGTAAAGACTGATTTGCATATGGCTGTGTCCAAATTGGGGTGGCATGGTGAGCAAAAGAACGATGGATTAAACCCAGATCTGTGACTAGGGGTGAGTGTTTGCATTGTTCAGCACTCCGTTCATCATCCTTTTGTGTTGCTGAAGTTGCCCTAAGTGGGAAGGGTATGCCCAGACGTGGGTCCCTTGCTCACTGTGCCACTGGGTTCAAGTTAGCCTGGCTGAGGAAGGGTGATACCCTGAAACCGATCCCCGGAGGCTTGTTTCTGGGCCTGGGAGGGCCTGGCCTGGCAGTTCGGGCTGGACTGTTCCCATGAGGAACAGGGTCAAGACTGATTTGCATCTGGCTGGGTCCAAACTAGGGTGGCATGGTAAGCAAAAGAAGGATGTATTAAACCCAGATCTGTGACTGCGGGTGAGCGTTTGTATTGTTCAGCACTCCGTCCATCATCCTTTTGTGTAGCTAAAGTTGCTCTAAGTGGGAAGAGTATGCCCAGACATGGGTCCCTTGCTCACTATGCCACTGGATTCAAGCCAGCCTGGCTCAAGAAGGGTGATACCCTGAAACCGGTCCCCGGATGCTTGTTTCTGGGCCAGGGAGGACCTGGCCTGGCAGTTCAGGCTGGACTGTTTCCATGAGGAACAGTATCAAGAGTGACTTGCATGTGGCTGGGTCCAAACTGGGGTGGCATGGTGAGCAAAAGAACAATGGATTAAACCCAGATCTGTGACCGGGGATGAGTGTTTGCATTGTTCAGCACTCCGTCCATCATCCTTTTGTGTTGTTAAAGTTGCCCTAAGTGGGGCTACTGCAGCAGCATCTCATGTTCTCATCTATCACTTTGCTTTCTTTTTCTTTTTTCTTCTTTCTGATAGGAAAGGAACCTCCCTTGTTGAGCGATGATAGCTGTCAGTCTGTAGAATGAAGAATGGTCATAGAGAGGGCAAAAGGGAATTCTGGTAATGGAGCTAAGAGAGCATTTCTGAAGTCAAGCTGTGAGATGATCAACACATGGGCTGCAGTTACTGAATAGCTGGTCAATACGAAGTTTTTATGTTTTTAAATTGCTGGAGCTGATGTTTTGTAGCTTTCGTGTTTTTTGGGGTCATAAGGAAGAAAGCTGCTGAAGGTAATAGCGAGCAACTTCAATGATTCGTAAATGGACAGAGCAAAGCTTGCCACTTTTAGTTTGTAAAAATCAACAAGCATTGGCAAAGCAAATACGTCTCCCCTATGCAAGAGCTATTGGTTTTTCCAATGTGTTTTAGTCATGTTGTTCACCACCGTGGCTGCTGTTCAGCACGGCTCAAAGTGAGTGGCATAGAGGAGACTGGTATGGAGTGTCATGAAGTGGAATGGTAAAAAAGAATGTAGTAGCGTGATGTTGAGTGGAGTGGCGGAGAGTGTTGTGTATTGGAGTGGCATAGTGTGGACTCGTATAGACTGACATACATTGGGATGGTATACAGTAGAGTGGACTGGTGTAGAGTGCATTGGTGTAGAGTGTTCCAGACTATAGTGGTGTAGAGTGCAGTGGCATTGAATTCAGCTGCATACAATGCAGCATTGTAGAATGCAGTGGTGTGGATGTGTATAGCAGAGTGGAGTGGTGCAGAGGGGAGTGGTGCAAAGTGTAGCAGCACAGAGTAGAGTGGCACACGATGGAATGGAGCAGAGTAGAGTGGTGTAGAGAGGTGCAGAGCAGAGTAGCATAGAGTGGTGCAGAGCAGAGTATGGGGCCATAGAGTGCAGTGGCCTAGAGTAAAATAGTGCAGAATAGAGTCGCATGGAGTTCAGTGGGGGAGTTTGAAGCGTTCCAGAGTAGATTGTCGGAGTGGAGAGCAGTCGCATAGAGTACATTGATGGAGAATAGAGTGCAGTTTGTAGAGTGCAGTGACAGGGTGCAGTGACGTAAAGTGCATTGACGTAGAGTGCAGTGGTTAACAGATGAGTGGCTTAGAGTGTAGTGGTGTAGAGTGGAGTGGCACAGAGTGGAGTTGAGGGGCATAGAGTGCAGTGGCATAGAGTAGATTGTTTCAGAGTAGAGTGAAGTGGCGTACAGTGGAGTGATGTAGGGTAGAGTGCAGTTGCATAGAGAGGCATTTAGGGGAATGGCATACAGTAAAGTGGTGTGGAATGCAGTGGAATAGAGTGCAGTCATGCAGTGTAGATTAGAGTGGTGTACAGTGTAATGGGGTTGAGTGCAGGGGCATAGAGGTGAGTATTACAGAGTAAAGGTCATTGGCATAGAGTGTATTGGCATTGAATGCAGTGGGGTAGGGTGCAGTGCTGTAGAGTGGCCTAGAGTACAGTGGCGCAGATTGGAGTTGTGCAAAGTAAATTGGTGTGGCCTAGACTGGAGTGGTGTAGAGTGCAGCGGCGAGCAAGGGAGTGGTGAAGGGTGTATCGGCCTAGAGTAGAGTGATGCAGGGTGGAGTAGAGAGGCATACCCTGAAGTGACATAGAGTGCAGTGGCGTGGAGTGGTGCTGAGTAGAGTATAGTGGTGTGGAGTGGTGCAAAGTAGAGTGGAGTGGCGTAGAGTAGAGTATTCATGGTGTGGTAGCACACTGACATTACAGACAAAAAAAATTCAAATGAAATTACTATCACATATGCACAGACATTCTAATAAACAATACAGTGCACAGACGACAATGTGTGGAAATTGCATCAACTAGTTTAATGATTAGTTTTGATCATATTGCAGTGCTTGTTTCTAACACACTTCAGAATCAACAAAAAATGTGCTTCATTTGCGTGTTCATAATTCTGGTATATTCTAAAATACTTACACAGTTCATTTAAACATTACTATGTGCTAGAAAAACACTCTTTCCACCCCCAGTATCCAGAAAGATTGTCACATAAATCCTCGCACTTTGAAGTCTGAGAAAAAAAAAAGAAGCATACAAGCACCCTTGGAAGGCAGAGCCTGACATTTGACCTCAGTCTCTGAATGCACAGCAAATGTGACAGGATAAGAACAAGATTTCAAGGCCTGCGAACAGAAAGCGAGTTTGTGGAAGGATACAGAAAACGCGGTTGAGGCAACAGGAGGGAGAAACTGAACCTGAACAGCCTAAAGCAAATAAAGCCAGCAAACAGAAAGCCAGAAAATGTGAGTTACAAAGCCAATGGTAACCAACGGGCGGGATGCATTCCTAGGTCAACTTTCTGAAAGTCTCCTTGATGTCTTTAGCAAGCCAGACAGCTGCCATGTCTGGTAGGCTGCAACGTAAAAAGAGTCAAATATGTTTCCACTTGTAAGTTTCCCTCACTGGTGTCATGTCATTACACAGTCAGAGGATAACCCTTTGTTGAGCAGCAGCCTGTGCCATTCACACTGCTACAATCTAGAGGCCCTAATGAAGGGAAAGTTATTGTTGTAACAGCATGACAAGTGACAGATGAGAAGATGACCAAATTTCATCTACTTTATCACTCACCTGGGGACAAGCAACTGTTCACCGAACAAATAATTGATCTCATCACTCAACAGTTTCTACTACCCTTTAACAAAATCTTTCTATGGTGCTTCAACCTGCACTGGAATCACAGCAGCAATGCTTCAACTGCTCCGCTCATGGAATTTCTAACCAATAATGATCGTACCCACTTCTGCAATGAGCCTACTCGCAACAAAGGCGCCACACTGGACCTTCTCATAGGCAAGGAAGCGATTATCACCATGAATGCCATTACAGTGGTTTACTGGTCAGACCACAGTATGATCATCTTTCACTTCACCTCATAAAAACAGAGTTAAATGCCAAACATACAACTCGAAGTGCTGTACCAGAGATACGAACAAAGCAACTCATTAGTGCTTTCCGAAAAAAACAATTGTGTACAACTTCAACCTCTGAACTATCTACACAACATTACCAACCTGACTTCACACTTCAAGACCACCATGTCAGACATAATTCAAGAAGTAGAAGTCTTGAGACTCAGGTGACAAAAACGTCAAGAGTTCCTGCTCCTGGTACAATAAGGACATAAATGTAGAGAGGAGACAGCTCAGCACGGCAGAGAGAAGAAGGCTACAAGGCCTATCATCTCAATATCATTCAGCACTTTGGTCAGAAAGAAACAGATGGACAAAACTTGTTTCTAAGCAAAACCTGCCTCCATCAGATCTCAATTAGACACAGCCAAAAACTGACCTAACAAGCTTTTCAATTGAACCTGACCATTCAACAGAAAATTGTGAGGAAATTCGCCAACTTCTTTACGACACAATCAAGAACATCAAACTATTCCTGATTACTACTCTATCATTGGACCTTCTGGGCCCACATACTCCACTGAAAGCTGCTAAGGACATTAATTGATAACACCAATCTAGCTGGCAACATGCAGACATCAATGACACCCAAAAATAATGCCTTGTGGTTCAATATTAGGGCTCTGAAAGAAGGCAAATTCATTAAGATTGTAGCAACAAGAACCCTGCCACACACATTACAGATAGCATTCCAGCAACCTTAATCAAGAACTCAGAGGGGATCCTGAATATCTGAACAATTTCCACATTGTGAGCAGCCTCCCTTTCCTAGCCAAAGTACTTGAGAAATGCATGCTATGACAACTAAAGGAACATGTCATGGACTGCAACCTACTCGAAAATCACCAGTCCAGTTTCAGAGCTGGCTACAGCATGGAGATGACCATTTTCAACATTATTTATGATGCCCTGGCACTATTAGACAGTAGTGAATCCTACCTGCTTGTACTCCTCAACCTCTCTCAGACTTTGACACAGTCAATTACAACATTCCCTTAAATGCCCTTAAATATTGAATGGGTTTGAGTGGCACAGTGCTTAAATAGTTGATCTCGTATCTCAACAATTTCCTCCAACAAATTAAAATAAAAAGACATCCCTATCAAATCTTTTCCCAGTCAACCAAAGAATGCGCCAAAGCTCCATTCTCGCTCCAACTCTTTTCAGAACTCCTCTTCAAAATCTTCCATAAGGCCAATATTGCATACCATCTCTACGCTGATGACACACAGCTCTACTTCAAAATCACCCCACTTGAAGATGTAACTCACCTGAATCAAACTGTGAAAAAAGTAAAAACCTGATCCACCTGAAGCTAAATCCACTGAAGACTGATGTCCTCCTTATGCCCCCAACAGCCCCCTCAAATTTACAAGTGGCTACATTATTGTAATGCTATAGACTGCATGCCAAAAATCATTGACTCCACTAAATCACTAAGAATCTCCCTAGACAAACACCTAAACATGACAGCCCACATCAACTCTACCACCAAAGGGGGACTTTACCAACTCAGACTACTCAGAAAAATTTGGCTTTTTGTTCCCTAGTCGGATCTCCAAAATTTTGGACAAGCACTATTAATCTCCAAAATAGACTATGGTAATGTGGTGCTGACACACCAAAATAGTAAGTGGTGCCACTAAGGGCTACGCTCAATGTGTCAGCTGAAATAGTCACCGAGAAGACATGCAATCACATCACTCCCACCCTCCTTGTCTGCACACAAGTACCTACCTATTGAATCACACAGCATCCTAAAAATACCATGTATCACGCATACTGAGCTACATCATGGTACACCAAAATACCTAGCACAGAAACTTAAGATCTCTGGCAGTTGCCATTCACTGAGAAGCTCTAACCCTCTACTCCTCAAATCAACCAAATTCAAAAAAGAGAGATCCTACTCCCGCTCCTTCACTGGTAGATAATCAATTATATGAAATTCTGTACGGTTGGAGATACGAATACATCCCTCTCTGCAGATTTTTGCCTTACTCTGCCTTACTCTGCTGAACCCATTTTATATAGTTTTTAGGAATCTGTGCACTTCTTCCCCTGCTAATGATGCTCTCTCCCTAAAAAAATGCAAAATTGAACAACACCTGATTTGTACATTTAATTTACTTGTAGGTCCCACATATATGGCACTACATCTACCGAAGGCCTGTAAATTAAATGCTACTAGTGGGCTGCAGAATTAATTGTGCCATTCACTAAAGTATCCTCCTAGAAGATTTCTCAAGCCTGCCCCTGCAGCCTGTAGTGATGTTTTAGTGTTCCATTTCAACTCAGCAAAATAAACCTTTTGCAGGGATTCAACCTTCCTTTTTAACACTTATAAGTCACACCCAAGGCTCTAAAGGCTCAAAGGGCAAAGTTCATGGTATTTAAAAAGTAGGACATGTGTTTTACATGTCCTGACAGAGAAAAACTCCTAGAGTCATTTTTCATTGTTGAAACGCCAATCTCTCCTACAGGCTAAAAATGAGCTACTTTATTTCTATTAATAAATGCTAACTTCAGATTGGGAGTAGATAGGTGTTGGACATAGCTCTGCTGAGGGATTTTTCCTAAAACTTTTTGCTTTTTCCTCACAGTCTTTGATGACTCTCTGTGCATGAGCTTAGGACTCTGGGCACCTTCCCACTGTCTGGCAGTGGGAAAATGGTCACTCCCGTCCTACCTATGGTAGGGAGGGGTGGGTAAGGACTTAGTTGAGGTAACCCAGGAGGGCCCTTTGAAATAGGAATACCACATACCCGGGTAGGTATGGCCCTGGCTGCTAGGGGGATGTGCACTGGGTGTACCACCCCCTAGAAGACACCGCAAACCTTGTCCTAGGCCTATGGAATAGGCCTGCAAGGACGCTAGATTGCCTTAGCTCAGGGTGGCAGTCCCTACGTGATGACCAAACCTTGGGCTGCCTCACACCTGCACCAGGGGGCCCGACAGCAGAGCTGGTGGTAGGCAGACGGCAGGGTGGGTATACAAAGGTGTACCCTGTATGGACAGGGAAGCACCCCCATGTGGGTGTCCCCTACTTAATGGTGGAGTCGACCATAGTCATAAGGGTGGGCTGGTCCTCTACTAGTGGGCGTGGGTCATGAGTACTGTCCTCCCATATGTGCAGGGTGGAAGTGTGTGCACCTGTCCTCCCCTCCAGGGGAGGTGGCACAGACCACATGTGCGGGGCCAGCCGTGGCAGGGCCAAGGGTGTCCACAAAGGCCATGGGGCCTTTAGAGGCACTGAGACTGACATAAGAGGCTAGTGGGCACATGCTAACATGATGGGGGAGTTTATGTATGTTGCGCCTGTCACAGCTTGCCAATAGGTGAAACCTTGGAGAAGGGTGACTGTTCATATCGTGAGCCAGCCGTAGGCAGCCTCTCTGTGCCCATGTGCATGTGGGAGCTCATATATATGGGGAGCTTGGCATATCTGGCCTTTAGGTGCGCACATGCACCACGGCATCAATGTTTAAACAAGATTGTCACAACCCGCTGAGGTGTGCATACTTACACACGGGTGTTGCCATATATAGGTGGAGACTGGCATCACTCACCCAGGTGTACATCCTGCCCTGGGTGGTTCTCCTATATAGATACTGGAGCTGGCATCACTTGCAGGGTGTGCACATTTGCGCACAGGTATTCTAATATAGAGACCGGGCCTGATAGAGAAGGCCATTATTAGAGCACTTGCACCTTTGTGGTGGCTTTAACGAACGTGTCCCACATGCAAACACTCAGCCCCAATCACAGATCTGGGTTTAATCCATCATTCTTTAGATCACCATGCCACCCCAGTTTAGACCCAACCATATGAAAATCAGTCTTGACCCTGTTCCTCATGGGATCAGTCCAGCCTGAACTGACAATCAAGGTCCTCCTTGGACCGGAAACAATCATCCCGGGACTGGTTTCAGGGTATCACCCTTCATCAGCCAGGCTAGCTTGAATCTAGTGGCAGAGTGAGCAAGGGACCCACGTCTGGGAATACCCTTCCCACTTAGGGCAACTTTAGCAACACAAAAGGATGATGGATGGAGTGATGAACAATGCAAACACTCAGCCTCAGTCACAAATCTGGGTTTAATCCATCGTTCTTTTGCTCACCATGCCACCCCTTTTTGGACCCAGCCATATGCAAATCAGTCTTGACCCTGTTCCTCATGGGAACAGTCCATCCTGAACTGCCAAGCCAGGTCCTCCTTGGACCGGAAACAAGCATCCTGGGACCGGTTTCAGGGTTTCACCCTTCATCAGCCAGGCTAGCTTGAATCCAGTGGCACAGTGAGCAAGGGACCTACGTCTGGGCATACCCTTCCCACTTTGGGCAACTTTAGCAACAAGGACGATGGGCGGAGTGTTGAACAATGCAAACACAGTCACAGATCTGGGTTTAATCCATCATTCTTTTGCTCACCATGCCGCTCTTGTTTGGACCCAGCCATATGCAAATCAGTCTTGACTCTGTTTCTCATTGGAACAGTCCAGCCCAAACTGCCAAGCCAGGCCCTCCCTGGACCGGAAACACGCATCCTGGGACAGGTTTCAGGGTATCACCCTTCATCAGCCAGGCTATCTTGAATCCAGTGGCACAGTGAGAAAGGTACCCACATCTGGGCATACCCTTCCCACTTAGGGCAACTTTAGCAACTACCCTTCCCACTTAGGGCAACTTTAGCAACACAAAAGGATGATGGACGGAGTGTTGAACAATGCAAACACTCACACCAGTCACAGATCTGGGTTTAATCCATCATTCTTTTGCTCACCATGCCGCTCTAGTTTGGACCCATCCATATGCAAATCAGTCTTGACCCTGTTTCTCATTGGAACAGTCCAGCCTGAACTGCCAAGCCAGGCCATCCCTGGACTGGAAACAAGCATCCTGGGACAGGTTTCATGGTATCACCCTTCATCAGCCAGGCTAGCTTGAATCCAGTGGCACAGTGAGCAAGGGACCCACGTCTGGGCATACCCTTCCCACTAGGGCAACTTTAGCAACACAAAAGGATGATGGACAGAGTGTTGAACAATGTAAACACTACTGGTGATTAGTCCGCAACTCAGGAGATCCACAATGTCTGGAATTGTGTAGTTTCAGGAGGTACACCAGGCCAATCAGGAAACCCGATGGTGAACGGAATTAAAGTGATATGTAAATGAGTATATCTACATTACGGACAAAGGTGTACATCTGAATAACTAGTGCTTAACATTCTGGTAGAGTACAGATTGAATCACAGGTATCTAAGGAGGATTAGTTCTACAATACACTCTATTGAGATATAAGAATCTATCAAATAGGGGAGTCTCACATGTGTGTGCATGTACACGGGGAGAATATGTTTAATTAATGGTTTAAATTTATACAAGATAAGTGCAATTATATATCGATGGCATGGATATATATAAATTCAGTTGGTTGATCACTTAATTTACTGGGAGGATAAGGAAGTTGATGTATAATATGTATTGATTTCCACTGGGTTCACAGAGGTATATTAATTGGTATTAGGGTATCATGGTATAGTATACTATGTAATATTTTATATGTAATTGCAGCCCTGATGAAGTCTATGGGTGATTCCCCAGACGAAACACGTGTTGGCAAGACTGGCTGGTGATAACAGCAGAGCTCAATTAGAAGCCATTTGTGATGAGAAGAGCATCATGAAATAAAATTCGGAGATGGACTATTAACAGACAGTGGTGGGATGTGTGCCTTCATATATAGAGTTGGCTTGTAAATATACCTGAGTGTTTATGGTAATTTGTGCAGTGTTTTTGTTTTGGCAAAATAGTTTGCCAGATAGAGACCACCACACCTGTTCAGCCAGGCCTGTCACATCTTCCTGTGGGGCAGTGAGGTGTAACCCACAAGAGTCTGTGAATTATACCTGTATAAGAAAAATGTGCACCGCTCAAATGCGTTTCCAAGCTGTAAAGTTAGGTGTCTCCCGAGAGATCCAGAGTTGTCCTGAATAAGTCCCACCTGTGAGAGACCGAGGCGGGCCTCCGACCGAAACAGGGTCCTGTAAGGCGCAGATGCAGGCAGAGCGAGCGGGTTTTGTGCGAGTTGACTTCGTGATGACCTGCAGGGGATATTTTTAGATCCAGATGTTTTGAATAAGTGGCTCGCTCAGAGCCAGATGTTGTGGCACGCAAGGACTGCATAAACATACCGGACTCTCAAACTTGCAAGCGCTGGACGCGGTGCCCAGATGTTTACGGTTTGCTAACCGAAATCAGATCGGATCCAATAAGACTGACTTCTAAGTTATTAGAGATAAAGCCGGTGGGGGCGCGGCAGCCCACCCCTCGCACGACCACAGCATGGCAGCCGAAGAAAGAGCTGGAGCCCTCCTCCGCCCGACATTCTAGAAGCTTCATCCCACGGTGTCACCCTGAAGTGCTTACAGACACGGCCGCAAGGAGGGTGTTCCCTGCCTGGCGGCAGGGCTTCTGTGCGCTGTGAGGGGCACCCCCTCCCATCCATGAAACGATCAGCCTGGGCCACGCGTCTCCTTTGCCAGGAGCTCCCGGGAATGATGTCAGCTTCTTTAGGGGGTTCAGAGATGGCCTCCCCGTCCGTCATTCTCTATTCTTACCTGTCCAGGTACCCCTCCTGTGGCTTCGTCCACCACCCGCTCTTCTCCCTCAGCACCCTCTGGGCGGGCCTTTCAGGAAGGAGGCAGAGGGACCTTTTGTCCCCAGGCCTCGTGCTCTTTCAGGGCACAGCGACAGCTGCAACATTTAAAGGCAAATCTGCCCTATTGATAGTAGAGAAGGCAGCAAACAGGACTTATACCACTGCACGGTGCCGGATGAGTTTCCTGCATTTAAAAAAAAAAATGAATTGGATTCTTGTCCTGTGGGTGCCCTACTTGAGTTTGTTGGTTCAGGCCCCACAAAATCATCTGCCAAACCTGGTTTGGGTCACCAAAGATACTCTACAAACAACTAACATGGCATAATATGCCGGAGGTGCGTCCACTGGCTCAGACAAATGCACCCAGAGATGAAGCATGAGAATAGTGATGTATTGTAAAGTAATGTACTGTAAAAGGACTTGTAGAACGTGGACTAATCACCCTTGAGGGCTTCTAGGCACTGCGTAGGCGCAAAAGGTCAGGCGCATCACTCGGAGAGTGCAGAATGTTGTGAGCATGGTGGCTGTTCTGATGTCCTGGGTGAGGGCATTTCAGGTTTTTGCTGCTAGGTAGTGAATGAGTGACCTCTTGACCTGCTTTTGTGAATGCGGGGAGTGATAGTGAGGTAGCTAGGAGGTTGCAGGTTGGCTGGTGGAAGTGCAGACCATGGTTTAGAACAAGTCCTGCGGTGGTGTTTTAGATGGGTTGGAGCTTATGAGTGAGGTGAGTGGGTATACCGCAATAAAGAGTGTTGCTGTTGTCTAACCTGCTTGTGATCAAAGCCTGAGTGACGGTCTTCCTTGTGCTCAGGGGGAGCCATTTGAAGATCTTTCTAAGCATGCAGAGGATGTTGATGCAGGCAGATGTGACAGCTTCGATTTTGGGGTCTCATGAAGAGTTTGGAGCCCCAATGGTGCCCAGGGTTTGTGCCAGGTCAGTGGGTGTTAGGGTGGGTACCAATTCAGTGGGTCAATGGATGGCTTCCCAGGGTGAGTTGTTGGGTCTGAAAATCAGGACTTCCATTTTCTTAGCATTGAGTTTCAGGCAGTTGGTGTGCATCAATGTGGTGACTTTTGTCATGCAGCATTTGAAGTCGGATTTGGTGTTGATGGGGGCTTCTGAGAGGGACAATATGAGCTGCATGTCATCAGTGTACAAGATGATGCTGAGTCTGGGTGAATGGGTGATCTTTGCAAATGGCGTCAGGTAAATGTTGAAGAGGGTGGGCTGAGGGATGACATCTATGGGTGTCCGCAGATGGCATCTTTGCATCTTTGGGTTTCATGGTGAATGGCGGCAGCCTGACACGTTGTGTTCTCTTGGTCAGGAAGGAGCACATCCATTGGAGGGCTGGTGCTTGGATACCTGCGTTGTGAAGTATGCTGATGACTGCGTGATGGTAGGCTGTGTCAAAAGTGTCGGAAAGGTCGAGCAGAATTAGGGCTGCTGGGTGTCCTTGGTCCATGACAGTGTGAATGTCATCCATTGCTGTGCTGAAGGCCATCTCTGTGCCATTGTTGCTGCAAAATCCTGATTGTGAGTGGTCAAGGAGTTTGTGTTGTTCAGTGTAGTGGGCGGCAATGGCTTTTTCCCATGATTTTTCTGGCAAAGGGATGCAGAGACTAGCATCAATAATTGCTGAGGACTTCTGGGTCTGCAAATGGTTTTTCGAGGAGAGGGGTGACATCTGTGTGTTTCCAGGCATTCAGGAATGTGGCTGTGATGATGGATGTGTTGATGATCCACTGTAGTACGAAGCTTATCGTGGTGCTGCCAAGGTTGAAAAGGTGGAGTGGCATGGATCTGTGGGAGCACCTGAGTGGGTGGACTCCATGATCATTGTGGTTTCTTCGTTGGTGAATGTGGTCCACTTGGATTGAGGTTCGGTGCTCCTGAGGTGAGGGCTGGTGAATGAGGAAGGATTGTAGGAGGAGGTGGAGGGCCGGAGTTCTCGTATATGTTGGCGGTTTTGTCATGGAAGAAGTCTGAGAGTTGATTGAAGATGTCCTGCAGTGGGGTGATGGAGTTGTATGTGGCTGTGGTATGGGTGAATTCTTAGACAATTGGGAATAGATCTTTAGGTGTGTTTTTGCGGAGTTTGATTCTCTAGGACAGGGCCCTCTTATAGCAGGCAGAAGTAGGACACAATTGGCAGGCAGGATGAAAAACTGGAAGGCTATAATGGGATTGGCAAGCTGGATGGAAGAATGACAGGCCAGAAATAGGTTGTCACCCTGGAAGAAAAAATGGAAGGCTAGAAGATGATTGGCAGCAGCAATAGAAGACTGGAAGACAAGAAGAGGAATGGTAAGCTAGATGAGAGAATGGAAAACAAAATTGGAGAGTCGCAGATCAGACGAAAAAGTGTTAGACTGCATACAAGTGACATACAAAATAGGAGAAAAGAACCTAGATGGAAAGGAGACAACCCTGACGTCAGAATGGCATATCACATGGGAGAGTGAAGGTGCAAATTAGAGAGTGACAGACCACATGGAGGATGCACCAAGCATTTTTTGAATGTTGTGAAGGGCTTCAGGGAACGCCGCAGTCCTCCAGCAACATTTAAAAAAAACACAGTAAATCTCATGGGTCATTGAGTCCATCACCCCAGGATAGCTTAAAATATTTTAAAGCACTCCAAGCTGGAGTTGTTTATTGTTCAGATGGAATACCTGGCCTGGCCTGAAAAATGTTAAAAAAGAATATGTTTAATGTTTATTTTTAAAATGTTGTTTTTGGCCCCTCTGGGTCCACACATCAGGCCTAGTAGGGCAGGGTATCCCCACCCTGCCTCCTTATATTCTTTTGACCTTTTTTTTTTTAGAGCAGGGGACTGAGGCCTCGAGTCCTTAAATGTCAGCAAATGCATCTTTGTTAATGTAGTGGCAGCCAATCAGATCTTATCTTAAAATCTGTCAGATCCGCATATCCTCAGAGGTGGGAAATATCTATATTATTTTAAACTTAATATCTCTAATACTACTGAACATAACTACACACAATCACAAAAAGCACACTTTCTGGATCACACACTAGCTTTCTGCTAAATTTGGTGTAATTCTGATGAAACAATATATACTTAATTTGTTTAATTTAATAAACTCAAATATTAAGTGAGAGCTACTTAAGTGAGGATGAGTATTTCTTACTAATTGTTTAAACATTCATATTTAGAAATTGAAATATTACATTTCAATTATGTTATTACTTTAGAAATTAAACTAATACATTTCAGTTATGAGTTAATGTGCTATAAAATGTTAATTTATATTTCTCATTACAATAATAAATATTTTAAATTAGTATATGTCTCTATTCCTCATCAAAATATAGTTTTTATTATTTTTTAAAATAGTACACTTTAGTAATGTTCCCCATGTTTTCCTATATGAAGATTGCCACCTCAGGTGTGGAGATCTCTATCAACAGGTGGAAACTTACTGATAGTATCTTTGCACTCACATATCCTATTAATTATGGAGAACAAAAAAAGGAGCTTTGTGCCTATGTATAGGAGTAAATATAGTCATTATTATATAATATATATATATATATATATATAAATATATATATATATATACACACATATATATATATATTTCTTTTTTTTTCTTAACAATGCGGCCACACAACGCACCGCACTCGTCAGTTGGTGCGATGCACGAAAGCTGACCGTGCTCTCGGTTAATCTGTCGAACAAAATCTTATGGCAGCCACTCCCTTAAGGTGAATTATCTTGATTTAATATATATATTTCAAGCTCGGCAAGGATGGCCCTGGGCCAGTTCTATGTTTAAAGGCTTTGCTCTACAAATGGCAAAATACTTTGTAGCTTTCTAGCTCGGCATGGATGGCATTTTGCCAATCCTATGCTTAAATACTTTGCTAGAAAAACAGACCTTTGAGGTGAGCAAACCTAGAGTGTTGCTGTTGTGGCTAGGATTCCCTTGCTGGAGTTGCTCTCCACATAAACGTGGAAACTACCCAGTGTTCTCGCTTCTGTTTTGCTTATATATATATATATATATATATTTATATATATATATATATATATATATATTACTTTTGTGATCCAGGCCCTTAGAGTTGTGGCTGGAGGGATTACCATAAGCAGAGAGGCAGATGTTATTTCCTCTGCCACCCTGGCAGATTGCCACCTGCCATATCTATAGATTTTAGCCTGCCTATAGATATCTCTATGCCTTCTGAAGACCCATTGCTGTGGTGGCTCCTGTGAGGTGACAGTAAATTTGGCCAGCAGCCAACATGTTTCATATGGCCTCTCAGTAAACGTTTTTGGCTTTTCAAAAACAAAATCGCAAACTGACAGTATTTTTTTTTAAAGTTATAGCGCTTGACTTGGCCTGTGTGGAATTTTTAATTCCACCAGCAGAATCAGAAAAATTTGATAATTCCATGTCACTCTTTTAACTGAAAAATTGCGCTGCTCCACCGGCGTAATTAATGTGCAGTGATTGGTTTCTAAACAGGGCTGCAAGAGGGAGCAGTATTTACCCCTTTTTGACATGGTCCCCCCACTTTTTGTGTGGTGCGCGATGCAATTTTGACAGAAAGTGCACTGGGTTCCAGGTAACCAGGTCCCCAGCGCCAGATCTCTTACCCTAAAACTGTACATTTGTTCCCCAATTGGCAATATCTTTGGCTTCCCAGTAAGTTCCTAGCAATGGTTAGTAAATTGTACCCCTGGTACCTAGGGCATGGGGACCAAAGAGGGTCTCCCGGGCTGCAGCATGTATGATGCCACCCTCAAAGGGATCCTTCACCTACCACATGTAGACTGCCATTGCAGGCTGCTTGTCTTGGTACAGCTAAAAGTGAAAACATGACAAAGCTCACATCCTGAGTGTCATGTGCCCTAACACTGTGTGTAGTCTATGTAAGTCACCCCTACAGCAGATCTTCCAGCCCTAAGGCAGGGTGCATTATATTACATGTGAGGACATATCTGCATGAGCAGATATGCCCCTGTTATGTCGATTCTTAGACATAGTGGGTGAACAGGGAAGCCATTTTAAGAAAATGTGCTGGACATTGGTCAAAGGAAGCAGCAGCTGCCCTGGACCCAACCCTGCTGGCCGGTCTGTTGCTCCTGCAGAACTGTGCTAAAGTAATCTCGTCCTGCAGCTGTTGTTCCTCCAAAGCCAGGAAGGACTGCCTGCCTTCTAAAAAGACCCAAGAACTCCTGTGGAGCGGTGGAGCTGCTTACTTGCATCTGCAGGCACTCCAGACAAACTGTAAGGACTCCGGACCTCCAATAACCCAACACCTGGAAGCACCACTGCACCTGTGTCACACAGCCAATTGGAAGTGGGCCAATGGTGCCAGTGTGGTTTCCCAGCCCTCCAGAGATGAAGTTCACCTTGGACTTGACCCCTGTGAACCCTCCGACGTCATCTGCAGCCTCTGCACACAGGCCCCCTCCACCGCGAGTGCCCTGAAGGAGAAAACCCGACACCTCAGTACACCTTTGCACTCCTCGCCCCTGACATGTGGAGAAGAGGACAAGTATCCCTACATCCTCGGACATCCCAAGATTGGAACCCACTTTTTGGTTCCCCCCCAAATGAACCCCCAGTCTTCACCTGCAGCATCTTTTCAACCAGACCGATCCCCGCAGAGTAACACTGGGCACGCAATGCCACACAATATCCCTGCACCCGGCTGCCCCGGTGCCTCCTGGTGTGACCTACTAGTGTGGTACTTACCCTGGCCCAATACTTGCAAGTCGCTGTACCCTACCTGCTTTGCCATCTTTGTTTTTCCTCCATAGGATAACATTGCAGCTTTCAGAAATTGCACTATGTTGACTTTTCAAAACTGTAGAGGTTTTTATTACAAAAACTTACTTACCTGAACAAACTGATTCTAGTGCCAAAATATCTTTAATTATACTTGTTATTTTTGTAAATTGGTGAGGATCTCGTTCTTGAGCCTTGTGTCTCATTTATTGACTGTGTGTATTTGTAGGTGTTTCACACTCCTCCCTGATAAGCCTAAGGCTGCTCGACCACACTGCCCCCTAAAAGCGCACCTTGGGATTGCTAGAGCAAACCCCAGTCCACTAATAAGGAAACCCCTGGATTCTTTGCACAATATATCTCATTTTGATATATCATATAAAGAGCCAGCCTCCTACATTCTATGCTTAAAAACCACTGCAGATTAAAGTTGAATCCAAAGTGGTTTTTAAGCATACTCGTCTTCTGGACCTGTTTAGAAACCACTGAAATACATACACATTGGTTCCTTTACATACTCTGCAGTGATGCCCACTCCACCCAGTCGCGGAATTCTGCAGAATCTCATGGAAGTTTAATGTAATTTAGCGGAATCAAACTCCACCATTACAGTTTATCCCTAATTTTGACACGCTGGTAGTTTTCTCCCCTGATTGAAGGTCTTTTTTTTTCTTTCTACCCTAAACATGGTGGACGATCTGCTGTACTTACCACGATGGCCCCATGTTCAGGGAATTGTCATTGTAAGGTTTCTGTCGGCACAACCAGCAGAGCATTGCCAGCAGGAACATGGTAGTCCTCCCAACTCTAAACAGAGGTGGCAGACCCTCAGTTTGGTTGACAGTGTACTCCACAACACCTCTGGCAGAATATCATGTGTGCCAAACATCTAACGGAGGCACAAGAGTCAGTTCAGTTTGTGTTGTGCACCAAAAATCCCTGCAGAAAAATTCATTCAGTTGCACTTGCACCTGGAAGTGGTTCCTGAAGTCATTAGTCTTAGCAGTGTCGATTGACAATTTTAGTGGCTTCTATTGCTATTTTTAGGTGGTGTCTATTGATGATTTTTAGTGGTGTCTATTGATGATTATTAGTGATTTCTAATGATGATTTTAAGTGTTACTGATGATTTTTAGTGCTTTCTATTGATTTCCAGTGGTGTCTATTGATGATTATTATTGATTTTTAATTATGGGTTTGAGTGGCTTCTACTAATGATGTTTAGTGGTGTCTATTGATGATTTTTAGTGATGTCTATTGATAATTATTAGTGATTTCTAATGATGATTTTACGTGTTTTTTACTGATGATTTTTAGTGGTTTCTATTGATGATTAAAAATGATTTCTAATGATAATTTTGAGTGGTTTCTGCTGATTATATTTAGTGGTGTCTATTGATTTCCCCTCTGCCTCCCTTTAGCCGTGTATTGTACATTTACAATAAAATCTACCTGGTCAGAGAGAAATCATTTGTATCCGGTGAACTAGTCTTTCCACCAGACATTATAACACTATGCTGATGAGGCAGGAGAGGAGAAAGCGACGATGAACCTTTCCCTCCTTGGGCCGCTGTGGGAACCTCCCCTCCCTAGCTTTGTATGCATTACCAAATGGTTTTGTGATTAAGCTGGGTGTAATTGCTGTGCGCTTGTGTACAAACAGCCCTGCTGCACCCTGCCTCCTAATTGCAGGCTGAGGCCCCGCAGTGATTGCTGGGCACGGAGAGGCTCCTTTGAAGAGGAAGATGATAAGGAGGGCACGCCATGCCATCTGGAGGAACGAGAGGGGCGAGGTGCGCCTCAGAACCTACCCCCTGCCCTGCCCCGTGACCACCCGCTCTCTAAGACTTGGCTGCTGGGTTTTGTGAACATAGAAAGTTAACTGCTCGCCTTCCAGGGCCCTTCCCACCAACCAGCACCCAGGAGTGCCAGTCAGACGTACAGGCAGATAACAGCACTGGCAGCCCCTCCCCCCTTCATCACCCCACCCAAGACCTCTGTACAGTGGTGATGTCAGTCCAGCTCCTTGTAGTATCTATAGCCTTCATGAAGAACCCTGATTTAATGCTTTCATCATCGACAATTTAGAATTTTAAGAATAAAACGCAATATTAAGATTATTCAGTATTACCTCACCGCTAAATATCTAGGGCCTCATTTACAAGAAACTGGTGCATCGTGATCGATAAGCCAATTTCTTGCGCCGCCGTGCTCCCCCTAGCGACGCCATGGTAGCGCTGTATCACAATACAGTGCTCCACTGTGCACAGTGTTCACAGCAGCATCAGAGATTCTGATGCAGTCGTGGCGCTAACCCTTTGCATTGCTGGACTAGCATCACAATGTTGACGCTAGTCCAGTAATGCTGGGGGGGCCCCATTGTAAACAGCACAGCATCATTTTAACGCCTGCCCTGAGTTAAAGCGCAGAATGGCGCAGTGAATCTTGCAGATTTCACTGCACCATTTCTGGGGGCCTTTTTGCAGGGGAACGCCTACCGTGCATAGATTATATCCGGTGCAGGTATAATGTGGCGCACGGCTTTATAAATGGGTGCAATGGTCGCATTGTGCCAGTTTGTAAAAGCGGCGCTGTGCTGGGGCTTGTAAATGAGCCCCTTAGGGATTAGTCCGGAGCACAGAACCTACACTCATCTACAAAGATGTTATCAGGAGTTGTTTATTAATCTAAACCATGGACTCCTGCTACTCTAGGCAGACTCTAGGTGCTGGATATTGTAACAGGGATTATGGCACACAGCTGTACATTTTTGGGCCAACAGAAAGATATCAGTGCAAATGCGCAGTATAGTTCTGCACCAAACCACAAGTGTGTGTCTGACATTCATGTGTCCTTGTCAGCAGGGCCATAATTTGCTCAGGATAGCACCCTGGCCGGAAAGAAATTTGGCAACCTCCCTGCAGCTAGTGAATACAAGCATTTGCAATGTAATTGGTCTCACATTTGCTTGAGTTAGAGCTATTGGCTTTGTAAATTCATTACTGGACTTTTCTTGCCACATAAATTGGTTAACACTGCCTCATAATTTGGTCTTTTCCTGCCACATAATTCCAGTAGCCCTGCATATAACTAAAGCACTTCCATTTACCAACTTCGTCTATCTGCAGCTAAAAATGAAAATGTTGCCATTTAGCATCCTAATTTAAATCTGCCATGCTAATTCTAATAGAATACCACGTTCACCACCCGCCATCAAAGTTTCTGGCTGGCTAACACAATTCCCAAAACAAGTCAACCACGGAGGAGTAACGGGAGAAATAAACTAGAAGGGTCACCCAAACATATCAAGAGTGTTCAAACAGTCATAGTCTAATAAGGATGATAAGATGGTCTGAGTCATGGCCATAATTGCAATGATGAAACATTAATAAAACATATACAATCATCATATACACCCAATAAAAACCTTTATCAGAAATAAACGTTTGGGATTATACTGTAATGCTCAGAACAGCCCCTAGAAAACACCACAATGAAAATAGCATTTGTACAAAACATGGTGTGTTACCATATAAACTCATGAATAGAAATTGACTGAATGTGGTCCCATTGTCCTAGGGCTACAACAGACTGAGTTATGAGCAAAAATGTTTTGTAAAAGAATGCCCTAAAAAGCATTATGGGATGACCGAGTGCAGCAAATATTGTTGTATGTTGGCTGTAATGCTCAGAACAGCCCCTAGAGGACTCCAGAGAAAAAATATAATTTGTAAGAAACATGGTAATGTAATCACAAAATGAGGTTGTAGAGGACATATCCACCCAAAAATAAAATAACAGATAGTAATGGAATGCAACCATAGATTTAGGGCAAGATGTAACAAAAAAGGCATTTGCTATTCGAAAATATTCTTAAGAATCGCTATTTCTGATTCGCAAAATGCAATGTATCATATTTGCGATTCAGTAATAGCAATTTCTTAAAAATCGCAAATGCTATTACTGAATCACAAATTGCGATACAGAACCCATTTGCACCTATGGGCCTGTAGGCCCATATTTGCGATTTTTTAGCATTTCACAAATTGCGAATTCCTAACTGGAATTTGCAATTTAGGAAATGCAAAACCCCAGGGTGCTGGGGGCCTAAGGCCCCCTGTGCTGCACCCCAAAAAAATATTTCAGGACATGTAAGGCGCACACATGCCAAAGGGGCATGTGTGCATTACATGTCAATTTTAAAAATGCATTTTTAATGCGTTTTAAAAATTTGCACATGGTTACCACCAAGTTCAACTCGGTGGTAATAGCGATTCCTTAATGCCCAATTCGCATTAAGGAATTGCTTGTTACATGTGGTTTAGAAATCGCAAATAAGGATTCATTATTTTCGATTTCTTATTTAGAGAATCGCAATTTGTGATTCTCTAAACAGGCTCACAAATTTAAAGAATCGCTATTTTAGCAATTCCTTAAATTTGCGTTGCAAATGCCTTTCATAAATACTGAAAGGCATTTTTGCATTCGCAAACGGGCATTCGCACCGTTTGCGAATGCAAAAAGGCTTGATACATCTGGCCCTTAGCCCCTAGAGAGCATAGGCGGTCATTACAACATTGGCGGTAAAAGCCGCTTACCGCTGTGCAGAAAAAAGCCAACACACCGCCGCGGCTGCGGAATTCCGCCACAGTTATTATGACCCACATATCGGAACCCGCCAAAATTCAGACACCCACACAAGTCCGCCACACCAAAGGTCAGTGATAAACTGGCGAAAACAAAACCTCCACCGTCACGGCAACAGAAATACACCCACACTATCACGACACACGAATCCACGCGGCGGTCTTTCACCCGCGGTATTCCATTGGCGGTAAACACCGCTGCGCTCAAAATACACACACTCTTACAAAACACAGCCACATTGGACGATTCAAAATACACACACCTGATACACATACACACACCACTCCCACACACCCAATACAATATAAAACACACACCCACATCACCCACAAACCCCTACGACAAAAATTGAGAACCAAGCACAGAGAGAGACACCACCAGCAAGTACAACAACATCCACAGGCACATAACACCATCACCCACACAACTTCCATGCACCTCACACAAGACACCACTGCATATCACCACACTTATCACCACACTTATCACCACACTCACCACCCCACACATCACCTACACCACCCCATGGCACGGCAAAGACACCCCAGGTTCTCGGAGGAGGAGATCAGGGTCATGGTGGAGGAAATCGTCCGGGTCGAACCACAGCTATTTGGAGCACAGGTGCAGCACACCTCAATTGCAAGAAAGATGGATCTATGGCCAAGAATAGTGGACAGGGTCAACGCAGTGGGACAACACCCAAGAAATCGGGAGGACATCAGGAAAAGGTGGAACGACCTACGGGGGAAGGTGCGTTCCGTGGTCTCAAGACACCACCTGGCGGTTCAGCGGACTAGCGGCGGACCCCCACCTCCTCACCCACAACTAACAACATGGAGAAGCAGGTCTTGGTGATTCTGCATCCTGAGGGCCTCGCAGGACTAGGTGGAGGAACGGACTCTGGTAAGTCAAATCTTAACTATTACATCCCCCACCCTACCTACATGCTATCACATACCCCCACCCTCGCCCCCACCCCTATCACTCCAACTCCTCACAAATGTACCAATATCACAAACCACACATCCCAACACCAAGCCCTGCATGCAACAACAAAGCATGGACACCCATCACCAAAGCATGCACACTGAACATAGCCATACACCCCCCTAAACCATCATCACACAAGCTCCCACACAGGAATGCCAGCACTAAGGTACACGGTCACCCACCCATTGCAAACCATGCCACACACAGATGCAATAATTATGCCTTTCCACCCCTGCAGGACCCCTACCCAACGTCACCAGACAGGAGGGTCCGGACATGTCCACTCCACCCACAGAAGAGGCCCACAGTGATGACAGCACCTCTGTCCAACTGGATCTAGATGACCAGCCAGGACCATCGGGGGCCTCGGGACAGTCGGTTCCCCTCACACAGGCACAGGCCACCACAGACCTTCCCCCCTCTGTAAACACCAGCACAGCACCCACCCAGCGGGCCCATACCTCCGTTCCCAGGACACGTCAATCTGCTGTGTGCCCACCACTACAGGGAACTCAGGATAACCCACCACCCCAACAACAACAGGGACCTGGGGGCAGTGGCAGCGGGCACACGGTCCAGGGGACGGAGGCCCAGAAACACAGGGGAACTAGGAGGGCTGCCGTGCGACAGGGGGCGGACAGGCCAAGGGAACCCACTCTCCACGAGGCCCTCTCCTCCATCATGGGAGCATACTACCACTCCCAGGAGACGATGGCAACGGTACTGGCCAAGTTTCAGGAGACCCAGCGCATGCAGGAGGAACAGTATATGGGCTTCAGGGAGGAACTCAGAACCATCAGCTCCACCCTGGGCACCATCGTAGGGGTGCTGAAGGAACTACTTAACACCAGGAGTGACACTGTGGCACTCCAAGGGGCCCCTGACACTAGCATGGACGATGAACTGCCCACCACCTCCGCCGGCACTAGTGGACAGGACGCCCCGCCACAGGACCACCACACCAGCACCCCACCCCCTGCAGAGGGAGAACCACCCCGCAAACGGTCCCTGAGATCCAGGAACAAGACAGAGCACGATGCCAAGACCCCCGCCAAGAAATGAGACCACCCTGATTGTCATCCATCTGTCCCACTTTGTCACCCTGTCCATCCTCAAACTGCCCCAGTTCCACTTCCTATGCCCATATGGGCAATGCACCTGTGAGACTAATAGACTGGACTCTGCCATGGACATTCCTCCACCATCACCCCTCACCATTTTACAACCCCCTCCAATATTGAGCACTTAAATAAACACCCTTGAAGCACAAAACAATCTGGAGTCAGTCTGTGATTTCGAAATAGTGTATTAGCAATTTCAGTGGCAAAATGCTATATCAAATGTAATGTCAACATACCTATGTCACACAGCTCTAGTCCATGAGGAAACAAAGCAGATGTCACACTGTGGGACCCACATCTGTAAAATCGTAAGGGAAAGTGACAACTCAGTGACCATACACTGGGTGAAAACGACAGACAGTAGAGAGGTAGTAGTGTTAAAGTACATGTAGTAGGCAGGTTTGTAGTCTTACCTGTGTCTCACTGGAAATATTGCAGGATCATCGAGTTCCTGTTGTCGATGTCCTCTTCTTCTGCTTCCTCATCTTCACTGTCCACAGGCTCCACAGCTACAACAACACCGCAATCTGGACCATCCTCCTGCAGAAAAGGCACCTGTCGTCGCAAAGCTAAGTTGTGAAGCATACAGCAGGCCACTATAATCTGGCACACCTTCTTTGGTGAGTAGAATAGGGATCCACCTGTCATATGGAGGCACCTAAACCTGGCCTTCAGGAGGCCGAAGGTCCTCTCTATTATCCGCCGAGTTCACCCATGGGCCTCATTGTAGTGTTCCTTTGCCCTTGTCCTGGGATTCTTCACTGGGGTCAGTAGCCATGACAGGTTGGGGTAACCAGAGTCACCTGCAAATGGTGAGGGACAACTGTTAGACACACACTAACCTGTAGGGATATCCCTAGACCCAGACAACCATTCCCACTGACTTGCTTCCAGGTGCTCACCTAATAGCCACACAAGGTGCCTCTGGAGTTGACCCATCACATAAGGGATGCTGCTATTCCACAGGATGTAAGCGTCATGCACTGAGCCAGGGAATTTGGCATTAACATGGGAGATGTACTGGTCGGCCAAACACACCATCTGCACATTCATGGAATGATAACTCTTCCGGTTTCTGTATACCTGTTCACTCCTGCTGGGGGGGGGTACCAAAGCCACATGTGTCCCATCAGTGGCACCTATGATGTTGGGGATATGTCCCAGGGCATAGAAATCTCCTTTCACTGTAGGCAAATCCTCCACCTGAGGGAAAACGATGTAGCTCCGCATGTGTTTCAGCAGGGCAGACAACACTCTGGACAACACGTTGGAAAACATATGCTGGGACATCCCTGATGCTATGGCCACTGTTGTTTGAAATGACCCACTTGCAAGGAAATGGAGTACTCACAGCACCTTCACTTGAGGGGGGATTCCTGTGGGATGGCGGATAGCTGACATCAGGTCTGGCTACAGCTGGGCACACAGTTCCAGGATTGTGGCACGGTCAAGCCTGTAGGTGATGATCACAAGTGGGACAATGGGATGTGAGGTAACTGCACTGGCGTTTACACCGTCGCGGTAGGCGGTCGAAGACCGCAGCGCAATTCTGCATTGGTTAACATTGGACCCTATGGGTTCCAGGAGCCAATGACGATGTACGGCGGCGGTGACGGTACACACCGCCCCGGAGGTGACAGCCATTTTCTATCTGTTCAATCACTCGATACCTGATTTTCAACAGGAGAGGACCTACACTGCAAGTGCTGCTGTGACCTTGGTCTGGAAGAGACAATGGCCCGTGCGTCTGGAGAAAGGGCCCCTGCCTTCACATCAGAGGAATTGGAGAAACTCGTGTATGGGGTCCTCCCTCAGTACACGCTACTCTACGGTCCTCCAGACAAACAGGTAAGTACACTGGGAGCATGCTGTATGGGCAATGCCTGTGTGGAGTGGGGTGGATGAAAGATGGGGGTGGAGATTGAGGCGTGCATGAAACGATGGTGAGTGCATGTGCCACATGGCAAGGGTAGGGATGGGGCCAAAGACTGTAACAGTGCATTTGGTGATAACTTTTCTTTTCCCCCTGTACAATTCATGTAGGTCAGCGCCCACCAGAAAAAAGATATTTGGCGTGCCATCGCCAAGGACGTCCGGACCCTGGGGGTCTACAACAGACGGAGCACCCACTGCCGTAAGAGATGGGAGGACGTTCGCCGCTGGAGCAAGAAGACGGCGGAGGCCCAGCTGGGGATGGCCTCCCAACCCGCAGTTGGATGGGCGCTTGAGGGCATCACAGCAGCCACAAGTTGGTGAGTACACTCTCATTCTGCTGATTTAGCACGCAGTGGAGGTGTCTGGGTGGGGGAGGTGGGCTGTGGGTTTCCCTAGGCCAGGGCGAGTGTGCTAGTTAGGTCCCCTTGTTCTGGCAGACCCTGTGGCACCCCACCCCACCTGTGTACAGTGCCAAGTACACCTAGTCAGGCTCCTGTGTCATCCATGTGTGCAGATGTCATCCATAGCCTTGTAGGCCATGTCCCAGGGATTGAACAGTGGAGCCCAAGTGTGCGGCGTAGTGCAAGGGGCTTCTGTGTCTGTCGTGTCCGCCAACAGTAGCGGTAATGCATGCACTCAACATGTCTTTCTTCTGTCGTCCCCCCCTTCTTGTGGTCTCCCTGTTCTTGTGTGCATTAGCATCATCAGGCAGAGGAGCAGTTGCACCGAAGCAGGAGGGAGCTGCATCCCACATGGCCCTGGAGGGTGAGACTACGGACTCGGAGTTCACCAGTGGGACGGAGGGCGAGGGGAGCTCCACAGCGGGGACAGGAGCTCACACCAGTGACACGGACACGTCCTCTGATGGGAGCTCCCTTGTGGTGGCGGCAACATCTGTGCCCCCAGCATCTACAGGTACAGCCGCCACCCCCCCTACCAGCACCGCCCTCCCAGCAGCCCCTCAGCCTTTGCCCCGTGCCCGCTAACCCGGGAGGGTGGGCATCACCTTCCCCCCAGGCACCTCAGGCCCTGCCCCAGTCACCCCTGCTGCCCTCAGGGAGGAGACCATTGAACTCCCAGGTCCCTCACTGTTGGGCAGTTTACCATTTTGAATGCCATCCAGGGTGTAGAAAGGCAGTTGCAACAAACAAATGCATTCCTGGAGGGCATTCATTCTGGTCAGGCGGCCCTTCAGCGAGCTTTTCAAACTCTGGCCTCAGTACCGATGGCAGCCATTGTCCATGTCTCTAGCCTCCCCCCTCCAACTTCCTCCACCCAGACCCAATCACCTGTACCTCAGCCTATCCCAAGCACACCTTCAGACCAGCATGCACACACCTCAACACACAAGGGAAGCTCTAGCAAACATAAGCACCACACATCCCACAGGCACTCACGCAAGCATCAGACACATGCAGACACACCACCATCCACTGCCTCCACTGTGTCCCCCCTCCTCATCTCCCTCCTCACTCCCAGTCTCGTCTACACTCACACCTGCATGCACGACATCTACAGCCACTACTTCCATCACCAGCACACCCACCACCACACTCCGCTCACGTGCAGTCTCCACCCCCACTGCCATTCACACATCCCCTGTGTCCTCTCCCAGTGTGTCAGTGACGCCACCTCACAAGATACACAAATGCAGTCACACACCCACCCAACAGCCATCCACCTCACGACAGCCTCCAGTGCATGCACCTTCACCCAAAGTCACCAAACGAACACCTCCTACAACCACAACCTCTTCCTCCACTCCCTCCAGCTACCTGCCCCAGTGTTCCCAAAAAACTATTCCTGTCCAACCTTGACCTCTTTCACTCGCCTCCCCCACCCCATCCATCTCCTAGGGCCCGACTCTCCAGGTCCCAACCTAGCACCTCAGCCACAACATCTCCGGGACCAGTGGTGCCTGTAGTCACCGGAATCTGGAGTGCAACGGCCACCAGGGCAGCCAGTGGGGCACGGAGCCACAGCACGGACAGTCCCCCAGCTGTCAAGCATCAAAAGTTGGCCAGTGCCCGGCGGGAGAGGGGGAAGACTCCAGCCACCAAAGCCGCTACCAGGGGTACAGGTGGGAGTGTGGAGTCAGCTGCGACACCTTCCAAGGTGGGGAAGGGCCACAAGAAAGTACGCAAGTCTGGGAAGAACAGCACGGCGGAGAAGACCGCCATCATCCCTGCTGCCCAGGAGGCCACCACCACCAGCCCTGCTGCCCAGGAGGCCACCGCCAGCACCAGCCCAGCTGCCCAGGAGGCAACCACCATCATCCCCGCTGCTCAGGAGGCCACCGCCACCAGCCCTGCTGCCCAGGAGGCAACCTCCAGCACCAGCCCAGCTGCCCAATCCGCCGTCATCCCCGCTGCCCAGGAGGCCACCGCCACCAGCCCCGCTGGTCCAGACAGGATCACCAGCAGCTGAGTCACTGCAAAGGACACCGCCCCCACAAGCACCGCTGAACAGGGCACTGCCGCCACAAGCACCGCTGAACAGGGCACCGCCGCCAAAAGCACAGCTGAACAGGGCACCGCCGCAACAAGCACCGCTGAATAGGGCACCTCCGCAACAAGCACTGCTGGCCCATGAGCGCCAAAGACACCGACGCTACTGAGTCAGTCACGAGCAGGATGAAGCACTCTTGGCACAAAGCCCCCTCCAGAACCAGTGGAGAAAGGCATCCACTACCTCAGTCCTTGGCAGGATGAAGCACTCTGGGCACAAAGCTCCCTACAGAACCAGTGGAGAAAGGCATCCACTACCTCTGTCCTTGGCAGGATGAAGCACTCTGGGCACAAAGCCCCCTCCAGAACCAGTGGAGAAAGGCATCCACTACCTCAGTCCTTGGCAGGATGAAGCACTCTGGGCACAAAGCCCGCTCCAGAACCAGTGGAGATTCACATCCACTACCTCTGTCCTTGGCAGGATAAAGCACTATGGGCACAAAGCCCCCTCCAGAACCAGTGGAGAAAGGCATCCACTACCCCTGTCCTTGGCAGGATGAAGCACTTTGGGCACAAAGCCCTCTCCAGAACCAGTGGAGAAAGGCATCCACTTTAGAGACTGTGGCTTTGCACTCCCCAGGATTGAACAGTGGGCAACCCACCCACTGTAGAGACTTGAGAGACTGTGGCTTTGCACTCCCCAGGATGGAACAGTGGGCAACCCACCCACTGTAGAGACTTGAGAGACTGTGGCTGTGCACTCCCCAGGATTGAACAGTGGGCAAACCTCCCACTGTAGAGACTTGTGAGACTGTGGCTTTGCACTCCCAAGGATTGAATAGTGGGCATGTGGCCCCCTCGTGGATTTGGCGTCGTGCACTCAACCGGCTGAGGTGCCCCCCTTTCCCTTCCCCTGAGGTGCCTGTTTTATTGCTATCTGATGCCCCTGCAGTGTTCTCTCCATCATGTTCGGGGATTGAGTGTGGGCCTCGCCCATACCGTGTGGGCCCAGTGTTCCACTGACTTCAATGGAGCACTACCTGGACTACTATTCGTGGTGTGTATTTTGTTTACAGTGTATATATATATTTTTGCGTACTGGGTTTTAATGTATTACAATGGTTACATTCATTTTCTTTGGTCTTTGCATTCTTCCAGGGGCTTGCGGGGTGTAACTATAATGTATCATGCTGTATGAGTGTGTGTGTTGTCGTTGGTGAGGGTGGGGGTGGGGTAGTTGCGTATTGCGTGTGTGTGTCCCTGTTTTTTCTCTCCCCCTCCCCTGTGTCGTAGGTGCAATACTCACCATGGTCTTTACCGCCAGCGTTCATGCTCCTGGTAGAGGAGCAAGAAGATAAGGGCTGGCAGGACCTGGAGCTCTGGATCCATGGCGTCCTGATTCCTCGTGGGGTGTGTAGAGGTGAGCGTTTTCCCTTTGAAGTCCTGTTTCTGCCGTGTTTTTGTTCGCGGGGAATCCGCCCCGGAAAAGGTGGCGGATTGGTAGGTTGTGATACTGTGGGTGGTACATTGTCCTCCGCCTGTCTGTTGGTGGTGACCGCCAAGCTGTTTGTTTGTACCGCCGTGGCGGTTGGAGTGTTAAAGTGGCTGTCTTTGTTGGCGGTTTCCGCCACGGTCGTAATTCAATCTTTTTTCCGCCGGCCTGTTGGCGGTCTTACTGCCGCTTTAACACCGACCGCCAGGGTTGTAATGACCACCTATATGTGGAATTGGTTACCCCCAAATGGCATAAACTGATTTACTTATAAGTCCTTAATACAGGCTACCAAGAGTACCCAGGGCATGTAAGACAGAGTGTCCCCTCCCCCCAAGGCCGCAGCACTAGTTATTCTACCCATAGTGGGACAAAGTACAAAATAGCTTGCAGTCTGCCACTGCAGCCTGAAAGCGCAGTTTTAAACTGCTAAGTTTGCCTTTGCCATTTAAACTAATAGCAAAGATCTCACTTTCCTTAACAATATTTGTAAGTCTCCCCTAAAGAAGGCCTATGGATCCCTGAGGCAGGGAACTATGTATTATTAAGTAGGACAGATGCTTTTTAATCTGTCCTGTCGGTAACACTTCCAAATTGTCTTCTTACTGTGGGAAAGTTGGTAGTCCCACTGGCCAACACAGAGTTAGCAGCAGACCTCCTCAGCCCGGCTAAACTCTGAAAGGGACTACTATAATGGGTCCTCAAGGTATCAAACAAATTGTGACATTAAACCCGACTTGATTCCCAAGCCGAATTTAATGTCACCTTTAAGGAAAGGTAACTTTTAGAAAGTTGCCACTCTGTAACCCAGTTTGTCCAGTGGCCTAACATGGCTGCTGGCCACCAGACAGTTTTCTGTCCTCCTGGCAAGTAGTGTGAACAGCTCCCCTTTATTCAGGTAGACAGCCTGGCTGCAAGAAAAGAGAGGGGAGACCAGTACCCAAACCTGTTTTCTGTGGGTGAGTAGCCCACATGTAGCCACACCTCTAGGGTGGGCTACCAAGCTCCTAACATCTAAGTAAGGATTCAGACATCTTGGGACTGGGAGAATAGTACATCCTGGGATTTCTAGATGCCACACATAGCCGAAAGTCTTTAGAGGACGGGAGGGATCGTGGTAGCCCATTGGCTAGTGACTGCATCCTCCCCCAGGGCGCGTTCTGGGCATAAATAATATGTCATTTCTGTCACTCTGTACCTCAGGACATGTCAAAACTGGAAAAAGAACCAAGGAAGGGCTGCTCTGTTTATCGCTGAACCTTGCACCGTCTGCTGGACTGCACCTGCTGTCCCTTAGGCTAGCAAAGAAAGGACTGTGCCTGTGGCTCCTGGTACGAGAAAAAGACACTCCTGAGCACGAGAACAAAGAAGTAACTCCAAGGGTCAGTCAGCTGGAATCAGCACAGTAGCCATCAAAGCTGAAGAAACCTTATCCAGCAAGATGATAGCCACCTTCCATGAATCATCAGCAGCAGCTGCTGGGGACCCTGAGTGACTGATCTACGATGGCCAAAAGTTGCACCCTAGTCTACTGCACATGAGAATGTCATCTTAGTCAGGATTGTTCACTCCAAAGGGACACAAATCTCCACCAAAGGATACCGCTGGACCAACTGTGTACCACTGTGTACACGGCTGGTGGTATATCCGTAACTTTACCGTCACTTTTGGGATGGATTAACACCTCCTCCAAAGTTGTAATAACCCCCTATATCTCCTGAAACCTCCAGTGGATTTTGCTCATCTTGATATCTAAAAAATAGTTTAAAAAATCATCTATTTTTATAATTAGGTGTTGGATTTCTTTTGTGTTGTGTGACTTTCTTATTTTGTTGTTTGGTGATTGTAAATGCTTTACACTAGTTCCTTTTTTGTAAGTCTTGCTGTGTGAAGTGACAGTTCCCCAGGGTTGAGCTAAAGGTTTTACAAATGAGCCTGACTGTATCCAAGATGGTTTTTGCGAGTGTATTGCACGGTAAGGTGGCACAATCATACTGTACAATACACCAAAACCCTCACACCCTAATTCTCTATGACACTCTATGCCACTCCACTCTACAACACTCTACACCACTCCATGCCACTCTGCACCACTCCACTCTGTGCCACTATTCTCTACTCCACTCAATCCCACTTTACCCTACTCCAATCTACTGTGCTCTACTCCACTTACTGGTTTAAATAATTCATGCATGCACTAGCAATTGTTGATTAACTGATGTTAGTTTTGCTTTGGTCACTCTATTTCAGATACTTTATGTAGGTTATTCTGTTTACTCTGTAGGGGATAAATCCATTCTGGTGTGTATGGTGTCAATCACGAGCAGTGAAGAAAAGAAGAAAAACTCCTCCGGAAATAACCTCGAATGAATCCTGATCAACACCCGATCCGTCCACAGGCACGCCATTGAACTATGGAACCTCATCGACTCAACAAACCCGGACATCGCCTTCCTCACCGAGACCTGGATGAACCCCTCCTTGGCACCCGACATCACCATAGCCATCCCCGACGGCTACAAAATCATCAGGAAAGACAGCACCAACCGCACCGGAGGAGGCATCGCCATCGTCCACAAGAGCTCCATCCGCGTCTCGACCTACACCGACGACTCACTCCCCGACGCAGAACACCTCCACTTCTCTATCCACAGCGACCCCAAGACCACCCTCAGAGGCACCCTCATGTACAGACCACCAGGACCACGCACAAAGTTCAGCAAAGACGTCGCAGACTTCATCAGCCCACACGCACTCCCGTCCACCGACTACATCCTCCTAGGGGACTTCAACTTCCACCTGGAGAACCGCGCCGACAACAACACCACCACCCTACTGGACAACCTCGCCAACCTCGGACTGAAACAACTGGTCAACACCCCCACCCACTACGCCGGACACACGCTCGACCCCATCTTCTCCTCCAGCAAATACATCTCTTTCAGCCACACCTCCGAACTCTCCTGGACGGACCACAGCTGTGTCTACTTCAGCTTCAAGAAGACCACCGTACACCACCACGTCCAGCAACCACCGAGAAGACAGTGGAACCGTATCACCACCGAACAACTCACAGCAGCCCTCTCCCAGAACCCCCCCGCCAGCACTACAGACCCCGACGAAGCCGCCAACAACCTCACAAACTGGATCTCCGAATGCGCCAAAATGCGCCAACACCCTGGCCCCCCTGAAGACCCAAGCAAACAAAAACAACCACAAGAAAAACTCCTGGTTCACCCCCACCCTCAAGGACTCCAAAAAAGAATGCTGCACCCTCGAGAAGTCTTGGCGCCTCAAACAGACCGACGAGAACATGTCTGCTCTCAAGAACGCCACCCGCAAACACCACCAACTCCTCCACGCCGCACGAAAATCAGCCTTCCAGAACAGACTCGACGACAACGCCCACAACAGCAAGGAACTATTCGGCATCGTCAAAGAACTCTCCAACCCGACGCCGAAAACAACGCCATCCCCCCTCACAGGATCTCTGCGACACCCTCGCAGCTTTCTTCCACCACAAGATCACAGACATCTACAACAGCTTCGCCACAACCAACAAGAACCCACCACCGGAACTCGCCACCGACAACACTGCCATCCACACCTGGAACCCAACCACCACCGAGGAAACCACCCGCATCATGAACTCCATCCACTCAGGATCACCATCCGACCCCTGCCCGCACCACATCTTCAACAAAGCCGACAACATCATTGCACCCCACCTCCGAGACGTCATCAACGCATCTTTCACCACCGCCACCTTCCCGGAGAACTGGAAACACGCCGAACTCAACGCCCTCCTAAAGAAACCAACAGCAGACCCCACCACACTCAAAAACTTCCGGCCCATCTCGCTCCTCCCGTTCCCCGCCAAAGTGATTGAGAAAATCGTCAACACTCAACTCACCACCGCCCTGGAAACCAACGACTCACTCGACCCCTCACAGTTCGGCTTCAGAGCTAACCACAGCACCGACATCGCAGCCACGGACGACATCAGATCTCTGACTGACAAAGGAGAGACCGTGGCCCTCATACTCCTGGACCTCTCTCTTTGCCACCGTACCCTGATACGTCGCCTCAGCAATGCCAGCATCAGAGGCAAGGGCTTGGAATGGATCATCTCCTTCCTCTTCGGAAGAACCCAGAGAGTCCGCCTTCCCCCCTTCAGATCCACTGCTGCGGAGATCATCTGCGGCATCCCCCAAGGATCCTCCCTCAGCCCAACCCTCTTCAACATCTACATGACCCCCCTGGCGAACATCGCACGAAAACACGGACTCAACCTCATATCCTACGTCGACGACACCCAGCTCATCCTCTCCCTCACCAACAACCCCACCTCAGCAAGAACCAGACTACACGAAGGCATGAAGGAAGTAGCGAACTGGATGACAGACAGCCGGCTTAAACTTAACACAGAGAAGACGGAGGTCCTCATCCTCGGCCCTACACCCACCGCCTGGGACGACTCCTGGTGGCCCCCCGCCCTAGGCAGCACTCCCCAACCCACCGACCACGCACGCAACCTCGGCTTCATCCTGGACTCATCCCTCTCCATGACCAGACAGGTCAACTCGGTGACCTTGGCATGCTTCAACACCCTCCGCATGCTCCGCAAGATCTTCCGCTGGATCCCCACCGACACCAGGAAGACCGTCACCCACGCCCTCGTCACCAGTCGCTTGGACTATGGAAACGCTCTGTACGCCGGCATCACTACCAAGCTACAGAAGAAACTACAACGAATCCAGAACGCGGCCGCACGACTCATCCTGAACATACCTCGCCACCACCACATCTCCGGACACCTGAAGAAACTTCAATGGCTTCCAGTCAGCAAGAGGATCACCTTCAGAATCCTCACCCACGCACACAAAGCCCTGCACAATATCGGACCAAAACTCATCAACCACCGCGTCTCCTTCTACACCGCTCCTCGCACCCTACGCTCGACCGGACAAGCCCTGGCAGCCGTGCCTCGCATCCGCAAAGCCACTGCCGGAGGCAGGTCCTTCTCCTACCTGGCAGCAAAGACCTGGAACTCTCTTCCCAGCCACCTGCACGCCACACAGGACCACCTCTCCTTCAGAAGGCAGCTCAAGACCTGGCTCTTCGAGCACTAACCCCCCCCCCAGCGCCTTGAGACCCCTACGGGTGAGTAGCGCGCTTTATAAATGCAAATGATTGATTGATTGATAATTAAAGAGGAGATATTTATTTTTTCATTATATTTTTAGTTTTCCTCTGCCGGACTATCGGGCCCATATACCCTGATCTCAAAAATCTTGATTACCTCAATAACCGCTGTAAGACAGTAGACAGATATAATTTCTAGGCTGTTGCTGGTAGCTTGGGCTTGTAGTGTGCTGTTTCAAATATTTCTTACCGTTTTCTGCTGGTATCTCACCACTATCAGTGTAAACCACTGACATGTATAATCCATTTCTTTTGGCAGGGTGAAGCCTTACCACTTTCAATAGATCACGTAAGCACAGAGTTCCCTTTTCCATTTCTATGCTCCATCAATTAATTTTCCACTATTTTCTAGTTTACCTTCTGCATCCTTATATTTTCCTGGGAAATGCTTTCACTCTTAAGTCCTCATCCAAGGACCTAATTTGAAGCATTTTGTTCCCAGACTTAGCTCAAAAACATAACATAATAAGGCTCCACAAATTGCGTTTATATGTTGTATTTCTGATTGCACTGTGTCTGTCATTCCCTTTTTCTGTTCTCTTTTTTCTACTTTTAATTCATGATGTGGTTTTAAATGTCTTTCGTCTGACACTATCTTGTTTCTCCTCAAATATTAATGATATAGCATTGCCGAAATAGTTTAAAATCTTTGTATTTAAAATACTGTGCAGTGTGCTAGGAAGATTTGACTTCTAGAGTACTCTGTGTGAAATGTCAGGTTCTCACTGATCCCATAGGTCTTCGCAGTCATGTTGACGGCTAGTTCGTTCACGGCTAGTTGAGCAGCATTTTCCCCTTCCCAATCCTTGTACAAGACCATGAGGTGCACTGTCTTCTATCTTCTTTTAGCATATTACTTTTTGTTACTTATTCATTGATATATTTATATATTTTGTGTTTGTCTATCAGATTGGTTATTTTTTCTGTATGGCAAACTTCAGGAAGCCACTATGTACCACTAGTACATTTTCAGAGATTACTACACCACTTGTGAGCCTTACAAGTGCTTTAATCACATAGGCGGTCGACCGCCAGGGGTAATGTAGCGTCCCTACCGCCAACAGGCTGGCGGTAGGGAGGCCCGCATTATGAGTGTGGCGGTAGCGCCCCGGTCGCACCGCCGGGGCCGGCGGTTTCCTGGCGTTTTAGCCCCGGCGGTGATAATCCGCCAGGGCAGCGCTGCAAGCAGTGCTGCCCTGGGGATTATGACCCCCCTACCGCCAGCCTGTTTTTGGCGGTTTGCACCGCCAGGAAAAGGCTGGCGGTAAGGGGTGTCCTGGGGCGTAGCAGACAGTGAAAAGCGCGACGGGTGCAACTGCACCCGTCGCACAGCTGCAACACCGCCGGCTCCATTAGGAGCCGGCTTCTATGTTGCGGCCTCATCCCCGCTGGGCCGGCGGGCGCAAACTTGGTTTGCGCCCGCCGGCCCAGCGGGAACGTCATTATGGGGGCCACGGGAGTGTGGCTGCATTGGCGGCCGCACGGCGGTTACCGCCTGGCGGGCGGCGGTAGCCCCCCGCCAAGGTCGTAATGACCCCCATAGACATGATCTGATTGGTACTTTCAACCTAGAAGGAATGGTTGTAACTGAGCTCATGTTCTACTAAGGTAGGAGTAAATAGGTAGTTGAGCAGATAGAGAAAAGTGCAGCCGAGTACTCGAAGGAAGAATAGATTGTGTTTGGGGTTTCTAAGCTTATTAATAGCTCCCGGGCTCTTAGAGATGAACCACCACGTCTCTCATATATTCTGTTTTTTTAAGTTAAATAAGCGCATAGTTTATCTTTGTGAAAATTCTTAAAATATTTACTACAACAAATTATATTTTTCCCCTCAACACCCATTTCCCATATTATTGGACAGGTAACACGGGCCCGATTCACAAAGGTTCTTATGAGTAGTAAAGTTACGAGTCACTTGGGGTGGAATCTCCATTTGGAGATTCCACCACAAGTACAAGACTCTGCACTCATAACTTTACTACATGTAAGTACCTTTGTGAATTGGGTTCACAGTGTTTGCTTATATCACAATACTTTGTGGGTGTTGGGGTGGCAATGCACGGAGTACAGTCATGTTCCTCTGCTATCAGTTCCCAGCTACAAGTATCTGATAACTGGGTTTTGACTCTGACCTCAGCCTCATTCTAATGTAGCCAGAGTTTGAAGCCCTAGTCTTGTTCTTTGACAAGAATACAGTCCTGACTCTTCCCTGGACCTGAAAGAGTTCACAAACCATGCCCTCATTTATTAAACAATGGAATACCATCCCTTTCAGAGGTATACCATGCAGAGTGGTTACAATGGTATGTAAATCAGTAGCTGTGACAAGACCATTTTATCTATGTCAAGGGAGTGCAGGTCTACTGGCCCACTCTTCTAAAGTCCTCTGCTAAGCTTTACCTGGATTTTAGTACTAACATCCCAGTGTATGTTTGTGTGATTGTATGCGTATGGCCTGCGTGGTGCATACATAGCGTGTATGAGTGAACCTGAGTCCCATTTTGAAAGCCCCTGGTCTCTTTATGTGCACAAGATATAGCTGAGGGTGTTTTCTCAGACGGTGGACATTCCTGAAGCTGCAGGGAGGAAACCTACACACTGCAGTGGCAAAAAGGAACCTTTTAGATATTCAGTTAGTTCTTTTGCAGCAAGGAACTGCTGATTTGTCATTCTGAGCTCAGCCTTTAGGTAGTTGTGGGAATGAAGGATGGGGCTGCAGTCTCTTGCTCAGAGTGCTAGTGTTAAGGAACCTTTAGGCCATCACTTTGTCTCCCTTCCTGATCACTGTTAGGTGTGGCTGTTGATAGTAGGTGCCAGCTGGCCACACTCATTTATGATTCTGTTTTGGATGCTCCAACCTGCAGACAGCCATTCTGCAATGTTCATCACTCTACACAAAGGCTGAGCCTGGAGACAGTCTGAAAAGGACACATGAAAGGGGAACTGACCCAGGCCATCTCTGAAGGGGAAGAGAGGGAATACACATTCTATCTTTGCCTATTCTTTATGAACAAGGGAACTGATGGCTCACTTGTTGTTCCATTTCTCTTAGACCAAGGAAGAGGGTGCACTGCAGAGTATCCTGAGGATTCCTGAGCAACCACAGCGGGTGTTTCTCCTACAGCCCACTTCCCAGAGGAGAGCGGACTAACTGGGAAGGAAGAGCTGTGCTCCTGCCCTGAAGCACCTGAAGATGGCTTGCTTGAAGGAATGAGAAGGACTGTGCCATTGTGTAGAAGGGCTGACTACCAGACAAGCAGAGCAGCTGACCTCAAAGTATGGATCTATCTGCCCAGAGAGGCTCAAAGGAGAACGACCAACATATTCCTGGATCAGAGCATTGTCTCTTCTTTCTGCAGTAGCCGAAGTTGAGTCACTATCCTGATGTGTGCCATAGTGGATGACACTACTGTGACCCTGAGAAGTGTCTGCAATCCGATAGCCTACCAGCTGCCAGGCATGTACTGTGGGAAGCGGGGAGTGTGGCAGGGCGAAGAAAAAGAGAGAGTGTGGGGAGCAATAAAGAGGAAAAAGGAGGGACATCAAGAAAACATATGCACTCCCCTAGAATGCTGAACAGCAAAAAATAAATGAGGTCTGTCAAGAATGGCGTGGAAGGATACAACTCTTCCAGTCAAAACAAAGTGAGATTGAACTGCTCCTGGGCAGGACAGACACACTAGGGAGGAAAGCCATGAATGAAGAACAGACAATTGAGACAGATGACAAAGCTATCTGGTCCTAAAAAAGGGCCTCATAAGTATGTATATATAATGTAGTGGGAACAACAGGTCTATCCAACAGATAGCTAAGGATGTTGTTGCCAAGGCCTAATGAAAATTCCGATTATATTGCATTGCCCGGCAGCACTTATGTAGCTCTTACTACCCATGTATGGGGCACTGAAATGCTTGCCTGCATGGGCAGCAAGCTACTCTGTCTAGGGTGGGTGGTTTGTTTTGAACCTACATGGGAAGTGTTTCCATGTTGTGCGTGTGGTCCACTAAGGTACGCCTACTATGGTATGGGGTGCAGAGTTTAGAAGTGTGATGGATGAGGACGTGTGAGAGAGAGGCACACAGTTTATGGTTTCAATACACTAGTAGCTTTGAGCAGCTCTTCGGGGATCTTTATGGTATATCTTTTGATCGTAGCCCTCTTAGCTAGTTACCGCACTGGGTTGTCCAACTTGATATTTAGTTTAAAGTTTGTTGAAGCAAAGTGAAGAAATGCATATAACAGTATATTTGAAATGCTTTTGACACTGTGCAGTGAAATGTTTTCATCCGTGTGTATCACATACATCAGTGCATTGGAGGCCTCATACATCATAAAATAAAAATAACTAGACATTAGATAAATGAATTTGACAGTGCCTTTCAACTGATTTTAGGACTGCAGGGTAAAAATGTTCAACAGCAAGCTCTCTGTATATTGTGCATGAGTATCTCACAGACTTATTCTCAGCTTACCTGCTCACCTCACCCAAATACTTTTCACAATTGCAGAAAATCTAACAACTGGGGGGTGTGGAGAACTCTGAAAAATGTATACCCTAAAACTTTACCTCACAAGAACGCCCATGGGTTGATGAATCAAGGACAGTGTGAAACCTCAGTTTCATGAAGCAATGTGTCCCGGGGGTAAGACACCTACCAACAAATCACAATACCGTAACGTGAATAAACGGCCCAGTAAATAATTGACTTCTAGAACACAAATAAAATTTACGAGATTTATTAAAAAAAATCAAAACACTATGATACAGAGATCAAAAATGTAAAAGTATAGATCAATGCCATGAAGGATTTTACACTAGGGCAGTGGTTCTTATCCTGTGTTCCAGGAACCCCTCAGGGTACGGGAGGACTCTTCAGGGAGTCCATGGCTGTTTTACAAACAAATAATTTTGAAATGAATAAATTAAAATTAATAAAGTACATACAAATAAAGAAGCTAAATTTAAATTTTAAATCTGTCCCAAATTTGATTGGGAATTAAAGTATTACAATAGCTGAGCATTTATTTGGTCTGTACATTTTTGTATTTTTGAGTATTGTTTTGAGGTTCAAGTCATAGAAATTGTTTAGGATGAGAGTCCCCAGCTTCCGATAATGACTCAGTTTAATAGTTTACTGTTTTTCATGTGACTAGTTTGTCCTGCCATCTCTGGATGAGATTAGCATAGAGTGGGCAGAATCAGAAATCTAGGGTGTGGGTCACTCCCTAACTCATATATATATACATACTGCTTAGTGACTTACGAACCAGCTCCAGAAAAGTGACTGTAACCTGCACATCACTCATGCCTGAAGTGTACATGTTCTGTGAGTGACAAAAGCTTGTTCTAGTCTGCCCTCCTGGATCTGTTCTGCGGGAAATGGAAGATTGAGTTCATTGTATTCTGTGAGAGAGGAAGGCGTGCTTTGTTAATGCCATGCGGTCCCTGTTCTGTGAGGAAGTAAATCATGCACAGTTATGTTATGCTGTATGTACTCCACTTACCCGGTAGAGTATCCTGGCACCGAAGGCGGGCATGGCAGGGGTTGGGTCAGAGCCGGTACGAAGTGAAATGCCACGTCTTTGATGAAGCAGAAAATGAAGGTTTTGATTTATTAATGCGTAAACGTAGTGCTGAAGTAATCATGTGTGATTTTAACCGAACTAATAAAGATTGTACGGGGACAAAATGTGCCCTCAGAGTAGTTTGCCATCATTTATACGCGAGCTTTATATAACGTGGTGTATTAGAATTGCACTAATCCGACATAATCATAAACGTGTGCTACGATTTGCTTGTTTGAATTGCTTTAGCTTAGCATGACTTTAGCGGAGGCTTTGGCCTAGTTGCCCGGTCTCACGGTTTAGGTGCTCGTATTTTTCCACTGTGCTAATAAACGTGTATTTTTGCTTGAAGCTGTACTTTTCCACAGAAACTGTTCACATGCTTATCTTAAGGTTTCGTGCCAGCCTGGCATATTTTCTCCTTACTTCAAGGTCGATTTGCAGGTGCGGACAATGGAGGCTCTGAAAGTGAGCTAATTGGTAGACAATGTTGCAACTTGCGTACCCATCTCCAAGGATAATGTATGCTTAAGTAAAGGCTTGAGAACTGTCGTTTTTGATTGGTCAATTTGAAGCTAACCTATGAACCCTCCAATGGAAGACCCTACTGAACTTGAACTGTTGTCTATAAAAACCAGGTGCACGAGAGGAAACTCTCTCTCTATCATCGGACATCCCGCCATTTTTGACTTCGTAGCTATTATGGCCCACTTTGCTGCGACGCCATTTTGAAAGAGACTTTGATTCTTTCTCTAATCGAGAGAAAGAGACTTTAAATGATTCTTGCCCTAGAGACTTTAACTTTGATTTGTCCCTTTGCATGAAGTAGTAGTTTTACCTTGCCGCCGTGAGGCAATTGCCCCGTCCACCCCTGCCCCTTATGCCCCGTCCCATGCTGATCAAGAAACGGTACCCATGCTGACCGAAGAACGGTACCTGTGAGACGAAGACTTCCTTGTATGCTGATCGTAATTGGTAAATATGAAAGGAAATTGTAAAATTGCATTGTGTTTCTTTTAGGTAACCAACTGCTGATTTTGATAAGGTCCCTAGTTAGGAGTTTTTTCTAAATTAATGTTGCTAAATTGTTTTTGCATGAAGTCCCACATGCAGATGCTAATTTGAGGTTAGACGAGGATTCCATATGTTGCACGATGCAATTTGAGATCTTGTTATGCTGACTAAATGTATGCCATTAGTTCATTACAGATTATCGTATTAGTGATTTGCATTGCTATTATTGAATGTCTTGTGATTCAAATGCTACATAGATTACACTTGTTTCGCCGCTATGGACAGCTATTAATGTTCATATATGTTTATCATTTGGTGTTGAGACACATATATATTGTGCTAGCTTTGCTAATATAGGGAAATAAAATTCACTAACTTTGAATAAACTGGTGTGGTTATTCCTGACTGAAAGGTCAGGGTTCGCCGAAAATGTATTCTGGATTAATTGTTAAGTGTTATGTTGATCAAGGTATTGCCTATGTTCGTTATTGATTATTGATTTGATGCAATCGGTCGATTAAGAGTACGGAGAGATCCCACTTAGTCAAAAGATTCATCGGCCTAAAGAGCGTCCGAACACAGGTAAATTATTACTACGGACCGCTCTATCAGTAGATGGTAGCAGAGGACGGTTTCGTCTTTTGGGACCCTGTACTCTTAAAGTACATGGTGTTGAATTAACGCTTACGCCCTTTGAGACCTCATTCGAGAAGTTGAATTAGATTTTTCTTGGATAAAACTGATTGACAGAATGATGATGGGCTAGGTCCACCGCGACTTTCCCGGGATCTCGGAGCTTGCGAATGGAGAGAATGGAGGTGTGGATTCGGCGTTGGCGGTACTAGTGATGGTATGAGTGAAGTTAGGGTTTTGCGCTTGCACAGCTTATTGCCGCAGGGTGTGTGAAAAGGTTGCGAGGATTTTTCTTTTTTTGAGGATAGCGGAGGTGCGACTCCGAGTGTAGAAGTAGTGAAGTCGTCGAACTTCATAGAGATATCGGAGGTGCGGCTCCGAGTGTGAGAGTAGGGAAGTCGTCGAACTTCATGTGCGTGTGGCGCTTTGTGCATAAAAAGGCCCACGTGGTTGTTGTTGTTGAGACGGGCCCTGCGAGGTCAAGAGACTCCGGAGTATGTTGATCTATGTTGTGGTCTGGACGGTTTAGTAGGTTGATCGGGCGTGGTCAACGAGTCGGTACGTGTGTTAGGGAGTGAAAGAAACTTCGACTTCGGGCTTTGACAAGATTCTAAGTGCACTAGAACAGATCATTGACAAGTTGAGAGTAGGTCTGCGGGTCAGATTTGCTTGCGAATGTGGGGACTGAGAAAGACGGAATAGCGGCCGAGGCTAGTGAAAGGTCCCTAAGGTCCTGAAGCGATTGTGTTACCCTTCCTGTAGTAAACCGACAGATCTGTTTTATTTTTGGTAGCTCGCGATATATGCAAGAAGTAATTACGAGAGGAGGTGAGTGAAGGAAGACTAGCCGCGAGGCTTTGTCAGCCGCAGTGTGTGTGAGTGTGACGTCACTAGGAGCCGCGCTGGGATAGGTTGGTTGTAGAGAAGGGTCGCGCACGGATTGGACGCAGTCCGTGGGACTCGATTGGAAGGGGAAAGGCAAGTGAAGAGTATTCCGGGAATTAAAGTCACCTATTGATTACAAACTTTGTGAAATAAAAGACGAGAAAATGAAATTCTTTAAAGCATTCAGGAGCGCGATGAAGGGGGAGTCTTACATTAAAGCGAGCGTAGGAGAGGAGACGCCGCCCGAGGGTACACCAGCTTACATTGTAATGGAAGAGAAGGGGGTAGCTCCGTGCCTTTGGCTAAAGCAATGGCACAAACTGACAGAGAAACATGGGAGCGTAGCATTCCCGATACATGGGACATTCAATATAAGGATCCTAGAGAATTTGAGATTCACGATGTACGACATGAAGGTGCCTCCAAGGCCAGCACAGTTTGAGGCTCTAGCGATTTGGGAATTAATGGCCAGACAGCAACAGCAGAAGAAGTTCGAGACCAGAATGAGGAAGGTGGAAAAGACACTAGCGGATGCTAGGTGGGATAATGCACAGAAGGTGTGGAGGTCAGATGTATTGCAGGGGATAAAATTGTTCCCCGCAATTACTAAGGAAGGAGAGGAGACAGGTAAGAAAGCTACCTGTAAGACAGACAGAAAGTGTTCCAAGGATAGAGAGGACGAGGAAAAGTTGAGAAGAGAAGAGGAGTTAGAGGATGAGGAGTTAATAATGCAATTGCTGAACGACCGTCCACCACCTTATGCGGAGAATGGACAAGGTCCAAGTACCAGTTCTGCCCCTCCGGCATCGGTACAGAACAGTGAAACCCAGAGTTCAGGAGCATCATCGGGATCTAAGGACCCGAGTTTATTGTTCACCCCGCAGATACCACAGGTTAGGAGAATATATCCAGATGTGCCCGTGTTGAAACCAGCAGAAAATTATCAGCCGCAGATGCCAGGGTACTACAACAGTGATAACAGTGCGGGAATGATTCCAGATCCAACCGTAAGGGGCGCACAGAATGGGTACAACCAAGCAATGGGACAAGCTGAATCAACTCAGTTTATGCTGCCCCAAAAGCAGATGCAGGGAGGAACTGCACATGCTCAGATGACGGGGAGTCAGATGGGCATGCCGGCAATGATGACCCATGGTGTGGGCATGAACATGCCACAGAACATGGGAAATGGACAGAACCCAGACGCGATATCGCTACCCATTACTGTAGGTCCACCGGTACCTTTGTATAGTCAGCCTAACTTGGGTCTGAGCGGTCAGGGATCAATGCTGCAGAATGGGACCGAAAGGAGGTGCATAGAAAACACTCCGGGGATAACTCCGATAGCGACTCAGCCAAATGGGTCTGGATCCTTGATGGAGTTTAGTCCCATATGTGCTCAGTCAACACTGGTGAGGTCAAGCCCCCCACTGATAATACCCTTAACATCGAACACTGAAAAGTTGCCGCAACCATCGATGGCAGTCGATGTGAACGCCACGCTGATGGGGGTGAATGCGCAACAGTTGACACAATGGTTCAACAGTCTAAACTCCACACAAAATTCAGCCAGTGGGAAAGAAGAAGACTATATGAATAGGGTCAGGTTGAACATGGAAGCACAAGAATTGGTGGAAGGGACCATGGGTGTGAACAGGTTAGAGTCCTACACGGAAGAAGAGCTGAGGTATCTATGTCCCAGGATTACGAGGGAAGTGAACAAGGTACATAAGAGTCTGCAAGAAGCAGCTGACAGAAACGGGGTTGACATAGACAAGATGAAACACTTGAGCAGGAGCTACAGGTTGGATTTTGGGACCACAGATTTTGAACACATGAGGTCAGCAGGCATGAAGACACACCTTAGAGAATTGCTGCAGAGTGCACAAGTGTGGAGGTGCTTAGACAAATGGGAAAGCAGGTGGGTAAAGAGGAAGGAAAAGAGGAGGGACAGTGCTATAGAGCACAATGAGAAAAGACCGCAGAGTAGTGATACGGTAACAATGTTACCAATGAGGGAGACAGCAGGGGGAAAATTAGTACATGTACCATGGCACAGAAGCGACATTCAGTCTTTTACGGACGATTTTCCCAAACTGAGAGAGAAGCCGATCGAATGGTATCAACAGACTGACAGGTTTGTGAAGCTTGCAAAATGTCTCTGGGAAGACCTGAACACTCTCTTTGAGATTGTGGTTCCGGCAGATTTGTGGGAGGATTGCAAAAGAGCTGTAGGTTGGCCGACGAGTGAACCAGAGAGAGACAGGGAGACGGGCGCACCATCACCTATGGTGATGAGCTTGTACTATAAGGTGATTGAGCATTTGAAAACGAAGGCACCCGCGAAAAACGTGGATTGGCAGAAGATTGATCGAACTGCCTAAGAGGCTAAAGAATCGATTCATAGTTATTATGAGAGGTTGTTGAAGGCGTTCAAGAATTACAGTGGCACGGAAACAATAGAGGCGAAGGACATGCTCCATTTTGTCTTCAGATTTGTGGAAGGGCTGAGGCCAGAGATAAGTCAGATGATAAAGTCGCATTTGATTTGTTGGCAATCAAAACCGATTGATGAGGTGTTGAATTATGCGAAATACTGTAGCGACGAAATAGAAGTGAAACAGAAAAAGTTGAAAGAGAAGGTGATGATGATGCAGCTTAAGGCAGCTCAAACAGGTTTGCAAGGTTTGCAGGGTTTGCAAGGGATGCAAGGGTTCCAACAGCAGTTACCGCAACCGCAGCCGCAGTTGCAGGGAAACATGGCGTTTCAGCCACAGGCCAGAGGCAGAGGCAGAGGAGGTTTTGTGAATAATGGTCCGGATTTGAACACTGTTGTGACGGGTGTGCAGGCAATGAAGAAGGTGATGCTGTGTCACGTGTGCGGAATTGTAGGTCATTGGAAACGCGAGTGCCCGATGGTGGTGCAGGAAGGTGCAGGTGCAGGTGTTGGTCAGCAAAACAATGATGTCAATGCATTTCAGACAATGAGGGGACCGAAACTGAGAGGTCCAAGTCCAAATTTTCAGACCGTAAATCAATTGCAGGGATTACAACCTATGCAGCCGCAGCAGATGCAGATGCCTCGTATGCAGATGACGCAAATGCAGCCAATGCAACAGCAGTTACCTATGGTACCTAATCAGCAAATGCAAATACCCTTGGCACCAATGAGTCAGCAGCAAGTGATGGTTCCTCCACAGGTCTCGGGTCAGGTAATGAGTACAAATGGCACCGTACAACAGTTCCCATTACACAGTGAGAGTGGAATAAACAACGTATGGGAGAGTGAAAGTTCAGGAGAAGAAGGAGATTGTGTGCTTGCAGCATCCTTGGAAGTTGATCAAAGGGGTCCGTACGTAGAGGGAAGAGTAATGGGTCATCGTGTCTCATTCTTGGTTGACACGGGAGCCACACGCTCAACAGTTAAGAGCAGTGAAGTACCAAATTTGCCACTCTCAGGGAGGACAGTTCAAGTGGTGGGAGTAGCAAACAGACATCTGACGAACCCAATTACAGATCCGGTACCAGTCAGCATCGGTAACTATCAAGGGGTACATCAGTTTGTGGTATGTGACTCAAGCCCGATAGCACTGTTAGGGAGAGACCTATTGTGCAAATTGGGTTGTTCGATCATGTGTTCGAACGAAGGAATAACAATCCAGACGAGCAGTGATGGGGAAGAAGAGGACAGTGTAGAGGGGGATGAGATGGAAACTGTCGATGAAGAGTATCCTCTGATTTGTCTTTTCCCGATGATAACTGAAGAGGACATCCCAGCTGAATTACGGGAAACAGTCGGAAGGGAAGTGTGGGATATGACAGGGAAAGAGGTGGGATTGATGAAAGGAGTGGAACCAGTGAAAGTGGCTTTAAAGCCCAATGCAATCTTTCCCCAGACCCCACAATACCACATGCCACAAGATACCCTCATGAAAGTTGCTCAACTCATTGACGAATTTGTAAAGCAGGGGGTACTGAAAGAAGTGTTAAGCAGTCCATGTAATTCACCAATAATGGGACTAATAAAGCCGAGTGGAAAGGTCCGACTCGTGCAGGATTTGAGGAAAATAAATGACATCATAGTCAAGTGCTGCCCTGTCGTACCGAATCCAGCTGTGATAATGTTTCAGATTCCTTGCGATGCCGAGTGGTTCTCAGTCATCGATTTGTCACAAGCATTCTTTTCTGTGCCTCTTCATGAGGACAGCCAATTCCTCTTTTGTTTCAAATTCCTAGACAGAGTATACAGTTGGTGTCGAATTCCTCAAGGGTTTTCTGAGTCACTGTCAATCTTCAATCAGATTCTAAAGAAAGATTTGGAAGAATTAGAATTGCCATTCGAGTCAACTCTAGTACAGTACATCGATGACTTACTGGTTGCATCAAAGACAGAAAGTGGCTGCACAGCCGATACCATTGCTCTGTTGAATCATTTGGGAAGGAATGGACACAAGGTGTCTCCTTCCAAATTACAGTTCTGCCAGAAGAAAGTGAAATACTTGGGTCACCAAATAGAGAAAGGGTCACGGAGAATAATGAAGGAAAGAATTACAAGCGTACTTCAAATGAGTCCACCAAAGACGAGGAAGGAGGTGAGGAAGTTTTTGGGAATGGTGGGTTATTGTCGCCAGTGGATTCCCAACTTCTCGACTCTAGCAAAGCCTTTACTGAAATTGACCCAGAAGGATGCCTTGGATGAAATTGAGCTGAAAGGAGATGAGATGGATGCTTTTGTTGAACTGAAAGAATGCATGTGTAGGGCTCCAGCTTTAGGTATGCCTGATTACACGAAGCCTTTCACATTGTTTTGTCATGAACGTGATGCATGTTCTCTGTCTGTCTTGACCCAAGCCCATGGTGGCGTAAACAGACCAGTAGCGTATTTTTCAGCTACTTTGGACCCGGTTGCAGCAGCACTCCCAGGGTGTTTGCGCGCCGTAGCAGCAGTTGGTATCAGCCTCACTCAGAGTGAAGGAATAGTGATGGGACACCCAGTAACAGTCATGGTCCCTCACTCAGTTGAGATACTTTTGACCCTCTCCCGAACGCAGCACATGACTGGAGCAAGACTCACAAGGTATGAAACGATAATTCTGGGCTCACCGAACGTGCAGCTGAAAAGGTGCACTACGTTGAATCCAGCAACCTTGCTTCCTGGAGAAAATGCCGAAATTGAGAACGCTGAAGACGTCGAGCATGACTGCCTTCAGGTGACTGAATTTTGCACAAAACCTCGACCGGACATCAAGGATACCAAGCTTGATGAAAATGACCAAATTCTTTTTGTAGATGGTTCATGTCTAAGAGACGGGATGGGGATTTTGAAAGCAGGATATGCTGTATGTACTGTAACAGGGGTCTTGGAAGCGGGATGGCTTCAAGGAGTCTATTCTGCACAAGTAGCAGAACTTGTAGCCCTTACAAGAGCATGTCAACTGTCTGCATTGATGAAAGTCACCATTTACACGGATAGTCAATACGGGTTTGGGATTGTGCATGATTTTGGACAACTATGGTCACAAAGAGGTTTCCTGACTTCTTCAGGATCCCCAGTGAAGAACGGGGAGAGGATAAGGGAATTGTTACACGCCATTCAAGTGCCAGCCGAAGTTGCAGTGGTAAAGTGTAGTGCTCACACGAAAGGACAGGACTATGTGTCTCTGGGAAATGCATATGCGGATCAAGTCGCAAGATTTTGTGCCTTGAACTGTATATTACTCAGGGATGATTGGAATACGATAAATGAGCCAGAACTCGAACCAGCTGAAGCATTTGCCTTGAAGGTCGTAGATACAATAGATGAATTAAAAGCATTACAAAATAATGTCAGGGAGGATGAAAGAGATTCCTGGATTAAATCACAATGTATAAAGAGACAAGACGAGTTATGGGTTTCACATGAGGGAAAATTTGTTTTGCCAAATAGTCTCTTATCACAGCTTGCGCGGTTCTATCATGGGCAGGCTCACCTAGGGAGAGATGCCATGATAAGATTGTTCAAAACTGATTGGTTTAACCCCAGATTTCGTCAAGCTGCAGAAGCAGTTTGCCATCGATGTGTCACTTGCCAGCAGATGAACCCAGGAAAGGGAACAGTTGTGAACGCGAGCCACATTGGTAGGGCAAGCGGGCCTTTTAGTCGAATGCAGATGGATTTCATTGAGATGCCTGTGCATGGAGGTCTGAAATATGTGTTGGTGATTGTGTGCATTTTTAGTCACTGGATTGAGGCATACCCCACACGTAGAAATGACAGCCTTACAGTTGCGAAGCTATTGTTGAGGGAGTTGATACCACGTTTCGGATTCCCGATCTCTTTAGAATCAGATAGGGGAAGTCACTTCAATAACGAGGTGATAAAGTTACTTTGCGAAGCGCTGAACATTGAGCAAAAGCTGCACTGTAGCTATCGCCCCGAAGCCTCAGGACTGGTGGAGCAGATGAATGGTACGCTGAAATCGAGAATGGCAAAAATATGTGCATCAACAAATTTGAAATGGCCTGACGCATTGCCCTTAGTACTAATGTCAATGAGAAATACTCCCGATAGAAAGACTGGATTGTCTCCGCATGAAATTCTCATGGGCAGGGCTATGAGACTTCCTGCAGTTCCTGCAAACGTGCTTTTGAATATTACAGATGATATGGTGTTAGACTACTGCAAAGGACTGGCTGACGTGGTTCGCTCTTTTTCTCACCAGGTGGAAGCGACCACCTTGCCACCGATCCAAGGTCCAGGACACGCACTGAAAGGAGGTGACTGGGTCGTGGTAAAGAAGCACGTGAGAAAGTCATGTCTGGAACCCCGTTGGAAAGGCCCTTTCCAAGTGATCCTGACGACAACTACCGCTGTGAAGTGTGCGGGGGTTCCCAACTGGATTCACGCCAGTCACACAAAGAAAGTGTTGTGTCCCACAGATGAGGAAGTTGGAGCGCTGAAACTGCCAGTGCCTGATAAAACAGTGCCGAGTGCTGAGACAGAACAAAAGCGAACTGAAAACGAACAGGCTGAAGCAGGAGAGAGAGAGATACTATTGGAGAACGAAGAGTCCCACTCACTTGGGGAAGACCAAGGAGAAAGTTCAGATAGCGACGAAGAAGCTGAAGGTGACAAACAACCTGAAGCAGCTGAGGGTAGCAAAAAGCCTGAAGCAGCTGAAGGTGATAAGGAGCCTGAAGCAGCTGAAAGTGATAAAGAGCCTGAAGAAAATAACGGTGACGAAGGGCTCGAAAAGGGTGAAAAAGCAGGAGAGCCTGACCAGAGGAGGGCTTTCCCAGAAGCAGACGATACAGAGAAAGAAAAAGAGAACGTGATTGATTCCCCAGAAGGAGGGGACAAGGCAGAACAGAACGAAAAGGTTCAAGCTTCCACAGAAAAGATTGCAGGTCCATCAAATGGACACGGTCCAAAGAGAAGGCTAAGTATTTCACCAATAAAAGAAAAGGGTAAAGAAAGTTTGAACGAGGGAGGAAGGCCGAAGGTGAAAGAGAAAAGAAAGGAAGTGACTGTCGTGGAACAATCGTCAAGTGAAGAAAAAGACTTGACAAAAGAGGAAAGTACCAGCGAAGCAGAATCGAAAAGAGAAGCAAAATTGAAAAGGAAAAGGATACCAAACAGGAGATATTCCGGTCCTGAATGGGCATATGCAGTCAATGACGATTGGACTGACGAGTTTGTATCTCTAAGCATCGAGAACGAAGAAGAAGAAGAGATACCAATAGAAAAGAAAAGTTTCATAGACTCTGTCGATTGAAAGAGCAGTAAATGATATTGCTTGCTACAATCTAACGCGAAAGAAACAACCAGCTGAGACATTGCTAAACCGGATGAGACACTTGCTAAACTGATAAAGACTGAGTTATTGCCGAATTGAGACAAATGCTGCTAACTGATAAGTGACTGGCCTTTTGAAGAAGACGGTGTGAACATTGCGCTCGTTCAGCTTTGTAACTGAATCGCTAAATAGTTTCATTTATAGGTGCTTCTAGCTCTCTAATTCTATACAGATCATGACTAGGTATGCTACGCAAAATAATAGAAAGAAATATTGTAAATATGTGTGTATAGGCTTGGTAATTACATGTGTACTAATAATAATGGCAATTGTGCTTGGAATGCATGGAAAGGGTGAGAGTGAGAATATTGAGGCTTCTACTTTTGCTCCTGTTACTGTCACTGAACTAACACCATTGAAAAGACTAGCATTGGATGAGAGGCTCTTGCACGATAAGAAAGAGCTTTCGTATAACGTTTTCTATCGCTTGCTAACAGAGTATGTTGAGACTATGGATGCGAAAGATTGTTATGTGTGTACACAGATACCGACATCAGTAAAGGAAGGGGTGACCTATCACCACATGCCTCTTACATACGGGATTACATGTAGTATAGTAATGTCTAGGTTTTATGGTCAAACTAACATACAGTATTTTTATTCGAATGATGATGTTACCTTTGCTTATGTTCCTATAATAGCGCAGCTAAGCCAGATTGCTAAAGATTGGGATGCTAAAATAATGAGGGAATTTTTCGAGCCAATGCAACCTTTTGAAACGGCTCATGCTCATAGGGAGAACCTTACTTGCTCAGTCTCTGCTGTAGAAATAAGCTTTTTAGATCGCACAGATGATAGAAGGGCACAAATGAAGGCGAAATTAGAAAAAGAGCTACATAAGAGGACTTCAGTAGATAACTATGATTTTGCTGCTATAAAGACACAAGGGAAAATAGCTTTAGATGCTTGGCATGTAGGGAAATTTTTTATATATCGAGGTGAATCTTATTATGACAATATTTTTGTAGGAGCGAGTGAGTGTAAACATACGTTTATTTTTAAGGCCAAATGGACATTCATGATGAACGGACTTGACCCTGTCATTCCAGGTGTATATTACATTTGTGGGTATAATGCCTATTATCGTCTTCCAAAGGGATGGTGGGGGAGATGTTATTTGGGTATAGTGTTCCCAAAGGTTTATCAACTGGATGACCTATCGATGATTCAAAAGACATCTGGATCCCATCGTATCCAGAAAAGAGAGACCGCAGCTGCTGAGATATATTTGGAGCCATGATTCCTTCATTGGGAGTTGTGTTGAATTCCATCAAGATACGAAAGTTGTCTACTATAGTGGATAACATGTTGACAAAGTTTTCAGGTGCTATAATCCTGATAGATGCTGAACTTGCAGCGGAAAGAGCTATGACTCTTCAAATAGGCTTGCTTTAGACATTCTTTTAGCAAAGGATGGTGGTGTTTGCAAAATGCTTGGTGTGCGACACTGTTGTACCTATATACCTGACAATAGTGTGAAAATTAAAACTATGCTTGCTAATCTAACAAAAGAAAGTGCAGATTTGAAGGAACTGAAAGAACCAGGAGTGTGGGAGAAGGTTGGAAAGGGACTTGCTTCAGTGGGACATTGGATTGGGGGAATTTGGAATGGGATACTATTGAAAATAATAGAAGGAATATTAATAGTAATAATTTGTATATTTGGAATTTGGGGAATAAAAAGGGGAATAATAATGATTATGGAAAGAATCAAAAGAAGAAAAGAAGAGAAAATTATGAAAAGAATGGCAGAAGAATACAAAGCGCAAACTAGGGGAACTAAGAGGAAAAGAGAACTGACAGAATTTTAATGGAATAAAATTTGTGGGCGTGGTTTGGTGTGATGACAAGTAGTCATCAGAGGAGGGATTGATGAAGCAGAAAATGAAGGTTTTGATTTATTAATGCGTAAACGTAGTGCTGAAGTAATCATGTGTGATTTTAACAGAACTAATAAAGATTGTACGGGGACAAAATGTGCCCTCAGAGTAGTTTGCCATCATTTATACGCGAGCTTTATATAACGTGGTGTATTAGAATTGCACTAATCCGACATAATCATAAACGTGTGCTACGATTTGCTTGTTTGAATTGCTTTAGCTTAGCATGACTTTAGCGGAGGCTTTGGCCTAGTTGCCCGGTCTCACGGTTTAGGTGCTCGTATTTTTCCACTGTGCTAATAAACGTGTATTTTTGCTTGAAGCTGTACTTTTCCACAGAAACTGTTCACATGCTTATCTTAAGGTTTCGTGCCAGCCTGGCATATTTTCTCCTTACTTCAAAGTCGATTTGCAGGTGCGGACAATGGAGGCTCTGAAAGTGAGCTAATTGGTAGACAATGTTGCAACTTGCGTACCCATCTCCAAGGATAATGTATGCTTAAGTAAAGGCTTGAGAACTGTCGTTTTTGATTGGTCAATTTGAAGCTAACCTATGAACCCTCCAATGGAAGACCCTACTGAACTTGAACTGTTGTCTATAAAAACCAGGTGCACGAGAAGAAACTCTCTCTCTATCATCGGACATCCCGCCATTTTTGACTTCGTAGCTATTATGGCCCACTTTGCTGCGACGCCATTTTGAAAGAGACTTTGATTCTTTCTCTAATCGAGAGAAAGAGACTTTAAATGATTCTTGCCCTAGAGACTTTAACTTTGATTTGTCCCTTTGCATGAAGTAGTAGTTTTACCTTGCAGCCGTGAGGCAATTGCCCCGCCACCCCTGCCCCTTATGCCCCGTCCCATGCTGATCAAGAAACGGTACCCATGCTGACCGAAGAACGGTACCTGTGAGACGAAGACTTCCTTGTATGCTGATCGTAATTGGTAAATATGAAAGGAAATTGTAAAATTGCATTGTGTTTCTTTTAGGTAACCAACTGCTGATTTTGATAAGGTCCCTAGTTAGGAGTTTTTTCTAAATTAATGTTGCTAAATTGTTTTTGCATGAAGTCCCACATGCAGATGCTAATTTGAGGTTAGACGAGGATTCCATATGTCGCACGATGCAATTTGAGATCTTGTTATGCTGACTAAATGTATGCCATTAGTTCATTACAGATTATCGTATTAGTGATTTGCATTGCTATTATTGAATGTCTTGTGATTCAAATGCTACATAGATTACACTTGTTTCGCCGCTATGGACAGCTATTAATGTTCATATATGTTTATCATTTGGTGTTGAGACACATATATATTGTGCTAGCTTTGCTAATATAGGGAAATAAAATTCACTAACTTTGAATAAACTGGTGTGGTTATTCCTGACTGAAAGGTCAGGGTTCGCCGAAAATGTATTCTGGATTAATTGTTAAGTGTTATGTTGATCAAGGTATTGCCTATGTTCGTTATTGATTATTGATTTGATGCAATCGGTCGATTAAGAGTACGGAGAGATCCCACTTAGTCAAAAGATTCATCGGCCTAAAGAGCGTCCGAACACAGGTAAATTATTACTACGGACCGCTCTATCAGTAGATGGTAGCAGAGGACGGTTTCGTCTTTTGGGACCCTGTACTCTTAAAGTACATGGTGTTGAATTAACGCTTACGCCCTTTGAGACCTCATTCGAGAAGTTGAATTAGATTTTTCTTGGATAAAACTGATTGACAGAATGATGATGGGCTAGGTCCACCGCGACTTTCCCGGGATCTCGGAGCTTGCGAATGGAGAGAATGGAGGTGTGGATTCGGCGTTGGCGGTACTAGTGATGGTATGAGTGAAGTTAGGGTTTTGCGCTTGCACAGCTTATTGCCGCAGGGTGTGTGAAAAGGTTGCGAGGATTTTTCTTTTTTTGAGGATAGCGGAGGTGCGACTCCGAGTGTAGAAGTAGTGAAGTCGTCGAACTTCATAGAGATATCGGAGGTGCGGCTCCGAGTGTGAGAGTAGGGAAGTCGTCGAACTTCATGTGCGTGTGGCGCTTTGTGCATAAAAAGGCCCACGTGGTTGTTGTTGTTGAGACGGGCCCTGCGAGGTCAAGAGACTCCGGAGTATGTTGATCTATGTTGTGGTCTGGACGGTTTAGTAGGTTGATCGGGCGTGGTCAACGAGTCGGTACGTGTGTTAGGGAGTGAAAGAAACTTCGACTTCGGGCTTTGACAAGATTCTAAGTGCACTAGAACAGATCATTGACAAGTTGAGAGTAGGTCTGTGGGTCAGATTTGCTTGCGAATGTGGGGACTGAGAAAGACGGAATAGCGGCCGAGGCTAGTGAAAGGTCCCTAAGGTCCTGAAGCGATTGTGTTACCCTTCCTGTAGTAAACCGACAGATCTGTTTTATTTTTGGTAGCTCGCGATATATGCAAGAAGTAATTACGAGAGGAGGTGAGTGAAGGAAGACTAGCCGCGAGGCTTTGTCAGCCGCAGTGTGTGTGAGTGTGACGTCACTAGGAGCCGCGCTGGGATAGGTTGGTTGTAGAGAAGGGTCGCGCACGGATTGGACGCAGTCCGTGGGACTCGATTGGAAGGGGAAAGGCAAGTGAAGAGTATTCCGGGAATTAAAGTCACCTATTGATTACAAACTTTGTGAAATAAAAGACGAGAAAATGAAATTCTTTAAAGCATTCAGGAGCGCGATGAAGGGGGAGTCTTACATTAAAGCGAGCGTAGGAGAGGAGACGCCGCCCGAGGGTACACCAGCTTACATTGTAATGGAAGAGAAGGGGGTAGCTCCGTGCCTTTGGCTAAAGCAATGGCACAAACTGACAGAGAAACATGGGAGCGTAGCATTCCCGATACATGGGACATTCAATATAAGGATCCTAGAGAATTTGAGATTCACGATGTACGACATGAAGGTGCCTCCAAGGCCAGCACAGTTTGAGGCTCTAGCGATTTGGGAATTAATGGCCAGACAGCAACAGCAGAAGAAGTTCGAGACCAGAATGAGGAAGGTGGAAAAGACACTAGCGGATGCTAGGTGGGATAATGCACAGAAGGTGTGGAGGTCAGATGTATTGCAGGGGATAAAATTGTTCCCCGCAATTACTAAGGAAGGAGAGGAGACAGGTAAGAAAGCTACCTGTAAGACAGACAGAAAGTGTTCCAAGGATAGAGAGGACGAGGAAAAGTTGAGAAGAGAAGAGGAGTTAGAGGATGAGGAGTTAATAATGCAATTGCTGAACGACCGTCCACCACCTTATGCGGAGAATGGACAAGGTCCAAGTACCAGTTCTGCCCCTCCGGCATCGGTACAGAACAGTGAAACCCAGAGTTCAGGAGCATCATCGGGATCTAAGGATCCGAGTTTATTGTTCACCCCGCAGATACCACAGGTTAGGAGAATATATCCAGATGTGCCCGTGTTGAAACCAGCAGAAAATTATCAGCCGCAGATGCCAGGGTACTACAACAGTGATAACAGTGCGGGAATGATTCCAGATCCAACCGTAAGGGGCGTACAGAATGGGTACAACCAAGCAATGGGACAAGCTGAATCAACTCAGTTTATGCTGCCCCAAAAGCAGATGCAGGGAGGAACTGCACATGCTCAGATGACGGGGATTCAGATGGGCATGCCGGCAATGATGACCCATGGTGTGGGCATGAACATGCCACAGAACATGGGAAATGGACAGAACCCAGACGCGATATCGCTACCCATTACTGTAGGTCCACCAGTACCTTTGTATAGTCAGCCTAACTTGGGTCTGAGCGGTCAGGGATCAATGCTGCAGAATGGGACCGAAAGGAGGTGCATAGAAAACACTCCGGGGATAACTCCGATAGCGACTCAGCCAAATGGGTCTGGATCCTTGATGGAGTTTAGTCCCATATGTGCTCAGTCAACACTGGTGAGGTCAAGCCCCCCACTGATAATACCCTTAACATCGAACACTGAAAAGTTGCCGCAACCATCGATGGCAGTCGATGTGAACGCCACGCTGATGGGGGTGAATGCGCAACAGTTGACACAATGGTTCAACAGTCTAAACTCCACACAAAATTCAGCCAGTGGGAAAGAAGAAGACTATATGAATAGGGTCAGGTTGAACATGGAAGCACAAGAATTGGTGGAAGGGACCATGGGTGTGAACAGGTTAGAGTCCTACACGGAAGAAGAGCTGAGGTATCTATGTCCCAGGATTACGAGGGAAGTGAACAAGGTACATAAGAGTCTGCAAGAAGCAGCTGACAGAAACGGGGTTGACATAGACAAGATGAAACACTTGAGCAGGAGCTACAGGTTGGATTTTGGGACCACAGATTTTGAACACATGAGGTCAGCAGGCATGAAGACACACCTTAGAGAATTGCTGCAGAGTGCACAAGTGTGGAGGTGCTTAGACAAATGGGAAAGCAGGTGGGTAAAGAGGAAGGAAAAGAGGAGGGACAGTGCTATAGAGCACAATGAGAAAAGACCGCAGAGTAGTGATACGGTAACAATGTTACCAATGAGGGAGACAGCAGGGGGAAAATTAGTACATGTACCATGGCACAGAAGCGACATTCAGTCTTTTACAGACGATTTTCCCAAACTGAGAGAGAAGCCGATCGAATGGTATCAACAGACTGACAGGTTTGTGAAGCTTGCAAAATGTCTCTGGGAAGACCTGAACACTCTCTTTGAGATTGTGGTTCCGGCAGATTTGTGGGAGGATTGCAAAAGAGCTGTAGGTTGGCCGACGAGTGAACCAGAGAGAGACAGGGAGACGGGCGCACCATCACCTATGGTGATGAGCTTGTACTATAAGGTGATTGAGCATTTGAAAACGAAGGTACCCGCGAAAAACGTGGATTGGCAGAAGATTGATCGAACTGCCCAAGAGGCTAAAGAATCGATTCATAGTTATTATGAGAGGTTGTTGAAGGCGTTCAAGAATTACAGTGGCACGGAAACAATAGAGGCGAAGGACATGCTCCATTTTGTCTTCAGATTTGTGGAAGGGCTGAGGCCAGAGATAAGTCAGATGATAAAGTCGCATTTGATTTGTTGGCAATCGAAACCGATTGATGAGGTGTTGAATTATGCGAAATACTGTAGCGACGAAATAGAAGTGAAACAGAAAAAGTTGAAAGAGAAGGTGATGATGATGCAGCTTAAGGCAGCTCAAACAGGTTTGCAAGGTTTGCAGGGTTTGCAAGGGATGCAAGGGTTCCAACAGCAGTTACCGCAACCGCAGCCGTAGTTGCAGGGAAACATGGCGTTTCAGCCACAGGCCAGAGGCAGAGGCAGAGGAGGTTTTGTGAATAATGGTCCGGATTTGAACACTGTTGTGACGGGTGTGCAGGCAATGAAGAAGGTGATGCTGTGTCACGTGTGCGGAATTGTAGGTCATTGGAAACGCGAGTGCCCGATGGTGGTGCAGGAAGTTGCAGGTGCAGGTGCAGGTGTTGGTCAGCAAAACAATGATGTCAATGCATTTCAGACAATGAGGGGACCGAAACTGAGAGGTCCAAGTCCAAATTTTCAGACCGTAAATCAATTGCAGGGATTACAACCTATGCAGCCGCAGCAGATGCAGATGCCTCGTATGCAGATGACGCAAATGCAGCCAATGCAACAGCAGTTACCTATGGTACCTAATCAGCAAATGCAAATACCCTTGGCACCAATGAGTCAGCAGCAAGTGATGGTTCCTCCACAGGTCTCGGGTCAGGTAATGAGTACAAATGGCACCGTACAACAGTTCCCATTACACAGTGAGAGTGGAATAAACAACGTATGGGAGAGTGAAAGTTCAGGAGAAGAAGGAGATTGTGTGCTTGCAGCATCCTTGGAAGTTGATCAAAGGGGTCCGTACGTAGAGGGAAGAGTAATGGGTCATCGTGTCTCATTCTTGGTTGACACGGGAGCCACACGCTCAACAGTTAAGAGCAGTGAAGTACCAAATTTGCCACTCTCAGGGAGGACAGTTCAAGTGGTGGGAGTAGCAAACAGACATCTGACGAACCCAATTACAGATCCGGTACCAGTCAGCATCGGTAACTATCAAGGGGTACATCAGTTTGTGGTATGTGACTCAAGCCCGATAGCACTGTTAGGGAGAGACCTATTGTGCAAATTGGGTTGTTCGATCATGTGTTCGAACGAAGGAATAACAATCCAGACGAGCAGTGATGGGGAAGAAGAGGACAGTGTAGAGGGGGATGAGATGGAAACTGTCGATGAAGAGTATCCTCTGATTTGTCTTTTCCCGATGATAACTGAAGAGGACATCCCAGCTGAATTACGGGAAACAGTCGGAAGGGAAGTGTGGGATATGACAGGGAAAGAGGTGGGATTGATGAAAGGAGTGGAACCAGTGAAAGTGGCTGTAAAGCCCAATGCAATCTTTCCCCAGACCCCACAATACCACATGCCACAAGATACCCTCATGAAAGTTGCTCAACTCATTGACGAATTTGTAAAGCAGGGGGTACTGAAAGAAGTGTTAAGCAGTCCATGTAATTCACCAATAATGGGACTAATAAAGCCGAGTGGAAAGGTCCGACTCGTGCAGGATTTGAGGAAAATAAATGACATCATAGTCAAGTGCTGCCCTGTCGTACCGAATCCAGCTGTGATAATGTTTCAGATTCCTTGCGATGCCGAGTGGTTCTCAGTCATCGATTTGTCACAAGCATTCTTTTCTGTGCCTCTTCATGAGGACAGCCAATTCCTCTTTTGTTTCAAATTCCTAGACAGAGTATACAGTTGGTGTCGAATTCCTCAAGGGTTTTCTGAGTCACCGTCAATCTTCAATCAGATTCTAAAGAAAGATTTGGAAGAATTAGAATTGCCATTCGAGTCAACTCTAGTACAGTACATCGATGACTTACTGGTTGCATCAAAGACAGAAAGTGGCTGCACAGCTGATACCATTGCTCTGTTGAATCATTTGGGAAGGAATGGACACAAGGTGTCTCCTTCCAAATTACAGTTCTGCCAGAAGAAAGTGAAATACTTGGGTCACCAAATAGAGAAAGGGTCACGGAGAATAATGAAGGAAAGAATTACAAGCGTACTTCAAATGAGTCCACCAAAGACGAGGAAGGAGGTGAGGAAGTTTTTGGGAATGGTGGGTTATTGTCGCCAGTGGATTCCCAACTTCTCGACTCTAGCAAAGCCTTTACTGAAATTGACCCAGAAGGATGCCTTGGATGAAATTGAGCTGAAAGGAGATGAGATGGATGCTTTTGTTGAACTGAAAGAATGCATGTGTAGGGCTCAAGCTTTAGGTATGCCTGATTACACGAAGCCTTTCACATTGTTTTGTCATGAACGTGATGCATGTTCTCTGTCTGTCTTGACCCAAGCCCATGGTGGCGTAAACAGACCAGTAGCGTATTTTTCAGCTACTTTGGACCCGGTTGCAGCAGCACTCCCAGGGTGTTTGCGCGCCGTAGCAGCAGTTGGTATCAGCCTCACTCAGAGTGAAGGAATAGTGATGGGACACCCAGTAACAGTCATGGTCCCTCACTCAGTTGAGATACTTTTGACCCTCTCCCGAACGCAGCACATGACTGGAGCAAGACTCACAAGGTATGAAACGATAATTCTGGGCTCACCGAACGTGCAGCTGAAAAGGTGCACTACGTTGAATCCAGCAACCTTGCTTCCTGGAGAAAATGCCGAAATTGAGAACGCTGAAGACGTCGAGCATGACTGCCTTCAGGTGACTGAATTTTGCACAAAACCTCGACCGGACATCAAGGATACCAAGCTTGATGAAAATGACCAAATTCTTTTTGTAGATGGTTCATGTCTAAGAGACGGGATGGGGATTTTGAAAGCAGGATATGCTGTATGTACTGTAACAGGGGTCTTGGAAGCGGGATGGCTTCAAGGAGTCTATTCTGCACAAGTAGCAGAACTTGTAGCCCTTACAAGAGCATGTCAACTGTCTGCATTGATGAAAGTCACCATTTACACGGATAGTCAATACGGGTTTGGGATTGTGCATGATTTTGGACAACTATGGTCACAAAGAGGTTTCCTGACTTCTTCAGGATCCCCAGTGAAGAACGGGGAGAGGATAAGGGAATTGTTACACGCCATTCAAGTGCCAGCCGAAGTTGCAGTGGTAAAGTGTAGTGCTCACACGAAAGGACAGGACTATGTGTCTCTGGGAAATGCATATGCGGATCAAGTCGCAAGATTTTGTGCCTTGAACTGTATATTACTCAGGGATGATTGGAATACGATAAATGAGCCAGAACTCGAACCAGCTGAAGCATTTGCCTTGAAGGTCGTAGATACAATAGATGAATTAAAAGCATTACAAAATAATGTCAGGGAGGATGAAAGAGATTCCTGGATTAAATCACAATGTATAAAGAGACAAGACGAGTTATGGGTTTCACATGAGGGAAAATTTGTTTTGCCAAATAGTCTCTTATCACAGCTTGCGCGGTTCTATCATGGGCAGGCTCACCTAGGGAGAGATGCCATGATAAGATTGTTCAAAACTGATTGGTTTAACCCCAGATTTCGTCAAGCTGCAGAAGCAGTTTGCCATCGATGTGTCACTTGCCAGCAGATGAACCCAGGAAAGGGAACAGTTGTGAACGCGAGCCACATTGGTAGGGCAAGCGGGCCTTTTAGTCGAATGCAGATGGATTTCATTGAGATGCCTGTGCATGGAGGTCTGAAATATGTGTTGGTGATTGTGTGCATTTTTAGTCACTGGATTGAGGCATACCCCACACGTAGAAATGACAGCCTTACAGTTGCGAAGCTATTGTTGAGGGAGTTGATACCACGTTTCGGATTCCCGATCTCTTTAGAATCAGATAGGGGAAGTCACTTCAATAACAAGGTGATAAAGTTACTTTGCGAAGTGCTGAACATTGAGCAAAAGCTGCACTGTAGCTATCGCCCCGAAGCCTCAGGACTGGTGGAGCAGATGAATGGTACGCTGAAATCGAGAATGGCAAAAATATGTGCATCAACAAATTTGAAATGGCCTGACGCATTGCCCTTAGTACTAATGTCAATGAGAAATACTCCCGATAGAAAGACTGGATTGTCTCCGCATGAAATTCTCATGGGCAGGGCTATGAGACTTCCTGCAGTTCCTGCAAACGTGCTTTTGAATATTACAGATGATATGGTGTTAGACTACTGCAAAGGACTGGCTGACGTGGTTCGCTCTTTTTCTCACCAGGTGGAAGCGACCACCTTGCCACCGATCCAAGGTCCAGGACACGCACTGAAAGCAGGTGACTGGGTCGTGGTAAAGAAGCACGTGAGAAAGTCGTGTCTGGAACCCCGTTGGAAAGGCCCTTTCCAAGTGATCCTGACGACAACTACCGCTGTGAAGTGTGCGGGGGTTCCCAACTGGATTCACGCCAGTCACACAAAGAAAGTGTTGTGTCCCACAGATGAGGAAGTTGAAGCGCTGAAACTGCCAGTGCCTGATAAAACAGTGCCGAGTGCTGAGACAGAACAAAAGCGAACTGAAAACGAACAGGCTGAAGCAGGAGAGAGAGAGATACTATTGGAGAACGAAGAGTCCGACTCACTTGGGGAAGACCAAGGAGAAAGTTCAGATAGCGACGAAGAAGCTGAAGGTGACAAACAACCTGAAGCAGCTGAGGGTAGCAAAAAGCCTGAAGCAGCTGAAGGTGATAAGGAGCCTGAAGCAGCTGAAAGTGATAAAGAGCCTGAAGAAAATAACGGTGACGAAGGGCTCGAAAAGGGTGAAAAAGCAGGAGAGCCTGACCAGAGGAGGGCTTTCCCAGAAGCAGACGATACAGAGAAAGAAAAAGAGAACGTGATTGATTCCCCAGAAGGAGGGGACAAGGCAGAACAGAACGAAAAGGTTCAAGCTTCCACAGAAAAGATTGCAGGTCCATCAAATGGACACGGTGCAAAGAGAAGGCTAAGTATTTCACCAATAAAAGAAAGGGGTAAAGAAAGTTTGAACGAGGGAGGAAGGCCGAAGGTGAAAGAGAAAAGAAAGGAAGTGACTGTCGTGGAACAATCGTCAAGTGAAGAAAAAGACTTGACAAAAGAGGAAAGTACCAGCGAAGCAGAATCGAAAAGAGAAGCAAAATTGAAAAGGAAAAGGATACCAAACAGGAGATATTCCGGTCCTGAATGGGCATATGCAGTCAATGACGATTGGACTGACGAGTTTGTATCTCTAAGCATCGAGAACGAAGAAGAAGAAGAGATACCAATAGAAAAGAAAAGTTTCATGGACTCTGTCGATTGAAAGAGCAGTAAATGATATTGCTTGCTACAATCTAACGCGAAAGAAACAACCAGCTGAGACATTGCTAAACCGGATGAGACACTTGCTAAACTGATAAAGACTGAGTTATTGCCGAATTGAGACAAATGCTGCTAACTGATAAGTGACTGGCCTTTTGAAGAAGACGGTGTGAACATTGCGCTCGTTCAGCTTTGTAACTGAATCGCTAAATAGTTTCATTTATAGGTGCTTCTAGCTCTCTGATTCTATACAGATCATGACTAGGTACGCTACGCAAAATAATAGAAAGAAATATTGTAAATATGTGTGTATAGGCTTGGTAATTACATGTGTACTAATAATAATGGCAATTGTGCTTGGAATGCATGGAAAGGGTGAGAGTGAGAATATTGAGGCTTCTACTTTTGCTCCTGTTACTGTCACTGAACTAACACCATTGAAAAGACTAGCATTGGATGAGAGGCTCTTGCACGATAAGAAAGAGCTTTCGTATAACGTTTTCTATCGCTTGCTAACAGAGTATGTTGAGACTATGGATGCGAAAGATTGTTATGTGTGTACACAGATACCGACATCAGTAAAGGAAGGGGTGACCTATCACCACATGCCTCTTACATACGGGATTACATGTAGTATAGTAATGTCTAGGTTTTATGGTCAAACTAACATACAGTATTTTTATTCGAATGATGATGTTACCTTTGCTTATGTTCCTATAATAGCGCAGCTAAGCCAGATTGCTAAAGATTGGGATGCTAAAATAATGAGGGAATTTTTCGAGCCAATGCAACCTTTTGAAACGGCTCATGCTCATAGGGAGAACCTTACTTGCTCAGTCTCTGCTGTAGAAATAAGCTTTTTAGATCGCACAGATGATAGAAGGGCACAAATGAAGGCGAAATTAGAAAAAGAGCTACATAAGAGGACTTCAGTAGATAACTATGATTTTGCTGCTATAAAGACACAAGGGAAAATAGCTTTAGATGCTTGGCATGTAGGGAAATTTTGTATATATCGAGGTGAATCTTATTATGACAATATTTTTGTAGGAGCGAGTGAGTGTAAACATACGTTTATTTTTAAGGCCAAATGGACATTCATGATGAACGGACTTGACCCTGTCATTCCAGGTGTATATTACATTTGTGGGTATAATGCCTATTATCGTCTTCCAAAGGGATGGTGGGGGAGATGTTATTTGGGTATAGTGTTCACAAAGGTTTATCAACTGGATGACCTATCGATGATTCAAAAGACATCTGGATCCCATCGTATCCAGAAAAGAGAGACCGCAGCTGCTGAGATATATTTGGAGCCATGATTCCTTCATTGGGAGTTGTGTTGAATTCCATCAAGATACGAAAGTTGTCTACTATAGTGGATAACATGTTGACAAAGTTTTCAGGTGCTATAATCCTGATAGATGCTGAACTTGCAGCGGAAAGAGCTATGACTCTTCAAAATAGGCTTGCTTTAGACATTCTTTTAGCAAAGGATGGTGGTGTTTGCAAAATGCTTGGTGCGCGACACTGTTGTACCTATATACCTGACAATAGTGTGAAAATTAAAACTATGCTTGCTAATCTAACAAAAGAAAGTGCAGATTTGAAGGAACTGAAAGAACCAGGAGTGTGGGAGAAGGTTGGAAAGGGACTTGCTTCAGTGGGACATTGGATTGGGGGAATTTGGAATGGGATACTATTGAAAATAATAGAAGGAATATTAATAGTAATAATTTGTATATTTGGAATTTGGGGAATAAAAAGGGGAATAATAATGATTATGGAAAGAATCAAAAGAAGAAAAGAAGAGAAAATTATGAAAAGAATGGCAGAAGAATACAAAGCGCAAACTAGGGGAACTAAGAGGAAAAGAGAACTGACAGAATTTTAATGGAATAAAATTTGTGGGCGTGGTTTGGTGTGATGACAAGTAGTCATCAGAGGAGGGATTGATGAAGCAGAAAATGAAGGTTTTGATTTATTAATGCGTAAACGTAGTGCTGAAGTAATCATGTGTGATTTTAACCGAACTAATAAAGATTGTACGGGGACAAAATGTGCCCTCAGAGTAGTTCGCCATCATTTATACGCGAGCTTTATATAACGTGGTGTATTAGAATTGCACTAATCCGACATAATCATAAACGTGTGCTACGATTTGCTTGTTTGAATTGCTTTAGCTTAGCATGACTTTAGCGGAGGCTTTGGCCTAGTTGCCCGGTCTCACGGTTTAGGTGCTCGTATTTTTCCACTGTGCTAATAAACGTGTATTTTTGCTTGAAGCTGTACTTTTCCACAGAAACTGTTCACATGCTTATCTTAAGGTTTCGTGCCAGCCTGGCATATTTTCTCCTTACTTCAAAGTCGATTTGCAGGTGCGGACAATGGAGGCTCTGAAAGTGAGCTAATTGGTAGACAATGTTGCAACTTGCGTACCCATCTCCAAGGATAATGTATGCTTAAGTAAAGGCTTGAGAACTGTCGTTTTTGATTGGTCAATTTGAAGCTAACCTATGAACCCTCCAATGGAAGACCCTACTGAACTTGAACTGTTGTCTATAAAAACCAGGTGCACGAGAGGAAACTCTCTCTCTATCATCGGACATCCCGCCATTTTTGACTTCGTAGCTATTATGGCCCACTTTGCTGCAACGCCATTTTGAAAGAGACTTTGATTCTTTCTCTAATCGAGAGAAAGAGACTTTAAATGATTCTTGCCCTAGAGACTTTAACTTTGATTTGTCCCTTTGCATGAAGTAGTAGTTTTACCTTGCCGCCGTGAGGCAATTGCCCCGTCCACCCCTGCCCCTTATGCCCCGTCCCATGCTGATCAAGAAACGGTACCCATGCTGACCGAAGAACGGTACCTGTGAGACGAAGACTTCCTTGTATGCTGATCGTAATTGGTAAATATGAAAGGAAATTGTAAAATTGCATTGTGTTTCTTTTAGGTAACCAACTGCTGATTTTGATAAGGTCCCTAGTTAGGAGTTTTTTCTAAATTAATGTTGCTAAATTGTTTTTGCATGAAGTCCCACATGCAGATGCTAATTTGAGGTTAGACGAGGATTCCATATGTCGCACGATGCAATTTGAGATCTTGTTATGCTGACTAAATGTATGCCATTAGTTCATTACAGATTATCGTATTAGTGATTTGCATTGCTATTATTGAATGTCTTGTGATTCAAATGCTACATAGATTACACTTGTTTCGCCGCTATGGACAGCTATTAATGTTCATATATGTTTATCATTTGGTGTTGAGACACATATATATTGTGCTAGCTTTGCTAATATAGGAAAATAAAATTCACTAACTTTGAATAAACTGGTGTGGTTATTCCTGACTGAAAGGTCAGGGTTCGCCGAAAATGTATTCTGGATTAATTGTTAAGTGTTATGTTGATCAAGGTATTGCCTATGTTCGTTATTGATTATTGATTTGATGCAATCGGTCGATTAAGAGTACGGAGAGATCCCACTTAGTCAAAAGATTCATCGGCCTAAAGAGCGTCCGAACACAGGTAAATTATTACTACGGACCGCTCTATCAGTAGATGGTAGCAGAGGACGGTTTCGTCTTTTGGGACCCTGTACTCTTAAAGTACATGGTGTTGAATTAACGCTTACGCCCTTTGAGACCTCATTCGAGAAGTTGAATTAGATTTTTCTTGGATAAAACTGATTGACAGAATGATGATGGGCTAGGTCCACCGCGACTTTCCCGGGATCTCGGAGCTTGCGAATGGAGGAATGGAGGTGTGGATTCGGCGTTGGCGGTACTAGTGATGGTATGAGTGAAGTTAGGGTTTTGCGCTTGCACAGCTTATTGCCGCAGGGTGTGTGAAAAGGTTGCGAGGATTTTTCTTTTTTTGAGGATAGCGGAGGTGCGACTCCGAGTGTAGAAGTAGTGAAGTCGTCGAACTTCATAGAGATATCGGAGGTGCGGCTCCGAGTGTGAGAGTAGGGAAGTCGTCGAACTTCATGTGCATGTGGCGCTTTGTGCATAAAAAGGCCCACGTGGTTGTTGTTGTTGAGACGGGCTCTGCGAGGTCAAGAGACTCCGGAGTATGTTGATCTATGTTGTGGTCTGGACGGTTTAGTAGGTTGATCGGGCGTGGTCAACGAGTCGGTACGTGTGTTAGGGAGTGAAAGAAACTTCGACTTCGGGCTTTGACAAGATTCTAAGTGCACTAGAACAGATCATTGACAAGTTGAGAGTAGGTCTGCGGGTCAGATTTGCTTGCGAATGTGGGGACTGAGAAAGACGGAATAGCGGCCGAGGCTAGTGAAAGGTCCCTAAGGTCCTGAAGCGATTGTGTTACCCTTCCTGTAGTAAACCGACAGATCTGTTTTATTTTTGGTAGCTCGCGATATATGCAAGAAGTAATTACGAGAGGAGGTGAGTGAAGGAAGACTAGCCGCGAGGCTTTGTCAGCCGCAGTGTGTGTGAGTGTGACGTCACTAGGAGCCGCGCTGGGATAGGTTGGTTGTAGAGAAGGGTCGCGCACGGATTGGACGCAGTCCGCGGGACTCGATTGGAAGGGGAAAGGCAAGTGAAGAGTATTCCGGGAATTAAAGTCACCTATTGATTACAAACTTTGTGAAATAAAAGACGAGAAAATGAAATTCTTTAAAGCATTCAGGAGCGCGATGAAGGGGGAGTCTTACATTAAAGCGAGCGTAGGAGAGGAGACGCCGCCCGAGGGTACACCAGCTTACATTGTAATGGAAGAGAAGGGGGTAGCTCCGTGCCTTTGGCTAAAGCAATGGCACAAACTGACAGAGAAACATGGGAGCGTAGCATTCCCGATACATGGGACATTCAATATAAGGATCCTAGAGAATTTGAGATTCACGATGTACGACATGAAGGTGCCTCCAAGGCCAGCACAGTTTGAGGCTCTAGCGATTTGGGAATTAATGGCCAGACAGCAACAGCAGAAGAAGTTCGAGACCAGAATGAGGAAGGTGGAAAAGACACTAGCGGATGCTAGGTGGGATAATGCACAGAAGGTGTGGAGGTCAGATGTATTGCAGGGGATAAAATTGTTCCCCGCAATTACTAAGGAAGGAGAGGAGACAGGTAAGAAAGCTACCTGTAAGACAGACAGAAAGTGTTCCAAGGATAGAGAGGACGAGGAAAAGTTGAGAAGAGAAGAGGAGTTAGAGGATGAGGAGTTAATAATGCAATTGCTGAACGACCATCCACCACCTTATGCGGAGAATGGACAAGGTCCAAGTACCAGTTCTGCCCCTCCGGCATCGGTACAGAACAGTGAAACCCAGAGTTCAGGAGCATCATCGGGATCTAAGGACCTGAGTTTATTGTTCACCCCGCAGATACCACAGGTTAGGAGAATATATCCAGATGTGCCCGTGTTGAAACCAGCAGAAAATTATCAGCCGCAGATGCCAGGGTACTACAACAGTGATAACAGTGCGGGAATGATTCAAGATCCAACCGTAAGGGGCGTACAGAATGTGTACAACCAAGCAATGGGACAAGCTGAATCAACTCAGTTTATGCTGCCCCAAAAGCAGATGCAGGGAGGAACTGCACATGCTCAGATGACGGGGAGTCAGATGGGCATGCCGGCAATGATGACCCATGGTGTGGGCATGAACATGCCACAGAACATGGGAAATGGACAGAACCCAGACGCGATATCGCTACCCATTACTGTAGGTCCACCGGTACCTTTGTATAGTCAGCCTAACTTGGGTCTGAGCGGTCAGGGATCAATGCTGCAGAATGGGACCGAAAGGAGATGCATAGAAAACACTCCGGGGATAACTCCGATAGCGACTCAGCCAAATGGGTCTGGATCCTTGATGGAGTTTAGTCCCATATGTGCTCAGTCAACACTGGTGAGGTCAAGCCCCCCACTGATAATACCCTTAACATCGAACACTGAAAAGTTGCCGCAACCATCGATGGCAGTCGATGTGAACGCCACGCTGATGGGGGTGAATGCGCAACAGTTGACACAATGGTTCAACAGTCTAAACTCCACACAAAATTCAGCCAGTGGGAAAGAAGAAGACTATATGAATAGGGTCAGGTTGAACATGGAAGCACAAGAATTGGTGGAAGGGACCATGGGTGTGAACAGGTTAGAGTCCTACACGGAAGAAGAGCTGAGGTATCTATGTCCCAGGATTACGAGGGAAGTGAACAAGGTACATAAGAGTCTGCAAGAAGCAGCTGACAGAAACGGGGTTGACATAGACAAGATGAAACACTTGAGCAGGAGCTACAGGTTGGATTTTGGGACCACAGATTTTGAACACATGAGGTCAGCAGGCATGAAGACACACCTTAGAGAATTGCTGCAGAGTGCACAAGTGTGGAGGTGCTTAGACAAATGGGAAAGCAGGTGGGTAAAGAGGAAGGAAAAGAGGAGGGACAGTGCTATAGAGCACAATGAGAAAAGACCGCAGAGTAGTGATACAGTAACAATGTTACCAATGAGGGAGACAGCAGGGGGAAAATTAGTACATGTACCATGGCACAGAAGCGTCATTCAGTCTTTTACGGACGATTTTCCCAAACTGAGAGAGAAGCCGATCGAATGGTATCAACAGACTGACAGGTTTGTGAAGCTTGCAAAATGTCTCTGGGAAGACCTGAACACTCTCTTTGAGATTGTGGTTCCGGCAGATTTGTGGGAGGATTGCAAAAGAGCTGTAGGTTGGCCGACGAGTGAACCAGAGAGAGACAGGGAGACGGGCGCACCATCACCTATGGTGATGAGCTTGTACTATAAGGTGATTGAGCATTTGAAAACGAAGGTACCCGCGAAAAACGTGGATTGGCAGAAGATTGATCGAACTGCCCAAGAGGCTAAAGAATCGATTCATAGTTATTATGAGAGGTTGTTGAAGGCGTTCAAGAATTACAGTGGCACGGAAACAATAGAGGCGAAGGACATGCTCCATTTTGTCTTCAGATTTGTGGAAGGGCTGAGGCCAGAGATAAGTCAGATGATAAAGTCGCATTTGATTTGTTGGCAATCGAAACCGATTGATGAGGTGTTGAATTATGCGAAATACTGTAGCGACGAAATAGAAGTGAAACAGAAAAAGTTGAAAGAGAAGGTGATGATGATGCAGCTTAAGGCAGCTCAAACAGGTTTGCAAGGTTTGCAGGGTTTGCAAGGGATGCAAGGGTTCCAACAGCAGTTACCGCAACCGCAGCCGCAGTTGCAGGGAAACATGGCGTTTCAGCCACAGGCCAGAGGCAGAGGCAGAGGAGGTTTTGTGAATAATGGTCCGGATTTGAACACTGTTGTGACGGGTGTGCAGGCAATGAAGAAGGTGATGCTGTGTCACGTGTGCGGAATTGTAGGTCATTGGAAACGCGAGTGCCCGATGGTGGTGCAGGAAGGTGCAGGTGCAGGTGTTGGTCAGCAAAACAATGATGTCAATGCATTTCAGACAATGAGGGGACCGAAACTGAGAGGTCCAAGTCCAAATTTTCAGACCGTAAATCAATTGCAGGGATTACAACCTATGCAGCCGCAGCAGATGCAGATGCCTCGTATGCAGATGACGCAAATGCAGCCAATGCAACAGCAGTTACCTATGGTACCTAATCAGCAAATGCAAATACCCTTGGCACCAATGAGTCAGCAGCAAGTGATGGTTCCTCCACAGGTCTCGGGTCAGGTAATGAGTACAAATGGCACCGTACAACAGTTCCCATTACACAGTGAGAGTGGAATAAACAACGTATGGGAGAGTGAAAGTTCAGGAGAAGAAGGAGATTGTGTGCTTGCAGCATCCTTGGAAGTTGATCAAAGGGGTCCGTACGTAGAGGGAAGAGTAATGGGTCATCGTGTCTCATTCTTGGTTGACACGGGAGCCACACGCTCAACAGTTAAGAGCAGTGAAGTACCAAATTTGCCACTCTCAGGGAGGACAGTTCAAGTGGTGGGAGTAGCAAACAGACATCTGACGAACCCAATTACAGATCCGGTACCAGTCAGCATCGGTAACTATCAAGGGGTACATCAGTTTGTGGTATGTGACTCAAGCCCGATAGCACTGTTAGGGAGAGACCTATTGTGCAAATTGGGTTGTTCGATCATGTGTTCGAACGAAGGAATAACAATCCAGACGAGCAGTGATGGGGAAGAAGAGGACAGTGTAGAGGGGGATGAGATGGAAACTGTCGATGAAGAGTATCCTCTGATTTGTCTTTTCCCGATGATAACTGAAGAGGACATCCCAGCTGAATTACGGGAAACAGTCGGAAGGGAAGTGTGGGATATGACAGGGAAAGAGGTGGGATTGATGAAAGGAGTGGAACCAGTGAAAGTGGCTGTAAAGCCCAATGCAATCTTTCCCCAGACCCCACAATACCACATGCCACAAGATACCCTCATGAAAGTTGCTCAACTCATTGACGAATTTGTAAAGCAGGGGGTACTGAAAGAAGTGTTAAGCAGTCCATGTAATTCACCAATAATGGGACTAATAAAGCCGAGTGGAAAGGTCCGACTCGTGCAGGATTTGAGGAAAATAAATGACATCATAGTCAAGTGCTGCCCTGTCGTACCGAATCCAGCTGTGATAATGTTTCAGATTCCTTGCGATGCCGAGTGGTTCTCAGTCATCGATTTGTCACAAGCATTCTTTTCTGTGCCTCTTCATGAGGACAGCCAATTCCTCTTTTGTTTCAAATTCCTAGACAGAGTATACAGTTGGTGTCGAATTCCTCAAGGGTTTTCTGAGTCACCGTCAATCTTCAATCAGATTCTAAAGAAAGATTTGGAAGAATTAGAATTGCCATTCGAGTCAACTCTAGTACAGTACATCGATGACTTACTGGTTGCATCAAAGACAGAAAGTGGCTGCACAGCCGATACCATTGCTCTGTTGAATCATTTGGGAAGGAATGGACACAAGGTGTCTCCTTCCAAATTACAGTTCTGCCAGAAGAAAGTGAAATACTTGGGTCACCAAATAGAGAAAGGGTCACGGAGAATAATGAAGGAAAGAATTACAAGCGTACTTCAAATGAGTCCACCAAAGACGAGGAAGGAGGTGAGGAAGTTTTTGGGAATGGTGGGCTATTGTCGCCAGTGGATTCCCAACTTCTCGACTCTAGCAAAGCCTTTACTGAAATTGACCCAGAAGGATGCCTTGGATGAAATTGAGCTGAAAGGAGATGAGATGGATGCTTTTGTTGAACTGAAAGAATGCATGTGTAGGGCTCCAGCTTTAGGTATGCCTGATTACACGAAGCCTTTCACATTGTTTTGTCATGAACGTGATGCATGTTCTCTGTCTGTCTTGACCCAAGCCCATGGTGGCGTAAACAGACCAGTAGCGTATTTTTCAGCTACTTTGGACCCGGTTGCAGCAGCACTCCCAGGGTGTTTGCGCGCCGTAGCAGCAGTTGGTATCAGCCTCACTCAGAGTGAAGGAATAGTGATGGGACACCCAGTAACAGTCATGGTCCCTCACTCAGTTGAGATACTTTTGACCCTCTCCCGAACGCAGCACATGACTGGAGCAAGACTCACAAGGTATGAAACGATAATTCTGGGCTCACCGAACGTGCAGCTGAAAAGGTGCACTACGTTGAATCCAGCAACCTTGCTTCCTGGAGAAAATGCCGAAATTGAGAACGCTGAAGACGTCGAGCATGACTGCCTTCAGGTGACTGAATTTTGCACAAAACCTCGACCGGACATCAAGGATACCAAGCTTGATGAAAATGACCAAATTCTTTTTGTAGATGGTTCATGTCTAAGAGACGGGATGGGGATTTTGAAAGCAGGATATGCTGTATGTACTGTAACAGGGGTCTTGGAAGCGGGATGGCTTCAAGGAGTCTATTTTGCACAAGTAGCAGAACTTGTAGCCCTTACAAGAGCATGTCAACTGTCTGCATTGATGAAAGTCACCATTTACACGGATAGTCAATACGGGTTTGGGATTGTGCATGATTTTGGACAACTATGGTCACAAAGAGGTTTCCTGACTTCTTCAGGATCCCCAGTGAAGAACGGGGAGAGGATAAGGGAATTGTTACACGCCATTCAAGTGCCAGCCGAAGTTGCAGTGGTAAAGTGTAGTGCTCACACGAAAGGACAGGACTATGTGTCTCTGGGAAATGCATATGCGGATCAAGTCGCAAGATTTTGTGCCTTGAACTGTATATTACTCAGGGATGATTGGAATACGATAAATGAGCCAGAACTCGAACCAGCTGAATCATTTGCCTTGAAGGTCGTAGATACAATAGATGAATTAAAAGCATTACAAAATAATGTCAGGGAGGATGAAAGAGATTCCTGGATTAAATCACAATGTATAAAGAGACAAGACGAGTTATGGGTTTCACATGAGGGAAAATTTGTTTTGCCAAATAGTCTCTTATCACAGCTTGCGCGGTTCTATCATGGGCAGGCTCACCTAGGGAGAGATGCCATGATAAGATTGTTCAAAACTGATTGGTTTAACCCCAGATTTCGTCAAGCTGCAGAAGCAGTTTGCCATCGATGTGTCACTTGCCAGCAGATGAACCCAGGAAAGGGAACAGTTGTGAACGCGAGCCACATTGGTAGAGCAAGCGGGCCTTTTAGTCGAATGCAGATGGATTTCATTGAGATGCCTGTGCATGGAGGTCTGAAATATGTGTTGGTGATTGTGTGCATTTTTAGTCACTGGATTGAGGCATACCCCACACGTAGAAATGACAGCCTTACAGTTGCGAAGCTATTGTTGAGGGAGTTGATACCACGTTTCGGATTCCCGATCTCTTTAGAATCAGATAGGGGAAGTCACTTCAATAACGAGGTGATAAAGTTACTTTGCGAAGCGCTGAACATTAAGCAAAAGCTGCACTGTAGCTATCGCCCCGAAGCCTCAGGACTGGTGGAGCAGATGAATGGTACGCTGAAATCGAGAATGGCAAAAATATGTGCATCAACAAATTTGAAATGGCCTGACGCATTGCCCTTAGTACTAATGTCAATGAGAAATACTCCCGATAGAAAGACTGGATTGTCTCCGCATGAAATTCTCATGGGCAGGGCTATGAGACTTCCTGCAGTTCCTGCAAACGTGCTTTTGAATATTACAGATGATATGGTGTTAGACTACTGCAAAGGACTGGCTGACGTGGTTCGCTCTTTTTCTCACCAGGTGGAAGCGACCACCTTGCCACCGATCCAAGGTCCAGGACACGCACTGAAAGCAGGTGACTGGGTCGTGGTAAAGAAGCACGTGAGAAAGTCGTGTCTGGAACCCCGTTGGAAAGGCCCTTTCCAAGTGATCCTGACGACAACTACCGCTGTGAAGTGTGCGGGGGTTCCCAACTGGATTCACGCCAGTCACACAAAGAAAGTGTTGTGTCCCACAGATGAGGAAGTTGAAGCGCTGAAACTGCCAGTGCCTGATAAAACAGTGCCGAGTGCTGAGACAGAACAAAAGCGAACTGAAAACGAACAGGCTGAAGCAGGAGAGAGAGAGATACTATTGGAGAACGAAGAGTCCGACTCACTTGGGGAAGACCAAGGAGAAAGTTCAGATAGCGACGAAGAAGCTGAAGGTGACAAACAACCTGAAGCAGCTGAGGGTAGCAAAAAGCCTGAAGCAGCTGAAGGTGATAAGGAGCCTGAAGCAGCTGAAAGTGATAAAGAGCCTGAAGAAAATAACGGTGACGAAGGGCTCGAAAAGGGTGAAAAAGCAGGAGAGCCTGACCAGAGGAGGGCTTTCCCAGAAGCAGACGATACAGAGAAAGAAAAAGAGAACGTGATTGATTCCCCAGAAGGAGGGGACAAGGCAGAACAGAACGAAAAGGTTCAAGCTTCCACAGAAAAGATTGCAGGTCCATCAAATGGACACGGTGCAAAGAGAAGGCTAAGTATTTCACCAATAAAAGAAAAGGGTAAAGAAAGTTTGAACGAGGGAGGAAGGCCGAAGGTGAAAGAGAAAAGAAAGGAAGTGACTGTCGTGGAACAATCGTCAAGTGAAGAAAAAGACTTGACAAAAGAGGAAAGTACCAGCGAAGCAGAATCGAAAAGAGAAGCAAAATTGAAAAGGAAAAGGATACCAAACAGGAGATATTCCGGTCCTGAATGGGCATATGCAGTCAATGACGATTGGACTGACGAGTTTGTATCTCTAAGCATCGAGAACGAAGAAGAAGAAGAGATACCAATAGAAAAGAAAAGTTTCATAGACTCTGTCGATTGAAAGAGCAGTAAATGATATTGCTTGCTACAATCTAACGCGAAAGAAACAACCAGCTGAGACATTGCTAAACCGGATGAGACACTTGCTAAACTGATAAAGACTGAGTTATTGCCGAATTGAGACAAATGCTGCTAACTGATAAGTGACTGGCCTTTTGAAGAAGACGGTGTGAACATTGCGCTCGTTCAGCTTTGTAACTGAATCGCTAAATAGTTTCATTTATAGGTGCTTCTAGCTCTCTGATTCTATACAGATCATGACTAGGTACGCTACGCAAAATAATAGAAAGAAATATTGTAAATATGTGTGTATAGGCTTGGTAATTACATGTGTACTAATAATAATGGCAATTGTGCTTGGAATGCATGGAAAGGGTGAGAGTGAGAATATTGAGGCTTCTACTTTTGCTCCTGTTACTGTCACTGAACTAACACCATTGAAAAGACTAGCATTGGATGAGAGGCTCTTGCACGATAAGAAAGAGCTTTCGTATAACGTTTTCTATCGCTTGCTAACAGAGTATGTTGAGACTATGGATGCGAAAGATTGTTATGTGTGTACACAGATAGCGACATCAGTAAAGGAAGGGGTGACCTATCACCACATGCCTCTTACATACGGGATTACATGTAGTATAGTAATGTCTAGGTTTTATGGTCAAACTAACATACAGTATTTTTATTCGAATTATGATGTTACCTTTGCTTATGTTCCTATAATAGCGCAGCTAAGCCAGATTGCTAAAGATTGGGATGCTAAAATAATGAGGGAATTTTTCGAGCCAATGCAACCTTTTGAAACGGCTCATGCTCATAGGGAGAACCTTACTTGCTCAGTCTCTGCTGTAGAAATAAGCTTTTTAGATCGCACAGATGATAGAAGGGCACAAATGAAGGCGAAATTAGAAAAAGAGCTACATAAGAGGACTTCAGTAGATAACTATGATTTTGCTGCTATAAAGACACAAGGGAAAATAGCTTTAGATGCTTGGCATGTAGGGAAATTTTGTATATATCGAGGTGAATCTTATTATGACAATATTTTTGTAGGAGCGAGTGAGTGTAAACATACGTTTATTTTTAAGGCCAAATGGACATTCATGATGAACTGACTTGACCCTGTCATTCCAGGTGTATATTACATTTGTGGGTATAATGCCTATTATCGTCTTCCAAAGGGATGGTGGGGGAGATGTTATTTGGGTATAGTGTTCCCAAAGGTTTATCAACTGGATGACCTATCGATGATTCAAAAGACATCTGGATCCCATCGTATCCAGAAAAGAGAGACCGCAGCTGCTGAGATATATTTGGAGCCATGATTCCTTCATTGGGAGTTGTGTTGAATTCCATCAAGATACGAAAGTTGTCTACTATAGTGGATAACATGTTGACAAAGTTTTCAGGTGCTATAATCCTGATAGATGCTGAACTTGCAGCGGAAAGAGCTATGACTCTTCAAAATAGGCTTGCTTTAGACATTCTTTTAGCAAAGGATGGTGGTGTTTGCAAAATGCTTGGTGCGCGACACTGTTGTACCTATATACCTGACAATAGTGTGAAAATTAAAACTATGCTTGCTAATCTAACAAAAGAAAGTGCAGATTTGAAGGAACTGAAAGAACCAGGAGTGTGGGAGAAGGTTGGAAAGGGACTTGCTTCAGTGGGACATTGGATTGGGGGAATTTGGAATGGGATACTATTGAAAATAATAGAAGGAATATTAATAGTAATAATTTGTATATTTGGAATTTGGGGAATAAAAAGGGGAATAATAATGATTATGGAAAGAATCAAAAGAAGAAAAGAAGAGAAAATTATGAAAAGAATGGCAGAAGAATACAAAGCGCAAACTAGGGGAACTAAGAGGAAAAGAGAACTGACAGAATTTTAATGGAATAAAATTTGTGGGCGTGGTTTGGTGTGATGACAAGTAGTCATCAGAGGAGGGATTGATGAAGCAGAAAATGAAGGTTTTGATTTATTAATGCGTAAACGTAGTGCTGAAGTAATCATGTGTGATTTTAACCGAACTAATAAAGATTGTACGGGGACAAAATGTGCCCTCAGAGTAGTTCGCCATCATTTATACGCGAGCTTTATATAACGTGGTGTATTAGAATTGCACTAATCCGACATAATCATAAACGTGTGCTACGATTTGCTTGTTTGAATTGCTTAAGCTTAGCATGACTTTAGCGGAGGCTTTGGCCTAGTTGCCCGGTCTCACGGTTTAGGTGCTCGTATTTTTCCACTGTGCTAATAAACGTGTATTTTTGCTTGAAGCTGTACTTTTCCACAGAAACTGTTCACATGCTTATCTTAAGGTTTCGTGCCAGCCTGGCATATTTTCTCCTTACTTCAAGGTCGATTTGCAGGTGCGGACAATGGAGGCTCTGAAAGTGAGCTAATTGGTAGACAATGTTGCAACTTGCGTACCCATCTCCAAGGATAATGTATGCTTAAGTAAAGGCTTGAGAACTGTCGTTTTTGATTGGTCAATTTGAAGCTAACCTATGAACCCTCCAATGGAAGACCCTACTGAACTTGAACTGTTGTCTATAAAAACCAGGTGCACGAGAGGAAACTCTCTCTCTATCATCGGACATCCCGCCATTTTTGACTTCGTAGCTATTATGGCCCACTTTGCTGCAACGCCATTTTGAAAGAGACTTTGATTCTTTCTCTAATCGAGAGAAAGAGACTTTAAATGATTCTTGCCCTAGAGACTTTAACTTTGATTTGTCCCTTTGCATGAAGTAGTAGTTTTACCTTGCCGCCGTGAGGCAATTGCCCCGTCCACCCCTGCCCCTTATGCCCCGTCCCATGCTGATCAAGAAACGGTACCCATGCTGACCGAAGAACGGTACCTGTGAGACGAAGACTTCCTTGTATGCTGATCGTAATTGGTAAATATGAAAGGAAATTGTAAAATTGCATTGTGTTTCTTTTAGGTAACCAACTGCTGATTTTGATAAGGTCCCTAGTTAGGAGTTTTTTCTAAATTAATGTTGCTAAATTGTTTTTGCATGAAGTCCCACATGCAGATGCTAATTTGAGGTTAGGCGAGGATTCCATATGTCGCACGATGCAATTTGAGATCTTGTTATGCTGACTAAATGTATGCCATTAGTTCATTACAGATTATCGTATTAGTGATTTGCATTGCTATTATTGAATGTCTTGTGATTCAAATGCTACATAGATTACACTTGTTTCGCCGCTATGGACAGCTATTAATGTTCATATATGTTTATCATTTGGTGTTGAGACACATATACTGTATATTGTGCTAGCTTTGCTAATATAGGGAAATAAAATTCACTAACTTTGAATAAACTGGTGTGGTTATTCCTGACTGAAAGGTCAGGGTTCGCCGAAAATGTATTCTGGATTAATTGTTAAGTGTTATGTTGATCAAGGTATTGCCTATGTTCGTTATTGATTATTGATTTGATGCAATCGGTCGATTAAGAGTACGGAGAGATCCCACTTAGTCAAAAGATTCATCGGCCTAAAGAGCGTCCGAACACAGGTAAATTATTACTACGGACCGCTCTATCATCTTCATTTCTTGTGCAATTCAAGAACTGCGGAGGCAGCTCTGATGTGCAGCAGTGGGTCATTCTAGACTTTGGGAGGGATGTAGGAGAAGGTCCAGCTGCTGGTTCTGGTTCTGCACGTACTGGGGATGTGTGCACGTAGGGGTCTGCCTGAGCAGAAGAGTCGGGTAGGTAAGAGTAAGTTGATGCAATTCTTGAGGTAGATGGGGCCCATGTTGTGCAAGGCTTCGTGTAAGCAGTCGGAAGAGTTCCTGTTCTTCTCCATGACGTTCGCCTGGAAGAGTAGCAGGGAGATAGGGTAGTAGCCGGCTAGTGTTTTGGGGATTTGTTGAGGGTTTCTTTAGGAGAGGGTGAACTGTGGAGTGTTTCCAGGCATTCGAGGAGGTGTCTGTGTTGATCAACTCATTCAGGATCGGGGTGAGGTCTAGGCTGATGGGGCCCAGTCTTTATTAAATATGTAATCAGGGCAGGGGTCCAGAGTGTGTGATTTCCACGGTCACTGCAGTTTCAAAAATTGTGATAGTGGGCCAAATAGGGTGGTCCAACTCCTCTGGGTGTTGGGCGTACTGGGAAGGGCATTTTCAAGGGTAGAGGGGTCCATTGGGACCTAGAGTTGTTGTAGGTGCTGGAGATCTTGCTGCTGAAGAAGAGGGACAGCTGGCAGAGAGCTGAAATCTTTCATGAGGTTCAAGATTTACGTGATTCTGTGGGTGCTACTTTCGTAAGAGCAGCACTTCTGCTGCCTGATTTGTACCTATTCTGTGATATATATATAACTTTTTAATGTATGTTTGTTTACTACCTTTGTATAACATGCCTAACCCAGTCATAAGTCTTTTGTTGTACCGAGGGGAAAAACCTGACCCAGAGAACCTAGTTCCAATCTCAGTTCCCTCGTTTGTATGCCCTGAACAACTACTTGTCTTCCCTCTGCTTCCTTTTCTGTGAGCATCAAATCTGAGAGCGCCTTGAAGTGAATCAGTACAAGATGTACACTGTACAAAAACATCTCTTGTATATGGTGTAATAGATCATAATAATGCTCCATGTATAACAGCACAGCCTCATGAGTCATTAATACAATTATCACAACAGTAAGGGTGTGGTTCCCTAATTCTTAAAAAAGACGCTCTCTGCAGTGATATAATCTACAGTGCTAAAGTGAAACAATCCAAAATACACTTTTAAATGAAAAACTTTTTGAATTAAAAGTTTGTAATTCATCTATATACAAGCATTTGCAATGCAATCGGTCTTGAATTTGTGAAAGTTAGAGCTGTTGGCGTTGAACATGGATTTTTTAAAAACTTTTATTTTTGTATGCAGTGGATTGATGATATTTGCATAGCGCTATTGCCATTCATATGACATTGCGGCGCTAGAGAACCAGAAAATGGGAAATAGGTTATGAGGGAAGTGAGACAAGAGTAATATGCTGGCTGAGAAAAAAAAATAGGTAACAACATCCTGGAAAAAGCAAACACTCATAGAGAAAGCAAGATTAAGTAAAGCATGTGAAATGCAAGCAGAAACAACATGATTACGTTAACGCTTTTACACTTTGTAGAAAGTTGGCTCTGTATATACTATCTCAAAGTGAGAGATAGTGTGCACAGAGTCCAAGGGTTCCCCTTAGAGTTTGATAGTGGCAAAATTAGATAATTCTAATGCTCTATTTTGTGGTATTGTGGTCGAGCAGTAGGCTTATCAGAGGGTAGTGTTAAGCATTTGTTGTACACACACAGACAATAAATGAGAACACACACTCAAAGACTTAACTCCAGGCCAATAGTTTTTATATAGAAAAATAACTTTTCTTAATTTTTTTTAGAACCACAAGATTCAAGATTTGAAGTAAATACATAAAATGCAAGCTACTCCACACAGGTAAGTAAGGAACTTTGAATTAGAGCAGTAACATACACAATATAGGTTAAAATGGCAATAAGCTATTTTAAAAGTGGACACTGCAAAAATCAACAGTTACTGGGGTAGGTAAGTAAGGTTAAGTTTCTGAGGTAAGTAATGCACTTACAAGGGGGGGCGTGGCCAAAATGGCGACCGGGATGGTCGCATAGTTCGTAGCTCTGATCCCGGCCCGTGTCAAATATCCTCTAACAGGCGCCCGCACCACTGTTCGTGCGAGACGCCGTATGCTCTACCTGAGATGCCGGCGCTGTTCTGACTGGATCCGACCGCGGCGTTCCGTGTGCCGCGGGGTTGGCTGCGGTCCTGGGTGCGGCCGCCGAGGCCCGTGGAGCCTGGACCTTTCCTGCCGGGGCCGACGCGATGCGGCACCTTTAGTGCCGAGGCAGCTGCGTCGCGGGACACGGACGGGTTCCCGACGCGCTGGGATTTGACCCGTCTCCCGGGGCGGGGAGGCGGGCGCTTGATCCCCTGCTCCGAGACCACGCGCCTGGGGGCCGCGTTCGACCCGATGCGCTCGGCCCGATACGGCCACACTCCCGTGTGAAGCCGGCTGGCTCCACTTGCTCCACATGACAGGTACCGCTGGGACGTGTGGCCACCATTGAGACTCGGGGGTGCTGTGCGGGCTGGAGCTGCGTTCCCCGCGAGAGGTGTGGGGATCCCACCGGCTGCCCTTGAATCTTGGCTCTACACCCCCAAAAAATCGGATGGCATTGAACAGGCGTTTCCTTGCGCAGTAAGCCTGGGCTAACAAATAACCAAGCACTAAGGAGGAGAGACAATTGGGAAAGCAAATAAATAACAATTTAAAAAAAAAAAAGAAACAAGAAGAGTTGGGACCACCAAAGTTCAAGTAAATTGAGCCCTACCAATCCCAGCTTCCAAGCAGCAACACAGCAATAAAACGGACCCCTTCAGAAAATAATACGTATAACAGGGCACTACAGTATATCCTCCTGCGGCACTGCACCGGCGGCGCTAATCGAGCCGCAGCGTTTCCAGCAGGGCTCTCACCAGACATAAAAGCCCTAATGCTCTCCACTACAAAGAGGATACACCACACAAACAAAGTATTGCTACCTTATCTTCACTACTCCAAACAGTGCTGCTGACTCCAAGTTAGGGGCCCTGCTTCTTTGCAAACAACACGAAATCCTGACGGACACGGTGCCCTAGAACCCGTAAGCGGTATAACTTCTTTGCCTGATACGCAGCAAGATTTCTATTTTTCAGGAACAAGCCTCAGCAGTCCTAATCAATCGAAGCCACTTCAAAAACAATAGTTAACAGCAATACCGTCACGTAAATAATCAATGGGCAAACCAAAGACCCCACGCGTACCTTCTGGGAATATGGATTCTGATGCCCCACCCCCACCTGCGGAGGCCTCGACCACGCAACAAGCACTACAAAAGATGGAAATAACACTCCAAACGCACACAACGCAATTTGAAAAGATTTTACAAGCCATACTGGACACCAAAATTACTCTGGAAGCAAAAATAGGTTCGGTAATCGAAGACGTTAACATATTGCGTGCAGACCAACATACGCTAGCTGAAAAGGTCGCAGGCTTGGAAGCAGACACGTCACACCTCTCACCAGCGATAACCAAACTCCAGTCGCAAATGGGAGCTGTAACAGCTGAACTAGGGATACTGAGGCACAAAGCTGAAGAAGCAGAAGGAAGGTCAAGACGTAATAATATCCGCTTCGTGGGCTTTCCTGAGCGCGTTGAGGACCCATGCGCAGAACTGTTCATTGAGCAATGGCTAATAGAAACAGTACTGTAGGACAATGTCCCGAAATTCTTTTCAATAGAACGCGCCCACAGGGTTCCCGGAAAACCCCCACCACCTGGCACTCAGCCTCGCCCACTAATAACAAGACTCCTCAACTACCGTGACAGGGACCTCGTACTGCAGCTGTTTTGTAAAGCAGGCCCAATGCGCTTCGAAGGGGCAGTCATATCGGCCTACCCGGACTTTACAGCAGAGGTACAGAAAAAGCGTAACTCATTTTTTCAGGTCAAAGAGCGACTAAGAGACCACAATATCAAATACGCTCTGTTGTTCCCGGCCAAACTTCGAATACAGGACGACACCCGCACTTTCTTTTTCACCTCACCAGAAGATGCATGGACTTGGCTACATGCCAAGGGACTCGCTGACCCTCCCAATACAAGAAATTCCAAAGATAAAAATCACCCTCCTAGCGGCAAACGCAAACCCAGCAGGCAACCAGACACTAGACCTACTCCTGAACAGTCTCGCGTGGAACGCTCTCTATTATTGCAAACCACATCCCTTTTCGCCAATGCATCCCCGGGGTCTGTATCGACGCACTCGGGATTAGAATCCGAGCTTGGGATACTCTCTGACTCTACAGACTCCGCCTGCGCCCCCAATCTCACTCCACGAACAGCAGACGACATCTGCTAATATATACCAATCTCGGACACAACGGCACACAACATCCTACAGAAGTAGTCACTAATCGTCTACTACGCTGACCTCATCTTCGCCGCACTGCTGCCCCCGACCGCAGCAAAAGACTCATGGCTGGTCCCAGAAAGTAGCAGCTTCAACAAGAACATAACGGGTCGGAACCAGCATTGATTTGAACTTATTTACTTGAAACACCCCCGCACCATATGGAACGTTCTATCTGGTTGGCAAGTATTGTATCGTTAACGCCCTTGCCACAACCACAGTTACTGTTAGATATAGTTAATGTTATTGTTTTAATTAGCAGAATCATATCTAAGAGGCATAATTTAGATTATAGTATTCGTAGTAAAAGCTGTTTGATTGCTAATGATAAGTACATACTAGGCAGCTGCAGTATAAATTGGCCAAGCATAATGGGCGTGAAATACACTATAGTTGTAAAAGGAGCGGGCCCACCAAACCCACAAAATCTAGACATACAAGTACAAATGTTCCATGGCAACCCAAAGACAACAGTATAACCCGCAATATAAAATACTCACATGGAATATAAGAGGCATGGCATCCCCGCGTAAACGACAACAGATCCACGCATACCTCAGGAGACATCAAATACATTTCGCCATGTTACAGGAGACACACCTGGCTAAGTCCTCTTTGGAGAACACAAAAGTGAAATGGAAAGGGCAATTATATGGTACCATTTTTTCAACATATGCTAGGGGAGCGGCGATCTGGATAGCCCCCGGGGTCCCTTATGTTACGTCCCGCATACAATGTGACCCAGATGGCCGATATGTCCTTTTGGAAGGTGCCCTAGACGGGGAACCCATGGCATTAGCATCAATATATACCCCCAATTCAAATCAATGGGAATTCCTACAGACACTTAACAGTAGTAAACTTAATGATCCGGAGATGGATACTATTTGGGGCGGTGACTTTAATTGCGTATTAGACATTCACAGAGATCGCTCTATCCCTCCGTTAGAAAATACCCTAGCTAAACGTGCTTCACTCGAACTTGCAGAGTGGGCCTCCAACAATAGGCTAAGAGACATTTGGAGAACTGCCCACCCCACACACCGTGAATATTCTTTCTACTCCCCTGTGCATAAATTGCACACTAGAATAGATATGATGTTTGCGTCAAAAGATATAATCCCAAAAATAACCACATCAGGCTACCTGGCTCGCACCATATCTGATCATAATCCGCTTCAAGCTACCCTGAGAACGGGCCGCACACACACGTGCATTCCCACATGGCGTCTACAACCAGATGCCCTCATAGATCCCCCTTATCATGCTGAACTAGCTAAGTGCTTATCGGATTACTTTGCTTTAAATAAAAACACAACAACAGCGCGCGCCACGGAATGGGACGCTCATAAAGTGGTTATACGCGGCCACTGCCTTGCAGCCTCGCTGGGGGTCAAAAGAATGCTTAATAAGGAATTACTAGAGATAGAATTAAAAATGCGCAGGGCAGAGACCGAGACCATCACTAGCGGGTCCTCGCTTGAAACACTAAATTCGCTGAAATCTGACTACAAAGAAGCGGATGACAGGCTCAGCAGACATGACTATAGACATTTTAAAACCCGTCAACACGCAGAAGGTGATAGATCGGGCAAGCTATTGGCATGGTTGGTCCGTCAACCATTACAGTCCTCACCCATAGGCGCGATAAGAACACACTCAGGGGAAGTGATTAACACACAAGCCGGAATCAATGAGTCCTTTCATATGTATTATCGTTCCCTATATCAGCCCACTCACCCTCCAAATGAACAACTTCTTTCTGAACTCCTCTCACTGATTCCCCAAAATACGAATATCATTGACAACGCAGCCATACTGGACGGTCCCATCACTATCGAAGAACTACGCTTAGCTCTTTCTCAAATGGCGCGCGGCAAAACTCCTGGCTCAGACGGACTACCAACGGAATATTACAGTTCACTATCTGCTCATCTCCTGCAGCCCCTGACCGAGGTATTTAACGAGGCACGTAATAGAAAGCAGCTGCCAGACTCCATGCGCGAAGCATTGATAGTGGTGCTACCAAAACCAGGACGCGATCCACTTGATGTCAAATCCTATAGACCACTCTCCCTATTAAACACTGACTGTAAACTCCTGGGGAAAATTCTAGCAAATAGGCTACTCCCTTATTTATCAGACTTAATTCATCATGATCAATCTGGATTTGTACCAGGGAGGAACACTTTTTTAAATATAAGACGCCTAATACGTATATTACACAGTACCACAGAAACTGAGGCAGTGGCTGTGGCATTGGACATAGAGAAGGCATTTGATACGCTCGGATGGGAATATCTCTTCCGCACTCTGAAGGCGTTCGGCTTTCAAAGCGGTTTCATTAACTGGATTGCCACTCTATACACCAAACCAATAGCTCGCGTCAAAACGGGCCAAATGATATCAGACGCGTTCCCCATCGGCAGAGGCACCAGACAAGGTTGCCCCTTATCCCCTTTATTATTTGCTATAGCTATGGAGCCATTGGCAATTAAACTTCGTAGCTGGGCAAACAGATGGGGCATCCTAGAATCCAACACATACCATATTATTTCCCTATACGCAGATGATGCTCTAATATATTTGCGTAACTATACCTCCTCCCTCGCAGAAGTTATACAAATCCTGGATAACTTCGCTTTATCATCTGGTTTATGTGTTAATTGGGCGAAATCATGTATTTTCCCGCTCACTCGTATACCTACGGAACAGCAATCGGTATTACCACTACATCAACTGACATGGGCATATCAGACTTTTAAATATCTGGGGATTCAGGTTTACCACTCTATGACAGACCTACGCGAGGGCAATCTCGATAGGCTGCTACGCTCAACTCGGGGATCCATGGCATTTTGGAGTTCCCTCCCACTATCACCCATGGGCCGCACGGCCATAGCAAAAATGTTAATATTACCCAGATTTTTATACTATTTTACAGCGCTCCCATTATTCCTGCCACGTTCATTCTTTCATAAACTACACTCTCTGCTGACTGATTTGCTGTGGGGCAGAGACAGACGAAGAGTAGCGCTAGCCATTACACAATATCCACAGGAGGAAGGCGGACTCGGTATGCCGAACTTTGAATTATACTACGCAGCAGCCCAACTCCAATGGGTAGCCACGTGGCTTAGCGACCCACCCACCCCAGAGTGTACAGCGATAATGTCTTGTGTGGCACCACAAACGATACTGTCATCACTTATGTCCAAACCTCCTTACCCATCTAACAGAAATCCCCTAGTAATAACGGCCAGAAACTGCTGGCGGAGATATGTCCAGGGCAAAACCTTAACTCCCCCTTATTCACCTGCAATACCTTTGGCTCAGGTACCAGGTGTCCGAGCTCTTTCCCATCACCATGATATACGGATAACCAAGACACTGAACATGGGAGACTTGTACTTGAACTCTAAAGTAAGCACTTTCGCAGAGCTCGTGACTGCTGGTATCATGCAACCTGGGGCCTTCTTAACATTTAATGCCATTAACAAACTTCTACAAAACTTTTGGGGGAGCAACCCAAACGAGCCTGATGAATCCCCCCTACTCACCTCATTACTCACTATAGGAAACATTAAGGGCTGCATTACTAAATTATATAAAATACTCCTAACAGATACCTGCACTGCTTTGACCCAAGTTAAGAGCCGCTGGGATGAGGTCCTCCCCACACCAGTTGATCAGAAATCCTGGAAAGCTGCCCTCGCCACGATTAAATCTGTATCCCGTAATGTTAGACTAAGATATACTCAATTCAATTATATCCATCAAGCATATCTATCTCCGTCCCGCATCAACAAAATATACCCAAACTCTAAGCCAGAATGCCCTAGATGTGCTACCCCTGCTGCTAATTTCTACCATATGGTTTGGGAATGCCACACAATACATACTGGCTGGTGTCGCATCACCGAGACGGTTGCAGACATAATAGGAAACACGCTTATTCCCACACCAGAATCCTGCTTATTGGGCATACGTCGCCGGGACAAGAATGAAAAACACACTCACAAGTTTATAGATCTTGCGTTTGTAATATACAAGCGTTTGATCGCTACACACTGGAAGGCCCCTAACGCCCCCTCCTTCCGCGCCTGGCTTTCAGCCTTACACAGCTCCACACTAGCGGAGGCACACACTCTAAGACAGCTGCAACTCAGAGGCCAGATACAGGAAGGTGCCACACAGTGGGATCACTTTGTAATACAAATAGAGGCTAGAGATGATGATTACCCCCCTTGAAACACGCGACACGTACAGAACGACCTACGCATAAACACTTAGCAACCACGATAAGTAATAAATCATATTCGAAGCAGCGTCCCAGCCAGCCTCGCCATATCAACCCGGAAATATATAGTTGGATAACAAGCGCAACTTCATCCAGACACGAATATACAAACTGACAAAAGTTCCCGAAGCCCTGCTACCCCAGCCTTTGCCCCATTGCAAACTATATAGCACGCAAACAAGCACTAACATATTTCATGCCTATATAGTTGAATATTATCGTAATCACTTAGAATACCATTAGATATACTTAAATAAAACCATAGATATGCCTATTGTTATTGTTTTAAAATGTATCAAGTTAAGTTACATGCCAGTACATTAAAAATGTAACCGTACTGTATGGGAATTACAGGTACATGCAAGGACACATGAAAAGGGAAAAATGTTTATACTCTTACTAACTTAAGCTATATGTACTGCCGCTCGTGTGTTGTGTTTAATAAACAGATTTAAAAAAAAAAAGTAATGCACTTACAAGTTCAGTTTCCAGGGCATAGGCAGCCCACCGTTGGGGGTTCAAGGCTACCCCAAAGTCACCACACCAGCAACACAGGGCCAGTCAGGTGCAAAGGTCAAAGGAGGGCCCAAAACACAAAAGCGCCTATGGAGAACAGGGGTGCTCCGGTTCCAGTCTGCCAAAAGGTACATACCTGCATCTTCGGAGGGCAGACCAGGGGGGTTTTGTAGAGCACTGGGGGGGGACACAAACAGGCACACAAAACACACCCTCAGCAGCAGAAGGGCGGCCGGGTGCAGTGTGCTTAGTAGGCGTCGGGTTTTCTGTAGAAATCAATGGAGGGACCAGGGGGTCACTCTAGCGATGCAGGCAGGGCACAGGAGAGCTTCTCAGGCCAGCCACCGACTGGGCTAGGTAGAGGGTTGCCTGATGGTCACTCCTGCACTGGAGTTCGTTTCCTCTCGGTCCTGGGGGCTGCGGGTGCAGTGCTTGGTCCAGGCGTCAGGTTCTTTGTTCCAGGCAGTAGCAGTCAGGGGGAGCCTCTGGATCCTCTCTGCAGGCGTCGCTGTGGGGGTGCAGTGAGGTTGTCTCAGGTTACTCACGAGGTCGCAGTCGCCTGGGAGTCCTCTCTGCAGTGTTGGTTCTCTGGAGCTCGAGCCGGGGGCGTCGGGTGCAGAGGGTGAAGTCTCACGCTTCCGGAGGGAAGAGTGAGTCTTTTAGAAGTTCTTTCTTTGTTGCAAAGTTGTTGCAGGTTTTGAAGAGTGCCGCTGTTCTCTGGAGTTTCTTGGTCCTTCGGGTTCAGGGCAGTTTTCTGAGGCTTCAGAGGTTGCTGGTCCCTGTCGGATGCACCGCTGTGCAGATTCTTTGAGTCTGGAGACAGGCCAGTAAGGCTGAGGCCAAGTCAGTTGTCGTCTCTGTCGTCTCTGCAGGGCTTTCAGGTCAGCAGTCCTTCTTCTTTGTGTAGGTTGCAGCAATCTGATTTTCTGCGTTCTGGGTTTAGTTCAGGAGGGCAGTAGCCAATGGCTACTGTCCTGGAGGGTGGCTACACCCTCTTTGTGCCTCCTCCCTGAGGCAAGGGGGGCACATCCCTAATCCTATTGGGGGAATCCTCCAATCTCAAGATGGAGGATTTCTAAAGGCAGGGGTCACCTCAGCTCAGGGCATCTTAGGGGCAGTCCTGACTGGTGGGTGACTCCTTCTTGTTTTTCTCATTATCCTCTCCTGCCTTGCCGCCAAAAGTGGGGGCAGTGGCCAGAGGGGCGGGCATCTCCACCAGCTGGGATGCCCTGGGGTGCTGTAACAAAAAGCATGAGCCTTTGAGGCTCACCGCCATGTGTTACAGTTCCTGCAGGGGGAGGTGAGAAGCACCTCCACCCAGTACAGGCTTTGTTCCTGGCCACAGAGTGACAAAAACACTCTCCCCATGTGTCCAGAAACTCGTCTGGTTGTGGCAGGCTGGCAGAAACTGGTCAGCCTAGCACTAGGAGTCGGACTGGTATTCAGGGGGCATCTCTAAGATGCCCTCTGGGTGCATTTTACAATAAATTCCACACTGGCATCAGTGTGCATTTATTGTGCTACGAAGTTTGATACTAAACTTCCTAGATTTCAGTGTAGCCATTATGGAACTGTGGAGTTCGTGTTTGACAAACTCCCAGACCATATACACTTTATGGCTACCCTGCACTTACAATGTCTAAGGTTTTGCTTAGACACTGTAGGGGCATAGTGCTCATGCACATATACCCTCACCTGGGGTATAGTGCACCCTGCCTTAGGGCTGTAAGGCCTGCTAGAGGGGTGACTTACCTATGCCACAGTCAGTGTGAGGTGGGCATGGCACTCTGAGGGGAGTGCCATGTCAACTTAGTCATTTTCTCCCCACCAGCACACACAAGCTTTGAGGCAGTGTGCATGTGCTGAGTGAGGGGTCCACAGGGTGGCATAAGACATGCTGCAGCCCTTAGAGACCATCCCTGGCAACAGGGCCCTTGGTACCAGGGGTACCATTTACAAGGGACTTATCTGTGTGCCAGGGCTGTGCCAATTGTGGGATCAAAGGTACAGTTTAGGGAAAGAACACTGGTGCTGGGGCCTGGTTAGCAAGGTCCCAGCACACTTTCAATCAAAACTGGCATCAACAAAAGGCAAAAAGTCATGGGGTAACAATGCCAAGGAGGCATTTCCTTTTACACTTCTAATATGCTGGCTGAAAAAAAACATGCAACATTTACTGTTCTAATGTGCACGAAGCAGGAAAAGGGTGCAGTCCCACAGGCTGCCCCTAGGTGTCCCTTGGGACCTCTTCCGGCCACATAAGGCACTGCACCCTGCAGTCTTGATTTTTACATATCCAAATGGCTTTCGGGCACCGTAATGAAAAATGAAGTGCTGCGCCCATTTTGTGAAAAGTTTTATGCTGTGCATTCAAGTTATGAGGGAGGGAAGACAAAAGTAATATGGTGAATGAAAAAAGAATAAGTAACCAAGTCTTGGAAAAAGCAAACACTCATAGAGAATGCTAGAATAAGTAAAGCATGTGACATGTAAGCAGGAACAACATGGTGACTTTAGCTGAAATCAAGAATGCTCTGTAAATATAAAAGGGAAGCTTCGCCGAACAGGAGCAGAAAACCACAAAAACAAAAAGTTCCCAAAAAAACATATAAACATGACAAACCGTAATTATACAGTAGTTAATCAATCAATCAATCAATCAAATACATTTCTTAAGCGCACTACTCACCCAGTAGGGTCTCAAGGTGCTGGGGGGGAGGGGTTACTGCTCGAAGAGCCATGTTTTGAGGTGCTTTCTGAAGGTTAGGAGGTCCTGGGTCTTGCGTAGGTTGGTGGGGAGGGAGTTCCAAGTTTTGTTGGCGGGGTGGGAGAAGGAACTGCCGCCGGAGGTGGTGTGTTCGATGCGGGGGACTGTAGCGAGGGCGAGGTCTGAGGAGCGGAGCTGTCGAGTTCGTTTGTGGAAGCAGATTTGTTCGTTTGGGTAGGCTGGTCCGGTGTCGTGGAGGGCAATGTGAGCATGGACAAGGATTTTGAAAATGATCCTTTTGTTGATGGGCAGCCAGTGTAGGGATCTGAGGTGGGCGCAGATGTGTTCGTGGTGAGGGAGGTTGAGGATGAGACGTGCAGCTGCGTTCTGGATGCGCTGGGGTTTTCTCTGAAGCTTGGCAGTGGTCCCAGCGTAGAGGGCGTTGCCGTAGTCCAGTCTGCTGCTTATGAGGACGTAGGTGACCGTTCTTCTTGTTTCTAAAGGAATCCATTTGAAGGTCTTGCGTAGCATGCGAAGGGTGTTAAAGCAGGAGGATGATATGGCATTGATTTGCTGAGTCATGGGTTATCCCTGCTTCCAAAGACAAAAATGAGGGACAAAGAGACATGAATGACCACTAGCAAGCAAGGATTTTTAAATGACACTAAAACAAACAAATAAAATGGCTATAATCTCAGTGAAGTATACAAAAAATATGCAAGAGGCCGTACGCTTACGCTCAACCTAAAAAGGAACAGTCAGCAACACTTGCAGAAGTGCAGTAGGTCCAGACTGTGCTGAGAGTTGTTCTCGGTACCCTATACAGTGCTACTTTTGTAGACAATATGCAAAACAGATGAGGCAGCAAAGAATTGTGGGTCTCGCCCGTCACCGCCTCAGAACCAAACTGCCCTATCAGAATTGGTAGTGAGGCAGGAATGTTTGTGGTTTGCAGTCTCAAGGCCTACGCACTCTCGCTGTCCAGTCAGCTGTGAGTGTGGCTTGGCAGCATGGGGATGGGCCGTTTAATAGCACAGACTATGAATGTCTCGTCTCTGTGAAACGGGCTGCATCTGCCGACATCCTCGCCAACAGCATGTCCTGCTGCCTCTTCAAGTGGGGCTGAGGGAAACTGCCTCATCTCCCCCCTTCTGAGGCTGGTGAACATGCCCTATGAAAGAGGGATTGTTTCACAATTTATGAAGTGAGATATCTATATTCCTGGCAAAGACTCCTGAAGTGGGCAATATTCAAGCACTGAAACATGCCGATGGAAAAGAGAATTAGGGTTGGTTGCTCGGCCCTCCTGCTTTGAAACATCTTGTCTGACACCAGTAAAAAACATTTTAACTCACCCACTTCCACACACAATTTTAATATTGGTCTATAATTTTAACAAAGTGAGAATATAAATGCCAACATAAGTAACATAACCTCAACCAAACTACGGAGCCTGTAACTAGGAGACTGTATAACCAGTGAACAGTAGCACCCTCGAATGCCTCTCAGCGTGAGATATGGCACCCACAGATGAAGCACACCACACTCGGAGAGTCCATCATCCTATGAGTGCATGCATGTATGGAACTCCAAAACAGGTTTGGTCGTTTCCTTCAGGAGTTTGTACTTCTTGTATGTTTATGTCTGTTTATGGAAGTCATCCAACAGACCTTTAAGGCCTCTCAGTGCGAGATATGGCACCCACAAATGAAGCATACCACACTCGGGGAGTCCATCATCCTATGAGTGCATGCATGTACAGTAACTCCAAAACAGGTTTGGTCGTTTCCTTCAGGAGTTTGTACTTCTTGTATGTTTATGTCTGTTTATGGAAGTCATCCAACAGACCTTTAAGGCCTCTCAGTGCAAGATATTGGACCCACAAATGAAGCATACCACACTCGGGGAGTCCATCATCCTATGAGTGCATGCATGTACAGTAACTCCAAAAGAGGTTTGGTCGTTTCCTTCAGGAGTTTGTACTTCTTGTATGTTTATGTCTGTTTATGGAAGTCATCCAACAGTCCCTTAATGCCTCTCAGACCCTCGTTAGTGTGTTAGCTACCTGTTCCTGCCCTGTACGTGGTGTCCCTTCTGCTACTTGTCTTTATTATTTGGGTTAGGGAAGGTTGTGATGCTGCGGTCTGTGAGTCCATAAGTTTCATAACTTCTCTGATGCAACTGTTTTACCCATACACAACACTGCTCACATAATGCCACATTATGAACATAACCAACAGTGCACCCCTTCACCCATTACTGCCCTTTTTTAGTTAACTTTCTATATAAAATAAGAAAAAGTCAAATGCAATCTGCATTGTTAAGTTGCAATGTTTTTTTGCAGTTTATACACGAACAATGGATTCATCCTCTATTCTTGTCATGGCCATTCCCAGGGACATTCCCATCCCTTTACCAATCTATACTCAAAATTACAAAACCATAACGTTCTGAACACGGTTACAGCAAACAAAACTTTCACAATCATGTCTTCAAAATCTCAGCATTCAGAATTATTCCACGTCTGTCCCAACAAGGTGACGCTCAAGCCTTCCATGCGTGATCCATTGCACTGACTTGTGGCATCATTAGTGTGGGTAACAGTGCTGCGCTTAGGGTGACCACCCGTCTGTAAATTTCATGGACCGTCCATTATTTCGGCCAACCGTCCTTTCTCATTCCTTTTACAGATGCCCTTGGTCCGTAATTCTTGGGGTTGCATCGAGCTGGGCTGTTCCCCTGCGAGCCTAGGCGTTCATCAGAATTCACTGCTGGGCCCAGCTCGGACTTCTCCTCTGAGCTCAAGAGCAGCCCCTGCCTGACCCCCACAGACTGTCAACCTGTGCATTGTAATTCTGCCTGCATGCTGATTGTCACATATAGAATGACACTGGTCCAGTCTAGGCAGTGACAGAATGTGGTGGACCTCCTCCTGTCCCGGCTTAGGGCAGGGCATTCTGCTTCTGTCCAGTGGTGTGTGCCACCACACCAGGGGCCAAGCTCTGGGGGGGGGGGGGGGCTGCATTTTACACAGACTTCAGAGTTCCTTATGTGGCAGCAGTTTTTATGAAATAATAAAAATGCCAGTTTAACTCTGGTGATTAATTTGACTAGTCTCAGTTTTGACTCATATAGTAATGCACATGGATTATGTGCCTCCTACAAGCCACAAGGTGTAACATGTCATCAAACAATTGGCTTTAATGTAGATAGCTCAGTGGGTTGCTGCTGTTGTCACTGAGTCCCTTTTATTGCTGCAAATTGTTTTTCCTCAATCTTCCAGTATTCTAATGTTGTTAAAAAGGACTCCTTTGGATTGTAAAAAATGCTCATTAGTAAAAACAGTCCCAACTACTATGTTATATTGTAAATCCTGAGTTTGTATTTCTCCAGACCAGACACTCTTAACCTATAAAGCCTACCAGTATAGATGACCTGTGATCCCATCTCTTGTAGCCCTCATTCTCTTAAGTAACATTTCCTATACATTGACTTACACACTCCTATAAGTCGTTATCTCTGCGTGATGTGTGTGATGTAACACCTTCCAACACCCTACCCTACATACTTGGGATAGGTAGCACTATTAAAAAAATTACACAAACATGAGAGAGGTTCAAATGTATAGATATGGAGCACCATTAGAGTGTGGTAGTGGGAAAGCCATTTTCTGTCTATATGTATATATTTGTTTCAGTAGCACAACCCCAACCAAAAGGCAGCAGAGCACTGTACAAGGTCCAAGACAATATTAGTGCCTGGACACCTGTGCTAAATCGATGAGGGACATGTTTACCAGCAGCTCACGTGGCAGTGCAGTAAGTAGAGTTGCTGCACAGTGTCGAGACAGGGAAAGAGCAGAGCAGCACTGTATTTGCAAGGATATTGTGCTTTGGAATTGGGATTGAAAGGTTTCGCCTGCGAGTTACAAAGTGAAACTTCACATCATCTCTCTGTTCACTCCATTTCCAACCTCTTCCTCTCTCAGTTCCCTTTTCTCTGTTCCCTCTCCTACCTTCCAATTCGCCTCTTCCTCTCTCCACCTCTACCTTTATCTAACCATTTCTCTGTCACCCTCAGGACCTTTCTGAGTCTGTTTTTCACATCTTTCTCTGCCCCATCTTCTTCTCTGATCCTCCGTTCTCGTTTCCCCATCCATTCTTTTCCTCTCTCCGCTGGCATACACTTGCTTGCTTTCCTCTTCTCTCACTGTTCATTTTCACTGTTCCAAACTTCTGTCTCTCCCCCCTCTCCTCCTTTCTCACCATCTTTTCTCTCTTTCACACTCTAGTAGTTTTACTGCCCGTGAACTCCAAGTCTACGCTCAGCAACACAGAGTTGCTCTGGCACTGTCTTTGAATGTATGAGGGTAGAATTGTGAAAACTGCCCCTTACAGCAGCTGTCAAACTCTCCTTGAAGTGGATGCATTTGCTAATTGTTTCATGTTTAAATACCTCCAGCTATGTGGGACTGTTTGTTCAATACACCAAAGTGTAATATAAATTAAAGAACATAAACCTATTTTAGGTTAGACTTCTGCCACCTGTCTATTTTATAATCCTGTGACGTCTTCAGATGTGTCCGTAAAAATGACCTTTTGTCACCCTTGCTGTGCTCTACCTTGGGTTGGTGGGTGGTCGAAGGAGGAGGACATTAGGTAAGATTATAGCACAGAGCAGGTTAGGATGGAGACAGGGGTGACCTGTGAAGGTTTGAAAGAGGTTCGTCTGCTGTGCACCCTGAGGGCACGGTTCACAAAGGTAAACTTAGACCAAAAGTCTTATGGTATTCACAAAGGGAAGTTACGAGTAGTATCTCTACGTCCGCACTCGGGCGGAATCTCTGCACTCGGGGTGGATCTCCACCACGAGCGTGGAGATTCCGCCCGAGTGCAGAGATTCCAGACGTAGAGATACCACTCGTAACTTCCCTGTGTGAATTCCGAAAGTTGTAAACTGAGAGTTTGGGTCTAATCTTACACCAAAAGTCTAAGTTTACCTTTGTGAATCAGGCCCTGAGTTCTGAGCATCACTGGTGTGAGCACAGAAACATGATTTTTTACTCCTAGATCAGATTTCCCCCTCTCGTTGCAATAGGCAGCTGAGGAGAGCTCAGAAAGAGAACAAACTCCTGAAAACAGGCTCAGGCGGTCCTCCAGGGATGAACCAGAAACTTGAATGCGATCCCAGAGCTACACATTTCAGTGCGAAGACCAAGGGGAGAGCAAAGGGGGTTTACACATTCAGTGTGCGGTTGTAGCATGGAAGTCTCTTGGAAGCTAGAGGTGGGAAGTCAGCACAGTGTCACGTGGGAGGGGATTAGTTTGAGTGACACACCAGAAAGGCGCGGATTACAGTGGGGCATGAAATCCAACACAGTCACCTCAAAAGGTATCACCACCTCCAACTGTAACTCATCAAATGAGGAAAATCAGAGAACAATACTGCATATTTCCAAAAACAAATTCAGTTCAAAGGAGGGGTTTAAGCAAAAACTGGAGGACATGAAAGACGTGGGTGTGTCAGTTCTGACATCACCCTGCGCTCGCCTGGGGTCACCTGGGGGCAGGCGCCCCCTGACAGAGCCTTCAGGGCTCATCTAATCTGCTCCAGTGTCATCCTAGGAATGCAGTTCCCCTGCCAGAAAAGGTGGCAGGATGTACTCGGTACAGTGCCAGGTAAGCACCACCATCAAATGCATGCATGCCACACAGAGCTGGGGCGGGGCAGCTCCCAGTGGCGCCATTCAGAGACAGCGTAGCCAGCGTTTGTTCAGTGATAGAAACGGTCGGCCCCAGCAGGCGGCCAGATCACGTGTTTTTAAGTGCCAGGCTTGCTTTTGTCAGCCAGTGTGGTGCCCCATGGAAGCCAAGTCCCTGGCTGGCAAGATGCACAGCCTTTGCTGGTGCTGGTGCGCCTCTTTTTAAAAGCTGTTTCTTGAACGGAGCTGACTCTGCGGGTTGTTGGTTGATGCACTCTAGGATGACCAGATTTTGAGGAGCAAAAACCCGGACCGGTCAGACATAAAAGAAGGACTAAAGACTTTACTTATATCTGGCCTGTCCCGTTTTTTTTGCAGCTTTGTGAATGTGTGCCTATACATGTGTGTTTAAATATATATATATATATATATATATATATATATATATATATATATATATATATATATATATATACATACACGCACACACACATTTAGAAGACTACATATATAAATTTAGCTATGGCTTGACCTTCCCCTCCCCTGCACCCCAACCCGCCCCCATCCACCTCTCTCTGCTCCTCACTCGGTCTCTCTGCTGAGAGCAGACAGGACTGTGTTGTCTGACAGTAGCAGACATATTACTTTAATTATTTCATACTTTGTAGGCGTCTGTTAAAGGAGAGCATACCTTTAACTTATGCTTCTGTAGGAAAGTACCATCTTGCCTGGCATGTTACCCCCATATTTCACTGTACATATGTTGTTTTAGTTGTATGTGTCACTGGGACCCTGCCAGCCAGGGCCCCAGTGCTCATAAGTGTGCCCTGTATGTGTTACCTGTGTTATGACTAACTGTCTCACTGAGGCTCTGCTAATCAGAACCTCAGTGGTTATGCTCTCTCATTTCTTTCCAAATTGTCACTGACAGGCTAGTGACCAATTTTACCAATTTACATTGGCATACTGGAACACCCTTATAATTCCCTAGTATATGGTACTGAGGTAACCAGGGTATTGGGGTTCCAGGAGATCCCTATGGGCTGCAGCATTTCTTTTGCCACCCATAGGGAGCTCTGACAATTCTTACACAGGCCTGCCACTGCAGCCTGAGTGAAATAACGTCCACGTTATTTCACAGCCATTTTACACTGCACTTAAGTAACTTATAAGTCACCTATATGTCTAACCTTTACCTGGTAAAGGTTGGGTGCTAAGTTACTTAGTGTGTGGGCACCCTGGCACTAGCCAAGGTGCCCCCACATTGTTCAGGGCCAATTCCCCGGATTTTGTGAGTGCGGGGACACCATTACACGCGTGCACTATACATAGGTCACTACCTATGTATAGCTTCACAATAGTAACTCCGAATATGGCCATGTACATGTCTATGATCATGGAATTGCGCCACCAATGCCATCCTGGTATTGGGGAGACAATCCCATGATTCCCCGGGTCTCTAGCACAGACCTGGGTACTGCCAAACTGCCTTTCCCGGGGTTTCACTGCAGCTGCTGCTGCTGCCAACCCCTCAGACAGGTTTCTGCCCTCCTGGGGTCCAGCCAGGCTTGGCCCAGGAAGGCAGAACAAAGGACTTCCTCAGAGAGAGGGTGTTACACCCTCTCCCTTTGGAATAAGGTGTCAGCCTCTGGAAATGCTTTGATGGGCACAGATGGTGCCCATCTCTGTATAAGCCAGTCTACACCGGTTCAGGGATCCCTCAGCCCTGCTCTGGCGCAAAACTGGACAAAGGAAAGGGGAGTGACTACTCCCCTGACCTGCACCTCCCCTGGGAGGTGCCCAGAGCTCCTCCAGTGTGCTCCAGACCTCTGCCATCTTGGAAACAGAGGTGCTGCTGCACACTGGACTGCTCTGAGTGGCCAGGGCCAGCAGGTGACGTCAGAGACTCCTTCTGATAGGCTCCTTCAGGTGTTGCTAGCCTATCCTCTCTCCTAAGTAGCCAAACCTCCTTTTCTGGCTATTTAGGGTCTCTGCTTTGGGGAATTCCTTAGATAACGAATGCAAGAGCTCATCAGAGTTCCTCTGCATCTCTCTCTTCACCTTCTGCCAAGGAATCGACTGCTGACCGCGCTGGAAGCCTGCAAAACTGCAACAAAGTAGCAAAGACGACTACTGCGACACTGTAACGCTGATCCTGCCACCTTCTCGACTGTTTTCCTGGTGGTGCATGCTGTAGGGGTAGTCTGCCTCCTCTCTGCACTAGAAGCTCCGAAGAAATCTCCCGTGGGTCGACGGAATCTTCCCCCTGCAACCGCAGGCACCAAAGAACTGCATCACCAGTCCTCTGGGTCTCCTCTCAGCATGACGAGCGAGGTCCCTTGAACTTAGCATCTCTGTCCAAGTGACTCCCACAGTCCAGTGACTCTTCAGTCCAAGTTTGGTGGAGGTAAGTCCTTGCCTCCCCACGCTAGACTGCATTGCTGGGAACCACGTGTTTTGCAGCTACTCCGGCTCCTGTGCACTCACCGAGGATTTCCTTTGTGGACAGCCAAGCCTTGGTCCCCGGCACTCTAACCTGCATTGCACGACCTCCTGAGTTGTCCTCCGGCGGCGTGGGACTCTCTTGTGCAACTTCGGGTGAGCACTGATTCACTCAACTTCGTAGTGCCTGTTCTGGCACTTCTGAGGGTGCTGCTTGCTTCTGAGTGGGCTCTTTGTCTTGCTGGATGCCCCCTCTGTCCCCTCACGCAATTGGTGACATCCTGGTCCCTCCTGGGCCACAGCAGCGTCCAAAAACCCTAACCACAACCCTTGCAGCTAGCAAGGCTTGTTTGCGGTCTTTCTGCGGGAAAACACTTCTGCACGACTCTTCACGACGTGGGACATCCATCCTCCAAAGGGGAAGTTGCTAGCCCTTGTCGTTCGTTCAGAATCCTCAGCTTCTACCATCCGGTGGCAGCTTCTTTGCACCCACAGCTGGCATTTCCTGGGCATCTGCCCACTCCCGACTTGATCGTAACTTTTGGACTTGGTCCCCTTGTTCCACAGCTCCTCTCGTCTGGAAATCCATCGTTGTTGCATTGCTGGTGTTTTCTATTGCTATTACTGCATATTTTGGTATTGTGTACATATATCTTGTGTATATTTGCTATCCTCATTCTGAGGGTACTCACTGAGATACTTTTGGCATATTGTCATAAAAATAAAGTACCTTTAGTTTTAGTATATCTGTGTATTGTGTTTTCTTATGATATTGTGCATATGACACTAGTGGTACTGTAGGAGCTTCACTCGTCTCCTAGTTCAGCCTAAGCTGCTCTGCTAAGCTAACTTTTCTATCAGCCTAAGCTGCTAGACACCCCTCTACACTAATAAGGGATACCTGGGCCTGGTGCAAGGTGTAAGTACCCCTTGGTACTCACTACAAGCCAGTCCAGCCTCCTACAGCTTCCCTAGATGATCTGACCTTTGTCCCAAAACCGGGACATTTAATTAAAATTAAGAGAAGCGTCGGGACACCGGGACAGTCAGCTAAAAAACAGGACTGTCTGGGGAAATCCGGGACGTCTGGTCACTCTAATGGACTCGTCCTCTGGTTAATTCTCTGCTTTGTTCTAAGGCTAACATGGCGGGCGAGGCCCCTGCGAAGGAACGTGGAACTTGCATCTTCCCAGGAAGTGACGGGCAGCTGCAGGGCTATGATTCGCGTAATTTTCAAGAGAGAGTCTGTGACGGCTGATGACTTTTGAAACTAGTGGGCGTTAGAGTTCTTTCCAACTTTCACAGGAAGAGAAAGAAAGCCACACGGTCCCCAGGCCTGAGCTGCATGATGTAAAAACAGAAATCCTCTGACCAATTCCGGCTTCCCCACATGACCAAACTGTGTGATCCTAAGCAAATATTTTATTTTACCAAGCCTCACTTTTCTTAATTATCACATTTGAGTGCACCTTAAATTTGCAAGTTCAGGATGTGCTCTGAACCAAGACATCTTATGTTTGATTTCACAGAATATACTGCTGCTTAAGGTATCATCAGAAACTAAGCGGTATACATGGTGTTCAGCAGTGGTTCCCAACCTTTTGTCTTCTGTGGACCCCTACTTTATCATTACTGGAACCCGGGGACTCCCACTGAATCATAATTGGAATCCGGGAACCCCCCACTGATTCATTACTGAAAGCTGGGGACCTCATATGTTTTTTTTTTTTTTACAAAAATTTCTAGTCAGTCGCGGACCACCTGAGAAGGCTTCGCGGACCCCCAGAGGTCCCCGGACCACAGGTTGGGAACCACTGTTGTACAGCAACTTTCTTATAGCATTATGCTTAGGGTGGGGACACAGGAATGTTTCTAAATTCATATTTAAAATGCCATTTTTAAACAACAGAAGGCACACTTATTTTTTGCATGACATTCACTGGAGAGGGGACAGACAGTCCTTTCCTATTGAACGTGTGCAACAGCAAGAATAAAAGCTATCGACAGACATAACCCCAACAAACTCCCCGGCCTGCAACCCCACTTCCTCAGATAAGTTAAAAGCAGCACAAACAGGTGTGTCTTTGCTTGCACTTACCTCCCTTGCATTTGCAGATTTTCTGGGAGAGCGAGGACGCCAACCACAGAGGCCAGGGTCACATTGACAGCAGTGTGGCATTCACTCATGGGTCCGTGAAAGGGCCACACAAACACACCTTCAAGTGGTGAAATCTGCCCACGAGGCGCTATCCCACTTACAAACTGCTCGAAAGACAGCCTTGGTGGCGAGAAACTCTTCAAGCTTGGTGGCCATTTGGCTTCAATGAAAACAGATTTTTTTGTAAACTGACAGTATTTCCGTTAAAACGCCATTTACACGTTGAAGTCCGAAAATCACAGCTAAATCAAGTATATACACATTACTTAAAGACAATCACATTTGTTGAAATGCTACCTTGTCTACATTAAATGGAGAGGTCTTCACTGGAAAGCATCAAACTGTTGTAAACCGATTGAGAGCGGTTTATTTGTTCATCCTGGGGGGGTGAGAGGAGACTTAGGGGCACAGGGGCGTGGCAGGGACCAAGGACGGAGTGAGGCCGGAGGACGAGCTGGTGACGCAATGTGCGCAGATACAGGAAGGGTCCTTCCTGACCCACAGTGTAGTTGACGGGCCACAGCCCATTTTTCAGCCAGACATTATGCGTCGTGATCGGTCTGACGCTACATGAGAGCTCTGATAGAGCGGTCCGTACTAATAATTTACCTGTGTTCGGACGCTCTTTAGGCCGATGAATCTTTTGACTTAGTGGGAACTCTCTGTACTCTTAATCGATTGACCTCATCAAAATCAATGATCAATAACGAACATAAGCAATACCTTGATCAACATAACACTTAACAATTAATCCAGAATACATTTCGGCGAACCCTGACCTTTCAGTCAGGAATAACCACACCAGTTTATTGCAAAGTTAGTGAATTTATTTCCCTATATTAACAAAGCTAGCACAATATAGATGTGTCTCAACACCAAATGATAAACATATATGAACATTAATAGCTGTCCATAACGTCGAAACAAGTGTAATCTATGAAGCATCTGAATCACAAGGCATTCGATAATGGCAATGCAAATCACTAATACGATAATCTGTAATGAACTAATGGCGTACATTTAGTCAGCATAACAAGATCTCAAATTGCATCATGCGACAGATGGAATCCTCATCTAACCACAAATTAGCATCTGCATGTGGGACTTCATGCAAAAACAATTTAGCAACATTAATTTAGAAAAAACTCTTAACTAGGGATCTTACCAAAAATCAGCAGTTGGTTACCTAAAAGAAACACAATGCAATTTTACAATTTCCTTTCATATTTACCAATTACGATCAGCATACAAGGAAGTCTTCGTCGCACAGGTGCCGTTCTTCGGTCAGCATGGGTACCGTTTCTCGATCAGCATGGGACGGGACAAAGGGGCAGGGGTGAACGGGGCAATTGCCTCACGGCGGCAAGGTAAAACTATTACTTCATGCAAAGGGATCAAATCAAAGTTACAGTCTCTAGGGCAAGAATCATTTAAAGTCTCTTTCTCTCGATTAGAGAAAGAATCAAAGTCTCTCAAAATGGCGTCGCAGCAAAGTGGGCCATAATAGCTACGAAGTCTGCAAAATGGCGGGTATCGAGCTGGTAATGGCTACTTTCTCCTCGTGCACCTGGGTTTTATAGACAACAGTTCGAGTCGTGTAGGGTCTCCATTGGAGGGTTCATAGGTTAGCTTCAAATTGACCAATCAAAAACGACAGTTCTCAAGCTTTTACTTAAGCATACATTATCCTTGGAGATGGGTACGCAGATCGCAACATTGTCTCCCAATTAGCTTACTCTCAGAGCCTCCATTGTCCGCACCTGCAAGTCGACCTTGAATTTAAGAGAAAATATGCCAGGCTGGCACGAAACTTTAAGATAAGCATGTGAACAGTTTCTGTGGAAAAGTACAGCTTCAAGCAAGAATACACGTTTAATAGCACAGTGGAAAAATACGAGCATCTAAACCATGAGACCAGGCAACTAGGCCAAAGCCTCCGCTAAAGTAATGCTAAGCTAAAGTATTTCAAACAAGCAAATCATAGCACACGTTTATGATTATGTCGGATTAGTGCAATTCTAATTCACCACGTTATATAAAGCACGCGTATAAATGATGGCAAACTACTCTGAGGGCACATTTTGTCCCCGTACAATCTTAATTAATTCGGTTAATGTCACACATGATTATTTCAGCACTACGTTTAAGCGTTAACAAATCAAAACCTTCATTTTCTGCTTCATCAATCCCTCCTCTGATGACTACTAGTCATCACACAAATCATGCCCACAAATTTTATTCCATTAAAATTCTGTCAGTTCCCTTTTCCTTTTAATTCCCCTAGTTTGCGCTTTGTATTCTTCTGCCATTCTTTTCATAATTTTCTCTTCTTTTCTTCTTTTAATTCTTTCCATAATCATTATTATTCCCCTTTTTATTCCCCAAATTCCAAATACACACATTATTATTATCAATATTCCTTCTATTATTTTCAATAATATTCCATTCCAAATTCCCCCAATCCAATGTCCCACTGAAGCTATTCCCTTTCCAACCTTCTCCCACACTCCTGGTTCTTTCAGTTCTTTCAAATCTGCACTTTCTTTTGTTAGATTAGCAAGCATAGTTTTAATCTTCACACTATTATCCGGTATATAGGTGCAACAGTGACGTGCACCAATCATTTTGCAAACGCCTCCATCCTTTGCTAAAAGAATGTCTAAAGCAAGCCTATTTTGAAGAGTCATAGCTCTTTCCGCTGCAAGCTCAGCATCTATCAGGATTATAGCACCTGAAAACTTTGTCAACATGTTATCCACTATAGTAGACAACTTTCTTATCTTGATGGAATTTAACACAACTCCCAATGAAGGAATCATGGCTCCAAATATATCACCTACCACAGCAGCTGCGGTCTCTCTTTTCTGGATATGATGGGATCCAGATGTCTTTTGAATCATCGATACGTCATCCAGTTGATAAACCTTTGGAAACACTATACCCAAATAACATCTCCCCCACCATCCCTTTGGAAGACGATAATAGGCATTATGCCCACAAATGTAATACACACCTGGAATGACAGGGTCAAGTCCGTTCATCATGAATGTCCATTTGGCCTTAAAAATAAACGTATGTTTACATTCACTCGCTCCTACAAAAATATTGTCATAGTAAGATTCACCTCGATATATACAAAACTTCCCTACATGCCAAGCATCTAAAGCTATTTTCCCTTGTGTCTTTATTGCAGCAAAATCATAATTATCTACTGAAGTCCTCTTATGTAGCTCCTTTTCTAATTTCGCATTCATTTGTGCCCTTCTATCATCTGTGCGATCTAAAAAGCTTATTTCTACAGCAGAGACTGAGCAAGTAAGGTTCTCCCTATGAGCATGAGCCGTTTCAAAAGGTTGCATTGGCTCGAAAAAATCCCTCATAATTTTATAATCCCAATATTTTGCAGTCTGGCTTAGCTGCGCTATTATAGGAACATAAGCAAAGGTAACATCATAATTCGAGTAAAAATACTGTATGTTAGATTGACCATAAAACCTAGACATTACTATACTACACGTAATCCCATATGTAAGAGGCATGTGGTGATAAGTTACCCCTTTCTTTACTGATGTCGGTATCTGGGTACACACATAACAATCCTTCGCATCCATAGTCTCAACATACTCTGTTAGTAAGCGATAGAAAACGTTATACGAAAGCTCTTTCTTATCATGCAAGAGTCTCTCATCCAATGCCAGTCTTTTCAATGGTGTTAATTCAGTGACAGTAACAGGAGCAATGGTAGAAGCAGCAATATTCTCATTCTCACCCTTTCCATGCATTCCAAACACAATTGCCATTATTATTATTACACATGTTACTACCAAGCCTATACACACGTATTTACAATATTTCTTTCTATTGTTTCGCGTCATGATCTGTACAGAATCAGAGAGCTAGAAGCACTTATAAATGAAACTATTTAGCAATTCAGTTACAAAGCTGAACGAGCACAATGTTTACACCGTCTTCTTCAAAAGGCCAGTCGCTTATCGGTTAGCAGCATTTGTCTCAATTCGGCAATAACTCAGTCTTTATCGGTTTAGCAAATGTCTCATCCGGTTTAGCAATGTCTCAGCTGGTTGTTTTCTTTCACGTTATATTGTAGCAAGCAATATCATTTACTCTTTCAATCGACCGAGTCTATGAAACTTTTCTTTTCTATTGGTATCTCTTCTTCTTCTTCGTTCTCGATGCTTAGAGATACAAACTCATCAGTCCAATCATCATTTACTGCATACGCCCATTCAGGACCGGAATACCTCCTGTTTGGTATCCTTTTTCTTTTCAATTTTGCTTCTCTTTTCGACTCTCCTTCGCTGGTACTCTCCTCTTTTGTCAAGTCCTTTTCTTCACTTGACGATTGTTCCACAACAGTCACTTCCTTTCTTTTCTCTTTCACTTTTGGTCTCCCTCCCTCGTTCAAACCTTCTTTACCCTTTTCTTTTATTGGTGAGATACTTAGTCTTCTCTTTGCACCATGTCCATTCAATGGACCTGCGATCTTTTCTGTAGAAGCTTGAACCTTTTCGTTCTTTTCTCCCTTATCCCCTTCTTCCGGGGAATCGATCACGTTCTCCTTTTCTTTTTCTGTGTCGTCTGCTTCTGGGAAAGCCTTCCTTTGATCAGGCTCTCCTGCCTTTTCACCCTTTTCGAGCCCTTCGTCACCGTTACTTTCTTCAGGCTCTGTGTCACTTTCAGCTGCTTCAGGCTCCTTGTCACCTTCAGCTGCTTCAGGCTTTTTGCTACCCTCAGCTGCTTCAGGTTCTTTGTCACCTGCAGCTTCTTCGTCGCTGTCTGAACTTTCTCCTTGGTCTTCCCCAAGTGAGTCAGACTCTTCACCCTCCAATAATATTTCCTTCTCTCCTACTTCTGCTTGTTCGCTTTCAGTTCGCTTCTGTTCTTTCTCAGCACTCGGCACTGCTTTATCAGGCACTGGTAGTTTCAGCGCTTCAACTTCCTCATCGGTGGGACACAACACCTTCTTTGTGTGACTGGCGTGAATCCAGTTGGGAACCCCCGCACACTTCACAGCGGTAGTTGTCGTCAGGATCACTTGGAAAGGGCCTTTCCAACGGGGTTCCAGACATGACTTTCTCACGTGCTTCTTCACCACGACCCAGTCACCTGCTTTCAGTGCGTGTCCTGGACCTTGGATCGGTGGCAAGGTGGTCGCTTCCACCTGCTGAGAGAAAGAGCGAACCACGTCAGCCAGTCCTTTGCAGTAGTCTAACACCATATCATCTGTAATATTCAAAAGCATGTTTGCGGGAACTGCAGGAAGTCTCATAGCCCTGCCCATGAGAATTTCGTGCGGAGACAATCCAGTTTTTCTATCAGGAGTGTTTCTCATTGACATTAGCACTAAAGGCAATGCGTCAGGCCATTTCAAATTTGTTGATGCACATATTTTTGCCATTCTCGATTTCAGCGTACCATTCATCTGCTCCACCAGTCCTGATGCTTCAGGGCGATAGCTACAATGCAGTTTTTGCTCAATGTTCAGCGCTTCGCAAAGTAACTTTATCACCTCGTTATTGAAGTGACTTCCCCTATCTGATTCTAAAGAGATCGGGAATCCGAAACGTGGTATTAACTCCCTCAACAATAGCTTGGCAACTGTAAGGCTGTCATTTCTACGTGTAGGGTATGCCTCAACCAAGTGACTAAAAATGCACACAATCACCAACACATATTTCAGACCCCCATGCACAGGCATCTCAATGAAGTCCATCTGCATACGGCTAAAAGGACCGCTTGCCCTACCAATGTGACTCGCGTTCACAACTGTTCCCTTTCCTGGGTTCATCTGCTGGCAAGTGACACATCGATGGCAAACTGCTTCTGCAGCTTGGCGAAATCTGGGATTAAACCAATCAGTTTTGAACAATCTTATCATGGCATCTCTCCCTAGGTGAGCCTGCCCATGATAGAACTGCGCAAGCTGTGACAAGAGACTATTTGGCAAAACATATTTTCCCTCATGTGAAACCCATAACTCGTCTTGTCTCTTTATACATTGTGATTTAATCCAGGAATCTCTTTTATCCTCCCTGACATTATTCTGTAGTGCTTTTAGTTCCTCTATTGTATCTACGACCTTCAAGGCAAATGCTTCAGCTGGTTCGAGTTCTGGTTCACTTATTGTATTCCAATCATCCCTTAGCAATATACAGTTCAAAGCACAAAATCTTGCGACTTGATCCGCATATGCATTTCCTAGAGACACATAGGCCCTCATTCTGACCCTGGCGGATTGAATCCGCCAGGGCCGAGGGCAGCGAATGCACCGCCAACAGGCTGGCGGTGCATTCATGGGCATTCTGACCGCGGCGGTAACGCCGCGGTCAGAAACGTGAAACCAGCGGTCTCCCGCCGGTTTCCCGCTGCCCATGGGAATCCTCCATGGCGGCGCAGCAAGCTGCGCCGCCATGGGAATTCCGACCCCCTTCCCGCCAGCCTGGTTCTGGCGGTTTACACCGCCAGAACCTGGCTGGCGGGAACGGGTGTCGTGGGGCCCCTGGGGGCCCCTGCAGTGCCCATGCCAATGGCATGGGCACTGCAGGGGCCCCCTAACAGGGCCCCACATTGCTTTTCAGTGTCTGCTTAGCAGACACTGAAAAGCGCGACGGGTGCCACAGCACCCGTCGCACACCTTCCACTCCTCCGGCTCCATTCGGAGCCGGCATCCTCGTGGAAGGCGCTTTCCCGCTGGGCCGGCGGGCGATCTTTTGCAGATCGCCCGCCGGCCCAGCGGGAAAGTTGAAATGCCCCCCGCGGTCTTCTGACCGCGGGGCGGTGTTTGGGCGGTTTCCGCCCGGCGGGCGGCATCCGCCGCCCGTCCGGGTCGGAATGAGGCCCATAGTCCTGTCCTTTCGTGTGAGCACTGCAATTTACCACTGCAACTTCAGCTGGAACTTGAATGGCATGTAACAATTCCCTTATTCTTTCCCCGTTCTTCACTGGGGATCCTGAAGAAGTCAGGAAACCTCTCTGTGACCATAGTTGTCCAAAGTCATGCACAATCCCAAACCCGTATTGACTATCAGTATAAATGGTGACTTTCATCAATGCAGACAATTGACATGCTCTTGTGAGGGCTACAAGTTCTGCTACTTGTGCAGAATAGACTCCTTGAAGCCATCCCGCTTCCAAGACTCCTGTTACAGTACATACAGCATATCCTGCTTTCAAAATCCCCATCCCATCTCTTAGACATGAACCATCAACAAAAAGAATTTGGTCATTTTCATCAAGTTTGGTATCCTTGATGTCCGGTCGAGGTTTTGTGCAAAATTCAGTCACCTGAAGGCAGTCATGCTCGACGTCTTCAGCGTTCTCAATTTCGGCATTTTCTCCAGGAAGCAAGGTAGCTGGATTCAACGTAGTGCACCTTTTCAGCTGCACATTCGGTGAGCCCAGAATTATCGTTTCATACCTTGTAAGTCTTGCTCCAGTCATGTGCTGCGTTCGGGAGCGGGTCAAAAGTATCTCAACTGAGTGAGGGACCATGACTGTTACTGGGTGTCCCATCACTATTCCTTCACTCTGAGTGAGGCTGATACCAACTGCTGCTACGGCGCGCAAACACCCTGGGAGTGCTGCTGCGACCGGATCCAAAGTAGCTGAAAAATACACTACTGGTCTGTTTACGCCACCATGGGCTTGGGTCAAGACAGACAAAGAACATGCATCACGTTCATGACAAAACAATGTGAAAGGCTTCGTGTAGTCAGGCATACCTAAAGCTGGAGCCCTGCACATGCATTCTTTCAGTTCAACAAAAGCATCCATCTCATCTCCTTTCAGCTCAATTTCATCCAAGGCATCCTTTTGGGTCAATTTCAGTAGGGGCTTCGCTAGAGACGAAAAATTGGGAATCCACTGGCGACAATATCCCACCATTCCCAAAAACGTACTCACCTCCTTCCTTGTCTTTGGTGGACTCATTTGGAGTATACTTGTAACTCGTTCCTTCATTATTCTCCGTGACCCTTTCTCTATTTGGTGACCTAAGTATTTCACTTTCTTCTGACAAAACTGTAATTTGGAAGGGGACACTTTATGTCCATTCCTTCCCAAATGATTCAACAGAGCAATGGTATCAGCTGTGCAGCCATTTTCCGTTTTGGATGCAACCAGTAAGTCATCAATGTACTGGACTAGGGTTGACTCGAATGGCAATTCTAATGCTTCCAGGTCTTTCTTTAGAATCTGATTGAATATTGACGGTGACTCAGAAAACCCTTGGGGAATTCGACACCAACTGTACACTCTGTCTAGGAATTTGAAACAAAAGAGGAATTGGCTGTCCTCATGAAGAGGCACAGAAAAGAATGCCTGTGACAAATCGATGACTGAGAACCATTCAGCATCGCAAGGGACTTGAAACATTATCACAGCTGGATTCGGTACTACTGGGCAGCACTTTATTATGATGTCATTTATTTTCCTCAAATCCTGCACGAGTCGGACTTTCCCACTTGGCTTTATTAGTCCCATTATCGGCGAATTACATGGGCTGCTTAACACTTCTTTCAGTACCCCCTGCTTTACAAATTCGTCAATGAGTTGGGCAACTTTCATGAGAGTGTCTTGTGGCATGTGGTATTGTGGGGTCTGGGGAAAGATCGCATTGGGCTTTACCATCACTTTTACTGGTTCCACTCCTTTCATCAATCCCACCTCTTTCCCTGTCATGTCCCACACTTCCTTTCCGACTGTTTCCCGTAATTCTGCTGGGATATCTTCTTCAGTTATCATTGGGAAAAGACAAATCAGAGGATACTCTTCGTCGACTGTTTCCATCTCATCCCCCTCTACACTGTCCTCGTCTTCCCCATCATTGCTCGTCTGTATTGTTATTCCTTCGTTTGAACACATTATCGAACAACCCAATTTACACAATAGGTCTCTTCCTAATAGTGCTATCGGGCTTGAGTCACACACCACAAACTGATGTACCCCTTGATAGTTACCAATGTTGACTGGAACCGGATCTGTAATTGGGTTCGTCAGGTGTCTGTTTGCTACTCCCACCACTTGAACTGTCCTCCCTGAGAGTGGCAAATTTGGAACTTCACTGCTCTTAACTGTTGAACGTGTGGCTCCCGTGTCAACCAGGAATGAAACACGATGACCCATTACTCTTCCCTCTACGTACGGACCACTTTGATCAACTTCTAAGGATGCCGCAAGCACACAGTCTCCTTCTTCTCCTGAACTTTCACTCTCCCATACGTTGTTTATTCCACTCTCACTATGTAATGGAAACTGTTGTACTGTGCCATTTGTACTCATTACCTGACCCGTTACCTGTGGAGGAACCATCACTTGCTGCTGACTCATTGGTGCCAAGGGTATTTGCATTTGCTGATTAGGTACCATAGGTAACTGCTGTTGCATCGGCTGCATTTGCGTCATCTGCATACGAGGCATCTGCACCTGCTGCGGCTGCATAGGTTGTAATCCCTGCAATTGATTTATGGTCTGAAAATTTGAGTTTGGACCTCTCATTTTCGGACCCCGCATTGTCTGCAATGCATTGACATCATTGTTTTGCTGACCAACACCTACACCTGCACCTGCACCTACACCTGCACCTTCCTGCACCACCATCGGGCACTCGCGTTTCCAATGACCTACAATTCCGCACGCGTGACACGGCATCACCTTCTTCATTGCCTGCACACCCGTCACAACAGTGTTCAAATCCGGACCATTATTCACAAAACCTCCTCTGCCTCTGGCCTGTGATTGAAACGCCATGTTTCCCTGCAACTGCAACTGCTGTTGCGGTACCTGCTGTGGGAACCCTTGCATCCCTTGCAGACCTTGCAAACCTTGCAGACCTTGCAAACCTGTTTGAGCTGCCTTGAGTTGCATCATCATCACCTTTTCTTTCAGCTTTTTCTGTTTCACTTCAATTTCGTCGCTACAGTATTTTGCATAAGTCAAAACTTCATCAATCGGTTTCAACTGCCAGCAAATCAAATGCGACTTTATCATTTGGCTTATTTCTGGTCTCAGCCCTTCCACAAATCTGAACACAAAATGGAGCATGTCCTTCGCCTCTATTGTTTCCGTGCCACTGTAATTCTTGAACGCCTTTAACAACCTTTCATAGTAACTATGAATCGATTCTTTAGCCTCTTGGGCAGTCCGATCAATTTTCTGCCAATCCACATTTTTCGCGGCAACCTTCGTCTTCAAATGCTCAATCACCTTATAGTACAAGCTCATCACCATAGGTGATGGTGCACCCGTCTCCCTGTCTCTCTCTGGTTCACTTGTCGGCCAACCTACCGCCCTTTTGCAATCTTCCCACAAATCTGCCGGAACCACAATCTCAAATAGAGTGTTCAGGTCCTCCCAGAGATATTTCGCAAGCTTTACAAACCTATCAGTCTGTTGATACCATTCAATCGGCTTCTCTCTCAGTTTGGGAAAATCATTCGTAAAAGACTGAATGTCGCTTCTGTGCCATGGTACATGTACCAATTTTCCCCCTGCTGTCTCCCTCATTGGTAACATTGTTACTGTATCACTACTCTGCGGTCTTTTCTCATTGTGCTCTGTAGCACTGTCCCTCCTCTTATCCTTCCTCTTTACCCACCTGCTTTCCCATTTGTCTAAGTACCTCCACACTTGTGCACTCTGCAACAATTCTCTAAGGTGTGCCTTCATGCCTGCTGATCTCATGTGTTCAAAATCTGTGGTCCCAAAATCCAACCTATAGCTCCTGCTCAAGTGTTTCGTCTTACCTATGTCAATCCCATTTCTGTCCGCCACTTCCTGCAAACTTTTATGTACCTTGTTTACTTCCTTCGTGATCTTTGGACATAGATACCTCAGCTCTTCTTCCGTGTAGGACTCTAACCTGTTCACACCCATATTCCCTTCCACCAATTCTTGTGCTTCCATGTTCAGCCTCATCCTATTCAGGTAATCTTCTCCTTTCCCACTGTCTGAACTTTGTGTGGAATTCAGACTGTTGAACCACTGGGTCAACTGTTGCGCATTTACTCCCATCAGTGTAGCATTCACATCGACTGCCATCGATGGCTGCGGCAGTTTTTCAGTGTTCGATGTGAGAGGTATTATCAGTGGGGGGCTCGACCTCACCAGTGTTGACTGAGCACATATAGGACTAAACTCCATCAAGGACCCAGACCCATTTGGCTGAGTCGCTATCGGAGTTATTCCTGGAGTGTTCTCTATGCACCTTCTTTCTATCCCATTCTGCAGCATTGATCCCTGACTGCTCGGACCCGAATTGGGCTGACTATACAGAGGCACCGCTGGACCTACAGTAATGGGTAAGGATATCGCGTCTGGGTTCTGTCCATTCCCCATGTTCTGTGGCATGTTCATTCCCACACCATGAGTCATCATTGCCGGCATGCCCATCTGGCTCCCCATCATTTGAGCATGTACGTTTCCTCCCTGCATCTGCTTTTGAGGCATCAAAAACTGAGTTGATTCAGCTTGTGCCATTGTTGGGTTGTAACCATTCTGTACTCCCCTTACGGTTGGATCTAGAATCATTCCTCCACCATTTTCACTGCTGTAGTACCCTGGCATCTGCGGTTGATAATTTTCTGCTGGTTTTAACACGGGCACATCTGGATATATTCTCCTAACCTGCGGTATCTGCGGGGTGAACAGCAGACTCGGGTCCTTTGATCCCGATGACGCCCTTGAACTCTGTGTTTCACTGTTCTGTACCGGTGCCGGAGGGGCAGAACTGGTACTTGGACCTTGTCCATTCTCTGCATAAGGCGGTGGACGGTCGTTCAGCAATTGCATTATCAACTCCTCATCCTCTAACTCCTCTTCTCTTCTCAACTTTTCCTCGTCCTCTCTATCCTTGGAACACTTTCTGTCTGTCTTACAGGTAGCTTTCTTACCTGTTTCCTCTCCTTCCTTAGTAATCGCGGGGAACAATTTTATCCCCTGCAATACGTCTGACCTCCACACCTTCTGTGCATTATCCCACCTAGCATCCGCTAGTGTCTTTTCTACCTTCCTCATTCTGGTCTCGAACTTCTTCTGCTGTTGCTGTCTGGCCATTAGTTCCCAAATTGCTAGAGCCTCAAACTGTGCTGGCCTTGGAGGCACCTTCATGTCGTACATCGTGAATCTCAAATTTTCTAAAATCTTTATATTGAATGTCCCATATATCGGGAACGCTACGCTCCCATGTTTCTCTGTCAACTTGTGCCATTGCTTTAGCCAAAGACACGGAGCTACCCCCTTTTCTTCCATTACAATGTAAGCTGGTGTACCTTCGGGCGGCGTCTCCTCTCCTACGTTCGCTTTAATGTAAGACTCCCCCTTCATCGCACTCCTAAACGCTTTAAGGAATTTCATTTTTCCCGTCTTTTATTTAACCAAGTTTATAATCAATAGGTAACATTAATTCCACAAAATTTGTAATCAATAGGTGACTTTAATTCCCGGAATACTCTTCACCTGCCTTTCCCCTTCCAATCGAGTCCCACGGACTGCGTCCAATCCGTGCGCGACCCTTCTCTGCAACCAACCTATCCCAGCGCGGCTCTTAGTGACGTCACACTCACACACACTGCGGCTGACAAAGCCTCGCGGCTAGTCTTCCTTCACTCACCTCCTCTCGTAACAACTTCTTGCATATATTGCGAGCTACCAAAATAATAAAACAGATCTGTCGGTTTTCTACAGGAAGGGTAACACAGTCGCTTCAGGACCTTAGGGACCTTTCACTAGCCTCGGGACTTTTCACTAGCCTCTGGCCGCTATTCCGTCTTTCTCAGTCCCCACATTTGCAAGCAAATCTGACCCGCAGACCTACTCTCAACTTGTCAATGATCTGTTCTAGTGCACTTAGAATCTTGTCAAAGCCCGAAGTCGAAGTTTCTTTCACTCCCTAACACACGTACCCGACTTGTTGACCACGCCCGATCAACCTACTAAACCGCCCAGACCACAACATGGATCAACATACTCCGGAGTCTCTTGACCTCGCAGGGCCCGTCTCAACAACAACAACCACGTGGACCTTTTTATGCACAAAGCGCCACACGCACATGAAGTTCGACGACTTCCCTACTCTCACACTCAGAGCCGCACCTCCGCTAACTCTATGAAGTTCGACGACTTCTCTACTTCTACACTCGGAGTCGCACCTCCGCTATCCTTAAAAGAAAAATCCTCGCAACCTCTTCACACACCCTGCGGCAATAAGCTGTGCAAGCGCAAAACCCTAACGTCACTCATACCATCACTAGTACCGCCAACGCTGATTCCACACCTCCGTTCTCTCCATTCGCAAGCTCCGAGATCCCGGGAAATTCGCGGTGGACCTAGCCCATCATCATCTTGTCAATCCGTTTTATCCAAGAAAATCTAATTCAACTTCTCGAATGGGGTCTCAAAATGCGTAACCGTTAATTCGACACCATGTACTTTAATAGTACAGGGTCCCAAAAGACGAAACCATCCTCTGCTACCATCTACTGATAGAGCGGTCCGTACTAATAATTTACCTGTGTTCGGACGCTCTTTAGGCCGATGAATCTTTTGACTTAGTGGGAACTCTCTGTACTCTTAATCGATTGACCTCATCAAAATCAATGATCAATAACGAACATAAGCAATACCTTGATCAACATAACACTTAACAATTAATCCAGAATACATTTCGGCGAACCCTGACCTTTCAGTCAGGAATAACCACACCAGTTTATTGCAAAGTTAGTGAATTTATTTCCCTATATTAACAAAGCTAGCACAATATAGATGTGTCTCAACACCAAATGATAAACATATATGAACATTAATAGCTGTCCATAACGTCGAAACAAGTGTAATCTATAAAGCATCTGAATCACAAGGCATTCGATAATGGCAATGCAAATCACTAATACGATAATCTGTAATGAACTAATGGCGTACATTTAGTCAGCATAACAAGATCTCAAATTGCATCATGCGACAGATGGAATCCTCATCTAACCACAAATTAGCATCTGCATGTGGGACTTCATGCAAAAACAATTTAGCAACATTAATTTAGAAAAAACTCTTAACTAGGGATCTTACCAAAAATCAGCAGTTGGTTACCTAAAAGAAACACAATGCAATTTTACAATTTCCTTTCATATTTACCAATTACGATCAGCATACAAGGAAGTCTTCGTCTCACAGGTGCCGTTCTTCGGTCAGCATGGGTACCGTTTCTCGATCAGCATGGGACGGGACAAAGGGGCAGGGGTGAACGGGGCAATTGCTTCACGGCGGCAAGGTAAAACTATTACTTCATGCAAAGGGATCAAATCAAAGTTACAGTCTCTAGGGCAAGAATCATTTAAAGTCTCTTTCTCTCGATTAGAGAAAGAATCAAAGTCTCTCAAAATGGCGTCGCAGCAAAGTGGGCCATAATAGCTACGAAGTCTGCAAAATGGCGGGTATCGAGCTGGTAATGGCTACTTTCTCCTCGTGCACCTGGGTTTAATAGACAACAGTTCGAGTCGTGTAGGGTCTCCATTGGAGGGTTCATAGGTTAGCTTCAAATTGACCAATCAAAAACGACAGTTCTCAAGCTTTTACTTAAGCATACATTATCCTTGGAGATGGGTACGCAGATCGCAACATTGTCTCCCAATTAGCTTACTCTCAGAGCCTCCATTGTCCGCACCTGCAAGTCGACCTTGAATTTAAGAGAAAATATGCCAGGCTGGCACGAAACTTTAAGATAAGCATGTGAACAGTTTCTGTGGAAAAGTACAGCTTCAAGCAAGAATACACGTTTAATAGCACAGTGGAAAAATACGAGCATCTAAACCGTGAGACCAGGCAACTAGGCCAAAGCCTCCGCTAAAGTAATGCTAAGCTAAAGTATTTCAAACAAGCAAATCATAGCACACGTTTATGATTATGTCGGATTAGTGCAATTCTAATTCACCACGTTATATAAAGCACGCGTATAAATGATGGCAAACTACTCTGAGGGCACATTTTGTCCCCGTACAATCTTAATTAATTCGGTTAATGTCACACATGATTATTTCAGCACTACGTTTAAGCGTTAACAAATCAAAACCTTCATTTTCTGCTTCATCAGCTCCATAGCCTATCTCAACATGCCTCAATGAGCACTCACTGTCCGACAGGCTCGCCCATGAGCAGTTTTAAGGTAGTTTTGATAAAACAGTGACTAAGAAACCAGGCAATTTGGACTTACCTTCTGTGGATGGAAGCGCTCTTCTAACCAATGAGTGCCGTAGGCCCAGAGCAGAACTAGCGACCAGCGACCTAAGGTAACTATAACTCGCGCCCTCGCCATGCTCAGTTGTCTCATCAGTGATTTTATTGCAAATGGTGCAGTGGTAATACGAAAGACGGGATGGAAGATGTCATCAATGTTATAATATGTGGAGTATTAGTTGTGCGTGGGGAAAGTGTGAGTTATAGTTATCTTAGGGCACAAGTTATAGTTATTTGAAAGAACTCTAACTATAACTGCTGAATTTCTATGGCTTTGAACGGGTAAATTCAGAAACTAACTATAACGTCCCTGTAGTCTTTGTTTTTTTTATTTTAACTCTATGTTTTTTTCAACGTACAGTAATTTCCATTACTATACGTTAATCCAACTACTGCTGTGCACGACTGGACCTGGCCTGTGACCAGGCGCTGAGACCAACCCCCAAGCACCCAACAATGTAGCATGGACAGCCTCCACCTGTGCACAGTGGGGGTTGCCCGCAAGGGCTGGCCTGCAGCCAGTCCCTGCAGCTAACCCCCCTAGCCACCCAATCCCATGCTGTGCACAGCCCTTTTGCCGTGCACGGCGCAAGTTGGCCTTGACCTTTCTGGTTGTGAGAATATGAGTGAGAGGGTGTATCTGAGGGTGAGAGTGGCTGTCAGAGTGTGTGTCTGGGTGTGAAAGTGCGTACATCATTGTTTTAGTGGGTGCATCACTATGTAGGCGGGTCTCTAAGTAGGTGCATGAGGGTGTCAGTAGGTCTGTGAGTGGGTGTGTGACAGTCTGAGTGGGTGTATGAAGGTCTGACTGTGTCTGTGATTGGGTGCGTAAGTGTCTGAGTGGGTGTGTGAGTGGGTAAAAGATTGAAAGAGAGAAAGTGAGTGAGAGGGAGAGAGATAGTTGTTTAGGCTTTGTCAGATATGGCATACTTATAATGAGATATTAAAAAGAAAAATGTACTTGTTATTGAAAAAGAGTAAGATTACCTTTTAAGGCCCCCCCATGTCCCAACGGATTTATTTTTTATTTTTATTGCCTAACAAAATGCCCTTTGCAGGCTATATAGCACTGCTTTAACAGCAGCTCCCTGCTTGCTGAAGCATTTCATCTCTGTTCCCTGCATTAGAATTCCTACTGTCAAACAGCGGAGTGTTTCCTGTGGCTTGGCTGAGCTGCAAAGCTGCAGCCAAGCAACAGCACTCAGCTGTGTCCCGGGGGTGCGCACCCCGGGACATAGCTGGAGCTGGCCCTGAGGGGTGGTCCCCGGGGGACACAGGGTTGCCGCAGGCCCCCCGCATATATTTAAATTGAAGCCCCGGGGAGGTGGTTGTCCCCAGGGTGCGGGGGTGCGGTGGGCCCCACGGGGAGGTGGTGATCCTGGATATGTGGGGGGGGGGGGCGCGTGCCCCCCGCATATATTTAAATCAAAGCCCCAGGGAGGTGGTGTAGGAAAGTACCATCTTGACTGGCATGTTACCCCCATATTTCACTGTATATATGTTGTTTTAGTCTATGTGTCACTGGGACCCTGCCAGGCAGGGCCCCAGTGCTCATAAGTATGTGCCCTGTATGTGTTTCCTGTGTGATGCCTAACTGTCTCACTGAGGCTCTGCTAACCAGAACCTCAGTGGTTATGCTCTCTCTGCTTTCCAAATTTGTCACTAACAGGCTAGTTACTAAATTTACCAATTCACTTTGGCATACTGGTACACCCATATAATTCCCTAGTATATGGTACTGAGGTACCCAGGGTATTGGGGATCCAGGAGATCCCTATGGGCTGCAGCATTCCTTTTGCCACCTATAGGGAGCTCTGACAATTCTCAAACAGGCCTGCCACTGCAGCCTGTGTGAAATAAAGTCCACGTTATTTCACAGCCATTTACCACTGCACTTAAGTAACTTATAAGTCACCTATATGTCTAACCTTCACCTGGTGAAGGTTGGGTGCAAAGTTACTTAGTGTGTGGGCACCCTGACACTAGCCAATGTGCCCCCACATCGTTCAGGGCAAATTCCCTGGACTTTGTGAGTGCGGGGACACCATTACACGTGTGCACTGTACATAGGTCACTACCTATGTACAGCGTCACAATGGCAACTCCGAACATGGCCATGTAACATGCCTAAGATCATGGAATTGTCCCCCCATCCCCCGGGTCTCTGCACAGAACCCGGGTACTGCCAAACTACCTTTCCGGGGTCTCCACTGCAGCTGCTGCTGCTGCCAACCCCTCAGACAGGTTTCTGCCCTCCTGGGGTCCAGGCAGCCCTGGCCCAGGAAGGCAGAACAAAGGACTTCCTCTGAGAGAGGGTGTAACACCCTTTCCCTTTGGAAATAGGTGTGAAGGCTGGGGAGGAGTAGCATCCCCCAGCCTCTGGAAATGCTTTGATGGGCACAGATGGTGCCCATCTCTGCATAAGCCAGTCTACACCGGTTCAGGGATCCCTAAGCCCTGCTCTGGCGCGAAACTGGACAAAGGAAAGGGGAGTGACCACTCCCCTGACCTGCACCTCCCAGGGGAGGTGACCAGAGCTCCTCCAGATTGTCCCAGACCTCTGCCATCTTGGAAACAGAGGTGTCTGTGGCTCACTGGACTGCTCTGAGTGGCCAGTGCCAGCAGGTGACGTTAGAGGCTCCTTCTGATAGGCTCTTACCTCTCTTGGTAGACAATCCTCCTTCCTAGGTAGCCAAACCTCCTTTTCTGGCTATTTAGGGTCTCTGCTTTGGGGATCTCACCAGATAACGAATACAAGAGCTCATCAGAGTTCCTCTGCATCTCCCTCTTCACCTTCTGCCAAAGGATCGACCGCTGACTGCTCAGGACGCCTGCAAAACTGCAACAAAGTAGCAAGACGACTACTAGCAACCTTGTATTGCTTCATCCTGCCGGCTTTCTCGACTGTTTCCAAGTGGTGCATGCTCTGGGGGTAGCCTGCCTCCTCTCTTCACCAGGAGCTCTGAAGAAATCTCCCGTGGGTCGACGGAATCTTCCCCCTGCAACCGCAGGCAACAAAAGACTGAATCACTGGTCCTCTGGGTCCCCTCTCAGCACAACGAGCATGGTCCCTGGAACTCAGCAACTCTGTCCAAGTGACTCCCACAGTCCAGTGACTCTTCAGTCCAAGTTTGGTGGAGGTAAGTTCTTGCCTCCCCACGCTAGACTGCATTGCTGGGAACCGCGTGATTTGCAGCTGCTCTGGGTCCTGTGCACTCTTCCAGGATTTCCTTTATGCACATCCAAGCCTGGGTCCATGACACTCTAACCTGCAGTGCATAACCTTCTGAGTTGTCCTCCGGTGTCGTGGGACTCCCTTTTGTCACTTCGGGTGGACTCCGGTTCACTTTTCTTCTAAGTACCTTTTCAGGTACTTCTGCAGGTGCTGCCTGCTTCTGTGAGGGCTCCCTACATTGCTGGGTGCCCCCTCTGTCTCCTCATCCAAGTGACAACATCCTGGTCCCTCCTGGGCCACAGCAGCACCCAAAAACCCAAACCGCGACCCTTGCAGCTAGCAAGGCTTGTTTGTTGTCTTTCTGCATAAGAACACCTCTGCAAGCTTCTTCATAACGTGGGGCATCCATCCTCTGAAGGGGAAGTTCCTAGTCCTCTTCTTTCTTGCAGAACTCCAAGCTTCTTCCAACAGGTGGCAGCTTCCTTGCACCCTCAGCTGGCATTTCCTGGGCTCCTGCCCACTCTCGACACTGTTGCGACTATTGGACTTGGTCCCCTTGTCTTACAGGTACTCAGGTCTGGAAATCCACTGTTGTTGCATTGCTGGTGTTTGTTCTTCTTGCAGAATCCCCCTATCATAACTTCTGTGCTCTCTGGGGGTAATGGGGGAATTTACACCTACCTTTCAGGGTCTTGGGGTGGGATATTTTTCTAACCCTCACTGTTTTCATACAGTCCCAGCGACCCTCTATAAGATCACATAGGTTTGGGGTCCATTCGTGGTTCGCATTCTACTTTTGGAGTATATGGTTTGTGTTGCCCCTATACCTATGTGCTCCTATTGCAATCTACTGTAATTTGACATTGCTTGCATTACTTCCTTTTTGCTATTACCTGCTTAATTTTGGTTTGTGTACATATATCTTGAGTATATACTATCCTCATACTGAGGGTACTCACTGAGATACTTTTGGCATATTGTCATAAAAATAAAGTACCTTTATTTTTAGTACTTCTGTGTATTGTGTTTTCTTATGATATTGTGCATATGACACCAGTGGTATGGTAGGAGCTTTACATGTCTCCTAGTTCAGCCTAAGCTGCTTTGCCATAGCTACCTTCTATCAGCCTAAGCTGCTAGAAACACCTCTTCCACACTAATAAGGGATAACTGGACCTGGCACAAGGTGTAAGTACCTCTGGTACCCACTACAAGCCAGGCCAGCCTCCTACAGGTGGTAGTCCCTGGAGCATGGGAGGGAACTGCGGGCCCCACATATATTTAAATGGAAGCCCCGGGGAGGTAGTGGTCCCTGAGGCGATGGTAGGCCACGGGCCCCCGTGCATATATAAACATGAAAGCCCCAGGGAGGTGGTGGTCCCCAGGGAACGGGGGCCACTTGCCTCCCGCATATATTAGATTGAAAGCATTGGGGAGGTGGAGGTCCCCAGGGCTGTGGGGGGGAGGCAGGAGGTTTCCCCACAGAAAATTAGCAATGCTATCGGGATCTGGCCAACCCGGGGCCTATAAAAAAACAAGCGCGGGAGCCCTCGCTTGTTTTTTTTTTTTGCCGTGAATATTGCGAATTTGCAGCAAAACAATAATTCAAAAAAATGCTTTTTACTGTGGGGGGGTCTCACCCACCAGAACTAAGGAGTCGCAAAAAAAATTCTTAATTAAACATAAAGATGTTTCTTGTCAGACACCATTATACCATCTTGAGAAGCATTTTGTTGTGCTCATATAACCTCATAAAATGTTTTACTGCCTTCTATATATATGTATATAGTGTTTTTTAGTCCTACTTCTATATTTGGTTCGGCCTGGTTTTTACCTTTCAAAATCTAGTCACCCTACTTAGCATGAAAGAGTATAAAAGGTTTCCCTAGATTATTGGCTCAGATAATGCACAACCTAAAGTCAATCTTCTAAACTAGTGGAAACCTCATTTCCACCATCCATTTTGCTGTAGTTCATCGCGGGTTGCAGTAAGACATTAACAAGCATTGGCAAAGCATATGTGAAATCTATTGACTTTGTCAATGTTTTTTACATACTGCGCAGCAGCGTGGGCTGCTGTGCAACATGGCTCAAGGTGCCATGACGTAGCCGGCGTTGACCACATCATAGCACTTTTTTTTACCTTTAAGCCATTTTGGACAGCAGCCTGTGCTGATGCAACATGTGGAAAACACAGCACGGGTGTGCTTGGGGGGCACACATCAGAGACTGGGAGAAGGGCAGGGGTGGGTGAAAATCAATCGAGGGTAGAGGCAGTGGGGGAAAGTTACCTTTGGAGCAGGAGGAGGATGAGGATGAAGGAGAAGAGCTACAGAGCATGCATGTGGAGAAGTGTGGCTCAATGGTTAGAGCGGCAGACCCTGATGCAGAGGTGTGGCCTGGGACCAGGGTTCAATTCCTGCCTCAGCAGGTTTTGGGCTCAATTTCCTCAGACCTGATAACTCTCACGTTGGTGCCAATCTAATCATAGGGTCCCACTCTGTAACTCTGGGGAATAGCTTGCTTAATCTCCACAACAGCCCCAACAGCGCTAGGGATGCCTGGCTTCACCTTGGGGGTGCCCAGGAGTGGGCACTTCACAGGGAAAGCCAGGAAGGGTTCCACAGTGGTATTTGTAAAAGCGCCAAGATGCCCTCAGGGTAAAAGAGCGCTATACAAGTACGAAGTTTACAGTTTCACTCCCTGAGTGCATGCTGGTAAGAAAAAAAAAGAATACCTGCTGGCTGGTGAAGGGACACTGGCCAAAGGAAGCAGTACTTGGTCTATTCTCCCTGGCATGGATGTAGACCGTGAGGTCTCTGAAGCCTACGAGGAAGATGGGTGCCAGGAGGAGCAACTGACCAATGGAAAGTAAGCAAACAAGAGTGACATGGGAGCCAAGCAATCGTAACTTAAGGTAAATAATGGGTGTGCTTTGAGCCCCCTTTAAGATTTTTTTTAAGGACGATAGCTTTCACTGACAGCGTATGCGCGCTGTAGGTGAAACCTAAAAATGGTGGTGAAGCGGTCTCAGAGACTTCTTAATGTACTGCAGCTGGTAGGTCTTTTCTTCAGATCTGGGAGCAGCCACTGCGCAGAACTCATCGGCTACTCCTGTTTACCACTGCTGTCCCAGGGCACAGGTGCTATTGAAGTTCAAGGGGGTTGACAGAGCACTTCCTTAGTACTCCTGAGTCTCCAGAGAGAGATTGGGCGATAAGTGTGTGTCCCCTTCACACAGTCCTGACTGGTGGCGTAAACGCTGCACAGCGTGTTGCAGCCGTACACTTTGAACACATTAAAGCTGCATATGTGCACACTACTGGCATGTATTAAATCACCTGGGCCACTGAGAGGGGCCTTGGCAGGGCCCCGCTTACTGACCCACAGTACTGATGACTCAGTCTGTGCACTCCTCAATGGATCCTAAAGGGGGCATCCTGTGTGCAGAAGAAAAAAAACATATCTCTTTACTCAGTCCTGCATCTCTAAAAATCACCAATAGGCTTTCTAGAATGTTTCTTTGTTTCATGATGTCATCTGGGGTTTTATATTTATTATGACATCATTCACCAGATTGCCCCTTTAAAAAGCATGATCAATGCATGATGAGACCACGGTGAGCTGCGGAGGACCGAGTGGAGTGAGGGGTATCAGCTGCCTTCCAATGTATGTGAGCTGATACCACATCTGTGGTAAGTGAGGTGCATTCTCTGCAGTTTAGTGCTGATACCACATCTGTGGTAAGCGAGGTGCATTCTCTGCAGTTTAGTGCTGATACCACATCTGTGGTAAGCGAGGTGCATTCTCTGCAGTTTAATGCCGCCTCCCAGAGGGTGGTCTCTGAGTACTTTACAAAAGTTTTCTCCATAAAGTGATAGTGCTGTAAATAGGCATAGGAACAGAGTGTGCAAAACTGTCACAAAGAGTTAAAACACACTTTTGATTGGTTAGCAAAGACAATTGCTCTCAATCATATGAATGACCAGGTAGACCCCCGCACTGCAGAAACTGAATGCTCTCTGCACCATAGCTGTCAGTGGTATTGTTATCCAACTCAGTGGTACTCATTGTAAGGACGAGAGCCTGAATCCGTCTCAGTGTCGGGCTTTCATGATACACTCAGATCGCCACAGCAGACATTCAGCCAGGTGAATGTTTCTATCATATAAGACAGAATACTTGAAAATGGTTTCCCAGAAGAAATATGAAGCATAAAAGTGAAAGGTGTAATGCTTGCAAAAGTCTCAGACCGGTCCCTGTGTGGAGAGGCACAGTGGGGAAAGAAAAGGTGGCCGGGCAGATGCCCTGAGCAATGGCTGGGGCTCAGACTCGTACATACTCCACTCATCGCCTCTGTGCTTCAGTGTGAGCCCCTAGGGCCGGGCAGATGCCCTGAGCGATGGCTGGGGCTCAGACTCGTACATACTCCACTCATCGCCTCTGTGCTTCAGTGTGAGCCCCTAGGGCCGGGCAGATGCCCTGAGCGAGGGCTGGGGCTCAGACTCGTACATACTCCACTCATCGCCTGTGTGTTTCAGTGTGAGCCCCTAGGGCCGGGCAGATGCCCTGAGCGAGGGCTGGGGCTCAGACTTGTACAAGTACTTCACTCACCGCCTCTGGGTTTCAGTGTGAGCCCCTAGGGCCAGGCAGATGCCCTGAGAGATGGCTGGGGCTCAGACTCGTACATACTCCACTCATCGCCTGTGTGTTTCAGTGTGAGCCCCTAGGGCCGGGCAAATGGCCTGAGCGAGGGCTGGGGCTCAGACTCGTACATACTCCACTCATCGCCTGTGTGTTTCAGTGTGAGCCCCTAGGGCCGGGCAGATGGCCTGAGCGAGGGCTGGGGCTCAGACTCGTACATACTCCACTCATCGCCTGTGTGTTTCAGTGTGAGCCCCTAGGGCCGGGCAGATGCCCTGAGCGAGGGCTGGGGCTCAGACTTGTACATACTCCACTCATCGCCTCTGTGCTTCAGTGTGAGCCCCTAGGGCCGGGCAAATGGCCTGAGCGAGGGCTGGGGCTCAGACTCGTACATACTCCACTCATCGCCTGTGTGTTTCAGTGTGAGCCCCTAGGGCCGGGCAGATGCCCTGAGCGATGGCTGGGGCTCAGACTCGTACATACTCCACTCATCGCCTGTGTGTTTCAGTGTGAGCCCCTAGGGCCGGGCAGATGCCCTGAGCGATGGCTGGGGCTCAGACTCGTACATACTCCACTCATCGCCTCTGTGCTTCAGTGTGAGCCCCTAGGGCCGGGCAAATGGCCTGAGCGAGGGCTGGGGCTCAGACTCATACATACTCCACTCATCGCCTGTGTGTTTCAGTGTGAGCCCCTAGGGCCGGGCAGATTCCCTGAGCGATGGCTGGGGCTCAGACTCGTACATACTCCACTCATCGCCTGTGTGTTTCAGTGTGAGCCCCTAGGGCCGGGCAGATGCCCTGAGCGATGGCTGGGGCTCAGACTCGTACATACTCCACTCATCGCCTCTGTGCTTCAGTGTGAGCCCCTAGGGCCGGGCAGATGCCCTGAGCGATGGCTGGGGCTCAGACTCGTACATACTCCACTCATCGCCGCTGTGTTTCAGTGTGAGCCGCTAGGTCAGGCAGATGGCCTGAGCGAGGGCTGGGGCTCAGACTCGTACATACTCCACTCATCGCCTGTGTGTTTCAGTGTGAGCCCCTAGGTCCGGGCAGATGCCCTGAGCGATGGCTGGGGTTCAGACTCGTACATACTCCACTCATCGCCTGTGTGTTTCAATGTGAGCCCCTAGGGCCGGGCAGATGCCCTGAGCGATGGCTGGGGCTCAGACTCGTACATATTCCACTCATCGCCTCTGTGTTTCAGTGTGAGCCCCTAGGTCAGGCAGTCCAGTTATACAGAATGGGTCCTGTGCTCTCTATGCAACAGGAGTCAAGCTACATCCCACTAATAAAATGACTCAATCTGATTTGGGTAATTTCGTTCCCATCTAGTGAGAAACTGAACTCGCAGATCAAACTGACCTGCTCCTAATGAAGCAGCTCTGATTTGCATAAACTGGTCCCTATCAGGAGTGGCACAGGGGGGCAAAAAACGGTGGGCTGGGATACTGCCCAAGCAGTGCTCGTAGCTGAGACTCTTGCAAGCATTTAACCTACACCCTTGTGTTTCAATGTAGAGTCTGAAGAGGAATGGCAATCAACAGCCACTCCTCGCCCGTGTGGTGCCCTATACCTCTCCTGACACTGGTTTGTTTTGTGAAACCAAAAGCTTAACAGGGAAGGGGTCAACCATGCACTTGATCCTGGCGAGAAGACCAGGAGCCGACACCTATCACCAGCTAAAGTGTCAAGCTACAGCACTTGTCATTGCTAGGCCGAACCTTGCCGTAGCGAGAGCACATTTTATCCTGAAATGAGCCCCTTCCTCTCCACATTTCACCATTCCCCTCACCTTTCGCCATTCCCCTCACTCTCTAGCTGATTCAACTCTTTCTCGTTGGTTGGCAATCAGGTATTAGGGTAACAATATGGCTGTGCACATATGGCAGCCATATTTGACTAGAATACACGCCTGCAATTACCAAACGAGCAGAATCACAGAAAGGTTGGGAAGTCTCTGACCCTTCTGTGCAGCTGATGGCTAGTTTGCTTCTAAAATGTGGCAGCTTGTTGATTCACACACATGCTCCCAGCTAAGGAGAGATAGTAACTCGCTCACTGGGATGTCGCAGGTGCGAGAAATTGCTAGATTTTTACACAACATGCGTCACTGGGACTTTGACTATTAATCCATTGCGTTTCCCATGTTAAGGTACAGTCAAAGAAACCTTAAAGCTTTGTGTGTGCAGCGACATATGGGCACGGGAGTCGTGATGACAGGCGTTTTCTCTTTTTTTTCTCGGCTGCTTTCTGTGGTCACATGAGGTCCTACGCCCAGTCCTCTTTGGTTTGTTTGATCATTGGGTGGCAATGATGACACTCTGTGTTCTATATTTCAAAAGGCCTCAACGCGTGTATTTTCGAACTGATAATTTGGCATGCTATCTCCTTTCATATTGGCCTCAGTCACTGGCATAATAATTTCCCTGGTCACTGCGTCACCGCTGAGCTATTTCTCGGTCTGTTTCATCCTAGACTTCATAGAATCAATGCAGTACTTTTCCTGACCACGAGGTGTCACTGTTGCATTAGCAGTAGTCTTCTCTATCTAAGGCATTAACTACTCGGAATGTCCACTAGGTATCACTGTTGCCCCCGAGTGGAAATGCTTCCTTCTCTCGTGATTAATGACGGAGCCGTACTGTCACTGGCCACTCCAAGTCACTGCTGCTTTGGTTGCGGACTCCTCCTACTCTGCAGTACCCTGGATCACCACTAGATGCCAGCGTTGCACCGGTTTTGTCTGGTTTATGATTGACCGTCAACCGCACGTGGCAGTAGATTTCTTTCCCCGGGCATCTTAGCCACTACAAATAAATATGAAATTTGCCTTTATTCAAAAGTGGTAAAGTAGAATTAATTCCTGCAAACAGCATTACTTGTGGCAGCTCCTGAATAGTAAGGATTTTCTTACACAAACCTCTTGCAATGAAGGAAAATAATTTTCAGCGAACCCACTCCCCGCCCCCACACGCTGCACACTCGGCCCCATGGTCTCTTCCATAGGGGTACTTTACATCCCACGTTTATGTCTTTGCAGCCTCCATGCCTGTTCATAAGGATGAACAAATAGGACTGGTGACGTGATGACGTGAGGGTATGGCCTGCGTGACTCCCAGAGCTGAAATGTGCTTTCATTTCTCTCCATGGATGTCACATTGAACGTCTCTGGCATTTATGGTTAGAACATTCAGTGGTATCCAGATAGAACATTATTTTGTCTCAAAACTAAAAAATGCAACACGTCTTTTCGGTCAGTCCCCTCTTCCACACGTTTAAGTCATGTCTGGGTCTCTTTTGTGACAGGACGCAATGCAAGAGAAAACACAAAGGCCCAGATTTACTATGATTTTGCATTGGGTCAGCGCCACTTTTATCTCTCAGTCCCAATTCACAATCCTTTTTGGCATTTGCTAAGCCTCTTATGTGGTTTATTAAATACAAATACATTCAAGGCAGCCATGTGATCTGCCTTGAATTGCTTTGCATCAGGTGGGCATTACATGGGCATTCCCACGCATCCACCCATGGATTTTGAAGCAAACCCAGATTGATAAAGACTTGTAAACCTGGGTTTGGGACCTAATGGTGCACTTACCCAACAGAGGTGTAACGGGGAGAAACATGTTTATTTTTCATCTTTATGTTTCTGCAGTACACAGGAATGGGAATGGGCCTCTAAAGATTGTTTTTATGCAGGAGAGACACCTTCCTGCACAAAAACAAATCCTGCCTGCGTTGGGCTGGGCAGCCTGAAGACCGCCATATCTTAGTACATGGCGTTGTTCAACTTTGCTTGCTGCAATGCACTGCATAAGCTTTCAATAAATGTGCTCCAAATAGTCGTAAAATCAATAGCATTAAAAAAGAAAAAAAGATCAACAAACATTGGCAAAGCCAATAGGTCTGGCTTGAGGGTGCTAATAGATGCTAATTTCCATCATCTGCGTTTTAATGGGCTTGCACATAAAAGCCAAATAAGTGTGCTGATAAAACAAACGGCTGCAGTGACAATATAACAACATTTTTATTTTTCTCACTGGAATCCTTGTATGAACTCAAGAATTCAATGTGTCAAAATGTGCGATGATCAAGTGTGGTTTCCTGTCAGAAAATAGTTCAGCATGCGACACATTATATTCTAGTGTGAGGTACTGATACATCAAACAGACAAAAGCATGAGTTGCATCAGCTCTTTTGGGCTGGTCCAGGATGTAATTGACGAATTCTTAAAACAATGGGTGAAGTAAATCAAACAAGCCAATAGCTGAAACGGGCTGACCCAATGTCCATTCTCTGAGTAGTGAAAACAAAGACCTAGTAGGCAGGTGTCTTGTGAAGCCAGACCTAAAAATATGCTCTTCTTCAAACTTTCCATCAATTCTACAGCCTGTCTCCAGGAGGAGCTGCTATTAAGGATGTCCCACATAAATTGACAAAGTCCAGGTTACCTATTCATGAAGCTAATATCGAGGAAATAGAATTCTCAAGCATAAATGGACAATTTGCACAAGCCAACATCTCTCGATCAGATGCAATGCAAATTAATAAGGAGGATTTTGCTCCTCACAAATGTGTAAACTCTTTGTTCCCGTATTCAGGTACCAATTCACAAATGTGGCCTGCATGTATGAGAAGGGCCAGGACATCAGTCCAAGTGCTGCACATCAGTCTGAGCACAGCCCTTCAAAAAGTCTATTTTGGGGCGTTTTCATGTGATTTGACACAACATACTGGACGTACCCAAGACGTTATATCAACTAGTTGAAAACACACCCCTGCAAGCGTATGGCTTAATGCTTCAGTATTCCTTGTTTCCCTTGAGCAGCCTGGGAGGAGGGATAGCTGATGGCTCTCCCCTGTAGACCACTGGCTTTCCTGACTTGGTGGACCAGGAAAATACTGAAGATTTGAGGGCAGATTTATAACTTTTCATGCAGTGTAGCAAGGCAACTTGCTGTGTTGCGTTGGGTGAAAGGGCAAGAGCAGAATTGTGCCCTATCTTCTAAGATGTTGCTCACTTCCGCTCTCTCATAGTAGTGGCACACTTCAGGCAGCCTAGGACCACAGGGCAAGGGTGCCACATTACAAGGAGAATTGTTTTTGTGCTGAAAGGCAAACCTTCCTTCCAGTGCTTAATTTGTAAATAAAGAGGTGCCTGTGCTCAAAGCCCTTCTCTTAAACACATGGCTGCTGTAATTAAATCTGCCAGCACTGAATACTGAGGCAGCATAATCCTGAAGCCATCTCGGGCCTCTTCAATCCATTTACAGCCACTCCCTGCCCCTTCAGCTCATCCTGCAACTTTCTACTTTCTCCCTTTGTGACGCTTTTTAGTTTTTCTTTCTTCCTGTCTTTCCCATATGTGTCTTTTGCTCGCAGCAAATGCTTGAGGCAGAAGAATAAGCCCCAGCCCTCACAAATAAGGTCCAGTGCTCAGCACCGGAAACAACAAGCACAAATTAAGCACTGCTTCCTTCACAAAAACAATCTCTTAAGGCATTTTCCTCTTTCTAGGTGTGCTACAGATTGCAGCACACCTAGAAGGGGGAAATAATTAGGAGAAAAAGAGATTTATTTCCTTATTACGACATCCTCGGGGAGGCGTAGCGATTTCATGCAATCTCAGGTTTAGAAACCTTTCTAAATCTGAGATTGCGTGAAATGCATGCGAACGTCCATGTGCCACCCATGGAACGCCTCCCAGAATGCAATGTAATGAAAGCGGTGCAAGGCGCTGCATTGTGTTACGTTTTTTCTTACAAAGCCACGCAGGAATCGCCCCTCTCATGGCTTTGTAAGTATCTACTAGCATTTTCAGCTTAGAAGCGCCACAAAAGTGGTGCAACCATGATGCAAAATGTTAGTAAATCTGGCCCTTATACGGGAAGGAAGCTGCAGGTGTGCACAGATCTGTGAAAGACGGACGCACCAGAATCCATGCCTGCAAGACTGATGTCTTCCTTTGGCTAGGACAGCTCCTGGTTCTCTAAACCAGCTCCTGTCCTTAGAACAGAGAAGAGCAGTACAACATTTTCTGCAGGACTGTCTTCTAGGCATGGTCCACACTTCAAAGGCAGGAAAGTCAGAGTGCTTGTCCTGGGGGCCACTTCTTCTCTCAGATGCCTTTAACGTTTCTTCTTGAGCATGGGGTGGTTTAAACGAGCTGGCTGGCAATGTCCAGTGGTGACACAAGAGTCCAGCTTCAGGGCAACCAGCTCCCCACTACAAGCACAGGTTGGGGAAGGGATTTGTTTCTATAAGAGTACGGCATGACTATGCAATCAATCACCCAATCAGTCGGCTTGAGAGCTCAGCTTGTGACCTAGGGGGTATCCAGGCACTGGCAGGGTCCAGGGTCTCAGTCGAAGAGCCAGGTCTCCAGCATCCTACAGAGCTCCTGTAGAGTAGGAGAGGTCATGTGATGCAGGGGGAAGATGCAAGCATCCTCCAAGGCTTCTACTGAACAGTAGCGGTGGACAGCCTGCTAGGTCTGATCTGGGCCCTCTTGTATTGTGCCCCCATAATTAGACATCTTAGCCACAATGGCAAGTTTTCACGGCTGTGCATCACTTTCATAGGGACTGATCTCATACAGTGAAAAACCATGTGGCCATGCACAGAGTATATTTATACTATCTTTGCGACGCATTTGCATCGTTTTGATGAAAAAAGGACGCAAACTTACAAAATACAATTGCATTTTGTATAAAAAGATGACGCAAATGCAGCGCAAAGAATAAATATGGGCCTAAGTATGCGCACTGACCAGTGCACGGAGCACGCTGACACCATGCTCACCCGGTGCACAACAGAGGATGCAGCCGGTACAGAAACCCAAATATGTGAAGCAGGTACCAGGGCCATTATGATGTGAGAAAAGTGCAAAAACACAGTGTCACACAGAATGCACAAAACATGACAAACAGTACCGCAGACTGCCCTGCCCTGCATGCACTTTACACTCTACAGCAATCAGAACTAGGGAATTTACCGTAAATATACGAGTGGCTCGCTGGGACCCAATACACAGAATCAAGTAGATAACAATAAATTCGAGGGTTTCACCGATGCCGCAGGTGCAGTTCGCACAAGCCATTTGCCTAATTAACAATTCACTTTTTACCGTGATCAAAATTAGTTTCTTAGGGCCAGATGGACGAAGCTTTTTTTATGTTCACCAACAGCCCGATTTGCAGAATCGGCCATTTGCGACCAGAAAAAAAGCATTTTTTTACATACAAAACACTATTTTGCGATTCGGTAATCTATTGTTGTACACTGTTGTACGTCACAGTTTGCGATTTCCTAATAACGAATCACTAACATTCGCTATTAAGATATCGCAAACTCGTGATTCTGTACATCTGGCCCAGAGGTGCATATTTCACTCAGGCACATAGAAGCATCTGCACGTTTCATCTTGGCGCTGGTGCAAAGCCTTGTGAACCAACCCCATGGCGCAATGTGCACTCGGTGCATTCTGCTCTGTTTCATATTCTGACAGGAGGGACCCCGAGAGGTAACCTGGAGTGCTCACCCAGCTGAAAACTCCAGTTACCCACTTAGAACTGGTTTCCACGGCTTTTGGCATTTGTATTTTTTTCAGTGTAACTAGTGCTTGCTCTCCACATGTAACACTTGTTATATTTCTTTCACCATAAAAAAAACCCTTATTTTTAAGCCGGAGCACAGTCAAATGCTAAAACAAAACAGGATCTACAACTACATCATGATGAAATGCAAATTATTGAAATTGGTCAACTGGGCTTTTCATCAGGGCATTAAGGCCTGGAGTACCTCTTTAAATTGGTGCACACATTTTAGCAAAACGCAAAGCATGTCTCGCTTCTGTCTAATATTATTTACGTAAACCAAGATCTTTATAACGTGGCAGCGCGACGGAAAACGAGGCTTCCGGGAACATTGGCCCCACCTGCGCCCCCGTGCGCATCTCGTGCGCAAGCTTCATGCCTGAGTGGCTGCATCACTCCCGGGTCACCTGCTCTGGGATGACTGACTTCTAGAGCCTTGATGGGCCGGAGGAGGCCGACGGATGTGCCGGGACTTGCCCCTGACAGCTCCCGAGCCAGACAGGATTCCTGCCTCGTGCCTGCGCCTCGGGCCCTGGCGAGAGCGGGCCAGCGCGGTGAGTCACAGTTTGCCGACTGTCATAGGCGCTATGCTCAGTGAGGGATCTGAGGCCTGCCTGTGTACACACTGAGCCGGGCATGCCCACTCAGCGGAGAGGATGCCAGCCCCGTGCCAACCTCGCCCCAAAGAGCCCGGGTCAGGAGCGGGTCAGAGATTTCATCAGGAGCCGGTCCGATCGTCAGTGTAGCGCACACAACACAAACTAAATTGCATCTAGGCACTTTAAATAAAAGACGTTTTATGACTGAACTCATGTTATCCAATCAGTTGTACTCTTTCATATGTTCGGTCTTATAGAGAAGGCCCATGGGAAAGGCTTGGCTCCTGTGGGCCTAGTAACGATTGGTTGACTCGTTCATTCGCTTTCTTTTAATCAATATAACGGCATTTAAAATTTCAGTAGGATTTCCTCAGAAATTCTTTGTTGTCACTGGTGCGTTTTTGTTTGGCTAAGTGACTGCTGCACGTGGCATTCATTGCAACAACAAGGTGATGGATGGAATGCTTGAATTAATCTCAGCCACTGGTAATCCCTCGGCCACTTCCCAATGCATCGTTATTTTGCGCACCATGCCACCTCGGTTTGGACCCAGCCAGGGCTGGCGTTAGCACTGGTGGTGCCCGCTGTGACAAACCTTTTTGCCCCCTCCCCCACCCCCATGACCTCCTCCTCAGATTCCCTCACTACCGCCCAGTAAAGTGCCCCTCATCTCGCCCTAGCAAGCGCTGGTAAAGGCTGGCTTTACTAATCCGTGCAGCTATCCACATAAAATACAGATCTGTTCTTTGCAGAAGGCACATTAATCCTCTACGCTACTTAATAGTGAGTCAAAACTGCCACTGGAGAAAACTACAATCTCTCCCTCTAGCAGAAACATTACTCACAGGTGTTATCTTGACAATTTAATTGGTGCCTGAAAAAGTTTGCAGCAGGTGCTTCAAGTTACTTCTTAAGTTATTACTAAACACAGTGCCCCCCCGTGCTCAGTGTCCCCCTCCAGATCAGCGCCCAGTGTGGCTGCACTAAAGCCAGCCCTGGACCCAGCCATATGCAAATCAGCGTTCACCCTGCTCCTCGTGGGAAGGGTCCATCTTGAACTGCCAGGCCGGGTTCTGCCTGAACCGGAATGTAAGCAACCCAGGACAGTTTCGCCCTTATTATGGTCTCTTCAGCCAGGTATAGCTTGGTTCCAGTGGCACAGTGAGCCCAGGACCCACGTCAGGCATACCCGGCACACTTAGGGCATCATCTGCAACAACAACAAGGTGATGGAGGGATGCGTGAATTATTCTCAGCCACTGGCATGTGGCATTCACGTCAGAGTGCTTCAAGGGTACAAGAAGGGCTGGCTGTGCCTTGCTTTGTGACTATGGAAGCGAAAGAGGTGTACACGTGTCACGCCTGACTTGCAGAATGTAGCCACTGCACCACAGTTATGTGGCAGATTATGTACTCATTGGTCAAGCTTTAATTAAGAAGTCCCACACACACAGAAACAATATTGGGGCCAAGCGTTTGGCATTGTAGATGTGTAACTGTGTTGTCTGGTGGAAATAAATCAATGTAAAGGTGGCTAAGCAGTGTTTCTCCCTTAGGTCCTGTTAAACTAAAGTATTGCATTGAGTAGTACGTTTGTTTTTTTCATCTGCGTTGTTGCAAAATGCCAACAAAACATATGTAACATGTGAAACATATGTATTAATGTTAAAGTAAGAAAATGAAAACAACTGAAATAGCCACAAATCTATCTAATGTAAAAAGTGCTTCTAAGCGCTCTGTCAACCTGAAAGATATCTTGGCCTTTAGGAAGATTAGCAAGAGGTTCAGAAGATGGAAAGAACTTCAAACCTTGAATAAAAATGCTTGGAGTGCTTTGCAGGTGGAGAAGTGCTTGGCCAGAGATTTGTTGTTGGGAGGAAGATTATTCCAGTTGTTGGCCATCAAAACAAAAAGAGGAGCCACCAATGCGAGATGAAGGAACTTTAGGGAGGACCAGCGTGTGAAGATCTGAGCAGCTGAGTGTGGGCGTTACGACGAAGCCTGTGCCGAAGGTACGAAGGGCTCAGGTGGTGGAAAGTCCAACGGACCAGGCACAAAGATTTGAAAAAGATGCATTTGCTCATAGGGAGCCAGGGTAGAGCCAACATATGTGAGAAGAAGTGGAGGCCTAGGAAGGAGGAAGATAAGTCTGGACACAAATTTTTGTATGTGATGGACTCCAGCTGGAGCCGTCAGATCACATAAGATGTTAGGCTAAGGAAGGGACAATTGGAGTTAAAGGGCAAGGGCTTGGACTACGTTTTGACGCGCTGAGAGAGTAAGAAAAGGGAGGATTTTGTATAGAAGGCGGAATAGATTAACACATGGAGGGGACCAGGGCAGGACAGGCCTTTTACTCCACCAGGCATTTCCCCCGTGGGCTGGAGCCCTAGGAGGTCGTTGTTGATTGCTCGGGCCACTCCTGTTACCTCTGTCACTTTCTCCTAAGATTCATCGCAGGAGGCTCCGAGAGAGAGAGAGAGAGAGAGGGAGGGTTCAAGAGGTCAAGAGAGAAGGATGGATGGATGGAAAGACAGTGATAGAGCTAGAAGGCAAAGGGAGTGGAGCTGGTTTGAGCATTTCTGTTAGGGAGGCTTTTGGTTTCCAGGCCAGCCTTGCAGAAGACAATGTATTGATCTGGTTGGATAACAAAAGACTGTTAGCAAAGTAAAAACCAAGGTCCAGATAACTTAAACTTCGTGTTGTGGTTGAGCCCCTTTTTTGGCCCACCACGATGTAAAATGTTAAATGGTATGTACTAAGCCACGCAAGGGCCAACTTGCGTCAGCTTGCGTGGCTTGGTTTCATAAGGTAGCGTAACACAGCCCTTGTGCTGTGTTTCTTTACACTCCATTTGGGAGGCGTTCTATGGGTGGAACATAGGCGTTCCCATATATCCACCCATGGAATTTGGCACATTCCCAGATTCAGTAAAAGTAGTAATCTTGGGAATATGCCAAAACTCTACACCTTCCCCAGTGAGGAGTAATGAGGAGAAATAAGTTTACTTCCCCTTGTTACTTCCTCCTTCTATGAATTATGCATTCTGTATCAGACATAGAGAGAGAAAATGTCATTGCAAGACTGTTTTTGTGCAAGAAGATAGTCCTTCCTGCATGAAAACCATCCTGCCCATAACACAGGCACGCTTGTACCATGGTGCAAGGGAGCCTGTGCTGGCGCTAGGCAACCACGGGTGTACCACCACAAGGAGAGAGGTGAAGAGCACTATATCCAATTAGCTATTGCGCTTTTCAGCTCTTTACCATTCACACAATGCAGCACAGCATCTTTGCTTGCAGCCTTGCGTGAGCTTTTGATAAATACGCCCCCAAGGCTGGGAAGCATGGATGCTGGAGAGGGCACGGGTTCTAGACTCAGGGTTTCAGCAAGAGTAATCCTTGCCCAGGACAAGAATCTCTGGTTTATGTGTATCGAGTGCGAGAGAGTTGTAGCAGATCCAGGTGACAACTGCAGTTTTACAGGAGAGGAGCTTTTTATGAACATTTGACGAAAGGCAGTCTGGTCGGATGAGGAATTGGATGTCATCAGCATAGGAGACAAAGGAATATAATGAAAGATGTAATCAAGAGGGCAAGAAGGGCGACGTAGGTGTTGAAAAGAGTGGAGCTGAGAGGGAAGGCCTGGAGGAATCCATGGAGCTCAGGGCGGGAAGTAGATCCGAAAGCAGAGAGGGGAGCTGGTTGACTTCGGCTGGTGAGGTAGGATTTCATCCAAGTGAGCGCTTCATCTCTGATCCCAATCGAGCGAAGGTGAGGAAGGAGTGTGTCATGGCAGACTGTGACGAAGGCTGCAGAAAGGTCGAGTTGAACCGGGCTTTCAGGCCCACCATGATGTACAATGAGACGGAGACCGTTGAGAGCGGTTTACAAACATGGGGGCAGATTTAAGAGCCCATTGCCCCATAATATCGCCACGTTGGTGTCTTTCTTTGGTGATAATGTGGTGATATTATGGCAAAAAGGCTGCACCAGATTTGAAAGTGGTGCAATGCATGCATTGCGCCACTTAGTAACCCCTTCCGCCCCATTATGCTTGCGCCAGGCATAATGGGGAAGATTTCAGAAAAGTGTCGCTGCACCCAGTGCAACACCACTTCCTTGCGCCTCTTAGCACCTCCTACCACCACCAAACATTCGACGCACCATGGCGCAGGGTAGGGGAAAATAGTGTCAGAATGTTTGACGCTATTGATGTACTGCTCAGGGTTAGCAACTCTAAACAGTACATGGGGCCCATTATAACCATTGGTGCGCCCCCTTTTGAGGCCTGCTCTGAGCAGATGTTAAAAATGCAGAAAAAAAGTGGCACAAAGAAATCTTTTAGATTTCTTTGCTCCATGTTTTCGGCCCCCCTAATGGGGGAAAGCGCCCTTACATACATTACGCCTGGCACAGTCATAATGTAGTGCAAGGGGTTACAAAGTGGTGAAATGAATGCATTACGCCACTTTGTAAATATGGTGCAGCGTTTTTGCTATAATATCACCACATTAGCTTCAAAACAATTACGCTAATGTGGTGATATATAGCGCCAGGGGCTCTTAAATCTGCCTCATTGTATGCAAGGGGGTGCGTTGCCCCATTAGGGGGCTGAAAAAATGGCACAAAGAAAGCTAAAAGATTTATTTGCGTCATATTTTTCACAATTTTTAACGCCTGCTCAGAGCAGGTGTTGAAAGGGGGCAGACCATTGTTTAAAATGGGCCCCTATGTGGTGTTCAGGTTAGCTCCAAAATGTTGCCACTAACCCTAAACAGTACATCAATAGCATCAGAAATTCTGATGCTATTTCCCATTACACTGCGCCCTGGTGCGCCGTATTTTAAATATGGCGCACACATGGTGGCAGTTGGGGGGCGCTAAGGGACATAGGAGACTGGCGCTGCACCGGGTGCAGCCCCACTTTTCTTAAATCTGCCCCAAGGTTTCCCTACTATGCCAAGCGGATTGGGAATCGCCAGGGAGAAGATGGGTTTCCACCCTCCCGGGAGTCGTGAGCTGACTTCTTCGATGATTTTGATAGAGAGAGAGCCATAGGACATTGAGAAGACATTGCTAAGAATGGTAGCATCATCGTTGTGTTTTTTAGGGTCGAGCCTGCGTCGCATGCGCTTGCGCATGCGTTTCGCTAAGCGAGACGCTTTTGTAATTAAAAAGGGCTCAGAGCCCTGTCCACGTCACGTCAGTGTTTGTGTTTGGCTTGTGGGCTTGCCTTTTAGAATCTGCTTGATTTCATTAGTGGAAGGGATGCATACGTCATGCCTTTTCCGGTGGATAGCCCTCCTCGAGCGCACCGACCAAGTACTGAAAACATGCATCGCTCGCTGTTTTCTGTCCGGCTCGTGGACTACTTTTTCTCTCTTTTCCCAACGCGATCTCGCTTGGCAGAAGTCGAGCGCTTTACATAATATCGACCCTGTTACACAGTTAATTGCACTTTTTCCGGTTAGTACATAAATGCAATTTTGCCGATAGGTTTCATTACCAGTGAAAAGTCGGGTTAGGAGTTTACAACGCTATCAGCTCTAACACGAGCAAACGCGAGACCCGTTGCATTGCAAATGCTTGTTTAGTGAAGGGACCACTTGGGCATATTTTGTATTTGAAGGAGCTTCGCAGCTGGGTAGGAGGAGGGTACAGAGGTCTGTGAGAGTCAGAATAATGGCGAACACTGTGGCACAAGTCGTGAGAACCAGATTTGGCGGAAAAGAAAAGCTGTAAACATCTTTCACAGGCACCAGGAGAGACATGTGAGGGCCAGGCATTGGAGGGGCCAGTGTGAGGGCAGAAAGACTGAGTGCTAAGAGGGCCAATCATGTGGCAGATGGGGGACACCTAATCCTCAAAGAAAGTGTGGTGTGAGTCAGAGAGAGCGAGAGAGGGAGTAATCTCGGCTAAGACACTGAGAGCACGATGGTAAATAACTCTTGGGAAGATCTGGCAGCGTTTGAGGCCCTGGCAGCAAGAGAGATTAGATGCGCGGGCCTGCCTGATCTGTTTTTATATGTATGTTTTGTGTGCAGAATTATCAAACCTGGTAAATGAGTGAAGAGATGCTGAGTTCAAACAAAGGCTGTCAGAGAACTGGGTACGTGCCAAGAACGACGTTTTTAATCCTGGACTTCATTGAACAAATTGCTGCATTTTTCGAAAACTCTGGCTTCACCTGAGCCAGATGGACTAGAGCACCCGAAGGTAAGTATTTGCACAAGTAAATCCCCACCTGGGTGCAGACTGTTTGGCACACTGAGTGCCCCAGCAAGATTGTGGGTCGGATTTTAGGTCCTCTGAGCTCTAGAAGTGGTAACGCCACACTTGTGGCTCCCAAAGGGTGCGGTGACGCCCGGATGTGGTGTCATAACTTGGGCTGTCCAGGTAAGCGCTTTGCCCACTTTCCCAATAAAAAGGGCCTCGGTACGAAGATGGACACATGTCCAAAGGTCTCATCAATCACAATTTTTAAAAGGAACCTCACACCACTAAAATGATTACTGAGATCTATACCTTGCCCCCCCCCCACTGGTCTTCTGAACTTCTGCGCAACGAAGAAAACAGCATCTTCTTGAAGACTTACATATCCCGTTTTATACAGCGTTCTTTGCTTGCCTGACTATAGATCTATGTCTTGTCCCTGTAAAGTGGGCTCCCACCCTTGAGCAGAGTCTGACATACTATATGGAGAACCTAGATGATAAATACTGGCCCTGACTCAACATCGTATCCTAGATACATGAGCATCTTGTGCTCTACAACCAGATAGGATGCTAGACAGTCAGGGCCCATCCACAAACCGCAGAATGTATATTTTCAGATGGGCAGTAGCCTCATCTTGAACATATTTATGCACATTTTCTGCAACTAGTTCTCCATGCACAGAGGGACATTCTTGCAATGGAAGAGCATGGCCCCTACAGCAGGTTGGGATTTTAAGGTTTTCTTTACACACTGAAGCACTGGGAGTACTTCCATGGCCTTGGTGTCCATCGGCTCCTTTCAGGCAGGATTGAGGAGGGCGAAAAAGAGGCCTGCTCCATTCAAAAGTCCCCCAGCTCCTACCCATGTGGCCAGGGAGCGCATTTTTCTGAGCGGCTCTTAAATAATGTTTCCAGTGCAATATGAAGGGTTTATTCTGTAAGAGACAGATATGAACATCTGCACATCCATGTCTATAGCTGCATGAGCACTGTGGCACAAGGGCCTGAACAGTAAGCTGTGGACATACTTATTCTCTGCCACCACTGTCTTTTTCCCTCCACAGTGCCAGGAAGCACAAGTAATACAAACAAGACGTGGGGAGAGCACAGGCCCTGGTTTATACTTTTTTGAATGAAGGAACCATCACATCGATAGACCAGTGCTTAATTTGCACCAAAGGTTTCTGGTGCTTGGCACCGCCACTTAATTGCCAAGACCAGCACTTATGTCAGTCTGCCACATGGTGGCGCTGTTTGTCTAATTTAAAGGTGAGCAAAACAAGAGATTGTGGTGTGCCCTGAAGCAGCCACACTACCACCAACACACGGCTTGCCAGTTCTATGGTCCAACTCTTGTGCAGGGAAACTTCTGATTCTGCACCAGCAACACAATAAACAACTGGGGCGCATATAATGGCTGCGTGGACTGGACTCCTGACTCCCTCTGTCGTGTGAATCCAACATGTGTCCAACTCAAGTTGCAAAACATTTTGGAATGGACTACAGAACACAGCAGGTATGTAGAGTATGCCATAGATGCAGGGAACCACTTTCCGCTGTTTTGCTCTCACTAAATTGGCTTCAGCTTCAGAGCACGTGGACCTCAAGGTGCTGTGTTTTGAGAGGTCAGGAGACCAAAAATGTTAAACAGAAAGTCGGGATGTATGAAATTTGCTATGTTAGCTTTTGCCAACTTTATGTAGTTTTCTAAAACGTTGCCAAATACATGAAGTTAGCGACTTTTTAAAAAATGATAGTAGGTGAAAAAAGCGTTGCTAAAAAGGATTTGCATGAGAAATAATATACACAGCATTCTTTTTACAGGATAATTCTTCCACAAAAAGTGTTTAGTAAAAAATTCTCTCTTAAAACTTTTTTTCAGGAAATACCCAATGTTTCTGCAAATGGTCTCCTTATTTACCTACATACACCTGAATAAAGGCCTTATTTGTTTCCAAAATCTGAATATAACACTTGTGTTCTAGAGCATAGTGGCAGAAGGCATTGCAAGCTTACTAGCACTTTATAGACTGAATACAGGAAGTGCCTACAGGAGGTTTATTTCCTATCGTTGTTGATCACAAGGCTCCTTGGCTCACTCTGATTGGATAGTTGCTACTGATAACAGCCCCTCCCCCTTTTAAAAAAGAAGATATCTTATAGCCCTGGCATATAAAGCAATGAACTGGCCTAATGTCACGAGGGTGACTTTTGGTCAGTTCTCGTTTTTCAGCATATAGCACTAAGCATGCTGGGATATCCTAGACATACATATAGTCGCGAACGAATACGCCTACAAGTCCTAGAAGCTCATGGTCTTTAGCTTTAATCTCAGGCTAAACAGAAATTCAACCTCCTGGCACAGAGCCTGAGACCCCTAGTACAGCTGTCACGTGGCCCCATGCCACGCATGCCAACTGCAGTCAATGATAGTGTTTCATGAATTAGCAATTTGCATGTTTGTAATTGTAGAGAAGCTCAGAAAATAAAAGATAAAACTACAGGTCACATGGGTAGGCTACTTCTCCAGGGCCCATGGGACTCAAGGCCAAAAGGGCAGTCAGTTCATGTGAGAATGATTCTCTGTTGTCACTGCTCCCACAGGTGCCAGGTACCACTGCAGCTCGTGGACTGCCAACTAAAGTGAACTCAGTACTACGATGCAACTTTCAGAAGGTAGTGAGGGCGAACAGTCGAGGTTTACTCCTGAAAACTAATCGTGGTGTCGACCATGGGATGGGATGAGAACAATGAAAGCAAGTAGAAGTTCAGCCTGTGTAATACTTGCAAATTAAGACTTTTAGTCAAGTTAACTTCAGTTGCCCAGTACAAAAGTTTCTATAGTCAGTACAGGGTTGTCATGTCAGTTCTGCCTGGGAAAGTAGCAGGGAGCATTATGAAAACCGTTCCGCAGAAGGATTTGTTTAAGCACTGTCAAGGCTACCATGAGCAGAGTCTCTAAGGAGAGGTCTAGGCACGGGGCCTGCGGGTGCAGAAACCTGCATAGTTAGTTCTGGTAGTCGCACCCGTCTTGGATCACACACCCTGGTGTGATGGCAAGACTGATCCTTCACCTCCCCAGACAGACTAACATCACCCCGCACCTCAAGAAGCTACTCTGGCCCCCGATCTAGAAGAGATGTCAGTTCAAGATGCTGACCCATGCACAACGAAGGACTAGCATACATCAACAAACGAATGACATTCCACCAACCAACCAGACACCTGTGATCCGCCCACCTTTACCTTGCAGACACCCCCTGGATCTGCAGATCCAACAGCGGAGGATGCTCCTTCTCTCACCTGGCAGCCAAAGACTAGAACAACCTTCCCCTTGACCTCAGGAATGTTGCTTCGCTCCGGGAATTCAAAAAAGGATTCAAGACATGGCTGTTCAAATGAACAGAGCACCGCGAAGCAGCTTGCAACTTCAGCGCCTTGAGACCCTTATGGGTGATTTGCTGCACTTTATAAATCCTGATTGGTTGATTGATTGATGGCTTCCTGCAGGGGAGACTGCCAGCTCCGGCACTCACAGTCATGTGCACATGCGACGAGTGGGAACACTGTTCAGAAGGGGCCATGTCTCTGAGCCAGATCGGTCCAGTGTGAAGGGACAGCCATGTGCAGCACTCCTCGGAGAGTACCACTGTCAGTGGTGGCAGCAAGCAGGGTGCCCACAGTGGCACAAGATGGGGAAAGAGGTGGTGCAGCTTCAGACTAACATTTCAATCTCAATGGTAAGGGCCCAGAGCGCTTTGAAGGCATGGGCAAAGTGGGCCATTACCCTGGGCCCCCACCTTCCAAGGGCCTTCCTAGAAAAGACACATTTCTTTTTATCTAGCTCACCTCAGCTTAGTTCCATATGTGAACCTCTGTCCTCTCAGTTACCTCTGAGTCCCTCTTGATTTCCCAGTGGCATCTTAAGGACTTTTGTGGGCCCTATAAAAAGACATATTTCAATTGTTCTTCTGCGATCCCCATTTCTGAAAGTTTGTTTGGCACCAAGGGAGCTTACATTAGCCGAAAATGGGCAAGTAAATTAGAAAAAGGGGGACCCAAACTATGTCTTGCCCAGGGTCCCAAAAATTCTTAAGACAACACTGTAAGGACTGCTATGCTGGCCAGATGGCTCCACTCATAAGGACACAGTATGTGCAGCATGGAAGTCAAGGGACTGAAGCAGCCTGCGTTTTCAGCACTTGTCCATCTGATAGGCTTATAAATTCTTCTCTCGCTCTCACCTTATGATGAACACAGGACCGGGATCCTCGTTTAAGCGACTGTGATTTTAGGCTGCGTTGGGTAGAAGCAAGAGATCTCCAGCCTCAGCATCAGGTTGAAGTCTAAGGTGATGATGGCGCAAGCTTCCTGCTGCTGGGTCAGTCCTTTCATCTGTGCTGGTACACAGAGCTTCTTGAAGCTCACTGTTCAGCTTTTTTTATTCTAACAATCAATGGCAATCACAGTCAACCCAAGTACCAACTGCATCTTCCTGTAGGTGTTGTTTGGTTTCATGTAAGTCAGCTTTTAAGTGGTGCACAATCCCTCTGGTCTCCTTTCCTGGATGCCAGTAGATTTGCAATAATGCACATCTGAGCTGAATATTTGACACAAAGGTCACTGGAGCATCAGGGGCTGTTGCTGGGCTCAGCTCACCTTGCCAGAGCTGGACGCAGAATGTGGGGATGCTCAGGCAGCCCAGCTTTTTCTAAAGTTATTTCCCATGTGGACACAGTTCATTGTCCATGGTTCCCCTCTCTCAGGCCACAGGCTGGGTTCAAGGAAGGGGAACACTAAGGAATCCTCCTGCTCCAGAGAAGGGGGGGTGGTACTAAAGTAGACAATGTACACACACCTTTCCTACTCAGAGGGATGGAGGGGGTTAAGTTGTGACACATACAGTGATGGTATCAGGTAAAGGCAATAGGCAATCTCTGCTTCTAAGAATCGTTTGTGTGTCTTGGCCCTGTCCTGGGGCTAATAGTCACCCATGTTAAAAGAAGTTCCACTTTGGTTGGACCGTGGGCCTGATTCACAAAGAGCCTCTGCAGTCGTGACAGAGTGCCTGCACTCGTCGTGGAAAGTCCGCAATTAAAAATCGCAGTGCGAAAAGTCTGCCCTGAGCATGGATCATCCACGACAACTGCGGAGGCTCTTTGTGAATTGGGCCCTTGGAGTCTAGGGACCTCTGGATCAATGCTGTGCAGCACTGTGACATCACTTAACGCGACTCCTAATGTGGGCCTCTTGAGCAGGAAAACACACGGGCCCTGATTTGTGGGGATTTGGCATAGGGGAGAGCGGTGAGTCACCTTGCTGCGCTGCCCTGTGTCAAAGTGAAAGGGCAGTAATGCGCAGTATCTATGGCATAAAGCGCATTCTTGTCCTTTCCCCCTGCGCTGGCGCTGTTTCAGCAGCCTAGCGCCAATGCAGGCGCCCTTGCACCATGGTGCATTGTGGGCAGGATTGCTTAAGTGAAACAATCCTGAGAGGCATTCGTGTGCTGCAGAATGCAGCACACGTAGGAAGAGGAAAAAAGAAGGAGAAGCCAAACTATTTCTCCTCATTACGCCTCACCTCGGGAGGCGTAAGGTTTTGGCGCATCCCCAGGTTTACATGGTTTTGTAAATCTGGGGATGTGTCAAAATCCATGAGTGTTGCGTGAGAACACCCACCGCAACACTCATCGAACGCCTCCCGAGAGCAGAGTCGCGCTGCCTGGCCTTACTCCATACCTATGAGGCCATTCACATCCATGACAAAGTGGCTTTGCGTGGCCTCATAGATATGATTTTGCAGTCCGCGCCACCAGAGGGTCACAAAAAGTGACGTTTCAGGAGCGCCAGGGGCTCATAAATATTCCCCACTGTGTCTGGCAGGATGATGATCCATAAAACAGGATGGCCTCTGCTCCAGGGACTCCCATCCGTAGCTGTTGGATGAAATGTCAGGGCTGGCTGGAGGTAGCGCACAGGTTACAACATTTAGGGCCTGATATAGAGTTTGGCGGAGGGTTTACTCCATCACAAACATGACGGATATCCCGTCGCTATATGACAATCTCCAAGGATATAATGGGATCGTAATACGCCGGAAAGGATATCCTTTGTGATGAAGTATTCCCCTCCTCCCAGATCTCAATCAGGCCCCTAATTAGTAATTCAAGGATGCTGCTGTCTTATAGAGACTCCTTCGGTCACCCCAGCCTTTTTAGCCAAGTGAACTGGGAATTGTAGAACTTGCAGTTCCATTCTGGCACCTTGGATATGGGCTCCAATTTCCCTGCATGGAAAGCTCTCAAAGCTCGGGACCTGTTCAGGAATCACATATGCTGTGGTGCGTTCTGCAGCCAGTGAACCTTCAGGTGTGTTTACCTTCATAAAGTCGCACTAGCAGTAAGGCCTCTGGACAAGGCTGTGCCTCAGCTGGTGAACTGCTGCGCAATCCAGCATCTCAGACCTACTTCCACTGCCAAGGTCACACTGAGCAGCACAGACAGAGCCGAGATTTCAGATGAGAACCCACCCCCGTCCTTTATCGAGTTAATCCTCTCTGGTCTGCGTACCCCTCCCACACCACTTGTTCCGTGTTTACCTTCCAGGGATGAAAGGAGGCGCAGGCAGCTTGCAAAGCACACCTTTGCTGCCTGGCTGCCTCTGATGTAAGTGCAGGTAGGGCCGGCCCTCCTCCCCACCGAGGCTTTGATGCCCTGAAAGATTGAGTTGGGGGATTTCAGGCTGAGGGGGAGGGGCGGCCGTGGCTTTGATGATGAAAGGCCGTTTGAAGCTGCTGCATGACATGAGAGAGCAGCAGGTCTGTGTCAGGACCGGGCCTGCAGGTGAGTCACACACACCTGAGTCAGCTGTGCGAGAGGTGGGGGCGCGGTGTGCGCCCCTGCTGGCGGCCTCTGGTAAAGGCAGCCGTAGAATCTCAATATCATGAAGAAGATAGCTGAGGCGGTCAATGCACCTGCTGCAAGTCAGCACAGACACCTGACTCAGCTGTGCGCCCCCTGCTGGCGGCCTCTGGTACACGCAGCCATAGAATCCTCAATATCATGAAGAAGATAGCTGAGGCGGTCAATGCACCTGCTGCAAGTCAGCACAGACACCTGACTCGGCTGTGCGAGAGGTGAGGGTGCGGTGTGCGCCCCCTGCTGGCTGCCTCTGGTACAGGCAGCCATAGAATCTCAATATCATGAAGAAGATAGGGGAGGCGGTCAATGCACCTGCTGCAAGTCAGCACAGACACCTGACTCGGCTGTGCGAGAGGTGGGGGTGCGGTGTGCGCCCCCTGCTGGCTGCCTCTGGTACAGGCAGCCATAGAATCTCAATATCATGAAGAAGATAGGGGAGGCGGTCAATGCACCTGCTGCAAGTCAGCACAGACACCTGACTCGGCTGTGCGAGAGGTGGGGGTGCGGTGTGCGCCCCCTGCTGGCTGCCTCTGGTACAGGCAGCCATAGAATCTCAATATCATGAAGAAGATAGGGGAGGCGGTCAATGCACCTGCTGCAAGTCAGCACAGACACCTGACTCGGCTGTGCGAGAGGTGGGGGCGCGGTGTGCGCCCCTGCTGGCGGCCTCTGGTAAAGGCAGCCGTAGAATCTCAATATCATGAAGAAGATAGCTGAGGCGGTCAATGCACCTGCTGCAAGTCAGCACAGACACCTGACTCGGCTGTGCGAGAGGTGGGGGTGCGGTGTGCGCCCCTGCTGGCTGACTGGCCCTTATGCAGTTAGCCGAGGTACCATTTAACATGTTAAAGATTCCAGTAACATAGGTGGATCGGTCAATGCACCTGCGGCCGATGAGTCCAGACACCTGGCTCAACTGTGCAAGAGAGAGAGAGAGACAGATTCCAGCCCCTGCTGCTGGCCCTCATGCAGTTAGCCACAGTATCCTTTGATATGTAAAGATTCCAGTAAGATAGCTGGGTCGGTCAATGCAACTGCTGCAAGTGAGCAACAGACACCTGACTCAACTCTGCAAGAGGTAGGCATACAGTGCTCAGCCTCTGCTGGCTAACTGGCCCTAATGCATTTAGCCAGGGTACCCTTTAATGTTTAAAGATTCCAGTAAGATAGGTAGTTCGGTCAATGCACCTGCTGCAAGTGAGCACAGACACCTGACAGCTGTGAAAGAGGTAGAGAGATACAGATGTCAACCCCTGCTGCTGGCCCTGATGCAGTGAGCCATAGTCTTCTTTATTATGTTGAAGATTCCGGTGAGATAGGTGGGCCGGTCAATGCACCTGCCCGATGAGTCACAGACACCTGACTCAGCCGAGTGAGTGGATATCCAGTGTTCATCCTTTGCTGCCCGGCTGGCTCTGATGCTCTTAGCCATAATCTCCTGAATCAGAGGCATAAGGAGTGCTGGTGAAGCACTGCAGACCCTGCCAGCAGATCCTCCTGCACACAACCGCAGTATCAATAAACGTGTTGAACATCTGGATGAGAATGCGCTGTAGCCAGTGCACCTGTTGCAGAGATCTCAGTGTATGTTCTAATCAGGGTAAGCCAGTTACACTTGGTAAAGTAACCTGTGCTCACCCTCTGGTAGCTTGGCACAGAGCAGGCAGGTTTCACCTAAGAGGCAATGTGTAAAGTATTTGTGCAACACTCGAACTACCGTAACACGGTGAAAACACCACATAAAACCTCCACACCAGTTTACAAAACTAGGAAATATTTATCTGATTACACTTAAACCCAAACAACAAATATCCAATTACACTTGCCTAGGTTATGATGGTTCAAGCGTAGTATTGAAAATCACATTGCTTAAAAAGATGCTGGTGCTCCTTTTCCGAGAGTTACGGGACGTTTTCTTTAGAGAAGTCCTAGCAAAGCACTCGCAGTTATAGCTCCGATGTGGGCTCCCAACCGGAATGGTTTGCAAGGGATCTTGGCTTCCCCGGCCCCTCAAGATTGGAAGTCAATGCAGGGCAGAATCACACAACAAGCAGCCCAGAACTGAGGCATAGGTCTTCCTGGGTATGCATGCATGGAGGCTGAGCAGTCAGCCCACTTCCCTTACTCACAGTTCCTTGTCGGTGTCTGGACGGCCATGTGACGATGCCCTCAATCGCGGCGGCTGGGCACCACTTTGCAGAATACTGGGAAGCGCTCAACACACGCTGGTCAGGTAGATGAATAAGGGCTACATGCACTGGCTTGGTGAACAAAAAAAGCACTACATGTGCTGAATTGGGAAATGAAGAAGCGCTACACCCGACTTGGCAAACAAGGAAGCGCTTTGCACAAGCTGACTTGATAGACAAAGAAGCGCTTGACACAAGCTGACTTGGTAAACGAAGAAGTGCTCAACATGTGCTGGTCAGATTGAGCGGGTCACACACACAGAGCAGTCAGACCCACGGTTCCTCGAGTCCCACAGCAGTGAAGCGCAGTTGATGGTCCTGAGATTTCCAACAGGGGACAAGCCAACAAGCCCTTGGAGTTACTGGAGATGTCCTTTGAGGTTGCAGAGCAGGAGTAGTCCTTCTCACTGCACAGGCAGTAGGCCAACACACAGAGCAGTTAGCAAAGTGGCAGTCCCTTCAGGTAGCACAGCTCCTCTTCTTGGCTCTGCCCGACCCCAAAAGTGAACTGATTCCTTGGGGTTTGGGGTTTGGGGTCCAATACGTTTACCAAAATTGAAGTGGGGGAGACTTCAAAAGAGGCCTTCGAAGATCACATGATCCGTTCCATTCCTTCCCTAGCTTCAGACACCCTACGAGGGGGTATGAAGCCATTTGTGTGAAAAGAGATGCAGTCCTATACAGGTGTAGGTGCCAGCTCCTCCCTCTCACCTAGCCGAGGAAAACCCATCAGCCAGGTGATGGGTCATCAGAATGCAAATGGCACACCCAAGCTCCCTTTGTGTGTAGCTGTCTAGAGTGAATGCACAAAGTCCAGCTGTCACCTACCCCAGACATGTATTCAGAGACAGGCAGAGGCACATAATGGTTAAATTAAGAAAATGCTAACTTTCTAAAAGTGGCATTTTCAGATTTACAATCTAAAATATGACTTTACCACAATGTTGCGATTTTAAATTGTGAGTTCAGAGACACCAAACTCCACATTTCTATCTCTTCTCAATTGGAAATAACACTTAAAGGATGTTTTAAGGCAACCTGAATGTTAAGATGTGGGAGAGGTAGGCCTTACAGTAGTGAAAAACTAATTGAGGAGTTTTTCACTACCTATAAATTTTAAACTAAAAAGGTACATGTCCAATTTTTTTAAATACACTGCACCCTGCCCTTGGGACTAACCAAGGGTGGCTTATATGTAATAAAAAGGAGGGATTGGACCTGGCAAGTGTGTACACTGGCCAGGTCGAAATGGCAGCTAAAACTGCACCCACAGGTCCTGCAGTGGCAGACCTCGGACATGTTTGAAGGATACAATCAGTGCTGCAGACCACTAGCAGCAGTTTACAGGCCCCGGGCACATGTAGTGCACTTTATTAGGGACTTAAAAGTAAATCATGAGTACAGAACGCTTGCACTTTAGCACTGGTAAGCAGTGGTAAAGTACACAGAATCCTAAAAGCCAGCAAAAATGTGTCAGAAAACAGGGGGTCAGAGGGCAAACAGGAAAAACCACGCCAAGGATGCCAGGACTAACACTATAAGTATGTATAAGAAAGTGGAAAACTGGAAGTGTTTCCTTGTTGAATATATGCAATCAATACAACCCAGATCACATGATTGGTACAATTAGTTTCATATCCCACAACCTCAATTTCTCATGTCTAGTAAAAGAAGGTGCATCTTTGTTTGGCATAGCACAAATGATCGCCGCCGCACCTGCTGCAGTATTGATAGCTACGCACTTGAGAAGGGCCTTAACCCCTGGGGGTTGCATCCTTGGTCCCTTAGTCCTCTTAGGGCAGGATCATGGCCACGTAACCCAGAGGAAGAGACTAATGGCGAAGCACTGGTACCGTGGGCCCTGGTGGAATCAAGGGAAATAACGACCATCCCCACCCCGTCCTTTTGCATGAACAGAAAAATACAGCCATATTTTGGGCTCATTGGGACCAAAACCCATAGGACCATGGTGCCTCTGCACCTGCTACACTATTGATAGCTATGCCCCACACAGGGGCCTATTCCCTGGACCAGTGCTGTCAGGCTTAAGTGAAAGACACTCCTTCTGTGCCTCACAGCACTGGACCATAGCTGCAAGGCAGGAGGAGGATGAGCCTCCCATTAGCCTCATAGCTCTAGATCACGGCGGTGAGGCCCACATGAGAGGGGTCAGTGGCATAGCAATAAGCAACGGGCCCTGTTGCAAGCAAAGTAAATTGGCCACCCATTCACTTTCTAGGCGGTAAAACATATCCAACTTGGGGGTGTTATTCCCTAACACCCCTGAGCAAGGCCTGTTTTTGGGCGGTGGGAGCGGTGCGACCGCACCATGCGCTGACCTCTGGGGGGCGCTGTGTTTAGCAATAACTTCCGAAACTTGCGATTTAAAAGCACCTGCTGAAAAGTTCCTTGTGCGTTTAGCCTTCAAGAAACAATTACAATGTCAAGATACCTTTTGTGATTTATGTTCCTGCTAGAGAGAGAGATGGGAGTTTTGTCTAGTGGCAGCTTTGACTCAACATAAACTAGCATAGAGGGTTAATATGCCTGCTGCAAAAAAACAACTATGGGGCATATTTAAGAAAAGTGGCGCTGCAGACAGTGCAGCGCCACTTTTCTTGCACCCCTTAGCGCCCCCCTAACGCCACCACGTGTGTGTCATATTCAAAGTACGGCACACCATGGCAGTAGTTAGGGGACTAGCGTCAGGATTTTTTATGCTAATCCGGCGCTTTGCAGGATTAGCGTAAAATTTTTTGAAACTAATCTTGCAAAGCACCCAGAGGCCCATTATAACCTATGGAAGCCTCATTTTAATGCCTGCCCTGACCAGGCGTTAAAAGTGCCAGAAAAAAATGACACAAAGAAATCTGACAGATTTCTTTGTGTCATTTTTTTGGCCCCCCCTAATGGGAGGATGCCCCCTTTTCATACATTATGCCTGGTGCAGGCATAATGTAGCACAAAGGGTTACAAAGTGGCAGAATGCATGCACTGCACCACTTTGTAAATATGGTGCTGCGTTTTTGGCCTTCTAACGCCACATTAGTGTAACAAAACGACAATAATGTGGCATTAGAATGGCACCAGGGGCTCTTAAATATACCGCTAGTGGGCATATTTGAAAAAAGTGGCACTGCACCACTTTTCTTGCACCCCTTAACGCTCCCCTTACGGCACCATGTGTGCGCTATACTTAAAATACGGCGCAACATGGTGGTAGTTAGGGGACTAGTGTCAGAATTTTTTACGTTAGCATGGCACTTTGCAGGATGAGCGTAAAGAATTTTGATGCTAACTCTGCAAAGCACCCAGAGCTCCATTGTAACCAACAGATGCTTCCTTTTAACACCTGCTCTGAGCAGGCGTTAAAAGTGCCGGAAAAACGGACGCAAATAAATCTGTTAGATTTCTTTGCGCCATTTTTTTGCCCCCCCCCTAACGGTGGGATGCCTGGTGCAGGCATAATGTAGCGCAAAGGGATATAAAGTGTCAGAATGCATGCATTGCGCCACCTTGTAAATATGGCACAGCGTTTTTGGCCTTCTAATTCCACATTAGCTTAAAAAAATGACGCTAATGGGGCGTTAGAACGGCGCAAGGGGCTCTTAAATATGCCCCTATAATTTATGTGGCTAGCTGAGAGGATTAGTAAAGCCAGCCTTTAAAAGTGCTTTAAAACACATGAATGCATGTGAAAGGGGAGAGATGAGGGGCACATTTGCGGGTGGTAGTGAGTGAAACCGAGGGGGAGGTCATGGGGTGGGGGCGCCACAATAAACTGTCGCACAGGGCGCCACCAGTCCTAAAGCTGGCCCTGCCCCTGAGCCCTGGTTTCACTGCTTAGGCTGCTCGTTGATATCTCTGCACCTGAGAGGGGGCCCTGCCCATGGGCGTTGCAGCCAAGGCCAAGCTCCGTAAAGCCAATGGAGGGGAACCAACACCCCTGGGACCAGGGAGGGCCTCGCATGGGCCTTGCGACGCTGGAACATAACTGCAAGTCCCATGGAAGAGGGTAAGAGGCACAGCAATGGTGTCATGGTGCAAAGTAAACGTTCCCACTATCCCAAACCCCTGCCTGTTCAGAAAAAATACAGCCATAATTTAGGTGACTTGGGCAACTAATTCTGCTGGTGCCTAGTGGCCTGCACCTGCTGCATTATGGATGAATATGATCCTGACATAGCGCCATGTACATAGCGCTTGTACAGCCCTGCGAGCCCCACAGGATGCGCCACCACTCCCATAGGCCTCGCAACTATGGTCTAGGGCAGAGAGGCCCAGGGAAGTGAGGTCCCTTTCTAGGTCCTGGCCACCATGATTCAGAGCTGGGCGACCCGTGGATGGGGCCTTTTCCCTGCGCCTCACAGTCACTGTCCAGCCGTTGAGGACCACAGAGTTCCAGGAAAGCGAGTCCCCTCACATGGGCCACAAAGTGCTCCTCTGTGTCTGCATGGTCCAAGGGGGAGGCCCTCTTCTAGGGTTTGCATCACTGGCACATGGCTGTGAGGCCTATGAAAGAGGAAGAAGTAGCATAGAAATGGTGCGATGGGCCCTGACGCAAAGCAAAAGTGCTATTCCACCCCATCCGCTGGCTGCTCAGCAAAATATAGACATCATTTCTGGACAAATGGCGCCTAATCCACCCCTGGGGCCTGGTGCCAGTGTACCCGCTGCACTGTTGATGGCTATACCCTTCGCTTGGGCCCTGCACCTAGCCATGCTACCACATTGTGAGGACCAGAGGATAAGTGTCCATTCTCCTATCCCTTGCAACAGTAGATGAGCGTTGTAAGGCATCTCAAGCATGGTGTAGTTGGGTCTCCACCCTTAAACCTCATCTCCATCATCTAGAGCTGTGAGACCCATAGGAGAGGGACCTTTCCTCTGGGTCTCACAGCCATGTTCTAGTGTGATGCGTCCCAGAGAAGTGGGGACCAACCCCTTGTGCCTCACAGTCATGGTCTAGTGCTGTGAGGCCCATGGATGGGCCAGGGCTTAGAACTGCAAGGGACAGGGTATGTAGTTCACAGCCCTGGGCCTCACACCCACGGTCTAGCACCGTGAGGCCCGGGGGAGAGGAATGATCCTCCCTTGATTCCCCTTTGCAGCTATGATCCAGTGCTCTGAGGCACAGTTGAGGGAGAGAGAAAAAGAGAAATGCAATTTATGGCATACTGGCACTGGTCCCTATTGTGGAGAGCTAGGTGGGGTGCTCTGTACTCTCAAGGAGGTGGGTGGGAGCGTAGCTGCCTATACTGCCCATGCCTAGCGCCATCCCTGGCAAGTAACAGAGGTGATGGAACAACCACAGGGAAGGCTCTGAGATTGGATGAACTGGTGATCATGTGCGCTGCTGCTGACAGTGACGTAACAAAGGCCCCCACAGCCCCGCAGTGCAGGGGGGCTCCGAGCTTCAGGGAGCTCCTTAGCACAGTACCGTGCAGGTGTCATTGTTAACTTGTTCTTCCTCAAAGAAGCTAAAACAAAGGCTTGCAGTGGAACTCTCAACTATGACTGAAATCGCATCTCATCTACGCTATACCTGGTCACCGAGTCTAAAAGGAGCACGGGGAATATTCATTCATATACTCATCTTCGCTGTGACGCGCCTCGCAGTCGCAAGACAGCTCAGTGAATCTGACTCTAATCGATGGGCTGAAACAAAAGTCATCTAGGACTCAGTACATCACGGCTGTGATGCTTGAGCAGGCACTATATACAGTCACTATACACAGCCACTATTCACAGTCACTATACAAAGTCACTATACACAGTCACTATTCACAGTCACTATACACAGTCACTATACAAAGTCACTATACACAGTCACTATACAAAGTCACTATACACAGTCACTATTCACAGTCACTATACACAGTCACTATTCACAGTCACTATACACAGTCACTATACAAAGTCACTATACACAGTCACTATTCACAGTCACTATACAAAGTCACTATACACAGTCACTATTCACAGTCACTATACACAGTCACTATACAAAGTCACTATACACAGTCACTATTCACAGTCACTATATACAGTCACTATACACAGCCACTATTCACAGTCACTATACACAGTCACTATACACAGCCACTATACACAGTCACTATTCACAGTCACTATACACAGTCACTATACACAGCCACTATTCACAGTCACTATACAAAGTCACTATACAGTCACTATTCACAGTCACTATACAAAGTCACTATACAAAGTCACTATACACAGTCACTATTCACAGTCACTATACAAAGTCACTATACACAGTCACTATTCACAGTCACTATACACAGTCACTATACAAAGTCACTATACACAGTCACTATACACAGTCACTATACACAGTCACTATACACAGTCACTATACACAACCCAAGGACCCCTGCTGTGGTGCAGGAAGTATTGCTGTTCTAATGAACTGAGGCCCACTGGATGCAGGCACCTGTGGTGGTGATAGATCCAGTCTACACTGATGTCCAGTACGCTTGCTCTTAGAGGCCGTGGTTGTCATAGTGTCACTAAACCATCACACTGATGCCTGATACCAGCGGGGGCGTAGCTTGGTCAGTACGACTTGGGGGAGTGAGCTTCAGACTTCCAGACAATCACGCTGGCAAAGCCTGTTAATCATTATATGAGAAGCAGCATATGTTTGGGGGGGGGGGGGGGGGGCTAAGGCTCAGTGGAAAGGGAAATAATTATGAGGGGGGTGCTTAAAACGCAGCGTTTTATACATTGACCCTGTTTTAAGACTTTTGAGCGTGTGTGTCTGTCTGTGTGAGTTTAAAACAATCCCAGGTGAAATCTGACACACACTTTACCATACCAGACTGAAAGCTCATGTACCCAACTATTTATTAAATAATACATTTATTAGGAGGTGTAACACCCCAAACACCCCCTTTGAAGCTAGCTACCAGAGGTTATGCGGGTAGAGATCACCTCTCCGGCTTTCAGCTCCTGCAGCATGCAGCATGCAGCATGCAGCTATCCGCACACAGTCAAGGGAAGATCCGGATCAACGCATGGGAACCACGCCTGCGTTATTCACGCAAGTGGAACCACGCTTGCCTGAACGCAGGGCTTTTTCTCTTCCTTAACCATGCATGTGCTGAACAACGCACGTGTGGTTAAGACAGAGAAAAAGGAAGATCCAACGGGAGAGGACGCGGTCAGGTAAGTGGGGCTGGGGCAAGGTTGGGGGTAATTTTTAGGGGTGGGGCAGAGGGTGAAGGGCTTGGGGTGGTTAGGTTTTTTTTTTTTTTTTTAAGGGGTGGGGTGGGGGCGTTGGTACTATGGTTTTTAGGGCGGGGTCGGGGTTATTTTTTAATTGGGGGGGTTGGGTTTTTAGGGGTGTAGGGGTCAGGGTGATTTTGTATTTGGGGGTTGGGGTAATTATGTTTTTAGGGCACGTGGGGGGTGGGTTTTTAGGGGTGGGGGTCGGGGTAATTTTGTATTTAGGGCAGGTGGGGGGAGTCGGGTTTTTGGGTGCGGGATGGGCAGTTAGAGTAATTTTCCATTGAGGGCGGGTGGGGGTCAGGTTATTAGGGGTGGGGGGTCGTAGTAACTTTGCATTTAGGACCACGTGGGGGGGGGGTTTTAGGGGTGAGATGGGGGTTGGGGTTGTTTTGTATTCTGGGTAGGTGGGGGATTGGGCTTTTAGGGGCGGGTCGGGCTGTTGGGGTAATTTTTCCTTTAGGGTGGGTGGGGGTGGGTTATTAGGGGTGGGGGAAGGGGGATCAGGGTAATTTTGTATTTGGAGCGGGCGGATTTTTAGGGGTGGGGGTTGGGGTAATTTTTTATTCAGGACAGGTGGGAGGGGTCGAGTTTTAGGGGCGGGTGGGGGTTGGAGTAATTTTGTATTCACGGCAGGTGGGGGGTTGGGTTTTTAGGGGGGTGAAGGGGTCGGGGTAATTTTGTTTTTAGGGGTTCGATAGTTTTATTTTTGGGGGTGGGGGTCAGTTTGAGGGCTCAGGGTGGGTGGTGGCATCGGGGTAGTTTTTAAAGGTGGGGGGTCGTGGTAATTTTGTTTTTAGGGTGGGGGGTGGCATGCAACAACCCCGCATGCCGTTTCCACACATGCCAAAAAATCGTTGTAAATGCATGCGTGATAAAGGCATGATTAGAAACAACGTGGTCGTTGTTCCGACCGCGTTGTTCAGGCATGCGTGGTTGCCGCATGCGTGGTTCCATCATACAACCCATAGTCAGGCATGTTTTAATGTCTAACACAGCTGTACTGCCACTGATCTCCTGTATGAGATTTCAAAGAGAAGATCAACAGTAAATAGGTATAGTCACATTAATTCAGAGGCTCTATCTGGTTTCCTTCTTATTCATTCTTTACTAAAAAAAACTCAAATATTTAATATTTTTACAATTCCGTACATTATTTTCAAACAATTTAATTCTACTAAAAAATGAAGTAACCAAAACTTCGACGCAATACCAATTCGAAAATACGGACAATAAAGTAGGAAAGGACCAGGAAAACATTATACTAGGCAAAGTGAAGAAGGGAAGGGACAGATAAAAGTGGGGTGCATGGGACTCCCTGTGTAAGAAAAGTAAAGAAAGAGAAAATAAATGGAAAAAGAAAGCAGACGGAGTAATAGGGTAGGAAAAATAAGAAGAAGGGAAGGTAAAATGAATGAAAATATATAAAATATATATGTAAAGTATATAAACATATATGCGGGGTACACCCGCACCAAAAATGCACTGGCATGACCCAGAGATCTGGCTTTTTGTTGCAAGTGCTTGTTAAAAATGGGGCAGTTGCGACTGTTGCATCCACTTGTCCTAGAAAGAAAACTCCCATAATGAACCAACATGTTGGCTTTCTACACCATGGGAGCTGGGAGTGGGGCCTCTTTCCTGAACAGACCTCGGCAGCAGAGTTAATCTGTACCCTCAAAGGGGTGTGTGATACAAGTAACAGGCACACACAGCAAAACATTGCATAATAATACTTTTGACAACGCGGTATTATTTCTGCTTCATCTAGAAAGCATGCGCACATCTTTACTTTTTGAACAAAAAATATACTAATCCAACAACATGTTATCATAACAGCAAAATAAAACAGATGAAAACCTGAAGGGGCGTGTCTTTATGACAGGGTAAGGCATTCATACAGCAGTATTTCTTAACAAAAAAAGCTATACATTTGCAATTAAAATATTGTCAGATCAACAAAGTAAAAAACATCAAAGAGCATGCAGTGGATCTGAGTTGCAAGTGACGTGTCACACGAACCACTTGGAATTGCATCCCCAAAAGATCATGGGACAAACATCCATCCATGAAATGCCGTAATGAGATGCCTAGCTAAGTCATGGCAGACCATAAAAAAACATGACAGGTAAGAGCTAATGGGGTGGGGGCCGAGAACCCACGCCCCCTCTGTACCGCTTTTTACACCTTTGTAAAGAATTAAACGCCTGGTCTTTGAACATCGAAAGCTGACTGCATTTAGACCTAAAAATGATAAGCATAAAAAGAAAACAGCTAAGTAAGAGAAGAAAAAAATGAGACAGCGGCAAATCTATGAAAATAAACCAGGAGGGAGAAAAGTGGTAAAAAAGAAAGTAAACATTTAAAAAAATTAAAAATGTAAAGTTTAAAATTCCACATATTCCTACTGGGAAGTAAAACAAAGGAGACACAACATCAATAAATGTTCAAAAATTTGAGACAATTGATTTTGTCCTTTGGTAGATGCGTACTTGAAGGAGAGAAGCATGGACGAAAATTCACGGAAATGCCAGGGTCAACGGAAGTGACATCACACGCCCTTTGACCTCCGCTTTCAATCACACACAAATACTTACACATACACACAAATTCACACTTAGATACACTCTCTCTCTCACATAAACACACTCTCACCCGCAAGCACGCACACAACAAACATTTAAAAGCATTTTAACTTACCTGAGTTGCACTGAAAGTGCATATTCCAGCTAACTGTAATACATTTTTAATACACTAACGGTGAATAATAAACTATTATTCACTATTAGTCTGATGAAAAAAACTGGCAGAGAACAAAGAGAGCGGAGCCCCAACTGCTGTCCATAAGGAGGAGCTGTCTCTGTGTCCCTGGCAGTGATTTTGCTTTCTCTGAAGCCAGGGGTTGCAAAGGCAGGGCCAGGGGTCGCAAGGAGCAAGCCAGGGGTCGCAGGTGCGACCTCTGGCAAACCCTAAATGACGTCGATGGAAGGGAGTGGTAGTTGTGACTTTTGAAGTAATATTGGGGCAAAAAGCTACTAAGGTTATTTTTCACATATCATTTCAGACATGTTACATCACAGAACTGCATTTTATTTTGATTAACAGGGAGAATCGAAATATAACTTTAAAGCATATGTTGTATCAAGATTTTGTAGCAAGACAGGCTTTAACGAATCTGCATAACAAGATTTGACATCTATGTAACATATTGATAGTTTTTGTACACAATTGATTCGAACATGTCTTTGGAGCTCATAGGGGAGGCTGGGAATTAACAGGCTGCTTGTCACTGACACAAATAAATTCTGGCTATTGCGTCAAGAATTTTCAATTCTATTAAGGACACAGAGGAGAGGATTATGCTTTCTCTTTCTTTACTGAGAAAATCACAGCAGCCAATCAGTGTTTAACATTAAAACAAACTACATATTCCAACATTCCCAGTAATCCATAACCTGCCCAATCCCAGGCCTGCTCTCCATATAAATGTCTCTGCCTCCTTAGTCCTTCCTCTTTCTTTGCAGTAACCGAACAAGATAACCTGCACTCCAAGAATTGGATTCTTCCGACTCCAACGAAGAAAACCGTTCCACAGCGCTAGCGTCTCCCCTGGTACTCAAGCGCCCTTGTTATCCGAGTCTATTAATGAAAGGAAATAGTGCTAATAATCTGCTATTGATGATTAAGAAAAACATGGGTGGGCATCACAATAATACATATGAAATCATCATACATTATTTATAACAGTAATATCTTAATTATGAACACAATTAATAATCATTATCTTCAAAAGGGTGGAATAATCCTCGCCTCTGTGTCCTTAATAGAATTGAAAATTCTTGATGCTATAGCTAGACTTTTTTTTATTCTATGGCAGGACTGGAGGCTTCGGATTATGCTAGTTCAAAGTTGATTCACTACAACAGACGCACCATCAACAATAGGTTTATGATAAAAATCCTTAAATGTAGTGTCAGAAGACCAATCTGCGGCAGCCATAATATTCTGTAAACGAGAACCAGCTCCAAATGACTTAGAAGCCATGACGCAGTGCACAGAATGTGCCTCAAAAGTGGTAATGTCTATACCAGCCTCTCCCAATAACCATCTGACCCATCTGGCCAAAGTGGCTGACGAGAACAGCTTTTGTAAGGAAATGAGTAATTGTCCTCGAACATCTCTGCGAAATTCCCAAGTGCAATCCTCATAAGCCTTCAAACATTTTACAACACACAATTTTTGATGATGGGGAAAAGCCGGGTAAGAAATACATTTAGTAGCAGACTTTGTGCGTCTGGAAATAGTAAAGGAGATTCCCGTAGGAGTAAATTCTCTACCTGCTAAGTCCAGTGCTCTTATATCAGTTACTCGTCTGCATGATATAGGACATAGTAATGCCGTATGTTTGGCCGACAATTGTTTGCGAGATAGATCCTCATCACACAGCCAGTTTCTCAGAAACCGTAGGATAATGTCTACGTCCCATAATGTTGTATATCGAGGTTGAGGGGGTCTAACCATTCTGATGCCCCTCAAGAGCTTAGAAACCAGGGGATGTTCACCTACTGGCTTACCCTCAATATGTGGATGTCCTGCAGCAATTGCAGACCTGAAGTTATTAATGGTTCTATAAGCCAAACCCTGAGTGGCTAAATACGACAGAAAATAGACGATTATACTAATGTGGGCCCCCAAGTGATCAATACTTCGCTCACTGCTCCAACTCATCCATCGCTTCCAAGAAGCTTCGTATCTTTTATGGGTTGAAGGAGCCCAGGATTGGGATAAGAAGAACATAGCGTCACTCAAAATGCCCAGCATTTGCAAACATCTCCTGAAAGTCTCCAGGCCATGAGGGACAAGAGTCCCTGCATTATCAGAGGATAAGGAAGTTCCCCCGGATCCAGGAGTAAGGATAGAAATGATGGGTGGAGGATCGAGGATCGGGGAAGCACATGATAGCGACATCTCCACTGGGAACCACGACTGAGCCTTCCAAAGAGGGGTCAGCAGATTAATCTCCGCCAACTGTCTCTTCACCTGAGAGAATACTCTCTGAATCATAGAGAATGGAGGGTATGCATATAGGAGATCCATGGACCAGTCCTGGAGAAAAGCATCTGACCCCAGGGCCTGAGGGTCCGGTCTCCAGCTGTAAAATTGTGGGAGATGAGAGTTGAGTCGTGACGCAAAAAGGTCTATCGAGCACTCGCCCCATCGCATCGTCAGAGGATAAGGAAGTTCCCCCGGATCCAGGAGTAAGGATAGAAATGATGGGTGGAGGATCGAGGATCGGGGAAGCACATGATAGCGACATCTCCACTGGGAACCACGACTGAGCCTTCCAAAGAGGGGTCAGCAGATTAATCTCCGCCAACTGTCTCTTCACCTGAGAGAATACTCTCTGAATCTTAGAGAATGGAGGGTATGCATATAGGAGATCCATGGACCAGTCCTGGAGAAAAGCATCTGACCCCAGGGCCTGAGGGTCCGGTCTCCAGCTGTAAAATTGTGGGAGATGAGAGTTGAGTCGTGACGCAAAAAGGTCTATCGAGCACTCGCCCCATCGCATCGTCAGAGCGAGAAAAAAAATCGACTGATGAAGTCTCCAGTCATTGCCATCCCTCAAAAAGCGAGAGTTCCAATCCGCTATCACATTGGAGCATCCTGAAAAGTATTTCGCTGTCACTGAGATCTGGTGTTGAAGACAAAAATGGCAAAAGTCCTTAGCAATGTCCGCCAGGACTCGAGACCTGGTCCTGCCAAGGCGATTTATGTACCTCACTGCTGATATGTTGTCCATACGTAATAGTATGCAAAAACTGGCCTTGAGAAGTGAGAGGGAGCGAATCGCAAAAGCTCCTGCCAGAAGCTCCAAGCAACTGATCTGAAGGGTAAGCTCTTCTGGAGATCAACAACCTCCCATTTCCAATGCCCCGCTTCAGGCACCCCAACCCCACTGACTGGCGTTTGACTCTATTATTACCTCTGGAGAAGATGCAAATATTGCTTTGCCATTCCAGGCATCCATGTGATCCAGCCACCAATGGATCTCTGATCTGGCCTCGTCCGTCAGAGAAATCTGGTCCGAATAACAAAACCCTTTGCAAAGATGAAAGAATATTCATCCGTTGAAGGCCCTGGTAATGCAGAGGGCCCCAGGATATCGCTTGAATAGAAGAGGCCAGTAGCCCCACAAGGCGAGCAAGGGTTCTCAATGATATAGTCGGAGAGGCAAGGTAACTCTTTCTTGATCAGAGATCATTTTAAAAGAGGTAATCTTAGCTGCGCTTTGATGGAACCTACATGAAAGCCTAATAATTCTATACATTGTAAGGGAATTGTATGAATTTATCAGAAAACCTAGTTCTGGAAGAAGCTGAATGGTCCACGCCAGATGCTATAAAACCAAATCCTTGGTTTGTGCCATAATCAGAATGTCGTCTAGGTAAATGCCTCATTCCCGGAGGAATTGTACTACTGGCCTCAGAAGTTTGGTGAAGCACCATAGGGCCGAAGACAGACCGAACGGAAGGACTGAGAACTCGAACCATAGGTTTTGCCCCAAAAATTGAAAGAAACGACAATGAGGTCCATGGATTGGCACAGTTAAATAGACGTCCTTGAGATCTAGCCGAACAAGCCAATCTCTTTTCTGCAAGAGATCTCTTAACAGATGTATGCCTTCCATCTTGAAATGGCGGTATACTATACAAGAATTGAAAACCTAGTTTAAGACTAGACAGAAACCCCCACCTTTTTTCTGCACTAAAAAGATTGTGCTGACAAAACCTGGAGGATGAGGGGTCATTCTTATTGTCGCCTGTTTGCACAGAAGAGAAGCGATTTTGTCGTCCATGAAAGAGTTTTCTGCTTGGGAAAAATGCAGAATGGGGGACTACTTTGTTGCCTGGGAGGGGAGTAAAACTCCAGTTTGTACCCCTGAACCGTTTGAAGAACCCAAGGATCTTGAGAGATACATTCCCAAGCAAGAATATGCCATTTCTGTCTTCTCTCCAGAACAACCTCTGAAAAGGGTATTATTCTCACCTGCTGTTGCCATGTCTGAGATGTTGACACCCCCTCTGCCACCGCTCCTGTAAGCATGACCTCGGCCTCTCCCATTCTGTGAGGGGTAGAATCCAGAAGTGGCGTGGTAGGAACCCCGACCTCTTTGGAGATAGTTTGAAGAGGCCTGATAGAAACCTCGGCCAGGCGCTCTGCCTCAATAGCGTCCGGCCCTGTGAAAAAGGCCACCGCTGAATACTTTCTTCATTGAGTCCATTGGCCAGAGTTCCCAGTTCTGATGGGGCCATTTCGACTTCAATCCTCATTAGAAAAGATTTACATCATTCCGTGGATATGGCACAATTGGTATTGCCAAGGAGGCAAATAGCTCTTTGCGCCCATTCCAACACCGCTTCAGGGTCTAGTGGCATGTTGGCCTCTTTCGCTTGCACTGCCAATTCCAAAATTTTTGTGATGGGCCCTGCTAAGTCCAATAATTTGTCCTGTAAACCTCTCCAGGTTCGATCCAGGCCCTTCTTTGGGTCTTTAGTAAACTTTTTGAGGAAAGTGGCCATACTAGGGTCCAACTCTGGGGTATCTGCTACCTTGCCTAAGAGAGAAAGACGTGGTCACTCAGATCGCAGGAGTATTACGCACGTCTTTTTCTAAACCTTTACGGATTCGCTCTTGCACCTAGTGCACCACCTCCATGGAGGGTACCCATTCCGTGGATCTTGGGGATGATAATATTTTCGGGTTCGAAAAATAACTTCTTCTGAACTACCATCTCCTCAGTGGTATGATGAGACTTGCGCTTTCGCTTAGTCGGTTGTTTGGGTTCATCCAGTGCTCTGTCTGAATCAGAGGATTGGGGAGCAGAGGTTTAGGATGCCTCCGTGCGTGGTGCTGAGGGGATAGGAAAAATTATCTGAGATTGCAAGGAGTCCCCATGCCCATATTCATGGTCTTTTAGGACCGAAGTGGCCATTTGTGCTAAAATTTCCACTGAGGAAGCAGTCCCCATTGAGACTCTCTGGGCAAGGCCCATGTCAGAAGATTGGGTATCCTGAACCCATGTCTCAGAGGGGGTCCTCCCAATCAGTTCTCTTTGGCCAAACCTCACCAGGGGTTGAGTGAAAGGTTTTAAAGCTTTTATTAGAGCCTGGTTAACAGAGTCCTGTTGACCTGCTGACCTGGGGCCTGTACTAGTCTGTCCTCCTGTTGATTTTCGTATGGAATCTCAGGTTTATCCTGATAAAATTCGTCCTCTTTGGCGTAGTACGCCATTTTATCACAAGAGGGGATGGAGGAGTTCAAAAGGGGGGACAGCCCTTGTAGGATAAAGCAGGAGAAAACTCCTAATCACAAAAGAAAACTCTCAAAACGAACCAAATCATAGTGGAGGGAGCACCTGCACATAAAATCCCCCTAAGGCACAGCCTTTTAATCGTTTATGCACCCCGCCGGGCGTTCAGGGGGTTTCAAACAATGAGCGACATGACATGCTGCAACGAAACGAAACTCTGAGTGAAAAAGACCTCGAAGATCGTTTCGCGCATGCACACATGTAGAAATAGAGAGAGGACTAGCCTCTCAATCCATCACTCACCTGGCCTCAACAAGAGGTCAGCTACACTCTCTGAGCGCCCAGCGGGTGAGCTCCGATAGAACAATAATGCAAGAAACACACAATCGCGAACACCGATCCGAGGGAGAAACCTCGAAACAGAAAAAAGGGGTGCGAAGTGTGTAGAGAGCGGATACAGGAAGGAACAGAGTTCTTCGCGAAGCGTCGTTCCAAACCCCGATCCCGCTCCATGGTCGTACATGTAAATCAATAAACACGCTTAAAATACAGATCAATTATGACAGTGAAATGTTGAGTACTTATCTCTGGCTGCGAGCAGCAAAGAAAGAGGAAGGACTAAGGAGACAGAGACATTTATATGGAGAGCAGGCCTGGGATTGGGCAGGTTATGGACTACTGGGAATGTTGGAATACGTAGTTTTTTGAATGTTTAACAGTGATTGGCTGCTGTGATTTTCTCTGTCAAGAAAGAGAAAGCATAATCTAAAGCCTATGGTCCTGCCATAGAATTCAAAACCACCCTGCCCTGCAATCATAATGTGTCACTGTAGTAAATGTGCACAATCATTGCCTGGTCACAGGGGTCTCCTCAGCTTCCATGGTGGGCTCAGAGTCTGTGGCTTAAAGGGATGTAGCCGAGGGCCCAAGGTCACAGGGCTGAAGGGTAGATGAAGGGCTAGGTGACTTGTCTGCTGCAAACTTTACACCTCCTCGAACAACCACTGCCTCACCCAATACATTTTCCTTGTGGCATGAAACCAGGGTAATGGATATAATGCTGCTTCTGTATGATATGTTCATTCTTGTGATAAGGAAACACTGTCTCCGCTAATCCTGACTTCAGCCCCATTAACAGAGTGCTAAGCCTGCTCATCAAAACCAACAAAACACCCACATACATTCAGGTGGCAAGATACCCTACATATAGCAGTGACATTGTCAGCAGCTGCAATCCGGTTTGTGATCTTCATCCGGTTTGTGATGACCATCAGCCCATTTAGGCTGATCGCATTGCACTTTGAAGGCATGCGTAGGTTTCACAGATGACATAAAGTGCCCCATCAGCAAGTGAAAATGTGTGTGCAAACCTGCTGGAATCCAGCATTGTCCATGTGGAAGTGTCTTTTTGAACAGTGCTGTCTGTGCTACAGCTATGGTCACAGTGGAGCTTTGGAGCTTCAGATTAACTCAGCAGCAGCTCTATTGCTGCTGTGTGAGGAGACCAATTTTGGCCAGCCCTCGGTAATCACTTACAGATAGTGAAGAATAGATACCCAAGTGTTACAAGTTGTGATTCTGGTCGGCAGAAGTATGCAGCCTGTCCAGCAGGAACCATAATCCCAGTCAGGGTAAGTCATCAACACACCCTAATGAACCTGTTCCCACCTCCTGGTGGCTTGGCACAGAGCAGGCAGGTTTAACTTAAGAGGTAAACTGTCAATTATATGTGCAACACTTCAAACAGTAAAATAGTGAAAAAAAGATACCACACCTGGTTAGAAACATAGAGCTAATTTAATGAACAAAACAAGACCAAAACAACATAATTCTGAGAAGTAAAGTTGAAAAAATGCATTTTTAAAGAATAAACTTAGTTGTAGTGCTTAGAAACATAAAGTGCCAAGCAGGGATATCTGGTTGCATAAGACAGGGTCAAATCTGAAAACTCGGTCCGACCGTGATGGAGTACCTTGGTTCAAAGTTGCGTCAACGTCGAGAACAAGATGCGAGGGGCAAAGGATGTGATACACTGGCATCGATCAAGAAGATGTAGGTGATGCATTGGCTCTGAGCCACGCAAAGTCAGAGATGCATCAGGAATGGAGATTGTGCTTTGGGCAGTCGGCAGTGTGGTGTTCCCAACCCTCACAGTAACAGAGATGCACTGGCATCCATGGCTATGAGGTGTCCTGGATCCTTGCAGCAGTGGCAATGCTCGGCATCGATTTGAGATGCGCCAGTTCTGAACTGTGCAATGTCGTTGATGCAAAGTTTTGGACTTGAGCAGTACTTTATACCCACTTCCAAGGGCCCAGGACTGAATTGGCACCACTTGGCAGGGCAATACTTACAGCAAGCAAAGTCCAGGTGCTGTAAGTGATGATTTAGAGGTCATTTGTGCCCCTGAGACTTCAGAAGAATAGGAGGCAAGCTATTGAGCCCTTGGAGTCACTCTGGTTTTGGGTTCAAGAGTTGTGGCTTCAGTTCTTCAGTTCTAGGAGGGCAGCAGGTTAGCACAGTAAGAAAGCAGTCCCTCTAGAGCAGTAGTCCAGTACAGAGTAGCAATCCTTGTAGCAGCACAGCAGTCCTTCTTCGTGGCAGAGTACCCACAGGTCCAGACGTGTACTGAAGTGGTAGTGCTTGAGGTCCAGTATTCATACTTTGATGCCCCGGTTCTAGAAAGTGGAAGAGGCTTCTAAACAATGGCTTTGAAGTAGAGGGAATCCCCTTTCTCTCCTGCCTTGGTTCCAAGCTGGCTTGGGTGACAATATAGTGTTGTGAGGCCTATTGTGAGGAGACAGGCCACAGCCTATTCAGGTGCAAGTTGGGCTGTGCCTAGCTCTGCCCCTTCATCACACCGGTTAATGACCCAGCAGGGTCCACCAAGTTAATCCTAAACTCCCATTGTGTGTGACTGTCTAGAGGGAATGCACAAAGCCCAGCTGTCACCCCACCCCAGTCGTGTATTGGAGACAGGCGGGAGACACACACGGCTAAGAGCAGGAAAATCCTAACTTTCTAAAAGTGGCGTTTTCAAAGTTGCAACAATAAATCTGACTTTACCAATAAAGAAGATTTATTAACACAATTCCATAGGTACTGAACATGATCGATCTACTACTTCCCAATCAGGAATTACATCTTATTAAATGTAATAAAGAATCCCCAATATTGTCCTATGAGAGGGGTAGGCCTAACGGTAGTGAAAAACAAATTCGAGAGTTTTTCACCACCAAGCTATTTAAATCATAAAGGTATCTCCTGCCTTTTATTTACATAGCACCCTGCCCTATGGGCTATCTAATCCTACCTTAGGCGTGACTTATATGTAATAAAAGGAGAGTTTAAGGCTTGGCAAGGGGTTTTCAATGGCAACTTGACATGGAAGTGTAACACTGCATTCAGGCTGCAATGGAAGACCTGGGACATGTTTAAAAGGGCTACTTAAGTGTGTGGCATAATCAGTGCTGCAGACCCACTAGTAGTATTTAATTCACAGGCCCTGGGCACATGTAGAGCACTTTACTAGGGGCTTATAAGTAAATTAAATATGCCTATTAAGTACATACCAATAGGAGAGAGCACATGCACTTAAGCACTGATCAGAAGTAGTGAAGTGCTCAGAGTCCTAAGGCGTAACAAAAACAAATTAATTAAAAAGTGAGGGAAAACGCAAAAGGTTTGGGGTCACCCTGAAGAGAGGGCCAATTCCAACACAAGTGACAAGTGTCTTGATCAATGCTCCACATGATTATGAGGCGTTGCTTACTAACAGAGCGCGAGGCTGTGTTAGCACACTGTGTGATTGTTAGAGACCTATGTGCCTGAAGCCTGTAGTGCTGTAGCCTGTCTTGTGCACCCTGATCTGAGAGGTGTCTACGCCTGAACCCCTGCACAACCACATTGCTTCTTCAAGCAAATGATGATGTGCAGTGTTTGTGCCCTCTGCCTTTCCTTCTTCAATTCTTCAAGTGACTGATAACCATGCATGCACATTTGCCACAACCTTGATGCTCTGAATCATTGCTTTAAGAGACTGATGACCGCGTGTGGTTGTGAGCACTAATCCTCATGACGCACATCATTTCTTCAAGTAACAGCTGAAACTTTGCAATCAAGGTGCCTCCCAACCTACAGTTTCTGTTCAACCAGTCCATCTACATATGAGACTCCTGCAACTCATGCAACAGCTGCCCACACTGCTACTCCAGTCCATGGCAGCTCCCTACACTGCTGTCCTGGTCTATGGGAGCCACCCACACTGCTGCCCTGATCTATAGCAGCCACCCACACTGCTACCCCAGCCCATGGCAGCTCCATACACTGCTGTCCTGGTGTATGGAAGCCACCCACACTGCTGCCCGGTCTATGGCAGCCACCCACACTGCTGCCCGGTCTACGGCAGCTGCTCACACTGATGCCCGGTCTATGGCAGCTGTCCACACTGCTACCCCAGTCCATGACAGCTCCATACACTGCTGTCCTGGTCTATGGAAGCCACCCACACTGCTGCCCGGTCTATGGAAGCCACCCACCCTGCTGCCCTGGTCTATAGCAGCCACCCACACTGCTGTCCGGTCTATGCAGCTGCTCAAAATGCTGCCCGGTCTATGGCAGCTGCTCACACTGCTGCCCGGTCTATGGCAGCTGCTCACACTGCTGCCCGGTCTATGGCAGCTACTCACACTGATGCCCGGTCTATGGCAGCTGTCCACACTGCTACCCCAGTCCATGGCAGCTCCATACACTGCTGCCCTGGTCTATAGCAGCCACCCACACTGCTGTCCGGTCTATGGCAGCTGCTCACACTGCTGCCCGGTCTATGGCAGCTACTCACACTGATGCCCGGTCTATGGCAGCTGTCCACACTGCTACCCCAGTCCATGGCAGCTCCATACACTGCTGCCCTGGTCTATAGCAGCCACCCACACTGCTGTCCGGTCTATGGCAGCTGCTCACACTGCTGCCCGGTCTATTGCAGCTGCTCACACTGCTGCCCGGTCTATGGCAGCTGCTCACACTGCTGCCCGCTCTATGGCAGCTGCTCACACTGATGCCCGGTCTATGGCAGCTGTCCACACTGCTACCCCAGTCCATGGCAGCTCCATACACTGCTGTCCTGGTCTATGGAAGCCACCCACACTGCTGCCCGGTCTATGGCAGCTGCCCAGACCACGTCCTCGGACTATGGCAGCTGTCTACACCACTGCCTGGTCTATGGAAGCCACCAACACTGCTGCCCAGTCTATGGCAGCTGCCCAGACCACTTCCCCGGACTATGGAAGCCGCCTACACCACTGCCCCGGTTTATGGCAGCCGTCCATACTTCTGCCCTGTCCTATGGCAGCCACCCACAGCGCTGCCCGGTCTATGACAGATGCCCACAGCGCTGCCCGGTCTATGGCATCCGCCCATTAATAAGAACAACAAAGGACTCTGAGTTCTAGAGCTTTGGTAACTCGAGCACTTGCCAGCCAGCACTTGGCTAATCTTTGAAGGTTAGTCCCCCCGAATGTAAACCCTACTTGCTCGCCAAGTCAAGTTCATTTACAAAGTCAAGTATTATTGTAGATGCCGTAAAACTACTTAAAGTCACCAGGCAGATTTTCATAATAATAATAATAATAATAATAACAAGAACAAAAACAACAACATTAATAATAATAATAATAATAATAATAATAATAACTGTATATCTTTGTGTTAAAGGGAATCACAGCTTGGTCATTGTATATATTGTGATACTTATTCACCCAAAACTAGACATTGTACCTGCACCATCCCTCAGGAGTCAGCCTTCACTACAAGACTCTGAGGCCCACTGGAAGCCAAAGACCACAAAGGAGGCGCCTGACATTTAGTAAACTTATAGTAGTACTGACAGCAGCAACACTACTTACAAGGTTTGTCTATTTTCCTAGAGTTGTGCAAGCCCCAGAGAGAGTGAATCCACACATAACTGGTCTGACAATGCGTAAGACACTATAATATACAGGAAAAGCCTACATACCAAGTGAACCTGTTAAATGGTATTTAACACTGTGGTTTACCTATTTAAAGACAATGGATATGTATATAGCAAGTAAATTAATATAAACCAAAAATATTGATCAATATTATCGGTTTTTAACAATAGATTTGCTATATGCTTATCCATTGTCTTTAAATCAATCCCCAGGAAACCACTGTTTTGAATATTGACAATGTTCAAGATTCATGACCCCAAAAGGACAACCCCAAAGGTACTACGACTGCACCCCTATGGCAGGAAAAGCTCTTCATAAACAGCAATCACAGCTCAGTGGTATGATGTCTGAGGTAACTGGGCAGAAGGACAAGGAGGCACTTCTACATCATCACATGCCTTTTGAAGATAGAATTAACTTTTTAAAGTATTAACACACCGTCCATCATTCCATTGCTATCACGTTAATGAGGATCAAATATTCTAGCGGTCTCACCATCTTCCATGAGTTAGGCCTTTACGTCTTGACCAAGATACTCCAGACATTCATCAATGCTCGGATTCCCATCGCAGACTATGGCCCTCATTACGAGTTTGGTGGGCGATGGAGGCCGCCTGCCGTACTCGTATCGCGACCTGACTGCAGTGCGGCCAGAACACCGCCGGACCAATTACGAGTTCACCGCAGGGCCGGCGGTGAACAGGGCCTTAACATTGACGCCAGCTCGTAATCGAGCCAGCGGCAATGTGGCGGTGCGGTGAGTGCAGCAGCACCCGTTGCGCTTTGCACTTCGCGTAATTTGGGCAGTGGAAAGCGCGATGGGGGCTGTCCATGGTGGCCCCTGCACTGCCCATGCAAAGTGCATGGGCAGTGCAGGGCCCTCCTTAGGGCCCCTGGCACCCCCATTCCGCTATCCTTTCCATGCCGGTCCAACCACCATGAAAAGGCTGGCGGATTGGGGAGTCGTAATCCCCGGGGTGGCGCTCCATACAGCGCAACCTTGGAGCATTACAACCGCTGAGACCGCCAGGCTGTCGACTGGTGGCAACCTGGCGGTGTCGGCGGTTGGACTGTGGCAGCTCCCCCACTGTCGTAATGTGGCGGTCGGACCACCACGACCGTGGAGGTCCGACCACTACCACGAGTCTGGTGGTCTTAAGACCGCCAGACTCGTAATGAGGGCCAATGTATCCAGTGCTGTGGATGGTAGAGAGCACATGCATTCTCACTTTGATACTGTAAGGTGGACCATACAACCTCATGGAGTTTACAAATGATAACATAACACTCTTTTATCCTCATTGTTAAAAAGGTTATACGGTCTTTGAAGCCACAGTGTACTGTGTACTGTAAATGCTGTGCAACTAAAAGTACTATCTTACCTGTCAAAAGCGGTTAATGCAAGATAACATAAAAAGGTGGAAAAATGTTTATGATAATATTCAGAAGTGACATATATGGGTCCTCTAGGTACTTATGTGATGCAACTTAAAAGACAACATCAATTTACTAACCACTTTAAACCCCACATGTGCCCACTAGTCTGCCCTGTGTCACACAACCTTCAGTAAAGAGGACCAGATTGAGTAGGTGGAGTGTCAAGAGTTAAAGCAGACAGGACAGGAGACAGCGGGGAGGAGAAGAAAAGATGGTAAATGCAAGTCGCTTCCTCACTTGTTCAGAGATTAGAACTGAACTCATGGAAAATCAACAAAGGTATCACCATCATTCAAAGGGAAATTTTGAGATAGGCCAGTGGAGATGTTTCCTTTGAAACCATTAATATTTGATGAACTCCCCGACTGGAAAATAAGCATAATTCAAACTTGAATCAGAGAAATCAGCATGTCTCTGATATATTTGTTCTTTTCAGGTATGTCTCTGTCTTATGTTTGACAGTAGGAGGTGCTTAATTTATGCATATTGAACTCATAGCTGCATTCATTGCGTCTTCCCAACAGCCACATCCCTTCACCCCTGGAATCCTTTAATAAATTCTCCTTCTCAATATGATCCCTGTTTCTGTAGGATCTCTCTGAGTGTGCGTCTAGTCGTGAGAGATGCATGCCGCAGTGGAGTGCCCAGTAGGGCGCTTGCTGGATGTCACATGCATTGTTGCCGCAGTAGAGCTGCTTGACAGAAACAACCCCTTGGCGTGTGATACTGGGCAAAGGAATTGAGAAAAGACATTGGCACAAGGAGGCAGCCGGGGATGAAAAGGCAGATGGGGACTGGTAATTGGCACATGCAAGGAACAGCCTTAAACCACAAGAACAAACTGAAATAACAGCCTTTATGCCAACCCAGTTAGGAAGCTTCAGGTGAAAGTGCACAGGTGGTGAACTGAGTCAGAGCTCTCTTTCTCTCTCTCTCTAACTCTCTCTCTCTTTCTCTCTCTCTCTATCTCTCTCTCTCTCTCTCTCTCTCTCCCCCTCTCTCTCTCTCTTGTGTGTGCTATATCTTTCAGCTTTGTCTCTGCTTTTCCCACTCTCTCTTTCTGTCTCTGTTTCCTCCTGTCTTTCTATCTGTAGTTATCTGTGTCTCTTGTCTCTCTATCAGTCTTGTACTTCTCACTACCTTTCTCTGTATTTCTTTCTCTCTTTCCCTCCCTCCGTCTAGTTGTCTCTTTCTTTCTCAGTTTTCATGGATCTATTTTCCTCACTCTTTTATGTACCCCTTTCTGACACTGTTCTCCGATGTATCCTTTTTCCCTCACTGCCTCATACTCCCTCTTACTCACTATAGTCATTTTCCCTTTTGACATATTCCCTTTGAGTATCTCTCGTTATTCTTTAAAATTAGTCCATTCATGTCTTCCTCCTTAAACTTCGAAAGACGTTCTCTATACATTTGTGCCACACTTGTTATTTCACCCTTTTCCCTTCTTTCCACAATATTAGAAATTGTGTAATTGTCAAGACAATCATTCATCTATCATCCCCGTGAATTAATTCATAAATAGATAAAAGGCATTGTTACTCGCTAAACTACATCACGAGTCTTAAAATGGAGGAAGAGTAACTTTTCTTCATTATCTCTAAGTTTTACAAAAGTGCCCTCTATGATACCATTAGTCAGAAAGCACTGATGACGACATGTCCATCCAAGATTTGAGATAAGCAGGGATAAGCTGTGCATGTCAAAAAGACAATTTCCCAGAAAATTGAATTAAAAAATCATGGGTTTTAAAGACAGTACACATAAACTGGAACTGAAGTTTGGCATTGTAACTACTATTTTCCCATGCCATTCTAACTGCCACTTTCTTTAACTCTTCTATACTGTCCATTCCAATTAGATGTTTCTATCAATATCTATAAATGCACAGTATATCGCCAAATACGATCATGTCATTCTAAAGAAAATTATGTATTTTTTAAAAATATATACTGTTGTCATTTTGGAAAAAAATAATTCCCATTAAATTTCAACTTGTCATTGTTGGGAAATTCACAAATATTCTTCTCAAATATAGATGCATTGTTGTCAGGAAACACTCTCATTTTGTCCACATGACCCAATTTCAACATTTAGTAAATAAATATGTGCTGTCCCTGAATATCAGCTATTAGTTTCTAAAAATTGGGAAAGTTTGGTCGACTTCCTGAAGACTTTACAAGCAAAGTTTCAATTTCACTCTTTCATACGCATGTGTGCAAATGCCAGGAGTAGCTTCTTATTCTGAGTTGTAGCCAAAAATAACAATCAACAGCCCAAGCTATTGTATACCAGTATCAACCCTTTTATTAATAAATTAAAAGGACTGAGATGCATGATTGGGGCCAGGTGATTCTCAAAAGATTGTGGCCATTTGTCATTAAAGAAAATCTTCATGTGAAGAAATTCAGTGTCAAAACCATGAAGGTTTGCTACATTTTAAGAATCATAACAGAAGGCAAACTTTAACTGGTTAGTCAAATTCAAATCAGCAGCAATAATGCATCAAATAATACCAGTTGCAAGAGGTAAATACATAAGATCACCTTAAAGCAAATAAGTTGCCAGAACCAAAATATAGCTCAGCAGGAGGACTAGCATTAATTGCTCAGTTCAGATCTCCAGGAAATTGGAAGTATAAATCAGAAAGCCTGAGTACAACAGATTCTGAATTGTACAAAAGCAAAATGCATCTAAGTGTAAGTCAGTAGACAGACAAACTTGGAGTCTGCTTTCAAGAAGGTAAGCAGAAAGTCTGGTACATCACCCAAAAAGGGCACATTTTATAGGTTTCAAACAAAAAAAGGCACACTGATTGCGAGGCAGATATTTAATCATAGGGCTGCATTAATAATAATTCATTCTTGCAGATAAATAGTGAAAGAGGAAGATGTGAATCATCAAATAAGAAACGTTTGGGAGCACCTACTTTCACACATAAGTATAATAGTAAATGCAGAACATAATATGACTTTTATGCAGCAAGTGACAAGAATACTCAGTGCAGCTGCTTAGAGCAGACCAAGGCAAAGTCCTTTAGTATGTTGCAGCAACAGTAACCTTCAAAATACTGCATCCTTCTTGAGAAACACAAATTAATACCTTTCAGCCCAGCTAATAAACACCACAAAGGGAATTCTAGTTTGCTTACTTTCTGAAAAAGAAAAACACAGAAGAGAAACATGCACATTGGAAACTCATTTATTTAATGTGAAAAGTCACACATTTTCTGTCAGTGCAAGATGAATGTCAATGCACTCTGACTTTGACCTAGCTTATGGAACAGGCATAATTATTCCAACTAAAACATATTTAAATCAAGCACTATCTTCTATTTCCTAAAGAAAAGCTCTAAAGCATGCGATCAATTCATGGGTGCAATGCACAAAACTGTGTGTGCACCCTGAGCTTCTTTGGTGGAAAGGGCTGTTATGAATCCTTCCCTCTTTAGGTAATGCATGGTCCAGTCAGCCCCTGTTTGACCCTGTATTATTCAGGCCAATTTAAGATCATCCCGAGATGGGTAAAATCTTGGTAGAAATGGCCAAGTGCAAATTCAGCAGTGTGTACAAACTACTCTCGTGCTTCATAAATTGTAATCTGGCTTTCGCCTGAGCTGAGCGGGGCACTGAATCAACTTCTGGCCGCAGAGCCAGCGCTGCTGGTGGCCCTTATTTTTATTGGGTCTTTGACCTACCTTAAAGACTGTATTACTAAAGCTGGGACTGGAGTGCTGGGTGGGGAGCTGGGAGTCTGCTAACACATTGTTCATATCCTTCTTTGCAAGTCCTCCCAACAGGTCATGTACTTTTTACTCCAAGGCTGAGGTGTGGGGGTCTGCAGGAATCTGCTATTGATCCCCTCCTTTTCAACGGAGATTGTTACCCCTCACTAGAGTTGTTGGGGCAGTTGCCCTTGACTACCAGACACTCCATGGTGCTGATATCTAGCTGGTGCTCTATTGGGAGCAGAGCAACAAGGGCTGAGAAGGAGACCTATGCCTATTCCATGGAGATTAACTGCTGGAGAGAGAGAGCATGTAATACATCAAAAGAGGGAAACCTGAAGCATGTCTGCTAGGTCTGCACTTCTATCGCTTCGGCCATCCATGCGGTGGAAGTATAAGATGCCCACCCTTCAGATAGAGCAAAAGGAGATGACCTGTGAGTCTTTAATGTTGCAAACTAAACTGGTGCTAATGAGAACTATTCCCCTCTTTTACATCCACAGGATAGCGCTTCTCTCATCCGCGCCTCTTTCTTATTGGTCCCCGCTATGGAAATGCTTTATATTCTTGTCTCTTTAGTAATAGACCAAATGGAGTTTAATGTTTTCTCTCCTGCCTGTAAAGCAGTTTGGGGCAGTGGTTAGTGCGTAGGACCTGCAAAGAGTACTTGTCAGACATCAATGTCAAACTAAGTTATGGTCGAAGATGAGGTCGGTTGGCCTGACACTTGCATCCCAGGGAACCTTCAATTCTAAACATTGTCGATTAAAGAAAGCTCTTAAAGCAAAAGGTGCCATAGGGCCAACATGATTGTTGTTGCTGGTCTTGTCATTGGATCCTCGCCCTGCTTTAGGGTGCTTAAAGTTTGGTATATAAAAATATTTTTCTAATACAATACATAACACCAAAATTAGAATTAGGTGTGCATATGATTTGCTTTATGTCATGTTCTGTGGTTATAAAATGTTAATTTGCTCTCGTAAAGGATTTACTCACACATATTCTACAAATATGGTGTAATAGTTTGAAAGATCATGTTCTGTGTTTATAAAATGTTAATTTGCAATCATAAACAGGTTTACTCACACAAAATGTTATACACGTACGCTGTAATATTCTGAGTGAGAAAATCTACTCCCAGGACTTTGTACAGGGTGCTTCAAACTAAAGTTACATTGAAAAAGAGAAGAACAAACACAAACCTTTGAAACTATGGCAAGTCATAAACTTTATGGAGGCTCAGTACCATCACATAGATATCAAACTACCTTAAAACTGTATTTTTAAAATTATAATTACATTAATTAGATAATAAGCATATACTCCTACAAAAAACATACATAGTACTATCAAATGGTTAACATTTTTTAATTTGTCATTTTCATAAAAATCTTTGAAATGTTTTACAATCTAATTTTTACTATTTTTAATTCTTTTTCAAAATCTTTAAACGTTTTCAAATACATATAACGAATAATTGTACAACACTGAACAAATAACCCGAACAGTTACCTAATTAAATTGAGAGGTGTGAACTTAGTATAATAACTCCAATTAAACAAACATTAGAAAAGTTAAGAAACTAGAAGAGCAAATTTGCTATCCTATGTACAGTCCCAGACACACTGTTCAAGGACATTAATTAATGGAAGGCCACATTAACCGTTCTAACTCTAATTTATCAAACATTGGGGGAAATGCCTACATTGTGGGCATTTATGATTCTAATTTCAGTTCTCACTCCTGAATCACTTGCTGATTGTGTCATTGCCTCCGATCCTGAACAACGCTCTCCTGCCTTGGACTAGATTAGAGCTATATGTAAAGTATATACATACATACATACGTACATACATACATACTGCTGTGTTTTATCTCCAAACATTAACATTCACAAGAATATCTGTGTGTTTGATATACCTACATACATGCATACATAATACATACATACATACATACATAATACATACATACTGCTGTGTTTTATCTACAGGCAAATTTGCAAGAGTATCTCGTGGGAAGAATTTGTGTTTGACATACATACATACATACATACATACAAACACACAATCACAACCATACATACACATTTGGTGGGAGTAGGATTTACTATTCTAATTTAGGCCAACTAAAATTTGGAAATTGTTTATATTCTTATCTATGGCCTCTATTCCTCACCCCCCTCCTTATACACGTATCTCGTAACCTGTCTTTCGCCCATTCCACTTTCCTCTTCGTATTGGTCTTCCTCCTCTATTCCTCCCTATTCCACCTCTCCTCCATTCTTTTCTCTGTTCCTCCTCTCTTCTCTGTTCGGGGTGTGCACAGGTTTTGTTACTGCAGTGTAGTCATGCAAAACCAAAAATCTAGCAGGCCTTTTTTCTGATACTGCACAATGGTGTAAGTCATAGTAAAAACGACTTCCCTGTCTCTTAATGACCACTTCCTTGCCTAGGAACTCTTCTTCATCTTTTCCTTCTCCTCCTCTACTTTTTTCTCATTTGTCCCTGTGTTTCTCTTCCTCTTCCTCCTGTTCTCGTCTTCCGTTTACTCTATTTCTTCTCTGCCTTTTTCTTCTATTCTTCTTTTCATTCTCCTTTTAGTGCTTCTCCTTCTTTGCTTCCATCTAGTTCTCCCTCACCACCTCCTCTAACTTCTTCCCCTTTCCTTGCTGCTTCTTTTTCTTCTTTGTCTTGCTTTCCTCAGTTTTTCCCTTTTCTTTCTTCTTATTTACCTCTTCCTATTTTCTTTGTTTTCTTCTTCTTCTTCCTCTTATCATTTCACAGTCATCATCCTCTTATTATTCTTCCTCTTTCCCTCTTCCTTTTGTTTCTCTTCCTCCACCTCTTATCTTCACTCTTGTCAACTTTTTTTTGCTCCCCTTCTTATCTTTCTCTTCCTTCTTCTCATGTTCACCTTTCACCCCTACCTTTTCCTTTTCCTTTTTGCTCTTCCTCTTGTATTACTTTTCCTCCCATCTCTTTTCTCTCTTTCTGTGTTCACTTCATCTTGTTTTTTCTCCTTGGTATCTTCTTCTAATCCTCACCCTCTTCTCATTCTCAACCTTTACTCTTCCTCTGCTAATGTATCTCATTACCCTTTTCGTCTGATGTGTTAGTCTTCTTCCTTCTTCCTTCTCCTTTTTCCCTTTCTCTTTCTTTTGTTCAGCGTCCTCTTCTACAACTTCTACCTTTCCTCATCTTTTTCCATTTCATGTAGCTAGTCCTTGCCCTTCTTCTGCCTCAACTTCTTCAACATCCTCCTTCTCTTGGTCCGCTTCCTCCTGCACTTATTTTCTTCTTCCCTCTCCGCATCCCTTTCTTCCTCATCTTCTCTCACGGCATCTCTTCTTTGCCTCTTTTTCCTCCTTTTTCGCCTTTTCTCCACTTCTCTTCATTTTCCATTGTGCTCCTTCCTCCCCCTTCTCCTCCTCATTCACTCTCCTATTTTTAGGGTCGAGCATGCCAGTGCATGCGCTAACGCATGCGTCTCACTTGTGAGACTCTTTTGTTTACAAAACAGGGCTTGGATCGCGTCCGTTGTTTACCATTTGTTGGCATCAGTGCCCTTCTTCTTTGCAGCCCTTTAATTGACCAGCGCACTACGTCACATCCGTCCCTCACATCTGTTCCTTACAGTGGATCAGACCAGACACAGATTGATTTAACTTAATCTGTGTCCGTCTGCTGCTCCCTACATGATTGGGGCACTGTTTTGTTCTTTCACTGCCTCCCAAACAGAAGGCATGTGACTGGAAATCGTGCCCAGCGGGACAAACAAAATTGCAAAAGTCTGTTTTCTATTGTTAACTTTTTTTTTTTTTTGGCTAAGTCTTCTTTTTTCACTTCATACTCACGTTTTCTTTTGTTTTTGCTCGTGGGCGATGCTCTCAAAAGATGACAATTTTTTTTTTTAAATATTGCAAAGAAACATTTTTTCTTTCTTATGTGTAATTTCTGAGATTTTGCTGCAACATATAATTGTTCAGTGCACCTCAATCCACCCCACTGCAATCCACCACCTCCAATCCACACCAATCCTCCCACCTCAACCCACACCCATCCACCACACTCAGTCCAATCCACCCAATCCAATCCACCCCACTTCAGTCCAGACCACTCACCCCAATCTAATCCACTCCAATCCACCACACTGCAGTCCTCCCAACCCACCCCACTCCAATCTGCCCAACTCCAATCCAAAACAATCTGCGCCACTGCAATCCAAAACAATTTGCCCCACTCAAATTCAAAACAATCTTTGCCACTCCATTCCAAAACAATGTGCCCAAATCCAATCTGCCTCACTCCAATTCAAAACAATATGCAATCACTCCAATCTGCCTCACTCCAATCTGCCCCACTCCAATCCAAAACAATCTGCCCCACTCCAATATGTCTCACTCTAATCCAAAACAATCTGCCCCACTCCAAACTGCCCACTCCATTCCAAAACATTCATCCCTCTCCAATCCACACCACTCCAATCCAAAACAATCTGCTCAACACCACGCTTCCCCACTGTAATATGCCCCACCCAACTTTGTCCCACTCCAATTCAAAACAATCTGCCCCACTTCAATCCATCTCACTCAATCTGCATCACTCCAATCTGCTCCAAACCAATCTGCTTCACTCCAATCCAAAACAATCTGCCCCACTCCAATCTGTCCCACTCAAAACCAGAACAATCTGTCCATCTCCAATCCACCCCACTCCAATCCAAAACAATCTGGCCCACTCCATTCCTCCCCACTCTAATCTTCCCCACTCCAACTCACCCCAATCTACCTCACCCCAATCCAATCGACCCCACTCCAATCAGCCCCACCCCACTCCACTCCAATCCAACCCACCCCAGTTCAATCCATCTGCCCAATAAACCTCACCCGAATCCAGTCCACCCACCCTGATTCAATCCACCCACCCAACCCCACCCAAAACCCACCACAATCCAATCCATCACAATCCAATCCACTCCACTCAATCCAATCCACCCCACTCCAATCCAATCTACCCACTGTAATCTAATCTACTCCAGTCCTATCTACCCCTTCACGCCAGTCCAATCCACTGCATTCCAATCCACCCCAATCAATCCCACCCACTCCAATCCACCCTTGAGTCCACCCCACCCCATTTCAATCCACCCACTCCAATTTATTCCACAATATCCACCCCATTCCACTCCAGTTCACCCCGCTCCAATCCACCTGCCCACCCCAACCTACTCCAATCCACCCCACTGTACCCAATCCAATCCACCCCATCCCAGTTAATTCCACCCCATCCAATACACCCACCCTACTCCAATTCAATACACCCCACTCCAATCCAATTCACCCCACTCCAATCCAACTCACACCAAATCAATTGAGTCCATCCCACTCAAATCCAGTCCGCCCTACTCCATTTCAATCCACCCCACTCCAGTCAAATCCACTCCAATCCAATCCAGTGCAATCCAGTCCACCCCACTCCAATCCAACCCAGTGCAATCCAATCCACCACACTCCAATCCAATCCACCCCTCCAGTCTCATCCCCATCATATCCACCCTACTCTAGTGCAGTCTAATACACCAGCTCCACTCCAATTCACCCTATTCCAAACCACCCCATCCTAATCCAGACCACCCCACCTGAATTCAATCTACCCTACCCCAGTCTTATCGCTCCAATCCAATCCACCCACCCCAAACTAATCTAATCCACCCCACTCCAATCCATCCCAATCAAATTCACCTCACCCCAGTTCAATCCACCCCAATTTAATCCAATCCAATCCATAAAATCCAGTCCATCCAGTGAATCCTGTCCCATTCTCCCTATTCCACTCCATCCAGCTCACTCTGCCCCAATTCAATCCATCCCAGTCTACTCCAATCAAATCCACCCCACTACTTCAATCCACTCCAACCTACTCCACCCTATTCCACCTCACTCCATCCCACTGTACGCCACTGAACTCCACACCACTCCACTCTATGACACTGCACTTTACAATATTGTCTGCCACTAAACCACTGAACACCACTCACCTCCACTCAACTCTACAACACTTTACTCCCCCTACTTCATTCAAGGGCACTCTACTCCAACAAATCCAGTCTATGACACTCTACTCCCCCACTCCACTCTAGGACACTCCACACCACTAACCTTTAGCCATGCTCAACAGCAGCCCAACTAGTGTACAACATGTCAAAAACACATTACCAATCCGAAAAGCTCTTGTATAGATGACACAAGACTTATTAGCTTTGCCAATGCTTGTTTATTCTGTTATCCCACGCCTGCCTATTGCTCTGGCCACAGTAACACCACACACCTAGTTCAATGTCCACCTCTGCTATGTCTGTTACACTTTGTTTGCTCTACTCTCTGTTGGGTTTTGATGTGTCCCTCTCATCTACTCACAGTGATGGGCCTTCGCTCTCTCTTGTTGAGGGTCTTTCATGTTACATTCTTCCCTCTAGGGGAATGTTTGCAGGGAGGGTTGTTGTCCTTTTGACAAATGTTGCCCTCTCCCTCCTGACAAAACCCAGCTTGATCTCAACAGCCTTTGAAATGTTTTTAAATCGTTTGTAGCTCATGATTGGCACATGAGCTAATGGTACCCTAAGTGGTAGCTGTACACGCGATGTTAATTAAAGTGGTCTTAAGTACAGACCCTGCACCTGAGTGTCCAGTGGCTACAAAAACAGCACGTGCTGAGGGTGAAAGGGTGCCAGGAGCAAAGTGTGTGCAAAGTTTGTCCAGATTCCTTTTTTTCAATTTGCAAAGTGTTCAAAGATTCGCGGGGTACATTCACCTGAGCGTTTCCTGCATGTTGTTAGATTGTTTTTACTCGAATCAAACACACCCGGAATTGGAAAGTGTGTGTAGAATATTTTTTTTCTCCACGTTTACTTTTTGTGCGACGTTTATGAAAATTGTCTGCCGAATGTATCTATATAGGTTCCATTTTGCGACCTAAATTATTGCAGAAGTCACACTTGCTTTTGCAAATTTTAATAATGCATACATTTTTTAAACTTTTTGAAGTTGTGAGTCTTTCCCTGAAATTGTGTGCTGATGCAAGAAACCAACTTCTCATCGACATACGCCTCGAACTAGAAAACATCCTTCACCCTGCGTGCTTAACAGCTATTTGCAGTTCTCAGCAGGCGGGGCAAATACGTCACAAACATCTGCATTATCTTTCGTTCTACTGTCTGCATTTATATACTTGCAAAAATTGGGCAGTCGGTGTCTTTAAGTGGATGTGGGAGAAGGGATTACAATTGTCATGGAAGGAAAAGAAACGATTAAATTATTCAGTAACACCATCAGTTTCGTCATTGTTCTCAGTGCACACACAGGGGTTCTTCTAGTAACACCAGCAGTTTCATCATTGTTCTCAGTGTACACACAGTGGGTCTTCTAGTAACACCAGCAGTTTCATCATTGTTCTCAGTGTACAGGCAGGGGTTCTTCTAGTAACCCTAGCAGTTTCATCATTGTTCTCAGTGCACACACAAGATTCTTCTAGTAGCACCAGCAGTGTCATTGTTCTCAGTGTACACAGTGGTTCTTCTAGTAACACTAGCAGTTTCATCATTGTTCTCAGTGTGGTTCTTCTAGTAACACCAGCAGTTTCATCATTGTTCTCGGTGCACACACAGGGTTCTTGTAGAATACACTAGCAGTTTCATCATTGTTCTCAGTGCACACACAGGGTTCATCTAGTAACACTAGCAGTTTCATCATTGTTCTCAGTGCACACACAGGGTTCATCTAGTAACACTAGCAGTTTCATGATTGTTCTCAGTGTACACACAGGGGTTCTTCTAGTAACACCAGCAGTTTCATCATTGTTCTCAGTGTACACACAGGGGTTCTTCTAGTAACACCAGCAGTTTCATCATTGTTCTCAGTGTACACGCAGGGGTTCTTCTAGTAACACTAGCAGTTTCATCATTGTTCTCAGTGCACACACAAGATTCTTCTAGTAGCACCAGCAGTGTCATTGTTCTCAGTGTACACAGTGGTTCTTCTAGTAACACTAGCAGTTTCATCATTGTTCTCAGTGTGGTTCTTCTAGTAACACCAGCAGTTTCATCATTGTTCTCGGTGCACACACAGGGTTCTTGTAGAATACACTAGCAGTTTCATCATTGTTCTCAGTGCACACACAGGGTTCATCTAGTAACACTAGCAGTTTCATCATTGTTCTCAGTGTACACACAGGGTTCTTCTAGTAACACTAGCAGTTTCATGATTGTTCTTAGTGCACACACAGTGGGTCTTCTAGTAACACCTAGCAGTTTCATCATTGTTCTTAGTGTACACAGTGGTTCTTCTAGTAACACTAGCAGTTTCATCATTGTTCTCAGTGTACACACAGGGGTTCTTCTAGTAACACTAGCAGTTTCATCATTGTTCTCAGTGTACACACAGTGGGTCTTCTAGTAACACTAGCAGTTTCATCATTGTTCTTAGTGTACACAGTGGTTCTTCTAGTAACACTAGCAGTTTCATCATTGTTCTTAGTGTACACAGTGGTTCTTCTAGTAACACTAGCAGTTTCATCATTGTTCTCAGTGTACACACAGGGGTTCTTCTAGTAACACTAGCAGTTTCATCATTGTTCTCAGTGCACACACAGTGGTTCTTCTAGTAACACCAGCAGTTTCATCATTGTTCTCAGTGTACACACAGGGGTTCGCCTAGTAACACCAGCAGTTTCATGATTGTTCTTAGTGCACACACAGTGGTTCTTCTAGTAACACTAGCAGTTTCATCATTGTTCTTAGTGTACACAGTGGTTCTTCTAGTAACACTAGGAGTTGCATCATCGTTCTCAGTGCACACACAGGGGTTCTTCTAATAACACTAGCAGTTTCATCATTGTTCTCATAAATGAGACAAGCGTACGTTGATTGTGACAAATGATAGTGGATAGCGTCCCTAGTGTGATATTCATGCTATTTACCAGGGTATTTAAATATTTTTTTTAAAAACAATTTCAGCTAAAATATATTTTTGTCACCATTTTAAACAATATATATATTTGTTTTGTCCCTTTTTCCCATCCTTTGGATACCTACTGTATTTTGGTGGTATATAGGTATGGTTTCTACCTGCTGTGAGCTGAAGGAGAATTTGATTTTTTTATTTCCTCCTGCTCCTCTGCCTTTCCCACAACAGAGCTTCTGGCCAGGGCAAGGCCATCAGGGTCGTAGATTGGTCAGTATGATTGGAGGAGGTGGTTGAGTTCAGAGTTTCCAACAATCACCATGGCATATAATGTTTCAATACATTATATGACAAGCAGAGCGCACGAGAGAGGCTTAGGTGCAGCTGAAAGTGAGATGAATGTAGGTTGGTCAGGGCAGTAAGTGAGAGAAAACACAATATCCCATATTTAAGAAAAAGTGGTGCATCAGCTATGATGCGCCCCCCTACCAGCACCTTACGGCACCATGGTAGCACCGTCTTCATAATACATCGCACCATGTTGATCATTAGCACAATAGCATGAACATTTTGTATGCTATTGTGGCGTTTTCCTACACTGGCGTAAGTAATGTTGACTTAGGTTGCTATGGGAGCGTCATTTTAACGCTTGCTCTGAGCATGTGTTAAAAATGACACCAGAAATGGCGCAGTGAAATCTTTCAAGTTTTAGTGCGCCATTTTTGCAGGCCTCCTAACGCCAGAACGGCCCCCCTTGCATACATCATGCCTGGCAGATGCACAATGTGGCACAAGGGGTTACAAAGAGGCACAATGCATGCATTGCGCCACATTGTAAATATGGCATGGTAGAAAAGCCACTTTACCATCACCTTACCATCAAATAAGTGATGCTGTCAGTGCTGAGGTGTCGCTAGGGGCTCATAAATATGACCCAGTATTTTGTCAAATAACCAAGGTTTTTAAAGACTGTCAAAACAGAAAGAGAGAAAGTGTGCGTGCACTTTTGTCTTTGTGAATGGAAAAATTCCCAGTGAAATCCGACTATTCTCCAGAAAATACATTAATTAGGGGGTGTAACACCCCAAAAACAATCCCCCCCGAACACCCCTCCCCCCAACAGCCCCCAAGCTACGTCCACGATGGCCAGGGCATGATATGTGCATCAGAGCATCCCACAGATAATGTAAAATTGACCCTCCTTTCAGGTCTCTGTGCCTGAGTCCAGCTGACCCTGCCTGCATCTTCGACACTAAAGCGACCTTTTTCAAACGTAAATCGCGTCCGCGGCCGCTTCCCGGTATAAATGAATGAAGGATGAAGGCTCTGACGCCATCAGGCAGCAGCGCCTTGAGGTGATGATGCGGGAGGGATGAAGGGGGGTGCTGTGGACCACGAAGTGGGGGGCACGGGTGTAGATGACAGACAGCCGTCTCCTGTCATTTCACGTGGTCTGCTTGTTAAGCCGGCAACCCTTTTACATCGAGGCAGCACTTTTGCTGGTTATAAGATAAATATTTCATTTTCTCTGTGTACATGAATATGTAATTTAGAGCCCTTTCATTATTCAGCGAAACCCCCTGTGCGCAGACTGGCTGGTGTCAGGGGGGCATCTGCGACCCACGGCGGCCTTCGCATCTTCAAAACTCTGTTGTGTGAGTGCAAAACATGGCGGCAGCATCGTATCACGGGCTGAGGTCCAAGGCCCGGTGTACCAAACTCTATTCACAAAAAAATACGCCCTGGACGGCATTTAGGGGTCGCCAGGGGTCTCAGCTGCGACCCCCGGGCCTCAGAGGTGGCAAGTTCAGTGCTGGGAACACAGTCGCAGCTAGTCCTTATGAACCTCTGTTGGGGCTTCACTCTCTCTGGTTTCTGTCAATTCTTTTATCACACTAGTAGTGAACATCGGTTTATTATTCACTGCTAGTGTATTAAAATGAAGTACAGTGAGATAGAATATGCCCCTTCGTTGCAACTCAGGTGAATAAAAATGCTTTTAAATGTTAGTTGTGTACGTGCTTGCGGGTGAGAGTGTTTATGAGGGAGAGAGAGTGTGTATGTAAGTGCGAAATTGTGTGTATGTGTGTGAGCAATGGAAAGCGTGTGAGTAACTGAAAGCGGAGGCCAAAGGGCGTGTGATGTCACTTCCGCTGGCACGTCCACGAAATACGCGCTTGTTACACGCAGATTTGTTTGCAAACAAGGCTTCGTGTTCTGGTGCGGGTGAGCCCGACTCAGAGGCGTGACGCGTCAGTGGTGCTGATTCATTGATGCAAACTAGTGCGACCCTCAAATAGGAAGGGGAATCAACCTTTCACCCCACTTCCTATTGTGTATTCGTACTGTGTCAAAAAAGTCCCTTGTATGAGACGCAAACACTTTTTTTTGGTTAATAAACGTTTTATTAACTTTTCTGCAGCAAACACATGGTAGCTTTGTTCTCCGTCATTAGCATAATCAACATGACATGGAGCAGGTCTCTTGCCTCAATGACATACAGGGACGTGTACAGGGCCTGCAGGGCCAACCCATTACCCCTCCGTCCTCCGCAAAGAATACACCTCACATCTGCAAAAACTTATTTGACTCACAATATGGCTCTATTGCATTGCTCCAAAGTGTTTCAATCAATAATCAAGGCATTTGTAAAGCGCACTAACCCGTGAGGGTCTCAAGGTGCTGAGCGGGGGGCTGCTACTGCTCGAACAGCCAAGTCTTGAGGTGTCTCCTGAAGGTAATTAGGCCTTGGCGACGAGGTGGGAGAACCATCTGCTGCCGGCAGTCGTTCTGTGGATGCGTGAGATGGTGGCGAGGGTGAGGACAGCGGAACGAAGCTGTCGGGTTGGGGTGTAGAAGGAGAGCCATCAGTTGAGGTATTCTGGTCCGGTGTTGTGCAGTGCCTTGTAAGCGTGGGTGAGGAGTTTCAACGTGATTCTCTTGTTGACGGGGAGCCAGTGCAGATCTCTCAGGTGGGCTGTGATGTGGCTGTGGCCAGCACCAGCTGACCAGCACAAATACTGTCACAATGAAACATTCAGGCTTCGTAACTGCAAAATACCTTTACATACCAAAATCTATACATGTTCTTAATCTAAAATAAGGTTTTGAATTGTTAGGTGCCACTGTTTGCTTCGCTAGGGAAGCACTTGAACTTTCTTTTCCATTTTTTACCCTTTCTTTTCTTTTCTTATCACTAGGAGAGGGGAGGACTTTTCTTTCAGAAAGAGGAATAGCTGCACTTTTTCTTCTCCTTAAAGAGTCCCTGCTCTTTCATTTTACATACCTGAGATTGTCGTTTCCACACCGCAATACTCACACTCATGGGGCCTGTAAGGGAGATACATTTTATACCCAAACATCTGGCACTTTTTAAGATGTATGTTCTTATCGATTGATGTTGGTATTGTGTTTTTAACTCGTGTTTTTATCCTGCTCTATAACGCAGTTTGGTTTTTCAGGGATAGAGCTCCTACTTCTGTCATTCTAATCCCATTCGTGCCCTAGGGTAGCTATGACTCGAGCCCCCGCAGGGCACAGTTTTCTGCTAAATAATTTTACTGCAAATGTAATGTTGATATTGTCAATGATGTTACCAAAGATGTCATGAGTGATGTATTATGTGGGGTAATTAGCAGGTCATGGTGAGGGCACAAGTTATAGTTACCTTAAGGCATGAGTAATATTTACTTGAGATAACTCTAACAGGTGAATTTCTATGGTTTGGTACGTTTAAAATGTGATCCTAACTATAACATCCCTGTAACCTTTGGATTTTCAGTGAATTTCTACGATTTATTAAACATAATTTTCATTACTATACTTTAATCCAACCACCACAGTACAAGGCCTTTGACCGTGCGCGGTAGCAGTTGACAGCCCGGGACATAGCAAGAGCTGGCCCTGGGGGGTGGCGGTCCCCATGGCCATCTGTGTTTCCTTGAGGGGTGTTGTGCGCCTCCCCTCCAATGTAAATAGCCCTGGTGGTGGGCCCCAAGCAGTGGGGGGGAGCAGGCAACCCCCACATTACATTTACTTGAAGTCCCAGGGAGGTGGCGGCCCCCAGGGCTGTGGGGCTGAAGTTACCCCCCCACATTACATTTACTTGAAGCTCCATGGAGGTGGTGGTTCCCGGGGCTGCAGGGGAGGCAGGGGCCAGGCAGCCCCCTTCCATTCTATTTAGTTGTAGCCCCGGGGAGATGGCGGCCCTGGTGCTGTGGGAGGCCAGGCGGCGCCCGGATACAGACTTGTAATTCCCCCGGGACCTGGCCCACCGGGGGCTGAATTTAAACAAGTGTGGGAGCCCATGCTTGTTTTTTTTCCAGCAGATCTGCAGATCCTTTGCGTCTCTTGTCGAGTTTTACAAAAAATGCTTTTTTTCCTGGGGTTCGCTCTGGGCCCCCAGCACCAGAGCTAAGGGGTCAGGTTGTCCGTGCTCTGGCCTCTTTCTTTTTTTAAATCTTTTTTTTTCGGGAACTCAGCTGAAGACGAGTCCAGAGATAGCTGCCTTCACTTCTCTGTTGAAGTGTTGGCAGCCAATCATATCTCAGCACGAGATCGGAAGGGTTCACGGAGCCTTCACACCACTATATAAACAAATTTGGATTTTCTTTAATTTCTCAAAAACTACTGAACGGGTTTACACCAGATAACAAAAAGGTTGCTTTCTGGACCAAGAGCTACTTTTCTGCCAAATTTATTGATAGTCAGTAGGTCAGTTAGGACCAAGGTTTAACGAATCATCATGAAATTTTCAAAACTAATAGGACAGTCACTTCAGCTGCTGTGTTGAAAATGTTGGGGTGATTCGTCAGTTAGTGGCCAAGGAAAAGTGGGGCCCCAATTCACTTTTTCCCCATTTTGTGTCAATGGGGATTTTGCATTCTTTAGACACAGCTACAGCCCGAAACTCTGAACAAATTTACACCAGTTTTGGCAGGAAACTAGATCTTGGTCCACAGATCATGCTTTTTGAGATTTAGGGTAAATCTGTTCAGTAGTTTTAGAATTTTTTAAGTTAAAAAATTATAGACATGTAGGGACATTGATCCACTCACAAGGATCTGCAGATCCAGGGGAAAATCAAAGCCCTGATTGGCTGGCCGCAAACTGACAAAAAAGTTTCAGCTGCCACTTTGTTTCTCAAATTGGCCTGGGGAGTGGGAAAATAACTGTATAAAAACATATAAAGAGCGCGGATACAGGTATCCAGAGCCTATTGGACACATATAGGGATCCCTTAGGGACTCCTAATGGTAAAAATATTGCACATTTTCTCCGGGCAATCGCAAATCCGCAGATCCACCATGGGGCTCATCACGGCCCCACAGTGTAAACTTGCAAACGATCCGCGGGTAAAAAAAAATAGAAAAAAAATACACCCACTGCATCCAACCCCAAAGGCCATGTGCCGCGTGGGTTTGGGAGCATGTAGGAGGGTTTGCCATATGGCCTGGCCCTGTAATCTTTTTTTTTTTTTTCATTTAATATATACACATACACACACACACATATATATGTATGTATTTTTTTGAACGACTTTTCACCTAAGTATAATGTCCTTTAAACCTTTGTTTTTTCAGTGAATGTGTAAGAGTTTTTTAAAGTTAAAGTTAAGATATAATTACAATTCCTAACTTTAATGCCACTATGACCCTTTTTTTCAGTGAAATTCTATTTTATTTTTAACATAAAGTAAGATGTCCATCGTCATGCTCGGTGTGGGATAGGCACCTCACAGTCTCCTGTGAATAGCCCCTTGACCGCATGTGGCTTGGGATTGGACACAGGGCCTACTCCCAGAAGTGTATGGCCTTCAGCCATGCATATGGTTGGGAGCTGGTCCTGGCAATCAGCCAGGCCCTGCACCCAATCCCAGGGGGCTTGCATGACTGACTCTGTAATGTTACAATTTAAAGGGTGTTATTTTGAGTAAGCCAAACCTACTGACTTTGTCAAAGGGTCAGAACATAAAAATATAAGAAACTGGCCTAATGACTTTATCAAAGAGTCAGCACATTAACATATACAAAGCAGACACATTTTTCTTTGTCAAAAAGTCACTAATAATCATAATCAAATGTCTATTTCATAAATTCACACATTGCAATTTTTAATAAAGGTGATTGTCATAAAATGTTTCAAGAAAGCCTTATTAAAAAAGCAGCATGTCTTTGAGTCTTTTCTTAACATTTTTCAGGCTACAAAGTGCATCCAGAGAAACCACCACAAGGGGTCCCTGCACTCCAGCTGAAACATATGGCAAGCTCCCCTACAGCCCAGGACACTTACTGTGTTTTATTTAATGTTGCTAGGAGACTGCTGCACTCCCTGCAGCCCACCAAAACATCAAAAATGCTTTGTGGTACCCCTGCTTCTTCTAGGGGCACCACCAGAATCCAAAAAATATAAACAAAAAGCCCTTGCAGGGCATAATGGGGTGCTTCTTAGATCCACTGTGACAATAAAAGAAAATAGATTCATTTTTGGCCCCGAGGGAGGTCCCTCTGGGACACCCCCTCAAATTGGACCTGGGGGTGAGGGGAACAGGATATTTCTATCCTGCCCTATTGTGTGTTTTTTTTTACTCTTTTAATAGTCCTGGGTGGAATTTTTAATTCACAGAATTGGAGGAATTTGGCAACTATAAGTTGCTCTTTTAGTGCAGAGTTACAGACAAATTCCACCATTCACCACATGGTGGATTTTTTTTTTCCCATTGGAGCAACGCAATGACAATGGGAACAATGCATGGCTCCAGCAAGTGAGCTAGTGACTATGAGCAAGATTCTGCATCCCCTACAGCAATTCCTAGTTGCTAGGAAGCCTACTGATTCAATTTTCTAATATGAGCGTTGCATGAGTGGTCATGGTCAGAGGGCTGGTTGTTGAGTAGATTTTCTACTCGAGCAGCAGCAAAATCATCCCAAATAGTTGTGCGCTCTTGCGTACTGCGTGTTGCTATCTGTGCTGAATTCCCCCATGGAACACGCTACTGGCGCTAAATCACAGTGAGAGCAGCACAACAGGCATTTCTTCTGCACAATGGTGGAACTCTGTGAAATCTCACAGAAGTTTTATGTAACTCCGTTGAATTCCGCAGAGGTAAACTCTGTCATTTCTGTTCACCCCTCTTTTAAAAAAAGGAGAGGTGACAGAGTTCCCGGGTACCAAATTAGCCTCTGCTAGGCCTCGTCTGTCTGTTTTCTTCAAAATGCATTTCCCTAGTGGGCTGGAGCCTATGGAGTCCAGTTTTCAGTGCAAGAGGCCGCTCGTGAGATCTTTGTCACTTCCTCCAGCTTCCTCAGATAAATACAGCAGGTTGGGGGGGGGGCAAGTTAAGAGGAAAGGAAGATGAAGGAGATGAGAAAGTGAGGAGGAAGGGAGCAGGCTGATCTGAACATTTTTGTCAGGGCTAACTTTGGTTCCCAGTCTGGCCCTTGCTGCTGCCAGATCTTTGTTGGTGTGGTGGGAGCCAATCAGATAAATCTAGGTTTATTTAGAGATCTGACAGGTGCACGGATCCTCAGCAGCATGAGATATACAATTTTTTTAACCTTAATTTCTTAAAAACTACTCAGTTCCAATCAGGTTTACAGCAAATCACAGGAGCAAGATCAGTTCTCTGCTAAATTTGGTGTAATTCCATTCAGCAGTTTTTGTGGTATCACTGTTCAATTTTCTCATGGAAAAATGAATGGGGAAAAATGTTTTGAGATTCCCATTTTCTCAGTCCTCACTTGACGTATCACCCAAAACTTTCCAGGAAGAGCTCAGGTGGATGACACTTTTTTGTTTAAAGTTTAACGAAGGTTCATCAAATAGTACCTTAGTTATAAGCAAAACAAAAAAAATATTTTCCTATGGAAAAGTTGCCATAAGTATAACTGGTAAGATAGATAGATAGATAGATATGCACTCTATAGAAGGGCTGCATATGTTTGTGTGTATATAGTATGTTTTCTGTTATTTGAATTCTAAAGATGCAATCATGCAAGGCCTTAATCATGTTGAAGATGGGGAGAATATATCACCTCGCTGTCTGGAATAATTTTATAATGTTCCTGAGTATAATTTTACAAACCCACCTGACTCCGTCCCAATTAAATTCATAAATGAGGACATTCCCAACCCCACAACACCCGTCCCTCAAATTTACAATTTCTCCTTTAGTTCTGGGCTGGTCCCAGAGGAACAGAAACAATGAATTGTCAAGATCATTTTGAAACAACAGGCCTGGACCAGGACAAAATGACCAATTATCATCCAATTAGCTTTCTTCTGACAGCTGCAAAGATCCTTGAACAACTTGGCCAGCCAGCTCACAAACCTTGAAAAGTATACAATTCTACATGATTCTCAAGTCAGTTTCTATCCAAACAGAAGTACTGAATATGCCCTGACTGCATTTGCAGACGGCCTTTAAATGGCTGTTGTCCTTGATATCAGTCATGCCTTGATTTTACTGGATTTGTTTGCAATCTTCCATATGGTAGATAATAACATCCTGTTCTCTAGATTTGCTTACTGAGGTATAAAGGGTACTCTGCTGGCCTGGTTGGAATCTCTCCTGAAGGATGAACTCAGAGAGTAATGATTAATGACTGCACATCCCCACCATTTCTTCCACACACTCCTAAACCATTAGGTTCTATTCTCTCTTCATACATATTTAATATTGTTATCCATTCCCAAGCTACATTTTGGATCTGATACATGTGTAGGTGATACCCAACTCATTGTTCAGCTAAATGGGCCTAGTGCCCATCACAATGGTCTGACCGAGTTGCTATGTAACGTTAAAAGAAGGATGGACTCCATTAGCTGAAGATTAAGATGGATAAAACTGAGGTTTTAGTAGTTGGCAACAACCTCACAGTCTGGCCCCCCTCAGTCTGTACTTTTCATTTACACCAAAATACAGGTAAAAGTTTGGATGTCAAATTAGATGCCAACATAATATGGACATATTCCTTTCATCTGCGGAGGCTAAAGTGGATTCCTCCTCTTCTGTGCTCATTGTTTAGGTATTTTAAGAAATAACTTTATAGACTACAAACCATCCCTAACCACGCAGCCAGCTTAGTAACATCAGCATCCCATTTTGCTCCGCTACCTACTTTATTGTAAAGCTCCATTGGTTACCTGTACACAGGGCCACTGGAATTGTGCGATTGTGCAGCCACAGTGTATTTTTGCATAATTATGGACCTGCCTCATTTGCCACATAATCCATCATCTGCTGCATATCTGCAGATTTTAACAAAAAAATGTGTTTTGCAGCTCAAACGGTTCAAAGCTATTAACATTGCAGCAACACGTGTTGCAGCTCATTGGAAAGTGCTTTGCAAAGGTGGACTGGATACCTTTCCATTGCTTATTGCTATGTTTGGGTCTTAAAATGAGGTGCAGCCTTTGCCCAGACACTGTTAACAAGTGTAACAAGCATTTGCAATGCACTAGGTCTCGCATTTTCTTGAGTTAGAGCTATTGGCATTGTAAATTCATAACTGGACTTTTCTTGCCACATAAATTGTTCAACCATGCCTCATAATTTTATCTTTTCCTGCCATATAGTTCCAGTGGTCCATCATTTAACTAAAGCACTTCCATTTACCTTCTTCCTCTATCTTAAAACATATACAATTATCATATAAACCTTTATCAGAAATAAACATTTGGCATTAGAGTGTAATGCTCAAAACACCATAACAAAAATATCACTTTGGACGGATTTGAGGGTGAAAGCAAAGAGAGAGTCAGGAGTAAAGATGAAGGGGATAAGTGGCGTAGTAACGGTGTCATGGGCCCTGCAGTAAGAAAGGAAAATGGTTGACTTGAATTTGGGTAGGAAAATACAGCAGTAATTAGAGTTTATTAAGGTCCATAGGTCTCTGGGCCCTGGTGCCACTGCACCTGTTGCCTCATTGATAACTAGGCCATCAGGAGAGAAAGCGGATGGGGCAGAAAAAGAGAAGCAAAAGGAATATAACAGACAAAAGGGAGAAAGAGAAGGGGTCACATAGAAATAAAGGAAGGGAAAAAAGATTGTGAAAATGAAACCACAACTAAGAGAAGAAACAGAGCAAAAATGTGAGACAAACAAAAAAAGGGAAGGAAACTAGCGAACGAAAGCTAAAGAGGAAAAAATAATGAAAGAAGTGTGAAAAGAAAGAGAAAAAATGAACATTAGAGGAAAAAAGAGAGATGGTGACAGAAACAAGCAGGGAGAGGACCAGGGCACGTATGTACTGAGATATTCCCCACAGAATGGGAAAACCAATTTGACACTTCAGGTCCCGACAAGTAACTTGTGGCTTCCACATAAAGACGGGAAAAAGAGGGGTTTATAGTAAAACGTGAATTGACAGATAAAAATGAGAAAAACACCAGAGAAAGGAAGAAAGATAGAGTAAAAAAAGTGAAAGGACGCATACCGAGTTAAAGGAAAGAGCAAATAAAAAAAGACAAAAAGTGAATGAAGGAAAGACAAAAACAGTGAAACAATGAACGCGTGATAAAGAAAAAAGAGAGGAATGAAACAAGGAAAGAAATAATCAAGTTTTTTGCCAGTTTCAAAGAGGTGGTAGCAAGAGGAAGAGGGAAATAAAAAAAAGGGAGAGGAGTAGAAATAAGCAGTTGAAAGAAAGAGCAAAACTATTAGCATGTGGATTTTAAAAGCTGGAAAGATAAAAGTGGAGGGAGAAAGAAAACATTGAGAGTAAACAGAGTGAGATAGGTGAAACAGACTCTCCCAAACAAAGATGGCAGCTAAGAATAGATTTAATTGGCTCCCCCACGTCCTCAAACATAAGTCAGAGTATGGAGCAGCAGGGGGCACTGAAAGGCTGCAGGAGGTGCAATAGCAGAATTGTATGTGAACCCCAATATAGCAATATTGGGTTGCTTCAGATCAGTTTTGGGGGTATAGACAGAGCTGTGTTCTGGACCAGTACTGGAAAAACAGAAAGGCAGCAAGTGAGGAATGAGAAACGGAGCGCTGTGTAATTCCTGGTATGGAATAATGGGGCGCTGCAGGTTAGGGTTGAGGTACACTGACAGAGATGTATGTGGGCTGCAGTACTGGAATAGTAACACACACACAAGGTCAGAAGTGAGGTGTGTTAATGGAGCTATGTGTGGAACCTAGTATTGGGGTAACAGTGTTGCTGAGTGTTAGCCTGGAGGTGCCCTGCTGAGGATGCTAGAGTGGCCCATTATGGGAGTGACATTGTCTCCGAACCACAGGAGCGAGGATTCCTGAGGAGTCTTGAAGGGTGTGTGTGTGAGCCTTAATACTGACAAGAAATGTGCAATGAATGTTAGAATTGATGGATTGTGGCAGAGCTGTGGTGGTTCGCCTCAACAGTGACATTAGATGTAGGACTTGAGGTGCACTGGCTGAGCTGTGTTTTGCTCTTTTGGGTCCAGTATTGGCTTGGCAGTGGGTCTGAATATTAGAATTGAGCTGCTGTAAAGGAACTGTACGTAAGCAGGATCCCAGTATAGGAAAGGAAGTGACATCGCCGGCATAGAACTGAGGTGCACTGATTGAGCTGCTCCAGAGGTCTTAGTACTGGAGCAGCAGAGTGTACTGACTGTAAGAAATGAGGTGCTCTGGCAGACAGCGTGTGTGCAGTTCTAGCACGGCTTAGGGCTTGCAGTCTGTGAACTGAGGTGCAGTGATGGAGCTGCGCCCAAGGTCCCAGTACTGGAGCAGTAGAGGGTACTGACTGCAAGAACTGAGGTGCTCTGGCAGACAGCATGTGTGGGGTTCCTGGAAATGGCACGGATAAGGGCTTGGATTGAGTGCACTGAGGTGCACTGATGGAGCTGCGAGTGGGATCCCAGTATGGAGCAGAAGTGGGCATTGTCTTTAAGAATTGCAGAGCCCTGGTAGAGCTGGGTGCCTAAGCTATGAGCAATTAAGATAAAAGCCTGATTTATAGCCTTGTTTACAGCTAAGCTCAGAGGAACAATGCTCTGGAAATGAAAAGGGAAGCTTCCCTGGACAGGAGCAGGAAACAATGTTAAAAAAAGTCCCCAACAGGCCAGATAAAAAGTACAAAGCGTAATTACACAGTAGTTGGTCCCTGCTCCCACACAGAAGGAGGAGGGATATAGAGGCAAGACTGACCACTAGCAAGCAAGGATTTTAAAATGACACTGAAACTAACAAATGAAAAAGCTGGAAGTCCACAGAAGTATACTTAAAAGTATACAAGAGGTTGTACACTTACGCTTGACAAAATGAGGAAGTAATACTTTTTGAAAATATGCCACATCACGCCTCATAATTTCCCTAGTCTTACCGCACAATTTAGGCAATCTTGCCAAATCATTTGGCCCTCTCCTGCTGCATAAGCCTAGTGGCCTGCCCACTCATTAATGAATCAAATGTAAAACCCTAAGAATTGTAGATTAAAAAACAACTAGGATCCTCTCCAGATTTTTTTAATTCTAAATGTATCAAATGCACGCATTACCTACACTACATTCAGCATCCTCCATTCTACTTATCGCTGCTCGCTTCAAAATATCTTCTTTTGGTGATAAATAGATTTAGGATTTGACATCTTTACGTTGGAACAACCTGACACGTGGACTTTCCATCATTTTTTATAAAAAAACTCTTATAGGTATGTTTTTCTCTAACTAGTTATCCTGCAGCATTAATCTGATGCGGTCTATTTCAATCACCAATTGATGCTGGAGTGGCCGTCTGACCTACATCAAAATTCCTCTTAACATTTCTGGCTCTGGCCATCCACCCCTCCTTGCTACTGCGTTTTTATTCTTTTTTATGTGCATTTCTTAACGTGTGAGTTTCGGCATATCTTGGAGTCTGTACGTTTGTCTCTCAGTATTTCTCTGTGCACTTGTTAGTGTGTCCGTTACCATGCTTACATATTTCTATCTGTGGTGGTTTCTCTTTCCAGTACTTGTGTGAGTATTGTATGTGCTTCTGTGTAAGGCAGGGCATGCTTTGAAGCTATTTAAGGCCTGCCTGGTCTATTCTGCCTGCCCCAGCCCTTGGATTTACACCAGGTTGTGCGCGTTTTCAGCCATGTCTTTGTCCATGAGTGCTTGATTGTCCTGTCATGAATCCACCGTATAAAGTAGTGCCGGTGTGTAGAAAATGCGTCTGGTTACAAAGGCGCTTATTTACGGGGTTTTGGTGCAGGGCAGTGCAGCAGGCCATCTTCCTGTGCTGCCCTACGCACAAATGAAAGGGCAGGAATGCGTTATAAAATACGGTGCATTCCTGTTCTTTCCCCCTGTGCTGGCACCGATTTGGAACTCTAACACCAAACACACACCCTTGCACCATGGTGAAAGGCATGGAAGTCATTTAGGGGTCACAGTGTGACCTCTGGCTTGCCGTTTGCGACCCCTGGCACTGCTTTTGCGACCGCTGGCCTCAGAGGTGGCAAATTCAGTGCCAGGAACACAGTGGCAGCTAGTCCTGGGCTTCAGTCTGTTTTCTGTCAATTTTGCATCACACTAATAGTGATTAATAATGTATTATTCACTATTGGTGTAATAAAAATGGAGTACAATTAGCTGGAATATGCCCTTCCCTGGCAGCTGAGGTAAGTAAAAAATGCTTTTAAATGTATGTTGTGTGCACGAGTGCATGTGAGAGTTTATGTGAGAGAGAGTGTATTTAAGTGTCAATTTGTATGTGCGACTGATAGTGGAGGTCAAAGCGTGAGTGGTGTCACTTCTGCTACCTCTGGCATTTTGGTGACTTGACGTCCATGGTGCAAAGGTGCATGTGATGCATTCAGGATTGTTTTTGTGCAGGAAGGGGCATCTCCCTGCACAGAAACAGTCACAAGAGGAGTTTTCCTCTTTTCATGTGTGCTGCATAATGCAGCACACATGGAAAGAGGAAAAAAACGAGGCTAAATGAAAATATTTGTCTTCGTTACACCTCACGTAAGGAGGCGAGGCGTAGGGTTTTGGCACACCCCCAGGTTTACGTGATTAAGTGAATCTGAGGCAGCGTCAAAATCAGTGGGTGATGCGTGGGAAAACCCACTGCAATGGCCATGGAAGGCAATGCAGCAACTTGCCTTACTTCATAGCTATGAGGCCATTAAAAGCTACTCAAAGTGACTTCGCATTACCTCATAGACATGAGTGTACAGTCTGCGTGGAAAAAGTGAGGTTCTGGCGGCGCAAGACTCTCGCAAATAAGTTCCTCCGTCTGTATGTATCGTTCCGCTGACTGTGGTGCGTGTCTCTTGATGCGCTCGTGCTCCCTGTGTGCGCAGGCGCGTGCCGGTGGTTAGTGATGGGGCTGCCCGAGTCCCTCGGCTGTAATGGAGGCACGTCGCGTCGCTGCTGCTGGAAAGTCCCACTGCAGCTGCCCAGGGCCCGGGGATACCGCAGGCAGCTGCAGGCAACCACATGAGAGAGGCTTTCAGGGCGAAGTGGGCTCTGCAGCCTGGCAGAGATTAAAGGCTTTTCTTCTCAGCCTCACTCATCAGTGCGGGGCTGATTAGCCCACGCTTGCTTCTTCTCTCGGCCTCTTTTTTCTATTTCCATTCTCTATTTCTTCCCTGCTTGCTTTTCGCTTCGTTTTTACGTTCCTACGATTCTCTTTCCCAGTCTTTCTTTCCTCCATTCATTATTTATATATTATTAATTTATTTTTTATTGTTTAAATGTCCCTTTCCCTCTCCTTCTGCTGTTTTTTTTCTTCTTCATTTCAGGACCCACCTATCAGTCGTCTGTGAGGTGGCCCAGCTGACCAGTTCCTCCCTCTCTTGTAAACATGTCCTCAGGCATCTAAGGCTCCAGGGGGTGGTCAGCAGCACTTTACAAAAAAAAAATATATAAGATAAATGACATGAAAAATTAGAAGATCATCCTTGGACCCCAATATTTCAGAGCAGGGTTTCCTCTCACAAATATTTTGTAAATATGTGAATATTAGGATCATTACTCATAGGCCCTAGTTAGGAGGCAAGGGGTCCGAATTACAAGTTGTGTTATAATTGTCACACTCTCGCGGTTTCCTCCGATAAATTCTGGGAGTGAACTCCTGTGGCAACGTATTGGGGTGAAAAGGACAGGAAAATAAGGCCAGGCTGTGGATTTCGGTGTTCTAAAAATGATTGCACATGTTATGCCTCATTTACTGTTGAAAATATGGAATAGGAGGTTTTTGCCACATATGATAAATACCTCATTCAGGGGTAATATGACCTATTACATACATTTTCAGCGCCATCTAGAACTTGAAAGGAAATATTGCAAATTGACTTTGGAAATATTGCAAACCTGCACTCAAAAAAGTGCATGGAATTATAGGTATGGAAATGTATGTAATAGTTTGCTTATGTAATAAACACTGTGCAGTCCCCGACTGCTCATAGCATCATGTACAGCCCGTACCTTCCTTTCTTTACACAATATGAGGCATCTTTGAGGTGTGGATCAGGGCTGGCTTTAGGGCGGTGCGACCGGTGCAGCTGCACCTGGCACTGATCTCAGGAAAAGGCGCAGTGTTCCAAAATAACTTTTGATTTTAAAAGCACCTGCTGTTTCTTTGCATGTTCACCAGTTTTCAGGCAACAATAAAAATGTCAAGATAACGCAGATGCTTTATGTTTCTGCTAAAGAGACACCAAAGTTCTGTCTAGGGGCAGTTTTGACTCATCACAAAGTAGCAGGTGGGGTTCATGTGCCTGTTGCAAAGAACATCTACATGCAGATGACTGATTGGTAATCCTCATTCATGTGTGCAACATTTCCTATAGACTGATTTACACATGTAAGGTTCGTTGCCTCTATACAACGTGATGTACAGTGCTCTGATACCCTAGGGTTAGTATGAATAGCGCTATAAAACAAAAGGAATGCATGTGAGGGGGGCTGTGGAGAGATGAGTGGCACTGCTGGAAGATGCTAGTGAGGGAACCTGTGGAGAAAGAGGCCATTGAGGTGGGAAGGCGCCAAAAACCAGACTGCCGCACCGCGGGTCGCTAACTCTAAAGTTGGCCCTAAATGGATCCCTGAGTCACAAGCTCTCTGGCTGCACTTCTGAGCTGGCAGGTTCTTCCCCATATTGTTCTTTCCTGCACTCTGGCCCTTGCATAGAAGTCCACACCTCTCAACTCTCTGTACCCTGCTCTGGGTCAGGGCCTGCACGTCTGAGGGCGATGCCTGTATTCAGCTCTGCTGTTGATGCTGGCCCTGTGGCTGTCATCCTGGGGTTGGGATGGTGGGAATGTCCCCTGGATTACAGATTGTGCAGCTCAGAGGAGCTGGGCTGGCTCTACTCCTTGCCAAGTGCACTGGATGGGGGACCTTCCTCCACATCCATGTTTTGTTTAAAGACCAGTGCTTTGTTACAAGAAAAAGGATCACTTTGTGACCTGGTCCAGCTAGTGAAATAACCCAAGGATGTTTAGGAGAACAACCCATCATTGCCTGAGCTTATAGATTCTGTCTCCGAGGTATCAGATGGTGAAAACGATGAATAACACTTCACGGATCCAGGTGGGTAGCGTGGGAAGCGGACATACAGAATTAACCGTGACGGGGCCTCTGTTCCTCTAATGTGCTCATCGTGTTTACTTGCTAACAATCTGTAGGTTTGTTTATTTAGATCTACTGACTTCTGGCTTTGTAGCTCTTGCTCACTGATTTCTTTGCATCAGTCTTTGATATCAAGTTCCTAAAAATCATGATGTGATTGTTTCTCTTATATGCTATGATGTTTGTTACAAACCCATTTGTATCTATCCTATAAAGAGATAAAATCAACATTTAAAAAAAAGTAATTGAAGCAAAACCTATTATATATTACCATACCCTATTCAGGGGGGCCAGGGGCAAGCAGGAACTATTGGCCGCATCCTTGGTGTTTGAAGTTGTTTGCCTCTAATGTCCTGAGGTCTAGCCTACTATGGCCCTTTAAACTGGGACATGTACAACCACTTCTGCACTTGCAAGATCCTTTCCACTCTAAGCATGCACGAAGGATGCTCGGTACTTCAGGAGCAATATATAGCTCCTTCAGCAAGAGGCTGAGGCCTCAAGGGATGTCCCCAACCTCCTGGAACTGTTGTCAGGCAGACATTAGTCCTGCTTGCGCAGCAGTCCTCTGAGCACTCTGCAGAGCACTCCCTTCCTTGGCCATAACGTTGTTGGAGCAGAATAACAAGTGGGGTAGTGGGATCTCTCTTGTAGGGGATGTGTATCCACTGTCTGGAACTATAAAGCCAATTTATGGTGGCTCTTCTTTCTTTCTCCAGGCACTTCTCCAGCCTTGGTGACGAGCGAGGCTTCTCACAGAAGGGGAGTGTCCAATCTGGAGCACCCACAACAGAGGCACAAAGAGGTGTGAGGTTTCTGCTCTCGGATGTCATCTATGTTGAAAATATATATAGTGCTTGGTCGCCGAAGCATCGTGGCACTACCAAGCTCAACCATTGCAATGAATTCTGGGCAGAAGGGTTTAGAATATTTGTTTTTAATGTTTCTTTGAAAAAAGAGAAGCTGGAATCCACTGGAAGAGAGAATTCCAGGTTTTTGACGGGGTGACTGAGGAAGCATGATTGCCAAATCTACAGCAGCAGGTTCTAGGCACATTTAGGAGAAAAGCCATATTAGATCTTAAATGTTAGGCAGACAAGTGAAAGGAACATATTTCTGATAAGAAATCAGATGAATGTTGGTATATGGCTCGGTGCCCAATTGTCAAAGCTTTTTTTTTTTTGGGAGGCAATGCAATCGGGCCAAGATAGGTACAATATGAGTTCTTCTTGCTATGTGGGTGATTAGTCTGGCTGCAACATTTAAAACCAATTGTAATTGGTTAATCGGTGCATCAGATAGTTCAAGATAAACAGCATTTCCTTAGTAAATGCTAGAATAAATGAATGCATCAACAATGGTAATATGGTTCATTGACTCAATATAGTGAAATAAACATCGCAAGACTTTCAGATACCAGAAGCAGGTTTTTGCTATTTCATTGATATGGATTTTCAGTGACATTCAACATACAGGCCGAACACACTCTGACCACCTCTTCACCTCCAGCGACGGAGTCAGGTTGAGCCATGTCACAGGACTCTCCTGGTCCGACAACAGCATCGTCCACTTCACCATTGCCGACCCCCAACACACCACCACCAGGAACCACAGAGCCGACTACTGAAACTGGAGCAGAGTAACCGAATAACAGTGGATGCAGGCCCTCAGCTAATCCAAACCCATGGCCTCATCCAACCTCGACCAGGCCATCCTGAACTTCTTCTCCTGGATCACTGAATGCGCTGACTCAGTTACCTCACTTAAACCAGCCAGAACGAACAAAAATCTCTACAAAAGCTAGCTGGTATACTCCTTGAGCTCAGAGCCACCAAGCGCATCTGCTACACATTCAAGAAACAATGAAACAATATAACTTTTCAAGATAGGCAAAGAGTATTCCAACTGAGCAGCACAAAGAACACCATCCACCGCTCCCAAGAACTCTGCAACACCCTCCATAGGAAGATCGCCACCATCCACAACAACCCCCAATCCTTGATCTCCAACCTCAGCCCTTTCGGCCCCCTCTGTGCACACCAACAGTATGATTGCCACATGGCATCGCTCACCACTCAATCCACCTCAGCCATCATGTCATCCATTCACTCCAGGGCACCCACCAAACCATGCCCACACCACCTGTTCAACCTTAGAACCAACCCCATCACCACAGAACTCACCAGCATCCTCAAAACTTCCATCACCTCAGCAGTTTTTCCGGACAAATGGAAACATGCAGAAATCAAACGCCTCCTGAAAAAACCCTCTGCTGACCCCCAACGAACTAAAGAATTACCAGTTCATCTTTCTACGCACCTACCTGGCAAAGTAATTCAGTAGGCCATCAATCAGCAACTCACCAGCTACGTGGAAGAAGAGAACCTACTGGACACCTCCCAAGCAGGTTTCCATTGCAACCACAGCACTGAGAGCGCACTCCTCACCACCATGGATGACATCAGAGCACTCCTCAACCACGGGAAAACCGCTGCCCTGATCCTCCTCGACCTATGAGCCCCGTTCGACGCAGACTCCCACAACACCCTCACCAACAGACTCCACAGCATCGGATCACAAAACAATGCCCTCAACTGGATTGCTGCCTTCCTGACAGGACACCTTCAGGGCATCCGACTACCCCCATTCACCTTTGCACCCAAGAGCATAATTTGCGGCATACCCCAAGTTTCGTCCCTCAGCCACACTCTGTTCAATACCTACGTGACCCCCCTGGTTGACATCATTAGGTTCCACGGACTCAACATAATTTCCTACACAGACAATACTCTCACTTACTGAAGACCCCTCCACCACCAGAACCAACTTCTGCAATGCCATGACTACCGTAGCTGACTGGATGAAAACCAACTGCCTGATGCTGAACTCCGACAAGACGGAAGTCCTGATCTTCGGGAAAAACACCTCCATTTGGGTCCATAGCTAGTGGCCAGCCAAACTCGGACCCACTCCCATGCCTACAGACTACGCTTGCAGCTTGGCATTATCGTCGACAGTGAGCTGATCATGAGACAGCAGATCAAAGCAGTCCCCTCCTCCTGCTTCCACATCCTCCGCATGCTCTGCAGACTCTTTAGATGGATCCCAACCAACACCAGGAAAACTTTCACCCAGGCCCTCGTCGCCAGCCACCTCAACTACGGCAACGCTCTCTATGCAGGCATGTCCTCCGAGTTCCCAAAGACTCCAGACAATAAAGAACACCGCCAGACTCATCCTGGACCTTCCCTGGCGCACCCACGTCTCCCCCCACCTCAGAAACCTCCACTGGCTCCCCATCCAGAAGAGATGTTATTTCAAGCTCCACACGCACCCCTACAAAACCCCACTTAATCAAGGACCGGACTACATCAACCACCTTCTACACTTCCACCAACCCACCAGGCACCTGCGCTCTTCCTCTCTGGCCCTCAAACATACCCAGAGTCCAGCGCAGCTGCAGCTGCTCTTTCGCCTTCATCGCCGTCAAGGCCTGGAATGACCGACCCCTCTGCCAAAACTGCACCCTCACTGGCAGACTTCAGAAAGAGACCCAAGACCTGGCTGGGTGACAGAGACATCACACCCCCAGCACTTAGATACCCCAGGGGTGACATTGACGCGCTCTACAAATGAATGATTGATCGATACAGCCAGAGGCCTCAGTTTCATAAAGAAGATTATGGAAGTGAAACTTTACACAAGTGGGCCAGTAGGACTTCACTGCAGTGACTCAAACAAAAGGGTCTAATCACACTATGGATTCCAACAAATGTGGTACGCTGCCACTACAGATCGATGTGCTAAAATCAGGGATTGTAGTCCATTGCCAGTGAATTAAGGCATGACACCATCACCGATCGATGTGCTAATCCCATGACAGGGGCAGTAGAACCTGTCAATAAATGAGGGAGTGGTTGGTGCACCCCTTCAGGTCACAGGACAAGTTCAGCGCCTACAGTCCTCTGCACACACACTAGATTAGGACCAAGAATCAAAAATAAGGATACAAGGTACAGGAGTCGAGCACTCGGGGCAGGGGGACATGCCTGTACAGCATGCAGGAAAAATGTCCATCACAACAAATCTCCATAGTGGCAGTCGAAAGGATTGGGCTAGCTAGCAACTGACTGATATCTTGGTTCTTGCTACTCCTAATGAAGATATAATAATAGACAGAAATGTGTCCATTGTGGGTGTAGTTGACTAGGACATCTCATACCTGTTCCGGTGGTCCCTCTTCCTTCTTAGATATGGTAGAAAGATTATATTATCACAATGGCAGTCAGCACCTCCAAAAAAAATTAGAGCTATCCAGGGTCAGTAAAGCCTTTAATCTCACTGGATAGTTCCCTGGTGGGCTGTAGCCCTTGGGCGCAGGTTTTGAAAGGCTTCTGGTGCCCCTGCCACTTCCCCAGCTCCCCCAGGGTGAATTGCAGTAGGCACAGAGAGGCTTCAAAAGAGAAAGAGAGGGACAGGAAAGGCTGTGAGAGGGAGAAGAGGGAAACGAGAAAGACTGGGAGACACTGGATGGCTGGCCCGACAGAGTTTGCCTAAGGAGATTAAGGGGGTAGGGCTGGTTGGATCATTTTTGCCAAGACTGCGTTTGGTTCCCTAGTTTGAACTTGGGGCTATCAGCTCTGTGGGTCCTCCAGACTTCCTTGAATTGATATCAGTCTTTCTATTATGTCTATGGCAGGGGTAGGGATTTAGAGTAGAGAAATACTTCACTGATGATTGGCCTTCCCTGTCCTGCACCCTCCAGCCGCACCCAATAGGGCTTTAATGCACAGACTAACAATGCTAACATCAACACATAAAGGAAGTAACATAACACAAAGTAAACAGAAAGATGGCGAGCTGATCAAGGTTCTAGGACCTGCAACAATGCCATTAGCTGCAGATTGGGACACACCGCTCATGCGACTGCGCACTGCGTGCATGCACACTCGGGCAAGCCCTGAGGTTCTCTACTCTGCCATGGGCTTCTGATTGAGAACTTGTTCAGTATTCAGCACATTGACCAGGTAAACATAGAAACAGGATTTGGGTGAATTGCTTTATCCTTTGCCTATTGCAATTATGTTTTTTATCACAAATTCAATCGTGTGAGATTTAAAATGAAAAATAGTGGTGGCTAATAAACTCAATTCTTTTTGCACAAATGTTGAAAAACTTAAGGAAACTTAACAATTTGGTACATAGCCGTCTCCTGGATTGTTGTAAAATTTGCAGTCAGTATCTAATCGTACACATTACGAATAGAAATGCTTTTGATTACATATTTCTTCTCATTTCTTCTCATCTCACATTAAGACCCAAGTTCTCCTCCTCTGCTGAGATACTGGAAAACAGTCTGATGCCTTGACAATCACGATGAGGGTAATTTGAGTCTAATGAGATCAGCGTGAGATGGGCCCCGAATTCCTCCAGCAAACCAAAAATGTACCCATCCCAACCAAAAAATGCGCGTTCTTTCCTTAGACTGTGTTCCCATGGAGAACAACCAGTAAACAGTGCTCCCTTCTGGGGCTGATGCAACGTGATTGGTGAACTGGAACCGAGGAGTAATCCTGCCCAATCAGCCGAAAGTGCCACAGGCAAACCTGCCTGCATCAGACTCGAGTGTCAATCAAAGTGTGTGCAGGCGCCCCAATCAAACTGCTCCACTCCTGTGTGCTTGGACTCACACACTGATGCAGAGGATGGGATTTTATATGGCACCACCTCATCAACTCACTGACAAAAATATGTTATTACTGCCACATTCAATCATACACTGTATTTGGCTCAGTCTGCTTAGTTTCCCAGCTAGAAGGCAATAGGTGTCCAGTCGGAAGGGGCCACATCCATGTTGTAGTGGTGAGGTACACTGGATGTCAGTGCATTTTTGAGCGAAACTTGCGTGTTTTGGTTTTGTTTAATCATGCAAAAGTTCGGGAAAATTACGCAAAAATACAGGTAACTATCGCTCTATAGCTTAGTGGGAACTGCATCTGTGTGTCAATTTTTGAAGTAAGGATGCATTTCACCCTAAAAAATATTTTTACTGTAAGTGCTGGTATGGGTACATGATATATGTGATGGCATCATTTTGGGAATTTTGCATTTTATTTTGCATAACACGCATCATGCAAAATTCCCAACGTTATGTGAACTGAGCTAGCATAATATAAATGACCCCAGGGCCTAATCTCAAATTATATTTTTTGAGGGGACAGCAGGAACCAAAAATAGAAAAGTCTGTGAGTTGCGGGTGAGGATGTTCCTGAATGATTGACAAATATGTAAAGACTGGAACAAATATGAGCTTTGCTTTGCAACCTTGATGGTGTAATGGAGCTACAGACGTCACTTCCTGTCCTTCTGTGGCATCACTTCCTAGTTCATGGCAGGGAAGGCAGCTCACAAAATGGAGGACAGCATAAAGGGGAAAAGCTTGTAGGATAGTTGGGTTAGCAAACCCAGCAGAAGTTAAAACAATGTTTATAAGAAAAAGCAAATGTTATTTTCAAACTGCAACTTAAAAAAGTTTCAGTTGTAGATTTAATTTATGGAGCCTTCTGAGGAAGGGGCGGCGAGCGGTGAGAGAGCAATAAACTAAGTTTAATGGCATAAACTTCCCCAGCAAGGGAGAGCAGACCGCAGAGGCGAGCAGCCAGCTCTCAACTGACAGGAGGCAGCAAAAATAAATAATTCTATAACAAGAGTGGCAGCGCGTGAGGGTAACAGCATACAGGTAAGAGCAGCTCCAATGATAACATCACAGAAGGCAATGTAACACAGATTCAATGTGAAAGTAGAGTAAAAATAGCGGAACTGTAAAAACGGACAAAAGTAAAACAAACAGCACAATACATCTCCTTCCTTAATAATCTTAATTTAAAATCAGAAGAAATGGTTTCACAATCTCTCTCTGGGGATATCCACATAACCATCAGATAAAGGTACTTTCAAAACATGTTGAGATTCAGGTACTTCCAACTCATGCCTAGATACATCTCCTTGACTAGATTCCCCTTCCAGCGTTTTGTTAGAAATAACTTGTGTTTTCGGATTAGACACACAATCAAGGGAAGAATTGACCGCGGAATTAGTTTCTCCTACAAGAGAAGAAAATTGTGAGCCACCATCTAGATTCTAGAAATTCCTCACATTTGGTTATTTTATCGTCATTCAAACTCTTACTAGCCAACAAACATTCATCAACCTTGGATAATCTGCTAATACTCCACCAGGAATTGTTTTTGAATTTGGCGGAGCATTTACCTAACCTGAAAACTCTGGAAAATTTAGACTCACCTTTCTTAATATGAAAAGTTAACTTGATTTTACCACAATCGCCAACAACTGACTTCAGACAACAGTACTCCACCTTGTCTCCCCTACAGTGATCAATTGTGAGGGCAACGGTGGTTTCAACCTTTTAGTACATATCTTTGAGATCAACAATGGGTAACTCCCACTTAATCCAAGAAGGATTCAGTGAGGCGAGGGGAGCTCCCCTTTAACATGGCAAAAGGTGAGAATTGAGTAAATGGATTGGGCGAGGAGTGATAAGCCCAAATCTTTTCCCCCACAAACGTCTTGACATCAACTTTGTTAGGCAACACTGCCTCCACAGCTGCCACTATAACAGTTTAATCTTTCAACAAGGCGATTCTTATTAAGAGAATATTAGGCAACTCTCAAATGAAATAATTCTTAAAAATGTTTGCAATGCAAAGGAAGTAAATTGTTCACCATTGTTGGTAACAATGTTAGATGGTAACCATCTCTGAGGATACACTCACTGAGAAATAAAATTGCATCCTCAGTGATGGGTTAGGGAATCCATTTGATCTCTACCCATTTGGAGAAATAATCAATGAAAACAAAAACATAAAGGTTGCCCCTGGAAATATTCTCAGAGGGACCCAGATTATCCAGCACTACTTTGTCCCAAACCATATCAGGAAAATTAGTGTGACCAACATCAACCTTATTGGTGACCATTGATTTGTCAGAATTGGAGCAAATAGAGCATTGTTTAATGTAGCCGGAAATTTGGGAATCCATAAATGGCCACCAAAATACGTCTCTCACACAATCCTTAGTAAGAGTTTCACCCAAATGTCCAGAATGTGTTAGACCAATAATAGCATGCCAAACCGATTTAGGTGGACTAATACCCTCTTCAATCATACAAGCATCATTTGCAACAAAAATGGAGTCTCTGACTTTCAAAAAGATTTGCATAGCAGGGGAGAGACGTTTTTCCAGAGGCCATCCTTTATTGGTGAACTCAATGTCTTGTTTTTTAACTCTACATCCTCCTTGACACCTTCCATCCAACCTTCCTTGAAGAATACATTTTCACACAAGGCTACACATCTTCAACAGACACAACCACACATTCCTGAATTACTTCTGTCTTATTGTTAGTGGTGGTATCATGCAATCTAGATAATAACCTAATAATCCTGGGATATAATCAGCAAAAAAATAATATTAGTACATATTGGACTAGATTCTGACTAAGCGAGCAGAAGCCTTGCCTCTACCATTGCCATTAAGCATTGACAAAAGAGGCTTGTGGTCAGTTTTAATGGTAAACTTTTCTCCTAAAGGTATGTTATAAAATGCCTAACAGCCCACGTGCAAGCCAAAGCCTCTCTCTCAATGGTAGAATATCTGGATTCGGAACTAGGCAAGGAAGTTGAAGCAAATGCCACCATCTTCTCACAATTTTGCCACTTCTGATGAAGCATAGCTCCTAGACCTTCCACACTGGTATCAACATACAATACGTATGAAGACTTATGATTAAAAGGAAATAGTAGTGAGGCATTGACAGTCAATTGCTTGAGCTTATTAAAAGCAACTTGATGTTCAGTAGGATAACTAATGTTTTCCCCTTTCTTAAGTAACTTTCTGAGAGGCAGACCTATTTGAGACAATTTGCTAACAAACCTGGAGTAGAACTCACACAAACCTAAATAAGATCTCAATTGACTTTTATCAGATGGTTTATACAGTACTTCATTGGCCTGAACTAAACTTTATTTAGGGGCAATCCCCGCACCAGAAATACGACCCAAATACCCCACTTCTTCAGTAAGAAATGCACATTTCTCCATTTGTAAGGTGATAACTTTTTTCATGTAAAATGTGTAAGGCTTTCGACAATCTGGAATTATGTAGATTAACAGTATCAGCATAAACCAAGATGTCATCCTGGAAAGCCGTGACGCCATTCATACCATTAAATAAGTAATACAAGAGCTTTTGGAAGACGGATGCAGCTGGTGTAAGACCGAACGGCATCCTTAAATAACTAAATGCTCCATCTGGTGTGATCAATATGGTCAAATGTCTATATCCCTTTTCAAATCCTCAAGTTCCATTTGATGATATGCAATTCAAGGTCAAGAGAGGTGAAAAATGTTGGTCCTTCAGCTTGCCAAAAACTCCAGAATTTTTAGCAATAGATGACAACCCACAATAATCAGTTTGTTTAGTGACCTTAACTCAGCACACAGTCTCAAAGAGGCTGCTTTATTTCTAATTAATGCTGTTGGGGAAACTCATTCAGAAGAGTCAACTGCTTCAACCACCCCTTAATCTTGTAACTGCTGAACCTCCTTCCTGGTGCTAACGGGTACATCTCTAAGCTTCTCTCTACCAGGGTGTGCTCATGCTTTAAGTTCAATATTATGATGAAAACCCTTAACAACACCCAGTTCTTTACGAAAAACATCTTTACACCGGAAAATAACTCCTTCAATACCTCGATATGTAGCCAACAATAAACAGGATAGTACAATGATGATTCCAAAATGAGCCCCAAATTGCCCTGGTGTTTCCACCCCAACAAATAATGACCATTCTTGGCAACATACATTTTCCCCAAAATTATGCAAGAAGAAAATTAGAAGGGAGCCACAATGTAGCCTAAAATATTAATGGCAGTATTTCCCTGACCATGAGCCTAGATATCATTCTCTTTTAACAGTCTGTCTTTCCATATACCATCAATAATGATCTTACAATTAGGAGGTTTACATGGGTCAGTGTCAACAGAGTTAAGCATGATATCATAATTTTGTAACAGCAACACCATATTTTCATATATTCTTGCTCCAAAGAATCCCGAAGGGAATCATTGGCATTGACATTGTATTGAGACTTGCAAACAATAGGGAAATGGCCTACTTTTCCACTCTTGAAATACTCTTTGGAAACTTCTGGACAAGTGGTTTTGTTGAAATTAGTTCCAGACCCACATCTAGAGCACTTGCATCTGCTAAACGTAGCTTTGTTAAATATATTAGATTTATTTTTGTTAAAATTGTGAACTACAGCCACCTCAAACTGACTGTCCTTTTAATCATTTAAAGGTTTGAAGGACATCACAGATCTCTCAGTTCCCTTAGTCACCTCAACAACTTCTAATAGGTTGGGATTTTTATGTCTAGGTACCTGATCTTGAATTGTTTTCTTCTATCAATACATGATCACCTGATCACGAATATATTGTTCTGTATTGTTGCAGCTAGAATGTAAAGAGATGCCACATAGTTCTCAATAGGTTCGTAGACAATTGATGCCTAGACTATAAATTATAGCGTTCATAACAATATTAGGCTCAACCGTGAAATGCAACCCCAGTCCGGCTAAAGCGTCCTGAAATTCATCATAATTGTCAACACCTTGTGGAGACTGTGTAACAGGGAGGTGATCAAATACTTACTGTGCCTCGGCTCCTATGGTATTTAATAGCAACCCTTTTTTCCTTACTGCTGGAAAAATGTCAGCATCAATGGCTATCATAAAATTGTTTGCTCCACTTCATTGGTCGATCCCCTGCGTTTTGAAGTAGAAGTAAGGGAGGTTTTCAACACTGCTGCACGATAAAGTAAATTAAGCAGAAGCGAATAAATGAAATAAGTAAATACCTGGAGAAGTTGGGAAAGAACCCAGCACTGGCGGCAGGATCTAGGAGGGAAAATATCGAGAGCCAACAGGCTGGAGATGCGAAGCAACGGTGAGAAATCTAAAGCAACTTGCACAACAAAACTAAGAAATCTCCAAATGATAGCACGTATAGGGCCAGAGTTACAAGGCCCTAGTGGCTCTTAGCGCCACAATAGCATCATTTGTTTATGCTGTGACGTTAAAGAGGCCAGTCTCCTTTGCCATATTTACACAGTGGTGCAATGCTTGCATTGCACCACTTTGTAACCCCTTGCTCCACATTATGCCTGCACCGGGCATAATGTATGCAAGGGGGAGTTCCCACACAGCAAGGCCCTGTAAGAATGGAGCAGTGAAATTTACATTTTAATGTGCCATTTTTAGTATCATTTTTAACGCCTGCTCGGAGCAGGCGTTAAAATGACGCACCCATTACTTTTGATGGGCCTCCCTTTACTTTGTAGGATTAGTGCTACAATTTATGCCGCTAATCTTGCAAAGTACCACAATGGTGTCATAAATTCTGACGCTATTTACTAACGTGTGCCATGGTGTGCCGTATTGTAAATATGTTGCACACATGGTGTTGTCGGGGGGGCGCAAGAAAAGTGGCGCATCACAGTAGATGCGCCACCATCTTGTAAATCTGGCCCATAGTACGTAAACACTGGGATGCTGCAGGCAGCAAGAGGAGTGAAAACTGCCTTTCAGTGTATTGATGTGGAGAAGACAAAATGGCGGCACACCAGTATTGAGAGGTTATGTTGGCTCAAGGCAACAGTGTGCACCAAGGCTTGCTGGTGTTACCAGGCAGGTATCGAGAGGTCCGGGTGGCTTGGAGCATGGGCGTCCTTCAAGGGCTGCTGCAGTTACCTGTGGCTTCAAAGTGGTAGCCCTGAGACACAACAAAATAATATGATGGGGAGGCTCTGCAGGAGATACAGCAGGTATGAAGAGCACTCTGGCAGGAGGGTGACCGATGAGAGGCCAGACTGGAGGCAACAGTATGGAAATCCAAGGCAGTCCAGGCAATATCTAGATGAGCCGAGGCGAAGCTAGCCGCAGTGAAGGCATGATGGGAAGTATCCCTTGTCACCAATATGAGGAAGGGGCAGTAAGTGCAGGGGTATCAATAAAGTAAGTTTATTGGCATAAACGTGCCCAGCAGGAGAGAAGACCACAGAGGCGTGAAGCCAGCTTCCATCTGGCAGGAGGCAGCAAGAATGAACGATTCTAGAACAATTCTAGATCAAGAGCGGCAGCGCATAAGGGTAACAGCACACAGGTATGTGCAGCTTAACTGATAACACCACAGGAAGCAATGTAACACAGATTCAGTGTGAAGGCAAACATAACAGAACTGTGAAAATTGGAAAAAAAAACATACTTTCATGGGATCACAAGAACCAATAGATTGTGGAAAAGGACCAGCCTAGCGGGGGGAATGCGAAACAATGCTAGACCCCTGGGCTCTGCTCAGCTGCCAGATATCGAGGCATGGAAATAGGGTTTAGACTGGTGCATGTTGGGGGAACGGGTGGTCTATGAGAGCAGGGGCTGTCCCGGGAAATGGGAAAAGGTGTGGGCGGGTTGGAACACTCAGAGGGGTGGTGCATGTACATGCGCTTAACACGGAACAACATCAGACTCTGACCACAGATGTTTGATCCTCCAAAGTGTATATTTGGGGTCTTGGGTTGAGTCATCGATCTGTGATGTTATTACATCTTGCAGCAGTGCTGTGTCTGCTGATACCATACCTGTTTGATGCTTTAATAAGAAGATTTACAAAAAAAAAACAGAGATATAAGAGGCAGCCAGAACTGAAGGACATTAGGAGGAGCTAGAACATGCAATCTGCATTGCAAGTGGAAAAATGTAGCTTCCGGCAAGTCACTGTCCCTCCAATGGAGCAAAGCCTGTTTACCACCTATGTGGCTGGGTCCTTGCATTCTTCCATGAGTGCTCGCTTTCTGGGAACTCTTTGTTTCTTTTTTCATGGGGCGCTCCACAAGAGTGCGTGTTTCCAGTTTTCCGCTGTGTATGCTGGTTCACTGCAGGAAACATGCTGTATTTCTGCCTCCTATCTTTCTCATTGACTGGTGATTCGTCTTATCTCTACCACTACCAGTTTATCAGGGACAATGATCTATGAGCTTGATGTTTTTTTATCAGTGTTCTTTACTATCAGCATAACGTAAACAATCTTCCTCCTCAATTTGACGCCCATGCCAGCTGTAGAGGGTGAGGGAGGCTGAAGCACTCCTGAAATAACCATGCTGGAGTTCCCAAGTGAATGAGCAACAAACAGGCCTTTAAAATTAAATTTTTATCTTGACACATTTGCTGTGCATTCAAAGACAGCGTCAAATGTCAGGCTCTGTCTTCACAGGGAGGTTGGTATTTACTTTTCTAGTGAGAGGATTTATGGGACAATCTTGTTAGGTACTGGGGGTGTGAATGGAAAGGCTGTGAGATATTACTTTTTAGCAGAAATCAAAATTTAAAAGGCAGCAAAAGAACTGTAGAAATATTTCAGACTATATCAGATTTAGGAAAGCCCAAATAGAGCATTTTATGTCATTCTGAAGTGTGGTGGAAGCAAAGATTTGAATACAATCAAAACAAGTCAATACACTAGGTGATGCCAACTTCCACACATTATCATTTGTGCGTTGTATAGTAAAATTATATGTCTGTGTAAAGGTAATTGTAATTTAAGATAAAAATGTGTTGTCTACAATTTCAATGTGATACCGAACCAAGCATACTCCACTCAACTTCACTCTATACTACTCCAATCTATGCTACTCCACTCTTCAGCACTCTACGTCACTCTATGCCACTCCACTCTACAATGCTTTACTCCACTCTATGCCACTCTCCAACCCTCAACCCTACAACACTGTACTCTACTCGAAGCCACTTCACTCGGTGCCACTCCACTCTATGCCAGTCTACTCCACTCTGACACTCCACTCTACTCCACTCCATTCTATTCCCCTCCACTCTATAGCACTGCACGCCACTCCACTCTACAACACTTTAATCTACTTTATACAACTTCACTCTTTGCTGCTCCATTCTAATCCATTTTGTGCCTCTCCACTCTTTGCCACTCCTCTCCACCTCTCCACTCTACAACACTATACTACACCCTATGCCACTATACTCTTCTCTATGCTGTTCGACTCTATGCCACTGCACTCTACACCTCTTAACTCTACTACACTCCACTCTACACCATTCCACTCTACTCCACTACATACCCCTCCACTCCAATCCACAATACTTTACGTAACTTCACTCTACACCATTCCACAGAGCCGCTCCACTCTGATACTCTACTCCCTTCTACGCCACTCTACTTTACTCTATGCCACTCCATTCAACAACACTCCATGTCACTTCACTCATTCTACACCACTCCTCAACACTCTGTGCCACTTCACTCTAAAATACTCTACACCACTGCACTGTAAACACTATACAGCTCTCCACTCTGTCACTCAACTCTACACCACTCTATGACTCTCCACTCTAAGCCGCTCCACTCTACGTCTCTCAACTTTCTGACACTCCATTCTATGATACTCTACTTCACTCTATACCACTCCTCTCTATCACTCCACTCCACTCCACTCTTCCCCACTCTATGCCACTCCACTTCATTCCATTGTACTCCTCTCTATGACACTCCACTGTACGACACTCTACTCCACACTACGCCACTCCATTACACTCTACAGCACTGCATGCCACTCCACTGGAAAATGCTTTAGTCCACTTTACTCAACTTCACTCTATGCCACCTCATTGTACTCCACTTTGTGCCATTCCACTCTTTGCCACTCGACTCTACGACACTTTATGCCACTGCTCTTTACCCTTCTCCACTCTACAACACTATACTCTACACTGCTCCACTCTACACCACAATACTCTGCTGTACACCGCTCCATTCTACGCCACTCCACTCTATGACACTCTACTGTCCTCCACTCTATGCCACACCATGCTACACCACTTCACTCTATAACACTTCACTCTACTTTACACCACTCATCTCCACTGCACTCCACTCCATACCACTCCACTCCATGATACTTTATGAAATTTCACTCTACTTCACTCTACACCACTCCACTCAACTCCACTCTACTTCACTCTGATACGCTACTCCATTCTACACCACTCTACTCCACTCTATGCCACTCCACAACACTCCATGCCACTTTACTCTATTCTACGCCACTCCACTTTACAATACTCTATGCTACACCACTCTACGACACTCTACACCACTCTACAATACAACACTATATGACACTCCACTCAATGCCACTCAACTCTACAACACTCTACTCTACTCCATGCCACTTCACAACACTCTACTCCATTTCAGTATATTATGCCACTATACGCTACTCTATGCTACTCCACTCTACGCCATTCAGCTTTATGCTCTATGACACTCTATTGTATAACACTCTACTCCACTCTATGCCACTCCAGTCTGACACTCTTCTCCACTCCACAGCACTCTTCTCCATTTTATGCCACTCCACTCTACACAACTGCACTCTACGTCACTCTACTCCACTCCATGACACTCTGCACCACTCTACGGGCCATATGTACGAACACTTTTTCCCATAGTCACAGAATGGGTAAAAACCTTTGCTACATTTAGCCCTACGTCACTTTACTCCACTCTGTGCCACTCCACCTCAGTCCACACCACTCCATAATTGGCCTGTTAGAAACTGGGTCTCTAGTTGAGAGAGGTATGCACCCAGTCCAAGTAGGGACCACAATCCTAGTCAAGTTAAGTCACAACAGAACCTAAATTATCCTGTGCTCACCCTCCGGGAGATTGGCACAAATCAGGCAGGCTTAACTTAGAAGTCAATGTGTAAAGTATGTGTGTAATAACTCATACAGTAACACAGTGAAAACTCCATAAAAGTACTCCACACCAGTTGAGAAAAAAAGATAATATTTATCTGAATGCAATAAGACCAAAACAACAATAATCCGATATGCCCAAGTCAAGGTATCACTTTTTAGAGGTTTAGGTAAGTCTTAATCCATAGGAATCAATGGTTGTATCTTTTTAACACCTGGGATGCATCAAAAATAATGATGCAGAGGGCCGCAGAGGAGGTAATGCATCAGAAAGTAAAGCGATGCGTCGATTTTTCTGGCTCGGCAGAGGTTATGGGTCAGTTCTTTGCCCTGCTGGCAAGGTGATGCATCGATTTCCGGGTGCACATCCTTGGCTTCTTTCCACGGTGCGAGGATATTTTGACGCCAAGGGCCAATGCATGGAAAATCCAAAACGCGCTGGGAGGGCGAAAAAGGTGCTCCATCGATCTGGTAGGTGATGTCGATTTTTCAGTCATGAGACAGGCGCTGCGTCAAATTTTGTAGACATTGCATTTATTTTCCGACTCACTGGATTTTCCTCTCACTCTGGTGAAGTCTTTGATGGCCCTGAAACTTCTAAACAGGAGGCAAGCTCAGTCCAAGACCTTGGAGATCACTTGTGGAGGAAGGCAGAGTCCTTCCAGCAGAGTCAGGGAGCAGCAGGCAGCAGGACAACAAGCAGGAGAGCAGTCCTTCCAAAAAAGCAGTCTGGGTGAGTCCTTTGGGCAGCATGGCAGTCGTGTGACAGAGTCCAGTTGTGGTTCCAGAGCTGTCTGATTTTAGGGGGTCACAAACCCAGTGTATATACCCAAATGTGCCTTTGAAGTGGGGCAAAGCTTCAAAGGGTGGTTTTGAAGTGCACCAGTTTCCCTTTCAATGAAGTCCTGTCTGCCAGGCCATTTGTGGGGGGTTATCAATACTTTGTGTGGGGTCAGGCCACTAGCCGTCGAAGTGTAAGAGCCCCTCCTCCCTTAATTACCAGGAAGACACATCAGTATGCAAATGAATGGAGATGCAACTGAGTATCCTGTGCTTATGGCTGTCTGGGTGGAATGCTCAAGGGGGACTGTCAACCATCATAGACCCGACCTGGATTGGAGGCAGGCTGTAAGGCACAGAGAGCAGTAAGTGCAGAGAAATGCAATTTTTTCTACAAGTGGCATTTAAAAAATAGTCATGTTAAATCCAACATCACTAGTAAGTGGGATTTCTCATTACCATACCAAACATGACAATGCCACTATTTTCACATCAGAAATTACCACTTAAAAGTATATAGGGAAATATCCAATGCTGGCCTATGAGAGGGGCAGGCCTCACAATAGTGAAAAATGACTTTGGACGTTTTTCACTACCAGGACCTGTAAAATGTACAAGTACATGTCCTGTCTTTTACTTACATAGCACCCTGCCCTATGGGCTACCTAGGGCCCACCTTAGGGGTGACTTATATGTACTAAAAGGGGGATTTAATGCTTGGCAAGTAGTTTTAAATGCCAAGTCGAAGTGGCAGTGAAACTGCACACACAGGCCTTGCAATGTCAGGCCTGAGACATGGTTAAGGGGCTACGAATGTGGGTGGGACATTCAGTGCTTGAGGCCCAGTAGTAGCATTTAATTTACAGGCCCTTACATATAGTGCACTTTACTAGACACCTTAGGGTAAATTAAATATGGCAATTGGGTATGAGCCAATGTTGCCATGTTTTAGGGAGAGACCACAAGCACTTTAGCATTGGTTAGCAGGGGTAAGGTGCCCAGAGTCCTAAAGCCAACAAAAACAATGTCAGAAAAAGAAGAGGAGGAAGGTAAAAGTTTTGAGGTGACCCTTCAGAGAGGTCCATTTTCCAACACGGCTACTCTCCTGTACGCAACTAACCTTTAACCATGCTGACCAGTTACCACATTGGTGTGCAATATGGCTAAAACACATTGGCAAAGCCAATAGCCCTTGCATAGGTGAAACACATTTGGGTGTGCAGATGCTTGTATGTATGGCATACAGTCTGTTTTAGTTGCCCTTCTAATTTTATGTAAATAAAAAAACATGAAAAATACAGATGTATATATTTACATAGAAAACCATTGGTCCGACCCTCTTGAGCCACTGTTCTGTTTAACTGTTATTCATAGTTTGATTACACCCACCACCGCACACAGCATGTGTCAGTTCACTTCAGCCAATTGCTTTCTAGTCTTGCACTGTGAGTGAAAGCACTTCATCTGACTGAATGTTCCCATCGACCTTAAAAAGAAATGTACCTTACTGTCAGTGTTTTACTTTGACAATGCTACTTTTTCAGGTTACAGTAAATCAAAGCGAAAAGTGTTTTGTGTTAATAAGAATCATATTCCATGGGATGTATTCTAATATTTAAAAGGGGTTCTATAGCTGTTCGGGGAATAGTTGCTTGCTTTGGAGCACCAGTACTGTTATATTAAAATTACGGATGATTTTCATTAGTTATAATTTTTTATGGCAAGAGCATAACTGGCATGTTTAGGCAGCTGCATGTTTTCTTTTTTTATGTGTGTATAATATGCTTCCAAAAAAGATACTGTACCAGCTTACAAAGGAAAGACCTATTTGTTTTGCCTATGCTTGTTTTGTTATTCCCATGGATCCATGTTATGTAAAGATGCTAGTTTCTTTTCCTTTTTCCCCATTCTCCTCTCTCTCTTCATCTGCCTCCAGACACACCTTCAACCTTGAATAGACTGGCTCTGCTCCTTCTTGTATGCCAGAGCTAAAAAGCTGTATTGTTCATCACAGTTTGTTCTTTTCTTCTCTACATGTTGTATCCCATCCCTCCTCATATGTACAAACCATAATGCACCCTCTGCATAAGCTGTCCCTGTCCTGTCCCCCAGATTGCAGTCACCATGATGTGTCGGTGGTTGTTTTTTGCTGGCAGTGGGGTGCTATGCCTGCCTTTTTGTCCACTCATCTTCTTGTGACACTGCACCATCTGAATGAAACAATATTATGGCCCTCATTATGAACACGGCGTTTTTCACCGCCGTGTTCAGGACGGCGGTCATTCTCCTGACTGCCAGCCCCCCTGGGATCCTGCCGGCTGCATAATAAACATTGTGCTGGGCCGGTCACCTGGGAAATGCCCAAGTGCTCATTTACAAAGAAATGATGCAGCATGGTGGTGCAAGCCAGCTTGCATTGCCACGCTGCGCCATTTTTAAAGTGCAGAGATGGGTCGTATTTACAGAAATACAACGCATCCCTGTACTAATCTATGCACTGGCGTATAAACTGCTGCCTCGCGCCAACGCAGGGACCCTAGCGCCATTGATGCAGCACACATAGAAAGAGGAAAAAACGGGGAGAAATAATGTTATTTGTTTACCTGTTGTGCCACTTTAACGCCACCCCTGAGGTGGCGTAGGAATCTAACGCATTCCCAGCCTTGTAAATCTGGGAATGCATCAGATCCCATGGTTATTGCATGGAAACACCCCAGCAACACCCATGGTATGCCCCTTTCACGCAGAGTTATATGTGAAGGGGGACCATATTTTCAAGGCCATGAAGAGCCACGCAGGGCGTGAAAAAAACATGATGCTCCAGTGGCGCAGTTTGCCACTAGGGACTTGTAAATGAGGCCCCCGAGTTCTTAATTTGAGTTGGTGGCTGCTGCTGGGGTCCACCGCACTAATTTGTGAGGATCAACACATTTTTTTAATATCAGAAGTTTACTTTGAGCAAGAAAGGGAAAACATGCAAAGTTTAAACACGAAGAGGAGGAGAAAAATGAAAGAATAGTCACAAAGGGACAATAGAGGAACATGCAAGAGTGAGATAAAGGGGCAGGAAGTCTCTGAAAGTGGATTAAAGAGGCATTAGCTGAATTCCAGATTTAGCGCCAACATTTAATAGCACTGGCTGCGAGGTTCTGAGCAGAGCTTTGGCCACTGGCACTCATTCTTTTACAAATGAAGCAGTGGAGAGATCACAGTGAAGCTCCTCTCCTCATTGTCAGGGACATAAAATAACTTCTCATAGTATATCTGAGTTCACTCTCCAGCCTCCAACCTCGAGTAGCCCATGAGATCCTCTGCCACACTCTCAGTGCCTCAGACCCTATTAGACATTCTGACCCCTGACCTGGAAGGACTTGGGCTACATCCGTCACAGGATAGGACGAGATTCTCATGGAAACACTGAAGACAAAGTTTCTCCAGGCGTGGAACACCAAGGTCCCTACTGACAGCCTGTCCCTTCTCTGCCCTGCATTTCTGGCCAGAGGTTAGTCTTTCTTTATGAATGTGGAAGGCATTTTACAGTCACTCCTCACCCTCACCCTCAGCTCAGACATCCATGGTGAAACTGAATTTCTGTTCTTTTCCATTGTTTGTTAAGGAGACAAATTGATTTCTGGGTCTGTCGTTGTATTCTAGGACTCATCTGTGTTCTGAGGGGTCCCATCCATGCCTTAGCAAATTTGCAATAAGCTAAATATCTAATTTGAGAAGTTAATGTTTAAATACTGAGATGAATCGCAAACCAGCCATACAGAGGTAAACAACTCTCCTTGTTTAGAGTTGCTGCAAGTGGTGGCTCAGTGACTACATCTGCTGACCTTGAAACCTGGTGATGCAGTTTCAGATCCTGTCCTCCGCACTTGGCTCAACAACGTGGGATTCTGCGCACATCACTTAAGGTCTCTGTGTCTAAAAAAATGTGGAATGTTTTTGTGTAATCTCCACTTGATGTGCATGATCTTCTTCCAGCTCCCTATGTAATGTACAGTGTTCTCTTGCATGCTAGCTAGGTTCCTGTTGTATATATACTAATATATACAAGTTGGATAACCCTCAAGGCAATAGAAGGGTTCAACAGCTAATCGAGGCGTACAAAGTTGACCTTTTCCAGAATACAAGATGTCTGTGTCACACACACGTTTTTCATATCGGCTGTATGTGTTTCTTGACATAATGTTGGAGATGGATCCACATATGATTGTGATGTCAATTGCTTTCAGTGAGATATATAGTAGTTATAAAACTTTCAAGAATTTTGGAGGAAAAGTTGAGTCAGTCTTGAGAGTAGACAGAAAAGTGGCCCTATAAGATGAACTGTTTTGTGTCCATGGGGGTGTGAGAAGCTATACTTTCTTTCATGGCATCATCAAATAGCATTCACAGTATTTTGTCCTGCCTCACTGGTCAGTGCCTGGAGCATTTCTGACTGAAGTAATGTGGTCTGTGCAGAGTTGTCACTGTAAGCATCACTAAAGCGCCATCGAACAGAGAAGGGTGAATCTCTCAAGACTTTCTCTAACCCTTTCATTTTAAGTAACAAAGACCATTTATGAACACTAAGGATTATATTCTGTACATGTCACATTTAAAAAAAAAATCATTTGATGTAACCAGATGTTTCAGTTTGCCACCAGTGACCTGTTTTATAAGTTGTGTTAATGAGTGTGGATGTTGCATCTCAGATTAAGATTCAGAGTACAACTCACAGGCAATGGCATATGCCCCTAGTCGAAGACAACATAACCCTAGAACATGCGCTCGGCATTCGATCAGAGGCTCCTCTTCACTCAGCATTGTCAGCATCATTGTGTATATGACTGCAGCTGCTTTGCAAGCCATACAGAGCACAGATTCATCAGGAGATTGAGGGTAAGATATCCAACATGGCCTTTTTCTTCCTCTGCTTGACATTATTCGGAAACTGAATTTTCCAGAAAGAGTTGACATATTTAACCAAATATCTACACCACTCCAAGACCTGTGTCTGTACAGAAACTTCTCTCTGTGGATTCTAAATTAAGATGATCTTAGTCTCATTTCTTGTGATGTCACTTGCTGTCTTAAACATACTTAAGCAGGCTCGAGCTTGAGAAAGATGCTTCATATGCATTTGTAACCTGATCTTTCATCAGCTTCATTGTCCATTGCTATTTCTTTTATCCCATCAGTATTTCTTGTGGATTTATGCTGGGCACCTTCTCATCTCTGATTCAAGATGTTTTGCCTGACTTGCTTATCATGCTTAGTATTGGCTTTTAACTGTAATTTGAGAACTGTTGTGGTTGCCATGGAGATTGTTTTTGCCCTTGTGGCTTTTTTCCTCCTATTTAGGATAATCTGTAAGGAGGCACTTGATGCCTTTCAGTCAGTCACTGGATTCAGTGTGGGTCTGATGAGCCTTCTTTGAGATTGCCCAAAGAAAGAGAAACTCTCTCAGTAGCCACTGTGACATCTTGAACTGAATATTATGCATGAAAGGTGACGGGGTGACCTTTAGAGAGTAGGAGGTAGGGGTAAAAGCACAAAGGAGAAAAACTCCTTTGTCAGTCTGTACAGCTGTTGATTGATGATGTTGATCTTAATTAATGATGCATGTTGTGCTGGTGATACCAAGGTACTAAGCTCCTACTGACATCAGGAGAAAGAAAAGAAGCAAGCTGTTTAATAGATTCAGATTCAGATGATCCGCAGTGAAGTTAACCAAATCAAAACTGATTAGAGGAAAAATGATGACTAAAATAGCAAAGCTAAACTAAGCAACACAAAAAAAGACAAATTCAGTAGGCTTTGCTCAGGAATGATCCTGGGAAACATCAGGGTCACAAATGTAGAGCAAGGGGGCATTCAGAGGGAAAGAAAATCAGAGCATGAAACGTGTTGCAATACAATCACCCTTTCCAAGCACTGCCTTTTATATCCCATGAAGAGGAATTGACGTCAGAGGAGAGATTCTGCTGCATCTTGGATTGGGGAGTTTGTGTGATTTCCAATGGAGAGACTACCATCTTGGATTGAACACTTTATGTGATCAGGCTCTGTGTTGTAATATTGTTGTAATTATATACCTATGTAATATAGCACATTAACCTATTATATAAACACTGTTTTACTTAGTTACTTAACGTAAATACTACGTGACTAAATCCTTACAATTATGTTTATATTCCACTTGTACTAGTGAAATGGTGCACTCCTATGCTCTCCTTTAGAATGTTAGCTAATGGTACGACCAGGAGTGCACCTTAGAATGTTGGTGTGAAGAGTGCAGTAGGAGAAAAGAAGCTGTCAGTTGAGGAGGTGTTTTGCAAGGAGTCTGTTCAATAAACTTGTCAACTACTTCTATTGGCTGCGAGTTATTACAGAAGAACTTTTGGCGACGAGGATGGGATACTGCGCAGGGGCGGTGAAGACTCCTTGCCCCTGATCTGTTCAACACCTCAGCGAGAGGCTGTATTCAGCTCATGTATAACCAGGAAGGTACGGTCTAGGTTTGCCCTTCAGTGACTGTTCGTGGTGTGATAATCTGAGAAGTTTAATCAGGACCAACCGGGTGTGTGCAGGCGTACCTGTGGGAACTGGAATATCACAGTAGAGAGCGAAGTTTTCTACCATATGGAGATTCCGAGTGGTGAGTGAAGTATGCACTACTAGGACTGTATTGATACGAGGAAGACCCTGTAATTCTCATACTGTAAGGAAGGTGCGGAGCGGAAGTATTAAGGAAGGTGTCCTCCTGCCGTGTCGCCTGAAGGAGGGTACTGCGTGTGGATACTTGCGTACGAGTTCTCCCGACTATCAAAATGTTGGGAGAACCGTGCTGAGGCAGTTGTTCTGTGCGGCGTGCAAGCCGTGTCATTTCTGTGTATTGATCGTCCTACAAGGCGTGGGAAGTGCTGAGGAAAGCTCTTCCTCAGAGCGCCCTTGGCTACGCAGATCCCCGGGAGGGATCTGCGCTACCAATTTCTACGGCGCCAGAGCCTACCTCAAGAGGAATCAGTCAGGAGACCTTGCCGAACCAGCCAGGTCAGCGCGGCGCGCGTGCAGCAGGTTTCCGCAACGCACAGGATTTCTCTGAGCGTGTTTGTCAAAGTTGTGTGAAGTGCTGCAGGAACTCTCCTTCATTGTGCCTACGAAACCCTTTGAGGAATCGGTGGGCCAACTTAAGCAGCGCAAGGAGCCTACCTGGTGTGGAGTCTTGGATCAAGCCGCATGAAGGAGCATTGAGAGCCCACGGCATCGGGACACGACAGTTGTAAAGATTTCCTTAGTGATTCCCATAGCCAAAGAACACGGAAGGGAGAAACTGGATATCGTTCAAAATAAAAGTCCTGACTGTTCGAACTGGGATTGCTTTCAAAATAAGAGTTATTGATTCTATTGGATCCTAATTCTTGTATCAACAGCACGTTTTGTAACTTCTTGTGCACATTGATTGTAATTTAGTAAGAGTACAATTAGTAGTTTCTTTCTGAGATAGAATTGTTAATGTTGATTTGATCAGTACATGCTTAAGTAGGAATATATATTAGATTCTATTATAGACTGATACTATCTACAAAGGGAATGGCAGCAGCAGGGATGTCCCAACCTCCCCCGTTCCTGAATGAGATAGGTGAACCGACGTTACCCTGGAAAGAGTGGTCTAAACTGTTTGAATCATATCTGATTGCTATCGGGGGGAAAAGTTCACGGCATTAAGGAAACAACATATACTGCTACATAATCTAGGAATACAAAAAAGGTGTATGAGAGACTGACCGATGCAGAAGATGATGGTGAGGATGGTGGTGAAAACTTTGATGTGTTCCAACAAACACTTGCTAAATTGGAATGTCATTTTGGTCACAAAGTCAATATTGTCCTGGAAAGGCATAGATTTTTTTGTAGAGTACAGGGCAAAGAAGAAAAGGTAGCCACTTATATTGCCGTTTTGCGGGGTCTAGCTCATACATGTGAGTTTGAGGAATTGGAGGATTCGTTGATACGTGACCAATTGGTGAGGTGCACAAATAGTCCAAGGGTACAGGAAAAACTCCTCACACATAACCCCTCTCTTAAAGAAGCTGTGGACATAGCTAAGAGTATTGAGCATACATTGGAGTGTATGAAGGAAATCAAAAATCCGCCAGAGGTAGACGGGGTGAAAGAAATTAAAAGTTGTAATAAACTAGATGAAAGTACGGTCAACAAAGTTGAGGATTCAATATTATCAACCGCAGCAATGAAAAAATATCAAAGTGAAGATATATCAAAGGGGAAGTGTTTCAGATGTGGGAACCCCAATCACCTTGCCAACAGCCCCCTTTGTCTGGCGCGTAACTGTTTGTGCAGGAAATGTGGAGCCAAGGGGCACTATGCACGGGTGTGTAGAAATGACAGAAACATGAAAAAAAAGGCTAATAAGGTGGAAGAGGTTGTTGATTTAGGTAGTAAATTTATACTGCACGTCAAGGCAAGTCATGGGAGGGAACCCCTTAGTAACAATTATCCATTGTGCAACATCAAACTTGATGGTATTTGTGTGGAAGCATACGCTGATTCATGCTCACCATACACATTCATGAATTACCAAACCTATGTTGATAATTTCCAAGATCAGGGGTACAAATTGAACACGGCCAATATAAAACCTGGAGGATACAACAATGATCCGATACCACTTAAAGGGATGTTAGAACTGGGCATTACATTTAAGGATAGGCATACCAAGGGAATAGTATATATCACAGAGAAAGGATCAAACTTACTAGGGTGGAAACACCAAAAGGATCTTGGAATAAAACTGGATCCTAATAGCAAGGAACAAGTGTTGTTAGTAGACTTGCAAGAAATTAGTGAAGGCATAAGTGAAGAATTTCCCAAGTTGTTTGAGGATAGACTGGGATTATAGAAAAATTTCCAACACAAAATTAAACTCAAGGAGGGTGCCACACCAGTAGTACACAAGTGCAGAACGTTGCCGTACTTGATGAGGGAACCCCTGAAAGAAGAATTGGAGAAACTAGTTAAATCCGGTGTTATTGAACCAATTGAGAGCTCCTTGTGGCTAGCACCCATAATGGTCACTAGGAAACCTAATGGCAGAGGCATTCGTCTATGTGTGGATTTGAGGGACTTGAACGCTAATATATGGGTGGACAGGTTCCCTTTACCCAAGATAAACGAAATGGTGAGTATGTTAGGGACAGCCAAATATTTTAGCGTAATTGATTTGTCGTCCGCTTACCACCAAGTGGAATTACATCCATCGTCATGCTCACTCACATCCTTTATCACACCTTTCGGGGCATTTAGATTTCGCCGGATGCCCTTTGGCCTTGCATCGGCGGCTGCGGTATTTCAAAGAATTTTGCAAACCTTATTGCAGGGAATTAAGCAGATTATGTGCTTCCAAGATGATATATTAGTGTATGGAAGTACGGAGAGTGAACACAATTCCATTTTAAGAGAGGTGTTCAAAGCCCTTGATGATGCCGGCATGACAATTAGAAAGGAAAGGTGCCAACTAGGAGTGGAGTCAGTGGAATACCTGGGGCATAAGATAAATAAAAATGGAGTAGAACCCAAATGCAATCTTGTTGTGGCAGTGAAGGAAGCCCCAGCCCCAACTAATAAAGAGGAATTGAGATCGTTTTTAGGGTTAGCTGAGTTCATGTCTAAATTTGTTCACAATTTTGCGGTGGTCACAGCCCCCTTGAGATCATTATTAAAGAAGAATGCACCTTTTGAGTGGAGTGATGAGTGTCAGGTCGCATTTGTACAAGTCAAGGATGCCATAGTTCATTGTCCCACTTTAGGAAATTTTGATCCCACTAGAAAAACATGGCTTACCACGGATGCTAGTGGGAAAGGTCTTGGTGCCACCTTATCTCAATGTGTTGACGGGCAGGAAAGGAACGTGGCGTTTGCATCCAAGTCATTAAGAGAGGCAGAACTCAACTACTCTACGATTGAGAGAGAAGCACCAGCATGCTTTTGGGCCATTAATCACTTCAAGTTTTTCCTGTGGGGTTTGCCTTTCTTGGTTAGAACAGACCACAAACCCCTCATTTCCTTGTTCACCATTGAAGGTAAAGACCATGCCACACCGCGTATTGCAAAATGGATCATGGGGCTGGAAGCCTTCAATTTTGATATGCAATATGTTCCAGGAAAAAGGAATATAATAGCAGATTGTCCTTCTAGGCTACCCAGAGAGGAGAGGCAAAACGAAACGGAGGAGACCCTCGAACCAGTGCTCTATGTGGAGCTATCAGGCATTACTAAGGAAGAATGGGTTACAGCCTCTAATGAGGATCAGGTTATACAAACCTTGAAAAGTAAGATAAGGAGTGGGTGGCCTGAGAGACTACAACCGATCGAAGAAGAACTCAAGGGGTATTGGGAGGTGTGTGATGAGTTACATATAGCCAATGACTTAGTTATGAGAGGTGAACGAATTATTCCTCCCAAAGTGTTGTGGGAAAAACTTATAGCTCTGGCACACGAGGGACACCTAGGTAGGACTTTAACCAAAAATAAACTTCGAGCTTCATACTGGTTTCCCACCATGGACAGGTTGGTGGAAAGTACTGTTCGTGAATGTGTCCTTTGTGCAATGAGTGATAAAACCAAGGTTACGCACAAGTCCCCTTTGTCTCCCGTCGAGGTTCCCACCAAACCTTGGGACAAGTTAGGGTTGGACATCCTGGGACCCCTCACATGCTTAGGATCGAGAGCAAGATTCATGTTCGTTTTAGTCGATTACCACACACACTGGGTGATGACAAAATCTGTGCATAGTGTAACAACCCAAGAGGCAATAGCATTTCTGAAAGAAGCCTTTACCAGAGAAGGTATTCCTAGCACTATTGTGACAGACAATGGGGTGCAGTTCACTTCAGGAGCCATGGTGGAGTTCTTAAGAAACAGTGGCATCCAACATTTCAGGTCAGCACTGTACCACCCTAGGGCTAACGGTCTTGTGGAGAGGGTTAACAGGATGATCAAGGAGTGTTTGCAGTTAGCTAGCATATCACGAGAGCCAGGAGATAGTGCGATTGAGCGAATGTTGTGGTCATACGACACCACGCCTAACTTGGTCACAGGAGTATCTCCCTTTGTGTCTCTTAAGGGTAGGCAACCCGGGAACCAAATTAAACCCCAATTGGTTAACGGGGGGGAACCTGTTTTGGTTCAGCGTGAAGAAGTGCTGGCAAGAGTAGAGAAGAGTCAGAGAAAGTATCAGGAGTGGTATAACAACAAATATGGTACTAGGAGTAAACTATGGAAGGTGGGTCAATGGGTCAGAGTGAAACTTCCAGAATCTACTCTGAAGGGAACGAGCAAGTTCTCGGAACCATTACGAATCGCGAGAGTACATAAAAATGTGGTAACTTTGGAGGATGGTCGGGTATGGAGCATGGATCGCATATCTGCCATCCAGGACAGCCAACCGGAGAAGGAACAGGTGAGAATTGGAGAAGGAAGCAATACCACTCCCCAGAGAACCCAGACTGATTTTCCCAGGAGAAAGACTTCCCCGACATGGCACAAAGACTATGTCCTACGGCAATAAACAATATGATGAACCGTTCTCCCTTATGTATTGGAGGGAAAGGGGAAGTGTTGTAATATTGTTGTAATGATATACCTATGTAATATAGCACATTAACCTATTATATAAACACTGTTTTACTTAGTTACTTAACGTAAATACTACATGACTAAATCCTTACAATTATGTTTATATTCCACTTGTACTACTGAAATGGTGCGCTCCTATGCTTTCCTTTAGAATGTTAGCTAATGGTACGACCAGGAGTGCACCTTAGAATGTTGGTGTGAAGAGTGCAGTAGGAGAAAAGAAGCTGTCAGTTGAGGAGGTGTTTTGCAAGGAGTCTGTTCAATAAACTTGTCAACTACTTCTATTGGTTGCAAGTTATTACACTCTGCCTTCCACCAGGCACTCATACAGTCATGATCCCAAGATGAAGAAGAAGCCCAAGTTCAACATTGTGTTTACCAGTCAGTAATGTGAAAGTCCACTGTTCTGCACTCCACACTAGCTGCTGTCTGCAAAGAATCACTTGGGGCTCAAACAGACACAATGGCACTGAAGAGACTTTGAAATACAGAAGGTGTCACTCTAAACATGGCATGGTGAACGTAGGCACGCCTAACAGGAGGCGCCCAAGTCTAAGGTGTCTTCTCAGAAAGATGCACAAACAAGATTAACTCTAGTTCTATGTTTAAATCTGGGCATCAACACAACATGTTCACATGTGTGTTAAAGTACACTGTGGATCCTTCACTATTTGGAGAAGTTTCCTTTTCCTTGGCCAGTCAATAAGAAAACTATAGAGACTGTCTTTGTGTCTTGTTCTTGACATTAGGCAAGCGTCAGCATCTTGAATCTATTTTGACCTATTTGATGAATATTTGTCTGTGACAAACCACACCATAACCATTCAAAAAAGTTGTCAAATGTTTATCAAGTAGAAACGGAGATGTCACCTCAACCTCATCTGACTGTAATCACTGCAGCATAAATCTAATATTAATTGGCATTCCTTGTATAGCCTCTTTTTAATCATTACAACAAAAGAAACTTTACCTGGTTTAATGATTGTTTTTTTTAACCAGAAACAGAAAAATATGTCAAAATAATAATTATGCTTGAGATATGCAAATAAATGTACATCATCTGAATTAAATCCCAAAATATGTGGTTGTATACATACATGTAAATGTTTAGTCCCAATAGTTATTTACGACTAACATTTCTTTATGATTTGCAATGTCACTGGAAAATAAAGAATCAAAGAATGGCGATTCCTATAGCAAGGCTAAAGAACATATATTGCCCTATGAAAAGTAAGTACCTACATTTTACAAATCCACAGCCTGCTGATAATGTACTCTGTACTGAAAACTGCAACATTTCTGTGCTCTCACCATTTATGACAACTGCGGGCCAGGCAGCTAGTCACAACTCATGGGTAATCAGAGGGACAAATGTTTAATATATAGAGATGAAAAATGGGCCACGGGGACCGACACTCCGGATGAACACAGCGCTTCATTTACAGCTGGGTGTTAATGAAGAATGTGAAGGAAATACTAAATAATGCAGCAAGAGGAGAATCCATCGGTAGAAACGTCTGCATCATTTAAGTATTTTTTTTTGGGAGGGGGCTGTCCATTTAAACATTCATATCAACAGAGTAAGCCATAGATTGGCAGAATAGGGGGCAAGTATAGCTCTCAACACCGTTCCATTAATTTGCCAAGAAAAACACTAATTATAAATTAGTTCTTAGTAACACTTGATTTACTGCACTGCCTAATAAAATATCTATGAACATTCAATGTGTTTTTTATGCCCCATCCAATAATTTTTCTCTTGCTCTCATTGTCTACAGCTGTGATGTGATTGTTTAATGAACTCTTTGGCAGTTATTCAGAGTAGTCTCTAAAATGTTATTCTATGTAATAATTCAGAGTTTTGCGGCAAACACCACATCCCTGCAATTTTTGCCACATACATTTTGGCAGGTCAAACCTAATGTAATTTACTGAGGGAAAATGCCTGGAAAATGCAAGGATATGCACATTTTTGTTCAGTATTCTTTAAATCAAAAGGTGTTACTATGAGAGCGTATCTTAGGAACAAATGGTCAAGGAGCAGTGAAATCAAATATGTGTTCCAAACAACAAATCTCTTGTATTATTTTTTCTTCATTTGTCATTGTTCACAACACAGTACAAAGATTACAGGTGGCTTGTATATACCCATGTTTTACCAGCAACAATACATGTAGAATCTTACATATGAAAACATAAGCAACAGTGTGCTACAAAGACACCATCGCAAGTAAGCAAGAATAAATGTGCATTACAAGTGTCATCATTTTTGTTCTGGTAATAGTCATAAAAAAATCACATTGTAGGTCTGTGGTTCACTCATACTGTAGAGAAACCTAAACCCATATTTATACTTTTTTAGCGCCGCATTTGCGCCGCTTTTTGACGCAAAAGCGGCGCAAACTTACAAAATACAATTGTACTTTGTAAGTTTGCGCCACTTTTGCGTCAAAAAGCGGCGCAAATGCAGCGCTAAAAAAATATAAATATGGGCCCTAAAGTCCATTCACAAGTTAAATTGGTTTCTGGAAATAATTAATGTATCGTGGGGGTGTAGACTAGAATATTCTTATGGGCAAGACAGTTCTCCACTGTATTTGCCATACAGACCTGAACAGGCACATTCACTTCCACTACCCTTCCAGACACCACCACACTGCAGGTTGTTCACTTGTACACACCCAATGCATACACAAAAGCAGAGCAGGGGGCCATGCGTTCTTGTACTTGGCCCCTAAGGCCTAGAATGACCTCCCACAAGACATGAGAGCTGCCTCGCCTCTTTTTGACTTTCGCAAGAAGTTTAAAATGCGGCTTTTCGTGTAAGCCCTCACACACCTGTTACAGAGCACCTATAAACCCTCACACGTGATAAGTATGCTATAAAAACAATCATAACATAACAGTTCTTTAATTGGCCCAGTGGTAGACTGAAAGGCATCTATCCTAAAGGAAAGGTGCCAGAACATTTTGATGCTAGTGAATGTTGGGACTCCTCAGAGAAGGGACTCAGTGGATAAAAAATATTTTAGTTAGAATAGTTTTGCAAAATGTTTTGCTTTTCAGCTGTCACCTACGCATGTGAAGGTTTACCTTAAGGCTTGGGCTTAAAATGTCCAATATTTTTAATGGCGGCAGTGCTATTTGAAACGGCCAACAAAGTATTGTATTTTATGTATAAATTATTGAACGACTTTATGTTTTAGCCCTATGGTATTGATCAATTCTTATCAGAATAGTCGCGTTAGGAATGGTCCCAGCATGGTCAGCGGATAATACAAATTAATCTGTCCTTTCAGTAACTCACAGAGCTGTGAGACAAATATTGGAAAAGTGTCAATAGGCATCTCATTAGCTTATTACTTGGCAGAAGGTCTCATTGTCCGGGGTGCTGCACATGTTGGAATTTGTATGGGAAAGTGTGAGAAAGTAGCCTCTTTCTAGCCTTGTTACCCCCACTTTTGGCCTGTTTGTGAGTGTATGTCAGGGTGTTTTCACTGTCTCACTGGGATCCTGCTAGCCAGGGCCCAGTGCTCATAATGAAAACCCTATGTTTTCAGTATGTTTGTTATGTGTCACTGGGACCCTGCTAGTCAGGACGCCAGTGCTCATAAGTTTGTGGCCTATATGTATGTGTTCCCTGTGTGATGCCTAACTGTCTCACTGAGGCTCTGCTAACCAGAACCTCAGTGGTTATGCTCTCTCTGTACAAATTGTCACTAACAGGCTAGTGACCAATTTCACCAATTTACATTGGCATACTGGAACACCCTTATAATTCCCTAGTATATGGTACTGAGGTACCTAGGGTATTGGGGTTCCAGGAGATCCCTATGGGCTGCAGCATTTCTTGTGCCACCCATAGGGAGCTCTGACAATTCTTACACAGGCATGCCACTGCAGCCTGAGCGAAATAACGTCCACGTTATTTCACAGCCATTTACCACTGCACTTAAGTAACTTATAAGTCACCTATATGTCTAACCTTTACCTGGTAAAGGTTGGGTGTTAAGTTACTTAGTGTGTGGGCACCCTGGCACTAGCCAAGGTGCCCCCACATTGTTCAGGGCAAATTCCCCGGACTTTGTGAGTGCGGGGACACCATGACACGCGTGCACTATACATAGGTCACTACCTATGTATAGCTTCACAATGGTAACTCCAAACATGGCCATGTAACATGTCTAAGATCATGGAATTGCCCCCCTAATGCCATCCTGGTATTGGGGGGACAATCCCATGATCCCCCGGGTCTCTAGCACAGACCCGGGTACTGCCAAACTGCCTTTCCTGGGGTTTCACTGCAGCTGCTGCTGCTGCCAACCCCTCAGACAGGTTTCTGCCCTCCTGGGGTCCAGCCAGGCCTGGCCCAGGAAGGCAGAACAAAGGACTTCCTCAGAGAGAGGGTGTTACACCCTCTCCCTTTGGAAAAAGGTGTCAGGGCTTGGGAGGAGTAGCCTCCCCCAGCCTCTGGAAATGCTTTGATGGGCACAAATGGTGCCCATCTCTGCATAAGCCAGTCTACACCGGTTCAGGGATCCCCCAGCCCTGCTCTGGCGCGAAACTGGACAAAGGAAAGGGGAGTGACCACTCCCCTGACCTGCACCTCCCCTGGGAGGTGCCCAGAGCTCCTCCAGTGTGCTCCAGACCTCTGCCATCTTGGAAACAGAGGTGCTGCTGGCACACTGGACTTTCTCTGAGTGGCCAGGGCCAGCAGGTGACATCAGAGACTCCTTCTGATAGGCTCCTCCAGGTGTTGCTAGCCTATCCTCTCTCCTAGGTAGCCCAACCTCCTTTTCTGGCTATTTAGGGTCTCTGCTTTGGGGAATTCTTTAGATAACGAATGCAAGAGCTCATCAGAGTTCCTCTGCATCCCTCTCTTCACCTTCTGCCAAGGAATCAACTGCTGACCGCGCTGGAAGCCTGCAAAACTGCAACAAAGTAGCAAAGACGACTACTGCGACCTTGTAACGCTGATCCTGCCACCTTCTCGACTGTTTTCCTGGTGGTGCGTGCTGTGGGGGTAGTCTGCCTCCTCTCTGCACTAGAAGCTCCGAAGAAATCTACCGTGGGTCAACGGAATCTTCCCCCTGCAACCGCAGGCACCAAAAGACTGCATCACCGGTTCTCTGGGTCCCCTCTCAGCACGACGAGCGTGGTCCCTGGAACTCAGCAACTCTGTCCAAGTGACTCCCACAGTCCAGTGACTCTTCAGTCCAAGTTTGGTGGAGGTAAGTCCTTGCCTACCCACGCTAGACTGCATTGCTGGGTACATCGTGATTTGCAGCTGCTCTGGCTCCTGTGCACTCTTCCAGGATTTCCTTTGTGCATAGCCAAGCCTGGGTCCCCGACACTCTAACCTACAGTGCACGACCTCCTGAGTTGTCCTCCGGCGTTGTGGGACCTTCTTTTGTGACTTCGGGTGAGCACCAGTTCACTCCACTTCGTAGTGCCTGTTCCGGCACTTCTGCGGGTGCTGCTTGCTTCTGAGTGGGCTCCTTGTCTTGCTGGGCGCCCCCTCTGTCTCCTCACGCAATTGGCGACATCCTGGTCCCTCCTGGGCCACAGCAGCATCCAAAAACCCTAACTGCGACCCTTGCAGCTAGCAAGGCTTGTTTGCGGTCTTTCTTTACGAAAACACCTCTGCAAGCTTCTTCACGACGTGGGACATCTATCCTCCAAAGGGGAAGTTTCTAGCCCTCTTCGTTCTTGCAGAATCCACAGCTTCTACCATCCGGTGGCAGCTTCTTTGCACCCACAGCTGGCATTTCCTGGGCATCTGCCCACTCCCGACTTGATTGTGACTTTTGGACTTGGTCCCCTTGTTCCACAGGTACTCTCGTCTGGAAATCCATTGTTGTTGCATTGCTGGTGTTGGTCTTTCTTGCAGAATTCCCCTATCACGACTTCTGTGCTCTCTGGGGAACTTAGGTGCACTTTGCACCCACTTTTCAGGGTCTTGGGGTGGGCTATTTTTCTAACCCTCACTGTTTTCTTACAGTCCCAGCGACCCTCTACGAGCTCACATAGGTTTGGGGTCCATTCATGGTTTGCATTCCACTTCTAGAGTATATGGTTTGTGTTGCCCCTATCCCTATGTGCTCCCATTGCATTCTATTGTGACTATACATTGTTTGCACTGTTTCCTATTGCTATTACTGCATATTTTGATATTGTGTACATATATCTTGTGTATATTTGCTATCCTCATACTGAGGGTACTCACTGAGATACTTTGGCATATTGTCATAAAAATAAAGTACCTTTATTTTTAGTATATCTGTGTATTGTGTTTTCTTATGATATTGTGCATATGACACCAGTGGTATAATGGGAGCTTTGCATGTCTCCTAGTTCAGCCTAAGCTGCTCTGCTAAGCTACCATTTTCTATCAGCCTAAGCTGCTAGACACCTCTTCTACACTAATAAGGGATACCTGGACCTGGTGCAGAGTGTAAGTACCCCTTGGTACCCACCACAAACCAGGCCAGCCTCCTACATTGGTTGTGCAGCGGTGGGATAAGTACTTGCAACTACTTACCACTTTGTCATTTTGTACTTTTCATAAGAGAAACATATACAAAACAAGTTCAGTGTATGTACACCTAACCAAAACGTTTTGCTTTTCTCCTCTTACTCTTTTGCTAAGTGCTGAAAAGAACCTCTAAAACTTTCAAAAAGTTTAAAAAGTTTTTTTTCTGTTCCTTAAAAAGTACTGAAACTTTTTCTTTCCTTTTCTGTCCCTTAAACCTTTTCTATCATGTCTGGTACAGGTCAAACTGTTGATCTGACCAGAGTTGCTTATGACCACCTTAGCTGGAAAGGAGCAAGGAGTCTCTGCATTGAAAGAGGTTTAGGGGTAGGGAAGAATCCCTCAAGAGAACTGTTAGTTAATATGCTCATTGAACAGGATAAGACCATAGTTGGCACATCTGGTGAGAAATTAGCTGATGGTTCACACTCTGATTCTGGGGTAGCCCCAGTAAAAGTGTTAGAAGGGAACCTTCCCAACCTGCCCCTTAGCAGGCCACCTAGCATGGCTGGTACTAATGTGAGTTCTCATCACAGTAGGAGTGTTATTTCTGTAGGCCAGAATGTTAGAGTGCCATCTGTTAGGGACAGGTCTCCCTCTGTCCATTCACACCATTCTTCTATGTCAATGCATGCACAACCCACCCTCCCTGAAGACAGAATGATAGAAAGGGAACTCAATAGATTGAGAGTGGAAGAGTCCAGGCTGAAGCTTAAAAAGCAACAGCTGGATCTAGACAGGGAAGCATTTGACTTAGAAAAAGAAAGACAGAGGTTGGGGTTTGGACCCCATGGTGGCAGCAGCAGTTTTACAGATAGTAATCCTGTGAAAGTGCATGATTCTAGGAATCTGCACAACATAGTTCCCCCTTATAAGGAGGGGGATGACATTAACAAGTGGTTTGCTGCACTTGAGAGGGCCTGTGTTGTACATGGGGTCCCTCAAAGGCAGTGGGCTGCTATCCTATGGCTATCTTTCAGTGGAAAGGGTAGGGATAGCCTCCTTACTGTGAAGGAAAGTGATGCCAATAATTTTACTGTTCTTAAGAATGCACTCCTAGATGGTTATGGCTTAACCACTGAACAGTACAGGATCAAGTTCAGAGAAACCAAAAAGGAGTCTTCACAAGACTGGGTAGACTTTGTTGACCATTCAGTGAAGGCCTTGGAGGGGTGGTTACATGGCAGTAAAGTTTCTGACTATGAAAGCCTGTATAACCTAATCCTGAGAGAGCATATTCTTAATAATTGTGTGTCTGATTTGTTGCACCAGTATCTAGTGGACTCAGATCTGACCTCTCCCCAAGAATTGGGAAAGAAGGCAGACAAATGGGTCAGAACAAGAGTGAACAGAAAAGTTCATACAGGTGGTGACAAGGATGGCAAGAAGAAAGATGGTGAGAAATCTCAGGATAAGCATGGGGACAAGGGTAAAACCAAAGATCCTTCTTCAAATCCTAAACACTCTTCAGGGGGTGGGGATAAAACAAATTCTTCCTCTTCTTCTCAACCCACACACATTAAAAAGCCTTGGTGCTTTGTGTGTAAAAACAGAGGCCATAGGCCAGGGGATAAGTCCTGTCCAGGTAAACCCCCTGAGCCTACCACCACTAATACATTAAGCTCTAGTGCCCCTAGCAGTAGTGGTACTAGTTGTGGGACTGCTGGCAACAGTCAAGTTAAGGGTGTAGTTGGGTTCACTTATGGGTCCATCATAGAAACTGGGGTAGTCAGTCCCAAGACAGTTTCTGTCACACCTAGTGGCACTGGCCTTGCCACACTGGCTGCTTGTCCCCTGACAATGGATAGGTACAGGCAGACAGTTTCAATAAATGGTGTTGAGGCTCAGGCCTACAGGGACACAGGTGCCAGTATCACTTTGGTGACTGAAAACCCAGTGTCCCCTGCACAACACATCATTTGACAACAGTACAAGATTATTGATGTCCATAACTCCACTAAGTTTCTTCCCTTAGCTATAGTTCAGCTTAGTTGGGGTGGAGTTACTGGCCCTAAGCAGGTGGTAGTGTCACCTAGCTTACCTGTAGACTGTCTCTTAGGTAATGACCTAGAGGCCTCAGGTTGGGCTGAGGTAGAGTTTTATACCCATGCAGCCATGCTGGGTATCCCTGAGGAACTGTTCCCTCTCATTTCTACTGAAATGAAAAAGCAAAGGAGAGAAGGCCTGAAAACTCAGGATCCCTCTCCAACAACAGGTACAAAGGGTATCATAGTATCCCCTAACCACCCTGCCATTCAGGATACCGTTCCTGTGGTGGGAGAAACCTCTCCTGGGGTGGCACCTGTTCCAAGGGAATCATCAGCTGGCATAGCTGTACTCTCTGAGGCGGAAGTACCTCTCTGTGGGATAACTCATATTGGTGACAAAAAAGAGCACCATTTTAGTTAACATGGAGCATCCCTCCAACCCTCCCAGAGAAACTTTAGTGCAGAAACCCTGCACTACCTCACAACACTTTGGACAGCATCCCTGCCCTAGTGTGGAGCTCATAGGACAGCATCCCTGCCCTGCTCCAACCCAAGAGAAACAGCATCCCTGTTCTCTCTTCCAGCCATATGGACAAAGTTTTTGCCCAGCTATGGCTTTACTGAGACAGCATCCCTGTCTGGCATTTTCATCACTACAAATAGGTTCAGTGGACAATTCCCACTGCTCTGAGCGTGGCCTGTACTTGCGTGAGCACAAGCCAAAGCCATGTTTGAATTGTGGTCAATGCAAATGGAACATAGGGCCTGATTTAGATTTTTGAGGACTGGTTGCTTCGTCACAGCGGTGAAGGATAGTCCGTCCACTGAAATATAAATCCCATTGTATCCAATGGGATTTATAGTTCGCCGGACGGGCTATCCGTCACCGTTGTGACGTCTGTCACCATTGTGATAGTCTGTCCGCCGAAATATAAACCCCATTGTGTCCAATGGGATTTATATTTCGGAAGATGGGCTATCTGTCATCATTGTGATGGAGTAGCTCGTCTGCCGAAATCCAGATAAAGCCCTTACATTGTGTGGCGGTACAGCCCGTGGTACATGTGTGTTTGTAAATCAAGGCCCTCATGCGAGTTGGTTTTTCATTAGTATTAGATAAAGCACACAGTTTTTGGGGTTAATAATGAAAATAAAATTAAATACAAATCGGGCTGCATAGCCTTTGTCGCAAATAAAGGAAGGCGTGGTAGTCAATAGACGTGAAGGATATCCTAAAGCAAATATGTAACTAAACAGTCGTGAGGACAGGCTACATGTGATGCTGAGTATATATCATATTGTGTGTAAAAGGCTTGGCAGGTCAGAATGCATGGTCATGTGCTTGCACTGGAAAATACTGAAAATCATATAAAGGACTATTGCTGCAATTGAATTCTAATCCCCGGGTGATCATGCTTTAGCAGATGAAATAATTATCACGTCCAAGGTCAGACCACTCGTAATGAGTGCCTGTGTGTGGGGATCAAAGACCTCTTGATCATGTTTAAGTTAAGTACTTAATACATGTTCTTATCACCTGCTCTGGTCCCTCTGGGAAAAGTTGGCAAACTGAGAAAAGGTTCATGATGTGGATCCACCTTATTATTACCTTAGTCATTCCTGTAGGGAGTACTGCTCCTATTAAATGTAGTTAGAATGTAAAATATGGGGAGAGCTCCTTCCTTTCAAAGACCCATGATCTTCCACATTTTATACCAGCAGGCACACCCACTTGTAGGTCCAGCATAGATCTCTTGAGGGCATCTGCTACCTGTGATGTCTTTTCTATAATGCTATTGGCTCGCCTTGTCTGGGGGTTGATTTCTATGTTGTAAGTCTTGAGTCAGCTCTTGCTCATGATTTAAACTCAGATATTCAGTCATGTGTATTTAGTCTCACGTTTGTAGCATCAGCCACACAGGAATGGGGTTTATGTAGCACAGGCTAGGTATATAGCAACAGAGAAATGTACATAAACGTGAAGGGTGTAGTACATGGCAGTTGAGTGGTGTGATCAACAGCGATGTATGTAAGACATGGTATAGCACCAGAGAAATGTACAAAGAGCTAGAAGGGTGTAGGACACGGCAGTGAAGGGATGAAGGACATGGCAATGGAGTGGTGTAGGATATGGCAGTGGAGGGGTGTAGGACATGGCAGTGGAGTAGTGTAGGACATGGCAGTGGAGGGATGAAGGACATGGCAGTGGTGTAGGACATGGCAGTGGAGGGGTGTAGGTCATGGCAGTGAAGGGGTGTAGGACACGGCAGTGGAGGGGTGTAGGGGTGTAGTACACGGCACGGCAGCGGACGGGTGTAGGACATGGCAGCGGAGGGGTGTAGGACACGGCAGTGGAGGGGTGTAGGACACGGCAGTGGAGGGGTGTAGGACATGGCAGAGGAGGGGTGTAGGACACGGCAGTGGAAGGGTGTAGGACACGACAGTGGAGGGGGTGTAGGACACGGCAGTGGAGGGGTGTATGACACGACAGTGGAGGGGTGTATGACATGGCAGCGGAGGGGTGTAGGACATGGCAGCAGAAGGGTGTAGGACATGGCAGTGGAGTGGTGTAGGACATGGCAGTGGAGGGATGAAGGACATGTCAGTGGAGGGATGAAGGACATGTCAGTGGAAGGGATGAAGGACATGGCAGTGGAAGGGTGTAGTACATGGCAGTGGAGGAGTGTAGGAAATGGTAGTGGAGAGGTGTAGGACACGGCAGTGGAGGGGTCTAGGACACGACAGTGGAGGAGTGTAGGACACGGCAGCAGAGGGGTGTAGGACACTGCAGTGGAAGGGTGTAGTACATGGCAGTGGAGGGGTGTAGGAAATGGTAGCGGAGGGGTGTAGGACATGGCAGCGGAGGGGTGTAGGACACGACAGTGGAGGGGTGTAGGACACGGCAGTGGAGGGGTGTAGGACATGGCAGCGGAGGGGTGTAGGACACAGCAGTGGAGGGGTGTAGGACATGGCAGTGGAGGGGTGTAGGACATGGCAGCGGAGGGGTGTAGGACACGGCAGCGGAGGGGTGTAGGACACGGCAGTGGAATGGTGTAGGACACGGCAGCGGAGGGGTGTAGGACGTGGCAGTGGAGGGGTGGAGTACACGGCAGTGGAGGGGTGTAGGACACGGCAGTGGAGGGGTGTAGGACACAGCAGTGGAGGGGTGTGGAGTGGTGTAGGACACGGCAGTGGAAGGGTGTAGTGCATGGCAGTGGAGGGGTGTAGGAAATGGTAGTGGAGGGTTGTAGGACGTGGCAGTGGAGGGGTGGAGTACACGGCAGTGGAGGGGTGTAGGACACGGCAGTGGAGGGGTGTGAGGGAAGGAGGTATAGGTGGGAGATGGAGGATTCTCAGGTCCATACTCGGAGGCAGGTGGGTCTACACATGGATGCTCGGTCTTCGGATCCTCCCTGAAGTGCAGGAGTGAAGGGGCAGCAGGACCCACCCTGATAGGCGCCTCCAGATCCTGGCAGCACACCATGGAGAGGTCTGACATATCTTGTTGCTCTTCTTGTATTTTTGTTTCTGAAGACTGAAGATGTTGCCGGTGCTGTGGTTACACTGATCACTGGACATCGTCTGTGGTGTTTTTTTGCCAGATGGAGTTAATAGCTCCACAATTTGAACTGTTTCGTGGATCGGATTCCTTTGCTGTTTGAGTTACTCTACGCGATGTTACTTATTTAATCCATCCATGTAAAGAAATTACTAAATTGGCTTTTGTCAGCTTGCTGAAACTTTTAATAGAAAATAGATTTAAAAAATACCTCATTGAGCAGGTTTTGCAGGATAACATTTCCTACAAAATATATATTTTGTGGAAAAATTATACTGCAAGAAAAATGTCCCACAAATTTGTGATATTTTTCCTTGTGATAAACTTTTATAAAGGTGATAAACTATGCAGAATTATGAAACTGCCAAGTTTGTCACATTCACAAAACATGTCAATTAAAGGGCCACTTTCGCACAGCTGTAATGTCATCAAGTCAGTCAGGAATGAGCCTGTGGCCCCAGAGTGTGTCCAGGTCCCAGCAGCGAGCACCGCGGCTGCTTCCGCTGTGTTACTAGAATTGGAATATGGGAAATGTGTGGTTCACACAGAATTCTGCAACAAGCATGTTGACCAACTGAGCTATCTTACTGAACTGAAACCTGGGACAGGCTGTGCACACTCAGCAGCAATCACATCAGCCAGCTGAGCTCTTGTATAGCATCCAAGCCTTCTAAACCCACGAGGTCTTGCCCTGGTGGGATGAAACAGTTGTTCTGGGAGCACCCCCACCCCAGCTGCTGTCGCTTTCTGTGTGTCCAGGGTGGGGAGGCCAGGACCCGAGAGGTGCGGAGCAGGAGGTGGAAGGGAGATGCAGAGAGCTGAAAATTGCGGCTGCATTTTTGTCTGGGGCTGTGTCACTATGATGGATAGCGCTTCTCTTGCCCGAGGCGCACGTCGACCTTTTTACCTGGTGCAACGTAGCGGTGAGTTAACTCAAAGTGCAGCACGGTGGTGCAGCGAGGAGCTGTGACAGGCAGCAGGGCCTATGACAGACTCCTGGCAAAGAAGGCCATGTTCTGTCACTAGACTCATCCTTTCATCTTCTCTCCTGGTTACACAGAAGGCCATGCTCTGTCGTTAGTCTCATACTTTCAACTTCCCTTCCAGTGTAAAAGGAGGCCATGTTCTGTCACTAGACTCATCCTTTCATCTTCTCTCCTAGTTACACAGAAGGCCATGCTCTGTCTTTAGTCTCATACTTTCAACTTCTCTTCCAGTGTCAAAGAAGGCCATGTTCTGTCACTAGACTCATCCTTTCATCTTCTGTCCTAGTTACATAGAAGGCCATGCTCTGTCTTTAGTCTCATACTATCAGCTTCCCTTCCAGTGTCAAAGGAGGCCATGTTCTGTCACTAGTCTCATCCTTTCATCTTCCCTTCCAGTTTCATGTAAAACCATTTTGTGTCACTAATCTCATCCTTTCATCTTCCCTTCCATTGTCATAGAAGGCCATATTCTAGCGCTATTCTCATTCTATCATCCTCCCTTCCAGTTTAATAGAAAACCATTTTGTGTCACTAGTCTCATCCTTTCATCTTCCCCTCCAATGTCAAAGAAGGCCATGTTCTGTCACTAGACCCATCCTTTCATCTTCCCTTCCAGGTTCATGTAAAACCATTTTGTGTCACTAATCTCATCCTCTCATCTTCCCTTCCATTGTTATAGAAGGCCATATTCTAGCGCTATTCTCATTCTATCACCCTCCCTTCCAGTTTCATAGAAAACCATTTTGTGTCACCATTCTCATTCTTTCATTTTCCCTTTCAATGTCAAAGGAGGCCATGTTCTGTCACTAGTCTCATCCTTTCATCTTCCCTTCCAGGTGCATGTAAAACCATTTTGTGTCACTAATCTCATCCTTTCATCTTCCCTTCCAGTGTCAAAGGAGGCCATGTTCTGTCACTAGACTCATCCTTTCATCTTCTCTCCTAGTTACATAGCAAACCATTTTGTGTCTCTAGTCTCATCCTTTCATCTTCCCTTCCATTGTCAAAGAAGGCCATGTTCTTGTTGCTTGAATGCAAACTTACATTAAAAAAGAGAAAACAAGAGGCGTTTGTCAAAGCAAGAACAGCTCATTTAATTAAACATTACAGCCAAAAGAGCAGTTACAGAAACATGGTCTGAGGACTGTCTCTCAGTGTACAATCAATCTGAGCAGTGTTTTATACATTTCTTTGTGTACAATAGAACAAGTACAACATTCCATTTGAGGTAAAGAATGTGACTAGTTGGATTGAAGTAATAAATAAGGTCCTGATATCATCTGCTAGTGGCCCTCGACCTTTGTGTGGACAAAATGAGAGCCAGTAAGTAATGTGTCCAGATGTCCGACCTGAGGGGCGTGTGATCACTACATGTTGCTGTGCATGCTGTGTTCTGATTGGCTGTATTCCTAAGTGCATGTGGCATCTAACTTTATGGTGTTTTGGGAATGCACGCAACCCTCTGGCCATATATGTTTTATTGGGCCAATCTCTAGGGACCACTGTGGTGTCACTGACTCTCTGTGGGGTTAATATAAGTTTGTTGTTTGCACATTTGTCTTTCTGCTAAGTGCTGCCCCACCTGTGACCTGTCAGTCAGTAACCCCAGGCCTAGGTCTCAGAGCCTGTCCGACCATGTGCTTCTGGGTCGATGGAGAGTTCATGTTGGGTGAATCGGATAGTAATTATGTTTTTATATGTGAACACATCATGGTGCACATTGACATCGACTTTTCCAATATTAACATTTCACCCTCTGGTTGAATTTTAAACTACACTATCTAACCTACATTTTATGACAGTGATGTTTTTGGGGGCTTGTTGTCCTACTTCCTTAGCTATTTGCTCTCTACCTAATTTGAGGACTACGTTTTTACAGCATAAAACCAACACTTGCAGGAAACCACACAAACACAATAACAATCTGAAAACGGGTAACAATGAATTGCACATTCTGGTCAGCCACCGGGGGAGCCAGACGAACCAGTTTGTGACCCTCTCCTTCCCAGGGGCACCTCCCTCTTCACTCATGCCTTTCTTGAATCAGTGCAATGCTTGGATAGCAAGAGTCAGAGTCCCATTACTGTAATTGCATGGTATAAATGTACAGCAGGAGGCACTGATCTTCACACATATCCCACCGTCCATTGGGGTCATTAAGTCCAACACATACCAATGTTGCATAACCATGAGGCGGATAGCTCTCAGTTCTTCCTTGATTGACTTAAGGGGAGCTCTGTGCTGTTCATCATCTTGAACATTTCCTAGTTGGTTATTTGCAACTAGTGGGTAATCACTTTCGTCTGCACGGTGAAGAAGGTTATGGACGATCACACTGATACTTGTGTGTCAGAGAATAGTCTGAATTTCTTTGGAATGTCCTTGCACAGAACCCAACTAAAATAATCAGCAGTTCTTTTCTCTGTAATCTGATCCAATGGAGTTGTCTTCTTGCTCAGCGGGTGTTGATGCAGTTCTCACAATTCTTCTCCAGGAATGACCAGGGTTGCCGTGTGTATGGTGTCAAGGAGGCAGAGGCGACCTGGGGATGATTTGAGTATAGGCAGATTAATTGTATTGCCAGTAAGTGTCTATAGGAATCTGGCCTGGTGTGTGGTAGGTACCTAAGGCACTTACACCTTATACCAGGTTCAGGTATCCCCTCTTAGTGAAGTGTAGGTAGTGTCTAGAAGCCAGGCTCTCTAGAGGTAGCTGTGGATGAGCAGCCAAGGCTTTGAAGTTTGGAGCAAGGGCTATGCCTAGATTCTTCTCTTACCCAAACCTAAGAGACTGTTTCCTGAAACTAGGTATACATGTAGATCCCTAGCTAGTATCTGGTCTTTCTTGTGGAACGTACCAAGTGACAGAGTGGTAAGGCAATTGCAAGTGCTTATCTCACCGCTGCACCACCAATGTAGGAAGCTGGCCTGGTGTTTGGTGGATATCTAAGGTACTTACACCTTATACCAGGTCCAGGTATTCCCTCTTAGTGAAGTGTAGGCAGTGTCTAGAAGCCATGCTCTCCACGGGTAGCTGTGGATGAGCAGCCAAGGCTTATCTAGGAGACAGGCAAAGCTCATGCAATAACACTGTAGTCACACAGCGCTTACACACATGAAAGAAAAGACTCAGTTATACAAAAATTAAGGTACTTTTTTTTGGAACACAATACGACAAAGTACCAGAAGGGCAACCCTTTAACCGTTTCTGTGCCTTGGACGAGGTGACCTCGTCCAAGGCTACAGTTCCCGTGTGCTTTGGACGAGATCACCTCGTCCAAAGCACGGGAACTTGGGGGAGCGCTAGCGCGCCCCCCGTGCACCCCCTCCCCCCCCCAAGGCGGGGATGGAAGGGGAAGACCTTCCCCTTCCACCCTGACCCCCCATGTGACGTCAGCGCGCGAGCACGCGCTGATTTGTCACAGGGGCCTCCCCCATCGCGCTGGAAGCTCTGCTTCCAGAGCGATTGAAAGAGAAATGCAAAGCATTTCTCTTTCAATCACGTGGGGGAGGCCCAGAGGGGCTTCAAAGGGAAGGAAATGTATTTCCTTCCCTTTGAAGTCTCTCCCAGGGTTTCAAAAGCCAGTTGGCTTGCAATCCGGCTTTTGAAACCCCACTAGACACCAGGGATTTTTTTTTTTATTGGTTATCAACATAAGGGAGCGACCCCTTGGGCAAGGGTCGCTCCCAGGGGGTGCATTTTTTTGGGAAGGCCTTTTCTGCCCCCGGGGGGGCAGAAACCTCTAGGCACCAGGGATCTTTTTTTTATTTTTTTTATTTTTGTTAAGTTTTTTTTGTATTTTTCTTTTTGTTAAGTTTTTTTATTTATTTTAGGTGGGGAGCGACCCCTTAGGCAAGGGTCTCTCCCCTAGGGGGCAAATTATATTTAGGCCATTTCTGCCCCCCTTGGGGGCAGATTGGCCTATTTTGATGAGGCCAATCTGACCCCAAAGGGGGCAGAAACCACTAGACACCAGGGAGTTTTTTTTCTTTACGTGAATTTCACGCAAGGGGAGCGACCCCTTAGGCAAGGGTCGCTCCCTGGGGGGGGGGGGGGGGGAATTATTTTAGCCCATTTCTGCCCCCCCTGGTTGCAGATCGGCCTATTATTAGGCCGATCTGCCCCCAGGGGGGTCAGAAACATCTAGGGCAAATATTTTTTGGTGTTTTTTTTGTTTTTGTTTGTTTTTTTAGAGATGGGGAGCGACCCATCAGGCAAGGGTCGCTGCCCTGGGGGGCAAATTGTATTTAGACCATTTCTGCCCCCCTTGGGGGCAGATTGGCCGATTTTAGGTCAATCTGCCCCCAAGGGGACAGAAACCACTAGGCACCGGGGATTTGTTTTTTGGCGCCAATGTCACGCAGGGGGAGCGACCCCGTAGGCAAGGGTCGCTCCCGGGGGGGGGGTGAGGGTTGGGGGGGCAAATTTATTTTAGTCCATTTCTGCCCCCCCCTGGGGCCGGCTGAGCTAGAGGCCAAAATCCACAGGTAGGCACTTTGCAAAAAACACCTCTGTTTTCTGTGAAAAAACATGTTGTGTCCACGTTGTGTTTTGGGCCATTTCATTTTGTGGGCGCTAGGCCTACCCACAGAAGTGAGGTACCATTTTTATCGAGAGACTTAGGGGAACGCTGGGTGGAAGGAAATTTGTGGCTCCTCTCAGATTCCAGAACTTTCTGTCACCGAAATGAGAGGAAAAAGTGTTTTTGTGGCCAAATTTTGATGTTTGCAAAGGATTCTGGGTAACATAACCTGGTCAGAGCCCCGCAAGTCAGCCCATCTTGGATTCCCCTGGGTTTCTAATTTTCAAAAATGCGCTGGTTTGCTAGGTTTCCCCAGGTGCCAGCTGAGCTACAGGCCAAAATCCACAGGTAGGCACTGTTTTCTATGAAAAAATGTGATGTGTCCACGTTGTGTTTTGGGCCATTTCCTTTCGTGGGCGCTAGTCCTACCCACACAAGTGAGGTATCATTTTTATCGGGAGACTTGGGGGAACGCTGGGTGGAAGGAAATTTGTGCCTCCTCTTAGAATCCAGAACTTTCTGTCACAGAAATGTGAGGAACATGTGTTTTTTTAGCCAAATTTTGAGGTTTGCAAAGGATTCTGGGTAACAGAACCTGGTCAGAGCCCCACAAGTCACCCTATCTTGGATTCCCCTTGGTCTCTAGTTTTCAGAAATGCACAGGTTTGGTAGGTTTCCCTAGGTGCTGGCTGAGCTAGAGGCCAAAATCTACAGGTAGGCACTTTGCAAAAAACACCTCTGTTTTCTTTCAAAAAATGTGATGTGTGCACGTTGCGTTTTGGGGCATTTCCTGTTGCGGGCGCTGGCCTACCCACACAAGTGAGGAATCATTTTTATCGGGAGACTTGAGGGAAGGCTGGGTGGAAGGAAATTTGTGGCTCCTCTCTGATTCCAGAACTTTCTGTCACCACAATGTGAGGAAAATGTGTTTTTTTAGCCAGATTTTGAGGTTTGCAAAGGATTCTGGGTAACAAAACCTGGTCAGAGCCCCGCAAGTCACCCCATCGTGGATTCCCCTAGGTCTCTAGTTTTCAGAAATGCACAGGTTTGGTAGGTTTCCCTAGGTGCTGGCTGAGCTGGAGGCCAAAATCTACAGGTAGGTACTTTGCAAAAAACAGCTCTGTTTTCTGTCAAAAAATGGGATGTGTCCACGTTGTGCTTTGGGGCATTTCCTGTCGCGGGCGCTGGCCTACCCACACAAGTGAGGTATCATTTTTATCGGGAGACTTGGGGGAACGCTGGGTGGTAGGAAATTTGTGCCTCCTCTCAGATTCCAGAACTTTCTGCCACAGAAATGTGAGGAACATGTGTTTTTTTAGCCAAATTTTGAGGTTTACAAAGGATTCTGGGTAACAGAACCTGGTCAGAGCCCCACAAGTCACCCCATCTTGGATTCCCCTAGGTCTCTAGTTTTCAAAAATGCACAGGTTTGGTAGGTTTCCCTAGGTGCCGGCTGAGCTAGAGGCCAAAATCTACAGGTAGGCACTTTGCAAAAAACACCTCTGTTTTCTTTAAAAAAATGGGATGTGTGCACGTTGCGTTTTGGGGCATTTCCTGTCGCGGGCGCTAGGCCTACCCACACAAGTGAGGTATCATTTTTATCGGGAGACTTGGGGGAACGCTGGGTGGAAGGAAATTTGTGGCTCCTCTCTGATTCCAGAACTTTCTGTCACCGAAATGTGAGGAAAATGTGTTTTTTTAGCCAAATTTTGAGGTTTTCAAAGGATTCTGGGTAACAGAACCTGGTCAGAGCCCCACAAGTCAACCCATCTTGGATTCACCTAGGTCTCTAGTTTTCAAAAATGCACAGGTTTGGTAGGTTTTCCTAGGTTCCGGCTGAGCTAGAGGCCAAAATCTACAGGTAGGCACTTTGCAAAAAACACCTCTGTTTTCTTTAAAAAAAATGGGATGTGTCCATGTTGCGTTTTGGGGCGTTTCCTGTCGCGTGCGCTAGGCCTACCCACACAAGTGAGGTATCATTTTTATCGGGAGACTTGGGGGAACATAGATTAGTAAAACAAGTGTTATTGCCCCTTGTCTTTCTCTACATTTTGTCCTTCCAAATATATGAGAGTGTGTAAAAAAGACATCTATTTGAGAAATGCCCTGTAATTCACATGCTAGTATGGTCACCCCGGAATTCAGAGATGTGCAAGTAACCACTGCTCCTCAACACCTTATCTTGTGCCCTTTTTGGAAATACAAAGGTTTTCTTGATAGCTATTTTTTACTCTTTATATTTCAGCAAATGAATTGCTGTATACCCGGTATAGAATGAAAACGCACTGCAGGGTGCAGCTCATTTATTGGCTCTGGGTACCTAGGGTTCTTGATGAACCTACAAGCCCTATATATCCCCGCAACCAGAGGAGTCCAGCAGACGTAACAGTATATTGCTTTCGATAATCTGACATCGCAGGAAAAAGTTACAGAGTAAAACGTAGAGAAAAATTTATGTTTTTTTCACCTCAATTTCAATATTTTTCTTTTTCAGTTGTTATTTTCTGTAGGAAACCCTTGTAGAATCTACACAAATGACCCCTTGCTGGATTCAGAATTTTGTCTACTTTTCAGAAATGTTTAGGTTTCTGGGATCCAGCATTGGTTTCATGCCCATTTCTGTCACTGACTGGAAGGAGGCTGAAAGCACAAAAAATTGTAAAAATGGGGTATGTCCCAGTTAAATGCCAAATATGTGTTGAAAAATTGGGTTTTCTGATTCAAGTCTGCCTGTTCCTGAAAGCTGGGAAGCTGTTGAGTTTAGCACAGCAAACCCTTTGTTGATGCCATTTTCAGGGGAAAAACCACAAGCCTTCTTCTGCAGCCACTTTTTCCCATTTAAAAAAAACAAAAACAAATTGTCACTGTATTTTGGCTAATTTCTTGGCCTCCTTCAGGGGAACCCGCAAAGTCTGGGTACCTCTAGAATCCCTAGGATGTTGGAAAAAAGGACGCAAATTTGGCTTGGTTAGCTTATGTGGACAAAAAGTTATGAGGGCCTAAGCGCGAACTGCCCCAAATAGGCAAAAAAAGGCCTGGCACAGGAGGGGGAAAAGGCCTGGCAGCGAAGGGGTTAATAGGAGGTAAGTAATACACTTATTATATACACTAGTGAACAGTAATAGACAGAGAAGATGTTAGAAAACAGTGCAAATAACAATAACCCATAGTGACTCTAGGGGGAGCCCAAACCATATACTAAAAAAATGGAATGCGAACACAGGACCCCCCCCCAGGTAAGTGGAATGTGTAGAGGGGAGCTGGGAGTACCAGAAGACCACAGAGGTAAGTAACATAGTACCCCCCAGTGACCAGGAAAGCAGGAGTAAATCACTTGAATTTCCCCAAACCACCCAAAAGGAAGAAAAGAAGAAAAAGAAGACATCCAGACAAGACTGCAAGAAACCATTGGAGGATTCCTGGAGAAGAAGACCTGTGGAGAGATGGGACCCAGTCCAAAAGTCACAGTGCACTGCAGCCCTGGAGCCGTTGAAGCATTTGTGATGGGTGCAGAAGATGTCCCAAGCTTGAGTGAAGATTGCAGACGGGTGTCGGTGCAGGATTTTCACCAACAAGCCTTGGCAAAGGCAAACTCGCAGTTAGTGGAAAAGTGGTGCTGCCAGGGACCAACAAGGCCCAGGGGGACTCAGCCCAGGAGGGGGAGTCACAGGGGACTCTTAAGCAACACAGAGGACCCACAGAGGCAGAACCCACAGGAAGTTGCAGAAGGAATCCACGCAGCACTACAGAAAGGGATCCCATGCTGCAGGAGAACCGTGCAGAAGGCTGTGCATCACAGGAAGTAGTGCTGGTGACTGAAGCTACACGTCGCCTTAAGATCCCTTGGAGGAGATGCAAATAAGCCTTGGCAGCTGCAAGAGATGCAGTGCATGGGGGAACTGTCCTGCGTGGGAAGGGAAGGACTTACCTCCACCAAGGTTGGACAGCTGGCAGGGAGGACCATGAGGACTAATCCGGACCACCACCCATGATGCAGGATCCATGCAGCTCATGATGAGAGGACATCCACGCAGCCGGTCATCATTGCAGCAGGTGCCTGCAGATGCAGGGGAGTGACTCCTTCACTCCAAGGGAGATTCCTTCTTGTGCAGGCTGAAGAGTTGCTGTCTTCTGAGGATGCACAGCTGGGGAAATGTTTCAAAGCTGGCAGGAGCTGTGGAAACAAAGATGCAGAAGAGTCTTTTTCATGGATTGCAGCATTGTCGGTTCCTGGAGAGTTCAGTTGCAGTTCCAGTGGCCAGAAGTCGAAGTGGAGGTTGCAGAGGGAGTCCTGCTGGAATTGTGCGAGCCAAATCTGAGAACTTACCAAAGAGAGAGACCCTAAATAGTCCTGAAAGGGGGATTGGTCACCTAGCCAGGTAAGCACCTATCAGGAGGGGGCTCTGATGTCACCTGCCTGGCCTGGCCACTCAGATGCTCCGAGAGTTTCCTGCCAACCTTGGAAACAAAATGGCAGAACCCAGGGACCCTTAGGAGGAGCTCTGAATACCACCCCTGGGATGGTGATGGACAGGGGACTGGTCACTTCCCTTTCCGTTGTCCAGTTTTGCCCCAGAGCAGGGAATAGGGGACCATGAAGCGGTGTGGGCTGGTTTATTCACAGAGGGCACCAAATGTGCCCTTCAAAACATAGCAGTGGCTTGGGTTGTCTACCCCCTCAGGCCAGTCACACCTATTTCCAAAGGGAGAGGGTGTTACCTCCCTCTCCGAAAGGAAATCCTTTGTTATGCATTCTTGGGCTTGATCAGATCAAGCAGCTGGGGGGCAGAAACTTGTCTGAAGGGTGGCAGCAAATTGGGCTGCCCGGAAAACCCTGTAAGACTGGTGGTAGCAATGCTGGGGGTCCTCTTAGGAGTCCCCAGAGTGCTTCATGCAACAGTATTGGGTTATGATTCCAACATGTTTGCTACCAAACATGCCCAGGTTCTAAGTTACATTTATGTAGCTGGCCATAGGTAGTGACCTATGTCCAGTACACACATATAATGGCATCTCTGCACTCAAAAAGTACAGGAAAATGGACCTGGAGTTTGTAGGGGCACCTCTGCTCTGGGCTGAGAGAGCCTACCATAGGTGTGCTTACGGTGACCTGGTGCAGTGACCTGTAGTGAAAACGGGTGCATGCAATGGCAGGCATGCAGAACCCTTTGCATGACCTCCCTATGGGTAAAGGTATAGTTAGCAAAATTTACAGGAGAGAGCATAATCACTGGGGTCCAGGTGAGCAGGATCCCAGTGAACACACTCATACATACTGACAAACAGGCCAAAAGTGGGGGTAACCATGCTAGAGAGAGTCTACTTTCCTACAGTGTCCATCAGCATGGAGATGCCCCATTGCATGTCCGGAATGTGCAGGATTTTTTATTTGTTCCCAGCGGAATTCTCCCTATGCCTCTGAAATACAAGGAATACAGTGTGAGTTTTTGTACAATTAAAGGTTGCCCTTTCCATTCTATCCATGTGTACCTATCTATCTCAGTATAACGGATTTCCTGACAAGGGGTATCTATGCTGTTATTCAACCCTCTCCTACAAGACTCATTTTGCGTTGTGACTGGTAGGTTCCCACACTTAAAGTATAATGTTAATAGTAGGATTTCAAATAAGGAAAGGAACAGGCTAAGGGCCTGATTCTAACCTTGGCGGACGGCGGAGGCCGTCCGCCAAGGTACCGCCGCCAAATGACCGCACCGCGGTCACAAGACCGAGGCGGCCATTCTAACATTTCCTCTGGGCCGGCGGGCGCTCTCCAAAAGAGCGCCCGCCGGCCCAGAGGAAATGCCCCTGCAACGAGGACGCCGGCTCAGAATTGAGCCGGCGTAGTTGCAGGGGTGCGACGGGTGCAGTTGCACCCGTCGCGTATTTCAGTGTCTGCATGGCAGACACTGAAATACTTTGCGGGGCCCTCTTACGGGGGCCCCTGCAGTGCCCATGCCATGGGCATGGGCACTGCAGGGGCCCCCAGGGGCCCGCGGCACCCCCTACCGCCATCCTGTTCCTGGCGGGAGACCCGCCAGGAACAGGATGGCGGTAGGGGGTGTCAGAATCCCCATGGCTGCGGAGCGTGCTCCGCAGCCATGGAGGATTCCCCCGAGCAGCGGAAAGTCGGCGGGAGACCGCCGACTTTCCGCTTCTGACCGCGGCTGAACTGCCGCGGTCAGAATGCTCCTGGGAGCACCGCCAGCCTGTTGGCGGTGCTCCCGTGGTCGGTGGCCCTGGCGGCCACCGGCCGCCAGGGTCAGAATGACCCCCTAAGTCTCTTAAGTCCAATTCAGTGCACTTTAATCAGTAAAACAGTGATATGTTCCCATATTTAGGTGTGAGAATTCGGCATAGATTCAGCTTGCAGATTGGTGCACTTTAGATTTGAGGGAGAAATTATATGTTCCAAGGAATAAGTTACAGGTTCAAAGGAGGTTGCTGCCAAAATTCAGTAGAGTATCAGCCAGTTACAAGTTCAAAGGAGGTTGCTGCTAAAATTCAGTAGAGTATCAGCCAACACATGTTTCGCCCCACGTTGCGAATACGCCAGGGCTTTCTCAAGGCTGTAAAAGAATTTGATGGTATGAGACTCAAAAAGGAACTCTAAGGCAAGTAAGAGTGACACCCGGAAAGTGAATACCCTAAGTGCATAAAAAGTAAACATGCACCATATTTGTTGTGCTCCTATTTAAGAAAAAGAGAAGAAGAAGAAAAAGAGTGAACAACAGATATGTGTCCCCTCCATGAGAATCACCAGGAGAGAATATAAACACCCTCGTATTGTATATACAGAGAGCATGCATAGTCTTAACTATGTCTTCTTAAGAGAACGAAAAAAATAAGCGAACACACTGAGAGGAAAAATTAACATCATCAAAGCCCACTAATATAGATCCATATTGTTAAGAAATACAGACAACCATCCTCATACCATCAAATTCTTTTACAGCCTTGAGAAAGCCCTGGCGTATTCGCAACGTGGGGCGAAACACGTGTTGGCTGATACTCTACTGAATTTTGGCAACAACCTCCTTTGAACTTGTAACTGGCTGATACTTTACTGAATTTTGGCAGTAAGCTCCTTTGAACTTGTAACTTATTCCTTGGAACATATCATTTCTCCCTCAAATCTAAAGTGCGCCAATCTGCAAGCTGAATCTATGCCAAATTCTCACACCTAAATATGGGAACATATCACAGTTTTACTGATTAAAGTGCACTGAATTGGACTTAAGAGACTTAGCCTGTTCCTTTCCTTATTTGAAATCCTACTATTAACATTATACTTTAAGTGTGGGAACCTACCAGTCACAGTAGTGTTGTTTACTAAGGGAGGATCTGGGTCCATGTCCTCCGGTCTAAGCTCCCACAGCACAGAATAAAGGCATTTCATACAGGAAGCTATCCCGCTTTGACCCTCTCATCCTCTTGGATGCATTTTTCCTCATTTTGCATTGTATCATCAAGGTGGATGGCCCTACACTGAAACTCCATGTCTGGGGTCCACGTGTTGATCATGAAGGCAGCCCCAGATACACTAAGGGCCACCCTGGGACCACAGATGGAAGCAGACGTGTTTGTGCATTGGTTTGGTGGTTTTTCCTACCTCCAAGAATCTCTTCTCTGGAAAATCACTGGGCCAAACAGTATCCTCCCTTATGGTGCCCCTCCTAAGCATCCTATCTAGCTCAGGATATCGCTAGGCTCAGTGAGACGGTACAGTGCTGTGGGACTGGTTTCGTATTGGGTCAGAGTCACCACTACTCTATGGGCTCTACTCTGCTAGGTTGTATCTTGGCCCTAATCCTACATAGGTATGTGGGCCAGTAAAGCCATTCTGCACCTACTGCATGCGGTATCAGCAAGCAGACGTAAGATGACCCAGCTGAAGTCTTGGAGCCCACGGCAGTCATGTGCTGATGCCATGTGTTGTGTAAGAAGGCGCTGTGTAGTGCGTGTGGGATGGTAATAAGGAAAAATATTGCTGCATGGAGAATCCAATGCAAGGCCAAGAACTCGCCAAAGTTTGCCCAAATTATGGTAAGGAACTGGAACGGCTAGTTGTTCTGGTAAACCCCCGCAATCTGTCGGACCTCATGGTGTGTTGTGAAGGTTATGGGGTCTACACTAACCCAAGTGTATGGGAAACCTAGCTCTCGACACTGGAGGATAGCTTTGTTTTGGAAACAAAAGGGGGCCTCCATTTGGCTGGGGGCAGCTAGTTTTCTGGGAGCACTATTGCTGTTGGAACTACATGCCATGAAAGACTTTTGGTCACAGGCTGGGTGCCTGAGAATGGGGACCTTTTGACTTGGTCATTGAAACCCACCCCAATTAACTTGTGGGGACCTGGGTACCTGCTTTTAAGAACTGGTCGGGGAGCTGCCCTGACACCCCTTGTCAGACTGCCATCCCCCTGGGTTGTGGCCAGTCGGCCCGCCCTGGAAGCAGAGTGGGGCCTATGCTCCCACAGGCACCCTGAATGGCTGACCCGAGCGAGGATACCCGGTTAAGAATACATGTGCATCAGCCCTTAATTTCCTGAACACAATTAAAGGCTTACACCTCTAATGTTGTCTCGTCCATTTATTCTTTTGGAGTTTTGAAAAGTGACTTTTGAGATGTACATGAAATGGATGCTTCACATTGGGGGGGTGTTAACTTACTGCACATTTGGGTTCTGCATTTGTGTGACGGCATTGATTCACCAGTTACCCCTCCCTGCCGTGGCCGCAGTCTTTGTTGAGCTGGGTTACCTGTCTGTGGTTGCCATTGCCACATGGTTGCCCAATTACCTGACCACTGTTGCGATGGTGAACTGACTTCCCTGAGGGCTGAGTGTAAGGTGCATTCAGGTTTCCCTGGGCTTGGTTTTGCGGATGGAAATTTTGGGGGGACTGACCTCGGCCCATGGACCTCTGCTTGTGGCACGCCTTTAGCTGGCATCTGTTGGTCATGTGGCCCATTCTGTGGCAGTAGTAACATTCTATAAGGTCTGGCTGCTGTCAACCTCCTTGGTTTCTATCGTTATAGTAGTTATAGCTCGATTGAAACTCTGAAACTCTCTGGGGTACTGAGGTGGGGGTGGGGCACCTGCCACTTGCACGCTTGCAGCCAACGTGGTCCCTTTATGGGTGGTCTTTCTCATTTAGTGTTGGACCAACTTAGTGGTGTCTTTCTGGGCTTGCTCCTGTTTCTCCCTGTCCTTTTCCTGTTTCCTTCTGTGGTAATGCAATATGTGAGCTAGTATCCCCCACCAGGGTTTGGTGTCTAGCCTCACCACATTGTCCAATCCATTTTGCATTTCGGTGGGCAGTCCTTTCTTGAGGACATTGTAAAAGAATATGACCTGGGGGCTGTATCAGTTCATGGCTGTCCTGTCTCCTGCCCCCACTGTTCTCTCATCCTATCTAGAAAATCGGTTATGGTTTCCCCAGGCTTCATTGTTTCCACTATTAACCCTCCTACATCGGGGCAATTAGGGAACATTTCCCTCTGGGTCGTCCATATTTGGTGCCTGTATGAATTGAATGCGGTCCGTCATGCTCGGTGTTTGTCAGCGTGATTGCTCTGGGATGTCAGCTCAGGAGAACATTGTGTTAGTCTGCGGTCCTGTGAAACTATTTAGCAGACTTTTAACAACGCCTATCGCTAGGGTTATTCCTGCGGTGTTCTTCTCAAAGCGTGAGATCCATTTCCTGGCCCACCCAACAATGGTGGCAGTTTGGCTCTTAGCCCTTCTTTATTCATCTGTGCCCATGGCACATAGATGGTCCCCTGATGTGCCCTTCTGCAGTTGCAGGCATTTCCTTGTTTTGGGTAGCTCCACTGGCTACTCCATGACATAGCATTCTCATCTTCATGGACAATCCTGCATGTAGAGGAAGTTGCAACAACTATGTCCTCTGGTTGGAAGGATCCCTCCTCTGCCCAGGGTCTATCATGTTTGTCATTTCCCCCGGTCCAGGGGGCTAGTAGGTGACAAAACAGTTGTGCAAAGATTTTACCTTCCTCTCGAGCTACTATCTTTCTGTGAGTTAGGTTGTCTGTCCTGCGTGTTTGGGAGGAGCAGCGGATATCTTCATCACTGCTCTCCTCATGTGCTCACAAAAGAGCCATCTTGGTACTCCTGTGTCTAAGTTGATTTTGTACCAGGCTACCTCAGTCTCTAATTTCCCGGCCAGCCCCTCTCCTACGTTGGCACTGCGGTGAGGCTCTGAACCGAGCAAAAAGCCTCTCCTCTGGTTCTAACTTGGATTCTCCTCAACCAGGGCTCTGTACCTACCCCTGCTCTCCTCAGGATGGAGGGGGTGCTGCTGTACTCTCTTCTTGAGCTTCCAGGCTGTGAGCTTTCTCTCTCTCCCTCCTTAGTTCGCTCCTTTCCTCTCAATACCACCTAGGTTGCGTCCTTCTTTCTGAGTTATCTGCTGTTCTTTTTAGTCGGGACTTGCCCTCAAACACGCTTTCCATTGTTTCTTCAGCTACCTGAGCATACCCTGCGGCTCCTGCCTCATCAACAGATCCCAGGGGACTAGGACTCCTTCCCTCGCCCCTGCTACTTGTTTCACTGTCCAGGACCGCTATGAACCTCCCTGCCATTCAGGTGTGTTCCCGGAACCAATGGGAGTGCTTTTTCTCCCTGAGGCTGAGGTTCAGTGGGCTGAGCGTGACAGATGGGGGGTCAAACTTCAGGGAGCTCTGGACTGGACTGGGGTGGTACTGGGATTGCCTTGACCTACCAGCTTGTTGTTCAGTAGGGGACCCTTGGGCTCCCTCGACCCGCGGATTGGTATAGCCCAACGCGGGATAGGAGGTATCAGGGATAGCACCTCCATTCCTGCATATGGGGCGGCGGTACGGACACTTTGCTTGCTGATTGTGGGATAGGATTATCAGTCTGGGCCTAAAAGATGGCCCATAATTCTAATAATGCTTCTCTCTTGTCCTACTTCTGCCCTACGTACTTTGTCCGTATGTATGTCCTCCTGTGTTTGATTATGTTAGTGTCAAATGTTCCCTTCTTTGGCCAGAGGAACACATGTGCCTTAGAATGTGTGTGCCATTGATTGCAAAATGTTTTAAGCCTTTAAGTATAAGGAACCTGGTATGCATGTGCTTTAGTGGTGAATCCATGATAAGTCAGGACATTTTTCATGGGACAGTTACACTTCTAGCGTTTATGATTTTTAGGGAATATTAAGTTATACATGTCTAACTTTTCAGATTTTAGGGAATTTGAGGTTTTACTCTGGTAGTGGGGAAATATGTACATGGGGATTAGAAGTTTTAACTACTTTCTACTCTGCTACAAGCTCAGCATTATTTACCGATGTATCAACATAAACATTTATCAAAGACAAATAGCAAAGCATATGAAGGGTCACAACCTAGAAGAAAGTGCAATTGTTAACTCAAACGTCATGAAATTTGGCATCAAAATAGCAAGCATTACTTTGGTATCAATTAGCAGTTTATGAAAATTAGCAGCACCTTCATAAGTCACATTTGAGTCCGACAAAACACAACACTTAAGACAGAACACAGTTGTGACAAAACACAACACTTAAGACACATTTGCATTGAAATTACCAGCACCATGATATCAAAAATGTATCAATTTCAAATCACAATAAAGAAAAAAGTGTCTGCCATATATTTTCCCTAACGTCCGAATTGCACCCTATATTACACCCAGGGGTAATGCGTACCATCTGGGTCATGCGTACCATCTGTTCAAGTGAAGAACACCTCTCACTTCTTTCAGATACCAACAGTGTTAAGAAACAGATGACACTGAGAAAACCCTTTTAGACTAGAAATAAGATTGAGGTTTTGGCTCTATATCACATGCAAAGCCCACGCGTCCCTTCTGTGTCACAGGCAGCTGTCCAAGCGATCAATCCTGTATCACACCCAGGGGACAAGTAATCAACCCTGTATCGCACCCAGGGGACAAGCCTACCATCTGTGTCATGCCCAGCTCTCCAAGCGATAAACACCTCTCAAAACCGAGGTGTCAACCCTATATCACAACCAGAGACTATGGGGGTCATTATGAACACGGCAGGAATCCCCACCATGTTCATACTGGCGTTCTCCTTACAGACCGCCAGCCCCCTTGAGACCCTGCGGCCGAATAATATACATTCTGCTGGGCCAGGATATTGCTGATGGCTCCACATGGAGCCGTCATCAATGCTGATGTGCGGCGGGTGCAGCAGCACCCGTCGCGCAGATCACTGCCCATAAATTAGGCAGTGACCTGCGCGACGGGGCACTGCACGGGGCCCCTTCGGTTGCAGTCAGGCCAGAGGAATCAGTCATCTCCTGGCTGGCTTGCCAAAATGTTGCTCGAATGTGAACTTACCTTAAAAAACAGAAGACAAGAGGCGTTTGTCTAAACAGGAACGGCTCATTTGATTAAACATTATGGCTCGTCAGCAGTTACAGAAACAGGGTCTGAGGACTGTCTCTCAGTGTACAATCGATCTGAGCGGTGTTTTATACATTTCTTTGGGTACAATAAAACAATTGCAACATTCCTCTTGGGGTAAAGAATGTGACGAGGTGGCTTGAAGTCATAAATAAGGTCAGGATAGCATATGCAGGTGGGCCTCAACCTTTGCGTGGACACAATGAGGCCAGTAGCTAATGTGTCCAGATGTTCGGCCTGAGGGGCGTGTGACCACTAAGTATTGCTGTGTGTGCTGTGTACTGATTGGCTAGGTGTTCCTAACTGCATGTGGCATCTAACTTTAGGGTGTTTTGGAAATGCACACACCCCTCTGGCCACATATGTTGTACTGGGGTCAATCTCCTGGGACCATTTTGGTGTTGCTTCCTATCTGTGGAATTGATCTAAGTTTCTTGTTTGCTCGTTTGTCTGCCAGCTACGTGCTGACCCACTTGTGACCCGTCAGTCAGTAACACCAGGCCTAGGTCTCAGAATCTGTCTGACCACGTACTTCGGGGTTGATGGAGAGTTCATGTCGGGTGAATCGGATAGTAAGGATGTGATTTCGTATTCATATATGAACGCATCATGGTACACATTGACTTTTCCAATATTAACATTCTGTCACTAGCCTCATCCTTTCATTTTTACTTCATGCTTTATAGAAAACAATTTTATGTCCCTAGTCTCGTCATTTCATCATCCCTTCCAAAGTCAAGGAAGGCGATGTTCTGTCACTACTCTCATCCATCCACTCTCATCCATCCATCTTGCCTTGCAGTTTCATAGAAGGCCATGTTCTGTCGCTAATAACATCCTTTCCTCTTCTCTTCCAGTGTCAAAGAAGGCCATGTTCTTTCACTAGTCTCATCCTTTCATCCTTTCTTCCCGTGTGAAAGAACACCATACTTTGTCACTAATCTCATCCTTTTATCCTCTCAGTTTGTTTTGCTTGCCTCTGTTTATCTCTCATGTCTTCTTCAGCATTCTTTTATTTCTTTCCATTTGCCTTTCATAATTTATTTTTTCTTTAAAGGTACTTCCTCTCATACTTTCTGTTAACATTTATAGACCTGTTTTATTTCTTTTGTTTCATCTTATACAATGTTCATTGTTGAGGCACCGAGCCCTGTGCCTCCCTCAAGACTGTGGAAACATTGTCACCTCACTAGTCACTGAACGGTAAGTGAAGGGCAGGTACTTCTGCAGCTGGAGTCTACAAAGAAGACCTGCTCATGTGTCATTATCATAAAACCATAAAGTCTATGCTACCACAGCTGTCTTAAAACACCCTCATATATCTACAGTGCAAATGTATGCAACAGCAAACACAAACTGAACAGGTTAAACAAGGTAATTCCAGTTGGAGGTGAACAGTACAGTTCACACCATCCACTTCTAAACAAGGGAACTTCCTTTGCCTGCATCCACCATTGGTTTGTCTCTTGTGCCTCCCTCCTCCCTTCCAACCTCATTCCTCGCTCTATTCTTGATAAAGGTGGGTGGAGTTGTGAAATCACTGTGCTAGTAATTTAGGAATATTGGGTCCGATCAGATGCATTATAAGACTGGTCACAAAACGTGGTAGCAATTTGTACTCAGTATTTCTGCAACCAGTATTGAATTTTGTGAACCGATTAGCCCAGCAAAGACAGAATTCCTAATATTTGGCAAAAACAAGAAACAGTGCAAACCTGGCTGAGTGGCATGACCCTTTATGGCGCTGGACTCTAACTTTCACTGAATTCGAAGTCACATGGATTCATCCTGGACGCCAATCTCTCCCTCAATGGATATATTGGCAGAAAAACAAAGACTGCCTGGCACCAGCTAGCTCTTCTAAAGATGTGAAAACATTTCTTCAAGAAAACAATGTCAAAACTGCTGTTCAAAGCCTCATATTCTCACATCAGGATTGTGGTAATGCCGTACTCGATGGCCTCCCTTGCTCCACACTGGCACTCCACAGGGGCATCCTACACTCCGCAGCATGTTTCTTCCAGGGCCTGAAGAAATGTGATCCCATCTCCCGCATCCTGATGGAACTCCATTGGCTCTCCTTGCCGGCTCGCACAGGCTGCAAAACCAGCTGCATTATTTACAAAGCCATCAAGACCAGCACCCCCGTTTATCTTGCACCATCACCGCCTCAGCCAGGACACTAGAAGACTGCAGAACAAGAAGTGTAACGATGAAATATAAGGCAGCAGGTCGTTTTCCATTTATGCATCCATGATCTGGAAAATCATCCAGTATCCATCATGACCACCCCAATGCTGCTTACATTTAGGAAAGAGTTGAAGATATCACAATGCATTACCCCTCCACAACCCAGCATACTCATTGATTGTATGTTTCTCTCTGACCTTAAACAGCACTCGCTGCCTTTTAACTCAGTGTGCGCTATAGAAATACCACATAGATAAATACATGAATAACTTGCAGATTCAGCTCACTACAAATGGATGCCATCACAAGGATAGTAGCCTGCTGGGTTCATCACAGCAGCATATCTGTGATTACATTTAAATAAAGTAAACATTTTCTAAACACAGACCATTTTCCCCAAAGTAAATGGGGATGGATGCACTCAAAAAGTAAATATTATTATTTTTTAAGTGTAGTTTGAGGGTTGGCAGTGGTTCCCTGGACCACTGCTTACTCCTCAACATTCATTTTTATTCACAAAGGGGAACAGGTCCCAAGGGATCCCTTCCCTTTTGCAAATGTGTTACTACCCCAACTCAGGAGTCTGTAACTGTTCTATGTTTTTTAACCGCATTACAGCCACAAAACATTGATAAATAGCATAACAAACCACTTGTATCTTCTTCCTTAGAATTGTTTTCTTGATGTCATTGCAGTGCTATCATCCTGCACACTGTCCCACCCTGTCCCATCCCTATCCTCTATGTTGGCTGGCCATGGCTCAGCACTTCTTTGTGCCATATGTTAGGTTTGTGCAGCTGTGAGTATTGCATTACGCATGAAAGGTTCTCCTGATGATTACTCAATTTGATTGCTTCAGCTGCAATTGTGAATCATTCTATAACTCAGTGCCAATGTATCTAAGGTTCCTTCCCCCACTGTTAATACATTGAATTCAAAACCCTGGAAGAAAAAAGAACCCGGAACTGAAAGGTATAAGTTCTTGATGTCTTACGATGATATAAAGTTATGTAAGACTCCAACAGTCTACTTAGACTTAGACCTTTGAACTTGACTTTGGGCCAGATTTAGAGTTTGTCGGATGGGTTACTCTGTCACAAACATGACGGCTATCCCGTCCACCGTATTACGATTCCCATAGGATATAATGGGATCGTAATATGGCAGACGGGATATCCATGACATTTGTGACGTAGTAACCCCATCCACCAAACTCTAAATCAGTCCCTTTCTATTAGTTCAGAGGGTGGAACTAAATTAGGGCTTTATGTGTTTCAGTCGTGTTTGAATATTCCCAGCATCTGGACCATCTAAGCAAAGTATTTCTAAATGTCTTGGAGTATAATCACTCAAGAAGCAGGAAATCCAAACAAAATCATTTCACAGTAGACTAACATAGAAGAGACACAGGAGGCTCTACCATGTTGTGATGTTCCTCAGAAACAGGGTAGAATGGGGATAAAATCAGTCCTGGCAAACATTTCCAGACCAGCCCCATAACACCGAAGGCTATGAGAAATTAGCAACAGGGGCATGGATGGGTCTTGGGAACCAGGTAGCCCCTAGCCTGCAGCCTACAGGGAATATGCCAACATGGCAGAATGGCCATTCCATCTCATCCTAAGAATTAAGTATATGGCTCTGGTAAGAATAGGTTGTAAAGAAAACACAACAATGTACCGAGGGCTATCAACAAAAATAAGCACTACAATACAATGATTATACCAAAAGAAAAGTAAACTTTTGTAGGATGAGAACCCTCACCCCTCCTGAGGTGGCATGCTTCATCTTAGGGTTCCTCATCACACCACAGTAACTTTTTGTGGTTTGGGCTACAACTCCTAAAACAGTAAGAGCTCTTGGATGTTTTACACCCTATGTGATTCTAAGTGGTGGGCGAATTTAAGCAAGTTCAAAAGTGTACAGTGTAGTAGTGAAATGACAAAACTGTCACTGGGTCAGGCCCTCCAACTTTATTTGTGTCTGCCAAGTACAGGATTAAAACCATTAACGTGACGCAGGTGATCCATGACTAGATGATTGGGTCAACATGTTTCTGCCTTTGGATTACCCTAGAGGCAGGTGTAGGGGCCTTCATCAGGGCCTATAAAAAACTCTGCTGAAAAAGTGCATAAGTAAAAACATAGATAAAGATACTGTTACAAATGGTGTTCATCAACAATCCAGGGACAAAGCCACATCTGAAATACCCACTATGGTCTGGTGTACTGCCTCCACTCGAGGTGACCCTGGCAAGAAACTCAGGACTCTGGAAGCTTCAAACGCTGACATAGCTATTCCTTGCCGGGCACAAGGACAGTTTGTAGTCACTGCGTTCATCGGGCAATTAAAGGGAAGAACCTGATGTAAAAACACCCCCTAAAACTAAAACGTAGCTTTGTTGACTGGCATAGGACAATAACCTATGGTAGAAGGCAGAGGAACAATCCCTTTATTTTAAGGTTGGGGGCAAGCCAACAAAAGCATGCCACTAAGAGACAACATTTAAGACACTAAAGAAGTGCAGTCAGTAATTTGCATTGTGTTTGACTGTCTGTACTTCATTTTCTTCCTTCCTTTCTTGAAAAAGGGTGGTTTTTGCATCTCTGCAATCCAATAGCCTGGAGCTGGAAGGCCAGCAGGATATCCAGCTCCAGGGAAACACATGAGGAAGTAATGCTCGAATTACTTATGGTAATCTTTATCACTTAGAATCTCTCCAAGCCCCATCCACCCTTGTTCTTGGGAGTTCTTGTACTTAAAGAGGCTATGGCATTACTTCAGGAGTTTTTGGGTGGAACCCACCTCCCTTTCATGACCTTACCCAAGGTGCAGGCAGGAGACCTTACTGCACAGGGATGTTTCCTGTCTGTTTCTGAGGGATTTAGCAACAGGGTCTCCGTCTGTTGAGGTGGCCATAACTCAATGAAATAAGGACTGAGATGGGAAGGGAGCATCTGTGTAATGAGGATGAATGATAAGTAATCTAAGCCATCCACAACCTCAGAAGGATGGGCTGACAGATTTCAGATTTGGACCTGTGAATTATACACAGATCTCTGTGAGCCTGCTTAGGTTACCTGACCAACTTCTTCAATGGGCTCTCTATGCTTAACTCACTTTGAAACTAGAAACACTTTTTGTAACTAAACTCACAAGCACGTTTCTTAAGTTCAGATCACTAAATGCTGTACAGAATCTTCGTTTATTTGGTGAGTCACTCACTTTTTCTTAGATGCTTGTGATGCCAATGCACCCCTAGGGGACAACATGTCTATATGTTTTATCGCTTCATACACCCGCCAATACATACTGTCTTCCATTCATTCCATTCATGGAGCAGAGCAAGTCACCTTCCATTGTAGTAATCCCTTCCAAGGTCCGGAAAGCAGTTAATGCCCTTCATCAATACCCATGTGCCACGCCCTTGCTCAGACATACCATGCTGCTCCTGCTTACCATAGGCAATACTAGGTGGGCACTTGTGATGGCTTAAATGAAGGAAACTGAATCTTCGTTACAGGAAAGGATAGCTTACAGTGAGAATGGGTTCACTATGGAGTGAGTACCATTCCCAGGTGTGGACTGAGTTTCCACACTTACCTTTGGCTTCATATACGATGTTAAGTTACGTAGATTTGTAGAGCGCACTGTCACCGGGAGGATGAACTAGTCATATTAAGTGCCTGGCATTTGTCGCATTGATGCTTTGCTAAAATGTGCATAACATAGTATGGTGGACCTGCCATGGGCTACTGATGCCAGCCAGTCCAGCACTCTTACTTTGGTGTACTACATATCATACTTTCAATTCCTCATATCTTCTAGGCAGTACAGAATCAAACTATGCCAGTGTCTGCCCACAGCAGCCCCTTTATCTTGTGGGGTGTCAGAAAGCTGCCCCTTTTCTCTGGACACTATGAATTTATGAACATCACACCTGGATTTTCCTACAAAATAACTACCTGTGATGGGTAGGTTAGCCACTAAAATGGAAGTCTTTTTCTCCTCGCTTTATAGGAACACCATGCCCACATTTTGTCAGACATTTGCCCCAGACTTAGAAGTACAATTCTCTGGTATCCTGTTTCCTCCCTGACCATCAACATACAAGCAATCAACAAAACCAAACCTTTTTTTCCCCAAATGTTTGTTACTCCATTTATCAACAAAGTCCAATGATGCACGTGGCACAGCCTCGGCCCTTAACTCATCTTTAGTCTGTTGTAATTCTACTGATAGGAGTATCCCAGCCAAAGGTCATGACAGTGAGCTATTGTGATAGGGAAACCATAATCAGATGCTCAATGCTTAATTTATAAATTAAAATGTTCCGGTGCTCAAAGCCCTCCTCTTAAACATGCGGCTGCTGCAGTTAAATGTGGGAGCATGGAATACTGAGGCAGCTAATCCTGAAGCCATCTCGGGCCTCTGTGATGCATTTACAGGCACTCCCTGCCCCTTCAGCTCACTCTTGCAGCTTTCTGCTTTCTCCCTTTGTGACGCTTTTTTCGTTTTTTTCTCTTCCTCCGTCTTTCCAATTTGTGTCTTTTGCTCGCAGCAAATGCTTAGGGTAGAATAATAAGCGGCGGCCCTCAAAAATAAGTGCTGGTGCTCCGCACCGGAAACAACAAGCACAAATTAAGCACTGCAGGAGCTTCTACAAAGGTGTTATAATTAGCATGCAACGACTTTGGAAGTGGGTCCCCTAAAATGGCACACTCTACAATGACCACAGGATTCTTCTTCCTGCACTCTGCCATAATCCTAACTGAAACCCTTTTTATAACACTCACAGCTCAAGTTACTGTGTTACCTCTAACCCTACGAAAAACTCCACCCCTCTGTCTTCAACTAAACCTTATCACATTCCATGCACCACATTTAACCCTCTTGTTACTTTGTTCAAGCGCCTCCCCTTTCTATAACCTAATATCTGCCATAGCTCTCACTGTAATCCTTAACCTAAAAATTACAAGAACCCTGATGCCAACCCTATATCTAATCCTTATCGATACATTCATGCCCTAAACCGGGCCATTATCCTTGCTCTCTCGTCGTACTCTAAAAGTAACCCTGATCCATACATCCATAGCCTAAACCTGAGGCTATTTCTCAGTCTCACTTTTGGGCCTTCTCTTCTCCTGACCCAGACTTTGGGGGTCATTCTGATCTCGGCGGTAAAAGGCGCTTACCGCCGGTCAGAAGGCCGCCACAACACCGCCGCGGTCGCGGTAAACTGCCACGGTCATTCTGACCCTCAAGAGGCAAACCGCCAAAAACCCGACATCAACAAAAGTCCGCCACACCAACGGCCAGCGTTAAACTGGCGAAGACCAAACCTCCACCGTCACGCCAACAGAAAAACGCCCATGCCATTACGACCCACGAATCCACGCGGCGGTCTTTCAACCGCGGTATTCCATTGGCGGTACACACCGCCGCGCTCAAAATACACATACAGCTCCAAAACACAGCCACATTGGACAATTTGAAATACACACACCTGACACACATACACACAACACTCCCACGCACCCAGTTAACTATAAAACACACACCCACATCACCCACAAACCCCTACGACCACAATTCAGAGAAGAAGCCCAGAGAGAGACAGCACAGAATAGAGAACACCATCACACAGTGGCACACTACACCATCACCCACACAACAACCACGCACAAAACACCACACACCACTACACTCACCACACTCATCACTGCAAACACCACCCCACACCTCATCCACACCACCCCATGGCACCCCAAAGACACCCCAGGTTCTCAGACGCAGAACTCAGGGTCATGGTGGAGGAAATAGTTCGGGTAGAGCCCCAGCTTTTCGGGACACAGGTGCAGCACACCACCATTGCCAGGAAGATGGAGCTATGGCAAAGAATAGTGGACAGGGTCAACGCTGTGGGACAGCATCCACGAAATCAGGACGACATCAGGAAGCAGTGGAACGACCTACGGGGGAAGGTGCGTTCCATGGTATCCAGGCACAACATCGTGGTGCAGCGGACTGGCGGCGGACCCCCACCTCAACCCCCAGAATTTACAACATGGGAGGAACAGGTCTTGAACATCCTGCATCCTGAGGGCCTCGCAGGAGTAGGCGGAGGAATGGACTCTGGTAAGTCTCATCTCCACTACTTCATCCCCCCCACCCCACCAGCATGCCAACTCATACCCCCACCCTCCCCCCCACCACCATCACACATCCTCATTGCTAATGTCTCACCATCACAACCCACCCATCCCAACACCAAACCCTGCATGCCACCACAAACCATCGACAGCCATCACCTAAGCATGCCCACTGCACATACCCATCTCCCCCACAAACCGTCGTCACAACAGCCCCCACAAAGGAATGCCAGCACTGGGGTACACGGGCACCCACCCATTGCACGCTATGGCACACACAGAAGCAATAACCATACTCTTATACCCCTACAGGACCCGAACGCCACCACACCGCCCAGGAGGGTCCAGAGATGTCCATCCCACCCCCAGAAGAGGCCCCCAGTGATGACAGCAGCTCTGTCTCCCTGGACCCAGATGACCAGCCCGGCCCATCGGGGACCTCGGGACAGTCGGTTCCCCTCACACAGGCTACAGCAGACCTACCCCCCTCTGGGAACACCAGCACAGCACCCACCCAGCGGGCCCATGCCTCTGTCTCCAGGATACGTCAATCAGCAGTGTGTCCACCACTACAGGGCACCCAGGTTAATCCACCACCCCAACAACAACAGGGACCTGGGGGCAGTGGTAGTAGGCACACGGTCCAGGGGACAGAGGCCCAGGGAAACAGGGGAACTGGGAGGGCTGCTGTGCGACAGGGGGGGACAGGCCCAGGGAACCCACTCTCCACGAGGCCCTCACCTCCATCATGGGAGCATACCACCACTCCCAGAAGACGATGGCGACGGTCCTGGCCAGGTTCCAGGAGATCCAGGTACTGCAGGAGGAACAGTTTATGGGGTTCAGGGAAGAACTGAGAAACATTAGTTCCGCAATGGGCACCATCGTTGTGGCTCTCAACCAGATTGTCACCACATTGCGGGACCATGTGGCACCACAAAGGGCCCCTGTCACTAGCATGGACCAGGAACAGCCTACCACCTCCGCCGGCGCTAGTGGACAGGAGGCCCCGACACAGCAACAACCTGCCACCAGAACCCCACCTCCTGCAGAAGAAGAACCACCCCGCAAGCGGTGCCTGAGATCTAGGAAGAAGACAGAGTAGGATGCCAAGACCCCCGCCAGGAAAGGATACCCCCTGATGTCATCCCACTGTCCCACATTGTCACCCTGTCCAACCTTAAACTGCCCCTGCTCCACCTTCCACAGGCATATGGACAATGCACCTGTGAGACTGAGAATATGGACTCTGCCATGGACATTCCTCCACCATCACCCATCACCGATTTTCAACCATCTCCCAAAATTGAGCACTTTAATAAACACACTTATTGCACACAAATAATCTGGAGTCTGCCTGTTTTTGTGAAAATATGTATTAGACATAAACGTGCAAAAATGACCAGTTACATTGTGATGACAACATACCACTGTCACACAGCTGTAGTCCATGGGCAAACAAAGCAGAGGTCACGCAGTGGGGCCCACATCTCTACAATTGGAAGGGAAAGTCACAACTCTGTTAGCATACACTGGGTGAAAAGGACAGACAGTAGAGAGGCAGGAGACTGTAAGTAAATGTAAAATGGCGTTGTTGATTCTCACCTGTGTGTTATTGAAAATACTGCTGTATCACTGTGTCCCTGTTGTCTGTGTCGTCCTCTTCGTCTTCCTCCTCTTCACTCTCCGCAGGCTCCACAGCTGCTACAACACCACCATCTGGACCATCCTCCTGCAGAAAAGGCACCTGGCGTCGCAATGCCAGGTTGTGAAGCATACAGCAGGCCACGATGATCTGGCACACCTTCTTTGGTGAGTACATTAGGGATCCACCTGTCATATGCAGGCACCTAAACCTGGCCTTCAGGAGGCCGAAGGTTCTTGCTATAATCCTCCTAGTTCGCCCATGGGCCTCATTGTAGCGTTCCTCTGCCCTTGTCCTGGGATTCCTCACTGGGGTCAGTAACCACGACAGGTTGGGGTAACCTGAGTCACCAATTAGCCACACACGGTGTCTCCGTAGTTGTTCCATCACATAAGGGATGCTGCTATTTCGCATGATGTACGCGTCATGCACTGACCCAGGGAACTTGGCATTTACATGGGAGATGTACTGGTCAGCCAAACAGACCACCTGGACATTCATGGAATGATAACTTTTTCTGTTCCTGTACACCTGTTCACTTTCACTGGGGGGTACCAAAGCCACATGTGTCCCATCAATGGCACCAATGATGTTGGGAATATGTCCAAGGGCATAGAAATCACCGTTCACTGTAGGCAAATCCCCCACCTCAGGGAAAACAATGTATCTCCGCATGTGTTTGAGCAGGGCAGACAACACTCTGGACAACACCTTGGAAAACATAGGCTGAGACAACCCTGATGAAATGGCCACTGTTGTTTGAAATGACCCACTTGCTAAGATATGGAGTACTGACAGCACCTGCACTAGAGGGGGGATCCCTGTGGGTTGGCGGATGGGTGACATCAGGTCTGCCTCCAGCTGGGCACACAGTTCATGTATAGTGGCTCGGTCAAGCCTGTATGTCAGAATGACATGTCGTTCCTCCATTGTCGACAGGTCCACCAGCGGTCTGTACAAGGGAACATTCCTCCATCTCCTTGCAAGTCCCAGCGGACGGTGCCTAGGAAGGACAACAGCGAGCACAGAGTCAATCAACCCACAGGTAAGTTCCCACAGCTTGCACAGTACACGATTCTCTATGCATTGAATGGCTTGTATGAGTGTCGATGCAAGGCCTAGGCATGTGTGACGCAGTAGAAATTAAGCCATGTGGGCCCTTGAAATGGCGGCTGCCTGACCTGTGAAGTGCAACAATGGGATGTGAGGTCAATGCGCTGGCGTGGCACACTGTGGCGGTAGGCGGCCGAAGACCGCGACGCAAAGCCGTATTGGTTAACATTAAACCCTATGCGTTTCAGGAGCCAATGACGAAGTGCGCCGGCGGTCGCGGGACACACCGCCACGGTACGCACCGCCACGGGCGTGACCGCCATTTTCTAACTGCTTAATCTCTCGAGACCTGATCATCCACAGGAGAGGACCTATACTGCAAGTGCTGCTGTGACCTCGGTCTGGAAGATACAATGGCTGCTGCGACTGGGGAAAGGGCCCCTGCCTTCACTTCAGAAGAATTGGAGAAACTCGTGGATGGGGTCCTCCCCCAGTATGCGCTACTCTACGGTCCTCCAGACCAACAGGTTAGTACACTGGGAGCATGCTTTGGGGGCAATGCCTGTGTTGAGTCGGGTGGATGAAAGATGGTGGGGAGGGGAGCGATTGAGGCATTGCATCAAACGACGGATGAGAGCATGTGCCACATGGCAAGGGTGGGGATGGGGGGCCATTCACATCGAGCATGCAGAAAATCATAATAATGTTATTTCTCCCCCTGTACATGTCACATAGATCAGCGCCCATCAGAAAATCGACATTTGGCGTGCCATCGCCAAGGACGTCCGGACCCTGGGGGTCCACAACAGACGGGGCACCCACTGCCGCAAGAGGTGGGAGGACATCCGCCGCGGGAGCAGGAAGACCGCGGAGGCTCTGCTGGGGATGGCCTCCCAACGTAGGAGGGGTGCCAGTCGTCAATTGACCCCCCTGATGTCCCAGATCCTGGCGGTGGCCTACCCCGATTTGGATGGGCGCGTGAGGACATCACAGCAGACACAAGGGGGTGAGTACAAACACATTCTGCTGACTTTGCGCGCAGTGGAGGCGCCTGGGTGGGGGAGGAGGGCTGTGGGTATCCCTAGGCCTGGGCAATTTCTGTAGGCTAGGCTCCTCCGTAAGGCATGGCCCTGTGCCCCCGCCCCCCACCTCTGTAGGGTGCCAAGTACAGCTATCCATGGCCCTGTGTCACCTATGTGTGCAGTTGACGTCCATAGGCTTGTAGGCCAAGTCCCAATGATTGAGTAGTGTACCCCAAGTGCGCGGCGTAGTGCAGGGGGCTTCTGTGTCTGTCCTCTCCGCCAACTGTGTTGCCAATGGATGCACTCAACATGTCTTCATTTCCCCCCCCCCCTTTTTTGCTGCTCTTCCTGTTCATGTGTGCATTAGCATCATCAGGCGGAGGAGAAGTGGCATCGGAGCACGAGGGAGCTGCATCTCACATGGCCCTGGAGGGCCATGAAACCGACTCGGAGTTCACCAGTGAGACGGAGGGCGAGGGGAGCTCCACAACGGGGACACGTGGAGACATCAGCGACACAGACACGTCCTCGGAAGGGAGCTCCCTTGTGGTGGCGGCAACATCCGTGCCCACCGCAACAACAGGTACAGCCGCCACCCAGCGCACCAGCTCCGCCCTCCCAGCAGCCCCTCTGCGATCGCCCCGTGCCCGCTCGCACACGAAGGCGGGCATCTCCTTCGCCCCAAGCACCTCAGGCTCTGCCCCAGTTACCCCTGCTGCCCTCAGTGAGGAGGTCATTGACCTCCTCAGGACGCTCATTGTTGGGCAGTCTACCCTTTTGAATGCCATCCAGGGGGTAGAAAGGGAGGTGCACCGGAGCAATGCATACCTGGAGGGCATTCATTCGGGTCAGGCTGCCCATCAGCGATCGTTCAACGCTCTGGCCTCAGCACTGACGGCAGCCATTGTCCCTGTCTCCTGCCTCCCTCCTCCAACTTCCTCCACCCAGTCCCACTCCCCTGTTCCTCTGCCTATCCCAGACACACCTACAGACCAGCCTGCACACACCTCAACACCCAAGGGCAGCTCATCCAGACATAAGCACCACACATCACACAAGCATTCACACAAGCAACAGCCACATGCAGACATACCAACAGCCACTGCCTCCTCTGTGTCCCCCTCCTCCTCGTCTCCCTCCTCCCTCCCTGTGACGTCTCCACTCACACTTGCATGCACAACATCATCAGCCACTACGTCCATCACCAGCACACCCACCAGAACACTCCGCACACATGCAGTCACCACCCCCACTGCCATTTACACGTCCCCTGTGTCGTCTCCCAGTGTGTCTGTCAACCCCTCTTCCAAACCACACAAACGCAGGCAGCCACCCACCCAACTGCCATCCACCTCACGACAGCCTCCGTCACAAGCACCTGCACCCAAAGACACCAGACTTGACTCTCCTACAACCACATCCTCTTCCTCCACTCCCATACCCACTGCACCTACCCTTCCCACTGCTCCTAAAAAGTTTTTCCTGTCCAAAATTAACCTCTTTCCATCACCTGACCCACCCCCTCCATCTCGTAAGAGTCCAATCAGCACCTCAGCCACCACAACCCCTGGACCTACAAGGTCCATAGTACAGGGATATTGGAGTCCACCACCTTCAAGGGCAGCAACATCGGCCAGCAGTAAAGGGACAGCCAGCCCACCCCCTGGGAAGAAAACCAAGAAAGGCAAGGGCCGGCGCGAGAGGCCAGAGACGGCAGCCTCCAAAGGCACTACCCTGGCACCGTCAGGATGTGGGGTGCCACCTGGCACATCTACAAAGGGAGGCAAGGGCCACAGGGAATCACGGAAGGATGGCAAGGGCAGCACGGCTGACACGTCCAGCAGCAGGCGAGCTGCCCAGGAGGGCCCCACCAGCCCCATTCCGGGTGTGAAGGAGGACACCCACGGGCCCGGAACTCCAGCACAGGAGGGCCTCGGAAGCGAGAAGTCGGATGGCGAGTGAACTCCATATATTGGCCGGATATGGTGCCCTGGAGACACGTCAAGAACCGCTGAACAGGGCCCTTCAAGACAAGCACCGCTGAACAGGGCACCGCCGTCTCAAGAACCGCTGAACAGGGCCCTTCAAGACAGGCACCGCTGAACAGGGCCCTTCAAGACAAGCACCGCTGAACAGGGCCCTTCAAGACAAGCACCGCTGAACAGGGCCCTTCAAGACAAGCACCGCTGAACAGGGCACCGCCGTCTCAAGAACCGCTGAACAGGGCCCTTCAAGACAAACACCGCTGAACAGGGCACCGCCGTCTCAAGAACCGCTGAACAGGGCCCTTCAAGACAGGCACCGCTGAACAGGGCCCCTCAAGACAAGCACCGCTGAACAGGGCACCGCCGTCTCAAGAACCGCTGAACAGGGCCCTTCAAGACAAGCACCGCTGAACAGGGCACCGCCGTCTGAAGAACCGCTGAACAGGGCCCTTCAAGACAGGCACCGCTGAACAGGGCCCTTCAAGACAGGCACCGCTGAACAGGGCCCTTCAAGACAAGTACCGCTGAACAGGGCACTGCCGTCTCAAGAACCGCTGAACAGGGCCCTTCATCTCAAGCACCGCTCCGCTGGGCCCTTCCTCTCAGGCACCGCTCCGCTGGGCCCTTCCTCTCAGGCACCGCTCCGCTGGGCCCTTCCTCTCAGGCACCGCTCCGCTGGGCCCTTCCTCTCAAGCACCGCTCCGCTGGGCCCTTCCTCTCAAGCACCGCTCCGCTGGGCCCTTCATCTCAAGCACCGCTCCGCTGGGCCCTTCCTCTCAAGCACCGCTCCGCTGGGCCCTTCATCTCAAGCACCGCTCCACTGGGCCCTTCCTCTCAAGCACCGCTCCGCTGGGCCCTTCCTCTCAGGCACCGCTCCGCTGGGCCCTTCCTCTCAGGCACCGCTCCGCTGGGCCCTTCATCTCAGGCACCGCTCCGCTGGGCCCTTCATCTCAGGCACCGCTCCGCTGGGCCCTTCATCTCAAGCACCGCTCCGCTGGGCCCTTCCTCTCAGGCACCGCTCCGCTGGGCCCTTCCTCTCAGGCACCGCTCCGCTGGGCCCTTCCTCTCAGGCACCGCTCCGCTGGGCCCTTCCTCTCAAGCACCGCTCCGCTGGGTTCTTCCTCTCAAGCACCGCTCCGCTGGGCCCTTCATCTCAAGCACCGCTCCGCTGGGCCCTTCATCTCAAGCACCGCTCCGCTGAGCCCTTCATCTCAAGCTCCGCTCCGCTGGGCCCTTCCTCTCAAGCACAGCTCCAGTGGGCACCGCTGTCTCAAGCACCACTGGCCCATTGGCAGAAGGGGCAGGCCCGGATCTGTGTCGGGCAGGGCTGCACGATGCACTCTGGGCACCATGCCTCCTCCAGTACCAGTGGAGTCTGTAATCCACTTGAGAGACTGTGGCTTTGCACTCCCCAGGATGGCACAGTGGGTAAGCCACCCACTGTAGAGACTTGTGAGACTGTGGCTTTGCACTCCCCAGGATGGCACAGTGCGCAAGCCACCCACTGTAGAGACTTGTGAGACTGTGGCTTTGCACTCCCCAGGATGGCACAGTGGGCAAGCCACCCACTGTAGAGACTTGTGAGACTGTGGCTTTGCACTCCCCAGGATGGCACAGTGGGCATGGAGGCCCCTCGTGGATCTGGCGTCGTGGACTCATGTGGCTGAGGTGCCTCCCCTTCCCTTCCCCCTGAGGTGCCTGTAGTTTTTCGATCTGATGCCCCTGCAGTGTTCTCTCCAATGGCTTCGGGTCTCCTGTGTGGGCTTTGCCCATGTGTTGAGGCCCATCGGCCCACGTACAATGACTGAAGCCCAATTTGGACAGGACAATTTACATATGTGTATATAGTTCTAGATGTTTGAAAAAAAAGTTTTACGTAGCCTTACAATATATTTGAATTTCATGATCATTTTATTTTGTCTTTGCATTCTTCCGGGGGGTTTAAGGGGTGTCACTCTGAGTTGTTGCTCTGCATTGATGTGTAGGTAGTTGTGGGTGAGGGTGGGTGTGTCGCGTATGTGTGTGCCTGTAATCTTTTCTCCTCCCCCCTCCCCTGTGTCGTAGGTGCAGTACTCACCGTTGTCTTCTGCGCCGGCGTTCGTGCTCTTGGTAGAGGAGCAAGTAGACAATAGCTGGTAGGATGTGTAGTTCTGGTTCCATGCTTTCCAGATTCCTCGTGGAGTGTGTAGAGGTGAGCGTTTTCCCGTTCGTAGTCTGTTTCCGCCGTATTTTTATCGGCGGGGCTCCCGCCCCGGAAAAGGTGGCGGATTGGTGAGTTGTGATAGGGTGGGCGGTACATTGTCTCCCGCCTGTCTGTTGGCGGTGACTGCCGCGCTGTTTGTTTGTCCCGCCGTGGCGGTCGGAGTGTTAAAGTGGCGGTCTGTGTTGGCGGTTTCCGCCAGGGTCAGAATTCCATTTTTTGCACCGCCTGCCTGTTGGCGGGTTGGCCGCCGTTTTAACACCGACCGCCAGGGTTGGAATGAACCCCTTTGTCTTTTCTATGAGAAGTATTTCCCATTAACTTCCAGAGAATGCACACTGTTTTGCTAACATGTATTTATTTTGATAGTTTGTTATATGGGCTTCTCTGCTAAGGAGTTCACTGCTATGAAATCTGTTTCTTCTCATGGCATAATCCCTGTATTGTGTCATCGGATGTTGCCCAACAACTGGTGATTAAGGCGTTTGCTGAACAAACAGATGTGGACCTTAAGAAAGAGATCATGTGACAAACAGCCACAAAGGCCGTCAGTGGATGACAACAAATGCACGGATTGTGCCTGAGGTTTGCTGCTTTTAATTTTGGAGCCTCATTCTGAGTGCCTCAGAGTTTGGTCTGTTAACTCCCTGACACCAGGGGCATTAGTAACTTCAGGGTGCTGTGGATTGCCTGGTAATGATTTGGGGGACTTGAGGATCTGACTCACAAAAGTAACAAAGTTATTTACACTTTTAAATAACAGTGCTACTTTTGTCTATTCAGAAAATCTGAGTGTAAGTTACTAATAAAAAAATAAATAGTAAGTCTAGCACCACACATGGCCAATCACTGTTACTGCAACACCCTCCCATTCAAAATAGTGCAGTTGGGGGAAATAAAATAAAACCTGACAGGAAATAACGTTAAAATTAATTATGTAAAATAGTAAAAGAAAATGTAAATTACTATTATTCAATGATAAAAAATATATCAAATAGTACATATGATGTTGGGCTTGCTACTCCTTTTTATAGTAACGAAGATTCATATTTTGTGATTAACTAAAAGTAGTAAACTTACTCATAAGTATAAATTACTCAAAAGTGTAAGTTACCTTTGTGGATGAAGTTCTGATTGTCCCGTTAAAAATGAGGAATTACCATTTGCACTGGGAATACTACACACAGTTCCTCTCGCTATTCTTAATTTCTCTCCAGTAGTTTTCTTGAAGGTATTGGTTGAAAATGCATTGTAATCACAGGGTTCCTGCGGATCTCATAATTCCAATGGTTGAGTCCTAATTAGGTCTAAATGTCTACAACCCCTGGCTCTGCCTACCTTCATTCATAACCACTGCTTATCTCCCAGGTGATCCGCTAGGGACAGCTACCTCAAGTTTTATTCTTCTTCCCATGCACGCCATCAGTCTACCACGCAGTAACCCCCAAACTAGCACTTACTGTTTATCTGTACAGGTGTCCGCCCGTCTGTCCTCCCACATACTTTAAGAAATATCACTCTTAGAAATCACTTACAAGCTCCTCCTAGGAAGAGTGCTGCGACTAGAGACTAGTTTATCAGAGTGCACTGCCTTTCATTTTGCAATGTAGCGCTTTTTTGAGGCACTCATCAGTATACAGTACAAATGATTGAAAACAGCAAGATAACTGAGGAATGTGTGGAAATTGCCAGATGATGTTCCAGAGAAGAGAGGGAAAGGGGTGTAAAGATGGAGCAGAGCATACTGAGAGGGAGAGACAATTTCACTGCTTAGAGCAAGAAGTAGAGTAGGGGGGCAAACAAAAACTCTGTGTCACAGAAGTTTGGTATAGTCAGCGAATTTTGGGCTTCATTGACAAGTGTGAAGGCTTCTGACTTCAGAAGAGGTGTAGTTTCACTTTCACCTCACTGCATTCCATGCAGCCAGATGTCCCACCCAACATGTGCAGGACCGCAGCTGCAGGAACCGCAGGCCCCGCCTGGAGGGGAGGGAGCCGCCCTCTTCGTGTGGGGTCATTGGGAGGGGCACGCAGAGAGAGCGAATGGGGTGTGAAGCTGGCAACTGCGACGAGCCACGTCATCATTTACACTGAATGAATGAACGAATGAATGAATGAATGTCTGGATTTCTAAAGCACGTGGCTACTCCAGGGAGTGTCCTGGCGCTGGTTTAGAAAGTTAGAGAGTGTAAAGGGACGCATCAAAGATTAAAAAGCCAGGTTTTAAGTTGCTTTCCGTTGTGAAGGGATTTCTCAACCCTGTGCAGCGACGTAATGAAGAGCTGACCACCCACTCTGGTACAGGCATTTGAGGTTGGTACGATTGGGAGCGGGCGGAGCTAAGTTTGAGCTCTTATGGACATTATTAGTGTTAAGTCGCTATAGGAAGGTGGAAAGAGAGAGGGGAGAGTAACACAGGGGGAGAGGTGGGTTTGAGGAAGAGGAGTACGGATAATGGCACAAGGGGAAAACATGATTGGAGGTGGAGATTGAGGCACCCTGGGCCTGGTGTGGGCAGGCTGGAAAGGAAGGCAGAGGGAGTCAAAGTAAAATTCTAGAAACAGGAATTGCTAGGGAAAGCCCTTAAGAAAGAGAATGTTAATAATATGTGGGAAGGGGCTGTAGTGCCAAAAAAGGCAGGATTTGTTTAGGGGAAGATAGATGGGTTTAGACATTGATATGAAAAATGTTGGTAGGTTATTAGAAAATTTGGTTAAGCCAAAGCCTTATCAAAATTGGGGCTACCAATCAGCACCTGGAAAACCACCACGCATGCACTGATTACAATCAAGCTGGACTATGGGAACACCCTGTATGTCGGGATCAACACAAAACTCACATGAAGGATGCAAACCATTCAGAACTCTGTGGCCAGAATCATTCTCAACCTCCCACACTGCTCTCACATCACACAATACCTGAAAGAGCTCTACTGGCTCCCAATTCACAAACGAGTACAATTCAAACTCCTTACCCACACTCAAGGCACTACATAACACTGGCTCAGCATACCTCAGCAATTGCATCTGCTTTCACAAACCTTCCAGACAACTGCCGTCGTACGGACTCCTACTTGCACATGTCCCACGCATATGGAAAACCAGATCTGGTGGTCGAGTCTTCCTAAACCATGGAACGACCTGCCGTGACACTTAGCCTTCTTCTCACTTTTTGAAATCCACATAAAGGCAAAGACCAGGTTTTTCTAGTAGTTCCACTAGGCCCTACGTGTGCCTTGCCTCAGTGCCAGGATATCCTCCCGGGTGATACTGCACTCTACAAATCTGCATAACATAAGCATAACATAACATTAATTTATAACTATTAATATTAAATGCGACTTAATACATTTGCGTATTTGAGGGAAGAATTGTATTTTGTGAGCACAAAACATTTTTACGATCATCAGTGGAAGACTTTGCGTACTTTAGTTGTACTTAAGGGTACAGCTGCCTTTCAGAGTCAGTCCTACAACATGTAACTACACCTTAACTGCCTTCTCGCTGTTGCCACATGCATCATGCCCTGAAGCACTAGTATAAAATGCTGTCAGTGAGCTGAGACCATAAAGAACACTTGGAATTACCCCACTGCCTGGTAGCAGAAACTGTGCAAACATCTGATGCCACGTCATCTGATTTTCTTTGATGAATCTGGCAATGTTGTGCCCGCAGAGGGCTCCCTTTGTGGGTTTTGGGGTGTTGGCACAGTGCGAGGAAGGAATCTATAGCGCGTCCCTGTGATACTCGTTGAATTTCAGTTCCCACAGGAAATTAATGAGCAAATGCTTAATTATTCCAAGTCGCAATGGAATTCCTCTGGAGTTACGTTTGATATTAATGTAAATTAAAGGCCCCGCGCGCTTCATGTGGTCAAAGTAGAAACCAGATTCATGCCTCAGGATGAGCCAGTCAGTGGTGAGGGGCACTGGGACCCAGCCAAACCATTTAAAAATGAGCGCAGCTATCCAGAATTCTGTGCCAGAGAGCCTCCCAAATGGCACTCACAGTCTCCTGCTGGAGTGCGCTTTAGAGGGCCATGCTAAGTCTTCCTTTGATTTTTACCATAAAGAATGGAACAAGTGATTTCTTGTCTGCTCAGCTCCTGACCGGTCGCCATTTTGAATGTTTATAATAGCACAAGATGGACCGCCCTGTATTCAGAGTTTCATATTCCGCCATTCGGGCAGGAAGACACATTAACCACACTAGTTTGAGAGAAAAAAGGCTGCTTTGTTGGAACAGGTAAGCAGACTATCAATTTAACTTTACATAACATTATTCAAACCCCCGCCTCGCTAATACAAATACAAAAACCATACAGGCCCACCCATAAAATTCCCCCCAAAACCTGCAATCATTGCCCTATCCACCATTCAAACCATCCTTCCTCACAATCCCCTTTCTTTCCATTCACTGCCATTTTCAGTCAACACAGCCCATCTTTCCCCCGCCTTCCCTGTGCCCTTCCTACCCTGACAGCCCCAACCCTTCAGGCCTGTCTGTCTGTCCTCGCTCTCTGCCACCAGGAAAAAACCCAACTAGGAGTTTTTTCTGACCCCTATCCCAGGACTTATATACTGGTGTGGCCGCTCCTTCCCAGCTCCTATAGTACTGTGAACAAACGCTGTCTCCATTGAGGGTTGGGGGGCAGGCAGGGGAGACGGCGTTGGAGTGAAGGGGCTGTCGCCCCATAACAGCCCTTAAGAAAACTCAACAGGACAAAACCCATGATCCGGAAGGCCATCGCACCAACACCCGCTAACACCAATCCCTTTGTGTCAGAAGCCTAGATAAACATTCACCGATCTCAAGTAAACAAAGCTTGTTCTCCAGGTATGACTGGTGAACCCAATCCTGTCGGAAATGTTCCAAGCGTACAGCCTCTTCTATACTTTTAATATACTTACTTCTGAGGGCTTAAAGCCATGTTCATCTATTCTTTGGGGTACTTTTTCTCTTGTTTTCCTGCTCTTGTGAGCCAATGTACTTACAACGCTGAGCTCCGGAGCACTGTACACTAACCCTACTGCTTCGACCATAGCACTTAAATTGCACTTCCCCATGCCATATTCTGGCTTGTCCCACCTTGCAATCACCGTCCTCCCGTTTCTTAACTTCTGTGCCACCGTGGCCACTTGCCCCATACTCTCTTGTTTTCTTTTCCCTTGCCGCTTCGCACTCATGGCGGAATGTTGTTTCTTTATCTTCCTTGGTTTCAGGCATCTTGCTGTTTCTTTGAGATTTCTGCAGGGTCTTTTTTTTTTTTGCATGTAGCGCGAACTCAACACAAAGGTATTGGAGAGCTTTACTTTTCTTTTCTTTTTTTGCAGTCTTATATAGTGCAAACTTGATACAAAGATATTACAGTGCTTTACGTGACCACCGGTTACATTACACAAGAACATATTAATTTTTGGTAGCAATAGGAGATTAAGGCGGTCATTACAACATTGGCGGTAAATGCCGCTTACCGGCGTGCAGAAGACCGCCAACACAACGCCGCGGCCGCGGAATTCCGCCACTGCTATTATGACCCACATTTCGGAATCCACCAAAATTCAGACACCCACACAAGTCCGCCACACCAAAGGTCAGTGAGAAACTGGCAAAAACAAAACCTCCACCGTCACGCCAACAGAAATACACCCACACTATCACGAAACACTAATCCACGCGGCGGTCTTTCAACCGCGGTATTCCATTGGCGGTACACACCGCCGTGCTCAAAATACACACTCTTACAAAACACTACCACATTGGACAATTCAAAATACACACACCTGATACACATACACACACCACTCCCACACACACATTACAATATAAAACACACACCCACATCACCCACAAACCCCCACGACCAAAAATTCCAAAAGAAGGCCAGAGAGAGACACCACCAGCAAGAACAAAAGCATCCACAGGCACACAACACCATCACCCACAGAACTTCCACGCACCTCACACAACACACCACTACATATCAGCACACTTATCACCACACACTCCACCCCACACATCACCTACACCACCCCATGGCACGGCAAAGACACCCCAGGTTCTCTGAGGAGGAGCTCAGGGTCATGGTGGAGGAAATCGTCCGGGTAGAGCCACAGCTATTCGGAGCACAGGTGCTGCACACCTCAATTGCAAGGAAGATGGAGCTATGGCGAAGAATAGTGGACAGGGTCAACGCAGTGGGACAGTATCCAAGAAATCGGGAGGACATCAGGAAGAGGTGGAACAACCTATGGGGGAAGGTGCGTTCCGTGGTCTCAAGACACCACCAGGCGGTTCAGCGGGCTGGCGACGGACCCCCACCTCCTCCCCCACAACTAACAACATGGGAGGAGCAGGTCTTGGCGATTCTGCTTCCTGAGGGCCTCGCAGGAGTAGTTGGAGGAATGGACTCTGGTAAGACACATCTTAATTATTACATCCCCCACCCTACCTGCATGCTATCACATACCCCTACCCTCACCCTCACCCCCAGCACCCCAACTCCTCACATATGTCCCAACATCACAAAACACCCATCCCAACACCAAGACCTGCATGCAACAACAAAGCATGGACACCCATCACTAAAGCATGCCCACTGCACATACCCATACACCCCCCTAAACCATCATCACACAAGGTCCCACACAGGAATGCAAGCGCTGGGGTACACGGTCACCCACCCATTGCACACCATGACACACACAGATGTAATAACCATCCTTTCATACCCCTGCAGGACCCACACCCAACGTCACCGGACAGGAGGGTCCATACATGCCCACACCACCAACAGAAGAGGCCCACAGTGATGACAGCACCTCTGTCCAACTAATTCTAGATGACCAGCCCGGCCCATCGGGGACCTCGGGACAGTCGGTTCCCCTCACCCAGTCACAGGCCACCACAGACCTTCCCCCCTCTGGAAACACCAGTGCAGCACCCACCCAGCGGGCCCATACCTCCGTCCCTAGGACACGTCAATCAGCTGTGTGCCCACCACTACAGGGAACCCAGGATAACCCACCACCCCAACAACAATAGGGACCTGGGTGCAGTGGTAATGGGCACACGGTCCAGGGGACGGAGGCCCAGGAACACAGGGGAACTGGGAGGGCTGCTGTGCAACAGGCGGCGGACAGGCCAAGGGAACCCACTCTCCACGAGGCCCTCTCCTCCATCATGGGAGCGTACCATCATTCCCAGGAGACGATGGCAACAGTACTGGCCAAGTTTGAGGAGACCCAGCGCCTGCAGGAGGAACAGTATATGGGCTTCAGGGAGGAACTCAGAACCATCAGCTCAACCCTGGGCACCATCGTAGGGGTGCTGAAGGAAGTACTCAACACCAGGAGGGACACTGTGGCACAACAAGGGGCCCCTGACACTAGCATGGACGATAAGCTGCCCACCACCTCCGCCGGCGCTAGTGGACAGGATGCCCCGCCACAGAACCACCACACCAGCACCCCTCCCCCTGCAAAGGGAGAACCACCCCGCAAATGGTCCCTGAGATCCAGGACAAAGACAGAGCACGATGCCAAGACCCCTGCCAAGAAATGAGACCACCCTGATTGTCATCCTACTGTCCCACTTTATCACCCTGTCCATACTTAAACTGCCCCAGCTCCACTTCCTATGCCCATTTGGGCAATGCACCTGTGAGACTAATAGACTGGACTCTGCCATGGACATTCCCCCGCCATCACCCATCACCATTTCACTACCCCCTTCAATATTCCTCTGCCCTTGTCCTGGGATTCCTCACTGGAGTCAGTAGCGATGACAGGTTGGGCTAACCAGAGTCACCTGCAAATGGTGAGGGACAACTGTTAGACACGCACGAACCTGGAGGGATATCCCCAGACCCAGACAACCATTCCCACTGACTTGCCTCCAGGTGCTCACCTAATAGCCACACACGGTGCCTCTGGAGTTGACCCATCACATAAGGGATGCTGCTATTCCGCAGGATGTAGGCGTCATGTACTGAGCCAGGGAACTTGGCATTCACATGGGAGATGTACTGGTCTGCCAAACATACCATCTGTACATTCATAGAATGATAACTCTTCCGGTTTCTGTACACCTGTTCACTCCTGTGGGGGGGACCAAAGCCACATGGGTCCCATCAATGGCACCTATGATGTTGGGGATGTGTCCCAGGGCATAGAAATCCCCTTTCACTGTAGGCAAATCCTCCACCTGAGGGAAAACGATGTAGCTCCGCATGTGTTTCAGAAGGGCAGACAACACTCTGGACAATACGTTGGAAAACATAGGCTGGGACATCCCTGATGCTATGGCCACTGTTGTTTGAAAAGACCCACTTGCAAGGAAATGGAGCACTTAAAGCACCTGCACTTGAGGGGGGATTTCTGTGGGATGGCGGATTGCTGACATCAGGTCTGGCTCCAACTGGGTACACAGTTCCTGGATTGTGGCATGGTCAAGCCTGTGTGTGATAATCACATGTCGCTCCTCCATTGTCGACAGGTCCACCAACGGTCGGTACACCGGAGGATGCCGCCATCTCCTCACATGTCCCAGCGGACGGTGCCTATGAAGGACAACAGCGAGCACAGAGTCAAACAACTCAGAGGTACGTACCCACAGTTTACCCAGAACACCAATCATACACAAAAGGTGGCCTGTATGTGTGTTGAGTCTAGGCCTATGTATGTGTGACGCAGTTGGAAATGAAGCCATGTGGGCCCCTGAAATGGCGGCTGCCTGACCTGTAAAGTGGGACAATGGGATGTGAGGTAACTGCGCTGGCGTTGTACACCGTCGCGGTTTGGCGGTCGAAGACCACGGCGCAATGCTGCATTGGTTAACATTGGACCCTATGGGTCCCAGGAGCCAATGACGATGTACGCCGGCGGTGACGGTACGCACCACCGCAGACGTGACCGCCATTTTCTATCACTTCAATCACTCGATACCTGATCTTCGGCAGGAGAGGACCTACACTGCAAGTGCTGCTGTGACCTCGGTCTGGAAGAGACAATGGCTCGAGTGTCTGGGGAAAGGGCCCCTGCCTTCACATCGGAGGAGTTGGAGAAGCTTGTGGATGGGGTCCTCCCCCAGTACACGCTACTCTACGGTCCTCCAGACAAACAGGTAAGTACAAAGGGAGCATGTCGTATGGGCTATGCCTGTGTGGAGAGGGCTGGATGTAAGAAGGAAGGGGGGAGAGTGCTGCATGCATGAAAGACGGTGAATGTATGTGCCACATGGCAAGGGTAGGGATGGGGGCCAATCACTTTGACGGTGCAGCTGATAATAACTTCTCTTTTTCCCCTGTACATTTCATGTAGGTCAGCGCCCACCAGAAAAAAGATATTTGGCGTGCCATCGCCAAGGACGTCCGGACCCTGGGGGTCTACCACAGACGGAGCACCCACTGCCAGAAAAGATGGGAGGACATTCGCGACTGGAGCAAGAAGACGGCGGAGACTCAGCTGGGGATGGCCTCCCAACGTGGGAGGGGTGCCCGTCGCACCATGACCCCCCTGATGTTCAGGATCCTGGGGGTGGCCTACCCGGAGTTGGATGGGCGCTTGAGGGCATCACAGCAGCCACAAGGGGGTGAGTACACTCTCATTCTGGTGACTTTGCGCGCAGTGGAGGTGTCTGGGTGGGGGAGGTGGGCTGTGGGCTGTGGGTTTCCCTAGGCCAGGGAGAGTTCCGTAGGCAAGGCCCCTCCGTAAGGCAGGCCATGTGGCACCCCACCCCACCTCTGTAGAATGCCAAGTATACCTACTCATGCCCCTGTGTCATCTATGTGTGCAGATGTCGTCCATAGCCTTGTAGGCCATTTCCCAGGAATTGAACAGTGGAGCCCAAGAGCGCTGCGTAGTGCAAGGGGCTTCTGTGTCTGTCGTGTCCGCCAACGGTAGCGGTAATGCATGCACTCAACATGTCTTTCTTCTGTCTTCCCCCCCCTTTTTGTGGTCTCCCTGTTCTTGTGTGCATTAGCATCATCAGGCGGAGGAGCAGTGGCACCGGAGCACGAGGGAGCTGCATCCTACATGGCCCTGGAGGGCGAGACTACGGACTCAGAGTTCACCAGTGGACGGAGGGCGAGGGGAGCTCCACGGCAGGGACAGGAGCTGACACCAGCGACACGGACTCGTCCTCTGATGGGAGCTCCCTTGTGGTGGTGGCAACATCTGTGCCCACCGCATCTACAGGTACAGCCGCCACCCCCCCTACCAGCACCGCCCTCCCAGCAGCCCCTCAGCCTTTGCCCCGTGCCCGCCCACCCAGGAGGGTGGGCATCACCTTCGCCCCAGGCACCTCAGTCCCTGCTCAGTCACCCCTGCTGCCCTCAGTGAGGAGGCCATTGACCTCCTCAGGTCCCTCACTGTTGGGCAGTCTACCATTTTGAATGCCATCCAGGGTGTAGAGAGGCAGTTGCAACAAACAAATGCATTCCTGGAGGGCATTCATTCTGGTCAGGCGGCCCTTCAGCGAGATTTTCAGACTCTGGCCTCAGCACTGATGGCAGCCATTGTCCCCGTCTCTAGCCTCCCCCTCCAACTTCCTCCACCCGACCCAATCCCCTGTACCTCAGCCTATCCCAAGCTCACCTAAAGACCAACATGCACACACCTCAACACACCAGGGAAGCTCAGGCAAACATAAGCACCACACATCCCACAGGCACTCACGCAAGCATCACACACATGCAGACACACCAACATCCACTGCCTCCACTGTGTCCCCCTCCTCCTCGTCTCCCTCCTCCCTCCCAGTCTCGTCTACACCTGCATGCACTACCTCTACAGCCACTACGTCCCTCTCCAGCACACCCACCACCACACCCCGCTCACGTGCAGTCACCACCCCCACTACCATTCACACGTCCCCTGTGTCCTCTCCCAGTGTGTCTGTGACACCCCCTCCCAAGATACACAAATGCAGGCACACACCCACCCAACAGCCATCCACCTCACGACAGCCTCCAGCGCATGCACCTTCACCCAAAGTCACCAAACGTACACCTCCTACAACCACCACCTCTTCCTCCACTCCCAAACCCCCTCCAGCTACCCGTCCCAGTGTGTCCCAAAAACTTTTCCTGTCCAACCTTGACCTCTTTCCCACACCTCCCCCACCCCGTCCGTCTCATAGGTCCCAAACTAGTACCTCAGCCACAACATCTCCGGGACCAGTGGTGCCTGTAGTCACCAGAATCTGGAGTGCACCGGCCACCAGGGCAGCCAGTGTGGCACGGAGCCACAGCACAGACAGTCCCCGACCTGTGAAGCATCAGAAGTTGGCCAGTGCCCGGCGGGAGAGGGGGAAGACTCCAGCGACCAAAGCCGCTCCCAGAGGTCCCGGTGGAAGTGTGGAGTCAGCTGTGACACCTTCCAAGGTGGGGAAGGGCCACAAGAAACCCTGCAAGTCTGGAAAGAGCAGCACAGTGGAGAAGACCGCCATCATCCCTGATGCCCAGGAGGCCACCTCCAGCACAAGCCCAGCTGCCCAGGACAGGACCGCCAGCACCAGCCCAGCTCCCCAGGAGGCCACCGCCAGCACCAGCCCAGCTGCCCAGGAGGCCACCGCCAGCACCAGCCCAGCTGCCCAGCAGGCCACCGCCAACACCAGCACAGCTACCCAGGAGGCCACCGCCAGCACCAGCCCAGCTGCCCAGGAGGCCACCGCCAACACCAGCACAGCTGCCCAGGAGGCCACCGCCAGCACTAGCCCCGCTGGGCCTTGAAGAATCGCCAGCAAAAGCCCCGCTGGGCCATGAAGGACTGCCAGCAAAAGCCCCGCTGGGCCATGAAGGACCGCCAGCAAAAGCCCCGCTGGGCCATGAAGGACCGCCAGCAAAAGCCCCACTGGGCCATGAAGGACCACCAGCAAAAGCCGCGCTGGGCCATGAAGGACCGCCAGCAGCTGAGACCCTGCAATGGAGACCGCCATCTCAAGCACCACTGAACAGGGCACCGCCGCCTCAAGCACCGCTAAACAGGGCACCGCCGCCTCAAGCACCGCTGAACAGGGCACAGCCATCTCAAGCACCGCTGAACAGGGCACCGCCGCCTCAAGCACTGCTGAACAGGGCACCGCCAACTTAAGCACCTCTGAACAAGGCACCGCCATCTCAAGCACCGCTGAACAGGGCGCCGCCGCCTCAAGCACCGCTGAACAGGGCACCGCCGTCTCAAGCACCGCTGAACAGGTCACCGCCGTCTCAAGCACCGCTGGCCCATGAGTGGCAAGGGCACCGACGCAACTGAGTCCGTCACGGGGTGAATGATGCACTCTGGGCACCAAGCCCCCTCCAGAACCAGTGGAGAAAAGCATCCACTACCCCAATCCTTGGCAGGATTAAGCACTCTGGGCACCAAGCCCCCTCCAGAACCAGTGGAGAAAAGCATCCACTACAGCAATCCTTGGCAGGATGAAGCACTCTGGGCACCAAGCCCCCTCCAGATCCAGTGGAGAAAAGCATCCACTACCCCAATCCTTGGCAGGGTGAAGCACTCTGGGCACCAAGCCCCCTCCAGAACCAGTGGAGAAAAGCATCCACTACACCAATCCTTGGCAGGATGAAGCACTCTGTGCACCAAGCCCCCTCCAGAACCAGTGGAGGCTGTCATCCACTTGTGAGACTGTGGCTTTGCACTCCCCAGGATATGGCAGTGGGCAAACCACCCACTGTAGAGACTTGAGAGACTGTGGCTTTGCACTCCCCAGGATATGGCAGTGGGCAAACCACCCACTGTAGAGACTTGAGAGACTGTGGCTTTGCACTCCCCAGGATATGGCAGTGGGCAAACCACCCACTGTAGAGACTTGAGAGACTGTAGCTTTGCACTCCCCAGGATGGAACAGTGGGCTTGTGACACCCTCGTGGATTTGGCGTCGTGCACACAAGCGGCTGAGGTGCCCCCCCTTTCCCTCCCCCTGAGGTGCCTGTTTAGTTGCTGTCTGATGCCCCTGCAGTGTTCTCTCCGTCATGGTCGGGGATCTTGTGTGGGCCTCGCCCATACCGTGTGGTCCCAGTGTTCCACTGACGTTCTTAGAGCACTACCTGGATTACTATGCTTGGTATATATTATGTACATGGTGTATATATATATTTCTGCCTACTTGCTTTTAATATATTACAATGGTTACACTCATTTTCTATTGCCTTTGCATTCTTCCTGGGGTTTTTGGGTGGGGTGTAACTGTGATGTATTGATATGCATTAGTGTTTGTGTTGTAGTGGGTGAGGGTGGGGGTGGGGGTGTTGCTTGTTGCGTGTGTCCCTGTTTTTTCCCTCCCCTGTGTCGTAGGTGCAGTACTCACCGTGATCTTCGCCGCCGGCGTTCGTGCTCCTGGTAGAGGAGCAGGAAGACTATTGCAGGGTCCATGGTGTCCTCGTTCCTCGTAGGGTGTGTAGAGGTGAGCGGTTTCCCTTCGAGATTCCTGTTTCCACCGTGTTTTTATCCGTGGTGAATCCGCCCCTGAAAAGGTGGCGGATTGGACTGTCATAATAGTGTGGGCAGTACATTGTCTCCCGCCTCTGTTGGCGGTGACCGCCGCGCTGTTTGTTTGTACCACCGTGGCGGTCGGAGTGTTAAAGTGGCTGTCTTTGTTGGCGGTTTCCGCCATGGTCGTAATTGCAAACTTTTTACCGCCGGCCTGTTGGCGGTCTTACCGCCGCTTTTACACCGACCGCCAGGGTTGTAATGACCACCTAAGTTATTTGCCCAGAATCACAGGATGTTGAGCTGGTGCCGAGGCTCGAACCATGTTCCCCAGCTCCAAAGTCAGCAGCTCTGGCCATGAAACCACATCATCTCCCTTAGAGTTCTTAGTCTGGTGCGTGTTGGGGCAGTCTGGGATAACTTTTTTTTTTTTTTTAATTGTGCATGGTATTACAAGTTCTGCCATTTCATAGCACTGCAAAGCAGATGCCATTCTTAATAAAATTGCTATAATTCATTTGCCTCAACATTGCAGAGATGAAGAGGCGAAAATGCTATGTCAGGATTGTAATCTGTGACGTTCTCGTTCTGTCAAGACCTCTGCAATGGGTCCATTAGCCAACTGAACTGTGTAGAGCGCAACAGTAGGTGATAGCATGTGCTCTTGCTAATCTCCGGAGGGTCACCAACAAAGCACATAGGTTAGTTCTAAGCAAGAAGATGCCAAAAGGTGTTGTCTCCAAAATGACTGGAAAAGGAGTTTTGACTCGAGACCCAAGCACTTCACGGCCTCAAGCTTGATAGTAAAAAAACATCTAGCCTTTGGATGTAAATTGGACCTATTCAAACAGAGTTCAGATTGCACAAACTCGATACAAAAGTATTACAGCACTTTACATGAGCGCTGGTTACATTATACATGAACACATTCATTTTTAGCAGCAAGAGAAGATTGAGTGATTTGCCCAGAATTACAGGATGTTGAGCCAGTGCTGTGACTTGAATTGTGTTCCCCAGCTCCAAAATCAGCAGCTCTGGCCCTTATGCCATATCGTCTCCCGAGGGTCTTTCTTTGGTGCATGTTTTGGCATTATGGGAATAACTCATTTTTTTATATAGCACTTGGTAATACAGGTTTTGCGATTTCATAGCACTGCAAAGCAGGTACCATTCTCAATAGAATCACTACAACTCATTTGCATCAACCTTGCAGTGATGACGAGGTGAAAAAGCTATGTCAGGATTGTAATCTGTGAAATGCTCATTCTGTCAAGACCTCTGCAGTAGGTGCATTAAACAACTGGCTTGAGTAGAGCTTAACACTAGACAATAGCATGTGCTCTTGATAAACTCCGGGGGGTCACCAACCAAGCACAAAGGTTATTTCTAGACGAGAGGATGGCGGAAGGTGTTGTCTCCAAAATGGTTGGAAAAGGAGTTGTGACTCCAGACCCAAGCACTTCACGGTCTCAAGCTTGATGGCAAAAAAAAAATCTAGCCTTTGGATGTAAATTAGGCCTCTTCAAACAGACTGCAGATCGCACAAACTCGATACAAAGGTATTACAGCGCTTTACATGAGCACTGGTTACATTAAACAAGAACACATTAATTTTTGGTAGCAAGGGGAGAGTGAGTGATTTGCTCAGAATCACAGGATGTTGAGCCGCCACCGTAACTCAAACCGTGTTCCCCAGCTGCAAAGTTGGCAGCTCTGGCCCTTACGCCACATCCTGTCCCCTTAGGTCTTTGTTTGGTTCATGTTGTGGCAGTCTCGAAATAACTTGTTATTTTTTTATATAGCGCCTGGTAATACAGGTTTTACCATTTCATAGCACTGCAAAGCCAGTGCCATTCTTAATAAAATCTCTATAACTCATTTGCATTGACCATGCAGTGACAAAGAGTTGAAAAAGCTATGTCAGGATTGTAATCTGTGACATTCTCATTCTGTCAAGACCTCTGCATTAACTGACTGACGTGAGTAGAGCGTAACACTAGCCGATAGCACGTGCTCTTGATAACCTCTGAAAGGTCACCAGCTAAGCACATAGGTTAGTTTTAGGCAGAAAGATGGCGAAAGATGTTGTCTCCAAAATGGTGGAAAAGGAGACGTGACTCCAGATCCAAGCACTTCACGGCTTCAAGCTTGATAGCAAAAAACATCTAGCCTTTGGATGTAAATTGGGCGTCTTCAAATAGAGTTCAGTTAGTGCTAACACAATACAGAGGTATTACAGCGCTTCACATGAGCACTGGTTACATGACACAAAAAAAACATTAATTTTAGGTAGTATGAGGAAATTAAGTGATTTGCGCAGAATCACAGGATGATGAGCCAGCACCGAGACTCGAGCCGTGTTCCCCTGCTCAAAAGTCAGCAGCTCTGGCCCTTATGACACATCCTCTCCCCTAGGGTTCTTTATCTGGTGTGTGTTGGGGGCAGCCTGGGAATAGCTCATTTTTTTATATACCATTTGGTATTACAGGCTCTGACATTTCAAAGTGCTGCAAAGCAGGTGCCATTCTTAACAAAATCGCTATAATTCATTTGCATCGACCTTGCAGAGATGAAGAGGTGAAAGAGCTAAGTCAGGATTGTAATCTGTGATACTCTCATTCTGTCAAGTCCTGAGTTGAGTAGAGCTTAACACTAGGCGATAGCATGTGCTCTTAATAACCTCCGGAGGTCACCAACCAAGCACATAGGTTAGTTCTAGGCAAGAAGAGGCCGAAAGGTGGTGTTTCCAAAATGGTGGAAAAGGAGTCGTGACTCCAGACCATAGCACTTCATGGCTTCAAGCTTGATAGCAAAAAACGTCTAGCCTTTGGATGTGAATTGGTCCTCTTCAAGTAGAGTTCAGTTAGTAGAGGCAGCCATTTTCCTAACCCTTTAGCACAAAGAAGTTAACACAAGGATGGCACAGTGAGAGGAGCAGCATATCCTAGGGCACAAAAGTGGCACAAACTCCATCACTTCCTCCTCTCAGAATTCCCTGGTATCATGGCTTTGATGACAGTCCCCTCACAGCTACTGCGACCTTGCAGATACCACTTCCGGAAGCGATGTCTAAAACAATGCTCGAATAGCACTGCTTCCTGTTTGAAGAGGCACCACCTCAAATACCCCCCACAGTCAATGTCACAGAGCACCTCCCCATCACCCTCTGGACTCCTGTGTATAATGAACCACGCATCATCTGTCACAGTCCAATAATGTTTAACCTGCTCTCCTCTCTTCCAACCCCAGGCTTGATGTAACCACCCCACTAAGTTCCCATGCATCATTTGATGTTAAATCTATGCATTTTTTCTGATTGCTGTGGTTACCAATTACATGGAAAATCAATGTCAAGAAAATATCTTTCTGACCCTATCAAGTGGCCCTTTTCTCACTCCTGCTTCTGCTGGTATTCTCTCAGTACTTCACAACGCCTCCTCGTGTCTGTAGAAATATACGCGTGTTTGTTTATATGGGTACGTCTCAAAGTCAATCTCAAAGTCAGTCTTGGACAGTAAGAGTAAAGACTCCATGGGCAGGAGATGTTTTAAACAGGGGAACTGTTGTTTCACGAACTGTAGCCACCAGGACCAGCCACTGCTTGTACTTCTGTTACCCAAATGTGTTTTTGTGACTAAAGTATGTTTTTTGTATAAGACAACAAACAGGCAGGATCTGTGCCAGGCTTGCAGGGTAACCACTGAGTAAATAAGTTCCATATAAATTATTTTTACATACTTTATCCTACTCTTGCATGGTTCTGAACCTACCTTGGATTCCCAAAAATAATATATATTTGAATCCTTTTTATAGCCTGAAAAATTGCCAACGAACCAGCCCTTTAGGAGCCTCACTAGGCACCACTGGTCTAGGCGAAAAAAACACTCTATCGTCCAAACCCAGGCTTCCGACTCTACTCAGAGTGGTCCAGTTGGAGAGGCCAAGACTTCCAATTTGGAGTAGCCACCCCAGCAGTGATAATTCTGACTTCAAAACCATCAGTGAGTGCACAAATATATGCACTGAAAAGGCAGTTTCAAGGCCCAGGAGATTCAGGTACACATATCTGTTCTACACAGTCCAGTCCTGAGCTGAGGGCTGTCATAAGACTTTTAACCCAAGGCAATGCTTTAAATGAATACAGAATACCAGCCGTTCTGTATTTCTATTTAAAACACTGACCCAAGGACACAGTTGTCACACCTCTGGAACCTATTCAGACTTCTGTTCAGTTAAGCTGCCTCTTCTGTTATTCTCTTTTTATACAGTGAATGTTTTTAAAAGTTAGACTGGTATTGCCAATGTAGAGGGGTAATTCCTTTAAAAATTAAACACACATAAATATGTGATTGCCCCTTTTCTTTGCTCTGAACTCTTTTGACCCCCTCATTCGCCAGGTTAAATGCCACAAAGTTGCCTCTTTGTGGCTTGTTTGGTGCTATAAAAGTTTAGGTGAACACTCTAGAAATGGTTGCATCTCTAGGGTATTACAGCAAGTCTGTGGAAATGAGGCAAAAACACTCCCAAGATGGCGGCCTTGTTGTGTCCTCTCTCCTGCAGCGGCTGGCCGGGGAGGGTTGCTGTGGCACCTGGCATACATCCACTACACTCCAAAGTAAAAACACATAGGTAAAAGACATTGACCCTCATTATGACATTGGTGGTAAATTCCGCTTACCGCCACGGTGACGGCCGCCAACATACCACCGTTGTGGCGAATATCCGTTCACCATATTATGACAAACACACACCAATCCGACAGAATACTGCCACATACAAAAATCCTCCAGCCCAAAGGTCAGTGTTAAACTGGAGGTGCCCATACCGTTACGCCAACAAAACAACACCCACTACATCATGGCCCACAAATCACCATGGCGGACATTCAACGGCGGTAGACCATTAGCGGTTCACACTGGTGCCCTGAGAATGGACACGCAAATACAAAACTGCACAACATTGGCCAATACCAAAAACACAAACCTGACACTCATATACACACCACACCCACCCACCCACCCACAGCAATATAAAACCCACACCCACATCATCCACAAACCTTTACGAATACAAATTATTGCCACCAGACTGACACCAAGACCACTGCGACAACTAGACACACACACCACATATATCCCTCACGCACCCCACTACGCAAACCCAACCACAGTACCCAACACCCACACACTTACACACACCACCTATGTCCCCACAAAGGTACCCCTGTTTCACAGATGAGGAGTTGAGGGTCATGGTGGAGGAAATAGTGAGGGTAGAGCCACAGCTGTTTGGAGCACAGGTATAGCAAATATCCATTGCCAGGAATAAGGAGCTGTGGTGGAGAATGGTGGACAGGGTGAACGCTGTGGCACAGCATCCAAGAACAAGAGAAGACATCAAGAAGAGGTGGAGCGACCTACGGGGGAAGGTGCATTCCATATCAGCAAGGCACCAGCTCACCATACAGAAGACTGGCGGTGGACCCCCACCTCCTCCCCAACAGCTCACAGAATGGGAGGAGCAAGTCTTGGCAATACTGGGTCCTGAGGGACTCACTGGAGTTGCTGGAGGACTGGACACTAGTGAGTCAATATTCATTACTTATCAACTCCCATACCTGCATGCCATCTCACTCCCATCACTCCACTACATCCCACACACTGCACCTACATATATGACTAACCCCAATGCCAAATCATGCATGCCGTACCAATGCATGGACAGTCCTCCCAGCCCTGCATGGACACCAATCACTAAAGCATGCACAACATAGGGAAACTAACAATCACACAATACATCACCATACACAAACAAAGGTGGCAGGGCAACAGCAACCATAGAGGAGAAGCCAGGTGTGTACAATATGTCACAGACATGAAGCATAATACATCACTTACATCCTCACAGGTGCCCCAGCCAATCCCAGCGGAGAGGAGGTTCTACGACTATCCAGTCCCCCAACACAAGATGCCCCCAGTGATGACAGTAACTCTGGACTTCAGGATCTGATCAACAACCTGGCCGATCAGGGACCACTGGACAGTCGGTCACCCCAGCCCACTCACAGTCCACCACAGAGCCCCCCCCCCGGTATCCAACACCACAGCACCCACCCAGTGTCCCCACACCTCTATCCCCAGGACACATCAATCAGCAGTGTGCCCACCCAGTCCACACCTCACACCCAAGACAATCAGGGACCTGGGGTCAGTGGCAGTGGGCACACTGTTCAGGGGACAGGGGAACAGGGACACTGGGAGGACTGCTATGCGCCAGGTGGATGACAGGCCTAGGGAACTGACTCTCCAGGAGGCACTCACCAAGAACCTGGGTGCCTACCAACAATCCCAGGACACGATAGGCCAGATCCTTGACAACATGCAGGAGAACAAGCGGCTGCAAGTGAAACACCATCTGGAGAACAGGGAGGACTTACAGGCTCTCAACACCACCATGATCTCCACAGCAGGGGTGCTGGCAGACATGGCCAGCATCATGAGGGAATCGACAGGACACCAGCGGGCCCCTACCACTAGCCAGTCTGTTGACCAGCCCACCACCTCCGCTGCAGCTATTGGGCAGGAGGCCCCGCCACAGGACCCACCGACCACCAGCAGCCCTCCCCTTGCAAAAGGTGAACCACCCAGCAAACGTTGCCTGCGACCCAGACAGAAGCCAGAGACACTTGCCAAGACCAAGACCACCACCAGGAAATGAGACTCTCCTGATTGTCCCCCTTGTGTCCCACCCTGTCACCTTGTCCACTTTGAACTGCCTTAGCTCCCCTGCCTACGGCCCCTTGGACACTGCGACTGTGCTACAAACAGACTGGAACAATTTCCTGGACTTTCCACTACAATCACCCCATTCCATTGCACTTTACCCTCAATTTTATAGCACTCCAATAAACACCCTTGAACACAATTTGACTGATGGTATTTTATGTGGTGAGAATGGGCATTCAGGGGAACAGTCACATCTGGTGCAAATGATATGAACACTGTGATAGCATACCATTAATGACCTGTAACTGTCTGTAGTAATCACATCAGGACACTGATGTCATATCACCAACATCTGTAAATGACAAGCCATAGGTGACAGTAAGTTGAGATGCAAAGGAAGCGAATGCCATCATGCCACAGTCACACAGGTAAAATCAATAGTCAGAGCAATGATCAGTTCCACTGTCTCACCTGTATCATTGGAAGTATTGACGTATAACTGATGTTCTATTGTCCACATCCTCATCCTCTGCCTCCTCATCCTCGCTGTCCTCAGGGTCCACTGCTGCCACAGGGGCATCTCCAGTCTCCTCCTCCTGCAGAAAAGGCACATGTTGTCTGAGGGCCAGGTTGTGCGACATGTAGCATGCCACTACTATCTGGCAGACCTTCCCGGGTGTGTAGCACAGGGATCCACCTGTCAGATGGAGGCACCTGAACCTGGCTTCAGGAGGCCGAAGATCCTTTAGATTATTCTTCTGTTTAACCCAAGTGCCTTATTATAACAGTTTTCAGCCCCTGTCCTGGCATTCCTCATGGGGGTCAGGAGCCATGATAGGTTTGGGTAGCCAGATTCACCTGCAAGTATTGAGGGACAAACACAATGCTATGGGGATAACACCTGAAGGCATACACTGACATACTGTGGGTGGGGACTCTGGCTCACCTATTAGCCACACCCTGTCCCTCTGTAGTTGGGCCATCACATTTGGGATGCTGCTATTCCTCAGGCGAAGGCATCATGCACCGACCCAGGATACTTGGCAGTGATGTGGGAGATGTACTGGTCCGCCAGGCACACCATTTGCACATTCATTGAGTCTAAACTCTCCCGATTCCTGAACACCTGTTTATTCTGGCTGGGGCGGGAGACAAACGCAATATATAGACAGTCAGTCATCCCAGTATTATTGGGGATATGCCCATTGCATAGAATCCTGCCTTAACAGTGGCTAAATCTTCCACCTGGAGGAAAACAATGTAGCTGCACATGTACTTCACCAGAGCAGACAAAATCCTTGTCAGCACGATCGAGAACATTGGCCGTGACATTCCTGCTGCCAAGCCCATTGTCACTTGGAATGAACCAGTTGCCAGGAAATGGAGCACTGATAGCACCTGCACAAGAGTGGGGGATTCCAGTGGGATGACGGATGGCTGATATCAGGTCAGGCTCCAATTGGGCACACAGCTCTGTGATTGTGGCCCTGTCCATTCTATAGGTGAGTATAATGTGCCTGTCCTCCAGCATAGCCAAGTCCACAAGGGGTCTGTACATGGGGGTTTGTCTCCTCCTCCTATTCATCCACAGCAGTAGGTATCTAAGTGACACAAGAGTGAGTAAGCTGTCACAATTTGAACAATGATACCACCACCTCAGTGTACATACAGCATCAATGTGATGGGACAGCGGGAATGGCAATGTATGTGCAATTTTAGGCAATGACGCAGTTATGGTTTATATGATCGTTGTTTTCCACCTTGAAATAGTGACCGCCTGTCCTGTATCTTGGGATAGGTGGAAGTGAGGTAACTCATTGGCTAATATGGGGCTCTATGGAGTACAGTGGCCAATGGGGATCAGCGCTGGCGGTGACGGTGTACACTGCCGCGGATGTGACTGCCATTTTCTATCTAAATCCTCATTTGTGTCCTGATTTTCCACAGGTCAACACCTATACTGAATGTGCTGCTGTGATCTGTGTCTGGAACCAACCATGGCCTGTGTGACCGGAGAATGGGCCCCTACCTTCACTTTGGAGGAGTTGGAGCGACTGGTGGATGGGGTCCTACCCCAGTATGGACTTCTGTAAGTGCCTCCAGACCAACAGGTGAGTACACCCTGGGAACGGTGCATGTGGGAAGTATGCATGGAGATGTGTGTGCAAGCATCGTGCCATGGTGGGAATGTCTGGTGGTAGTGTGCATGGTGGCTGCCGGACGATGTGTGTGCCAATGGTGAGGGAAACGGGATTGGTGGATTATATGTGTGACAGGCTGGATTGTATGTGTTATGGTGTCCTCCTGTCTGCATTCCCTCTGCAGGTCAGCGGCCATCAAAAGAAAGGATTGTGGCGCACTATCGCCAAGGACGTGTGGACCATGGGAGTCTACAGCAGGCGGAGCACCCACTGCAGGAAACGGCGGGGGGACCTGAGACGCTGGGCACAGAAGACCGCGGAGGCCTAGCTGGGGATGGCCTCCCAATGAGGAAGGGGTGACTGTCGGAACCTGACCCCCTGATGGCCCGCATACTGGCGGTGGCCTAACCAGAGCTGGATGGGCGCTTGAGGGCATCACAGCAGCCACAAGGGTGTGAATACAGTAGGCGTTACTACAATAATTGGGAGGTGGCATGGGATCCGGGTGGTGTGTGTGAGTTAGTGGGTGCCCCTTAATGCCAGGCCACACATTGCAGCTCAAGGGTAATGGGTGTCTGGCAAATGCATGTAAACTAGCTTGTTTGCATTCCATGTCAGTCAGGGCTTTGTGGGCCCCAGGAGGTGTGCAGTTGGCGGTGTTTGGCCCCCATCTTGCTGTGGCATCTAGCCAAATCAATGCCAGTGCAATGCATAGTGCTCAATCATTATCCCTGTGTGTGACGATGCTCTGTATGCCAACTGTGGTGTTGGTGCTGTAATTGACCCAGAGTTCCCTTGCTCTCTCTCCCCCCACTTTTTTCTTCTGTCATCCTGTCCATGTGTGCATTAGCATCATCTGGCAGAGGAGCAGGGGTACCTGTGACAGAGAGAGCTGCATCCCACAGGACCCAGGAGGCAGAGTCCACCGACGCCAAGGGAACCAGTGGGGCAGAGGGTGAGTTCCTACCGTTCCCGCTCCAACTACCACTTCCCAGTCCCAGTCCCAGTCTCCTCAACCGCAACCCATCCCATTCACACCCAGCACAGCACCTCAGCCAAACAGTCCACGGGGACAGTGGAGGCACCTCCTAGTCGTGGAGGCAATACAGTGAAGGATCCCACTCCACCAGCCAGGTAGGGTAAGGATCCCACTCCACCAGCCAGGAAGGGGAAGAATCCCACTCCACTATCCAGGAAGGGTAAGGATCCCACTCCACATGCCAGGAAAGGGAAGAAGCCCTCACCTCCTGCCATGAAAGGGAAGAAGCCCTCACCTCCTGCCATAAAAGGGAAGAAGTCCTCACCTCCTGCCATGAAAGGGAAGAAGCCCTCTCCTCCAGTTGAGACACAGATGCCCTTGCTTCCAATGGACGCTGCCCAGGAGGCACCTTCCACAGCTGAGACACCGCAGCCCTCACCTCCAACGGAGGGTACCCAGGAGGCACCTTCACCAGCTGAGACACAGCAGCCCTCACCTCCTGCAGAGGCTACCCAGGAGTCCCCTTCACCAGCTGAGACACAGCAGCCCTCACCTCCAGCAGAGGCTGGCAGGGTACCAACACGACAAGCCTTCACCTCCGGTTGCAGACATGTAGGCCACCCTCCAGGGACTGCTGTACAAGGAGCGCCCTCCAGAACCAGTGGGCAAGTCCCCTACCTCAGAGACTGTGACCTTGCACCCCCCAGCATTCGGAAATGGGCATGGAGACCCCTACAGAACCAGTGGGCAAGTCCCCCACCTCAGAGACTGTGACCTTGCACTCCCCAGCATTGGGAAATGGGCTTGGAACCCCTCCAGAAGCAGTGGGCAAGTTCTCCACCTCAGAGACTGTGACCTTGCACTCCCCAGCATTGTGAAATGGGCATGGAGCCCCCTCCAGAACCAGTGGGCAAGTCCCCGACCTCAGAGACTGTGACCTTACACTCCCTAGCATTGGGAAATGGGCATTGAGCCCCCTCCAGAACCAGTGGGTAAGTTCATGACTTCGTCTGAGGTGCCCCCACTCCCCCTTACCCCTGAGGTGCCTGCCCACTTCAATCATGATGCCCATGCACAGTTCTGTGAGGATGTTGTCAGGAAACAAGTTGGGCCTTGGACTGTGCCCTGTGGTCATGTGAGCTCTTAGTACTTTGGGCTGGGCATTGGCCCTTTGTGGACAATTGTGCATTTATCATTGTTTTCCAATTGGTTCATGTGATGGCTTTTGACTTGCAAATACATTTTCAGTACTTCCAAACTCTAGTCCTAGTATTATTATGCCGTGTGTGGTGTGCCATTGGTTTTCATATGCAGCTGGTTGTGTGTATGGTGTGTGTGTCTGTCACTGCGTGTCACTCTCCTTTTCCTCCCTCCCTCCCTTGTGTGCTAGGCGGCTGTTGTAGGAGGCTGGCCTGGTTTGTAGTGGGTAGCTAAGGTACTTGCGCATTATACCAGGTCCAGTTATCCCTTATTAGTGAAATGTGTTTTAGCAGCTTAGCCTGTCTAGGGTTAGCTGTAGCAGAGCAGCCAAGGCTGAACTAGGAGACATGCAGAGCTCCTGCAATACCACTACAGTTACACAGTACTTATACACAATAAAAGACAATACTCAGGGTTACAAAAAATAAAGGTACTTTATTTTAGTGGCACAAGGCCAAAAATATCTTAGAGGGAATACTCCTTCTGGAGATAAGTATTATAGACAATATATACACTAGTAACCAAAATCAGGTAAGTAAACAGTCATAGAATAGTGCAAACAGTAGAAAATACATTAGATTGCAAAGGGCCTAAGGGCAACACAAACCATATACTAAAATAGTAGAATGCGAATGTCGAATTCCCCCCTAGGCAAGTGTAGTGTGTAGAGGGGCCCTGGGAGTGTAGGAAAACACCAAAGGTAAGTAACGTACCCCACCCCAAAGCCCAGGAAAGCAGGAGTAAAGTACAGCAAGTTTCCTCAGAACACACTACAAGTCATGATGAAGAATTATGCAAGAACCAAGCAAGACTGCAATCAATTAACAGTGGATTCCTGGACCTGAAGACCTGTGGAGAGAGGAGACCAAGTCCAGAAGTCGAAGAAGAGTCCAGGAAGAACAGGAGCCCCTGCCAACCTGGAAGAAGGTGCGAAAGTGGATTCTCCAGTTAGAAGAAAAGTACAGAAATGCACCAAAGAAGATAGCTGCAGGTTCCTGCTTGGTGCAAGAGATGTCCCACGTCGAGTTGTTGGATGAAGGCTGTTTGCGTCACTGGATTCTGCCAACAAGCCTTGGTTCAAGCAAATATGCGGTTTGCATCAAAGAGGAGCTGTCTGGACCCAGGAGGGACCTGGGGGTCTTAACTCGGACTGAGGAGACAGAGGGGGCTCTCAGCACTTCAGAGAGCCCTAAGAAGACCAGGCAGTGCCCACAGGAGTCCCAGAACACGGGGACAAAGTAGATGCAAAGTGCGGTCATCGCAGCACTACACTGGAGGGTCCCACACCGTCGGAGAACAACTCAGAGAGCTGTGCTTCACAGGATGGAGTGCTGGGCTGTGCACAAAGAACTTTTGGAAGAAGTGCACAGAAGCCCAAGGAGCTGCAGAAGACGCGGTGCACAGGTGTACTGTCGCAGCACGGGGAGGCAAGCTCTTACCTCCACCAAATTTTAACAGATGGACCTTTGGACAGTCTGGGTCACTTCAGTCCACCACCTGTGTTCCAGGAAGCTCACTCGTCATCAGGAGAGGAGTCCCAGAGTACTGGTTGTCGTCGCAGAAGGGTGCCTGCTGAAGCAGGGAAGTGACTCTGTCACTCCACTGAAGATTCCTTCGGTTCTTCTGGTGCAGCGGTGAAGACAGGCAGTCCTCAGAGCATGCACACCTTGGAAACTGTTGCAAATGCTGGCTGGAGCTGAAGTTGCAGGTCATAGGAGTCGTCCTGGATACTTTGTTGCAGTTACAGCGGTTTCTGGAGCAGTCTGCGGTTGATCCGATGGTCAGAAGCTGAAGCAGAGGATGCAGAGGAGTCCTGGAGGAATCTTGCAAAATGAATCTGAGGAAACACCCAGAGGAGAGACCCTAAATAGCCCTGATAGGGGGATTGGCTACCTAAACAGTTATGCACCTACCAGGAGGGGTCTCTGACGTCACCTGCTGGCACTGGCCACTCAGAGGTCTCCAGATGGTCCCCACACCTTGGAATCCAAGATGGTTAATGCAAGGGACACTCTGGAGGAGCTCTGGGCACCCCCCAGGGTGGTGGCGATGGACAGAGGAGTGGTCACTCCCCTTTCCTTTGTCCAGTTTCATGCCAGAGCAGGGACTGGGGGTCCCTGAACCGGTGTAGACTGGGTTATGCTAGGAGGGCACCGTTTGTGCCCTTCAAAGCATTTCCAGAGGCTCTGGGAGGATACCCCTCTGATGCCTGTAACACCTTTTTCCAATGGGAGAAGGTGTAACACCCCTCTCCTAAAGGAAATGCATTGTTCTGCCTTCCTGGTATTGAGCTGCTCAATCCCCATGAGGGCAGAAACCTGTCTGTGAGGTGGCAGCAGCTGGGGTGCAGTGGAAACCTCAGAGAGCTGGTTTGGCAGTACTGGGGATCCATGGTCGAGCCCCCATGGTGCATGGGATTGGCCCCCCAATACCAGATTTAGATTGGGGGGTTAATTATATGACCTTAGACACCTCACATGGCCATATTCTGAGTTAGCATTTTGAAACTACATATAGGTATTGACATGTATATAGTGCACGCTTATAATGGTATCCTCACACTCACGAAGTCCGGGGAATTAGCCCTGGACTACGTGGGTGTTAATATCATTGTGCTGGATCCAGGTAATCCCCCTCGCCCCAGAAAGATGACACATATCTCTGTTCACTTTTCTCCTAGACATTTCAACAGTTGTATACTTCCATGCACCTCTCCAAACCCTATGTGGAACCAAGGTAGTCCATACCACCCGCATACCCGCCCAGGATTAACCTATGACATCTAAGTCATTTTTCATTGCTTTTAACAGGCCGAAGCCTGACTCCTGCACCAAATCATTCTCCCCCAAATGGAATATAAGTACATCCGGACATGATCTCACCAAAATAAGGTTGGACAGCCAAGGCAGAAATTGCCCCCATTTCCCTCCTCCCTTCCCCCACTAAGAAATAATAATGCCCTGAAAACGAAAACCCAAATTCCTCCTTCATGGACTCTACTCTGCACCATTAATTTTATACAGAAGTGACCAACGTTCCATGTAGATAATGCCACCGCTATTGGTCCTGCCACACAACCTAAAACGAAAAAGAGGTGTTGCTATCCTTACTCATCACCTTCCAACTCCCTGATATATCTGATACAGCAGGCTGATGCCCGTCATTCTAGAAGTAGCACCTGTTTAAGAAAACCCCAATCTTACTGCCTCCAAAGCCGCCCCAATCCTAAACGTGCCCCAAAACACCTAGGGTCCTCCCCCTTTGCTGACAGCACTTTCATCATGACAGGCAAATCTTGGCCTGCTGTCAACCTAGACTCATCCTGCTGCCTGAAAACATAAAGCCCTTGAGCTCCTCCCTCCATTGTAAATGCTTGCCATGCAGTGACTGGCAAGGTTGTCCACCCATTCCTATGGAACTTAATTCTGGCACCCTTACCTATCTGATCCGTTTTTTTGACCTTTCGAAAAAAAATGGTTATCATTTGGACAGTGCTCCTTACGTGCTCTCGTTTTAAACCCCCACCACTACTACCACCCAACAATTCGGAAATCCTAAATGCTCCAAAAAAGGCCCACAACATGCACAATTTGAACAAACAAATCTTATAATCATAATAACACACTCCAACCACTCCTTTTATCAATGATACCAGCCTCTTCATTGTTACTGGTTCCCTGACCAACCTTTTATTTGTAAATTCTTTGGCCCAACCCGCTAGACTTCTTTTGCCCATCCCCCCGCTGATGGCTCATAGCCCCAGAAAAACTTACTGCAAAAACTAATACCTGCTAGCTTGCCTGCAATGGTTGATGACAAAATCTGTTTCTCTACATTGTCCATAATAAAGCGCACCACATCCCCTGCCTGGCTGCAATGCCTGCATCATCCTGGGCCCTCTTTTGTGTCCCACTCTGCAAAAACTCCTCTCATGCTCTTCTGTATGCAGTCTTCGTACTGAAAGGAATTGAAGTGTTCACCACCTCATTAACTCTCATTCTGCTAATTCCCACATTTCTGGTGGCACTTGAGTCTTCAAAACATACGCTCCAGGCGCCCAACCATGGAATCTCAGCCACTGCGAATGAGACAACGCTTCCTCAGTGTTATTGTCTGTCCCTGGCACGTCTTGCCCTAAAAGTGATGTTAAACATCAAACCTAACCTGAAACACTGTAACAGTTTTAACAATTTCTGTCCTTGCTTTCTGGCCATTCACTAGATCAACCACTGTCCTGTTGTCAATGTGAAGCGTGACAGTCTTGTTCTCCAGTAACTTGCCCCAAACAGATAAAACTACCAGCAGCAGAAAAAAAAAAAAAAAGGCAATGCTTCTCTGTTCCTGCTTCCAATGCAACAGCCATTTCTCTGCACACCCCCTGCCACCCCAAAACAAGCCAAATCCTTCTGAACCTGCTGCATCAGAGTAAATTTGCCCCATCCACTGAAAGTCGTCGTCCGGAGACCATAACGATACTTCATTGAAGCCCCTGAGAAACACTAACCACACTTCGAGATCTGACCTCAAAGCTGCTGTGATTCTGATCCTGTGAGGCGGCAGGCTGAGTGCCTGCCATCACAAAACCAAGTTGCCAGTAAAATGCCTGACAAGCATGCACCACTCTACAAGCAAAGTTAGTATGACCTAACAATTGCTGCATCTGCTGCAACTGTAGTTTGTCAGCCAACACTAAATCCTCCAATAACTGCACTAGCTATGCAACTTTCTGCTAAGGTAACCTAGCTTCCATGTTGATTGTGTCCAATTCGATACCTAGAGAAACCAGGTTGGTACTTTGACCTTCTGTTTTCTCTGGAGCTAAAAGCACACCCATTTCTCTTGCTAAATTCTGAAAGTTAGACAGGACCAAGTGGTATTCATCCGTGCCTCCTGCTCCAATGAATAACAAGTCATCCAAATAATGGGTAACAAACTCATGACGAAAGGTGAAACACCATTGTAAAAAGGAACTAAACATCTCAAATATCTTGGAGGAGATAGAGCACCCTATAGGAAGCACTTCATCAACATACACACTGTTCTGTAACTGAATACTTAACAGGGAAAAATCCACAGGCTGACAGGAAAAGACTAAGGCCCTCATTACAACCCTGGCGGTCGGTGATAAAGCGGCGTAATACCGCCAACAGGCCGGCGGGAAAAAAAATTGAATTACGTCCATGGCGGAAACCGCCAACACAGACAGCCACTTTAACACTCCGACCGCCACGGCGGTTGAAACAAACAGTGCGGAGGTAACCGCCAACAGACAGACGGAAGACAATGTACCGCCCACACTATTATGACACATCAATCCACCAGCTTTTCCGGGGCGGTACCAATGCCATCAAAAGCACAGCGGAAACAGTACACAGATGGGCAACCACTCACCTCTCAACACTCAACGAACAACCAGGACGCCATGGAGCCCGAGTTACAGGTCCTGCCGATGCTGGTCTTCCTCCTCATCTACCAGGAACATCAAAGACGGCGGCGACGACCACAGTGAGTACTGCACCTAGCACACAGGGGAGGGAGGGGAGGAGGGAAAAGTGAGTGACACACACACGCAACACCCGCATTCCCCACTCACAACAACACACACACACATATCCAATCACATCACAGATACACCCCGTCACCCCGTGGAAGAATGCAAGGACCAAATGAAATGAGTTCAACGAGTGTAATATTCGAACAATCAAGATAGGCCAAGATAACTTATAATCATCAGTATATACAAATATTAACAGCAAGTACACAAGTCCGTACACTGTCCCATTAAATGTCCTTGAACCAGTGGTCCCAAAAAGCATGGGCGAAGCCCACACATGACACCTGCCTCAAAACAGAGAGAACACTGCAGGGGCATCAGGTCGAAAACACACAGGCACCACAGGGGCAAGGGGAGGTGGGCACCTCAGCCGGATGATAGGACGACGACACTGTTCCTCGAGGGGGCTCCATGCCCACTGCTTGGTCCTGGGGAGTGCAAAGCCACAGTCTCTCAAGTCTCTCAAATGGGTGGGTTGCCCACTGCTTGCTCCTTGGGAGTGCAAAGCCAAAGTCTCTCAAGTGGGTGGCGTCTTCCACTGGTTCTGGAGGGGGCTTGGTGCCCAGAGTGCTTCATCCCGCTAAGGACTGGGTTAGTGGATGCCTTTCTCCACTGGTTCTGGAGGGGGCTTGGTGCCCAGAGTGCTTCATCCTGCTAAAAACTGGGTTAATGGATGTCTTTCTCCACTGGTTCTGGAGGGGGCTTGGTGCCTAGAGCTACTTCATCCTGTTAAGGACTGGGTTATTGGATGCCTTTCTCCACTGGTTCTGGAGGGGGCTTGGTGGGCAGTGATGCTGCACCTGGGGTGTGGCTGTTCCCATTCCCGCACCTGGGTGTCTGAGCCATGAGATTTTCCGGTAACAGTTAGCATGATTCTCCATGGAGGCAGAGACACACTCCATCTTGCAACGACTTAGGCTGCAAACTGCTGGTAGTGCCAGTGCTGGTGGTGGTGCCTCATGTAGTGTGTGCAGCATCCAGGATGTCTCCTGCAGCCTCGGACGGCTGCCCACTGGGGATGATGCCGCTGACTGTAGTACTGACAGCTGCCGTGCAGGTGGCGGTGCAGGTGGCTGTGCAGGTGGCGGTCGTTGCGGCGGTGCTCACCGCGGTACAGGTTGCTGAGCTGTCTTGAGAAATGGGGGTCACCAGACCCTCACCCGGAGGCTCCGTGCCCTGTGGTGACTTTGCTCTTGTGTCCCTTCCCCACCTTGGAAGTCGCTGCTGGGACCTTGGCACTGTCCTCTTTGGTTCTGGATGAGGCCTTGCTGGGTGGGTGGTGCGGCTCTTCTCTTCTGCATGCTGGCCACTTCTTTATCTTGGCAGGTGACAGAATTGGGTGGTCCTTGGCTTCAGTAGATGGCACACTGGCTTCCCTGATGGGTGCCCCCTTCGATCCTCCCGGACTTGCAGTGACCACAGTGGACGCCGATTTGGTGTCTGCAGTGCTGGTCTGGGCTCTAGACAACCTGGCCCTAGGGGAAGGACGGGGGAGGGGCGGTTTAGGGAAGAGGTCAATGGAAGCCAGGAAAAGTTTTTTAGACACACTGTAATGGGAAGATGGAAGGGGTTTGGGAGTGGAGGAAGAGGTAGTGGTTGTAGGATGTGTATGTCTGCTGAGTTTGGGTGAAGGTGCATGGGTTGGAGGCTGTTCTGAGGTGGATGGCTGTTAAGTGGGTGTGTGCCAGCGTTTGTGTACTTTGGCAGGAGGGCTCACAGACACACTGGGAGAGGACATAAGGGACGTGTGAATGGTAGTGGGGTGGTGATTGCACCTGAGCGGTGTGTAGTAATGGGCATGCTGGTGATGGAGGCTGTGGCTGAGGATGTAGTGCATGCAGGTGTGAGTGGAGACGAGATTGGGAGGGAGGTGGAGGACGTGGAGGAGGGGGACACAGGGGAGGCAATGGATGTTGGTGTGTCTGCATGGGGATGGTGCTTGTGTGAGTGCCTGTGAGATGTGTGGTGCTTATGTTTGCCTGAGCCACTTTTGTGTGTTGATGTGTATACATGCTGGTCTGATGGTGTGCTTGAGATAGGCTGAGGTAGAGGGAATTGGGTTTGGGTAGTGAATGTTGGAGGGGGGAGGCTGGACACAGGGACAATGGCTGCCATCAGTGCTGAGGCCAGAGCCTTAAATGCTCTCTGTTGGGCTGCCACGCCAGAATGAATGCCCTCCAGGTATGCATTTGTTTGCTGCAAATGCCTCTCAACACCCTGGATGGCATTCAAAATGGTTGACTGCCCAACAGTGAGGGATCTCAAGAGGTCAATAGCCTCCTCACTGAGGGCAGCAGGGCTGACTGGGGCAGGGTCTGAGGTGCCTGGGGCGAAGGAGATGCCCACCCTCCTGGGTGAGCGGGCACAGGAAACACGCTGAGGGGCTGCTGGGAGGGCGGTGCTGGTAGGGGGGGTGGCGGCTGTACCTGTTGTTGCAGTGGGCACAGAGGTGCCCGCCACCGCAAGGGAGCTCCCATCAGAGGAGGAGTCACTGGTATCCCCTCCTGTCCCCATCATGGAGCTCCCCTCGCCCTCCGTCCCACTGGTGCATTCAGACTCCGTACATTCACCCTCCTGGGCCATGTGGGTTGCAGCTCCCTCCTGCTCCGATGCCACTGCTCCTCTGCCAGATGATGCTAATGCACACAAGGACAGGCTGACAAAACAAAAAGGGGGGGGGAGACAGAGGAGACACATGGTCAATGCCAGCAACACCACTACTGTTGGCGGACACAACACACAGGGAGCAACCCTATGCACTAGGCTATGCACTAACTGTTCATAGTGAAATCACTTGCCCATGGGGGACTATGCATAACCCCATTTGCTGCACACCTGGAACCCACAGGAACCTGACTGGTTGTAGATGGCCAGTACCACTATTGGGGTTGGAGTGCCACAGAGCCTGCCTAACAAGGGACCTACCCTACCAAGTTCGCCCTGGCCTAGGGGAACCCACAGCCCACATCCCCAACCCAGACACCTCATAAAGTGCACAGAGTCAGCTGAATGAGACTGTACTCACCCCCTTGTGGCTACTGTGATGCCCTCAAGCCCCCATCCAACTCCGGATAGGCCACCGCCAGGATCCGGAATATCAGGGGGGTCTTGGTGCGACGGGCACCCCTTCTACTTTGGAAGGCCATCCCTAGCTGGGCCTCCGCCATCTTCTTGCTCCAGCGGCGCAGGTCCTCCCATCTCTTGCGGCAGTGGGTGCTCCGTCTATGATAGACCCCCAGGGTCCATACTTCCTTGGCGATGGCACGCCAAATACCCTTCTTCTGGTGGGCGCTGACCTAGAGGAAAGGTAAAGTAAGAAAGGAACTTACTCCCCCGTCCGGTCCGTCATACTCACTGGCCACCCGTTCCCACCTATGACCAGACACACATACACTCACCATCCTCACATGCAGGCCTCAGCCACCCCCCAACATGTATCTACCAGCCACACCACTCCATACATTCATGTCCCACACATCATGCTCACAGTTTACTCACCTGTTTGTCTGGATGACCGTAGAGTAGCGTGTACTGGGGGAGGACCCCATCCACTAGTCTCACCAACTCCTCCACACTGAAGGCAGGGGCCCTTTCCCCAGACACTCGAGCCATTGTCGCTTCCAGACACAGGTCACAGCATCACTTGCAGTGTAGGTCCTCTCCTGTTGAAAGTCAGGTATCAAGTGAGTGAACAGCTAGAAAATGTCGGTCACGTCCACGGCGATGTGTACCGTCACCACCGGCGTACATCGTCATTGCCTCATGGAACCCATAGGGCCCAATGATAACCAATGCTGAATTGCGCGGCGGTCTTCAACCGCCTACTGCGACGATGCACAACGCCAGCGCAGTTACCTCATTTCCCCTTGTCCCTCCATACAGGTCAAGTAGCCCCCATTTCAGGTTGGCACATGGCAGGGTACCTAACTGCGTCACAGCACATTTGGGCAAAAATAGGGACAGACAACGCCACACACCGATTTAAACACATTAGTGCAAACCCTTTTGCAAACTATGTGGTACATGACCCTCTGCTCACCATTCTCCTCCATAGGGCACATCCGCTGGGGCAGATGATGAGATGGCGTCATCCTCCGGTGTACAGACCCCTGGTGGACCTGTCAACAATGGAAGACAGGTGCATCATTATCACTTACAGACTTGATTGTGCAACAATCCAAGAACTGTAGGCCCAATTGGAGCCAGACCTGATGTCAGCTATCCTCCATCCCACAGGTATCCCCCCTCTAGTGCAAGTCCTGTCAGTGCTCCATTTCCTGGCCAGTGGTTCCTTTCAAACAAGAGTGGCCATGGCATCAGGGATGTCTCAGCCAATGTTCTCTAACATGTTGTCCAGAGTGTTATCTGCCCTACTGAAACACATGCGCAGCTACATCGTTTTCCCCCAGGTGGAGGATTTGCCCACAGTGAAAGGTGACTTCTATGACCTGGGACATATCCCCATCATCATTGGTGCCACTGATGGTACACATGTGGCATTTGTCCCCCCCGCAGGAATGAACAGGTGTACAGAAATCGTAAAAGCTACCATTCAAGTGAATGTGCAGATGGTGTGTTTGGCAGACCAGTACATCTCCCATGTGAATGCAAAGTATCCTGGCTCTGTGCATGATGCTTACATTTTGAGGAATAGCAGCATCCCTTATGTGATGGGCCAACTCCGAGGCACCGTGTCTGGCTAATAGGTGAGGCCAAGGTCCCCACACAGTATGAATAGGTGTCTGGGTATGGTTTAGTCGCTAAGGGTTGGTGTATGTCTAACAGATATCCCTCGACATTTACAGGTGACTCTGGTTACCTCAACCTCTCATTGCTACTGACCCCAGTGAGGAATGCCAGGACAAGGGCAGAAGAACGCTACAATGAGGGACATGGGCGAACTAGGAGGAATATTGAGCGGACTTTTGGCCTCCTGAAGGCCAGATTCCGGTACCTCCATCTAACAGGTGGCTCACTATGCTACTCACCCAAGAAGGTGTGCCAGATCATCGTGGCATGCTGTATGTTGCACAACCCGGCTTTGCGACGCCAGCTGCCTTTTCTGCAGGAGGATGGGCCTGATGTTGGTCTCATGGCAGCTGTTGAGCCTGTGGACAGTGAGGAAGAGGAGGCAGAGGAAGAAGATATTGGCAACCGAAACAACATCATCATGCAGTACTTCCAGTGAGAGACAGGTAAGAGACTTGACTGCTCATCTCATATCTGACTACTGTAGGACATTGTATAAGTCTGCCTTTTTACCTCTGTGTATGGACCTGACAGTTCACTTTGGCTTTCCTTTTCACAGATCTGGGTACCACAATCTGCCTTGTGCTACGTTTACTGCTGCCCAACAACTGTCATATTTTGGTATGTGCAAATGAACATTTACATTATATTTGTCTAAGAGGTTGTAATAATACATTTGTGAAAGTACAGACTAACTCCAGATTGTTTTGTGATTCAAGGGTGTTTATTTAAGTGCTAATAAGTAGAGGGGGATGTGCAACAGGCTAGGGTGATGGTGGAAGAATATCCATGGTAGAGTCCAATCTTTGTATCACAGGTGCATTGTCCAAGGGGGCATAGGAAGTGGAGCAATGTCAGTTCAAGGTGGACAGGGTGACATAGTGGGACAGAAGGGTGACAATCAGGAGAGTCCTATTTTCTGGTGGGGGTCTTGGCAATGTTCTCTGTCTTGTGCCTGGATCGCAGGGACCGTTTGCGGGGTGGTTCTTCTTCTGCAGGGGGTGGGGTGCTGGTGGCCTGTTGTTCCTATGGCGGGACCTCCTGTCCACTAGCACTGGTGGACGTGGAAGGCTGTTCATCATTCGGGCTAGTGTCAGGGGCCCCTGGCATGCCACTTTCTCCCTCATGGTGTTGGCCATGTCTGCCAGCACCCCTGCAATGGTGACCAGGGTGTTAATGGACTACAAGTCCTCCCTGATCCCCAGGTACTGTTCCTCCTGCAGCCGCTGGATCTCCTGAAACTTGGCCAGTACCTTGCCCATGGTCTCCTGGGAATGGTGGTATGCTCCCATGATGTTGGAGAGTGCCTAATGGAGAGTCGGTTCCCTGGGACTGTCCTCCACCTGTCGCACAGCAGTCCTCCCAGCTTCAATGTTGTCCTGTGCCTCTGTCCCCTGAACAGTGTGCCCACTGCCACTGACCCCAGGTCCCTTATCGTCCTGTGTTCGTGGGTTTTCCTGGGGTCCCTGTAGTGGTGGACACACTGCTGATTGACGTGTCCTGGGGACAGTGGCATGGGCCCGCTGGGTGGTTGCTGTGGTGGTGTTTCCTAAGGGGGGAGGTTCTGTGGTGGGTTGGGACTGTGGCAGGGGAACCGACTGTCCAGAGGTCCCTGATGGGCCGGGCTGGTCATCTTGATCCAGGCATGCAGAGCTGCTGTCATCACTGTAGGCCTCTTCCGTGGGGGGACTGGATATGGCTGGTGTTAGAAATGGGGTCTTTGGTTGACAGTCAGGTTACCCCCTGTTCAAGCAAGGACCCTCACCCTAGTCAGGGTAAAAGAGAATCACCCTCAGCTAACCCCTGCTTACCCCCTTGGTAGCTTGGCAGAGCAGTACGCTTAACCCCAGAGTGCTAGGTGTAAAGTATTTGTACCACCACACACAGCAACTTAATTAAAACACTACAAAATGACACAACACCAGTTTAGAAAAATAGCAAATATTTATCTAAACAAAACAAGACCAAAACGACAAAAATCTGACATACACAAGTCAAGTTATGAATTTTTAAAGATTAAACTAAAAAATAGCGCTTAGAAACAAAAATGCTTTGATGAGGTGTTAACACGGCGTCGTGACGGAGCTGTTCCCAACAAGCCGACACCAGCGGCGCCAGACATGGAGTCGCGTAGACCCCCAAGTACAGTACCTTTGGTGAAGAGTGAAAACAAGTCGATGCCGAAGTCGGGGATTGCAGCGTCTGTGCGAAACGTTGAATCCGCGCACTTCGAGCGGCGTCGGTCACGACGTGGTGCGGCGATTTCTACAGAGTCACGGACTTCAGCGGGGCTGCAGCGGCGTCGGGCCTGCGAAGAGCGTCACGTTCCAGCGAAGGTCACGTTGTCAGGTGCAGGCGGCGTCCCCGGATTCAGCAGCGGCGTCGGTCCAAAGTCGGCCGTAGTTGATTTCCTTGGATTTCCACCAGCTTTCCTTTCATGGGCCCAGGGACTGGATAGGGCACCACTTGTCAAAGCAGGAGTCTCTCCAGAGACTCCAGGTGCTGGCAGAGAGAAGTCTTTGCTGTCCCTGAGACTTCAAATAACAGGAGGCAAACTCTAAATCAAATCCTTGGAGATTTCTTCACAAGATGGAAGGCACACAAAGTCCAGTCTTTGCCCTCTAACTCTGGCAGAAGCAGCAACTGCAGGATAGCTCCACAAAGCACAGTCACAGGCAGGGCAGCACTTCTCCTCAGCTCTTCAGCTCTTCTCCAGGCAGAGGTTCCTCTTGTTTCCAGAAGTGTTCTAAAGTCTGTGGTTTTGGGTGCCCTTCTTATACCCAGTTTCTCCTTTGAAGTAGGCCTACTTCAAAGTAAAGTCTCTTTGGAATGTGAAATCCTGCCTTGCCCAGGCCAGGCCTCAGACACTCACCAGGGGGTTGGAGACTGCATTGTGTGAGGGCAGGCACAGCCCTTTCAGGTGCGAGTGACCACTCCTCCCCTCCCTCCTAGCACAGATGGCTCATCTGGATATGCAGGCTACACCCCAGCTCCCTTTGTGTCACTGTCTAGTGTGAGGTGCAACCAGCACAACTGTCAAACTGACCCAGACAGGGAATCCACAAACAGGCAGAGTCACAGAAATGGTATAAGCAAGAAAATGCTCACTTTCTAAAAGTGGCATTTTCAAACGCACAATCTTAAAATAAACTTTACTAAAAGATGTATTTTTAAATTGTGAGCTCAGAGACCCCAAACTCCACATGTCCATCCGCTCCCAAAGGGAATCTACACTTTAATCAGATTTAAAGGTAGCCCCCATGTTAACCTATGAGAGGGACAGGCCTTGCAACAGTGAAAAACAAATTTAGCAATATTTCACTGTCAGGACTTATAAAACACATCACTATATGTCCTACCTTAACCACACACTGCACCCTGCCCTTGGGGCTACCTAGGGCCTACCTTAGGGGTGTCTGACATGTAAGAAAAGGGAAGGTTTAGGCCTGGCAAGTGGGTACACTTGCCAAGTCGAATTTACAGGTAAAATTGCACACACAGACACTGCAAAGGCAGGTCTGAGTCATGATTACAGAGCTACTTATGTGGGTGGCACAACCAGTGCTGCAGGCCCACTAGTAGCATTTGATTTACAGGCCCTGGCACCTCTAGTGCACTTTACTTGGGATTTACTAGTAAATCAAATATGCCAGTCATGGATAAACCAATCACATACACATTTTGTACAGGAGCACTTGCACTTTAGCACTGGTTAGCAGTGGTAAAGTGCCCAGAGTAACAAAAGCAGCAAAATCAGAGTCCAGCACACATCAACAACCTGGGCAACAGAGGCAAAAAGTTAAGGGAGACCACGCCAAGGATGAAAAGTCTAACAGCTGGCACCTCCTGTCTGGTAACGTTGTGTAGGGGTCCTGTTGGGTTGTAAATGCATTGTTATTGCATCTGTGTGTGCCATCTTGTACAATGGGTGTGTTTTCCTCTATTACTGTGCTTGCACTCTCGCCTTGGCCCTTGTGTGAGTGGTGATTGTGTGCCCTGGGTGAGTCTCTCCCTTGGACATGCTGTGGTGATGGGTGTTCATGCATTGTTGTCACATGCAGGGCTTGGTATTGGGATGTGTGGTTTGTGATAGTGGGGTATCTGTGCGGTGTTGAGGTGATGGGTGAGAGGGTAGGGATTGGGGTTTGTGATGGCACGCAGGTAGGGTGGTGGATATAGTAGTAAAGGTTTGACTTACCAGAGACCAGTTCTCCTGCTACTCCTGTGAGGCCCTCAGGATGCAGGATCGCCAAGACTTGCTCCTCCCATGTTGTTAGTTGTGGGGGAGGAGGTGGGGGTCCACCGCCAGTCCTCTGTATGGCTACCTGGTTTCTGGATACCATGGAGCGTACCTTCCCCCGTAGGTCGTTCCACCTCTTCCTGATGTCATCCCGTGGTCTTGGATGCTGTCCCACTGCGTTGACCCTGTCGACAATTCTCTGCCATAGCTCCATCTTCCTGGCAATGGACGTCTGCTGCACCTGTGATCCAAATAGCTGTGGCTCTACCTGGATGATTTCCTCCACCATGACCCTGAGCTCCTCCTCAGAGAACCAGGGGTATCTTTGAGGTGCATGATGTGGTGTGGGTGATGTGTGAGGTGATGGTTGATGTGATGTGTCGGGTGATGTGTTGGGGTGTAGGAAGGTAGCCTCTTTCTAGCCTTGTTACCCCCACTTTTGGCCTGTTTGTGATTATATGTCAGGGTGTTTTTACTGTCTCACTGGGATAATGCTAGCCAGGGCCCAGTGCTCATAGTGAAGACCCTATGTTGTCAGTATGTTTGATATGTGTCACTGGGATCCTGCTAGCCAGGACCCCAGTGCTTATATGTTTGTTGTCTATATGTGGTCCGTGTGGTGCCTAACTGTATCACTGAGGCTCTGCTAACCAGAACCTCAGTGTTTATGCTCTCTCTGCTTTTAAAATTGTCACTGCAGGCTAGTGACTAATTTTACCAATTCTGATTAGCACACTGGAACACCCTTATAATTCCCTAGTATATGGTACCTAGGTACCCAGGGTATTGGGGTTCCAGGAGATCCCTATGGGCTGCAGCATTTCTTTTGCCACCCATAGGGAGCTCAGACAATTCTTACACGGGACTGCCAGTGCAGCCTGAGTGAAATAACGTCATGTTATTTCACCGCCATTTTACACTGCACTTAAATAACTTATAAGTCACCTGTATGTCTAAACCTCACTTAGTGAAGGTTAGGTGCAAAGTTACTTAGTGTGAGGGCACCCTGGCACTAGCCAAGGTGCCCCCACATTGTTCAGAGCAATTGCCCCGGACTTTGTGAGTGCGGGGACACCATTACACGTGTGCACTACATATAGGTCAATACCTATATGTAGCGTCACAATGGTAACTACGAACATGGCCATGTAACATATCTAGGATCATGAAATTGTCACCCCAATACCATTCTGGTAATGGGGGGGCAATTCCATGCATCCCCGGGGCTCCAGCATAGAGCCCGGGTACTGCCAAACTAACTCTCTGGGGTTTTCTCTGCAGCTACCGCTGCTGCCAACCCTCAGACAGGTTTCTGCCCCCCTGGGGCCTGGCCAGCCCAGTCCCAGGAAGACAGAACAGAGGATTTCATCTGAGAGAGGGTGTTACACCTTCTCCCTTTGGAAATATGTGTTAAGGGCCTGAGAGGAGTAGCCTCTCCTGGCCTCTGGAAATGCTTTGAAGGGCACAGATGGTGGCCTCTTTGTATAAGCCACTCTACACCGGTTCAGGGATCCCCCAGCCCTGCTCTGGCGCGAAACTGGACAAAGGAAAGGGGAGTGACCACTCCCCTGACCAGCACCTCCCAAGGGGAGGTGCCCAGAGCTCCTCCAGTGTGCCCCAGACCTCCGCCATTTTGGATGCAGAGGTGTGAGGGCACAATGGACACCTCTGAGTGGCCAGTGCCAGCAGGTGACGTCAGAGACCCCTCCTGACAGGTGCTTACCTTTCTAGACAATCCTCCTCTGAGGGCTATTTAGAGTCTCTCCTGTGGGTTTCTCGTCAGATAACGAATGCAAGAGCTCACCAGAGTTCCTCTGCACTTCTGTCTTCGACGTCTGCCAAGGATTGACCGCTGACTGCTCCAGGACGCCTGCAAAACCACAACAAAGTAGCAAGAAGACTACCAGCAACATTGTAGCCCCTCATCCTGCCGGGTTTCTCGACTGTAGCCTGGTGGTGCATGCTCTGAGGGCTATCTACCTTCACCCTGTACTGAAGCCAAGAAGAAATCTCCAGTGGGTCGACAGAATCTTCCCCCTGCCAATGCAGGCACCAAACTTCTGCATCACTGGTCCTCTGGGTCCCCCCTCATCTTGACGAGCGTGGTCCCTGGAACACAGGAGCTGGATTCAAGTGTCCCCGACAGTCCAGTGGCCCTTCTGTCCAAATTTGGTGGAGGTAGGTCCTTGCCTCCCCACGTCAGACAGTAATCCTGTGTACTGTGTGAACTGCAGCTGCTAGGGCTTCTGTGCACTTTTGCAAGACTTCCTTCGTGCACAGCCTAGCCCAGGTCCCCAGCACTCCATCCTGCATTGCCCAACTCACTGAGTTGGACTCCGACTTCGTAGGACACTCTTTAGTTGTGCTGAGTCGACCGTTGTGCTCAGATCTTCTGAACACCTGATCAGGTGCTTCTGCGGGTGCTGCCTGCTTCTGCATGGGCTCTCCGTATTGCTGAGCGCCCCCTCTGTCTCCTCCTCCAAGGGGCGACCTCCTGGTCCTTCCTGGGCCTGGCAGCACCCAAAATCCTCAACCGCGACTCTTGCAGCTAGCAAGGCTTGTTTGCCGTCTTTCTGCTTGGAAACAACTCTGCATACTCCAGCATGCCATGGGACATCTTCTGACCAAAGGAGAAGTTCCTGGCTCCTTCCGTTGTTGCAGAATCTTTGGCTTCTTCTACCAGGAGCTAGCCCTTTTGCACCTTCATCTGGGGTTTAGTGGGCTCCTGCCCCCCTTGAACACTTGCGTGACTCTTGGACTTGGTCCCCTTCCTTTGCAGGTCCTCAGGTCCAGGAATCCGTCTTCAGTGCTTTGCAGTCAGTTGTTGTCTTTGCAGAATCCCCTATCTCGACTTTACTGTCTTTCTGGGGTAGTAGGGTAACTTTACTCCTACTTTTCAGGGTCTTGGGGTGGGGTATCTTAGACACCCTTGGTGTTTTCTTACACTCCCAGTGACCCTCTACACACTACACTAGGCCTGGGGTCCATTTGTGGTTCGCATTCCACTTTTGGAGTGTATGGTTCGGGTTGCCCCTAGGCCTATTGTCTCCTATTGCATTCTATTGTGTTCTACAGTCTTTGCACTACTTTTCTAACTGTTTACTTACCTGATTTTGGTTTGTGTGTATATTTTATGTATATTACTTACCTCCTAAGGGAGAATATCCTCTGCGATACTTTTGGCATATTGTCACTAAAATAAAGTACCTTTATTTTTAGTAACTCTGAGTATTGTGTTTTCTTATGATATAGTGCTAAGTGATATAAATGGTATAGTAGGAGCTTTGCATGTCTCCTAGTTCAGCCTAAGCTGCTCTGCTATAGCTACCTCTATCAGCCGAAGCTGCTAGAACACTTCTAATCTACTAATAAGGGATAACTGGACCTGGCACAAGGTGTAAGTACTACTAGGTACCCACTATAAGCCAGGCCAGCCTCCTACATGGGGTGTGTTCTTTGAGGTGCGTAGATGGTGTATGAGTGATGGTGTTGTGTGCCTCTGGATGCTGGTGTTGTCTTTGCTTTTCTGTCTCTCTGCTTCTTCAAAAATTGTCATTGTGAGGGGTTGTGGGTAATGTGGGTGGGTGTTTTATAGTGTTGTGTGTGTGGGTATGGTGTGTGTATATGTATCAGGTGTGTGTATTTTGAATTGTCCAATGTGGTTGTGTTTTGTAAATGTGTGTGTATTTTGAGCGCGGCAGTGTGTACCGCCAATGGTTTACCGCGGTTGAATAACCGCTACGTTGATCCGTGGGTCGTGATAGTGTGGGCGTAGTTCTGTTGGCGTGACGGTGTGGGTTTTGGTACCGCCAGTTTGTCACTGACCTTTGGTGTGGCGGACTTGTGTGGGTGTCTGTATTGTGGAGGATTTCCGAGTGTGGGTCATAATACCCGTAGTGGATTTCCACCGCGGACACGGAATGGTGGCGGCTGTCTGCACGGCGGTCAGCAGAATTTACCGCCAGGGTTGTAATGAAGGCCTAAATGTAGACTTGATATCGCATTTTGCCAATTCGGTGCCCACACCTACCTTCCTTACCATGCGAATGGCAACATCCAGTGATGCAAACTGTACTCCAGAATCTTTCCTGGCTATAAAATCATTGACAGATGGACCTTTTAGCCAGGAAAGATGATGAATCAACCTAAATTCACCTGCATTTATTTGGGGACCACTCTTAATGGGGACACCATCAAATCTAGTAAAGGCCAGTGCTGAAATGGACCTGCCATCCTCCCTTCTTTCACCTCCATATCCAATTCCTCCCTTATAATGTCCTGATGTTCTCTGGCAGATCGAAGATTTCTGCAAATCTTATTTCTCTGGCCTTGATACTCCAGCCTAAAAACCTGTCTCAAACCCCCATTTTAGAACAAGTGCTTCCTCTTTTTTGGGATAAAAGTCCAACCAATAAAACAAAACCTCCAACTTAATAAGTGTAAAAGCCCTTTTGATCAGATACAAATGCTTCCCTTCCTCTACCCTGACCGCTGCCACTGAAGGATGCCTGGTCCCCAAAGCATTGTAGCACCACATGTCTCCTCCTGCATTTCGAACACATGCTTATATTTGCATGGGTTTCTGGGGCAGAAGCCCCTGTTGAACCCCCCAACATGCTCCCTGATTGGCAGTATAGCCTTTACCCCATTTGCCCACCCCCCTGAGGGTGGGCCACTTCTGAAAGGGCCGGTATTGCACCACTAGCCCACTGTCGGTATGCATAGAAGGTGGGGGTCCTATGGGTACATCCATCGCACTCATAGCTCATTATCCACATCACCGCAGGGTTTATCCGGTCTCAGTATAAGTCTGGCTCTGAACTCCTCATCATAGTAGAGCCAGGCAAACCCCTGAACTCAGCACACACTTTCCGGAGTGTGTCCATATATTTAAAAATTGACACCGATCTATCAGGATATTTTTCACAATAAACTCTGGCATATATGAAAAATGCTGATGTCCATGTGTCAATATTTGTAGGCACTGTGGTTCTCTTTGCCAGTTCCAACGCTTCTTCCCTTCAAGTTGTCCTCCCAATTGTTTTCCCTAGTAGCAGTGGATAAATGTGCATCCAAAAGCATCAATACCCCCATTTAAGACAACTTTTTAAAAATGTACTGTTTAGTATTGTAAGGATTCTACCCTTTAACTTCTTCTTTACCTTTTTCAGTCTGTGTCTTACTTTCTGATGTATCCTCTTTGCTTACCTTTACTTTGCTTGTGTCATCACCTAATGACTCCTTTAACACTTTATTTACCTCCACACTACCAACTTCTGTGCCCACTCCTTTGTCTACCAAGGAAGTCCTCACCCTGATGTCCACTGTGACAATGTCCTTGCATCATTTCAAATCCCAACTGCTCCACTATTGCCTCTCACCTTGCCTCAATCTTGCACCCTCCATGGTCAACCTCTTCTTTCCTCTTCTTCCTTCAGGCTGTTTCCACTGCATTCTGGTATTGTCCGTCTCCTCATCTCCCCCTTTTTTCAGTAAAACAGTACTAGGCCGGACAACTTTAGCTTGCCCCCCTTTTTTCCCTTTTCCTCTTGCTTACTTCTTTCCAATGTGGTATCTCCCCTTCCTCTAATTCACTTTTGTCATCATCGTAATCAAGCTTGAAATCCATCTCTATACCAACCTCCATGCCACTGGCACTCAGACACTCACCATCCCCAACACCACCATCAAACTTCTTCCAGTCAATCATTATCTGTTGTCCTTCTTTATCGCTCAATGAAAACACCCTCGTTGTTGGGATTGTCACTACAAACCCCTCACTAACTTCGGGACAATTAATCCAGGTCACCTGCAAACTGGCCGGCAAATGCTCCCACTGATGCCTTGCAGGTCACCCCAACCTGCTGGATCTGTGGTCCTGACCACTAAACTACGCCCCTGCACCAGCTAGACACTCTTTGTCAACTCCACTATCCATACCCACCTACCCTAGGGACCCTTCTGCCATGCATCCCTATCCTGTACCTTGTTGTCTTTAAATTGATGCCCATATACCTTTGCCTGCATATTACTTGTCTCTCCTTCATTTGGAATATTTTCTTGTACCTTCATACTGCCTACATGTCCATCTTGCTCCTCCTCATAATCATCCTGTATTGGGGCCACTAACTTTGAAGCAGCCCGCGGTATTTCAGGCCTTCAACAGCGATTTTCCCAGCAAATGCAAGTCCTTCCTTGCTTTCCACTGCTATCGACTGAGTGCTTGTGCTGCCTCACGTGCATGAACACTTTGGTGCCTCCTTTGCTGCCTTTCTGCACACTGCACTCTGCAGGGGAAGGCCAGAGGCTGCTCTCATCCTCCCCTGTTGAGCCACGGGTGCCTCCTTCTGATCCACCGTGCTGGAGGATCTTGTTGCGGGAGCCATGTGAGTCCTGGCTCTACCGAGGCCCACTTTCTCTTATCATAACAGCTGCACTACCATCCCGTGCTGCACCGTGAGATGTAGCCATGCACCAAAACGCCTTTTTAATTTTACGTTGTGACTTTGGCGGTGAACATGCCAATACCGCTGTCGATACCCTGCTAGCTGCCGACCTCTTGGAATGCTCCATCCTCTCCCACGCTTCCTCCAAAACACTGGGCCTGATTAAGTCCTCTTGCTCTGCCACGCACAAAACCTTCAGCACGTCCCTCACTGCTTGAGAATTCTCGGCCATTACTATATGTTTATTTAAACCTCCTCCACACTAATGCACTGCACTTTAATGTAGGAAGTTAGCTCTCTATATAGTGCACCAAAATGAAATATACTGTTCAGAGTCCAGTGGATCCCGAAAGGCTTGCAGAGGCAGAAATAGATAGGGCTTATGCTCTATTTGTGGTAGTGTGTGTGAGCAGTTAGGCTTATCAAGGAGTTGTGTTAAGCCTTTGATGTACTCACAGTGGCAATAAATGAGACACACACACTCAAAGATCAAATTAGAAAAATATTTGCTTTTATATATGCTTTGAACTAAAGAACTTTGTTATAAGGTAAGCAGTTTTTAAAATAAAAATAATTTTCAGTTTAAAAAATCAACACCGTGCAATTTTCAGTGTCTTCAATGTTAACCTATGAGAGGTAAATAAGAATGCAGTTTTGCAGGTAAGTACATGACATACAAATCCAGCCTTTGTGGTTTTAGGTCAACACCAGGCAAGGCTCAAATCAGTGCCAAGAGCGCACCCACTGCGGCACATGTGCGGCCGGGTGCAGAGGTCAGATTCGGAGTCGAGTGCCCAATGTTATCCCATGGAGACCAGAGATGCACGAAGATGCGCTGCTCACAGGAGAGTAAAGCGGTGTCAGGGGTCGGTCTACTGGGGTTGAGGTAAGTACCGGGGGGGGCAGAAGGCAGCACCAAACTTACACCCTCAGCAGCACAGGGGCAGCCAGGTGCAGAGTGCCAACACAGCGTCGGATGTTCAAAGTCAGTCAGTAGGGGAGATCAGTTTTGGAAAAAGGCTGTAGCCTCGGGCCAAAAGGCTGAAAGAAGAAAACCCACAGATGCCCAGGTAAGTTCTGATGCTAGGGGACTTAGGGACACCAACGGTCCAGCTCCCCAAGCCCTGGGGGCTCCAGGTGCAGGGGTGCCTTTTGGCGTTGGAAACAGCGTAGCAGGCAGATCAGGATCAGAGGGAGTCTTTGGATTGAGGCTGCAAGCTTTGAGGCAGAGTCTGGCAGGGGTCAGCCTATGGTGGAATCAGACTCAGAATTGTGAGGGAACCTTCACAGGACTGGTGGGCCACTTGGGCTCGGGCTGTGGGCGTCAGGTGCATAGGTGGATCCGGAGGTGGTTTCACGGCTTCTCAGGACAGAGTTCTTTGTCTTTAAGTTGATTGGGTCTTAAACAGGTCCTCTGTTCTCTGGAAATCTTGGTCTTTTTTTAAGACATGCAGTCCTCCCAAGGTTTCAGAGGTTGCTGAGCTGCCGGATGGGTCGTCTTTTAGTGCAGGATCTTCGAGGGCTGCAGACAGGCTGGTAGGGCTGGGCCCAAGTCAGTTAGTGTTTTCAGTCTTCTCTGCTGGTGTGACTCAGTAGGGTCCGGCTCTTCTTAGATCATCAGGAATCTGAGTTCTAGGGTTCAGGGGTGCCGCCTAGAAACTGAATTTAGGGGCGTTACAGGGAGTGCCAGGTGGCATCCAATGGGCTGCTCACCTTTAGGGTGACCACACACTTTTTATGACCACTTCCGTTGGGAAGTGGGCATACCCTAACATTAGTGGCCTTATCTCTTCCAAACAAGATGGAGAAAGTTAAAAAGTAATGTCCAATTCAGCTTGTCCAGCTTAAGGGTGGGACTGGCGTGAGGTGGGCACTCTTCCTAATTTAACTAATTTTTCCGCCTGTGCTGTTGTGAAAGGTTGGGTCAGGACAGGGGGATGGTCATCTCCACCATCTGGAGAGACCTGGGCCCATATTTATACTTTTTGACGCAAAACTGCGCCAATGCAGTTTTGCGTCAAAAAAATTTGCGCCGGCTAACGCCATTCTGAAGCGCCATGCGGGCGGCGTATTTATTGAATGACGTTAGCCGGCGTTAGCCGCCGGCGCTGTCTGGTGTGCGTTAAAAAAAACGACGTACACCAGGCAGCGCCGGCGTAGGGGGAAAATGCCGTATGGGCGTCCAGAAATGGTGCAAGTCAGGCTGAGGCAAAAAATTCGCCACAACCCCATTTGCGCCATTTTTTTACGATGCCCATCCCCCATTGAAATGACTCCGGCCTTGTAAAAAATCTCGGGTGGCCATGCAATTAGCCACATTATGTTTAAACCATGGCCTTAGGGCCTGTAATGGTAGAACTCCATCTGATATGAATAGTGCACCTACTTTTAAAAGGGGCATGTCGATAAGCACTATTGATTATTTTCTGGTTGATGTTAGGCTGTGGCCCCATTTGGTAGACATGAAAGTAGAAGTGAGATGTGATAGTGACCATTTCCCCTTGCTCCTTACCCTTTCTGGAGAAATGTTCAGGAGAACACTCAACAACTATGCTACAATAATTCCGCCACCTTGCTGGAACAACAAATTTACCAAGATTACTTGGCCAAAAGTGATGTCCAACCCCCACCACATCAGAGCAATATATCAGATTTTCTTAAATAGTTTGGCTGAGTATGAAGATCAGGCTGTAGGGAATATTACGATTCTCAAAATACATGACAGCATGACTACCCAGCTACGGGGGTTCTTTTATAAAACAAGGCGGTCTAAGCCACATGAAGGGAAAGGGGCACGCAAGGGATGGTTTGATGAGAGGTGTTCAAAGGACAAGTCCGGGTTAAGAGTAGCAGTAATGTCTGGCTCCCAGGGGGAAATTAAACAAGCCAGGTCTCTATACAAAGTAACCTTGTCTAACGCTAAAAAGCGGTGGGAGGATTCCCTGTGGCAGGAACTATTAGATGCTTCCAGAGAGAAGAATAACAAGCGTTTCTGGGAACTTCTGTCCAAAAGAGAAAATGGAGGTAGGAGCTGTCCCAGCAATCATATTCAACCAGAAAGCTGGGTAGAGCATTTTACTACTCTTTATGCCCTACCAGAAGGCCCAATGGACACTAATGTGGTCCACTCTTCAACTAAATTGTTGGAATCAAACTCCAGCATGGCCCTCCAAGTGGTGGCTCAGTGTGTCCCCGAGGGTTGCCTCATCTTTAAAATAGAAGAGACCCTTGAGGCTATAATTAGCCTAAAACCTGGCAAAGCACCTGGACCAGACAAGCTTCCTGGAGATCTTTATAGATCGGAACCATCCATCTGGTCCTGGTATATTAATGCCATCTCAAATAGCATAGCTGCAGGGGGGCAAATTCCAGATACATGGAAGGGGGCAGAGATCATACCCATTTATAAAAAATGAAATGCTAATCTTCCAGCTAACTACAGGCCAATTAGCCTCATAGACAACCTACAAAAAATATTTGCTAAACAAATTCTGCAGAGGCTAATCAATTGGGTCGAGAAGCACAAAATCCTTTCTCATTTACAGGCAGGGTTTCGTGCAAAAACTAGCACGATAGACCAGGTCTTTCGATTAGCCATATTGCATTGGAAATACGTTCTTGTGGCCAAGCAATGCCTGTATGTGGTATTTATAGACCTGCGATCGGCTTTTGATCTGGTCCCAAGAGCCAAGCTGTGGGAAGTGCTGGGTAGATTGGGAGTCCCAGAGGATCTTTTACTCCTGTTAAAACGACTACATGAGAACACCTATGCCCAAGTGAGGTGGGGTGAACAAGGCGAACTGACAGAGCGGATCCCAATTAGACGAGGAGTTCGCCAAGGTTGTGTGCTAGCCCCCCTACTGTTTACCGTATTTATTAATGAAGTAGTAAAGGCTGTGTCCATAGGCCAGAATGATGCCCCTTCCCTGAATACACAAAAAATTCCCATCTTGCTTTTCGCCGATGACTCACTTCTCATCTCTAAGACACCAATGGGGTTGCAAACCCTTGTTGACCGGTTTAGCCAATTTTGTAGTGATCATGGGTTGGAGGTTAATATTAACAAAACTAAACTGATGGTGTTATCTAAGGGACCTAGGAAAAAATGTTCCATCCATATTGAGGGAGTACCGTTGAAGGAAGTAAGCTCTATAGATTACCTGGGAGTTAGGTTAACTAACAAACTATTATGGGAAGAGCAGATTACAAAAAGTGCAGGGCTCCTACAACACAGAGCCTCATCTATATTGCGTTTCTATCAAAGCACCTCTACAAAAGTAGTTTCCCCAGCAATAAAAATTTATACAGCTAAGGCTCAAAGTGCAGCCCTGTACGGAGCGGAGGTATGGGGTTACGCTAACTGTAACAAGATCAGTGTGGGGGAAAACAATTTTGCAAGGGCCTTAATTGCATGTCCACGTACCACACCCTTGCTCCCATTATTTCTAGATCTGGGGTTAAGCCGAGTAGCAGATCTAGCTACTCTAAGACCTCTCCTCTATTGGATTAGGTTGTGGATAACCCCCGAACTAGATATATACAAGACCGCACTACTCGATCTATTGAAATGCCAAAACGCTAATACTCTTCCCTGGATTCGCCATGTGGCCCATTGGCTCCGGCTATTGGGTCTGGGCGATTACTGGGAAAATCCCCATAAATTAGAGAGACGGCACAAAAACGTTCTAAAGTTAACCTATTGGTCTTATGTTAAGGATAACTACATAACTCACAAATCCCATGGTCGCTTAACTAATTCCTTCATTGATATTAAATGGTCCCCAAAGTTTGAATCCTATTTGGATGTGATACCGGATTCGCAGGGCAAGAGCTTATATGCAAGGTTTCGCTTTGGCTCTTTGCCCTTGTTGTCACTGATTCATAGGTGGGGGCCGACTAATCTTCCCGATATATGCCCTGCCTGTGGCAGTACTTTCGAAACCATTGAGCATTTCATGTTCTTCTGCCCAGCCTATGCGATTCCACGTTTAAAATGGATTCGCAATATTTGCAGGGACATGGGATTCAAGAACTGCTCTTTGGCTCTACGGGTTCTAAAAAGCCATAATTCAACCGATGTAATTCTCTCAGTAAGCAAGTATCTAGCAACAGCTTGGCGCATACGATGCCATCTCCAAAAAGTAATTTAAAGTCCCATCCCTTTATAGATAAGTTTTAGAGCCACATGTGCAATTCAAGTTATTGTCCTAATGTTTTTACACTAAGTTAAAGATGTGTACTTATTTATTCCTTAAGAATTATTTATTATCTTGTTTTATGTGCTTTTATGGTCATGGATCGAACAAAGTTGATGATGATGATGATGATGATGATGAATTATTGACCATGTGGTTTAGACAGGGCTTTGGAACAGATTTTTCTTAGATAATACGTGGGTAATCATCTTGTGGTTCTGCTACTGTATCACTAGTGTTAGCCGCAAAGAGCTATTTTTATGCACTTGTCTGGCATTAGTGCCATTTTAACATGAATCTGATAACCATTTTAAGTTATTATATAAGCTTTTTATTACATTGTGCTTGTGTTTTTAATGACTTGACAGTGCCTAAATTTGCCTATACGATTGTGCCGGTTGCAGGCGCCCTTACTAAAGTATGCCACCTAAACTACCAAGAAACTGTACTATTATGTAACATCAACTCAGCACTCTAAATCTTAAATCATGGGCCTGATAGCTTGCACTTATCTTGGTGATGGTACCACCTGGGAAACTTGAATCTGAAACCACCTCATATTGTTTTAAGAGCCTTAAATATTTGTATTATTTTTAACACTATGAAGCAGATGTTTAGAAACCTTGGCATCCAAATGTTAAGTTATGTATCGGGAACAATGGTGGACTATAGTAGGCCATGGCCTATAGAAGCTATTTTTATTCTAAACTCTATTTTATGCCAGTGTGAAAGTATAATGAAACAAATGCACCTTCTTTGTATAATTTAATGTGTAACTTTTATGACCCGTGGTCGAATAAAGTATATATATATAAGACTCCTGTCTTAGCAAAGACAGGAGTCATGCCCCCTTGCCCAATGGCCATGCCCAGGGGACTTCTGTCCCCTGGGCATGGTCATTGGGCATAGTGGCATGTAGGGGGGCACAAATCAGGCCCCCCTATGCCACAAAAAAAAAAAAAAAAAACCTTACCTGGACTCACCTTAATGTCCCTGGGGTGGGTCCCTCCATCCTTGGGTGTCCTCCTGGGGTGGGCAAGGGTGGCAGGGGCTGTCCCTGGGGGCTTGGGAGAGCACCTCTGGGCTCATTCTGAGCCCACAGGTCCCTTAACGCCTGCCCTGACCCAGGCGCTAAAATCCGGCGCAAATGCGGGTTTTTTAGTCCCGCCCACTCCCGGGCGTCATTTTTGCCCGGGAGTATAAATACGACACATATGCATCGCAGTCATTTTTTACGACGGGAACGCCTACCTTGCATATCATTAACGCAAGGAAGGTGTTCACGCAAAAAAATGACGCTAACTCCATGAACTTTGGCGCTAGACGCGTTAGTTTTGCGTCGAATTTGCGTCGAAAAAAACGACGCAAATTCGGCGCAAACGGAGTATAAATATGCCCCCTGGTGTAGGAGGCTGGCTCTCCATATAGTATATGAAAATGACGTGCACTGTGCAGAGAGTCCACGCAACCCAGCTTTGGTATCCAGAGGTAAAAAGCAGACCACCTAATGCTCTGTTTTAGTGGTAGTGTGGGCGAGCAGTTAGGCTTATCTTGGAGATGTGCTAAGCATTTGTTGTACTCACAGTATCAATAAAAGGGGACACACACTAGGAAGAATAGCTTAAGACCAATGTACAAAAATACTTTAGCTTTTTTTTTAAAGTAAGACCAAGGTGGTCATCAATATATGGCAAGTACTTATTTTGTTATGTTTTTTCAAAGTTTAAAAAATATATGCTTTTGTGTATTATTACGCACCATTAGAATGAATGGGAGAATCTTTAAAAATGCATATAAAATCAGGCAATGCTCTCACAAGTGTCACCTTCTATTTTTAAGTTGAGGTCATTGAGATGCCTATGGGCAAGCTGGAGAAGTTCGGGTCATTCACGGTTCAAGCAGGTGCAGCGGCTGAAAGTCTTGGATCTGATGCACCATGGATAGAGGGGACACTTGAAAACACACCGCACAGGTGGACTTAAGGGTAAACCCGATGTGTCCTTGTGGAGGGTGGAGTATGCAAGGGGTTAGGGACCCCTAGAGCACAGCTAGTTTGATGATTTAGGGACCAGGGCTTTTAGGTGTCGAAGGGGGCACCTCTAAGTGCACCCTCTGGGTACATGCTATAATAAACCCCACACTGGCGTCAGAGTAGATTTATTATTCTGAGTTGTTTGATACCAAACAACCCAGTGTTCAGAGAGGCCATTATGTAGCTGAAGAACTCACAATGACCAGTCTCCAACAATTGCATTGGCTTTCCTGTACACTTACTATGTCTACGTATTAACAAAGACACAGTAGGGACATATTTGCTCATGCACACAAATGCCCTCACATGCATTACCTTAGGGCTGTAAGGTCTGCTAGAGGGGTGACCTATCTATATTGCATGCAGTGTTAGTGGGCATGGCACTCTGGGTGAGTGCTATGTCGAGTTTGCAGCTTTGGATTCACCTTGTCATGAACTTGCAGTGGTAGTCTGCATGAGGCTGGTGTGGGGCCTCTCAGAGTGGCACAAATGGTGCTGAAGCTCTAGGGAGCCCTCTTCAGTGCCCATGCCCTAGGTACCAGGGGTACCATTTACTAGGGACTTACAGGGGTTGCTGAAGTGCCAAACATAGTACAGTTTGGGGGAAAGAGATCTGGCCCCTGGAACCTGTATAGCAGGGGCCCAGTGCACTTACAGTTTGAAACCACATCATTTTCCAGGCAAGAAGTAGGGGGCTACCACGTTAAAAGAGGCCATTTCCCACACCTGGTTTGCATTACAAAGGTGGCAAGGCCTTTGAAGCTCCCTGTCCTGGAATGTGCATCCTGCCTAGGAGAGGAGGCCACATCTCTGCCTACCGCAGGCCTTTGTTCTGAACACTTGAGAGCACTGACTCTTACGTCAGCGGCCCAGAACTCGGTCTAGGTTGGCTGCACTGGATTTGGCCGGTCAGTGCCCACGCAGGTAGTTAGTAGGTATTCAGGGGGCACCTCTAAGGTGCCCTCTGAGTGCATGCATTAATAGATCCATCACTGGATTCAGTGAGGGTTTATTAATAAGAGATGTTTGATACCAAACATCCCTATCTTCAGTGAAGCCATCATGTAGATGGGGAACTCGTAATGACCAGGGTCCAGCAATGTACTTAAAATGGCTTCTCTGTTCACTTACTATATCTGAGAATCAAGATAGACATACCACGGGCATACCTGCTCATGCAGGAATGCCCTCATATGTAATACAATTTAGTAAAATGTACCCTTCCTTTAGGGCTAAAAGGCCTGCCAGAGGGATGATTTACATATGTTGAATGCAATGTAAAGGGGACAGCGCACACAGGCTATGTGTGATGTTGTGTTTTCATTTTAGTTCTGCACTAGGACATGCAGCCTGGGAAAGCAGCAGACCAGAGAGGACCCCCAGGCGATTCCGACCAAGTGTCCACCTTGGGCTGACCTCTCCACCCCTCCACGACGACGCCTGCAGAGGGAATCCAGAGGACCCCCATGACCACGACTGCCCGGGAAAAATATATCCGACACCTGGAGAAGCACTGCACCCACAGCCCCCAGACTCGAGAGAAACCGACCACCGGTGCAGAAGTGACCAGCAGGCGGCCCTCCTCCCTGTCCAGTCAGTGGCTTGCCTGAGAAGCCCCCCTGTGCCTTGCCTGCAGCGCCTAAGTGACCCCTGGGTCCGTCCATTGAGTTCTATTGGGAACCCGACACCCTGTTTGCACCCTGCACCCCGCCGCCCCCGTGCCGTTGAGGGTGTATGTTTGGTGCCTACTTGGGGCCCCCCCAGTGCTCCTCTAACCCCCCCTGGTCTGCCCCCCGACAACACAGGTACTTACCTGCAAGCAGACCAGAACCAGAGTACCCCCTGTCTCCATAGGCACCCACGTTATTTTGGCTCCTGTTTGACCTCTGCACCTAACCAGCCCAGTGTTGCTGGTGCTGGGAGTTTGTGGTTATCTTGAACCCCCAATGGTGGGCTACCAAGGCCCCAAAGGCTGAGTCTGTAAGTCATTTACTTACCTCCAAAACTGTACTGTATTTTCCTCCCCCAGGAACTGTTGAAAATTGCAGTGTCCACTTTTAAAATAGCTTTTTGCCATTTTAAAGATAACTGTATGAAATGTCGATTTGATTCAAAGTACTGAACTTACCTATGGAAAGTACCTTTCATTTAATGTACTTACCCGCAAACTGAATCTTGTGGTTCTAGAAATAAATTAACAAAATATATTTTTCTATATAAAAACCTATTGGTCTGGAGTTAAGTCAGTGAGTGTGTGTTTTAACTTATTGCTTGTGTGTGTACAACAAATGCTTAACACTACCCTCTGATAAGCCTAACTGCTCGACCACACTACCACAAATAGAGCCTAAGTATTATCTATTATTGCCTCTGTCAAACCTCTCATTTTTATTTAGAATGTTCAGAGCCAGCTTCCTACAGAAGGCCTTTCCACTGACTATACTGGTCTTCCGCATCCAATCAGAGAGCTAGCCAATCAGGTTCTAGAGCACCACACGCGGCTAAGTAACAACAGAAAATAACAAAGGAGGTGCAGAGACCTCAGCTGGAGGAGCCACCACTTAGTCTCACCTGCACTTGTAGCTGTCAGTTTCTGGGTGAAGTCCTCCTTCTGTCACCCCATCCTCCATCTTGCAAACACCAGTTTTACACTACACTAAATGTTCACTTAAAGAGACGACTAAGCCTAATGGCCGAGTTCACCTCAGTAAAACAGATTTTTGTTTTAAATAGTAAAGCAGCTGTGGGAAGAGTGGACTGGTATGTAATTGGATGAACAAGGGATGGTGGAAGAAATGATCAAGGAAGGCGATGCACTCCCACAAAGTGCTAAAAGCAAAATAAAATACAGGCCCCTTTGGTCCCGGGGACAAAGAATACGGAAGAAAGCTATTGGCTGAGGAGGAGGGAACTGAAAAAGACCAGAGGCATCGGATCATGAGCAAGTGCCTGACCCAAAGCCCACTCTAAGTATATGTTAAAGTTTGAGATACAATACTGTCTGCGAAAGCCATCTCAGCAAGACCACAAACAAAAGCTTCTTTTCCAGGCCTTCTGCAACACCTACTGCTCTCTGGCAGGTCTCCTCAGGATCTTAACACCTACTTGCGCAGTCAATAATTCTTCCATCATCTAATTAGTGCTTCAGAAACATACCTCTTTTCAATGACAAAGAGTGGAGGGACAGACTATTCTCTGCTCGAAACCCCAAGCCTCTGGAACAAGGTTCCATTGGAGATCCTCCTCCAAACTTACTTTGTTTTGTTGTTATGTTACTAGGATTTGCACTGCACAGCCATTCACCTGTGAGTGTGTCCAGGTGAAAGAACAGCTGAGTAGGTGTAGGTCTAGGGTGTACTGTGTCCACACCAGAGAGTTAGTAGAGGAGCCAGTTCTTCAGCTTTTTGCAGAATTGAAGAAGTAAGGAGTCCCTGAAGTGTTGAGGGAGTTCATTCCAAGTTTTGGGTATGATGTAGAAGAATGGTCGACTTCCCGTTCTGCATTCGTGGATGCCTGGTGCCTCTTGGAAGTGAAGGTGGTTGTTCAGTTATGCTGCTCCGATGTTGTGCAGTGCCCTGTGCGCATGCGTGAGGAGTTTGAACTGGCTGCATTTGTGGAGGGGAGCTTTAGAAAAAACTAAAATAAACCTCTCCATAGTGTAGGGTTTAAGAATCAGTATAGATTTTTGTGCCCTTGATGTGATGAATAATTTCCATATATGCGGAAAAAACCGATGGAAACAGAAGTAGGAGATGCAGAATGCTTAGAGTGACAGAGTTGAAATGGCGCCATCTGATTGCGTGGATGCACTTGTTCCTAGGGATGTGACGCACTGAATGGAGCTTGTGAACCGGAAGCTGGATTGACGCCTCAGACAGTCGTTACTGGAGGCTTTTCATCCGGTATGACATCCCTCTCACATCTTATTCTGTGAGTTCCACCTTAGTTCAAGCGAATGACCCACTCTGCTGCTCTAGCTACATTCTGTCCCCCTTGTCATAAATGCAGCCTCTTGGGAGTCTGCAGTTGTCGCTACTGAGAGTATGGGGAGTAGCAAAGTTTTTACTTTTTTTACATTTTTTTTATTTATGTCTCGTGAACTTTTTACAAAAAATGTGAAAAATAAGTAAACCTCAGAAAGGCCTTCTTTCTTGTGAAAATCAGGACTTTTGCAATGCTTTTAATTTCACACTTCCCCTCTGCACCCTTTGGTGTCCACGTGTAACTTGTGTGCTCTTGCTTTACATGCGAACACAAGATATAAAACTATTCAATAGCTGAACTTCGATTGTAGAACCAGCACCACAAATGTAAAGAGGGGGACTACGGGGATGAGGGAAACAATGAAAAAAAAAAAAAAAAAAAAATTACCTTTCCCGCCATTCCAGCCGCCTCCTGCTGCCTCGCTTGTTGCTCCTCTTCTGGTGTACCAGCATTCACTGGGACACCAGCACAGGCTCTTCAGCAATCCTGGCGCTGCTCTCTTGCTAAACCTAGCATGAAAGCAGCACCAGGAATGGTCTGAGTGGCTCGGACTGCCGCTCAGACACAACCCTGGGGTCTGGGCAGTTTCTCCAGCCCAGCTGTTCAAGACAGCCAGGATGGAGAAACCTAAGTGTGCATGTGTGTTTGGCCAGCCTGAGACGGCCGGCCAAACACACATGCGCACTTAGGTGTTCTCTCGCCTCCTACCCCCTCCCATGCCCCAGCCCTGTCCCTCCCTGCACTGCTGCTGAGCCAGCAGCTTAAAGATAAAACGACTGTCAGCTATGGTTTTATTTTTCATCTCCGGGCTCTTGGTGGGAGAGGGGGGAGGGGGCGACACTCCTTTGCAATAGCAGAGGAGCCGCCCCTGTGTAAAGCGCTGATTTTTGAGACCCGTTACGTCTTTTGAGACTAGAAAATGACAGAAAAAAGCAAAGCTAGCTGGAAGTTTCAAGTTTTTATTTGATGAATTGGAACTCCTAAGAGGTCCACATATTTGCTAGCTTGTCACGTGATGCATGCATTATTGTAAATTATTTGTAGAGAGGAAAAACATGAGTTTGTCCTAGGTGGAAACCTAGGTGGGAAAACCTGGAGACCTAAGTGAAGAAATAATGGGGAACTCTGCAAACCTACGGTCGTATAATCCAACTTTGCGTCCTCGGGTTACTTTTACGAATGCTTCTCCGAAATGAACAAAGGAAAGTGAATTACAAAAGGGCTCGCCAGCGGCTTAACGAAACTTGAGGGGGCACCCCTGTAAAATATCTTGAGGGGCCCTCCCCCGTGGTTCCAGTCAGTGGCCCGTGCACAGTGTACTGTGCTGAGGGGACCCCCGCATCCTCCGCGGGGGCTGCGGGGACTTTGTTACGCTACTGGAGCTCGCCCATAACCCTCTCTGCAGAGACAGACTACTGACTGAGGGTGAGTTACCTCCCAGGTCACTCAGGTGTACGGTGTTTATCACCGACAGCCCCATCTCCCGCTTTGGCCCATGGCAGGCCTCAGTCCCTGCCCCGCAGGTACCAGAGAATGGAGTAATGAGATGTCCTCCCAGAGACACTGATTAGGGGGTGAACACGGAAACCGGCCGCATCAGAAGAACAAAGGCCGGATTCCGCAGCCGGAGATGCAAGGACAAGGAGAGATAATTCAAGCCTGTTGGCATATGCAAGCGACACCCAAGGCGTTTCATCTGCGTCCACACACGTGCCAGTAACACAGATGACAGGGAGGGTCTAGGGATCAAGTGATGGCTCCATCTACACCTGTCGGGGGCTCTTCAAAGCCCTCCTCACCGAGCAGAGGGAGAGAGATTTACACCACAGCCGGCATATATCAGGGGATACATGAGCCTCGAGCAGAATAAGTCATCACTAGCTATCACTCACAGACCTCCTTAACTCATTCCCAAACCGGGATGAGGTCCCTTACCTGTGGCTAATACGTCATAAGTAGTGACCTTGATAACTCAGTTAATTCAGAGTCACAACCTGTCGCAGGTTACAAACGTGGACACAGAGGATCTGGTTCACAAACTGTGTTGTGGTCGAGTGGCTCTTAAGTGTCCATTAACAAGCCACGTGCAGCTGCAAGTGCCACATACTCATTCGGAGACTTTTGTGGAATTGTAAGGTGCACTTACCTCAATATGACGGATGTTTTACCTGTGCAGACATGGGGTTAGGACCGCCCTGCAGAAGTTGGTAAATATGCACTTATTAGGTGGCGGATCCACATACCTCTTGCAGGTAGTTAACAGCCACGGAAATGCGAAGGATAGGGCTCAGACCTTGATATGCACAACTGGTGGTAACTGAATATTGTAGGAAATGTTGTAAGTGCAAAATCTGGAGTAGTACGTGCATGCGAAATTTCCTTCATCGTAAGGTCCCAAAACTACAGTAAAAGCTGCCCTGACATTCTTCCCAGGAACTCATAAATCGCCTACATGTAGAGGTGCTCTGTTCCCTCCAATTCAGTATCAAACCCTAAGGTCCTATGGTAGACCTCCTCCGGAGGCCAGATACCCCCACTACGCCTCCATTTCCATCCACCACAACTGGATCTGGTAATTGTCTCTGCTCACAGGGCAGTCAGTCCATGGGGGGATTACAGGGCAGTGGGGGCAGCAGCATGGCAGTGCAAGTGCCATTGTGTGGAAGTCACTGGCAGCCATACAGAAACAGTGGCAGGCCTCAACCCTCCAGCCCTGGGACATCCTGGCCTCTCTCTTGTGTGCAGTGCCCTAGGTAGTCATCTTAATCACAGTTCTTACCCTTCCTGGGATGTGGCAAAGGGGAGTCCCAGGGATTTTATTTTGGTGCCATGTTGTGGTGTTACAAAGGCACCTTGTGGTCCTGGGGCCAAAGGAGCCTCCCTGGGGCAGAAGGATTGGCAGGGATTCCTCCGGAGTGGAGGGAGGTCAGGCGGTGGGGGGGGGTGGGGATGGGCGGGCACTATCCAGTGTGAACCTTGAAGAGGGCGGGATCCAGAGCTAGCACCCACTCTGAGATGGCTCGCCTCACAGCGACCTCCCCATCTGCCAGGCCCTGCACATTTTCAGTGGAACCCCCACCACCTGATCCTCACCAACCTTTGCAACGGGAGCCACTGGTAGAGACAGAGATTTGCCATTTAATTGCTGCCCTCCTGTCCCCACCGTTGCCTTCAGTTGGCTTCTGGATGCTGGCACCTTGTCGGAGGGAGGCGGTAGCCAGCATCAGTATCCATGCCTACACAGCTTGCAGGATGGGAAAGGGACCATCTCCAGATTTAATGGGGACGCAGGGGAGGTGGTGTCTTCACGTGGAAGCATATTTTCACTGCTTAGAGAAAAAAGTTGATTGTGAAATTGCACAATCTGGATGCAGATTTTATCTTGCATACCTTCATGATAAAATGTTGGAATTCTACAACAGACATTGTTTCAGTGGTACTCCTGGGATTCTTTTTGAAACCTTTGAAGCTGTTAATAAACTTCAAAGCAGGAGTGAACCTAATGGAGAAGATCAGTGACATTAAAAAACAAAGGTTCAGTGCAGAGTGGAACTTCTTAAAAGATTAGTGGTCCACCACACCAATGCCTCTAACCAAAGCGATGACACAGCCTGTTCCAAAGGGATATTTTGAAGCGTCTCTTACCTGCTAAGAGGCGTGCAAGACATTTCCTTGGTTAAATGCATTACTGTGTTTCCTTCCTTTGCATCACCACAAGGGAATTGCATAGATTTTGGCAATTAGAAGAAAGTAAACCTCAAATAAACATTTTGTCTTCTTTCAAGTGTACACTCTTTGTGGCTATGACTCACAGCAGTGCTACAGCAAGGAGAGAAAATTGCCATGGCATTGTTTTATTTGCTCAACAATAAAAGTGCTTGCACACCTTTTTTCAAACTGTGCAGTGAATCAAAGCAGCATTGTCCTATTAACACTGCATTTCAGGGGCTCAAATGTAGAACCCAGAGGGCCCCTATGGGAGGCAGAAAAAAAAACAAATAAATTATATACGCATGCCTGGTTTCCTGCCTGGACCCGTGGGCCCCTATGGGACATAATGGGAGGCAAGCACAAATCAATACATTACTGAAAAACAACTGGTGTCTCTCTAGTGCCCATAGGAGGCAGCGAGGCAATAACAAAATGTATACATTATTTTAAAATGGTTGGTGTATTTCCAGGTCCCATGGTGAGATCACTACTATGGGACGCAGTCAGAATTCAAATAAATTATTTATAAAGAATAACTGTGCACTACAATCTACTACCGTCACAAGCACACATAAGTAATATACCAGGAAAATATATATTAGAAAACAAAACAATGAACAAAAAATGCATGAGCCTCTAATCTGTCATGGCCATCATTGCTCCCTGTGAATCACTTTCAAAAGAAGAATACAATGATTAATAATCCGAAAAATACATCGACTCCACAAAATGGTGGTCACCACACACGAGCAGCAGAGAAGGAGGCGTACAGAAAGACGAAATGACTGCCTGTGACCCACACACACTGACTCCACAAAACGGTGGTCACCACACATGAGCAGCAGAGAAGGAGGCGTACAGTAAGACGAAATGACTGCCTGTGACCCACACACACTGACTCCACAAAACGGTGGTCGCGGTTTCCATACGCCCAGCAAAGAAAGAGGAATGGAGATCAATGGCAAATAGTGGACTATGGCACACAAACAAATGCTCCACATGGCAAGAAAAGAAGGAGGCATGGAGAACAACAAAATGGCTTTCCCTCCTTCCTCCCTCCCCAGCAACAACTTGTAGCAGTAGAGTAAAGGGATAGCACAACTATGTACCCAAATGTGCCTGGACGCACCCCGGTCCTGCTCTTCACCCACATGATCACCTACTCTTACCTCCAAACCCATGGCCGTCCAGCAATGACAAACAACATGAGAAAAAATAAAAAACAAAATAATAAATAGTAATGCATTGAACTAACTTGAATTTTCTAGACAATAAAGACTCCAAATGTGATGATGCAGCAGAGATTGCAGACAAAAAGATTCCCCCCAAAATCCAAATCCGAGATGACCCAGGGCTGAATAAAGTAGAGGGTGGAGTCTGCAGGACACAGCGATGAAGTTGATACTGTATGTGCAGTAGGCCCCCAGTCCCAGTAGCATGTCTCCCTGGAAAAAATGCCTCCAAGCTGAAAAATTACCCAAATATTCTGCTCAGGTTAAATGAACTTTAGGTGCATTTTTGAATTGATTTTTGGTACCCTTGCGTCGCCTTCTGACTAATTATGTTATTCCTGTGCTTTTGTATCATGATTTTTACCTGAAAGTATTTCTGCCTATCAAGCAACTACGTGTTATTAGCTATGCCAAACACGGGCAGGACCTGGGGTTTGGTGTATGGGTAATGGGCTTCATGGAAGGTCTTATGATACTTGCAGCACCTTAGATTTCCAGCACAATGCCTTCAAGTTGAACCACTGTACTCTGCTTTTCATCTTGTCTCTTGAGGAAAGTTGCCTTTTTGGTGGCCATGATGTTGGCTTGTTGATTAGGTGCTGGGTTGGTTTTCACTATTCCCGGATTACAAATTTATGCTGACAGGATTGTCTTTTGACCTGATCCAGGGTTCACCCCAAAGATACATTCCATGTGTCTCAGAAGATTGTCCTGCATGGTCCTGTCCCAGTCTCTCCTTTGAAAGGAGTCAGGGTCTTCATTTTCTTGCCATCTCCAAGGCCCTTCTTGTTCCTAGATGAGCCCAGGGAGAATCCGACCACTGATTCCTTGCGTGTGTTGTCTCAACAGGGGTAAGAAGTCTATAATGACAACTTGAGTTGGTGAATATGTCTTGTTATCATCCAGGGATATCTTGGCCTGGATTTGGGTGCCTTGGTGTAGGTTCTGGGGAACTGGAGCATCTTAAATAGAAGCTTGTTGAGGGCTCTTACATAGGATCTGTCCGGTTGCCTCTTATGTATCACTCTTTATTGATAGTCACTTTCTTAACTAAGTATACAGAGTTCTCATGCAGTTTCTATAGTACTGGAGTCTTGTACTCTGTTCATTTACAAGCCTCATCTGATATGGTAAGTGAACAGTTTATTCATGGCATCTCTGTTTTCTGCTGTCTTTGGGTAGGGCTACAGACAGAGAAGAATCACTAAATGTACTGTTGTGGATACTGGATGCTGAGAAGATTTCTTGAGTCCCCTTCTTGATTGACAAAGTAAAGAGTGGGGCCCCCCAGTAGGAATGGTGCCGCCCACAGAATGATGTACGTGGAAGGTGCCACTTGTCTCCTTAAAATGGTTCCAGTTAGTAGAGAAAACCCACAAAGTGGAAAGTCCTCTTTGAAAGTTGTATACATCGTGATTGAAGACTTAAGACTGATGCTGAAGGAATAAGGTAAAAAAACTGCAACTGACAGCGGGAAGGAGAGAAGAGTTAAGCAACAATTACACATGAAGAATCCAGTAGCAGATCAAAGTGCTAACAGCAAAAATCTGGGACGACAACAGTAGCAAGGGGTCAAATAATATGATGAAAAATAAGAATATGAATGCATTATCACTCACGTCGCTGCTGTGATGGAAACATTTATACATGATTCCAACAGGAAATGATAAAACATGAATGGAGTGGCATTCTATGAATAGTCCACCATTTTGGGAAGGGTTGGTAATAAAGCTTGTCACCAGCGCTTTTCAAAAAGGACTGGCATTTGTTTGGTAAACAAAGGAGCCCAAGTTTGACATCCTTCATTCTACACTGAATTCTACAATCGCACCCCCACCTTTTAAGCCTAGCTCTCCATGCTGCGTATGGAACACCCCCGTGGCAGACCGCAGGTGGAAGGACACCCGAGTAATGCGGCCTGTGAGTACACTCAACCAATCACTGAGTGACGTGTTCAAGAGCAAGCTTGCCGCGGTACAAAAGGTGCTTCCCTTCTTTGTGAATACACAAATTTTTTTGTTTGTTCTTGACACTGCGCTTGGCACAGATGTAACAAGCACGTAACATGGCAAAACATAGGGTCAGATGTATCAAGGGCTTTTACCCATTCTGTGTCTATGGGAAAATGCGTTGGTACATATGGCCCATAGTCCTTCCTCTCACACATGTAAGGACCATGACGAAGAATTCTAGGACCCGTTGTCATATCAGTAAGTCATTAGGGAATCGGTCATGTTACAGTAAGAATTCATATTTTTTGCATAGTCTCTCTGACCTTATTTTATTTTAAGCACCGAAAATGCTGACATGTTTGGAACCCTGGGCAGCGTTAAAGTGTTAAAAAGCACTGTATGTTTGTGTTTTCCCCACTAAGACATATGGATTAATCTGCAAACACCAATTGGCAGCTAGGTATGTCTACTACAAAACTTTGCACAATGTGTACAAGTTGCATACATGTCAAAGGTCAAGTATGTTGCCTTACATCACCCTTTTTTTTAAAACAGCGGAAGAGCTGATGAAGAGCCCTCCAGCATTGCAAGTAAACCATTTGACATATTTAGGAATACCTTTACCATGCCATTAATCACCTGTAAACTGTGTCTTGAAGCCTGCAAGGCCCAGAGTCATGATGTTTAGAGGTGAAACATGCCATTTTAAGTACTGAAACATGCATGTTGTGCCAACTAACAAATGTTTGCAGTCACAACATCCAAAACTCTAATTTACTGCATAAACCTATGGCCATTTTCGATTTACTGCATAAACCTATGGCCATTTTCGATATAGAAAGCTTTAATTATGTTTATTTATGTATATATTTATTTATTAAGAAACTTCCAAGCAGCATGTAAGTGGGTTTGGAACTTAAGTTTGTGCCGGGGGCATTCCTGAGTGCAGGAACGTGGACACCCAATGATCTTCCTCTATGTTTCTTCCCACTGAATGATTATTGATTGATCCAGCAGTAAGACATTAAGCAAATGGCTCTGATTGGGACTTAGAGCGGTACAAATGTTTGTATGTATGGAGGGATTGTTTCCCAGTCTGCCTTGTAGATTTTGCTGCACACCTCATCCTGGACATCCCCCGCCACTGCCACATCACAGACCACCTGAAAAACGTGCACCGGCTCCCAGTCAACAAGAGAATCACTTTCAAACTCCTCACCCACTCTCACAAAGCACTGCACAACACCAGAATACCTCAACAGACGACTCGCCTTCTACACCACGACCCGACATCTCTGATCTACCGACCTCGCCCTCCCAACTATCCCACGCATCCGCAGAACTACAACTGGCAGCAGATCATTCTCGCACCTCGCCGCCAAAACGTGGAACACTCTTCCCACCCACCTGCGCCAGACCAAAGACCTCCTTACCTTCAGGAAACTTCTCAAGACCTGGCTGTTTGAGCAGTAGCAGCACTCCCCGCCCATTCTCCCCTCTCCCATCGTCAGTGTCTTGAGACCCTCACGGGTGAGTACTGCGCTTTACATATTCCTGATTGATTGATTGATTGAAATCTTGAATTTGGACCTAAAATTGGTAGAGATGTAGTGGAATGTTTTGAGTGCAGACATGATATGGTTCTGCTTCCAAAAGTTAAATCAAAGTCTGCCTGCTTTTTCCTGAATGTTCTGTAACCTGGGAAGGAGTTAAGGACAGCAAGGAGATGAAATAACCACCGAGATCTGATATATGGAGGCTGGTCCTGAGGTACAGAGGGAGAGCCTTCCAGGTCAGATAGAAAGAAAGGACCAATCAGAGTACTGGAAGACATCCTTGCCTCAAACGCTACCTGCGCTTCAGCCAGACCTGGACATTTTGATGTTGTTGGAGACTGAAAGAATATGCTTGTGTAGGAAGATTCTTTGTGGTCTTGGAAGAAGGCAGTGGAGTGATTTCAGCTCTCTTGAATCCTGCCTTCTACGAATAGATTACAGGACCAGACTCGCTGGTCACTTTAAACACACAAGAAGGAGGGAGGACTCAGGATTTAACTAAGAGAAGTCTCCAGTTTGAATTTACTCTCCTGAAAGGTGTCATGGAGCAGGGGTCCCAGCAAGCTCAGTAGGAAGCAGATGTTTGGCTGTGATCCTGCAAAGAATGGTTAAGGAGGTTTCTCCCACTGGAGTCTGTGTCTAGTGCATACGGATGAATATCTGAGAAGACCTCATTTCGAGAAAACAGTGTTTTTCTGACAGACACTATGGGCCTGATTTAGAGCTTGGCGAACGGGTTACTCAGTCACAAACATGACGGATATCCCATCCACCGTATTACTCCCATAGGATATAATCGTAATACAGCTGACGGGATATCATTCACGTTTGTGACTGAGTATACCCAGCAGCCAAACTCTAAATCAGGCCCCTATGTTCCTAAAAACTATTTCATTAAAGGTTCTCAGTAGGACTTTACAGGGATTCAGTTCTAACTACCAATGCACTGCTGCCCTCCAAAATACCAGCCATTTGTTCATGTTTTAAAAGTTTGTGTTTGATATTTGAGTATGTACTGATTAGAGGAATAAAATACAATACCAGCTTTAGGTGATTTTCCTACTTTTTTTACTGGCTGGGACATTTAAATCCCAGTCATGCCAGTAAAAACATGCCCCTGTGGTAACCCAACCCTCCAGTGGCCATTTTTGATGAATACAACTAAGGTCAGGGGCGGTTCCAACGATTTGTTGATGAACATCAGTTCAGAGGTATTTTAATAAGTAGCTTCTAGAACCATACACATCAAAGGCTTTACTTTCTCTGAGCCGATGTTATTATTGTTTTCCCCCAAATGACAATCATGACTTCTCCAGAAGGGCAGAAATGCACGAAGAGAGTGCCAGAGACAGGTTGAAATGACCAAAAACCTGACAATCTCTGACCAAATACTTCTCTACAACTTATATTATTTCTAAATAACGAAATTATAATCTTTACAAAAATCAGCACTTTTTTATTCACGTGTGGACATGCTTGGAATATTAATAGGAGCACCTGTGTGCAGTGTGCTAGACAACAGAGTGTCTAAAAAATTAAAATACCCCCCACCACCACCACTTTCAACCAGAGTTCTGATGGCACCAAGAAAGTGAATCCAACCCTCCCTATAAGAGCTCCCTTGCCTCATCCATTCATCCCTTCACTGTAACATATGCCAGCTGATATCCCGTTTCACCTTTACATTTTGTCAACAGTTCATTCTTCATCTACCATTCAGTGTGCCCACCATTCTATCCATTCATCCATCATCTATGCATGCATCCATCCATACATCCATAAATCCCTTCTTTGACTTACCTATCCATAGGTAAATGCATCCATCCGTCCAAACTCAAAGTTTCCTGTTCTCTGCTATTCTTTCACCCATCCATCACCTATCAATCCTCTTATCCTTTTACCCACTCCTCCCTCCATGCACTCATCCATTCAACCTTCCTATCACCCTTCTTACGTTTCTTTCTTTCTTACTTTTACTTTTCCTTCCTTTCAACCTTCCACCCTTCTGTCTATTTTCACTCTTGTAGGGTTATTTATGAGCTTTCACCTGCCCAGTTGCAGACAGAAGAGGCCACTAAAGAACACTACCCCTGCTGGGGCTGGAGAGGTTAAAGGGGTTCACAACACCCCTGGTGTCAGACACATCCAATAGAGCATACATTTTAGATCTGTTCCTTGTGTCACAAAAGTCATTAGACTGTGACAAGCTAAGCTCACAAATGTAAATGGGAGAAAAGAAATGCAGTTCTCAGTTATACCTAATGCATTGCAATAGCAAAGCTTTTCAATTTATAATGCATTGTTTGACTTATACTTATGATATATAATTAATGATGAATTTATGTGTTTGCATATTGTATGTGTTTTACTTATAAGTATTAAATCACTTGCATTTTATATTTTCTTGAGTTAGCATACCTCAGGCCTACGGAGCTTGCATTTTGCAGTCATATAAAAGTGTTGAATTATCTTCTTCATAAAGTGAAGTCTTATTTCAGATTTCATTCCCATGAGAAGCAAAGTCCCATTTGTAAAAAGTCATTGTTTAACTGTAGAAGAACTTTACCCATTTGGCCTTGAGAGTTTTGTAATGCAGGAACATGGGCTGAAATCGTATACAATTGTTACAACCCATGGGAGTCACACGGAAAAGGAGATGTTCCCATGACAGACTTAGGAAAATGTGGAACTGGTGCAACCTCAATCCTGGTAATAATTTATGATTGGATGATTCCCCTTTAGCGTAACATGAACTGACACTTGTGACCAGTTGGAATGTTTAAGGTGGATTAATATCTCTTTCGATTTTCAAACTTTGGTAAGAGAAGAAGCAGGCCTTGTCCTGTCTTGGTCAGAGACACTTTCCTGATACTTGCAGATGCCTTGCTGACCAGATGCTTTGCTGATGAAGACTCCCTGAATGCTGTATCCCTTGTGTAGGTATCTTCCTCTCTGTCATTTAACCTTGCCCCTTGAAATGCCCTTTTAGGTTAGATTCTCCACTATGCTGATGCTTATTTTATTTTTCCTTTAGTTAGTGCCCTGTAGCCCAAGTTATTCTTTTCAAAATATTTTTGTCCCTTTTGCATTTTTGTATTTTGCCCACATGTGGTTCTCCCAAAACATGTATTCCCTAATTTGGTTAGCAGTAGGATTGGACTGTGCTCAGCCAAAGATTATTGACTTAACTGAACTTGAATTGATTAAATGATTGTACAATCCGAGGACCACATGATTTCTGTGTCTCAGTTATTGCTATTGACTTTCTGTATTATCCTTCCTTCTTGAATGCTTAGTTTTACGATGTTAGAATGCCTGATCTTACTTCGTCTCTTTGGGCAACCCTTGATGATTATGTAGCTGTATAACTTTGGTTTGTGCATTGTCTACATGACTTTGAGCTTGTGTTTCTAATAAAGCTTTGAACTATATTCCTGATTGGAGTTTTCCTTCTGTGTCCACATTGGTCATGGTGTCTAAATTATTGAGGTGGTGTTGATGAAAATGTTGATGGTTCACCACACATCCTTCTGGGTCCAAGGGTCCATCGACCTTGTTGTTGATTTAATTCCTGCAAAGAATGAAAAATGCATCTACACATCTCTATACTCATGCTCAGGGGTTAATTTGTAAATAAAAAGGTGCCGGTGCCCAAAGCCCTCCTCTTAAACACACAGCTGCTGCAAGTATGGAATACTGAGGGGGTGTAATCCTAAAGCCATCTCGGGCCTCTTCAATCCATATAAAGCCACTCCCTACCCCTTCAGCTCACTCTTTCAGCTTTCTACTTTCTCTCTTTGTGACGCGTTTTCGTTTTTCCATTCATCCGTCTTTCACATATGTCTTTTGCTCACAGCAAATGCTTGCGGCAGAAGAATAAGCCCCGGCCCTCAAAAGTAAGTGCCGGTGCTCAGCACCGGAAACAACAAGCACAAATTAAGCACTGCTCATGCCTATTGGTGGTAAACAACAGGCATATGTAACACTGCGAGAAAGTAACTTCAAGCCACTTGTCAGCTGGATGCATTGATGAGTCTAGTATAAATGCGGAGCTCAAAGGGGTATCCAGTTATACTGTACATATTGTTACCATAGTATTTATGTTCTGAGTTGTAGATAGAGTGATACTACTAACCTGTACTGATTCATACACTTTTGCCTGTCATTTTACCGATTTAGTAATTGTGCTTAAAACAGAAGACAGAGTAAGGCAGACCCTCACCATACTTTCTTATTAACCTTCCTTTATTATACAACATATAGGGCCAGATTACGATCTTGGTGGAGGGGATTACTCCATCCCAAATGTGACGGATATCCCATCCGCCATGTTGAATATAGGATATAATGGAACTTATAATACGGCGGGCAGGATATCCGTCACATTTGAGATGAAGTAAACCCCTCCACGAAGGTTGTAATCTGGCCCTTACACTCTTTAACATTTGGTACATATTTCATAATTTACAATACTTTCAATTTCATATATTCATGCATGTTGGAATTGTCCTCAAATTTCTATACGTATTCTGAAAATTCATTTGATTGAACTACATACATTTTTAGTAGGGGTGGGCGTAACTCCAATAATACTGTGTAGTGTAATTGTGCAGATTCCACATGATTAAACAGAATTACGTAAGAAGGGCAATTCTGCACTTAGCGGCATATTTTAGTGCAAAAAATGCCCCATTTTCTGCTAATAAAGCGGTAGATGTCACAGGACACAAATAGCAAGCAGTCGCTCGCGCTCTCTAAATGTGCTGTTTAAGCAGAATTTTCTCCCAGCTTACTGTCAACAGTTAGCGCTGTTTTCTTAGCACCAAATGCACTCTCACATCCAAAATGGGGCAGTGCTAAATGCAGCAGAACACAAATAATGAATCCGAGCGACTGCACTTGCTAAATGTGTTGTTACTGTAGGATTTTTTTTCCCCAAAAATTACTTTAAACTACGCAAAGAGAAGTAATCGCATAATTATCAGTAACTCTGCATCAAACAGTAACACAGAATTACCAAAATGACTCTGATTAGTCCAGCATAATTAAAGTTCTGCCCAGTTCTAATTTTTAGACCTTGTATTTTAAGTTTGGCATGGGCAGTGCAGGGGCCCCACTGTCCAACACTGTTGCAGTGATCACTGTGTGCTTTGCAGCAGTGAACATTGTGAGGATGCTGGTGCACCCTGCTGGCTACAACATTGCCGCCGGCTCGATTCCGAGCCGGAGACAATTCTGTAGCCTGTTTCCCGCTCGGCTGGCGGGTGGAAACCAAGGTTTCTGCCCGCCAGCTAGTGTGAAACTCTTAATGGGTCCAGCGGGGAGGTAGCCAGTGTGGTGGCAACCTCCGCTTTGAAAGTTCGGCGAACAGTGAAGATTGTCCACCGAACTCCTAATGAGGCCCTAAGTGATTTCTCTATTTCTGTCTTTGAGAGACTGTGTAACGTTGCTGCAATTTGCATTTGAGAGATTCGGTTCCATTGGATTAACTTACTGTACAAATTACCTGCTTTACCCACCTTATTTTTGTTCCAGCGATTAATCCCCTTGCCCTATAAAACAGTCCATTCACTAATCTTGTTTCTGCATGTAAGTATGGCATTTGCAAGTATCTGCTTACTTGCATAAATTGAGTGTATAAGCTTTTCAGTGTCTGATATCTGACTAGTAAGTAAGTGTCTGATATCTGACTAGTTTAGGATGCGGCTTGTGCTGAAATATGTGGTTGATAAAGTAATCTTCACTCACAGTCGTGTTTGATATATAGGCCCTAATTCTGACCTTGGCGGTCTTTTCGCAAGACCGCCGAGTTACCGCCGCGGTAAAGACCGCCGACCGCGGCGGTATGCCGCTGCGCGTATTCCGACCGCTGGGAGCGTTCCGCCGGAATACCGCCAGCAGCCACACTGGCGGTCGGCGGGAAAGTGGAGACTGGTCAACCTCCACCGCCACGCCAGCAGAACACCGCCCCCAGAATTACGACCCACATTTCTGTGTGGCGGTCTTCTGTTGGCGGTCACGTCCCTATGGCTCCCATCGCCTCCCGGAGGACCAACGCACAAGGTAAGTTGATCGTCTGTGAGGGGAGGGGGTGGGGGGTGTTGTGTGATGTGTGCGTGCATGGGGGTGTGCGTGTGTAGAGGGGGTGTGTGAGTGCGTGCATGCGGGCGGGGAGTGCTGCTGTGCCTATGGGCGATGTGTGTAGTTCGGCGGGTGCGCATGTCGGCATGTATGTGTGCGGGTATGTGTCCCCGTTGTGTATGTGTGTGTAGGGGGTGTGTATATGTGCATGTTGGGGGTGTGTGCATGTCGGGGTGCGTGTATGTGCATGTCGGGGTGGGGGTGGGGAGGGGGTTCATACCACCTCTGGGGGGTGGCAGGGGGGTGGAGGGTGTGGGGGGAGGACTCAGGGGGGCAGTGGGGGGTGGGGGAGACCCCTATCAGTGCCATGGAAGGAATTCCCTGGCCCCGATAATGCCTACCGCCATGGTTCGCATGGCGGTTCCCGAACGCCAGAAACCGCGGCGGTAAGCAGGGTCATGATACCGTTGGCGGTCTTGGGTCGACCGCCGGACCGGAGTGCGCAGACTCCAGCCCGTCGGTCATGACCGCCGTGGCTGTCGGAGTGGGGAAGTGGCGGTCGGTCGCGGCGGTGACCGCCGCGGTCAGAATGCCATTTTTAACACCGCCGGTCTGTTCGCGGTCCGACCGCCGCCTCTCCGCCGACCGCCAAGGTCAGAATGAGGGCCATAATGTTGATTGTCATATAATACTGCAGAAAAAAAACTGGGTGGGCTAATCCACCTTTTTCAATAGGTACATTTTTTTCTTAAAGTTATTCTAGGTAATTTTTTTCCGTAGTAAAGAAATAGTTAACCTTTCTAATTTTTGTTAAAATATCTTATAAATTGCATGATTAATGTAATTGTAAGTGCATTCCATCTTTCTCAATTGTCTTCAACTTATTTAATTGAAAGGCATGGTGTAAATCATAGAGAACCTGGTAATTTTCTGAAATTCTTGTGCCCCAGATATAGTTTAGGTTTTTCATTATAGTTGTCTTCAAGTGGACCGGGTAAATCTACCTTCTTAGCGTGGTCCCTCAGTTTTGGATGAAACAATTTTAGAGCCAGCAAGCTTTGTGAATTCAGCTACTATATCTAAACCTAGTTGTAAATTATTTTGTTGGGTTGCAATATCAACGTGTCATCTGCATATAATTTGATTCTCAGCATGGAAGGATTTATTGATGCAAGATTGGAGTTTTGTCTAAGTGCACTGGCCGAAGGTTAAAAATATGGGGAAAAGATCAGGTACACCTTCCTGGTCCCTCAAGTAGTAGTAAAATTATTTACCAAACTATTGCTGACTAAGCTTGCCATTGAGTCCTTTTAGAGTGACACATTTAATTTGATTATTTGGGAAGGGAGGCGCCATACTTTTTCATGCTTCTGACAGAAACAGCCAGCTAACCAAATCAGAGGGATTCTCTGCAACAACCAGGAAAATAGTGTATATAATTTGTCAGTGAAAGGTAGTCAGTTGTTTTAGAGATAAAGGGCCAGATGTAGCAAGGCATTAGCGCCTCGCAAACGGCGAAAAACGTAGTTTGCGAGGCGCTAATGCCCGCCCGCGATGCAGAAACGCATTTTGCGAGTCGGAACTGACTCGCAAAATGCGTTTCCGACTCGCAAATAGGAAGGGGTGTTCCCTTCTTATTTGCGACTCGCACCGCGATGTAAGTTGATCAACTCGCAGTTACCATCCACTTAAAGTGGATGGTAACTCATTCGCAAACGGGAAAGGGTCCCCATGTGAATGATCACAAAATTATTTTTTCAGAGCAGGCAGTGGTCCAATGGACCACTGCCTACTCTGAAAAAAAACCGAAACAAAAGGTTTCGGGAATTTTTCTATGTGCAGCACGTTTTCCTTTAAGGAAAACGGGCTGCAGATAGAAGAAAAAAAAACTGCTTTATTTAAAAGCAGTCACGGACATGGTGGTCTGCGGTCTCCAGCAGGCCACCATCCCCGTGAGTGCCCAGAGTCGCTATGGGGTCGCAAACTGCGACCCACCTCATTAATATTAATGAGGTGGGTCTTTGCGACCCCATAGCAAGTCGCAGAAGGTGTCTGAGACACCTTTCTGCATAGCAAATTGCGAGCTGCAATTTGCGAGTCGCTCTGACTCGCAAATTCCAAGTCGCAATTTGCTGTCTACCTACATCTGGCCCAAAATGAGTATTGCTATATAGTTGCCTCCAGGAGTTAATTCCGTTTTGGTCTTTAGGAGTTAATGGTGGGGCATACATAGTTTATCTGTTGTGTCCAAACCTGAGTGAATATTTTACAGTCACTGTTCAACACTGTAATGGGTAAGTACACATTAGGGTCTAGGGGGTACTTCCCTTTTTAAGAAAGCAAATCAATGTGCCTTTGTAAAACGAAAGGGGAATCCCCCCTCTTGTTGAAATGTAAAAATTCAATAAAAAGTTTCATAATTTCTTGATGCATATTTTGAAACATTCTGCTTGATAACGACCCTCACCTGGTGCTTTACATTTCGAAGGCAATTTTTGGCACTATCTTCACTCGTAAGTACTGGGAGATGTCATTTCTGTAGGTACATTTGTAATTTTTATATAGGAGCAATAGAGCACCACTGATATTCTTTACCAAACTGAACCAGCAAAACCAGTCCTATCTCTTCTGGGTTTTGGTGATTGTACTAATGTTTTCAGATCATGATAACAGCATTTGTAATTATGGTTGTTTTTGTTCACCAAGCCAATATCTTTCCAGCCACTTCCCCTTCTTCTTCCAAGTGTTGTCCCACTGTTGTTGCTGAATTGACCATCTCTTTCTCTAAAAGATGCTCATAGAGCCTGTTATTAGCTTTTTCTCCCTGGGGTAGTTTTTAATCTTGTGTGCTGTGTGTTTAACAATTTCTCTGTCTCTTTCAATCTGGCATAGAGAGTCAGGAGATTTAATTTGATTTGGTTTTGATTCTAGTTTTCTCCCTATTTCTCCAGACAAGGTGCACACAGTGTGCAGATATAACTGTATTGCTTTTATGGTCTGCAACACAGCGCACCTTGGTAAAGAACCAACAAGCATTATTTCCTCTGTTTCACAGTTATTGTTCCAGGTTCCCTTTATTCTTTGGGTGTGCTAATCCACACACGAGGGATAAACCCACATGTCACTCTTAGAGTTTGGGAGTATGGGACATATCTTAAGTACTGAGATATAAACAATAATCTACCAATGCTTATGTGGTGGGGTTCTGGTTATTTTCACAAGTCAGTGGAAAATAAAAAGTGGAAAGCAGTAGAACCCAGAAGGCGCTTAAAAAAGAGGGTAAACCCATGCTCACAAACAACATACACATGTTTGCCTTGAGGAAAGGCCTCCACTCAAACATGAGGAAAGAAATAAAAACACAAATGATTTATGAAGCCACAAAGGTAGAAATAATGAAAATATGAGGCATTTTTACAGGCTGAGGCAATGTTGCCTCAGCCTGTAAAATGATGCTGACATTGAACAGGGGAAAAGGGGGAAAGGAAGAGAAGAACTCAACTCACAAAATAAAAGACCAATGGATACAAGAAAATAGGTGGCATCAATACTTGCTAAACCTGTAAAGACCCAGGGCCAGGATTACATTTTGTTCATGCAGCTCACCACAGCAATGCAAGGTGCTGGCTTCTACTATTTTCTAGCACTAGCACATTGCGTGCTGCCTACCGTCAACACAAGCACCCCTGAACAATGGTGCAAGAGTGCCTGTGTTGTGGACAGGATTGATTTTGTGCAGGAAGAAGAAACACCTTCCTGCACAAAAACAGTCCTTAGCGGGATATTCCTCTTTCTATGTGTGCTGCAGAATGCAGCACACACGTGTAGGAGGCTGGCCTGGCTTGTAGTGGGTACCAGAGGTACTTACACCTTGTGCCAGGTCCAGTTATCCCTTATTAGTGTAGAAGAGGTGTTTCTAGCAGCTCAGGCTGATAGAAGGTAGCTATGGCAAAGCAGCTTAGGCTGAACTAGGAGACATGTAAAGCTCCTACTATACCACTGGTGTCATATGCACAATATCATAAGAAAACACAATACACAGAAGTAATAAAAATAAAGGTACTTTATTTTTATGACAATATGCCAAAAGTATCTCAGTGAGTACCCTCAGTATGAGGATAAGTTATATACACAAGATATATGTACACAAACCAAAATTAGGTCAGTAATAGCAAGAAAAGTAATGCAAACAGTGTAGAATTACAATAGATTGCAATGGGAGCACATAGGTATAGGGGCAACACAAACCATATACTCCAAGAGTGGAATGCGAACCACGAATGGACCCCAAACCTATGTGAGCTTGTAGAGGGTCGCTGGGACTGTAAGAAAACAGTGAGGGTTAGAAAAATAGCCCACCCCAAGACCCTGAAAGGTAGGTGTAAAGTGCATCTACTACCCCCAGAGAGCACAGAAGTCTTGATAGGGGGATTCTGCAGGAAGAACAAACACCAGCAATGCAACAACAGTGAATTTCCGGACCTGAGTACCTGTAAGACAAGGGGACCAAGTCCAATAGTCACGACAGTGTCAAGAGAGGGCAGGAGCCCAGGAGATGCCAGCTGAGGGTGCAAGGAAGCTGCCACCGGTTGGAAGAAGCTTGGGGTTCTGCAAGAAAGAAGAGAGCTAGGGACTTCTCCTTTGGAAGACGGATGTCCCACGTTACAATGAAGCTTGCAGAAAGACCGCAAACAAGCCTTTCTAGCTGCAAGGGTCATGGTAGAGGTTTTTGGGTGCTACTGTGGCCCAGGAGGGACCAGAATGTCACCATTTGGAGGAGGAGACAGAGGGGGCGCCCAGCAAGTCAGCGAGCCCTCACAGAAGCAGGCAGCACCCGCAGAAGTACCTGAATAGACACTTGGAAGGAAAGTGAACCAGAGTCCACCCGAAGTCACAAAAGGGAGTCCCACGACGCCGGAGGACAACTCAGAAGGTTGTGCACTGCAGGAAGGAGTGTCGGGGACCCAGGCTTGGCTGTGCATGAAGGAAATCCTGGAAAAGTGCACAGGAGCCGGAGCAGCTGCAAATCACGCAGTATCCAGCAATGCAGTCTAGCGTGGGGAGGCAAGGACTTACCTCCACCAAACTTGGACTGAAGAGTCACTGGACTGTGGGAGTCTCTTGGACAGAGTTTCTGAGTTCCAGGGACCACGCTCGACGTGCTGAGAGGGGACCCAGAGGACCAGTGATGCAGTCTTTTGGTGCCTGCAGTTGCAGGGGGAAGATTCCGTCGACCCACGGGAGATTTCTTCAGAGCTCCTGGTGCAGAGAGAAGGCAGGCTACCCCCAGAGCATGCACCACCTGGAAACAGTCGAGAAAGCCGGCAGGATGAGGCGATACAAGGTTGCTAGTAGTTGTCTTGCTACTTTGTTACGGTTTTGCAGGCGTCCTGAGCAGTCAGCGGTCGATCCTTTGGTAGAAGGTGAAGAGGGAGATGCAGAGGAACTCTGATGAGCTCTTGCATTCGTTATCTAAAGAATTCCCCAAAGCAGAGACCCTAAATAGCCAGAAAAGGAGGTTTGGCTACCAAGGAAGTAGGATTGGCTACCAAGAGAGGTAAGAGCCTATCAGAAGTAGCCTCTGACATCACCTGCTGGCACTGGCCACTCAGAGCAGTCCAGTGTGCCACCAACACCTCTGTTTCCAAGATGGTAGAGGTCTGGGACACACTGGAGGAGCTCTGGGCACCTCCCCTGGGAGGTGCAGGTCAGGGGAGTGGTCACTCCTCTTTCCTTTGTCCAGTTACGCACCAGAGCAGGGCTGGGGGATCCCTAAACCGGTGTGTAGACGGGCTTATGCAGAGATGGGCACCATCAAAGCATTTCCAGAGGCTGGGGAGGCTACTCCTCCCCAGCCCTGACACCTATTTCCAAAGGGAGAGGGTGTTACACACTCTCTCAGAGGAAATCCTTTGTTCTGCCTTCCTGGGCCAGGGCTGCCTGGACCCCAGGAGGGCAGAAACCTGCAGCTGCAGTTGAGACCCCAGAAAGGCAGTTTGGCAGTACCCGGGTTCTGTGCTAGAGACCCGGGGGATCATGGAATTGTCCCCCCAATGCCAGAATGGTTTATGATCTTAGACATGTTACATGGCCATGTTCGGAGTTACCATTGTGACGCTATACATAGGTAGTGACCTATGTATAGTGCACGTGTGTAATGATGTCCCCGCACTCACAAAGTCCGGGCAATTTGCCCTGAACGATGTGAGGGCACCTTGGCTAGTGCCAGGGTGCCCACACACTAAGTAACTTTGCACCCAACCTTCACCAGGTGAAGGTTAGACATATAGGTGACTTATAAGTTACTTAAGTGCAGTGGTAAATGGCTGTGAAATAACGTGGACGTTATTTCACTCAGGCTGCACTGGCAGGTCTGTGTAAGAATTGTCAGAGCTCCCTATGGGTGGCAAAAGAAATGCTGCAGCCCATAAGGATCTCCTGGAACCCCAATACCCTGGGCACCTCAGTACCATATACTAGGGAATTATATAGGTGTACCAGTATGCCAATGTGAATTGGTAAATTTAGTCACTAGCCTGTTAGTGACATATTTGGAAAGCAGAGAGAGCATAACCACTGAGGTTCTGGTTAGCAGAGCCTCAGTGAGACTGTTAGGCATCACACAGGGAACACATACAGGGCACATACTTATGAGCACTGGGGCCCTGCCTGGCAGGGTCCCAGTGACACATAGACTAAAACAACATATATACAATGAAGAGTCTTCATTGTCTAAGTGGAAATATCTGGAGAGTCCATCTGCATTGGAGTGGGTACTCCCAGGTCTATGTTCCACAATATAGTCCATTTCCTGTAGAGATATGGACCACCTCAACAATTTAGGGTTTTCACCTTTCATTTGTTTTAGCCAAAGTAGAGGTTTGTGGTCCGTCTGAACAATAAAGTGAGTATCAAACAGGTATGGCCTCAACTTTTTCAGTGCCCAGACCACAGCAAAGGCCTCCCTCTCTATGGCAGACCAACGCTTTTCTCTAGGGGTCAACCTTCTGCTGATAAAAGCAACTGGTTGATCCTGGCCCTCAGAATTCAGTTTTGATAAGACTGCCCCTACCCCTAATTCAGATGCATCAGTTTGAACAATGAATTTCTTGGAGTAACATGGGCTTTTTAGGACAGGTGCAGAGCACATGGCCTGTTTGAGCTCCTCAAAAGCTTTCTGACAGCTAGCTGTCCATAATACCTTTTTAGGCATCTTCTTACTTGTGAGATCATTAAGAGGGGCTGCTATGGAGCCATAGTTTTTAATGAATCTCCTATAATACCCAGTGAGGCCTAAGAAGGCTCTCACCTGGGTCTGTGTTGTAGAGGGAACCAAATCCATGATTGTCTGGATTTTCCCCTGCAGTGGTGCAATCTGTTCTCCACCTACCAGGTGTCCCAGATAAACCACCTTTCCCTGCCCTATCTGGCACTTTGAGGCCTTGATAGTGAGGCCTGCCTTTTGCAGGGCCTCTAAAACTTTCCAAAGGTGGACCAGGTGCCCATCCCAGGTGGAGCTAAAGACAGCTACATCATCTAGATATGCGGCACTAAATGGCTCCAACCCTTGCAGGACTGTGTTCACCAACCTCTGAAAAGTGTCAGGTGCATTTTTCAAACCAAAGGCCATCACTGTAAATTGGTAGTGCCCTCCTATAATTGAAAATGCAGTTTTAGGTTTAGCATCCTCAGCCAATTTAATCTGCCAATACCCTGCAGTCAAATCAAAGGTGCTTAGATACTTGGCAGATGCCAGTGTATCTATGAGCTCATCTGCCCTGGGTATAGGGTGAGCATCAGTTTTTGTTACCTGTTTGAGACCTCTGTAGTCTACACAAAACCTCATCTCCCTTTTTCCATCTTTTGAGTGAGGCTTTGGTACAAGCACCACAGGACTCACCCATGGGCTTTCAGAAGGTTCAACCACTCCTAGATCAAGCATTTTCTGTACCTCTTATTTTATGCAGTCCCTGACATGGTCAGGCTGCCTACAGATTTTAATTTTCACAGGCATGCTGTCTCCAGTATCAATTGTGTGTTCACACCAGGATGTGGTGCCTGGCACAGTTGAAAAGAGTTCAGAAAATTGTCCAAGGAGATTTTTGCAGTTGTCTTTCTGTTCTGCAGTCAGACAATCTGCCAAAACTACTCCCTCCACTAAAGCATCATTTTCAGTGGTGGAAAAGAGATCAGGGAAAGGGTCACTCTCTTCTTCCTGTCCCTCACCTGATGCCATGAGCAGATGAGATCAGCCCTGTCATAGTAGGGTTTTAGGCGGTTGACATGAATCACCCTAAGGGGACTCCTGGCAGTGCCCAGGTCTACCAGATAGGTAACCTTACCCTTTTTCTCAACAATTCGATGGGGTCCACTCCATTTGTCCTGGAGTGCTCTTGGTGCCACAGGCTCCAATACCTACACCTTCTGTCCTGGTTGGTACTGGATCAGAACAGCCTTCTGGTCATGCCATTGCTTCTGGAGCTCTTGGCTGGCCTGAAGGTTTTTAGTGGCCTTTTTCATGTACTCAGCCATTCTGGATCTTAGGCCAAGTACATAGTCCACTATGTCCTGTTTGGGAGCTTTTAGGGGTTGTTCCCAACCCTCCTTCACAAGTGTTAGTGGACCTCTTACAGGGTGTCCAAAGAGGAGTTCAAAGGGGCTGAAGCCCACTCCTTTCTGGGGTACCTCCCTGTAAGCAAAAAGGAGGCAAGGTAACAGGACATCCCATCTCCTCCTGAGTTTTTCAGCGAGTCCCATTATCATACCTTTGAGAGTTTTATTAAACCTCTCTACCAGTCCATTAGTCTGTGGATGATAAGGAGTGGTGAATTTGTAGGTTACACCACATTCCTTCCACATTGCTTTCAAATATGCAGACATAAAGTTGCTACCTCTGTCTGATACAACCTCTTTAGGGAAACCCACCCTGGAAAAGATTCCCACGAGGGCCTTTGCCACTGCAGGAGCTGTAGTGGTCCTTAGAGGAATTTCTTCATGATATCTTGTGGCATGGTCCACAACCACCAAGATAAACCTATTGCCTGAAGCAGTAGGATGGTCAAGGGGGACAACTATGTCAACCCCTACCCTTTCAAAGGGGACCCCAACCACAGGTAGTGGAATAAGGGGAGCCTTTGGTGTGCCACCAGTCTTGCCACTGGCTTGGCAGGTCACACAAGACTTGCAAATATCTTTAGTGTCTTCTGACATCCTAGGCCAGTGAAACAGGGGAACAAGCTTTTCCCATGTTTTGATCTGACCCAAATGCCCAGCCAAAGGAATGTCATGTGCAAGAGTTAGGAGGAACTCTCTGTACTGCAGGGGAATGACCAATCTCCTGGCTGCTCCAGGTTTTGGGTCCCTTGCCTCTGTGTACAAGAGGTTGTCCTCCCAGTAAACTCTATGTGAGTCACTGACATCCCCATTTTGCTGCTTGACAGCTTGCTGTCTGAGACCCTCTAATGTGGGACAGGTTTGCTATGCCACACTCAGCTCTTCCCTGGCAGGCCCCCCTCCACCCAGAAGCTCAGCAGTATCTGCTGCCAGCTCATCTGGTGAAGGTTCTGCACAGGGAGGAAATTCTTCTTCCTCAGAAGGAGATTTATTTGTAGAGGGAGGGATAGTGGGTAGGGATTTACCCTTGCTACCCCTAGCTTTAGGGAGCACTTGGTCCATTGTTCCAGGATCCAAGTTACCTTGTCCTTTTTGCTTTTTGGCCTGAGCCCTTGTCAAAGCAAAAATATGCCCTGCAATGCCCAGCATTGCTGCATGAGCCTCCAACTCCACTTCTGCCCAAGCTGATGTCTCTAAATCATTCCCTAGTAGACAGTCTACAGGTAAATCTGAGGCAACCACAACTTTCTTTGGACCAGTAACCCCACCCCAGTTGAGATTCACAACAGCCATGGGGTGGCTAAAAGTGTTGTTTTGAGAGTCTGTCACTTGGTACTGCTGACCAAGTAGGTGTTGTTCAGGGTGCACCAGTTTCTCTATCACCATGGTAACACTGGCACCTGTGTCCCTGTAGGCCTGAACCTCAACACTATTTATTAGGGGAAGTTGCTTGTACTTATCCATATTAAGGGGACAAGCAACCAAGGTGGCCAAATCAATGGCACCTTCAGAGACTAACACAGCCTCTGTGGTCTCCCTAACAAGACCAACCCCAACTAAATTACCAAAAGTGAGCCCAGCTACTCCCTTGGATTGGCTATTAGTAGGTTTGCTCCCACCACCACTGCTATTACTAGGGGCACTAGAATTTGCAGTAGGGGTTGTGGTAGTGGGAGGTTTGGTGTTTTTATTTGGACAACTGGCATTAGTTGTCCAATGGCCTTTGACTTTACACAAATAACACCAAGGCTTTTTAGGTTGATTATTGGAAGAGGATTTGGACCCACCACCCCCACCAGAGGATTTTTGTGGGCCTGATGAAGACTCATTTTTACTTTTGTCCCCACCCTTGTCAGTAGACTTACCATCCTTCTTCTTGCCATCCTTGTCACCCCCTGTATGAACTTTTCTGTTCACTCTTGTTCTGACCCATTTGTCTGCCTTCTTTCCCAATTCTTGGGGAGAGGTCAGATCAGAGTCCACTAGATATTGGTGTAACAAGTCAGACACACAGTTATTCATAATATGCTCTCTCAGAATAAGATTATATAGGCTTTCATAGTCAGAAACTCTACTGTCATGTAACCACCCCTTCAAGGCCTTCACTGAACAGTCAACAAAGTCTGTCCAGTCTTGTGAGGACTCTTTTCTGGTGTTTCTGAACTTAATCCTGTATTGTTCAGTGGTTAAGCCAAATCCATCCAATAGTGCATCCTTCAATACTGTGTAATTGCTTGCTTCACTTTCTCTAACAGTGAGGAGCCTATCCCTACACTTTCCAGTGAAAGATAGCCACAATATAGCAGCCCACTGCCTTTGAGGGACCCCCTGTACCATACAGGCCCTCTCAAGCGCAGCAAACCACTTGTTGATGTCATCCCCCTCCTTGTACGGGGGGACTATCTTGTGCAGATTCCTAGAATCATGCTCTTTAACAGGATTACTATCCGGAATACTGCTGCTGCCACCATGGGGTCCAAACCCCAATCTCTGTCTTTCCTTCTCTAGGTCTAGGGATTCCCTATCTAAGGCCAGCTGTTGCTGTTTAAGCTTCAGTCTGGTCTCTTCAACAATCAACTTTTTGAGTTCCCTTTCCAACAAGTTATCCTCAGGGTGGGTGGGTTGGGAATGCTTGGACACAGAAGAGTAATTGGAAACAACAGAGGGGGATCTGTCCCTAACTGACTGAACCCTAGCAACTTGGCCCCCAGGAATAAAGACTTCCCTACTGTGATGGGAACCTCCATTACTACCAACATTACTGGGTGTCTTGTTAGAGGGCAAATCCTGATCAGAACCCTCCCTACCTCCCTCAAGGAGATCCCCTGAGTCAGATTGGGAACCTTCTATTAACCTCTCATTTGAAGTGCCTGCTTGGGACTCATCATTCACAATAAGCACTTTAAATAGAAATTCTTTGGTAGAGTTCTTTCCTATCACTAAACCTCTCTCGAAGCAGAGACTCCTTAGGCTCTTGTAATTCAAATTGTCATAAGTTGTATTGACCATTTTAAGAGCTGACTCTACTTCAGACATGATAGTAAAAGGTTTAGAAATAGTCAGAAGGAAGAAAAAGTTTCAGAACTTTTTAAAGAACAGAGAAAAAACTTTTTCTAACTTTTTAGAAACTTTAGAAGTTTTAGAATACTTTTCAGAACTTTGTAAAAAGTTTAAGAGGAGAAAAGCAAAACTTTTTTGTTAGGTGTATATACACTAAACTGTTTTGTATAGTATTCTCTTATGAAAAGTACACAATGACAAAGTGGTAAGTAGTTACAAGTACTTATCCCACCGCTGCACAACCAATGTAGGAGGCTGGCCTGGCTTGAAGTGGGAACCAGAGGTACTTACACCTTGTGCCAGGTCCAGTTATCCCTTATTAGTGTAGAAGAGGTGTTTCTAGCAGCTCAGGCTGATAGAAGGTAGCTATGGCAAAGCAGCTTAGGCTGAACTAGGAGACATGTAAAGCTCCTACTATACCACTGGTGTCATATGCACAACATCATAAGAAAACACAATACACAGAAGTAATAAAAATAAAGGTACTTTATTTTTATGACAATATGCCAAAAGTATCTCAGTGAGTACCCTCAGTATGAGGATAAGTTATATACAAAGGATATATGTACACAAATCAAAATTAGGTAAGTAATAGCAAGAAAAGTAATGCAAACAGTGTAGAATTACAATAGAATGCAATAGGAGCACATAGGTATAGGGGCAACACAAACCATATACTCCAAAAGTGGAATGCGAACCACGAATGGACCCCAAACCTATGTGAGCTTGTAGAAGGTCGCTGGGACTGTAAGAAAACAGTGAGGGTTAGAAAAATAGCCCACCCCAAGACCCTGAAAGGTAGGTGTAAATTGCACCTACTACTCCCAGATAGCACAGAAGTCGTGATAGGGGGATTCTGCAGGAAGAACTAACACCAGCAATGCAACAACAGTGGATTTCTGGACCTGAGTACCTGTAATACAAGGGGACCAAGCCCAATAGTCGCGACAGTGTCGAGAGTGGGCAGGAGCCCAGGAAATGCCAGATGAGGGTGCAAGGAAGCTGCCACCGGTTGGAAGAAGCTTGAAGTTCTGCAAGAAAGAAGAGAGCTAGGGACTTCTCCTTTGGAAGAAGGATGTCCCACGTCTCGATGAAGCTTGCAGATGTGTTCCCATGCAGAAAGACCACAAACAAGCCTTGCTAGCTGCAAGGGTCGCGGTAGAGGTTTTTGGGTGCTACTGTGGCCCAGGAGGGACCAAGATGTTGCCACTTGGAGGAAGAGAGAGAGGGGGCGCCCAGCAACTCAGGGAGCCCTCACAGAAGCAGGCAGCACCTGCCGAAGTACCTGAACAGGCACTTGGAAGGAAAGTGAACCGGAGTCCACCCGAAGTCACAAAAGGGAGTCCCACGACGCCGGAGGACAACTCAGAAGGTTGTGCACTGCAGGAAAGAGTGTCGGGGACCCAGGCTTGGATGTGCATAAAGGAAATCCTGGAAGAGTGCACAGGAGCTGGAGCAGCTGCAAATCACGCGGTACCCAGCAATGCAGTCTAGCGTGGGGAGGCAAGGACTTACCTCCACCAAACTTGGACTGAAGAGTCACTGGACTGTGGGAGTCACTTGGACAGAGTTGCTGAGTTCCAGGGAACACGCTCGCCGTGCTGAGAGGGGACCCAGAGGACCAGTGATGCAGTCTTTTGGCGCCTGCGGTTGCAGGGGGAAGATTCCATCGAACCACAGGAGATTTCCTCAGAGCTCCTGGTGCAGAGAAGAGGCAGGTTACCCCCAGAGCATGCACCACCTGGAAAAAGTTGAGAAAGCTGGCAGGATGAGGCGATACGAGGTTGCTAGTAGTCATCTTGCTACTTTGTTGCGGTTTTGCAGGCGTCCTGAGCAGCCAGCGGTCGATCCTTTGGTAGAAGGTGAAGAGGGAGATGCAGAGGAACTCTGATGAGCTCTTGCATTCGTTATTTAAAGAATTCCCCAAAGCAGAGACCCTAAATAGCCAGAAAAGGAAGTTTGGCTACCAAGGAAGGAGGATTGGCTACCAAGAGAGATAAGAGCCTATCAGAAGGAGCCTCTGACGTCACCTGCTGGCACTGGCCACTCAGAGCAGTCCAGTGTGCCACCAACACCTCTGTTTCCAAGATGGCAGAGGTCTGGGACACACTGGAGGAGCTCTGGGCACCTCCCCTGGGAGGTGCAGGTGAGGGGAGTGGTTACTCCCCTTTCCTTTGTCCAGTTTCGCACCGGAGCAGGGCTGAGGGATCCCTAAACCGGTGAAGACTGGCTTAAGCAGGGATGGCACCATCTGTGCCCATCAAAGCATTTCCAGAGGCGGGGGAGGCTACTCCTCCCCAGCCCTGACACCTATTTCCAAAGGGAGAGGGTGTTTCACCCTCTCTCAGAGGAAATCCTTTATTCTGCCTTGCTGGGCCAGGGCTGTCTGGACCCCAGGAGGGCAGAAACCTGTCTGAGGGGTTGGCAGCGGCAGCAGCTGCAGTGGAGACCCCAGAAAAGCACTTTGGCAGTACCCGGGATCTGTGCTTGAGACCCGGGGGATAATGGAATTGTCCCCCCAATGCCAGAATGGCATTGAGGTGACAATTCCATGGTCTTAGACATGTTACATGGCCATGTTCGGAGTTACCATTGTGACGCTATACATAGGTAGTGAAATGGTGTCCCCGCACTCACAAAGTCTGGGGAATTTGCCCTGAACGATGTGGGGGCACCTTGACTAGTGCCAGGGTGCCCACACACTAAGTAACTTTGCACCCAACCTTCACCAGGTGAAGGTTAGACATATAGGTGACTTATAACTTACTTAAGTGCAGTGGTAAATGGCTGTGAAATAACGTAGACGTTATTTCACTCAGGCTGCACTGCAGGCCTGTGTAAGAATTGTCAGAGCTCCCTATGGAACCCCAATACCCTGGGTACCTCAGTACCATATACTAGGGAATTATATGGGTGTACCAGTATGCTAATGTAAATTGGTAAATTTAGTCACTAGCCTGTTAGTTACAAATTTGGAAAGCAGAAAGAGCATAACCACTGAGGTTCTGGTTAGCAGAGCCTCAGTGAGACAGTTAGGCATCACACAGGGAACACATACAGGGCACATACTTATGAGCACTGGGGCCCTGCCTGACAGGGTCCCAGTGACACATAGACTAAAACAACATATACAACATATATACAATGAAGAGTCTTCATTGTCTAAGTGGAAATATCTGGAGAGTCCATCTGCATTGACTAAAACAACATATATACAGTGAAATATGGGGGTAACATGCCAGGCAAGATGGTACTTTCCTACAACACGGAATAAGAAAGCATCAAGGAGTAATAAAGATGTTTCTTCTTGTTCTGCTGCTGTCAGGTAAGTGAACCACTGTGGGGAAAACCCAGGTTTACAAATCTTTGTAAATCTAGGGTTCGCATCAATATATATGGCAGATGCATGGAAATGCCCATTCTCCACCCTTGTAACACCTACTGAACAAGGAGTAACACCAGGCAGCACTATGCACTTTGTTGCATTACTTTGTACTTACTAAACCAAGCAAAGCCATCCAAATCGACTTTGTGTGGCATAGTTATTGCCAAAAAGGACCAGCCATGATGCAAACTCTTAGTAAATCTGGGCCCTAGTCTCACCTGATCCCCATGGCCTCTGGATCTGACTTACTAAAGGATCCCTTGGCTGGATTATAGACATGGTTGAGTAGGCGCTTGGCTTGAGTGAATATTGGCTTTATCCTTCTTTAGCTCCTAAAGTGCCCCTAAAATTGTGTCATCAATATATTGGAACACTATGTTAAGCGCTTGGGTTACTGCCGGTCCAACAGATAGTCTATCAGATAAGTTCTTATTGGTTAAGTCTGATTTCCAAGTTGTAGAATTTATGGACCCTATTTCTCCTTTGTACACTTGGTCATTGTTCATAAAAATCATGTTGGAGATCCTTCCACTTGCAAGTTTTACCTTCACATGGTCTAAAGAGAGCATCCAAAGTAAGTTATGTGCCAGATTGAAAAAAACGAAGAGCACTTTTTATTTTTCTGTAAAGCATATAGGAAACAAGATGCTCGTAGGGTCGCTGCACTCTGTCGCATCCTGGGTATTAAAGACCAACACCATGCTTTAAGAGTATGTAAGACAGAAACTAGAAGCTGGATTGTGTCTCCTGTCAGAATTTTTGCAATCAATCTGGCACCTTAGAGCAAAAGGGTGACTGTTGGAACATGCTTTTTAAATGTAGTACAAACTAGTACTTTGCAGCAGCAGTGTTGGTGATTTTTAGCTATCTATGGTGTTCTGTGTTCCATGCTTTAAATTACCTGCAATTAATTTGGCATTTTACAGTTAATACAAAAGGTTTCAGACTGAACATGTCTTTGGACTCAACAAAAAAGCACATTGCACTTTTGTATACTTTTAATGCAACTGTTATTATACTGTATGATTTACTGAATTGTATACGATAATATCTGTACTTAAGATTTGTGTTTATTTATAGCACACTGTGCCTTATGTTCTAAAGCTTTTTGTAATCAACATGGCTTTTAGAGCTGATATAAAAGGGTGACTTTGTTAGAATATGATTTTTAGACTTAATACAAAAGCACATTGCACAATACATGTTTTATTACATTGTATTTACCTTTAGGATAGTTTATTTTAAGTCCTTGTTCGAACCACTGAATGTATTACTTGGACTGAAGATTCCCCTGTTACTCAGTTAGCACAGGGGACCCATTCATGAGGGTTTTGCTGACTGGCATGAGTTTTATATAGTATACCTGCTTGCATGTAGACAACATTGTGAATCTGGATGAGTGTGGTTATGTAACAATCCTTTCTGTGAAGTTTTATGTGAATTTTCTATGGTTATGATTAACAGAAATAAAGTTTTTTTAATCGAATCGACTCGACTTACAGGGAACCTTGCAGCAAAACTGTCCGTAATTGCTACTCATAGGAGACACAGGGCTAGATGTAGCACGCCGTTTGCATGGCGCAAACTGCGAAAAACGCAGTTTGCGCCATGCAATCGGCCTCACGCGATGCACATTCCCAAATTTTTGGGAATGCGACTCGCAAATAGGAAGGGGTGTTCCCTTCCTATTTGCGACTCACATCGCAATTCAGAGTTGCTTTGTGACCGCGAATGCGGTCGCAAACCAACTCGCAGTTACCACCAGTGTCACACTGGTGGTAACACATTCGCAAAAGGGAAGGGGTCCCCATGGGACCCCTTCCCCTTTGTGAATGTCGATAAAAAATTTTTTTCAGAGCAGGCAGTGGTCCTATGGACCACTGCCTACTCTGAAAAAAACGAAACCAAATGGTTTCGGTTTATTTTTTATTTTGCAACTCGTTTTCCTTTAATGAAAACGGGCTGCAAAATGAAAAAAAAAACTGCCTTATTTATAAAGCAGTCACAGACATGGAGGTCTGCTTACTACAGCAGGCCACCATCCCTGTGAGTGCATTGACTCGCTATGGGGTCGCAAAATGCGACCCACCTCATGAATATTGATGAGGTGGGTCTTTGCGACCCCATAGCGAGTCGCAAAAGGTGTCTGCGACACCATTCTGCATCCGTTTTTGCGACTTGCAAATTGCGAGTCGCAAAAACTGATTTTTCTACATCTGGCCCACAGTCTCTTGCTAGATGCCCGACCACAAGAGAAGAAAGATTCTTTTGGAAGGCTCTGCCAAGAAAACGAAATGGAATGCACAATCAACCACAAGAGAAAGCCCCAGAGGCCCAAGATCTGACTCCAAAGGAAATAATGCAGGCACAGAATGCACCTAAACACCACCAGGTAACAAAGCCATTGAACAAAATGCATAGGAGTAATCAGTCGAGCGAATGAGTGAGCCAGTACTCTATTGCTAATAATGCAAGACGAACTCTGTGTGGGAGATATATAACCATATGGATGCCATAGTGATCACACTTTCATAAAACATACTTACTGAAATACTGACAGGGAAACAACAGAATGAGATTACAAACAACCAGGGGCTACAGGTACAAGACTTAAGGGTTGATTTAATTCTTGGTGGGCAAAGTATTTAGCGTTGCCATGGTGGAGTACCTTACGTACTCTAATTAGAGAGGGCAGACACATGGCCAAATCTCTGACAACCCTTCTCCATTGGGCCGACAGAGGTGTGTGCAGCTGGTGGAGACAATCATGTACAAACCGAGACCCATATTTAAAATCCACAGAGCAAAGCAGTGTAGGCCCTAGACAGCCGCACTGGTGTGTGGTAATCCCAAGTTGCTGGAGCCCGCTCAACCCCCTTGGTTCCACTGCTGGCAAAACCATCCTTTTCCAAATAAATAAACCCACATGGAGGGAACTCACACAGTAGTCCCAAACTTAATTATTCATGTATTCATAGGTTATGATTAATTTGGCGTTCCTTTTAAAATTCATTACAAGACGGTAGCCATAGTGTGATGTCCAAATTCCTTTATTTGAAATCTTCATACAAAACAACCCAGCCCAGCCAGCGCATTTCATCCCAGACGGACTTCATCAGGGCTGAATATAGACATATAAAATACACTTAAAAACATAAGTAACACGTCTTATTGGCGTGTAGACATCGCCTCCTACTATAGCACTGATCAGTATTACATTTACCACTACCACTCCCACTACCCAGTCCCATTATTTAAACATGAAAAACCCTAAGTGGTATTGATTTTCCTCATTGCTCGTAAATCAACATAATAACATCTTTCTCTTTATTACTGTTCCAAAAATATTGCCATGGTAATAAACTCATATCATAGGTATCAAAAGTTTGCACTCCCTTTCTATTACTCCTCTGAATTCCTCTCTTCCTTTTCCTACAAGTTCGTCAAATATGCCCAGGCAATGAGTCTAATGCCCACAGGTAAGTGTCCATCCCATGTGGCTTCTAAAAAGGATAAAGCAACCCCATCACTAATCCACCCACATGCAATTCATACTCAAAATACAGATGAACCAAACCCATCAATGAAACATTTCCTGCCCATATAGCCACAGTCATACCATTGTCCCCAGAAACAATATTAACAAGAGACCAAACATCACATCCTCATTAACCCAATGTCACCACAGTCATAATCCCACAAGCATATCTAATCTTACACCATGAACCAAGCAAACAAGTTTTCCCTAAACTGACTCAATCGTATACCAATTCACATCTTCCAAACAAAAAACATAACCAAGACTCCGCTTTTAACACCAATTACGCCTCATATTGTATCAACACCAGCCTGTAACTGTGACTCCATTCTACCAAGCAATACTGGTTGTAAACAGGTTTGTCCTAATCCCTTCCTAGATGCAACCCCTCATTTAAGGAAACCATTGTCCAATCAAAATACTCAATATCTCAAACCCATTAATCAGCTTCACTTTCTACAACAGGTAATGTTTTTCATACCCTGCAATGTGATAGGGCAATCCAAAAAAACAATTATTTCATTCCACATATAGGCCCTCATTACAACCTTGGCAACCACCGGGCGGCTGCCAATGCAGCCGCACTCCAGCTGGGTCTATTATGAGATCCCCACCGGCCCAGCAGGGATCTCGGCCGCAACACGGGATCCGGCTCCAAATGGAGCCGGCGGTGTTGCGGCTGTGCGACGGGTGCAGTTGCACACGTCACGCCTTTCACTGTCTGCATAGCAGACAGTCAAAAGCTCCATGGGGCCCCCAGGGGCCCCACGACTCCCCTTTCCGCCAGCCTTTTCATGGCGGTTCTTAATGCCATGAAAAGGCTGGCGGGAGGGGGACTCATAATCCCCTGAGCAGCTCTGCAAGCAGCGCTGCCCTGGGGGATTTAAACCGCCGAGACCAACTGCGGCGCTTTCGCCGTGGTCGTAATTCCCCTGGAAGCACCGCCAGCTTGTCGGCGGTGCTTCCTCCCCCACAGTCTTGATTCACTCTATTATTCCCCATTTGATAGGAGTAAACCTTTAGCCAATCCCGGTATCCATACTCAGGTATTATCGAGTCTGACTAGTTACTCACATGCTCATCCCAGGTGCGAGTCTTCATTGAAGGAAACTATTGTCCAATCGAAATACTTCAAATCTCAAAACCACCAATGAGTTTCACTCTCTACAACAGGTGATGTTTTTTATACCTGCAATGTGATAGGGCAATCCAAACAACCAATTATTTCATTCCACATGTACTCCTGATTCACTCTAATCAGTTGATAGGAGCAAACTTTTAGCCGATCCGGGTATCCATTCTCAGGTATCATCCACTCCAGCAAGTTAGTCATAATCTCATTGCAGGCTCCAGTTCTCATTGGAGGAAAACATTAGCCAACCAAAGAACACCATTTATTGTGCTATTTACATAACATTAATTCACTTCATAAGTCTCAATGTACTAGGGGAAAGCGAACCACCAAAACGGGTGTCTAAAATTCAAAATAACTCAATCACATCAGGCCACCATTAATCAGACTCAGTTCATAGAACTAATTCCCTTCACAGGTTTCTGTGTAATTGGAGCAAACAGACCACCTATCCTGGTGTGCAAAATCAGAAAATACCCAATCAGGTGGGTGTATTTTAATCTCATCCTATATACCAATCCAGGAGACCATTAGCTGATACAATTGCTGTATGTCTTGAAACTGCCAATCACAAAAATTCCCATAGCCGGTGATGGAGTATGTTAAACAAAACCACCAATTATTTCACTCAGTAAAAGCATATCATTATATTGGAAGCAGACTCTCAATCAGTCATAGTATTCAAAATATGACATCACAAAATCAAATAGCAGCAATCCACATCCTCTCAGTAAACAAAAATGCCCATGTTAAATTATCAAATTAATATAATGCCTACCATCCCTAATGAAAAAGCAAACCCTATGAATTTAAAAACTATTTATCTCAATAAGATCAAAGCAATAACTCCACCCAACATGAATTCCAAAATCCAAAAAACAATAGATGAATACCATCTGGGGAATTCCTCATGTTTAAAAAATGGGCCGGGGAGCGGAACTGTGGTGTTGTTTTTAAGCATATTTTTATATGTTCATTTTCAGACCTGTTGAAGTCCATCTGGCATGAAACACGTTGGCTGGGCTGAGTTTGACATTACACTATGGCTCCCCTCTTGTAATGGGTTTTAAAACAAGCGTCAAATTAATAGTAACCTACGGATACAGGAATAATTAACTTTGGGACTACCGTGTGTGTTCCCCCATGTGAGTATATTTATAAGGCCCATACTTATTAATATTTCACGCAATGCAATAAGCCACCTGGCAGCGCTGTGTGAAAGGGGGAGGGCAGAAATACACCATATTTAGCATCATACAGCATATTCCTCCTCTCTGCCTGCGCTGGCACACAAACTGCTGCCTAGCGCCAATGCAGATACCCTGGCACCATGGTGCCAGGGCCCCTGCATTGTAGACAGGACTGTTTTTGTGCATGAAGGGCAACAATCCTCAGAGGCATTTTCCTTTTTCTAAGTGTGCTGTAGAATGTGAAATAAATGAGAATGAGAAATAAAGATATTTCTGCTCGCTGTGCCTCTGATGTGGAGACGCATAATTCTGATGCATTCCTAGGCCTATTAGTGTTGGTAAATTAGGGAAAGGTTGGGCTTTAGACATCCCCAGGAATACTTTACTGTGAGGATTTGGATTTATGTGATTGGGGTACTTCTTCCTATAGTGTGAACCTTCTTTCTCCCATCACAAGTAGATTAGGTTTTAGTTTTTCGGTCCTAAATAATTGTCCCTGATCGATAATGACATTTGAGGCAAGAAACGTGTCCACCTTTACACACACTAATTTATGAGCTGTATGGGCCTGTTATCTCCACATTCAGCCACCCATTGCTTTTTAATCAGAACAAGAGATTAAAACTTATTGGGTATCTCTTGGCTATTTTTAATCCACTATTCACATTACACCAATCTACACCTAGAGCACCTCCACCCTACACTTCACATCAGCATCTCGTGCTCAAAAGACCTCCGGCAAAGAGCCCCCTTGAGGGACCTATTGGGCATTGTAGCTCCAGCCCAACGAGGAACTCCCCAATGATGAAGCATGACACCTACCTGGGTTTGTGAGGACTCTTGCTTCTGAGCAATCAGATCCCCTAATCTGTTGCCTCAGTTCCCCCTGCCTAGCTTTTATTCCCTCTCTTTTTCTTCTTCCTCTCCCTTTCTATGAACAACATACCTTTTGTATTACATCTGGGGATGTGTCAGAATGTGGCTTGGTATATCTCTTTTAGGTTTTGTGTCATCCTTGTATCCCGTTGCGTGGTGCAAGGGTAACACAAAACCTTGATAAATATGGGCCTGATGGTACGCACAACTCTAAATGAGGCAGGCACACCTTTAGGTTGGTGGAGAGGATATTACGTTGCCAATGCAATGGAGTAGCCCTTCTGCCAATTTATAAATCAGGACCTTAGACACTAAATTAGACAGATTTGATGCACAAGGTAGAGAACTGAAACAGAGTTTCTGAGACAGATGATGGCCAGGAATAAATAAATAACAAAATACCTACTGCGTCCAATGGACTGAAGAAACTTAAATCCAAACAGGAAGAGTGCTAGAATCACATCAGAAGAGCCAGTTTTATAGGGATCCGGAGTACAAGGAAAAGGAGTCATAGGTGGCTGCGATAATCAATAATGTAATTAAAAAACATGCTAGTGGGATGTAAGCATGATCTCATCATACATGGAGGTCTTCATGTACCCTTTACACCACGCAACCCTGGCTCCTGGCCTAGAACGGTTCCTATTAATTTTGGAGACTACAGAATAGAGGAACAAATATTGACTAAAGCGATCCAAGAAAAATATTTTAAAAAGAAAATAAATGTGATGTGCAAATCTATCTTGACATGTCATTTCAACCCTCAAGCCGCAGGTGGGAGCTGAAACAATTAATTCCAGAGATCAAAGGAATTGGTGCACAAGTGATGCTAGTAGAGACAGCTAAAGTTAAAGAGTTAGCACAAGGAAACTTTCAGATATTTACTGAGGCAAGAGTTAGCAAAAGCATTGTACTGAGCTATAAAATGAGGACAGCAAAAAGGGACACGCCGGCAAATGAAAAGCCCTATAATACAGAAAAAACAAGCCAGCACAAAGACTTTACTAGAATCACCTATCATACATAGTACAGAATTGTGAATTTCTGTACACAACAGAGCTTCCTTGGTCATTTCTACATACCTATCTACACACTTTTTGAACCCAACTCCTAGGACACATTGGCCCTCATTAAGAGCTGGACCGCCTGTGCAGCCTGAACCCCGCCGGGTCTAATAGGACTTCACCGCAAAGCCAGCGGACGGAAACAGTGTTTCCTCCCACCGGCCCTGCGGTGAACAGGGCCTTAACATTGACACCGGCTCCTAATGGAACTGGTGCCCGTCGTGCATTCCACTGCCAGTAATTCGGGCAGTGGAATGTGCGATGGGGTGTGCATGGGGGCCCTCGCACGGCCCATGCCAAGCGCATGGGCAGTCCAGGGCCCCCCCACAGCCCCGAGTCCCCCATTCCACCAGCCTTTCCATGGAGGTGTGAACCGCCATGGAAAGGCTGGCGGATGGGGACTCCTAATCCCCATGGCGGCTCTGCAAGCAGCGCTGCCCTGGAGGATGTGAAACCAACGGGACCCACAAGCTACCGGCTTGCGGCAGCCTGGCGGTATCTGTGGTCCAACCGTGGCAGCTCCGCCACGGTCATAATGTGGGTGTCCTACCGCCATCATGTTGGTTGTGGGACCGCCAGACTCGTAATGACCACCGTAATCTTCTTCCTGCATACTTGTTTATTTTATACTTATGTATGTTTATATGTGCACTTATAAAGCACAGGCCTAGCCACCAAGCACAGCAACGCTGGGAAGAGTGTGGTGAGGGGACGCAGGAAGCAAAACAAGTGTTGTTTATCTTATTAATAGGTTTCTGCGTTACTCCAACTAATATGTCCTGAACACGGGGGTGCAGTAGCTGTCATTGCCTGCAACCATTCCTACATGCTTTATCTACTTCTTTGCATAAATTCTCCACCATCCTTCCACACTTACTAAATACTACATGGGTTCAACATTTCTGCACACTTTCTCAACTTCTCTTCATACTTTCGAAATTTCCATGTACGCTCCCAAATCTTCTCGACATGTATTATCTTATGTGCACTCCCGAAGCATTTCTGCACATTCAGAATTTCCCTACACACTTTTAGAATGTCGGTGTACACTTCCAAAATGTCTCTCCTATTTTCCAGAATTTTGCTGTGCACTTAAGATACCTCATGGGTTAAGTGCTTGCTGCTGACAACTATTTGTCACCTACAAGCCAGATGTTTGAATTACCAGTTAATGGCTTTAGTAACATTTATAGGTGTAAAAACACCTGTTATTGTAATTAGACCTGGATGAAATTTAAATTATGCTGAATTAATTCATGTAATTTGGGAATTTCACATTAAACTTGTTACACTGAAATTCCCAAAATTACGCCACTTCACGTAATTATGGCCCTCATTATAACATTGGCGGTAAAAACCGCCTACCACCGAGGCGACCGCCGCCAAAAGACCGTCGCTGTGGCTACCATCCATCCGCCATAATATGACCAGCCGAATTTCCGCCACCAGAAGGGCGGTAATCCGGCTGTGGCCATACTGGCGAATTGCAGTAGACCGTTGCCAGCCGTATTATGAAAAATAATACGGCCTGGCAGTGTTCTGCTGGCGGGCACTGTTAGCGGTAGCAGAGCCCCGTCCCGTCTCCTGCCGGAAGACCTCCTGGATCCAGGTCAGTTGGGTCTCCGACAGGGGAGGGAGGTGGGGGGATGTTGTGTGTGTGGGGGTGTGTGTGTGCATGTATGTGTGAGTGTGTGCTGAATGCGGGTGTGTGTTTAGTGTTGATTGCGTGCATGAATGTATGAAAGTGTGAGTGCTTGTATGTATGGAAATAGGAATGCATGTCTGCGTACTTGTTTTTAAGTGTGTGCGGATGTGCGTGTGAATGGATGAATGCATGCATGTATATATGTGTGAATGAGTGTGTGTCTGCACGTGTGTGTGTGATTGGAGGGCATGAATGTAGGGAGTTTGGGGGTGTTTGGAGAGGTTGGGGGGGTGGGGGCCTCCTATCAGTGACAGGGAAGGAATTCGCTATCACTGATAGGGCCTACGTCACGGTAACGCCACTAAAACCATGGTGGTAGGCAGGGTCATAATCCTGCAGGCGGCACAGTGGTGGCCCCGGGCTGGAGATGGTTATCTCCAGCCCAGCGGCTGCTACCGCCATGGCGGTAGGAGTGGTACATTGGCGGGTTGGCTTCAGCCAACACGCCAAAGTCATAATGTGGCGGTAAGTACCGCCAGCCTGTTGGTGGTACTACTGCCATATTAACGCCGACCGCCGGGGTCATAATGACCCCCTATATGCCTTAACTGTGAAACACGCCATTCATGGTAAACATTTACTGCGAACGCACACAAAGAACATAACACAAGTGGCTGGTGTTCTCTGTGGTTATAATAAAGGCATTGTGGAGGTTAGGCTCACAAATGTTCCATAATGAGATGATAGGTTGAGCATAAAGGTTTATTGGCCACAGTCTGCACAGCTCCTGGTCTACAACTGACCACTTCACAATACAGATAATTGAGGCTGCATTCTACATTCCATATTCTAATAGACAGGAATGCAGAATGCTGATAGTAGAATAAATCACAACATCCCCACTTACAAAAATACAACAAATAGTTCATGCATTTAAACAAAGTAACAAATCTGTAATGCAGTGCACATTATCATTAACTAAACACTAACTATTCTATAATACACACTTCATAAAACACATTTCTTTTTAAAACTAGAAAAATAATAAATAAAAATGAACTTGTGAACAATGTTGCCCAAACCTTGCAATCTATCTTACATCACAATACCTCAAGGGCTTGGTTATTGTCTGTAAACTCTTATGTGGCGCTGGCTGGCTTGGTTGGATTGTCTTCTCCTCAGTCACCCTAGGCTCATTTACTTGCGACTCGCTATCATCTAGTACAGGACAAGCAACCTTGACTACTCTGCTTTTCTTCTACACTCATGTTGTTTTATTCATACTGCATTTTTGGTCACAGCATCAACTTTTTCAGGGGATCTGAATTTTGAGATACCTTTGACCACATGGGTTGGATATTTGACTCTAATCCAATCTCACACATTAATTTCACATCTAGCCATCTTCACCTTGTGCCTAGCATCATACTCCTCTTTCATTTTTTGTTGATATGCTTCAACACGAGGTAGCATAATCTTGTCCACACAGAATACTCGATCAGTGCCAGGTTGTAACTCTCTTAACCACGCAGGGCACATCTTGGATGAAGGAACGGGTCTTCTCATAATCTCAAAATGACTAAGACCTGTGACAGCATTTGGACATGTTCAGTGAGACCACAACATACTTTCAATCACCTCATTCAATTCAGTTTTACTCTAAATAGCCCACTGAATACATTCCATCAATGTTCACTTCATTTTTTACAAGGCCATTTGCTTCTGGGTGATAAAGTGCTATGCGTGTAAGAATTATAGCATTCTTGTCCAAAAAAGTCCTTAATTTCTCTTGATGCAGACTACACACCATTATCAAACACAATCTCTTTTGGCACTCCTTCTCTTAGGAACACATTTTAAAGAATGTTTATGACTCTGCCAGTGTTTGGTTCCTCCATGAAATCTACCTCCCATCATTTACTGTAATCATCAACCACTACCATGGCAAACTTGGATTTACATGGTAAGTTTTTGACTGGACCAATGAAATCTATCGCTAATTTCAGCCGTGGTCCACACGGTAAAACACACAGCTGCAATGGTACTGCTTCTGTTTTCAACTCTTTGTCACTTGTAGCACAGATAACACAAGCCTTATTGCTTGCCACCTTTTCTGTGTCCATACCTGGCCACCAGTATCTGTCCTTAATTTTCCTTTTTGTGATGGCCTGGCCCAAATGCCCTCCATGGCCATAATCTATTATTTTTTCCCTTAGAGCAGTCAGGGGAAAAGAAACGAGTCCCCTCACATCAACATTTCACCTTCTTCAACCAGTAATTCATGTGCAACTTTAAAAGTTAGGTTGTATATCTTTAGGTAATCCTTTCTCTTTTGGCCACCCTTCTCTCACATATTCTTTATTAGTTGCAAGAATGTGATCTTGTGACATTTTCTATACCCACTCATTCTCTGATAATGCCTTGTCGTGACACCCATCAATCACAGCAACCAAACGTTCTTCATCGTTTTCCTCCTCACAACACCTTGATTCTTCCTGCCCTTTACTAGGAGCTGGTGGTAAATAATCAACTCTCATATTTTTTCCACCAGGAATGTATTCAATGTCAAAATTAAACTGTAACAATTTAGAACATAATCTAGCTAACCTCGTCTTTCATCACCATGACTCTCAAAATGTTAATCAAAAGATTGTGATCTGTCTTAAGGGTAAACTTTCTTCCCCATATGAAGCATTTGAATCTCAAGCCAAAAGTTATTTCTCTATTACTGGGAACATTTCTTCATCATCTTTCAATGGTCTAGATGCAAATCCTACTGTTTTTTAATATCCATTTATTGTTTTGTGAGCAAGAGTGGCCCCTAAACCTCTGGTGTCTTCCATAATAATGCATTTGCCATCAGGGTCAAATGGACATAACATTCCGGCTGAAATGGTGTCTTGTTTTAGTGCAGAAAACTCACCCTGTCATTGTTCACTCCACAAAAAACATTCTTATTCAAAAATTCCTTGAGATATACTGTTTATGCAGCTAAATCTTTCATAAACTTAGCATAGAACTTACATGGGCTTAAAAATGCTGCTGCTTGTTCTTTGCTCCACTCTTTTATCTGAAATAACATGACCCAGGTACTCTATACTGTTTTTTTGATAACTCACATTATTTATACATTTGCTACAATTAGAAACGCATCCAGTCCTTTAAGAACTATGTTGATGTACTCATCACGACTTTGAAGGTTTTCACCTGAAATTAAAATATTGTCCTGAAACGTCACCACACCATCAATTCCTTTCAATGCCTCCTCCAAAGTGCGCTGAAAAACGGATGCTGCAGATGCCAATCCAAAAGGCATCCTTTTGAATTGGAAAGTGTCCATCGGTGAAACAAATGCCGTAAATGTTTGAATGAGTCATGGAGTTCAATTTGGTGATGCACATTGGCTAAACCAATTTTGCTGGAAACTTTGGTACCTGCAAATGTAGTGACAATATCATCTATGCATGGAACAGGGTGGGAATCAATCCAAGCAACCTTATTGAGGCTTCTCAAGTCCACACAGACCCACAATTGGCCATTTTTTATCTGGCAATTTCCAATGGTGGCAACCAAAGAGTAGACACTACAGGTTCAATCACTCCATTAATGTACATGTTCCCAAGAATCTCTGCTAGATTGTGGCGTACGCTGAACGGCACATTTCTTAGTTTGTGTTTAAAAGGAGAAGTTCCTTCTTGAACTTTGATTCTGTGCTTGAAACCCTTCACTTTCCCTAGTTTATCACTGAACACATTTTTATACATAGCTTCCCATTTGTTGTGTTGGTGTGTGTTGGCCACAGTCTTCACAGCTCCTGGTCAGCAACTGATCACTTCAGAACCTTCGCAATACAGATAACTGAGGCTGCATTCTACATTCTGTATTCTAATAAACAAGAATGCGGCGTGCAGATAGTACAATACATCACCACAGGCATCCTTGCACCAAACATTCACCTGAGGACACAGTTCATGCTAATGAAATGACCAATTTGCATTTCATGCAATTATGCATAAGTTTCCGTAATTTTGCTGAAATTTCAAGTAATTATGCGAAAGCAAATTATGTAAAATGTTGCACAAATTTTGCCCATCCCCTAATTATTATGTTTGAAATAGTACATTTGTAGTAGCCAGTTCTATGTAAAACTATATTGTCTTCTTTTTCTTTTCTTCTTCTTATGATGATCATGATGATGAAGATAATGATTATGATGGTGATGATGATGACTAATGTTATTATCGGTAGTAGTAATAATATTAGCATTGACGTTATTATTTCCATATTCTACACTCCGCCAGAGCAGAGTAGGACTGGCCTATAAGGCAATCATGCTTTGCCCGATGGGCTGGTCTAACACATCAGTGTGTGGGACGGTTTCTTAGAAGTTTTGGGCTGGTTTTGTGGCCAGGTGGGCCGCTTTTACTGGTGATTTCTCTAATATTGCTACTTTTTTTAGCTATCTGCTTCGCTAATGGAACCACTTTTATTTTGGTGCCCAATCCTATTTTATTTTTGTCCAGTCCAACCCTGCTCCAAAGTGTCTATGTGCACTATACTGCAAACATTGGAGAAATTCTCTGGGCACCTCAAAAACTAACCTGCAGGATTTCAGATATTTTTTTGCACCAGCAGAACTTTTTATGCTTATAGAAATTCATTACACCCTTCCAGGATTTCTTTTCAGTTTTGTTAGGTTTCATTATGTAATGCTATGTTGGGTTATGTATACAGCATGTGACTACCACCTGTGGCTTCTAAGCCCTAATGCTGTAATTAACACTTGTGAACCTTGGACTGTGATTTTCTAGATAAAGGACAAAGGCATTTATTTAGAGATTGTCATGGAGGGTAATCTTTCACAAAAGTGGTAAAGTACCCTGTCCACCAAATTCATGGTTCTTGACCTTTAATTGCAGCATATTTCTCCTGGTGGAGCCTCAGCAGGCTCTGCCAGCGGAAAGCTTTGTCCAACCTGCTGTTTTGGACCACCAGGGAGGAAATATGATTGATGAACCCCACAGACCAGCAACAACAGCCATAGTGTCAGGGTGATTTGTTTTCTGTTGTTCAAGAAACACCACCCATGTTGGGCGTTTCAGTGCTTGCAGAGGACCCACTGTGATGGCAACTCCTCATAAAGTACAACAATCGCTGCCTGCTTGGCGGGCAATTATAAACATAGTGGGATGTACTCTGTCATGGCACCAAAGTACATCCCTCTGCTCACTTGGTGGAACAGAGTATAGCTCACCAAAGTTTAAATAAGCCCCAATGTCTTCGCTGCTTGCAAAGCATGCAATAGATTAGGGTAGGAAATATGGAATTGGGCAAGCTGCTTCACAGTTTGGTTGCCTGCACCAAGAATGGCCTTCCTGCTTGCCAGACACTCTAGAACAATAAAGGATGACCAGCGGTCATGGGCCAAACATGTTGAACAATGTAAAGGTACATACTGCTTAAATCATACTTGTTAGGAATGATGCCGTTATTAAACTCAGTAACTTTTTCCCTAAGCAAAGAATTTTGAATTGAATCAACATATAGAGTGGTAGCCAAATAGGGTGTAGCATAATATATACATATGGCTACTGAGCAAGCAACAGTTATTTGAGTTTCCTGGCTATCATTCAGGTCTTGGGCAGCCATGGGTGATAGAGTGCACCTGAAAGTAAGAACAGCCGCTCTAAAATAGTTGGTAAAGGTTTGCAATCTACCCAAAAATTCTGGTTGAGATCGAAAACATCAACACACATTCTTTTCTTCGCTCCTCCATCCTTTGCCACTAGCACCACTGGTGCCAACCACTCAGAGGCTTCAATCTCTTCAATGTCATGTAGCTTCTCTAATTCATCATGCTATTCACTCAAACTTTCCATCACTGGGTTAGGTGGGATGCATGATGTACAATGCGTGCCTTTACAACGCAGTCTTTACAACGACCGCGTCTTTACCATGCATGCCTTTACAACAAATTTAGTTGTAAAAGCATGTTTGGTAAAGTAACATGCATGGTAAAATCTCCCTCCCCCTGCCCCCTAAACTTGACATCATACTCCACCTACCCAAGTCCTTAAAACTGCCCCTTCCAACCGCTTCCCAGAGCCCTAACACTCCGGCCTACCCTGCCATATCCTAAAACCTGTCCCAAACTTTTCTAAAAACTACCCTGACTCCCCCACCCTGCCCTAAGCGGCCCTAAACTCTAAAACCTACCCTGGCCTAAAAATGACACCACCTGTCCTAAAAACTACCCCAACCCTGACCCTAAACCGTAAAACCTACCCTGGCCTAAAAACTACCCTTCCCTGCCCTAAAAACGACCCCCACCCTTACTTCGAAACCTAAAACCTACCCCGCCCTGTCCTAAAAACTACCCTGACACCCTGCCCTAAACCCTAAAAACTTCCCTGTCTTAAAATCTACCCCACCCTGTCCTAAAAAGTACCCGACCCCCTTCCCTTAACCCTAAAACCTAACCTGCCCTGTCCTAAAAACTACACCTTCCGCACCCCAAGCCTTAAAAGCTATCCTGTCCTAAAACCTACTGTGTCCTAAAAACTACCCCACCCTTTCCTAAAAACTACCCAAGCCCCCATCCTGAACCCTACAACCTACCCTGCCCTGTCCTACAAGCTACCCCAACCCCCGCCTTCGCCCTAAACTCTGAAAGCTACCTTGCCCTGTCCCAAAACCTACCCCGCCCTGTCCTAAAAACTACCCGACTGCCTTACCTAAACCCTAAAACCTACACTGTCCTGTCCTAAAAACGACCCCAACCCCCACCCCACCCTAAAACCTACCCTGTCCTGTCCTAAAACCTATCCCACCCTGTCCTAAAAACTACTCCAACCCCTGCCTTCACCCTAAACCCTAAAACCTACCCTTCCCCTGTCCTAACACCTACCCTGCTCTGTCCTAAAAACTACCTGACCCCTGCCCTAAACCCTAAAACCTACCCTGTCCTAAAACCTACCCCACCCTGTCCTAAAAACTACCCCGACCCCTGCATTCACTCTAAAACCTACCCTACTCCTGTCCTAAGACCTACCTCGCGCTGTCCTAAAAACTACCATGACCCCCACCCTAAACCCTAAAACCTACCCTGTCCTAAAACCTACCCTGCCCTGTCCTAAAACTACCCGATTCACTGCCCTAAACCTTAAAACCTACATTGTCCTTTCCTAAAGCTTCGCCAAACCCACGCCCCACCCTAAACACTACCCTGCCCTGTCCTAAAACCTACCCCCTCTGTCCTAAAAACTACCTGGCCCCGCTTTAAACCCAAAAACCTACCCTGTCCTAAAACCTACCCCACCCTGTCCTAAAAACTATCCCACCTCACGCCACCCTGAATCCTAAAACCTACCCCACCCTGTCCTAAAAACTACCCCAACCCCTGCCTTCAACCTAAAACCTACCCTACACCTGTCCTAAAACCTAACCTGCACTGTCCTAAAAACTACTCCGACCTCTGCACTAAAACCCTAAAACCTACCCTGTCCTAAAATCTACCCTGCCCTGTCCTAAAAACTACCCGGCCACCTGCCCAAAGCCCTAAAACCTACCCTGTCCTGTCCTACAAACTACCCTGACCCCCCACCCTAAAACCTAAAACCTACCCTGCTCTGTCCTAAAACCTTCACCCCTATATCCTAAAAACTACCTTACCCTGCTCTAAACCCTAAAACCTACCCTGTCCTAAAACCTACCCCACCCTGTCCTAAAAACTACCCCGACCCCCACCTTCACCCTATTGCTGTCCTAAAACCTACCCCACGCTATCGTAAAAACTACCCTCACCCCCTGCCCTAAACCCTAAAACATACCCTGTCCTAAAACCTACCCCACCCTGTCCTAGCAACTACCCGACCCCCTGCCCTAAACCCTAAAACCTACACTGTCCTGTCCTAAAAATGACGCCGACCCCCCGCAACCCTACCTTGCCCTGTCCTAAATCCTCCACCGCTAGGGTGACCACCTGGCATTGAGGCAAATTCTGGACAGGACTGTAAAAAATTCAGGACAAAGGGTCAAAATTCAGGACAAAAATTCAGGACAAAGGGTCAAAATTCAGGACAAAAATTCAAGAACAAACGTCAGTTTTACAGACACACGCCAGACAGGCCATGCCTCACTATGTTGTCAGTGCATTTATTTACTCTTTTTTAACATAGCACTATTTATTCACTGTGGACCTTTTGTGATTGCCTCCTGGTGTGCTACATTCAGGTGTCACATTACGTCCTTGTTCAGTAGTAAATTAATGCCCTTCATGGCAAGGCCATCACCCCTACCCAAATCTACCCGATCTTTCCTGAAGAGAAAGTAACAGCAAATTTTTTGACTATGTTTCTGAACATTTTAAAACCCCTGGCAAACAGTTTGGGAAACATTAAGGTAATTAACCTTATGCTAGTTTAAACAAATTGAACAAAAACATCTGGCTCACCCCAAACGTCCATGGACTTTCAACCTAATTTCTTTTTAAAGAGCCAGGGCAGATGGTGTGGGCGACACTCACACCTAATGTCAGGATGTGATGTACCCATAACTTGTCTGTAGTCTCACTGCACTAGAGTGTATGTCTGGGACTCTACATTTATCTCAGAAATGGGAGCCCGGACAACCAATCAAAGATAATAAAAGAGGAGGATGAAATCGAGATCAAATGGGAGATCCACGGCAAGTAATTCAAAGGGTTGTTGCTAAAAACTGGATAAATAAAGAAGAGAAGAACAAGGTGGGACAATTCCTAAAATCAGACACGATGGGTACACCAAGACTGTTCGAAGGTATTGGGTACCTGGGGAGTTTTTTCTGCGAAACAGAAGAGGCACTGTCAAGTGGTTGAACAAGCAACACCCATCCACCTTGGCAAACTCTTCTGGTGCAATGGTCCGCTGTTAGTGCTTTTGAAGGGTGAGCAGGGGCCAGACCCCTTGCAAGGTTGTTCAAGGCAATTGCCCGCTTTGTCCATGTTTTTATATGGTTTTGAAATTGAGCAAAAGCCAAACTAGAGATCTGGGTTATCCCTAAGTGTCAAGTACACATAGAATCTTCAAAACATTTGGGATGTAAATTGCACAAACTAAATTTACTAATTTTAAAATTTAATTAGTGTTTCTTTAAGATATGGTACTGTTTTCACCTTCATATACCATTAGATCTCATATTGAACCGGGAACCAGTTACCTTTTGATACCTAGTGATTCATATCTACCATTCTTACACTGATTTCCAGGATGAAAATCTTGGCAGAGCGAGCGGTCCCTCCAAGCCCAGTTTGCTTTTTGGTCTTCTCTTCTGCTTTCTGTAAAGGCCACGTAGCACTAGTGAAGATGGTGTGCTACCCCAATGACAGTATTATTTTGCAAACCTTCCCCTGCTTGTCCTTCATTCCTTCTTCAGACAGGCCACACATCTGATTTGGTCACTGCAGCACCATCGGGAGCTCTTTCCACTCTAAAGCTGCCCATGAGTGCGGGTGGATTAGGTCTTCTGGACTTAGAATGCTATTATTCAGCTGCACAGGTCCAATGGGTGGCTCACTGGCTTTCTGCCCACCTCACTTCATGAGATGGGGTTTACCAGTAAAGACTTTTAAGGAAGGCTTAATGCACTGCTCATTGTTTCCTACTGACCATTCTACAGATCACCATCCGGGGTTATCATGCACAGCTTTCTCTTGCCTTGCCAGAACCTGTAAACTCACTGACACTAAGAAACCCTATGCTCCTGCACTACCTTTGCTAAGTCTTCCCACTCACAGGATGGCTGTGCTCAGAGCAACTCCATCAGTGGCATGTTCCAGGTGTCTTAAAATTGGGGACTTTGTTTCTGAACAGTGAGCTACTAAATTTCCAAACCCTTGTGGCAGACTACCATGTTCACCCCAGTCAACTCCTTACTTACAACCACCTTAAATAATCATTAAATGCCCTATTTCATGTCTGCCACCTAGCACTAACCCTACAATAGGTGTGCCAGAAGCTCTGTACCATAGGAAATGGTGGCAAACTGATAGAATTGGTGTGCAGACCTATCCTGCAACATGGAAACCACTCCAGGTCTTCTCGTCATACTACCTGGGTGATTGATGTAGCCAAACCTCTGCAAGATATGGACTAAAATACTGGACTTTCCCCACAAAGTATCCCACAGCTGTCACTTTAAGTAAATTCATAATGCTTCCTTGTTAATGCATTCTGCCCGTTGCTTGCCATTGGCCTTGTGGTTTGTAACTCACAATTTGTTGCTTTCAATTTGCTGGCTTTATTTGTTTTAGGCTATACAGCTTGAATTCGTCCCTTCCCTTGCCAAAACCGTATTTACAGTATCCTGCCAAGTGCTCCCTTTCTGTAAACAGGCCTGTAAATCTTGTTATCTTATCATATTTGCTGTGCATTCAAAGAACAAAGTCAAATGTCAGGCTCTGTCTTCGGTGGGAACTTAGTGATTACTTTCCTTTCTCTGACTTCAAAGTGAGAGCATTTATGTGACAATCTTGCTGGATACTGGGGTTAGGAAAGTTTTTCTATCACATGACAACATTTAAATAAACTTCAGAATATATCAGAATTAGAAGTACAAATCAAGCACATTTTTGTTAATTTTGAACTGTGCTGGAAACAAATACCTTTACATGATTAAAACAAATCATTGCATTAGGTGATGCAATTTCCACACATCATCGTCTGTGCACAGTATAGTTTGATTTGAAAAACTGTATATCTGTGCAAATGTAATGGTCATTTCAATCAAAAATGTGTTGTCTGTAATGGCAGTGTGTTAGCATATCATCCATACTGCACTCCAATCTGCTCTGCACCACTACACGCCACTGCACCCTACTCTGTATCACTCTACTTTACTCCACTCCATGCCACTGCACTCTTCTCCATTCGGAACCACTCCACATTATGCCACTGCACTCTATGCTACTTCACACTATGCCTCTCTACTCTACTCTGTACCACTCTACTCTATGCCACTGCACTTTACGCCTCTCTACACCACTGCGCTCTGCTCGTCTGCACGCAATACCACTCGAGTCTAGGCAACACCAATCTAATCTGCACAACTCCACTCTCTGCCACTCTGCAACACTGCACTGTACACCACTGCACTCTAAGCTAATACACTCTATGCTAATGCACTTTACTCTGTAACACTCAACTCTATGCCCCTGCACTCTACATCAATACACTGTACATCACTCTAATCTACTCTGCACGATTATACGACGGAACACCGACTTAAAACCTTACTACTAATCATTTTACCACGAATGCCTTAACAACGATATTTCGTTGTAAAGGCATTCCTGATAAAACCATTAATAATAGGCACCATTCACCCTACATCCCTCACCCCACCCCCCCAACCCCACCCCACCCCAAAACCTAAAACCCCCTGACTCCCCACCCCTCCGCAAAACCAAAAACGCCCCACCCCCCCAACCCCACCCCAAAACCTAAAACCCCCTAACCCTCACCCCCTCCCCAAAACCAAAAACGCCCCACCCCCCCAACCCCACCCCAAAACCTAAAACCCCCACCCCTCCCCAAAACCTAAACCCACCACTTACCTTAGTCAACCCCTTGTCACCTGCGTCATCCTCCTTCGCCAACTCCCTTCTTTGTACCTTAACCATGCATGTTCGTTGTTCAGAACATACGTAGTTAAGGCACACAAAAAACGGAGTCGTGGTTAAAAAAAGCGTTGTTGCGCTTTCGTTAACCACGACTTTTGTAAAAAAAAAGTCTTAAAAAAGGATGTTTCCCACTCTGCACTCTATGCCACGGCACTCTACACTACTTTACTCTATGCCATCACACGCTATGCCACTTTATGCAACTCCACTCTAACCTGCACCTCTCCACTCTAAGCCACCTCACTCTACTGTGAAATAATCTACTTTATGCCACTGCGCTCTGAGCCACTGCATTCTATGCCACTGCACTCTACCCTGCACCTCTCCACTCTATGCAACTGCACTCTACTCTGAAACTATACCACTCTGACCACTGCACTCTAGTTCAATGCACTCTACACCACTGGAAGCTGACACTCTGCAACACTGCATTGGCCACCACTATACTCTACAGCACTCTGCTCTGTACTACTGCATTCTGCACCAATATACTCTATTCCACTGCATTCTATGCCACTCTACTCTGCCCAATGCCACTCTATGCAACTGCACTCTACACCAGTGCACTCTAAACAACTGCACTGTATGCCACTGCCCTTTACTCTGCACCACTGTACTCTATGCCACTGTTCTCTGTACCACTCTACACCACTGCAGCAACACTCTACTCTGCAACTCTGCACTCTACACCACTCTATTCTATGCCACTGCACTCTAGGCACTATACTCTACACCACTCTACAATACTCCACACTGCACCACTCTACACCCCCGCACTCTATGCCACATGAGTCTACTCTGCACTCTATGACACTGCTCCACTCTTCATTACTGCACTCTCTGCTACTCTATTGTATGCCACTCTACTCCACTGCACTCTATGTAACTCTACCCCATGCCACTCTATACCACTGCACTCTGCGCCAATGCACTCTAAACAACTGCACTGTACGCCACTGCCCTCTATTCTGTACCACTGTACTCTATGCCACTGCTCTCTGTGCCACTCTACTCCACTCCACATCACTGCACTGACACTCTACGCTGCAGCGTTGCACTCTCCACCACTGTACTATACACCAATGTACTATGTACTACTGCATTCTATGCCACTGCACTCGATGCCACTCTACTCTGCATCACTCCACAGCACTTTGCTCTACTCTGCACCACTCTACACTACGCCACTGTACTCCCTGCAACGTGAGTCTACTCTGCAATCTATGCCACTGCACCACTCTACACTACTGCTCTCTCTGCCACTCTATTGTATGCCACTCTACTCCACTGCACTCTATTCCACTCTACTCTGTCCTACGCCACTCCATGCCACTGCACTCTAAACCACTGCACTCTACCCTAACACACTCTAAACAACTGCACTGTACCACACTGCACTGTACTTTGCACCACTGGGCTCTACGCCACTGCTCCTATGCTACTCTACTCTACTCCACACCACTATGCCACTAACTTTAAGCCATGCTGAACAGCAGCCACTCTGGTGTATAACATGGCTAATGGCTAAAACACATTAGTAAAGCCAATAACTCTTTCGTAGATGAGACCTATTGCTTTGCCAATGTTTGTTAGTACTATGAGGTACCGAAGTACCTGAAAGAACTGTGAAAAATACAATTACATCATAATAAAGGCTGCTACAAAATGCGCAAATACATTTTGCTTAAAGAAAAAAAAAGTGCTTCTCAAATACAGATTTGAATAATACAGTATATGGTTTGTACCTAGTACTAAAACAAATTATAACACTCCATTAAAACCACACACTCCACAGCTCACCTTGGAACACCATTACAATACCTCTCTAAAAGAAATATCTTTGCCACCAGAAAACTTCAAGTGACTCCTTTTAGTAAAGTCAATGCAGGTTCTCAAGCCCCTTTGTATTTGCAGATTTACCAGTTGGGCACATTTGCATGTCTTTAGGGAAGGAGACCCCCTGGCAAGAAGGTCTGATTCAGAGACTCCCAGCCTTCCACTCAAGCTGGGGAAACTGATCTGCTCGTAATTTCGCCCTGCCTCCGTTGCCCTTTAGGTGAAAGGCTAAAATTACGGACAAATGCCGTCCGTTAAAGCTTTCATCACGGACAACGGACAGCAGGGCGAAATTACGGACAGTCCGTGAAATTTATGGACGGGTGGTCACCCTGTCCACCGCTCTGTCCTAAAAACTACCTGACCCTGCTCTAAATCCCTACAACCTACCCTGTCCTAAAGCCTACCCCACCCTGTCCTAAAAACTTCCCTGTCCTCCGCCCTACTCTAAATCCTAAAAGGTACCCCACCCTGTCCTAAAAACTACCACGACCCCGCCTTCACCCTAAAACCTACCCTACTCCTGTCCTAAAACCTTCCCCTCGCTATCATAAAAACGACCCTGATCCCCCGCTCTAAACCTTAAAACCTACCCTGTCCTAAAACCTACCCCACCCTGTCCTAAAAACCGCCGTTATTTTATAACAAAGAAAATGCCACTCCTCACAGGCATTGAAAAGACCGCACTCCAAGGTTTCAGATGCAAAGCAAATTTTAATGGCGACGTGTTTCGATCAACAGATCTTCCTCATAGCCTATAAGGAAGATCTGTTGATCAAAACGTGTCGGCATTAAAATTTGAGCAGAGTGCGGTCTTTTCAATGCCTGTGAGAAGTGACATTTTCTTTGTTATAAAATAACAGCTGCCGGTGACCTTGACCAGACAACAGGATCATTTTATGATATATATATATATATATATATATATACATATATATATATATGTATATATATATATATATATATATATATATTGTGTGGAAATGTCATAAGTAATCCACGATCCCTAAACTCCTGTATAATATCATCATCTTTCACTGACACTATTTACCAACAAAACTTGATTGAGGACATTAAAATTGAAGGAGGTACCTAGGTCTTTCTAGTGTCATCATGCTAAAAGGTTATGACACATTGTGGTTACATATACCTTCTGCAGGTTTCCCTGCTCTTAAAAGAGATATTTATAATAGAGATAGACACTTAAGTTTTTTTGACCCCACCATAGTCACCAGGGTTGATATCTAGAGGAGATACAGTAATGACTTCCTCACCAAAAATCTTTACCTTTTCACAATTTTATTTACCAATAAGGGTGACCCAGAACACATCAGGACAGTTACTTCCTTGCCCCCAATCACTGTTAACCTCTTCTGTGCCCAGGGCTTAATGGTTACGTCCTAGGCTGCAGCGCTGCTGTGCCGAGGACGTAACCATTACGTCCTGGGACCGACCTACGGGGATAGCGCTTGTTCTTCCCCCCGTGGGCCACCCACCCACAGGCCCCCACTGGGGGTTGGCAATGGAATACCTTCTGCCGCCACCCCCGACTCCCTCCGCCAATCTGATGACACGCACGGCGCGCCCACATCATCAGAGCAGGGAATGATAGGTGGTGTGTTTTACTTGGCTTCCACAAGGTTTACTTACCTAAAACCACTTGTAAATGGTTGATTTATCAATTATATTTAGGGATATTATTTCATAAAGTCATTGGTGAATAAAGTTTTTTTTTAACCATTTACTTACCCTTACGTCAAATCCAACCAGTATGCCTGAGATGGACTAGTGGATGTGTGTGCAATAATGTTTTGGTGTTTATCTTTGCTTTTTACCGTCCATGCATACCCTCTTCGTAGCAAACACCTTGCTGTCACATCTTTTTGGAAACTAGTCACTAAGGGAATAATATGTGGTGTGTTTTGTGTGGATCCCACAAAGTTTTACTTTCCTAGAAGCACTTGTAAATGGTTTATTTATATTTGCGGATTGGCAGACTAGAAGTGGGGCTTTCACCCACGGCCAGCCGGAGCTCTCAACCAGTGCCTGGTCATAGCTTCCCCACCCAGCCAGGCCCAGTCATAGCTTCCAGACCCAGCCAGTGCAGACCCAGCCAGAGGCACTGAAGACTCCGATCTGACACTGGGAAGGAGTTTGTGTAGCTTCTGGACTACTTGAAGTGTGTGTTTTTTTTTGTTCACTTCCATCCAAGGGAAAAAACTGACATCTTACATACTCTGAGCTCCCCCATGAGCCTGAAAAGGTCCAAATATCAAAAATATCTCTAACACTGGTGCTGGGAGGCTAGAAAGGGGCCAGAGGCACTGAATGCTCAGAACTGACACTGGTGAGAAGTTTCTATACCTTTTCGACCATGTGGAGTGTTTTTTGTTCACCTCCATCTAATGGAAAAAGCTGAAATCTTACGCGACTTGGAGCTCCATAGCCCTGGGTAAAAGGAGTGACTTTGCCACCTTGAGCCAGAAAAACTAAAAATGATGAAAATATCACTAAAACTGGTGCTGGAAGGCTAGAAAGGGGCCAGAGGCACTGAACTGACATTGGGGAGGAGTTTGTATACCTTTTGGACCATGTGGTGTGTTTTTTTTTTGTTCACTTCCATCTAAGGGAAAAACCTGAATTCTTACCTGACTTGGAGCTCCACAGTCCTGGGTAGAAGAATTGACTTTGCCCCCTTTAACCAGAAAAACTCAAATTGTCGAAAATATCACTAAAACTGATGCTGGGAGCCTAGAAAGGGCCAGGGGCACTGAGCTGACATTGGGAAGGAGTTTGTATACCTTTTGGACCATGTGGCATCGTTTTCTTTGTTCACTTCTATCTAAGGGAAAAACCTGAAATCTTACCCACTTGGAGCTCCAAAGCCCTAGGTAAATGGAGTGACTTTGCCCGCTTGAACCAGAAAAACTAAAAATGACGAAAATATCACTAAAACAGGTGCTGAGAGACTGGAGAGGCACTGAAGGCTCAGAAGTGATATTGGGAAGGAGTTTGTATACCTTTTGCACCATGTGGCGTGTTTTTTTGTTCACTTCCATCCAAGGGAAAAGCCTGGAATCTTACCCAACTTGGAGCCTCATAGCCCTCGTTAGAAGGAGTGACTTTGCCTGCTTGAACCAGAAAAACTAAAAATGATGCAAATATCACTAAAACAGGTGCTGGAAATGGCCCAATGGCCTTCATGTATGGCTAGACACTGTTCTGGGACCGAACCTGGTGGGGGAGCACAAGAGTCCTCTCCAGTCTTCAGTCACCCTGCCCTGTGTAGTGACTGCCTTCACCAAACCGTGGGCTCAGGGTGCTGCCTTTGGGTGGGTGCCTTCCACCTTCTCGGTGCCCGGGCATGGGGAGAATGGGAGGCTTAAGCCCAGACTGCGCCACACCCTCTCCCCACTGGCCTGTCCATTTTCTTTGATTATTAAGCCCCCATGAACAGAACCCTGGGTGGAGACAGAAGTCTGAGCTGGCCCGGCGGCCTGGCCCGCCCACCCGCCATCTGGTCGTCCAGCTGGCGAGCCATCTGGTCGGCTAGCCCATGACCAGATGGCCCATGAAAACTCAGTGACCAGATTGTTTAGGATGACCCAGCAGCCAGAGTGACCCAGGCACCATGGCAGTCACCACAGCAAAGACAAGAGCGGCCGTGCACTCTGAAAGTCTTCTTCCCAGGGCAGCTTGCCTCCTGGTGACTTGTGTGGACCAGGGATTCCAACCCTGACCATCTGGTCGCCCTGCTGACTTGCAAGGGATTGTGGCCCCCATCCTTGCACCCAGTGGCACAGGGCGGGAGAGGGAGGCCCCTGTGTCGGGTAGCACGTGGTGGAGGCAGCCTCCCAAAGGCCTGCAGCCCCCTTCCTCCCCACCGGCCTGGCGGCAGAGGGACCACCACCCTCCTAGGTGTGGTGTTGGGGGACACAGGCAACCACAGACGTAGACAAAAGCTTGGATCAGGATGACTTTTAATAGATCGCAGCAAGTTAGCTGCTCTGCTACTTGAGAAACCCTGAACCAAAATTTAACACAGGGTGCCCAACTAACATGCGGTGCAGTAAAGGCAATGGAGGCGGCCCCCTTCTGTTCGCATCTGCTTACATTCAGCAGGTTGCCACGCCTGATCTGAGGTCATAGTCAAATGCCAAAGCAGTGGGGGAAGCCAGGACCACCATCCCCTGGACTGCAGGGGACATGGCAGCACACGCTTTTTACCTGGATTGAAGCCTGACGCCAGCAGTTGCCCTCCCAACCCCCGGGGAACCAGCCACAGAGGTGTGCACCCAAGGCTGTGTGCATAGGCAGCCATGGAACACCACAGACAACCACACGCAGCATGCAGCCAGGCGCCCCAGGACATTCCCAGGGCAGACCGGTCCTCTCCCCACACTCCGCCAAGGCGGGGTGGCAAGGCTAGGCGCACCGGCAGCATACCTCCATGACAGGACCAAGGGTGGTATCCTGCTGCAGACAATCAGGGTAGGTCTGACCTTGGTTGGGGGGGCAAAGGGAGCCACGCTACCCTGCGACAGCCCCAGCCATGCCCTCAGAAAACCCCAGTGCGAATGACAATCAAGCAGCCCTCAGACAGGCTTAGCCCGGAGAATAACCCGGGGCCGCAAGGTGCATTCGATGTGTCAAAGATCAGTGTCCTGCATGTGCAGCAGAGGCGGAAGGAAGGCAGCACCACCCATTCATCAACTACACAGCAAGAAGCCGGGCACCCCATCAGGCTTCCTCTCTGGGAGTCAATCTCCACGATTCAAAGAACATCACCAGGTGCTTGGCCCGGGAGCCTCCTCACGGGAAGAGGGGGCCCCCAGAGCAGCACAGGGGCCAGGCAGCCCCACCACCGCTGGTCCCTCCTAGAGGACCAAGAGGGACCACACGAGTCTTCAAACAATTACCCCAGCCACACAGGACCAGGGCAAGCCAGGTACCTTGCAACAAGGGAGGGTCCCCCCAACTGCACACCAGCTATCTGCCACCAGATCTCGGCCCAAGCATGTCGAGAGTCACTGGCTTAAGGCAGCAGCCCGAGCCGTGCCAGCGGACTGGGGGATAACCCACCTCCGCTGCCCTGGTCAGAGGTGCCTGAAGGGAAGAGCCCCCATCCCCAGCACACCCCCACTGAGGGGAGACAGAGTTCTATCACAGCCCCAGCTCCTCCTCATCCAGACTACCCTGTCACGCGAGAAGGGCCACTCTTCAGTCACCCGAAGCCCAGGCATGCAGGGAATCAGGCACGGGAGAGCCCATGTAGCAGGGCTTTCAGGGTGGTTGTCCCAGCCCAGGGAGGCACTTCAATTCTGTTTCCCTCCCAGATTCATCTCAGGAAGGGGTTTCCATCTTGCCACTCCTGGCGTAAGAGGGTCAAGTCCTCCCAGGTGGAGGAGCTCACCCCACACCCAGTCCTCTCCAAAGCACCCCAGTGGCTGCAGACCACTCCGTTAGGCAGGAAGCACGAGAGGAGGGCCAGGCCCTGTGCCTACGGGTGTTCCATTCTTGGAGGCGGCCAAGGGCTTCAGGCTGGCACCGTCAGTCTCTCGGGCCGCTCCACCGTTAATGATCCTTCTGCAGGTTCACTTACAGAAACCTTGTTATGACTTTTACTTCCTCTAGACAGTCAAGTTTGATCATCTTCTCGGTGCTCCGCCAGGGCCATAGCTGACACTGGCAGGGCTGATCCAAGGACCTCACTAAACCATCCAATCGGTAGTAGTGACGGGCGGTGAGTACATAGGGCAGGGACTTGATCAACACAAGCTTATGACCCACACTTACTGGGAATTTCTCGTTCATGGCAAATAATTGCAATCCCCAATCCCTATCACGAACGGGGTTCAGCGGGCTATCCGCACCTTTCGGCAAAGAGTAGACACATGCTGATCCGTTCAGTATAGCGCACGTGCAGCCCCGGATGATCTATGGGTATCACAGACCTGTTATTGCTCAATCTCATGAATGCCACTTGTTCCTCTAAGAAGTTGGACGCCGACCGATGAGGGTCGCGTAACTAGTTAGCATGGAGGAGTCTCAGTCGTTATCAGAATTATCCAGAAAAATCACTCCACCAATTAAGAACGGCCATGCACCACCACCCACAGATTTAAAAAGGAGCTATCAATCTGTCAATCTTTTCCATGCCCGGGCCAGGCGAGGTTTCCCATGTTGAGTCAAATTAAGCCACAGGCTCCACTCCTGGTGGTGCCCTTCCATCATAAGTTTCAGCTTTGCAGCCATACTCCCCCCGTAACCCAAAGACTTTGGTTTCCCAGAAGCTGCTTGGCGGGTCAGGGGAAAAACACCACCGGATCACTAGTCAGCATAATTTATGGTCGGAGCTACGATGGTATCTGATAGTCTTCGAACCGCTGACTTTTGTTCTTGATTAATGAAAACATTCTTGGCAAATTCTTTTGTTTTGGGTTGTCTAGCGCCAGTCCAAGAATGTCACCTCTAGCGGCACAATACGAATGCCCCCAGACGTCCCTCTTAATCAAGACCCCAGTTCTGAAAACCAACAATATAGAACTGGAGTCCCTATTCCATTATTCCTAGCTGAAGTATTCAGGCAACCGGCAAGCTCTGAACAAATTTTTTCAAAGTAGACGCCTCAGACCCCCAGGACACTCAGTCAAGAGCATCAAGGGCGCACCGAGAAGCAGTGACTGGGACAGGTGGTAGTTCACCTCACAGCAGATTGCCTGCTCGATCCCAAGATCCAACTACAAGCTCTGTAACTGTAGCAACTTTAATATATGCTATTGGAGCTGGAATTACTGTGACTGCTGGCACCAGACTTGCTCTCCAATGGATCCTCGTTAAAGGATTTAGAGTGTACTCATTCCAATTACAGGGCCTCAAAAGATTCCTGTAAGGTTATTTTTTGTCACTGCCTCCCTGGAGTGGGTAATTTGTGCGCCTGGTACCTTCCTTGGATGTGGTAGCTGTTTCTCAGACTTCCTCTCTGGAATTGAACCTTGATTCCCTGTTACCTGTGGTCACTATGGTAGGCACAGAAAATACCATCAAAAGTTAATAGGACTGACATCCAAAGGTATCATCGCTGTCACTGGGACATGCGATCGGGCCAAGGTTATCTATAGTCACCAAAGTGGCCAGGCAAGCCTGGATTGGTCTTGGTCTGATAAATGAATGTATCATGGGAGGTCAGTTATCCAAGTAACAGGTGGAGTGATCAAAGGAACCATAACTGATTTAATGAGCCATTTGCAGTTTCACTGTACCGGCTGTGTGTACTTACACCTGCATGGCTTAATCATTGAGATGAGCAAAAGCTACTGGCAAGATCAACCAGGTAGCCACACCTACTGGATGGGGGAGCTGCATGCCTGTCTCGGACCAATCTTCACACCCCACAGGGGGAAGCCTGCTCTGGATAAGCCCCTGCCTGAGGCTTGCTAGGGAGGACACTGTGGTCACACAGGCACAGGCGGGCACCAGCCATTTCCACAGGAGAGAGACAGCCAGGCAAAGGCACAACCTGAGCAAGAGACTGGCATGCCTGCCGGCCTGGGCATAGTCATTCTGAGGTGCTGTGGAAATGTGCTGGGTGTAGGAGGATTATAGCATAGAGGTGCCTGGACTGCCAAGCACCTTGCAGGACCTGGCACCACCTAACCCCTTACACTCTGGTCAGACCGTTGGAGAGGAGCAAGCTGCCAGGCTGCTTGCCTTCGCTCTGCCGGGTAAGGGAAGAGCCTCTGTGAACAGCAGACTCTCGAGTTGAATGGTCCCTGGTGGGGTGGAAGCTCTTTGCTTGAAACAACAGCTGGCGCTGGCCAAGCACTCCATCCCCAAACAGACCAAATGTGCCGAATCGATCAGAGTACAAGTCTGGCTGAACCCTCTTCTTCAGTGGGTAGTAAGGGGGGCCACATTGCATGGGGATGTTAGTTTGCGCTCTGGGAAGCCAGGTTCGGAGGAGAGACTCATCAGACAGGGCTGCAAGGTGTCTGCAGACCCTGGCCCCAGGGCAGGCCAGCCCTGGACTGGGCCCTAGCAGCACACTAGTGCTGCTAGGGCCTATATGGGGGTCTGGCATACCTTGTCCCTAGTAATCCGGAGGAAGATTACCCCCCTTTCTTGTACTCTGTGCGCATCGAGGGATGGAGGGGACCACCAGCAACAATGCACCCGACCTCCTAGAGCCCTGGCTGGGCATGAGAAAGCGAATGAGCCCTCATCGGGACCTCTGGGGCAGCTTGGCCATCTGGACGTGCCACATAAATGCATGGAGTGCGACCAGATGACCCGAGTTGTCGGAGCGGCCAAATGGCCAAGCGATGAGGCCGTAAGGCTCCCCAGGAGCCCTGGCCTCAGGGGGCTGGAAGACAAAGACCGGGACGAGGCTCCCACCCCAGGGCAGCCCAGCCATCTCGACATGCCATAGGAATGCATGAAGCATGACCAGATGGCCGGGCTCAGAGAACGGCCATCTGGGTGCACTGTGCCTTAATATAAGGCGCTTGTGCTCTCCCCTGCAAGGGACGGAGACATTGTGGCCTGAGTTCTCAGAGCCCACATTGGCCCTCAGGCACGGGGCTCCGAGGTGGGCCTCGACGGACCTCTGACCCGGGCCACGAGGCCTCCTTAAAAGCTGGCAAAGCCCTCCCAAGGCTTGAGGGATTCCATCCCGGGCACTTTCCCACTCGGAGGGCCGGAGGACAAAGCCCAGGATGGGGACTCCGATCCTGGGGCCCCTGAACCATAACTGTCAGGGGAAGCCTCCCCCCAGCCCAGTGGACTCCCAGCCCCTTCACGGTGTGGCACGCTGGAGGAAGGGAATGCCCACCCCAGGGCCCGGCGGGGCCTGGTCAGGGCTCATGAACTCCACCATGCAGGTGAGGCCTCCCTGGGCCCTCCGGGACCCGGTCCCGGGCACCTTGCCACACGGTGGGCTGGAGGACGAAGCCCAAAATAGGGGATCCCACCCCAACCCCTGGCCCTGGACCCGGATGGAGCCCCTGAGCATGACCTGGCAGGGGAAGCCTCCCTAGGTCAGCCCGGTGATCTGGACACACCACAGGAATGTACAGAGCACAACCAGATGCCCTTGAGTGTCAGAGCGACCAGATAGTTGGTTGCATTGTGCCTTAACATAAGGAGACAGCACTCGCCCCTGCAGGGGACTGTGCAGCCTGGGTTCCTCAAGCCCCAGCTGGGCCTCAGGCATAAGGGCCCAAACCAACCTCTGACCTGGGGCCCTAAGGCCTCTTTACACACCAGGAAACCCCTCCCAGGGCCTGTGGGACCCCGTCCCAGGTTAATTGGCAACCAGCAGGGCAGAGGACAAAGCCCAGTCAATGGGTTTCCACCCTGGGTCCTGTCATAGCACTGGCCTGGGGCCCAGGGCCCTGCCGGGCCCCTGATACCAAACCAGAAGGTGAAGCCTCCCTTGGCCAGAGTACACCAAGGCCCTCCAGGGTACGGTAGGCTGGAGGAAGGGAGCACCCGCCCTAGGCTCTGGGACGTCAGTTTGCTCTGTGGGAAGCCAGGTTTGGTGGAGAGACCCATTGGACAGGGCTGCAAGGCGGGAGCACATCTGGGACCCGAGAGCGGGTCGGCCCAGGCCCTTGCAGTGCCCAGTCCCGGAAACACTGGACCCCAAAGGAGTCCGGAGTAGCCTGTCCCTAGGCTACCCCCCTTTCTTGTACACTGTGCACGCTGAGGGATGGAAGGGACCGTCGGCGAGAACACACACGACCTCATGGAGCTCTGGCTGGGTTTGAGGAAACAAATGAGCCCTCATTGGGACATCCCGGGCAGTCTGGCTATCTGGACGTGCCATAAGGAACGCATGGAGTGCAACCAGATGACCTGAGTTGTCGGAGCGACCAGATGGCCAGGCCATGAGGGCGTAAACGCTCCCCAGGAGCCCTGACCTCAGGAGCCAGAGGACAAAGACCAGGGTGGGGCTCCTGAACTCGAACAGAAAGGGGAAGCCTCCCTGGACCTGGGGGCTCCCAGGCCTGGGCTCTTGGGGGTACAGCAGGCTGAAAGGAAGGGAGCGTCCCCACCCCAGGGGTCAGCAGGGGCCAGGGGCACAGTAGGAGCTCTCTGAACACAGCCATGCATGGGAGTCCTCCACAGACCCTGCCCTGGGTGCCTTGCCACTTGGTGGGCCGGACAGCATAGCCCAGGACAGGGGCTCCCTCCCCAGTACCTGCTGAAGCCCCTGAACCCAAACTGACAGGGGAAGACTTGCTTGGCCCAGTGGACTCCCAGGCCTGGGAAGGGAGCACCTGCCCCAGGGCCCGATGGGTGGGATATCTTTAATGTTTGTGATGGAGTATCCCATCCACCAAGGTCGTAATAAGGCTCTTTCTTCTTAAATTATTTTGCCAACTCTTGCCAAGTGGCCACATTTCCTGGAAACAGCACCGAGTGCAGCAATTCAAATTGTTAGGTAAGTACTTTGGGCTGCCACATTTATGACATTTATTTTTCTGAATCTTTGTTTCAAATCCTCCACTCCTGTTCTCTGAACTACTAACTTTTCCTCATTGGATGCAACTTTATGTTTGATTACACTTTCCACCACACTCATTTCTTTAACTCATTCAGAAGTGTGTTTCAACCCCTCTACAATATCCACTGCCTCATTAAGAGAAGGGATATTGGTCAGTAACTTTTCTTGAACTCTGGAGTTGTTGGTACAATGAACAAACTGGTCTCTAATCAATGAGTAGTCAGATTATTAAACTTAAATGTACGTGCCATTCTTCTCAAACATGCCACATATTTCCCAACTTTTTTCTTTTTATTTTGTACCCAGCTGAAAAATGTATGGCACTCTAAGAGAACACCAAAAAAGGGACCAAAATGGTCCTCTAGTATTCTGATTGGCATTTTTGTACATAACCTTCCCACTACACACAGTGAGTTCATTCAGACTTTTGTAAATATTGTGCCCTTCAATTCCTGAATTATACAGGAGAACATCTTGTTTCCTAGCTGCAGAAATACTTTCATTCATTTTTTCAATTGAAGTATGGGTTCATCAGCTTCTGACAGAAGGTTTTTAGACAAAGGGCCTGATTTTGAGTTTGGAACTCTGTTATAAACATGACGGATATCCTATCAGTGGCATTATGATCCCATTATAGCCTACAGAGATTGTAATACAGTGGACGGGATAGCCGTTATGTTTGTGACAGAGTAACCCATCTGCCAAACTCTAAATTAGGCTCTAAGACCTGCTGGCAGCTGCCATATTCAGTTGGTAAGAAAATAATGAGCTCATCAACTAACTAAAAGAGTCATGCAACTCAAATAAATAACAAAACAAGCTAAATTAAAAACATCAAAAATTGGCTTACTTTCTAGAGCAGTTCTTCATAAAATCAAGGGCAATAGTCATGGCTGTCACAAAACGTCAATTCGATGATGAGGTTCAGGAGCTGAAGATTGCTTGTATGCACTAATCTAATTTGTCCACAGAGATGCAGGAACAGATCCGTAGTTCCTCTGATAGAACCTAAATCACAGCTATCTATTTAAAAAAAAGTTATTTTGTCATACAAAATAAGTGTGAGGCAGAGGTAAAGATTGCCACAACCTTTCTGAGCTTACTCTGCATAACTGTAAAAGATGAGAAACTATAATTGTGTCAAGTTGCATACGTCCAAACTGTGTACCATACAGTCAATTTGGCATAGTAATCTTCTTTTACATCCCTTCAAAGTTCACGTTGCTGGAGTTCATGAGCAGCAAGGGAATGAAAGGCATTGATGGGGGTTCACCATTGGCAAAGGAATGCCCTGAGCTTCCCAAGCACTTCCTTGTACATCACAGAAACGAATCAATGCCTAGCTTGGCACTTACTGAAGATTGGTTGGCTTCTCTGATGGAGTTAGAGATCTTCTGCCCCAAGGGCTCACTCATTACTCATTTTCATCCCTCACATGTAAGATTGAAGTGAGAGTCAAAATAGTGTGTAGATACTGTAGTGCTGAGTTGCAGTACACTGGCTGGATTCCATGCAACTTCTCTACAAGCATTGAAGGTAAGTGTGATGCGAGATAGATAATACTCTATCAAAACCAAGCAAAAATAAAACTAAGTTTACAACACCATGAGTTCTAGATGGCAACAAAGTAACTCAGATGGCAGTTAGAGTAGATTAAACGTACAGACCAAAGCTTGGGTTCCTTTTGAAGGATTGAGAGGTTGGTAGCTGCAAAACCTGCCTCTCCGCTGGCATTGATCCCCAAAAATTAGATGAAATCAATAACCAAAGAACAGATGAGGGCACTTTGATTTCTGGGTTTATTGGGTGACGGAGAGACAGCCACCAAGATATTAGCACCAGCAGAGTCTAGGCCAACTGAATTGTACTCTCTGAACATCAACAATTCAACCACAAATAGAATATGCTGTAGTGACATTCTGCAAGAAACTTACAAGACCATAATGCAAGCGCTATGCTGGTCCCCTGTGCCAGAGGCTTCGAAATATGGTCAGCCCTTCATCGTACAAATGGATGCTTCCATCAGGGAAGTTGGAACAGACTTTGCTCATCTCAATGAGATGTGAGTGGAGCATCCAGTGTAATTTATCAGTCGCATGGAGAAAAGAAATGGGTTGCTATCAAAAGTATTTGCTTTGCCATGTTTGTGACTAACTTTACATCCCAAACCCTAATCCCCTCAACTGGCTGACAGCTATGAAAGTTGAAAACCTTAAGTTGTGCCCCCACCGGCTTTTCAATCTCGGAACCGAACCTATCAGCACAGAATTCACCAGCATCATCAACACCTCCATCACCACAGCAGCCTTCCCAGAAAGCTAGAAACACACAGAGGTCAGACCCCTCAAAAAATAAACCTTCCGCCGACCCCAGCGAGCTAAAAAACGTATTGACAATCTCACTGCTCCCTTTCCCAGCTTAAATACCCGAGGAAGCCATAAAAAAACAGCTTACTGAATGCCTGGAACAAAATCACCTTCTTGATGCCTCCTAATCAGTATTCCGTGCCAACCACAGCACTGAAACCACCCTGATTGCTGCCACAGATGACATCAGAACCTTCCTCGACCATGGGGAGACTGTGGCCCTGATCCCACTTGACCTATCTGCTGCTTTCGACACAGTTTCCCACCACACCCTCATCAGCAGACTCTACCACATCAGCATTCAGCAAACACCCTCAAATGGATCACCTCCTTCCTCACAGGACACGCACAGAGCATCTGACAGCTTCCCTTCACCCCCCAAACCAAGCACATCTTATGCAGTGTGCCAAAATGATCATCCCACCTTTTTAAATACCTACATGACCCCCCTCACAGACATCGTTAGATTCCATGTCCTCAACATAATTTTTTATGCAGACAGTACTCAACTTATCCTCTCCCTCACTGAAGACACTCCCACCACTAGAATCAACTTCTGCAGCGACGTGACCAACTTAGCCAACTGGTTGAGAGACAACCGCATTAAACTCAACTCCGACAAGACAGAAGTTCTGATCTTTGGGAAGAACACCTCCATATGGGACCACAGCTGGTGGCCAGCAGAACTCGGATAAACACTCACAGACCATGCACGCAACCTAAGTATCATCCGCGACAGTGAACTGACCATGAAATAACAAATCAGCGCAGTCACCTCCTCCTGCTTCCATACCCTTTGAAAACTCTGCAGGATCTTCAGATAGTCCCCAGTTAACTCCAGAAAGACTATCACTCAGGCCTTTGTCACCAGCCCCCTCGACTACGGCAAGGCTCTTTACAACAGCATCTCTACCCAGCTCCTCAAAAGACTCCAGACCATACAGAATGCTGCAGCCAGACTCATCCTGGACCTCCCCAAATAGACCCACATCACCCCCCACCTTAGAAACCTCCAGTGGCTTCCTATGCAGAAAAGATGCCAGTTCAAGATCCTCACACATGTCTAGAAAGCTCTGTATGATCAAGGAACAGCCTACATCAATCATCGACTGAACTTCCTCCTACTCCCAAGACACCTGCGTTCCACCTCACTAGCCCGTGCACACATCCCCCACATCCATCGCACCCACTGCAAGTGTCGCTGTTTCTCCTAAATCACTGCCAAAACCTGGAACGACCTACCCCTCCATCTTCGTACAGCACCCTCCCTGGCAGATTTCGGAAAGAAACTCAAGACCTGACATTTTGACAGATACATCACACCCACATTGTCCATATACCCCTGGAGGTGAAAGTGCAGTGCTATACAAATACGAATTTAGTGTTTGGTTGATTGAGTCCAGTTAGGGACACAGCCGTTTCACCTGGACCCGAGGGAGACAGCACCTGCTCTTTCTTTCAGTTTAAAGATCCATCCAATTTCCGTAAGTGTAGTCCTTTCTCTCTGTCATGTCTGGCACTATATGAGGGGTGATTGTTTTGCATGAATGTTGGCAGTGACATTCAATGTTTTTATTATTTTTAAAGGCTACTGCAAAAAGGTACTTCGGCTTGACCATTAAAATCTGCAGTTTACTGATTTCTGGACGGCTAGGGGAGTAAGCACATGGACTTTCGTTTTCATACTGCACTGTGGGACACTGAGCATCTGAACTTCCTACAGGGTAGCCAGTGAGTGGTGGCACTTTGCAGATTTGGACTGGGCTTTTAGTCTGTGGGAAACTGCACTGATTCCTACAGGGCAGTGAGGCAGTGAGTGGCTGTGCATTTTAGACTGGTACTGCACTGTGAGACAGGAGACACCTGCACTTCTCTGATTTGTTCATAGTGTGATAGAGAAAACGCACATGTGCATTTTTATAAACATACTGACCTACCGTGCTTAATTTGAGCCAGTGGGTGCAGATGGGACTCACCTGTACTCATTTCTTTTTTTTCCTCTTCAAGCTTTGAACAAGAGTAAGAGGAATAAAGGCGGAAAAGGTGGTAAGAAAGAGAAAGATGGAAAACAGTGGCAAGAGGAATGAATAGATGAAAAAGAACATGCAAAAGTGAAATAAAGGGGCAAGAAGAGTCTGGTGGTGAATGAAAGAGGCATGAGGTGGAATCAAGACTACAAAGCCTCGGTATTCAGAATCTCAACATGCAATGGGGCTCGATCACATGATTCAGAGCAAAACTTTGGACCCATCTATTATTCTTTTACAACTTAAGCATCAGGGTTGGATTGGTAAGGGGGGCACAGGCAATGGGCTGGCATCTGAGTTGCAGCAGTGGTCCACTTTTGTGGGCAGTGTGGGGGCCAATTTGGGATCTATCTGTGCTGTTCAGATGCCACCAGCGGCCCAGTGGGAGCTTGAGATGCCTTTCTGAATGCCTGTGGCTGGAGGCAGAAGGGCTTCTGTTACCTCCCATTCCCCAAGGCCCACAAATGTATGCACCTTGAGAAGGTGGCCTAAGCAGAAGTGACCTCACTGATATTCAGATGTGGTTCGACTGTGAAATATTCTGTGCACAAGGGCTGCTGGCAACCCTTGCATTTCTTTTATCTCCGTGAAGTTAAGAAAACAAAAGTTAAGGGCCACTGTGTTCTTGAGAGATCTTTACAGCTAGACTGACAGCCCCATAGGTTAATGTGCTCACTGCATGATCATGTTCATTATTAAAAGGTCACAGGTTCAGTTCAGCCCTTCATAATGTCATGATTATAATTACCTTAAGTGCAGACACAAGCGCCAAGTCCTATGTTTAGGCGATGGATATCCTGGAGGGATGAGCGGAACTCATTGAGTTTTACTCTGTGGAAATCTGCAGAGATACAGGAAAAACTCTGAGAGATTCTGCGCAATTCCACCAATGAGTAGAAAATATGCAGCTTCTTCTGCAATTTAGCGCTGGCAGAGTGATGAGCGCTGAAAATCAGTATGGATGGCACCATGTGTTGCACATGAGCGTGCAGCCCTTTTAGTTGATTTTGCTGCCGCTTGAGTAAAAAATCTACTCGAGCGGCGGCAGATCTACTCGAACGGCAGCCCTCCGACTGCAGCTGCTGCTGGTCCCTGTGTTAAAAGATCACACTAAGGGACGCCAAATCTTGCTCGCGCTTGCATATTCTGGAGCCTCACAGGAGAAAAATTCCACCACACGGAGATTGGCGGAATTGGGTGAAAACTCCATGTTAAAGAGTAACGCAGAGTGGCCAAAATTATACACATTCTGCAGGCGGAATGGAATATTTTGCCCGCCCCTAATATTCTAAGGCTTCTTGGTAACATTTTGCTTCTGCTGGGAGTTTGATAGTGCATGAGAAGAGTTAAAAAGGAGCGTAGATTACTGCTCCCGCTCTGATTATGGCTTCTCAAATGTATATTTTGCCATGCTTTTCTGCTTCTCTTGTAATGGTGATCTTGGGAAAACTGCCTAGATGCAATAACAAAAAGCTCGCAGGGAGGTACCCAAATACTATTGAGGCACAGGAATTCAGTTCACATTTTAAACCACATCTTTAATACATGGACAATCTTCTTGGAAACAAATCAGTTTCGATATTTAGGCCATGTCTCTTTTAGAGAACCCCTCTCCTTCGTTTTATACTACTTAAAACACTGAAGCAGTATTATGCAAAAAGGCGCCCACTTTTTCGGGGGTGCCCAGTCCAATTGGTGTTCCCAATTCAACTCTGTTAAGCACTCCAAGGTTCTAGGTGCCTGCACTTCACTAGGGGGCTTTAGGAAACTTGGCATATGCACTTCTTAAATTCTAAGGGGCATATTTAAGAGCCCATAGCGCCACTTGAACGCCACATTAGTGTCATTTTTTTTTCCACTAATGCGGCGTTAGAAGACCAAAAATGCTGCGTCATATTTACAAAGTGGCGCAATGCATGCATTGCGCCACTTTGTAACCCTTTGCAATACATTATGCCTGCGTCAGGTATAATGTATGTAAAGGGGCGTTCCCCCATTAGGGGGGGGGGCAAAAAAATGGCACAAGTGCGACATTTTTTTCTGCACTTTTAATGCCTTCTCAGAGCAGGCGTTAAAACGAGGCACACCATTGGTTACAATGGGCCTCTGGGTGCTTTGCAGGACGGATTAGCATCACAAATTCTGACGCTAGTCCCCTAACTACCGCCATGGTGTGCCATATTTTGAATACAGTGCACACATGGTGTCGTTAGGGGGGGCACACGTCTGATTTTTACTAAAACATCATGTAGTCATGTGTGCACTTTTTTTGACAGCGTTGCAAGGTAGGATCGACATGCACGTCTGTATACCACACAAGCGCACAAGCCTGCTCTCACAGGACCACGGGATAGTGTGGCCTAAACATTTCTGATTTTTAAAGACTAGTTGGCATTGTTGTGAGGAAATGATCACCGACGCTTTTAAGATTTTCATAGGATTGCAGAACAATAAAACCCGCCCTTTGCTTTGGGCTGCAGTGCCATGGACGTCATTTAGGGGTCGCAACTGCCACCCATGGCTCGCCCCTTTCGAGCCCTGGCACAGCCTTTGCCACCCCTGGCCTCAGAGGTGGCAAAATAAGTGTCTGATACATAGGGGCAGCTCGTCCTCATACAACTCGGTTGGGGACCCACTTTCCTGGTTGTCAAGTTTTCACTACACAAATACTGAATATTATTATTCACTATTTGAGTAATAAAAACATGGAGTACAAGTAGCTGGAATTTGACCCTACCTGGCAGCTAAGGTAAGTATACATCCTTTTAAATGTATGTTGTATGGATGCTTGCTGGCGGGAGTGTGTTTAAGTGAAAGAGTGCGTGTGAATATGGGTGTATGTGTAAGAATGCGTGTGTGAGTCAAAGTAAACATCAGATGGTGCGACGTGTGATGTCATTTCCGCTGTCCCTGGCATTTTGATGAATTGACGCCCATGTGACGGCAGACACGCGCATCTACTTTAAAAGGAGTGGGACTATTTTATCCTGCCCACTCCCACCGTGCTGTCCCCAGATTATAACTAATTGCACGGATGCTATTTTAGTGCCCATCAGTGAGAGGGCTACAGAATTGGGGGGAGGGGGTGCCTCCTTGTAGTTGGATTTGATTCTCAAGCAGACTCCGGCCCCCTCCCTCGACAGGCGGGGGCTGGTGTGGAAGGAGGGCTCCTCCCTGGGACCCAGGCTGCGCCCCTGCCTCCACGCTGGCCTGGATGCCGGGCACGATAAGGCTGTCAGTGCCCGGGCACCCTGGCAGGGAGGGTGTGGGTGGCACCCTTTCTTCCCATGCTGAGAGGATGGGAGGCTCCGCTGTGACAGCGCAGAGAGACTCCCTGGCTGCTGGACCCAGTGACAAGCGCAGGAAGGTCTCTGTCCCAGCCCTGATGGCGCAGATAAGGTCCACTTCCACTGGGGGCTCCCAGGGTGGGGAAGGGGCAGCGGCCGTTCTCATGACATCACTGTCAGCGCCTCTCTATTGTTGCAGCGCTGTGCGCGTCATCCGGGCCTCTCCTAGTGCTGCACTGGGGGGATCTGGGCGCTAGGCACTGGGGGCTTTGAAACTCGCCAGCTCTTCCATCGCAGCGACCGTGACGTGGCAAGAGGGCGGGGGCCCCAGAGACGTGTAAGGCATGGGCAAAGTGGGCCCCCGTGATAGAGCCACCTCTGTTCTGCAGAGACTCTTGGCCCTATGACCTTGAATGTTTTTTTTTTTTTTTAAAGATTGTTTTAAATACCGTTTTCCTTTCGTTTATTTTTAAAGTGGGTGATGGCTGAGAGTCTATGAGAGAAATTTTGCAGCGAAATGTTTACATTTCCCAACACCTTGCAACATCCATAAATAAAGTTTCTTTTATATAAAAAAAAACAGGACCTCACATATGAAAAATGGGCGAGGTCACACAGATTATTGGCAATATTAGTGAACTGCTGCGGTATAATAATATCAGAAACACATATCACTATCTTTCAATATTTGAACATACTTAGAATGTGTGGGAATGCGCCTGTGCACTGTCAGGGACCTGGTCAAAGAGGGCATGAAAGAGCTGAAATGGGATCACCAACTCAGAGCTCTTCCAAACGGGGCCCCCCAAATTACTATCGGCCCAGGGCCTCCGAAATGTCCCTGGAGGGATGTGGGGGTGTTTAGGATAGTGCGAAGGAAAGACAGTCTTCACTCGACCAATGCCGATTCTAGGATGTTGGGGCCCATGGGCAAACAGGAAATGTGTGAGCCCCCTTTAATTTTCATAGGAGGTGACACATTCAGGGCTGTTTGCATCTCTATAGATGACCCTGCTCCTAAAGCTGCTTTGTGCAGACCCCTCCTGGGCTGCAGCCCCTCTCTCTCAGCTACCTATTGTGGTCTCTCTGAGTTTACTGACAGGTTAACTAGTGGGTGTGTAAGTCATCTGCAAGCTAGAGGTTTAAAGATAGCTCTCATGCTGTACAGTACGCACACTGACAAAAAGCTGTGTACATGCCCCGATATAACACGGCCCGGATCACTGAAATAAGGGTTGTCCCCACATCCACACACATCCTAGATGCTTTCTTCACATAGGCTACAGCATCCAGCACGTGGGAAGGAAGCCTTACTGTCACCGGTAAGTCACCCTGGCCCTGCACGTAAGCAACAAAATAACACTGAACTCCTTTGAGCTCCTGACGTACCTTTATCAACTCTCTGCAACTCGTTCTACTAACTTCCACATTAGCAACAGACCTCTTGGAGAAAAAAAGGGTTTCCTAGATGAACGATTGGACTTTCTCACCATCTCATCCATCCAACCACCATCTTTAGCGACTTCAACCTCCCAGGCAACTCATGTAGGATCAAGCACACTTCTCTCCTCAACCTCATTGACACCTTTGCAATATCAGCAGCTGTCCAATGCAAGCCTTTCATACCCCTGGACTGGACCGACCAACCACCCTGAATCAGCATCCAGCACATCAAGAAGGAAAGGAGACATAAAACCCACAGATCCTGCAAATTCTTCTCCATAGACATCCTAAAACTCAAATTCCTTTCTTAAACTGCCAGATACAAATTTGATATCAACATCCTCCTGAACAACTTTAATACATTTTGTACACTCTCATGCTCCATCTTAAACACACAAAAACATTCTGAACTGAAATCTTAAGTTCCTGAACTGACCCCTTCATTTCCTAGTAGTCTGAAGACTTTACTGACAACAAGTGCAACATAAGGATGCAAGAAAGGAAATGGAAGAAAAACAGAACACGAACAAACTCACACCACTGAAGTCTCCTTAGCATGCAGATAATGCATTACATCAGCTAAAGCCAAGCAGTATACCTATGCTCCCAGTGAAGCTGAGTATTCTTCAGAACAATCAAACTTTGTATCAACCCTTGCCTTCTATTCATACCCACACTCAACAGACAAGCACAGTGCTAACAACCACGTCTTTAGTCTAAAAACACAAAGGTTTGGGAAGCACATCAACATTTCCAAACTTGCTCCTTCTCCAACACCTTCCACTTTGCTTTACATCCCTTAGTGGTCATCCTTCAATCCCATTTATCTCACACACAGGCCTTGCCAACATCCTCAACTCCCTCCAAGCCAACACCTATGAAAGTGATGTATTTACATAGGCCTTCATCAAAGCCCTTTCTGGAGAAATTCTCTCACCACTGCTTACCATCATCAATGACTCTTTCACTCAAGGAAAGTTCTTAATTTGTGGCAGTGTTTACCAGTGCTTGGCACCAGCACATATTTGTAAAAACCTGCATTTCCTTATGGGAGTCTACTAGATGGTGGTGTTACATGTCCTTTTTTGAGGCAAGCATACCTGTAGCATAAGTAACAATTCATTTTATTAAAAACATGATGTAACTAGATTTTTCAGGCCATCCATTAAGCTTAAGGTGAACAGGAATAGCACAAAATTGTACACTTGTATGAGTGAGATGATTAGTAGGTAATGATGGTCTTGGCATTTGGCAACATTGGTAGGAGCAGTGGGTGGTGTCACCTTTCTATTACAAATGAAGCACTTCTAAAGGCATATTTACTGAAGCTCTTAAAAATTCTCCCACTCCTGAAGAAGCCCACAGAGGACCTTTAAGACTGCACCAGACTACCGGTCTATCACTCTTCTACCTTTCATTGGCAATATCATCAAATAATGCACAACTTTAAAATCATTCCAACCATCTCCGCACAACTGTCAATGTAACTTTATATCACACTGCAGCACAGAGATATCTACCTTACAAATCATAGGCAATACCTCCTAACCAAAGATAAAGACCAACTCTGCCTCCTATTATTGCTTGACCTTTTAGGTGCCTTCGATATATTTGACCACCTCACCTTCATCCACACCATGATGTCTCAGATAGGATTCACTGGAAAAAAATGGAATAGTTTTCCTCATACCTATCCATCTGATTCCATTTCTTGCGCATGGGCATCTCACAGCCTTGAAGATTCTGATCACCCACGGAGGTCTGGCTGGCCCACTGTCACCTTCAATCTCTAAATGGAGCCCCTTGGGGATCCATTCACAGATAACAGCATAGACCTTCACCAATTCATGGAAACCACACAACTCCATGGAAGTCTCCTCTGCTCCAGACATCCAGAGCCTGAAGCATTGCTTAGCAATGCATTCCATTTACCACACCACAGTGATCATCAAGCATGTCATGGACGTACTCACCAGTCAAAACAAAGACAACACTCTTCTATCCACACACCAACATGGTGTAGCGTGCAGCTTATGCCGGCAAGCGCTTCAGCACCCAAAGCAGGATTAGCAAGTGCTGTACATGTTACAATACAATGGAAAAGGTGGCAACTGCCTAAAAGGAGCAGGGAAGAGCCTACCCAGAAATATTTTCAGACAGACACAGCCTGCGTTATTATAATGTGTGAAGTGAAATCCTACGCCCCAGACAGAGGGTCAGTATTTGGGAGCCTTGATTAGTTTTATCACAAAAAAATGTATACACGCCTAAAAACAAGCCAGATCTCTTGGTTTTGCCAATTCTTGTTAGCAGTATAAGACAAATGAATAACAACAACAATGACTTTGCCATGAATAACTACATTTAAAAATATTTCAAGTCTAAGCGTAGAAGGCTGTGAATTAAACATTATGAAGGGCTGTGGAGGGGGAGGTTGTTTTCGGAGTGTCTCATTCATTTGTGAACTCCCCCCTAACAACACTTTCCTCTGCAGTCTTTTGCTCTGTTTGTCACTTACACCCTTTTCTCTCATCTTTTTGACATAGTAAATCGGCATGTCTCACATGTCATCTCACTCCTCCTCATCACTGACTTTTCACTGTTGTTCTGCATGTACTTCCTGTGTCACCTCCTCTTCACAGTGCCCTCCCCTCTCTCTCACATACACAAACCTTCCCTCCATCCTCACCAGTAAACATAACATTTAGTTTTCCTTTGGTGCTGTCAGTATTTGGATAACTGTGTACCACCTTCGTACAGCTTTACATAAAATGGTTACTGCAATTGGCACAGATGTGATCATCATTGTGTAGTGGTGTAATGCAAAATTATGGGGCCCCTCCCTGCAGAAGGTGAGGAGGGGCTCCCTCAGACCTCACACATATTAATTGGCTTTGGGCTGAATGGGGGTCTATAGGAGCAGCAGTGGCTCCTCTTTTAGGGCGGAGGAGCACCCTCCTCCCCCCGCCAGCAGCAGAAGCTGCAAAACCTTAAACAAACGAAAAGATAATAAATCATGTTTATTATTGTTTATTTTGTTAAAGGAGTGGGGCCATGGGGGTGACAATCACTGAGGGGAGTGCGCTGTGCACTCCCCTTAGTGCGCATGTATGTTTAGCCGGCCATCTCGGGCCAGCCAAACACACATGTGCAGTAGGCTCTCTCCAGCTCAGCAACACAGTTGCCGGGCTGGAGAGAGCATGCCCTCAACAACTGGACCCACATCAACACTGAAGAAACCAAATCCACCATGAACTCTATCGACTCTGGTGCCCCTTCGGACCCCTGCCCTCACTTCATCTTTAACAAAGCCGACGACATCATCGCCCCGCACCTCCAGGCCGTCATCAACTCTTCTTTTTCTTCTGCTACCTTCCCCGAATGCTGGAAACACGCCGAAGTCAACGCCCTACTAAAGAAACCTACGGCTGACCCGAGCGACCTGAAAAACTTCCGCCCCATCTCTCTCCTGCCTTTCCCAGCCAAGGTAATAGAGAAGACCGTCAACAAACAGCTGACCACCTTCCTGGAAAACAACAACCTGCTCGACCCTTCACAAACCGGATTCCGAACCAACCACAGCACGGAAACCGCCCTCATCTCAGTCACAGACGACATCAGATCCCTGATGGACAACGGTAAAACAGTCGCCCTCATTCACAGCACCCTAATCACCCGCCTCCTCTCCATCGGGATCCAAGGCCAGGCCCTGGACTGGATCTCCTCCTTCCTCTCAAACCGTTCCCAAAGAGTTTACCTCCCTCCGTTTCGCTCAGAACCCACCGAGATCATCTGCGGCGTACCTCAAGGCTCATCACTCAGCCCGACACTCTTCAATGTCTACATGAGCCCCCTCGCCAACATCGTACGCAAGCACGACATCATCATCACCTCCTACGCCGACGACACCCAACTTATACTCTCCCTCACCAAGGACCCCGCCAGCGCCAAGACCAACCTACAAGAGGGTATGAAGGACGTCGCAGATTGGATGAGGCTCAGCCGCCTAAAGCTGAACTCTGAAAAAACGGAAGTCCTCATCCTCGGCAACACCCCGTCCGCCTGGGACGACTCCTGGTGACCCACGGCCCTCGGCACCGCACCGACCCCCACAGACCACGCCCGCAACCTCGGCTTCATCTTGGACCCTCTTCTCACCATGACCAAGCAAGTCAACGCCGTGTCCTCCGCCTGCTTCCTCACCCTCCGCATGCTCCGCAAGATCTTCCGCTGGATCCCCGCCGACACTAGAAAAACCGTGACCCACGCCCTCGTCACGAGCCGCCTGGACTACGGCAACACCCTCTACGCTGGGACCACAGCCAAACTCCAAAATCGCCTGCAACGCATTCAAAACGCCTCGGCCCGCCTCATCCTCGACGTACCCCGCAACAGCCACATCTCCGCACACCTGAGACACCTGCATTGGCTCCCAGTCAGCAAAAGGATCACCTTTCGACTTCTCACCCACGCACACAAAGCCCTCCACAACAAGGGACCGGAATACCTCAACCGACGCCTCAGCTTCTACGTCCCCACCCGCCTCCTCCGTTCCTCTGGCCGCGCTCTCGCTGCCGTCCCTCGCATCCGCCGCTCCACGGCGGGTGGGAGATCTTTCTCCTTCCTGGCGGCCAAGACCTGGAACTCCCTCCCCACCAGCCTCAGGACCACCCAGGACCACTCCGCTTTCCGGAGACTCCTAAAAACCTGGCTTTTCGAGCAGCAGTAACCCCCTCTTTCCCCTAGCGCCTTGAGACCCGCACGGGTGAGTAGCGCGCTTTATAAATGTTAATGATTTGATTTGATTTGATTTGATTTGATGCACAGGCTCCCAGTCTGCCTGGGAGCGCCTTGGCACGGCGCTCCCAGCCAATCCTGACACTGCCCCAGCGCAGTCTGTGAGCCTCTGCCTGCAGCGATGGGAGAGAGAGGACCAGCACAGCGCGGCAGATCAGGTACATTTTTATTTATTGATTTATTTTTTTATTACATTTTATCCCCTGAAAACACCCACCCGCTTTACCCCCGCGTGCTGCACCTGTCCTACCCCTTGTGAGATAAGCAAGTCGCTAATGTATGGGAGGGCTTGGGCCCCCTGAAGGGCTTGGTCCCCATTGCGCTCCAGGGACTGCAGGGGTTTGTGTTAAGCCCCTGGATCTGTGTGCTGTGCAAAGAGGGCCAAGGTTGGATGTGCATGGAGTTTACACACTTTTATGACCCACTGGCAGGCACTGTGTGAAACTAGGACTGCCTTCTGTCTCAGCTTTAGAACTCTCAATTGAGTGCCCTCATAAACATCCATCCACAACCTGGACTTGTAGAAGTCTAGATGTAATCAAAGACAAAAACCCATGAATACATAGAAAGAGAAATGTATTCAACGTGTTACGTGACACGGGTACAGCTAACTAAAAAGCCAAAAGTCCAAATTGTGTAACTTCAACATGATCTTTCATTCCTGCAAACCACAAAAGGCGTAACTAGGCGTCCCATCAATTGTCCTATTACATTTTTAGCATATGATAACTTGTTGACAATCACAGTCAATATTTCACAACATATTTATATAAAATCCTATCAAATTAGAGATTAATTGTGCATGATGAGCGAATACTTAATGATGACCCACGTGTCCTATGGTGACAGTGGGGACTTTCAAGACTGGGAAATATATTAACCAAATAGCAGGTGTCCTATCCATAAATAGGGTGTTATTGCTGAGCAAACCTTGCATGATGTGTTTCAAGCATTAAATGAGAAAAACAATGGTTCATCAGGGTCATGCACTTCAACAACAGGCATTGCTATCACACAGGGACCGACAGGTGATTCATTTCACGGTATGCGCCATACAAGACTCATACTGAAAACATAATCGGAAAGAAGGATTGACAAAGCCGATAGGTCACACCTACATGAAGTATTAGCTGTGTGAATGCTTTTAGCCATGCTGTTTTCAGCATGGCTGCTGCACAGCACGGCTGAAAATATCAAAATGAAAAGCAACGGCTGTGTCATAGCACTTTCTTTGTTATGGCGGGAGGATGGGGGCAAGAAATGACAACAGAGGGGGACATGGGGAAAGCAATTACTTTGGGAGGGAGTGAGGAACAGGTGCTGGGCTGAAAATGTAAAACAAACTGCTATGATGTGGCTTGGTTTGTACTGTATTATTTTGTGTTTTTATAGATTATGCAATATCCTATTGTTATTGAAAGGAATGATATTGGCATTTCTTTGCAAAGACTTGTCTGGTTTTATGGTATTTAATTATGTGGTATTGAATTGAATGGTACCGTCTTAGATGTGTGTGGTGTGCTGAATGATTTCGTATTGTATTACCATGTAGGGCATTGTGGTCCACTATTTTAAATTATGTTTACATTGAATACTACAGCCTCATATAAAACAGTTGTGTCTTGGGCGGGATGGTCCTTAACTGCAGTGCACTGTATTAGCTGGCATTGTGCTGTGTTGTGTAGTGCGCAATGATGCTCCTTCTATTGTTTCATATTGTATTCCAATCTTCAAATTCTAGAACCAGCATTGTTGTGACCTGCCTCCCACATCCTCACAACTCAGAAACGTAGCCCATCACCAAGTGCCACTCTGATACAACTGAACACAACTAAGTCGGCACAACACACAACCTTATTCAGTGACCAACATTGCTTCCACACCTCAGTCTACCGGGGTGATACATGCTTCACAATATATAATCCTACAACGCCCTGCACAGACGCACCGCCATGGTGTCAACTGTGATAGCTCTGAGGTACACACCTCTACAACACACTGAATTGATTCTACAACCTGTTGGTGAAGTTGTGTCACGTCACTCTAAAAGAGATTTTTTTTTGTGTTATAATTTTTTTATTAGTCATAATCAACAATATCGTATATATATCAGTCATACGAGACTCAAGTGCTTCGCACATCATGAATTCCAACATAACAGTGCAGGAAATTTCAAGCTTAAATGAAGAGAAAGACACTTTGACATATAGCAATGTCCAAAAGTACCAGGGTACAACAGGTACATGTCTGAAGCACTGAACTGCAACTGAAATAAAATAGGTGGGATGACCATAGTACAAGACTCCTCCTCCGCCCCTATCCAGGCCCCATTTAAGAGCAAAGGCATAGAAGGTCCTAAAAAATTGACGGACCATCTCTAGCTGTCTCTCCTCTGAATTTCTCAAAGCTCCACTATACAATGTCTAAGTTGAATATGGGTGGGTGGCGACCATGAGGGTGCCTTATGGGAATGATTAGTTATGGATAGGGAGCAACACTGTAGGCCCGCCAGACGATAGACATGAGCTGGTGGCAGGAAGAGAAAACCCGGACAGCCTGCAGGGATGGAGGATACTCGTACCAAAGAGAGGGGGAGGGAGGGGTACAAAAGGGGACATAAAGGGAAAGGGCCTAAGGAGGGATATCATATTGTATATTGTATAGTGGGGGGAGGATATGATGCCTTTGGGTAATAGCATGGATTAGGTCTTGGTGTAGCAGGGAGAGTATCGGAAGAGAGAGAAGTGTAAACAAGGCAAGAGATACGGGTCAGAGGGGAAGATAGCTACAGGGTATTAGTAATAGTGGAAACAGGAGTGATAGGGTCAAGAGTGGAAGTGAGAGGAAAAGGAAAGGGAAGAGCAAGAGTGAGGGTGAAAGTGGGTATATATGTGGTGGTAGTGTAGATGTAGGTGCTAGTGGTAGTGACTGTGGGGGGAATGACTAGGCAGATTGGAAGCGGGGAGGGCAGAGGACACTTTTAGGGAGGGTTAATGGGAGTAATGTGAGTGGGGGGAATAACAGAAGAGATGAAGGAGTGGAGGAAGGAGGGGAAAAATAGTGGTAAGGGGGCAGTTCGCTCTTGAAGGAACCGAGATGAGAGCAGGCGGGAGCTTATATCTATACTCAACTGGAGCTGGTGCGAAGCGGAAGGGAGTGGTAGTGTGCTAGTACGTGATTATGTGGTGGGTAGTCAGCCCACTGACCCTGAAAGAAAGGGGGTCTACGTTTGTAGGAACACGTCCATTTTATCTTGTAAGCCGTACATGAGTCGTTCATGGGAGGCAGCTTGATACATTGCAGTGATTCATTCCCCATGGGAGGGGGTAGTTTCTGCGCGCCGGTGTCTGAGGATACATACTTTGGCTGTGGCCAGTGCCGTGTGTAATAAACGATGTTGCAGTCGGGAGAGGTCGTATAAATTTCTGGTATCATGCAGTAGTAAAAGAGAGGGGGTGAGAGAAAGTGGTAAGGGTAGCACTTCTCTAAGGATGCCCCCCACTGATCGCCAGAAAGGTTGAATGATTGGACAGTCATGTAAGATATGTTGCAAATCACAGTGGGCGTGAGGGCATCTCCAGCAGGAGGCATGAGACAGCAACCCTCCAGTGCGCAATTTCTGGGGGGGCCAATACCACTCATGCAATGTCTTGAAAGGACTGAATTTCAAACGGTCCTCCCGAGCTCCGCGGTCTCTGGCCTCAATTAATTCTGCCCAGTCCTCCAGTTCATATTCAATCTGCAGGTGCGCCTGCCACTTATTTTTAAAGGAGATTAGGAGGGGGAGAGAAAAGAGGTGCCGGTTCATCACTTCAATGTGCCCCCCATTAGAAGCTGGTCCAACCTCAGGAGACCTTTTGAACTCCACTCCTCCCATAAAATAGTCTTTCCCCCTATCAGAAAACCTCTGTTGCCCTACATTGGTGCCCTGCATGTGTCTGGGTGTCCACTTTCAGTAAGCGATGTGCCTGCCGCCATGAATTTTGCGTGGCTCTAATCATAGGATTGGTGGTATGCTGGGGTGCCATTCCTGCATTATAGAGCACATGGAGTCCTGAGGGGGAGCGCAAGAGTATCTGCTCCACCTCAACCCAAACCGGTGGGTCCCTCACTCCTGGAAGTAGAAAGACCATCTGTGAGAGATGTAATGCCAGGGTGTAGTGTTCTACTGAGGGGAGACTCAGTCCCCCAAACTTGCATCTGGCGAGCAATGCAACTCTGGGTAGCCGCGGATGCATGGACCCCCAGACGAAGGCCCCAATACGACGATCTATCTCTCGAAGAAGAGACAAGGGTATTCACAAAGGTAGCATGCCCAGGACGTATAGAAATTGCGGTAGAGTCACCATACGTACCGCCTGCACCCTGCTCCACATAGAGAGGCCTAGGTGTGTCCATTTTTCAAAGTCTCGTTTCATACTGACTAGCAGTGGGTCCAGGTTGTCAGCCACCGTTTTTTCCAAACCCCTGTAAATGTCAATGCCCAGGTAATGAAGACGTGACTGTTTCCATTTGACTGAGAATCCCTGAACTGACGCGCTTACTGTTGCTGGGGATAATGGGAATGCCTCACTCTTATCCCAGTTGATCCTGTAGCCCGAAAGAAGTTCAAATTCTGATAAGATAGCTCTGAGAGCCAGTAGGGTTTTAGTTAGGTCGGTGAGGGTAAGTAAGATAGCATCAGCTTATAAATAAATGGTGGTAGAGCCACAAGGGACCGATATTCCGGAAATGAGATTACAACTGCGAATTGTTGCCGCTAAGGGTTCGACTGCTAGCAGAAAAAATAACGGGGATGGGGCAGCCCTGACGGGTCCCCCTATTGACAGGGAAGGAGCTTGATAGAAACCCGCCACAGTTGACCTGGGCCGTCGGGGAGTCATACAGCAAGCGCACCTTATTAATAAAGCTAATCCCTAGACCAAAGCGTTTTAGTGTTTCGAAGAGATACCACCACTCTATTTGATCAAACACCTTTCGGCATCTAATGAGAGGGCAAGGGCTTCCTCACGTGAGTCCCGAGCCGCCCAGATGGCATGGAGTAGTGTACGTAAATGGTTCCTCAAAGAACGGCCGGGTACGTAAACAACTTGTGTGTGATGAACCAGGGACGGAATTACCTTCTTGAGGCGGGATGCCAAGATCCCTGCCAGGATTTTGACATCTCCATTGAGGAGGGATATGAAACGGTAACTACCGCAAAGAAGAGGATCTTTACCCAGCTTGGGTAGAACTATGATGGAGGCTTTGTTGGAGAGGGGATGTAAAGAACCTGTCTGATCAGCCCCACGGAAAGCCTCATCTAAGGCATCTACGGTATCCGCTCCTGTCCATTTATAGAATTCCGTCGGATACCCGTCCTCACCAGGCGCTTTATGGCATGGGAAGTTAGCTATTGCCTGCTGTATCTCTTCCTTGCTGATGTCACCCTCCAGAAGAGCTCTGCCCTCTTCCGAGAGACATGGTATGTTCGCCTTCTCAAGGAAGGCGGCCAACCGGTCTGTGTCCTCAGCTATTTCCAGAGTGTAGAGGGTTTGATAAAAACGACCAAACTCATCTGCAATTGCCTGAGGATGAGTAATAAGCATGCCGTTGGCACTGTGTAAGGCTGGTATGGCTAATGCTGCCTCCTGTTGTCTGAGTTGGGCGGCCAACAGGCGGCCCGCCTTCTCCCCGTTTTCATAGTGGCAACCTCTCAGCCGCTGTAAGGCATATTCCGCACAAGATGTATAGAGGGAGTTGAGCTCCATTTTGGCTCGTTCCAGGCGGCGGCGGGTGGACAGAGAGGGGGTTAGAGTGTATTCACGAGTGGTCTGGGCTATGCAGTCTTCCAGTTCTTTCTGTTGGTTGCGTCTTTGGGCATTGGGAATGGCCGCGTCCCTCATGAGCTGGCCTCTCATCGTTGTCTTCGCCACCGCCCACAGTAACTGAGGCAAAGAGACCAAACCTTTATTGTCCTGTAGGTAGATGGCGACGTGGGATCTGAGCTGTTCCTTTCCCTTCAGGGTTCAGTATCTGGAGGTTTGGAGATGCCAAGACTTACGATCGGGTGAGGCCAGCCCCAATTCCAAGGCCAAAAATACCGGGGAATGATCAGACAGTGCAGCCGGTAGAATTTCAGAAGTTCTAATCGTCTGTAATAACCGATGAGTGGCAAGGAAGTAGTCTAGTCTGGATTGAGTCCCATGGACTGTGGAAACAAAGGTATATTCTCGGTCAGATGGATAGGAAAGGCGCCAGTGGTCTATCAGGCTGTGATCTGATCTGACCTTCACCTAGAAGGGCCCGATCAGGATTATTGCCCACGTCAAGACGACCTGATCTTTCCAGGATGGCAGCCTGTACCAGGTTCCAGTCCCCACCCAGGAGGTATTGGGAGGCGCCGATCTCTGTTAATAGTTGATTAAAAGAGAGGAAAAAAGAGCATTTGGAACCCGTGAGACCATAGATAGTACCAACACAAACTGTGGAAGAGCCCAGGACAAGCTTGGCAAGGACATAACGCCCCTCCGGGTCACACCACGTCTTAAGGAGCCTGAACTGCAGTGACCGACGAATGAGTATCGCCACCCCTCATTTCCGCCCCGAGCCCTGTGCTACACTTTGCAGGGACGGCGCTCCGCTGAAGAGCACTTTGCCCACCCATTCTCTGCGGAGTTTCTCAGATTTTGATGGGAAGAGGTGTGTTTCCTGCAATAGAGCAATGTCAGTTCTTTTGGATCGGATATAAGATAGGACTTTTTGACGCTTGATGTAATGCGTCATGCCATGTACATTCCAAGAGGGGACCGTTAGGGGGGGTCACCGATCCCATCATTGAGTTCAATTGAGCCTGTTTCGGGGAGGAACGGGAGATCTCTTGTGCATTGATACAACCAATGGAGGGGTAGAGTAGGGGTAGCAAAGCTCAAAGTGCTTGTGTACTGGAAGAAAACGAGCAGGTAGGGGGGAACTGTAGGGGGAACCCTCGGTCAAGGAATAGGAGAGAATCAGACAGGTAGAGGAGAAGGAAGAAAGAAAGGGACGGATAGAAAAAAAAGATAGAGAAAGAGATAATGTTCACGTGAGAGGGGGGAGAAATGTGCAAGCGTATATGATCGAAAGGAGAGAGAAAATTTTAAAAAAAAATATATATATATATAATTATGGTGTGCAGAAAACGGTGGGAGAGGTGAGCAGAGAAAATGGAACGGGAGGGATAAGAAGCTAAAACTACAGTAAGCGAGGCAATACCTCGCCACTGGAAGCCCTGTTAGACTGCGGGTCGGAACCTGTAAGACCCGTGTGCCGGGTGGGCACCGGGAGAGGTGGGAGGGGAAAGAGTAAGCGTGTATGCGGGCCAGTAGGACTACCAAGAAGCCCCCGCTGACAAATAATGCTGGATGGTACATATGGGAATGGAAAACATAAAGCGTGTGCCAAGGCGGGATGCAGCGTGGGGCATTACCGGAGGACGGTGGAGGAGGGGACTACAACTCGACCGGTAACTTAGACAGGTGACCGTATTGCAGTACCTACCGGAGCAGAGAGAGAGGGTGAGTACCATACTATACCATCTCCAGGCTGACATCGCCAGCATGATATCTTGGGGGTCATTAAGGGAATATCAGGGGTATGCCCTGTCAAGAATACTAAGGGAGCAGATCGGGGGCCCCATAACTGCGGGTGGAAAAGTGCGAAGAAAGCATGGCACAGGGAGCACCCTAGATGAATAGGGTGGGCAGAGGGAAGATCGGATTAGATGCAAAGACCCCACTGCGTGTGCCGTCTGAGCATCTCTCCAGAACGGCAAGCGAAGGTGGGTGGGGCAGGGGGAGAGAGGCAAGCCTCACAGGTGTACAGGGTGCCGGATTTCCCCTGGGGCTAAGTCCCGTGGTAGCCCACTGTGGATGCGGGCCTACAGGGTAAATGGAAAAAGAAGCAGAAGCACGAGGGGAGAAGGTACTGAAGAAGGTACTGAGGGCACCTGGAGGCCAGATCGTGTCCCTCATCTAGAGGCAGGTCACGAGGTGTGTGTAGGGTGATTTGTACAGTACAAATAGTACTAATGATGAGCAAACGAACCTCGGTAAACTACAACTTGAAACTGAGGTGAAAAGACTCAGACAAATCTATTGATCATGCTGCCTCTCGGTGTTCCTGACCAGGAGGAGAAACCCAGGATGATAAAGTGCTCCAAGTGAAGCTGCCGATGAAACAGGCCCATGAATGAGGGCGAATAACAACAGCACGAAAACAAGGGTACAGCGCTGGCCCCACTCTTGCCCTCCCTAACCGAGGGAAAGTACAATAATAAAAATAGTCTAGTATGACACTTAGCTGTCCAGTGAGGGGTTGTCTGTTGTAGGGCAAAAAGTCCTCTGAGTGTTATGGAGTCTGGCATTATGGATGTTCCTTCAAGTGCTGGCTACAAAGGGGATTGGGATTTGTCTCTGCCTTGGTCCTGAGTGTGGGCTATCACCGCTTGGAGAACATGATCCCGGCCCTCCTGCAATTTAAGCAAGCGGTCATAGACTCTGCCCCTCTTCTGTGAGGCAGAACGATGATGCTGTGACAAAGAAGGAGAACCGAAGGGAGGATCTCCAGGAGTGAGGGTGTCGGGTTCCGGGTGTGCTATGGCATAGTCCATAGGGTGTTGAACAAGGCCATCCAGAAAGGAGCCAAGGTCCGTGGGCTCTGTGAAGTCCTTGGATTTGCCATTGTATGTAATCCACATAAAGCAGGCTCAAAAAGACCAAATTTAACGTCTAGGTTCCTGAGTTGCGGTCTGCGGGCCAAGAGTGCCTTCGGCTTCTCATTCGTTATCTTAGAAAAGTCCGCTGACACCCTAATCTCGTGACCCTCCAGGTAGTACGGACCCTGAAATCAGGCAGTTGAGATTTACCTGGCGAGTCTGATTGTGACATAAAAAGCATGCAATAATGGGACGGGGTCTTCCAGAGGTCGATTTATGTATAGGGCCAATCCTGTGGACTCTTTGGAACTCCAATGGCGGTGAGAAATCCAGGCCAGTGAGCTCAGGTAGAAGGTTTTTGAGAAAAGTTTTGATTTTGGAGCCCTCTTTGTGTTCCAGAATGTCAAAAAAGCAAACATTATCTCTGCGGCTCCTGTCCTCCAAGTCTATGACCTTTGCTCGTAGAAGCCGCAGCTCTGCATCTTGGTCAGGCAATGTCGTGATATGATCTTCCACAGTCGTGAGGCTCTGGTCCAGGTCAGTTACTGTCTCTCAGAAACTGGCTATATCTGCCCGTATGGAGGTAGAGGCAATGGACAGGTCCGATATCTTTAAGTCCATTGCCTCCAGGCCACGCCCCACTGCGGTGATCTCTTGTAGTGTGCGGTCCGTTGCCTCTATTGCGCGGGGGTCAGTTGGCGAGGTTGTGGGACAAGGAGGGGCCGCCTGCGCGCCATGGTTTTCAGTTGCGCGATGGCCTCAGAGAATAGTAGTTGACGGTAGTCTTTGCCTGAAGATTTCCCGTTTGGCACTGCCCCAGGTGAGTGAGGATTCCTGGAAAAGAGTTGCTGAGTGTATTCGTGGCTACGAGACCTCGTTCCTGCCGTAAGAGCAATGGTGTCTGAGTTGCAACCGTCAGGGCCTCTAGTATTATAGCCTCCGTGAGGGTTCAGTAAGGCAAACTAAACCCTAAGAGAGATGTCACTTGCGGTGAAAGGGTCATGCGGTTGCTAGGGTATTCCAAAACGAGAGGCTGAGCTCTCCTCACTGGCATCAATCAATCTGGGTGGTGACAGACCCCCCCAGAGATCTTCTGGGGTCAGCCTGTGCTGTCTCTGGGCCCAGTTCAAGGTTCCATGCCTGATCGGGGGTGGGAAGGTAAGGGTTGGAAGGGTGGCGTCATCAATGACGAGAGGGGCTGACAACGTGAGCCCCGGGGGATATGCCTCCTTGGAACCCTGGTCACTGCTCCAATGCAGCCAGGCAAGTGGACCTCCACAGTACCTCCCCGGGGATACCTGTCACTTCTCGGTAGTAGGCTCTTTCCTGCCGGGTCCTGTGGGTCCAACATCTGCTCTGTCGTGGGGTGCACTTTCTTCCAGCTGACTTCCCAAACTCTTACACCTCCCAAGGATCAGGTGGGAGCTCAGCAGCCAGGTGGCCAAGACTTTTCAAGCTTGGGTAGGCCCTAGGACAGCACACGCGGTTGGTAGCGGTCTCCCTCGGTCGTCTGCCTCTCCTCAGGGCACCCGCAGAGCCTCGACCGTACCGTAGCATGCCGCAGTGGTTTGTGACGTCGACCCTCCTGCCGCTCAAAGAGGGGAGGTGATCTCCCCTCGCCCCCCTCGCCTAAAATACCACGGTTCCGGGTTTGGGATAGAATCCCAGGGCGTCTTGCGCAACCGGGGAGAAACTCTCCTGGCCGCCTGGCTCACCTCTGGGGCCTTCCGCCCTCGGGGGAAATAGAGGCCACGGTTCAGCACGTGTTAGGCCGCATCAGGCTGTGGCATCCCCGTGGCCGGTACGGCTGCTGAATGTCGATGGCCACGAATTTCCCTGACCTGCCGCTCTTGCATGTGCTCTCATAATAGCAGGGGGGGCTCTAGTTTGCAGATGATAACCCCTCAATGGCCCCCGATCCGGCCCGGCGCACGGAGCTCTCTGCTCAGGCGGCCATTCACATCCGCAGCCAGACCACGCCCTAAAAGAGATGTTTTAAGTCATGGACAAAGGGGGTAAATGCCGCTGTATTTCCACCTCCCTAAGGACTGCCAGGTAAAGTAAATGGCATCACAAGGGCTTGAATGAGCCAAAAGGTGGGGAATAAATTTAAAGATGTTCCAAACTGAGGGACTCAAATTATTTATCGCCCAGGGATCCGCAAACTTGTAAGATGTCACTGCGCTTTAAAGAGAGATAGAGCTACATATCAGCAGCTCACCACAAAATGCACTTTGCACTTGTTGAGGCTGGCACTCTCGCTGTCTTCCTCCCACTAGGTAAACGGTATCTGAAAAAGTGACTTCAACACTAAACAGCTTATATAAAGTGACATTGCCTCTAAGCACCCAGAGCAAAGAGGCAGTGTAAAGGTGTGTCATTGTAATCACACTTTGTACCGTTATCATTAATATCTTCATTTCCTTTGAAAACAGTGGCTCATATTTTGGGATCAGTCCCTCAGTGATTTCTGAGATGAACACAGTGACACGTGGTCTTGGCAACCTGTGCCCAGGAGGCAGCCAGAAAGCACTCAGCCCGTGGACACACTTTCTTTGTAGTCTAGACACACACAAGATTTGATGTTACTCATCTTGCCAAGTGCCCTTAGTTGTTCAAGTGAATGCTAAGAAGCACAGTTTGGGTGCCCGCTTCAGAGATATGTGCCTGGCCATGTTGCTCACAACTTTCGGTACAGATAACTCCATCCTTTCAACACTGTTAAAATGAGGTGTAATTATGTTTTCAGTATTCCTCAGATTTACACAGTGGTGCTTTCTGTCTGAACGGTGGTCATTGCCCTGACATCACAGATATGGATTAGGGATTGTAGGAGGCTGGCCTGGCTTATAATGGGTACCTGATGGTACTTACACCTTGTGCCTGGTCCAGTTATCCCTTATTAGTAGATGAGTAGTGTTCTAGCAGCTTAGGCTGATAGAGGTAGCTATAGCAGAGCAGCTTAGGCTGAACTAGGAGACATCAAAGCTCCTACTATACCACTTATATCATATAGCACTGTATCATATGAAACACAATACTCAGAGTTACTAAAAATAAAGGTACTTTATTTTAGTGACAATATGCCTAAAGTATCTCAGAGGATATACTCCCTTAGGAGGTAAGTAATATACACAAAATATACACACAAACCAAAATCAGGTAAGTAAACAGTTAGAAAAGTAGTGCAAACACTGTAGGACACAATAGAATGCAATAGGAGACAATAGGCCTAGGGGCAACACAAACCATGCATTCCAAAAGTGGAATGCGAACCACGAATGGACCCCAGGCCTAGTGTAGTGTATAGAGGGTCGCTGGGAGTGTAAGAAAACATTAAGGGTGTCCAAGGTACCCCACCCCAAGACCCTGAAAAGTAGGAGTAAAGTTACCCTACTACCCCAGAAAAACATTAAAGACGAAATAGGGGATTCTGCAAAGGTAACAACTGACTGCAAAGCACTGAAGACGGATTCCTGGACCTGAGGACCTGCAAAGGAAGGGAACCAAGTCCAAGAGTCACGCAAGTGTCCAGGGGGGGCAGGAGCCCACTAAACCCCAGATGAAGGTGCAAAAGGGCTGCCTCTGGGTGGAAGAAGCCAAATATTCTGCAACAACAGAAGGTGCCAGGAACTTCTTTGGTCAGAAGATGTCCCACGGCGTGCTGGAGGATGCAGAGTTGTTTCCACACAGAAAGACCACAAACAAGCCTTGCTAGCTGCAAGAGTCGTGGTTGAAGATAATGGGTGCTGCCAGGGCCCAGGAAGGACCAGGAGGTCGCCCCTTGGAAGAGGAGACAGAGGGGGCACTCAGCAACACAGAGAGCCCATTCAGAAGCAGGCAGCGCCCGCAGAAGTACTTGAACAGGCATTCAAGAAATCTGAGCACGGCAGTCGTCTGAGCACAACAAAGGAGGGTCCCACGAAGCCGGTGGTCAACTCTGCGAGTTGAGCAATGCAGGACAGAGTGTTGGGGACCTGGGCTGTGCTGTGCACGAAGGAAGTCTGGCGTGGGGAGGCAAGGACTTACTTCCACCAAATTTGGACAGAAGGACCACTGGACTGTCGGGGTCACTTGGATCCAGCTCCTGTGTTCCAGGGACCAGGCTCGTCGAGATGAGAGGGGACCCAGAGGACCGGTGATGCAGAAGTTTGGTGCCTGCGTTAGCAGGGGGAAGATTCCGTCGACCCACGGAGATTTCTTCTTGGCTTCCAGTGCAGGGTGAAGGCAGACAACACTCAGAGCATGCACCACCAGGAAACAGTTGAGTAAGCCGGCAGGATTAGGCGCTACAATGTTGCTGGTAGTCTTCTTGCTACTTTGTTGTGGTTTTGCAGGCATCCTGGAGCAGTCAGCGGTCGATCCTTGGCAGAAGTCGAAGAGAGAGATACAGAGGAACTCTGGTGAGCTCTTGCATTCGTTATGTGAAGAGGAACCCACAGGAGAGTCCCTAAATAGCCCTCAGAGGAGGATTGGCTACCTAACCAGGTAAGAGCCTATCAGGAGGGTTCTCTGACATCACCTGCTGGCACTAGCCACTCAGAGGTCTCCATTGTGCCCTCACACTTCTGCATTCAAGATGGCAGAGGTCTAGGACACACTGGAGGAGCTCTGAGGGTGGTGATGGACAGGGGAGTGGTCACTCCCATTTCCTTTGTCCAGTTTCACGCCAGAGCAGGGGCTGGGGGATCCCTGAACCGGTGTAGACTGGTTTATGCAAGGAGGGGACCATCTATGCCCTTCAAAGCATTCCCAGAGGCCAGGAGAGGCTACTCCTCTCAGGCCCTTAGCCCCTATTTCCAAAGGGAGAGGGTGTAACACCCTCTCTCAGAGGAAATCCTTTGTTCTGCCTTCCTGGTACTGGGCTGCCCAGACCCCAGGAGGGCAGAAACCTGTCTGTGGGTTGGCAGCAGAAGTAGCTGCAGAGAAAACCCCAGAGAGCTAGTTTGGCAGTACCCGGGGCCCGTGCTGGAGCCCCGGGGATGCATGGGATTGGCACCCCAATACCAGATTTGGCTTGTGGGGACAATTCCATGATCTTAGACATGTTACCATTCGGAGTTACCATTATGAAGCTACATGTAGGTATTGACCTATATGTAGTTCACAAGTGTAATGGTGTCCCCGCAATCACAAAGTCCGGGGAAATTGCCCTAAACTATGTGTGGGCACCTTGGCTAGTGCCTGGGTGCCCTCACACTTAGTAACTTTGCACCTAACCTTCACCAAGTGAGGGTTAGACATAGAGGTGGCTTATAAGTTACTTAAGTGCAGTGTAAAGTGGCTGTGAAATATCGTGGACCTTATTTCACTCAGGCTGCAGTGGCAGTCCTGTGTAAGAATTGTCTGAGCTCCCTATGGGTGGCAAAAGAAATACTGCAGCCCATAGGGATCTCCTGGAATCCCAATACCCTGGGTACCTCAGTACCATATACTAGGGAATTATAAGGATGTTCCAGTATGCCAATTAGAATTGGTGAAAATAATCACTAGCCTGCAGTGACAATTTTAAAGCAGAGAGAGCATAAACACTGAGGTTCTGGTTAGCAGGGTCTCAGTGATACAGTTAGGCACCACACAGGGAACACATATAGGCCACAAACTATGAGCACTGGGGTCTGGCTAGCAGGGTCCCAGTGAGACATAGCAAACATACTGAAAACATAGGGTTTTCACTATGAGCACTGGGCCCTGGCTAGCAGGATCCCAGTGAGACAGGCAAAAACAATCTGAAACCCAAGCAACAATGGAGGTAACATGCCAGGCAAGATGGTCCTTTCCTACAGGGATCACTTGTTATGGAGAGGCCATCTCACAGTTACAGACCTGATGGAGCCAAAAGTGCCCCCCGGCTGGAGTAAGCCTGTCTTTTCACAAGATTCACTGGGGTCATGTGATTCACAAAGATTCCAGGAGAGCCCCGGGAAGCCTGCAGTTGTCATAGATTTCCAGGGCTACCCCGTTCACCAGAAATACTCAACCAAGTATTTCAAGGCAGATGAGGTAAATAACCGGTGTAACTCAATCATGGGAAGATGTGCGCCTGCACAATCAACTTTTGTTCTTCACAGGGAACTTAATACCACCTCTGTTGATCGCAGTCCTCTGCACACCCATTGAATATCATTCAAAGGAGTTTACTCCTGCTTTTACTGAAATACTTTTGCATGCCTACCTAGGTATTATATAACTTGCAATTGAGTGTGTGAATAGCTGCAAATTCCAAATGTGCAGATTTTCACCCTAATCTTCAGGGTAGTGTACACTGAAACACTCCTGACCCACTTTGAATCCTACATTCACAAGGAAGGGAAATCTACCATTGTAAGTGTGCTTTAGCATTATGCAGTTTCTAAAATCCAAATTCTATCAATTCAGGAAGCGGAGCATACAGCCACAAAATGCTTTTTTTTAAGCATCTGTGTGCCTTTGGAATGTACTTTATACATGCATATAATAGACTAAACTATATATTAGCATGCCTTTATAGCATACCACACCAGGCAAGTAACTCTGAAATCATAGAGTGCCTGCAGACAGCGCTTCTTCAGTCTTTATTCAAACACTGTGAGAAGGAAATGTGCACCACTCAGCTCCAATATTTGCAAGCGCCCACAGGGACCCATGGAAGTCAATTCATCAAAATGCCAGGATTAGCATAGGTGACATCGCATGCCATTTAACCATTTAACCTTTATTTTCACTCACACATGCATGCTTATACACATATATATATATATATATATATATATATATACACACACATTTACACATAGACGCACTCGCTCTCACTTTAACACACTCTCACCCGCAAGCACACACACACCATAGATTTAAAATAATTTTTTATTTACCTTAGCTGCCAGGGACGGTCATATTCCAGCAAATTGTAATTCATTCTTGTTGGAAATGGCCTTTCTGCAGGGTCATCCCCAGACTTTTTGCTTTTCTTCTTCTCTTTTTCTGAACTCATTTTTGCTGGCTTTAAGACTCTGCACACTTTACCACTGCTAACCAGTGCTAAAGTGCATATGCTCTCTCCTTAAAACATGGTGACATTGGATCATACCCAATTGGACTATATAATTTACTTATAAGTCCCTGGTAGAGTGCACTATATGTGCCCAGGGCCTATATATTAAATGCTACTAGTGGGCCTGCAGCACTGATTGTGCCACCCACTTAAGTAGCCCCTTAACCATGTCTAAGGCCTGCCATTGCAAGGCCTGTGTCTGCAATTTCACTGCCAATTCGACTTGGCATTTAAAAGTACTTGCTAAGCCTAAAACTCTCCTTTTTCTACATATAAGACACCCCTAAGGTATGCCCTAGGTAACCCATAGGGCAGGGTGCTATGTAGGCAAAAGGCAGGACATGTGCCTGTGCAGTTTACATGTCCTGGTAGTGTAAAACCCCTAAATTCGTTTTTACACTGCTGTGAGGCCTGCTCCCTTCATAGGCTAGCATTAGGGGTACCCTCATACATTGTTTGAGTGGTAGCTGCTGATCTGAAAGGAGTAGGAAGGTCATATTTAGTATGGCCTGAATGGTGATACAAAATCCTGCTGACTGGTGAAGTTGGATTTAATATTACTATTTTAGAAATGCCACTTTTAGAAAGTGAGCATTTCTCTGCACTTAAATCTTTCTGTGCCTTACCATCCATGCCTGGCTGGATTTAGTTAACAGCTCCCTTGTGCATTCACTAATACACACCTCAAATACAGAATGCTCAGCTTCACTTGCATACATCTGCATTTTGAATGGGTCTTCCTGGGCTGGGAGGATGGAGGGCCTGACACTTGCATGTCAAAGGACAATAGCCTGCCCTCACACAAAGGACTGCCACACCCCCTACTGGGACCCTGGCAGACAGGATTGAACTGAAAGGGGACCTTGTGCAACTCTAAGCCACTCTTTGAAGTCTCCCCCACTACAAAGGCACATTTGGGTATTTAAACAGGGCCTCTGCCCTTACCAACTCATACACTTCTTGGAGAAGAAACTTGAACCAGAACCTGCATCGTGCTAAGAAGAACTGTCTGGCTGCCCAAAGGACTTGCCCGACTGCTTTCTGTGAAGGGCTGCTGCCTTGCTGTTGCCCTGCTGCCTTGCTGTTCTCTGGCTGAGGTGAAGAAGTGCTGTCCAAGGGCTTGGATAGAGCTTGCCTCCTGGTTCCTGAAGTCTCAGGACCAAAAAGACTTCATCTCTTCAAGAAGGAATCCTTGTGCGGAGAAATTCGACGCACAGCCTGCCAGAAACGATGCACAGCCTGCACCGTGGTGAAAATTTCACTGCACGCCGAACCGGAACAACGCAGCCAGACTTCGCAATGAGAAGATCAACGCAGTGCCAGCGTAGCGACCAGAAATTCAACTCATGGCCCACTTGATTGACGCACAAGGAGTCCAGCTGAGCCAGAACAACGCAGCCCGACTTCCAGAGAGGAATCGACGTAGCGCCTGCCGTGCGGTAGAAACTCGACGCAGCGACCACCGAATCGACGCAGCTCCTGTGACTTCGTCTTGTCAGCGCAGGAAATCCACGCATCGTCCCCGGGGCTTCCAAAAACCCCGCAACCCGAAGAGGATCCACAACCGAGCGCCAGAAATCGACACACTGCCGTCCCTGCGTGCAAACTAAACGACGCATCGCCATGTGCTGCCCGAGAAATCGACGCACACCCCCTTTGTTTCCACGCATCTCCTCCTCTGCGGTTCTTTGCGGAGATTTTGCATGCAAACTAGGTACTTTGTGCTTGAAAGAGACTTTGTTTGCTTTTAAAAGACTTAAGACCCTTTATATCACTTTTACAGTGATATCTGAACATATACTTATTGCATTTTTATTGTTTTGACCTGCACTTATCCATATAAATATTATATATTTTTCTAAACACTGTGTGGTGTATTTTTGAGGTGCTATATGGTGTTAGTGTATGATTTATTACACAAATACTTTACACATTGCCTTCTAAGTTAAGCCTGACTGCTCAGTGCCAAGCTACCAGAGGGTGGGCACAGGATAATTTGGATTGTGTGTGACTTACCCTGAGTAGATTGAGGGTCCTTGCTTGGACAGGGGGTAACCTGACTACCATCCAAAGACCCCATTTCTAACAATTCTTTATTACATTAACAGTGAATAATAAAAAATCGCTATTAGAGTAATAAAGCACTGACAGAAAACAAGGACATTGAAGTTGCCAACGGCGGCTCCTCCGTTAGGGCGGAGGAACGTCACCCACCTCCCCCCCGCCAGCAGCAGCAGGAGCTGCAAACCTTTGAAAACAAAACGACAATAAACACTGTTTATTGTCATTTTATTTCTAAAGGGGCGGGGCCTTGGGGGTGACGAGCATGGAGATGAGTGCGCAGAGCACTCCCCTCAGTGCGCATGTATGTTTGGCCGACCTTCTTGGTCGTCCAAACACACATGCACACAAGGGCTCTCTCCAACCCGCAACTGTGTAGCCGAGTTGCAGAGAGCCGGTACAGGCTCCCAGTCTGCATTGGAGCAGCCAGCCAGGGCACTCCAACCAATCATAACGCTGCTCTTAGCAGCGTCATGATTGGCGCAGGACAGGCTGGGAGTCTGTACCTGGAGTGCGACGGCAGCGACGCAGGAGCAGCGAGGCAACGAGGTAAGTAGTTTTTTAAAAAATATTTGTATTTTTGTTTTGCCTTCCCCCGCCCCCATGCTGCATCGCTAGCCATGAGTGGGAGCTGGCCTTGAGTTCCTGGCACTGATTTTGCCTCCTATGAGGCCAGGGGTAGGAAGGGGCAAGCCAGAGGTCGCAGCTAAATGACATCCATGCAGGGACTACATAGGTTTAAGAGATATTTAGTAAACTGGAGACTAGCTCCAGCTGTTTATGTACAGCTTTAAATTGCAAAATATATTTAATAATTTGAGATGAGATGGTAAGGTAAACTTCCACATTGGAAAAGTAACATATTTTTTTATAAATGGCATCTGGAAAGAAAGTACTGAGTGATCACTGCAGTTTCACAAGTTCTTGATTGGGATTGCTGCAACAGTTTAATTAGTATTATGATACAAAGGCTTACAATAAATCCTTTGGATGTATCAAAAACAACCAAAGACAAGAGATTAATTGCAATTACATTCACTAAACACACATATTGTAAGATATTTTTACACATGGGAGGCTCCGACTTAACCAGTATGATTAAACCCCTCAAATACTCTTGACTGTTAAAATAGAAAAGGATTATGTCAGATCAGATGAAGAACAATTTCAAATTGCAAACAAAAAGCCTATGTGAACAATTCACAGCCTGAGGTGACAATGAAGATACAATTAAGAAGGCTTGGATGTCAGCATTACAATTAAGAGAAAAGTAATATCAATATAGCAGACAGAAGGCGAAGGATTGCTTATACTAATTAGTCATGAATATCATTTTATGAAATCAACAATACTCTTCTGAAACAGCATCAAGTTATTCAGATGGATAATAATCCCAAGAAATTTTCATAGAGCATAATCTATTCCTGTTTCAAAAGTCAACAATCTGATTAAAGCTGAAATATTATCCACAAACTGGATCACAGCTATTTTTAGTATCAACAGAAACAAAGAAGCATTAATGCAGGTTAAAATTGCAGACAGTGTAACAATTTAGTGAAATGTGATGTCATTTAACATCTACGCACTGGTAACATTATTACAAAGCAAGAAATGTACACAAGTAACAGGGCAATTTTTATATATTCAATATGTTGTTCAAGTGAAATTTATTTTCTTGGCTATACATCCATTTTTAGCATTAAATAAAAAACATTTTTGGAGATTAAATAAAAATGGTGTACTATTTTAATATATATATATTTTTTTTTACATTATAGTTATTCAGAATAAATGATCATTAGACAAACCTAAGGCCAACAATTATATGATCGCCTAAGACAAAATGAACACTTGTTGGCTCAATTGAAATTTCACATATTGGCATAGTTAAACCCTTATTTGCATGTATGCAGAATAACATTTTGTTGCTTGAAAAGGAACATTTCTCAATGAATGTATTGGACATTTTAACTCCTAGACATTCTAAAGACATTAGGGATTCAATGTGTTTCATGTAAAGGGTAACATGACAGCTTTTATGGTGAGATTCCACAGAGTAACTCAATTCCTAAGAAGTATAGAGCAGGTTGGAATGAGCGATTCTAGGTCTACCCAAGGTTGTTATAGATCAAAATCAAAAAAAGGGGGAGGGACCAGGAGATTACTGGTCCAGTGTACGGTCTCCCAAGTCAGTAGTTATACAAAGTGTACACTGTTCCAAAAATAGCAAACCAGGGGACCTGAAGTTACTAGAGCGTAAACCCTCATGCATCTCAATGGATGAGTAGCTTCATCATCGGTAACGCTCTTCGCCAGGCTGGTGCTGCAATGCCTGGCGGGCTCCCCTGAGGGGGCTCTTAACCGTATTGCTCTTTTAGTAGCTTGTAGATCCAGGTTACGTGGATGGGGAACCCTTTTATAGGTCCCAAAGCAAACCGGAGAGAGTAGAACAGAAATAAAATTGGTTATCCATCTCAAAAGAACATCATGAATTTAATCAGTATGGGGAGGAGCCAAGATGGCGACCGGGAAGGACGCTTCGTAAAGCGCTCCGTCTCGGGCTCGCCACCAAAACGATTGTGGGGCACCCCGGGGTCGCCAATATCCTGGTACAGAGGAGAAACCCGCTCTAGGAGCCTTTCTCCCCTCGCTGACGGCCACGGAGGCGCTGGAGCGGCTGAGAGGGGGAGCTGCAGAACGACGACATCGCCTCGGACCTGCGGCCGCCATCTTGCCTCATTGCGAGGCTCGGAGCTCCGTCCCGGAGCCCCTGAGGTGAGGCGGGGGTGCGGCGGTGGGGGGATCCCCTTGCGGGAGGGCAGCAGACCTGCCTCGGGGCTCTCCCCCCCCCCTCTACCGCTGGTCAACCCTCCCCATTGCCGCTGCGGGGAGGGGCGGAGGAGCGGTGAAGCCACGGTCGGGGACCTTTGGCGGTTCCCCCCCCTCGGCCTGCGGTCCGGCTGCAAGGCGTGCCCCCCCTACGACTTAGGGGGGTCGCGCAGTGAAATTCACGGGGTGCATCTGGAGCGCTGGCGGTTTGCTCTTTATGCCCCCTGGACACTCCTGGTGGCCCCTGCAATTCCTGAACGCCTGTGGGCTATGTGTGAGGCACCCTCCGAAGTACATTATGTTTCCACTATTCTCCCGGTAAGAGGAGCAGAACTTTGCATGGAAGCCCAACTGAAAGTGAGCGCACAAAGCGATCGACCTCGTGTGGATGGGGGACCCACACCCAAGCCCTGAATCGTTGGTGCCGGCATGATGGGTATATCGGATTGACCTCGGAGACCACCCCGCTATCCGTCGCCCTCCCGCTGGTGCCCGTCGAGAGGCCTGGAAACGGGCAACCAAGCAGGAACTCACCTCGTGGAATATTAGGCAGGTTGTGATCCAAAAAAACTTAAAGCGCACGACGGTGTGGATCCGTGGGGACACACAGCCCTCCATATCTGCCCAACCTGGGGCTCGTGGAGTTCACGTAAGCGTAGAAGAAACAGAGATCCATAAATCGAGTCAAAATGGCCGGGAGATCAAAATCAGCGAGGAATCAGGACCGGGGCACGCAGGGACCAGTGCCTGGGGACCAACAACCCACTCCTACTTTACAATCACTGGAATCTACACTTTTGGCCCATTCCACACAATTCGAGAAAGTACTCCAAGCAATAATGGACACTAAAATTTCATTAGAAAATAGAATAGATACGGTATCGCAAGATCTAAATATTCTTAGAGCGGACCACCGCAAATTATCCGAAAAAGTGAAGTCAGCAGAGGAGGCGCTAAACGACATGTGCCCCAAAGTAACGGACAACCAAAAACAAATTCTCCGCCTGGATCTAGAAGTAAAAACACTGTTGAGAAGAGCAGAAGAGGCGGAGGGAAGATCACGCCGCAACAACATACGGTTTCTCGGACTCCCGGAAAATTCACTAGATCAAAACACAGAGATTCAACTGGAACAATGGTTAGCCAAAGAGGTCCTGAATGGAGCCCCGTCGAAATTCTTCTCAGTTGAAAGAGCACACAGGACTCCTGGGCGCCCCCCAGTACCGGGCCAGTCCCCAAGACCGTTGATAGCCAGGTTCCTGAACTTTAGAGACCGGGATGCGATACTGCAACAATTCCGCAGCAAAGGTCCATTTCAGTATGAGGACTCAACCGTCCACGCTTATCCAGACTTCACTCAGGAAGTGCAAAGACAACGCAACTCCTTTGCTCAAATAAAGCAACGTCTCCGTGAACATGACATAAAGTATGCTCTGTTATTCCCCGCTAAATTAAGAGTACTAACAGATGAACGCACCCACGTGTTCACATCTCCGGAAGACGCTTGGACATGGCTACATGCCAAGGGGTTTGCCCAACCCCGTGAAGCAACCGGTATCAACGAAAGCTGGTCCACAGCATCCACTCGGAAACGCCCCAAGAGACGACCCGGGGGTCAACCCACGGAGAAACAGGCTGCGGAAGAGAGAGCCAGGGTCCTGAAGGAAACTCCCCTGCTGACGCAAAATGCTTTTGAGACTCTCAGAACTCATCCGGAGGAGGGCTCGGAATCGGATTCAATAAGCTCGGACTCCACACTGACGGGGTCGCTGAAAGGCCCGGAGATCACTCCCCGGACCGCGGACATACTCTGAACAACTGCCGCTGACCTACCTCCAGGGCGGGACCCGCCGCCACAGAAGGAGAGCGGGATTGAACATTGTGTGCCTCGCTGGCAGCGGCTGTACATATCGCTTGAAATCATGTATCCTTGTTTCTCTGCTCTCAGAGTCAACTCCTGTATTTAGCCTGCGCGTAATTGGTGGTTGCGCGTGGCAGGGGAGGGTTGGTTTGCTGCGCCCAGGGGATGCCCCACACCACTTGCAGGCTGAATCTGCAGAAGGATGCGAGCCCCTATAATGAGCCGCACCCGGATAGTATTATAGCTCCCCCGCAGACATCCACATGGACACAGCCCAGGTCGCACCTCACCGGGGTGCGCGTTTGTTTTTTTGTTGGTTTACAGTTGGGGTTGGGATCCAGTTGGGGAGGGAGGGAGGGTAATCACCAGTTTGTACACCGCGGGTCTGCGCATAACACAAGACACATGGATGGAGGTTGGGGACCGGGCCGTCGTGGCGAAGGGGAGGGGGAAAACTGCTTGGACCCCGTCAGGGGGCAGAATGTTAGATGCACCACTACAAAACAAACATGGCCCAATACACAGCCCATAACGTAAGCAAATATAACATAGTCACCTGGAATGTCCGGGGCCTCGGGAACCATAGCAAAAGGTCCAGGGTGCATGCAAGACTCAAACGCCAGGGCACACACATTGCAATTTTACAAGAAACCCACCTACTGGACCCAGACCTACAAGAACTGCGGAACAGATGGGGTGGACAGATCGTAGGCACATCTTATTCAACCTTTGCGAGGGGGGTGCTGATATGTATGGCAGGGAGTGTTCCATTTCTTCTAACATCATACAGGATAGACCAGGGAGGTAGGTACGTAGTGTTGGAGGGCAAATTAGACGGCAAACAATTATCACTCATAGGAATATACGCCCCCAACACTGCGTTGCCTGAGTTCCTGAACTCGCTCACCCCAGCCCTATTGACTAACCCCGCAGCACCTGCAATATGGGGTGGTGATTTCAATAATACGCCGGACCTGACATTGGATAGGTCTAGCCCCCCCACACATTCAGCGGCCAACAGATGCCCCGAGGGCCCACTGGCAACATGGGCCAGCAATATGGGCCTCTGTGATTTGTGGCGCATGAAGCACCCACAACACAGAGAATACTCATTTTACTCAGTACCGCACAAAGTGTACACTAGGATAGATCTGCTATGGGGTACCCGGGACATTTGCACAGTAACCAACGGGATTGAATACTTAGCTAAGTCACTATCAGACCACTCACCGCTTAAAATAACTCTAGACTGGGGCAGGAGGCGACAAGCGATCCCAACCTGGAGATTACAAGTGGAAGCGCTGCAGGACCCTGCATTTAAAGACGCACTGAGAACAGCGCTCAAACAGTACTGGGAATTGAATACTGGCACCACAAACTTAAGAGCAGTAGAGTGGGACGCACATAAAGCAGTGACCCGCGGGCACTGTATTTCCACTACATGGGGGTAAGACGCACACTCCATGCTGAGGTTAGCAAACTGGAAAAGAAACTAAGAACACTAGAAAACGCAGTGGCCCGCAGCGAAACACCATTTACGTCATTAAAAGATGCGCGTGCAGAATACGCAGCCGCAGATGCCACACTACGCCTTCATGACTACAAATACCACTTGACCAGATTACAAGCGGAAGGTGACAGATCGGGTAGGCTGCTTGCATGGCTCCTGCGGGAGGAACGGCAATGCCCCCCAATAGGGGCAATAGTGATAGGTGCAGGCGCAATAGCAACCACACAGGATGAAATTAATGATGCGTTCAGGAAATACTACGCACAGCTATAAAGTACACGCACATCATGCACCTCCCAACAACTCGAGTCCTTGTTGGTGGAATCCTCTCTGCCCCAACTCACACAAAACGACAGGGAGACATTAGAGGCCCCCATTACACTAGGAGAACTAAACAAGGCTCTTGAACAACTACCTAGAAATAAAGCTCCAGGGGCAGACGGCCTGCCGTCAGAATACTACTCCACTTTTGCGACACACCTTGTTGCACATCTCCTAAAAGTCATTGAAGAAGCAGAGGTCAATGGTATTCTCCTCCCCACAATGAGAGAGGCAATGATAGTGGTCCTTCCGAAACAGGGGCGAGACCCCACCGACGTTAGGTCCTATAGACCCCTGTCTCTACTAAATCTAGATTGCAAACTACTCGGCAAAATACTAGCCAACAGGCTAGCTCCCCATATGCACACTTTAGTACACGAAGACCAGAATGGATTTATCCCAAAACGCAACACCTTCCTCAACATTCGTAGGCTATTAAGCGTAATGGGCGATACCCCCCTGAGTGCATCTGAGGAAGCGGTGATTTCGCTAGACATCGAAAAGGCATTCGACACATTAGAATGGGACTTCCTGTTTGCCACCATGCAGCGAATGGGCATAGGCCCAAAATGTATAAGATGGGTACGCATACTGTACACCAACCCACAGGCCAGGGTGAAGACAGGTGGAGTCATATCAGAGAGCTTCCCAATTAGCAGGGGAACAAGGCAGGGCTGCCCCCTTTCCCCCCTGTTGTTCGCCCTGGCGATGGAACCACTGGCCGCGCGTGTCCATGCAAAAACAGAAGAATGGGGGGTGGTAAGGAACGGCACATCCCACGTAATATCATTGTATGCAGATGATGCCTTGATTTATATACGCAGTGTTGGGGTGGCACTGCCCCCGGTGATGTCATTGCTACGCGAGTTTGGAGAGATATCGGGCTTGATAGTTAATTGGGGGAAATCCTGCATATTCCCGTTGGCTGCCCGGTCCCCAACGAAACGAGAGAATACTTCAGCAGGACCATTAAAATGGTGCTTCGACACATTCAAATATTTAGGGGTTAACGTCTACCACAGAGCAGAAGACCTCAGGGATGGCAACCTGGGGAGAGCGGTGACATCTATAAAGAGCTCATTGCGTTTTTGGAATAAACTACCGCTCTCACCACTGGGAAAAGTTGCCATAGCCAACATGCTAGTGCTGCCCAGGCTGCTGTACTACTTCGCTGCTCTGCCGATCATAATCCCTAAAAGCTTCTTCAACAGTTTAAATTCTGCATTGGTGCAGCTGGTGTGGGGTGATGGCAGAAGGCGGGTCGCACTCAACACACTATATCACCCAGTGGCGGCGGGTGGACTGGGAGCCCCTAACTTTGAGCTCTATTCTGCGGCAGCACAGCTGCAGTGGATCTCAAATTGGATTCATAATCCCGGGTCGGCGGAGGCTGCCTGGCTGGTAACCCGACTCCGGGGAGTCCCTCTGCTTGAGTGGCTCACGAGCAAGCAAACTAAAAGCACATGCGCAAATCCATTGATGGCAGCAGCACAGGCATACTGGAAGAAGTATATTCAAAAGGATGCCAAAAAACTTCCCTACTCACCTCTCATACCACTAGAACGAATCCCCGGATGGGTGACAACTGGATCTCACCCATCCGCAACCTGGATAGAGGCGGGCATAAGCATGGTAGGTGAATGCTTTGAGGAAGGAAAACTAATGTCCTTCGAAGGCATACAGGCCCTCACAGAGATCAGCCCAGGGCAATTTCTGACATACCACGCTATATGTCATGCAATTAGAGGTATATGGGGGTCCGGGGACACTGAGCCAGACACCTCAACGAACCTACACCATATGCTGAGCTACGACACACGTGAAAAAGTAGTTTCAAACACGTACAAACTACTAAATAAGCCCCCGGAGTCTAATCTCCAGAAAGCCCAAGAGAGGTGGAATGCCGTACTGCCTGACCCGATCACAGAGACAGAATGGCCAAGGGCCCTGAGTCACACACGCGAGGTCTCAAGAAATCCCAGATTCCGATACACACAATTTAATTACTTACATCAGACTTATTTAGCGCCAGACAGAATAAAACGTATGTTCCCTGGATCGGACCCAACTTGCCCTAGATGCAAAACCCCAGCAGCACAGTTTTATCATATGGTCTGGGAGTGCCCGCAGGTGAGGGGGGAGTGGACCGCGTTGACCACTGCACTGTCGGAAATGACCGGCCTGGGCCTGGACGCGAATCCCAAATCCTTCCTACTTGGCATCAGGACAAGAACAAAAAGAAGCAAATATGTGCATAGATTCGTAGACCTGGCTTATGCAATGTACAAAAGACTAATAGCCATGAACTGGAAGGCCTCCAAGGCCCCTGACCATGGAGCTTGGCTCGCCCTCACGCTTCGCTGGACACAAGCTGAATATCAGTTACTAACGAAACTGGCGCGAGGTGGTCCTCGACACTCGGGCTGTGAAACCTGGGGCACATTGGTCTCAAAACTAGAAACAAAGAACGACGAAAAACCCCCCTGAACAGCAGATAGATGCGATTACCCAGATAATTGCAGGTCTCCCCCGGTTGCAATACCGCAGTAAATCATGAGTAGTGCACACACCTGCCAACAGTGCCTAGGCACGGACATAAATACACTGCACCCCCAAACACACACTAGCCAAATAATGCACACAGACTACTATCCCCAATTAGCGAATACAGGTTCGGCAGAAGCCAAGCTACCTCTTTCCCCTGTCCCCGCTCCCCCCCCCCTATCTTAGGGTTTGCCCTTAACCAGAACCCTTACCGGCATCGAAACCTTCGCACGGAAGAAAGACTCAAATGCGCGAACTAGAAATGCCTGTAAGTACAGACACAATAGCGCGGATCTAGCGGTGTACGAAAGTTATTGGTTGTTTGTTAAGTTCAATAAATAAGCGCCCAGCAAATTACTGTAACTGTCAACATCCTATCACTGCTGTTAAATGGACGCATCGAAATGTATGATTCTATTGAAAATTCAATAAAAATATGTTAAAAAAAAAAATATGAATTTAATCAGTATAGGTGAGATGGAGACCAAGATTAAAAACCAAGGTGAAAGTAAAAATAATGAGTGACAATGCTCAATTACTTTCAACACAATCAATGAAAACACTAGAGGACTCAAATTATCAAGGTCCATTGCAGCACCAGCCTGGCGAAGAGCGTTCCCAATGATGAATCCATCGAGATGCATGAGGGTTTACGCTCTAGTAACTTCAGGTCCCCTGGTTTGCTATTTTTGGAACAGTGTACACTTTGTATAACTGTTATAGATCAAAGCAATGGGCACCTTTCACTGAAAATGTGAATAAAGTACCTAGCAGCACACAACACTATTAAAGTAAAAAATCAAATAGCAAACTCTCTAGAGCAATTAAGGAGTAAGGTGTAACTTGAATACACATAGCAACATCAAATCAATAAAATCAGTTATCAGGAGTTATGCATTTACAGGGCACACATGGCCATGTACAAGTCCCTTTTCAGGATGGCTGCAATGGTGCCTCGGTCAGGTAAAGTCCAGGAGTTCCCCGATCAACAGTTTTACTTTGGGACTTCTGAGTGAAGTCAAAATCCTCCAATTGGACAGAGTAGAACGCTACGGTCAGTGAAGGATGAATATGATTATTTAGTGCCATTTGACACCTTTAGTGTTGGCACAGGAATGGAATCAACTTGAAATCTATAGCCCCACCATGGAAAGGCTGGTGGAGAACAGATGAAGGGTGCCACTGGGCCTCCAAACCCAGCACCATCACAATGTTCACTGCCTGCTTTGCAGACAGTAAACATTGCGATGGTGCTGGTGCACCCTACTGGCTACAGCCTTGCAGCCGGCACGATTACGAGCCGGAGACAATGCTGTAGACTGTTTCCTGCTTGGCCGGTGGATGAAAACTAGAAACTCATAATTACTCCGGCGGGGAGGTAGACACGTAGGCAGCGGCCACCCTGTCGGGAGTTTGGCAGATGGGCTTTCCCATCCGCCAAACACGAAATGACCCCCTATATTTGTATTTTTGGAAGAGGAATATTAAAAGCTTTGGCTCTTGTATTTAGTAATGTATTAATGCAGTTTGATTCACTCTCAGGCCACTTTTCAGCCCCTTCAATAAATATTTATATGCAAAGCTGGAGCAAACTAGAATGGCTAGTTTACAGGTTTTCAGGTTTTTGAGCATTGTGACTTCTGTTGCTCATGGTGGCATTGACTTTCAGCAAAACCTTAGCCGAAGAAGCTGGAGTTCAGGAAGATTAAGTGTACTCTTTGTGTTTGTTTAACATAGTAATAATGGTATAGAAATAGCATTGTAAAATGTTAAATGAACACTCATTATTTGCTGGCAGTTTTTTGTCTCTAAACTAAACACATTTTTCTCTAGTTTGCACTGATACATCTTCTGAAACTTTTTAGGAATACTATTTGAGCTTTAAGACTTCTACAGGCTTTGGTAGCGCAGACTTAGTCAACATACCAACTTGACTCCCACAAATCTGCTGCCTATTATATGAGGATGGTGTGTTCTGGGCAATGATTAGTCATGTGAGACCCACACGAGTAGTTGTTGTTAGTAGTTTCCAAGCATTCTTTTACCATGAATAGACAGTGATTGGTGCATCACATTGAACTACTTTTTGTTTTCAATTGGCTACTTTTGTTCGCCTTATGGGATTGGTAGTTTTATTCTTGACTGCAGCTGCTGCTGGAAATAAAAGACTAAAGCATAATAGGAACCTCCGGTCTTGCCATAAAATGTATCTTTATGATTTCAATCACAGGATTTCTAAGCCTACAAATTGTCTGCAGGTGATTTGTGATTAAATTAAGGATTCAAAGTAGATGGCAGCAACCGCCTCCTTTCCCTTCTCTGACCTGATGCACCAGTTTGTAGTGATCTTTCATGAAGGAAGCACAATCCTCTCACAGCCATGGTGATGGAATGAACACAATTTGCAAATTGGTTAAATGAAATCAAGGCATTGATTGTGTGGCAATCCTTTGCAGTTGAGTGAACATCAAATAAAAATGTAATACTTTTTAAGGATGAAACAAGTCCTCTCTTGCCAGATGAATGCTAGCTTCTTTGATAATGATATATCCAGAGGAAAATAGGACACATGAAACTCACGGTCATAACCACGAGAGGTCCACTCTTTTTAGAGTTTATACCCTTGCTTACACTCTAACTTGAGCAAATGGAGGATCCAGAAATGTTTGGCAAATGTCCTGCATCCACCTAATTGTAAATAGTCCCCTTAGTGTCTTGGTATTGACTCAGCGTATCTCTTAACACTGTGCATTGCCATCTTGTGTGAAAATCTAACCAGAGTTGCCCCGAGTTCAAACATTACCAGCATCTCACCTGGATTATCCTGGATACCAGACCTTTTGCACCTACATCAGTATCCTCATAACAGAGGCAGGTTAGCCATTTTAGTCTTAAAGATCCAGAGGTCCTCAACATCACCCATATGCACTGCTAACCTGGAGCCTTTCCAGTTCCCCATTTTATAAGGAGGTGATCGAAAGCATGTTTGTGTACTGTCTTTGGATGCTGTGATGGAAGGAAGTGGAAAACCACCCCAGCATGCTGTGCTTCCCGTGGTCTGCCACCAAGTCTCATCTTGATGAGAATGATTTAATGAAAGATGCTGGCTGCCAACCAGTCCTTCCCACTCCAACTCCATTCAACTTCTAACTCGCAGTCTTTACTAACCGTTGGCTAGTTGTAGATCCCAGCGTGCCAACTGTTTCAAAATTCAGAGTAAAGTGAGTGATCCCATTACAGCAGAAGAGCATCAAATCTCACACCTGCGCCGCCATAATGACTTTCAGGCACAGTCACCATTGATGACAGAAGCAGAGCATAGTCTGACGTGTCTAGCCATGATTCGAAGCCTTTCAAGCATCCTTGCAAAACAGCGTGTTAGATTCCCCCCTCCGGGGCAGTGAAGGCACCTTTCATTCCCAGATGAAACTCAGGAACCTCTGCAAGCTTGGCAGAATACAGGAAATGCACAATGCTCTACAAAACTATTTATTGGACACAAATCTTGATACTATCACTTGCCACACTCTCAGATTCTGATTCTGAACACTGGAAAATGTACATGGACTGGTGTCTTTTATGGAAAATCACATAGACCAGTGGTTTGGGGGCCCCTGGTGGTCCGCGAAGCCTCCTCAGGGGGTCTGCGACTATTTCGAAAAATAATATTAACAGATTAGGTCTCCGGCTTTCAGTAATGACTCAGTGGGGGGTCCCCGGATTCCAAGAAGTATTCAGCGGGTGTCCCCGGGTTCCAGTAATGATAAAGTGGGGGTCCACAGATGTTGGGAACCACTGAAGTAGACAATAGTTGAGGGTTCCTGAAAAAATGGGACCAAATCTGGCAGCCATGGAACACAACATGGGACGGACTCTGTATCTGTAACCAATGCGGAAAATGTAGTATTTGTAATGGGGGAGGGAGAGGGATACGTCACAGATGGGATCCTATGTGTATTGCCGTATGCACGGCGAAGTGGGAGGTTACTGTTTTCCGTAACCAGTGCAGACAATGTGTGTGTACTGTGTTGATGGTTGACTTAATAAAAACAATTAAAAAAGTTACAAAAAAGAAATGCCTTCCATTCAAAAGTAGATTTCAAACTTCTGCTTCTTTTTAGACCCTCTCCTACCCCTCACCAGTTGATATTAGACATGATATCAGAAAATGATTACTCAGGTTATAATTTGGTGCACCTAAATTTGGCATTAAACCAAATGTAACCGTAATGTCAGTAGTAATTCATACATGAGAAAGTAAACCATTAGTTGACCAAGAGCTGGCATGCTGCCCAAGGCCAATCAGGCTCAGATACAGAGCAGTGACTAGGAAATATCATGTGACCCTTTTGGGGAAACCTGGTTTCATGTTGCTGTCTAAACCAAAGGACACTAGGAAGGCTTGCTTGTATTTTGTAGCCCACAACATAAAATGCCCCTTCCACTGTGCTTAAATTATGACACAAAATTCATAAATTGCTGCTTCTATTTGATTCCATCCCCAAGTGTCTTTCTCCAACACCGGTCTGATGGGGGCACTGAGTCATTTCCTCTACCTCAAAGTCTACCTACCAATTAAAAATTAAAGTGGGAGGATTCTATCTGTCAACTCACATTAATATTAATTTCCATTTCTTTTTTTAGAAAGTAATTTGTTTGTAACATTGTAAGAATGAAAGTATTTAGAGTTTCAAACAAATGAAAGGAATTCTACCTGTTTGGGCATTCGGTTTTTATGACTTTAGTTAAGTGAAGTTCTGCTGTGAAGTGAAGTGGTGTTCAGTCAAGTGCAGTGGCGTAGCGTGGGTTGTCATCACCCGGGGCAAGGCAAGTAATTTGCGCCCCATAACCCGTGGATTTTAGCACTCGCGAGTGCGAGCGCGCCCCCCCAGATGTTGCGCCCGGTGCGGCCGCCCCCCCCCTGCACCCCCCACGCTACGCCACTGGTCAAGTGAAGTTCTGTTGTTGCTTGCACAGTGACTCTAAGAGAGACATCTTAAAACAAATGAGACTTGAACTTATGTTTAAATGTATTCACAATTGTAGTCGCCCTCATCCTGGCCAGGTGATTGATCCAGAGAAAGGTAGCTAAACAAGAGAGATACTGGCTACACAGCGATGACGCTTGAAGAGGGTAGGTACTTAGATATTGTGAGTTGATGGCCAGAAGGACTTGGTGGCACAGTGATGGACTATGCTTTCTTGCATGGAGCAATCCCATTCTGTTTTGTAAATCATTCAAAGGCACACATTTTTTATTCTTGCTTCTAGTGAAAGCCATTGTTCCTGCCAAAAAGCCTAGAAAGCAAGATTATCCTCTCACGGGCCCAAGGCAACCTAACAGCTAAATTCTATGTCCATACAGTAGCATATGCACATTAGCATATCCTAAACATGAACTATCAAATTCCAGTTCATCAAAGGACTGTTGGTGTCCCCTCCTTTATTTAATTTCTTCCTGTAAAAGAGTAAAAAAACATTTTTCACAACATATTAATGCTAAAGGGGGTCATTATGACTTCGGCGAATGGTTTACACCGCCCGCCAAAGTCCAGAACGTCAGGTTGCTGCCAGTGCGGCTGCCTTCCAGCAGGCCCAATTATGAGTTACCGCTGGGTCGGCAGGCGGAAACAGAGATTCTGCCCGCTGGCCCAGCGGGTAATGACCTACAGCATTATGAGCCGGCTGCAGTGTTGTTGTGCATAGGGTGCACCAGCACCCATCGCAAAGTTCACTGTCTGCAAGTTCATGGACAGTGCAGGGGCCCCCTGGGGCACCCTACACCCCGTCTCCGCCAGCCTTTACATGGTGGTGCTGCCACCATGTAAACGCTGGGGGAGAGGGGGCCGTAATCCTCAGGGCGGCGCTGCTAGGATTAGGACCGCCAGGACCGTCAGTACCTCTTGTGGAGGACAACTGGCAGTGCTGGCGGTCCGACCGTGGCACGACTGCCAAGGTCATAATGTGGTAGGCAGACCACCACCTTAACCATGGCGGTCTGAAGACCATCAGGGTCGTAATCAGGCCCAGAGTCTGTTCCTCATTAGCAACACTAACCTCTAGTCCAAATTAGATTGGTATGTGGGTCTTAAATAAATGACAGAATTTCTCCATCATATTGATAAACCTGGCATTCTTGCACCTTTTCCACACAAGAGGGTATTTTGATAAAATGAAAATGTAAGGGATGTTAACGGCATATATTTCTCATTTGCATTCAGCCATGATTCAATCTTGAAAGGCATTACTCTGTTGCTCCCACTCCTCACTCTCCATCCCCAACAGGAAAACAACTCATTGAGGTTGTCACTTGGAACCTAGCAGGAACGCAATGCATCCCAAGCTCCTAAGTAAAATGCAATCAGTCTATATCCTGGCTGTGAAGACTATCTTCAGTGAAAGGAAATGTGATCAGACATCCCCCATCTGAACGAGAAGTGTTGTCTGCAAACAGAAGTCACTTTCATGTCACTATGAAGTTCCATTCCTAATGCATTCAACCAACTGGACATTGGTATCTTTCTACCTCCAGACCACACTTCATCACTATAAGATGGTTGGAGATTTGTGATCCTGTAACTGTGTCCAGGTAAACATACCAACCACTAACCAGATAAGGGAAGACTTTCAGTTGCAAGGACTACTCTGCAACCAGTTACATCATGGCCATGGATGCTTCACACATTTTTCACATTTAAATAATGTCTTGGAAACAGAATTGTTAAAGAAGTAATTTGATTTTTAACCTCCTGTATCATTGGAGCATTATTCATCAATGCTATACCTGATAGCCTCTCAACTCTCACTGTTTATTATCCTTCTCTAATTTCTTCGTTGTCCCTCTATTCTTCTCAAGAGTAAAAACTGAAGTACTCTTTGAAGGGTGTTGCACCAGATAATTAAAATTGGAATGTAAGGATGTGTTCCCTGTGGCTGGCCCTGTCGTAGCTTCATGGCGACTTACCTACCTTTGGGAGACCCCAAAGACGGCTGCTGCTCCATCCAACTTCTTTGCAACTTATCTGGTTCCCACCAGAACTCAGCAAATCCTGAGCTCTGCTGGCTGCACCGAGAGCAGCAACCAGCCAACCCCTAACCATGGCCAAGGCAAAGGGACGATGGCATGGACAAGGCTGATAGGATATTGGAGTGCTTTGAAATCCTATGTTCCAACGCAGCTCAGTCATGGACATGCAGGATGAACCGGATCCTCCCTGAACACAGTCGCTTCCAGACTCAGGTCACTCTCCAGGGTAGGTACTCAGAAGGGCTGGACTTGAACCTGAAAGAGGCCAAGATCCATGCCAGCCCTCAATGAGAAGTGCTATGAACAAAGAAATAGGACAAAGGAACAATCTCTGATTCTAAAGTTCCCAAATACATTTGGAATGCACACAAGTCTCAAAGGTGAGGCTGATGTGAACTAGATGGTCTGTCAGAATCAGGTCACAAAAACTATTTGTACTTATAAACAGAAGCCACAGAGTCAGGATGTGTTTTTAATATATTGCTTTTTATAGAAATGATCACATTTGGGATCTTGACATATCGGAAGAAGGAAGTCATGCATAACACAATTAACTGTGGGTCTATGGCCACCGTATATCCGTAGGCTGGAGTCATCCTCCTGACTCTGTACCGTCCCCTTCTCAACAAAGACCAGGCGGTCTGGTAGAAATCAAACAGCGATCAATTGTGAATCAGCGGCACAAACATTTGCCTACCAGCTCATTTGTCTGTTCATATTACATGAGAACATACAATGTATTTACTACTGAGAAAAAGCACTTGTAAGCAGCAATAAAGATAAAAAAACGATGCAGAAACATAGTAAGACAATAAACTAACAACCTATCCCCATCCCTCCACCCGTGTGTGTGTATGTGTACGCGCACGCAGTCGCAGTGTACCTTCTTGACTCTGCTGTATCAATGGGGTATAACAGCTCACAGTAAGGGATCCCTTTTAAAGCTTACTGTTTGTCAACCCTAGAGTATGCCTGTTCCAGGTATATTGTATGCAAGGGGGTTGTTCCAACACAGAGAGGCCCCAAAAAAAGTGCTGTGAAATCTACATTTCACTGCACCATTTTTTCCATCATTTTTAATGCCTGCTCAGAGCTGCCGTTAAAATGAAGCACGCATTTTAATCAATGGGCCTCCCTGTGCTTTGCTGCACTAGCATCAAGATTGTTGACGCCACAATAGCATCAAAAAATGGCGATGCTGTTGTCCTCATGAGCTGTTGTCCTCATGACTGCCATGATGTGCTGTAGTTAAATATGGCTCACCATGGTGTCGTTAGGTAGGGCGGTGGCGACGCAAGAAAAGCGCCGCATCGGGACTGATGCACCACTTTCTTGTAAATATGCTTCAATGTCTCTTTCGATTAAACAGCTCTATTGAGAAAATATGGTTTCTTGAATTGTACTCATTGCTCCAGCTCCAGTGAAGACGTTATCCAAGGGTCATTACATGAGCAATTTTTCAAATCTGAACATATACCGCATAGCCACTCAAATTCTATAACCTGCCCCTTCCAATTGCTATATAAAGGACAATGATGTACCCAGTAGTAAATATAAAATGACAATTGTGACCCGGTTTGCCAAGTGCAGGAAGGGAAGACCATTTCTGGACAGGCAATTGCCTTGCTCAGGACCTTGCCTTGCTCAGGCAGGATGAGAGCAGCGCCAGGATTGGCTGGAGCACCCTGATGCGCCGTTCCTTCAGGCCCCGGAGGCCTGTGCATTCTCTACCCCCAACTGTATAAAACAGCTCGGGTTGGAGCTTTTAAAGTGCTCATGTCAAGCTGGCCGTTGCAAGACAGACAGACAAAGAGACATGCGCACTTTAAACTGAAGTGCACTGTGCCCACTGTTCCTCCCTGTGGCCGGCCCCGCCCTCTCAGACTCCGCTGCTTGCCACAATAAAAAACAAGATGGTAATAAATTTGTTTGATTGCCATTTTTTTTTCATGATTCTCTTCACTTTCAGTGGCAGGCGACGCTCCTCTGCCCTCATGGAGCCCGATGTGTACTTCTCATTTTAAGATTCTGGAGGAATGAACCATGGGCCAAATTAAAAAAAAAAACATTCTTAAAGATACTTACACCAGTGGTTCCCAACCTTTTGACTTATGTGGACCAAACTTTATCAATACTTGAACCCGGGGACCCCCACTGAATTATTAATAGAATCTGGGGAACCCCCACTGACTCATTACTGAAAGCTGGGAACCTAATCTGTTAATATTATTTCATTTTCTAAGCAGTCGCGGACCATCAGGGGTCCCTGGACCACAGGTTGGGAATCACTGACTTACACTAAGCCTCTTGTGCCACTGTAATCTCGTGTAATTTTTTGTAATTTCACATTATGCTTCTTACGCAAAATTCCCGAAAGTACGCTGTTACACCATGTGGCATAGATACATGCCGTTCATGGCAAAAATTTAGCACAAGTGCACAGGAACAATCCGAACAACCAGAACTCGAGCAGCTGCTGCTTGCGGCGCTGGAGTTTTTTTAGTTATTATTTTTAGCGCAAAATCAGCCCTTTCATCCAAAATTATCCATAATTATGCAAAAGCATACTACAAACATTTCGCACACCTCTGTGTTTACACCAGTATATGACACACATAAATTGTGGCACATGTTAATCCTTACAAAAAAAATACAGCTATAAAGTTTATGCCATGAAACATTTTCTGAATCCACACCATGAAACCATTAAAAATCAAACATACTGATGTAGATTATAATTATATTGTTATATTATAATAGCAAAAACCTGATTAATTGAAATGTGTAAATTAATTAGAACTACTGAGAATTATTCTGTGCACATTCCAGATGCTGGGATGGGAAGATCCTCTTCATGGTTTCTTGAGCATCCACCCCTGCCCGAACTACGCCTGAATAGAAGTCTGGTGTATTTTGATGTTTTTGTTCCTCCTCTGGGTACACAAACATTTTGTGTTAATCTGAGGGTCACTAAAGTTAGATCCAGATCGATGCTCTGTGGTTTGGAGGGGCTCACTGTGGACTATCGCCTGCAAGGTAGTGAATGGCTCACTGACCTAGCCTGTGAACAATTCTTCCCAGATGTCTTGAATCGATGCATGGAGGCTGGTCAGAAGAATGGAGGAACACACAGACACTTGTAGGCTACATGGAGGCTTTATTCGGCAAGCTGGTGCAAGTAGTAGTACAAGTAAAGAAGACAGAAACACCATCAGAAGCAGGTGTTCCACATTGCTCAGTACTGGTCTAATGCTTTTGGGCACCCCAGCACCACACCTCCAGCACATCTCATTCTATGATGTCATGGCAACAGGGAAGGCAAGACGGTGCGCATGGGAAATATGTAAGGAAGTACATCACACATCTCCCTTCCTCACAAAGCAAATAAATAAATAACTGATGGGGCACAAACAAAAAAACAACTCCCACGGTAAACCACATAATCCTAAACAGTTATGAAGACAAAGACATTGAGGTACAGGACTCAAACCAGCACATTCCCAAACCACATACTCACAAAGACTAAACCATAACACTAAACCACTTCTGCAAAGGAAACAACTGAAAAATGAGTTGGCCACACTGATTTGATGGAGAACCAAGGGTGGAAGTATCACCACGACCAATGAAAATGCCTAAATACACACCTATCCACACACAACAAGACACACACAGAAATGTGGCTGTGGAGTAAATAATAGCCACAACATTACACTACGTGGAATAATGATTCCTCAACCACAGAGGGAGAATTACTAAAACAAACGGTGCAAATCAGCCTGGCTAGGACAACATTTTCTCAACCACTGAAGGAGGAATCTAGGATAAACTACAATTCAGCATGAAAAGCATGCATACACTTAAACACTGAGGAAGTGCTTTTCACAATTTAGGGTGCAAGACGACGTAAGCCTAACAACCGTTAACCATTTAGGAAAGACTTTGCAGGTTTAGGGTGCAGCAAAACATAACCACATCTCCTCAACCCCTGGGGAGGATGATACAGACCAGATGCATCTCAACAGAAAGGGACATCATTATGAAAAAAAGAGTGCAAAAAAACTCTTACCTTTCTAAACGCTGAAGCATATGTGTTAGACCTGGCATCCCTAGAGTGGTCTTACCCCCACACGTTTTGTGTTTATCTTCTGTTTTGTTGCTGTATCTTTTTGTTGGCCTTACGACTCTGAGCACATTACCACTGTTAACCAGTGCTCAAGTGCATGTGTTTCTCCCATAAAACATGATAACATTGGTGTATCCCCAATTGGCACATTTATGCTACCAGTGGGCCTGCAGGAATGATTGTGCCACCCACTTGGGTAGCACTGGTAAAATGTCTCAGGCCTTCCACTGCAGAGCCTGCATGTGCATTTCCCCTGCCGCCCCCACTTGGAATGTAAATCCCTTTTATTAAGCCTTATACTCCCCTTTTTTACATATAAGTCACCCATAATGTAGGCCCTAGGGATCCCCCATAGGGCAGAGTGCCATGTAGGTAAAAAGGCTGGACATATATGCTTTAAAGTTTCCATATCCTGGTAATGAAAAATTCCTCAAGTCATCTTTCATTACTGTGAGTCCTACCCCTCTCATAGGCCAGCGTTGATATCCTTATAATGCCTTTAGGATTTAATCCCTGATCTGAGAGGAGTAGCTGGGTCATGTTTAGTACCATTGGAATGGTAATAATAAACCCTCTATACTGGTGTCTTCAGACACCTACAACACAAGATACTCAGCCACATATGCATGCATCTGCATACTGATGGGCATTCCTGGGGATGAGGTTGGGAAGGGCTCAAACTTCCATTTCCAAGAGTAGTGACTAGAGTCCACACAAAGGGGCTAATTATTTCCAACTGGTGGTCTGGAACTGAGGCTCACCTGAAAGGAGGACCTATTCACTTCACAAGAATTATTTTGTAGTGAACCCCAGATCAAAGGCACTTTTCTGTATAAGTACTGGGTCTCTTGACCCACTGGGGTAGTGAACTACTGAACCAAGAAGAAACTGTGCTGAAGCCAAGGCTGCTTTGCCAGAAGGATTGCCACTTTGCTGAGTCTGACTGTCCCCAGGGACTGCTGCCTGCCGCGTTGAGCCCCACTCCTGCCTGCCTACATGGTCCTAACAAGAAGAAACTGTAACACATCTCCAGAGTGACTCCACACGCTTCTGGCATCCCGTGTATCCATCAGTGCATCACTCTGAAGACACACTACAACCAGCAACTGAGTCAGCGCCAGCCTGCTGACTATCAATGGGGGCACGAGATCGCTGCATCCAGCACTTTGCACCACAGCGCAATCGCCGTACTGCCACAGAGACTGACCTACGGGGCAGACACCGCCTGACAGGACTGCCTGAGTGCCCAGTCTGCCTGATAGGACTACCCAAGCGTGTGCTCTCCCCCAGCTCACAGTCAGGACCACAGACACCTACTGTGACCTACCTTGGTCTCCGGCGGCCCCGCCGACAGGGTACGAAACCCTGTCGACAGATTGCCCGCAGCTTGTCAGCCATCACCATTGTGGTGAGTGCTTTTCCCTATCTACCCGGACGGCAATCCCAGCGCCGTTGGCCGCATAGAGTTCCTTGACCCCCGGCTAGACTCAAGCTGACTCTTGTGTCCTGCATGGCGCCCCTCACCACCCCAAGTACATCGCTAAACTATTGAAAAGCCACCCCAGTGTCATTAGAAATAACTCTCAGATGGGAGCACATCTCTGAGACAGTATCATTTCAAACCGCATTCTCTTACCGTACCACGTCTAATGGGCGCACATTGGAATTTCCACTTTTTGCTCACGGATATTGGCATACACTATATCATGCATGATGCCTACTAGATTCTAATTGTTTTATATTCGAAGTCATGTCCTCCAATTGCCCCATTCGGGACCTTGTGGTTTCTCCATCCCTCCACCTACAAAGGATCCCTCCTTCCCAGAAGAGGGGATGGGCAATGCTGTGCCACTCAAAAGTCTGCAGTTCTCGCACATTGCAGTAATTTCAATACTCAGAAATCATAGTCAACCTACACGATCGCCTTCCTTTAACCCTTCACTTGCCCTGACAATGGACCCTCACCTACCAGACCATAGCACTCTTCAGGGAGTGATTAATATACCAACTAGCCCTACACTAGACGCACATGTGGGGAATATTACGATCAACACACATAGGGGGTCATTCTGACCCCGGCGGTCTAAGACCGCCGGGGCCAGGGTCGGCGGGAGCACCGCCGACAGGCCGGCGGTGCCCCGCAGGGCATTCTGACCGCGGCGGTTCGGCCGCGGTCAGAAGAGGCAAACCGGCGGTCTCCCGCCGGTTTACCGCTGCCCTTAGAATCCCCCATGGCGGCGCAGCTTGCTGCGCCGCCATGGGGGATTCTGACACCCCCTACCGCCATCCTGTTCCTGGCGGTTCGCCCGCCAGGAACAGGATGGCGGTAGGGGGTGCCGCGGGGTCCCTGGGGGCCCCTGCCGTGCCCATGCCACTGGCATGGGCACGGCAGGGGCCCCCGTAAGAGGGCCCCACAAAGTATTTCAGTGTCTGCCTAGCAGACACTGAAATACGCGACGGGTGCAACTGCACCCGTCGCACCTTCCCACTCCGCCGGCTCAATTCTGAGCCGGCATCCTAGTGGGAAGGTTGATTTGCCCTGGGCTGGCGGGCGGCCTTTTGGCGGCCGCCCGCCAGCCCAGGGCAAATCTCAGAATCACCGCCGCGGTCTTTCGACCGCGGTGCGGTGTTCTGACGGCGGAACCTTGGCGGACGGCCTCCGCCGTCCGCCAAGGTTAGAATCAGCCCCATAATAACTGCTGGAGTCAGGTCGGGGGAGGATCACCAACCCAATCTCTGCAGAAACTAGAACCTCGACCAGAGCCTACAACCACAAACATACTTATTTTTTGTCCTCATTATAAATCCAAGGGCACTGGCGACATTCTGAACAGGGGAAACATTCTCCGGCTCCTAACGCATATTCCTTCTACAAGCGGCCTGAGTACAACTGATCTCCTGGCGGTATGATTTGTCCGCCTAACCACCACATCTGCTCTTGAAACAACTAAGGCCATATGGAAGACAAGACTAATTGCCTAAACAATCTTAGGCGAAAGAGCAACCTTTGAACGTTGGGGCATGAGTATCACCACGCACCGTGAAGTTGGCTACCTGACCCCTCTACTAACATCCGGACGAGCTTCAAAATTAGACCCCCGGATCAGGGAAACACGCTCCATACTCAAGAGCGCCCAGGGCTACCCTCCACCATCATCGAGCTCTTCCACTATTGCTATGGGCGAGTCCCGGTGCCACATGTTGCACACACCAATAGACGTTTTTCAAACCAACAACGATTTAAGGTGGATTTAAAAAACTATCAACAATTGTAATAGGCCTGGATGACAAACTCCAGACAAAAAGCGGGGCCCCACACCACCAATGGAGGCCTTCCGCCTTTGTTCTTGGAATGTGAATGGCCTCCTTTCTGAAGCCTCAAACCATGACTTTATTCAATTCATCAGCACCTTTAACATTATCCTAATGCACAAAACTTGGCTGGATGAACCATTTCATTTATAGGACTACACATGCTTTTCCATGCCAGCAATCAGAAAGGCGAAGTACGGTCACCCCCAGGGTGGCCTGCTACCTATGTCTCTCTAGCATTGTCAGTCAGAGCCACCCCTTTGGCCTCCACACTTTCTTTTACCAACATCGTGATAATCACCACTGTGCCTACAGCAGAGGTAGTACTCGTAAATAGTTACCTCCACCCCAAGCTCAAATCCAGTGACGCTACTAAACAAGTGGTACAGCTTGAGAACTACATAAGCAGGGGAGACATAGCTGATACGTCCGACATCATCATCTCAGGCGACCTCAATTTGCATCTAGTTGGAGCCTCCACAGACAGCCGCAATAGCTCTCTCTAGCGCCTGGGGTCTTCCAACACAGAGGACCTCCAACAAACACGGGCGATCCACAAAGACTAGCAGGACACTGCTCAAAGGCTTAGAACAACTACAGCTTAGAGCCCTGAACGTCAGATTTCAAGAGGACTCACCATCTGCGGTGACATATTTCTCAACCACAGCTTCTACAACAATCGACTATAAGTTTGTCACTCTGCCACTGTTTGAACAAGTAGCTACCTACCATCTAGGTGACAGGAGACAGGAGTGAGAGCGACCACTGCCCACAGGAACTAGTCATTAACCTGGGAATTTCCACAATGGAAAAAGCAAATATCTCATACAGTCCTTCTTATACCACAAATTACAAATGGGTCAAATGTGGGCAATCAAATATAGATCTTGTATCGAAAACGGGAATGGATCTGGCACTTGAACTAGAAGTGAATGATGGCAGTGAGGTGTTGAAATAAGAACAATTAACAACCAGGCTAAGTAACAACTTTGCAGAACCAATCACCACCAGCCAACCCTCATCCTGAACTCACCTGCCGCAGGCCCACAGAACTGCATTACGAGATGCAAAAAGAAAAATCAACTCCAACATAAGGCGTTTCCGTGGCAGCCCCGGGAATTCAGACCTGCTTGAAACCCTAAGGCACCACAAACAGTCACTAAAAAAGCTGAAGCGGGCAATCAACAGGAATCGCGGTGAAGACTTATGGGCCAAGGAGCAACAACAGTGCACACTTCTGGCGTGCAATATGTAACCTTACATGCCCCTTTCACAGCGGTATTACATTACACATACCAGAAGCTGTCTGGCTCAACACCTTGGAATTGACTTCAATGGCCAGCAGTCATTCCAGGCACCACTCAGCATGTCTACACAAAGCATGTTAACTGTACACAAGCCTCCAGAGAAGACTTTGTTTCTAGTACTTACTGACTCTGGGATCAGATAGCCAAAGGCAGGAGAGAAGGTGCCCTGGGCCCCAACGGACTTCACCCTGCAGTTTTTAAGAACAACAGACCTTTCTGGAAAGAGTTTTTGGAAACTCTCTACCTGGAAATAGGCCTGACCGGCATTATCCCACAGTCCTCGAAAGGGTCCATAATCTCTCCTATTTTCAAAACTGGGGACAGGTCGCTCCCAAATAGCCATCGTTTGATTGCCCTAGTAGACAATGAAGCAAAGTACTTCACAGGTCTGTTATTGGAGCATCTGTCTGTGTGGATTTCTGAAAAGGGAATAATTCCCAAGATCCAAACGGGATTCTCTAGACAAACTAGCACCATAACGAACATTATGGCCATTGTCCTCTTAATCGACAAAGCTAAAATACAGAAACACCAGCTTCATCTATGTTTTGTCGACTTCAAGGCCACATTTGATCACGTGGAAAGGGACCTGCAGTGGGAGAAGCTCACAAACTGGGGACTTCCACATCCGCTTTTACACCTCATAATAGCCCTTCATACGGACACATGGGTCCAGATAAAACTGGGTATAAGCACTCATCGCTCAAGGAGGATTCCAACCACCAAAGGTTTAAAACAGGTCTGCGTTTTGGCCCCAACACTTTTTAATCTATACTTAGCAAACCTGGCAGGCTCACTCACCCTCACAAACAAGCACCCCCCAAAAATTGGAGACTTGGAACTACCGTGCCTCATGTATGCGGATGACCTCATGCTGTTTAGCCACATGAAAATAGGGCTCCAGAGGCTATTAAATGCCACTCAACATTACTCAGCCGCCAACATCCTAATGGCAAACTTTGAAAAAATGTCACACAATGTCAATCAGAACCAAGCCGTTTCCAAGTGCGTGGTTTTGGGGTAAAACACAGCTTGTCCAAACAGAAAAGTACAAATACCTTGGTGTCACCATTGACAAGTCGGGGAACTTTGTGCATCAAAGAAGGTGCATAATGGAAAAAGCCTTAGCCATCGCACTATCTCTAAAAAGGTTAAAAGTTCACTAGAATGGTCCCTCATACACTCCCTCTTACAAGTATTAAAAGCCAAACTCCTGCCCACAATAACATACAGGAGTGAAGTACAAAGAGGCAGAGACATAGAAATCTTAAATCACACAGTGAGCAAAGTATACCGTATTATCTTTAACCTCCCTAAATTTACTTCCCTCGCCCAACTGAGACTGGAGTTCGGCCTACTGGATCAATCTCTGGCAAGACGCGGTGCGTATATTAGCTTCTGGAGCGAATTCCGTGGTGCCACTCCGGACTCCCTCAACTACTATCTGCGGCAGGAGCTCGAACGAAAGAACACCTCCCCATTCAGAGTCTACCTAGACGACTCACTTAAGACGGCTGGGCTTACTGACCTCTGGAGGACTTTAATCCCACACAGCGCCTTCAAAAAAGCAGCTGGGAAATCAATCAGGCTTCAATCACTGCTGGAGGACAAAGCAGCCTTCTCACTGAGATCTCACGTGTGGATGACTCTGTATACTTACACGTATCTGGCAGCAGAGCCATATCTAGGCCAGGGCTTCTTGAGGCAAATGAAGGAGCAATTCTTAAAACATCGACTAGGGCTCTTACTATGTGTTCTAAATGCAGCCCCCTGGCTGAGAGACGCGGCAAACACTACCTGCTGCCTATGCGGTGAGGATACAGAAGATCTTTTACACATCCTCTGCTCATTCGATCATCCGGTATCAGAACGAAAAGCCTTACTAAAGAACACATTTACCGGTAGAGGCTTATGGGCAAGGAGATAAGCTGTGCTGGTGTGTTTTGCACCTGGGGATCTGCAATTGAACTGTGCCTTAGTGAAATTTCTACCCCTGGTAACCTAAAAGCAGCATTCAATAAAGCAGCCTCACCCTCCCTTAAACTCCTCACACGGTCCACCTGGTATAAGACCTCCGCCATGGTGATAAACTGAGCCAGTATTGGTGGTTAAACTAATCCTCTAGAAGGGAAATATGCAAGGCTGTGCAAACTGTCTTATGCAATGGGCCTGGTAACAAGGCAAACAAACAACAATGACAATTTATAAGGTAAAGGGTGGGTAACTTGGTAGATTGGGTGAAACCACAAGATGACGTTTCAGAGCCTAACACTTGATATTGGTATCCAACAGTATCAAGAGATGTTTTATCCACAAATGGAATGAGTAATATTTTTAAGAAGCAAACTATTCGTTATGTTATTACAATGTGTTTTATATGCATCAGGAAGGAGCACACAACCAAGCAATAGGAAGATGTGTAATCAATTAGACTGATAATGATGACCTATTAACGATAAGAATGTATTTTAAAGTATTTTCTACATTGCTATGGTTTTAAGTAGCTAAAACATAAACCTTACCTTACATTACCATCCCACCACCCTGTTCTGGGAGAGTTTGGTGTGATTGCCAGAAGGAATTAGGAATCCTAAGGTCAATGATCATCACAAACAACTGCTAAGGAGGACCCACCTGTGACCCACTGGGTTTGTGCCCAGCTCATCTGAGGCACGCTGTACTTACATGAATACGCCATGACCTGTGGTTCTCACTCTGCAACCAAAACTGTGCCAACAGTAATCTTTGACGACAAACCAACGTACACCCAGTGATAGAGCGCAGGCTCTCTTTTTGAGTGGGGGATTTTTTTTGAGCCAGAGACACTGACCCAAAGATTGTTATTGCTCACTTGCGTGAGCGTACTGTAGCCACATTACAGCTGGACAACCACACTCAGCTATCCTGAACTGAGACAACCCTGCTCTGTGTGCAAGGAAAATAGCTCTCACTAGAGAAAGCACCTGCTGGTTGCAGGAAACATGTGGACAGATTACTCTTTGGAGCCAGATTGAAGCATATGAGCCATAAAAGATTACTTTAGGGTTACTGAATGAGAAGGAAGACGATCATTAGGAGCGCACTGCAATAATACCTGTCTAGGGGTCTCATTACAAGTTTGGCAGACCCACCACAGGACCCCCAAACTTATGGGGAGGACACCACCACCATAGCAGTGATGTTCCCCCCGAGCATATTACAGTGTTCCCACCGGGCTGACCAGCGGGGACATTGTAATATGCATGCCCGCCGGGCTGACTGCTAGGAACATTGCTAGTATATTTGCATCGGCTCCCTTAATGAATCAGAGACCAATATCCTAAGACTCCAGCACCCTCAGAATGTGCATTGTCTGCAAAGCAGACAGTGCGCATTCCGAGGGTGCTGGGCAGGGGGGCCCTGCACTGCCCACAACCTGGTTTTGTAACAAAATAAAGGGGCAAACCCAGTAACCCGTGGACCTGGGTAAATAGATTTATAAACAAACAAATGGTCCTTGTGGGGAAGGGTCAGCCTTGAATTACACAGCAGAATTTACTGATTAATTATATGGAAGAATTTGTAGTTTCTTTTTTATTTACTCTAATAATTTTTAATAAATCCTTTCTGAACTTACAAAAATGCATATCAAGAACAAGGTGAACATAAAATTATAAAATGAAAATGAGAATCAGGTGCTCCTACGAGGTGCCGGCTCAGTGTATAAGTCAATAAGTGAAAAGTGCATCAGTGTTATTTACAGGTATGTACACGTAGAAGTGTGGCTGTAAAATAATTCATTGTTCAAATAATGCAGCATCCATTGTTTGCATCTCTTCTACGGACCTGTAAACAGAAAGACCATCCACGTTGGCCAAACGGGAATGGTCTTTCTGTTTATGGGTCTGGAAAAGAGATGCTCCAGTCCATGTGTGTCGTCCACTAATATGGTTGCGGCCTTGACTTATAACTAGTTTGAGCTCCTGACGGCAGCAGGGAGAGCATTGAGGGTGTTTATCCACCATGACTCTAAGGTGACTGATAAACGTAGCGCCTTGTTGGTGCTTCCTACTGTATTCTGTGGTCCTGATGATGACCCCTTGATAATTGATTTACCGTTTGCGTTGAAACAATAATATTTTGATGTGGTCTGTAGATAAACACATATCTGTTTATGACTATGGCAGTGAGTGATGTAATACGTGATGTCATAAGCAGTGCATGATAGGGGCACAAGTTATTGTTAGCTCAGGTAACAATAACTGCAGAATTTCTCTGGTTTTGTAGAAGTAAATTCAGGGCCTAACTATAACGCCCCTGTAACCTTTGGATTTGTTTCACTGAATTTATAGGTTTTTTAAATTCTGTTTCCTAACTATAACGTCCCTGTAACCTTTCTTTTTTCAGTTACTTTCTACGTTTTTTTTAACGTATAGTAATTTTCATTACTGTACGTTAATCCAACCACTCCCGTGCATGGTCGAAGGGAGTTAGCCGCATCCTATCTCGCTGGGTGTGAGAATCAATCAATCAGGAATTTCTAAAGTGCACTAATCACCCTTGAGGGTCTCAAGGCACTCAGCACATGTGTAAGAGGGTGTATCTGGGGTGAGAGTAGCTGTGAGAGTCTCTGTCTGGGTGTAAGAGTGTGCGCATCAGAGTTTTAGTGGGTGATTCAGTGTCTAGGTCGGTCTGTGAGTGGGTACATGAGGCTCTGAGTGGTCTGGTGAGTGGGTACATCAGTGTCTGAGTGGGTGCATGAGGCTCTGAGTAGTCTGTGATTGGGTGTATGAGTGTCTCAGTGGGTCTGTGTGGGTGCATCATTATCTCACTGGGTCTGTCAGTGGGTGCATTAGTGTCTGAGTTGGACTCTGAGTGAGTGCATGAGGGTCTCAATGGGTCTGTAAGTGGGTGCATGAGGGTCTGAGTGAATTTGTGAGTGGGTGCGTGAGGGTCTGAATGGATCTGTGAATGGGTGCATCAGTGTCTAAGTGGGTCTGTGAGTAGATGTGTCAGTGTCTGTCTGGGTGTGTGAATGGGTGCAAAAGGGTCTGAGTGGGTCTGTGAGTGGATGTGTCAGTGTCTGTGCGGGTGTGAGTGGATGCATCAGTGGCTGAGTGGGTCTATGAGTGTTTGTGTCAGCATCTGTGTGGGTCTGTGGGTGGGTGCATGAGGGTCTAAGTGGGTCTGTGGGTGGGTGTGGCACTGTCTGAGTGGGTCAGTGAGTGGGTGCGTCAGTGTCTGAGTCGGTCTGTGAGTGGGAGTTGGAGTGTTTAAGTGGGTCTGTGACTGGGTGTGTGAGGGTCGGAGTGGGTCTGAATGGGTGTGTGAGAATCTGAGTGGGTCGGTTAGTGGGTGTGTCATTGTCTCAGTGGGTCTATGAGTGGGTGCATGATGCTCTGAGTGGTCTGTGAGTGGGTGTATGAGTGTCTCAGTGAGTCTGTGTGTGGGTGCATCAGTGTCGGAGTGGGTCTGTGAGTGGGTGCATCAGTGTCTGCGTGGGTCTGTGAGTGGGTGCATGACGGTCTGAGTGGATTTGGGAGTGGGTGCGTGAGGGACTGTGTGCGTCTGTGAGTGGGTGTGTCAGTGTCTGAGTGGGTCTGTGAGTGGATGGATCAGTAGCTGAGTGGATCTGTGAATGTTTGTGTAAGTGTGTGTGTGGGTCTGGGAGTGGGTGCATGGGGGTCTGATTGGGTATGTGAGTGGATGTGGCACTGTCTGAGTGAGTCAGTGAGTGGGTGTGTCAGTATCTGAGTTGATCTGTGAGTGGAAGCGTGAGTGTCTGAGTGGGTCTCTGACTGGGTGTGTGAGGGTCGGAGTGGGTCTGTGAATAGGTGTGTGAGGATCTGAGTGGGACGGTGAGTGGGTGTGTCAGTGTCTGAGTGGGTAGATTGTGCTCTGAGTGGTCTGTGAGTGGGTGTATGAGTGTCTCAGTGGGTCTGTGAGTGGGTGCATCAGTGTCTCAGTGGGTCTCTGAGTGGGTGCATGAGGGTCTCAATGGGTCTGTAATTTGGTGCATGAGGGTCTGAGTGGATTTGTGAGTTGGTACATGAGGGTCTGATTGGGTCTATGAGCGGGTGCATCAGTGTCTGAGTGGGTCTGTGAGTGGAAGTGTCAGTGTCTGTGTGGGTCTGTGAATGGGTGTGTGAGGGTCTGAGTGGGTTTGTGAGTGGATGCAACAGTGTCTGAGTGGGTCTGTGAGTGGGTGCATGAGGATCTGAGTGGGTCTGCGAGTGGAAGACTCAGTGTCTGTGTGGGTCTATGAATGGGTGAATGAGAGTCTGATGGATTTGTGAGTGGGTGAGTGAGGGTCTCAATGGGGCTGTGAGTGTGTGCATGATGGATTGTGTGGGTCTGTGAGTGGCTGCCTCAGTGTCTGTGTAAGTCTGAGAATCGGTGCATGAGGGGCTGACTGGGTCTGTGAGTGGGTGCGTCAGTATCTGATTGGGTCTGTGAGTGGGTGCATGAGGCTCTGAATGGTCTAAGTGGGTGTATGATTGTCTTAGTGGGTCTGTCTGTAGGTGCATCAGTGTCTCACTGGGTCTGTGAGTGGGTGCATCAGTGGTCTGTGAGTGGGTGCATGAGGGACTGATTCGATTTGTGAGTGGGTGCATGAGGGTCTGAATGGGTCTGTAAGTGAGTACATCAGTGTCTAAGTGGGTCTCTGAGTGGATGTGTCAGAGTCTGTGTGGTCTGTGAATGGGTGTGTGAGGGTCTGAGTGGGTCTCTGACTGGGTGCATCAGGGTCTCAGTGGGTCTGTGAGTGGGTGCATCAGTGGCTGAGTGGATCTGTGAGTGGTTGTGTCAGTGTCTGTGTGGATCTGTTAGTGGGTGCATGAAGGTCTGAGTGGGTAAGTGAGTATGTGTGTCAGGGTCTGAGTGGGTATGTGAGTGGATATGGCACTGTCTGAGTGGGTCTGTGAGTGGGAGTTGGAGTGTCTGAATGGGTCTGTGACTGGGTGTGTGAGGATCGGAGTGGGTCTATGAATGGGTGTGTGAGGATCTGAATGGGTCAGTGTCTGACTGGGTCTGTGAGTGGGTGCATGAGGCTCTGAGTGGTCTGTGAGTGGGTGTATGAGTGTCTCAGTGGGTTTGTGTGTGGGTGCATCAGTGTCTCACTGAGTCTGTGAGTGGGTGCATCAGTGTCTGAGTGGGTCTGTGAGTGGGTGCATGAGGGTCTTAATGGGTCTGTGAGTGGGTGCATCAGTGTCTGAGTGCATCTGTGAGTGGATGTGTCAGTGTCTGTGTGGGTGTGTGAATGGATGTGTGAGGCTCTTTGGGACTGTGAGTGGATGTTTCAGTGTCTTTGTGGGTCTATGACTGGGTACATGAGAGTCTGATTGGATTTGTGAGTGGGTGCGTGAGGGTCTCAATGGGTCTGTGAGTGGGTGCATGTGGGACAGTATGGGTCTGATTGTGTGTATGAGAGTCTCAGTGGGTCTGTGAGTGGGTGCATCAGTGACTGAGTGGGTCTGTGAGTGGCTGTGTCAGTGTCTGTGTGGGTCTGTGAGTGGGTGCTTGAGAGTCTCAGTGGATTTGTGAGTGGGTGCATGAGGGTCTCAATGGATCTGTGAGGGGGTGCATCAGTGTCTGAGTGGGTCTGTGAGTGGAAGTGTCAGTGTCTGTGTGGGTCTGTGAATGGGTGTGTGAGGGTCTGAGTGGGTTTGTGAGTGGATGCAACAGTGTCTGAGTGGGTCTGTGAGTGGGTGCATGAGGATCTGAGTGGGTCTGCGAGTGGAAGACTCAGTGTCTGTGTGGGTCTATGAATGGGTGAATGAGAGTCTGATGGATTTGTGAGTGGGTGAGTGAGGGTCTCAATGGGGCTGTGAGTGTGTGCATGATGGATTGTGTGGGTCTGTGAGTGGCTGCCTCAGTGTCTGTGTAAGTCTGAGAATCGGTGCATGAGGGGCTGACTGGGTCTGTGAGTGGGTGCGTCAGTATCTGATTGGGTCTGTGAGTGGGTGCATGAGGCTCTGAATGGTCTAAGTGGGTGTATGATTGTCTTAGTGGGTCTGTCTGTAGGTGCATCAGTGTCTCACTGGGTCTGTGAGTGGGTGCATCAGTGGTCTGTGAGTGGGTGCATGAGGGACTGATTCGATTTGTGAGTGGGTGCATGAGGGTCTGAATGGGTCTGTAAGTGAGTACATCAGTGTCTAAGTGGGTCTCTGAGTGGATGTGTCAGAGTCTGTGTGGTCTGTGAATGGGTGTGTGAGGGTCTGAGTGGGTCTCTGACTGGGTGCATCAGGGTCTCAGTGGGTCTGTGAGTGGGTGCATCAGTGGCTGAGTGGATCTGTGAGTGGTTGTGTCAGTGTCTGTGTGGATCTGTTAGTGGGTGCATGAAGGTCTGAGTGGGTAAGTGAGTATGTGTGTCAGGGTCTGAGTGGGTATGTGAGTGGATATGGCACTGTCTGAGTGGGTCTGTGAGTGGGAGTTGGAGTGTCTGAATGGGTCTGTGACTGGGTGTGTGAGGATCGGAGTGGGTCTATGAATGGGTGTGTGAGGATCTGAATGGGTCAGTGTCTGACTGGGTCTGTGAGTGGGTGCATGAGGCTCTGAGTGGTCTGTGAGTGGGTGTATGAGTGTCTCAGTGGGTTTGTGTGTGGGTGCATCAGTGTCTCACTGAGTCTGTGAGTGGGTGCATCAGTGTCTGAGTGGGTCTGTGAGTGGGTGCATGAGGGTCTTAATGGGTCTGTGAGTGGGTGCATCAGTGTCTGAGTGCATCTGTGAGTGGATGTGTCAGTGTCTGTGTGGGTGTGTGAATGGATGTGTGAGGCTCTTTGGGACTGTGAGTGGATGTTTCAGTGTCTTTGTGGGTCTATGACTGGGTACATGAGAGTCTGATTGGATTTGTGAGTGGGTGCGTGAGGGTCTCAATGGGTCTGTGAGTGGGTGCATGTGGGACAGTATGGGTCTGATTGTGTGTATGAGAGTCTCAGTGGGTCTGTGAGTGGGTGCATCAGTGACTGAGTGGGTCTGTGAGTGGCTGTGTCAGTGTCTGTGTGGGTCTGTGAGTGGGTGCTTGAGAGTCTCAGTGGATTTGTGAGTGGGTGCATGAGGGTCTCAATGGATCTGTGAGGGGGTGCATGAGGGATTGTGTGTATCTGTGAGTGGGTGCATTAGTGTCTGTGTGAGTGAATGGGTGCATCAGTGGCTGAGTGGGTCTGTGACTGGATGCATGAGGCTCTGAGTGGTCTGTGAGTGGGTGCATGAGGGACTGAGTGGATTTGTGAGTGGGTGCATGAGGGCCTGAATGGATTTGAAAGTGAGTACATCAGTGTCTGAGTGGGTCTCTGAGTGGATGTGTCAGAGTCTATGTGGTCTGTGAATGGGTGTGTGAGGGTCTGAGTGGGTCTGTGAGTGGGTGCGACAGTGTCTGAGTGGGTCTGTGAGTAGGTGCATGAGGGTCTGAGTGGATTTGTGAGTGGGTGTGTGAGGGTCTGAATGGGTCTGTGAGTGGGTGCATGAGGGTCTGAGTGGGTCTGAGAGTGGATGTGTCAGTGTAGGAGGCTGGCCTGGTTTGTAGTGGGTACCAAGGGGTACTTACACTCTGTACCAGGTCCAGTTATCCCTTATCAGTGTAGAAGAGGTGTTTCTAGCAGCTTAGGCTGATAGAAGGTAGCTATAGCAGAGCAGTTTAGGCTGAACTTGGAGACATGCAAAGCTCCTACTATACCACTGATGTCATATGCACAATATCATAAGAAAACACAATACACAGATATACTAAAAATAAAGGTACTTTATTTTTATGACAATATGCCAAAAGTATCTCAGTGAGTACCCTCAGTACGAGGATGCCAAATATACACAAGATATATGTACACAATACCAAAAATATGCAGTAATAGCAAAAGGAAGTAATGCACGCAATGTAAGTTACAGCAGATTGCTATAGGAGCACATAGGTATAGGGGCAACACAAACCATATACTCCAAAAGTGGAATGCGAACCACGAATGGACCCCAAACTTATGTGAGCTTGTAGAGGGTCGCTGGGACTGTAAGAAAACAGTGAGGGTTAGAAAAATAGCCCACCCCAAGACCCTGAAAAGTAGGTGTAAAGTGCACCTATATTCCCCAGAGAGCACAGAAGTCGTGATAGGGGAATTCTGCAAGGAAGACCAACACCAGCAATGCAACCAAAGTGGATTTCCGGAACTGAGTACCTGTGGAACAAGTCCAAGAGTCGCGACAATGTTGAGAGAGGGCAGATGCCCAGGAAATGCCAGCTGAGGGTGTAAAGAAGCTGCCACCGGATGGTAGAAGCTGTGGATTCTGCAAGAACGAAGAGGACTAGGAACTTCCCCTTTGGAGGATGGATGTCCCACGTCATGAAGAAGCTTGCAGAGGTGTTCCCACGCAGAAAGACCACAAACAAGCCTTGCTAGCTGCAAGGGTCACAGTTAGGGTTTTTGGATGCTGCTGTGGCCCAGGAGGGACCAGGATGTCGCCACTTGGATAAGGCGTCAGACGGGGCGCCCAGCAAGTCAGGGAGCCCTCACAGAAGCAGGCAGCACCCGCAGAAGTACCGGAATAGGCACTTGGAAGAGGAGTGAACCGGAGTCCACCCGAAGTCAGAAAAGGGAGTCCCACGACGCCGGAGGACAACTCAGAAGGTTGTGCACTGCAGGTTAGAGTGTCGGGGACCCAGGCTTGGCTGTGCACGAAGGAAATCCTGGAAGAGTGCACAGGAGCCGGATCAGCTGCAAATCACGCGGTACCCAGCAATGCAGTCTAGCGTGGGGAGGCAAGGACTTACCTCCACCAAACTTGGACTGAAGAGTCACTGGACTGTGAGAGTCATTTGGACAGAGTTGCTGAGTTAAAGGGAACATGCTCGTCATGCTGAGAGGGGACCCAGAGGACCGGTGATGCAGTCTTTTGTTGCCTGCGGTTGCAGGGGGAGGATTCCGTCGTCCCAAGGGAGATTTCTTCAGAGCTCCTGGTGCAGAAAGGAGGTAGGCTACCCCCAGAGCATGCACCACCAGGAAACAGGCGAGAAAGCGGCAGGATCAGCGATACAAGGTTGCAGTAGTTGTCTTTGCTACTTTGTTGCGGTTTTGCAGGCATCCTGAGCAGTCAGCGGTCGATCCTTTGGCAGAAGGTGAAGAGAGAGATGCAGAGGAACTCTGATGAGCCCTTGCATTCAGTATCTGAAGAATTCCCCAAAGCAGAGACCCTAAATAGCCAGAAAAGGAGGTTTGGCTACCTAGGAAGGAGGACAGGCTAGTAACACAGGTAAGAGCCTATCAGAAGGAGTCTCTGACGTCACCTGATGGCACTGGCCACTCAGAGCTGTCCAGTGTGCCAGCAACACCTCTGTTTCCAAGATGGCAGAGGTCTGGAGCACACTTGAGGAGCTCTGGGCACCTCCCCTGGGAGGTGCAGGTCAGGGGAGTGGTCACTCCCCTTTCCTTTGTCCAGTTTCGCGCCAGAGCAGGGCTGAGGGATTCCTGAACCGTTGTAGACTGGCTTATGTAGAGATGGGCACCATCTGTGCCCATCTAAGCATTTCCAGAGGCTGGGGGAGGCTACTCCTCCCCAGCCCTGACACCTTTTTCCAAAGGGAGAGGGTGTAACACCCTCTCTCTGAGGAAGTCGATTATTCTGCATTCCTGGGTCAGGCCTGGCTGATCCCCAGGAGGGCAGAAACCTGAGGGGTTGGCAGCAGCCGCAGCTGCAGTGAAACCCCGGGAAAGGTAGTTTGGCAGTACCCGGGTCTGTGCTAGAGACTCGGGGGATCATGGAATTGTCTCCCCAATGCCAGAATGGCATTGGGGTGACAATTCCATGATCTTAGACATGTTACATGGCTATGTTCGGAGTTACCATTGTGACGCTATACATAGGTAGTGACCTATGTATAGTGCACGCGTGTAATGGTGTCCCCGCACTCACAAAGTCCGGGGAATTTGCCCTGAACAATGTGGGGGCACCTTGGCTAGTGCCAGGGTGCCCACACACTAAGTAACTTTGCACCCAACCTTCAACAGGTGAAGGTTAGACATATAGGTGACTTATAAGTTGCTTAAGTGTAGTGGTAAATGGCTGTGAAATACCGTGGACGTTATTTCACTCAGGCTGCAGTGGCAGGCCTGTGTAAGAATTGTCAGATCTCCCTATGGGTGGCAAAAGAAATGCTGCAGCCCAAAGGGATCTCCTGGAACCCCAATACCCTGGGTACCTCAGTACCATATACTAGGGATTTATAAGGGTGTTCCAGTATGCCAATATGAATTGGTGAAATTGGTCACTAGCCTGTTAGTGACAATTTAGAAAGAAGAGAGAGCATAACCACTGAGGTTCTGGTTAGCAGAGCCTCAGTGAGACAGTTAGTCATCACACAGGGAACACATACAGGGCACACTTATGAGCACTGGGGCCCTGGCTGGGAGGGTCCCAGTGACACATACACTAAAACAACACATATACAGTGAAATATGGGGGTAACATGCCAGGCAAGATGGTACTTTCCTACAGTCAGTGTCTGTGTGGATCTGTTACTGGGTGCATGAGAGTCTGACTGCATTTGTGAGTGGGTGCGTGAGGGTCTCAATGGGTCTGTGAGTGGGAGCATGGGAGATTCTGTGGGTCTGTGAGTGGGTGCATGAGGGTCTGAGTGGGTCAGTGAGTGGGTGCGTCAGTGTCTGAGTGGGTCTGTTATTGGATGTGTTGCTGTATGAGTGAGTCAGTGTGTGGGTGTGTCAGTGTCTGAGTGGGTCTGGGAGTGGGAGCATGAGTGAGTGGGTCTGTGACTGGGTGTATGAGTGTCTCAGTGGGTCTGTGTGTGTTCATCAGTGTCTCACTGGGTCTGTGAGTGAGTGCATTAGTGTCTGAGTGGGTCTGAGACTGGATGTGTGAAGATTTCAGTTCGTCTGTGACCGGGTGTGTGAGGCTCTGAGTGGTCTGTGACTGTGCGTATGGATGTCTCAGTGGGTCTGTGTGCTGGTGCATCAGTGTCTCACCGATGTGTGAGTGGGTGCATCAGTGTCTGAGTGGGTAAGTGAGTGGGTGCATGAGGACCTGAGTGGGAGCATACGTGTCTGAGTGGGTGTGTGACTGGGGCACGAGTCTCTGAGTACATATATAAGTGAATGAATTAGTGTATGAATGAGTCAGTGGTTTCTCTTCCAAGTTTTTTCATATTGACAAATATTTTGCAAATTTTCGTGAATATCGCGCATGGTGACAACAATAATTTTAAACCCATTATTTGCCCTTGAAACACATCTATATCACATCCCTGGGGTCAGGGTACCTCCACCCTGACCCCATATGCCACTTTCAATTAGGATTTTCACCCCCCTGGGACCGAGTCATGTGAAAGGAAATGGCAGCCGCAACTTTCTAGTTAGGTTGCGGTCAGCCAATTACAGCGCTTCTTTTCACACTTGGCATTCGTGAAAATTGCTAATATTCTCAAATTATTTGTGATCCCAGATATATACATTTGGATTTCCTTTAATAACTCAAAAACTACTGAACGGATGTATACCAAATAAGTGGAAATGTGATCTGCGTACTGAAAGGTAGCATTCTGCTAAATTTGGTGTAATTCCGTCCAGTGGTTCAGGCTGTAGTCATGTCTAAAGGTCCTATGGGAATTAACCTGGGAAACGCAACTTTTTTGCCCCTCACCCACTTTCTTTGCCCCCGTTTGACGGATCACCCCCAAACTTTCCATGCGCAACAAGAATCACCAGGGCACTTTTTGGGGGGAAATTTTAGGAAGATTCGTCAAACGGTGCCAAAGATATAGGCAAGTCAAAAAACGCTTTTTCTATGAAACATTGTCCTAACTATAACTACCTATTGGCGACTGTCACTAGGTAATATATATATATATATATATATATATATATACCAAATATATTTAAACGTAACCTACTAATACTTACCTTAGATAGGCTAACAACGCGTGGTATTGGCATGCGAGGTAAAAGCATATACGTGGTAAAAGATTTGGGGCAAAAAACGCGATGTCTTTCTTGCCTTGTTCCCTTATACAACCACCTCCACACTAACCTGCCACATGAATATTGATTCGCCCCTTCTGACCTAATTTCATTGGAAGTTGTTATCGACCAACTAGTTCCATAAACGGGAGAGAACCAATGTGAATCAGTGCAATACCGCGCACAAGAAGGAAGGACATTGGAGGTTTAACAAGGGGTCCCGCTGGCGAGCCCTTTGAGAACCGTGTCTTTCAGAAATAAACATTCCGCATCTTGCTGCAGGTAACGTCCTAGTGATTTTGTTTGAACTGAATTAGCACCACGTCCGTATACACGTGTGAATTAAGGGCCTTATTTATACTTTTTGGTGCAAAACTGCACTAAGGCAGTTTTGCCCCAAAAAGTTTTGCACCGGCTTGCACCATTTTTTAGCACCAGCTGGGCACCATATTTATGGAATGGTGCAAGCCGGTGCAAAGGGTAGGCTAGCTTAAAAAAAAATGACGTTAGGCAGTTTTGAGTCAAAATAAATGATTCTGACCAGATTAACATCATTTTTGGACGCTAAGGGGCATATTTATACTCTGTTTGCACTGAATTAGCGTCATTTTTTTAAACTCTAATTCAGTGCAAAACGAACTCCATATTTATACTTTGGTGCTAGACCCGTCTAGCACCAAATTTATGGAGTTAAAGTCATTTTTTGGAAGTGGAAACCTACCTTGCCTTAATGAGATGCAAGATAGGCGTTCCCGTGCAAAAAAATGACTCTATGGCCTTAACACCATATTTATACTCCCATGTAAAAATGGTGCAAGGGAGGGAGGAGGGGTCAAAAAATGGGGCAAAGCTTGCTTTGCCCCATTTTTTAAGACCTGGGTCAGGGCAGGTGTTAGGGGACCTGTGGCCCTATTTCCATGGTGGAACACCATGGAATAAGCCCAGAGGTGCCCTCCCTAGGCCCTATGGGCACCCCCAACCACACTAGTGGGACTGCGAGGATGGGGGACCCCATCCCAGGTAAGTACAGGTAAGTGCATTTTATTTTTGAAAGTGCCATAGGGGGCCCTGAAATGGGCCCCCATACATGGCACCGGGTGCAATGGCCATGCCCAGGGGAACCCTGTCCTCTGTGCTGGCCACTGGGGTGGTGGGCATGACTCCTGCCTTTTCTAAGGCAGGAGTCATGTGGCATGGTAGGTTTAGCACCATAAAATGACGCTAATCTGGTTAGAGTAATTTTTTTTTACTCTAACCTGCCTAAAGCCATTGTTTGGTGCTAAACCCTCTTCTTCCATACTGCCAGCCCCACCCGACTAAAGTCATTTTTTAAAACTCTAGCCTACCCTTTGCACCGGCTTGCACCATTCCATAAATATGGTGCCCAGCTGGTGCACAGAAATGGTGCAAGCCGGTGCTAAACTTTTTGGTGCAAAACTGAGTTAGTGCAGTTTTGCAGCAAAAAGTATAAATAAGGGCCAATATTTTGTGAGTTTGCGCCACTTTTGTGTCATAAAATGACATTAATGTGGTGCAAAAAAAGTTTAAATCAGGGCCTTGGTGCTAGATGGGTCTAGCACCAAAGTATAAATATGGAGTTAGTTTTGCACTGAATTAGAGTTAAAAAAAACGACACTAATTCGGTGCAAACAGAGTATAAATATGCCGCAGAGTATAAATATGCCCCTAAATATGGCGTTAAGGCCATAGAGTCATTTTTTGCACGGGAACGCCTACCTTGCATCTCATTAAGGCAAAGTAGGTCTCCACTTTCAAAAAATGACTTTAACTCCATAAATTTGGTGCTAGAGGGGTCTAGCACCAAAGTATAAATATGGAGTTAGTTTTGCACCGAATTAGAGTAAAAAAAAAATGACACTAATTCGGTGCAAACAGAGTATAAATATGCCCCTAAATGTAGAGCAATTCATATTAATTCACATTTTAATTCAAAGGCACAAAAGCGTCCTCAGGTGTTTAGTTCTAAATTTCAAGTAGTTTCCGGAATGTCACATAATGTGAAATTCAAGAATTCAGAAATGTTGCCAACGTAATTAGAATTTCTTCCAAGCGTACAAAAAGTTTCTCACTGTCCCGTGCGCATTTCCAAAAAGACAAAGCACTCTCGGGGTCCCAGCTCCAGGAACGCTTGGCGTGGGGGCAGGGGGTGGGGGGCTGGCCACGCCCCCTGCACTGCTGCCCCCCAGACTCCCCCTGAAACAGCCAAGCTCTTTGCACTGGGGAGCGATTTCCATCTGGAATGTAATTGTCTTCAAATCACAAGGCTTCCGACCCCAGAAAATCATCTCTTTCTGCGTGTGCAGTAATTTATTTCCCTAGTTAGAGGGTACGGCGGGGCCACGTGTCCCAGGGCAGTCCCACCGCAGAATCCGAAAAATGCAGGGTCCTCTCTGAGGGTCCCCAAAGGAGGGGGGTTCGGGGGTTCAGTCTTGTAACCCTGGAAAGAAACGTAACATGAGTTCAGGAGCCCAGTGGAGCACGTGCACAGGACTATCAGACGCACTTCACTTATGTAAGGTTCTGCTAGCGCTTAGAACTCTTCCCCACGGCACTCTGCTGCGTCACTGAGCGATGACTTCTGAGGGGGAGGGGCGTATTAACAAAGCCACCTGGATGCTTTACAAGTGCAATAAGATTGCCATAAGGGCTAGGGCGAGCACGTTTAATAGTCCCTCATCCTCTGGGGCATATTCACAAACCTCTTGCGCCACATTAGCGTCATTTTTTTACGTTAATGTGGCTTTGGGTAGGCATTTCAGACTCGCCATATTTACGTGCCACTTGGTAAATATGGCTTTCTAACCCCTCGTGCCACATTATGCCTGCACCAGGCATAATACGGCATATTCACAAGAAAGTGTTTTTTCTTGGCCCCCTCTACCAGCACCTAACAACACCATGGCAGCCCCGTTTTTATGATAGGCGCACCATGGGGGTCGTTAGGCCAATAGCGCTAGAACTTTTTATGCTATTGTGATGTTTTGCTGCACTAGCATCAAAAATGTTGAAGCTAGTGCAGCAAAGTGCAAGGAGGCCCATAGGTTACTATGGGTGCGTCATTTTAACGCCTGCTCTGAGCAGGCGTTAAAAATGATGCTAAAAATATGGTGCAGTGAAATCTTGTTTATTTCACTGTGTCGTTTTTGTGGGCCTCCTACTTCCGTAACACCCCCCTTGCACACATTATGCCTGGCGCAGGCATAATGTGTGGCAAGGGGTTGCACCAGAGGTTATGCAGATAAATCCGCTTTGTTTTGAGCAGAAAACAATTTCTTGCATTTTTAAAAAGGTAACATAACTTAACTGCAATGTTTAAATAAATGTAGGCATGTTTAAACATTGCCATCCTAAAAGAATAATTGTGAAGAATTCTGAGGAGGGCTTTTGATTTTGATTTTTTCACTTCGGGGCGTGGCAATAAAATGTTTGAAAAACACTGGGTTACTCAGTGGCCTAATGCATGCATTGCTCCACTTTGTAAATATGGCGCGGCAAAAATGCCTTCTTAACTCCACATTAGCGTAAAAAAATGGTGCTAATGCAGCACAAGGAGGTGCTAGGGGCTTGTAAATATGCCTCATAGTATGCAAGGGGGGTGCTCTGGGCTTGGGAGACTTAAAAAATGGCACAGTGAAATTTATAAGATTTTACTGCACCATTTTTTGCATCATTTTTAATGCCTCAGAGCAGGCGTTAAAATGATGCTCCCATTATGTTCAATGGGCCTCCCTGTGCTTTGCTGCTCTAGCATCAACATTTTTGACGCTACTGAAGCAAAGCGCCACAATAGCGTAAAAAAATGTTGACATTATTCTGCTAACTACAGCCATGATGCGCTGTATTATAAATACGACGCAACCATGGTGTCGTTAGGTGCTGGTAGGGTGGCGCAAGAAAAATTACGCATCATCTATGAGGCGCCCCTTTCTTGTAAATATGTTAGAATAAACCGTTTATTAGGGTGTAGTAGGCCCCTAAAACTCCTGGGTCCGGATACCACTGCATCTACTGCGCTAACTATAGCACTCTTACCAAATTAAGTAATAATACATACGTACAGTTCAGTATTACAGTGGAGCACATACATCTGCTCCACGGGAGGGGGGGAGAGGGGTTGTACAGAGCAGAAATGACCTGAAAAGATGCCTTTTACCGGGGGCACCTCACATAGGACAGAGAGCCCCAGAGCGCAGCACACACTCTTAGGGTGTCTCAGAAATGACAGACACCCATAGCCTAGTTATGCATCTGTCCTAGAGCGCACTGCACATAAAGCAAATCCCCAGAGGTCAAATATTAATTAGGTGGTTAGATGTACAGAAGGTAATGAATTCATTGCACAGTTTAAAGAGGCCACCGCTCAAAGCTAGCGACCCCTTCCAGATATCTTTTTTCCCCTTTCAACCCTGCCACTGTCTTAGCAAGGGCAGGAAACACAAAAATGCAGTGTTTCAAACGACATATGTTACTCGAATGTGGATGAACAGGGGTAGCGAACTGATCCTCGCCACTGCCCTTGAACTCTTAAGGAATGCATCGATGGTTTTGGAAGCTTCGGCGCTCAGATCATTGACAGGTTAACAGCCGCATTTAGGAACTGGGAAACATGTGCAAAGTAAAACTGCACGACGGACAGCCTCCAGTGGAGGGACAGCCTACACTGAGGTTGCGACAACCTCCACTGAAGGGACAGCCTCCACTGTGTGAGTGAGAGCCTCCACCTTGGAGTGATAGCCTCTACTGGAGGGACAGCCTCCACTGTGCGAGTGAGAGCCTCTACTGGAGGGACAGCCTCCACTGTGCGAGTGAGAGCCTCTACAGGAGGGACAGACTCCGCTGTGCGAGTGAGAGCCTCCACCTTGGAGTGATAGCTTCTACTGGAGGGACAGCCTCCACTGTGCGAGTGAGAGCCTCCGCCATGGAGTGATAGCTTCTACTGGAGGGATAGCCTCCACTGTGCGAGTGAGAGCCTCTGCCATGGAGTGATAGCTTCTACTGGAGGGATAGCCTCCACTGTGCGAGTGAGAGCCTCCGCCATGGAGTGAGAGCCTGTACAGGAGGGACAGCCTCCACTGTGCGAGTGAGAGCCTGTACAGGAGGGATAGCCTCCACTGTGCGTGTGAGAGTCTCCACCATGGGGTGAGAGACTCTACTGGAGGGACAGCCTCCACTGTGTGAGTGAGAGCCACCACCTTGGAGTGATAGCCTCTACTGGAGGGACAACCTCCTCTGTGCGTGTGAGCCTCTACAGGAGAGATAGCCTTCACTGTGTGAGTGAGAGCCTCCACCTTGGAGTGATAGCCTTTACTGGAGGGATAGCCTCCACTGTGCACAGAACAGCCTCCACTGTGAAAGTGGCAGCTTCCACCGAAAAGATAGCCTCCACCATGGAGTGATAGCTTCTACTGGAGGCACAGCTTCCACTGTATGAGTGAGAGTCTCCACCATGGAGTGAGAGCCTCTACTGGAGGGACAGCCTCCACTGTGCGAGTGAGAGCCTCTACAGGAGGGATAGCCTCCACTGTGTGAGTGAGAGCCTCCACTATGGAGTGATAGCCTCTACTGGAGGGACAGCCTCCACTCTGCGAGTAAGGGCCTGTCCTAAAAGGACAGCCTCCACCATGGAGTGATAGCTTCTACTGGAGGCACAGCCTCCACTGTGTGAGTGAGAGCCTCCACCTTGGAGTGATAGCCTCTACTGGAGGGATAGCCTCCACTGGGCACGGAACAGCCTCCACTGTGAGAGTGGTAGCTTCCGCCGGAAAGATAGCCTCAACTTTGTGAGGGACAGCTTCTACTGTGGAGTGATAGCTCTGGAGGCACAGCCTCCATGTGCGAGTGAGAGCCTCCACCATGCAATGATAGCCTCTACTGGAGGGACAACCTCCACCGTGGGAGTGACAGTTAGGGTATCAATGCAGACAGACAGTAATTACAGATGTCCTATTTGGGATGGGCTATCTTGTTTTCACATTGCGCCTTGTGTGTCTTTATGGGACAGCAGTCACTATCCGAAGGTGAATGTATAGTCAGAGGTGTGCTGGTCCTTGCAGGCCTTACCTCTGCATTTCCAGCTGGCTTTAGGGATCCACAGAAGGAACCCTGCCTCACCAATATTGCTGAAGTAGAATTTCTGAGAATCCTTGCAACCAGTCTATTTGTGCTGCGCCAAACTGACACATCCTACTATACCGAAAGTGATGGATGGAATACTGGAATTAATCTCAGCCACTTGTAATCATTCAGGGCCGCATCCCAATCCTTTGTTACTTTGCACACCATGCCACATCACTTTAGACCCAGCCATATGCAAATCAGTCTTGACTCTGCTCCAATGGGAACAGTCCAGTAGGCCTGGATGATCTTTTAAGTATGCAGAAGTAACCGGACTAATTTCAGTAATTATGCATTACTGTTGTGATGCAAGATTACCGAAATTATGTGATTACTCCAGTTTGAGTAATTTGGAGCAAAAATCCTCCCACAGGAGCACAGGAACAATACACGAGAGGGAGCGAACAGCTGACTGGTTACTGCAATTTGTGTCCGTGACATTTCGTGCTATTTTCTGAGATGCATCCTGGGCCGTTTTGAATTTAAGGGTGCCTTTTGCAATAAGAAAATAGGGCTAAATGCTAGTTTATGCTTCTCACACAACTATGCATAATTACAAGTAATTTTGCAGTAATAACAAATAATTACTCTAGAGAGAAATACACCAGTAATGCCTACTTCTACAGTCCAGCTTGGACTCCTAGGCCAGGTCATTCCTGAACTGGAACACAAACAACCCGGACTGGTTTTGTTCTTATTAGGGCTCATCAGTCAGGTACAGGTGGGTTCCAGTGAGACAGTGTAAACAGTGCCCACGTCTGGGCATACCTGTCTCATGTAGGGCAACACATTGTAGTATACAAAAGATTGCCACATTGACACATCCAGCATAGCACAATGGATTGGCCAAGTTGTGGGACTGATCCTGCACAAACAGGGCACTTTAATGCAAACAGGCCAGGGATACATTTGGCTCTAGGAGTCACACATATTTTCTGATGTTTGTAGTAGTTGGGCGGTGCAAGACCTTTCTTGTTGCAGATCAAGGAAGCTTAGAGGTGGAACAAAGGTGAACTGACCTGTGACCCTAAACATGTATATACAACCAACTTGAGGAATTAACACCCCCCCCCCGCACCAGGTCAATGGCACGATGTCACTGGAGTCAGATTAGGTAGATTAGAGATGAGGGGACAACATGAATGTGAGAACCCTCAGGTCTTGCTAGAGCCTTGTTTGCAGGGAGGGCATTAGCAGGTGGGATGACCTGACATGTTTCTGCAGAGGGTTAAAAGTGCTGATATGTTCCGAAGCAAGGTGATCTTTTAGAGCAGTGAATAGATTCTCAGTGTTTTGCTTAGAAGCAATGAGAACGTATGGGTATTCAGTGATATCAGAAAGCCACAAACTCGACTCTTCATTGCGATAGCTCTGTGCTCAATGTGTCTAATGTCATTATAAAAAGGTGCGAAATTTGCGCAATTTGATTTTGCGTATTTATCTAGAATTACAGAAAAAAATTGCAAAATCACACGCAATTACCACCAAAATGCAAATCCATAAATTAGCTCTATACTTTAAAAAAAAAAAAGTTAGAAGTTAGCTAAGTACAGTGCATCAAATATATTGAAAAAACTATGCAGCATCGACATACTAGGCAATTTGTTATGAGCTGAGATGAAGTAATGAAGACAAACTTCAGTCATGAATCGAGAAATTAGTTCTATACTTGAGAGTCAAATGTGTCCTTGAGTCGATTTAAGATGCAAGGAGGCATTTGCACTAAAAAAACAAGTGCAAAAAGCACAATTTCCCCGGACAATAGCTGTTTGCATTCTGGTTGGTTGCTTTGTTCCCGTTATCCACCACTATGTTACTGCGAGTGGCAGCATAATTACATGATGCTGCATAATGGGGTAGTTTTGGGAAATTCACATATGAAGAATGACGCGAAATTCCAGGCTTGACAGGAATTAAGCCAGACAATTTTAAAATTCGTTCCAGCTTAATAATTTTGATATTGGGTGATTAAAAAAAACAGATGCAATTTTCTATCCAAACCATGAAAATCACCTTTCTAAAAAGGGCAAGTGTATTTTCATATTCTCTTTTCGCTGTAATGTTCCGGCGAGGTCTGATTTTCCGATGTGCTCTATGTTCCATGTTCCATGCTTGCTGTGATCTTCTGGTGAGCTCCATGTGCTTCTTCAGGGCCTCATTTACAAGAATCTGAGTCATCGGCTCTGATGCGTCAGATTTCTTGTGCTGCCCAACGGCCCCCTAATGACTCCATGGATGCGCTGTATTTACACTATAGAGCTCCATGGCGCACATTTTCACAGATGCATCAGAATTTCTGACGCATCTGTGGTGCTAAACTGACGCATTCCTGTACTAACATCCAAAAAATTACGCTACTCAAGCAATGCAAAGACGGCTCCCATGAAGAAAAGCCCTGCATCAGTTTAACGCTTGTTTTCAGCAGGCATTAAAATTCTGATGCAGTGAAGTCGCAAACCGACGCAGTGAAATGTTTTAAATTTCACTGCATCATTTCTGCGTGGCTTTTCCCGAGGGACCGCCTAGCTTGCATACATTATACCTGGCACAGGTATAATGTGATGCAAGGCTTTACAAACTGATGCATTGGGCCCAATGTGTAAGTTTGTAAATGTGGAGCAGTGTAAAGCACTGCTTGCGCCACTGTTGCGTAAAAAAAATGACGCAACTATGCTGCAAAGGCCTTGTAAATTAGGCTCTCTGTGTGTCATAGGAACATTCTTAGCTTTCTATGTATGTAGTGAAATGCAGGGTTTGTTCGATCACAGATGGTCTGTGCTCTTCTCCAGGGCAGAGGTGAATAAATAAAGCCTACTTCTGCATCTTTGCTCTTTTTTAATCTTTATCTGTAATTATCATATCTGGTGATGATGGGTAATCAATGGTTGTTGCTCACCATTCTGGAGGCAGAGGACTATCTGTGTTTCCTCATCACCTTGTGACGTAACCACGCTACGTACCTCTATCTGCGGAGAAGGAGGAGCCTGAGCTCAGCACTGCTTTATCCACTGTGGGAGTGACACCTGCCATTGTGTGCTTACTAGTAAGAAGTGTAGTGCTGCGAAGCACCCACACAGGGATTTCTAAAGCTCATGGAATACAATCTGACATTAGAGTGACTTCCTCACACAATTCGTCTTAACAGTAAGTCCCTCGTTAGGAGTGCCCAGCTAGGAAGGTGATTATTATCGCACCCTGTGCTTAATTTGTGCCAGTGTTCTTCAGTGCGCAGCACTGGCACTGATTTCTAAACACCGGCACATATTTATAAGAAACCACCACACGGCGGTTCCTTGTGTTTGTTTTTAAGCAACGTCCATTACAGCAGCTCTTAATTATTTAATATATAATTAAAAAACAGTGAAAAAACTTGAACTTAAACCTCCAGTTTGAAGTTACATGGGTTGTGGTGGCTGCAGAGGACCAGTGAGTAATCCCTTGGGCCCTGGCACTTCATTGTTTACAAATTAACAACCTTCAAAATCCAACACCACAGGGATCGGAATTTAATAGGACACAATAATTATTGCCGGTTATAAGTTGAGCCTTTAAAGCAAGGTATAACATGTAGGCTTTAAATTTAACACACCAATGTCTAGCCTTTTTAATCGCCTTTTCCTTAAGTTTCACTTGCTAGAATGTATCAGTGGAAACTCTGAGGGTGTGATAACTATCACACAACTCATGATTTCCATCCCTGTGCAAGCAGGTGTTTGTACAGATATATGAATTTAGCCCATGTACTTGTAATTAGGGCGGCTTAAATGTCTGGGGATTCCACTTTATCAGTGCTTTGAACAGTGCTTAATTTGTCAATAAAAACATGCCGGTGCCCAAAGCTCTCCTTTGAAACACTTGGCTGCAATTAAATGTGCGAGCACTGAATAATGAGGCAGCGTAATCCTGAAGCTATCTCGCCCTTCTTCAATCCATTACAGCCACTCCCTGCCCCTTCAGCTCACTCTTGCAGCTTTCTGCTTTCTCCCTTTCTGACGCTTTTCCATCTTTCTTTCCTCCGTCTTTCCCATATGTGTCTTTTGCTTGCAGTAATTGCCTGATGCATAAAAAAAGTGCCGACCCTCAAAAATAAGTGCTGGAAACCACCAGCTCAAATCAAGCACTGACTATGCACACCAATTTGGAGATGTCATTGTACAGTGCACATTGGTGATACATCAGGGGCGGCCCCTCCGCTATGGCAGATGAGAGTCGCCCCACTGCTAATAAGGCAGAAAAATAAAATGATAATACATTAGTGTCATTTTATTTTCCCGCTGTCTAGGGCGAAGCAGGGCCAGCATCCTTTGTGTCAGGAGGGAGGCGGAGTAGTGTTGCACTCTAAGTGTGCATGTCAGTTTGGCCGGCCGTCTGAGGCCGACCAAACTGACATGCGCACTTAGAACGTGCCACCTGAGCAGTATTTCACAGTCAGGTGGATACCAAGTTCAGGCTCCCACTCTCTCCCTGAGTGGCATTTCAGTCCGCTCAGACCAAACCGCTGCGTCTCTCATGCTGTGTAACAGCATGAGAGAAGCATCTGGATTGGGTGAGGGGGGAGCAAAGCAAGCACCATGGCGGCGGGAGTGGCAGAGGTGAGGTGGCGGAAATGGCAGAGGTGAGACAGCGAAGCAGCAGGTAAGTGCAATTTGTTTCATTATTTACCTCCCCCCGCTGCCCTGTCTGGTAGCAACTGGCACTGTGATACATGATACGCAAACTAGTGTTTCTTATTTACGAATGTCCATAGCTCTGCAGCTCACCGATAATACATATGGTTGCTATGGTCATCTTCAAACTGCATGTGAGCAATAGACGTGTGCTAAATTTGTGTAATTTCTATTAGGATACTGACGTGGAATTAAAAAAGATCCATATAAGCATGTGTAATCATACAAAATGCAAAACTGCATTTTTAGCTATATTTCAGTGCAAATGCAACCTTGCATCCATTTTTGGATATGAGTGTGCATTTCATGCTACAAACAGTAGCACAAAAAACTCACAAGAACACTGAACAACAGCAGCTCACGTGCTTTTCGTTCGTGTTGTTCCTGTTTAATCATAGTACATTTTTATAGTGACCAGAGCATAATTTCGCAGAGTGTCATAATATGGTAATTTTAGGAATTTCACATAGCATAAGTAATGCAAAATTAGATTTAAATCTGAGCTTCTATATTTGGCTGCATGTAGTGGCCGTAGTAATTTTTTTACAGTGTCAAAAATGCAACTTCTATCAAGTTGTGACTCGCGGGGTGCGGAAGGGGCTGGGCAGCACATGGAAAGGGGAAGGGGGAAATAAAAATTAAATTAATTAAAAAAAAACACCTGCATGCCGCGGTGCCGTGCCACTCCGCTCCTCTGTCTCCTCTGCTGCAGGCACTGGAGCCCAGCCTGCCCTGCAGCCAGTCCTGATGCTGCTCAAAGCAGCATCAGGATTGGCTGAGGGCGCCCAACCAGGGTGCTCCCAGGCAGACTGGGAGCCTGTGCAGGCTCTCTACAGCCCGGCAACTGTGTTGCGGGGCTGAAGAGAGCCGACTGCGCATGTGTGTTTGGCCGGCCCGTGACGGCCAGCCAAACATATATGCGCACTGAGTGGGACTGCAGTGCACTCCCCCTCACTGCTCATCACCCCGTGGCTCCGCCCCTTTACAAGAAAATGATAATAAACACAGTTTATCATTGTTTTCTTGTGAAGGTTTTGCAGCTGCTACTGCTGGTGGCGGGGCGGCGTTCCTTTGCCCTAACGGAGGAGCCGCTCCTGCTTCTATCTATTCTTTAAAGACTTTGCAAAACAAGCTAGTGTGACCAAACTATGTGCACCTGGTCAAAGTCATGGAGGCAACATTGGTCCCACCATAGGCCTATGTATTAGTCATCTTTCGTGGTCATGCAAAATGTTTTTTCAAAGTACCAAAAGATATAGAACTTGCAGAAATCCATCTTGAGTTTGGATTACAAAATAAAATGTTACTGAGACAGGCTTCCTTTTTGAAATGTCTCCACGTGTTATTTTTCTCGGAACCAGATATGTTACCAAGTCTGTGTTGGCAGGAAACTACTAATGCCCAGTACACAACTGGTTGGAGATCTTACTTTTCCGAGTGCCTTCGTACATTTGATTATCAATTATCTGGATTTGAAACAATCAATAGATCAAGTCTAAGAATCTTTTTAAATCTAGCAATGAAGCGATTATCTTTCGAGATGGATAAAGTGGCCATGATAGGGAAAAGGATTGCCTGGTCTACTGTTAACAGTTACGAAAAGCTTGATGTCCATCCCTATCTGAAAGTTCACTTCTCATCTAGTATTAAAAATAAGTTTCCATGTTTGCGACATGGCAGGTTCATCACCAAGGATGGCATACCACGATGGATTCAGCAGTAGGCAACTTTATGCTGTAGACTGCGCAGTTGTAAAAAGATCTTTCCTACACATAATTTGTACTTGTCCAAAATGATTGCAGGCGTGACAAACCCTACTAAAATCATTCATTTTAGCTGCAGAAGTGAGACCCTGCCAAGAAGCTGGTCAATTCTATCTATCAGGCAGGTCAATTTTGGTGATGTGCTGCTTTGTGAAGTATTTGTCTTTGGCTGAGAACCTGCGCAATTCTGTTTAGAAATGCAGCCTTGCATGGATTTAATACCTCCCCGAAATGATATTCAGTTTGGTAGTGCCTGTTCATCATATTGTATAACAATGATAAACATGTGTTAGATCTGTTTAAATATTGTGAAATATAAGTTTGTCATGACATTTAAAATTATAGTAATATTAAGATATCTTATTTAATATTTGTTTTGATATTTTTAATCTTGAAGTATTGTGATCTGTCCCGTAACTCTTATATATGGTAATGTTTTTTAATGGGTTTTAGTGCATATTCTAATGGTTTTTAGTAATCAATCAATAAATACTTACGTACACCTTCATTTCGCCTGACAGCTGGTGACTCACCTTTATAATAGAAAGAATGATTGAGTATATTTACCAAATACCTTTGAGTAACTGGGTGTTCTCCAAAGAGGAAATTATTTTGGTTAGAGCATAACCTAGGATTTGATTTGAAGTCACGGCCATTTTTGAATTTTTGCCCCCAGATGAGTTGGATGGAGGAGAGGAAGAATTAGAAAAATACCAGGATGTGGTCAAAAAGGCTGAAAATCCATTTTTGATGTCCAAACAAGTTTGGTTGTCATAAAGTTATTTTTTTACTAGGTAGCAATCTCAAGAGGACATATGCATGTGTGGCCACACTGAGGATTTTTTCTGCTGATTGCAAATGCAATAATTTTACATTACAGTTTGCTAGAGACCAAATATTTGTTAGATGCAGAGATAAAGAACTTAATCGGAAATTATTGTCAATGAAAAATCCCTCGTTGATTGTACCGTAGACACTGTGAAGAGGAACAGGATGTCCCAGTCTGCCTTGAAGAAATTAGAGAGGAAGGAGAACTTCAGAGTGGGCATTTTATTTGAAAAGTTTACTGTGGAAAGGGGGGTATTTAAGAAGATTTTCACAAAAGCTAATGAAGGGACATTCTTCAACCAAAAGGATGTGTGTTTCAAGTGTGGGTTTCCCTCCTATAGGGTGGGAAACCATGTCCTTCTAAAAAAATGATGTATGCTAATGGTGTGGTCGGACATTTCCTAAGGGTGTGTTAGAGTCAGACGTTTAAGAGTATGATGGAGGAAAGTGAAGAGCATGATGTAGCGATGTGTTACGCAGTTAGGGAGATGGTTTCAGTGTTCAAGGATGATCTGGAGGACTGTGTAGATCCCTACACAGATGTGTAGGTGGACGGATATGTGTTGATCTTACTTGTTGATCCTGGTGCACATTTCACCATGGTAAGCAAGGATTTGTTTAGGAAACAATGGGATAGCAAGAGGTTGAAGTCACCAGATAGAGCACCTGTTTTGTGGTACCTGTGCCATATGAGGGAAGAACTAAAATATTTTGAAACCCAGCTACAGTTCAATCAATGATCCATACAGGGCGATATTTATTCTGCGAAAAAGGTTGAACAAGTGCAGGTGGTATTACTAAACTCTTTTTGGAATAATATTAAAGCCAGAAGCTAAAGAGTAGTTGTTGGTGGTCAGCGTAGGGCTGATTCAATCAGTGAATTAAAAAAATGTGTTTAGTAGCAAACAGAAAATTGAAATCAAGAAAGGTGTAAGGTATAAAATGAGGGATGTCCCATTCAACTTGAGGAGGGGTCTAGCAGACAAGCTTAGGAAGATGTGTAAGCAGGGTATCAGACAGCCTATCAAGTCATTATTGTGATTGTCACCTTTGGTTATGTTAACGTGTCCCTTTATGATTAATTTACTCACTTTGGGACTCGTTTTAGGCCAATGAATCTTTTGACCCTGATTAAAGACACCTTTGGACGAGATAGCTAATCAGCATGTCAATTAATATGTCAATAACGTCATCAATATTTATTAAAACAATGCAATTCACCTTAGTCAATGACATGTAATGAAACTCAGAAACACCATGACCTTTCAGTCATGAATACCCACACCAGAATAATATGAATTTTGTGATATTTATTCCCTATTGTTTACAATTCTACTAGTAAGTTTATTAGTCTCAAAACCAAGAAGCACATTAGCATAGTCACAATATGGCAACTCTGATAAGATTTCATCAAAGCAAGAATCACAAACATCTGAATATAACACAGCGTCAGCATAAGTTATTCTAGCAGAGTATCATCATCACGTTATTCAACAAAGCAGACATTCGGTCATTTGTCTATTTGCGTCAGTTTTATTGAACCCCTCTCAACTAACCTCTAATTAGCATTGGCATGTTGGGCTTCATGCAAAACACATTAATAACATCAATTTGGAAAAACATCAAACTATGGTCTCTGTCAAAAGAAGCAAATGGTACCTAGAAAGGAAAAGCAAACAGACAATGACAATTTCACTGTCATATAGTTACCCTCCGTGTGGGGTCAGCATTCAGGTTCGGTCTTCGTCCTCAGGACATCAGTTGATTCGCCATTAGGAATTCAGCAATCGGGTAAAAGGGGGCACTTCCCTCATAAGGAGGTAAAGTGTAAACGGGCAATCTAAGGGCAAGGATTGTTCTAAGTAAAATTAGCAAGTCACTAAGCAAAGTAACAGAGTCTCTGGATCATAGCAAATCGCATCAGCATCTCCCCCTCTCCTAGTCTCCTACTCCCTAGTTCTGATTTACTTCCTGGTGTCAAGGGTTTTTATCCCCTTTTCGTTGTACATTCCCCTAAAATTTTATTGGACAAGGGGTTGCACCCCACTATCTTTAACCAATTAACTTCACATTAGCTCATCGAATTTGTCACCCAATGACAGTTCTCACGTATTTTATTGGTCCTTATGATTGACGTCTTTAGCGGGTGGAATGTCCGGTATGATTTCATAGTCTTGTGGTCCTTTGCACATCTTCGGTCAGTGGCTCCATTGTCTGTACCGGTTCAGGCAACCTTGTACCTACGACTGGTCTACAGTGTTGCATTCAGCTAAAATGTTTCTATGAGCAAGTCGAATTTCATGAGAACGGATCTACTACAGTTACATTCAGCTTCTAGTTTAGAGAAAAACAAGAGTTCTTGTCCTTCAGCAAGTCAGCACACTGCACGTTAGAAAAACACATTTAATATGAGAGTCAGGCAGCTAGGCCTCGACTCATGCTAACTAAAGGCCTAATGATTTATTAGCAAAATCTTAACATATACCTATTATTATTAATGTAAAATCATATCATAACATATCACTTTAACATTATTAATCAATTTTATTAGTCCCCGTACATATTGGTGGCCACTCCCCGTGGGCACATTTCAAGTGCACGTTTTAGCAAAGTACATTAACACAGTTTCTGTGCAGCATTATTACACATTAGTACATAAGCATTTCATGTTAATATAGATTATATAAGCTACGCTCTCTCAGTTACAACACTCGTGAAGCTGATAATTTATATAGATTTCAATAGTATAAGCAAAGAGATCTGGGTCGACTCTTACCCGCGACCACAGATTGATGATATATTGATGATATTTGAAGTGTCTGAGTGCTTTTGTAAAATAGGCCCTGCACTTGTCTGCCATCAAGTGGAACTGCATCCCAGTTCTAAATGATTGACTGCATTATTGCACCCCTTTGGTACAGTCCTGTCTGTCAGGTGCTGTTGGGCTTGGCATTGCTTCTGTTTTTCAGAGGATCATGTTCAAAGTCCGCGTTCCAAGATGATGTATTGATTTAGGGTAGGAAATGAAATCAGCCATGATGCAGAGTTGAAGCAGCCATTGCAGAGACTGCAGGAAACAGGTATGATCGTGAGTATGGAAAAATGTGAATTTAGCAGGAGCTGAGTAGAGCACTTGGGTCACTTATCATCAGACAAAGGCACTGAACCAAGGCCCAGACTGGAAGATGCCATTTTAAAGGCACCTACTGTGTCAGATGGGGAACAAGTTGGGTCAATCTAAGGGCTCAAATGTGATTTTATGTTCATCAGATATTTTTCAAGGAGAATTGAGCATTTGAAGGAATTATTGAGAAAGAAGAAGTTCTTTATATGGATTGAGCTGAGTGAAAGAGAGTTTGCCGGTCTTAACCAGACTATAGAATCGGGGATGTTGTTGAAGAAGTGTAATCCTAATGAAATATGTTTCATCGTAGCAGATGATGTTATGTAATGTGATGGTGTGATGTGTTATGTTATGTTGTGTTGTTTGGATTTGTAAAGTGTGGCTTATCACTCAAAGGGTATCCGGGTATCAAGATCTTGTAGTAAAGCCAATGTTGGCAAACACAAGCATCATTTTCAGAAAGTAGTGTGTTCGGCAGTATGGCGATGAATCACTATCTGTTTACAATTTGTTTCAAGTGAAACAATGGCTTTTCTGCCTGAGTGTAACATGAAACACCATCTTATTGCACAAGCGAATGGAGTTGTAGGACCTATGGACAGGATATTGGTGGAGCGTACCCATTGGGCCCTGGGGGCAAAAGTGGACATTTGTAGGTGGTTAAGAGCATTTGATGGTCATTTCACACAGGTCTACTTTCTACCACTGGAGTCTATCCTTTTGTAGCACTTAGAGGAAGGACTCTGTCTTCAAAAAAGAAGGAGTGACATCAGAGTAATGTAGATTTTGTAAGTTTGAATAAGGATATGAGGTTGAAAGTGGATGAGTCAAAACTATTATGATGCCTCTATACTTTATTTACAACAGCCCGTGTACAACTCCAAGCGGACTCCACAATTCTGATTCACCACAATGCCAACCCACCCTTTAACAACTGTAGCATCACTACATCTCCAGCACAAATCCCTGACAATGAAGCACTAATCATATTACGCTACAAATACAACACTAACTATGGTACTAAAACAATTGTGACGACCCACTTGGAGGAGGGTGGAAATGCAACATTTGCCAAAAAATGGCAGATGTCCTGCCCACCATCATCTCTGTGCTTTGTCTAGTAAAAGTACTCTTAGGTTTGGTTACCAATTTATCCCCATGTTTTCACTCTTTGTGAATCAGGACTAATGAGGATATGTACAGACATGCACTGCCTAAAGTTTCAGACTTTCAAGATGGAATATCTTATGTTGCCATAAAAATGTATTCTGCACTTAAATTGTTTCAGCTGCATGAATAATCAGAATTAGCCAGCTTTCCTAAGTTGCACCTGTTTGACATCAACTTCACTCCGCTTGGCATCAGCCTGATCAGCATAGGAGGAGGCCACAGGACAAATACACTTCTTGTTCCCCTAAAAGCTGAGATTCAAGCTGTTTACTCAGAAGCTGCACTGGCCCGTTCATGGCTCCTGCAAAGATGAAATACCTGTCGGTGGCTCCACGAAGCACCTGGATATTCCAGAGCAGTGATGGTTGCCAGTACGAATATTTCATTGGTTGAGTGAATGTTTGGGCATCTTTCAGATCATCACATGTGAACTGAAATCAAAAGTATGGGTTCTGTGTACCTTTATCGTGTTACTGATCTCTTGTGATGCTCTTTGTTACTAGTCTTTACGGTTGAAGTATATTCATGCAGGAGTGAATGCGAGATACTTGCGGTCATCTTCTAATCTGCTCTAGTGCAAAATATTTAGCATTGACAAGGCCTCTTGTGGGAAGATCCATAGGTTCTGCAATTGCATATTTCAATGTACAGAACTGGCAATGCAATTCCCAAACCTCATGGCCATTTGCAGTGTCAACATTGCAAGTCTTTGCGACATGCTAGCGAAAGGAGGGGGTCAAGTTTGAGTTCTCAATTGCAACCTAAGTAATAATGTGTGCTTTGTGACTGTGAGTACAAAGATGGCGGCCTGCTGTCCTTTGCAGGCCTCCATCTTTGGTTTGCAGTTAGGCACAAGTACTTACAGAGATAAGCCTGCTTCATAAATGATGATGAGTGAATGTTTCTAAGAATTCTTGGAAAGTGGCCTCTTTGCATTGTGTGGCCAAAGTAAATCTGCCCTAGATCAGCAAGAACCATGCTGTCTTTAACTGCAGATTCACCAGAGTGTCAGTGACAAGTTTCATTTGTATAATATGTGGAAGAAAATGTTTTTTTATTTGGCGTTTTGTGTAGTGCCTACATGTCGTCATATGGTCAGTCAGAGTTGAGATAAAGTTGATAAGAAGCACTTTCCAGAGTTGGGTGTGATTGTGCTGCTGTGTCCATCTTGGCGCAGTGCTTAATTTGAGCTGGTGGCATCTTCTGGGGGTCACAGGGATTTATTTTTGGGGACCGGCGCTCATTTTTCCATATTAGATACTTACAGAGAGCTAGAGACGGGAAAAAAACACAATTCAGAAAGACAAAAGAAGAGGGAGATGTCAGTCACAAAGAAAGAGAGGAGGAACCTGCAAGAGTGAGATAAAGGGGCAGGGAGTGTCTGGTAGTGGAGTGAGGAGGCCTGAGGTGGTTTAAGGCTGTCAACCTTGGTATTTGGTGCCAGTGACGGGCTCTGGCACCAGGCTGTCTCGGGTACATGGGATACAAGGGGCCAGTCTCCTGGTTAGGGGGACATGCTGGTCTGGTGAAGCCTCTGGATGTTGCTGAGCCCCCTTAAACATAGATCCAACTTGGACAGGGCGCTGGGTTCAGGGTTCAGGTGATTAGAGTGATGCACTCACAGCACCCTGATGGTTTTACCTTTGTGGTTGGTTTCTATAGAACTCAAGGGCGTAGTGAAGCCCCCCTTATACCAGCTTCAGTAGGATTAGAATAACTTGCTCTTGGTGGGCTATAATACACTTTATTCTACGACCCCAGGATTATAGAACTAATAAATACTGCAGGGAAGAAGCCAATCTGACAAAGCTGTACAGTGGGGGCAAAGGGGCACCAAAGGGCCCAAACAACTGACATAATTAAAGCCAAATGATATAAGAGTGAAAAGAAAAAAAGTGAGAGGCCAATGTGAAAGAACAAGAAAGAAGAAAGGACACAAGACTATAAAGAAATAAAAAAAGATGGCCACAAGGAAAGTAAGCAGGATTGAAGGATGAAAGTAATAATGACGAATTGGAGGAAAGGAGGAGAGAAAAAGAGTAAGAAAGATAAAAAAGAAATGGAGAAAGTGAGGAAAAGAAGGAAGGAGTAAATTAAGGATGCAAAATTTTTGAGGAGGGAATGAGAGATATAGAAGGAAAATGCCAGGAAGAAAGCACAACCAATGGAAAAAGAGAAAGGCTAAAAGAATTAAAGAAGGGATAGAATAATGAAAACAAGGAAGCGTGGACAGAAAGATAAGAAAGGAAGAAAACACAATGGCCAATGAATGGAAAGAAGAAAGTCAAAGTGGAAAGAAAGAAAATGAAATGAGAATATAAAGAAGGCAAGACAGCAAAACTGCGAGACAGCATGAAAGAAGAATAATGAGAAGCAAGGAAACTAGTATTGAAAGGAGAGTTTAAAGACAAAAAAAATAGAATAATATAAAGAAATAACAAAATATCAGAAGAAAGAAAAGAATGAATGATAGAAAAAAATGGATGAAGAATGAAAGTAAACAAAGATAGAAAACAGCAAGGAAACAAGTAATTTAAAAAAAGTGGCTGTTTGTCCAAAACCTTTTAAAATCGTCCTTTAAATACATAGGCCCTCATTACAAAATTGGCGGTAAGTGCCGCTTACCGCCATGCTGACTGCCGCCAATATACCGTGACCACGGCGGTATACCGCTACCCGTATTATGACACACGCATTGAAATCCGCCACTATACAGACACACACAAGTCCACCAGCCCAAAGGTCAGTGATAAAATGGCGGTACCAAAACCCACACCATTACGCCAACAGAAATATGCCGACAGCATCATGACGCACGAATCACGCGGTCATTCAACTGCGGTAAACCACTGGCGGTACAGACTGCTGTGCTCAAAATACATACACACATACAAAACAACAGCACACTGGACAATTCAAACTACACACACCTGACACACCTACACACACTACAACCACACACCCACACCACTATGAAACACACACACACACACTACCCACAACCATTTACGACCCAAAGATTTTGGCAAGTGTGAGAGAGACAAGCCAGGAGCACCCACTGAATCTGAGGCACAAAACACCATCACTCATACACCATCCACACACCTCACAGCACACACCCCACACACCCTCACCCATACCACGCACACTACACCCATGGCACCACAAAGACACCCCAGGTTCTCAGAGGAGAAGTTAAGGGTCATGGTGGAGGAAATCATCCTGGTAGAGCCACAGCTATTTGGATCACAGGTGCAGCAGACATCTATTGCAAGGAAGAAGGAGCTATGGCGGAGAGTTGTGGACAGGGTCAACGCCGTAGGCCAGCACCCCAGAACAAGGGATGACATCAGGAAGAGGTGGAACAACCTACAGGGGAAGGTACGTTCTGTGGTAGCAAGACACCAGATAGCAGTCCAGAGGACTGGCGGTGGACCCCCACCTCCTCCCCCACAACTAAAAACATGGGAGGAGCAAGTCTTGGAGATCATGCATCCTGAGGGCCTGGCAGGAGTAGCAGGAAGACTGTACTCTGGTAAGTCAAATCTTTACTACTTTATCCACCACCCTACCTGCATTCCATTACAAACAACAACCCCTACCCTCACCCCCATCACCCCACCACCTCACATATACCCCACCATCACAACCCACCCATCCCAATACCAAGCCCTGCATGCAACACCAATGCATGGACCCCCATCACAGACCTGCATGGACACCCATCACCACAGCATGCACACTAGTGACAATCACTTTGCCAAACCAAGCACAACTCACACAAGCCAAAGCTGCCTTGCGAATAACAACCATAGAGGGAAACATATCCATGCACAAGATGGCACACGCAGATACAATAACACTGCATTTACGACCCACAGGACCCCCACTCAATGTCACTGGAGAGGAGATGCCAGCCACATCCAGTCCCCCCACAGAAGAGGCTCACAGTGATGACAGCAGCTCTGCACGCCTGGTTCACGATGGCCAACCTGGCCCATCAGGGACCTCTGGACACTCAGTGACCCAGGCACAATCCCAACCCACCACAGAGCCTCCCACCTCAGGAATCACCACCACAGCACCCACCCAGCAGGCCCATCCTTCTGTCCCCAGGACACATCAATCAGCAGTGTGTCCACCACTACAGGGACCCCAGGCAACCCCACAAACACAGGATGATCAGGGACCTCGGGTCAGTGGCAGTGGGCACACGGTTCGGGGGACAGAGGCACAGAACAACAGGGAAGCTGGGAGGACTGCTGTGCGACAGGAGGAGGACAGGCCCAGGGAACAGACTCTCCATGATGCACTCACCAACATCCTGGGAGCATACCACCATTCCCAGGAGACCATGGGCCATATACTGGCCAGGCTGCAGGAGACCCAGTGGCTGCAGGAGGGACAGTACCTGGGGATCAGGGAGGACCTGAGGGACATCTACACCACCCTGGTCACCATTGCAGGGGTGCTGGCAGACATGGTCAACACCGTGAAGGAGGCAGTGGCACACCAACGGGCCCCTGACACTAGCCACACCGAAGAACAGCCCTCCACCTCGCCGAGGCTAGTGGACAGGAAGCCCCACCACAGGAACAACAGGCCACCAGCACCCTACCCCCTGCAGAAGGAGAACCGTCCCGCAAACGGTCCCTGCGATCAAGGCAGAAGCCAGAGAACATTGCCAAAACCCCATCAGAAATAAGACTCTCCTGATTGTCACCCTTCTGTCCCACTCTGTCACCCTGTCCACCTTGAACTGCCATTGCTCTACCTTCCTATGCCCCCTTGGACAATGCATCTGTGATACAAAGAGAATGGACTCTACCCTGGACATTCTTCCATCAGCAACCCAGTCCATTGCAATACCCCCTACACTTATTATCACAGAAATGAACACCCTTAAAACAAAATCAAATATGGAGTCTGTCAATTGTTTGACAAATGTATTAGTTTCACAAACTGTAAACATTGCAATTCAAAGGTACTGTAATATTTACATAGGTATGACCTGTAGTGGGCAGCAGTCAACACACCACGAGCTAGAGTGGGGCACAGAGATCTGAAAATAGAGATGTCAAAGGGTACAGTAAGTGGCCATAGAAATAGGGAAATCAGGCTGGCATGTTCAATGTCAAACACAAAACTGCAATGGAAGGTGAAGTTACAGTGTCTTACCTGTGTGTCACTGGAAGTACTGTTGAATTAGTGTAGTTCTGTTCTCCACACCTTCTTCCTCTGCCTCCTATTCGTCACTGTCCACAGACTCCACCGCTGCCACACGACCATCCCCAGGCTCATCCTCCTACAGAAAAGGCACCTGGCGTCTCAAGGCCTGGTTGTGCAACATGCAACGTGCAACGATGATCTGACACACCTTCTTGGGTGAGTAGTATGGGGATCCACCTGTCAGATGGAGGGACCGGAATCTGGCCTTCAGGAGGCCAAAGGTTCTCTCAATGATCCTCCTTGTTCGCCCATGTGCCTCATTGTAACTTTCCTCTGCCCTTGTCCTGGCATTCCTCACTGGGGTCAGTAGCCATGAGAGGTTGGGGTAACCAGAGTCACCTGCAAATATTTGAGGGATACCTGTTAGCCACACACTCACCCTTAGGGCCAACCCCACCCATATACCTACATAAACTGGGTGGGGACCATGGGCTCTCTTATTAGCCACACCTGGTGCCTCTGGAGTTGAGACATCACATATGGGATGCTGCTATTCCTCAAGATAAAGGCATCATGCACAGATCCAGGATACTTGGAATTGACATGGGAGATGTACTGGTGCGCCAAACACATCATCTGCACATTGAGAGAGTGAAACCTATTTCTGAACACTTGTTCATTTCTACGGGGGGGGGACAAATGCAATATGTGTACCATCAATGGCACCAATGATGTTGGGGATATGTCCCAGTGCATAGAAGTGAGCCTTCACTGTGGACAAATCCTCCACCTGGGGGAATACGATGTAGCTGAGCATGTGTTTCAGCAGGGCAGACAACACTCTGGTCAGCACGTTTGAGAACATAGGCTGTGACATCCCTGATGCCATGGACACTGTCGCTTGGAAGAAACCACTTGCCAGGAAAGGGAGCACTGACAGGACCTGCACTAGAGGGGGGATACCTGTGGGGTGGCGGATAGCTGAAATCACGTCTGGCTCCAATTGGGCACACAGTTCTTGGATTGTGGCCCTATCAAGTCTGTAGGTCATGATAATGTGCCTGTCCTCCATTGTCGCCAGGTCCACCAGGGGTCTGTACATGGGGTGATGTCTCCATCTCCTATTCAACCTCAGTGGTTGAACTCTAAGGTGAAAAATGTGAGCAGAAAGTCATATTCACACATATGTCAAAATTAATATGCAATTTTTCCTTTACAGAAACAGTATGTGAACTCGTAAGTCAGTTGATGTGCCAATGTCTGCTGTGACACAGTTAGGTGCCATGGCCTGTGCCCCCCTGAAATGGCGGCTGCCTGACCTGTGAGGAGAGACAAGTGAAAATGAGGTAATTCCGCTGGCGTTGTGCGCTGTTGCGTTCGGCGGTCGATGACCGCCGCACAACATCGCATTGGTTATCATTGGGTCCTATGGGTTCCAGGAGCCAATGTCGATGTATGCCGGTGGTGACGGTACGCACCGCCGCGGATCTGACCGCCATTTTCTACCTGTGCACTCACTTGCTACCTGACCTTCAACAGGAGAGGACCTACACTGCAAGTGCTGCTGTGGCCTGTGTCTGGAAGCTAAAATGGCTCGAGTGTCTGGGGAAAGGGCCCCTGCCTTTACTTCCGAGAAGTTGGAGAGACTGGTGGATGGGGTACTACCCCAGTACACTTTACTCTATGGTCCTCCAGACAAACAGGTGAGTACACTGTGAGCATGATGCGTGGGCCATGAATGTATGGATTGCTGTGTGTAAGCACCGTGTAGGGGGAGGGTCTGAGGGGTCCTGGGCAGAGTTCTGCATATATGGTGGGCAATGTATGCGCGAACGTGGATGGGGGGATATGGTGGGCCATGAGTATAACAGTCCGGACGGTATGACTAATGCCTTTTCTGCTGTATTTTTCCTGCAGGTCAGCGCCCATCAGAAAAAGGGTATTTGGTGTGTGGAGGTGTGGACCCTCGGGGTCTTTGACAGGCGGAGCACCCACTGCTGCAAACGGTGGGAGGACCTGCGCTGATGGGAAAGGAAGACGGGAGAGGCCCTGCTGGGGCTGGCCTCCCAACGAGGAAGGGGTGCCCGTCGTACCCTGACCCCCCCTGATGTTCCGCATCCTGGCGGTGGCCTATCCGGAGTTGGATGGGCGCTTGAAGGCATCACAGCAGCCACAAGGGGGTGAGTACAGATTCAGAATCATGACTTTGCACACGTTAAGGTATTACCTGGGTGGGGGACGTGGGCTGTGGGTGCCCCTAGGCAGGGTATGTTCAATGATGGGCAAGCTCAGATGCACTCCAACCCTGATATTGTTAGTGGGCATCTACTACTGGGCAGGGTCCTGTGGGTTTCAGGTGTGCAGCTAATGGCGTAAGGAATTGTACCCTATGGGCTGGTGACTAGCAGTGTAAGTGGTAGTGCATGGCCTAGTGCATAGGGCTGTTCCATGTGAGTTGTGTACGCCAACGGTAGTGTTGTTGCTGGCATTGGCCAGCTGTATCCTCTGTCTCTCCCCCCCTTTTTGTTTTGTCACCCTGTCCTTGTGTGCAATATCATCATCTGGCGGAGGAGCAGAGGCACCGGCGACAGAGGGAGCTGCATCCACATGGGCCTGGAGGCCGAATCCACAGACGGTGAGGGCACCAGTGGGATGGAGGGCAAGGGGAGCACCACAACTGAGACAGGAGGGGTCAGTTCTGACAGTGGCACCTCCTCCGATGGAAGCTCCCTGGCAGTGGCGGACACCTCTGTGCCCACCCCAACTACAGGTACAGCCGACACCCCGTACCAGCACCGCCCTCCAGGCAGCCCCTCAGCGAGTTTCCCGTGCCCACTCACCCAGGAGGGTGGGCACCTCCTTCGCCCTAGGCCCCTCATGCCCTGCCCCAGTCAGCCCTGCTGCCCTCAGTGAGGAGGCTGTTGACCTCCTGAAATCCCTCTCTATTGGGCAGTCAACCATACTGTTAGACCTGACAGCCTTGGGGTAGTCACCCCTAACTTTTTGCCTGCCTCCCTCCACTTTTTGGACACTGTTTTTGCTGGTTTTTAGACTCTGCACACTTTACCACTGCTAACCAGTGCTAAAGTGCATATGCTCTCTCTCTTAAAACATGGGAACCTTGAATCATACCTGATTAGACTATTAATTTACTTATAAGTCCCTAGTAAAGTGCACTTCATGTGCATAGGGCTGGTAAGTTAAATGCTACTAGTGGGCCTGCAGCACTGGTTGTGCCACCCACTTAAGTAGCCCCTTTTTCCTTGTCTCAGGCCTGCCATTGCAAGGCCTGTGTGTGCAGTTTCACTACCACCTCGACTTGGCATTTAAAAGTACTTGCCAAGCCTAGAACTCCCCTTTTTCTACATATAAGTCACCCTTAATGTGTGCCCTAGGTAACCCCTAGAGCAGGGTGCTGTGTGGGTAAAAGGCAGGACATGTACCTGTGTAGTTATATGTCCTGGTAGTGTAAAACTCCTAAAATTCGTTTTTACACTACTGTGAGGCCTGCTCCCTTCATAGGCTAACATTGGGGCTGCCCTCATACACTGGTGAAGTGGCAGCTGCTGATCTGAAAGGAGCAGGAGGGCCATATTTAGTATGGCCAGAATGGTAATACAAAATCCTGCTGACTGGTGAAGTCGGATTTAATATTACTTTTCTAGAAATGCCACTTTTAGAAAGTGAGCATTTCTTTGCACTTAAATCCTTCTGTGCCTTACAATCCACGTCTGGCTGGGCTTGGTTGACAGCTCCTTGTGCATTCACTCAGACACACCCCAAACACAGGGTACTCAGCCTCACTTGCATACATCTGCATTTTGAATGGGTCTTCCTGGACTGGGAGGGTGGAGGGCCTGCTCTCACACAAAGGACTGCCACACCCCCTACTGGGACCCTGGCAGACAGGATTGAACTGAAAGGGGACCTGGTGCACTTCTTAGCCACTCTTTGAAGTCTCCCCCACTTCAAAGGCACATTTGGGTATAAAACAGGGCCTCTGCCCTACCTCATCAGACACTTGCTGGAGAAGAAACCTGAACCAGAAACTACATCCTGCCAAGAAGAACTGCCTGGCTGCTCAAAGGACTCACCTGCCTGCTTTCTACAAAGGACTGCTGACTTGCTGTTGCCCTGCTGCCTTGCTGAACTCTTGTCTGGCTGTGAAAGTGCTCTCCAAGGGCTTGGATAGAGCTTGCCTCCTGTTCCCTGAAGTCTCAGGACCAAAAAGACTTCTCTCTTTTACTTGGACGCTCCGTGCGCCGAAAATTTCGCACTCCGACGCTGATCGACGCAACGCTCTTGGGACGATCGAAGATCCGACGCACGGCCTCGCAAGGACAACGCCGCCCGACCTCTAGAGGAGAAATCGACGCGACGCCTGCCGTGAGATCGTAATTTCAACGCGCAGCCCCACAGATCGCAGTCTAGAGGAGAAATCGACGCGACGCCTGCCGTGAGATCGTAATTTCGACGCGCAGCCCCGCAGAGCGACGCGCAGCCGGAGAACAAGCAGGAAAATCCACGCACAGACCTGGGACATCTGGTAATCCACAGAATCCACAGAAAGAAACTGTCCGCGCGCCGGAAAACGACGCCCGACTTCCCCGCGTGGAAAATAACGACGCAAGTCTGTGTGTGCTGGGGAGAAATCGATGCCCACACCCTTTTTCCACGCACCTCTTCTCTTGTGGCCCTCTGAGGAGATTTTTCCACTCCCAAGCAGGTACTTGTGCTTGAAAGAGACTTTGTTTATATTCTAAAGACTTTAAGACACTTTGGCCCTCATTACAACTTTGACGGGCGGCGGAGGCCGCCCGCCAAAGTTGCGCCGCAGGAATACCGCACCGCGGTCTGAAGACCGCGGCCGGCATTCCAAGTTTTCCCCTGGGCTGGCGGGCGGCCGCCGAAAGGCCGCCCGCCAGCCCAGGGGAAAACGACCTTCCCACCATGAAGCCGGCTCGTAATCGAGCCGGCGGAGTGGGAAGGTGCGACGGGTGCTACTGCACCCGTCGCGTATTTCACTGTCTGCTATGCAGACAGTGAAATACAAGCGGGGCCCTCTTACGGGGGCCCCTGCAGTGCCCATGCCATTGGCATGGGCACTGCAGGGGCCCCCAGGGGCCCCGCGACTCCCCCTCCCGCCATCCGGTTCCCGGCGGGAGAACCACCAGGAACTGGATGGTGGGAGGGGGAGTCGGAATCCCCAAGCCGGCGCAGCAAGCTGCGCCGGCTTGGAGGATTCCTTGGGGGCAGCGGGAAACCGGCGGGAGACCGCCGGTTTCCCTTCTCTGACCGCGGCTAAGCCGCCGCGGTCAGAATGCCCCGCGGGGCATCGCCGGCCTGTCGGCGGTGCCACCGCGTCCCGCAGCCCTGGCGGTTACAAACCGCCAGGGTCGTAATGAGGGCCTTTATATCACTTTTCCGTGATAGTTCTACAATTTTCCATTGCAACTTTATTCTTTTTGACCTACAATTATCCTGATAAATATTATATATTTTTCTAAACACTGTGTGGTGTATTTTTGTGGTGCTATATGGTGGTATTGTATGATTTATTGCACAAATACTTTACACATTGCCTTCTAAGTTAAGCCTGACTGCTCGTGCCAAGCTACCCGAGGGTGGGCACAGGATAATCTTGGATTGTGTGTGACTTACCCTGACTAGAGTGAGGGCTTTTGCTTGGACAGGGGGTAACCTGACTGCCAACCAAAAACCCAATTTCTAACATTGGTGATCAGCGGTGAGGATAGGACTTGTATTTGTGCAGTGACATACAGTAGCTAAGTATTTCACTACCTACCCACAGTTGAAGGTCAACTTGGTTTTTATCTCTTTTTGAAAACCCGATTTTTTCCTGACAATTTTCAAAAACTAAATCCTCACTCAACATGTCTCTGACTGGGTCTCAGACAGGGGACTTTGACCTAGTCCAGTTGGATACATATACGGTCAAACAACTAAGAGGATTCTGCAGGGCATTGAGGGTACCCACCCAAGGGGCCTCCAGAAAGGAGGACTTTCAAGTGGCGCTGAGGGCCTGGGCAGAAGCCCATTTAGAGGATGATGAGGAAGAGGAGCCAGAACATGGCCCCTCAGAGGAATTTTCACTATCGGTGGATGGTGTTACCACTGCAATTGTGCCCCCTTCCAGACCAGGGAGCAGTGTCTCTATGCAAAGCCTGACCGCAGAGGAAAGGAGAGAGGAAAGGGAGTTCCAATTGCAAATGGCAAAACTGAAAATTGAGGCTCAACAGGAGGAGAGGAGGGCAGAGAGAGAAGCCAAACAAGCTGAGGCTGAAAGAGCAGCCAAACAGATTGAAGCTGAAAGGGCAGCCAAACAAGCGGAAGCTGAAAGAGCAGCCAAACAGGTGGAAGCTGAAAGAGCTTTGGCTGAAAAGAAACTATTGTTGGCTCATGAACTGAGTCTCAAGGAGCTGGAGATCAAGGCAAGACAGTCTGAATCCAGCAATAATGGTGGCAGCATACAGACAGGACCTGCTGGAGAAAAGAAGGTTTGTATACCCAAAAATGTGGTGCCCAGTTTTGTGGTGGGAGATGACATAGATAAATGGTTAGCTGCTTATGAAGTTGCACTAAGGGCTCATGAGGTTCCTGAAGGGCAATGGGGGGTAGCTATGTGGGGTTATGTGCCGCCATTGGGGAGGACACACTTCTCACATTGGATCAACCTGATCAAAACACATACCCACTTCAGAAAGCCACTTTACTTGCCAAGTTTGGGCTGACCCCTGAGGGATACCGTCAGAGGTTCAGGGACAGCACCAAACAAACCACACAAACATGGGTAGATTTCTTTGATTTCTCCAGTAAGGCACTGAATGGATGGGTGCGGGGCAACAAAGTAGCAGATTATAAAGGTTTATATGACTTGATTCTGAGAGAGCATATGCTTAATACTACTTATACAGAGTTGCGCCAGCACCTAGTGGATAGTAAGCTGACTGATCCCAGGAAGCTTGCTGAGGAGGCGGACCTCTGGGTTAGCACCAGAGTGTCCAAGAAGATACCCGGGGGGGACTCCCACAAAGGTGGTCAGGCTTCCCAACAGAAGAAAGAGGGGGGAGATAAACTTGCAGATAAGGAACTCTCCAAAGGCCCCCAAAAGAATTCCCAGGGAGGGGGTGGCAACCCTTCCTTTTCCAAATTTGGGAAAAAGCCAGGGACATATGACAAGTCAGGGAGATCTAGCCCCAAATGCATGGAGTGTTACCAGTATGGTCACTACAAAGGTGATCTACAGTGCCCCAAGAGGGCACCGTCCACTACCGGACAGGCACCTGGGTTGACTAGTGTAGCGCTCGGGGGGGAGATGGACCCAAGTAGCTTTGGGGAGCAGGTAGAGATTTCCCTAGTGTCCCTGGGAGAAGGAGAAATGGTGCCCAAGGCCCACATGTCCAAAAATACTTCCAAGTACCGGCAGTGGGTCACCATTGATGGGCAGAAGGAGGAGGCTCTGCGTGACACAGGAGCCAGTATGACTACTATCAAGAGTCAGCTGGTGTCAACAGAGCAGATAGTCTCTAATACATTCCACCAGGTCATAGTCGCTGACAATCGCAAGAGTCACCTACCGGTGGCTCTGGTTCCCTTTCAGTGGGGGGGGGTCTCTGGTACTCTGAAAGTAACTGTGAGTCCTGCCATGCCTGTAGATTGTCTGTTAGGCAATGATCTTGAGCACACTGCTTGGAAAGAAGTGGAGCTCAGGTCTCACCTGGAGATGTTAGGGTTACCTGAGTGGGTCTGCATGACCACACGGTCCATGGCTGACCGAGAGGGAAGTCAAGGGCATCTGGAGCCTGGAACGATGGCCCAGAGAGCTGCCAGGAGGAGGGACCAGGGGCGCGGGAAACCGGCCCCAGAAGTTCCCGCAGTGGCTGACGGGGCTCCTGAGGAGGAGGCTCCCGAGCCAACTGGGGAAGACATTGCCACCCTAGGTGACTTACCTGAGCTTGCTGGCTGGCAAGTTGAGGGTGGACCCACCAGGGAGGAATTCTGCAAGGCGCAGAAAGAATGTCCCACTCTGGAAGGTTTGAGGAAACAAGCCTCAAACCAGGCAGCAGGTGACGCCTCTGGCAATCACCACCTATATTGGGAGAATGATCTCCTCTACAGTGAGCTTAAGGTTCCGGCCTTTGGGGCAGCACGTACTCTGGTGGTCCCCCAATGTTACCGAACCTTCCTACTGGGTCTGGCTCACGACATTCCCCTGGCAGGACATTTGGGGCAAGACAAGACCTTTAACAGGCTTGTCACCCACTTTTATTGGCCCAAAATGAGGACACACTCAGATAAATTCTGCAGAGCTTGTCCTACCTGCCAGGCCAGTGGTAAAGCAGGAAAAAGGGTTAAAAGACCCCTGATTCCACTTCCTGTCATTGGCACCCCCTTTGAAAGGGTGGGCATCGACATTGTTGGTCCCTTGGACCCCAAAACTGCCTTAGGCAACAGGTTCATCCTGGTTTTGGTGGACCATGCCACCCGTTACCCAGAGGCAATCCCTCTGAGGACCGTAACTGCACAGGTGGTGACCAGAACTCTGATGGGGATATTTACCCGTGTGGGATTCCCCAAGGAGATAGTGTCTGACAGAGGCACTAACTTCATGTCTGCATACATGAAGTCTCTGTGGGATGCGTGTGGTGTAACCTACAAGTTCACCACACCCTATCACCCCCAGTCTAATGGTCTTGTGGAGAGATTCAACAAGACCCTGAAAGGCATGATTGGTGGCCTCCCTGAGGCCATGAGGCGTAAGTGGGATGTCCTCTTACCATGCCTTCTCTTTGCTTACAGAGAGGTCCCCCAGAAGGGAGTAGGGTTCAGTCCCTTTGAGCTTCTCTATGGGTACCCTGTCAGGTGACCCTTAAGCATTGTCAAGGAGGGATTGGAGAAAGCTCCAAAGGCACCCCCTCAGGACATGGTCAGCTACATGTTGGCCCTCCGCAACCAGATGACCCGCTCCTGGAAAGAGGCCCAAAGTAACCTTGAGGCCAGTCAAGAGGTAATGAAACACTGGTATGACCAGAAGGCCACCCTGGTAGAGTTTCAACCTGGAGACAAAGTGTGGGTAATGGAGCCAGTAGAGCCTAGAGCTCTCCAGGACCGCTGGTCTGGCCCATTTGAAATCAAGGAGCGGAAAGGGGAGGCCACTTACCTAGTGGACCTCCAAACCCCTAGGAATCCCCTAAGGGTGCTCCATGTGAACCGACTGAAGGCTCATTTTGAGAGGTCTGAGATCAACATGCTTCTGGTCACAGATGAAGGAACGGAAGAGGAGAGTGAACCTCTCCCCGACCTCCTCTCTGCCCAGGAAGGTGATGGGTCAGTAAGCGGGGTCATTCTTTCTGACTCCCTGACTCTAAACCAGAAAGGAGACTGCTGTGAGCTGTTGGAGCAGTTCTCCCCCCTGTTCTCCCTTACTCCTGGACTGACCCACCTCTGTGTTCATGATATTGACACCGGTGACAGTCTCCCTGTGAAGAACAATATTTACAGGTTGTCGGATAAGGTGAAGGCCAGCATCAAGGAGGAGGTCTCCAAGATGTTGACTCTAGGGGTTATCGAGAAGTCCAGTAGTCCCTGGGCCAGCCCAGTGGTGTTGGTCCCTAAGGCTACTGCCCCGGGTGCGAAGCCAGAACTCCGGTTCTGTGTGGACTACCGGGGTCTCAACTCAGTCACATGGACTGATGCTCACCCCATCCCCCGAGCTGATGAGCTCGTGGACAGGCTGGGCGCTGCCAAGTTCCTGAGTACATTTGATCTTACTTCAGGGTACTGGCAGATCGCCCTGACTGAGGGGGCTAAGGAAAGGTCCGCATTTTCAACCCCTGATGGCCATTACCAGTTCCGGGTGATGCCGTTTGGACTGAAAAATGCCCCCGCTACCTTCCAACGGTTGGTTAACGGGGTCCTAGCTGGCAAGGATGCCTTCTGTGCCGCCTACCTGGATGACATAGCTGTCTGCAGTTCCAGCTGGGAGGAACACCTGCTTCACCTCAAGGAGGTGCTTCAGGCCCTGCAACAGGCAGGCCTGACCATCAAGGCTAGTAAGTGCCAGATTGGGCAGGGTTCCGTGGTGTACTTGGGACACCTAGTGGGTGGTGGCAAGGTGCAGCCACTCCAGGCCAAGATTGAAACTATCAAGGCCTGGCAACCACCACGAACGCAGACTGAGGTGAGAGCCTTTTTAGGCCTCACCGGATACTACCGCAGGTTTGTCAAGGGCTATGGTACTATTGTGTCACCCTTGACAGAACTCACTTCCAAGAAACAACCTAGGTTGGTGAATTGGACAGAGGCTTGTCAGAAAGCCTTTGACGCCCTGAAGGAAGCCATGTGCACGGCCCAGGAATTTATCGTGCAGACAGACGCTTCAGATCATGGCATAGGGGCAGTCCTAGCACAGCTAAATGAGGAGGGCCGAGATCAACCGGTAGTCTTTATTAGCAGAAGGCTATTACCACGGGAACAGAGGTGGAGTGCTATTGAGAGAGAAGCTTTTGCTGTGGTCTGGGCACTGAAGAAGCTAAGACCCTACCTGTTTGGGACTCACTTCCGGGTTCAGACAGACCACAGGCCCCTCAGATGGCTCATGCAGATGAGGGGTGAGAATCCAAAACTCTTGAGGTGGTCCATTTCCCTACAGGGGATGGACTTTACGGTGGAACATCGCCCAGGGGTTGACCACGCCAATGCTGATGGTCTCTCCAGGTACTTCCGCCTTAGCGATGAGAGCTCCCAGGAGATCGGGTAGCTCTCCCCACTTTCAGCTGGGGGGACACATGTTAGACCTGACAGCCTTGGGGTAGTCACCCCTAACTTTTTGCCTGCCTCCCTCCACTTTTTGGACACTGTTTTTGCTGGTTTTTAGACTCTGCACACTTTACCACTGCTAACCAGTGCTAAAGTGCATATGCTCTCTCCCTTAAAACATGGTAACCTTGAATCATACCTGATTAGACTATTAATTTATTTATAAGTCCCTAGTAAAGTGCACTTCATGTGCATAGGGCTGGTAAGTTAAATGCTACTAGTGGGCCTGCAGCACTGGTTGTGCCACCCACTTAAGTAGCCCCTTTTTCCTTGTCTCAGGCCTGCCATTGCAAGGCCTGTGTGTGCAGTTTCACTGCCACCTTGACTTGGCATTTAAAAGTACTTGCCAAGCCTAGAACTCCCCTTTTTCTACATATAAGTCACCCTTAATGTGTGCCCTAGGTAACACCTAGAGCAGGGTGCTGTGTGGGTAAAAGGCAGGACATGTACCTGTGTAGTTATATGTCCTGGTAGTGTAAAACTCCTAAAATTCGTTTTTACACTACTGTGAGGCCTGCTCCTTTCATAGGCTAACATTGGGGCTGCCCTCATACACTGTTGAAGTGGCAGCTGCTGATCTGAAAGGAGCAGGAGGGTCATATTTAGTATGGCCAGAATGGTAATACAAAATCCTGCTGACTGGTGAAGTCGGATTTAATATTACTATTCTAGAAATGCCACTTTTAGAAAGTGAGCATTTCTTTGCACTTAAATCCTTCTGTGCCTTACAATCCACGTCTGGCTGGGCTTGGTTGACAGCTCCTTGTGCATTCACTCAGACACACCCCAAACACAGGGTACTCAGCCTCACTTGCATACATCTGCATTTTGAATGGGTCTTCCTGGGTTGGGAGGGTGGAGGGCCTGCTCTCACACAAAGGACTGCCACACCCCCTACTGGGACCCTGGCAGACAGGATTGAACTGAAAGGGGACCTGGTGCACTTCTTAGCCACTCTTTGAAGTCTCCCCCACTTCAAAGGCACATTTGGGTATAAAACAGGGCCTCTGCCCTACCTCATCAGACACTTGCTGGAGAAGAAACCTGAACCAGAAACTACATCCTGCCAAGAAGAACTGCCTGGCTGCTCAAAGGACTCACCTGCCTGCTTTCTACAAAGGACTGCTGACTTGCTGTTGCCCTGCTGCCTTGCTGAACTCTTGTCTGGCTGTGAAAGTGCTCTCCAAGGGCTTGGATAGAGCTTGCCTCCTGTTACCTGAAGTCTCAGGACCAAAAAGACTTCTCTCTTTTACTTGGACGCTCCGTGCGCCGAAAATTTCTACGCACAGCTTGTTTCGCGGCGAGAAAAACGCCGCACTCCGACGCTGATCGACACGACGCTCTTGGGACGATCGAAGATCCGACGCACGGCCGCGCAAGGACAACGCCGCCCGACCTCTAGAGGAGAAATCGACGCGACGCCTGCCGTGAGATCGTAATTTCAACGCGCAGCCCCGCAGATCGAAGTCTAGAGGAGAAATCGACGCGACGCCTGCCGTGAGATCGTAATTTCGACGCGCAGCCCCGCAGACCGACGCACAGCCGGAGAACAAGCAGGAAAATCCACGCACAGACCCGGGACATCTGGTAATCCCCGCGATCCACAGAAAGAAACTGTCCGCGCGCCAGAAAACGACGCCCGACTTCCCCGCGTGGAAAATAACGACGCAAGTCCGTGTGTGCTGGGGAGAAATCGACGCCCACACCCTTTTTCCACGCACCTCTTCTCTTGTGGCCCTCTGAGGAGATTTTTCCACTCCCAACCAGGTACTTGTGCTTGAAAGAGACTTTGTTTATATTCTAAAGACTTTAAGACACTTTATATCACTTTTCCGTGATAGTTCTACAATTTTCCATTGCAACTTTATTCTTTTTGACCTACAATTATCCTGATAAATATTATATATTTTTCTAAACACTGTGTGGTGTATTTTTGTGGTGCTATATGGTGGTATTGTATGATTTATTGCACAAATACTTTACACATTGCCTTCTAAGTTAAGCCTGACTGCTCGTGCCAAGCTACCCGAGGGTGGGCACAGGATAATCTTGGATTGTGTGTGACTTACCCTGACTAGAGTGAGGGCTTTTGCTTGGACAGGGGGTAACCTGACTGCCAACCAAAAACCCCATTTCTAACACATACTAAGGGGGTCATTCTGACCCCGGCGGTCGACAGACCGGCGGTGCCCCGCAGGGCATTCTGACCGCGGCGCTTTGGCCGCGGTCAGTGCAGGAAAACCGGCGGTCTCTTTCCGCTGCCCATCAGAATCCTCCAAGGCGGCGCAGCAAGCTGCGCCGCCTTGGGGATTCTGACACCCCCTACCGCCATCCTGTTCCTGGTGGTTCGCCCGCCAGGAACAGGATGGCGGTAGGGGGTGTCGCGGGGCCCCTGGGGGCCCCTGCAGTGCCCATGCCAATGGCATGGGCACTGCAGGGGCCCCCGTAAGAGGGCCCCGCTTGTATTTCACTGTCTGCATTGCAGACAGTGAAATACGCGACGTCGCACCTTCCCACTCCGCCGGCTCAATTACGAGCCGGCTTCATGGTGGGAAGGTCGTTTTCCCCTGGGCTGGCGGGCAGCCTTTTGAAGGCCGCCCGCCAGCCCAGGGGAAAACTCAAAATACCCGCCGCGGTCTTCCGACCGCGGTACGGTATTTTGGCGGCTCCCGCAGGGCGCGCGGTGACCGCGCCCGGCGGGAGTCAGAATGACCCCCTAAATGCCATCCAGGGTGTAACAGGGCATTTGCAACAAACAAATGCATACCTGGAGGGTATTCACTCTGGCGTGGCGGCTCAAAAGAGAGCATTCCAGGCTCCGGCCAATGCACTGATGGCAGCCATTGTCCCTGTCTCCAGCTTCCCACCTCCAACTTCCTCTACCCAGTCCCAATCCCCTCAACCCCAGGCAATCCCAAGCACACCTTCAGACCAGCAATCACCCAAATCAACACACAGAAGTGGTTCAGGCAAACACAAGCACCACACTTCATCTCACAGGCACTCACACAAGCACCATCCACATGCAGACACACCAACATCTACTTCCTTCACGGTGTCACCCTCCTCCTCCTCGTCCACGTCCCTCCCAGTAGCGTCTCCACTCACACCTGCATGCACTACATCCTCATCCACTACCTCCATCACGCCTCTCACTACAAACCCCTCACTGGAAGTCACCACCCCGACATCCATGCACATGTCCCCTGTGTCCTCTCCGACTGTGACTGTGACCCCTCCTCCCAAAGTACACAAACGCAAGCACACAGACACCTAACAGCCATCCACATCACAACAGCATCCAGCCCATGCACCTGCACCCAAACACAGCAGACTGACACCTCCTACAACCACTCCCTCTTCCTCCACTCCCAAACCTTCACCCTCTTCCTGCCCCAGTGTCCCTAAGAAGCTTTTCCTCGCCTCCCTTGACCTATTCCCTACCCCTCCCCCCCTGACCTTCACCTCGGGCCAGGGTGGCCAGAACCCAGCCGAGCACCTCAGCCACCCAGTCCACGGCCACTGTGGTTTCTGCAGCTACTGCAGGTGTGAGAGGCTCCAAGGAGGCACCCGTCAGCCCAGCCAGTGTGCCAGCACCACCTGCCAAGGCCAAGAAGGGTCCGCCACCTAGCAAGGGCAATAAGGGGACACCAGCCAGCAAGGGGAAGGAGGCACAACCAGCTAGCAAGAGCAAGAAAAAGACACCAGCTGGCAGAAGCAAGGAGGCACCACCATCTGCCAAGGGCAGGAAGGGGCACACAACACCAGCCCAGGCACTTCAGCCGTCCGAGGCTGCAGGTGAATGCCTGGAGGCTACCACCACCACTGCCAGCACCGCAACCTGCACCGCGGCCAGCACCGCCATATGCACCGCCGCCAGCACCGTCACATGCCCCTCCGCCAGCAGCACCACTGACAGCAGCAGCAGCTCAGTGGGCAGCCATCCGAGGCTGCAGGTGAAGACCTGGTGGCTACCACCACCACTGCCAGCACTGCCACCTGCAGCGCAACTGGCATCCACTGAGCAGCCATCACCGCCGGCGAGCAGTGTGTAGTGGTGACTACATGGGCTGCAGTGCGTCCTGGCCCCTGCAACACCTGACGGTGTGACACACAGGTGAGAGACTGTGACCTTGCCCCATCCAGGATGAAGCACACTGGGCACAAGGCCCCCTACAGAACCACTGGAAGAAGGCATCCACTCACCCTCTCCTTGCCAGGATGAAGCACACTGGGCACAAAGCCTCCTACAGAACCACTGGAAGAAGGCATCCACTCACCCTCTCCTTGCCAGGATGAAGCACATTGGGCACAAGGCCCCCTCCAGAACCAGTGAAAGAAGCCATCCACTCACCGCATCCTTGCCAGGATGAAGCACACTGGGCACAAGGCCTCCTCCAGAACCAGTGGAAGAAGGTATCCACTCACCCCCTCCTTGCCAGGATGAAGCACACTGGGCACAAGGCCCCCTCCAGAACCAGTGGAAGAAAACATCCACTAGAGAGACTGTGGCCTTGCACTCCCCAGGACCAAGCAGTGGGCATGGAGCCCCCTCCAGTCCAGTGGCATTGAACCATCTTCCGGCTGAGGTGCCCCCACCATTCCCCACCCCCATGAAGTGCCTGTGTGTTTTTGACCTGATGCCCCTGCAGTGTTCTCTCCGTATTGAGGCAGGAGTCAAGTGTGGCCTTGGCCTATGTGGTCTGGCCCTGTGGACCACGGACATTTTGGAGTGGGCATTGTCCCTCCTTTTGTATATATTGCATGTATTGTACATACAGTTTATTGCTTTAAGAACGTATTTTTCAAAATGTATAATATTGCACTCATTTTTCTCCATTCCTTTTGTCCTTGCGTTATTCCTGAGGGTTAGGGGGGTAATGTTGTTGCATCTGTTTGTGTGTATGGTGTTGGGGGTGTTGCATGTTGCGTGTGTATGTCACTCTCTTTTTCCTCCCCTCCTCCCTTGTGTGCTAGGTGCAGTACTCACTGTGGTCGTCTTCGCCAGCGTTCATGTTCCTGGTGTATGAGAAGGTACACTAGCATGGGGAACACCTGCAGTTCGGGCTCCATGGCATTGTGGTTCTTCCTTGAGTGTCGAGAGGTGAGTCGTTTCCCTTCAGAGTACTGTTCCCGCTGTGCTTTTGATAGCGTTGGTACTGCCCCGGAAAAGGTGGCGGATAGGCGTGTTGTAATGCAGTGGGCCGTACATTGTCTTCCTCCTGGCTGTTGGTGGTTACCGCTGCGGTGTTTGTTGCTACCGCCGTGGCAGTCGTTGTGTTAAAGTGGCTGTTTGTGTTGGCAGTTTCCGCCGTGGTCATAGTTCCAATTTTCTTACCACCGGCCTGTTGGCGGTGTTACTGCCGCTTTATCAATGACCGCCAGGGTTGTAATGAGGGCTATAATGTTGTATTTTGTCCCCCAAGAGAACAATTCCCACAACCCTTCTTAGAAATGGTTGCGAATGCTCACTTTTGTCGCTGGTTCAGTGCCATGTTGTTCATAGTTGGGATATTTTATTTTTTTGCCAACTTCCTTGGTTTCAATCATGGCTCTGACAGTAAGGGGCCTGAGGGTCTGTGTCAGCTTCTACTATGAGGAAAGCTCCTGAGGGCATTGACTTGTGGCTCTGGCAGCAAGGGGTCTGAGGGTCTGTGCCAACTTATACTATGAGGAAAGTTGCTGAGGGCCTTGACTCATGGCTCTGGCACCAAGGTGCCTGAGGGTCTGTGCCAACTTACACTATGAGGAAAGTTGCTGAGGGCCTTGACTCATGGATCAAGCAGCAATGGGTCTGAGGGTCTGTGCCAACTTATACTATGAGGAAAGTTGCTGAGGGCCTTGGCTCATGGCCATAGCAGCAAGGGGCCTGAGGGTCTGTGTCAGCTTCTACTATGAGGAAATATTCTGAGGGCCTTAACTCATGGCTCTGGTAGCAAGGTGGGGTCTGAGGGTCTATGACAGCTTCTTCTGTGAGCAAAGTTCCTGAGGGCGTCCAAGGTCCATGCTCCTGCGTGCTCTGAAAATGATCAATACATTGTAATTCGTCATTATATCAATAAGGGAAAGAAGTCTAGTAGCAATTCATCTTCCAACATATGATGCAGAAAAGAGCAGTTTATTTAAAAAAAAAAAACTTACTGACTAAATGCTATTCAAAATCAATAGGAACTTAAGACGAGCAACTTAGAAATATAAGTTCTGCAAGCTATAGATTTGCAGCCATATAACTGTGAATTCACTCCAAAACGTTGGGCAAAGTTATCTCTACTCCTGTTTGAAAAAGAACCCTCTGTGATGATAAAAATGAAAATGAACACAGATGATCAGTTCAATGAAGTTGGATCTTTATTGGCAACAGTCATCGACCGCTCCGACTGTTCTCTACAACTGTCCCCTCTGGAATGCCCCCTGAGGATCTCTCATTCCACATTCCATGTATAGCATGGAATATAGAATATATGAGATCACCACAGCATCTTCCTTCTCTATACAGAATGATAACAACTGAATATAAATACATTTCACAATGCATAAGTAAAAGCTTAATCACAATACCTAGCAGGTTTTTTAAATAATCCTCTTACTTCTGTGTCTTAATAGTTCTTTATTGTTTGCTCTCATGCCAGGTTTTTTTTTTGGATTTTTGTTCACCGTGATTTTTAATCCCACTTGGCTCTTCAATAACATTATGAGAGCTCTCCCTGGTGCCACTATCATAATCTCCCTTAATTTTCACTATTCTGTTTTTATTCCACCATTCGTGACCTTTGATACGTACTGCGTTTTTGGAAACAGTGTCTACTTTCTTGGGACTTCTGAATATGGACAACCCCTTAGACACATGAGTGGGATCTTTTACTCATATGCAATCACCTATATTAATATTGTTTTTTTCTACCCATGCGTTGTGTTTTGTATCATAGTCATCTGTCATTTTATTTTGAACTTCTGAACATGAGGTCTAATGATCTCATCTAAAGACTTAGCTTTATCACCCTTGGTCTTTACTTCTCTAAACCAAGCAGGATACAGCTTAGAGGCTGAAACACGACCTCTCATCACTTCAAACAGACTTACACCAGTAACTGCTTTTGGAAAGGAACGATGTGACCACAGCATGTCCTCCACTGCTTCATTCACTTCTATTTTATTTTGAATCGCCCATTGTACATTCAACCGGTGTGCGATTAATTTTTTCAATGAGACCATTTCCTTGAGGATGATAAAGAGCTACCCGCTTGTCTTGGATGGCACATTTTCCCAAAATGTTTTCATTTCTCTAGAGATAAACTGTACCCTGTTGCCTGACACTAATTCTTTAGGCAAATAATCTCTTCAAACTTTTAATAACCACATTTGTATTGGGTTCTTCCATAAACTCTACTTCCCACCATCTGCTATAATGGTCCACCGCCACAAAGACTAATCTAGATCCTCTTGCTAGGGTGATAAAGGAACCAATAAAATCCATTGCCAGCTTAATCCAGGGTCCCGCAGGCAAAATACTTGGTGTTGGCTGAGTTTTCAACTCTTTGTCACTGTTTGCACAGATCACACAATTTTTCACTTATTTAACTATTTCAATATCCATACGTGGCCACTAATAACACCCTCTTATCTTTCTCTTAGTGATGGTTTGTCCTAAACGTCCTTGATGACCAATCATAATGATTTTGTCTCTTAAGCCTCTGGGTGGAATTAATTTATGGTTCCTCATCAAAATACCATTGTTCTCTACTGATAATTTGTCTGCAACTTTAGTATATGCTTGTAAATTTATTGTACTTTCCTCGGGCCAACCATGGGTCAAATAGTTTTTTATACGTACCATATCTTCATCTTTTAACATTTCTTCATTCCACTCGATGTCCATAAAAGGGTTCCCATCACACATATCTACAACCACAATCAAGCACTCTTCATCTTCTTCATCCACCAACTCTAATTTCTTGCCCAAATCGATTGGTGAATGATACAAATAATCGGCCCTGATATTTTTCCCACCAGGAATATACTCTACTTTGAAATCATACTGTAGTAGCTTTGAACTCAATCTAGCAATTCTCGGACTGTGTTCTTTGATAACTTCTCCACTAAGGGTATTCACTAACGGTTTATGATCAGTCTTGAATGTAAACCTTCTCCCTCAAATGAAGTTCTTGAATCGCTCAACAGCCCAACAGAAAGACAGTAAAACTTTTTCTATCACGGAAAAAACTTTTTCATTCACTCTCAAAGAATGTGATGCAAACTCTATAGTTTGTTTATGATCATTTTTGTCTTCTTGGGATAACATTTCCCCCAAACCATTGTTTTTTTATTTTTTATTTATTTTATTGGTTTTATATTTCAGATACACATTACAAGCTGTACAATTGACATCCACAGGATTCCATTTATCTGCTTAAGAGGAAAACATATAACAACCCCAAACCCCACATCTCAAACACTTCACGGAACACTATTTAACCTTCAGTATCATTGCTTGCTGCATTAGCTGAAATCTTTAGCGTATGCTAAGTAGCTGATGGGGGGTCGCGCGTATGATTAGTGTGGGTCCTCTTGCTGCTGGGTCTGTACCGCTTGTCACCTGGTGGTAGCTCTCTATGGGCCCTGCAAATACTGATAATACTGGAGATTAGATGTTGGCCCTGTATGTTATAGTTGTGCATGTGCCGGTGAGCTAGTGTACTGTTAGCGTGTCAGGGAGGGGGTGTGCGAGCCAAGTCAGAGTTGATGTACTGCGCGTTGAATTATGCTTTTGTGGGGGGTGCACTGGGGGATATGTGCTGCTCATTAAATCTGTGCATGGGGGTTTATCATCATTTTTTACCTTGAGTTTAGTTACCAGTGTTTCCCAGGCGGCACACCCTGTGTGCTGTTGTCCCTCCCGTGGCAACTTCTTTAATACCTGGTATTCCGTGCGGGCCCAACGTAATGTTAGGGTGCTCCAAGATTTCCGATCGGTGCTGTGGGCGCCTTCCAATGCATAGCTATTAATCTTTTGTACATTAAGCAGGCTAGGTCTACAAATTTGTGCAAATGTCTTTGTTTTTTAGATCTTGACCTAAGCCCCAGTAGGCAGGATTTGGGTTCTGCTGCCAGTGCAAGCCCTGTTAGTTCAGAGATCTCCTGTACCACCTCCATCCATGCTTTTTGTATGTTAGGGCACTCCCAGACCATGTGATAGAAGTGTGCTAGCGGCGCTTTACATCTAGGGCACGTGGGATCGGAGTCTGGGAACATACGCATTATCCTAGCAGGGGACAAGTATGTTTGATGTGTGTAGTTGAACTGGGTGTACCTGAATCTGGGGTTCCTTGACACTCCTCGGGCATGTTGCAGAGCGTTCGGCCACTCGGCTTGTGCAATCGGGTCAGGGAGAACGGAGTTCCATCTCTCCCTGGCTTTCTCCGCATGCGGCTCGGGGGGATTATTAAGGATTTTGTATAGGCTTGATGTTACTTTTATTTGGGCGTCATATTGTAGTATATGGTGGATTACAGGGGAGGATTCTGGTTCTGTGGTACCTGTCTCCCATGCTTTTTTAATTGCGTGGCATATGGCGTGATATGTCAGGAATTGACCAGGATTTATCTCGGTTAGGGCCAGTAAGGCCTCGAACGACATTAGCTTGCCGTCTTCAAAGCAGTCGCCCACTGTCTGCACCCCTGCTTCTGTCCACGCTGCCGTCACCTGCGTGCTCGCCCCAGTCCACTCCGGGAGGTGCTCCAGCGGAATGTATGGGGAGTAGGGGAGCCTGAAGCCCCCGCCCTGTACATATTTGACCCAGCAGGAATGCGCCACTGCCAGCAGTGGGATAGCGGTGTTTGCCTTGGAGTGCTTGGATGCCAGCCACTTTAACAGGGGGGTTCCTTTTAACCAGGTCCTCAGCTGCATGGCTTTCGCCAGAGCCAGTCTGTGGATCCAATTCTGAACCCACTGTAGCTGTGCGGCTGCGTAGTAGCATTCGAAGTTGGGGCCCTACAGGCCACCCACGTCTACCGGCCGCTGCAGCGTGGTCAGAGCCACCCGGGCTCTACCCCCAACCCAAATGAGTTCCAGCAGCGCTGTATTCAAGTTACCGAAGAAGCTTTTGGGGATAGTGATCGGCAGGGCCGCGAAGTAGTATAACAGCCTGGGCAGAATCAGCATGTTCGCGATCGCCACCTTCCCTGGCGGAGAGAGCAGCAGCTTTTTCCAAAACTGAAGCGAGCTTTTTATAGCGGCCAGCGCCCTGCCCAGGTTCCCATCTCTGAGATCTTCTGTGTTATGGTATATGTTTATCCCGAGGTACTTAAATGTTTCAAAACACAATTTCAGGCGCCCCACCAAGGGGGCCCCTTGTCTTTCAAGTGGCCGCTTTACGAGCGGGAACGCACATGACTTTTCCCAGTTCACCACCAGGCCCGACAGGGCACCGAACTCAGCGAGTAGAGATATTACTGAAGGGACAACCTCGTAGCCTTTCCGGATATATATTAATGCATCATCTGCATAAAGCGAGATTGTGTGATGGACCCCTCCCCTGACTATTCCCCAGTTGTGTTCCATGGAGCGTACTCTTGCCGCTAGTGGTTCCATTACTATTGCAAACAATAGCGGGGATAGTGGGCAGCCCTGTCTCGTGCCCCTAGTGATCGAAAAACTGTTGGAGATCACCCCACCCGTCTTCACCTTGGCTTGTGGGCCAGAGTACAATGTCCGGATCCAGCGTATGTAATTGGGGCCTATTCCCATGCGGCTCATTGTGGACAGCAGAAAGTCCCACTCAAGCGTATCGAACGCCTTTTCAATATCCAGCGAGAGTACCATTTCTTCGTATGCATCTGGGGGGGTGTCTCCCATTATGCTCAGTAATCCACGAATATTTAAGAAGGCGTTGCGCCTTGGTATGAAGCCGTTTTGATCATCATGTATTATGGTATGCATGATAGGGGCTAGTCTATTTGCCAGAATTGTGCCCAGTATTTTGCAATCTAAGTTTAGGAGCGATAGTGGTCTGTAGGATTCAACATCTGTGGGATCGCCAACCTGTTTGGGGAGCACCACTATCATGGCTTCTCTCTGTGATGTGGGTAGGCATTCATTAGCCCACGCTTCTTCGAACACCTTCAGGAGATGGGGTTTTAGGCAGGACGAGTAGGCAGTGTAGTACTCCACTGGGAGGCCGTCTGAGCCAGGCGCTTTATTCCTGGGCATCTGCACTAGGGCCAATTCTATTTCTCCCATTGTCAGGGGGGCTTCTATTGTTTCCCTGTCGGTTTGTGCGAGCTGCGGCAGGAGAGATCCCGCGAGAAAGGACTCAAGTTGCGTGGAAGTGAATGAGGTGCGTTTGGTGTATAAATTTGAGTAGTATTCTCTGAACGTTCCGTTTATCTCAGCTTGTGTGGTAACCATGCCATGTGTGTCGGTTTGGATGGCCCAAATTGGGGACTGCTGTCTATCCTCGCGTAACAACCACGCCAGCATTCTGCTCGATCTGTCCCCTTCTGTTTGCAGACGCATTAAATGGTAGTTATAATCGTGGCAGCGGAGTTTGCTGTCAGCGTCATTATATTTTGTGTGCCTTTCTTTTAGGACTGTGTGGGGAATTTCTCCTCACGCTACTGCCGTCTCTGCTGCCCTAAGCTCCTTTTCTAGTTTGCCGATTTCCGTCTGTAGAGTGCGTCTTACTCCCCACGTGGAGGATATGCATAGACCACGGATCACTACCTTGTGTGCGTCCCACTCTATAGCTCGTGACGTTGCGGTCATGGCATTTGCCTCCCAGTACTGACTTAGTGTGGATTTCAGTGTTTCTGCGAATGCTTGGTCTCATAGAGCTTCCACTTGCAATCGCCAAGTAGGAATCGCCTGTCGTGTCCTGCCCCAGTTCAGTGTTACTCTCAGTGGTGCATGATCAGACAATGTCTTCGCTAGGTATTCTGACTCACTGAGCAGTGCTCCTATATCCTGGGTGCCCCATATTATGTCTATTCTAGTGTGGGTTTTGTGTGGGACTGAGTAGAATGAGTATTCCCTCTGTTGCGGATGCCCTAAGCGCCATAGGTCATGTAGTCTCATAGCGCCTGCCCATTCCTGCAGTGGGCCTGGGGTTTTTCTATTTACCAACGAGCTCGCTTGAGCATGGGATCTATCTTGTGTTGCAATTGGAGTTCTATTGAAGTCTCTGCCCCAGAGGGCCGTAGCCATTGGGTTTGTCAATAGTGTCGGTGTGAGAGAGCTCAGGAACCCTGCGATCCCGGTATTTGGAGCGTATACTCCGACTACAGCTAACTGTCTGCCATCCAGTCGGCCTTCCGCTACCACATATCTCCCTCTTTGGTCTATCTTGTGAGCCGACAGGAGAAATGGGACCCCTGCTGCGATCCAGATCAGCACCCCCCTCGCGAAAGCCGAGTATGTAGTGCCTATGAGCTGGCCCCCCCATCTTGCGCGTAGCTCCCGTAGGTCCACCTCTATTATGTGTGTTTCTTGCAAGATGGCAATATGTGCTCCTATACGCCTGAGGCGTGCGTGCACTCTGGTCCGTTTACTCAGCGTTCCCAGTCCCCTCACATTCCATGTTACTATGACAAACTGGTCTATGTTATTTCTCCCGCGTAGCGCCATAAGAGTGTCTGGGATGTCCTTCTGTGCATGGGTCCCGGTCCTTGAGTTTGGCCCTCTTGGTCATTGCCCCTTTGGCATAGCTATTTGTTTGAGGGGGCATGTGCAGCAATTTCCTCTGTGCTTTAAGTGATTCCGGCGTGTGTGAATTTACTAATCTACTAACCCCAGCCACCCCTAATGGATCCCCAACCCTACTAACAACTAGTGCGCAACTACTGAACCTATAAGTGTGTGAAAAAACCTGTATCCGGTTGGATTTCCGTGGTGGAGTAATCATATCTACCAGATGTGGCTCTTTTACGGGGCTCACATCTTTCCACAGACTGAGTCTGCTATTACCGTTGGGCACCCCCTGGTATTATGTGCGCTCCGCCCCCGCCCCGCCCCCCCATATCGCCCCACGGGTCGCCCTGCCACAGTTAGTTATACATTTATACCAAAGATACTGGTGGCGCGTTCGCCTCGGTCCCTGCCGCCGCCCGAGGTCCCCTGTGGCTCCATGGATCTGCTAAAGTTAGTGACACCGGTCCATGGGAGCAGGTAAGTTCGATTAAAGTTCATCCGCGGTTCTAGGGGTGATCCTCGGTCCACCTAGCTCGCCCGTTATTGTGGATACGGAGCTAGCCGTGTCCGAGTCCGTGCCCATCTCAGGGAGCTTCCTAACCGACGCGAAGTTGCTCTGCATGAGCAGGGGAGTCTCTTTAAGTACTCTTGCTCTTTCTTCTGCTACTTGTTGGTCGTTGGGTTGACCCCTAGCGCGCCTCTTGGTCCGCTTTCTTGAGGCAGATGTTTGCCATTCCTCGTCTCCTTCCGCGTCTTTCCTTGGGCGGGCGAGGCCCTTGGCATGCAGCCAGGTCCAAGCGTCCTCAGGAGTGGTGAATATGTGGGTGCGGTCCTCCGATACCACCCTTAGTTTCGCAGGGAATAACAAGGTGTACTTTATGTTGTGTTCACGCAGGCGTAGTTTAATTTTGACATAGGAGTTCCGTTGATTCTGCACCTCCTGTGTGAAGTCTGGGTAGGCATTGATAGTTGAGTCCTCGTACTTATATGGGCCTTTGTTGCGGAACTGTTGTAATATTGCGTCTCGATCCCTGTAGTTAAGAAATCTAGCGATCAGAGGTCTAGGTGATTAGCCTGGGGCCGGGGGTCTGCCCGGTACCCTGTACGCCCGCTCTTCAGAGAAAAACTTAGATGGGGTTCCATTCAACACCTCTTTGATGAGCCATTGTTCCAGAGCGATTTCCGAGTCAGGCTGCCGCAGAGTTTCCGGGAACCCTAGAAAGCGCGCATTGTTGCGACGCGCCCTGCTCTCCATCTCTTCCGATCTCCTCCAGAGCACTTTCAACTCTGCGTCCATGAGCTGGATCTGCTTTCGGTTATCTTCAGCCGTGGGGGTTAGATTGGATAGCCCTACTTCGGCTGTTTTCACTCTTTCCACTAGGCTGCGGTGGTCCACTCGTAAGAGATTCAAGTCTTGTGAGACTGAGTCTATTCTATTTTCCAATGAGGACTTAGGCGGTCATTCTGACCGCGGCGGTCGGCGGTCGCCGCCCGCCAAGCGGTTCCCGCTGAAAGACCGCTCCGCGGTCAAAAGACCGCGGCAGCCATTCTGGCTTTCCCGCGGGGCCGGCGGGCGACCGCCAGAAGACCGCCGGCCGGCCCAGCGGGAAAGTCCCTTCAACAATGATGCCGGCTCGGAATGGAGCCGGCGGAGTTGAAGGGGTGCGACGGGTGCAGTGGCACCCGTCGCGATTTTCACTGTCTGCAAGGCAGACAGTGAAAATCTTTGTGGGGCCCTGTTAGGGGGCCCCTGCACTGCCCATGCCAGTGGCATGGGCAGTGCAGGGGCCCCCAGGGGCCCCACGGCACCCGTTCCCGCCATCCTGGTTCTGGCGGTGGACACCGCCAGAATCAGGCTGGCGGGAAGGCGGTCGGAATCCCCATGGCGGTGCTGCAAGCAGCGCCGCCATGGCGGATACCCTGGGCCAGCGGGAAACCGGCGGGAAACCGCCGGCTCCCCTTTTCTGACCGCGGCTTTACCGCCGCGGTCAGAATCGCCCAGGAAGCACCGCCAGCCTGTTGGCGGTGCTACCGCCGCCCTCCGCCATGGCGGTCATGGACCGCCGCGGTCAGAATGACCGCCTTAGTGTCCATAATCGCCTGTAACACTTTCTCAAACTGTGCTGAGTGTGACATGAGGGTGTTCTCCAACGACTGTAGGGACAGGTTTGTCTGCTGGTCATTGGGTGTTGTTCCAAGAGTATTGCGATCCAGGTTCTTGGATGATTTAGCCCTGCCAGCCATTATGACTGATTAGGAATTACCAAGTAGGATGTTATTGCGTACGGCTTGGCGCAGGTTACTCGAAGAACCAGCCTTTTATTTGTTGTTCTCAGTATGCCCTGTCCTTTGATACTCCAATTGTGATGTTAGTTGGTGGAGCCCGGAAGGAGCTTATTCTTGGCTTTTGAGTGCCCAGCACGTGTGTCTATGTGCTCGCGGGACGGAGCGGGGGACGACAGTGCGCCCCCTGTTCTCGGTGCTGGGTCGCACCCCTTGTGAGGATAGGTCCAGTGAGTGTTGAATTAGGATACATGTACCCACAGAAGCAGCAACAGGGCCAGTCAGCAGCGGCACCCCCAGGGGGGGGAGGGGGGACGCGACGACAACGGGGTGCGTAGCTGGGCGATCCACCAGGGGGGAGCAAATGTTTGGCCTCTGGGCGGGTTCCGAGTTCCCCCTTGTAGTCACTAACAGAGATCTGAGGGGACAAAACAAAACTGTTCACACTCTATGGAGTTATGCCTTGGGGGCTCAGGTAGGTGTCCTCCGCCCTCGGTGCGGGCCCTCCTCCGGGGCGAATCAGCCTTACAGGGGAGGGGCTGTTGTGTCTTTGCTTGGATCACCTGAGGTGGGATATCCCCCGAATTCAGGCGGCTTCCAGCGCCATTTTAGAGCCGCACAACGGCAAAAGAAGGAGTATGGAGAAGAAGGGGGGGGGAGTTAATAGTGGCTCCCCCCACTTGAGCAGTGTCTCCCCCCATAGCTCTCCCCCTCACCTCGATGTCACACAATGGTAGCCTGAGCCCCTTGCCTGGGCCCCCCTCGGGCCGAGCACCGTGACGCGGGTCGTCCACCCTCGGGCGATGCTGTCCATCCATTGAATTGGGCGTTCCTCCTTTGCCCCTGCGCGAAGCGGCCTAGCACAGCGGGCCCCGCCTGGGCTCACGATGCCGTCTCATGTAGGCGCCTCTCCTGGCCTGGGAGTGCCGAACGCTACTCCCAGGTCCCAGCGGCCACGCAGCGGGCCCCACGCCCCAGGTCCCCGGCGCGCCCGGGCAACCACAAGAAGGGAGAGAAATCAGGTAGGCTTGCGCGCCTCCGAGATGCGACACGCCCGGGTCAGCCGGCGCGGCACCACCTCCCTGCAGCTCCGGCCGGGTGATGGTCCCCGCTCCGCGGCTCCAAAGCACGCGATTAGGTTCTGGCGCTGCAGCCTTCGTCCGGCCAGCGTGGAGTCCCCGCAGGGTGCCTCGGTGTTCCCCGGGCGGTCCGCCCTTCGCAATCTGAGTGTGGGGTAACGGGGGGTGCCCTAAAGCATGTTTTCAGGGGGGCACTGGACGGAGCGCTCGTTCAGGCGTCCATCCCGACCGCCATTTTAGCTCCTCCCTCCCCCCAAACCATTGTTATTAGCATCTACAGTAATAGTGCAAGGTTCAATAGGATCAAATGGCGCTAATATTCCTGCTTCAACTATGTCATTTTTAAGTGCTCTAAATTTTTCCTGTGATTTTACATTCCACACAAATTCTTTATTTTTCTTGAGGAGTTCCTGTAAGTTTGCTGATTTAGTAGAAAATTTCTTAATGAATTTTGAATAAAATTCACATAAACCCAGAAAAAATGTGATATGGTCTTTTGTTTTTGGTTCAGGTGTACTAACGATCGTTTCTACCGCTGGTCTTGGTTTAACCCCATATTTTGAGATAACATGCCCTAAGTACTCTATGCTGGATTTAGCAAACTCACATTTTCTCACATTTGCTACTACACCATATTTTTGTAATCTTTGTACTTTTTTCATTGCTTCATCATGGGTACATTCACCTTCACCAGCGATCAGTATATCATCCTGAAAAGTTACACCACTTTCAATACCCTGAAGTATGTTTTCGAAAACCTTCTGAAAGACAAAAGTGGCGAATGCCACCCAAAAGGCATCCTTTTGAATTGAAAAGTACCAAAAGGTGACACAAAAGCTGTGTAATGCCTTGAAGTTTCATCTAACTCAACCTGATGATATGCAGAAGAAAAAGCCTAATTTGTTGGAAACTTCTTTTCCAGCAAAAGTAGATGTGATGTCATCAATACTTAGTAAAGGATTTTTATCCCAGGTGCACGCGACGCTCAGCGGGCACGCCTAAGGCAAGCATGTCTGCGCCCGTCCATGCCAGAACGAGCCCAGAGCCCAGGACCCATGTCTCTAGCACCACAGATAAGGTGAAAATTAAATATGAGAGGGAAGCTTTGTATGCTTTAAATACGTTTACTCAGAGTGCGTGCGCCAACATCATAGACCTGAGAAATAAGGAGCATGGATGCCCACTATGTCATTGGGCTCCCCTACAACAGGTGGATAAGCCGAGAACTCAGGAAACTAATAAATATTCAGTCCTGTTAGTCAATTGCCGCTCTTTAGGGGCTCATAAACATAACATTTATTTACTCGTTGAGCAAATCAAACCAAAGATTCTTTTTTTGACTGAAACGTGGCTTAATGAAAGTTCAGCGCGTAATATCATTATGGCATTACCCACGGGCTACAAAATCAGTAGGTGTGACAGACCCACTAGGGGAGGGGGAGTGGCAATTAACTATAGTAATACTTGCTCTATAACTATGGATCCCCTACAGATTATGGGATGTGAAAGTTTGCTCTTTTCTATCAGCTTGAGCCCCCATTATACTTTGTCAGGTGTCCTGGTATACTGCCCTCTGGGACCCACTGGAAATTTTCTGCCTTCTTTGGCAGACAATATTTCGAAATCTGCTTGTGCTAAACCCAATTTTACATTATTAGGAGATTTTAATATACATGCAGAAGAGGTAGACAATGTATCAACCAAGTCACTGATTGCAGATATGAAGGCCTGTGACCTAGTACAGCTAATTAAAGGCCCAACACATAACAAAGGTCACACGATTGATCTTGTCTTCTCAAATGCCCTAGGATGAATTTCTTTGACATCTCACCCTTTGGCATGGTCAGACCATTTTTGGATAGAAATGGAACTGACTATTGCAAAACATAGGACCATGATTGCTAATACTCCTTCCCTGACGAGACATTGGCAGAAACTCAGGGCTACTGACTGGATCAATACACTCAAAAAGAATAAACCAAAGAATCAAACCGATGTAATTGACCAGGCAAATTCATTCAATAAGTGGATCACGGATAGCCTAGGTAAACTCCTACCTCTCTCTGCCTCGGCTGAAAGACGTCGGAGGCGGAACTCTCCTTGGTTTACTCCAGAACTGCTTGAATTTAAAAGAGAGTGTAGAAAGTGCGAAAGGAAATGGAGAAAATTTCCAAACGAAGTTCTAAAGGTTGAATATAGGAAATTGATTCGGTCTAAAAATTTCACAGACTAGATAATCCACTTCAAAAATAGAGTTAGTGGCCAACTCGCCAAAAGAGATTTTTAATGTTCTTAAAGAAATTATACATCCACCAGAGGATTTGGGACCTTTGGGTGCACCTCGGGAGCATGTTGACAACCTTGCGGTTTCTTTGCAACAAAAAGTGTTGCATCCTTTCCCAACATCTCGAATGCAGAACATAAAGCCACCAAGCAAGAACCAGGGGAAGTAGTGGCCATATCTGAGTTTTCGCTAATACAAAATGAAGCAGTATTGTGACATCTGGGAACCATTAAATCGGGTTCCCCTCTTGATTCAGCAACACCTCAGATACTATTGATGGGAGGGCCGGTGATGGGCCCGGTAATTGTAAATCTCATTAATGCCTCATTTACTTCTGGAGTAGTTCCAGATATTTGGAAACAGGCTATTATTAAACTTCTTTTAAAGAAACCTAATTTAGATCCGGAATTGATAAAGAACTACAGAGCTATTTCATTGTTACCTATTGTGGCTAAAATAGTTGAAAAACACGTACATGCTCAGCTCTCTCTCTTCTTAGAGGAGAATAAGATTTTGCATTACACGCAGATGGGTTTCAGGCCATTTCATGGCACTGAGTCTGCACTAATTGCTGTCATGGAAGAGGTTAAAAAGCGGCTAGGTAATGGGAGCGAGACATCCTCTTGGACCTTATTGCGGAGTTTGATACGGTAGACCTGGATATCCTAATAAATAGGGTAGAAGAAATTGGAATCTCTGGGTCTGCACTAGAGTGGATCACCTAATTTATCAAGGGCAGGTCCTTTTAGGTTTTAGATACATCACACATGTCAAAATGAATTATGGGCTGTTGTGGAGTCCCGCAGGGGTCCTCTCTTAGCCCTTTGTTATTTAATATCTACATGCTGCCTTTGGGGGAGATTGTTCAATCCTTTGGTTTAAAGATAGTATCTTATGCAGACAATACACAACTAATCGTCTCATTTACAAAAGACCTGCTGGATTCGGGGACAGCATTGGGCCCTGCCTCCAAGCAGTTGCTGCCTGGATGACAGAAAGCAAACTAAAGCTTAACGATGACAAAACGGAGGTGATGTTCTTTGGACATCGCAAAAAGTCCTTGGCAATCCCAGTAACAATAGATGGGATGGGCACTTTCCCACCTCTGAAAGATCTTATTAAAAGTCTGGGGATCTGGTTAGATCCTCAACTCTCAATGTCCCAACACGCAAATAGGATAGCAGGAGCCTCCTTTGATCTTCTAAGGATGCTGAGGAAGGTCTTTACTATTTTGCCCTTTGCTGCATTAAAGATTAATCATTCAGGCACTGATCGGATCATGTATTGACTATGGTAATGCCTTGTTTATTGGGGCACCAAGCTATGTCATTAAAAGATTGCAGAGAGTTCAAAATGCCTTGGCTCGATTGTTACTGAACATCCCTAAAAAACAATCCGTACAAAAGGGTATCTCATCTCTGCACTGGTTTCCGTGGCTAAGAGGATTCAATTTAAGACATTTTGCCATATATATAGAGCACTGCATAACCAAGGTCCTGAGATTCTCAGATCCCTAGCCTCTTTTCACTTACCAACTAGATTACTTAGATCTTCCTCAGCTCTGCTAGCAACAATCCCGAAAGTAAGGAAAGCGAGATGGGGTCGAAGGTTGCTGACATATCAGGGAGCGAAACTATGGAACTGTCTCCCTTTTAATATTAGATCAATGACACAAGAACTCCCTTTCAGGAAGGCCCTAAAAACATGACTTTTCAGAGCCTGAGCCCGGGTACTGTTGTGTGATGTTACTGTTTTTGCGTTTTTTCCTTTGAGCACTGCGAGGCCCTTGGGAAGTTATGCGCTATATAAATACCTATAACATAACATAACATAACATAACATAACATAACATAAATCGACCCATATGACCTTGTTCGACTACGCAAATCAATATAAACTCTTAATTGTCCATTTTTTTTTGTGTGATGCCCAATGGAGATAGCCAAAGTGATGACTCTATAGTTTCTATAACTCCATCAACAACTGTTTGAGAATACTCTCTAAATCATGACGTACACTGAAGGGTCCATTTCATTTCAATTTATGCTTTACAGATGCAGCACCATTTTGTACTTTGATCTTATGTTTGAAACCTGGGATCCTGCCCAAATTATTACTGAACACCTTATTGAACTTTTGTAACCAAATATTCTTGCGATGTTTGTCTTGAACTACCAGACATTCATCATTTAACTCATCAGTAACTAACAAAACTTGAACCTACCTGGTCTTAATGTCATCCAGAAAAACCCTTGGTGATGCCACCCAAGTATATTCAAACCTTTTTTAGCTACATAAACTTTCCCAAGGATCACTTTGTTTTTTTATTTCATATGTGCTTCAAAATAACAAATGAGGTCTATTTTCTCAATAATACGACACAGGGTTTCTGTCAAAGGGTACCAAGTTCTTTTCCCCATATTTATGTAATAGCAATTCTTCAGTAATTATGGTCATCCTTACCCCAGAATCTATTAATAGGTATAGTTTGTTCCCATCAACCTCAATGTCTATGCAATTATGCTCACCACATTGGACTACTAGTATTACATCTTTCTTTGGGTTCACTTCATCGCTAGAGCTTTCATTTAGATCAAGTTCTTCAATCACATTCACTTTATCAGGTGTTTTACTACTTTGACAAACTTTGGCAAAATGCCCTATTTTCCCACATATTCAGCACTTGGCATTTTTAGCTGGACATGGGCGAGCGTTGTCACCATGTCTAGGATTACCACATCTGAAATATATGTTCCTTCTACTGAAGAATTCATCTTTAGTTTAGTTCTGTGTTGGTCTCTTGGTTTGTTCTTTAGCGTAATTGCTGGAGTTCCCTTTAATTTTGACTGCGCTTACTCCAAAGTGTTCTTTTTGTGATAGTTCCTTGCATGCTTTCTGAGAAATATCTATACTTTTTACAATGTCTACTGTTTCTGTCAAAGAAGGATTTTTTAACGTTAACAGTTTTTCTTGAACTTTCTTATCCCAGCAGTGTACCACTATTTGATCGTGAATAAGATGTGCCCTAAGGCGTTCAAATTCGCATTCGAAAGCTAATGTATGTAAAATTGATACATAACATTCAATTGATTCATCTTGGCGTTGTGCTTGTGTGAAAAATTAATGGCTATTTACTATCAAGCGTGGTTGAACATCAAACTACTTTTCGAGTGTCTTTACAAGTTAATACTCATCAATGTCATCTGCTTCACCATCCGGTAATTCGTATGGTGGTAAGTGTCCATAAACAGATTGGCCTTCAAACCTTAAATTGTGTTCTAATAAAAATGTTTCCCTCTTGGCAATATCTATTGTCACCTATAGCTCCTAAATATTTAGTGAAAGCCCTATGTCAACTTCTCCAACGTATTGGTGGATCTACAAGTGTTTGTAAAAATGCTAGCTGGGCGCTGACGCTCTGTATAATGACTATGATAATGTGCTGTAGTAGTATGTAAAAATAAATTTGATTAACACTGCTTCCCTTATGCTTTGATAACGTGTTGTAGTAGCATGTAAAAATACATTTGTTTAACACTGCTTCGCTTCTACCTCACTGGCTCCCTAATTACGTGCAGATTACAGTAAAATCTGCAAATTCCTGAGTTTTATGTGTGCAGATCACAGTGAGTTTATTCGTGGAGGGGTTGCAGTAAAATCCACCGGCTTGTGAGTATTGTGCGTGCGGATCACATTGGGTTTGTTGTACGTGCGGATCACAGTGAAATCCACACACTTCTGTGAGGGGTTTATTATGCATGTGGATCGCAGTGAAGTCTACACATTTCTGTGAGGGGTTTGATCACCATATGTGTCGTTACGTATTATACGTGCGGATCGTACATTTCTGTAATGGATTATTAAAGTTATAAAGTATGTCTACCGTACGTATTATGCATGCGGATCACAGTTTCCCAAAATATGGCTGATGTACGCATTTGTACATGCCACGTAGCGTGGGTGCCTCAACGTGTGTAGGGCTGAATGGATGTAATGATGTAACGTGATGCTGGACCTGCTTGAATGCCCTTGATGCTGGATGCGCGTGAGGCTACGTAGCGCGGAGGAGACCGCTGGGAAGCGGAAGTAACGATCACATCAAAAGTTGTAAAATGTAAGCAAAATGAACGTACATGATGAGTCTCGGACATGGAGCCTGTCCAAACTTCACAACAGAAACAAGCAACTGTCCTGAAACTGTGTAGCGCAGTCCGCAAGCTCTTTGCACTCGTCGTGCTCGATGAAAGAGAATCTCTTGAGGTCCCGAAAAACTGGAAGTGGGTTCTTACCTGTGGCCAGCTCGTCGCCAGATTTTGTGGTGATAAAAATCAGAATGTACACAGGGGATGAGTTCAATGAAGTTGGAACTTTATTGGCCACAGTCATTGACCGCTCCGACTGCTCTTCACAAGTGTCCCCTCTGGAATGCCCCTGGGGATCTCTCATTCCACATTCTATATATAGCATGGAATATAGAATGTACGAGATCACCACACCCTCTTTCTGACTGTTGTTAGCATTAGCATTAGAAGATAATTAATAACTTTTTTAACATAAAGAGAATATCTACCCCTCAACCTTCTCGAAATACCCTTAATGGTTGTGGTTATTCCCTTGAGTTGGCAAAATGATCTGGTGACTTTTATCGCAAAATGTCCCTCTGTTTGATGATGGGTTTTGAGACTTATTGTGATGTCATTCACTCCCCCCTTTAAGAACCTCGTGGCTTTCAGAAGGACACTGAAGGTCTGTCTTTTTCCCCACACTCATCATCATTGTTCAGTTTATCTTGGCCTTTTCAATAGTGACAAGAGGCTTTAAGTTGATACTGCGCTATCAAAGATTCCTGGTAACTTATGAAGAAGCTTTGGCCCAACAACATCTTGACATCAGAAGAGGACAGTGTGGGTGTGTCTATAACAATGGACCCAAGAGGTTGTCCAAGCGGGAGACCTTCCCCATCCCATCACCTGTAGCATACACCGTACACATGCCAAGGGGTGTATTCACTACTATGTGCTCACTCCTGGTGGAATTTGTTGTGGCACAAGTGCTTGGAGCCTATTCATATCATGCTATGTATGCTATTTAATTCAGATCTCTGCATCATCAAAACTAAGCCCCCCCTTAGAGCTCATAGATAGGCTTGCCAGTTTTTATTTCACAATTAGACAAGTTGTACATTACAATTCATCACAATAGAATGCAAACCAAGACTAGGAAGATATATAAAAAATGGCAGTGTTTGTCAAATTTACCATTGTGCTGATGACATTAAACAAAGCAAAAAGTTTCCTGGGATTGGAGCGCTTCCTGGCTTAACAGCAATACATTATATTGATTCATGAGTCTTGCATTCATTCATTGTTATGTTATTTGGCATTTGTATAGCACCAGAGACCACAGTTATGGAACTGCAGCGCAAATAAAATAATTACTTCTTTCACACCATTTCAGATATCCTAACTGCAAAAGACATCACTCATTATTCAGTTTATGTTAATAATTGCATTTAAAGAAAAAGCCTTTGGAGCAATAGTGGCTTCCTCCATGCTTGGAGGGACTTGCCTGCTAGACATGTTTCGGTGTGAATTTTAGGTTGCTCTTCATTTGGATAATACTGGTCTTAGTCATTTGGCTCCTGCTCCATTGCTGTTAACCTTCCAGCTCCTTTAGCTGTCAACAGTCATCACTAACATCTGTTTTGCTCAGATCCTTCATTCTCTCACACAAGATGAACACATGAAATGGGGTTAGTTCTCTAAATGTCTTCAGGTGGTGCATGTTCATTCTAGAATAAGACAGAGTTTATCCCAGTGGCAGCCACCACAAATCTCAAGGGGAGGGGCCGGAGACGGAGGGTAGAAAATGTAAATAAAAACGGACCTTAAAACCGTCTCCGTCTCCTGCTGCCTCGCGCTCCTCTTCCCTCCATGTGGTGTCCTAGCATTAACTGGGACATCAGCACAGGATCCTCAGCAATCCTTATTCTGCTTTCATGCTAAACATAGCATGAAAGCAGCATCAGGATTGACCTGAGCGGCAGTGACTGCTGCTCAGACAAAGCCCTGGGGTCTGCAGTTTCTCCAGCCCGGCTGTTTAACACAGCCGGGCTGGAGAAACCTAAGTGTGCATGTGTGTTTGGCCAGCCTCAGACGGCCAGCCAAACACACATATGCACTTAAGTGCACTCACTCCTCATCCCACCTCCCATTGCCCAGCTGCACCCCTCCCTGTACTGCTGGCTGAGCTAGCAGATGAAAAATGAAATGATAGTGGAGCTATTGTTTCATTTTTAGGGTCGAGCCTGCGTCGCATGCGCTTGCGCATGAGTTTCACTTGCGAGATGCTTTAGGAGTTAGAAAAAGGCTCGGGGACCCATCCATGTCACGTCAGTGTCTTTCATTGGTTCGTGGGCTTATCTGTTAAAATCTGATGGCTTTCATTAATGGAAGGCAAGCATACGTCATGCCTTTTCCGGTGGTTAACCCTCCTCCAGCGCAGTGACCAAGTACTGAAAACATGCGAGGCTCGCTGTTTCCCGTCAGGTTTGTGGACTACTATAGGAAGTTGGCTCTGTATGCACTATTTCAAAGTAAGGACTAGTATGCACAGAGTCCAAGGGTTCCCCTTAGAGGTAAGATAGTGGCAAAAAGAGATAATTCTAATGCTCTATTTTGTGGTAGTGTGGTCGAGCAGTAAGCTTATCAGAGGAGTAGTGTTAAGCATTTGTTGACACACACAGGCAATAAATGAGGAACACACACTCAGAGACAATTCCAGGCCAATAGGTTTTTGTATAGAAAAATATATTTTCTTAGTTTATTTGAAGAACCACAGGTTCAAGATTTACAAGTAATACTTCAAATGAAAGGTATTTCATGTAGGAACTTTAGGAACTTTGAATTAGCAAAATACCCTATACAGTTTTCACATAAATGACATATAGCTATTTTAAAACTAGACACTGCAATTTTCAACAGTTCCTGGGGGAGGTAAGTGTTTGTTAGTTTTTGCAGGTAAGTAAACCACCTACGGGGTTTAAGTTTGGGTCCAAGGTAGCCCACCGTTGGGGGTTCAGAGCAACCCCAAAGTTACCACACCAGCAGCTCAGGGCCGGTCAGGTGCAGAGGTCAAAGTAGTGCCCAAAACGCATAGGCTTCAATGGAGAAGGGGGTGCCCCGGTTCCAGTCTGCCAGCAGGTAAGTACCCGCGTCTTCGGAGGGCAGGCCAGGGGGGTTTTGTAGGGCACCGGGGGGGACACACATCAGCACAGAAAGTACACCCTCAGCGGCACGGGGGCGGCCGGGTGCAGTGTGCAAACAAGCGTCGGGTTCGCAATAGGTTTCAATGGGAGACCAAGGGGTCTCTCCAGCGATGCAGGCAGGCAAGGGGGGGCTCCTCGGGGTAACCACCACCTGGGCAAGGGAGAGGGCCACCTGGGGGTCGTTCCTGCACTGGAGGTCGGATCCTTCAGGTCCTGGGGGCTGCGGGTGCAGAGTCTTTACCAGGCGTTGGGTCTTTGAAGAAGGCAGTCGCGGTAAGGGGGAGCCTCGGGATTCCCTCTGCAGGCGTCGCTGTGGGGGCTAAGGGGGGTCAACTCTGGCTACTCACGGTCTCGTAGTCGCTGGAGAGTCCTCCTTGTGGTGTTTGTTCTCCACAAGTCGAGCCGGGGGCGTCGGGTGCAGAGTGCAAAGTCTCACGCTTCCGGCGGGAAACGAGTGTTGTTTCAAAGTTGCTTCTTTGTTGCAAAGTTGCAGTCTTTGGGGAACAGAGCCGCTGTCCTCGGGAGTTCTTGGTCCTTCTAGATGCAGGGTAGTCCTCTGAGGCTTCAGAGGTTGCTGGACCCTGGGAACGCGTCGCTGGAGCAGTGTCTTTAGAAGTGGGGAGACAGGCCTGTAGAGCTGGGGCCAAAGCAGTTGGTGTCTCCGTCTTCTCTGCAGGTTTTTCAGTTCAGCAGTCCTCTTCTTCTTAGGTTGCAGGAATCTCTCTTGCAGGGCTACTGTCCTTGAGGGTGGCTACACCCTCTTTGTGCCTCCTCCCTGAGCGGAGGGGGGCACATCTCTAATCCTATTGTGGGAATCCTCCCAAATCAAGATGGAGGATTTCTAAAGGCAGGGGTCACCTCAGCTCAGGACACCTTAGGGGCTGTCCTGACTGGTGGGTGACTCCTCCTTGTTTTTCTCATTATCTCCCCTGGACTTGCCGCCAAAAGTGGGGGCTGTGTCCAGGGGGCGGACATCTCCACTAGCTGGAGTGCCCTGGGGCTTTGTAACACGAAGCCTGAGCCTTTGAGGCTCACTGCTAGGTGTTACAGTTCCTGCAGCGGGGAGGTGTGAAGCATCTCCACCCAGAGCAGGCTTTTGTTTCTTTCCCCAGAGAGCACAAAGGCCCTCACCACATGGGGTCAGAAACTCATCTCTCAGCAGCAGGCTGGCACAGACCAGTCAGTGCTGCACTGAAGGATTGGGTAAAATACAAGGGGCATCTCTAAGATGCCCTCTGTGTGCATTTTTTTATAAATCCAACACTGGCATCAGTGTGGGTTTATTATTCTGAGAAGTTTGATACCAAACTTCCCAGTATTCAGTGTAGCCATTATGGAGCTATGGAGTTCGTTTTTGACAGACTCCCAGACCATATACTCTTATGGCTACCCTGCACTTACAATGTCTAAGGTTTTGCTTAGACACTGTAGGGGCATAGTGCTCATGCACCTATTCCCTCACCTGTGGTATAGTGCACCCTGCCTTAGGGCTGTAAGGCCTGCTAGAGGGGTGACTTACCTATGCCATAGGCAGTGTGAGGTTGGCATGGCACCCTGAGGGGAGTGTCATGTCGACTTAGTCAGTTTCTCCCCACCAGCACACACAAGCTGGCAAGCAGTGTGTCTGTGCTGAGTGAGGGGTCCCTAGGGTGGCATAAGACATGCTGCAGCCCTTAGAGACCTTCCCTTGCATCAGGGCCCTTGGTACCAGGGGTACCAGTTCCAAGGGACTTACCTGGGTGCCAGGGTTGTGCCAATTGTGGAGACAATGGTACATTTTAGGTGAAAGAACACTGGTGCTGGGGCCTGGTTAGCAGGGTCCTAGCACACTTCTCAGTCAAGTCAGCATCAGTATCAGGCAAAAAGTGGGGGATAATTGCAACAGGGAGCCATTTCCTTACAACTACTTTTTATCTTTTGTTCTCAGCGCGATCTCGCTTGGCAGAAGTTGAACGCTTTGCATAACATTGACCCTGTTACATAGTTAATTGCACTTTTGCCGGTTACGTAGATAATTGCACTTTTGCCAATAGGTTTCACTACGAGTGAACTGTAGCAGCGCGATCATGCTGTTTTTTTCCATTCAATGTGGCAAGAAAAATCCGGTTGGGAGTTTACAACTGCTTATAGCTGTAACTCAGAGAAATGCGAGACCCTATTGCATTGCAAATACTTGTTCATCTTCTGGCTCATGGCCAGGAGGGTGCTGCTTCTTCGTCATAGCAAAGGAGCTGCCCCTGGTTTATCCCAGTCCCATGGAACTACTAGTGGGTCTCCCAGCATGCTACACTTTTCTGAAATTCGTGTTGTCCCTCCGGTGCCTTGCACAAGTGTAGTTCTTGTCTCTGTGCCTCCCTCTGGTTTGCTTTCTAAACCTGGCGTAACTTGTGCCTAACAAAGGTACTTCTCAGAATTCCAGCAGAATTATTTCAAAGAAAAATACCCTCTGGAGACACTCAAGTCTGAACTGCAAATGTGAGGATGAGAATTGAGCCCTGCATTATCTATTTTTAATTTGCAAAATTAACAGACTTTGATCCAGAGCAACAGAGAGAAAGGTAGAAAACAGTGAAAGAAGGAAGAAGCACCTTCCTGCACAAAAACAATCCCAAGAGGGGTTTTCCTCTTTCTATGTGTGTGGCAGCACACATAGAAAGAGGAACAAACAGGGAGAAATAAAAATATTTCTCTGCGTTGCGTCATTCTTACACCACCCCTTAGGTGGTGTAGGAATCTAAAACATTGCCATACTTGTAAATCTGAGAATGCATTAGATTCTTTCGGGTTCCATGGGTGTTGCATGGGAACACTCCAAGAAACATCCATGGGACACCTCTTTCACGCAGTGTTATGCTTGAAAGGGGTCTATATTTATAAGGCCATGAAAAGCCACACAAGGTGGCTTTGCATGGCCTTGTAAATATGGGCTGGCACACTGCACCACCGGAGCATCAAAAACAAATGATGCTCCGGTAGTGCAGTGTGCCACTAGGGCCTCGTAAATGAGACCCAATATGCAGGGGCGGCTCCTCCCATACGATGGAGGAGCGTTGACCCCCCACCACCAGTGGTAGCTGCAAAACTGTGTCTATTATCTTTTTTGGTAAAAGGGTGGGGCCACGGGGGTGACAAGCAGTGAGGGGGAGTGCTGAGCACTCACAGCACATGTGTGTTTGGCCGTCCGTCTCAGACCGGCCAAACACACATGTGCAGTAGGCTCTCTCCGGCCCAGCAACACAGCCCAAGGAATTCTTCTCAACAGTCATTCAGTGTGAGTCCTAGTTAATACTGCAAAGAGGTCATCAGGTAATACCTTCCATCGAACCACCACGTGTTCCATTGTATTCTCTTGTCTCACAGCGCAACTTGCAGCATCGACTCTCGATCCCACAGCAGCCCTGAGAATGTGGTTGTCCTTGGTCTTCTGGACATCATTTGCAACATGCATGAATAAGGGATAGTCATCTTTACTCTTGGTGTCTTTGTGCACTTTTCAAAGGTTTTACTCCCAGACTCTCTATGAAAAAACCCAATAGCACATCTATTTAAAAACAAACATTTTATATGAATGTACCAGCAATAAATGACACGTTAGCAGAAAATGAAGAACAGTTTCTCACGTTAAAAAAAATCCAGGCCTGGTCATGTCAATATTAAAGCATCTTTCACTAATGCTAATTTAATTTAATGTTATCCTGTGCACATATTAATTCAATATTGATATGATGTTGATTACACTTTCTCGTTTTAAACTTTATATTACTGTTAATATAAACACAATGCAATTATCAATACACATACTTGAATACAATGGAGAACTACATTTCTCAATGTTACCATGAAGCATTAGTGCACAAGGTACATAAATTGTTGTAGCTTCTAGTACAAATAAACTCAAATAATGTGGATGGTTATGAAATTACATTCAATGCTAATATTCCATATATTAAAGTTGAAACTCTGAATACATTTCAAACTACAGTGAATGCACTTCAGTATTGGATTGGAGTGCTCCACTTTACATTAGTATATTATTAAATCACACAAGATATGCTATTTCAGGGTCATATACAGTCAATTAGAATGTGGAAAGTGCTAAATTGTAAATTGAAACAATGTCGAAAGGCCATCTGAAAAGAAAACTTTCACTTAAATTTACAGCTAACCAGCCAATGATGAGGCACCCATAAAATAATATCTCGGCACAAATCTCCTCCACTGTTTCACAAAATCATGTAAATGTGTAACACTAAGAATGCAAATGTTTAACACTAAGAAGTGTGCATACAGACCACCAGAAGTACAGGCAGCGGCAGATTCGTCACAAGTACAGACATGCTGAGTAAGCGAGGTAAGCAGATTCGCGAAAGTGCAGCGTGCTTGTGCAAACACAGACACGCTGAGTGGGGCACGTGGACAGATGAGCTTTGCTTCGTACGAGCTGCACAAAAAATATCAGCCTTTAGGAGCCTCTCCGTGATGAAGGGGGGATTATTTGTGTGTGTTCCCTTCCCATACTCCACCCAAACATTATATACAGAGCTAGACAGTTAACTAAACAATGTTACCACACGTCGGCACAAGGCGCATCGTCTCACTCATCTAACAAAGCCACTGCACAAACTGACTTTCACATCACAGATTACAATAATTTACTTAGCTATGGGACAAGCAGCTCTGATCACTTAAAGAAGGCCACTGGTATTATGCCCCAGAGGAGGACCAAGAAAAGAAAAATTAAGTGACTTAATGCGCCACATTTTATGATAGTATACCTCCATTATTTTGGCAAATGTATACTTTCTGGGCAAAGGTTTCACCTCATTACTAAAAGATTAGCAGCCAACTGTAGCAATAAGCAACAGAAGGGCGATTAATCAACCTTTGGGAAGGGCATCTACTGCACGGCAGGTGTCAGCTCGTTTTTTGGTAACTTTTGATCTGTGTGAGCATGAAGTTTTTTTTAGTAAAACTCAGCAGTTCATTATGTGAGCAATCCTACATAAATCCTAATATTGGGATAATCATGTCACACCTAATTAGCTTCTTTTTTTCTTTTGCCTACGTGAAAACACCAATCTCATATTGCAATACTCAGCTTGCACAGAATCTTGAAAGAACTGTGAAACTGCAAGTGTGCTTTGTCCAATACACCAGTAAAGTTCACTGAGTGACTTACAGATACAGCATGGAAATCCAAGTCTTTTCATCTGACTGAAGCTGTATTATTTGGCAAGCCTCATGTCTGTGTTAATGTTTGTCCTAAGGCATAGATCCATAGTTTTATACACAATCATATTTTTAGGGTTGAGCCTGCGAGTGCGTGCGCTAGCGCATGTGTATCACTTGTGAGACTCTGTTGTGTACAGTACAGGGCTTGGAGCCCGCCTGGCGCTCACCATTTGTTGGCTTGTAATTCGTCCACTTCATGCATGGCATAATTTCCATTCATCCCAGTGGCGCAGGGAGCAAGCACTGATTGATTCAACTTACTCAGTGCCCTTCCATGCTCCCAACGTGATCAAGGTACTATTTTGTTCTTTTTAACTTCTAGTGCCTGTCAAAAATGTGCCCAGCAGGACAAACAAAATGCAGAGGTTTCTTTTTTATAGCTAACTTTCTTTTCTCACTTGCGACTTGTGTTTGGTTTTTGATCGTGGGTGCTCTTCTCAAAATATTATCTTGTTTGAAATGTTGCAATGCAATGTTGTTTCTTTATTATGTTTAATTTAGGAAATAATGCTTTAACACATAATCATGCAGTACACCCCAAGCCAATCCACTCCTATCCACCCCACTACAATCCACCCCAATCCACCCCCCTTTACCCCACATTAATACAATCCACCCCACCTAATCCAGTCCAACCCACCCACCCACTCCAATCCTCCTAAACCACTCCAATCTAATCTGCCCACTCCAATTCACCCCACTCTAATCAAAAACAATCTTCATCACTCCAAAACAATCTGCCCCACTCTAATCCAAACAATATGCCCCACTCTGGTCCATCTCACTCCAATCTGCCCTACTTTAATCCAAAACAATCTGACCCACTCCAGTCTTCTCCAGTCCACTCCAAATCATTATGCCCCAATCCAATCCGCCCCACTCCAGTACGCCACACTCCACTCCAAAACAATATGCCCCACTCCAATCCATCCAACTCCAATCTGCCCCACTTCAATCCAAAACAATACACCCCACTCCGATCCAATCCACCTCACCCCAATCCGATCCACCCACTCCATCCCAATTCACCCACCCCAATCCACCCCATTCCAATCCATCCTAATACAATCTGTCCCACTCCAATCTGCCCCACTTCAATTCAAAACAATCTGTCCCACTCCAGTCTGCCCACTTCAATCGAAAGCTATGTGTGCCACTCCAGTCCCCCACTCCCATCTGTCCCATTCCAATCCAAAACTATCTATCCACTCCAATCCAAAATAATCTGCACAAATCCAATCTGCCCCACTCCAATCCAAAACAATCGGTGCCACTTCAATCCAAAACAACCTGCCCCATTCCAAAGCTGCTCCACTCCAATCTGCCCCACTTGAATTCCAAACAATCCACTCCAATTAACAACAATCTGCCCCACTCACCCCAATCCAATCCACCCCACCCCACCCAAACCCAATTCACCCTACTCCAATCCACCACAATCCACCCCATTACAATCCAGTCCACCTCACACAACCCAGTCTATCCCACTCCAATCTAATCCACCCTAATCCAGCCCAGTCCAATCTACGATATTCCAATCCAATACACCTCACCCCAATTCAATCCACCCTCCTCCAGTCCAATCCACCCCACTCAATCAATCAATCAATCAGGTATTTATAACGCATGGCTTATCACCTGGAGGGTCTCAAGGCGCTGGGGGGATGGATGCAGATCAGTCGAAGAGCCAGGCCTTGAGGTCCTTCCTGAACTAGATAAGCAAGGGGGATTGCCTGAGGTGGAGAAGTAGCATGTTCCTGGTCTGTGCCGCAAGGCAGGAAAAGGTTCGTCCTCCAGCAGAGTTCTTACGTATCTTTGGGGTAGAGGTGAGGGCCATCTGGGCGGAGCAGGGCTGTCTGGTGGGAGTGTAGAATGAGAGGCGGTGTGAGGAGCTTGAAGGTGATTCTTTTGTTGACCGGTAGCCAGTGGAGGTCACCCAGGTGTGTGATGATGTGGTTGTGGCGGGGGATGTCCAGGATGAGTCTAGCCACTGCATTCAGGTTTCTCTGGAGTCTTGTTTGGAGTTTCTTGGTGATGCCGGCATAGAGTGCGTTGTCATAGTTAAGCTTGCTGCTGATGAGTGCCTGGGTGACTGTTCTTGCCTCAAAAGGGATCCATTTGAAGATCTTCCAGAGCAAGTGAGTCGTGTGGAAGCACAATGATGAGACTGAGTTGACTTGGCAGGCCATTGAGAGCGAGGAGTCGAGGATGATGCCCAGGTTGTGTGCATGGTCAGTGGGTGAGGGGGGCCCCAAGAGTTGTAGGCCACCAGGAGTCATCCCAGGCGAAGGGGGTGGAGTCCAGGATGAGAACCTCAGTCTTGTCAAAGTGGAGCTTCAGACAGTTGTTTTTCGACTGGTGCCGCACAGTTCGGGGGCGATGGTGGCGCCGGCTCAGTTGAAGATGTGGTGGGGGCAAGGGTCTGAGGGTGCCCCGAAGTGGATTGATTTCATGATGTTGAAGGTTTCTTCTGAGGTGAGGGGGGTCCAGTGGTGGAGGGTTGACAGGTGGGTGGAGTCTTTGGGTGCGGTGGCAGGGGGTGGGGGGGATGGTCTTGGGTGGTGAATCCGTCATAGATATCCTGGATCTTGCATTGGAAGAAAGTGGCGAGTTTGTCACAGAGGTCTTGGGAGGGTGGGATGTCTGTGGTCTCTGTACTGGGCTTGATGAATTTTTTGACCACGGTGAAGAGTTCCTTGCTGTTGTGAGCACTGGCCTTGATGCATTCCTGAATCAACAATTTTCTTGCTGTTCTGATGAGGCGATGAGGCGCAGTGATGGCGGTTTCGAAGGCTTTGTGGTCTGCTGTGTTCTTGCTGCTTCTCCACTTTCTCTAGAGTTGTCTGCAGGTGCGCTTGGATTATTTGAGGTCAGGGGAGACCCAGTTGGTTTTCTTGTGGTGTTGATTGTTGGAGGGTTTCCTGAGGGGGGCCAGAGTGTAGGCGTAGTTGGAGATCCATTGGTGGAGGTTGCAAGCTGAGGCGTTGGCATCTGTGGTGTCTGGTGGAGGGCTTCGGTGAGTTGGACATCGGAGACCTTTCTCCAGTTTCTGCAGGGTTGGTGGGGGGCGCGGTGGAGTTCTGTGTTCTTGGTGAAGGTGACATAGACGCAGTGGTGGTCAGTCCAGTGTAGTTTGGAGCTGTGTGAGACAGAAATGTTGTTATCGGTGGAGAAGACGGGACCGAGTGTATGTCCCTCTGGGTGAGTTGGTGAGTTGACCAGTTGTTTGAGTCCAAGGGTGGCGAAGTTCTCTAGTAGGGATGAGGTGTTCTGGTCACTGAGGTTATCTAGGTGGAAACTGAGGTTGCAGAGGAGGATGTAGTCCGTTGAGATGAGGGCATGGGGTGCGATGAAGTTGGCAATGGATTTGCTGGGGTGAAGTCCGGGGGTTCTGTAGATGAGGATGCCACGGAGGGTGGTGTGTTCGGGTTGGTCTCAATGTGGAAGTGGAGGTATTCCATGCCGGGAGAGAGGTTGTTGGACCTGCTCATGAGGCAGAGGGTGTTTTTATGGACGATGGCAAAGCCTTCTCTTGGTCGGTTGATGCGGTTTTTGTGAATGATCTTGTCGCTGTCGGGGATGGTGGTGGCAATATGCGGGGCTGAGGTGGGGGGTCATTCAGGATTCTGTGAAAAAGCCAACGTCTGGGGAGATGGTGGCAAGTAGGTCCCATATCTCTATGGTGTGTCTGATGAGGGAGCGGGTGTTGAGTAGTATGCTGCTGAGGTGTCCGGGTGGGCACATGCTGGGTGGGTCTGGTGTGCAGAGGCAGGTGGAGGTGCAATTGCGGCAGGAGAAGGGACCCTGTGTTTTCATGGGTGAGGCATGGCGGCAGGTGGTGGATCCTCTGGTGTTGAGGGCATGGAGGGTACTGGAGTTGTACCATTGGATGGTGTGGGAACCAGGCTCTGTGGCACTGGGCACCACTCCAGTTAAATCCACCCCACTCCAGTCTGTCCCACCCCAATCCAACCCACCCTACTCTAATCAACTCACCACAATCCACTCCAATCCACCCCACCCCACCCCACCCCACCCCACTCAAATCCACCCCAGCACAATTCATTCCACCACACCCACCTGAATTCAATCCACCACACCCCTATCAAATCCACCCCAATCAAACCCACCCCATCACCACTCTGATGCACCCCACTTTGATCCACTCCAATCAATCCACTCCACCCCACTCAATCCAATCCACTTCACTCCATTCCACTTCACACCATGCCAACCAGTCAGAAGCACCCCAATCGGATCCACCCACTCCAGCCCACCCACTCCAGTCCACCCCACTCCAATACACCCCAATCCAATCCACCACACCTCAATGCAATCCACCCCAGTGCAATCTACCCCACCCCACCCCAATCCAACCCACCACAATCCAATACATCCCACCCTAATCCACTCCACCCCCTCCACCCCACCTCATGTCAATCCAGTCCAGCCCACTCCAATCCACTTCATTCCAATACACCCTCTCCAATCCACCCCACTGTTAGCAGCGGTTTCTCCGTGAGGGCAGGGGAGCGTCGCCCCTCCACCCACTGCGCGTCATGGGGGACAAACATAAAATTGAAATTAAATTATTCCATCGCCATTTTATCTTTTCCTCTGATGTGGGCGCTTGTAGGAGGCTGGCCTGGCTTATAGTGGGTACCTTGTGGTACTTACACCCTGGGCCAGGTCCAGTTATCCCTTATTAGTAGAATAGAGGTGTTTCTAGCAGCTTAGGCTGATAGAAGGTAGCTATGGCAAAGCAGTTTAGGCTGAACTAGGAGACATGCAAAGCTCCTACTATACCACTTATATCATATAGCACAATATCATAAGAAAACACAATACTCAGAGTTACTAAAAATAAAGGTACTTTCTTTTTATGACAATATGCCAAAAGTATCTCAGAGAATACCCTCACTTAGGAGGTAAGTAATATACACAAGTTATATGTACACAAACCCAAAACAGGTAAGTAACAGTAAGAAAAGTAGTGCAAACAATGTAGAATCACAATAGGATGCAATAGGTGAACATAGGTCTAGGGGCAACACAAACCATACACTCCAAAAGTGGAATGCAAATCACAAATGGACCCCAGACCTATGGGAGCTTATAGAGGGTTGGTGGGACTGTAAGAAAACAGTAAGGGTGTCCAAAATACCCCACCCCACTACCCTAGAAAGTAGGAGTAAAGTTACCCTACTACCCCAGAAAGACACAATAGTCGTGATAGGAGGATTCTGCAAGAACCACAAGCACCAGCAAAACACTGAAGACGAATTCCTGGACGTGAGGACCTGCAAGTCAAGGGGACCAAGTCCAAGAGTCGCGATAGTGTCCGGGGGGGGCAGGAGCCCAGGAAACCCCAGATGAAGGTGCAAAAGGGCTGCCTCCGGGTGGAAGAAGCCAAAGATTCTGCAACAACAAAAAAGGCTAGGAACTTCTCCTTTGGATGGAAGATGTCCAACGGCGTGCTGGATGTTGCAGAAGTGTTTCCACCCAGGAATACTGCAAACAAGCCTTGCTAGCTGCAAGGGTCGCGGTAGAGGTTTTTGGGTGCAGCTGTGGACCAGGAAGGAACAGGATGTCGCCCCTTGAAGGAGGAGACAGAGGGGCACTCAGCGACTCAGAGAGCCCCAGCAGAAGCAGGCAGCACCCACAGAAGTACCAGAGCAGCGACTTAGAAGATCTGAGGACAGCGGTCGACTCAGAGTCACAAAGGAGGGTCCCACGATGTCGAGTTGGGCAATGCAGGACAGAGTGCTGGAGACCCAGGCTAGGCTGTGCACAAAGGAATCCTTGAAGAAGTGCACAGAAGCAGGAGCAGCTGCAAATCACGCAGTACACAGGTTTGCTGTCTGGCATGGGGAGGGAAGGACTTATCTCCACCATCTTTGGACAGAAGGGCCACTGGACTGTGGGAGACACTTGGACACTTGGACCCAGCTCCTGTGTTCCAGGGACCACGCTCGTCAGGATGAGAGGGGACCCAGAGGACCGGTGATGCAGAAGTTTGGTACCTGCGTTAGCAGGGGGAAGATTCCGTCGACCCACAGGAGATTTCTTCTTGGCTTCCAGTGCAGGGTGAAGGCAGACAGCCCTCAGAGCATGCACCACCAGGAAACAGTCGAGAATGCCGGTAGGATGAGGCGCTACAATATTGCTGGTAGTCGTCTTGCTACTTTGTTGCGGTTTTGCAGGCGTCCTGGAGCAGTCAGCAGTCGATCCTTGACAGAAGTCGAAGAGGGAGGTGCAGAGGAACTCTGGTGAGCTCTTGCATTCGTTATCTGAAGAATACCCCAGAGGAGAGACCCTAAATAGCCATAAAAGGAGGTTTGGCTACCAAGAAAGGAGGTTTGGCTACCAAGAGAGGTAAGAACCTATCAGATGGGGTCTCAGACATCACCTGCTGGCACTGGCCACTCAGAGTAGTCCAGTGTGCCCCCAACACCTCGGAATCCAAGATGGCAGAGGTCTGGGACACACTGGAGGAGCTCTGGGCACCTCCCCTGGGAGGTACTGGTCAGGGGAGTGGTCACTCCCCTTTCCTTTGTCCAGTTTCGCGCCAGAGCAGGGCTGGGGGATCCCTGAACCGGTGTAGACTGGCTCATGCAGTGATGGGCACCATCTGTGACCATCAAAGCATTTCCAGAGGCTGGGGGAGGCTACTCCTCCCCAGCCCTTCACACCTATTTCCAAAGGGAGAGGGTGTAACACCCTCTCTCAGAGGAAATCCTTTGTTCTGCCTTCCTGGGCCGGGGCTGCCCAGACCCCAGGAGGGCAGAATCCTGTCTGAGGGGTTGGCAGCAGCTGCACTGGAAACTCCGGAAAGGCAGTTTGGCAGTACCCGGGTTCTGTGTTGGAGACCCGGGGGATCATGGAATTGTCCCCCCAATACCAGAATGGTATTGGGGGGACAATTCCATGATCTTAGACATGTTACATGGCCATGTTCGGAGTTACCATTGTGACGCTACACATAGGTAGTGACCTATGTGCCATGCACGCGTGTAATGGTGTCCCCACACTCACAAAGTTCGGGGAAATTGCCCTGAACGATGTGGGGGCACCCTGGCTAGTGCCAGGGTGCCCACACAATAAGTAACTTGGCACCCAACCTTCACCAAGTGAGGGTTAGACATATAGGTGACTTATAAGTTACTTATGTGCAGTGAAAAATGGCTGTGAAATAATGTGGACGTTATTTCACTCAGGCTGCAGTGGCAGTCCTGTGTAGGAATTGTCTGAGCTCCCTATGGGCGGCAAAATAAATGCTGCAGCCCATAGGGATCTCCTGGAACACCAATACCCTGGGTACCTAGGTACCATATACAAGGGAATTATATGGGTGTACCAGTGTACCATTGAGAATTGGTAAAATTAGTCACTAGCCTGCAGTGACAATTTTAGAAAGCAGAGAGAGCATAAACACTGAGGTTCTGGTTAGCAGAGCCTCAGTGATACAGTTAGGCACCACACAGGGAACACATACAGGGCATACACTATGAGCACTGGGGTCCTCCCTAGCAGGATACCAGTGACACGAGGGCAAACACAAACATACATACAGTGAAAATGGGGGTAACATGCCAGGCAAGATGGTATTTTCCTACAGCGCTGCAGTGCCCCGGGCCCGGAGGCAAAAGACATGGGCGGGTGTCCTCTCCTGATGATTGGCAGGAGAGGACTGGAGCAGTGGCTGGCTGGATGCTCCAAAGTGTGCATGTCACTTTGGTCAGCTGTTTTTTGTCTGTCAGTGTGACATGCGCACTTTGAAGCTCTCCATTCAGCTGTCTTAAGACAGCTGGGTGGAAACCAAACACAGGACTCCATGGCCTGAAGGAGCGTCAGTCCAGCCCATTCCATCCAATCCAGGCACTTCTCTTGTGCTGGTGAACAGCATGATAACAGTGCCTGGATTAGTCAGGGAAACTCCACTGCAGACTGCAGTTTGCAGAGCACCGAGGAGGATGTGCATGCGGCCGGTAAGTACCTTTTATTTTAATTTAACATGGGATTTGGAGGGAAGGGTTGTTTTATTATGTGCTTTTGGATGGAAGGGGAGTTTTATCTTGGGCTTTTGAGGGAGGGGGCGTTTTATTAAGGGCTTTTGGAGGGAGGGAGTGTTTTATTTTATTTTTGGGAAGTGGTGGGGCACTTCATTTGCCCCACCACTTTATAAGTTTACCACCCACCCCTGCCAACTCTACTCTAATCTAGCTCACCCCAACCCGGTTCAGTCCACAGAACCAATCCACTCCAGCTAGCCTACCCCACTCCAGTCCACCCCACCTCAATGCAATCCACCCCACTTCAATCCACTTCAATCCACCCCAATCCAATCCAACCCACCCACCCCATTTCAATCCTGCCCACTCCAATCCAATCCACCTGACTCCAATCCACCCACCCCATTTCAGTCTACCCCACTCACTGAATCCACCACAGTCTATCCCAATTCAATCCACCCGTTTCCAATTTTTCGGATTTTGACGTTTGTTTGTTGCTGGAGAACCTGCTGGCAATAGTGATGTAGAAGTTTAAGGCCCATGCAAGGAGTATGGGACAAGATGTCTTGTTCTACTCTAAAGACAATGGCTATATTGTGTACACCATTGGAATAGTGGAAGGCTGGTGGTTTTGTGGGTTGAAGTCAGGTAGCTCCGGAGCAGGAAGGCAGTTTCCTTTTGACTTCAAGCCTTTTCATTCTGTTTGGTATCAATGTCCGCTGCTCTTCCACTTACGGCCCTTTTGACGCCTACAGACATTATTGCTTTTTTTAATTATGTTTTATGTCTAATTATAATCACTCCTTTTCAGTCTCCCTGAGGCTTTCTGAGTGGCCACATGGTTACTGGCTGCCGCTGATACTTTTAAATATTTTACCATTTTTTCCAAGAATTACTGCACATTGTCCTTGTTTGAGTGCAGCCTTATTTTTCAAGGCCACATGTATTATTTTGCTATAACTTGTGTAATTTTCACAGTCTCCCTCTTGCACTCACTGGGCTGAGGGACTCCGACTGGCCTCCAGATCACATTGTTTATTTTACTGACTTTTTCTACATATTCTACTATTGTGGGTAGGACCTCGCAAGAACATTATTTTTCATTTTATTTGATTTTTGTCAGTCTCTCTGATTATTTCCTAAGTGCCTAGAAAGCTCTGGCTGCCCCAAAATATTATAACTATTTTTCCCTTTTCCCCCAAATTCACACAATATTGCCTTTGTGTGTGAGGCCCTCATAGTGTGCAGGCCTTCCATGTTACTTTTCAGACTTTTATTGAATTTTTTCTGTCTCCATATTGCACAAGGCCCCTTGAATTGCAACCAGGATATATTGTATATGGATTTCAAAGATTTATATAATTGAACTTTTCTGAAGTTGTGTTTCAGGCCTGGCAGTGGTCTGCAGATCATGGACATTATGATTACTGCCATTGTGTGTGGCGGTGTGTTGTTTTTAAGCCACTTAAGTTGTTTTTTCTATAATTTGATTTACTTTTAACAGTCTCCCTATTGCTCATTATTTGGAGAACCCCAATATTTTTGGTGGGTTTTGTGATTGTTTCCATACAAAATCTCTGCTATTTTGTTTAGGGCCTGGTGATAGCCTTCAAGATCAAGTATATTTTCTGTTTTTTATTTCAGTCAAGTTTCTCCACAATACCTCATACTTGGATGCAGTAACACACACCACACTATATTTGAAGGATGCTATTTAAACTGAAACACCTCACCCAACACCTCCCATAAATTACAAATTGAGACATCAACTTTTCAACAGCACATACAGAAGGGATTTGAGTGTTTTGAGCAATCGTGGGGGGCTAGAAGTGCTATAAAAGAATGCAGTACAGAACAACACTTCAAGAGTACCTTACTTGTAAGTGCTTTCAAGCATTGAGAGTAATAGCAAAAACTGATGGAAAATGGAAAAGATGAGAACATGATGTCCCACAAACTAGATTTCATTTAATGAAGTTCCACAACACTAGTGAAACCTACCCACACCACGCATAACAACATAATCACTCCTCCTCCAACAACAAAAAAGCACAACCATTCACTACAACAAACACATCTTACCTACACCATGCACAATGGCAGACTAAAAAGAAGACGTTATTCCAGAAATTTGCTAGTAAGTACTGAGTTTATTCTTCAAGAAACAGGTCTACAAATTACCACCAACACATGGCAACCAACTGACTGCTGAACCCTGGGCAAACCGCCTTTCTACTTTCTACCCACCCGGCTGGATCTCAGCACATCTTACTCCCTTAATAAAACAAAACAGTGAAATAAAATAAAATAATTGTAAACTAATGTAGCTAAGAGAAAGGTACAAACAGAATTCAACGACATTTTGAGGCATGAAATACTCAAACTAATTACGTGGACAACCAACAGTCAGCAGTGGGAAATGGGACATAATTAACTCACAGCATAATCCTTATAAAGCACAGCAACACATCTTTCACTTTGTGAATGAGTGCCACTCTGCATTCCAAAATCTGCCATCCTTGGTGTACAAAACACTAGTGTAGGAATCTGACTCTGTATATACTATATCAAAATGAGATATAGGCCCTCATTATGACATTCGCAGTAAATCCCACTTACCGCCATGCTGACTACCGCCAACATACCACCGCCACAGAGGATTACTGGCACCCATATTATGACCCACACATAGCAATCCTTCACTACACAGCCACACACACAAGTCCTCAAGCCCAGAGGTCAGTGATAAACTGGCGGTAGAAAAAACCCACACCGTTACGCCAACAGATCTACGCCCACAGCATTATGACACACGAATCACCACGGCGGACATTCAATGGTGCTAAATCATTGGCGGTACAAACCGCTGAGCTCAAAATACATACACACATACAAAACCACACCACATTGGACAATTCAAACTACACACACCTGACACCCATACACACTCCACGCCCACACACCACTATAAAACACACACACATTACCCACAACCCTTTACCATTACAAACAAGTGCGACAAGAGAGATAACAAAACCACAGACAAGACCACAGACACACACCACCATCACCTATACACCATCCACGCACCCCACATCACACACCCCAACACAGCACCCCACACACCTTCACCCACACCACTCACAATACACCCATGGCACCGCAACAACACCCCAGGTTCTCTGAGGAGGAGCTGGGAGTCATGGTAGAGGAAATAATAAGGGTAGAGCCACAGCTATTCGGATCACAGGTGCAGCAGACGTCCATTGCAAGGAAGATGGTGCTATGATGGAGAATCGTGGACAGGGTCAACACCATGAGACAGCACCCCAGAACAAGGGATGACATCAGGAAGAGGTGGAACGACCTACGGGGGAAGGTACATTCCACAGCAGCAAGACACCAAATAGCTGTACAAAGGACTGGCGGTGGACCCCCACCTCCTCCTCCACAACTAACAACATGGGAGGAGCAAGTCTTGCCAATCATGCATCCTGACGGCCTGGCAGGAGGAGGAGGAGGAGTGGACTCTGGTAAGTCAAATCTCTATTACTATTACCCCCCTACCTGCATGCCATCACAAACCCCTACCCTTACCCGCATTCCCATCACTCCACCACCTCACACACCCCAACATCACAACCCACTCATCCCAAAACCAAGTCCTGCATGCAATACAAACGAATGGAAACCCCTCACAGACCTGCATGGACACCCATCACTAAAGCATGCACATTAGAGAGAATCACCTAGCCCACAAAACCACTACTCACACAAGGCAAAGCTGCCAGGGCAATAACAACCATACAGGGCAACACACTCATGCACAAGATGACATACACATAAACAATAACACTGCATTTACATCCCCACAGGTCTCCCACCCAACGTCACCGGAGAGGAGGTGCCAGCAACTTCCAGTCCACCCCCAGAAGAGGCCCACAGGGATGACAGTAGCTCTGGACGCCTGGATCTGGATGACCAACCTGGCTCTTCAGGGATCTCCGGACAGTTAGTAACGAAGGCACAGTACCATACCACCGCAGAGCCTCCCCCTCAGGAAACAACACCACAGGACCCACCCAGCAGGCCCATAACTCTGTCCCCAGGACACATCAATCAGCAGTGTATCCACCACTACAGGGACCCCCGGCCACCCCACAAACACAGGACGATCAGGGACCTGGGGTCAGTGGCAGTGGCCACACGGTTCAGGGGACAGAGGCACAGGACAACAGGGAAGCTGGGAGGACTGTTGTGCGACAGGGGGAGGACGGGCCCAGGGAACCGACTCTCCAGGAGGCACTCACCAAGATCTTGGGAGCATACCACCATTCCCACGAGACGATGGGCCAGATACTGGACAAGTTGCAGGAGACCCAGCGGCTGCAGGAGGGACAGTACCTGGGGATCAGGGAGGACTTGAAGTCCATTAACTCCACCCTGGTAACCATTGCAGGGGTGCTGGCAGACATGGCCAACACCATGGGGGAGGCAGGGGCACACCACCAGGCCCCTGACACTAGCCAAACCGATGAACAGCCTTCCACCTCTGCTGCCTCTAGTGGACAGGAGGCCCCGCCATAGGAACAACCGGCCACCAGCACCCCACCCCCTGCAGAAGGAGAACCACCCCGCAAACGGACCCTCTGATCCAGACAGAAGCCAGAGAACATTGCCAACACCCCCACCAGAAAATAAGACTCTCCTGAATGTCACCCTTGTGTCCCACTCTGTCACCTTGGCCACCGTGAACTGCCATTGCTCCCCTTCCTATGCCCCCTTGGACAATGCACCATTGATACAAATAGACTGGACTCTATCCTGGACTTTTCTCCATCGTCACCCCAGCCCATTGTACACCCTCTCTAATCATTAGCACTTAACTAAACACCATTTGAATAAATACAAGTATGGAGTATGTCAAATCATTTAATCATGTATTTGTTTAACAAGCTTTAAACACTGCAATATAACTGTACAGTATTGTATACATAGGAATGACCTGTATTTGGCTGCAGCAACACACCAGGAGCAATAGTGGGACACAAATATCTGAAAATAGAGATGCCAAAGGGTACAGTAAGTGGTCATAGAAGTTGGAAAATCAGCCTGCCAGTGACAATGTCAAATACAAAACTGTCAGTGTAAAGTGTAATTACAGTGTATTACCTGTGTGTCATTGGAAGTACTGTCTTATAATAGCACTTCTGTTGTCCTCATCCTCATCCTCTGTCTCCTCATCTTCACTGTCCACAGGGTCCACTGCTGCTACTCGCCCATGTCCAGCCTCATCCTCCTGCAGAAAAGGCACCTGGCGACTTAAGGTAAGGATGTGCAACATATAGCATGCCAGGATGATCTGGCACACCTTCTTGGGTGAGTAGTACAGGGATCCACCTGTTAGATGGAGGCAACAAAACCTGGCCTTCAGGAGGGCGAATGTCCTTTCTATTATTCTTCTTGTTCGCCCATGTGCCTCATTGTAACGTTCCTCTGCCCTTGTCCTGGGATTCCTCACAGGGGTCAGTAGCCATGAGACGTTGGGGTAACCAGAGTCACCTGCACATATCGAGGGACAACTGTGAGACACACACTAACCCTTAGGGCCCACACCATACTCATACACCAACAAATCCTGGCTGGGAACCAGGGCTCACCTATTAGCCACACCCAGTGCCTCTGGAGTTGAGCCATCACATATGGGATGCTGCTATTCCTCAGGATAAAGGCATCTTGCACAGACCTAGGATACTTTGCATTGACATGGGAGATGTACTGGTCCGACAGGCACCCTATCTGCACATTCATGGAGTGAAAGCTCTTTCGAGTTCTGAACACCTGTTCATTTCTCTGGGAGCGGACAAATGCAATATGTGTACCATCAATCGCCCCAATAATGTTGGGGATATGTCCCATAGTATAGAAATCAGCTTTCATTGAGGCCAAATCCCCCACCTGGGGGAAAATGATGTAGCTGCGCATGTGTTTAGTCAGGGCCGTCAATACTCTGGTCAGCACTATTGAGAACATTGGCTGAGACATTCCTGCTGCCAAGCCCACTGTCACTTGTAAGGAGCCATTTACCAGGAAATGGAGCACAGATAGGACTTGCACAAGACGGGGGATCCCGGTGGGGTGACGGATAGCAAATATCAGGTCAGGTTCCAATTGGGCACACAGCTCTGTGATTGTGGTCCTGTCCGGTCTATAGGTGAGGATAATGGGCCTATCCTCCATTGTTGCCAAGTCCACCAGGGGCCTGTACACGGGGGGATGTCTCCATCTCCTATTCATCCTTAGCGGTTGCAATCTAGGGGGCAAACGGCAAGTAGCTGGTCAGTATTCCATATTTTCAAACACTATACTACATTGCATGTTGTGACTGTAACACAATATTGTTGTATATGCCCAAATGGTATCTATGTGTACTGTGACGCAGTTAGGTGCCATGGCCTGCCCCCCCCCGAAATGGCGTCCTCCTGTCCTGTTTGAAGGGACACGTGGAACTGAGGTAATTCCGCTGACGTTGTGCGCTGTTGCGGGAGGCGGTCTAAAACCGCTGTGCTACTTCTCATTGGATCACATTGGGCCCTATGGGTTACAGTGGTCAATGGTGATGTACACCGGCGGTGACGGTATGCACCGCCGCGGACGTGACCGCCATTTTCTATCTGTTCACCCACTTGCTACCTGACCTTCAACAGGATAGGACCTACACTGCAAGTGCTGCTGTGACCTGTGTCTGGAACCGACCATGGCTTGTGTCACTGGGGAAAGGGCCCCTGTCTTCACTGCTGTGGAGTTGGAGAGACTGGTGGATGGGGTCCTACCCCAGTACCAAATGCTGTATGGGCCTCCAGACCAACAGGTGAGTACACTGTGAGCACGATGCATGGGGCGTGAATGCATGGAGTGCTATGTGTGAGGTCCTCGTGTGGGGGAGGCGGAAGGGTCCGGGGCTGCGTGCTGCATGTATGGTGGGCAATGTCTGTGCGTAACGGGATGGGAGGGTTATGGTGGGACATGAGTGTAACAGGCCGGACGGTCTGACTGATACCTTTTGCTATGTGTATATTTCTGCAGGTCAGCGCCCATCAGAAATAGGATATATGGCGTGCCATCGCTAAGGACGTGCAGACCCTGGGGGTCTATGGCAGGTGGAGCACCCAGTGTGACAAACGGTGGGAGGACCTGAGACGCTGGGCAAGGAAGATGGCGGAAGCCTAGCTGGGGATGTCCTCCCAACGAGGAAAGGGGGCCTATCGAACCCTGACCCCCCTGGTGGCCCGCATACTGGCAGTGGCCTATCCGGAGCTGGATGTGCACTTGAGGGCATCACAGCAGCCACAAGGGGGTGAGTACAGTTTCCGAATATACTACTTGTGCATGGTGGGTGGTCTCCGGGTGGGGGATGTGGGCCTGTGGGTGCCTCTAGACCAGGCCAGACATTGCAGGGTATGTCCCATGTTGGGCAGGGTATGATGTGAACTGCCTCCAACCAAGCTAGTAGGCATCCACTACTGGGCAGGGGTCTGTGGGTCTCAGGTATGCTGTTTTTGGCATTAGGTATTACTGTCCATGGCCTGGTGACTAGCATTGTGACTGGTAGTGCATTGCCTAATGCGTAGGACTATTCCCTGTGTGCGTGTGTGTCGTGTACGCCAATGGTGGTTTTGGAGCAGCCATTGACCAAGTGTATCCTTTGTCTCTTCTCCCCCTTTTTGTTTTGTCACCCTGTCCTTCTGTACATTAGCATCATCTGGTGGAGAAGCTGAGGAACCGGCGACGGAGGGAGCTGCATCCCATATGGCCCAGGAGGCCAAATCCACCGACGGTGAGGGCACCAGTGGGACGGAGGGCGAGGGGAGCACCACGGCTGAGACAGGAGGGGACAGTTCGGACACAGATACCTCCTCTGATGGAAGCTCCCTGGTGGTGGCAGACACCTCTGTGGCCACCCCTACTACAGGTACAGCCACCACCCCCATACCAGCACCGCCCTCCCAGCAGCCCCTCAGCGTGTTTCCCGTGCCCGCTTGCCCAGGAGGGTAGGCATCTCCTTCACCCGAGGCATCTCAGGCCCTGCCCCAGTTAGCCCTGCTGCCCTGAGTGAGGAGGCTATTGACCTCCTGCGATCCATCTCTGTTGGGCAGTCAACCATTGTGAATGCCATCCAGAGGCTGGCAGCCCATTTGCAACAAACAAATGCATTCCTGGAGGGCATTCACTCAGGCATCGTGGCCCAACAGAGATCAATCCAGGCTCTGGCCTCCTCTCTGATGGCAGCCATTGTCCCTGTTTCTAGCCTTCCCCCTCCAACTTCCTCTACCCAATCCCATTCCCCTCAACCCCAACCTATCCCAAGCACACAGGCAGACCAGCATGCACACAGGACAACACACAGGAGTGGTTCAGGCAAACACAAGCACCACACCTCATCCCACAGGCACTCACACAAACACCATCCAGATGCAGACAAACCAACATCCACTGCCTCCACTGTGTCCCCCTTCTCCTCCTCGTACACCTCCCTCCCAGTAGCGTCTCCACTCACACCTGCATGCACTACATCCTCATCCACTACCTCCATCATCAGCACGCCCAGCACTACTCACCCCTCACTGGCAGTCACCACCCCCACATTAATGCACACGTCCCCTGTGTCCTCCCCCAGTGTGTCTGTGACCCCTCCTCCAAAGTACACAAACGCAAGCACTCAGACACCCAACAGCCATCCACCTCACAACAGCATCCAGCCCATGCACCTTTACCCAAACTCAGCAGACAGACACCTCCTACAACCACTCCCTCTTCCTCCACTCCCAAACCCTCCCCCTCTTCCCTCCCCAGTGTGTCTAAAAAGCTTTTTTCCTGGCAAACATTGACCTCTTCCCTACCCCTCCCCCCGTCCTTCCCCTCAGACCAGGGTGTCCAGAACCGAGGCCAGCACCTCAGCCACCAAGTCGGCATCCGCTGTGGTACCTTCAACTCACAGAGGCTCAAAGGGGGCATCCGTCAGCCCAGCTAGTGTGCCACCAACCCCTTCAAAGGACAAAACCATTCCGCCACCTGCCAAGGTGAAGAAGGGGATAGCATGCAGCAAGGGCAAGGAGCACGACCCACCCAGCAAGGCCCCCTCCAAAATTCCAGCTGCCAGAGCCAAGGTCACAACAGCATCTGCCACGGAGAGGAAGGGACAGAAAACCCAAGGCAAGGCACTACAGCCGTCGGAGGCTGCAGGTGAGCGCCTGGTGCCCACTAGCGCAACCGCCAGCCCCACCACCTGCACCGCGGGCAGCGCCACCAGCAGCCCTGCCGCAAGAACCGCCAAAAGCACCGCCACCTGCACCACCACCTGCACTGCCGCTAGCACCACTACTGTCAGCAGCAGCATCCCCAGTGGGCAGCCGTCCGAGGCTGCAGGAGATGGTCTGGAGCCTCCCACCACCACTGGCCTCACCCCCACCAGCACCAGCACTGCCACCAGTTTGAAGCCTTAGCCACGGCAGGATGGAGTCTAGCCCTGCCTCCATGGACTATCATGCAACCTAGTCCCTGCAAATATTGTGCCTCAGACACCCAGGTGAGGGAATGTGAACTGCCACACCCCAAGTGCTGAATCACTGGGCACAAGGCCCACTCCAGAACCAGTGGAGATATGCATCCACTCACCCCCTCCTTGGCAGGATGAAGCACACTGGGCACAAAGCCCCCTCCAGAACCAGTGGAAATATGCATCCACTCACCCCCTCCTTGCCAGGATCAAGCACATTGGGCACAAGGCCCCCTCCAGAACCAGTAGAGATATGCATCCACTCACCCCCTCCTTGGCAGGATGAAGCACACTGGGCACAAACCCACCTCCATAACCAGGTGTGAAGCCACCCACTAGAGAGACTGTGGCTGTGCACTCCCCAGGACCAAGCAGTGGGCAAACCACCCACTAAAGAGACTGTGGCTTTGCACTCCCCAGGACCAAGCAGTGGGCAAACCACCCACTTGAGAGACTGTGGCTTTGCACTTCCCAGGACCAAGCAGTGGGCAAACTACCCACTTGAGAGACTGTGGCTTTGCACTCCCCAGGACATCGCTGTGGGCATGGAGCCCCCTCCAGGAGCAGTGGCGTGGTCCCATCTTCCGGCTGAGGTACCCCCCCATCCCCATCCCCCTGAGGTACCTGTGTGTTTTTGACCTGATGCCCCTGCAGTGTTCTCTCCGTATTGAGGCAGGAGTGAAGTGTGGGCTTGGCCCATCATTTTTGGCCCAGTGGCCCACGGACATTTGGGAAGGACAATGTACGGCCTTATGTACATATTGTATATTTTTGTAAATACTGTTTTTCTAACCGTTACGTATATCTGCCTATTTATAATATATCACTGATTTGACTCACTTCATTTTGTCCTTGCGTTCTTCCACGGGGTTACGGGGTGTAAATGTAATGTTGTTGCATGTATTCGTGTGTATGGTGTTGTGGGTGGGGGTGGGGGTGGGGGTGTTGCGTGTTGCGTGTATGTGTCACTCTCTTTTTCCTCCCCCCCTCCCCTGTGTACTAGGTGCAGTAGTCACCGTGGTCCTCGCCGCCGCCTTTGGTATTTGGTGTAGATGAGGAGGTAGACCAGCATGGGCAGGACCTGTAACTCGGGCTCCATGGCGTCCTGGTTCTTCGCTTGTTTCGAGCGGTGAGTGGCTTCCCTTCCAAATCCTGTTTCCGCCGTGCTTTTGATGGCACTGGTACCGCCCCGGAAAAGCTGGCGGATTGGCATGTTGTGATGGGGTGGGCGGTACATTGTATTCCGCCTGTCTTTTGGCAGTTACCGCTGCGGTGTTTGTTGCTACTGCCATGGCGGTCGGAGTGTTAAAGTGGCTGTCTGTGTTGGCAGTTTCTGCCGTGGTCGTGATCCCATTTTTTTTACCGCCGGCCTGTTGGTGATATTACCTCCGCTTTAACACCGACCACCACGGTTGTAATGAGGGCCTCAATGACTTCACTCCAGGCCAATAGGTTTTTATATAGAGAAATATTATTTTTTTAATTTATTTTAGAACCACAAGATTCAAATTGCAGATAAGTACATTAAATGTAAGGTACTTTGCAGAGGTATAGTTAGAACTTTGAACCAAAACAGTAATGTACACAGTTATTCATAAAATGGCAATAAGCTATTTTAAAAGTGGGCGCAGTACAAATTTCAACAGTGCCTGGGGGAGGTAAGTACAGTTTGGTTAATACGGTAAGTAAAGCACTTACAAGTTCAGTCTCCGGGACATAGGTAGCCCACCGTTGGGGGTTCAAGTCAACCACAAACAGCCAGCACCAGCAACACAAGGCCGGTCAGGTGCAGAGCTCAAAAAGGAGCACAAATAACATGGGTGCCTACGGAGAGAGGGGGTGCTCCGGTTCCGGTCTGCTGGAAGGTAAGTACCTGCGTCCTTGGGGGGCAGACCAGAAGGGTTTAGTAGAGCACTGGGGTGGCCTCAAGTAGGCACACAAAGCACACCCTCAGCGGCACAGGGGCGGCCGGATGCAGTGGGCAAACAGGGCGTCAGGTTTGTAATAGTATTCAATGGAGGGACCCGGGGGTCATTCAGACGTTGCAGGCAGGGCACATGGGGGCTTCTCCGGCCAGCCACCGACTGGGCAAGGGTGAGGGCTGCCTGCTGGTCACTGCTGCACCAGTGGTCAGTTCTTCACAGGTCTGGGGGCTGTGGGTGCAGTGCTTCTTCCAGGCATCAGATTTCTTCGTCCCGGAGAGTCTCTGTCAGGGGGGTCCTCGGTACTCCCTCTACAGGCGTCATCGTAGGGATGCAGACAGGTCAGCCCAGGGTTGACACGTATTCAGAGTCGCTTGGGGTCCTCTCTGGGTCATTGGTTTCTCTGGACACGGGCCAGGGGCGTCGGGTGCAGAGTGCTGAGGGCTCAGGCTTCAGGAGTGAGGTGGGAGTCCCTTTAAAGATGATTTCTTCTTTCTTTGTTGGACAGGTCCGCTGTCCACAGGAGAACTTTTTCCTTCTTAGGTGCAGGGCAGTCCTCTGAGTCAGCAGAAGTCGCTGGGCCTGCAGGTTGTGTCTCTGGTGCAGTTTGTTTGAAGGTCGGTCATCAGGAATCTGAAGAGCTGGGGTAAGGGTCACCCCTAAGGGTTAAAGGGCAGTAGCCAATGGCTACTGCCCCTGAGGGTGGCTACACCCTCCTTGTGCCCACTCCCCATGGGGAGGGGAGCACATCCCTATCCCTATTGGTCCTAATCCTCCAAAGCAAGATGGAGGATTTCTCAAGCAGGGGGTCACTTCAGCTCTGGTCACCTTAGGGGTGGACCTGGCTGAGGGGGTGACTCCTCCTTGTTTTTCTCATTATCCTTCTGGACTTGCCGCCAAAAGTGGGGGCTCCTCCAGGGGGTGGGCATCTCCACTGGCTCGAGTGCCCTGGGGGCATTGTAACACCAGGCCTGAGCCTTTGAGGCTCACTGTCAGGTGTTACAATTCCTGCAGGGGGGAGGTGTGAAGCCCCTCCACCCAGTGCAGGCTTTGTTTCTGGTCCCAGAGCACAAAGGCTCTCACCCCAGGGGGTCAGAAACTCATCTCTCAGTGGCAGGATGGCACAGACCAGTCAGTCCTGCAATGAAGGATTGGGTAAAATACAGGGGGCGTCTCTTAGATGCCCTAAGTATGCATTTTTAAAAATAAATCCAACATTGGCATCAGTGTGGGTTTATTATTCTGAGAAGTTTGATACCAAACTTCCCAGTATTCAGTGTACCCATTATGGAACTGTGGAGTTCGTTTTGACAAACCCCCAGACCATATACTTAATATGCCCACACTGTACTTACAATGTCTAAGAATGACTTAGACACTGTAGGAGCATATTGCTCTTGCAGCTATGCCCTCACCTGTGTTATAGTGCACCCTGCCTTAGGGCTTTAAGGCCTGCTAGAGGGGTGAATTACCTATGCCACAGGCAGTGTTTTGTAGGGCATGGCACCCTGAGGGGGATGCCATGTTGACTTTGCCTTTTTCTCCACACCAACACACACACAATCTGCAATGGTAGTATGCATGTGTTAGTTGAGAGGTCCCTTAGGGTGGCACAACACATGCTGCAGCCCTTTGGGACATTCCCTTGTCACAGGGCCCTTGGTACCACTGGTACCTTTTACAAGGGACTTATCTGTGTGCCAGGGGTGTTCAATTGTGGAAACAATGGTACATTTTTATTGAAAGAACACTGGTGCTGGGGCCGGATTAGCAGGGTCCCAGCACACTCTCAGTCAAATCAGCATCAATATCAGGCAAAAATTGTGGGGGGTAACTGCAACAAGGAGCCATTTTCCTACACAACCCCCCCCCCCCAGTCCAAAGGCCAGGAGATTCAGCCAAAGCTCGAAGAGTCTTCCTAGTTTGTCAGGCGAGGAAGAGTATGGAAAACAGGCTGGTTTGTTGCAGGGCCTACTCTGCCTTACATCCTCCTGTTCAGGACATTCCCTCTGGGGAACTGACCTACTTCCACAGTGATAGGACCCAGTCTGAATTGCCTCTTGTCTGTGTTTTTAGTGTCTTCACCCATTCCTATTATTTTGGGGTTATCTTAGCCAGGGTCACCCCCAGCTTACTCAAAGAGGTTACCCATAGCTGGAGTAACCCCACCATGACCAACAGGTTCAGGGGGCGTAACTTGCTATTTGGCATGGGGTCAGACCACAGCGGTCAGTGCCCAGAACCACACCTTTGGCTCTTAACCAACAAGGGAAGGGGCTAAGTTAAAGGCTTCTTTGGGTTCAGGGTGCCTGTCTGCTGTGGTAGAGTGGGGGGTTGCTACTGCTATTGAGCCACCCACTCATGCTTAACAGTTGCCTGACTAGTCAGGACTTCTTGTGGGTCAGGTTGGACTTTACCAGTGCCACCTTTGGAGTACTCCCCTACTGGAGCAGAATCTCCTTGGCATACTGGAACCTTGGCTAAAGGTTGTCCACCTTTCCTGTACTGTTTTCTCCTCTTTTTCATCTGGGGCCTACCTGCAGTTACTGCAGGGGCAGCACCTCTAGAATTCTTGGGAGAGGACTGGCACTGGACCATTTCTTCTCTTGGGCTCTGACCAATCTCTGGGTGGTCATTTCCAAGGAGACAATCAAGGGGGAGGTCTGCACTGACTACCACCCTCCTTCAGCTAAAAGTCTCACCCACTTCTAGGGACACTAAAGCCATAGGCCTATTAGTGACCTTGTCTGGGCTAACCCTTACTCTGGCAGCCTCACCTGGTATATACTGGTTTGAGAGCACCAGCCTGTCATGCACAATAGTGTGACTGGCACAAGTGTCTCTCAGGGCAGTGGCTGGGATTCCATTCACCAGGTAGGTGGTGGAAGTGTCTACTTCCCTCTGGAATCTCCAACTCACTTGTTGGGCCCATTTTCCAGTTGAAGGCTATGAGAGCCTCCTCATGTGAGGAGTCATCCTCAATGGCTACACTGGTCACCCCTGGGGTTTTGATAGGGGGTTTGTTTTTGGGACAAGAAGTGTCCTTGGTGTGGTGCCCTGTCTGTCTACAGTTGTGGCACCATGCCTTAGTGGCATCCCAGTTCTTATTCTGGCACCCACTTTTGTTTTGGGATGTGACTTGGGGCCCAACCACCTGTAACCCCTTTCTTTTGGTCACCCAGTGGAAGTTTTGCTTACCCTAGACTTGACCCAGTGGTCTGCCTTCTTTCACAATTCTTGGGGAGAAATTGGACCTAGGTCTACCAGATATTGATGCAACTTTTTATTGAAGTAGTTACTTAAAATGTGTTCTTTCATGGACAAATTATAAAGCCCATCTTAGTCATGCACTTCATTTCATGTTTTCACTGAGTAGTCTACAAAATCCATCCAGGACTGGCTTGAGGTTTTGTGAGCCCCCCTGAACCTAATTCTATACTCCCCAATGGTGAATTCAAAGCCCTCAATCAGGGTAGCCTTCATGAGGTCATAGGATTCAGCATCTGCACCAGTGAGTGTGAGGAGCCTATCCCTACACTTACCAGTAAACAGATCCCAAAGGAGAGCTCCCAAATGAGACTTTTTTAATCTTCTGGTTCCACAGGCTCTCTCAAATGCTATGAACCACTTAGTGATCACCATACTCGTATTTTGGGATAATCCCTTTAGGGATTTTAGGGGTGTCAGAATACTCTCTGTCCCTAGTTATTTTGTTGCTGCCACCATTTATGGGTTCTAAACCCATTTCTTTTCTCTCCCTTGCTATAGCTAGGAGCTGTTTCTCCAAAGCTAATCTTTTGGCCATCCTTGCTGAAAGTATGTCCTCCTCATTGAGGCTGCCCTCAATGTTCACAGAGGAACTGGACTCCCCTGTGGAAGAACCAGAATCTCTGAGTCTGAACTGTGGAAACCGGGGCCTTGGAACCCTGGTCCACCTAGTTAGGGTAGGAGGGGGGAGTTCTACCTCCTGATCCCCAAATCCTTCCCCATCTGAGGGGAGGACTTCCCCTTTAGTAGGGTGGTCCCTGGTATACTCTGCCCAGAGCTCCTGGAGCTTGACCTTGGTAGGGTTGGACCCAGTTTTAATTTTTCTGAACTTGCAGAGGGACCTTAGCTCTGTCATCCCTAGATGCAGGTAAGGGGTGAGGTTGAGTTCCATCACCATATCCTCTGAGTGACTCATTATGTCTCTAAAAGTTGGGATTACTTTTCAAGAAACTAAAAACTACTTCTAGTACTTAAATCCTAACTTTTACAAAACTTTTAAACTTCAAAAAGAGATGCTACCAGGGACTTACACAAGGCCCTAGCAGGACTTTTACAAAATTTGGAAAAATAGTCAAATTCAAAAATCAGTTTTCTAAAGGCAATTTTGGAATGTTAGTCGTGTGATCAGGTATTGGCTGAGTAGTCCAGCAAATGCAAAGTCTTAAACCCCACCTCTGATCCACCAATATAGGAAGCTGACTCTGTATATACTATATCAAAATGAGATATAGGCCCTCATTACGACCCTGCCGGTCGGTGATAAAGTGGCGGTAATACCGCCAACAGGCTGGCAGTAACTACAGCCAAATTATAACCATGGCGGAAAAATCCCCGAAAGACAGCCAATGTACTACACCGACCACCAGGGTGGAAACAACAGACACCACGGCGGTAGCCACCAACTGCCAGGCGGAAGTCAAAGTTCTGCCCACCATATCACAACAACACAATCCACCACTTTTTCCGGGGCGGTACCAACGACATCAAAAGCGTTGCGGAAACTGAGCTCAGAAGTGAAAGGACTCACATTTGGAGACACAGGGAAGAACCACGCCACCATGGAGCCCGAACTGCATGTTTTTCCGATGATATTCTACGTTCTGCTCCACCATGAACACCAACGCCGGTGAAAACAACAATGCTGAGTACAGCGACCTAGCACTCAAGGGAGGGGGGAGGAAAACAACAGTGACACATACACGCACCATATACACTCCACACACACCCACCATACGCGCAACCAGCAGCACAAGAAAACAAGCTAACCCCCCCTAAATTGGCTGACTAATGCAAGGACAACAATAGTTTACCAAAGTGAATGTAATAAGAACATAAATAATAATTTAGACAATGTAACAGATAAATACAAATGCACAGAACAAGGGACACTGCCCAGTGCTCATTTGCTTGGGACACATGGCCAAGGGCCAAAGTCTGAGGCCCCACTTGTCACGTGCATCAAGACGGAGAGAACACTGCAGGGGCATCAGTTGGTAAATAGGCAGACACCTCAGGGGAGGGAGGGGGACAGATCACCTCAGCCAGGAGCTGAAACAAGACCACTGGTTCTGGAGGGGGCACCATGCCCTGCGCTTGGTCCTGGGGGTGCAAGGCCACAGTCTCACAAGTGGGTGACTTGCCCACTGGTTCTGGAGGGAGCAACATGCCCTGTGCTTGGTCCTGGGGAGTGCAAGGCCACAGTTTCTCGAGTGGGTGACTTGCCCACTGGTTCTGGAGGGGGAAACTTGCCCTGTGCTTGGTCCTGGGAAGTGCAAGGCCACAGACTCTCAAGTGGGTGTCTCCAACTGGTTCTGGAGTGGACAGGCCACACAGCAGCCCATGGACGCACAATTACATGTTGTCTGCTGGTGGTGATGGCTGCACTGTGTTGGTGGGAGGCTCCTGCACATTCCCTGCACCCTCGGATGGATGCACTGTGGTGGTGCTGCTGGTGGGGGGAGGCTCCTGCACATCCTCTACACCCTCGGATGGATGCAAAACCATGCTCAGTGGTGGGGGCTCCTTCACAGCTGCTGGCCCAGGCTCCTTGACCCTCTTGCCTGCAGGTGCAGGCTCCTTGCCCTTCCTGCATGCTGGTGCAGGCTCCTTGGTCTTCCTGCCTGCTGGTGCAGGATCCTTGCCCTTTCTGGTGGCAGGTGCAGGCTCCTTGCCCTTCTTGCCTGCTGGTGCAGGCTCCTTTCCCTTGAGGCTGGTTGGTGCAGGCTCCTTCCCCTTGAGGCTGGCTGGTGCAGACTCCTTCCCCTTGAGGCTGGCTGCTGGAGGCTCTTTCCCCTTCAGTACATGTTGCCTGGATTCATTTCCACCACATGTGCTTGTGGATAGAACTGGGCCCGTGGACTGTGTGGCTGAGGTGCTTGGCTGTGTTCGTGATACCCTGTCCATACGTGCAGGACGGGAGGAGGGGTAGGAAAGAGGTCAGTGGTGGATAGGAACAGTTTCTTAGGGACATTGGGGTGGGAATAGGGACAAAGAATGGGAGTGGGGGAGGAAGGAGTGGTTGTTGGAGGTGTCTGTCTGCTGGATTTGGGTGCAGGGACATGGGCTGTATGCTGTTGTGAGGTGGATGGCTGTTGGGTGTCTGAGTGCTTGCATTTGTGTACTTTAGGAGGCGGGGACAGACACAGTGGGAGAGGACACAAGGGACGCGTGCATGGATGTTGTGGAGGTGTCTGCCAGTGAGCTGTGTGTTCTGCTTGGTGTGGTGATGATGCTGGTAGCGGCTGATGATGTAGTGCATGCAGGTGTGAGTGTTGACATAACTAGGTGGGAGGTGGAGAAGGAGGAGGGGGAAACTGTGGAAATAGTGGATGTTGTTGGGTCTGCAACTGGATAGTGTTTGTGTGAGTGCCTGTGGGATGAATTGTGGTGCTTGTGTTTGCCTGTGACACTCTTGGGTGTTGTCTTGTGTGCATGCTTGTCTGTATGTGTGCCTGGGATGGGTTGGGGTTGAGGAGAATGGCACTGGGCGGTGGAAGTTGGAGGAGGGAATGGTAGAAACAGGAACAATGGCTGCCATCGGAGAGGAGGCCAGAGCCTGAATCGATCTCTGTTGGGCCGCCAAACCAGTGTGAATGCCCTCCAGGAATGCATTAGATTGTTGCATCTGGGCTGCCAGATATTCACAATGGGATATTCACAATGGTTGACTGCCCTACAGAGATGGATCTCAGGAGGTCAATAGCCTCCTCACTCAGGGCAGCAGGGCTCACTGGGGCAGGGCCTGAGGTGCCTGGGGCGAAGGGGATGCTCACCCTCCTGGGTGAGTGGGCACGGGCAACTAGATGAGGGGCTGCTGGGAGGGCGGTGCTGGTAATGGGTGTGGCAGCTGTACCTGTAGCTTGGGTGGTCTCAGAAGTGGCCCCCACCACCAGGGAGTTTCCACTTCGGAGGAGGTATCTGTTTCTGAAGTGTCCCCTCCAGTCTCTGCCCTGGTGCTCCCCGCACCCTCTGTCCCACTGGTGCCCTCAGCATCGGTGGACTCTGCCTCCTGGGTCCTGTGGGATGCAGCTCCCTCCAACACCGGTACCTCTGCTCCTCTGCCAGATGAAGCTAATGCATATAAGGACAGAATGACAAAGCAAGAAATGGGGGGAGAAAGACAAAGGATACACTGGGTCAATGGCTGCACCAACACCACTGTTGGCGTACAAAGCACCCTCACACACAGTGAACAGGTCTACGCACTATGCATTGCACCACCACTGATATTGCTAGCCCCAAAGGCATATGGAGGGGCACACACCGCCAATTGCAGCACACCTGGGACCCACGCAGCCCTGTCCAGTAGTGGATGCCTACGAGCTAGGTAGCAGGATTATCCCTTCAGAACCCTAACGACCAGGGGACCTACGCTGCATTGTCAGGCCTGGCCTAGGGGCACCCACTGACACACATCCACCAACCGGATGCCACGCTACCATGCGTAAGTTGTAATGATGGGCACTGTACTTAGCCCCTTGTGGCTGCTGTGATGCCCTCAAGCGCCCATCCAGCTCTGGATAGGCCACCGCCAGTATATGGGCCATCAGGGCGGTCAGGGTTCGACAGGCACCCCTTCCTCGTTGGGAGGCCATCCCCAACTGGGCCTTGGCCATCTTCCGTGTACAGCATCTCAGGTCCTCCCAACGTTTGCGGCAATGGGTGCTCTGCCTGCCATAGACCCCCAGGGTCCGCACCTCCTTGGCGATGGCACACCATATACCCTTCTTTTGATGGGCACTGACCTGCAGAGCCAATACACACAGGGAAATACCGTTAGACCTAGTGTCCAGCCTGTTACACATAAGGCGCACCATACTCGTTTTCATCACCATTGGCACACACATGGCCCAGCACACAACCTTTACGCCGCCAAGAGGACATCCACCCATCCCCCTTACATGAGGCCTTCACACACACCACTCCATGCATTCATGCCACATGCATCGTGCCCACAGTGTACTCACCTGTTGGACTGGAGGCCCATACAGCAGTCTGTACTGGGGTAAGACCCCATCCACCAGTCTCTCCAACTCCTCCAAAGTGAAGGCTGGAGCCCTTTTCCCGGTCACACTGGCCATGGTAGCGTCTATACACTGGTCACAGCAGCATATGCAGTGTAGGTCCTACCCTTTGGCAGGTCAGGTAGCAAGTGAGGAATATGATACAAAATGGCAGTCACGTCCACGGCGGTGCATACCGTCATCTCCGGCGTAGGTCACCATTGTCCACTGTAACCCATAGGGCCCAATGTTAACCAATGAGGAGTTGCACGGCGGTTCCCGACCGCCTCCCACAACGGCGCACGTCAGCGGAATTACCTCACTTCTACCTGTCCATCCACACAGGACAGGCGGACGCCATTTTGGGGGGGGCAGGCCTCTGGAATAATGCTGCGTCACAAGAGGTATTGGCAGATACTGGACAAATCACACTGACCCATTACATGTTTACAGAATGCAAACTCCTGTTGTAGCTCCATTGTTCAGGTTGTAACCGGCTCCTCACTCTTGTGTCCCTTAGATTCCTTCCGCTGCGGATGAATAGGAGATGGAGACATACCCCCATGTACAGACCCCTGGTGGATTTGGTAACACTGGAGGACAGGCACATTATCCTCACCTATAGACTTGACAGGGCCACAGTCATGGAGCTCTGTGCCCAATTGGTGCCTGACCTGACCTGATATCTGCTATCCGTCATCCCACTGGGATCCTCCCTCTTGTGCAAGTGCCATCAGTACTCCATTTCCTGGCACCTGGTTGTTTCCAAGTGATAGTGGGCTTGGCAGCAGGAATGTCACAGCCAATGTTCTCAAACATGCTGACAAGAGTGTTGTCTGCCCTGATAAAACACATGTGCAGCTACATTATTTTCCCCCATGATGACGATTTGGCCACAGCGAAGGCCGAGTTTTATGCAATGGGACATATCCCCAACATAATTGGGGCGATTGATGGTACCCATATCTCATTTGTCCCACCATGGCAGAATGAACAGTTGTTCAGGAATCGTAAGAGTTTCCACTCCATGAATGTTCAGATGGTGTGCCTGGTGTACCAGTGTATCTCCCACGTCAATGCTAAGTATCCTTGGTCTGTGCATGATGCCTTTGTCCTGCAGAATGGCAACATACCAAATGTGATGGGCCAACTACAGAATCACAGGGTGTGGCTAATAGGTGAGCCCTTGTTCCTACCCACTATATGTTGGTGTACGGGTATGGCGTGGGCCACATAGGATAGTGTATGGCTAAATGTTGTCCCTCAATATTTATAGGTGACTTTGGTTACCCAAACCTATCATGGCTGCGGACCCCTGTGAGGAATGCCGGGACAAGGGCAGAAGAACGTTATAATGAGGCACATGGGCGAACCAGAAGGATCATTAAGAGGACCTTTGGCCTCCTGAAGACCAGGTTCCGGTGCCTCCATCTAACATCTAAAGAAGGTCTGCCAGATAGTAGTGGCATGCTGCATGTTGCACAACCTGGACCTCAGACGCCATGTCCCTTTTCTGCAGGAGGAGGAGACTGGAGATGCCCCTGTGGCAGCAGTAGACCCTGTGGACAGCGAGGATGAGGAGGCAGAGGATGAGGATGAGAACAATAGAACATATGTGATCCGACAATACTTCCAATGACACACAGGTATGACAGTGTAACTTTACATTTCAATGACTTTGGTTGTATGCTGTGTGGCAATGGCATGCTGATATTTCCCACTTCTGTGCCCACTTACTGTTCCCTCTGGCAATTTATTTTGCAGATCTTGGTGACCTGACATATACTCCTGGTGTGATCACTACAGCCAGCTACAGGTCATTAATCTATGCTAATTCTATGTACAGTTCATTTGCAAAGGTTGTACCTGTTAAAATCAATACATATTTGAAATACATGACGTACTCTAAATAGATTTTGATCCACAGGTGTTTATTGACGTGCAAACATATGGGGGAAAGTGCAATGGGATAGGGTGATGATGGAGGAAAGTCCAGGGTATTGTTCCAGTTTGTTTGTAGCTCAGGTGCAATGTCCATAGAGGTATAGGAAGGGGAGCAATGGCAGTTCAAGGTGGACAGGGTGACTGAGTGGGACACAAGGGTGACAATCAGGAGAGTCTCATTTCCTGGTGGGGTCTTGGCAAGTATCCCTGGCTTCTGTCTGGATCGCAGGGAACTTTTGTGGGGTGGTTCACCTTCTGCAGGGGGAGGGGTGCTGGTGGCCTGTGAGTCCTGTGGCGGGGCTTCCTGGTCACTAGCGGCAGCGGAAGTGGAAGGCTGTTCAGATGTCTGGATAGTGGCAGGGGCCCGCTGGTGTGCTGTTGCCTTCCTCATTATGTTGGCCATGTCTACCAGCACCCCTGATATGGAGATCAGGGTATTGTTGATGGCCTGCAAGTCCTCCCTGATCCCCTGGTACTGTCCCTCCTGAAGCCACCTGTTCTCCTGCACGTTGTCCAGGATCTTGCCAATCGTGTCCTGGAAATGTTGGTCGGCTCCCGGGATCTCTTAGAGTGCCTCCTGGAGAGTCGGTTCCCTGGTCCTGTCCTCCACCTGGCACACAGCAGTCCTCCCAGTGTTCCTGTTGGCCTGTGCCTCTGTCCCCTGAACCGTGTGCCCAGTTCCACTGACCCCAGATCCCTGATTGTCTTGTGTGCGAGGTGTGACCTGGTGTCCCTTTAGAGATGGACACACTGCTGATTGACGTGTCCTGGGGACAGAGGTGTGTGTACGCTGGGTGGGTGTTTTCTGGAGTTTCCTGATGGGGAGGCTCTGTGGTGGTGTGTGACTGGGCCTGGGTAACCGGCTGTCCAGTGGTCCCTGATGGGCCAGGTAGGTCATCCAGATCCTGAAGACCAGAGTTGCTGTCATCACTGTGGGCCCCTTCAGTTGGGGGACTGGATAGTGCTGGCACCTCCTCTCCGGTGACATTGGCTGGGGTACCTGTGGGGATGTAAATGATGTGTTATGGTTTATGTGTCAGACATATTGTACATCCCTGGCTTCCCTTCTATGGTTGGTTTTGCCCTGCCAGCTTTCACTTGTGTATGTTAGTATATGGTGGGATTGTTAGTTCTCTCTGCTATGCATGCTTTAGTGATGAGTGTCCATTCAGGGCTGTGATGGATGTTCATGCTTTGGTAGAGCATGCAGGGCTTGGCATTGGTATGACTGAGATGTGATGGTGGGGTGTGTGGGATGTGGTGGAGTGATGGGAGTGAGGGTGAGGGTTGCGGTATGTGATGGCATGCAGGTAGGGGGGTAAAAATAGTTGAGAGTTGACTTACCAGAGTCCAGTCCTCCTCCGCCTCCGGCCAGGATGCAGTATTGCCAAGACTTGCTCCTCCAATGCTGTGAGTAGTGGGGGAGGAGGTGGAGGTCCACCACCAGTCCTCTGTATAGGGTGCTGGTGTCTTGCTGCTATGGAACGTACCTTCTCCCGTAGGTCGTGCCACCTCTTCCTGATGTCATCCCTTATTCTTGGGTGCTGTCCCACGGCGTTGAACCTGTCCACGATTCTCCACCATAGCTCCATCTTCCTAGCTATAGATATCTGCTGCACCTGTGCTCCAAATAGCTGTGGCTCTACCCTGACAATTTCCTCCACCATGACCCCTAGCTCATCCTCTGTGAAAAGGGTGTGTTTTTGTGGTGCCATGGGTGTTATGTGATGTGTGTTGGTGAGGGTGTGTTGGGTAATGTGTTGGGGTGTGTGATGTGGAGTGCGTGAGTGGTGTATAGGTGTGAGTAGTGTGTGGCTCTAGTTGTGTCAGTGGTCTTGGTGTCTGGTGGCAATGATTTGTAATTGTAAAGGGATGTGGGTACTGTGGGGGTGTGTTTTATAGTAATGTGTGTGTGTGGGTGTGGTGTGTGTAGGGGTGTCAGGTGTGTGTTGTTTGGATTGCCCAATGTGGTGTTGTTTTATCCGTGGGTGTCCATTGTGAGCGCAGCGATATGTACCGCCAATGGTTTACCGTTGTTGATTGTTCGCCGAGGTGATTCGTTGGTCATATTGTGGTGGGCTTTCTTCTGCTGGCATGATGGTGTGGGTTTTGATACTGCCACTTCATCACTGACCTTTGGGCTGGTGGATTTGTGTGTGTGGCTGAATTCTGTCAGATTGGTGTGTGTGTCTCATAATATGGTGAACGGATTTCCGCTGCTGCAGCGGTAAGTTGGCGGCCGTCTGCGTGGCGTTAAGCGAGATTTACCGCCAATGTCATAATGAGGGCCATAGTGTGCACAGAGTCCAAGGGTTCCCCAAGAGGTTAGACAGAGGCATTAATAGATAATACTAATGCTCTTTTTGTGGTAGTGTGGATGAGCAGTTAGGCTTATCAGAGAGTAGTGTTAAGCATTTGTTGTACACACTCAAGCAATAAATGAGAACACACACTCAATGACTTAACTCCAGGCCAATAGGTTTTTATATAGAAAAATATTATTTTCTTATTCATTTTAGAACCACAAGATTCAAATTGCAGGTAAGTACATTAAATGTAATGTACTTTGCATAGGTATAGTTAGAACTTTGAACCAAAACAGTAATATACACAGTTTTTCATAAAATGGCATTAAGCTATTTTGAAAGTGGACACAATGCAAATTTCAACAGTTCCTGGGGGAGGTAAGTACAGTTTGGTTAATACCGTAAGTAAAGCACTTACAAGTTCAGTCTCTGGGGCATAGGTAGCCCTCCGTTGGGGGTTCAAGTCAACCCCAATCACCCAGCACTAGCAACACAGGGCAAGTCAGGTGCAGAGGTCAAAGAAGAGCCTAAATTACAAGGGCGCCTATGGAGAGAGGGGGTGCTCCGGTTCCGGTCTGCTGGAAGGTAGGTACCCGCATCCTCAGGTGGCAGACGAGGGGGGTTTAGTAGAGCACTGGCGGGGTCCCAAGGAGGCACACAAAGCACACCCTCAGCGGCACAGGGGTGGACGGGTGCAGTGGGCAAACAGGGCGTCGGGTTTATAATAGGATTCAATGAAGGGACCCAGGGGTCACTTTGCAGGCAGGGCAAAGGGGGGCTTCTCGGGCCAGCCACCGACTGGGCAAGGGTGAGGGCTGCCTGCTGGTCACTGCGGCACCAGTTGTCGGTTCTTCACGGGCCTGGGGGCTGCAGGTGCAGAGCTTCTTCCAGGCGTTGGATTTCTTCTTCCCGGGCAGTCGCGGGCAGGGGGGTCCTTGGGACTCCCTCTGCAGGCGTCGTCGTGGGGGTGCAGAGAGGTCAACCCAGGGTGGGCACGTCGTCGGAGTCGTCTGGGGGTCCTCTCTGGGTCGTTGGTTTCTCTGGGCATGGGCCAGGGGCGTCGGGTGAAGAGTGGTGGGGACTCACGCTTCAGGAGTGAGGTGGGAGTCCTTTTAAGGATGGTTTCTTCTTTCTTTGATGGACAGGTCCACGGGAGATCTTGATCCTTCTTAGGTGCAGGGCAGTCCTCTGAGTCGGCAGAGATCACTGGGCCTGCAGGGTGCGTCGCTGGTGCAGGTTCTTTGAAGTTGTAGACAGGCCGGTAGGGCTGGGGCCAAAGCAGTTGTCGTCTTCCTTCTTCTCTGCGGGGTTTTTCAGCTGGACAGTCCTTCTCCTTTGTCAGTCATCAGGAATCTGAAGAACTGGGTTCAGGGTTGCCCCTAAAAACTAAATTTAGGAGTGCGTTAGAGTTAGAGGGCAGTCGCCAATGGCTACTGTCCCTAAGGGTGGCTACACCCTCCTTGTGCCCACTCCCCATGGGGAGGGGAGCACATCCCTATCCCTATTGGTCCTAATCCTCCAAAGCAAGATGGAGGATTTCTCAAGGAGGGGGTCACTTCAGCTCTGGTCACCTTAGGGGTGGACCTGGCTGAGGGGGTGACTCCTCCTTGTTTTTCTCATTATCCTTCTGGACTTGCCGCCAAAAGTGGGGGCTCATCCAGGGGGTGGGCATCTCCACTGGCTGGAGTGCCCTGGAGGCATTGTAACACCAGGCCTGAGCCTTTGAGGCTCACCGTCAGGTGTTACAATTCCTGCAGGGGGGAGGTGTAAAGCCCCTCTACCCAGTGCAGGCTTTGTTTCTGGTCCCAGAGAGCACAAAGGCTCTCACCCCAGGGGGTCAGAAACTCATCTCTCAGTCGCAGGCTGGCACAGACCAGTCAGTCCTGCAATGAAGGATTGGGTAAAATACAGGGGGCATCTCTTAGATGCCCTCTGCATGCATTTTTTACAAATAAATCCAACACTGGTGTGGGTTTATTAGTCTGAGAAGTTTGATACCAAACTTCCCAATATTCGGTGTAGCCATTATGGAACTGTGGAGTTTGTTCTGACAAACCCTCGAGATATACTTAATATGCCCTCACTGTACTTACAATGTCTAAGAATGGACTTAGACACTGTAGGGCATATAGCTCATGTAGCTATGCCCTCACCTGTGGTATAGAGCACCCTGCCTTAGGGCTATAAGGCCTGCTAGAGGGGTGACTTACCTATGCCACAGGCAGTGTTTTGTGGGCATGGCACCCTGAGGGGGATGCCTTGTCGACTTTGCCTTTTTCTTCCCACCAACACACACAATCTGCAATGGCAGTGTGCATATGTTAGGTGAGGGGTCCCTTAGGGTGGCACAACACATGTTGCAGCCCTTAGGGACCTTCCCTGGTCACAGCGCCCTTGGTACCACTGGTACCTTTACATGGGACTTATCTGTGTGCCAGGGGTGTTCCAATTGTGTAAACAATGGTACATTTTTAGTGAAAGAACACTGATGCTAGGGCCTGGTTAGCAGGGTCCCAGCACACTCTCAGTCATGTCAGCATCAATATCAAGCAAAAAGTGTTGGGGGGGCTGCAAGAAGGAGCCATTTTCCTACAACTAGGCATTACTCTTATAACCTGTACAGGAACAGAAAATGTAGATTCACCTTTGGCAACATATCCTGGTTTCTTCACCCAACTACCTACTTTAAAATCTTGCAAATCAGTTTTCCCGGGACACCCTTCATTTTCAGTCTGTATCCCATGCATTACATTGATCACAGCAGACAATTGTACAGATTCAACAGTGCAACGATCCATCCACTTTTTATTTACTGTGGAACCAGTTACACATCACTGCAGATGTGCGTAAGTTGGTACCCTCATTGACACATTGGGGCTGATTCTAACCCCGGCGGTCTTCGACCGCCGGGGCGAGGGTCGGCGGGAGCACCGCCGACAGGCCGGCGGTGCCCCGCAGGGCATTCTGACCGCGGCGCTTTGGCCGCGGTCAGAAAGGGTAAACCGGCGGTCTCCCGCCGGTTTACCGCTGCCCTCAGAATCCCCCATGTGCCATGGGGGATTCTGACCCCCCCTACCGCCATCCTGTTCATGGCGGGAAAGCCGCCATGAACAGGATGGCGGTAGGGGGGGTCGCGGGGCCCCTGGGGGCCCGTGCCGTGCCCATGCCAATGGCATGGGCACAGCAGGGGCCCCCGTAAGAGGGCCCCGCAAGGTATTTCAGTGTCTGCCTTGCAGACACTGAAATACGCAACGGGTGCTACTGCACCCGTCGCACCTTCCCACTCCGCCGGCTCGATTACGAGCCGGCATCCTCGTGGGAAGGGAGTTTTTCCCTGGGCTGGCGGGCGGTCTTTTGGAGACCGCCCGCCAGCCCAGGGAAAAACTCATAATACCCTCCGCGGTCTTCTGACCGCGGAGCGGTATTATGGGGGCGGAATTCTGGCGGGCGGCCTCCGCCGCCCGCCAGAATTAGAATCACCCCCATTGTGAGCTGTCCTGTAAGTCCACAACATATTTTCCACAACAGGCTTCCAACTCAATTTCTTAGTGAGTGCTAGTTGTAGCTGAGCTTTCAATGTAAGATTAAAGCGCTCGACTGGACCATTGCTTCTGCGGTGGTAAATGGATGTTCTAATATGCTTCATACTATAGGAATCAAAAAATGTCCTGGTTTCTTCTGAAACTAGATGGGTACCATTATCAGTTACAGTTTCGCTAGGGAATCCCTTTCTCATTAACACTCTGTGTAAAAATGTAATTACAGAAGAGGCATTTATGTTATTAACAAAACTAACTGTGGATCACTTTGACATGCAATCGGTCAAGACAATGGCAAATTTGGAATCTTTGCCCAAAACATTTATGGGTCCAGCTGTGTCTCAAGTCAACTTTGCCCATGGTCCACTGAATTTACCAGAGATTGTTAGGCTACCTGGGTTTTATCCCTCTTCATGCAAGGACCATAATCCCTGACAAAGCACTCTATGGCTTTATCCATGCCTGGCTACTCATGCACTATGTGTTTCATTGCTCAGATGCCCTTCATGCACTAACTCCAGCACTTGTGGCACAAGGAACCACCAATTGTATAATCCTAAGTAAAAGACCCTTGTCTCATGTAAATTCTGAGGCCTCATGAACATACAGTGCAGCATCTTTGGGTAACTTTCTCAAACTGTGCCAGCCATGAACAACCCATGTCCTTAGAAAGAATTACATATTTGTCCAATTTGCCTCCCCAGTCACCCTCCACCAAGGGTTCTCCATCACACTACCAATCTGTTTGGTCATGCATTTGTTCTCATCATCCTCCAATAGCATATCATTGACTCATCCAAGCGAATTGTGGACCAAAAAAATTGCAACCACATTCTTTTTTTCCAGGAACATACTCAATCTTGTATTTGAATTCCTATAATCGATACTGACACTTATCAATTCTGGGAGTGGTCCTGGCTCCATCATTTGTGCTGAATAAATCAATTAGGAGTTTATGATCTGTGCGAAGAACAAAAGGAACCCCATACACATAAGTGTGAAACTACTGTGTTCCCCCATCACAGTGCTATTGCTACTTTCTCAATAGTAGAGTAGGTGTGTTCTGCCTCACAAAGTGCTCTTTATGCAAAACACCACAACCACCTTTCTATTATCATACCTTCTTTGCATGAGAACAGAATCTGAACCAACGTTACTGGTATCAGTCACAATAATATATGAGTCCTTGGTCTCAAAGATTTTCAAAGATTGGGCTGACACAATGCCTTATACATCCTTTCAAAATCACTTTGAAAGTCCACACTCCATTAATACAATGCACTTTATTTGAGCAAACTTCTCAAGGAACTAGTTTTATCAGCAAAATGGGGACATTTTTTTAAATAAAACTCAACCAACCCCAAGAATGATCTTAACTGATCTTTTTTAGCAGGAGCCTCTTCAATAGTCCTCAATAACTTCATTTTGGGGCTCACACTATTCTTGGAGATATGGTGCCCCAAGTAATCCACTCCTGTTTGCTCAAATTTGCACATAGCACACTGTAGAGTTAAACCCCTACCATGCAAAGCCTGCAGAACTTAATTCCAGAATATTTTCAAATGCAAGCATCTTACCCTGGAAATACCAAACCCCAACACAGTCTTTAAACATTTCTTTCATGAGAATTTGGAACACTGACAAAACTGATGCCAAAACAAATGGAATGTGCTTAAAGTTAAAAGCTCCTTCATGAGCCACAAATGAGGTCAGGTGTCTAGATTATTCATACAACACTACCTGGTGCTAAGAAGCTGATATATCCAGTGTGCTGATCACTGAAGCACCCTCAAGTGTACTCCATATCTCATGTATGTTAGGGAGGGGTTCTCTATTAAGCCAAATGCTCTGACTGAGATCACACAAATCCCCACACACAACCACAGATAATTATCACATTTCTGTGCCAGAACAACAGGAAAAAGCCATTCTGTCTGACCCTCCTATAGGTTATATTACATCTAATTCACACAGTGTATCAAATTATCTATGCAAATCATCTCCCATGGACAATGGCACTCTATGTGAAATGGGTGTGGAACATGCCTTCAACATGATTTTGTGCTGGTTCTCCTTCAGTCTTCCAAGTGGTTCAGTGAATACTGCTGGAAATGTATCCATCCATTGATTTCTGGAAGACGCAATCCCATGAGCCAATCTGGGCTTAGATATCGCACAGTCTGCATGATTGGGTTCAAGAATAATATTCACTTTCCCTGTTCAACAATTTCCAACCCTCTTTGGCAACATAAACAACACACTGAGCCTTCTTTCCATCAAATTTAAACAGCCCTTAGAATTGCCTCACAATTTCAGTGTTCTTTTCCCTTAAGCATACATATTTATGCTAGAATCTTTAAGTTACTGGTGTTTGAATTTATTGAAAATGTAAAAGCCAATCAAAGTGAAAGGTGACCTCGAATCAGCCATTAACTGTACATCGATGCCATTAATCAGGACATTGCGATATCGGGGCTTTCTCATAAGAGGTTTCATAGATGCAACACACATACTGTCACCCACATAATCTGATTTGCAAATAGGATCCTCAGCTTCTGTAACAGTCAACACTATGTCATAGTCATCACTACGTTCTACATGCGCCTTCTCTTGGGCTACCACAGAATTGATTGCACTCCGACACATTCTTACAAAATGACTTATGCGGGTACACTTAAAGCATGTTTCAAGCACACAAGAATGTGTTTGGCAGACATATGAGTGTGACTACCACATCTAAAACATCACTGTTCTTGTCCTTTTTGCCATCCCATTGACATTCAATCTTGACAATTTTTTTTTGTCTTTGCTTTCCTCTTTAGCTTGAAGTGTCACAGGCTACTCGTCTTTTATGACTCTGGCCAACTGGAACTGCAGAGTGGTCTTAATCCTTGTAGGTTCTGCCTTGACCAAGGTAAGGGCAGCCCTTTCTGGTAGCCACGGTGCTGCTGACAATGGAATGCCAAAGGCAGTCTGTGCCCTCCAGAAGGAGTCCCAGAGGAAAAACACCAAAGAGTAAAACCTCTGTAGCAGGAACTCCCTCAAACAAAAATAAGCAAAAAGGTAAGTCTTCCAACAAGAAAACAATACTGGAAAAACTGGAACAAGTGAGGAACAAACTGAAGAAAACAACCGGAGCGAAGATCACCACCAAAGGAAGTGTTGCAGCGCAAGGATAACAAGAATCACACTCCTTATATACCCTAAAACAGGAGATGATCAACAGGAAGAAGACGAAAGACACCATATGGGATTGGGAAAGAATCATAGGAGAATATAGAGAAAGGTGCCATTTTGGGAAAGGGTCCTAAGGCATACAGGGAAAAAGAAAGGCATGCTGGGATAAAGAAGAACGTGGCTGCTAAGTGTGAAGATAAGGAAAGAAAGAAGAAAAGGAGAAAGAAGAGAAGAGAAAAAGAAGAAAAGAAGAAAGGAACAGGCTGCACCAGGTTAGTGAGGGGTCAGGGGTAGGGGGTACCCATGCCTAATATTGAGGGTGCGCCGCACCCAGAACTCGCCGAGACCCCATGCCCGCTTTGGGGCCTCGAGCGAGGAACTACAAAACAGAAGGGGCACGGCATGCCCTGCCACCAGAAACATGAACCACGGCCACGCCCGAGCTGAACTGCGGCGCAACAGTAGATCACCCCCCGGGGCCCAGGGTTTGTGCGGATACAAACGAAAAAAACGATTGATCAAAAGTGGGGCATGAACAGAAGAAGCATCTTCCCAAGAACACTCACTAAGAGGATAGCCCTTTCAATTAATAAGATTTTGGAGATGGTTTCGAAATATACGAGAATCACATATTTCTTAGACTTCATATTCTGGTTCGTCATTCACTAACAAAGGGGGAGGACAGGTGAATTGCCTATGAAAAGGGTCAGGCTTATAGGGCTTCAGTTGAGAGATGTGAAATACAGGCTGGAGTTTCCATGTTCGAGGCAAACGAAGACAGAGGGACACTGGATTAATCTTCCAAAGAATTGAAAAGGGTCCATAATAGCGGGGTTTGAACTTATTTTGTGATAGACAGAGGGGGAAAAATCTAGAAGAAAGCCAGACTTTGGGGGTCATTACGACCCTGGCAGTCTGACCGCCAGGGGTAATGTGGCGTCCGTACCGCCAACAGGCTGGCGGTACGGAGACCCGTATTACGACTGCGGCGGTAGCGCCGCGGTCACACCGCCGGGGCCGGCGGTTTCCCGCCGTTTTAGCCCCGCCGGTGATAAGCCACCAGGGCAGCGCTGCAAGCAGCGCTGCCCTGGGGATTATGACCCCCCTACCGCCAGCCTGTTTCTGGCGGTTTGCACCGCCAGGAAGAGGCTGGTGGTAAGGGGTGTCCTGGGGCCCCTGGGGGCCACTGCACTGCCCATGCCATTGGCATGGGCAGTGCAGGGGCCCCCTAACAGGGCCCCGGGCAGCTTTTCACTGTCTGCATAGCAGACAGTGAAAAGCGCGACAGGTGCTACTGCACCCGTCGCACGGCCGCAACACCGCCGGCTCCTATGTTGTGGCCTCATCCCCGCTTGGTTTGCGCCCGCCGGCCCAGCGGGGATGTCGTAATGGGGTCCGCGGGTGTGCGGCCGCATTGGCGGCCGCACGGCGGTTACCGCTTGGCGGGCTGCCGTAGCCGCCCGCCAAGCTTGTAATGACCCCCTTTGTCTTGGATTTGATAAGATGTAGCCTCACATTGTTTCTTATCAGCCATCCTTTTCATGTGTGTTTTAGTAAACAAAAGATTAGACCATATAATGTCATGTTTGGGAAAAGGAGGTGATTGCAGGAAGTGTAGAAGACGTTTTAGGATTAGCAGGAAAAGATTTGGGATGAAATCCATATGAGCAGAAAAAGGAGTGGCTTTTGAGGCACTATGTATGGTATGATTGGAGGAAAATTCAGCAATGGGTAAATATGTGGACCAGTTACTCTGAGTGGTATTGCAAAAACAGCAGAGATATTGTTCTAGTCCTTGATTCAGGCGTTCCGTCTGCCCAATAGTTTGAGGATGAAACCCAGAAGATAAGGCTACCTCGATATTTAGGGCTTTACAGAAATGCTTCCAAAACCGTCATATGTATTGAGGGCCACGATTTGAAACAATAACTTAAGGGAGGCCTTGGAGACCAAAGATCTCTTGTATGAAGATTTGACTTAATTCTTTGGATGTGGGTAGCTTCTTCAGGGCAGTAAAATGAGCCATCTTTGTAAATGAGTCTACAGTCACAATTATAACTCGGTGTTCTGCTGAGGGTGGTAATGAACACATAAACTTGGTTGATATAGTATGCCAAGTGACTGGTGGAACAGGTAAAGGATGAAGTAGTCCTGCAGGCCTCGTATCGGTTATTTTTGCTTGGGCACAGATGGGACAAGATACCACGTAACTCTCAATAACTTGCTTAAGTGTAGGCCACCAAAAAGAACGAAGGAGTAAGTCATGACACATTTGTAGTGCTTTTCTTTTCACTATCTTAGAAGGTAGAAATAACGCGTCTTTATGGTAGTAGTACCCTTTCCTCTTGCATAATTGTGGATGTAGCTCTTTCATCTCTTGTTCTGAGAGGGTTGAGTTCTCAGACCATACTTTATCAAGGAAAGACTGGACTAAACCAATAATCTTGCCTGGTTCAATGAGGTGTTGTGAAGGGGTGTTAGTACTTTTAGGGTAGCGTTGAGACAGGGCTTCCACCAAGATATTTTGAGAACCTGGAATATAGGTAACATAAAAATCTAATTGGCTAAAGAAGAAAACCCAACAGGCTTGGCGACTGTTCCAGCACTAAAGGTTTCATAGACACAATAAATTTGGATGGTCTGTTCTCACTTCAAATGGCTCCTTAGAACCCAGAATTGTCTCCACTCTAGACAAGCTGTTTTTAGAGCTAGAAGTTCGCTTTCCAGCACCAAATAATTTTGCTCAGAATCAGAGAGCACATGGGACAGATAAAATATTGCATGTTCTAATCCATCATCATCCTGTCTTTGTAATAATGCTGCCCCAATAGCTCTTTCTGAAGCATCAGTGCATCAGTGACCTCGATAAATTGTTTGCTGGTATCCGGATGCCGTAGTATAGGCGCTTGGGTGAAAGCTTGTTTTAGGTTTTGGAAGGCGTTTTAAGCTACATCCGTCCAGATTAAACCGTTTTGTAAACTCTCTTTTTTAAGAGTTTGTGTGATTTGGCTAGTTTGTTGAGCAAAGTCCAAAATTAATTGGCGATAAAAGTTGGCCAGTCCTAAGAAACACTGGGTTTCTTTGATGGACGATGGGGATGGCCAATGTAGGATGGCTTGATCTTTCTCTGGATCCATGGAGATACCGACCTGACTAATGTGATATCCTAAATATTTTACCTCTGTTTTGTCAAATTCACATTTCTCTGGTTTACAGTAGAGTTGATGTTGTCTAAGTCTGTCTAGTACTTGCTTTACGTGTTTGGGGTGAAGTTAGGGTTGTCTGGAATATATTAGGATATCATCTAAATAGATCACAACACTGTGATTTAAAAGGTCAGAAAATACTGAATCCATGAATCTTTGAAAAATAGAGGGGGCGTTGGTTAAACCAAAGTGCATTACTCTATATTTGTAATGACCAAAAGGTGTACGAAAAGCGGTCTTCCACTCATCACCTTCCTTAATTCTTAAAAGATGGTATGCTCCCCAAAGGTCTAACTTTGAAAATATCTGCCCCTCTAACTGCCTCCAATATATCTTTGATGAGAGGCAGTGGATATCGGTCTTTTATAGTAATTTTATTTAATCCATGAAAGTCTATACAGGGACATAGATCCATCGCCTTCTTGGGCACGAAGAAGAGGGGAGCCCCAGTGGGAGAAGAAGATGGTGCAATGAGACCACTCTGTATATTTTCTTGCAGGTATTCCTTGAGTATCTTTTTTTCAGGTTCCGTAAGAGAGTACATTCTACCAAAGGGGACAACCGCTCCAGGTTCCACGAGAATGGTACAATCGTAGTCTCTATGTGGAGGTGGTACTGGTTTTGTGATTTTTTGGAACACGTATATATAATCCAGATAGTGGCTAGGTACCCCCTGAATAGAGATTATGGAACACCCTAATTCGGGTTCTGAGAATAACATCTTCTTTGGGGATCAATATATTTTGGAAGCATAACAATGGTCTTGACAGAATTTGGAAGACAGAGAAATAGTTCTGGTTTCCTAATTGATATAAGGATTGTGCCGTGTAAATCAGGGTATTCCTAGGATTATTGTATGATTAGGAGAGGAGATCAAATCAAAGGACACATGTTCCTGATACCTTCCAAAGTGTAGACATAGAGTAGTACTGATGACAGGACAGGACGCTAATAAGGATCCATCTACAGTATGAACCTGTTCTGGAATATCCTTTGGTAGTCGTGGAATTTTTTGTTTCTTGTCCCAGGTCTTATCCAGGTAGATTCCACTGGCCCGACAGTCTAATAATGCCAATGCTCTTTCTTCCCGACCTTCTGGCAACTGCAGTGTAACAGGTAACAAAAACAGGGAAGTTTCATCTTCTTTAGAAGAACAGATTGAAGGTATCAGAGAATCCCGTCCCCTCCCTTCTCAAAGAGTGTCAACACCAGAGCAGTACGCGCTCTATTGGCGAGAAAAATGCAAAAACCCAGCACTCTCAAAACAACGTAATTTATTCATTGTGCTGATATGTTGTGGTTTAACCTTTTGCATTGCAGAGTTCAATCCTGAAAACTTATTTTTAATATGCTTAAAAATACTGTTCCTTTGCAATGTATTGCTGCAGGTTTTCAGAGTGTGTTAGGGTGTTTCCAGGGCCTTCCAGAGAATTTCCCTGCAACATGCCTGGGAGTGGTTCTGGGCTAGGCCAAGACTCTATAAAAGAGAGCCAGCCCAACTCCCAGTGCTCACTATTCAGAGGTCCCGGTGCAGAGCAGCAGCTTCTTCCTGAGCTCCTGTCCCGGCGGCCTATTTGGATCTTCCAGTCTTCTGCACTTCATCCTTCATTGGTGATCATTGCTCCAGGCGGTAAGATGGTGGTTGTACTGTCCCGACACCGTTATTGAGAATTTTCATATTCTTGGTTTAATTCCTAAATTAGTAACAGATTACCTGCGCACTACCATTTCTTGACATTTATATGGTAGTTTACAAATAGGCAAGACGCGCGATTTGTTTCATAAAGGTTTGACTTTGTTATTCATTGCGTACTACCATTTCTTGACATTGGCATGGTGGCTTAAGAATCGGCAAGACGCGCAATTCGTTTTATGGTGTTTAAACATTGTTGTCCATTGCGCGCTACTATTTCTTGACATTTACATGATGTTTTACGAATTAGCCAGACGCGTAACTCGTTTCATGAGGATTTAACTTTGTTGTTCATTGCGCGCTACCATTTCTTGACATTTACATGGTGGCTTAAGAATCGGCAAAAGAAGCGCAATTCGTTTCATTGTACTTTGATCTTGTTATTTATTGTGAGCTGTTATTTCTTGACATTTACATTGTGTTTTACGAATCGGCAAGACGCGTGATTCGATTAATTATGATTTGACTTTGATATTTATTGCGTCCTACCATTTCTTGTTATTTTATATGGTGACACTCGAATCGGCAAGACGCACGATTCTCTCCTCGAGTTTATTTCATGTTGTTTATTGTATGCCACTATTCTAAGATATTTATTATGTAATATTCGAGTTGACAAGCTATGTGATTTGTTTCCTGAATCCATATTGTGTTATTCATGGTGCACAATCCTTTTATGGTGTTTACTATATATATATATATATATATATATCTGCAATATGCGCTGAAACATTTTAAGAGTACACAGAAGACCAGAGTTTCTAGATGCAATATTGTATGGTCCTAGTATACATTCTCAAAACAGGATTTATATGACTGGTTTAAAATTTAGTCAGAATGTTTTTTCTGATTCTCATGTAAAGGAAAGTATTTGAATAAGAAAGTTTTCATTTAATTTATCTTGATTCCCCTACAGGTATCCGGCCATCTTGAAACGTAGTCATTTTAAACTTAACTCTTAGATTGTTCATGTTTTCAGAGTGACTAGGCTTAGAATCATAGTCTAGTATTGATTTCAGGAGATATAATTTTCATATTGTGTGTTCTAACCTTTTTCTTACTACAGGTCTCCTTCCCAGCTGTTCCCTTCCTAATCCCCTCTTCCCCTCTTGAACTCTCTCAGTCTCTGTGATTTATCTATCAGAGTCTTGGAGCTGTTCAGTGGTGGACGTGTTGGGAACGTGCACAGACCCCGAGGATCTGGTGACTCTGACAGAATAGCGAGCCCACAAATTATTATCCTCCTGGCTTGTGTATGTTCGCAGCATGGCCACGCTAGACGAGTTAGTCAAGGCTCTCACCCAGCTCCAAGCAGAGGTGGTATCATCCAAAGAATTGACAACTAGCTTAGCAGAGAGAGTGAGTCAGTTGCAAGATATGGTAGAGAAGAAGGAACAAAGTCCCACAGGTGTGTCTTGGCTAGGTACTTCTTCTCAGGCTTCTGGAAGTAATCCGATTTCCCTAAATGTTTCTTCTGCAATTCCTTTAGCTCCCCCAGAACGTTTCTCAGGTGACCCTTTGAAAGCGCAATCTTTCCTGGTTCAAGTGGAACTACACTTCATCTGCAGACCAAATATTTTCCCCGATGCCCAGTCCAAAGTAGCTTTCTTGTTATCATATCTGTCTGGGGATGCAGCTACTTGGGCAATTCCTCTTGTGCATAAAAATAGTCCCTTGTTGTACAACTGGAGAAATTTTGTTCGTGAATTTGAGAGAGTTTTTGATCGTAGAACTGTAACACAGTCAGCAGATCGTGAATTATTAGATTTACGCCAAGGGAATCAAGACCTAGTGTCGTATTTAGCCACCTTTAACCGGCTGGTTGCCGAGACATCCTGGCCTGAAGATAAACAAGCGGTCTTGTTTTACAAGGGACTCAAAGAGGAACTAAAAGATATCTTAGCACAAACCGACCCACAACCTACAGACTGTCAAGAATTAATAAATCTTGTCTTGAGACTTGATTATCGTTTAGCAGAACGTAAAGGAACGCGCAAAAAGATTGAAAAATATTCATGGCGCATTCATGATAACAGAGATTCAAGAACTCCGAAAGAAAGAACGCCGGAACCGATGGAAATTGGAACCATCAGAAGACCTTTGACCAAAGATGAAAAGGACCTACGCAGAAAAATCAACAATGTCTTTATTGTGGGCGAAAAGGTCATTTTGCCAAAGATTGTCCAATCAAACCAAAGAACAAGCAAGGTCCAGTTCAGAAGGTCGCAGCCAATGCACCAGTCGAGTTGGAAAACTAAAACACCCAAGATGCAGAGAAGGGTTGCTCTTGGGTGTCACTGTGGACCCTTCACAATCTAGACATCTTAAATTGGAAATAAGAGTTCAGGTCAAGAAAAAGATCTATTTTAAAAAAGCTCTAGTCGATTCTGGGGCTACTGGGAACTTTGTTGATGTCCAATTGGTTCGTGCATGGGGATCCCATGTATTGAAAAGAAGACCCCAGAAATCATCCAGGCAGTCGATGGAAAACTCTTGACTGGAGGTCCGGTAACTCTTTAGACTAATCCCTTGTCGATGATTTGTGAAGATAAGAATCAAAGAAAGAAACATAAAGAGAAAATAATCTTTGACGTGATCCATGCTCCCCAATATGGGATTATCCTCGGCTTGCCATGGTTAACTCATCACAATCCAGAGATCAATTGGGCAGAACGAAAAATCGTGTTCTCATCTGCGCTATGTAACGAACAATGCCTCCAAAAGATTCAAGTACCAAAAGTTTGCAACTCTTACATAGCTACTGCTGCGGTGAAAGAAATTCAGCTGCCCAAACAGTATTCATCTTACAAAGATGTATTTGATGAGAAAGGAGCAGAGACTCTACCTCCTCATAGATCTTATGACTGTCAAATTGATCTAGCCCCAGCTGCGATACTTCCCAACTGTCATGTATATGCCCTGTCAGAACATGAAAATCAACATTTACGAAAATACCTAGATCATTTTTTGGAGAATGGCTTAATTCGCCCCTCCAAGTCTCCTGTAGCTTCGCCTTTGTTTTTTGATTCAAAAGCTAATGGAGAACTTCGAACTTGCATCGACTATAGGGGATTGAACAAAGTCACCATCAAGAATAAATATCCTTTACCCCTAATTCCGGTCTTATTGGAACAAGTAAAGAGAGCAAAAATCTATACGAAGCTTGACCTTCGAGGTGTTTATCATTTGGTCAGAATGAGAGAGGGTGACGAATGGAAAACAGCGTTCAAGACAAGATATGGTCTTTTTGAATACACGGTCATGCCTTTTGGTCTATGTAATGCTCCAGCAGCATTTAAATTTTTCTTGAATGACGTTCTTAGACAGTACCTCGACATATTTGCCATAGTCTACATCGATGACATTTTGATCTACTCAGACAATGAAAACGAACATGTCCAACATGTCAAGAAAATTCTTGCAGCCCTTCGAAAACACAATTTATATTGCAAACTAACCAAGTGTGTGTTTCATGTTACCACAGTTGAGTTTTTAGGGGTTATTCTTACCCCTCAAGGTATGGTGATGGGAGAAAAGAAAGTAAAAGCCGTATCTGATTGGCCCACCCCACAGACTGTTCGTGATGTACAATGTTTCCTGGGGTTTGCAAATTTTTACTGGCGGTTCATAAATCATTTCTCCCAGACAGTGGCTCCAATCACTAAGCTACTAAGAAAAAAAGAAAAGTTTGTATGGTCCCCAGAAGCTGATCAAGCCTTTTCAACTTTGAAGGAAGCTTTCCCCACTGCCCCAGTCTTGACTCATCCTGATGCGAATCAACCTTTCATAGTGGAAGCTGATGCTTCAGATGTAGCATTAGGAGCCGTCTTATCACAATGAAATAAAGACACTGGTCAACTTCATCCTGTAGCTTATATGTCTCAGAAGTTGAAAGAAGCCGAACAGAACTATGTCATTGCTGAAAAAGAGCTTCTGGCGATTCTTGACGCCTTTAAAGAATGGAGACATCATTTGTTGGGTGCCAAACACACTGTCATAGTATATACTGATCATCGTAATCTTCAATTCATGAGTTCCGCCAGACTTTTGACCCCTCGGCAATTACGCTGGATGCTTTTTTTTGCCGAATTTGATTTTGTAGTAACCTTCCGGCCTGGTAAAGATAATCGCAAGGCTGACGCCTTGTCCCGTCAAGAATCTACCACATTGCCTGCATTTCAAGCCTCCAGAGATATCATTGCTCCTGACAAGGTTCTATGTATCATAAAAACTGAAGATTTCTTTGAAGAAATTTGCAACTCTTTCACTGTTGAAAAATGGCAAACATGGGCCCAAGCAGATCCCAAAAGGTCAATCAAGCAAGGTTTACCCTTTCATGATGCTCGTTTGTTCGTACCCACTACCAAACTTCGCAAGATAGTGTTTCATTGGTTGCATGTTATGCCTACGGCAGGTCACTCAGGTACTCCTAAAACTCTTGAACTGATCCAACGCTATTTTTGGTGGCCTACCCTAACAAAAGATGTAAAAGCAATGGTAAACAACTGTGAAGTTTGTGCTCGCATTAAAATAAGTCATTCAAAACCAAAAGGGTTGTTACATCCACTTCCAACCCCAAGTCGTCCATGGGAGCACATTTCTTTACACTTTATTACCGGTCTTCCAGTGGTTCAACAGCATTCAGTAATTCTGGTGGTAGTAAATAGTCTCACAAAATATGGACATTTCATCGCCTGTAAAAATGTGCCCACTTCTAGTGAATTGGCAACTATTTTACTGAACAGAGTGGTTTGTTATCATGGACTGCCAAAGGTTATCCTCTCCGACCGGGGGTCACAATTTTCCTCCAATTTCTGGAAGACATGGTGTAAAACACTCCAAGTGACATCTACGCTATCTACTAGTCACCATCCTCAAACAGATGGTCAAACGGAGAGACTAAGGGCCGTATTTATACTTTTTTGTGCACAACTGCGCCAACGCAGTTGTGCGTCAAAAAATTTAACGCCGGCTAACGCCATTCCAAAGCGCCATGCGGGCGCCTTATTTATGGAATGACATTAGCCGGCGGAGCTGACTGGTGTGCGTAAAAAAATTACTTACAACAGGCAGCGCCGGCGTAGGGGAAAATGGAGCTTGGGCGTCAAAAAATGGTGCAAGTCAGGCTGAGGCAAAATTTTCGCCTCACCCGATTTGCGCCAATTTTTTTTACTCCCAACCACAATTTAAATGACTCCTGTCTTAGCAAAGACAGGAGTCATGCCCCCTTGCCCAATGGCCATGCCCAGGGGACTTATGTCCCCTGGGCATGGTCATTGGGCATAGTGGCATGTAGGGGGGCACAAATCAGGCCCCCCTATGCCACCCAAAAAAAATAAAAAAATTACTTACCTGAACTTACCTCAAGTTCCCTGGGATGGGTCCCTCCATCCTTGGGTGTCCTCCTGGGGTGGGCCAGGTTGGCAGGGGGTGTCCCTGGGGGCAAGGGAGGGCACCTCTGGGCTCCTTCCGAGCCCACAGGTCCCTTAACGCCTGCCCTGACCAGGCGTTAAAAAATTACGCTAAAGCGGCTGGACGTCATTTTTTTTGACCCGCCCACTCCCGGGCGTCATTTTTGCCCGGGAGTGTAAATACAGCGCACATGCCTCGGAGTCATTTTTTTTACGGGAACGCCTACCTTGCATATCATTAACACAAGGAAGGTGTCCACGCTAAAAAATGACGCAAACTCCAAGATCTTTGGCGCTAGACGGGTCTAACGCCAAAGTATAAATATGGAGTTAGTTTTGCGTTGGATTTGCGTAAAACAAAATGACGCAAATCCGGCGCAAACAGAGTATAAATATGCCCCTAAATCAGATTTTGAAACAATACCGACGTGCCTACGCTGAAAAGGCACTTCATTCTTGGACATCTATGCTCTGGTTAGCTGAGTTAGCTTACAGTAACTCATTCCACACTTCTATTGGCGTTACACCCTTTTTTGGTTTATTTGGCTATCATCCTGACACCTTGCCCATCACAATTCCTCAAGAAAGTTCTCTTACTCCAGCTGTGTCAGAAACCATTCAGCCTTTACATCAAACCCAGAAACTGATTCAACAACATTTAGAAAAAGCCAAACAAAAATATAAAAGGCATTATGACAAGAAACATTGTGAGGGACAGCAATATCAATCAGGTGACAAAGTGTGGCTTTCCACAAAACATATAGACTTCGAGAAGAAGCACATGTTTAACCCCAAATTCATAGGTCCTTATACTGTCCTTCAGCAAATCAATCCGGTGACCTATAAACTACAATTGCCCAGATCCTTACGGATTAATCCAGTGTTCCACACTTCCCTCATGAAAAAGGCAGTCCAAAAGGTCCACCCTCATCCAGCTCCTGTTCTAGTGCAAGGGGAAGAAGAATACGAAGTCAAGAAAGTGTTGGATTCTAAACTGAGAGGGCGTAATCTATGGTACTTAATCTCATGGAAAGGTTATGGTCCTGAAAGTAACTCATGGGTTTCCGCATCTGATGTTCATGCTCCAGGACTTGTGAGACGCTTTCATCGTCTTAATCCAAGCAAACCAGGCCCTAGAGCACGTCTGGGAGAGGGGAGTACTGTCAACACCAGAGCAGTACGCGCTCTATTGGCGACAAAAATGCAAAAACCCAGCACTCTCAAAACAACGTAATTTATGCATTGTGCTGATATGTTGTGGTTTAACCTTTTGCATTGCAGAGTTCAATCCTGAAAACTTATATTTAATATGCTTACAAATACTGTTCCTTTGCAATGTATTGCTGCAGGTTTTCAGAGTGTGTTAGGGTGTGGCCCCTTTCCAGGGCCTTCCAGAGACTTTCCCTGCAACATGCCTGGGCGTGGTTCTGGGCTGGGCCAAGACTCTATAAAAGAGAGCAAGCCCAACTCCCAGTGCTCACTATTCAGAGGTCCCGGTGCAGAGCAGCAGCTTCTTCCTGAGCTCCTGTCCCGGCGGCCTATTTGGATCTTCCAGTCTTCTGCCCTTCATCCTTCATTGGTGATCATTGTTCCAGGCGGTAAGACGGTGGTTGGACTGTCCCGACACCGTTATTGAGAATTTTCATATTCTTGGTTTAATTCCTAGATTAGTAACAGATTACTTGCGCGCTACCATTTCTTGACATTTATATGGTAGTTTACAAATAGGCAAGACTCACAATTTGTTTCATAAAGGTTTGACTTTGTTATTCATTGCGTACTACCATTTCTTGACATTGGCATGGTGGCTTAAGAATCGGCAAGACGCGCGATTCGTTTTATGGTGTTTAAACATTGTTGTCCATTGCGCGCTACTATTTCTTGACATTTACATGATGTTTTACGAATTGGCAAGACGCGCAACTTGTTTCATGAGGATTTAACTTTGTTGTTCATTGCGCGCTACCATTTCTTGACATTTACATGGTGGCATAAGAATCGGCAAAAGAAGCGCGATTCGTTTCATTGTACTTTGATCTTGTTATTTATTGTGAGCTGTTATTTCTTGACATTTACATTGTGTTTTATGAATCAGCAAGACGCGCGATTCGATTAATGATGATTTGACTTTGATATTCATTGCGTGCTACCATTTCTTGGTATTTTATATGGTGACACTTGAATTGGCAAGACGCACGATTCTCTCCTCAAGTTTATTTCATGTTGTTTATTGTATGCCACTATTCTAAGATATATATTATGTAATATTCGAGTTGACAAGTTATGTGATTTGTTTCCTGAATACATATTGTGTTATTCATGGTGCACAATCCTTTTATGGTGTTTACTATATTGATATATATATATATATGCAATATGCGCAATTTGTGTTGAAACATTTTAAGAGTACACAGAAGACCAGAGTTTCTAGATGCAACATTGTATGGTCCTAGTATACATTCTCAAAACAGGATTTATATGACTGGTTTAAAATTTAGTCAGAATGTTTTTTTCTGATTCTCATGTAAAGGAAAGTATTTGAATAAGAAAGTTTTCATTTAATTCATCTTGATTCCCCTACAGGTATCCGGCCATCTTGAAACGTAGTCATTTTAAACTTAACTCTTAGATTGTTCATGTTTTCAGAGTGACTAGGCTTAGAATCATAGTCTAGTATTGATTTCAGGAGATATAATTTTCATATTGTGTGTTCTAACCTTTTTCTTACTACAGGTTTCCTTCCCAGCTGTTCCCTTCCTAATCCCCTCTTCCCCTTTTCAACTCTCTCAGTCTCTGTGATTTATCTATAAGAGTCTTGGAGCTGTTCAGTGGTGGACGTGTTGGGAACATGCACAGACCCCGAGGATCTGGTGACTCTGACAAAGAAGATGGGAATTGGCGTTTCCTGAGGACTTCACAGGACAGACTGGGCAAGTACAAAGCAAGTTGCCAGCAGCTCCACAATATAGACATAGGGGGTCATTACAACCCTGGCGGACGGTGTTAAAGCTGTGGAAATACCACAAACAGTCCGGCGGACAAAAAAAGGGAATTATGACCCTGGCGGAAACCGCCAGCAAAGACAGCCACTTTAACACACCGCCTGCCACGGCGGTGCAAACAAGCAGATCGGCGGTCACCGCCAACAGACAGGCGGAAGACAATGTACCACCCACAGTATTACAACCCGCCAATCCGCCACCTTTTCCGGGGTGGATTCAGCGTGGATAAAAACACAGCGGAAACAGCTTTTGCTATGGGAAAACGCTCACCTGAACACATCCCACGAGGAACGACGACTCCATGGAGCCGGAACTCCAAATACTCCCTGCCCTTGTGTTTCTGCTCCTCTACGACCAACAGCTACGTAGGCGCCGAAGACAACGGTGAGTACTGCACCTACGACACGGGGAGTGGGGAGGCAAAAGTTAGGGGGACACCCACCAAACACCCCCACCCTCGCATATTACAACATACACACCAATGCATTCACAAAAATCACAGTAACAACACACAATCCCCCCGGAAGAATGAAAAGACAATGCGAAATTTGGTCAAACATTGTAATGTGGCAATATACATGTCAAAAAAAAATACTCAGATATATCTTTGAAAATCAGTCATAAATATATACAATACGAGAAGTGGTGCAGATATGTAAATTACAATGTCCGTGCACCAACAGTCCAAAAATTCATGGGCGAGGCCCACAAAGGATACCTGACCAAAATCGAAGAGAACACTGCCGGGGCATCAGATTGAAATACTACAGGCACCTCAGGGGGAAGGGAAGGGGGGGCACCTCAGCCGGATGACTGCAAAGCCAGATCCATGACGGGGCTCCATGTCCATTGATGCATCCTGGGGAGTGCAAAACCACAGTCTCTCAAGTCTCTACAGTGGGTGGGTTGCCCACTGTTACATCCTGGGGAGTGCAAAGCCACAGTCTCTCAAGTCTCTACAGTGGGTGGGTTGCCCACTGTTACATCCTGGGGAGTGCAAAGCCACAGTCTCACAAGTCTCTACAGTGGGTGGCTTGCCCACTGTTCAATCCTGGGGAGTGCAAAGCCACAGTCTCTCAAGTAGATGCAGGTCTCTACTGGTACTGAGGGGGACTAGTGCCCAGACTGGATGAGTCTCCCCGTGAAAGTTCCTGTCCTGTCACTGTCCCAGCTGCACATGGGATAAGGATGCCTGATGTGGCGGCCCATTCATTCCTACCCGGTGCTTGCCCTGTTCAGCGGTACTTTGCCATGGCGGTCTTTGCCCTGTTCAGCAGTGCCTTGCCATGGCGATCTTTGCCCTGTTCAGCGGTGCCTTGCCATGGCGGTCTTTGCCCTGTTCAGCGGTGCTTTGCCATGGCGGTTCTGGACTGTTCAGCGGTGCTTTGCCATGGCGGTTCTGGACTGTTCAGCGGTGCTTAGCCATGGCGGTTCTGGACTGTTCAGCGGTGCTTTGCCATGGCGGTCTTTGCCTTGTTCAGCGGTGCCTTGCCATGGCGGTTCTGGACTGTTCAGCGGTGCTTTGCCATGGCGGTCTTTGCACTGTTCAGCGGTGCCTTGCCATGGCGATCTTTGCCCTGTTCAGCGGTGCCTTGCCATGGCGGTCTTTGCCCTGTTCAGCGGTGCTTTGCCATGGCGCTTCTGGACTGTTCAGCGGTGCTTTGCCATGGCGGTTCTGGACTGTTCAGCGGTGCTTTGCCATGGCGATCTTTGCCCTGTTCAGCGGTGCCTTGCCATGGCGGTCTTTGCCCTGTTCAGCGGTGCTTTGCCATGGCGGTTCTGGACTGTTTAGCGGTGCTTTGCCATGGCGGTTCTGGACTGTTCAGCGGTGCTTTGTCATGGCGGTCTTTGCTCTATTCAGCGGTGCCTTGCCATGGCGGTCTTTGCCCTGTTCAGCGGTGCCTTGCCATGGCGGTCTTTGCCCTGTTCAGCGGTGCCTTGCCATGGCAGTCTTTGCCCTGTTCAGCGGTGCTTTGCCATGGCGGTTCTGGACTGTTCAGCGGTGCCTTGCCATGGCGGTCTTTGCCCTGTTCAGCGGTGCTTTGCCATGGCGGGTCTGGACTGTTCAGCGGTGCCTTGACATGGCGTTTCTGATACGGACATTGGTGTGTGGCATGACGTTCTCTACACTGGGCATTGGTGTGTGGCATGACGTTCCATCATTGCCCAGCGGGGCTGTGGCATCCGGGGCCCTCCAGGGCACTGACTCCGGCGGTGGTGGTGGTCTCCTGACCAGTGACGATACTCGGGCCCTCCTGGGCAGTGACTCTGGCGGTGGTCTCTGGACCAGTGACAATACTTGTGCCCTCCTGGGCTGTGACTCCGGCGGTGGTCTCTGGACCAGTGACGATACTTGGGCCCTCCTGGGCTGTGACTCTGGCGGTGGTCTCTGGACCAGTGACGATACTCTGGCCCTCCTGGGCTGTGACTCCGGCGGTGGTCTCTGGACCAGTGACGATACTTGTGCCCTCCTGGGCTGTGACTCCAGCGGTGGTCTCCTGACCAGTGACGATACTCGGGCCCTCCTGGGCTGTGACTCTGGCAGTGGTCTCTGGACCAGTGACGATACTTGTGCCCTCCTGGGCTGTGACTCTGGCGGTGGTCTCTGGACCAGTGACGATACTCGGGCCCTCCTGGGCTGTGACTCTGGCGGTGGTCTCTGGACCAGTGACGACGGTGCTGGCGGTTGTGTGTCGACCGCCGGAAATGATGGTGCACTTCTCCGCCGTGACACTCACAACAGGCTGGGCAGACTTCCTCAGGCCCTTCCCCACCTTTGGTGGAGTCACAGCTGACTCTCCAATCCCCTTGGAACCCATGTCAGTTGTTTTCCCACCAGGAGTCTTAACACGGTCCCGTCATCCACTCTCCAATTTCAGAGCCTTTACAGGTGGTGGTCTGCCAGTGCCTTGGCTCCGGGTCCTACTGCCTGCCCTGGTGGCCGGTGCACTCCACAAACCTTGAACGGGCACCACTGGTATTGGAGGCTTTTTGGCTGAGGCGCTACGACGGGACTGATGAATTGTAGGGGGTGGGGCCAAAAAGGTCAACTTTACAGAGGGACAGTTTCTGATGAACACTGGGATGGGTAGCTGGAGGGGGTCTGGGAGTGGAGGAAGAGGAGGTGGTTGTAGGAGGTGTCACTTTAGGTGTTTTGTGTTCAGGTGCAGGTACTGGAGGCTGTCGTGAGGTGGATGGATGTTGGGTGAGTGATTGCCGGTGTTTGTGTACTTTGGGAGGGGGCGTCACAGACACACTGGGAGAGGACACAGGGGACGTGTAAATGGCAGTGGAGGTGGTGAGTGCAGGTGAGCGGCGTGTGGTGCTGGGTGTCCTTGTACGATTCATGGTGCCTGTAGATGTGGTGCATGCAGGTGTGTGTGTAGACGAGACTAGGAGGGAGGAGGGAGAAGAGGAGGAGGGGGACACAGTGGAGGCAGTGGATGTTGCTGTGTCTGTACGTGGGTGAGGCTTGCATGAGTGCCTGTGGTGTGTGTGGTGCCTATGCTTGCTTGAGCTACTTGTGTGTGTTGACTTGTGTGCATGCTGGTCTGTAGGTGTGCTTGGGATAGGCTGGGGTACAGGAGATTGGGTCTGGGTGGAGGAAGTTGGAGGGGGAGGCTAGACACAGGGACAATGGCTGCCATCAGTGCTGAGGCCAGAGATTGCAGGGTTCGCTGAAGGACAGCCTGACCAGAATGAATGCCCTCCAGGAATGCATTACCGTGGTGCAACTCTCGTTCTACACCCTGGATGGCATTCACAATGGTAGACTGCCCAACAGTGAGTGACCTGAGGAGGTCAATGGCCTCCTCACTGAGGGCAGCAGGGGTGACTGGGGTAGGGCCTGAGGTGCCTGGGGCGAAGGTGATGCCCACCCTCTGGGTGAGCGGGCATGGGGCGAACGCTGAGGGGCTGCTGGGAGGGCAGTGCTGGTAGGGGAGGTGGCGGCTGTACCTGTAGAGGTGGGGGGCACAGATGGTGCTGCCACCACAAGGGAGCCCCCATCGGCGAACGAGTCCGTGTCGCTGCTTGGTGATCCGATGGCCGACGTGAAGCTCCCCTCGCCCTCCGTCCCACTGGTGCATTCAGAGTCCGTGGTGTGGCCCTCCATGGCCATGTGGGATGCAGCTCCCTCGTGCTCCGGTGCCACTGTACCTCCGCCTGTTGATGCTGATGTACAAAAGGACAGGGAGAGCAGAAAAAGGGGGGGAGACAGAAGAAAGAGAGTTTTAGTGCATGGATTACCGCTACCGTTGGCGGACAAGACAGACGCAGCAGCCCCCTGCATTATGCCGTACTCCTGCCCTCTGCACATGCAATTTCTGGGATATGGCCTACATGGCAATGGTGGACATCTGCGCACATGTATGCCACAGGGACAACTGTACCTCGACTTGGCACTCTGCTGAGGTGGGGTTGAGTGCCACATGTCCTACATTACGGACGGGCCTTGCCTACCTAACTCGCCCTGGCCTAGGGACACCCACAGCCCACCTCCCCCACCCAGACACCTCCACTGCACGCAAAGTCAGCAGAATGAGGTTGTACTCACCCCCTTGTGTCTGCTGTGATGCCCTCAAGCGCCCATCCAACTCCAGGTAGGCCACCGCCAGGATCCGGAACATCAGGGGGGTCATGGTGCGACGGGCACCCCTCCCACGTTGGGAGGCCATTCCCAGCTGAGCTTCCGCCGTCTTCTTGCTGCAGCGGCGAATGTCCTCCCATCTCTTACGGCAGTGGGTGTCCCGTCTCTGGTGAGCCCCCAGGGTCCGGACCTCCTTGGCGATGGCACGCCAAATGTCCCTCTTCTGGTGGGCGCTGACCTACATGACATGCACAAGGGAAGAAGAGAAGCCATTACCAACTGCACCGTAGATGTAAGTGTCCCCCCTCCCTACCCTTGTCAGGAGTGAACAGGTGTACAGGAACAGGAAGAGTTATCATTCTATGAATGTCCAGATGGTCTGTTTGGCAGACCAGTACATCTCGCAGGTAAATGCTATGTTCCCTGGCTCATTGCATGATGCCTACATCCTGCGGAATAGCAGCATCCCTGATATGATGGGTCAACTCCAGAGGCACCGTGTATGGCTATTGGGGGACTCTGGTTACCCCAACGTTTCCTGGCTATTGACCACAGTGAGGAATCCCAGGACCAGGGCAGAGGAACGGTACAATGAGGCCCATGGGTGGACTAGGAGGGTGGTCGAACGCACCTTCGGCCTCCTGAAGGCCAGGTTCAGGTGCCTCCATATGACAGGTGGATCCCTATTCTACTCACCGAAGAAGGTGTGCGACATCATCATCGCCTGTTCCATGCTCCATAATTTGGCTTTGCGACACCAGGTGCCTTTTCTGCAGGAGGATGATACAGATGACGGTGTTGTAGCAGCTGTGGAGTCTGTGGAGCCTATGGACAGTGATGAGGATGAAGCTGAGGAAGAAGACAACGACAACAGGGAGTCAGTCATACAGCAATATTTCCAGTGAGACACAGGTGAGAAAATTTTCATTTTTAGCATTAGCCTTAACTTTCACACGTCTACCTCTGTCCTGTTTCTCGATTTAAATCACTATTTGGTAACTGAGTTGTACCCTTCCATTACGGTTTCACAGGTGTGGTTACCTACGTGTCAACTGCTTGCATCCTTCAAGGGCTTGTGATGTGTGACATAGGTATGTTAGCCTTACAATGGTAAACCCATTATGACACTGTCATTGATAATACATATTTAGTAAATCACAGACTGACTCCAGATTGTTTTGTGCTTCAAGGGTGTTTATTTAAGTGCTCAGAATTGGAGGGGGTTGTAAAATTGTGATGGGTGATGGCGGAGGAATGTCCATGGCAGAGTCCAGTCTATTAGTCTCACAGGTGCACTGCCCATCTGGGCATAGGAAGTGGAGCTGGGGCAGTTTAAGTATGGACAGGGTAACAAAGTGGGACAGTGGGAGGACAATCAGGGTGGTCTCATTTCATGGCGGGTTCTTGCCATCTTGCTATGTCCTGTTCCTGGATCTCAGGGACCGCTTGCGTGGTGGTTGTCCGTTTGCAGGGGGTGGGGTGCTGGTGTGGTGGTCCTGTGGCGGGGCGTCCTGTCCACTAGCGCCGGCGGAGGTGGTGGGTGTAGGAAGTTGTCTCTGTATGTGCTATTTCAAAGTAAGGAATAGCATGCACAGAGTCCAAGGGTTCCCCTTAGAGGTAAAATAGTGGTAAAAATAGATAATACTAATGCTCTATTTTGTGGTAGTGTGGTCGAGCAGTAGGCTTATCCAAGGAGTAGTGTTAAGCATTTGTTGTACATACACATAGACAATAAATGAGGTACACACACTCAGAGACAAATCCAGCCAATAGGTTTTTGTATAGAAAAATATATTTTCTTAGTTTATTTTAAGAACCACAGGTTCAAATTTAACATGTAATATCTTGTTCGAAAGGTATTGTAGGTAAGTACTTTAGGAACTTCAAATCATAAAAATTGCATGTATACTTTTCAAGTTATTGACAAATAGCTGTTTTAAAAGTGGACACTTAGTGCAATTTTCACAGTTCCTGGGGGAGGTAAGTTTTTGTTAGTTTTACCAGGTAAGTAGGACACTTACAGGGTTCAGTTCTTGGTCCAAGGTAGCCCACCGTTGGGGGTTCAGAGCAACCCCAAAGTCACCACACCAGCAGCTCAGGGCCGGTCAGGTGCAGAGTTCAAAGTGGTGCCCAAAACACATAGGCTAGAATGGAGAGAAGGGGGTGCCCCGGTTCCGGTCTGCTTGCAGGTAAGTACCCGCGTCTTCGGAGGGCAGACCAGGGGGGTTTTGTAGGGCACCGGGGGGGACACAAGTCCACACAGAAATTTCACCCTCAGCGGCGCGGGGGCGGCCGGGTGCAGTGTAGAAACAAGCGTCGGGTTTTCAATGTTAGTCTATGAGAGATCTCGGGATCTCTTCAGCGCTGCAGGCAGGCAAGGGGGGGATTCCTCGGGGAAACCTCCACTTGGGCAAGGGAGAGGGACTCCTGGGGGTCACTTCTCCAGTGAAAGTCTGGTCCTTCAGGTCCTGGGGGCTGCGGGTGCAGGGTCTCTCCCAGGCGTCGGGACTTTGGATTCAAAGAGTCGCGGTCAGGGGAAGCCTCGGGATTCCCTCTGCAGGCGGCGCTGTGGGGGCTCAGGGGGGGGAACAGGTTTTGGTACTCACAGTATCAGAGTAGTCCTGGGGTCCCTCCTGAGGTGTTGGATCTCCACCAGCCGAGTCGGGGTCGCCGGGTGCAGTGTTGCAAGTCTCACGCTTCTTGCGGGGAGCTTGCAGGGTTCTTTAAAGCTGCTGGAAACAAAGTTGCAGCTTTTCTTGGAGCAGGTCCGCTGTCCTCGGGAGTTTCTTGTCTTTTCGAAGCAGGGGCAGTCCTCAGAGGATGTCGAGGTCGCTGGTCCCTTTGGAAGGCGTCGCTGGAGCAGGATCTTTGGAAGGCAGGAGACAGGCCGGTGAGTTTCTGGAGCCAAGGCAGTTGTCGTCTTCTGGTCTTCCGCTGCAGGGGTTTTCAGCTGGGCAGTCCTTCTTCTTGTAGTTGCAGGAATCTAACTTTCTAGGGTTCAGGGTAGCCCTTAAATACTAAATTTAAGGGCGTGTTTAGGTCTGGGGGGTTAGTAGCCAATGGCTACTAGCCCTGAGGGTGGGTACACCCTCTTTGTGCCTCCTCCCAAGGGGAGGGGGTCACAATCCTAACCCTATTGGGGGAATCCTCCATCTGCAAGATGGAGGATCTCTAAAAGTTAGAGTCACCTCAGCTCAGGACACCTTAGGGGCTGTCCTGACTGGCCAGTGACTCCTCCTTGTTTTTCTCATTATTTTCTCCGGCCTTGCCGCCAAAAGTGGGGCCTGGCCGGAGGGGGCGGGCAACTCCACTAGCTGGAGTGTCCTGCTGGGTTGGCACAAAGGAGGTGAGCCTTTGAGGCTCACCGCCAGGTGTGACAATTCCTGCCTGGGAGGGTTGTTAGCATCTCCACCCAGTGCAGGCTTTGTTACTGGCCTCAGAGTGACAAAGGCACTCTCCCCATGGGGCCAGCAACATGTCTCGGTTTGTGGCAGGCTGCTAAAACTAGTCAGCCTACACAGATAGTCGGTTAAGTTTCAGGGGGCACCTCTAAGGTGCCCTCTGTGGTGTATTTTACAATAAAATGTACACTGGCATCAGTGTGCATTTATTGTGCTGAGAAGTTTGATACCAAACTTCCCAGCTTTCAGTGTAGCCATTATGGTGCTGGGGAGTTCGTGTTTGACAGACTCCCAGACCATATACTCTTATGGCTACCCTGCACTTACAATGTCTAAGGTTTTGTTTAGACACTGTAGGGGTACCATGCTCATGCACTGGTACCCTCACCTATGGTATAGTGCACCCTGCCTTAGGGCTGTAAGGCCTGCTAGAGGGGTGTCTTACCTATACTGCATAGGCAGTGAGAGGCTGGCATGGCACCCTGAGGGGAGTGCCATGTCGACTTACTCGTTTTGTTCTCACTAGCACACACAAGCTGGCAAGCAGTGTGTCTGTGCTGAGTGAGAGGTCTCCAGGGTGGCATAAGACATGCTACAGCCCTTAGAGACCTTCCTTGGCATCAGGGCCCTTGGTACTAGAAGTACCAGTTACAAGGGACTTATCTGGATGCCAGGGTCTGCCAATTGTGGATACAAAAGTACAGGTTAGGGAAAGAACACTGGTGCTGGGGCCTGGTTAGCAGGCCTCAGCACACTTTCAATTGTAAACATAGCATCAGCAAAGGCAAAAAGTCAGGGGGCAACCATGCCAAGGAGGCATTTCCTTACACAACCCCCCCCCCAAACGAAAGAGGATGAGACTAACCTTTCCCAAGAGAGTCTTCATTTTCTAAGTGGAAGAACCTGGAAAGGCCATCTGCATTGGCATGGGCAGTCCCAGGTCTGTGTTCCACTATAAAGTCCATTCCCTGTAGGGAGATGGACCACCTCAACAGTTTAGGATTTTCACCTTTCATTTGCATCAGCCATTTGAGAGGTCTGTGGTCAGTTTGAACTAGGAAGTGAGTCCCAAAGAGGTATGGTCTCAGCTTCTTCAGGGACCAAACCACAGCAAAGGCCTCCCTCTCAATGGCACTCCAACGCTGCTCCCTGGGGAGTAACCTCCTGCTAATGAAAGCAACAGGCTGGTCAAGGCCATCATCATTTGTTTGGGACAAAACTGCCCCTATCCCATGTTCAGAGGCATCAGTCTGCACAATGAACTGCTTAGAATAATCTGGAGCTTTGAGAACTGGTGCTGAGCACATTGCCTGTTTCAGGGTGTCAAAGGCCTGTTGGCATTCCACAGTCCAGTTTACTTTCTTGGGCATTTTCTTGGAGGTGAGTTCAGTGAGGGCTGTCACAATGGATCCATATCCCTTCACAAACCTCCTGTAATACCCAGTCAAGCCAAGGAATGCCCTGACTTGAGTCTGGGTTTTTGGAGCTACCCAGTCCAGAATAGTCTGGATCTTGGGTTGGAGTGGCTGAACTTGGCCTCCACCTACAAGGTGTCCCAAGTAAACCACAGTTCCCTGCCCTATCTGGCATTTGGATGCCTTGATAGAGAGGCCTGCAGATTGCAGAGCCTTCAAAACCTTCCTCAGGTGGACCAGGTGATCCTGCCAGGTGGAGCTAAAGACAGCAATATCATCAAGATAAGCTGTGCTAAAGGACTCCAAGCCAGCAAGGACTTGATTCACCAACCTTTGGAAGGTGGCAGGGGCATTCTTTAAACCAAAGGGCATAACAGTAAACTGATAATGCCCATCAGGTGTGGAGAATGCTGTCTTTTCTTTTGCTCCAGGTGCCATTTTTATTTGCCAGTACCCTGCTGTCAAGTCAAAGGTACTTAGAAATTTGGCAGCACCTAATTTATCAATGAGCTCATCAGCTCTTGGAATTGGATGGGCATCTGTCTTGGTGACAGAATTGAGCCCTCTGTAGTCCACACAAAACCTCATCTCTTTCTTTCCATCTTTGGTGTGAGGTTTGGGGACTAAGACCACTGGGCTAGCCCAGGGGCTGTCAGAGCGCTCAATTACTCCCAATTCCAGCATCTTGTGGACTTCCATCTTGATGCTTTCTTTAACATGGTCAGATTGTCTAAAGATTTTGTTCTTGACAGGCATGCTGTCTCCTGTGTCCACATCATGGGTACACAGGTGTGTCTGACCAGGGGTTAAGGAGAAGAGTTCAGGAAACTGTTGTAGGACTCTCCTACAATCAGCTTGCTGTTGGCCAGAGAGGGTGTCTGAGTAGATCACTCCATCTACTGTACCATCTTTTGGGTCTGATGACAGAAGATCAGGGAGAGGTTCACTCTCTGCCTCCTGATCCTCATCTGTTACCATCAACAGATTGACATCAGCCCTGTCGTGGAAGAGCTTAAGGCGGTTTACATGGATCACCCTCTTGGGGCTCCTGCTTGTGCCCAGGTCCACCAAGTAGGTGACCTGACTCTTCCTCTCCAGTACTGGGTAAGGGCCACTCCATTTGTCCTGGAGTGCCCTGGGAGCCACAGGCTCCAGAACCCAGACTTTCTGTCCTGGTTGGAACTCAACCAGTGCAGCCTTTTGGTCATACCAAAACTTCTGGAGCTGTTGGCTGGCCTCAAGGTTTTTGGTTGCCTTTTCCATGTACTCTGCCATTCTAGAGCGAAGGCCAAGTACATAGTCCACTATGTCTTGTTTTGGCTCATGGAGAGGTCTCTCCCAGCCTTCTTTAACAAGAGCAAGTGGTCCCCTTACAGGATGACCAAACAGAAGTTCAAAGGGTGAGAATCCTACTCCCTTCTGTGGCACCTCTCTGTAAGCGAAAAGCAGACATGGCAAGAGGACATCCCATCTCCTTTTGAGCTTTTCTGGGAGCCCCATGATCATGCCTTTTAATGTCTTGTTGAATCTCTCAACCAAGCCATTAGTTTGTGGATGGTATGGTGTAGTGAATTTATAAGTCACTCCACACTCATTCCACATGTGCTTTAGGTATGCTGACATGAAGTTGGTACCTCTGTCAGACACCACCTCCTTAGGGAAACCCACTCTGGTAAAGATACCAATGAGGGCCTTGGCTACTGCAGGGGCAGTAGTCGACCTAAGGGGAATAGCTTCAGGATACCTGGTAGCATGATCCACTACTACCAGGATATACATATTTCCTGAGGCTGTGGGAGGTTCCAGTGGACCAACTATGTCCACACCCACTCTTTCAAAGGGAACCCCCACCACTGGAAGTGGAATGAGGGGGGCCTTTGGATGCCCACCTGTCTTACCACTGGCTTGACAGGTGGGGCAGGAGAGGCAAAACTCCTTAACCATGTTGGACATATTGGGCCAGTAGAAGTGGTTGACTAACCTCTCCCACGTCTTGGTTTGTCCCAAATGTCCAGCAAGGGGAATGTCATGGGCCAATGTTAGGATGAACTTCCTGAACAGCTGAGGCACTACCACTCTCCTAGTGGCACCAGGTTTGGGGTCTCTGGCCTCAGTGTACAGGAGTCCATCTTCCCAATAGACCCTATGCGTTCCATTTTTCTTGCCTTTGGACTCTTCAGCAGCTTGCTGCCTAAGGCCTTCAAGAGAGGGACAGGTTTCTTGTCCCTTACACAGCTCCTCCCTTGAGGGTCCCCCTGGGCCTAAGAGCTCAACCTGATAAGGTTCAAGCTCCAAAGGCTCCGTTCCCTCAGAGGGCAGAACTTCTTCCTGAGAAGAGAGGTTCCCTTTCTTTTGCTGTGTTGCAGTTGGTTTCCCAACTGACTTTCCTGTTCTCTTGGTAGGCTGGGCCATTCTTCCAGACTCCAGCTCTACTTGTTCACCCTGTGCCTTGCACTGTGCTCTTGTTTTCACACACACTAGTTCAGGGATACCCAGCATTGCTGCATGGGTTTTTAGTTCTACCTCAGCCCATGCTGAGGACTCCAGGTCATTTCCAAGCAGACAGTCCACTGGGATATTTGAGGAGACCACCACCTGTTTCAGGCCATTGACCCCTCCCCATTCTAAAGTAACCATTGCCATGGGATGTACTTTTCTCTGATTGTCAGCGTTGGTGACTGTGTAAGTTTTTCCAGTCAGGTATTGGCCAGGGGAAACCAGTTTCTCTGTCACCATGGTGACACTGGCACCTGTATCCCTCAGGCCCTCTATTCTAGTCCCATTAATTAAGAGTTGCTGTCTGTATTTTTGCATGTTAGGCGGCCAGACAGCTAGTGTGGCTAAATCCACCCCACCCTCAGAAACTAGAGTAGCTTCAGTGTGGACCCTGATTTGCTCTGGGCACACTGTTGATCCCACTTGGAGACTAGCCATACCAGTGTTACCTGGATGGGAGTTTGGAGTGGAACCTTTCTTGGGACAGGCCTTGTCTCCAGTTTGGTGTCCATGCTGTTTACAGCTATGACACCAGGCCTTTTTGGGATCAAAGTTTTTACCCTTGTACCCATTGTTTTGTGAAGAGGCTCTGGGCCCACCCTCCTGTGCAGGTTTTTGGGGGCCTGTAGAAGACTCTTTACTATTTTTAGTTTTGGTTGTCTCATCACCCTTCCCCTGGGGAGTCTTTGTGACCCCTTTCTTTTGGTCACCCCCTGTTGAAGTCTTGGACACCCTTGTCTTGACCCAATGGTCCGCCTTCTTTCCCAATTCTTGGGGAGAAATTGGTCCTAGGTCTACCAGATGCTGATGCAGTTTATCATTGAAACAATTACTTAACAGGTGTTCTTTTACAAATAAATTGTACAGCCCATCATAATTACTTACACCACTGCCTTGAATCCAACCATCTAGTGTTTTCACTGAGTAGTCAACAAAGTCAACCCAGGTCTGGCTCGAGGATTTTTGAGCCCCCCTGAACCTAATCCTGTACTCCTCAGTGGAGAATCCAAAGCCCTCAATCAGGGTACCCTTCATGAGGTCATAAGATTCTGCATCTTTTCCAGAGAGTGTGAGGAGTCTATCCCTACACTTTCCAGTGAACATTTCCCAAAGGAGAGCACCCCAGTGAGATCTGTTCACTTTTCTGGTTACACAAGCCCTCTCAAAAGCTGTGAACCATTTGGTGATGTCATCACCATCTTCATATTTAGTTACAATCCCTTTAGGGATTTTCAACATGTCAGGAGAATCTCTGACCCTATTTATGTTGCTGCCACCATTGATGGGTCCTAGGCCCATCTCTTGTCTTTCCCTCTCTATGGCTAGGATCTGTCTTTCCAAAGCCAATCTTTTGGCCATCCTGGCTAACTGGATGTCCTCTTCACTGGGGCTATCCTCAGTGATTTCAGAGGTGTTGGTCTCTCCTGTGAGGGAACCAGCATCTCTGACTATTATTTTAGGAGTCAGGGTTTGAGGGACCCTGTTCTCCCTAGATAGGACTGGTAGGGGGGAATTGTCCTCCAAGTCACTATCCTCTTCCTCTGAGTTGCCACCCTCAGAGGGGTTGGCCTTTTCAAACTCTGCCAAAAGCTCCTGGAGCTGTATTTTGGTAGGTTTGGGGCCCATTGTTATTTTCTTTATTTTACAGAGTGACCTTAGCTCCCTCATCTTAAGATGGAGGTAAGGTGTGGTGTCGAGTTCCACCACAGTCACATCTGTGCTAGACATTTTGCTTCTAAAAGTTGGAATACTTTTTAAGAATCTACAACTGGTTCTAGAATCTAATTCAAACTTTTACAACTTTTTAAACTCTAAAAGAAATGCTAAACAGGATCTAACACAAGGCCCTAGCAGGACTTTTAAGAATTTAGAAAACTTTTCAAATTGCAAAAATCAATTTCTAATGACAATTTTGGAATTTGTCGTGTGATCAGGTATTGGCTGAGTAGTCCAGCAAATGCAAAGTCTTGTACCCCACCGCTGATCCACCAATGTAGGAAGTTGTCTCTGTATGTGCTATTTCAAAGTAAGGAATAGCATGCACAGAGTCCAAGGGTTCCCCTTAGAGGTAAAATAGTGGTAAAAATAGATAATACTAATGCTCTATTTTGTGGTAGTGTGGTCGAGCAGTAGGCTTATCCAAGGAGTAGTGTTAAGCATTTGTTGTACATACACATAGACAATAAATGAGGTACACACACTCAGAGACAAATCCAGCCAATAGGTTTTTGTATAGAAAAATATCTTTTCTTAGTTTATTTTAAGAACCACAGGTTCAAATTTAACATGTAATATCTTGTTCGAAAGGTATTGTAGGTAAGTACTTTAGGAACTTCAAATCATAAAAATTGCATGTATACTTTTCAAGGTATTGACAAATAGCTGTTTTAAAAGTGGACACAGTGCAATTTTCACAGTTCCTGGGGGAGGTAAGTTTTTGTTAGTTTTACCAGGTAAGTAGGACACTTACAGGGTTCAGTTCTTGGTCCAAGGTAGCCCACCGTTGGGGGTTCAGAGCAACCCCAAAGTCACCACACCAGCAGCTCAGGGCCGGTCAGGTGCAGAGTTCAAAGTGGTGCCCAAAACACATAGGCTAGAATGGAGAGAAGGGGGTGCCCCGGTTCCGGTCTGCTTGCAGGTAAGTACCCGCGTCTTCGGAGGGCAGACCAGGGGGGTTTTGTAGGGCACCGGGGGGGACACAAGTCCACACAGAAATTTCACCCTCAGCGGCGCGGGGGCGGCCGGGTGCAGTGTAGAAACAAGCGTCGGGTTTTCAATGTTAGTCTATGAGAGATCTCGGGATCTCTTCAGCGCTGCAGGCAGGCAAGGGGGGGATTCCTCGGGGAAACCTCCACTTGGGCAAGGGAGAGGGACTCCTGGGGGTCACTTCTCCAGTGAAAGTCCGGTCCTTCAGGTCCTGGGGGCTGCGGGTGCAGGGTCTCTCCCAGGCGTCGGGACTTTGGATTCAAAGAGTCGCGGTCAGGGGAAGCCTCGGGATTCCCTCTGCAGGCGGCGCTGTGGGGGCTCAGGGGGGGGACAGGTTTTGGTACTCACAGTATCAGAGTAGTCCTGGGGTCCCTCCTGAGGTGTTGGATCTCCACCAGCCGAGTCGGGGTCGCCGGGTGCAGTGTTGCAAGTCTCACGCTTCTTGCGGGGAGCTTGCAGGGTTCTTTAAAGCTGCTGGAAACAAAGTTGCAGCTTTTCTTGGAGCAGGTCCGCTGTCCTCGGGAGTTTCTTGTCTTTTCGAAGCAGGGGCAGTCCTCAGAGGATGTCGAGGTCGCTGGTCCCTTTGGAAGGCGTCGCTGGAGCAGGATCTTTGGAAGGCAGGAGACAGGCCGGTGAGTTTCTGGAGCCAAGGCAGTTGTCGTCTTCTGGTCTTCCGCTGCAGGGGTTTTCAGCTGGGCAGTCCTTCTTCTTGTAGTTGCAGGAATCTAACTTTCTAGGGTTCAGGGTAGCCCTTAAATACTAAATTTAAGGGCGTGTTTAGGTCTGGGGGGTTAGTAGCCAATGGCTACTAGCCCTGAGGGTGGGTACACCCTCTTTGTGCCTCCTCCCAAGGGGAGGGGGTCACAATCCTAACCCTATTGGGGGAATCCTCCATCTGCAAGATGGAGGATCTCTAAAAGTTAGAGTCACCTCAGCTCAGGACACCTTAGGGGCTGTCCTGACTGGCCAGTGACTCCTCCTTGTTTTTCTCATTATTTTCTCCGGCCTTGCCGCCAAAAGTGGGGCCTGGCCGGAGGGGGCGGGCAACTCCACTAGCTGGAGTGTCCTGCTGGGTTGGCACAAAGGAGGTGAGCCTTTGAGGCTCACCGCCAGGTGTGACAATTCCTGCCTGGGAGGGTTGTTAGCATCTCCACCCAGTGCAGGCTTTGTTACTGGCCTCAGAGTGACAAAGGCACTCTCCCCATGGGGCCAGCAACATGTCTCGGTTTGTGGCAGGCTGCTAAAACTAGTCAGCCTACACAGATAGTCGGTTAAGTTTCAGGGGGCACCTCTAAGGTGCCCTCTGTGGTGTATTTTACAATAAAATGTACACTGGCATCAGTGTGCATTTATTGTGCTGAGAAGTTTGATACCAAACTTCCCAGCTTTCAGTGTAGCCATTATGGTGCTGGGGAGTTCGTGTTTGACAGACTCCCAGACCATATACTCTTATGGCTACCCTGCACTTACAATGTCTAAGGTTTTGTTTAGACACTGTAGGGGTACCATGCTCATGCACTGGTACCCTCACCTATGGTATAGTGCACCCTGCCTTAGGGCTGTAAGGCCTGCTAGAGGGGTGTCTTACCTATACTGCATAGGCAGTGAGAGGCTGGCATGGCACCCTGAGGGGAGTGCCATGTCGACTTACTCGTTTTGTTCTCACTAGCACACACAAGCTGGCAAGCAGTGTGTCTGTGCTGAGTGAGAGGTCTCCAGGGTGGCATAAGACATGCTGCAGCCCTTAGAGACCTTCCTTGGCATCAGGGCCCTTGGTACTAGAAGTACCAGTTACAAGGGACTTATCTGGATGCCAGGGTCTGCCAATTGTGGATACAAAAGTACAGGTTAGGGAAAGAACACTGGTGCTGGGGCCTGGTTAGCAGGCCTCAGCACACTTTCAATTGTAAACATAGCATCAGCAAAGGCAAAAAGTCAGGGGGCAACCATGCCAAGGAGGCATTTCCTTACAGTGGGCATTTCATCGTCCTGGCTAGTGTCAGGGGCCCCTTGGAGTGCCACGGTGTCCCTCAAGGTCTGCTGTATGTCCTTCAGCACCCCTACGATGGTGCCCAGGGCGGAGCTGATAGTCCTGAGCTCCTCCCTGAACCCCATATACAGTTCGTCCTGCAGGCGCAGGGTCTCCTGCAACTTGTCCAGGACCGTGGCCATCATCTCCTGGGAGTGGTGGTATGCTCCCATGATGGAGGATAGGGCCTCGTGGAGAGTGGGTTCCCTTGGCCTGTCCGCCCCCTGTCGCACAGCAGCTCTCCCAGTTCCCCTGTGTTCCTGTGCCTCCGTCCCCTGGACCGTGTACCCACTACCACTGCCCCCAGGTCCCTGTTGTTGTTGGGGTGGCGGGTTATCCTGGGTTCCCTGTACTGGTGGACACACCGCTGATTGACCTGTCCTGGGTAGGGAGGTTTGGGTCCGCTGGGTGGGTGCTGTGCTGGTGTTACCAGAGGGTGGAAGATCGGTGTTAGGCTGTGCCTGTGCAAGGGGAACCGACTGTCCCGAGGCCATGGGGGTATATGCAGTGGGCATGCTTTAGTGAGGGGTGTCCATGCTTAGTTGTGTCATGCAGGGCTTGGTGTTGGGATGGGTGGTTTGTGTTATGGGTAGATTAGTGAGGATTTGGAGTGATAGGGGAGGGTGTGAGGGTGGGGGTGTGTGATAGCATGCAGGTAGGGTGGGGATATGATAGTTATGATTTGACTTACCAGTGACCCATCCTCCACCGACTCCTCCGAGGCCCTCAGGATGCATGATGGTCAAGACTTGCTCCTCCCATGTTGTTAGTTCTGGGGGAGGAGGTGGGAGTCCGCCGCCAGTCCACTGTACCGCGATGTTGTGCCTGGAGACCGTTGAACGCACCTTCCCCCGTAGGTCGTTCCACCTCTTCCTGATGTCCTCCCTATTTCTTGGGTACTGTCCCACTGCGTTCACCCTGTCCACTATTCTGCGCCATAGCTCCATCTTCCTGGCTATTGATGTGTGCTGTACCTGTGAGCCAAATAGCTGTGGCTCTACCCGCACGATTTCCTCCACCATGACCCTGAGCTCCTCCTCGGAGAAGCGGGGGTGTCTTTGGCGTGCCATGGGGTGGTGTAGGTGATGTGTGGGGTGGTATATGTGGTGATGAGTGTGGTGAGTGTAGTGGTGTGTGGTGTTTTGTGCGTGGATGTTGTGTGGGTGATGGTGTAGTGTGCCTCTGTGTGATGGAGTTGTCTATTCTGTGCTCTCTCTCTGGCCTTCGTTCGTGATTTTTTTTGTCGTAGGGGTTTGTGGGTGATGTGGGTGTGTGTTTTATATTGTGTTGGGTGTGTGGGAGTGGTGTTTGTATGTGTATCAGGTGTGTGTATTTTGAATTGTCCAATGTGGCTGTGTTTTGGAGATGTGTGTGTATTTTGAGCGCAGCAGTGTGTACCGCCAATAGAATACCGTGGTTGAAAGACTGCTGCGTGGATTCGTGGGTCGTAATAGCATGGGCGTGTTTCTGTTGGCGTGGAGGTGGCACATTTGTTTCCGCCAGTTTATCACTGACCTTTGGTGTGGCGGTGTTGTGTGGGTGTCTAAATTTTGGCGGATTCCAAGATGTGTGTCATAATAGCTGTGGCGGAATACCGCCGCGGCGGCGGTGTATTGGGGGTCTTCTGCACGGCGGTAAGCGGCTTTTACCGCCAATGTTGTAATGACCCCCATAATCCTTTTCTCTGTCTATTTTCACGCTCACTAGCAGTAAGAGGCCCATGAGCGGTGTCTATTTGCATTGGTTCCCCTTCTATTGCTTCTCTTAATTCAGGTCGAGACTCTTCGGAACAATGGACGATTGTATGTGGGTTCCCTGCATGGGAAGATCCACAAGTTTATCTCTTTTCTAGATGGCGTTCCTGTAGACGATACTCTATGGAGAGCGCTAAATCCATCAGTCCTCGTAAATCTTCCACTCTACCTAAATGTACTAGTTCATCTTTTATTGCATCTCGAAGACCTCTATGAAACAGAGTCACAAGGGTACGTTCTACCCATGTCGTCTCTACTGCCAGTTGTCTAAAGCGAGTTATATATTGGAGAACATATTGGGTACCTTGCTGAATATCACATAAAGCTTCCTCAGCTGATGACTCCAATCCCGGGCGTTCAAACATTTGCTTAAATGCAGTGACGAAAGATGAATAGTCAGACAGCACAGGGTCATTGGAGGCTACTAACGGAATCGCCAGGCCAAGGCAGGACCAGACAGGGCTCTGATTAGATAACCCACTTTCATTTTATCTTGGGCAAATTGCATTGGTCGGAAGGCAAAATAGACTGTCAGAACATCAAGGAATTCTCGTAGCTTATTTGGATCTCCTGAAAAACGTGGCGTAATAGCAGAGACAGTGGGAACATCTGTGGTTCGGGACACCACGGCTTGTCATCATCATGTGAGCTTTATTTCGGCACAAAGTACCATAAAAGCAATACATATACAGACATAAAACCATGATTCACAATACAACATATAAAAATACAATTAAATTCTGTAGATAAAAATTCCACAATACCAAAGCCCAGAACATAAAAATCGCACACTAGATACTCTATCAAAAAAATACAAATGTCTTAATTGATCTTGAAATTTTGTGAACCTATATAATAAAATGATTAAACAAACTTGTATTCTGAGTAAAGCAAGTAACACATAAGACTTTACCAAATGGATTTAAATTCCTAAAACCTTAGTGTTCTCCACCCTGTGTTATAAGGCGCCTAATATAATACAAATGTATAAACAACAATCTGAAAATGAGCTATATTACATCAATTAAAAACACAGCCCGTGGGTACTAGTTCTACAAATCCTAAGAGCCAAATGGCGGTCCCTAATGCCCATGGTATTGCAGAGAGGTCTTATCCATCGGGGCCTTTGCTTTTTGTATGCAAGACAATGGAATAAGACATGACTAATTGATTCCCTAGTGTTACACTCCATAGGCAAGAGTCTGTTGAACTAGTAGCATGCTTCCACCTGGAAATAAGACCGCGTACTGGTAAGGATCCTAATCTAAATCTTATATAACGTGCACGTTCCACAGGATGTAAAATAATATTTAAAAAGTGCTCAAATTCATAATGACACTTAAATGATAAAAAACTGTCCGTCATACTACCCGACGGAACAGCTGCTAAAATTATTGTCATTTGTACACTCACCCAGTATGCATCCTTCAAGATCTGTGAGGCATTTTTTGGGAGATGCAAAGGATCCGCCCAATAGGATCCCAACCCAAGTTTAAGGAAACCGCTTTTTACATAATGACAACATGGAATTTTCCCAACCTGGGGATAACCATGTCCTATAAGGGTCTAAAGCTGCTGTGGACCAAATCTGGATCCAATATTGCATGGTCTCAAGGAAGCAATGTCTGCAATAGAGTAAAGGTTCAGATCCATTCAGATAGGCAAGTTAGGAGAACTCGAGGGAACCTTTAACAGGGCCGTAATAAAAAATATCTCTGCTGTTTCTATGTCATGGAGTTTGCCATAGCCCCATACAAGGCACCCGCTCTAGTCTGTATTTTATAAATATCTACTGCAGGTGTTATGGAAAAGGTGGGCGTTCTAGCAGCGAATCTCAAAATGCCCCCTGTCTTTTGTTTAAGGGACATAGTGCACTCTGTCAGATGAGCTGACCATTTATGGGAGTTTTCTAATCTAACTCCCAGATAGTCAAAATCGATAACAAGTTCAAGGGCCTTACCTTCCAACACTATCATTTTCTTTGCTCTACATTTTGGATCACCAAATACCATACATTTGGTTTTGGTGCTATTTATTTGTAGGCCATAGTCCCACAAAACCCTGAGAATTTCTCCAAAAGCCTAGATAATCAAGAGGAAGTTTGGGATAGGAGCAGGGTATCATCAGCAAACAACATACACGGTGTCATGATCCCACCCAATTTCGGAGCGTCATTTAAGCTATCAAATAAATACGGAATGCAAGCATTTATAAAAAGTAAGAAAAGAGTGAGAGCCAGAACACAACCCTGCCTAACACCTTTCTGTATGGGACACTCGTCAGATAATTCTCTGTCCTTCCCCCACATTACTCTAGCGAAACTCTCTGAGTACAGTTCCCTGATCAAGTTTAACAAAGGGCCCGGGACTCCAACTTTTGCCAAGGTCTCCCATAACTTGGAACGGGGGACCAAATCAAAAGCAGATCTAAGATCTACAAAGGGGACAAACAACCTACCACCGTCCAGGTCCACCACCTTCCATTTAACTGCAAGAAAGCGGAAGACCTGATGCCCATGGCCATCTTCTGCCTGAAGCCTGCCTGCAAGTGGCTTAGGGCCCCATTTTCTTCTATCCAGGCTCTGAGCCTGCCCAGAACCTGAACAGAAAAAAACTTCTGAAGATTATCTAAAAGGCTGATCGGTCTATAATTACCCGGAGCCGATTTGTCCCCCTTTTTATAGATAGGGACAATTATTGCACCATTCCAGGAGTGGGGAATGATATTACTCTCCAAAATAGCGTTTGAGACTTGATTAATGTAAGGGCCCCATACTTTCAAATCAGACTTATACAGGTCTGATGGAATCCCGTCTAAACCAGTAGCCTTCCCTGATTTTTGGGCCATGATGGCTACCTCTGTTTCTTTTCTAGTGAACGGTATGATAACACCTGCCCCATCGATCTTATCCATAAGTACCGTCTCTATATCCACTGGAGAAGCTAAATCCTGGTTGTAGAGTTTAGTAAAGTATGAAATCCATGTTTTTGGAGGGATATGACAGTCAGGCCTAGAGCTCAGATTTCGTCCTTCTTGGGAAACCAAAGACCAAAATCGCTTTACATTAGAATCCTTGGCTGCTACCAGCAGATCTTGCCATATATCCTCTGTCCACTGTGCCTTACTAGACTTAATTACAGCAGCATAGTCGCTCCTTGCCATCATTATGGCTGGTCTATCCTGTTGTCTGACCGCTTCCAAAAGGCCACACTTGGCCCTCCAACAGGCGTTATTAAACCATGAATTTTGTTTGTGCATGCTAGGCCTCCCGCTTCCCCTGTTCTCCCTAATAAAAAGTGCCTTCAGGGAAGCAAAGAGCTCAACATGTTTGGGCTTGATCTGGTCAGGAAAATGAGGATTGGATGCAAGGTCAACTGTGTAACTAGAAACTAAGTCAGACATTCGAACTACTAGAGCACCTTTATTCGTGAAAGCTTCTCATTTTAATACATGCTGATTGCTTGCCACCTCGAAGGGGGGCGTAACTCCCTGGTCTTGTTGGTTCATCCCAGGAACAGAAAACCACCTATCCCACTCTAGCATAAGGGGAAAATGGTCACTGTAACATTGATCACCCACTTTAAGGTCCTTAATTTTATGCCAAAGCCTAACATCAATAAGCAGATAGTCAATCAAGCTACTGTAGGACCCTCTGGAAAAGGTGGGACGCGCTGGGATGTCTGAGGGGAAGCGCCCATTTCCTGCCAGTAGTCCATATGACAGCATTAAGTCAATAACCTGCAACATCCTTGAGCTATACTTAGGCTGATTCCTCAACATGGAAAAGGATGGAATTCCCCATGTTGCATCCTCTTCCAAGGCTTGTTGTAAAGCCGCATTTTCATTTCGTAGTTGTTTCAGTTCCAGGGCTTGCTGTTGAATGGTTAAGAGTAGCGACTGGTTGGGTTCTGCAGTAGCCGTTGAGGTATTCTCCATACTGCTCAATGAAGTCTTGTTCGTTTGACGCTGCAATCTGTCATGGGCTACTCGTCTTTTACGACTCTGGCCAACTGGAACTGCAGAGCGGTCTTGATCCTTGTAGGTTCTGACTTGACCAAGGTAAGGACGGCCCTTTCTGGTAGCCATGGTGCTGCTGACGATGGAACGCCAAAGGCAGTCTGTGCCCTCCAGAAGGAGTCCCAGAGGAAAAAAACCCAAAGGGAAAAACCTCTATATCAGGAACTCCCTAGAACAAAAATAAGCAAAAAGGTGCGTCTTCCAACAAGAAAACAATACTGGAAGAAACTGGAACAAGCGAGGAAAAAACTGAAGAAAACAACCAGAGTGAAGATCACCACCAAAGGAAGTGTTGCAGCGTAAGGAGAACAAGAGTCACACTCCTTATATACCCTAAAACAGGAAATGACCAACAGGAAGAAGAAAGACACCATATTGGATTGGGAAAGACTCATAGGAGAATATAGAGAAAGGTGCCATTTTGAAAAAGGGTCCTAAAGCATGCAGGGAAAAAGAAAGGCATGCTGGAATAAAGAAGAACATGGCTGCTAAGTGTAAAGACAAGGAAAGAAAGAAGAAAAGAGAAAAAGAAGAAAATAAGAAAGGAACAGGTTGCACCAGGTAAGTGAGGGATCGGAGGGAGGGTCCATGCCTAATGTCGAGGGCGCACCACGCCCAGAACTCGCCGAGACCCCATGCCCACTTTGGGTCCTCGTACGAGGAAATACAAAAAAGAAGGCTCAGCTCGCACCGCAGAACATTAACTTCTTTACTCGTTCCATGATCCATTGAAGTTGACAACTCTTTGAAATGAGCATGTGAATTCTAAATTGCTGTAGCACTTGTTTAAGTAACCGCTAGTTTGCGGGCTTCCGTGGACAGCAACCTTTATTTAATCTTCTTGTTACATGTTTTTTTCAATGAATTGATCACACACAAGTTCATTGTTAAATTCCTAGTAGTTACATGTGGTTGCCAATTTTTTCTTAAGGCAGAGGCAAAATCATCAGTTGATGCTCCCTGTTGTTGACTTCATCATAAGAATTGATGTCTTTCTAGAACCACATTTCTGGACAGGAGGGAATCTCTTATCAAGTATTTTAGTGACTGAGGCGTACTCGTCAACTATTTCTACTGGTGTAATTTCTTCAGATGCAAAAAGAACAGATAGATGATGGACGGAATGCTGAAGAATGCAAACATTCACCCCCAGTCACAAAGATCTGGGTTTAATCCATCGTTTTTTTGCTCACCACGCCACCCCAGTTTGGACCCAGGCATATGCAAATCAGTCTTGACCCTGTTCCTCATGGGAACAGTCCAACTCGAACTGCCAAGCTAGGTCCTCCCTGGACCGGAAACAAGCATCCTAGGAGCAGTTTCAGGGTATCACCCTTCATCAGCTAGGCTAGCTTGAATCCGGTGGTGCAGTGAGCACAGGGCCCACATCTGGGCATACCCTTACCACTTGGGGCAACAAATGCAAAAAGAACAGAAGATGGAGGGAATGCTGAACAATGCAAACATTCACCCCCAGTCGAAAGATCTGGGTTTAATCCATCATTTTTTTGCTCACCACGCCACCCCAGTTTGGACCCAGCCATATGCAAATCAGTCTTGACCCTGTTCCTCATGGGAACAGTCCAACCTGAACAATGCAAACATTCACCCCCAGTTGAAAGATCTGGGTTTAATCCATCAAAACCGGTCCCAGGATGCTTGTTTCCAGTCCAAGGAAGACCGGCCTGGCAGTTCGGGCTGTGTTGTTGCCATGGGGAACAGGATCAAGACTGATTTGTATATGGCGGGGTCCAAACTGGAATGACAGGGGTAACAAAAAAACGATGGATTTAGGCCCAAATCTCTGTACTAGGGGTGAATGTTTGACATTGTTCAGCATTACGTCCATCACTTTTCTTTTTGCATTTCTCCAGATGCTGCCTCCTGATCCAACTCTGTCCTTGCCACAGGTCAGGTAATGTACAGGCAGTGCACTTGGGACCTAGCTTATGTATTAATAACACTCTTATTTCTTTTTATTGGTTAAAATATCCCAATAAATGTCACTAAAGAATGCCTTAAATGCCTGTTCCCACAGTGGCCAGTTAAAGGGAGGTGTCCCAAATATAGCTAAGAAAAGAGAAGAAGAACTGATGCCATCCATGATGTGCACATTGATCACTAATATAATGCCAGGTACTATTTGCAAAACATTACTTAGTGGTTGGGACTAAAAAATGCAAACTCATGGTATGACAAGGATAAATGGAAAATTCATTTAGTGTCTGAAGGATTTAAATATATCCCAAAGGAAAATGGCAAATGCAGAACAAGTTTTCTTGATAAATGAATGACCCTAATTCAAGATGGTCAATTTGATGTGCAGAATTTGCTTGTGATAAACTGGCCAAGTCCAAATGTATCCACAGTTGTGCTGAATTCAAGATGACTTACGGAAAGCGCAAGGTTACACACGCATATCAGGAGAAGTCAACAAGCACAGGGTAGTGAAGCTCACATACACCCAAAACTTATGGCGGTGATTTGGAAAAATGTTGATTCTGCTGCCAAACCGACCTTCCACCGAGAACAGCACTCCAAGTTGCCAGAGTCTGTCAGCAGGACAACAGGAGCAAGAGAATGTTCCAGAATGACATCGAAGGATAACTTGGGTAAGATATGGATGAGAGCAGGAAGCTGGTGGTTCACACAGATTGCACAGGTCTGGGACCTTCTTGTGGCTACTAAAAAGAAGATGCAACTCTGGAAATTTTCAGGCGAGTGATGTGCTTATTCTTCAGGAAACAAGTCCATAAGTGACCCCCAGCACATCGCACTGTTGTATAGCTATCTTAGCCATAGTTTTATTCATGTTATTTTAGCTAACTAGGCCTGCCGCTGTGCACCTTAGCCCAGTCATATTTTATTTAGCAAGCCACATTTGCAGTGATTGTTTTATTTTCCTCTATCTAGTTGTTCTTCGCCTAGGACAGCACAACATTCTTAGCAAGAAATGTATTTCACTCTGTGCTTTCCTCAAGGCTGCAGTAAGATAGGATTGCCAGGAAACATGGTACGCTTTGTCTCCAATATTCACAGAAACATACACACTCTTACGTGGGGATCTTTCTTAGGACATCAGCTGTTTTATTATAAAAACACTTCCTTGTCCTATACACATTAGAGGGAGATTACAGCCAGATGACCATGACTGCATGCTGACCACTGATTGCTTCGCTACAGCTGTTAGCTTAGACTGCCGAATCCCTGACCCATATGAGAAGGGTGTCTTCTTAGACTACAGGCCTCCTTGTTGAGGTCTGAGTGAGGATGTCTTCCCAGGGGGAAACCTGATGGGCGAGTTAAAGCTTCACACGCTGTGCTCTAACATAGCGTAGGTAGGAGATAGATATATCTATTTCTATGTAACCCTTAGTTACAGTATGGTAAGACTATTTTTGTGCTTTACTCTCCTTGTTACAATTTTACTTTTATTATGCCTTATCATCGTAGTTATTGCTATAATTGCCTGATTATCCAAGATGCAGTTACTTCAAAAAAACCTTACTGAACTAGAGGCTATCTCTGTTGTCTTTGCATGTGTGAGACCCATGTTACTGAGAGAAAAGGATGAGATCTGACCGACCACGATTCTCCTGAGAAGTCATGTGTGTCATGAGCCCAGCTGCCATAATCGTTGCTGCTTTAGGGCGGAGACGAGGACCTGCTAGTTAGCCGGAAAACCCGGATTAGGCCGACAGTGTGGGAGTAGACTCAATTCCCCACAATTCAGGTGATTTTGCCACCCAAATCCAGTGGCCTCATTAGGATAATGAGAACCTAAGTGAAAGCACATCAACTGTTGGCCCCTGGTCCCTCCAGATTCCATGTATCTGGCTTGCTCCTAGCACAGACATCCTCCAACTCCTAAACCAAACACCTAAAAACAAAGCATCCTCACCCTGGAGGCTGCAGTATGGCGCTGGTTGATGAAGTGGCTACCGGCACCACTTCCTCTGCCTCCTCCTACTTTGCCAGATGTGGCGAAGGCTGCATTAATATATGGTATTATTCCCTGCCAAAATCATACTTTTAGCCTACCCTACCTGCACAAAATCGACATTAGTGCAAGCAATAGTTTTCTAAACTGGAAGAAGGAAATGCTCTGTTCACAGCACTAGAGCACCACTGAAATGCACTCATATTACAGAACATCTCATGAAGAATTTCAACCAAATCACCCAACTCTGAAAAGAACAACATTGGCTCTAACTCCGTTTCTGCATCATCCTCAAGACCAGCTACATCACTTAAAAGACAGAAATGGTAAGGTAGCATAGCTGGCTGTGAATGTAACCATCTCAAGTAGACAGAACCAAGCCAGGAGCCTATACATTACCAGACATGAGATGAAAAAAGACCAGAAGGCAGGTCTGTTCCATCTATGCCCCCAGGACTTTGACCCAAATATACCCTTGTAATTCAGAAATGATGGCTACAGATGCGTTTTCCTTGGAAGTACCTGCTACTGGGATTCCTGGCAACTGCCCAACTGTGTACAAGGAAAGAAATGGAGTGAAATAATATCTTATTTGATTCCTGGCAACCTCAAAAATAATAGAAGGAATAAACTATTTAGAAAAGGGACATAGAAGTTGACTGTTTCTTAGCTCCTCTGATCTGCTGTCTGTGTGGTGACACTCTCAGAATTAACTCATGTGATGGCCAAATCTGTGAGGCACATCAAGGAACAATGCCAATACCTGGAGATGCCTTGGTGGCAGGAATATCCTGCGCTTAGTGGAATTTCCTTAGATGACAAGAACATAATCTACAAGATGGCACAAACGAGATTGGATGTGGGGCTCTGAGGACAGTATGCCACCTCCAACGCTCACATATCCGCTCTGGACAGTCAAAGCTGCACAGATGGGAACCACTGTCCTTCCATGATCGGAGGTTATGGAGCAAAAATGTAACTTCATGCTCCTCCAATGGTGGCAGACTGTTCCCTACTGTCTATCAACCGCATTCATTGATTTAATACTGTGAGTACTGAGGATATGGAACACAAAGTAACAGGAAGAGTAGAGGAGCTCCTGGTACACCCGTGAAGGATGCCGACTGCTGTTAGTGGGGTAAGGTGAACCCCACGCATGCAGGGAGAGGGCTTACAATGTAACCTTCTGGTCCATGCTGCCTGTGGTGTGGTGTGATGATCCAAACATTCTTCCATTTCCAGGCGGTCTTTCTGGCTCCGCAGCCTGAACTACTGGTGTGCCTCAGACTGGGTTCCCCAAGCCAGAGCCTGAGATGCAGACCTGCCTACTAAATTGAAAATTAAACAGTGTGAGAAGGGGATGGGGCCTTGGAGTGGGTGGTGCCTCGTGCTGAGAAGCACATTAAGAGGCACTTGTTTCCCCACCCTGCCCCAAACCCTCTCCTCAGAAAAAAACAAAAAACATAAGATTGCTGAGGCTGTTGCTGACGTCCTGGGGTGTTTTCACATCCATTAATGCACGTCAAAAGTTCAAAGCCTCTGAAAACTAGCTGAAAACCATTGTTACAGTGGTATTCAGCTGGTTTTGTCTGCTATTTGTGATATCGGCTTCTCACTGGGTGACCATGTGAAGGGAGGCGATATCGTGTGTCACACAGTGGCATCAAATTAGTTGGCACGTCTGGAGATGCAAGTACACAGAGGAGCAGTAACTTGGTGATAGATGGGGGAGGAGCCAAGATGGCGACCGGGAAGGACGCTTGATTAAGCGCTCCTCTCGGGCTCGCCACGGGAAAAATTTGCGGGCGCTCCTGGGGCGCCGCTGCCACATCCCTGCGGCGGGATCCGCTTCTGCGGCCGCTCTCCGCTTGCTGACGGCTCCAGGTGCGCTCGGGCGGCCGGGCGGAGGTGCTGCTGCGGAGTGGATCGGAGCAGAGAGCTGCGGCCGCCATCTTGTCGACCGCTCCGGGCTGGTCGTGGCCCCGGTATTTGGAGGAGAGGTGGGTGCGCGGAGCCGGGAGCGACCCACCTCGCGAGGGCGTTAAGCCCATATTTTCTCTCGGTTCCGCCCTGAGCGCCCCCCCCCTCCTCGCCAGGATATCGGGCATCGGGGCTCTCCCCCCTCCCCTCCGTCGGGCGTGGGGAGCTCCGAGGAACAGCGGCGAGCCGTGGCTGGGGGCGAGCGGAGAGAGGCACCTCCCCCCGCAAAAGGCCTTATGGGAGTACAGCAACGGGACAGGGGCAATTCGCTTCATGAGCGGGTCGGGACCCGCTCCCTGGACCCCCCCGGATGCTCCACAGGGCTGTGAGGCCTGCCGGGCGGCTGGGAGCTCGGCCACAGCAGTCGCGCCCTCTCTAGGAGGCCGCTGGCGTTGTCTTCCCCTGAGGTGGGGTATACCAGATTGGAGGTCCTGACGGTGAGACGGGTGCACGGCGAGGGAAACGGGGAGTCATTGCCTTTGCCTTTCACCGGCTACCCCCTCCTGCCCACAAGGGGGGATGAAGCTTGGGTGATGAATCCTTACGCGGGCCACGGGGGGTGCCTCCTTTGTCTCGTGCTTGATTGCGCGCTGCGCCCGCCCCGGGAGTCGGCTTTGAGCCTGCAGCTGGATATCGAGGCCACCACAGACGTGATCCGTGCAGGGTCAGTCAGGATCAAGCTAAGCCATATCCTCTGATTATTGGTGCTGACCTGCGCCACAGGGTGGAACAGCGCTTAAAGAACTGTGCGGGCCCGTAATACACTAAGCCCGGGAACGCCACCCCCCTACTCCACACCGAAGAGGGCCTAGTGCCTGGAGCTGGCTGCCGATCGGGGGCTCGTGGCACGCGTGTGGAACTAGCGACGGGTGGTACTGGATCGCCTGAATAAGTTTTCGTTTAGAGGACCACCAGCAGGGCCAAAGCCTCAAACACTGAAGTCTGCACTGGCGTGGCCCCGCGGGGAATTGTATGCCCTCCTCGCTTGCAGGGCCCAGAAAACGCAGGCGAGCGCGTGATTTTAGGAGGAATCAGGCCGCAACAGATAAGCCAAAATGGCTGGAAGGCCCAAATCAGTTAAAAACCAGGATCGGAGCACACAAGGCCAGGCATCCGGAGATCAGCAACATACGCCCTCTCTGCAGTCGTTGGAGTCCACGCTCATGTCCCATTCCTCACAATTCGAGAAAGTTCTGCAAGCAATCATGGACACTAAAACCTCACTGGAAACCAGGATAGACACAGTATCGCAAGATCTGAACATCCTTAGAGTAGACCATGGCAAACTATCTGATAAAATGAAGACAACGGAGGCGGCGCTAAGTGAACTGGCCCCCACGGTAGCGGATAATCAAAAACAAATCCTCCGCCTAGACGCAGAAGTTAAGTCACTGCTGAGAAGAGCAGAGGAGGCGGAGGGCAGATCCCGCCGCAACAACATACGGTTTCTCGGTTTTCCTGAAAAATCTCTGGATCAAAGCTCAGAGCTCCTGTTGGAACACTGGTTAATTAAAGAGGTCTTGAATGGAACTCCATCCAAATTCTTTTCAGTGGAAAGAGCATACAGAATCCCCGGACGCCTCCCAGCACCAGGCCAACCTCCGAGACCACTGATAGCTAGGTTCCTAAACTTCAGAGACCGGGATACCATACTCCAACAGTTCTGCAACAAAGGTCCATACAGGTATGAGGATTCGACTGTTCATGCATATCCAGACTTCACTCAGGATGTGCAAAGGCAACGCAACTCATTCTCCCAAGTCAAACAACGCCTCCGGGAGTATGACATAAAATACGCATTAATGTTCCCCGCTAAACTTCGTGTAATAACAGATGAACGCATCCACGTGTTCACCTCTCCGGAAGATGCCTGGACGTGGATGCATGCCAAGGGCTTCGCCCAACCACGCGAGGCACCCGGTGCTGTCGAGAACTGGTCAACGATGAAACCTAGGAAACGATCTAAGAGGCACGCCAGGGGTCAACCCACGGAGGAACAGGCTGCAGAGGAGAGAGCCAGGGCCCTTAAAGAAACTCCCCTACTAACTCAAAACTCCTTTGAGACGCTTAGGTCCCATCCAGTGGAGGGCTCGGACTCGGACTCGATTAGCTCGGACTCTACATTAACGGAGGCATTGAGAGGCCCGGAGTTCACCCCCAGGTCCGCGGACGCACTCTGAACAAAAACCACTGAACTATCCCCCCAGGGGGGACCAACCGCCACAGCCGGAGTACAGAACTGAACTTTGCCCCTTCCTCCTGAAATAGGAGATCACATCACCTGAACTTCTGTATCCTTATGCGTTTGCTCCTGGAGATAACTCCTTTATTCATATTGTGCGCAGCTGGCGGCGCGGGGCGGAGGGGGGGTGGGCGGGGGGCCGTGCCCTGGGAGCGCCCCAGGCTAATTGCGGACCGTGTCTGCAGAAGGATGCGAGCCCCTAAAATGAGCCGCATCTGGATAGTATTATTGCTCCCCGCAGATATCCATATGGATACGCCTTAGCCCGCACCCACTATGGGTGTGTAGCCTGTTGCAAGTTCAAAGTTGGGGTTGGGATCCAGTTGGGGAGGGAAAGAGGGTAATTATTAGTTTGTGCACTACCGGTCTGCTCGCAACACTGGACGAATGCCCGGCGGTGCGGGGCCCGCCCGCGGGGGCGACAGGGGCGGTGGAAACCCAAAGGGGCTTCCCGGGCTCCGGGGAGCAAGACATATATTCACAAATTGAATATGGCCCAATCCACAACCCATAGCACATACAAATATGACATAATCACCTGGAACGTCAGGGGACTGGGGACTCCGGGCAAGAGGGCCAGGGTGCACACACGACTCAAACGCCATGGTACACATATTGCAATCCTACAAGAGACTCACTTGCGGGACCCAGACCTGCAGGATCTACGCAGTAAATGGGGAGGTCAGATTGTGGGCACATCCTATTCATCCTTCGCGAGGGGGGTACTCATATGGATAGCAGGAAGTGTCCCCTTCACTCAAACATCGCACAAGATAGACCACGAGGGCAGGTATGTGGTGGTGGAGGGTAAGCTGGACGGCAAACAATTGTCAATTATAGGGGTATACGCTCCCAACAGGGCACTGCCTGATTTCCTGAGTACACTCACTCTAGCGTTATTAACGAACCCCGAAGCACCCGCCATATGGGGAGGAGACTTTAATTGCACGCCAGATCCAGCATTAGACAGGTCAAATCCCCCCAAACATTCAATAGTCATTAGACACCTCAACCGCCCATTATCGACATGGGCTAGTAACATGAGCCTTCATGACATATGGCGCATGAAACACCCACGACACAGGGAGTATTCATTTTACTCAGCACCACATAAGGTACACACTAGGATAGACTTGATGTGGGGCACTCAGGAGATCTGCACAGGGATCAGCGGAACAGAATATCTAGCCAAGACACTATCAGATCACTCACCGCTTAATATAGCCTTGGACTGGGGCAGGAAGCGCCAGGCTATTCCAACATGGAGGCTACAAGCGGAAGCATTACATGACCCTGCATTCACAGACTCACTGAGAACAGCGCTAAAACAGTACTGGGAACTAAACACCGGCACCACAAAATCAAGAGCAATGGAGTGGGACGCACACAAAGTGGTGATCCGCGGACATTATATGTCCACTACATGGGGGGTGAGGCGCACACTCCATGCAGAGGTTAGCAAGCTGGAGAAGAAACTAAGAGTACTAGAAAACGCGGTTGCTCGCAATGAAACGCCATATACGGCTCTGAAGGAAACGCGCGCGGAACATGCAAAGGCTGATGCCACATTGCGCCTCCACGACCACAGACACCATGTGGCTAGGCTACAGTCGGAATGCGATAGATCTGGTAGGCTGCTTGCGTGGCTGCTGCGGGAGGACCGGCGGTGCCCTCCAATAGGGGCAATAGGGACAGGCGCAGGCGTAATAGCTACTACGCAGGTCAATATAAATGAGGCGTTTAGGGAATATTACACACAATTATACACCAAAAGCACATCAAGCACCATCCAACAGCTAGTGTCCTTTCTAGCAGACTCTCCTCTGCCCCAACTAATGCACGCTGACAGAGAGACACTAGAAGCCCCCATCACGTTAGGGGAACTTAATAAGGCCCTCGAACAACTACCTAGGAATAAAGCCCCAGGCACAGACGGCCTGCCATCAGAATACTACTCCACTTTTGCGACACACCTTAACACACATCTCCTAAAAACGTTCGAAGAAGCAGGGATCAACGGTATCCTGCCCCCTTCAATGAGAGAGGCAATGATAGTGGTCCTTCCAAAGCAGGGGCGTGACCCCACTGACGTCAGGTTTTACAGACCTCTCTCACTATTGAACCTAGACTGTAAGTTACTTGGCAAAATCCTGGCTAATAGACTAGCTCCCTACATGCATATCCTGGTACATGATGACCAGAATGGATTCATCCCGAAACGTAACACCTTCCTAAATATTCGGAGGCTGCTCAGTGTGATGGGAGATACCTCGCCGACTGCACTCGAGGAAGTGGTGATATCGCTTGACATAGAAAAAGCGTTTGATACATTAGAATGGGACTTCCTGTTTGCCACCATGCAGTTATTGGGTATAGGTCCAAAATTCATAAACTGGGTACGTATTCTGTACACTGCCCCACAGGCTAGGGTGAAGACAGGAGGAGTAATATCAGAAACCTTTCCGATTGGCAGGGGAACAAGACAGGGCTGCCCCCTCTCCCCCCTCCTGTTCGCTTTAGCGATGGAACCACTAGCTGTACGCGTCCGGGCCAAAAAAGAAGAATGGGAGGTGTCAAGGAACGGCACTCTCCACTCCATATCATTATACGCAGATGATGCCTTGATATACATACGCAGAGTAGAGGACTCGCTGGCCCCAGTGATGTCGCTACTATCCGAGTTCTGAAGGGTATCTGGCCTAATAGTTAACTGGGGGAAATCCTGTATATTCCCACTAACCAGCTGGCCCCCTGCGAGGCAAGAGAGCGCCCCATCAGGCCACCTAAAATGGTGCTTCGACACATTTAAATACCTAGGGATTAACGTCTACCACAAGGCGGAAGATCTAAGGGATGGAAATCTGGGGAAAGCGGTTTCCTCTGTTAAGAGCTCAATACGCTTCTGGAATAAATTACCACTCTCACCACTGGGTAAAGTAGCTATAGCAAACATGCTGATATTACCTAGACTGTTGTATTATTTTGCGGCCCTGCCAATCAATATCCCCAAAAGCTTTTTCGTCGGCTTGAACTCCATCCTGCTACAGCTGGTGTGGGGTGAGGGCAGAAGGCGGATTGCACTCACCACGCTGCATCATCCGGTAGCAATGGGTGGACTGGGCGCCCCAAACTTTGAGCTCTATTCTGCGGCCGCACAGCTGCAGTGGATCTTAAATTGGCTCCACAGACCCAGCTCGGCAGAAACCATATGGCTGCAATCCCGACTCCAGGGCGCTCCCGTACTAGTGTGGTTGCTGGACAAGCAGACTAAAAGCACATACACAAATCCATTGATGATAGTGGCACACACATATTGGAAGAAGTATATCCAAAAGGGAATTAAAAAACTACCCTACTCACCACTCCTCCCACTGGATCGGCTCCCCGGGTAATTGTAATTGTAATTGTAACCGTATTTATATAGCGCTTACTACCCCTGACGAGGCGTCGAAGCGCTTTTCGATGAGTAGCACGCTACTCCGGTACCCAACAAGAATTAGTGATGAATTAGTATAATTTAATAAGGAGTACAGTTTTAGTATTATTATGAGTTAATTTGAGTTGCAGATATGAGAGTTTGTTAGTTAGATTGACTGGAGTAATGGAGGGGTGGAGGAGGAAAGAAATCCAGAAGTGTTAATTGGGAGTTTATCCTTCATTTACTCAATCCAAAGGCTTGAGATGAATAATAGGGGAGCGGAGGGGAAAGAGGATGTGGATGGGTTAGGGAGAGCATAGAAGTAGGGTGAGAAGAATGCAGGAGAATTTAGTAGGGTTGTGTGGGAGGTCACAGAGGTAGAGTGAGGTTTGGTGAGTTAGATGTGGAGGTGGAGGGGAAGAGCTTAGGCAGAGATATTTAGGAGATGAAAGTGGTCGAAGGGATTTGGGATGAGTCCGAGTGAGAATGGAGGATAGTTCGATAGAGACATGACATAAGAGTGATGGGTAGATAAGTGTGATAAAAAGAGAGCAGAAATTCATAGATATCAGGAGCCATGCAATGATCCACAAACATGCCAGGCACAGAAACAACATATACACATGCATACACATATATATATATATTTATACACACACACACATGAATAAAACACACATATGCACATACAATACATAATTAGAATCAGTGGTAAAAAATACTTAGTCAGACAGGTTTAAAAGAGTGTGTGTGTATTTTATTGTTATTGGTTTAGTTTCTGTAAAATGAGCATCGTGGCCTACCCAACCGGAGTATTTTCTACAAGTATGTCAGTAAGCGTTACCTAGCATGTTTTATACGCCCCGTTTATATTGTACAGTAAGAGTACGTGATGGGCCACGGGGTAAAAAACGTCTCCAGCAAACCTTGTGTGCCATTGGCAATGTGATTGTTACTAGTGCGTCTTTGTGGATATGTCCTCGTGCTTCTGAGCACCAACAACGCACCACCGGAATCGGCGGTAAACGCAGTGGGGTCGTTTGGAAAGCTGTCCATCATCGTGGTAAAAGGCGGGGAATTCCTTTACCTACTTCGAGGGTGGGCGGGGCGTGGCTCAGCGGGCGGAGCTTACAGGTGCTTTATAAAGGGAGAAACCTTCTACTCCGTGTCTCCAGCAGAGGAAGATAGAACCTGCGCGTCACAGTCAGATACAGATTACGCTCTAGTACATCATCAGTTCACCTCCAGGATGGATTCTAGATCTTTTTCTGCTATGGGATCTCTGAGCGCACAGCCTTGCTTTATCTTTGCCAAGCCCAAGAGTTAGGGTGGCTTGTCCTTTCCAGAAGCTGAGCTTCAACTGCGGTACCTGCTACGATTATATTTGTAAGTGCTTCTTTTGAGGTTTAGTTTCTGTAAAATTGAGCATCGTGGCCTACCCAACCGGAGTATTTTCTACGAGTATGTCAGTAAGCGTAACCTAGCATGTTTTATGCGCCCCGTTTATATTGTACACTAAGGGTACGTGATGGGCCACGGGGTAAAACGTCTCCAGCAACCTTGTGTTCCTTTGGCAATATGATTGTTACTAGTGCGTCTTTGTGGAGATGTCCTCGTGCTTCTGAGCATCAACAACGCACCACCGGAATCGGCGGTAAACGCATTGGGGTCGTTTTGGAAAGCTGTCCATCATCCTGGTAAAAAGGCGGGAGTTCCTTTACCTACTTCGAGGGTGGACGGGGCGTGGCTCAGCGGGCGGAGCTTACAGGTGCTTTATAAAGGGAGAACCTACTACAAAAACGATTTTGTGTTTATATTGTACACTAGGGGTACGTGATGGGCCACGGGGTAAACGTCTCCAGCAACCTTGTGTGCCTTTGGGAATGTTATTGTTACTAGTGCGTCTTTGTGGAGATGTCCTCGTGCTTCTGCGCATCAACAACGCACCACTTGAATCGGCGGTAAAACGCAGTGGGGTCATTTTGGAAAGCTGTCCATCATCCTGGTAAAAAGGTAAAAGGCGGGAATTCCTTTACCTACTTCGAGGGTGGACGGGGCGTGGCTCAGCGGGCGGAGCTTACAGGTGCTTTATAAAGGGAGAACCTTCAACTCTGTTTCTCCAGGAGAGGAAGATAGAAACCGCGCGTCACAGTCAGATACAGATTACGCTCCAGTACATCATCAGTTCACCTCCAGGAAGGATTCTAGATTGTTTCTGCTTTGGAATCTCTGAGCGCACAGCCTTGCTTTATCTTTGCCAAGCCCAGGAGTTAGGGTGGCTTGTCCTTTCCAGAAGCTGAGCTTCAACTGGGGCACCTGCTACGTTTATATTTGTAGGTGCTTCCTGTTGAGGTTTAGTGTCTGTAAAATGAGCATCGTGGCCTACCCAAACGGATTATTTTTTACGAGTAATTCAGTAAGCGTCACCTAGCATGTTTTATATGCCCCGTTTATGTTGTACACTGAGGCTACGTGATGGACCAAGGGAGAAAGTCTCTAGCAACCTTGTGTGCCTTTGGCAATGTGATTGTTACTAGTGCGTCTTTGTGGATATGTCCTCGTGCTCCTGCGCATCAACAACGCACCACCGGAATCGTCGGTAAAACGCAATGGGGTCGTTTTGGAAAGCTGTCCATCATCCTGGTAAAAGGCGGGAATTCTTTTACCTACTACAAGTGTAGACGGGGCGTGGCTCAGCGGGCGGAGCTTACAGGTGCTTTCTAAAGGGAGAACCTTCAACTCTGTGTCTCCAGGAGAGGAAGATAGGACCCGCGCGTCACAGTCAGATACAGATTACGCTCCAGTACATCATTAGTTCACCTCCAGGAAGGATTCTAGATTGTTTTCTGCTTTGGAATCTCTGAGCGCACAGCCTTGCTTTATCTTTGCCAAGCCCAAGACTTAGGGTGGCTTGTCCTTTCCAGAAGCTGAGCTTCAACTGGGGCACCTGCTACGTTTATATTTGTAAGTGCTTCCTTTGAGGTTTAGTGTCTGTAAAATGAGCATCGTGGCCTACCCAACCGGATTATTTTCTACGAGTAATTCAGTAAGCGTTACCTAGCATGTTTTATATGCCCCGTTTATGTTGTACACTGAGGCTACGTGATGGACCAAGGGAGAAACGTTTCCAGCAACCTTGTGTGCCTTCGGCAATGTGATTGTTACTAGTGCGTCTTTGTGGATATGTGCTCCTGCGCATCAACAACGCACCACCGGAATCGTCGGTAAACGCAGTGGGGTCGTTTTGGAAAGTTGTCCATCATCCTGGTAAGAGGCGGGAATTCCAATACCTACTACGAGTGTAGACGGGGGCGTGGTTCAGCGGGCGGAGCTTACAGGTGCTTTATAAAGGGAGAACCTTCAACTCTGTGTCTTCAGGAGAGGAAGATAGAAACCGCGCGTCACAGTCAGATACAGATTACGCTCCAGTACATCATCAATTCACCTCCAGGTAGGATTCTAGATTGTTTTCTGCTTTGGAATCTCTGAGCGCACAGCCTTGCTTTATCTTTGCCAAGCCCAAGAGTTAGGGTGGCTTGTCCTTTCCAGAAGCTGAGCTTCAACTGGGGCACCTGCTACGTTTATATTTGTAAGTGCTTCCTTTAAGGTTTAGTGTCTATAAAATGAGCATCGTGGCCTACCCAACCGGAGTATTTTCTACGAGTAATTCAGTAAGCGTTACCTAGCATGTTTTATATGCCCCGTTTATGTTGTACACTGAGGCTACGTGATGGATCAAGGGAGAAACGTCTCTAGCAACCTTGTGTGCCTTTGGCAATGTGATTGTTACTAGTGCGTCTTTGTGGATATGTGCTCCTGCACATCAACAACGCACCACCTGAAACGGCGGTAAACGCAGTGGGGTCGTTTTGGAAAGTTGTCCATCATCCTGGTAAAAGGAGGGAATTCTTTTACCTACTACGAGTGTAGACAGGGCGTGGCTCAGCGGGCGGAGCTTACAGGTGTTTTATAAAGGGAGAAACCTTCAACTCTGTTTCTCCAGGAGAGGAGGATAGAAACCACGCGTCACAGTCAGATACAGATTACGCTCCAGTACATCATCAATTCACCTCCAGGAAGGATTCTAGATTGTTTTCTGCTTTGGAATCTCTGAGCGCACAGCCTTGCTTTATCTTTGCCAAGCCCAAGAATTAGGGTGGCTTGTCCTTTCCAGCAGCTGGGCTTCAACTGGGGCACCTGCTACGTTTATATTTGTAAGTGCTTCCTGTTGAGGTTTAGTGTCTGGAAAATGAGCATCGTGGCCTACCCAACCGGAGTATTTTCTACGAGTAAGTCAGTAAGCGTTACCGAGCATGTTTTATATGCCCTGTTTATATTGTACATTGAGGCTACGTGATGGACCAAGGGAGAAACGTCTCCAGCAACCGTTTGTGCCTTTGGCAATGTGATTGTTACTAGTGCGTCTTTGTGGATATGTGCTCCTGCGCATCAACAACGCACCACCGGAATCGTCGGTAAACGCAGTGGGGTCGTTTAGGAAAGCTGTCCATCATCCTGGTAAAAGGCGGGAATTCTTTTACCTACTACGAGTGTAGACGGGGCGTGGCTCAGCTGGCGGAGCTTACAGGTGCTTTATAAAGGGAGAACCTTCAACTCTGTGTCTCCAGGAGAGGAAGATAGAAACCGCGCATCACAGTCAGATACAGATTACGCTCCAGTACATCAGTTCACCTCCAGGAAGGATTCTAGATTGTTTTCTGCTTTTGAATCTCTGAGCGCACAGCCTTGCTTTATCTTTGCCAAGCCCAAGACTTAGGGTGGCTTGTCCTTTCCAGAAGCTGAGCTTCAACTGGGGCACCTGCTACGTTTATATTTGTAAGTGCTTCCTGTTGAGGTTTAGTGTCTGTAAAAAGAGTATTGTGGCCTACCCAACCGGAATATTTTCTACGAGTATGTCAGTAAGCGTTACCTAGCATGTTTTATACGCCCCGTTTATATTGTACAATTAAGGGTACGTGATGGGCCACGGGGTAAACGTCTCCAGCAACCTTGTGTGCCTTGGTGGGTAGAAGCCGGCTCATATTCACCTACAACTTGGTCAGACGCAGGTATAAGCACAGTAGGAGACTGCTTCGAGGAAGGGAAATTAATGACTTTCGAAGCTATACAGGCCCTCACAGAGATCAATCCGGGGCAATTCCTGTCATACCACGCGATATGCCATGCAATCAGGAAAACGTGGGCATCTGGCGACGCAGAGCCTGACATTTCAGTCACCCTGCACTACATGCTGAACTGGGATCCCCAAGGAAAAGCAGTCTCAAACCTTTATAAACTTCTGAACAGACCCCCGGAAGACAACCTGCAGAAAGCTAGGGAGAGGTGGAATACCGTATTGCCCACTCCGATATCAGAGACAGAATGGCCAAAAGTTCTGTGCCACACACGCGAGGTCTCACGAAACCCCAGATTTAGATACACACAGTTCAATTATCTACATCAGACATACCTGGCGCCGGCCAGGATTAAGCGCATGTTCCTCGGATCGGACCCAGCCTGTCCCAGATGCAAATTACCAGCAGCACAGTTCTACCACATGGTCTGGGAGTGCCCGCGATTGGGGGGGGAGTGGGGGGGGTGGTCGCAGCCTTAGCGGAAATCACGGAGCTTAACCTGGACGCGAATCCTAAATCCTGTCTACTCGGCCTAAGGACAAGGACGAAAAGAAATAAACACTTGCACAGGTTTGTGGATCTGGCGTATGTAATGTACAAAACATTGATAGCAATGAACTGGAAGGCTCGCAACACACCTGACTTAAAATCCTGGCTTGCCCTCACGTTACGCTGGGCTCGCGCTGAGCATCAGGTATTAACAAATTTAGGCCCATATTTATACTTTTTGACGCTAAACTGCGCTAACGCAGTTTAGCGTCAAAAAATTTAGCGCCGTCTAACGCCATTCTGAAGCGCCATGTGGGCGCCGTATTTATGGAATGGCGTTAGCCGGCGCTAGCAGACCGGCGCTGCCTGGTGTGCGTGGAAAAAAACCACGTACACCAGGCAGCGCCGGCGTAGGGGGAAAATGGCGTTAGGGCGTCTTAAAATGGGGCAAGTCAGGTTGAGGCAAAAAAATCGCCTCAACCCGATTTGCGCCATTATTTTCGACGCCCAGACGCCATTTAAATGACTCCTGTCTTAGTAAAGACAGGAGTCATGCCCCCTTGCCCAATGGCCATGCCCAGGGGACTTATGTCCCCTGGGCATGGTCATTGGGCATAGTGGCATGTAGGGGGGCACAAATAAGGCCCCCCTATGCCACCCAAAAAAAATAAAAAAATATAAAAAATTATACTTACCTGAACTTACCTGAATGTCCCTGGGGTGGGTCCCTCCATCCTTGGGTGTCCTCCTGGGGTGGGCAGGGGTGGCAGGGGGGGGCCCTGGGGGCAGGGGAGGGCACCTGTGGGCTCATTTTGAGCACACAGGCCCCTTAACGCCTACCCTGACCCAGGCGTTAAATAGTGGCGCAAATGCGGGGTTTTTTGACCCGCCACCTCCCGGGCGTGATTTTTGCCCGGGAGTATAAATACGACGCATTTGCGTCGCCGTCATTTTTTTAGACGGGAACGCCTTCCTTGCATCTCATTAACGCAAAGAAGGCGTTCACGCAAAAAAATGACGCTATTTGCCCATACTTTGGCGCTAGACGCGTCTAACGCCAAAGTATAAATATGGCGTTAGTTTTGCGCCGAATTTGTGTAAAAAAAAACGACGCTAATTCGGCGCAAACGGAGTATAAATACGGGCCTTAGCTCGTAGGGGACTGCGACAGGCGGGCTGCGAGACCTGGGGCGTTTTAGTGTCCAGACTAGAAGCCAAGAACGATGAAAGACCCCCCTGAATCACAGATGAATGTACCCACCTGGAAGGCCGTGGGCCCAGTCCCCGGCAGAAAGACATCACCACATTTGGGGAAGCACATATATCCATCATTAATGCCTCGCCAATATGGTTAGCACAGCAGTCCCCCCCTCCCATTGCATACATACCATAGCACTAAGAAGCCTGCACACTCAACCAATAGTCACCAGCGCTACGCTCCACTGTGCCATTCCCCTCCCCGTTGCCCCCCCCTCCCCTTCCCCCCTTTCCAAGGTCCTCTGCCCCCCGTCCTCGCCCGCGTGGCGTTGTGGGCCCCTGTCACCAGTGGCAATAGAACCACATTGCAATTGAACGCCTCGTCTTATGTGGCGGCAACTTCGGAAGTGATGGGCAGAATAAACATACCGGGTAGTGCACACAAGTTCTTAGATGTTTTGTTATATATATCGTTCTTAATACGGGAAAGCCAGACGGCAAACTGTAACCAATGACAAATCATTATTAATGTCTGTATATGCAAGAAAATGTATGGCTTTTGTTTTGAAAAGTCAATAAAAATATATTTAAAAAAAAAAAAAACTTGGTGATAGATCATCTGGCTCCCAGTTTGACTGTGTCCTTGCTACGCTTGTGATATCGGCTTCTCACTGGGTGACCATGTGAAGGGAGGCGATATTGTGTGTCACACAGTGGCATCGAGTGAGTTGTCAGGTCTGGAGATGCAAGGACACAGAGGAGCAGCAACTGTTGATGGATCATCTGGCACCCAGCTTGACTGTGTGCTTACTGTGCTTGATACCCATATATGAGGCGGTACATGCCAGTTGGTTGTGCCTGCATGGAGGTCCCTGCGTATTAGAGAGGGACTACTAGCCTACTTGCAATAGCATGAGTGAGGTTGGGCGAGGTTTGTGTACAGATGAGGGCAGGAACATTGTTGTTCAATCCTGTGTGATTCCTTTGCCAACCCCACATGAGGACTTGGAATTCATAGTTTGTGAGAAGTGTGTTAATAGCTTCTCACAAGAACATGAAGACATCCCAAACACTCTTGTGACATGAAGGAGCTGCTATGTACCTGGAAAGTGGCCTTGTTCAGACATGCTTTGAGGTAGCTCCCAGTAGCTTGGAGAAAGTAATTTAGATTTGCTAATAGTGGCAGTGAGCTACATCACCCCTTTCTAGTGACATACATGTTGAGGCTACAGGGATGACTGTGTTTTTGGCTGATGCAGTATCTGTGTATTTTGGTGAAGTGTTATATATCTCATGAAGCTCTTAAGATTTAAGATTTGATTCATGCTCCCTTTCTCTGTATTGTTGTGGATGGAAATTCGCCTGAGATGGAGGTAGTGGTCCAGATGTGGAAAGTTTATGTCTTACAGCAGACAGTGGTCACTGAAGATACATATGTGTTGGTCCGTGTTTATCCTAATAGAAAGCAGTAAATGCTGTAATAAAATCAATTGCAATTTGTTACATTCCCCTCCTCACCCAAAGTGCAGCGGAGAACCTGGTTCGATCAGGCCATGCACTGATGCATGCACAGCTTCCCCTTTGCAATGAGGCACTGCAGGATGTTGGTGATACATCTCACTGCTGGTGCTAACGAAGACCAGGGTTCCATCAATGATTCAAAAGGTATGCTTGCAGAAGGACCATGCTAGGTGTGTTATTGACATGAAAATGTTGTTTTACATTGCATGACCTGTATGGATAATGGTAATTGTTTACCAAGAGCTGTGTGAGTTTCGGGCATGGCATTGGTGTGTTACATGGTTTGACATATCATCGTTAGTGGCAATGCAATGATGCTGTATGTGCGAAGTTATATAGGTCACTGTCACAGCATATGACCTATAATCATTACTGGCATGGCAACTGTGCTCTACATGCTTTGGCCTATAATCATTACTGCATGGCAACGGTGCTCTATATGCTTTGACCTATATTCATTATTGGCATGGCACTGGTGCTCTACATGCTATGGCTTATAATCATTATTGGCATGGCAATGGTGCTCTATATGATTGGGCCTATAATCATTATTGGCATGGCAATGGTGCTTTATGTGCTTTGACCAATATTAAATAGTCAAATGGCAATGCTGGTGTAGCCGGGTGACGGACTCCTCTGCTCCATTTCGTGCCGATCCCGGATCGGAATGACAGGTCCCGAAGAGGACAGAGCCCTTGAAAACGGGAATCCGGACATCTGGATTCCCGTCGACTTACCGGTTGAGGAATGGGAAGCGCCACACCTGGAGAGAAAGAAAAAAGTAGTCGGAGCCAGGAACCCGGATATCCGGGTTCCCGAGAGGGTCAAAAGAGAAGAAGGACTGTGCGCGGTGCACACAGCCAAGGAGAAGGACACTGAGGAGAAGGACGCTGAGTAGAAAGATGCAGAGGAGGAAAGAACGGAGATTGCGAGCAGAGAGGACAGCCAGGATACGAGAAAATCAGCGATACACACCTTGGGGGAAACAAACCAGGGAACACTCGAGAGACCCCAGGGAGGGACAGGACTGTCCCGAGAGGCTCGAACTCCGCCACGTCCCTTGGAGGGACGTGGCTAAAGCAGGTGCGGTCCTGCTTGAAGAATAAATTATGGTATATGGTTGGAAGGGAGGAGGGTGGAGGAGAGGGGTAGGGGGAGGAGGAGAAAAGGGGGGGGAGTTTGGAAAGGGGAAAAAACTACAAACAAAAGGAGCAACAATCACTGAGCATGGGGACAGAGTGGTTTAATAGACTGTGTCCACAGAGGTGTAGGGACGGGGTCCTATAGCCCTCACTATTAAATCCTGCCTCCTTTTCTTTTGATTTTCTTCTCTTGGGAGAAGATACTTATACCACATTCACTCCCTCTCTCTCTCTCTCTCTCTTTCTCTCTGTCTGTCTTTCTCTCTACGCACCCTCCCTGCATTTTACTAAATACAAACACACTTACAGAGACACTACTTACCTGCCTTTCGTTCCTCTTTTTCCGGTCCTCCGGACAATACCACCGCCGGGGAACCATCTACAGCCACTGGGGAACCTGAGGGAGAAGAAACAGAGGAGATCATCCATCTCAAAACCCACAGATAGAGACTGTTATAAACATACTGTTGAAATACAATAAATTCACGTATATTCACCCTTTCACCTGAGTGTCGTTTTACTCCCTATCGCTATACCCACGTCCACAGTGGTGTCAGAAGTGGGATTAAAATAGCGATAGAGGACAGAACACGGAAGACAACATGGAGGTGAAACCCACACTGGAAGACATGATACAGCAACTGGCCGAAGGTCAACGCCACCTGCAAATGGTATGGGAGGCCCAACAGAGGGAAGCCAAGGAAGATAGAGAGGCCCTCCACAGTGCGTTAAAAAGTCAGGCACCTATTATGGCAAATAATCAGTTGGTGTACGAGACGGCCATCCAAAAGCTAACGGACACCATTGCCGCCAGTAAGGTCCACCCTAATGTACCGAGTTCGGTCCTCCAAAAGTATCAAGAGGGGGAGGACCCCGATGCATTCTTTACAAACTTTGAAAGGGTGGCATCCTCCGCCTAATGGCCCGAAGAACGCTGGGGTCAGGATGTGGCTCCCTTATTAACGGGTATCCTACAAACGGCATATCAGGCATCCAATCCAGATGGAACAACCCCATTTAAGGACATCAAAAAAAGTATCCTGGAGAGAGTAGGACACGACACAGAGTACTACCGCCTACGTTTCTGGAAAATAAAATGGGGTCCTACCGAAGACCCCCGGACATTCTATTATAAAGTCAAGGATCTAGTACTCAAGTGGTTAGGTCCCATAGGAACGGAAAGGGAAGATGTTATAAAAGCGGTCATCCTGGAGCAATATTTGGAATCCCTTCCTCCGCTCACCCGTAGTTGGATCCGACAGCACCCTAAGGTCGATACAAGTATGGCAGTTGACCTGGCATGTGCCTACCACATGTCAACCGAGTTTAAGAGTGGAAACTCTAAAATGACAAGTCCCTCGACCCGACTCCCGCCAGTACCCGTTCGGTCCTTTACCCGCAAAACTGTCGAGGACACTACTTGGACGAAAGTAGGTGAAAAACCTCCTATGCAGCAACCACAGTGCTACAGTTGTGGCGAATAGGGGCACATAGCACGGGTATGCCCTCGCAAGGAGGACAAAACAGAGCCCATGGAAGTCGGAATTACTAGGGGAAGAGTCCTATGCACAGGAAAAGGCAACCCCAGATACATACAGGAGATAAGAGCCAATGGAAGAACCATTACCACCCTGGTTGACTCCGGTTGTAGTCAGTCCGTTCTCAGAACCGGGGTGGTAGACCTGCCAGGACATCAGTCACCACAATGGGTTTCCATATGCTGTGTCCACGGGGACAAAAGAGAATATCCCCTGGTTTCAGTTCGTCTAGAGTGGGAAGGGAGACAGGAGGAGGTCCACATGGGGGTTATGGACCGCTTAGTGGAGGACTGTATCTTAGGGACAGACTACATACACTTTCCGGAGGTACTACAGAAAGTAAAATCTCAAATCCAATCAGACCTTTGGTGGGCCGAGGCTCCCTTTTCGGGTATTCCAATAGAGAATTAACCTCCCTGCTACAAACCTACTAAACGGAAGAAGAGGCGCAATAAACAACTCTATTGGACACAAGAGAGGGAAGAGAACCCAAGGAAGATCTTGGGCACTGTCCCAACCCCCTTTCCCTCCTTCCGGGGCAGTCAACGGAAAGACCCATCCCTTCAAAACGCATGGAAAGTAGCCAAGACAGAAAGCACAGGCGAGGTGGGTCCGTATTTCCTTATCCACAAAAACCTCCTATACCGAATCATCAAACACGATAATAAAGAGAAAAGACAACTAGTTGTACCCGAGCCCTATCGCACACAAGTGCTCTATCTTGCTCACAATCAACCGGGAGGGGGACACTATGGTAGGGAGAAAACAGACTAATATTTATTACGCCGGTTTTATTGTCCGGGAGTTTATGCACATATCCAACGGTATTGTACCCAATGTCCCAAATGCCAATTAGTACACCCTGGGCCCCAGAGGAAAGCACCCTTACAACCCCTACCAATAATAGACCGTCCCTTTTCCTGAGTTGGAATGGACTTGATAGGCCCCCTCCTCCTATCCACAAAAGGGCATACATACATTTTAGTTCTTGTCGATTATGCCACCAGCTATCCAGAAGCCATACCCCTCACTAGCATGACGACCAAAAATGTGGCCCTAGCCATGATTGGCTTCTTTTCTAGGGTCGGGTTTCCCAATGAAATCTTAACCAACCAAGGTACCCCATTCATGTCAGCCTTGATGGCACATATCTGTAAGACTTTGGGAGTCAAACAACTCAAAACCTCTGTATATCATCCACAAACCGATGGCCTAGTCGAATGATATAACTGTACAATAAAATCATTGTTGAAGAAAACTGTCTCAGAATCAGGGCGGGACTGGGATCGGAAGATCCCACTGGTCCTCTATGCTATAAGGTCCCATGAACAAGCCTCTACAGGACATAGGGGGTCATTCCAACCCTGGCGGTCGGTGTTAAAGCGGCAGCCAACCCGCCAACAGGCAGGCGGTCAAAAAAATTGAATTCTGACCCTGGTGGAAACCCCCAACAGAGACCGGCAATTTAACACTCCGACCGCCACGGCGGGACAAACAAACAGCGCGGCGGTCACCGCCAACAGACAGACGGGAGCCAATGTACCGCCCACCCTATCACAACCCACCAATCCGCCACCTTTTCCGGGGCGGTAGCCCCGCCGGTAAAAACACGGCGGAAACAGCCATTACGAACGGAAAACGCTCACCTCTACACACTCCACGAGGAATCTGGACAGCATGGAACCCGAACTACACATCCTACCAGCTATTGTCTTCCTGCTCCTCTACCAGGAGCACGAACGCCGGCGCAGAAGACACTGGTGAGTACTGCACCTACGACACAGGGGAGGGGGGAGAGAAAAAAGTACGGGCACACACATACGTGACACACCCACCCTCACCGACTACAACACACACATCAATGCATAGCAACACATCACAGTTACCCCCCCAAGCCCCCTGGAAGAATGCAAAGAAAAAAGGAAATGACCATGAAATTTGAATTATATTGTAGGGCTAAGTAAAAAAATATATCAAACATCTATAACTCTATATACATATGTAAATTGTCCGGTCCAAATTGGGTATCAGCCATTGTTCCAGGGCCAATGGGCCTAAACACATGGGCAAAACCCACACAGGAGACCCGAATCCATTGGAGAGAACACTGCAGGGGCATCAGATAGCAAAACTACAGGCACCTCAGGGGGAAGGGAAGGGGGGGCACCTCAGCCAGATGAGTCCACGACGCCAGATCCACGAGGGGCCTCCATGGCCACTGTTCAATCCTGGGGAGTGCAAAGCCACAGTCTCACAAGTCTCTACAGTGGGTGGATTGCCCACTGTGCCATCCTGGGGAGTGCAAAGCCACAGTCTCACAAGTCTCTACAGTGGGTGGATTGCCCACTGTGCCATCCTGGGGAGTGCAAAGCCACAGTCTCACAAGTCTCTACAGTTGGTGGATTGCCCACTGTGCCATCCTGGGGAGTGCAAAGCCACAGTCCCACAAGTGGATTACAGACTTCACTGGTTCTGGAGGAGGCATGGTGCCCAGAGTGCTTCGTGCAGCCCTGCCCGACACAGATGCGTGCCTGCCCCTTCTGCCAATGGGCCAGCGGTGCTTGACCCAGCGGTGCCCAGCGGAGCGGTGCAGAGACGGCGGTGCCCAGCGGAGCGGTGCTTGAGATGAAGGGCCCAGCGGAGCGGTGCTTGAGATGAAGGGCCCAGCGGAGCGGTGCAGAGACAGCGGTGCCCAGCGGAGCGGTGCTTGAGAGGAAGGGCCCAGCGGAGCGGTGCTTGAGATGAAGGGCCCAGCGGAGCGGTGAAGAGACGGCAGTGCCCAGTGGAGCGGTGCTTGAGAGGAAGGGCCCAGCAGAGCGCTGCTTGAGATGAAGGGCCCAGCGGAGCGGTGCTTGAGAGGAAGGGCCCAGCGGAGCGGTGCTTGAGATGAAGGGCCCAGCGGAGCGGTGCGTGACTTGAAGGGCCCTGTTCAGCGGTTCTTGAGATGGCGGTGCCCTGTTCAGCGGTGCTTGACTTGAAGGGCCCTGTTCAGCGGTTCTTGAGACGGCGGTGCACTGTTCAGCGGTGCTTGACTTGAAGGGCCCTGTTCAGCGGTTCTTGAGACGGCGGTGCCCTGATCAGCGGTGCTTCACTTGAAGGGCCCTGTTTAGCGGTTCTTGAGACGGCGGTGCACTGTTCAGCGGTGCTTGACTTGAAGGGCCCTGTTCAGCGGTTCTTGAGACGGCAGTGCCCTGTTCAGCGGTGCTTGACTTGAAGGGCCCTGTTCAGCGGTTCTTGAGACGGCGGTGCCCTGTTCAGCGGTGCTTGACTTGAAGGGCCCTGTTTAGCGGTTCTTGAGACGGCGGTGCCCTGTTCAGCGGTGCTTGACTTGAAGGGCCCTGTTCAGCGGTTCTTGAGACGGCGGTGCCCTGTTCAGCGGTGCTTGACTTGAAGGGCCCTGTTCAGCGGTTCTTGAGACGGCGGTGCCCTGTTCAGTGGTGCTTGAGAGGAAGGGCCCTGTTCAGCGGTGCTTGACTTGAAGGGCCCTGTTCAGCGGTTCTTGAGACGGCGGTGCACTGTTCAGCGGTGCTTGACTTGAAGGGCCCTGTTCAGCGGTTCTTGAGACGGCGGTGCACTGTTCAGCGGTGCTTGACTCGAAGGGCCCTGTTCAGCGGTTCTTGAGACAGCTGTGCACTGTTCAGCGGTGCTTGACATGTGTCTCCAGGGCACCAGATCCGGCCATGAAATGGATTTCACTCGCCAACTGACATGTGGCTGCCGGGCCCTCCGTGCACATCTGTCTTCTCGCTTGCGGGGCCCTCCTGTGCTGCCGTCCCGGCCCAGTGGGTGTCCTCCTTCACACCTGGAATGGGGCTGGTGGGGCCCTCCTGGGCAGCTCGCCTGCTGCCGGACTTGTCGGGCGTGCTGCCCTTGCCACCCTTCCCTGCTCCTCTGTGGCCCTTTCCTCGCTTTTTTGGTGTGCCAGGTGGCACCCCACTTCCTGACGGTGCCAGGGTAGTGCCTTTGGAGCCTGCTGTCTCTGGCCTCTCGCGCCGGCCACTTGGTTTCTTGGCTTTTTTTCCAGGGGGGGGGCTGGCTGTCTCTTTACTGCTAGCCGAAGTAGATGGCCTTGAAGGTGGTGGACTCCAAAATCCTTGGACTATTGTCCTTGTAGGTCCAGGGTTTGTGGTGGCTGAGGTGCTGATTGGAGACTTATGAGATGGAGGGGGTGGGTCAGGTGATGGAAAGAGGTTAAGTTTGGACAGGAAAAGCTTTTTAGGAGCAGTGGGAAGGGTAGGTGTAGTGGGTATGGGAGTGGAGGAAGAGGAAGAGGATGTGGTTGTAGGAGAGTCAAGTCTGGTGTCTTTGGGTGCAGGTGCTTGTGCTGGAGGCTGTCGTGAGGTGGATGGCTGTTGGGTGGGTGGCTGCCTGTGTTTGTGTGGTTTGGAAGAGGGGGTGAAAGACACACTGGGAGAGGACACAGGGGACGTGTAAATGGTAGTGGGGGTGGTGACTGCACGTGTGCGGAGTGTTCTGGTGGGTGTGCAGGTGATGGACGTAGTGGCTGATGATGTTGTGCATGCAAGTGTGAGTGGAGACGTCACAGGGAGGGAGGATGGAGACGAGGAGGAGGGGGACACAGAGGAGGCAGTGGCTGTTGGCATGTCTGCATGTGGATGTTGCTTGTGTGAATGCTTGTGTGATGTGTGGTGCTTATGTCTGGATGAGCTTGCCTTGGGTGTTGAGGTGTGTGCAGGCTGGTCTGTAGGTGTGTCTGGGATAGGCAGAGGTACAGGGGAGTGGGACTGGGTTGAGGAAGTTGGAGGTGGGAGGCAGGAGACAGGGACAATGGCTGCCGTCAGTGCTGAGGCCAGAGTGTTGAACGATCGCTGATGGGCAGCCTGACCCGAATGAATGCCCTGCAGGTATGCATTACTCCGGTGCACCTCCCTCTCTACACCATGGATGGCATTCAAAAGGGTAGACTGCCCAACAATGAGCGTCCTCAGGAGGTCAATGACCTCCTCACTGAGGGCAGCAGGGGTAACTGGGGCAGGGCCTGAGGTGCCTGGGGCAAAGGAGATGCCCACCTTCCTGGGTGAGCAGGCACGGGGTGAAGGCTGAGGGGCTGCTGGGAGGGCGGAGCTGGTGTGCTGGGTGGCGGCTGTACCAGTTGTTGCGGTGGGCACGGATGTTGCCGCCACCACAAGGGAGCTCCCTTCTGAGGACGTGTCTGTGTCGCTGGTGTCACCACGTGTCCCCGCTGTGGAGCTCCCCTCGCCCTCCGTCTCACTGGTGTACTCCGAGTCGGTTGCATGGCCCTCCATGGCCATGTGAGATGCAGCTCCCTCGTGCTCCGATGCCACTTCTCCTCCACCTGATCATGCTAATGCACACATGAACAGAAAGACCACCAAAAAAGGGGGGGGGGAGAAATAAAGACATGTTGAGTGCATGCATTGGCGACACAGTTGGCGGAGAGGACAGACACAGAAGCCCCCTGCACTACGCCGCGCACTTGGGGTACACTACTCAATCCGTGGGACATGGCCTACAAGCCTATGGATGACAAATCCACACATAGGTGACACAGGGTCATGATTAGCTGTACTAGGCAACCTACAGAGGTGGGGGGCGGGGGCACAGGGCCATGCCTAACGGAGGGGCCTAGCCTACGGAAATCGCCCTGGCCTAGGGATACCCACAGCCCTCCTCCCCCACCCAGACACCTCCAATGTGCGCAAAATCAGCAGAATGTGCTTGTACTCACCCCCTTGTGTCTGCTGTGATGTCCTCACGCGCCCATCGAAATCGGGGTAGGCCACCGCCAGGATCCGGGACATCAGGGGGGTCAATTGACGAGTGCCACCCCTCCTACGTTGGGAGGCCATCCCCAGCAGAGCCTCCGCGGTCTTCCTGCTCCAGCGGCGGATGTTCTCCCACCTCTTGCGGCAGTGAGTGCCCCGTCTGTTGTGGACCCCCAGGGTCCGGACGTCCTTGGCGATGGCACGCCAAATGTTGATTTTCTGATGGGCGCTGACCTATGTGACATGTACAGGGGGAGAAAATAAAATATCATTTTCTGCATGCTCGATGTGAGTGGCCCCCCATCCCCACCCTTGCCATGTGGCACATGCTCTCATCTGTCGTTTGATGCATGCCTCATTCGCTCCCCTCCCCACCATCGTACATTCACCCCATTCAACCCAGGCATTGGCCACAAAGCATGGTCCCAGTGTACTTACCTGTTGGTCTGGAGGACAGTAGAGTAGCGCATACTGGGGGAGGACCCCATCCACGAGTTTCTTCAATTCTTCAGAAGTGAAGGCAGGGGCCCTTTCCCCAGTTGCATGAGCCATTGTCTCTTCCAGACCGAGGTCACAGCAGCACTTGCAGTATAGGTCCTCTCCTGTGGATGATCAGGTCTCGAGTGATTAAGCAGATAGAAAATGGCGGTCACACCCGCGGCGGTGCGTACCGCGGCGGTGCGTACCGCGACCGCCGGCGCACATCGTCATTGGCTCCTGAGACCCATAAGGTTCAATGTTAACCAATGCGGCTTTGCGCCGCGGTCTTCGACCGCCACGGTGTGCCACGCCAGCGCATTGACCTCACATCCCACTGTCGCACTTCACAGGTCAGGCAGCCGCCATTTCAAGGGCCCACATGGCTTAAACTTAAATTCTACTGCGTCACACATACCTAGGCCTTGCATCAACACTCATACAAGCCATTAAATGCATTGAGAATCGTGTACTGTGCAAGCTGTGGGAACGTACCTGTGGGTTGATTGACTCTGTGCTCCATGTTGTCCTTCCTAGGCACCGTCCGCTGGGACTTGCGAGGAGATGGAGGAATCTTCCCGTGTACGGACCGCTGGTGGACCTGTCGACAATGGAAGAAAGACATGTCATACTAACATACAGGCTTGACAGAGCCACTATACAGGAACTGTGTGCCCAGCTGGAGCCAGACCTGATGTCACCCATCCGCCAACCCACAGGGATTCCCCCTCTAGTGCAGGTTCTGTCAGTACTCCATTTTTTGGCAAGTGGGTCATTCCAAACAACAGTGGCCATTTCATCAGGGATGTCCCAGCCTATGTTTTCCAAGGTGTTGTCCAGAGTGTTGTCTGCCCTGCTGAAATACATGCGGAGCTACATTGTTTTCCCTGAGGTGGGCGATTTGGCTACGGTTAAGGGTGATTTCTATGCACTTGGACATATTCCCAACATCATTGGTGCAATTGATGGGACCCATGTTGCTTAGGTCCCCCCCAGCACGAGTGAACAGGTGTACAAGAACAGAAAAAGTTATCATTCCATGAATGTCCAGGTGGTCTGTTTGGCTGACCAGTACATCTCCCATGTAAATGCCAAGTTCCCTGGGTCAGTGCATGACGCGTACATCCTGCGAAATAGCAGCATCCCTTACGTGATGGAACTACTTCAGAGACACCGTGTGTGGCTAATTGGTGACTCTGGTTACCCCAACCTGTCCTGGCTACTGACCCCAGTGAGGAATCCCAGGACAAGGGCAGAGGAATGGTACAATGAGGCCCATGGGCGTACTAGGAGGGTGATGGAGCGGACCTTCGACCTCCTGAAAGCCAGGTTCAGGTGCCTCCATATGACAGGTGGATCCCTAATGTACTCACCAAAGAAGGTGTGCCATATCATCATGGCCTGCTGTATGCTTCACAACCTGGCTTTGCGACGCCAGGTGCCTTTCCTGCAGGAGGATGGTCCAGATGGTGGTGTTGTGGCAGCTGTGGAGCCTGCGGAGAGTGAAGAGGAGGAAGACGAAGAGGACGACACAGAAAACAGGGACACAGTAATACAGCAGTATTTTCAATGACATACAGGTAAGAATCAACACCGGCTTTTTACATTTACTTAAAGTCTCCTGCCTCTCTACTGTCTGAGTTTCCCCCCAGTGTATGTTAACTGAGTTGTGACTTTCCCTTCCAATTTCAGAGATGTGGGCCCCACTCTGTGACCTCTGCTTTGTTTCCCCATGGACTACAGCCGTGTGACAGTGGTATGTTGTCATCACAATGTAACTGGACATTTTGGCACGGTTCTGTGTAATACATTTGTTCAAAAACACAGGCAGACTCCAGATTATTTTTGTGCAATAAGTGTGTTTATTAAAGTGCTCAATTATGGGTAATGGTTGCAATTTGGTGATGGGTGATGGTGGAGGAATGTCCATGGCAGAGTCCAGATTTTCAGTCTCACAGGTGCATTGTCCATATGCCTGTGGAAGGTGGAGCAGGGGCAGTTTAAGGTTGGACAGGGTGACAATGTGGGATAGTGGGATGACAATCAGGGGGTATCCTTTCCTGGCGGGGGTCTTGGCATCTTACTCTGTCTTCTTCCTAGATCTCAGGCCCCGCTTGCGGGGTCGTTCTCCTTGTGCAGGGGGTGGGGTTCTGGTGGCCTGTTGTTCTTGTGTCGGGGCCTCCTGTCCACTAGCACTGGCGGAGGTGGTAGCCTGTTCTTGGTCCATGCTAGTGACAGGGGCCCTTTGTGGTGCCACATGGTCCCGCAATGTGCTGACAATCTGATTGAGAGCCACAACGATGGTGCCCATTGCGGAACTGATGTTTCTGAGTTCTTCCCTGAACCCCATAAACTGTTCCTCCTGCAGTACCTGGATCTCCTGGAACCTGGCCAGGACCGTCGCCATCGTCTCCTGGGAGTGGTGGTAGGCTCCCATAATGGAGGAGAGGGCCTCGTGGAGAGTGGGTTCCCTGGGCCTGTCCCCCCCCCTGTCGCACAGTAGCCCTCCCAGTTCCCCTGTTTCCCTGGGCCTCTGTCCCCTGGACCGTGTGCCCACTACCACTGCCCCCAGGTCCCTGTTGTTGTTGGGGTGGTGGGTTAACCTGGGTGCCCTGTAGTGGTGGACACACCGCTGATTGACGTGTCCTGGAGACAGAGGCATGGGCCCGCTGGGTGGGTGCTGTGCTGGTGTTCCCAGAGGGGGGTAGGTCTGCTGTGGCCTGTGGCTGTCTGTGGGGAACCGACTGTCCCGAGGTCCCCGATGGGCCGGGCTGGTCATCTGGGTCCAGGGAGACAGAGCTGCTGTCATCACTGTGGGCCTCTTCTGGGGGTGGAATGGACATTTCTGTACCCTCCAGGGCGGTGTCGTGGCGTTCGGGTCCTGCAGGGGTATAAGAGTATGTTTATTGCTTCTCTGTGTGCCATAGCGTGCAATGGGTGGGTGCCCGTGTACCCCAGTGCTGGCATTCCCTTGTGGGGGTTGTTGTGACTGTGGTTTGGGAGGGGATGGGTATGTGCAGTGGGCATGCTTAGTTGATGGGTGTCTATGGTTTGTGGTCGCATGCAGGGCTTGGTGTTGGGATGGGTGGGTTGTGATGGTGAGACATTAGCAAGGAGGATGTGTGATGGGGGTCGGGGGAGGGTGGGGGTATGATTTGGCATGCTGGTGGGGGGGGATGAAGTAGTTGAGATTAGACTTACCAGAATCCATTCCTCCGCCTACTCCTGCGAGGCCCTCAGGATGCAGGATCGCCAAGACCTGTTCCTCCCATGTTGTAAATTCTGGGGGTTGAGGTGGGGTTCCGCCGCCAGTCTTCTGCACCGCGATGTTGTGTCGGGATACCATGGAACGCACCTTCCCCCGTAGGTCGTTCAACCGCTTCCTGATGTCATCCCGATTTCGTGGATGCTGACCCACAGCGTTGACCCTGTCCACTATTCTTTGCCATAGCTCCATCTTCCTGGCAATGGTGGTGTTCTGCACCTGTGTCCCGAAGAGCTCTACCCGAACTATTTCCTCCACCATGACCCTGAGTTCAGCGTCTGAAAACCTGGGGTGTCTTTGGGGTGCCATGGGGTGGTGTGGATGAGGTGTGAGGTGGTGTTTGTGGTGATGAGTGAGGTGAGTGTGGTGTTTTGTGCGTGGAAGTTGTGTGAGTGATGGTGTTATGTGCCTGTGAATGCTCTGTACTAGCTGGTAGTGTCTCTCTCTGTCCTTAGTCAATAAATGGTGGTCATAGGGATTTGTGGTTGATGTGGGTGTGTGTTTTATATTGTATTGGGTGTGTGGGAGTGGTGTTTGTATGTGTATCAGGTGTGTGTATTTTGAATTGTCCAATGTGGTTGTGTTTTGTAAGTGTGTGTGTATTTTGAGCGCGGCGGTGTGTACCGCCAATGGAATACCGCGGTTGAAAGACCGCCGCATGGATTCGTGGGTCGGAATGGCATGGGCGTATTTCTGTTGGCGTGACGGTGGAGGTTTGGTCATCAGCAGTTTTTCGCTGGCCGTTGGTGTGCCGGACTTTTGTGGATGTTGGGTTTTTGGCGGTTTGCCTGCTGCGGGTCAGAATGACCGTGGCGGTTTCCCGCGTCCGCGGCGGTGTTATGGCGGTCTTCTGTCCGGCGGTAAGCGCCTTTTACCGCCGAGGTCAGAATGACCCCCATAGTCCTTTCGAACTTGTCTTTGGGCGACAACCACACACTCTAATAGATATGGCGGCTGAGATATGGGAAGAAGAGGAAGAAGGTGAAAAACCCTTATTAGAGTATGCCCACAAACTGAAGCCCCAAATACAAACAGTATGGGAAGACGTGCGCAGTCATATGGAGAGAGCCCAAGATAAGCAAAAGCAGTATTATAATCAGGGTACGAAAACAAGAATACTCCAGCCCAACGAGAAAGTTCTCATATTATGCCCCAGTTCCGATGATAAACTATTAGCCAAATGGCAGGGTCCATATACAGTGTTAAAGTGAGTTTCTCCTGTTAACTACCTCATCGAATTATCAAAGAACCCAAAACTAGTACAAATCTATCATATCAACTTGCTGAAGAGGTGGGAGGAGCCCACTATGTCTGTTAACCCTGCTGCTACGGGATTCTTAATAACACCCAAGAAGCCCTTAGATATTGAGTTGTGTCCCATTAACCCAGATTTATCCCCGGAACGGCCCCAGATTACCCCTGAAATACCAGATCACCAACGCAGACAGTTGGATTGCCTCCTGGCTCGGCATACCAGCTTCTTTTCAGGAAAACCAGGTAAACCAACCTTAATACAACATCATATCAGAACACCAGAGGGTCAAACAGTACGTCAACGACCCTACCGCATCCCAGAATCCCGACGACATCTTATTGAGCAGGAAATAAAAACCATGCTACAAATGAAAGTCATAGAACCATCGGTCAGCCCTTGGTGTTCACCGGTCGTATTAGTACCAAAACCGGATGGCTCTATCCGTTTCTGTATTGACTTTCGCCGGTTGAATGCCATATCCCTCTTTGATACGTACCCCATTCCCCGAGTCGAAGATCTACTTGAAAAACTAGGCAAGGCCCGATATATGTCAACTCTCGATTTAACAAAAGGGTATTGGCAAATACCGCTCGCCCCAGCGGACCGGGAAAAAACTGCTTTCTCAACACCCTCAGGGCTTTTCCAGTTCACGGTACTGCCATTTGGCCAGCATGGTGCTCTGGCTACCTTTCAAAGGTTAATGGATCATCTCCTAAGACCCTTTCAAAATTGCACAGCCGCCTATCTCGATGATATAGTGGTTTTTAGTGAGACATGGGAAGACCATCTTGACCATCTAAACAGCGTTTTCCATGTCCTACGCGGAGCAGGTCTTACAGCTAATCCAAAAAAGTGTCATCTGGCCCATGATCATATTGCTTACCTCGGGTATTTTATAGGGAGGGGACAACTGCGACCCCAGAAAAACAAAGTAGAGGCCATCCAACAAGTACCTATTCCAACAACCAAAAGAGAGCTCCATTCCTTTTTGGGCTTAATAGGTTATTATCAACAGTTCATACCCAGTTATTCCACCATAGCAGCACCCCTTACCGACCTGTTACAGAAAAACCAACCATCCAAAATATCAGCCTAGACAGCAGACCAACTATCTAGTTTCCGACATCTTAAATACTGCCTCACGACTGAGCCAGTCTTAAAGTGCCCTGACTTTACTAAAGTCTTTCACCTTCAAACTGATGCCTCAGACGTTGGATTAGGAGCTGTGTTGTCTCAAATGGATAAGAAAGGTTATAACCATCCCATAGTATTCATTAGTAGGAAGTTATTGTCTAGAGAACGTCATTATCCAATAATCGAGAGGGAGTGTCTTGCCATCAAGTGGGCCATGGAAAACCTACAATACTACCTTGTAGGGCATCCCTTTATTTTGTATACAGACCATGCACCCCTCACTTGGTTGGCCTCCCACAAGAATACCAACTCACGTATCCTTAGGTGGTTTATGGAACTCCAACCCTTCTCATTCCAGGTCTGTCACATCCCTGGGGATCTCCAATGTGTTGCAGACTATTTGTCACGATATCCCAGAAACACGGAACTCCATCAGTCCCGTCATTGGGAGGGGAGATGTAGCCGGGTGACGGAATCCTCTGCTCCATTTCGTGCCGAGCCCGGATCGGAATGGCACCCGACAGGTCCCGAAGAGGACAGAGCCCTTGAAAACGGGAATCCGGACATCCGGACTCCCGTCGACTTACCGGTTGAGGAACGGGAAGCGCCACGCCTGGAGAGGAAGAAAAAAGTAGTCGGAGCCGGGAACCCGGATATCCGGGTTCCCGAGAGGGTCAAAAGAGAAGAAGGACTGTGCGCGGCGCACACAGCCGAGGAGAAGGACGGCGAGGAGAAGGACGCTGAGGAGAAAGACGCCGAGGAGGAAAGAACGGAGATTGCAAGCAGAGAGGACAGCGAAGGATATGAGAAAATCAGCGATCCACACCTTGGGAGAAATGAACCAGGGAACACTCGAGAGACCCCCACGGGGGGACAGGACAGTTCCGAGAGGCTCGAACTCCACCATGTCCCTGGAGGGACGTGGCTAAAGCAGGTACGGTCCTGCTTGAAGAATAAATTACAGTATATGGTTGGAAGGGAGAAGGGTGAGGAGAGGGGTAGAGGGAGGAGGAGAAATGGGGGGGGGGAGTTTGGAAAGAGGAAAAACCACAAACAAAAGGAGCACCAATCACTGAGCACGGGGATAGAGTGGTGTAATAGACTGTGTCCACAGAGATGTAGGGACTGGGTCCTATAGCCCTCACTATTAAATCCTGCCTCCTTTTCTTTTGCTTTTCTTCTCTTGGGAGAAGATACTTATACCACATTCACTCCCTCTCTCTCTCTCTCTCTCTCTCTCTCTCTCTCCCTCTCTCTCTCTCTCTTTCTCTACACACCCTCCCTGCACGTTACTAAATACAAACACATTTACAGAGACACTACTTACCTGCCTTTTGTTCCTCAATTTTCCGGTCCTCCTGACAATACCACCGCCGGGGAACCATCTACAGCCACTGGGAAACCTGAGGGAGAAGAAACAGAGGAGATCATCCATCTTAAAACCCACAGATAGAGACTGTTATAAAGATACTGTTGAAATACAATAAATTCATGTATATTCACCATTTCACCTGACTGTCGTTTTACTCCCTATCGCTATACCCACGTCCACAGCTGGTTTATATGCTTTGGCTATGTATTACTGACATGGCAATGGTGCTGGTTTAAAGAAAGTATTAGCTTGGTGATGTGTGCTCTACATGTTGGGCATCCCAGCAGTGCTGAACATGAAGGGCAGCTTGACTGTCTGTGTCAGGGGTCAACCTGTGATCTGAGAAACCTAGGTGTTGTAGGTATCATCCACAACATTGTAGGCAAGGTTTTACAAATTAGAAATAATGCCTAATGTAAGGGAGGTTCAGTCAGCATGACTAGGCTATAGTTGTCTTTCATTGACAGCTACTCATGTTTTCAGAATAAAAAGGCATGTTTATTTTATGATAGCTCTGTGCTTTTATGTTTTTCCATTTTAGGAAAGTCATTGAAAATAAACTTCATTCTGTGGTGTTTGCTATTGTAATATGCGTTGCTTTCTTGAAGAATCAATGATCAGGATGATTCTTTATTTTGTAAGTTCCAAAGGCTTCCTGAAAATTTTCTGTGCATGTCAATCAGAAGCTGAACAAATCATTGTATTGCTGTATTACATAAAAGGTAAATGTGTTTCCTTAATTAGTTATGCATAGTCTAATCAATAGGATGCATTAGGAAGTAGGTGTTTTTAAAAAGTATCTTGTTTGCATTATGTTATGTTATGCAGATGTGTAGAGTGCACTATCACCGGGCGGGTATCCTGGCACTGAGCAGGTGGGAGCCTAGTGAAACCCAGGGCCTAATGGGACCACTCGGAAAGCCAGGTCTTCAGCTTCTTGTGGAGTTCAAGAAGTGAGGAGGAGGCTCTTATGTGTAATGCCAAGTCGTTCCACGCTTTAGGAGTGATGTAGGAGAAGGCTCAAACAGCGGATCTGTTTATTTGTATGCGGGGAATACGTGCAAGTAGGATTCTGGACAATTGGAGGTGCCAGGAAGGTTTGTGAAAGCAAATGCGATTGTTGAGGTATGATGGGCCAGTGTGATGTGGTGTTTTGAAAGTGTGTGTGGGGGGTTTGAACTATGCTAGTTTGTGTATGAAGAACCAGTGGAGCTCCTTCTAGTGTGGTGGGATATGAGTGCATCATGGGAGGATGATAGTGATTCTGGCTACTGAGTTCTTTTTGGTCTGCCGCCTTCTGGGGCGTTTTTTGTTGATCCCGGCATAGACAATATCCTGTAGTCCAGCTTGCTTGTGACCAGGGCGTGTGTGACAGTTTTCTGGAAGCTCACTGGGAGTCATGTGAACATCTTCCTCAGAATCTACACGGTATGGAAGCATGAGACGTTGACTTGGGTGATCATATTTTGTTTTCTGTTAAAGGCAATCTTGAGGTTCTTGGCGTAGGTGGTGGGTGTTGGTACTAGCTCTGTTGGCTATCAGGTTTAATCCCACTGTGAAGTGCTTCTCCCAAAGATCATAATTTTGATCTTCTCATGCTTCAACTTTAAACAGTAAGCCATCATCCAGTGGGCAATTTCAGACATGCAGGCATTGAACTTGATCCGGGTACTGGACGTTTTCTTATTGAGGGAGAGAATATTTTTTACGGGTTTGAAACATTGCTAGTATGTCATATCATGAAAAGTATGTGGCTTCTGTACCCTGACATTTAATAGAAGCTGTGTTATTTTCAAGATGAGCCAGAGCCTTCCTGACCTTTTACCTGAGCAGACTCTATGTCAGTCTGTTTATTGACTTGTATTCAGGCTATCATTGGGTTTTCTTCTGAAGTAGACCTTATGTTAGATTTTTTAGAGGATTATACTTTGATTATTTTGTTCATGCTAATTTCTAAATGACTACCTCATTACTTTCTTCTTTCTATTATGTTTATATTTTTTAATAAACCCATAAAGTTTAATCTTAAAATGTGTTTCTGGTGCAGGTTTGTTTATTAGTCTCGGACTAAGTCTTACGAAGACTCACAAGGCTTAGAAAGATTCAGACAGTCTCAATCCTAATTAGCTAATTAGAACATCCATGACACCATAAGAAACACCTCTGGCATGCTAAGACGTCTGCTGCCATTTTGAGCAGTAACTTGAGGCAGTGGGTAATATATGCATATTGGATTAATGATCATCCTGAGAGGCCGACACAGTGAATCACAATACCAACCACAATAACAATACCACCCTGGAATAGGCTCTTATGTTGCTAGGGAAAGGGTTGGATGTTACACTCAGTTGGCATTTGAAGCAGGAGATGTACCTAGCTTGAGTGAAAAGGAGATGTCTCTTCGTCTTGAGGCTCATAAATCAGCTCTATGGGTAACTGCAGAGTACCCAATGGATGAGAAGTTCCAAGTCTTGTTGAAAGTAAATTAGGCCTTGGCAAGTGTTCCCTTTAAATTTTTATGCAAACCTATTGTTTTAAAATTCCGTTCAGAGTTTCGTCAGTGAAAAATATTTGCTATCAGATATGTTTGTTTTTTCCAGTAATTTGAAATGTTTTTTTATTTCATTTTTTAAAACAATGCTTTACTAACAAGCACTGGCAAAGCCAGTTCCTGGATGCATATTATATATTTTTTTTAAGATCTCTTTTATTGCTTTATAATTGCATGAAAACGCATACAGAACAAAATAACTTCCCATCTTTTTGTGACCCCCCCTCCCCTTCCCTCTTCCCTTTTGCACTTTCCATCAATTATATAAAGGTGTTTGTTCGGTTCACAAATGAATTACTTATTTGGTCTCTTGTACAATCTTCAACAGGAATATCTTAGTCAGCTATACATGATCTGGTTCTGATAAATTTGCCTCTGCATCAGAGTTAGAAGTGTCGGGTGTTCTAAAATTGTCCAGTATCGTGTTCCAATGTTGAGCATTGTCTCTAGTTCCTAGGCCCCTGAGTGTTTCCCTTAGTAGCACTGTCCCTTCAATTTCCGCCCACTTAATTAATGCATTTCTCCAACGATTTATCTGTGGGCCCTTCGGGTCTTTCCAGTGTGAGGTTATTTCTCTCCTTGCTAGTATCAGGGACAGGTCTATGAATCGGCTTGTAATTTTATGCTTGTTAGGGCGAGGGAAATCTCCCAAAACCGCCACCATGGCTGATCGGGGTAATGTTCTGCCCGTGCAAGTGGAGAGTGCCTCAAATATCCCCGTCCAGTATTCCCCGATTAGTGGGCAACTCCAGAGCATGTGCAACAACTCTGCTGTTAGTTCTGCACATCGAGGGCAGCTGCCATTTTCTACACCATAAATCTTTGATATCATATAGGGGGTTAGGTAAGCCCTGTGAAAGACATATAAGTTTATTAATTTAAACCTGGCATTTCTGGAAACTGTATATATGTGTGAGGTTATTCTGGTCCACTGTGGGTCATCTATTATAACCTCTAGTTCCCCCTGCCATTTGGTCCTAAGTTTATTTAAGGGAAGACATATGCTGGTTAGTAGAGATGTATATATCCTTGATATCAACCTCCCTTGGTCTCCTATAGTGCATATTTGGTCACAGGTAGTATGTCTGGGGGGTTCTTCTAGTCCTGTGCCCCATTGTCTATGAAGAGTTCTGGCAATTGCGTTAAAGGTTAGGAACAGCCCTGGTGGTAGCTGGAACCTTTCCTGTAGTTCCGCATAGGAGCACAGTTTCCCATTATTATATAGAGCCCCTATGGTGTCAATCTGAAGTGCCATGAATTGGGTGATACCCCTTATCACGTGATTTCCTGCGACGGCTCCCATACAGATCAGGGGGCCTCTGGTGAGTACGGTGTTCTGTTGTGTGTTCGTTTTAGGTATTGTTCCCAGCAGTGACGCGATGCTTCCCATTCTATCGGAAGCGGTTTATTCTGTTTCTTGGGGTTTAGTAGAATGTCCAGAATTCTATCTCGGGAGCAGTGGAGAGGGGCTCTCAGTGCTTCCCCCACTGGGGGTGCTCTGATGAATCGCGCCAGCCATTGGAGTTGGCTCGCCCAATAGTATAATTCAAAGTCAGGAACAGCCAAACCACCCTCTGCTGTTGTTCTCTGGAGGGTGCGCAATGCTATCCTTTGTCTGTTGGTTCCCCCATATAAATCCTGTAACCACCCTCGGTATAATGAGTGGGATGGTTGCGAAGTAATATAACACTCTAGGTAATACTATCATCTTAATCAGTGCAACTCTCCCAGTGACCGCTAGTGGAAGTGTCTGCCAAAATACCATGCTGTTTTTGATCCTCCTAATCGTGCTCTGTATGTTCCCTTCTAGTAGATCCTCAGCGGAGTGATAGATATTAACCCCTAAGTATTTGAATGTGGATGGGGACCACGGGAGACCCCGATTGTCCATTGGTTCTTCGATACCCCTAGTAACTGGAAAAATGGACGACTTCCCCCAGTTTATCCGGAGCCCAGATGCAGCCCCAAAGTTGTCTAACATTGTCATTGCTCCTGGTAGATCCGTCTCTGCGTTCCGGAGAAAGAGTAACATGTCATCCGCATATAGAGCAATATGATGTGTCCAGGCATTAATTGTAATGCCTTCGTAGAACCTCTAGGACCTAGCTGATTGGGCGAGAGGTTCAACTGCCAACGCAAAAAGCAAAGGTGATAGCGGGCAGCCCTGTCTTGTGCCCCTACCTATGGCAAAGGAAGGGGATATTGTACGGCCAGTGCGTACTCTCTCTGTGGGGTTTGTATAGAGAAGCCTCGTCCATTTGAAAACCCGTCCCCTAGTCCTAGCTGCAGCATCACTCGTTCTAGGTAGTCCCATCGTAGGCTATCAAAAGCCTTCTCGACATCTATCGAGACGATTACTGCTCTAGTTGCGTCAGAGGGCAGGGCATGAAGAAGTGAAATCAATCGACGGATATTTTGGGCAGTGCTTCGCTGTGGGATAAATCCCGATTGGTCCTGATGGATCAATGAGGACATGTATGGTAAAAGTCTGTTAGCTAGCACCCTTCTTAGTATTTTATAATCTAAGTTCAACATTGATAGTGGGCGGTATGATCGAACTTCTGTGGGGGATTTGGTGGGTTTCAGAAGGGGAATCATTATGGCTTCTCTAGTGGAAGGAGGCAAGCTGTTGTTATTCCAAGCCTCTGCATATAAGATGCTGAGCTGGGAGGTTAATGAGTCCTGATAAGTAAGGTAGAACTCCAAGGGGAGACCATCTGCTCCCGGTACCTTGCCCCTTGCAATACTCTGGATTGCAGTCTTTATTTCTGTAAGCGATATAGGAGTCGCCAGGGCTATTCTATCTTCCCCTTTCAATGGAGGAAGGTTGAGGTTCCCCAGATCTTGTAATTGAGCGTTGCGGAGTACTTCGGTGGGAGGGGCATATAGCTCTGAGTAATATTTAAGAAAGGTGGCATTGATCTCCTTCTGTCCATATACTTTAATACCCGGGGTGGTCTCTAACTCCACCACTATAGTTTGATGTTGGGGTGGTTTGGACAACCAGGCCAGTAGGGCACCTGCTATGTCGCCCTCTGTATGTTGCTTCTGCAAGAATTGCTTGTAATCGAAACGAGACAATCTAGTGTTAGTTTCTGTTATTCTAGCCCTTGTCTCTTCTAGTTGTGTTGAAAGGTCAGGTTGTGTTGGATGCTTACGTTCGAGATCCCTAAGGGAGTGCTCGACATCGCCTAGTTCTATCTCTAACACCTTCCGTACTCCCACAGTTGTGCTAATACAATATCCCCTGATCACTGTTTTAAAGGATTCCCATTCGACAGATCTGGACGAAGTAGTTCCAGCATTGTTCTCAAAGAATTCCCTGATCTGCCTGCCCAGTTGAGCTCTAAAATCCTCGTCTTCAAGTGACTCTGCTCTCAGACGCCAAGTGGGAATCAAAGGTCTCTCGCCGCACCAGGCCAAAGAAATCAATAAGGGATTATGATCTGAGATGGTGCGGCCAAGATACCCGGCCTTCGCCACCACAGATTGCACCTCTGGAGATGCCAAAAAGGTGTCCAGTCGTACATGCAGGTCGTGAACTGCTGAATAGAAAGAGTATTCTCTATTGGGGGAATTAAGTTTGTGCCAACAATCTGTTAGTTGCCAGTGTTTTTGCCACTGCTGGAAGTGCAGTGCTGTTTTATGTGTTACGGATTGTGACAATGGTGGATGCGATCTATCCATTGCGGTATCCATTACACAATTAAAGTCTCCTCCTATTAATGTAGTGCTAGTGAGAAGTGTGCTCATGACCAGTGATAGTCTGTCTAGGAATCTTCCCTGTTCGTGATTTGGGGCGTATAGTCCCGCAAGAGTTACTTCTCTCCCGTCCAATCTACCAGAAATCACTACGTATCTCCCCTCAGTGTCGATAAAGGTATGGAGAACCTGTAATGGGACGCCTGGTCTGATCCATATCAACACTCCCCTCGCAAACGCTGAGTGGGTAGTGGCGAATATTTGTCCCCTCCAGCGCTTTTTCAAGGCCTTGATCTCCTGTTCCAACAAGTGAGTTTCTTGTAAGATAGCTATGTGCACTCCCCTTCGTTTAAGAAAACTGTGAACCTTGTACCTCTTGGACATGTTATTTAGGCCCCTGACATTCCATGTGATTATCTTGTATTCTGTGGTCATAATTTAAGGAGGGATGTAGAGGCAGCCTACTGACGCCGCTCTATTACCACCACTGGACAAACCTATTGAGTTTCGTAATCTAAGGTGTGAACCGATTGGGCTGCGAGATAGATGTGCCTGATAAACCCTGAAAACAACACAACTAAGATCAAACCCCCTTTGTAACTCCCTCTCTCCAGGACCGGTACCTACAACTCTCCCCGTCCAAACCATTACAACTATTGTAATCTTAACTATCAACCTATTGGAAGGAGGCATGCCAGAGACCAAGAGGCAGCGTCCAGGACCCTTCCCCAGGCCCGATCATGTGTATTGTGCCGGTTAAGAAATGACATCCAGGTTCCTATCGCTCTATATTCACGGTTGGGACCTAGCAATGTCCCTAAACAGAGTGAGGTTCCCTCACAATCGTCAGGTCACTTGCCAACTTGTTCTTTCAACGAGGTCAAATAATCTTGTCCGCCGTTCTTGGGGTGATCAAAGGCAAGCCTACGAGAGTGTCCTGGGAGGATTTTGAGGAGTGTTCGCAGCTTGAATCAACGTCTGATGCAGCATCCTGGGTCCAGCGTGTATGGAAGTCTCCCCCGCTTAACGCTGCTGCTGTTTCCACTGCATCACGCATCTCCTGTTGTGACTGACGTTTTAATGGAGGCGCTTCTGTAGTCTTCTTCCGGGATCTACTACGTTTCTTCCCGGGGTTTCGAAATGTTCGGTCGCGGGTTGCTTTGCAGTGGATGTTCAGCGATTCGACCCATTCCATCGCCAGTTGAGGCGTGAGAAAAAAATGGGTCCTATTATCGTGTTCCACTCGGAGTTTTGCCTGAAAGAGCATGGCATATTTTATAGCATGCTCACGCATGGTACGTTTTACTGTGATGTAGGATGCCCTTTGTGCCTGTGTTTCTCTCGTAAAGTCTGGGAATATCATGACCTTTTGCCCATCCAATTGAATCTCTCCTTGCTGGCGGGATTGTGACAGTACGTAGTCTCTATCTTTGTGGTGGAGTAATCTAGCGATTATTGGCCGTGGCCTGACTCCCGGTGGAGGCGGTCCGCCAGGGACCCTGTGGGCTCGTTCCACTGCAAAAAATGGTGAAAAGCCCTCTGATGCTATTGTGTCTCTAAGCCACTGTTCCAGGAATATTTCTGTATTAGCTGCGGTGGTCTCCACCCCCTCCGGAACCCCCACCAGTCTAATGTTGTTCCGTCGGGCTCGGTTTTCGGCATCTTCCGTCCATGCCTCCAATGTTTTCAGCCGGGTAGTTAGGTCTTTAATTTCTGAGGATGAGTCATTGTGTGCCGCTAATACCCCTGTCAGCATAGTCTCGTGCAAACCCACCGTTTCCTTTAATTTACGGTGGTCGTCTCGTAAAAGGGAAAGGTCTGCAGTGAGGTTATCGATTATACGCTCAAGCGCTTCTCGGGAATCTTTAATGGCCAGCAGCACAGTGTCCAGAGTAGTTTCTTGTTGTTCATGCCCCGCTTGCGAATCTCTGGCGGGCGTTGGGGGTGGATTCTCAGTGAGCAAGGAGTCCCCCGCTGGTGATTTGTCGTGTTTTTTGGGTTTTACCATTGTAATAGGTCTCAGGTTGGCAAAGGCCGTTCGTATTAGTGGAAGGTGGTATCGTTCGTCAGCATCGTCCAGCCCGTATGTCGCCTGTCTCAGTCCCGGTGCTCTCACGTGACGAGTGCTACTAGAAGTTCACCGTTTTGAGCTGTTTGACAATGAGGGAGTTCTCTCATAATTATGCCCGCGTTGGTCGTCGGCATTGCATACTGTTCTGATAACAGGGGGAAGTTCTGTGCCGGTGTTCTCGAGCTCCCTTTCCAGCGCGAGACTGCGGTCTCCGATTCCTGTCAATGTGCCAGTATTAGTTCCTGTCTCAGGAGGTGGCCTCTGCGTTTTCCCTGGCCTTTCGGCAGCTGGTATTTCTACTCACCGGAGACGTCTCTCTCTCATTCGAAGTTCCCGGGACTTCGCTCCTTATCTGCTCTTCTCCACTCCCTCCGAATTCGCTGATGTTCCGCTTCGTATTGTTGCTCTCGCTGTTGGTGGTGAAGGTGTTTGAGCCCCTTGCGCCCCTCAATGGATGGTGTGGAGGGCCTCACCTCCACGGGACCTTCGTATCCTCTCAGCCGAGGGCCGCGATTACAACGGGTTCACTGCACTGTCGTGGCCGCCATTTTGGGTCACGGCAGCCGTGACGTTGTCGGAGCGTTTTCCGGGTAAACTCTGTCCCAAGGTGGGACGCCGCGGTCCCTACTTGTGCTGTATATTCTCCAATTGCTTCGCTTCAATTTTTTAGACCTCCGGTCGTTATTATGGCAGGATTTAAGCTTCGGGCCTGGATTGTGGCCCGAGGGCGCCGCACTACGCCGCATTCGCTGATGTTCCGTTTCGTACTGTTGCTCTCGACGTTGGTGGCGAAGGTGTCTGAACCCCTTGCGCTCTTCAATGGGTAGTGCGGGGGTCCTCACCTCCACGGGACCTTTGTATCCTCTCAGCCGAGGGCCACAGTTGCAGCGGGTTCACTGCTCTGTCGCGGCTGCCATTTTGGGTCGCGGCAGCCGCAAAGTTGTCGGGGGGAGTTTCCAGGGTAGATTCTGCCCCAAGGTGGGACGCTGCGGTCCCTACTCGTGCTGTATATTCTCCGATCGCTTCTCTTCAATTTTTAAGACCTCTGGTCATTATTATGGCAGGATTTAAGCTTCGGGCCTGGATTGTGGCCCGAGGGCGCCGCACTACGCTGCATTCGCTGATGTTCCGCTTCGTACTGTTGCTCTCGTCGTTGGTGGAGAAGGTGTCTGAGCCCCTTGCGCCCTTCAATGGATGGTGTGGGCGTCCTCACCTCCACGGGACCTTCGTATCCTCTCAGCCAAGAGCCGCGGTTGCAATGGGTTCACTGCTCTGTCGCGACCTCCATTTTGGGTCGCAGCAGCCGCGAAGTTGTCGGGGGGAGTTTTCTGGGTAAACTCTGCCTCAAAGTTGGTCGCCGCGGTCTCTACTCGTGCTGTATATTCTTCGATCACTTCTCTTCAATTTTTAAGACCTCTGGTCATTATTATGGCAGGATTTAAGCTTCGGGCCTGGATTGTGGTCCAAGAGCACCGCACTACGCGTGCATCTCCATTGGTCCCAGGCCACGCCCCCCCTGGATGCATATTATACAGGTGAGGCACATTTCCAATGCTTGTTTCTTATTGCTACTTACGTAACTTTTGGATACGCAAAATGATTACGCCTGAAGGTTATAGATAAACGTGAAGCATTGGAATATATGATATGCTTCTCATCAAATGAGCTATTAATGTACCATATACCTACATGTGTCCTCACATTTTTGCAGGGGGTGGGGAAACCACTCTAGATAGGGTGGGTCAAGCTCGCTGTTTGCACTGAATCGGGTTTACATGCAGGGTAGTGGACCGCGTTGGGAAAAGTTGTCATTGGAAAGAGGATGAGTCTCCAGCCCTCTCCCCCACCCCTTCACTTTCTGTACTAGTTTCTCGGTTCAGCTCATCCAAAATCAGTGCTTAATTTGTAAATGAAAAGGTGCCGGTGCCCAAAGCCCTCCTCTTAAACACAGGGCTGCTGCAATTAAATGTGTGAACACAGAATACTGAGGCAGCTAATACTGAAGCCATCCCGGGCCTCTTCAATCCATATAAAGCCACTCCCTGCCCTTCAGCTCTCTCTTGCAGCTTTCTGCTTTCTTTGTGACACTTTTTCGTTTTTCCTTTCCTCCGTCTGTCCCATATGTGTCTTTTGCTGCAGCAAATGCTTGAGGCAGAAGAATACACCCTGTCCCTAAAAAATAAGTGCCGTGCTCAGCACCGGAAACAACGAGCACAAATTAAGCACTGTCCGAAATTCAGTCTTCAGCGCGTGTCTGATCTGTGTCCTACCTGCGCCTGTCGAAGGGCGGATTCCTTGCACACAGACCTCTGCAGCAGGTGGGCAACCCGTTCAGCTATATCACATATACATTTGGTGACTGACTGCATCCCAGTGGTACTTCGTAAGTCCTAAATGGCCTAAAGGCCTGGCCTGTAGCGTCAGACTAATCCTCTATTGAAAAATCCACCCTGGTGTTTACCGGGGTGGTGGGAACGTGCTTGTGTGTCGTGTCATCCGCACAAGCCCCCCCCCCCCCTCCCCACCCCCCACTCCACCCCCCCCCCCAGCGCTCCCTCTTGTGAGTGCCGCGTCCTCTGACCCGCCGGCCTGCGCCTTGATCCCATTCCCCGGCGCTGGGTGTTTGGGACCATCGTGTACCCTGTTACTCTGCAGTGTGTACACAGAGCCTGTGTCCGGGACGGGCGCGGGGTCACCCCAGCTTTATGTAAACCCCTGGGTAAACAAACAGGTCACCCTGTGCAGCCATTATCACCTCGCCTGGTGATGTCTCTTCCTCTCGCCCTTCTCCGAGAATTCCTCCCTGAATGAGTTCAGTTCCTGCGCCAGGTAGGCACCAGTCATGTCCTGGCACTTTTCATTCTATCCCTCCACCCACTGCTTGCTTTGTGAGGGAGGGTCCCTGTTCTGCCTCTACTCGGAATACAGAAACTTCTTTCCTTAGTAATTTATAGAAATATCGTTTTTTTTCTCTATTTTCAGCTCTGACCCTTTAGCTGTAAAAGAACGTTTATTCCTTTCTTTTGCTGTACAGTAAACAAGTTAAATGTTGCAAAGAAGGAGTTTTTTTAAAAGGGGCCGTCCCATGAATGGCGTCACAATATGTCTCTAAACCCAGGCAGACCTCGTCCAAGAAACATTCTGGAATGCCTATTGTCTGATTTTTAGTGAGGCAACACGGGGCAAAATAACTATTTCCTGCCCTCAATGCAGGGCCTGTGTTATGGGAACAGGAGGGTAGGAATCCGCACTTGACGAGGATTACTCAAAGTAACGCGCGATACCTGCAGGTAATCAAGACTTTACAGTCTCACCCATCTTCCTTATCACAGTCCTTACTCTGTGAGGATGCACTAAACTGGACAGATCTGCACGAGGCCTCCATTGATAACATGAGACCGGCCAGGGCTGAGTCACTCTGGTGTTCTTAGCAGAGAGCCATCACTGGCCCTTCCAGAGAGGCCAGCTCCAGCCACTGGGCCCATGAGACCAGCCTTACAACACCGACAATGGGCAAATGAGCATGCCAAGGTGGATCCTGCCATGGGCCAACGTTGCACTCACCGCAAAGGTACCACCTTTTACCAGGACCTGGACCACATACCTGCACCGAGGAGTGGACGAAGCCTGTGGAACTAACACAGGGCTCTTTGAGGCCAGCTACCTCCTGACACTGAAAAGGATGGGCCTCCTTGGACCCCTGGCATGTGACCAAAAGCCTGATCTAGAGTTTGGCAAGCAGGGATACTCTGGATGGAGATCGTAATACGGCGGACAGGATATCCGTCACATTAGTGACACAGTAACCCATCTGCCACACTCTAAATCAGACCCCAAGAGTAAAACATTTAACAGTTCTAGAGACAGGCAAAACTTACTCTGCAGTGCTGACCCTCAACATCTGAACAGGTGCAGCATTGATGCTGGGATCGCACAACACCCACTATGCACACATTTAAAACCTTTTCAGATGGGTTGGCACAAGTATGCCTGGCTAGAGCATAGTTACTTAAGCAGTGGATGGGCTGCTCCGAATAACAGTGACCTACTAGGTAACAGTACTTTTAAATATGTGGAAATCCAAATAAACAGCACAAACTCCAGTAATTTGTAATTGGCCCCAAACCATCCTTTTGCTCGATTTTCACCACTAAATATCCATGTTTCGTCTTGAAAATAATACAGCGTTGAAAAGTCAACAGACCTACACATCATCTCCTCAGATATCATTAGCAGGACCTGTAAGTTGATATTGCGGAGCACATTTTTTTTTCACCCATGTAATTCAAACAAGCATTTGTAATGCAATAGGTCTCACATTTGCTTGAGTTAGAGCAATTAGCACTGTAATTTCATAACTGGACTTTTCTTGCCACATAAATTTGTCAACTGTTCCTCATAATTTCATCTTTTCCTGCCATATAATTCCAGTGGCCCAGCATTTAACTAAAGCACTTCCGTTTACCTTCTTCCTCTATCTTAAAACATATACAATTATCAGAAAAACCTTTATCAGAAATAAACTTTTGGCATTAGAGTACAATGCTCAAAACACAATAACAAAAATATAATTTGGTACAGATTGGAGGGTCAAAGGAAACAGGGAGTCGGGAGCAAAGATGGAGAGGGCAAGTGGCATAGTAACGGTGTCATGGGCCCTGGAGGAAGAAAGGAAAATGGTTGACTTGAATTTCGGTCGGAAAACAGAGCAGTAAGTAGAGTTGAGTGAGGTCCATAAGTCTCTGGGCCCCGGTGCCACTGCACCTGTTGCTCCATTGATAACTAGGCCGCAGGAGAGAAAGCGAATGGGGCAGGAAAAGAGAAGTGAAAGGAATACAACAGACAAAAGGAAGAAAGAGAAGGGGTCTCCAAGAAAGAAGGGAAAGAAAGAAAGAGAAAATGACAGCACAACTAAGAGAAGAAATAGAGCAAACGTTTGAGACAAAAGAAAAAAAGGAAGGAAGTTAGTGAACAAAAGATAAAGAGGAAATATTAATGAAAGAAGTGTGAAAAGAAAGAAAAAAATGAATATTAGAGAAAAAAGAGAAATGATGAGAGAAACAAGCAGCGAAAGAACCAGGGCATGTATGTACTGACAATTTCACAGAGACACAGTTTGGAAAAACCACTTTGACACTTCGGTCCTGACAAGTAACTTGTGGCTTCCACATACAGACGGGAAAAAGAGGGATTTATAGTAAAACGTGAATTGACAGATAAAGATAAGAAAAACACCAGCAAAAGGAAGGAAGAAATATTTAAAAATAAAAGTGAAAGGACGCATACCGAGTCAAAGGAAAGAGCAAATAAAAAAGACAAAGAAAGAATGAAGGGGAGAGAAACAAATAGAGAAAGAATGAATGCCTGATGTAAAAAAAACAGAGGAATGAAACAAGGAAATAAATAACCAAGTTTTGCAAGTTTGAAAGAGGAGGTAGCAAGAGGAAAAGGGGTAAAAAAGGGAGAGGTGTAGAAATAAACAGTTGAAAGAAAGAGCGAAACTGTTAACATGTGGATTTTAAGAGCTGGAAAGAGAAAAGTGGGGGAGAAAGAAAACATTGAGAGTAAACAGAGTAAAGGAAAGAACCGAGCGAGATAGATGAAACAGACCCTCCCAAACAAAGATGGCAGCTAAAAATAGATTTAATTGGCTCCCCCACGTCCTCAAACAGAAGACAGTGTGTGGAACAGCAGGGGGCACTGCAGAACAGCAGGAGGTGCATTAGCAGAGTTGTATGTGAACCCCAATACATCAATATTGGGGCGCTTCATATCAAGATTGGGGATATAGACAAAGCTGTGTCCCAGCCCAGTGCTGGAATAACAGAAAGGCAGCGGGTGAGGATGAGAAATGGGGCGACATGTAATTCCTGCTATTGGAATAATTGGGTGCTGCAGGTCAGGGTTGAGGTGCACTGACAGATTTCCATGTGGGCTGCAGTACTGGAATAGTAACGGGCACACAAGGTCAGAAGTGAGGTATGTTAATGGAGCTATGCGTGGAACCTAGTATTGGCATGCCAGTGTTGCTGAGTGTTAGCCTGGAGGTGCGCTGATGAAGCTGCGAGAGGGGCCCAGTGTGGGAGTGGCATTGCCTCTGAACCACAGAAGCGAGGAGTCCTGAAGGGCTTGTGCATGAACCTTGGTACAGAGAAGAAATGTGCATTCAATGTTAGATTTGAAGGATTCTGATGGAGCTGTGTGTTGCTCTTTTGGGTGCAGTATTGGCATGGCAGTGGGGCTGAATATTAGAATTGAGCTGCTGTAATGGAACTGTATGTGAGTGGGGTCCCAGTACGGGAAAGGAAGTGACCTCGCCAGGGTAGAACTGAGATGCACTGAAGGAGCTGCACCCGAGGTCCCAGTACTGGAACAGCAGAGTGTACTGACTGTAAGAACTGAGGTCCTCTGGCAGACAGCGTGTGCGGGGTCCTGGCACGGCTGAGGGGCTTGGAGTGTGTGAACTGAGGTGCACTGATGGAGCTGCGCCCGAGGTCCCAGTAACTTGAGCAGAAGTGTCTCCTAACTGTAAGAACTGAGGTGCTCTGGCAGACAGCGTGTGTGGAGTTCTGGCATGGCTGAGGGCCTTGGAGTGTGTGAACTGAGGTGCACTGATAGACCTGTGCCTGAGGTCCCAGTACTGGAACAGCAGTATGTACTGACTTTAAGAACTAAGGTGCTCTGGCAGACAGAGTGTGTGGGGTTCTGGTATGGCTGAGGGGCTTGGAGTGTGTGGACTGAGGTGCACTTATGGAGCTGCACCTGAGGTCCCAGTACTGCATAGCAGTGTGTACTCACTGTAAGAACTGAGGTGCTCTGGCAGACAGCATGTGTGGGGTTCTGGTATGGCTGAGGGGCTTGGAGTGTGTGAACTGAGGTGCACTGATGAAGTTGTGCCTGAGGTCCCAGTACAGGAGCACCAGAGTGTACTGACTGTAAGAACTGAGGTGCTCTGGCAGACAGCGTGTGTGGTGTTCCTTGCACGGCTGAGGGCTTGGAGTGTGTGAACTGAGGTGCACTGAGGGAGCTGCGCCTGAGGTCCCAGTATGGGAACAGCAGTGTGTCCTGACTCTATGAACTGAGATGCTCTGGCAGACAGCGTGTGTGGAGTTCTGGCACGGCCACGGGGAGTGGGCACAGTAAGGGTGTAGCCACCGTCAGTGACAGTAGCCATTGGCTACTACCCTCTGACCCCTTTAATGCCCCTAAATCTAGGATTTAAGGGCTCCCCTGAACCTATCTCACCAGATTCCTGGCGATCTCAAGAAGAAAAGATGAAAGAAGCAAGAAGAAGGACTGCTAAGCTGACCCCAATAGAGAAGACCCCAGACACCAACTGACTTGGCCCCAGCTCTACCAAACTGCCTGCAGCTTCGGAAGCCCTGCTGCAAAAAGGTGACACATCTTCCAGGACCAGTAATGTCTCCAAACCCCCAGAGGATTGCCTGCCCACCAGATGACCAAGAACTCCAGAGGACAAAGGCCCTGTACACAAGAAACACCAAGAAGGACTCCAGAACCGCCCCGGATCCACAAGGTCTGCCCACTCTGCTCCCGATGCCTACGGCCCATGTCCAGGTGGCTCACTAGTCCAGAGCAGGTCCCCAGGCAGTTCTGACCTTGTGTCCACCCTGTGTTGATCCCTCCTGGCCAACACAACAGCACCTGCAGCCTAAATCCAGATGACCTCCCTGACCGCGATAGTACCAGACGAAGATTCCCAATGCATAAAGGTACCACTGCACCCACAGCCCCCTGGCCTTGGGGAATCTGACCACCAGTCCAGCAACGTTCAGCAGGTGGCCCTCCTCCTTGTCCAGCCTGTGGTTTCCCGGAACCGACCCCCTGAACCCAGCCTGCAGCATCCTGTGACCACTGGGTTCCGCCACTGAAATGCATTAGGAGCCCGATGCTGTGTTTGCACCCTGCATCCATTTGCCCCTGTGCCGCTGAGGGCGTGTGTTTGGTGCTGACCTGTGGCCCCCCCGGTGCTCACCTAAACCCTCGAGATCTGCCCCCCGAAGTCACGGGTACTTATTTGCTAGCAGATCTGTTTCCAAGTGCCCCCAGTCTCCATAGGATCCCATTATAGATCTAACTTCAACTCTGATCTCAGCACCCGGCTGGCCCCATGTTGCTGGTGGTGTAATTTTGGTGTCATCCTTAGCCCCGACCAGCGGACATCCTAACCCACGGAGACTGGAACTGTACGTCAAGTACTTACTTCAAAACTGCACTAACACTCACCCAACCCCCACAGACTGTTCGGAAAATTGCAGTGTAAACTTTTAGAAGTGAAAAGTGTTACTTGCCTGTAAACTGTTTTATTTGTGAAATCTAACCACAGTGTCTTTGATACATGTGCTTGATAATTACTTGGAAATGTACTTACCTGCAACAAGATCCTTTTGGTTCTAGAAATAAAGTAACAAAATATATTTTTCCAATATAAATACATTGGCCTGGAGTTAGTCATTGAGTGTGTCCCTCATTTCTTGACTGTGTGAGTACAACAAATACTTTGTACTATCCTCTGATAAGCCTAACTGCTCAACCACACTACTACAAAAGAGAGCATTAGTATTACCTACTTTAACTTCTGTTAACCCTCTGGGGAACACCTGGACTCTGTGCACACTATATCTCATTTTGATATTGTATATACAGAGCCAGCTTCCTACATTGGTGGCAGCGGTGGGATCTACGACTTTGCATTTCCTGGACTACTCAGTCAATATCTGATCATATGACTAAATTCCAAAATTGCCTTTAGATTTAACTGATTTTTGCATTTGACAATATTTCTACATTTTTAAAATTCTGCTAGGGCCTTGGTTAAATCCCCTTTTGCATTTCTTTTTTAGATTTAAAAGTTAGTATAGTTAGGGGTTAGTAGCTAGAAGTAGTTTTTAGTTCCTAAAAGTAATCCCCAACTTTAGCAACAAAATGAGCAGCTCAGAAGACATGGTTGTGGAGCTCTCATCTTGGGACGAGAGAGTTAAGGTCCCTCTGCAGACTGAAAAACATCAAAACTGGTTCCAAACCTACCAAGGTAAAGCTCCAGGAGCTCTTGGAAGAGTATGCAAGGGAACACCCTGCTGAGGAGGAAAACCTCCCCTCAGATGGGGAAGAAGATGGGGTCAGGAGGATGAACTCGCCACTCCTAACCTAACTAGGGAGGACAGGGTCCAAATGCCCCTGACTCCAAGGATAGTGCTCACAGGACCTGGGTCTCCCACAGGGGAGTCCAGTTCCTCTGGGATCATTGAGGGCAGCCTCAATTAAGAGGATCTCCTTTTATAAAGGATGGCCAAAATGTTAGTCTTGGAGAGACAGCTCCTGGCTATAGAAAGGGAGAGAGCAGAAGTGGGCTTAGGACCCATTAATAGTGGCAGTAATACAGCAGTTAGGGACAGAGAACATTCTGATACCCTAACATCCACAAAGGGATTGTCCCCAAGTATGAGGAAGGTAATGCCATCACCAAGTGGTTCACAGCCTTTGAGAGGGCTTGTGGAACCAGAAGACTGAAGAAATCTCACTGGGGAGCTCTCCCTTGGGAACTCTTCACTGGTATTTATAGGATAGGCTCCTCATACTCACTGATACAGATGCTGAATCCTATGACTGCATGAAGGCTTCCCTGATTGAGTGCTTTGGATTCCAGTCATGGGTTGATTTTGTAGACTACTCAGTGAAAACACTAGATGGTTGGATAACTGTCAGTGGAGTGCATGACTATGATTGGCTTTGTAATCTATTTTTGAAAGGACATCTTTTAAGAAACTGCTTCAATGACAAGTTGCATCAATATCTGTAGACCTAGGTCCAATTTCTATCCAAGAATTGTGAAAGAAGGCAGACCATTGGGTCAAGACTAGGGTGACCAAGACTTCTACTGGGGGTGACCAAAAGAAAGGGGTTACAAAGCCTCGCTGGGGGACAGGCGGGGAGACACCTAAGGATTAAAGTAAAGAGTCTTCTCAAGGGTCCCAAAAACCTGCTCAGGAGGGTGGGCTCTGAGCCTCTTCACAATCTTCACATGAGTACAAGGGTAAAACCTTTGATCCCATAAATCCCTGGTGTCACAAATGTAAACAGAATGGACACCAAGCTGGAGGCCTGGCCTGTCCCAAAAAGAATCCTCTAGCACTGCACCAATTAGTACTGCTATAATTAGTCTCCATGTGGGATCAACAGTGTGCCCTGAACAAATCAGGGTTTACACTGAAGCTACTTTAGTCTCTGAGGGTGGGGTAGATGTTGCAACTCTTGCTGTCCGGCCCAGTAGCATGTACAAAATACAGGCAGTAACTCTTGATTAATGGGACAAAAGCAGAAGCCCTGAGGGATACAAGTGCCGGTGTCACCACGGTGACAGAAAAACTGGTTTCCCCAGGACAGTATGTGGCTGCCCCAGTGCTGACAATATAACTAAAGTTTATTCCATGGCTATGGTCACCTTAGAATGGGTTGGGGTTACTGGCCTGAAACAGGTAGTGGTCTCTTCTGCAATCCCTGTAGAGTGTCTGTCAGGGAATGATCTGGAGTCCTCAGCTTGGTCTGAGGTAGAACTCAAAACCCATGCAGCTATGCTGGGAATCCCTGAGATGGTGTTTGGGAAAACTAGAGCACAAAGCCAAGCACAGGGTGCAAAAAAGTGTTGGAGCCTGGAATAATGGCCTAACCTTCCAAGAGAAAGGGCAAGAAGACTGGGGGACAAGCTACTGAACAGCAACAAACCTGTTTGTCCTCAGGAAGAAGTCTTAACCTCTGAGGGAACTGAGTCCATGGAGCTGGATCCTTATCAGGTAGAGCTCTTGGGCCCAGGGGGACCCTCGAGGGACCAGCTATGCCAGGGACAGAAAACCTTTCCCACTCTTGAAGGCCTGAGGCAGCTGCACAGGAAAAGGGAGATGCCAGTGGCTCCCAAAGCATCTAATGAGAGGAGGGGCTCTTATACACTGAGATCAGAGTCCCCAAACCTGGTGCAATCAGGAGAGTGGTACTGCCTCAGCAGTTTAGGGAGTTTCTCCTCACTCTATCCCAAGCTATCCCCCTAGGTGGGCATCTAGGACAGACTAAAACATGGAATAGGCTTGTCAGCCATTTCTACTGGCCCAATATGTCCCAAAAGATGAACGAGTTTTGTAACTCCTGTGTCACCTGCCAAGCCAGTGGTATGGCAGGTGACCACCCAAAGGACCCCCCCATTCCACTACCTCTGGTGGGGATTCCCTTTGAAAGGGTTGGTGTGGACATTGTGGGTTCACTTGAACCACCCACAACCTCAGGAACTCAGTACATACTGGTAGTAGTGGATCAGGCTACTAGATATCCTGAAGCAATTCCCCTTAGGTCTACTACAGCTCCTACAGTAGCCAAGGCCCTTATTGGTATCTTCAAAAGGGTAGGTTTTCCTAAGAAGGTGGTTTTTCACAGAGGTTCAAACTTCATGTCAGCTTACCTAATACACATGTGGAATGAATGTGGGGTGACTTACAAGTTCACCTCACCGTACAATCCACAAACCAATGGACTTGTTGAAAGGTTCAACAATACATTGAAGGGCATGATCATGGGGCTCCCTGATAAACTCAAACGGAGATGGGATGTCCTCCTGCCGTGCTTGCTTTTTGCCTACAGAGAGGTGCCTCAGAAGGGAGTAGGGATTTCCCCCTTTGAATTTCTGTTTGGCCACCCTGTTAGGGAAATACTTGCACCTGTGAAGGTGGGTTGGGAGAGACCTCTCCACGAGCCTAAGCAAGATTTAGTGGACTACGTGCTTGGCCTCCGCTCAAGGATGCCTGAGTACATGGAAAAGGCATCGAAAAACCTTAGGGCCAGCCAACAGCTCCAGAAGCAGTGGTATGACCAAAAGGCTGCACTGGTGGAGTTTAAACCAGGGCAGAAGGTATGGGTTCTGAAGGCTGTGGCATCCAGGGCACTCCAGGACAAATGGAGTGGCTCGTACTCTATCTTTTAGAAAAAGAGTGAGGTCACCTACTTGGTAGACCTGGGTACTAGCAGGACACCCAAGAGGGGGTTCAGGGAAGTGGAATTCCTAAGTCCCACCCCGGGACATATTGTTTGGGGTCAAGGGTAACAAGTTTTCATGTTTATTTTGTCCTTGGGACAAGTAGGCCCAACCCCCTGCAGCACAAACCCTTTGGCTGCCAGTTTACAGGGAAGATAACTGTGTCTAGTTGAGGTAATATGTGTCCATATGTTAATGCTGTTCAAACTTGTATTTATGGTTCATTAAAAAAAGCCTTCATTATTAGGGTGCGCACTGTAAATAAACATTTTAAGGTCACACTGCACTATTGACAGTGGTTCCAGTAAAAAAAAGTGTACACACAAGTTTGAAAAGTTTAATAATATGAGGCTAAGTATAATGCTCCCAGAATGCTCTCTGATTAGAAGCAAATGTTTGCAGAAGCTTGTAAGCAAGAGTGATAATTCTTTGCTTTCAAAGTAAAATCTTCAGAAAAAAATGCAAGTAGGAAAAAAAACATTTTGCTGCTATGAAATTTAGGTGCTATTTCTTTGAGGCGTTGTTTAGTAAAATGTGTTGATGCATGCTAATATTTCCAAAAAATATTCCTAATGGAAAATCAGTGTAGCTATTTTCAACAAGATTATGGTAAGCATGAAAATAAACAGGCTCTGGCAAAGCCAACTGATCTGGCATTTTTTTTTTAGTCTTTTGGTTTCGTCAATCTGTGACTTGTTTTGATATGGCTTTTGTAACACTTAATTGTTGTAGGAGCTGCCAGGCTCTCAAAATTGTAACAAACAGTGGCAAAAAGAAAAAAAGGTTTTTAGTATCAAAAAGCACACACTGCCACCACAGTGGCATAACAAAGGCTCTGCAGCCCCCTCCAGGGGGTCCCCTCAGCATAGCACCTGACCTGTTTGAGTCTGGAGAGGGGGGTCCTCCATGTTCTTTGCAGGGGAGCCCCTCCAGTTTTGTTACACCACTGATTGCCACAGTAGTTCTTGGCACTGAACAAAACTACTTTATTTGCCAATATGCTCCTTGTGGAAGAGCAGAATGCGATAACTCACAGTAAAGCCAGCCGATAGAGAGAAAAATAGAAGTTTAATAAAAAAAAAATGTCTTTGTTAATCCCAGACCTAATTAGAGACCCAATTCTTAAAGAAAGTCACAAATGTGCACCCATGGTATATGTCTTTGAATTAGTGGCTTTCATGAATTCACAACAACTTACAGAAGTAGACCAGGAAATCGTACTCCTAGAAAATATTTGTGAACTGTATTTTAGCACAAGCAAATATGCATGGGCAGATCTGATCATGTGAAAATCTATTGAGCGTTTACAAGTTAACTTTCCCTCCAACCACTTTTTTCCCAACCCTGGAAGAACTTCTACTTCTGCCACTTTCAGGAGTAAATCTCCAACCTTTCTCATTATGGGAAAAGATTAGAGAAGAGCTGGTGAAAAGCCTTGAAACATGCAAGTGAGTAGGTTTGCAGACTCAGAGGCATTCCAGCCCTGGAACTAAAGCTAACTGCTTCCTCCAGCCCCAATATGTAGATCTGCGGAAAGGTGTGAAAATAAGGAAATTGCTATAGAGGGATTGAAATTTAAAGTATTCAAGCCTTACTATAGTAGTAGCCCTGGCATAATCAGAGAGGCTATTATCCAAACTCTTACATAATGATTGCTGCCATAATTTGTCGCCGCACTACATGTCACCAAAGAGACAAGTAGATTTTTTTACAGGGCAAGACGATTTAAGAAGCAACCTGTCCCCTGGACAAGTAGATATTTTATTAAACTCCACACCCCTGGGGATCCATGTGAACTGCCTCAAACTCTACTCTGACAGGGCTCATGCAACCATGCTTATGGTTACTGATGAGGATCAGGAAGCAGAGAGTGAACCTCTCCCTGATCTCCTTTCTCATGGCCCTATGGATGGGTCAGTTGTTGGAGTTGTCTACTCAGACACCCTCACTGTCCAACAGCAGGCTGACTGCAGGCAGGCCCTACAGCAGTTTGCAGGGCTCTTCTCCTTGACCCTTGGACAGACCCACCTGTGTACCCATGATGTGGACACAGGAAACAGTTTGCCTGTCATCTATCGACAGTCTGACCAAGTCAAGGAGAGCATCAAAGTGGGATTCCACAAGATGCTGGGTTTAGGGATTATTGAACCCTCTGACAGTCCCTGGGCTAGCCCAGTGGTTTTAGTCCCCAAACCTCATTCCACGGATGGAATGAAAGAGATGAGGTTTTGTGTGGACTACAAAGTTCTCAACTCTGTCGCCAAGACAGATGCACACACTATATCAAGAGCAGATTAGTTTATTAGACAAATTGAGTGCAGCCACATTCCTCAGTAACTTTGACTTAACTGCAGGGTACTGGCAAATCAGAACGGCAGCTAGAGCAAAAGAAAAGACAGCATTCTCCACACCTGATGGGCATTATCAATTCACTGTTATGCCCTTTGGTTTAAAGAATGTCCTTGCCACCTTCCAAAGGTTGGTGAATCGAGTCCTTGCTGGCTTGGAGTCCTGTGCAGCTTATCTTGATGATATTGCTGTCTTTTGCTCCTCCTGGCAGGATCACCTCATCCACCTGGAGAAGGTTTTGCAGGCTCTGCAATCAGCAGGCCTCACTATCAAGGCATCTAAGTGCCAGATAGGGCAGGGCACTGTTGTATAATTGGGCTGCTTTGTAGGTGGAGGCCAATTGCAACACTTCCAGTCCAAGAGCCAGACAATTCTGGACTGGAAAGCTCTAAAAACCCAGACTCAAGTCAGGGCATTCCTTGGCTTGACTGCCTACTATAAGAGGTTTGTGAAGGGGTATGGATCCATTGTGACCCCCTCACAGACCTGACTTCAAAGAAGATGCCCAAAAAAGGTAAACAGGACTCTTGACTGTCAAAAGGCCTTTGACACCTGAAGTAGGCAATGTGCTCAGCACCAGTTCTCAAAGCTCCAGACTAATCTAAGCAGTTCATTGTGCAGACAGATGCCTCTGAACATGGGATAGGAGCAGTCCTGTCGCCGAACAATGATGATGGCAATGACCAGCCTGTTGATTTCATTAGCAGGAGGTTACTCCCCAGGAAGCAGCGTTGGAGTGCCATTGAGAGGGAGGCCTTTGCTGTGGTTTGGTCCCTGAGCAAGTTGAGACCATACTTGTTTTGTACTCACTTTATTGTTCAAATTGGCCACAGACCTCTTAGATGGCTAATGCACATGAAAGGTTAGAGCCCTAAACTTTTGAGGTGGTCCATCTCCCTACAAGGAATGGACTTTGCATTGGAAAACAGACCTGGGACTGCCCATGCCAATGCAGATGGCCTTTCCAGGATTTTCCACTTAGACAATGAATACTCTCTTCGGAAAGTTTAGTCTCATCCTCTTTCGTTTGGGTGGGGGTTGTTTAGAAAAGTGCCCCTTTTGGCATGGGTACTCCCACACACACACCTTCTGGTTGATATTGATGCTGACTTGAGTGAGAGTGTGCTGGGATCCTGCTAACCAGGCCCAGCACCAGTTTTCTTTCCCTTAAACTGTACCATTGTTTCCACAACAGGCACACCCCTGGCACACAGATAAGACCCTTGTAAAGGGTACCAGTAGTATCGCAGGCCCTGTGACCAGTGAGGGTCCCTAATGGATGCAGCATGTATTGTGCCACCCTAAGGGTCCCTCCCCAAACACATGCACATTGCCATTGCAGCTTGTGTGTCCTGGTGGGGAGAAAAAGGTAAAGTCGACATGGCATCCCTCTCAGGGTGCCATGCCCACCAACCGCTGCCTGTGGCATAGATAAGTCACCCCTCTAGCAGGTCTTACAGCCCTAAGGCAGAGTGCACTATACCCCAGGTGAGGTCATAGCTGCATGAACAATATGCCCCTACAGTGCCTAAGTCTATTCTTAGGCATTGTAAGTGCAGTGTGGCCATATTATGTACATGGGCTGGGAGTTTGTCATCACGAACTCCACAGCACCATGATGGCTGCACTGGTATCAAACCTGTCAGCACAATACACCCACACTGATGCCAGTGTTGGATTTATTGTACAACGCAAGTAGGTGGCATCTTACAGATGCCCCTAATATTTAACCAACCCTTTAGTGTAAGGTGAACAGTCTGTGCCAGCCAGCCACTAAAAGACAGGTTTCCGTCCTCATGGGGTTAGAGCATTTGTGCTCTCTGAGGCTAGAAACAAAACCTTCTCTGGCTGGAGGTGCTTCATGCCTCCCCTTGCAGGAACTGTAACACTTGGCAATGAGCCTCAAAGGCTCAGGCCTCCTGTTATAGTGCCCAAGGACCCTCCAGCTAGTGGATATGCCCCTCCCCAGACAAAGACCCACTTTTGGCGGCAACTCTGGCGGGAAGATCAGGTAAAACAGGGAGGAGTGACCACTCCAGCTAGGACCACCCCCAAGGTGAAGTGACCTCCTCCCTGCAGAATCCTCCACCATGATTTAGAGAACAGGGATCAATAGAGTTGGGAGTATGCCCCACTCCACAAATGGGGTGGGCACGGGAAGGGTGTAGCCACCCTCAGAGACCTCTTTAACACTCCTAAATGTAGGATTTAAGGGCTTCCATGAACCTAGCTCACCTGGTGACCTCAAGAAGAGAAGTCGCAAGAAGCAAGAAGAAGGAACCCAACAGAGAAGACTCCAGACACCAACTGACTTGGCCCTAGTCATACCGGCCTGTCTGCAGCTTCGGAAGCCCTGCTGCAAAAAGGCAATGCATCCTTCAGGACCAGTGACCTCTCCAAACGTCCAAAGGGCTGCCTGCCCACCAGAGGACCAACAACTCCAGAGGACAGCGACCCTGTCCACAAGAAACACCAAGAAGGACTCCAGAACCGCCCGTATCTGCAAGTCCTGCCCACTCTGCACCGACGTGCACAGCCCATGTCCAGGTGGCCCACCAGTCCAGTGCAGGTCCCCAGGCGATTCTGACTTTGTGTCCACCCTGTGTTGATTCCCTCCCGGCCAACACAATGACACCTGCAGCCTTAATCCAGAGGACCCCCCTGACCGCGAGAGAACCGGACAAAGATTCCCAACACCTAAAGATACCCTGCACTCACAGCTCCCTGGCCTTGTGGAATCTGACCCCCAGTCCTGCAACGTTCAGCAGACAGCTGTCCTCCTTGTCCAGCCTGTTGTTTCCCAGAACCGACCCCCTGGACCCAGACTGCAGCATCCTTGCGACCCCAGGGTCATCCTATTAAAAAGCATTTGGAGCCCGACACTGTGTTTGCACCCTGCATGCGGCCGCACTTGTGTTGCTGAGGATGTGTATTTGGTGCTGACCTGTGCCCCCACCCCCGGTGCTCTCCTAAACCCCCAGCTGGCCCCCCAAAGTCAGGAGTACTTACCTGTCAGCAGATCTGTTTCCGAGTACCCCCAATCTCCATAGGAACCCATTCTAAATCTAACTTCAGCTTTGACCTCTGCTTCCGGCCGTCCCGTGTTGCTGGTGGTGTATGTTTGGGGTCATCCTGAACCCCGAGCTGTGAATATCCTAACTCAAAGAGACTGGAACTATAAATCAAGTGCTTAACTCAAAACTGCATTAACACTTTTTCCCCAGGACTGTTCTTAAAATGTCATTGTCAATTGTTACTTACCTGTAAACCGTTTTATTTACGAAATCTAAACAAAGTGTCTTTGATACATGTGCTTGATACTTACTTGCAAATGTATTTACCTGCAACAAGATCCTTTTGGTTCTAGAAATAAAATCTATTTTTCCAAAATAAATATATTGGCCTGGAGTTAGTCATTGAGTGTGTGCCTCATTTATTGACTGTGTGTGTACAACAAATACTTTGCACAACCCTCTGATAAGCCTAACTGCTTGACCACACTATCACAAAAAACAGCATTCGTATTATCTACTTTAGCCTCTGTTAAGCTGCTGGGGAACCCATGGATTCTGTGCACACTATGGCCCTCATTATGACATTGGCGGTCCTTTCCTAAGACAGCCGATGCCACGGGCACCAGAAAACCGCCAATGGTGGTGGTCTCCCGCCCCCCATATCATGACTGCTGAATGATTTCCGCCACAATTTGGGTGAAAATCCTTCAGCAGTCGAGGCGCTGTGGCGGTTCCACCTCTGGCATCGCCCCGCCAGTAGGTTGTATGCGAGTGTGAGTGTTGTGGTGAATGCGTGTATGAATGCTGAAATGAATGCGAGTATGGATGTGTGTGTGAATGCGAGTATGGATGAGTGTGTGTGAATGCATGTATGAATGTTGAATTGAATGCGAGTATGTAAATGTAGGTGAATGAGTGTATGCATGGTTCGTGTGGGTGTCTGCGTGCGGGTGCATTTATGCGGGGCGCTGTATATGGAGGGGGTGATGTGAGTTCCTGTGTGTCTGTGTGTGTGTATGGCTGTGGGGGGTGTTGTGTGGTGGGGGGTGTCTGCGTGTGAATGAATGGGTATCGTGAGTGTGAGTGTGTGCGTGTCTGCGGGTCTGTGCGTGAATGGGAGGGTGGGGAGTATGGGCATGTATGCAGTGGTTAGTGGTAAGTAGGGGATCGGGGAGGTGAGGGGTTAGTGTTTGGATGGGGGGTTAGTATTTGGATGGGGGGGCTCCTACATGTGGGGGGTTGGGTAGGGGAGTCATCTACTGGCGACAGGAATAGAAATTCCTGTTGCCAGTAGCCTTTCTGCCAGGGATTTCGTGGTGGTGTTACCGCTACGAAATCTCTGGAGGAAAGGAGACTAATAATACCACCGGCAGTCATTGCAGGACCGCCGGGTCGGAGATGCTAATCTCCGGCCTGGTGCTCAGACCGCCCTGGCGGTACAGGTGGTGAACTGGCTGTGCTGCAGCCAGTTCACCACCACGGTCATTATACGGCGGTCCGCACTGCCGGCCTGTCGGTGGTCAGACCGCCGCCTTAACCCTGGCGGTCAGAGGAAGAAGTCATAATGACCCCCTATATCTCATTTTGATGTAGTATATATAGAGCCAGCTTCCTACACTTGGTATACAAATTTCAGCTACTCAAAAGATAAAATGATTTGCATTGACAATGCTTCTTTAAATGCATAATGCAAATAAAAGTGTGAACCGTACTAAATATGTGAGCATAGTTTACTTTGGAATTATGGGCCAGATGTAGGAAGCCAAAAAATTGCGAGTCGGAAATTGCGAGTCTTTGCGATTTGTAATTTCCGACTCGCAAAATGGGATCCAACAAAAAAAAAGGCGACTTCATTTTGCGACTCGCAAATGAAGTCGCACCACAGATTGCGAGTCCGCTGTTAGCGAGGTCGCTTTTTGCGACGTCGCTAAAAACAAACTCGCAAATTGCGACGGTGCTGCAAATTGCATGCAGGTGCAGCAAAACAGTTTGAAAAACACTTCCTGGCTCTTGCTGATGACATCAGAGCCAGGAAGACATCAAATACACCTGGGAGGAGGGAGGACCACACCCTTTTCTAACTGCTGAGCAACCACCTGGAGGAACAGCAGCAACAATGGAAGACTCAGGCAGTGCAGACAGGAAGAGAAAATTGAAATTCTCTGAAAAGGAACTTGAGGTGCCGACAGAGGAATGCTGCCAGCACCATGACCAGCGGTTTGGAAAGGCTGCCCTGAGTGTTCCAGACACTGGAAAGAGGAGAATCTGGCAAGACATCCAGGAGAGGGTCAACGCCATAGGGGTGAGCCACAGAAGCATAGAGGAAAACAAAAAACGGTGGTATGACCTGCGCTCCAGGACAAAGGAGAGGGTGGCAGAGCACCTCAGGGAGATGAGGGGCACAGGAGGAGGCCCATCCACCATCCCACCACCCACAGCCATGGAGGAACTGGTTGAACAGACCCTGGAGCCTGAGACAGTGTCAGGAATGGGAGTACTGGACACGTCCGCGCCAGGGACATCAAAAAGTGAGTACCATGAAACATACATGTACACCCATAAATGCTATACCCCCACCCACCCAGTATACAGCAGCATGCACAACCAAACTAGCTCCATTCCAGACTAGCAACCACCAGAATGGTGCAATGTGGCCAATGTAGTACAGTAGTTAGCTTATAGGCAACTGTTTATTAGGAGGCATACAACAGATGTTAGATACTGACAGTGTGTTCCCTATGTCCCACAGGTCTCCCACAAGACACACCCACCAGCCACACTATCCAGGGTGAAGAAAGCAGCCCACAGGCAGGGCAGGAGGCTGCAGCAGCCACTACAGGGCCTAGCACCACACCACCACAGTTCCCTCCAGCTGAACAAGTGGACATGGTGGAAAGAGACACAGCACCTGGTCCCAGCCACAGTGTGAGACAGCAGGACCCCGAAGCACCACTGCGTCGCAGATGCAGACTCCAAGTCCAAGCAGTGTCCCAGGAGGATATAGGTGACGCATCCATATCTGCAGCTGAGGCATCCCTCATATCTGGTCAGCGCCTGCAAACAAGGCAGTTGAGAATCATTTCTGGGGCAATGCAACTGATGGAGCACAATTTCACAAATGGGCTGGCAGAAGTGAACACACAGTTCACACGTTTGAACGACAATGACAGTGACCTTGCACTATCCATACGGCAACTGGTGACGGAACTGGTGTCAGAGAGACAGAGTGCAAGGCGCCATGAGCGCCAACTGGTACAGAGATTGGACCGCATGGCTGCATCCATCGTCCGGCTCGCAGTGAACACCACAGGGCTGTCACGACGTACTGTGAGCTTGCAGGTGGACTTGGGCCACTTTGCAGGGGATGTGGCTCGGGGACTGGGTCGCATTAGCCACGCTGTGGACATGCTGGAGGCTAGACAGGTGGCTAGGGGCACAGCAGAGACACCTCAGGACAGTGAGGAGGGGTCCACCATCAGCAGCGCATCTGCCACAGACACACTTGTCTTGCGGAGTGGCAGTGCACGTCAGGGGTCTGCTGACACGCCTAGCACAAGCCATGCTGGGCGTCCCAGGCGGAGGTGTTAGGCCCAAGCACTGCAGGACACATGAGGCACATGGAGTGAATGTGTCCTCATTGAGGGTGGACATTTACAGCCCCTTAACAAAAGTTCAGTTATTTCGTTATTAGGTTCACTTATTAAAAAGTATTGTTTGATCCACTTCACAACTGGGCTCTTTGTGTGTGACATTAGTGTGTGTGGTGACAGTTACCATGTACCTTCCAAAGTATTGGGATGCAATGTGGTCCCGTCTCTGTCTGCCTTGATTTGCAATGCTTCTATCCCCAGGCTGGCGATGTGGTAGCTCTTGCTCGTCATCCTCCGAATCTGGGTCTTCAGGGGTGAGATGTAGCCCACGTCTGGTGGCAATGTTGTGCAGTATAGCGCATGCGTCAACTATCTTGAAAGCTGTTATTGGGGCATACTGGAGCGCACCTCCACTTCTGTGGAGGTATCGGAATCTTGCCTTTAACAGTCCAAAGGTCCTCTCTATCACATTTCTGGTCCTCCTATGTGCACTGTTATATCACCTCTCATTCTCATTGCTGGGTGTTAGGTACGGGGTAAGTATCCATGGTCGTAGCGCAAATGAACTGTCACCTGTGTGGCAAAAATGAACAATGTTAGCAGGGCATGGATGGTTTCTACAGTGACCTGTGTGTATGGCTTCAGGGTGTCTGCAGCAATACCTAATAGATATCCGTCTCCAAACTCCCCACGTTCTAGGCGTTGGTGTATCCCACTGTGCCTGAAAATGTAAGAGTCATGTGTACTCCCTGAAAATTTGGCTACCATGTCAGTGATGACATAATGGGTGTCACATACCACCTGGATGTTCAGTGAGTGGGTACACGTCTGGTTGTGGAACAGATGTTCCAGATTTGCAGGAGGGCAGATTTGTATATGTGTCCCATCCACACACCCTATTACATGTGGTAAGTTGGCAATTCTGTAGAATTCCAACTTGGTGCTGTTGATTTCTGCCTTATTCCTGGGTAGGTATTTGTATCTGGACATGTGTGTGAGTATGGCATCTAAGAAACATCTAAAGAACCGTGAGAGTGCACTTTGGGATACCCCACCTGCCACTGCAATTACCCCCTGATAACTACCCGAGGCCAAGAGGTGCAGTGAGCATAGCACTTGCACATGTGTGGGGATGGCGCTGCCACGCACAGTCTGTCGTTGAAGCTGCGGATTGAGTAGATCAATTAATTCTAATATTGCTGCACTGCTGAGTCTGTATTTGTCATAGATCTCCTCCTCAGTTTGCTGGAAAAGTGTCTGCCTGGTTCTGTATATCCTCTCCTGTCTCTGGCTCCTCCTCTTCCTCTGCTGTGCGGCGTGGACTCTCCTCCTCCTTGCTATCACATATATTTCAGCCATTTTGAGTAACCCAGATGCCTTCTGGGTCTCCTTTTATACTTTGGTTATGGTTACCACCTGCTCTGAGTTAGTGGTAATTTGGGTGTACAAAATGGGCTTTTTGCAACTAGTCGCAGTTTGCGAGTGGCTTTTTCATATGGCTTGCGACTAGCAAATTGCGTCTCCCTATTTGCGAGTCGCACAATGGGGTCGCAAAATTTGCGAGTCGGTAATGGCTCACATCGCAATTTGTGATTCGGAAATTTGGATTTTTGCATCCCATTTCCGATTTTGCGGGGTCACAAATTCCGATTCGGGCCATTTGCGACTCGCAAATTTTTGCTACATCTGGCCCTATGTGTGAAACAAGGAGTTTTTTTTTAACTGGACTAGATGACATTGTAACATTTTAAAACATAGCTGACAAGTGGCTCCTTATCATGTGTAACACCTTGAGCCAGTTCTATCATTTTAGCTAACAGCATTTTGCATGCAAAGGCTTTGATCCCATAAAGACAGCTTTGCAAGTAAAACCACAAGCCTAACAATGCAACTTGCTTTTGGCTGAAGAGCCAGGAATGGCTGATGGGATCATATATTACAGTGCCACTTGCCAGACTTGTGAAATGCAAAATAAAATTTGGCTTCCCTTCTTTCTAGCATTTGTTTTGTTTTTTTAAGCAGTAAATGATTGCACAGGACAGAGGATTAGGGGCAAAGATAGTCTATCAAGTGCTAATTGGCTAACATTAGCAATACTTGGAAAAATATGCTAAAAGTTTGTTATTTGCCAGAGGAGTTACCTCAGCAGCAGCTGAATATGTCTGAAAACACACTTGAGAAAGGAAAAACAAGGTGTATGAAGGTCTCCCTTTTCATTGGCCCATTCTTGTCCTGGAGGTTAATGTGATTTAACTGGAGCGTCTGCAACACCACTGTGAAAAAGCCTTACCCCTCTGTGAAGATGCCTTACAATACTCTGAAGATGCCTTACCCCACTGTGAAGATGCCTTATCCCATTGTGAAGATGCCTTACCCCACTGTGAAGATGCCTTACAACACTCTGAAGATGCCTTACCCCACTGTGAAGATGCCTTATCCCTTTGTGAAGATGCCTTACCCCACTGTGAAGATGCCTTGCCAAACTCTGAAGATGCCTTACCACACTCTGAAGATTGTATTTTATTGTTATAGTATTTATATAGCGCTTATTACCTCTGACGAAGCGTTGATGCCCTTTTCAGCGAGTAGTACACTTCTCCGGAACCAAAGAGGAATTAGTGGTGGATTATTATAGAGAAATATGAGTACAGTATTAGTATTATTATGAGTTAAATTGAGCAGAGGATATGTGAGTTTGCTAGTTGGATTGACTAGAGTAATGGAGGGATAGAGGAGGGAAGAATCCAGGAGTATTAATTGGGAGTTTGTAGTAATAGGATGGGGCTTGGGATGAGTAAAGGAGAGACCCGCCCCCACCCCACCACTTTTCCCTGACATCGGCCACTACTGGCTAGGACTTTGTAATCTTTTAGGGTGAAGCCCACCTAATGACCATTAGGTACCTGAGTGTTATGCCACTACAAAAGCCAGTGGGAAAAGTGTAGAGAGGCCACACAACCTGAATTAGTTCTATTGCATTGGTCATCCCATCAGTTACATTCTGTCAGAAGTGCATTGAAACAAAACTCCAAGAGCCTGTACCCTTCCCGTTTCCTAACAGTAAACACACATTATAAAGTAAGCACGTTAAAAGCAGACAAAAAGCAAAACACTGACTGATCAGAGGCCCCTTTGTCGTTCATACACTCCTGTGTTTGACTCTACTCCAATTAAAGGGTGGATGACGTGGAAACAAACCTTCATGTCAGTCCTTCTTTAGTTTCTATATCATCGAACGAAAGGAAGGACTATAACAAAAGATTAAAAGAATTCTAGCTGTTGCGTCAAGAATTTTCAATTCGATTAAGGACACGGAGGCGAGGATTATGCTTTCTCTTTCTTTACTGAGAAAAATACAGCAGCCAATCAGTGTTAAACTTACCAACAAACCTATGTTTTTCTCAACATTCCCAATAATCCATATCATGCCCAATCCCAGGTCTACTCTCCATATAAATGTCCCTGCCTCTTTAGTCCTTCCTCTTTCTTTGCAATAACAGAACAAGACAACCTGCACTCCAAGGACTGGATTCTTCAAACTCCAATGAAGAAAATTGCAAATTGAAGCCACCAACTGAACAACTGGTGCGCGTCTCTTGCCTTCAGCATCCTTCTGGATACTCATGCACCCTTGTTATCTGATCCTATTAATGAAAGGAAACAGTGCTAATAACCTACTATTGACTATGAAGAAAAACATGGGTGGGTGTAACAATATTATATACAAAATCATCATACATAAATTATAACAATAATATATCTTAGTTATAAAACATCTAATAAACATTATCTGGAATGTAATCTTTAATAAGGGTGGGATAATCCTCACCTCCGTGTCCTTAAGAGAATTGAAAATTCTTGACCCAATAGCTAGAAATTCTTTTATTCTATGTCAGGACCGGAGGCTTCGCATAAAGCTAGTTCAAAGTTGATCCACTACAGTAGAAGCTAAATCAACAATAGGCTTATGATAAAAAAAAACTTAAATGTATTATCAGAAGACCAATCCGCGGCCGCCATAATATCTTCTAAATGAGAACCAGCTCCAAATGACTTGGAAGCCATGGCGCCGTTCACAGAATGTGCCCCAAAAGTGGAGACGTCTATACTAGCTTCTCCCAACAACCATCTGACCCATATGGCCAAAGTGGCAGACGACACTGGAGAAAATGGCTTTTGTAATGAAATGAGTAATTGTCATTGAGCACCTCTGTGAAATTCTCGAAGGCAATCTTTATAAGCCTTCATACATTTTACAACACACAATTTTTGATGATGGGGAAAAGCCGTGTAAGAAATTCATTTAGTACCACTCTTTGTGCGTCTGGAAATAGTGAAGGAAACTCCTGCAGGAGTAAATACTCCACCTGCTAAATCAAGTGCACTTACATCTGATACTCGCCTACATGATATAAGACATAATAATACAGTTTGGCTGACATCTGTTTGCGAGATAAATCTTCATCACACGGCCAGTTTCTTAGAAACCTTAGAACAATGTCTACGTCCCATAACGTTGCATATCTAGGTTGAGGGGGTTTAACCATTCAGATGCCCCTCAAAAGCTTACAAACCAATGGATGTTCACCAACATGCTTATCCTCAATATGGGGATGTCCAGCAGAAATGGCAGATCTAAAATTATCAATGGTCCTATTAGCCAAACCATGAGCTGCCAAATGTGATAGGAAATTGATGATCATGCAAATATGGGGCCCCGAGGGATCAATACTCCGCTCACTGCACCAACCCACCCATCACTTTCGGGAAGCTTAATATCACTTATGGGTGGAATTAGCCCAAGATTGAGATAAGAAGAACACAGCCTCTCTCGAAACACCTGGCACTTGCCAACGTCTCCTAAAAGTTTCCAAGCCATGAGAGACAAGAGTCCCTGTACTATCAGAGGATGAGGAAGGTCTCCCGGATCCAGAAGTAAGGATGGAAATGATGGAAGTAGGATCGGGGAAGCACATGATAGAGACATCACCACTGGGAACCATGACTGAGCCTTCCAAAGAGGGGTCACCAGAATGATCTCTGCCAACTGTCTCTTCACCTGAGAGAGTACTCTCTGAATCATAGAGAATGGAGGGAACGCATAAAGGAGACCCGTGGTCCACTCCTGGAGAAAACCATCTGACCCCAGGACTAGCGGATCCGGTCCCCAGCTGTAAAATCACAGGAGTTGAGTGTTGAGTCGTGACGCAAAAAGGTCTATCGAACACTGGCTCTATTGACTCGTCAGAGCAAGAAAAATCAACTGATGAAGTCTCCAGTCGCTGCCATCCCTCAAAAAATGAGAGTTCCAGTCCACTACCACATTGGAGCATCCCGGAATTTGCCATCACTGAGATCTGGTGCTGAAGGTAAAAGTGCCAAAAATCCTTGGCAATCTCCGCCAGAACGTGGGATCCGGTCCTGCCCAGGCGATTTATGTATCTCACCGCTGATATGTTGTCCATACGTCACAATATGCAACAACTGGCCTTGTGGGGAGAGAGGGAGCGAATCACAAAAGCTCCCGCTAGAAGCTCCAAGCAATTGATGTGAAGGGTAAGCTCTTCCTGAGACCAACGGCCTCCTGTTTCCACTGTTCTGCATCGGGATCCCCATCCCCACTGACTGGCATCTGACTCTATTATTACCTCGCTTTGCCGTTCCAAGCATCCATGTGGTCCAGCCACCAAAGAATCTCTGTCTTGGCCTCGTCCATCAGATAAATCTGTTCTGAAAAAAATATCCCCTTGCAAAGATGAAGGATCTTTAATGTTGAAGGGCCCGGTAAGGTAGGGGGCCGGGAAATATCGCTTGGATAGAAGAGGCCAGGAGACCCACTAGGCGGGCAAGGGTTTTCAATGATATAGTCGGAGAGGCAAGGGCTCTCCGCAACTCTCTCTTGATCAAAGTTCGTTTCAGAAGAGGTAATGTTAACTGCATCTTGATGGAGTTTACCTGAAAGCCTAAGAATTCTATACATTGTGAGGGAACTGTGATTGACTTATCTGAATTTATCAGAAAGCCCAGGTCCTGCAGAAGCTGAATGGTCCACGACAGATGCAATAGAACCAGTTCTTTGGTTTGGGCCATAATCAGAATGTCTTCGAGATAAACGCCCCGTTCTCAAAGGAATTTTACTACTGGGCACACTAGTTTGGTGAAACACCATGGGGCCAAGGACAGGCCAAACGGAAGGACTGAGAACTCGAAGCTTAGGTTTCGCCAACAAATTGGAAGAAACAACTATGTGGTGCGAAGATTGGCACCGTTAAATAGGCGCCTTTGAGATCTAGCCGGACAAGCCAATCTCTCACAGTGCGAGGACTGAGACACATGCACAGCTCCCTCAGTGCATCTCTGCCAGGACTCTGCTAGAGTAAGGACTAGGACACATGCACAGCTCCCCCAGTGCACCTCTAGCAGTGCGAGGACTAAGACACACAAGCTGCTGCCCCCATGTGTCTCTGCCAGTAAGGGAGCTGAGATACATGCACAGCTCCTCCAGTTCATCTTTGCCAGGACTGGGACACACGTAAGCTCCCCCAGTGCATCTCCTCCAGTGCGAGGACTGAGACACACAGACAGCACCCCCAGTGCACCTCTCACAGTGAAATGGCAGTATACTCTACAAGAATTGATTTTTTTAAAGTTTAGAACTAAGCGGTAACCCCCACCTGTTTTTCTGCACTAGAAAGATTGTGCTGACAAAACCTGTTGGGTGAGGTGCCGTCTTTATTATTGCTTGCTTGTGCAGAAGAGAAGCGATTTTGTAGAGGGAGGGGAATAGTTTCTTGCCTGGGAGGGGAGTAAAACTCTAGCTTGTACCTTTAAACCGTTTGAAGGACCCAAGGGTCTTGAGAGATCCGTTCCCAAGCCTGTAAATGCCATTTTAGTCTCCCCGCCAGAATAACCTCTAAAAAGGGAATTATTCTCACCTGATGTTGCATTGTCTGAGGTGTGGACACCACCTCTACCACGGCTCCTGTAGGCGTGACCGCGACCTCTGCTGGTTTGTGAGGGGTAGAATTCTAATACAGCTTGGTATGAGCCTCATCCTCTTTGGGAATAGCTTGCAGAGGGCTGATAGAAACCTCTGCCTCAATAGCGTCCGGTTCTGTGAAAAAGGCCTCCGCTGAACATGTTCTTCATTGAGGCCTGAGCCTTGTCAACGGTGGGAAAGGTGGAAACATATTTCCCTAAGTATTTGACAAATTTGTCTCCGAACAAAAGACCATTAGCCAGCGTTCCAGGTTCTGATGGGGCCATTTCGACTAGTTTAGGGTCAATCCTCATTAGAATAGATTTTCGCCATTCCATGGACATGGCACAATTGGCATTACCATGAAGGCAAATTGCTCTTTGTACCCATTCCAACCCCGCTCCAGGGTCTAATGGTATATTGGCGTCCTTCACTTGACCGGTCAGTTCTAGTATTTTTGTGATTGACTCTGATATATCAAGCAATTTGTCCAGGCAACCTCTCCAGGCTTCATCTAGGCCCTTCTTAAGGTCTTTAGCAAATTTCTTGAGAAAAGTGGCCATGCTAGGGTCCAGTTCTGGGGTGTCTGCCACCTTGCCTAGGAGAGAAGGACTGGGGCACTCTGAGTGCAGTGTATTATGCACATCTTTGTCAAACTTTTACAAAGTCTCTCTTGCACATAATGTGTCACTTCCACAGAGGGTACCCATTCAGTGGATCTTGGAAGGATAATACTTTCGGGGTCAAAAAATAAATTCTTCTGAATCACTGTCTCGTCAGTGGTATGATGGGTCTTGCGTTTCAGCTTACTCGGTTGTTTGGGTTCATCCAGTGCCCGTTCCAAATTCGATGATTAGGAAGTAGAGGTTTGGGACGCCTCAGTGCATGGTGCTCAGGGGGTAGGAAATATTCTCGGAGAATCCAAGGAGCCCCCATGCCCATAGTCATGATCTTTTAGGACCAAAGTAGCCATTTGCGCTGAAATTTCCGCTGAGGAAATAGGTCCCATTGAGGCTCTCTGAGCAAGGCCCATTTCAGAAGGCTGGATATCTTGAACCTGTGTCTCATAGAGGGGTCTCCCCATCAGCTCCCTTTGTCCAAACCTCACGAGGGGTTTATATGGAGAGCAGACCTTGGATTGGGCACGATATGTACTACTAGGAATGTTGGGAAACATAGTTTTTTTGTATGTTTAACCTTGATTGGCTGCTGTATTTTTCTCAGCAGTGAAAGAGAAAGTATAGTCCATAGCCTCTGGTCCTGCCATAGAATCCATTGCTACATGGTTTTGACTTTAGGACAGTACTGAAGGCAAGGAAACCTTCAATGTAGCCCACCTATTGTTTCTATGTAACAAACAAGTGAAAAAATATCTGTGACAGCAGCACTTATGAGAAACAGCTGGGTGGGGTGGATGAGCGAGGAGCAAAGACAGCACAGGGGACAGAGGGGCAGTGTGGAAATCAAGAAGGGTGAGGGGGCAACACTGACCAAATGGGGGAAGAAGGGAGAGGTGAGAGGGAATGAAGAGGAGGGATCGATGAGGAACAGTGAGACATATAGCAGTCAGTCAATACAAGCAGACAAAAATGGTCGTAATTGTAAAGTAGCCCCTTGTGCAGTTGGGTGTCAGCACTCAAAGTGAAGTGGAAGGATACACCCAAACAGCCAACAGCGTAAGATGAGAGATGACTTTACCAGTAGACTAAGCCAAGGCATGATTGATGACATCTAAAGAGGCTGGTTGATGAAAGCCAATGGATGAACGCTGTGGACCCAAAGCCCATTGGAGGAATATTCAGCAGTCATGGACCACTGCATGCTCCCTCCAATGCCCAAAGCCCCCATTCACAAACTGAAATTTGTCGCTTGTGGATAGCTTCTTCTTTGTAAATGGATACCTCCCACTTTCAGTGCCAGTGTTCAATTTATGGTTTTCCACTGCAATGTTGGTCACACACTGTAGGAGGCTGGCCTGGCTTATAGTGGGTACCTGATGGTACTTACACCTTATGCCAGGTCCAGTTATCCCTTATTATTAGATTAGTAGTGTTCTAGCAGCTTAGGCTGATAGAGGTAGCTATAGCAGAGCAGCTTGGGCTGAACTAGGAGACATGCAAAGCTCCTATTATACCACTTATATCATATAGCACTATATCATAAGAATCACAATACTCAGAGTTACTAAAAATAAAGGTATTTTATTTTAGTGACAATGTGCCAAAAATATCACAGAGGATATACTCCCTTAGGAGGTAAGTAAAATACACAAAATATACACACAAACTAAAATCAGGTAAGTAAACAGTTAGAAAAGTAGTGCAAACACTGTAGAATACAATAGGATGCAATAGGCCTAGGGGCAACACAAACCATATACTCTGAAAGTGGAATGCGAACCACGAAGGGACCCCAGGCCTAGTGTAGTGTGTAGAGGGTCACTGGGAGTGTAAGAAAACACTAAGGGTGTCCAAGATACCCCCTCCCAAGACCCTGAAAAGTAGGAGTAAAGTGACCCTACTTCCCCAGAAACACACTAATGTTGTGATAGAGGATTCTGCAAAGACCACAACTGACTGCAAAGCACTGAAGATGGATTCCTGGACCTGAGGACCTGCAAAGGAAGGGGATCAAGTCCAACAGTCATGAAAGTGTCCAGGGGGGCAGGAGCCCACTAAACCCCGGATGAAGGTGCAAAATGGCTGCCTCTGTGTGGAAGAAGCTGAAGATTCTGCAACAACAGAAGGTGCCAGGAACTTCTCCTTTGCACCAAAGATGCCCCATGGCGTGCTGGAGGATGCAGAGTTGTTTCCACGCAGAAAGACCACAAACAAGCCGTGCTAGCTGCAAAGGTCGCTGTTGAAGAAAAAGGGTGCTGCCCGGGCCCAGGAAGGACCAGGAGGTCGCCACTTGGATGAGGAGACAGAGGGGGTGCTCAGCAACAGAGAGAGCCCATGCGGAAGCAGGCAGCATCCGCAGAAGCACTTGAACATGGGTTGAAGAAATCTGAGCACGGCAGTCGTCTCAACACTACACGAAGCCGGAGATCACCTCAGCGAGTTGAGCAATGCAGGACGGAGTGCTGGGGACCTGGGCTGTGCTGTGAACGAAGGAATCCTTGCAAGAGTGCACAGAAGCCCTAGCAGCTGCAGTTCACGCAGTACACAGGATTACTGTCTGCGGTGGGGAGGCAAGGACTTACCTCCACCAAATTTGGACAGAAGGACCACTGGACTGTCGGGGTCACTTGTATCCAGCTCTTGTGTTCCAGGGACCATGCTCGTCACGATAAGAGGAGACCCAGAGGACCGGTTAAGCAGAAGTTTGGTGCCTGCGGTAGCAGGGGGAAGACTCCGTCAACCAGCGGGAGATTTCTTCTTGGCTTCCAGTGCAGGGTGAAGGCAGACAGCCCCCAGAGCATGCACCACCAGGAAACAGTCGAGAAGCCGGCAGGATTGGGCGCTACAATGTCACTGGTAGTCTTCTTGCTACTTTGTTGCAGTTTTGCAGGTGTCCTGGAGCAGTCAGTGGTCGATCCTTGGCAGAAGTCGAAGAGGGAGATGAAGAGGAAATCTGGTGAGCTCTTGCATTCGTTATCTCAAGAGAAGCCCACAGGAGAGACCCTAAATAGCCCTCAGAGGAGGATTGGCCACCTAGAGAGGTAAGCAACTATTAGGAGGGGTGGCACTGGCCACTCAGAGGTCTCCATTGTGCCCTCACACCTCTGCATTCAAGATGGCAGAGGTCTGGGACACACTGGAGGAGCTCTGGGCACCACCCCTGGGTGGTGATGGACAGGGGAGTGGTCACTCCCCTTTCCTTTGTCCAGTATCGCTCTATAGCAGGGGCTGGGGGATCCCTAAACCGGTGTAGACTGGCTTATGCAAGGAGGGCACCATCTGTGCCCTGCAAAGCATTTCCAGAGGCTGGGGGAGGCTACTCCCCCCCAGCTCTTCACACCTATTTCCAAAGGGAGAGTGTGTAACACCCTCTCTCAGAGAAAATTCTTTGTTCTGCCTTCCTGGGACTGTGCGCCCAGACCCCATGAGGGCAGAAGCCTGTCTGTGGGTTGGCAGCAGTGGTAACTGCAGTGAAAACCCCAGAGAGCTGGTTTGGCAGTACCCGGGGTCCATGCTGGAGCCCCAGGGGTGCATGGGATTGGCACCCCAATACCAGGTTTGGCATGGGGGGGACAATTCCATGATCTTAGACATGTTACATGGCCATATTCGGCGTTCCAATTGTGAAGCTATATATAGGTATTGACCCACAACTCTTACTCAGGACAGAGGTTTCACTTAAAGGCTGCACAGCTCATACTCACGAGAGAGGCTTCACTTAGATGTTGTACAACACTTACAAGAGAGAGTTCACTGAGACACTGTACAACTCTTACAGCAGAGGGTTCACAGAGAATTAATCATAGGAGAGGGTTCACTGAGACATCATACAACTCTTACTCATGAGAGAGGGTTCCCTGAGAGACTGTGCAACACTTACTCACAAGAGAGTCTTCGCTGAGACACTGTAGGTATTGACCTATATGTAGTGCACGCGTGTAATGGTGTCCCCGCACTCACAAAGTCTGGGGAAATTGCCCTGAACTATGTAGGGGCACCTTGGCTAGTGCCAGGGTGCCCTCACACTTAGTAACTTTGCACCTAACCTTCACTAAGTGAGGGTTAGACATATAGGTGACTTATAAGTTACTTAAGTGCAGTGTAAAATGGCTGTGAAATAACGTGGACGTTATTTCACTCAGGCTGCATTGGCAGTCCTGTGTAAGAATTGTCTGAGCTCCCTATGGGTGGCAAAAGAAATGCTGCAGCCCATAGGGATCTCCTGGAACCCCAATACACTGGGTACCTAGGTACCATATACTAGGGAATTATAAGGGTGTTCCAGTGTGCCAATCAGAATTGGTAAAATTAGTCACTAGCCTGCAGTGACAATTTTAAAAACAGAGGGAGCATAAACACTGAGGTTCTGGTTAGCAGATCCTCAGTGACACAGTTAGGCACCACACAGGGAACACACATTCAGGCCACAATTATGAGCACTGGGGTCCTGGCTAGCAGGATCCCAGTGAGACAGGCAAAAACAAACTGACACACAAGTAAAAATGGGGGTAACATGCCAGGCAAGAGGGTACTTTCCTACACACACCATTGATAAATCTTATTGCAGTGGCTAATAACATGCCCTCTTTTCCTACCAGTTCATAAATTTGTAAACAATTCATAAGAAAATGTCAAGTGTGTGTTGCTACTAATAATGTAAATTCAGTGCATTGTGAGAAACGTTTTTTCAGTCCCAAAGTCTTACATTTTTTTAGTCTCAGGCTTTGCAACCACAGAAAATGGACTTTGAGGGCCACAATCCTCCTGGAAGGTGCAAAAACTAGATCTTAGCGCGGAATGACCCCAAGTTCACCGTAAATAGATGTCTCAGTATGACGTTACTGTGTGCTTTCTGCGACATTGTGCATGCAAGGCGCCTTTGTGTTTGAGTTTCTAGAGAACTTTTTGATACAAGGAATGATAACTGTGAGTTCCCAAAGTCCATAAGATACAGTGTGCATGTGTGCTCTGCCTTTTAGTTTATAAAACAGTTTATGGTCTTGTGTGCATGCTAGGTGCACTGTCTTTGAGTTTATAAAGCGGTTTATGATCCTGTGTGCATGCTAGGTGCTCTGTCTTTGAGTTTATAAAGTGGTTTATGATCCTGTGTGTGTGCTAGGTGCTCTGCCTTTGAGTTTATAGGGCGGTTTATGATCCTGTGTACATGCTAGGTGCTCTGCCTTTGAGTTTATAAAGCGGTTTATGATCCTGTGTGCATGCTAGGTGTTCTGCTTTTGAGTTTATAAAGCGGTTTCTGGTCCTGTGTGCGTGCTAGGTGCTCTGCCTTTGAGTTTCTAGAGTTGCTCATGATCCTGTTTGCATGCTAGGTGCTCTGACTTTGTGTTTATAGAGTTGGTTATGATCCTTTGTGCATACTATGTACTCCGACTTTGATGTTAAAAAGCAGTTAATGATCCTGGGTGCGGTGTAGGTGCTTTGCCTATGAGGTTAGAAGGCAGTTTATGATCCTGTGTGCATGCTAGGTGCTCTGCCTTTGAGTTAATAAAGCAGTTTATGATCCTGTGTGCGTGCTAGGTGTTCTGCCTTTGAGTTTATAAAGAGGTTTATGATCCTGTATGCGTGCTAGGTGCTCTGCCTTTGCTTTTATAAAGCGGTTTATGGTCCTCGGTGCGTGCTGGGTGCTCTGCCTTTGAGTTTCTAGAGTGGCTCATGATCCTGTTTGCATGCTAGGTGCTCTGACTTTGAGTTAATAAAGCGGTTTATGATCCTGTGTGCATGGTAGGTGCTCTACCTTTGAGTTTATAAAGAGTTTTATGATCCTGTGTACAAGCTAGGTGCTCTGCCTTTGAGTTTGTAAAGCAGTTTATGACCCTGTGTGCATGCTAGGTGCTCTGCCTTTGAGTTTATAAAGCGGTTTATGATCCTGTGTGCATGCTAGGTGCTCTGACTTTGAGTTTCTAGAGTGGTTCATGATCCTGTTTGCATGCTAGGTGCTTTGCCTTTGCATTTATAGAGTAGTTTATGATCATTTGTGCATGCTAGGTGCTCTGACTTTGTGTTTATAGAGTTGTTTATGATCCTTTGTGCATGCTAGGTACTCCGATTTTGAGGTTAAAAAGAAGTTTATGATCCTGGGTGCTGTGTAGGTGCTCTGCCTTTGAGTTTAGAAGGCAGTTTATGATCCTGGGTGTTCTGCCTTTGCTTTAATAAAGCGGTTTATGATCTTGTGTGTGTTCTAGGTGTTCTGTCTTTGAGTTTATAAAGCGGTTTACGATCCTGTGTGCATGCTAGGTGTTCTGCTTTTGAGTTTATAAAGTGGTTTATGATCCTGTTTGCATGGTAGATGCTCTGCCTTTGAGGTTAAAAAGCAGTTTATGATCCTGTGTGCATTGTAGATGCTCTGCCTATGAGGTTAGAAGGCAGTTTATGATCCTGTGTGTTCTGCCTTTGCTTTTATAAAACGGTTTATGATCCTGTGTGTGTTCTAGGTGTTCTGTCTTTGAGTTTATAATGCGGTTTACGATTCCTGTGTGCATGCTAGGTGTTCTGCTTTTGAGTTTATAAAGCGGTTTATGATCCTGTTTGCATGGTAGGTGCTCTGCCTTTGAGGTTAAAAAGCAGTTTATGATCCTGTGTGTGTTGTAGATGCTCTGCCTATGAGGTTAGAAGGCAGTTTATGATCTATGTGTTCTGCCTTTGCTTTTATAAAACGGTTTATGATCATGTGTGCGTGCTAGGTGCTCTGTCTTTGAGTTTATAAAGCGGTTTATGATACTGTGCATGACAGGTTGTGTGGGTGTAATAAGTGATTTAATTGTGGTGCAGCGTGTGAGATGTACTTTCTCAGTGGATAAGTGTTCTGGAGTACAGTGCGTAGTGTTCATGGGCGATGCTCCTTGTTCAAGACTTTAAAGCGTTCTATAAAACTGCTAATAAACAAGTATACACGGTGGGTGTTTTGTGGGTGAGTTTCAATTATACATCGCGAACAGGAGTTCATTATTGAACTAAGAAAGTGGTTTATAATGCAATGAGAATAGACAGTGTAGTGTGTATGCGTGTGGGCACGTGTCTGTGTGGGGGGCTGCTTTATGGCACAATAGCAGCGGCGTCACTCAAAAGGACGCCGCCCCCCACCCTTCAAATGGGATGAGGGGCCCTAAATCCCCCATAGCTCACAAATAATTGAGTTTGGACTTAAGGGGTCCTGCTTGAAGGGTTGGGGTGGGCTCTGGAGCGCGTGTTCCGCCCCCCTCTTCACAGAGGCCGCAGTGGACTGCGTTACGCCCCTGCCCAATAGGAGTGTGTTGTGTCTGGCTAGTGTCAGATTGTATGGCGCTTTGTGTGTGTGTGGGGGGAGAGAGAGTTAGTTTTGATGCGGACTTATAACGTGTGTTACACTCTGCGCGATTTTTGTGTGTGACGTTGTAAAATGTTTTATGACATCTTGTTTATGGTAGGCGCTATGTTGAACAGTTCATGGCGTGCAGTGCGATCGTGTGTCCACAGCATATGCAAAGAGGTTTAATACCAGATTTATTTATGGGTGACACGTACTTTACTGACTATGCAGGTTGTAAGCAGTGCTGTGTTTGGTGTGTTTGCACATTACACACACATTTTACGTTCTATTTTCTATACCTCTCGATGCACTAGTGGCGCTCCGTGGGTGTCTTTCACAGAGAGCTTAGTGAAAGTCTGCTCGGTAGCTTCTTTCTTTAGTCATTCACCCACAATGAGTGCGGGCTCGAGGCGCTTGGGCGGTGCAGCGACGGTCTCTCTGAGACAGACGCCTTGCATTCCTTCTCCGTGGTGAAGCCCGCCCGTGAGTAACGGTAGGCGCTTTGTGTATTCATTCACACCCAGTGGGTGCGGACTCGAGGCGCTTGGACGGTGCAGTGACGGTCTCTTTGAGACAGACGCCTTGCATTCCTTCTCCGTGGTAAAGCCCGCCCGTGAGTAATGGCAGGCGCTTTGTGTATTCATTCACACTCAGTGGGTGCGGACTCGAGGCGCTTGGAGGGTGCAGTGACGGTCTCTTTGAGACAGACGCCTTGCATTCCTTCTCCGTGGTGAAGCCCGCCCGTGGGTAATGATAGGCGCTTTGAGGGCTCGAGGCGCTTGGGCGGTGCAGTGACGGTCTCTCTGAGCCAGGCGTTTACATTCCTTCTCCGTGGTAAATCCCGCCCGTGATTATCAGCTGTCCAGGCACAGCCCCCTCGGAGGAGACACCGAGGGCGGGCCTTGACTTACTCACGGGGGCCGTGCAGCCCCTCGAAGCCCGGGAGCCTCGGTGCTGTCAGCCGAGGGGGCATCACCGCCGGGTCCCGAGCACCGCACGACGATTACTCACCACAGAGGTTTCACTGAGCTGGACAACACTTACTCACTGAGACCCCAGAGAGGTTTCACTGATACCGTGCACGTATCTTACTCACTCACTGAGACCCCTCACAGCTCTTACTCACTCACCGAGACCACTTACAGCTCTTACTCACGAGAGAGGTTTCACTGATACCGTGCACAGCTCTTACTCACTCACCGAGACCCCCCATAGCTGTTACTCACAAGAGAAGTTTCACTGATACCGTGCACAGCTCTTACTCACTCACCGAGACCCCTCATAGCTCTTACTCACAAGAGAAGTTTCACTGATACCGTGCACAGCTCTTACTCATGAGTGAGGTTTCACTGATAGCGTGCATAGCTCTTACTCACTCACTGAGACCACTCACAGCTCTTACTCACGAGAGAGGTTTCACTGAGATGCTGTACAACACTTACAAGAGAGAGTTCACTGAAACACTGTACAACTGTTACAGCAGAGGGTTCACTGAGAATTACTCATAGGAAAGGGTTCACTGAGACATCATACAAATCTTACTCACGAGAGAGGTTTCCCTGAGAGACTGTGCAACACTTACTCACAAGAGAGTCTTCGCTGAGACACTGTACAACTCTTACGAGAGAGTGTTCTCTGAGACACTGACCAATTCTTACGGGAGAGGGTTCACCGAGAAACCATATAACGCTTATTCACGAGAGAGGGTTCACTGAGACACTGTACAACTCTTACTCACGAGAGAGTCTTCACTGAGACACTGTACAACTTTACTCACGGGAGAGGGTTCACTGAGACACTGTACAACTCTTAGTCATGGGAGAGGGTTCACTGAGACACTGTACAACTCTTATGAGAGAGGGTTCACTGAGACTTACTCATAGGAGAGTGTTCACTGAGACACCATAGAACTCTTACTCACAAGAGAGGATTCACTGAGACACTGTGCAGCACTTACTCACAAGAGAGTCTTCACTGAGACACCGTACAAAGGGTTCACTGAGACTTACTCATAGGAGAGGGTTCACTGAGACACCATAGAACTCTTACTCACAAGAAAGGGTTCACCGAGACACCATACAACACTTACGAGGGAGGGTTCATTGAGACACTGTACAACTCTTACTCATGGGAGAGGGTTCACTGAGACACTGTACAACTCTTAAGGGAGAGGGTTCACTGAGACTTACGGGAGAGGGTTCACTGAGACACTGTACAACACGTACGAGAGAGGGTTCACTGAGACTTACTCATGGGAGAGGGTTCACTGAGACACTATACAACTTTTAAGGGAGAGGGTTCACTGAGACATACTCATGGGAGAGGGTTTACTGAGACACTGTACAACTCTTAAGGGAGAGGGTTCACTGAGACTTACTCATAGGAGAGGGTTCACTGAGACACTATAGAACTCTTACTCACAAGAGAGGGTTCACTGAGATACCGTACAACACTTACGAGAGAGGGTTCATTGAGACACTGTACAACTCTTACTCATGGGAGAGGGTTCACTGAGACACTGTACAACTCTTAAGGGAGAGGGTTCACTGAGACTTACTCATGGGAGAGGGTTCACTGAGACACTGTACAACTCTTAAGGGAGAGGGTTCACTGAGACTTACCCATGGGAGAAGGTTCACTGAGACACTGTACAACACGTACGAGAGAGGGTTCACTGAGACTTACTCATGGGAGAGGGTTCACTGAGACATCATACAACTCTTACTCACGAGAGAGGGTTAATTGAGACACTGTACAACTCTTACAGGAGAGGGTTCACTGAGACTTACCCATGGAAGAGGGTTCATTGAGACACCGTCCAACTCTTACTCATGAGAGAGGGTTCACTGCGACACTGTACAACTCTTTCGGGAGAGGGTTCACTGAGACTAACTCATGGAAGAGGGTTCACTGAGACACCGTCCAACTCTTACTCACGAGAGAGGGTTCATTGAGACACTGTACAACTCTTACTCACAAGAGAGGGTTCACTGAGACACTGTACAACTCTTACGGGAGAGGGTTCACTGAGACTCATGGGAGAGGGTTCACTGAGACACCGTATAACACTTACTCACAAGAGAGGGTTCACTGAGACACTGTACAATTCTTATGGGAGAGAGTTCACTGAGACTTACTCATAGGAGAGGGTTCACTGAGACACCGTATAACACTTACTCATGGGAGAGGGTTCACTGAGACACTGTACAATTCTTATGGGAGAGGGTTCACTGAGACATACTCATGAGAGAGGGTTCACTGAGACACTGTACATTTTTGTTTCACGAGAGAGGGTTCATTGAGACGCTGCTTCCCTCTTAGTCACTCAGTGAGACACCTCACAACTCTTACTTATGAGAGGTTTCAAGGAGACATCCCAGGACTCTTATTCACTCAGTGAGAGACTGCACAACACTTACTCACGAGAGAGGGTACACTGAGACTTACGAGAGAAGGTTTACTGAGACACTGTACAACACTTACTCAAGAGAGAGGTTTCACTGAGACACCGTACAACACTTACTCACGAGAGAGGCTTCACTGAGACTTACTCACAAGAGAGGATTCACTGAGACATGTACAACAATTTCAAGAGAGGATTCACTGAGACACTGTACAACACATACTCACGAGAGAGGGTTTACTGAAACACTGTACAACACTCATGGGAGAGGGTTTACTGAGACAACCCACGACTCTTACTGATGAGAGAGTTGTCACTGAGACCCCCCCGCGACTCCAACTCATGGTGGAGATGTCACTGAGACTTAATCACGAGAGAGGGTTCACTGAGATACCAGCCAACCATTTCTCATGAGAGAGGGTTCACTGAGACTGACGAGAGAGGGTTCACTGAGATACCAGACAACCATTACTCATGAGAGAGGGTTCACTGAGATGCTGCATAATTCTTACTCACTCACTGAGACCCCTCAAAGCTCTTACTCATGAGAGAAGCTTCACTGAGACTTACTCACGGGATAGGGTTCACTGAGGCGCTGCATACCTCTTACTCACTCACTGAGATCCCTCACAGCTCTTACTCATGAGAGAGGCTTCACTGAGACTTACTCACGGGATAGGGTTCACTGAGATCCTGCATACCTCTTACTCACTCACTGAGACATCCCACAACTCTTACTTATGAGAGGATTCAAGGAGACATCTAAGGATTCTTACTCACTCACTGAGAGACTGCACAACACTTACTCACATGAGAGGTTTCACTGAGGCGCTGCACGGCTCTTACTCACAAGAGAGGGTTCACTGAGACTTACGACAGAGGTTTACTCATGACAGAGGTTTCACTGAGACGCTGCATACATCTTACTCACTCACTGAGACCTCTCACAACTCTCACTCACGGGAGGGGGTTCACTGAGACACTGCATACTTATTCACTCACTGAGACCCCTCACAACTCTTACTCACGAAGAGAGTTCGCTGAGACATCCCATGACTCTTACTCACTCACTGAGACACTGGTCAACTCACGAGAGAGGGTTCACTGAGACACTGCACAATACTTACTCACAAGAGAGGCTTAACTGAGACTTACTCACAACAGAGGTTTCACTGATACCATGCACAACTCTTACTCATGAGAGAGGCTTCACTGATACCCTGCACAGCTCTAACCCACGAGAGATGTATCACTGAGACTCTGCACAACTCTTACTCACGAGAGAGGGTTCACTGATCCCTGCACAGCTCTTACTAACAAGAGAGGTGTCACTAAGACTCTGCACAACTCTTACTCACGAGAGAGGGTTCACTGATACAGTACATAGCTCTTACTCACGAGAGAGGGTTTACTGATACAGTACATAGCTCCTACTCACGAGAGAGGGTTCACTGATACAGTACATAGCTCTTACTCACGAGAGAGGGTTCACTGATACAGTACATAGCTCTTACTCACGAGAGAGGGTTCACTGATACAGTACATAGCTCCTACTCACGAGAGGGTTCACTGATCCCTGCACAGCTCTTACTCATGAGAGAGGAGTCTCTGACACTCTGCACAACTCTCACTGTGAGAGAGGTTTCACTGATACCGTACACAGATCTTACGAGAGAGGTAGCACTGACCTCTGCACAGCTCTTACTCACCAGAGAGGTTTCACTGATCCCTGCACAGCTCTTACGAGAGAGCTTTCACTGATATCCTGCACAGCTCTTACACAAGAGAGGTTTCATTAATATCATGCACCACGCTTACTCACAAGAGAGATTTCACTGATACCGTGCACAGATCTTACTCATGAGAGAGGTTTCACTGAGACGTCCCACAACTCTTACTCATGACAGAGGTTTCACTGAGACTTAGTCACAGCAGAAGTTTCACTGAGATGTCTTACAACTCTTACTCACAACAGAGGTTTCACTGAGATGTCCCACAACTCTTATTCTGAGTGAGAGAGTTTTCAATGAGACTCTGCACAACTCCTACTCACGAGAAGCTGCACTGCTTAACAGAGAGATGGCAGTGAGAAACTGCACAGCTCACGCTCTCAAGAGTGGTTCCAAAGAGATGTCCCACAAGTCTTGCTCACTAGAGAACTTACACTGACTCTTACTCACTACAGAGGATTCACTGATACCCTGCACAGCTCTTTCTCACGAGAGAGATACCATACACAGCTCTTACTCATGAGAGAGGTTTCACTGATTCTGTACACAGCTCTTACAAGAGAGGTTTCACTGATTCAGTGCACAGCTTCTACTCACGAGAGGGGTTTCACTGATTCCGTGCACAGCTCTTACTCATGAGAGAGGTTTCACTGATTCCATACACAGCTCTTACTCACAAGAGAGGCTTCACTGATACCCTGCACAGCTCTTACTCACAAGAGAGGCTTCACTGATACCCTGCACAGCTCTTACTGACGAGAGATGTATCACTGAGACTCTGCACTACTCTTACTCACAAGAGAGGTTTCACTGATTCCGTGCACAGCTCTTACTCATGAGAGAGGTTTCACTGATTCAGTGCACAGCTCTTACGAGAGAGGTTTCACCTATTCCGTACACAGCTCTTACTCACAAGAGGGGTTTCACTGATTCCGTGCACAGCTGTTACTGACAAGAGAGGTTTCAATGATACCGTGCACAGATCTTACTCACAAGAGAGGTTTCACTGATTCCGTGCACAGCTCTTACTCACGAGAGAGGTTTCACTGATTCCGTACACAGCTCTCACTCACAAGAGAGGTTTCACTGATACCATGCACAGCTCTTACTCACAAGAGAGGTTTCACTGATTCCGTGCACAGCTCTAACTCACGAGAGAGGTTTCACTGATTCCGTGCACAGCTCTTACTCACAAGAGAGGTTTCACTGATTCCATGCACAGCTCTTACTCACGAGAGAGGTTTCACTGATACCCTGCACAACTCTTACTCACGAGAGAGGTTTCACTGATACCCTGCACAGCTCTTACTCACTTGAGAGGTTTCACTGATTCCGTACACAGCTCTTACTCACAAGAGAGGTTTCACTGATACCCTGCACAGCTCTTACTCACAAGAGAGGTTTCACTGATACCCTGCACAGCTCTTACTCACAAGAGAGGTTTCACTGATTCCGTGCACAGCTCTAACTCACGAGAGAGGATTCACTGATTCCGTGCACAGCTCTTACTCACGAGAGAGGTTTCACTGATTCCGTGCACAGCTCTTACTCACGAGAGAGGTTTCACTGATTCCCTACACAGCTCTTACTCACAAGAGAGGTTTCACTGATACCCTGCACAGCTCTTACTCACTAGAGAGGTTTCACTGATACCCTGCACAGCTCTTACTCACTAGAGAGGTTTCACTGATACCCTGCACAGCTCTTACTCACAAGAGAGGTTTCACTGATACCCTGTACAGCTCTTACTCACTAGAGAGGTTTCACTGATACCCTGCACAGCTCTTACTCTCATGAGAGGTTTCACTGATCCCCTGTACAGCTCTTACTCACTAGAGAGGTGTCACTGATATCCTGCACAGCTCTTACACACAAGAGAGGTTTCACTGATACCCTGCACAGCTCTTACTCACGAGAGAGGTTTCACTGATTCAGTGCACAGCTCTTACGAGAGAGGTTTCACTGATTCTGTACACAGCTCTTACTCACAAGAGAGGTTTCACTGATTCCGTGCACAGCTGTTACTCACAAGAGAGGTTTCACTGATACCCTGCACAGCTGTTACTCATGAGAGAGGTTTCACTGATTTCGTGCACAGCTCTTACGAGAGAGGTTTCTCTGGTTCCGTACACAGCTCTTACTCACAAGAGAGGTTTCACTGATTCCGTGCACAGCTGTTACTCACAAGAGAGGCTTCACTGATACCCTGCACAGCTGTTACTCACGAGAGAGGTTTCACTGATTCCGTGCACAGCTCTTACTCACGAGAGAGGTTTAACTGATTCCATACACAGCTCTTACTCAGAAGAGAGGTTTCACTGATACCCTGTACAGCTTTTACTCACTAGAGAGGTCTCTTACTCACAAGAGAGGTTTCAATGATACCGTGCACAGATCTTACTCACAAGAGAGGTTTCACTGATTCCGTGCACAACTCTTACTCACGAGAGAGGTTTCACTGATTCCGTACACAGCTCTTACTCACAAGAGAGGTTTCACTGATTCCGTGCACAGCTGTTACTCACAAGAGAGGCTTCACTGATACCCTGCACAGCTGTTACTCACGAGAGAGGTTTCACTGATTCCGTGCACAGCTCTTACTCACGAGAGAGGTTTAACTGATTCCATACACAGCTCTTACTCAGAAGAGAGGTTTCACTGATACCCTGTACAGCTTTTACTCACTAGAGAGGTCTCTTACTCACAAGAGAGGTTTCACTGATACCCTGCACAGCTCTTACTCACGAGAGAGGTTTCACTGATTCCTGCACTGCTCTTACTCACTAGAGAGGTTTCACTGATACCCTGCACAGCTCTTACTCACGAGAGAGGTTTCAATGATACCCTGCACAGCTCTTACTCACTAGAGAGGTTTCACTGATATTCTGCACAGCTCTTACTCACTAGAGAGGTTTCACTGATACCCTGCACAGCTCTTACTCACGAGAGAGGTTTCACTGATACCCTGTGCAGCTCTTACTCACTAGAGATGTTTCACTGATACCCTGCACAGCTCTTACTCACAAGAGCGATATTCATAATACCCTGCAGAGGAGTCAAACATTGACCGGGTGGTGGAAGGTCCCAGCACCCTTAAAGATTTTCGGTTCCACCAAATAACCCCGCAATCGTGGAAAACCGTTTTTGTAAAAAAAAATATATATATATATTCCTTTTCTCATAGACGTTCAAAAAAATTGGAAGAGCAACAAGTGAAACAGAAAGGAAGAACAAAATATACCTGCGAACAACCTTTGGTTAATGCAGCGCGTTTGTGCAACGTCTTAATTATAGCAGACAAACCGGCGAGTTAATGGAGATGAGCCAGTCAGAGGAAGACGGGACGGGACGTGTGGCAGGAGGGCACCATAGCCGCCAGGTTTCCCAGTCCATGCCTGATGTGCTGCTCCAGTCCAGGTTTTTTCCTTAGACTTCTAGGCCTGGTGGTCCTGTTTTGCAACGGAATAAACAAGAGCAAAGGTCCTAGAAAGCGAAGGAGAAAACGTGGACTGGAGCAGCACAGCACGCCTGGCCCTTGGAATCTTGACAGGGCTGGACACGAGGCAAGAGGACACACGGTTGGGAAGTGAGAAGACAAGACAGAGAAAAGTCACTCCGAATCAACAAAAGAAACGCTGCCAGAAAATAGAATAACGTCTTCGTCTGGGATGTGTATCCAGGAACGTGTCTACCTGTGAGGCTGTAACATTCCCGGGCCCTCTAGTCACGTGATCCGTCACACACTAGCTGATCTCGAGCAGGTGTTTGCTTGGCATTCTGGTACTTGAAGTCCTCCTTTATCCCTTCAAAGGATCAGTACAAGTACCACACTTCAAAGGATAAGACCGGATTAGCTACTCAGTCAATGACCTTGTAAAGAAGAGGGCCCTGGACATATTAGACGCGCACAGACCTCTGCAGTGCGTGCATTAGCCCACTGAGCATGACACGCCCTGCTTTACCCAAATGATGCTTCAGGAGCACTGGCTAAGCCCCACACATTCTGTTTACCTCCGGGACAGAGGGGTCACATTTCACAATCTTGTCGGTCTCACGGTGGGGCTGGAGAAGGGTCAGTCTCGTGTCAGTTTCTCGACTCGTGTATGTTAACTGACTTCGTCCTTGAGAAACTGACCATGGAGTGACTCAGCCTGTCGGAAAATTCTCTATGCTCAGGGCCACTGGAATTATTCGATTGTGCGGCCCTGGCGATTTTCGCATAATTATAGATTTGCCAGATAATCCAATATCTACCGCATATGTTACTGATTTTAACAAAAACAATTGTTTGTAGCTCAAACGGTTTAAAAGTTTCTAAAAGTTCAGAGACAGGTTGTCGCGCAGTAGAAGGCCCTTTGCAAAGCTGGATTGGTCCCCTTTTTGTGGCTTATTGCTACATTTGGGTGTTAAAATGGTACTAATGTGGTGCAACCGATGTCCCTGTTGCCAAGTTTAACAAGCATGTGCAATGAAATGGGTCTCGCGTTTGCTCGAGTTAGAGTTACTAGCGTTGTAAATTTCTAACTGGAACTTTCTTGCCACATACATTGAAAATGAAAAGCAAAACAGTTGACATAAGCGAGCAGATTCAAAGCGCCAAAAGGAAAAAGAAGTTCGCTCGCAGTCAAAGTTATCAAAGTGCAATTATCCATGTAACAGGGTCATGTCCAAGGCCTAACAAAACCGCCCTTAAAGCAGTTACCAACGAAAACAAAGGATTTTTGAAAGGCAAGCCCATGAGCGAGTGATAGTGATGGGCATGTGGTGGGCCTGGTTAAAAGCCCAGATACACAACAACACGTCAGAGCGCTTGCGCGCTGCTATGCTCGTCCTAAAATGACACAATAATGAAGCTATACTATTACAAAATGTGCCGCATTATGCCACATAATTAATTATCGGGTTATTAGTCCGTGTGGCTATGTGCCGTTAATGAAGGCTTCAACTACAGCTGTACACTGTTTTAAAAAAAATAAAATATGGCACCCATGTGACACACATTCACACTGTAACTCTTTTTACAGAGATGTTGCAGAGGGAGTCTGGAAGGTGGGTACCTTGCTGTGAAATGGTGAGCACCCACTAGTCCTAACTGTAAAGTGACGGTCCTGCAGAGCTGCGGCCAAGGCACACCCCCCCCCCCCCCTCCTACAGCAGAGTCTGGAGAAAAGGGTGACGTTTGATCTATTGAGCAAAACTGAACATGTGAATCTTCCAGGCTGTGTTTTCTCCGTCACCAAACTCTGAGCCTGGGTCTGGCCAAAGCTCCCTGCCCTATGCCTCGCTGTCCCTCCGTGTCCGTGGCGCAACCGGGTGCTTCTAAGCACAGAATGAGTGTCTAGTGTTGGACCTGACTTCAAACGTCAACTTTCTCTTTTAATGTCAGGTTTGGGATGTTGCTCCAGACAGCGGGACCCCCCTCTGCCCCCTCCCCCGGCTGCTGCTCTAATCTCTGCTGCATCTGGTCAGAAGCGTTCACCGAATTGCGCCTTGATGGCGCGGCCTTGGCACGGGTCCTGACGATGGGGCTGTTTTGACGGCACCTTGTGATCTGCTCCGGTTCAAACGGTAATTTGTCCGTTCAAAGGGTCGTGGGGCAGCAGATGATTACTGCTCCCCTCCCCCAGCTCCTCCAGGTAGCAATCAGGGGGCCTGCGAGGACCAGCATCTGCTCCCCTGCTTTAAAGTGTGCCCACCTGTGCCTGGACCGAGCCCACCTGCTTGATGCGGGGCCTCTGAGGGCGCAGGTGAGCCGGGGCAGGCAGGGGCAGGTAACCTGCACTGGGCCCAGGGTGCCCGGACAAAGAAGCGGGGTGCTTGGCACGGGGAGCCACCTGCATAGGGGCGCAGCCGCGAGGGACTAGGGGTGAGAAAACTGGACGTGGCAGAATAGGGCAGGTGTGCCTACTTACAACTCCGGTCTCACAGGCTTCAGTGGGGCCTCTGCCCCGCACACTCCACCCGCGCCACACATCGCGATGACGCTGTGTTCTGTCATTCCATATCTGCCTCAAGTGGATTTGTATAGCGCTTGTTCACCATTTGTATGACCCCGAAGCGCTTTATTTACCATTCTAAAGGTCTGATGGTGCTGTGCACAATTATGGCGTAAACACCCACGCAAGCCTTCGTGAGGAGCCCCCTCGGAGCCTGGGTGTCGTGTAAGGGTCTCGCTCAGCGGAGCCTCGGTGGCCTGTTGATACTGTGCGTGTCTTTCCATGAGTGTAGTTGTGAGTCATCATGTGTCCTGATGGCCAGAGCGGCTGCTATGGAATTGGGAAACTAAGTACGAGTCTCAGCGTTGGCTCAACATCCTGTGATTCTGGGCAGAAAACCTAATCTCCCTGTGTTTCTAAAAAAAAAAAAACATGAATGTGCCTTCTGTAATATAAGTGGTGCTCCCGTAAAGCGCTCCAATACATTTGGGTCCAGTTCGCGATACAGAAAACTGCAAAAAAACAAACAAACACTGGAATTAGCAACTGACAGCTGACCAGTTAACCAAAGGACCTACTACTGTGCAGTACTACATGGGGCAGTACTAAATGTAGTTAGTGTTATTTTTGTAGCCAATACCTTTTTTTTTTTTTTTTTTTTTTTACTTTTTTACTTTTTTTTTTAGAAAAAAATATACTTAGCAAGAGGGACTTTTAGCCAGGCCTTTCCATCCACTGGTCTGGTCTGCTGCCGTTCACATTTTGCCAATGTCAAATATGTTAGTTTATTTCGGGAATCACCCGTAAAACATCAACAGATAAAAAGTGGCACACTTACTAGGGCATATAAATAATTAAAAGCAGTGGTCAATGGCAAGGACCCACAATTCGACGTCTGATGAACCAATCAGCAGAAGCCATTCCAATGTGTGTAACATGCTTCAATAGTTCCGATGCTGGCTTCCTGTTACCAATACTATGACTCTTAAAAACTTCACTAACTATTTGAACCTTGGTGAAGCGTACAAGGGACAAAAATAGCCATACGTGTGTCTCATCTTTCATTTGAACACTAGGGAAGTTGCAGAGTCAGATTAATATAATTGTAAACAAGATTATTTAATGGCAGAATACTTTTTCTGAGTTTGAGATGCAAGGTTTTAGCCAAAAACTGGTATAATGACATCTACATAAATCTTAAAACATGGGTGCTCTTTGTACAACAAAATATTTGAGTGTCTTTGCCATATGGGTGTGCAAACTGTTTCTCCCCAGGCCACAATTTATATTCTCGCTTCACCTCTTGGTGTTCATGAGTGCAACTGATTTGGAGACATCCCAAAGGTGCGAGAGAAGATTCAGCCCTAGTGTTTCTTTGACTTGTTTCAATCATCCCAAGAATCAGTTGTTTGGTGACTCTAACCATCACCAGAAACATCCCAAATTTGGCCCCTGCTGGTGTACCCCAGGCTCTTCTCCAGTATAGTCAGGGTCGGCTTTAGGGCGGTGCAACTGGTGCAGCGGCACCTGGCTCTGACTTTGGTGGTGTGCGCTGCATTTAAAAATAAGTCATGGGTTTAAAGGCACGTGAACTTCCTTGTGAGTCCTGTGGTTTCAGGCAACAATAAAAATGTCCTGACAACTCTGGTGATGGTTTTGACGCATCCTAAAGTAGTGCAGAGGGATAACGTGCCTGCTGCAAAGAACATGCACCATGCAGATCACAGAACTGAGTGTGAGTGAACTATGAGTAGCGCTTTAAAAAAAAATGAAATGTATGTCAGAGAGGAGCTATGGAGAGATGAGGGGCACTGCTGGAGACTGGTAGCGAGGGAATCCGTGGACAAGTTGGTCATGGGATGGAAGTGCCAAGAAAGGCTGTAGCACCGGGTACCACCAGCGCTAAAGCCGGCCCTGGGAATAGTAATGGTTGAGTTTTGAATTAGAGCTAACATCAGTGACTTTCAAGTCAAGATGCAGAGGCGATGTGCGAGTGCCAGAGGCCAGCCTCACCAGGCTCTTTGACGCCCTCTGTCACAGATTGTCAGATGAGTGAGGTTTGGCTGCCCCATCATTCGTCTCAGGCACTGGGCTTTGTGTACTTCCAGGGCAAGAGGCAGTAGATGCTCCCACTTTCTCTTGCACGTGCTCTTTGTGGCAGGATGTTCCCCATTCTTGCAAGACAAGGCTTCCAGGAGACCAGAGAAGATGAGAGTAGACAACTCCATCCCCAGATAAGACAACACTTCTGCCTGCTCTCAGCTCGAGTTAACCCGAGTGGCATTTTTTTCTCATCTCTGTGGGTTGAACATCATAAGTTTTGTTTTGCTTGTGCTAAATAAAAAGCCTTTGTTGTTACAAAAACAAACTTGTCTAATATAAGGTGTAGACCTTTGGAATTCTTGGAGATTAAAAGAGTGTCGTCAGCAAATACGTGTTGTCAGCAAATACTAGTGTGGCTATCTTTGTTCTGCCTAAACAAGGGGCATCGTTGGTACAGTTGGTATCCTCGTTGACCACCTGGTTGATACACAGTGAAAACAGAAGAGGATCTGAAGAGTCACCGTGGCGGGCAGCTTTGTCCACAGGGAAGGACTGGGTGGTTTATCATGGAGCCAGATGGAGATCATTAGAGGATCTGAGGGGCCTCCATGTCTTGTAGAGAGTTCCACCATAAATGCCTTGAGATGTTATCAGAAGTGGATCACAGGGCCACAAATGCGAAATACAGCAGAAGTGTTTTCAACTTGCCAACCTTTTTCAAGATTAGATAGAACCTGGAGGCTTGGACTATTGGGCCTATCTTTTTCGTGAACATAGCCTGGGAGGCAGAATTGAAGTAGTTTCAGTCCCTCTTTTTTGTTAATGGCTGCAAGAGCTTCATGTAGTGTGGAGGGTCCACTTCTACTGACCTCTCAGCAGCATCAGGACGTGTCCTTCCGGAGCACAGAGCTCAAGCAGTGATCTTCGGATATGTGCACCGCGCTGTTTAAGTTGGAAAAAAACAAATATATATATATGCATATATATATATATATATATATATGTATATATATATATTATTTTTTAATTCCTGTTTTTGAGGAGCTGGCAGCTTCCCAGACACTGCTACTGAACGTTCCCGACCACTTGCATTGCTTCGCATCCCGCGCTTTAAAATATCTTTCAACACATGCCAATGCCTGAGTGGCCATCTTTGAATTTTTGTTAAACTTTGTTTACATAAACATTGAAGGGTGACTGCTTGTGCATGCACATGCAGACCAGCTAGGTTTATGTTTTTGTACAACTTTGTTTAAAAAAAGGCAATCTCCTGCATGTATACACATATACATACACGGGTTCGTTTTATAAAAAAGAAAATCAAGCTTTACAAAGAAACATTAAACACACTGTCATTGTCAAACCCGATAGGCCGGCAGCCAACACCAGATCTGCTGGCTTTGAGAGTGCCTGCTAAGTCAACTTTGATCCGTTTCAGATAGAAACTCAAATAGAAACTTTTTTTGTTGAAATCTGCAAATTAAACAATGGATTGAAACAGCTAACCCATCAGCTGCAAAATCACCGAACCCCAGGGACCCTAGTCTCTGGTTAATTGCCGACAAGTTTAGGGCAGACTAATGAATTATTTAGTTATGGAATATGCTGGATACTAGCTGTCCAGATTCGCTTCAAGATTTTCCCACATCTCTCATTGGTACAGAAGTTTCTCGATTGGTACCACATAGAGTATGCAATGCATGTTGCTTGGTGTGGTTTGAGACAGATGCTGACGGTATGTAAATAATATACCTTTAATACATATGTACATGTGGGAAGATGATCAGGATTCGCCTTAGGTGCTCTATGGTCTAGGTTTGAAAATTAATTTCAACAGGAAGTGGTGGTGTAATGTCTAGGGAGATTTTAAAAAAATGTGGGGTAAACTTAAGTCCAGTGGATTGTAGCAGTAAGAGAAGTACAACTTATCTGTGCAAAGCTTTTTGCTTACTAAAAAAAAAAGTCACATAGATTCATGCGGAAAACCAAATAATTTGCATTGCGTTAACATTTATCATTCGTGAAACAGGATATTGGTGCATTGATCCAAAAACATAGCAGGTAGCCATCAATTTCGTTTTTCAATGATATATTGACCCCCCTTGTTGCCTGAACCCGCCATCAGGGATGTACTATGGGACTGCCCACTTTCTTGGCTTGCCAAAATTCAGTGTGGCGTGAAGCCCTGCAGTGCTCGGTTAGGAACGAAGTGGGTGGTTAGTGCCAAGAAGCCATTGAGCACACTGAGAATAGTACTAGATAGTGACCAGCATCCGATGTATGGAACGGCACCATAGTCCTTGGACGGCGCCTTTGTGTATGTAATGGTACCCAGGCACACGGGCTAGTACCATGAAAAATCCACCTTAAAGTTATGTAAACACTTTTATCCACCCAATTAGGCCATTTCACGCGATTCAATCAAAATCAAAGATTATGCCATGTATCTTCCTCTCATTTCATTGGGGTGAAAGGTCAGATGATGTCACTTCTTCTATGAATTCGATTGAAAGAACGTCTTTGTCCGCTCTAATTATTTGCCCATTCGTAGAGGTAGACAGACACAAGAGGACCATTTGGTTTCTAGTCCATCACAAAAGGTCTGTTTTGATTTGTAGGGTTAACGGCAAGGATCTTCCTTGTTTAAAACCATCAACAAAATATACTCTCTTGATATTGTGGTCTGTAATGAATAGTGACCACAAAGGTTTCAATCAGTCCTGAGCGCCTAGAGGATAAAGGTCTCCATACCATGAATGACTCGTTGTTGAGTCTGTAAAGCCAGGCCTTTTCTCAAAGGTAAACAGTGATGAGAACATTAAGGGGATTACTATGACCCCGGCGAGAGGCGATAATGTGGTAGCAGTACCGCCAACAGGCGGGCGATACTTACCACCACATTATGTCCGTGGCAGAGCTGCGACGGTAATACCGTCGATTCTGCCAGGCTGCCACCAGGTGGTCGTAATCTGCCACGGCAGCGCTGCCCTGGGGATTATGGGTCCCCATCCACCAGCCTGTCCATGGCAGTAAACACCACCATGGAAAGGCTGACAGTATGGGAGAATCGCGGGCCCCTGGGGGACCTTTCAGTGCCCATGCAGATGGCATGGGCACTGCAGGGTCCCCCATGCATAGCCCCATTGCGCATTCCACTGCCCGAATTCAGGGCAGTGGAATGTGCGACGGGTGCTGCTGCACCCGATGCACCTCAACATTGTCGCCGGCTCGATTACGAGCGGGCTCCAATGTTGTGGTGAGTTTTTGGCTGGGCCAGCGGAAAACTGATAATAAGGCACCAAACATAACTACAGCATTGGCGGTATGTTGGCGCCCGCAGCTTTGGCGGTCTTTGAAAAAGACTGCCGAAGTCATAATGAGGGACAAAGTGATCAAGCAGGCTGCCAGAAGTCATTGCGTTTTGGAAGGCTACAGTTTTCAACCATTTAGAAAGATCAGTGCAACTGCAGAAGAATCAATGCTTGGACCCATGAAAAGACTTTTAGATGCAGCAAGATCGATTAGAGACAAGGCCCTGACCACCGACCAAGATGGAAGCTAAGGCAAAGAAAATTGGGCTTCATGAAGGAAACAGACTGACATATTCAAATGATTTGCATCTGGATCCATTGGAAAAGGCCACTGCACTCCAGGATGATAAACAGTGATCCAAGTTCCCAAAGATGGCAGCTTCTAGAACTACTGTCTGCAGGTACTTTGCACCTTTGTATCCAGAAGGCTTTTGTGGGCAGTGCAGAGAAGCTTGAGTGTGATCCTGCCTCATCCAGAATGTCAGTGATTTTTTTTTTTTTTTTTTAACTCTGAACAAAAAGTGATTACCCAAGACAAGTATCACACATTTTTCATCTAAGGCTGTGGAAATTACAAAGGGTTCTGTTGGAATTTGTCACTCTGGGGCGCGGGTAATTGATGATCCTGGCGTCCCGCCCCCACTTCCTTTTCCGTCTGTGTTATACCTGTCTAGACTGTACACTACTCGCATTAATCAGATTAATGTCCAGGCGCGTCTCATGAATGGGCGAGTGATCTTGGTGAGCTGGCCCTCAAGACAACAATGGAATGACCTCTATGTGACCCCTAACTCACCTTAGGATTGTTCAGCCATCAACTCGTTTCAACATGACCTCTAGCATTTTCCACAAATGTGTGTTTGAAGAATTATTGATTAAGTGCATGCAGGGACACCTTGCTAACTCAAGCTCATAATGTTTAATTAATCTGTAGATCGCGCGTAGGGGACACTCCCGTTGCAGTGTGCTTGTGCCCATCACCACGTTATCCAGATTGTGATAAATGTATGGTAACAAGCATCGATTAGATTGAGAACGTACAGCTTCTTCAGGTACTAAGGTACAGAAGGGTGTATTTGGTCCTGCGGTCAATTTTCTTATGATTTCTTGGAAAAATTAAAGGATCAGTTGCAAATCAAACAGTTACAACTAAAACTTTCAAAGGAATCTATGATAATTCAACACAGTCTGGCAAAAGATACAGGAGCAAGCTTGAAAACACCAAGAAGTGTCCAAGCTGCACGGGCCAGTGCATTGTGCTTGGAAATCTTTGGCCATTTGAACTGAAAATTGACAAGCCCTCTCAATCAAGTGGTAGTCATCTGTGCTGGGAAAGGGCGGTTCCAGGACTGTGAACTGCCCGCCCAAGGACCTCAGTTCTAATACCACCTGTTCAGATCCCATGTGACTTTACCTACAGGAAGGATGCTGACACCTGTATCCCCCCACTGTAGTTACCAGTCTGGCTTTCTCTGCACCATACATCGCTTCTAAGGTATCTATTCTTGCACATGAAGCACTCTGCTGCCTGTGTGGCTAGTTGCGAGCTCTAGTAAGTCTTTTATTATAAAACGTAAATAAGTAGGAGCACATCTAACACGTTGACTCCTATGAATCAGTGGTCTTTAATCAAGTAATTGTAATTGTATTTATATAGCACTTACTACCCCTGATGAGGCGTCGAAGCTCTTTTGGCTGGTAGCACGCTACTCCGGAACCCAAGAGGAACCCAAACGAAGGATAAAGATGACAGATCGAGATCACGAAGAATAGCAGTACGGAAACATTGACGCGGGACGCCACTTTCAAGCAACGACACTGGGTGACTTTCAAACACCGAGACCTACTGAGATCAGAAGACAGCTCCGAAAGGTTGAGATACACAGCATCGCCATAGCGCACCAGTAAAAAGTAGCCAGAAATATACCCTAAGCTACACACTGAAGCCCTAACCGATGGGGGAAGTGACCTATAGAAGACCATGTGAATGTTCCATAAGCTTCTGATCCAGAAATGAAGTGTGTCACAGGTAGTGCAGACCCCCAAAGAAAGGGCGAGAAGTGAGGTAAGACAGAGGCAGGAATGTTTGAGAAGTAGATGTGCTGCGTTGCGCAATGGGGAGAAAGCATTGCAGAGACATACTTATTAGAAATGGCCACTGCTGCGCACTGTCCCTGCCCAGACACAAGCAGGCTGCCTAGTGCCACGCACACCCTGTACACCATAGTGAGAAGGTGTGTGTGCTGTCGAGCATAGGATGTGTACTTGACGCATGCTCTTCCTGTATTAAATCCTACGCCTTGGCTGTCCTTAAACCTTCCACATACTATGTGTGTCCTGCAGTGCAGTACTTATGCAAAGTGTGGAATGTTTGGAGAAACAAAACATTTTTTTCATGTGAACACCTGCTTCAAAGAGGTGCAATGTTTTTTAAGGAAAGACCAACCTGGCCATCTTAGTAGAGTGTGCCGTGGGTCAAATACTATGGGTGCTTGTGCCTATGCACCCAACTTACAGCCACAAAACACACATTTGATGCGTAATGGTGCAAAATGGTGCAAAGTACGCTAATTGTGCTGAAAAAAGAGCACCATTCTCACACAAAATACGTACACACTAGAAAGTAAATACCCTTGCAAGTTTTCACCGCTGTGTGTCAATTTATGTAATTTTGCCCTGGTGCTGACCCTCTGTAAACCTGGCCCATTTTTAGGTTGAGCGCGCAAGCGCTCTGACGTGTTGTAATCTATCTGTGGGCTTTTAGCCACACCCACCGCACGCCCATCAATATCACTCGTTCATGGGCTTGCTTTTCAAAAATCCTCTGCTAGCATTTGTAAATGCTTTACGTTTGTCCCTCCTTGGGTTAGTTTTGTTACCGCCTTGGCTATCGACCCTATTACATGGATAATTGCACGTTTGCCGATACGTTTGACTGCGAGCGAACTTCATTATTTCGTCATTCTTAAGACGAGCATAGCAGTGTGCAAGCGCTCTGACGTGTTATGTATCTGGGCTTTTAACCACGCCCACCGCACATCCATCACTACCACTCATTCGTGGGCTTGCCTTTCAAAAATCCTTTGTTTTAGTTGGTAACTGCTTTACGTTTGTCCCTCCTTAGGGCAGTTTTGTTACTTCCTTGGACATTGCCCCGGTTACATGGCTGATTGCACTTTTGCCGATAACTTTGCAAGCAAACTTCTTTTTCCTTTTGTGTCTCTCCTTCACGCTGACGGCGCTTTGAATCAGCTTGCTTAAGGCAACTGTTTTGTTTTTTATTTTCAATTTATGTGGCACGAATGTTCCAGTTAGAAATGTACAACGCTAATAGCTCTAACCCGAGCAAACGTGAGACCCATTGCATGGTAAATGCTTGTTTTTTAAGCATGCCCAGTTGTCAAAAATAATGTAGAAAAATAGAAAAAATAGAAAAATAAACAGGTGTTTATCAGCAACATTATTGAGGCAGGAACTTCAACTTTCCCATGCACTTTACAAGGGGGGCTTTTGGAAAGGGGGCGGGGGGCGTTTGCTCACGTCTCACAAGGTCTCGGGCTCTGAAGCCTCTATATCATGACAACGCAGGCCCTGATCCCACGTTTAGGGTAAAACTTCCCAGTCCATTGATTATCTGCACCCTCACCCCCTAAATCAGCCACCAGGATGTATGTAGCACGGTGTCACCGAGAGGTTTTGTGATAGAATTAATCCGCGCTGGTGCCTGTGACATGTATTAGCCACGGGGCCAGCACTGTCCTGCTAGCAAGAGGTCCCCTCGCAGGCCCATCCCCGCCCTCCACCCTCCACAGAACCAGCTCCCGTCACTGACATGTGAACACGGCCACCTTCCAAGAGAGGGTGCTGTGCCAACCTGTAGGCCGTGAAGACCACAGGCTGCTCCGGATGCCAGCCCCGCCCACTCCTCTGTACTCCCTCACAGTGCGGTAGACGGCTCTGCAGACACAGCTGAAAAAACAAGCCTTGGCTCCCTCCCAGCATCAGGTCAGGCCCCCGAGTCCCCGTGACGTGCCTGGTGCCTCCTACTGTGAGGGTGAGCTTGAGGAATGAGGCCTTCCGGGAAGCGGGGTGCTCCCTTGAGTGGGCGCCCCTACAGACTTTGCGCGCTCAGTCGTCGTCGTGACCGGCGTTGAGGGATTCCTCAGGAAATCCAATTAATACACAGACTCCAAGGGGAGAAAGACCTCTGACCCCAGGCTGCCTCCCTCACACTGCACTGCGTTTGACTTTGTCTGGGAGTGTGAGGGCAGCATCCAAGCAAGCCAACAAGGAACTACAAGTGTTTTCTTTTTTCAATTTCCCTAATTGTGGCTCATGCTAGGTTGGAATTTGGCCTGTGTATATTTCATTCTGTCTTTCTACAGGTTCCTCAGTTTGTGAATGTGCATTTTACGGGTGCCCCACTTGTGGACACTGGATAAAGTTTGTGGATGTACAGTTAATGCATTTCACAGTTTCCTTTCCATCCACACAGTTCCACATTTTGTGGAACCACTGCCCAGTTTCTTCATTTTACAGATTCAGAATCCCTCAGCCCCCCTACATACAAATCCACGGTTTTTGGGAGCAGAGATTTGTGCATTACATAATTTAGTTTCCACAGCACAGTTGTTCCACAGTTTGTAGATGCAGAGTTTGTTTCTTTCGGGGTTTCTTCCTCCACACAGTTCTACGCGTTGTGAATACACAATTTGTACAAGCAGTTTGTGGCTGCAAACTTTGTGAATGCACAATTCGCAGATCCGGTTTGCCGATGCACAATTAGGTAATTCCAATTTTTTTGTGTAGTGCACACTAATGACATCGATGGAGATGAGAACTGCCAAAAAAAACACAATTTAGCTGGGATGGTAAGAAACCCCAAGATACGGGGAGCGCTTGTATGGCAAATTGTAGCCTAACCCCCTACACCGATTATTCTAAAACGTAAACCTTTCACTTTACGAACTAAACACCCACTTATTTTTGTGAAAATGCACCATTGTTTCTATTTGCCTTGTGAAATTAGCTAAAACCTGCCCTTCAGTCGGATAACTTACCGAGTCATCAATGCTTCTTTCTTTCCTCCAACACAATCTACAGAACTGAGTGACTTCAAGGCTCCTCGCCACTGGCTCACAAAAGTTTTTCGCGAGGAGTAAAAGTTACAGGTAGGAAGACCGAGGCCCTCATTACGAGTGTGGCGGTCTTAAGACTCGCGGTGGAGGTTTTACCGCCGCGGTCACGGTGGTAAAGGCCGCCGAATTACGAGTTCAGAGGTTTAGCCAAAGTCACACTGCCACAACGCAGCCAGGCCCTCTGGTGCGGTCGGACCGGTGCGGCTGGCAGTGAGCTCCTCCGGGCCGGCGGCATGCCTAAGACTGCCGGCCGTATTACGAGGCAGCAAACTGCTAGGCTTTTTGTGGCAGTTGCCCTGCCATGAGAACCCTGGCGGTAATGCACCCGGCGACAGGAATCCCCATTCCTGTCGCCGGCACATGCATCCCCATAAGTCCACACACTTGCAGACACACATCCCCACCCCCACCGACTGCACGCATACATCCAAAAAAAACCACCCAACCGCATGCTTACATACAGACACCCCCACCCAACTGCAAGCATACATACAGACACCCCAACCCAACCGCACACATACATACACACACCCCCACCTAACCGCAAGCATACATCCAAACACCGCCACTCAACCAAACACAGACACGAACCCCCACACAACTGAACACAGACACGCACCCCCACTCACATGCACACAGACACGCACCCCCACCCAACCAAACACAGACATGCACCCCCTCTCGCTTGCACGCATATGCACCCCCTCCGCATATATTCACACACACACTCCCTCCGCATACATTCACACACACACCACCACGCACACATACAGACACACACACGAACGCACGCACATCCATTCCGACACACACACACATGCCCGCACACATACACGCACACATGACACACATGCACCTACCACACACACACACACACACACACCCCTTCTGGTCGGTCCACTTACCTGTCTGGGCCTCGCAGCAGCCCACGTTGAGGTGGTTGTCCGGGAGGGGGTGGATGTTGGTGGGTCCACCGCCAATGCCGCACCGCTGTGCAAGGACCCACGTGCCATATTACTGCTTGTAATAAGGTGGGCGGAGTACTTCTTGTGTAGCGGTGCTGGCATTGGAACAGACTCTCACCCACCGTTAGTCAGGCGGATGGTGTCGGATTTCCACCTGTTTATGGGCGGAAATCCATTGGTGACATCTAATACGGAGGTCTTCGGACCGTTGGCGGTCTCTTGGTGCCCACTTCAACAGCAGTCTTCACAAAAGACCGCCAAAGTCGAAATGAGGGCCTGAGTGCCCAATCTTCATTGATAAAGTGATGAGCGGGGCTTGGTGTTATTGGATGTGTTAAAAAGGGGCTTCCAAATGGTCCAACTATGACTGATGTAACAAAGGCCCCCACAGCCCCTGTGGTGCGTAGGGGCCCCGAGCTCCAGGGCCTGAGCCTGGGCCTGAGACTGAACCTGGCCTGAGAGCTCTGGAGTGAGTCCAGAGGGGGACCCCTCCAAGTACTTTGCAGGGGGCCCCCCTCAAGATTTGGTACGCCATGCACACCCACTGAAACCCTTTTCTGATATCATATGATTTTTACAACAGACTTGGGTGCTCTTTTTAAGTCTGGCCGAGAGACAGTTACAGTTGTGCTTGCAAATATAATAATAAAGTATAATATACGTACATGCATATATCTGCATAGCGGATTCTCAAAAGAGACATTTACAGATCCAGTGTCTATCCTTCAATGTAGCAAAGATATGGGCCAACGCTGGACATCCTTCCTCTTGCTGGACCCGCTCATCCTGTACAGTCCCTAAATAAAATGTTTGCATTTTTAAATACAGTGCTCCAGTGACCAGGTTCATATTGTTCCCTTACGGAAAAGCTTTCAAAATACAGCAAACAAGGCGATTCATTTACTTCTCCATCCCAATGGGACTTCCTAAGAACCTGCTGGCCCCAAAACTTGACAATGTCTTTGAGGATAAAGTGATTTGTAGACCACAGATAGGCACTGAGAAGGAAGCTCAAGAACTGCTGACAACAAGTATGGGGAGATATCTGTAGGTAGATCCTGAAAGGTGATCACCTTATTCTTTAAAATGTTATCTCTGAGGGCGGCAATGTCCAACAGGGCTTGTAATGCTAACAGCTGGCTGCTGTCTTATATTTTTATCTTACAGTCCTCTAGGCAAAGTATAGTGGTCCCCAGCCTATGATCCAGGGACAACTGGGGCTTCGCAAAGCCTACTCAAGGGTTGAGTGACTGCTTAGAAAATTAATATTAGCAGATTAATAAAGTGTATATAATTCAAGTGGCTAAATGTACAATTGAATATTTTAAAACATACTGTAAATGCCAAGGAATTTGAGATTGGAGGCTAAAAATTAAATTAGTATCCTCAGATTGAATAATGGGAGCAGTGCAGGTGCATTAAGCAGAATATAGTATGGACAAAGTGTGCCTTCAATTGAATTTAAAAAAAGCTCCAAACTTCCTAATAACATTTAAATTGTATTTTTTTAAATTTTATATTTCTTTGCAAATTGAGTATAATGTGTTATTGTGTGTATTTGTTTGATGAATGCTTGTTTTTGTATTTTTTGTGTATTGTTTTGCAGGTCAAATCATCAACACTGTTTAGGTCGGGGTCCCCGGCTTCCAGTAATGACTCAGTAGGGGGTCTCATGATTCCAATGATGATTCAGTGGGGGTCCCCGGTTTCCAGTAATGATAAAATGGGGGTCCATAGAAGTCAAAAGGTCGAGAACCTATGCACTATTGAGTCCAGAAGGGCTTCTGTGAGAGCAGCGTTACATGGTGGTGGTTAATTAATGTGGAAAAAGAGGCCGAAAAGGTGACATATGGAGAGCATCAAACTAGAATTTATTCAAATTCCAAAACAGAGACGTTCTTAATGTCAGATGTTGGCAGAGACTTTTGTTGAACCATTGTTGGTCGTCCGCCATTCTTCATAGGAGGTTTATTTCTGAGGAGGGTCACGTATGCGTTGGGCATTGCTTCAGGTAGAATGGGATCGACATCTTTGCCAAACTACGTTCTAGTTGTGGGTGACAGTCACATGGAAAACACCTTCTGTTTCTTCAGTCTGCCAGAGCTGGTAATATTTGTTCCTGGTCACATGCAATATATGTACACTGTCTGCAATCTGCCAGAGCTGTGGATCAATTAATATTTGGTTGGACTGATGGCATGGAAAACACACTAAGGGGGTCATTCTAACCCTGGCGGTAAAAACCGCCAGGGCGAATGACCGCGGTAGCACCTTCAACAGGCTGGCGGTGCACCGCTGGGCATTCTGACCGCGGCGGTTCAGCTGCGGCCAGAAACGGAAAGTCGGCGGTGTACCGCCGACTTTCCGCTGCCCTTGAGAATCCTCCATGGCGGCGGAGCGCGCTCCGCCGCCATGGGGATTCTGACACCCCCTACCGCCATCCTGTTCCTGGCGGGTCTCCCGCCAGGAACAGGATGGCGGTAGGGGGTGACGCGGGGCCCCTGGGGGCCCCAAAAAGAATTTCAGTGTCTGCCTAGCAGACACTGAAATTCGCGACGGGTGCTACTGCACCCGTCGCACTCCAGCAACTCCGCCGGCTCCTTTCGGAGCCGGCTTCATCGTTGCTGGGTCTTTCCCGCTGTGCTGGCGGGCGGCCTTTTGGCGGTCGCCCGCCAGCACAGCGGGAAAGCCAGAATGGCCGCCGCGGTCTTGTGACCGCGGTGCGGTCATTTGGCGGTAACCGCATGGCGGGCGGCGACCGCCGCCCGCCGCGGTTAGAATCACCGCCTAAGTCCTTGCTAGTAGCCTTAAAATGTGAAGAAACTAAAGGCGTAAATGACACATCTAGTGTAAGGTGGGATGACAGGCCTCTGATTGGCTGTCATGAGGCGAAAGACAGTTTCCGTCTTTGCCAGTGCGCTTGAGTTGTAGATGGACCAGATACTTAAAGGATGCACACAGTCTTCTTCAGTCTCCTAAAGATATAGGGGGTCATTCTGACCCCCGCGGGTGGCGGTCGCCGCCCGCGTGGAGGGAGCCGCCATATGGCCGCTCCGCGGTCGAAAGACCGCGGAGGCCATTCAGGCTTTCCCGCTGGGCTGGCGGGCGACCGCCAGAAGGCCGCCCGCCAGCCCAGCAGGAAACCCCTCCCCACGAGGAAGCCGGCTCCGAATGGAGCCGGCGGAGTGGGTATGTGCGACGGGTGCAGTGGCACCCGTCGCGTATTTCAGTGTCTGCATAGCAGACACTGAAATACATAGTGGGGCCCTCTTACGGGGGCCCCGCGGCACCCCCTACCGCCATCCTGTTCCTGGCGGGCAGCGGAAAACCGGCGGGAGACCGCCGGTTTTCCGCATCTGACCGCGGCCGAACCGCCGCGGTCAGAATGCCCTGCGGGGCACCGCCGGCCTGTCGGCGGTGCTTCCGCCGACCCTGGCCCCGGCGGTCTCAGACCGCCGGGGTCAGAATGACCCCCATAGTTGGTTAAAGACAAATGTTTGTTGGAACATAAATGACATAAATGTCCCCTGCATGGTAAATGGGTGTGTGCCCCTGCTCCGATGCAGTGACCTAACTGCATGTGAAATACCCGGCACCCGGATTTGATTGTGACCCTGCTGATTCATTCATCCAGCATGTATGCTAATACTTAGGCCTATCTATAGTGATTCCCAGACCCCAAACCTGTTCTCTGTCCTAGTTGGGTGAACCAAGTTCTCTTTGCGGACATGAGACAACTGTCCATTTCTTGGGTTGCTGACAGGGTTCAGTGATGGCAGCATACAAATACTGCTGTGGATTTATAGTAATGAGCAGGGCTTTTTTTTATCTCTCAGGGGAAGTGTTGCCTACCAGACTCATGTAAAGTTTCACTTAGATGTAGCATCCGGACCCTTGTGCTGATACCCCTTGTGCACGTGGCTTGGTGTGTGTACTGTGTAGATGGTAGCAAGACTCCATGTTCTGAGACTCAGATTACTGGGTTCACTGGGATCCATTGTGGATAGCACCTGGTTTGGCAAAAGATGGAGGATGAGAAACACTAGAAGTATATTACATGCATTTTTGCAGTTGAAGAAAGAAAGAAGACCCAGACACTGAATCGGGGGAAGGACTAAAACAGGGCTACCCTTAGAAATTCTAAGAGTAACTTTTAGCAAAGGATTACTGATTAGTTCTCACTGAAGACTGCCATTTGGTGCATGGCACAGAGTGAGTGAGTCAGCAGGTTATGTTAAGTATAACTAAGCTTGTGTGCAGGGCTTGCCTTTTTTTCCTTCCCTCATTGCTACTGCAGGAAGGCTGATGGCGGGCAGCAGCTGAGCCTTCACACTTTATTGTGCCCATGTTTTGTGATAGTTCTGCTTGAGCATCATTGATCCCTGCTGTGAGACGCGTTACTCTGCACAAAGACTGCATCTGCAATGTGGCCTGAAAGCAACCCAACCTAGCTCCACAACCTTAGAAAGTGACTCAGTATTCCCTGCCTGGAAAATTAGTATACAGGTGGGATCCAAACCATCCCATTTCATTCCAGTTCCAGGTTTTGACCAACGGATTGAGAGCTACGCAGAGTATTTAAAGAGCTGCTATGATCCAGGTTGGAGACTGTCTGACAGTCAGTTTCCCAAAGGTGAGGGATCATCACCTGATGACTGTAGTGGATCTTCCTACCACCAGGTGTCTGCCTGCTTGCTCAGAGAGGGAAGAAAAGTGCCTGGTTCTACAGGAGCAGAGGCTGCACAGGAGGAGCGGCCCAACCATGTTCTGGGTGTGTTGCAGAAGCCAAATTATTTGGGGGTGTGACTCGAGTGGATTCAAACTGAGAAAAACACATGGCCTTCCTTTGTAGTTCATGTGGCAAACTGTGGGAAATGAAAATACCCCCTGCCGGTACACCCTGCATCATCATCATCATCTATGCCATGACCTGAGGAACCTGTTCTGACAATACAGATGTGTTGTAGACAAACATGTCATCTTCACCAGATCAGAGGGCCTTCTCAACTTCCTGGAGCCTACAGCTTCCAAAGATGGCCACCTGCTTAACCAGTGATGTGATCAGTAACCTGCTCCTGCTGCTAGAGCCACCACCCACGTGAGCACGACGCAGGCATGACAATCTAAGATCTGTGCAAGAACTAATGACGTAAAAGGATGCATCAAATGATGCCATGTTGTCAGAGTTGTGAATTGATTGATAGCATGATTCTGGTCCTGACTAGTGTGCACGTGTTGCGGAAGGGTTGTGTCACGAAAGACACAACCAGTGTGCCAGCACCGATGCACCAAGGACACATTCAGCCACTCTCATTCCACCAAGTGTGTGGGTTAACTGATGGCAGGAGAGAAGCATTCACTCTCGCCCAGTCTACCAGACTTGGTAGTGGACTGATGATGTAAAAGGTATATTCAGTTAATTTAGTCTTCCAGACTGGGTGGCAGCTGGTGGAATCTCAAACCTGTGTGGCAGAAACTACTGATAAGTTTTTATATTAAGCAGCAAACCCAGTTCTCCTAAAATGATGGACGGTTCAGAAAAGGGCTCAGGCGTGAGGCGTTAGGTGTAAGTACTTGTGTGCACAGGTAACATGGTTTCAGGCCTGCCCACTGCAGGGGGAAGGAGAGGGCATACATCAGAAAGCAGGCCAGTGATGGCAAGATCCTGTGAATTCTTAGATCTGCTGAACTCCTGATTTGTGGTTAATCAGAATCCGCAAAGTCGATCAATCAGACAAATGTGTTTAGGAGAAATATCTGGAAAGTAAGCATCATTTATTTGTTAAAACCCTACGAATCTTCTGAAACTCCGACAGTTTTACCTGGCACAGCGCTTGCGTGTGGGTGTGCCCCTCTACAGGGCATCGCTGCTGCATGGCACAGCAGACAATGGTACACGAGGTTCACTTTCTTTCCCGGGTGATGGCGCTGAATTTGGCCACAGGGACTTCTCGTTTCCGCTTACAGTAACTTTTGGACAGTCTTTCGTCAAGTAAACATTGCACTATGGGGGGCAGAGTCTGGTGAACATTAAAAGTAGGGGAGGAATTCTCCTATGGTAATGTATAGGGGAAAGTAAATACGTTTATTAAACTCGGACAAAAGTAAAACAATGTTATGTAAACTATTAAAGTTTATTACTGTTATATTTATTTTAAATATAGAACAAAAATACTAAGTTCATTTTGAAATGACAATTTATTCAATTTAAATATATTGAATTAAATTAACAAAACTGTTTCAAGATTTATTTTAAAACCCCAATTAAAGTAAAATGCTTATATTTTTTTTTTACATATACAAAATTAGAAAAAGCTATATATAGAATCAATTAAAAAAAATACTGTAATTATTTGTTAACTGAACGTACATTTAATTTTATATTAAAAAGGTTATAAAAACTTATCATACAATAATATTACTTTTTAATTATGTTTACATTTAGCAGGAGGTGGAGAAATGTAGGTCCACGCTTTTAAGTAACGTTTGACTTGTACACGGTGAATAGCTAAAAAACAGTAACGTTACACAAAAATGTAAGAGTAAACTTACGTGTGTAACTTGCTAACGAGTTTAATTTAACTTTATGAACAGTCTGACTAATGTACACGTGTGTCTTTATACATCAATAGTAGCACAATGTTAACCACCTGAAATGTGTTAGCATCAGTAAACAGGCCTGCGTGCCAATCCTCACCTGTGACCTTCCAAAACACATATGTCATGCAATGTTCTTGGATGAAGAGTCAGCCTGCACCTGCATTCTCCTGTCAGTGGCCCTCATCACATCTTTGAGAAGGTGAGAGCTACCGTCTAACTCAGCAATCTTCATCACTGGGGCTGCCATGGGGCTTTGACAGATGCAAGCATGTAAGGAGACACTAATTGCTGTACATTCATCTTCTCTCTCTCACCTCTCTACTCCGCTGCCTCCTCTGAAGTTTTAGGTTTATGTTTTTTACAATGTATAGAGTTAAAAACCTGGGGCTTTTTATCAGCCATTTCTAATTTTAACCCTTTCTCAAAGCACTCAAGTAACCTCTGAGAGATCAGAACTGGCGTTTAGAGGCAATGACCCTTCTGGAGATCCTAAGGTGTGCAGAAGCATCTAGAGCAGTGGTCTCCAAACTTTTTAATGGGGTGCCCCCCCACCCCCACTTGAAAAATAAAAATCATTGGCCCCCCCTCAGAATTTTTCACAATTATTTTATAAAGATGGCAATGTTTAAATATGTCTAGACCTATATAAACATTGCAGTTAAGTACTGTTACCTTTTTTTAAATGCAATAACATGCTTCTGCTTAAAACACAGGCCTGTTCTCTGTATAATGCTTATTTTGGCCAGAGTCTGGCGCCCCCCAGTTTGAAGACCTCTGATCTAGACCAAGCTGTCCTTCCTTTGGACACCTTTCAGCTCCCTAGTGCGCACTCCCAATATCATTGTTTGTTGGAACAATAGCGTACCGTAGACGTGGTTCCTATCCCATCCTCGTCGCCAAAACGTGTTGCAGCGAACAACACGAAACAGGAGCCGTATTAAAATGTAAACAAAGTTCTTTAGTAAGACTTACAGCACTTGGCCACTCCGGCAGCTCCTTCAGCTAGGGCCAAACCGCCAACACCAGAACGCACTATCATAATGGAGATACTGAAATTAGATACAGAGAGTTCCAAGTTGGTACACAACAAACATGACACACAACACAACACCAAGAATAAAGCTCCTCCTTTCTACAAGACATCACCTGCTGAGCACTATAATCTCAGCCCTCATATCAGAAGATTCTTATGACACAACCTCTTTCCAGATAAAGCCACAGTATTTCCAAGAAACTATGATTCCCACTTAGTGCAGAATGTGTGCACCCAAACAAGAAGTTTCCACAAAGTAAGTTATAAGGTAGTAAAGAAAGAACTGTGAGGACCACCCTTTGAGTGGCGTTGGTGTAGCAAAAGGAATGGAGAGCTTAGCCAAACCCAAGTGGAACAGTGTTACCTGAAAAACTGTGGGGCTCTCTCAGGCGTGGCAAGGGTGCACCAATGGAAGTTTAGCTTCTCAAATAAACAATGGAATTACCAAAATATTATGATGTTACCTCATGTGTAATGAAGGCACAACTAAAGAAAAGTGCAATGTCACAGGAAAACAACAGTATTAACCAGAGACTGTGAGGTACACCCAGGTGAGTATGAAATGGGCGCAACTAAATCAATATTTTCAACAGAAGTATCCTGAAAACTACAAGGTCCTCCCAAGAGAGGAAGATGTATAACCAAAGGAAAGTGCATCGTCCCAGAAGAACAACAGCACTACCCAGGGACTATGAGGTCCACTCAGTTGTGGCATTGTTACAACCAAATCAGTATTTACAGCATTGTTTGCCAGGAGAGAAAAAGGCATAAGCAAAGGAAGGTACAGCTTTCCAGACGAAGAAATAACAGCATCACCCAGTTATTATATGGTCCACTCAGGAGCAAAGAAGGTGCTCCCAAGGGAAGATGTAGGCTTACAATTAAACCACAGTATTACAAAAAGACTATGATGTCCACCATTGAGCAGTGTGGATGCAACACAATGGTGGTACACCTTGTCCGACCCAGCTACAAAAGTGGAACTTGCAGTATCATGATGACCACGCATAGGGGTGGGAGAGGGTGCAAGCAAAGGGAGGTAATGTTTCCACAAACACAGCTGCAGTAGTATTACCCTAAGTTCTGTGTCAGTCACCTGCGAACTATAAATGTACACCCAAAAGAAGGCTGATCTTACTTGTATCTAAAAGAGAAGAGATAGTTTGGGGTGGCACAGCTCAGATGAGTGCCCATTTATATGGGTTTGGAGCAAGTATGGACGAACAGATATGGGGTCGTATTGCAGAAAGTGTCCTGGGAGCTCAACGGGCATGTTTGCCCACTTTGTGCGCACCTGAGGCACTTTGATGTTACAGAAGCGGTGCAGAGGTTTGTGCAGCCCCTTCTGCAAGACAGATAGCGCTGGCACACATGGAGCACCAGCGCTATCTCAAGAGGGTGTTCCCTTATTTTGTGGATCCGTGGCCCCTTAAGAATGAGGGAATCTCTTTGCCTCTCTCCCTGCAGCTTATCATGGATGCAGGTGCAAAGGAACAGAAGCTGTCAGGAGGAGCACTGAAAGTGCCCCACAAAAAGGATCGCACGCTGTGAGTGCACTCCCTGATAGCAGCCCTTTGGAGTAGGGAAGGGGTCCCATGGCCCAAGCTGAGACATCCCTTTGCATAATAGGGCAGTCACTTGCTGCACTCACCTCAAAGCGATCTCTAATCTCTCTTTAAAGCGCAGGCAGGTTGCCACCTTCACAGTGAAACACGGAGCAGCTTTGAAGCAGCCTCTCCTTTTTTACCCAAGGGGAAGCGTGAGTTTGCAGCTTCCCTGAGGGCAGTGCATTCACTGCAACATGGTGCACTCTCCCTGTTTGCGCATGGTGCACTTTTTTGAAGGTTCATTGGGAAGCCACAGTCTGCAGCTTTGGCCTTTCAATGTGGTGTCCGAGCCAGTATCCGGGGCAGGAGAGAAATATATGTCAGAAGGATGGGTCACTTGATTCCTAGAGCAAATCAACACCCTGAGCTAGAGCTGTGAAATGGCTCTTTGCAGAAGGATTGCAGAAAGGATTCTCATGAAGGGAAAATATCACAGCCCAAAGCACACATCCAGTAAAGGGCAGCAACTGGGTGTTCCCCTTTGGAAGCTCACACAGCAGTCTCTATCTGGGTCACCGGATCCCTAGAGCCATTCAAAAGCCTCAGGTGGAGAACGAAGGTCAGTACCTGTAGAAACCCCTTCAGTTTGGAATTGAACAAATACGTGGCCATTCCCAGCTCCACACCTTGGCAAATCGGTCAATAGGCAATTTGCAAGAGCTCCCAATGGCCCCAGAATGCATTGTATATAAGCAGATAGAGATGGAAAAAGACAGAACAAACACCAGCTTGCAAGATGCTGCTACTTGTCTGATTTTGCCCCTTTAACCCTAATTATGTTCAGAAGGTTTGAAAATTGGCCTGAATGTATCCTGATGATAGCAGGTGATGTGGGCAAGGCTCTAGTGTAAGCCGCACATCTGCAATGGGAAACATCCTCAACCACGCGTTGTAAACAATGCTGATGTTTCTCACGCAAGCGTAACCACGCTTGCCTACAACGCACAGCTGTTTCTGTGCCTTAACCACGTATGTGCTGAACTACGCACATGAGTGGTTAAGGCACAGAAACAGCCATGCTTTGTTTGGGAGAGGATGTGGTGAGGTAAATGGGGCTGGGACAGGGGTGGGGTGGATTAAGGAATTAGGGTGGGTGGGAGTCTGGGGTGGGCTATTTTTTTTAAGGGGCGGGTTGGGGGGGGTTTGGGCATTTTTTTAAGGAATTAGGGTGGGGCTTGTACTAGGGTCGGGAGTGACGAGGTGAGTGGGGCTGGGGCAGGGATGGGGGGATTTAGAGATTGGGGTGGGCAATTTTTTTTTTTTTTTAAGGGGTGGGGAATTGGATATTGTTTTAAGGGCTTAAGGTGTGGGGGTTTGTTTATATTATTTTTTAGGGCCGGGAGGGGGGTTGGGTATTTTTATTTTATTTAGGGTTGGGGTGGGGTAGTTTATTTTTAAAGGGGTGGGGAAGGTTAAGGAAGGGAGGGAGGAGAGAAGAGCAGGAAGGATCGGGAGAGGACGCGGTGAGGTAAATGGGGTTGTGGCAGGGTTGGTGGGTAGTTTTTAGCGGTGGAGCGGATTTAGGGATTAGGGTGGGTGGGAGGTGTCGGGGTACTTTAGCTTTAGTTGGGTGGGGGTCGGAGTATTTATTTTTTTAACGGCTCAGGGTGGGTTTGGGGTAATTTAGTACTTAGTGCCTGGGGTGGAGGTTCGGGATAGTTTATTAGTTTATTTTTTTAGGGCTGTGGGTGGGGGGGCTCGGGGTAGTTTATTTATTAGGGGGCAAGGTTTTAGGGCTCAGGGCCGGTAGGGGATGTTGTGGTAGTGGAGTTTTTAGGGATGGAATTCGGGTAGTTTTTTTTTAGGGCTAATCAGGGTAGTTTATTTATTGGGGTGGGGAGTCAGAATATATATTTTATTAAGGCTCAGGGTGGGTGGGGTTTGTCAGGGTAGATTACTTTTATGGAGTGGGGAGTCGGGATAGCTTTTTTTTAGGTTTAGGGCAAGAGGGGGTACTTTATTTTATAGGGGTGAGGGTGGGGGGTTTGTTATAGTTGTTTTTAGGGCAGGTAGGGTCAGATGTAGTTAAGGTATTGGGGATGGGGGTAGTTTTGGGCCTCAGGGCGGGGGTGTGGTATGATAGAACCATGCATGCCGTTTTGCATGCTTTTTCCACACCTGCATTTAATAGGCATGCTTTTACAACGAAAATTCGTTGTAAAGGTGTGCGTGGTAAAGGCATGCATGGAAACAACGTGGTTGGTGTTCCGACCGCGTTGTTAAGGCATGCGTGGTTCCAGCATGCATGGTTCTATCATACAACCTTTTGCAACATATCCATGTGAATACAAGTGCTCTGAACCATTATACATACCATAAATGTGCCTGCTTGTAAGTCTTGAATAGGCTAAAATGTAAGCTATTAATTTGAAAACAGGTAAATCTAGTATTACAATAGATTTACAAAGAATTGTTCAATAAAAGTGCCAACACCAGAGATATCAATTTCATAAGCTGTTTCCTATGAATTTATCATTTTCCGAAACAAGAAATTGATGGGATGTGTTCCAAAGCCTGAATCCGGAATTTAGGTAGTGTGCATGCTAGCATCCAAGGTAATGGGAGACACAAAATCTGTGGGATCAAAAGACAGGCACGGCAAGGAAAGAGCAGGAAGATCTTGGGATTGGAGGGGTTGGAAGGCTGGTCAGTGAAGGTTTGCCTTCCAGGTGGGAAGGTGTGAACTTCTAGGGGAATTTAAGCACTCTCTGTAACAGTGATCACTTGCAACGTCTTACTTACATGGCTCTTTGATTCATAGTCTCACCCACCAGTTGTTCCCCCTTACCATCATTGTTTCCTCCCTCTTAATGTCACCTACCTTACTTTTGCTTTCGCTTGTGCGTTTGATGTTTAGCAGACATTGTTGTGCTCTGAACCTATCTGGCTGGGATAGCCAACTGGTGCCTCCTCGCAAAAGGCCTATTGGCTTCCAAACATCGCTTGATCGTATTCCGAGTACTCAGGCACGCCAGGTAGCCAAAACGTTACTGGTACACTTGGGCCCATATTTATACTTTTTTAGCGCCGCATTTGCGTCCTCTTTTGATGCAAAAGCGGCGCAAACGTACAAAATATGATTGTATTTTTTAAGTTTGCGCCGCTTTTGCGTTAAAAAGCAGCGCAAATGCGGAGCTAAAAAAGTATAAAGATGGTCCTTGGTCCTTTACCAGCAACTCCTTACCGAGACTAAGAACTTGATAAGTCCTGGAGTGGGAGTGTGGCTGGGGGTTGTACTGCTTTGCATTAACTATCTCCAATGTCCTTTAATTAGACAGTACTCAGAGGACTTGTGCAAGTATATTCACATTTGAAGAATTACCAAGGCCGGTGAAACTGGGACTAAACAACTAAAAATGGCTCCAGTGTTTCTTCAACCCTTACCTCCATTTCACCCCCAACCAAGAGTTTAGCTTTTGAGCTTCTCTCACTCAAAACTGTGTCCCTCTAAGGGTGGAGTCTTGGGGAGTAGATCGGAATCCACCAACTGTGCCCTTTACCTCTTGAACCTCACAGTTTGTCATGACAACAAAATGGATTCTGATCCTAATCTCATTTAGACACTTGCACAAGCCACTTCTATTGTTCAGGAAGAGAGATATCGCTGGACAAGAAAGAGCCTTTTTGCTAAATAACTTTAATGAAGTTGGCATCAAGAAGGAACAGCCGCTACCCAGTGGTGCAAGTTCTAATTCAGAAGCAGGGGGGTCTGCGTCACTTTCCAGCCCCCCATGGTACCTGGATTTCTTGATTAGCCCAACTGTGTCTGGACCTAGTTTGGCTGTGTTAGAAAAGTCTATTGCAGATCCTCGGGTATATCAGACTTTAATGACGCAATGTAAGTTATATTTAATGCCTAGAAAATGAGCATTTAATACGGATACCGCTAAAGTGTTGTTTATACTTTCTCATTTGACCAGAGAAGCGTTAAATTGGGTCACTTCCTTAATTGACAGCAATATCCCAAAGCTCACACACCAGCCGCAAATCCTGGAGCATTTTCCAAAGATTTTTGACACACAGAACAGTCCCCTCATGGGAGGCTGCTCATGTATTGGCAAGAAAGGTGAGACTAGGTAACCCACATCAGCCATTTTTTAACAACTTTGCACTGAGTCAAAGTGTACTGATGGTAGCTGCCTTTTATAAGAGGCTGCATAAGGAGATCCAGGATGCCCTGCTGGTCATTAACCAGCCTACTAAGTCCATCAATCAGGATTTATAAACCACGGTGAATCCCCCATGAGGGTCTCAAGGCGCTGAAGTTACTAGCTTCTTCGCAGTGCTCTGTTCATTCAACCCGCCATGTCTTAAGTCCTTTTCTGAATTCCCGGAGCAATGCAGCGCTCCTGAGGCGCAGGGGAATGTTGTTCCAGGCTTTGACCACCGGGCGAGAGAAGGAGCGTCCTCCGCTGCTGGTTCGGCAAACGTACTACATCTCAAGCTCTTGTTGACCTCACTCTTCAAACAGTGGCATCGACATAGAGAGTGGAGATGAGGAAGTTCAGTGGATCCAGCATCAAATATGGTAATAGCAGGATAGAATGATGTTGTTTGTACTAAGGAAAGGAAGTGCGTTTTGTCCGTAGCTCTTCTTTGCTGCAGGGAAATTGGGTTGCTCCCCCTTCAACTGCATACCCAGGTGAGAGCTCAACTGTCTTCAGTGTTTGCCGCAGATGAAACTCATTTCGATGCTCAGATGAGGATTAGTACATCACAAGGACCAAGTAAAGTGATGGCTATGATCGATTGTGGTGAATCAGGATCTCTCATTGACCAGGAATTTTACAAAAAGTACAACATTCCACTTGTGCCCAAGCCTGTATCAGAAGTCATTTGTAGGCTTGGTGGGCAACCTCTTTCTTCCGGGATAGTGCAGTGGGACACAAGACCTATCAAAACGGACTTTGCGATAGACACATAGGGGGTCATTCTAACCCTGGCGGTCCAAGACCGCCAGGGCTAAAATGACGGGGGCACTGCCAACAGGCTGGCGGTGCCCCGCTGGGCATTCTGACCGCAGCGGTTTGACCGCGGTCAGAAGTGGAAAACCGGCAGTCTCCCGCCGGTTTTCCGCTGCCCATTTGAATCCCCCATGGCGGCGCAGCGAGCTGCGCCGCCATGGGGGATTCTGACAGCCCATACCGCCATCCTGTTCCTGCCGGTTCGCCCGCCAGGAACAGGATGGCGGTATGGGTTGTCGTGGGGCCCCTGGGGGCCCCTGCAGTGCCCATGCCGATGGCATGGGCACTGCAGGGGCCCCCGTAAGAGGGCCCCACAAAGAATTTCACTGTCTGCATTGCAGACAGTGAAATTCGCGACAGGTGCCACTGCACCCGTCGCACCTTCCAACTCCGCCGGCTCCATTCGGAGCCGGCGTCCTCGTGGGAAGGTAGTTTTGCACTGGGCTGGCGGGCGGCCTTTTGGCGGTCGCCCGCCAGCCTAGTGCAAAACCTAGAATACCCTCAGCGGTCTTCCGACCGCGGAGCGGTATTTTGGAGGGGGAAGTCTGGCGGGGAGGCCGCCCGCCAGACTTAGAATCACCCCCTTAGAGCCTCTTTGTCCAGATGTTATTATTTCACCCATGTTTCGATTACTCCATGGAACCTTCTGGTTAAGAAAAGTCAATCCTTTTATAGGCTGGCCACCAGGACATCCAAAGTTCTCCAACTTGTTTTGCCACAAAGACAACCAAAGAATAGATTGTCTATCCTCTAATATATAAAGAATTTGAAGATGCGTTCAGTAAAAAGGCAACGAAAAAACTTCCTTCACACTCTAGAAATGATTGTGCTATACATCTCCAACCCAAATCAAGATTTCCCCATGATCAGGTCCACTGGAATTATGTGGAAATGGGGGACCAAGCTATGCAACAGTGTTAACTATATTATGCAGCAAGAAAAAGTAAATTATGCGGTGTAATGTGACATATTTTGTAATATGTGGCAAATACAGCAAATCCATAATTATGCAGAAAATGACACGGCCACAGAATCGCACGATTCCATTGGTACTGCGTAGAAATGCATTTATCCTCTGATATCTAAGGAAAATGTTTTTTTTTTTAATCTTCTCCACCACCTCAATTTTACTAGTGTTCTCCCCTCAATGGAAATAAACCTGGTAGTGACTGTATGAGGAGTATCTGTGCATCCGTAGGTCAGGTACCTCCAAGTCGGTAGCTATTTACAAACTTTTGCAGTTGGACCCACACAGAAATGCTTACAAACTCTCCAATCACCATCATTTTGTAAATATAAAGATCTTTTTTTAATGGCGGAATTTCTCATTGGTAATGGTAAACATCCACCATTCCTATTTCTGTGAACCACCAGGCAACTTTATCCTCACGTTTTGTCACACCTAACTTGGATTTAGGACTACTGGCCCTAGATGGCGTATAAATACTTCCAAAGAAGTTTTATTTGACATCAGAATGGATAATTCAATTATTAAGGACAAGACAGGAATTCTGAAAGGTGATAATCAAGGTCATAGCCCTAATGACACCTGCTTAGTGGGTGTCCCTACCCATCCACCCATGGATTTTGGTGCATTCTCACGTTTACCATTACTGGTGTATAAAAATGCTACGCCTTCCTAGGTGAGGGGTAACAAGGAGAAATATTTGTATTTCTTCTTGTTACTTCATCTTTCTATGTGTGCTGCAAGCTGCAGCACACATAAAAAAGGACAATGCCTCAGAGGATTGTTTTTGCGCAGGAATGTGTTCTGTAACCCAGTTTATAATGCAAACGTCCTTGCACCATGGTGCACGCATGCCTGCGTTGGTGCTAGGCAGCACACTGTGTGCCAGCGCAAGGACAGAGCAGGAATGCTCTGTATTTTGTTAAATGTGGCACATTCCTTCTCATTCTCATTACGCAGCGCAGCAAGCTGACTTTGTGATTTTTTTTATAAATCCGCCCCTTAATATCTATGGATATGGAAAATTTGTTTTCCTATTTTAGCTTGTAAATCAAAACAAACCACACCCCAAATAACTCAAACAAAGTGCCCTATCTGTATCTACAATTCGAACTATATAAATAAGTATTTGACTTATACAACCAGAAACTTTATGTGGAGATCAGCATTATATTATATGTTTAACAAAATCAGGACAGAGGTGAGATTTCATATTAAAAGTCAATCATCCGATGGTGAAAAAACAGCTGAAGAATTATAAAAGTGGGGAATAGTTGGTAGGCTCATAGGAGAGGTAAACACAATGTATGTGAATCCATCAGCAGCAGTGCTCGTTAATGCCTAGAGGTAAACAAAGGTGTGAGATTCGCCTTCATCACTCAGTGTGCTGGATGTGTGAGCGCACAAGGCGGATCAGTAGCAGAGGTACAATGACCACAACTGCCTCAATGTTCAATTTTCTATTTTGGATTAAATGAGGATTTAAACACCATGATCATATTTTAGACCAAATATAGAAGATGATTCAAATAACTTTCCAGATGGACCAACAAAAGTGATGTTTATTCAGGGAACAACTTCCACCCACAAGAATATTTGACAGAGTCAGCACTGTGAATATGCTTGTGCTGGAGAGAGAAGGAACATTTTATGAATATATGGCATATACTTGAAGTTGGAAATTGGTGGCTCTCAGCAGTGGTAAGAGGCAAAATGCCGAGCCATTGTGTCGCAATTGCTCCATCATGTGTAGTACCAAGAATCATATCAATAATGTTTAATAAACTTTTGTGATTTTGTAAAAAGAACACTATTCTTAGATTCTGGAGTAGAATACGATTTTATAAATACCAAATTTGTGGAAGAGCATGGGGATCCAGTGGATATGAAGACAAGTTTAACCATTTTGAGAGTTTCTGTTGCTTTATAGTTAACTTCTGATGTGGTAAGTCATCAAAATGTAGTAGTACCTATATAGAGGTACTCATATTGCACCCACCTAGCTGCTGATGACCTAAAGTGCAACTGAGACAGGTGCACATAGTTCTACAATGTTGCAGGGTAAGCACCTTAAGAAATTGTCTTCATTTGTATGGCAATTCATACATGTTTCTTTAAAATCTTTATTGCATTTTATTCTGAATAATGCACCAGAATTTTATGAACTCTCAAAAATTCCCAAATGTATGTTACATGAGTCTATTAGTCCAAGAAGAATTCAATTGTGTGGATTGCTATAAAAATGGAAAATGTATAACCTGAAAGTAAACTTTGATTTATTGAAGTGGTAATGTCTAACAAGACTGAGCCTCTCCTGATGTGTTATGCCCTTAATAAGGAGATACACCTGGTAAAGTGCATGCATTGACCATAAGCAAAGAAGACATTTGAAGAAATATGTTTGAGAAAGGCCAGATAAAGGCTTCCTTTAATCTTATCTTCTTCTGGTATTTTTCAGGGCACCAGAAGAACTGGGTCTAAGGTGATGCTGTTCCTGCTTCCTCAGTGGTCATAACTCGCTGCTACCATTTTTATGTTTCTTTTTGGACTCACTCACTATGTCCCTGAGAACCGCTGCAACAAAACGCCTGGGAGCCTGAAACATGTATCCCCGTGAGAAATGAATTTTTGTGAAAACAAAGTCTAAAAATTCCATATCCTCCACTGTGGTGTCTCCACTTTTTTTGTTGAGAAAATCAATGGTCCTTGAATATGAATTATATTAGTGCCAATAATTAATATTCATTAGCATTACATGAAGACAAACTAGTTCAATCACAAACTGCATTTATGTGAGTCCAAAATCCTTGTAGGAATTATGGAAGGGGGTATTTGAAACCTACTATGGTGAGCTTCCTGGTTTTTGGAGTGCTTCTGATGCATTTCAAAGTCTTGTCACTTATTATCTTTGAAATGGTGTGAGCTATTTCTGATCAAGAACAATTGTTTTACAGAAAAGTGGTACAGTATTCTTCAGTTTGAAACTGAGAAATAGAGGTTTAATGCGGAACAACTGGACTTTCTATGATATGTGATCTCCAGTGGTAAGCATGGACATTGGAATCCTGGATTAAGCAGCGCTTACCCCTTCAAACGCTCCAGCCCACCCCTGATCTCAGGGTCCAGGAATATCAAGAGCAGAAAGTACAACAGGTTCAGATGTTCTAAACATAGGAGGCACTTGAGGGCTTAAGAACATGGACAAGGGCTCAACCCTGTGCTCTCATAATCTTACATAGATTGTTTTATATCTTTGTGGTGCAGTTGCCATTTTGGTGAAAGGTTGCAATCTCTCATTTGAATGTACAAGTGATAGATGACTGAGTGCAGTCCAAATGTATGGATATTTAACAGCTTTTTGGAATTTGTGAATTTCTGGTGGAACTGAGTTACCAGCTATTGATCTGATTGGAGAGGTATGGAACTCAGTTTTCAGACATTGAACAATGATTGTATTCCGTTCTAATCTTCAACGCACAGATTGTTTCAAGAAGTTGTATGTGGAGATAGGCACCTTGAACATCACAAATGTGGTAATGCTGCCCCAGATAGAAGATGGGAACAGACATGCTGTTGCTTACTTCTTCTGGAAGGTAAGAGGAGATGAGTGTAATTATACTCTTTTTAGTAAAGACCGTAATCAACTACAAAGGTGTTTAGCCACTGTTGACCATAGTAGGTGGAGAGAAAGATGCCCTTGGAATGAGTACTCAGCCTCACAGTTTGGTTGACTTCGAGGCAGTGAAATACATCAATTTCAGGCAGGCGGACACGATTCTTTTCAAGATAAAGGTTTGCAGTAACATTTTGATCTGAAAGCTAAAAATTATTGACAAATTAATTACTGAGGCATGTTGTTCTTTGCAAAATTCAATGCTGTATTAATATTTTGACCCGGAAGTTAAAACGGCAACATAGATGTGCTTTAGAGTGTTCCACGGAAAGTATTATTGCCTGTCTTAACTTTCCTCTGGGTCGAGCTGTGATGTCAAGTTGAGTAGTGGATTAATATGAATACAGATAAAGGGGCACTAGTGGTAATAACGTCATAGAACAGACAGGGAGTACACTGGATTCTACCAGTCTTTAGAAGATGCTATATAGAAATAAAAGCAACTGCAAGGTCCTCATTACCAGTGGCCTGAAGCAGTTGGTAAATTTGTCCAGATTTGTGCCCATTATTTCCCCAGAAGGGGGAATACCATGGGGCATCTGCCTGTATGTCCAGGTCAATGTTTTATTCTCCACTGCAGGGGTAATCATTTGTGATATCCGGATGTGGGTGCGGGGATAAGGACCAGAATGTGAGTTCCTGGTCCACGGTATCCCTGCACCTGTTAATGAGGGCCAAAGAGTCAACAAACGCAAAGTTGAAGTCTTGAAATGGGATAAAACACTATTGAATTAATGACATAATGCTTCCAGTGAGTAAGGAGCTGTGAGACTGAGGAATAAGTTAAGTTCTGTGATGCTTCTGCACAGGCAGAATTGTCAAATTAAATTAAAAATAGGTTGTTGAAGATGTTTCCTGCACAAAAGTACTGTACTACACTGTGGTGTTTTTTTTAATTATCCTCCAATATTGTAACAGAAAATCACAAATGATGTAGCAGCAGACCTTTTTATTTTATAAATGGAGGGTCTTATTGTCTCACTGGGATTAGTTTAATCACTTCTATTGCCACAACGTATGGTCAATAATTGTGGTAAATAGGCATTTTGGTTTACTGAGCAGTATCCTGAACTTGTGTGATTTCATAACAAATCTTATTAGAAGGTACTGGAATTCCCAGTGCACAGAATTACTGATGATGTTCCTTATTCTCCAATTTAGAGGAGTCAACTAGAAATTATACTGGTCTTCCAGAAAAGAACTCCAAGTGACACAGCTTGAGATAGTCATTCTAGGCATAGAGATATACACATCTACATGCATGCAGGAAACAGGACATTTATGTTTCTTAATGTTTGCGTTAGGAATTCTCTCTTACTTGTCAAAGCATGGAGAGATGGTTTGCATGGAATTACAACTAAGACATATCATTTCACACTTACCAATGTACAGTGATTCAATAACAAGTTACTTAAGGCATCGCTAGTATTCTACATATCTTCTGCACCTGAAGGCATCCTTGACCCCAGATGTAACGAGGGAAAGTGGTTAGATCCTGTCTCTGTTTTCTCTCTGTTCCTCCTGTCCTTTTGTATGTGGTCATTATTGGGACAGTGAGAGACCAAAAAGAACATTGCCCTCAATGGATCTTGCACAAAGGTTAGTGCAAACCTAACAATATGTGAGAGAGTCTCTTCTTTCTGAAATCTGCTTTATAGAGGAATGAGTATCTCAAGAAATATAGGGGGTCATTACAACATTGGCGGTAAAAGCCGCTTACCACCGTGCAGAAGACCGCCAATACACCGCCGCAGAAATCCGCCACAGCTATTATGACCCACATCTCGGAATCCGCCTGTAGGAGAGCGCCGCAGGAATCCCAATCATGGCGCTCTTCGAACGCCTCGCCGGATCTACAACCCCGTCGTCATGGAGACGCGTCGGGGAGGAGACGGAAGTCGGCCCCGGAGTTCCGGGTTGCCGAGAGTGAAGAAGGGCACAACGGGACGGGACGGGACTCCTCCTCAGGACGTAATACGGACCCAGAGGGAGAGACGACCGAAAAACGCGAGAAGGAGAGAAACGGAGAGCCAGACCCCGAGAGGAGACGGAGAGAAGCGTCAACCCGGGATACCCAGGAAGGGAGAGGGAAGAAAGGACGGAAGAGCCACCCCGAGAGGAGACGGAGGACGCGACAGCCTGCCACGGCCCAGGAGGGTCGTGGCTGGACAAGGTACGTGCCCTAGTAAAGGGCCATAGCAGAACCCAGGGAAGGGGAAGGGTAGGAGGCGAGGGGAGGATTAGAAGGGGGAAGAAAGGGGAGGAAGGGAGACAGGGTGACTACCTCTAAAAGGGGAGCGCCTGAGGCGGGACAAGTTCCCTGGGCACCCTAACAACCACGTATACTGTGCTGACACTAGGAAAGAAACCCACTCACCTCCCCACTAAAAAGGATAGAGTAACCCTTCCGTCACTCCTCCCCCTCCCCCCTCGTATTTCACCTCCTCTCCCATACCCCCACACAGAACCAAAACCGTGCTTACCCTCCCCACTTACCGGCTGCCACCTTGTTTTTGTTCTTCCGAGGAAACCTGCCGCCAAGATACCGGAACACGCCACCTGGAAGGAAAAAGGAAAGGAAAGAAATAAGCAACCCACCTGAGACGGATAGAGACCAGAGAGGGAGAGAAGAAAAGGAAAAGAGAACCCAGAACCACCGGTTACTCACAGACTGTTCTAAGTTATTCTCCCCCTTTACTGCCGCCAAGAACAATAAAAAGCACGTAAACCCCTGAAAAGGGTAGTTAACCTCAGTGTTTGTGTCCTCTATCACCCCTACACCGCACCCATCGCCTACAGTGGTGTCAGAAGTGGGATTGGACGGATACGGGACAATGGAGGACAAGTCCAGTCTTGAAGAAATTATTAAACAGTTGGCCGAAGGACAGCGCCATCTCCAGCTAGTCTGGGAAGCCCAGCAACGAGAGGCCAAGGAGGATAGGGAGGCCCTACAGTCGGCATTGAAAAGCCAGGCCACCATTATGGCCAGTAATCAGCTAGTTCATGAGACTGCCATACAGAAGCTGACCGACACTATAGCTGCAAGTAAGGTGCACCCCAATGTGCCAAGTTCCGTCCTACAAAAATACCAAGAAGGAGAAGACCCTGACTCGTTTTTTACGAACTTTGAGAGAGTCGCTTCCAGTGCTCAATGGCCGGCAGAGAGGTGGGGTCAGTATATAGCTCCCCTCCTGACAGGAACCCTCCAATCCGCTTATCAGGCCGCAAACCCAGGAGGTGTCACCCCGTATGCCGAGATAAAGAAGAGTATTTTGGAACGAGTCGGACATGACGTCGAATACTATAGAACTAGATTCCGGAAAGTAAGATGGGGACCCCATGAAGACTCTCGGACATACTATTACCGGGTGAAGGATTTAGGGTTGAAGTGGCTGGGACCACTAGGAACGGAACGTGAGGACATAATTAAGGCGATTATTTTGGAGCAGTATCTAGATTCCCTACCGCCCCATACCCGACACTGGATCCGACAACACCCCAATATAGATACTGAGACAGCGGTTGATCTAGCTTGTGCTTATCACAGATCGGGAGAGGGTAAACCACAACCCGTCCGCCCCATGGGGAAACCACCAATAACCCCTACTCAATTCCACACACGACGAGCAACCGAAGAGACCGGCCTACCTAGGAACCCGGAGAGAAGCCCAATGCAGCAACCCCAATGTTTCAACTGTGGGGAGTGGGGCCATATCGCCCGTGGATGTCCCAGAAAGCAGGAGGGTATAGAGCCAATGGAGATAGGCATGACTAGAGGCAGAGTCTTATGCCTAGGAAAGAGTGGCGTGTCCTTTAAATACCCCCTGATGATCAACGGAAAACTTGTTATGGCCTTAATTGACTCCGGGTGTAGTCAGTCAGTAGTCCGACGTAGTCTGATTCACCAGATACCACCCCCTGAGGACCAATGGGTTACGATATGCTGTGTCCATGGAGACCGAGCCCAGTATCCGCTTCTCAACATAGACATAGGCTGGGACGGACATATAGACAGTCTGCCTGTGGGGCTCATGGACAACCTAATAGAGGAATGTGTAATAGGAACGGACTATCAAAGGTTCGACGACCTTTTAGACAGGACCAGACAGAAAAACCCAGTGGACAACTGGTGGGGTGACGCGCCATTCCGAGATGATGCTATACCTAGTCATCCCACTAGACGGAAGTTAACACGAAAGGAGAGGAGAACGGAGAAACAGAGATACGCCTGGCAACAGGACCAACAAAACAAAGAAGGAGTCATGGCCCTCCTAGACGCAGCCCCCACATCGTTTAGGATGAGTCAGCACGAGGATCCCACCTTAAAACATGCTTGGGAAAATGCTAAAACCGCCTCAACTGGAGAGGTAGGTCCTTACTTCTTGACCTCAAAAGATCTGTTATATAGGGTCACCACCAAAACAAATGGGGAGAAAAGACAGCTCGTCGTTCCTGAATCCTACCGAACCCAGGTACTCTTCCTAGCCCACAACCAACCAGGGGGAGGACATTGTGGTAGGGAGAAAACGGAAGAATACTTACTCAGGCGGTTTTACTGGCCGGGAGTATATGCCCATATCAGAAGATACTGTGCTCAATGTCCTAAGTGCCAACTGGTGGAGCCAGGAACCCTCCGTAAAGCACCGTTGCGACCCCTACCTCTGATTGATATACCATTCAAACGGGTCGGTATGGACATAGTTGGTCCTCTTTTACCGTCTAGTAAAGGGCATACCCACATTCTCGTGCTCGTAGACTACGCAAGTAGGTACCCCGAGGCCATTCCCCTTTCCAGCACCACTACGAAAAACGTAGCACAAGCTATGATATCTTTCTTTTCCCGGGTGGGATTTCCCGAAGAAGTCCTTACGGACCAGGGAACCCCATTCATCTCAGGACTAATGAAACAAATCTGTACATCCCTAGGGGTTCAACAGATAAAAACATCTGTCTACCATCCCCAAACGGATGGATTGGTCGAACGGTATAATCGCACCATAAAAACCCTTTTAAGGAAAGTGGTGAATGAGACAGGTAAGGACTGGGATCAGAAGCTTCCCCTAGTATTGTACGCGATAAGGACACATGAACAATCCTCTACTGGGCATAGCCCGTTTGAACTTGTATTTGGGAGACAACCAAAAAACCTTCTAGATATGGCAGTGGAACTCTGGGAGGAGGAGGAGAATGAAGAACGTCCTATCCTAGACTATGTCCATAAGCTAAAAACCCAACTCCAATCAGTATGGGAGGACGTAAGGCAGCATCTAACAGAAGCCCAAAATAACCAAAAAACTTACTATGACCAGGGTACCAAACTCAGGATCTTACAACCCAATGACAAAGTGTTAATCCTCAGGCCCACCTCAGAGCACAAATGAATTGCCAAATGGCAGGGACCATACAAAATCTTAAAAAGAGTTACCCCCGTTACCTATTTATTAGAATTAAGAAATAATCCGAGGCGAACCCAGATTTACCACATTAACCTATTAAAGAAATGGGAAGAACCCGCAAGCGATAACTTAGCATTAGCGAGGGGATGTCTGATCACGCCGACTCAACCTTTAGGGTTGGAATTGTGCCCCACCTCACTGTATGACCCTCAACAGCTCCCCAAAATCAATGAGTCCCTTTCCGAGATAGAGACCCGACAAATGACGGAGTTAGTCCACCGTTATGCCTATTTTTTTTCTGAACTACCGGGGAAAACAGCACTGGTCCAGCATCACATTAGAACCCCGGAAGGAAAAGTAGTACGCCAACGACCTTATCGAATTCCCGAGGCAAGGAAAACCCTCATAGAAGAGGAAGTCGATAAAATGTTGCGTTTAGGAGTTATTGAAACATCTACCAGCCTGTGGTGTTCTCCGATTGTCATAGTGCCGAAGCCGGATGGCTCTATCCGCTTCTGCATTGACTTCCGGAAGCTCAATGAGATATCCCTTTTTGATACATACCCCATTCCTCGGGTAGATGAAGTCTTGGAGAAGATTGGGCAGGCCCGATATATGACTACTATTGATCTGACAAAGGGGTATTGGCAGATCCCCTTAGCACCCTCTGACAAAGAAAAAACGGCGTTCGTATCCCCTTCAGGCCTGTATCAATTCACGGTGCTCCCTTTCGGGCTTCATGGTGCCCCAGCAACGTTCCAACGACTAATGGATCAACTACTAAGACCCTACCATGATTTTACAGCCGCATATCTTGATGATATTGTTATTTTTAGTTCTACCTGGTCTACCCACCTCCTTCACCTGGATAAGGTGTTCTCCGCACTATCCGCAGCCGGGCTTACCGCCAACCCAAAAAAATGTGTACTAGGTCAGACCCAGATAGCCTACCTAGGTTACGTTATTGGGAATGGGCTCTTGAGTCCCCAAAAGGATAAAGTAGCCACCATTCAACAGATTCCCCTCCCTACCACAAAGAAGGAACTTCGCTCCTTTCTGGGGCTAGTTGGATACTATCGAAGGTTCATCCCTCAATACTCTACTATAACAGCCCCCCTTACGGACCTCTTAAAAAAACAATATCCGACGGTCCTACCTCCTTTTTCCCCCTCCCAACTTCAGGGATTCCAGTGGCTCAAGGAAGCCGTTACAACCGAACCAGTGTTGCGTTGTCCCGATTTTGCCAGGCCCTTCCATCTTTTTACGGACGCATCCAAAAAGATCGGGTCGGGTTAGGGGCCGTGTTGGCACAACCTGACCGCCAGGGACATGAACACCCGATAGTCTACATCAGTAGGAAGCTATTACCTAGGGAAACGAACTACCCCACTATAGAGAAGGAATGTTTAGCCATTAAATGGGCAATCGAATGTTTGCAGTATTACCTCCTGGGACGCCCATTCATCCTCTACACCGATCATGCGCCTTTGACATGGTTGGCTTCCCATAAGGACACCAATTCCAGAGTACTCCGCTGGTTCCTTGAACTGCAACCCTTTACTTTTCAGATCCGCCATATCCCTGGGGCTCGCCAATGTCCCGCAGACTTCCTCTCCCGCTGCCCTGACTCCTCGGGCCTATACCAGTCCCGATCGTGGGAAGGGGTGTGTAGGAGAGCGCCGCAGGAATCCCAATCATGGCGCTCTTCGAACGCCTCGCCGGATCTACAACCCCGTCGTCATGGAGACGCGTCGGGGAGGAGACGGAAGTCGGCCCTGGAGTTCCGGGTTGCCGAGAGTGAAGAAGGGCACAACGGGACGGGACTCCTCCTCAGGACGTAATACGGACCCAGAGGGAGAGACGACCGAAAAACGCGAGAAGGAGAGAAACGGAGAGCCAGACCCCCGAGAGGAGACGGAGAGAAGCGTCAACCCGGGATACCCAGGAAGGGAGAGGGAAGAAAGGACGGAGGAGCCACCCCGAGAGGAGACGGAAGACGCGACAGCCTGCCACGGCCCAGGAGGGTCGTGGCTGGACAAGGTACGTGCCCTAGTAAAGGGCCATAGCAGAACCCATGGAAGGGGAAGGGTAGGAGGCGAGGGGAGGATTAGAAGGGGGAAGAAAGGGGAGGAAGGGAGACAGGGTGACTACCTCTAAAAGGGGAGCGCCTGAGGCGGGACAAGTTCCCTGGGCACCCTAACAACCACGTATACTGTGCTGACACTAGGAAAGAAACCCACTCACCTCCCCACTAAAAAGGATAGAGTAACCCTTCCGTCACTCCTCCCCCTCCCCCCTCGTATTTCACCTCCTCTCCCATACCCCCACACAGAACCAAAACCGTGCTTACCCTCCCCACTTACCGGCTGCCACCTTGTTTTTGTTCTTCCGAGGAAACCTGCCGCCAAGATACCGGAACACGCCACCTGGAAGGAAAAAGGAAAGGAAAGAAATAAGCAACCCACCTGAGACGGATAGAGACCAGAGAGGGAGAGAAGAAAAGGAAAAGAGAACCCAGAACCACCGGTTACTCACAGACTGTTCTAAGTTATTCTCCCCCTTTACTGCCGCCAAGAACAATAAAAAGCACGTAAACCCCTGAAAAGGGTAGTTAACCTCAGTGTTTGTGTCCTCTATCACCCCTACACCGCACCCATCGCCTACACCGCCAAAATTCAGACACCCACACAAGTCCGCCACACCAAAGGTCAGTGATAAACTGGCAAAAACAAAACCTCCACCGTCACGCCAACAGAAACACGCCCATGCTATCACAACCCACAAATCCACGCGGCGGTCTTTCAACTGCGGTATTCCATTGGCGGTACACACCGCCACGCTCAAAATACACACACATCTCCAAAACACCGCCACATTGGACAATTCGAATTACACACACCTGATACACATACAAACACCACTCCCACACACCCAACACAATATAAAACACACACCCACATCACCCACAAACCCCTACAACCAAAACTGATTGACGAAGGCCAGAGAGAGAGCACAGAATAGACAACCCCACCACACAGAGGCACACAACACCATCACCCACAGAACATCCTCGCACAAAACACCACACCCATCACCACATACACCACCCCACACATCATCTACACCACCCCATGGCACGGCAAAGACACCCCAGGTTCTCCGAGGAGGAGCTCAGGGTCATGGTGGAGGAAATCGTACGGGTAGAGCCACAGCTATTTGGATCACAGGTGCACCACACCTCCATAGCTAGGAAGATGGAGCTATGGCGAAGAATAGTCGACAGGGTTAATGCAGTGGGACAGCACCCAAGAAATCGGGACGACATCAGGAAGAGGTGGAACGACCTACGGGGAAGGTGCGTTCCGTGGTCTCCAGGCACAACATCTCGGTAAAGCGGACTGGCGGAGGACCCCCACCTCCTCCCCCACAACTAACAACATGGGAGGAGCAGGTCTTGACCATTATGCATCCTGAGGGCCTCGGAGGAGTCGGTGGAGGAATGGACACTGGTAAGTCAAATCTTAACTATCATATTCCCCACCCTACCTGCATGCTATCACACACCCCCACCCTCACCCTCTCCCCTATCACTCCAACTCCTCACTAATGTACTAATAACACAAACCACCCATCCCAACACCAAGCCCTGCATGACACAACAAAGCATGGACACCCCTCACTAAAGCATTCCCACTGCACATACCCATAACACCCCCCCAACCATCATCACACAAGCCCCCACACAGGAATGCTAGCACTGGGGTACACGCTCACCCACCCATTGCACACCATGACACACATACATGCAATAATCAAACTTTTACACCCCTGCAGGACCACTACCTAACGTCACCAGACAGGAGGGTCCAGACATCTCTACAACACTCACAGAAGAGGCCCACAGTGATGACAGCAGCTCTGGCCAACTGGATCCAGATGACCAGTCCGGACCATCGTGGGCCTCGGGACAGTCGGTTCCCCTCGCACAGGCACAGCCCAACACAGACCTTCCACCCTCTGGAAACACCAGCACAGCACCCACCCAGCGGGCCCATACCTCCGTACCCAGGACACGTCAATCAGCTGTGTGTCCACCACTACAGGGAACCCAGGATAACCCACCACCCCAACAACAACAACAGGGACCTGGTGACAGTGGTAGTGGGCACACAGTCCAGGGGATGGAGGCCTAGGAACACAGGGGAACTGGGAGGGCTGTCGTGCGACAGGGGGCGGACAGGCAAAGGGAACCCACTCTCCACAAGGCCCTCTCCTCCATCATGGGAGCATACCACCACTCCCAGGAGACGATGGCTACGGTCCTGGCCAAGTTTCAGGAGACACAGCGCCTGCAGGAGGAACAGTATTTGGGCTTCAGGGAGGAACTCAGAACCATCAGCTCCGCCCTGGGCACCATCGTAGGGGTGCTGAAGGACATACAGAACACCATGAGGGACACCGTGGCACTCCAAGTGGCCCCTGACACTAGCATGGACAATGAACTGCCCACCACCTCCGCCGGCTCTAGTGGACAGGACACCCTGCCACAGGACCACCACACCAGCACCCCACCCACTGCAGACGGAGAACCACCCCGCAAGCGGTCCCTGAGATCCAGGAACAGGACAGAGCACGATGGCAAGACCCCCGCCAAGAAATGAGACCACCCTGATTGTCATCCCACTGTCCCACTTTGTAACCCCGTCCATATTGGAACTGCCCCAGCTCCACTTCCTATGCCCATATGGGCAATGCACCTGTGAGACTAATAGACTGGACTCTGCCATGGACATTCCTCCACCATCACCCCTCAACATTTTACCACCCCCTCCAATAATTAGCACCTCAATAAACACCCTTGAACCACAAAACAATCTGGAGTCAGTCTGTGATTTAGAAAATGTGTATTAGCTATGACAGTGACAAAATCCTTTCTCAATAGTAATGTTAACATACCTATGTCACACATCACAAGTCCATGAAGGATGCAAGCAGATGACACACGTTGGTAACCACACCTGTGAAACCGTAATGGAAATGTACAACTCAGTTACCAAATACTGGTTGAAATTGACAGACAGGATAGAGGTAGAAGAGTGAAAGTACTTGTAGTAGTCAAGAAAGTGTTCTCACCTGTGTGTCACTGGAAATATTGCTGTATGACTGAGTCCCTGTTGTCAATGTCTTCTTCCTCTGCTTCCTCCTCATCACTGTCCACAGGCTCCACAGCTGCCACAACACCGTCATCTGGACCATCCTCCTGCAGAAAAGGCACCTGGCATCGCAAAGCAAGATTGTGAAGCATACAGCAGGCGATGATGATCTGGCACACCTTCCTTGGTGAGTAAAATAGGGAACTACCTGTCATATGGAGGCACCTGAACCTGGCCTTCAGGAGGCCGAAGGTGCATTCGATCACCCTCCTAGTCCGCCCATGGGCCTCATTGTAGCGTTCCTCTGCCCTTGTCCTGGGATTCCTCACTGGGGTCAATAGCCATGACAGGTTGAGGTAACTAGAGTCCCCTAATAGCCACACCCGGTGCCTCTGGAGTTGACCCATCACATAATGGATGCTGCTATTCCGCAGGATATAGGCGTCATGCACAGAGCCAGGGAACATAGCATTTACCTGGGAGATGTACTGGTCTGCCAAACATACCATCTTTACATTCATCGAATGATAACTCTTCCGGTTCCTGTACACCTGTTCACTCCTGTGGGGTGGGACCAAAGCCACATGGGTCCCATCAATGGCACCTATGATGTTAGGGATATGTCCAAGGGCATAGAAGTCACCTTTAACAGTAGCCAAATCCTCCACCTGAGGGAAAACGATGTAGCTCCTCATGTGTTTCAGCAGGGCAGACAACACTCTGGACAACACCTTGGAAAACATAGGCTGGGACATCCCTGATGCCATGGCCACTGTTGTTTGAAATGACCCACTTGCAAGGAAATGGAGCACTGACAGCACCTGCACTTGAGGGGGATTCCTGTGGGATGGCGGATTGCTGACATCAGGTCTGGCTCCAAATGGGTACACAGATCCTGGATCGTGGCACGGTCAAACCTGTAGGTGATGATTAAATGTCGCTCCTCCATTGTCAACAGGTCCACCAGCGGTCGGTACACCGGAGGATTCCGCCATCTCCTCACATGTCCCAGCTGACGGTGCCTAGGAAGGACAAAAGCGACCACAGAGTCAAGTAACTCAGAGGTATGTACCCACAGCTACACAGAACACGAAACATAATCCAAAAAGTGGTCTGTAAGAGTGTTGAGTCCAGGCCTAGGTATGTGTGACGCAGTTGAAAATGGAGCCATGTGGGCCCCTGAAATGGCGGCTGCCTGACCTGTAAACTGGGACAATTGGATGTGAGGTAACTGCGCTGGCGTTGTACACCGTCGCGGTAGGCGGTCGAAGACCGCTGCACAATGCTGCATTGGTTAACATTGGACCCTATGGGTCCCAGGAGCCAATGACGAAGCGCGCAGGCGGTGATGATACTCACTGCCGCGGACGTGACCGCCATTTTCTATCTGTTGAATCACTCGATACCTGATCTTCAACAGGAGAGGACCTATACTGCAAGTGCTGCTGTGACCTTGGTCTGGAAGAGACAATGGCACGTGGTCTGGGGAAAGGGCCCCTGCCTTCACTGCACAGGAGTTGGAGAAGCTCGTGGACGGGGTCCTCCCCCAGTACACGCTACTCTACGGTCCTCCAGACCAACAGGTGAGTACATAGGGTGCAAGTTGTATGGGCTATGCCTGGGTGGAGAGCGCTGATTGTAAGAAGGAAGGGGGCAGAGTTCTGCGAGCATGAAGGACTGTGAATGCATGTGCCACATGGCAAGGGCAGGGATGTGGGCCACTCCCTTTGACGGTGCAGTTGGTAATGACTTCTCTTCTTCCCCTGTACATGTCATGTATGTCAGCGCCCACCAGAAGAAGGATATTTGGCGTGCCATCGCCAAGGACGTCTGGACCCTGGGGGTCCACCAGAGACGGAGCACCCACTGCCATAAAAGATGGGAGGACATTTGCCGCTGGAGCAAGAAGACGGCGGAGACTCAGCTGGGGATGGCCTCCCAACGTGGGAGGGGTGCCCGTCGCACCATGACCCCCCTGATGTTCCGGATCCTGGCGGTGGCCTACCCTGAGTTGGATGGGCGCTTGAGGGCATCACAGCAGACACAAGGGGGTGAGTACACTCTCATTCAGCTGACTTTGCGCGCAGTGGAGGGGTCTGGGTAGGGGAGGAGGGCTGTGGGTTTCCCTAGGCCAGGGCGAGTTCCGTAGGCTAGGCCCCTCCGTAATGCAGGCCATGTGCCACTCCACCCCACCTCTGTAGAGTGCCAATTACAGGTATACATGCCCCTGTGTCATCTATGTGTGCAGATGTCCACCATAGCCATGTAGGCCATATCCCAGGAACTGCATCTGTAGGGCCCAACAGCGTGGCGTAGTGCAGGGGGCTGCTGTGTCTGTATTGTCCGCCAACGGTAGCGGTAAGCCATGCACTCAACCTGTCTTTCTTCTGTCGCCCCCCCCACTCCCCTTTTTGTGCTCTCCCTGTTCTTTTGTGCATCAGCATCATCAGGCGGAGGTACAGTGGCACCGGAGCACGAGGGGGCTGCATCCCACATGGCCATGAAGGGCCACACCACGGACTCTGAATACACCAGTGGGACGGAGGGCGAGGGGAGCTTCACGGCGGTCACCAGATCAGCAACCAGCGACACGGACTCGTCCTCGGATGGGAGCTCCATTGCGGTGGCGGCAACATCTGTGCCCCCCACTTCTACAGGTACCGCCGCCACCCCCCCTACCATGACCGCCCTCCCAGCAGCCCCTCAGCCTTCGCCCCGTGCCCGCTCAACCAGGAGGGTGGGCATCACCTTCGCCCCAGGCACCTCAGCCCCTGCCCCTGTCACCTCTGCTGCTCTCAGTGAGGAGGCCATTGACCTCCTCAGGTCACTCACTGTTGGGCAGTCTACCATTGTGAATGCCATCCAGGGTGTAGAAAGGGAGTTGCAACACACTAATGCATTCCTGGAGGGCATTCATTCTGGTCAGGCTGCCCATCATCGAACCCTGCAATCTCTGGCCTCAGCAATGATGGCAGCCATTGTCCCTGTGTCTAGCCTCCCCCCTCCAACTTCCTCCACCCAGACCCAATCCCCTGTACCTCTGCCTATCCCAAGCACACCATCAGACCAGCCTGCACACACGTCAACACACAAGGGAAGCTCAGGCAAACATAGGCACCACACATCCCACAGGCACTCACACAAGCATCACCCACATACAGACACAGCAACATCCACTGCCTCCACTGTGTCCCCCTCCTCGTCGTTTCCCTCCTCCCTCCCAGTGTCGTCTACACTCTCACCTGCATGCACTACCACTACAGCCACTAGGACTCGCACCAGCACACCCACCACCACACCCAGCTCACCTGCACTCACCACCCCCACTACCATTTACACGTCCCCTGTGTCCTCTCCCAGTGTGTCTGTGACGCCCCCTCCCAAAGTACACAAACGCGGGCACACACACACCCAACATCCATCCACCTCACGACAGCCTCCAGAACATGCACCTGTACCCAAATCATCAAAAGTTACACCTCCTACAACCACCTCCTCTTCCTCCACTCCCAGTCCCCCTCCAGCTACCCTTCCCAGTGTTCATCAGAAACTTTTCCTGAGCAACGTTGACCTCTTTCCCACCAACCCACCCCTCCAATTCATAAGTCCCGTACTAGCACCTCGGCCAAAAAATCTCCGGTGCCTGTTAGAGGTATGTGGAGTGCACCGGGCACCAGGGCAGCCAGTGTGACACGGAGCCAAAGCACAGCCAGTCCCCCCCCTGTGAAGCACCAGAAGTTGGACAGTGCCCGACGGGATAGGGGAAGACTCCAGCCGGCAAAACCGCTCACAAGGGTCCCGGTGGGAGTGTCGACTCAGCTGTGACGCCTCCCAAGGTGGGGAAGGGGCAGAAGAAAGCGCCAAAGTCTGGGAAGAGCAGCACGGCGGAGAAGGCCGCCATCATCCACGCTGCCCAGGAAGCCTCCGCCAGCCCGATCGTCATTGGTCAGGAGACCACCGCCACAGTCAGTGCCCAGGAGGGCAGTCCCATCGTTACTGGTCAGGAGACCACCGCCAGAGTCAGTGCCCAGGAGGGTAGCCCCATTGTCACTGGTCAGGAGACCTCCACCAGAGTCAGTGCCCAGGAGGGCCCCGGCAGCCACAGCCCCGCTGGGCAATGAGGGACCGCCATGGCAAACACCGCTGCACAGGTCAGAGACAGCAAAGTCAAGCACCGATGAACAGGGGAAGCACCGCTGAACAGGGCAAGGACCGCCATGGCAAGCACCGCTGAACAGGTCAGAGACAGCAAAGTCAAGCACCGCTGAACAGGGCAAGCACCGCTGAACATGGCAAAGACCGCCATGGCAAGCACCGCTGAACAGGGCAAAGACCGCCATGGCAATCACCGCTGAACAGGTCAGAAACTGCAAAGGCAAGCACCGCTGAACAGGGCAAGCACCGCTGAACAGGGCAAAGACCGCCATGGCAAGCACTGCTGAACAGGGGAAGCACCGCTGAACAGGGCAAAGACCGCCATAGCAAGCACCGCTGAACAGGTCAGAGACAGCAAAGTCAAGCACCGCTGAACAGGGCAAAGACCGCCATGGCAAGCACCGCTGAACAGGACAAGCACCGCCAACTCAAGCACCGGTAGCCCATGTGCGGCAGGGGCAGTGACGGAACTGGGACCGTCACGGGGAGAGTGATGCACTCTGGGCACCTGTCCCCCTCCAGAACCAGTGGAGAGCAGCATCCACTACCTCAGTCCTTAACAGGATGAAGCACTCTGGGCACCTGTCCCCCTCTAGAACCAGTGGAGACTGTCATCCACATGAGAGACTGTGGCTTTGCACTCCCCAGGATAAAGCAGTGGGCAAACCACCCACTGAAAGGACTTGTGAGACTGTGTCTTTGCACTCCCCAGGATAAAGCAGCGGGCAAACCACCCACTATAGAGACTTGTGAGACTGTGGCTTTGCACTCCCCAGGATAAAGCAGTGGGCAACCCACCCACTATAGAGACTTGTGAGACTGTGGCTTTGCACTCCCCAGGATAAAGCAGTGGGCAAACCACCCACTGTAGAGACTTGAGAGACTGTGGCTTTGCACTCCCCAGGATACATCAATGGGCATGGAGCCCCCTCGTGGATCTGGCGTGGTGCTGTCATCCGGCTGAGGTGCCCCCCCTTCCCTGCCCCCTGAGGTGCCTGTTGTATTTCGATCTGATGACCCAGCAGTGATCTCTCCGTTTTGCTCAGGTATCTGATGTGGGCCTCGCCCATGCATTTTGGGGCCAGTGGTCCACGGACATTGAATGGTGCATACCTGCACTACTAATCGTGATGAATATTTTGTTGAATGTGTATATATATCTGTATATATTAGCTTACTGTATTTTTATACATTACAATGGTTGCACTCATTTCCTTTTGTCTTTGCATTCTTCCGGGAGGGTTGGGGGTTGTTACTGTGATGTTTGGATATGCATTGGTGTGTGTGTTGTAGTGGGTGAGGGTCGGGGTGGGGGTGTTGCGTGTGTGTGTCCCTGACTTTTGCCTCCTCCCTCCCTCCCCCCCTCCCCTATGTCGTAGGTGCAGTACTCACCGTTGTCTTCGGCACCGGCGTTGCTGATGATCGTACAGGAGCAGGAAGACTATCATAGGGAGTATTTGGAGTTCCAGCTCCATGGTGCCCTCCTTCCTCGTGGAGTGTTTGAGGTGAGCGTTTTCCCTTTGAAATGGTTGTTTCCGCCGTGTTTTTATCCACGGTGAATCCACCCCGGAAAAGGTGGCGGATTGGTAGGTTGTGATACTGTGGGTGGTACTTTGTCTCCCACCTGTCTGTTGGCGGTGACCGCCGCGCTGCTTGCCTGTACCGCCGTGGCGGTCGGAGTGTTAAAGTGGCTGTCTTTGTTGGCGGTTTCCGCCACGGTCATAATTCCCTTTTTTTTTTCGCCAGCCTGTTTGCGGTCTTACCGCCGCTTTAACACCGTCCGCCAGGGTTGCAATGACCACCATAAGCATTTCACTGATGACTGACCATCTCTTGGAGCAATCAGGCCTTACTTTGTTACTTTACACATTCAATAGATCTCTCTCTGTAATTTAACAAGGAGGCTGTAACTTCCATGACCACCTTTCAGGAAACAAATGACCACAGTGGCCTACAAAGGGTCACAATTCATACATCTTCCTGGGATTTCTATCTGCTCCGCCATGCTCAGCTTGCAGTGATGGTGAAATGGGAAGCAGGCATCTTAGTTTATGGAGCCAGCAGTGTCCGGCACTAACTAAGAATGAACAGACTCAATTTTCAGATGGTTGCCGTAGAGTATGCAGCCTTGGTGTCATGCCCTTGGTACCTCTAGATATTTTGTTGCCTGACCAGCACCACTTAAAGAATCAACACAGCAGAAGGTGGCAGGGAAATGCTACAGCTGCAGGCATCAGGGCATGGGGGTACATTGATGGCACACCACAGGGCAAAAGAAACAAAACAAAATGGGGGATGGGAGGCCCCTCCATAAATAAATAACAAATGGCAAGATAAACAAACTACTGCTCTTCTGCATCAAAGTGGGATAAAAAGGAGCACGGGTGAAATACCTGCACTGGGGACGCCCAGCAGTGAAATATGTTTATCCTTTACTTCAGCTAAGATCATTATGCAGTTTTAGAGGCGGGGGATCTCTTTCTTTTTAGAATATGCCGTTGGGAGAAGTTGAAGTGACGAATTAGTAACATTGTGTTTGCAACACAACCACCGCAGTTGTGTAGTTATAGTGCATTGCTAGGATTACTTTACTGCACTCATTGCACGTGAAGTGTAAAGATATTTGATGCATTTATTTATATCAGTGTATTTCAGCATCTAAATAATAAATCTTAACCCATCACCAAGTAATTCTCAATGAATTATTGGCATAACTATGTTGGTTTAACCTGAGTAGTCTTCTGAGAGTTATAACTAATGTAAATAAAACATTAAACTCTGCACTTAAAAAGCTAATTTTGTGTTACGTATCCTTTCTCTGGTTCACAGAGCCACTAAACCTAATGGGAATCATTCAGAAATCCACTTGACTGGCTAAGAATTGGGTCTGAACACTTTGTGTACGTGGATGAGGCAAAGTTAGTTCTGCTGATTCTTCACTTTGGACAAAAGTATATGTCTTGGAAATAGGACAGAATGTCTACCATTGTACTATCATTATTAGGAGGAACATGTATGGGGACTACTTTTGGCCCAGTGTGGCCAACTTTTATAAATGTTTGTTAACAGATCAAAATATTATTTTAGTGATATCTATATGAAAAGTAACATACAGGTATGATTCTAAGTTATAACATCCATCTAAATCAGACGTAAATTTGCTAGAAAAGACCTGTTCAAACATGCTGCCATAGTACTGCGGCTCCTCCAGGATCTTTAGTTGTGCATGGATTAGTATCAAAGGTGTACTTTGCTTAGAGGCAAGAATTGACATGTATGTGTGCATGGCCTTTCCAGTGGCCTCACCACAGTACCTTGTCAAAGAGGCACATGATGTTAAGGTGAGTTTAAGAAGAGGCCCAACGAGTCATGCGTACTGAGAGGAGGAAATTCTGAGTCATCCTGGGTCAGTAGATCTTGTCCTAGTGTGGGTGATGCCTGAATTAAAGACTGAATAAGACAGCAGAAGTTAGGTATTTGTCCCTGTTGTTCAATTACTGGTTGGCCAATGAAATAAGGTTTTTCCTGTAGAAGGGAGGATGATCCCCACCTGGTGTTTTGAATATCATTATATCTGATTGTTTTATAGAAAGAGAAATCCTTTATATAATTGCATTTTTAAGGTCCAAACTTGGAAACCTGTTTTGTTGAAATGTGTAATTAGAAAAAACCCACACAGAAGACTTGAATATACAGGTCATGAAACTTCTCACAGAGAGGGTTATACTTCATAATAAGTAGAGCGAAGTTTGAAAACACACCTTCTCATCCTTCAAATAAATTCCTCCACAGGTCTTGAAATATCCAAAACTAATCAAAACATATTTGTTCAGATATCTTCTAGAAACAAATTAAGCATGTGCCTGTGGCTTGCACTGAATGCAGCATAAACTGCCCCTTGGGAAAAGACCTATGTGGGCCTACCAAAAACTTACAGTGGGCTTCCAAACCCCAATTTGCTTACCCTTGGTTAGCTTTATTGTTACTCTCATTTGCTTGCTTCTTCGATGGGTTTTCTTGTTCTTCTACTGAAGTATAGCCTCTGTACAGACCTTTGGCTTGGCTGACTTCTATCCCTCAACCACTCACGTTTAGGGAACTACTTTTTTCTTTTTGCCTAAGCACTCCATGAGAGTGCATGTGTTTTCCAGCTTTTCCCTTGTATGCTTACCTGCAAATGCCCATCCCCCAGGTTGCTGTCTCCCTTGTGCTGCAAGCACTCTCTTGCATGCTTCTCACCTGTCAATCTCTTCCACGGTCCTTACTTCTTTCCCCTCATGTGCATCTCCCTGTCCCGCGTCTTGCACTACCTCACTTGCTGATTTCTCCCTGCTGACTCCCCTTTGCATACCCCAACATTTCCTCTGTTGACATGCACCCCACACAGTCTTATTTAAAATATTTTTTTTATTATTCAGGTTTTTTTTGGAAGGAGAAAACCAGGCAGTAAAATGCTACCACCCTCTGCCTTGATAGAAGCACGTCACGCTTCTTTTGTTTCATTTTTTTACAGATCCCTCTCATATCAGTAAATGAAAAAGAAATGTTGCCTGCGTCTTGTAGTAAATTCATGTATAATGATGCATGCATAATAATGCGAGTGGGCATCTGTTGTCATGCTTTTTCTTTTTCTTCTCGCTATGCTGCACTGCAGCTCCAAAAGGCCCTGACAAAGTAAATGGCTCCCGAAGGTAACTTGTATTGAATTTGCCAGTGCTTGTTTTAGTAAGTACTCACACAATTTCATTGGCTAAACAATGTGTCAACTCACATTTCATACCTCACAAGACGTTTTAGATCAAATACCCTGTTTGTTTTGTAAGGAATGTCTGAGCCTCTCACTTAAAATATCTGTAAATATCTGTACTACTGAGGTGGACAATTGTTGATGTTTTAATTTTTTTTTTCAAAACCTCTCTGCATGTTTGGCAAACTTAGAAAAGTCAAATTAAAAGGAGTAACGGTGCTCGAGCACTTTGTTTTTTTGCAACAGAAGAAAAGAGCCGAGGTTGTGTAAACTGGGGTTTCAAAAATCACGGCTGCATGCCTTCTGATTAGTTACACAACCAATAATGTGAACATTGTAATCACATTTCACTATCTTGCAAAGTTAATAACGTTTTAAAGGTAATTGTGGGTGAAAGGTTCGAAAAAATATTTTTTGCGAAAATAATATTCGTAAAGCCACCTTGCATGGGAAATTCTCAAAACTTTTCCAACAAAATAATTTTTGAGGGAATTTTAGCAGAAGGTTAACTTTTATTTACAACAGTTACTGACTTCAAAGCTTCAAGAAATTACCAAATTTGCTACCTCTAGAAACGTTGCCAAAAAATGATAACTTTTGCACACCCAGATCTGTATGCACCTTTATTTACAAGGAGCAGATCGCTAATAAGTAGTCTGGTCGCATCAGTGGGATCAATTTAGTGTCATGAGATGGATTCACTTCTGCTCGTGGTCATTACAACCGTGGCAGGGTAGGTTTTTGACACTTTGGAGTTGATATTAAAACATAAAACTTATGCCTTTCTTTAATTTACCAGAAAGCATAAAGAATGAAATAGTTTAATGGCGCTAAGCACCATGAGGGGATGCAAAGTTTTTGTTCCTCATCTGAAAAAAACATCTGCTGAGTTAAAAAAACAAAAGAAGCTTTTTTTTTAGGTCGAGCATAAGTGTACGACCTCTTCTATACTTTTAAGTATACTTCTTGTGTGGGCTTCCAGTTATTTCATTTGTTAGTTTCAGTGTCATTTAAAAATCAGTGCTTGCTTCTGGTCAGTCGTGCCTCTTTGTCCCTTCTTCTTCTGTGTTGGAGCAGGGACCAGCTACTGTATACTTACACTTTGTCCTGTTTATCTGGTCTGTAGGGGACTTTTATTTTTTACTTTGTTTCCTGCTCCTGTCCAGGGAAGCTTCCCTTCTCATTTCCAGAGCATTATTCCTCTGAGCTTAGCTGTGAACAAGGCTATAAATCAGGCTGTTGTCTTGGTCACATTTGGTCTTTGTGGGCTCTCTGCACCCTCTCTCAGCTGCCTGGCTCCTGCCCTTCCTTGGCTTGGATTTTCTTTACCAAGTGTGCCTGCCTGGGTGCTAAGAGCAAGGGAAGAGGATTGCTTGTAATTGCTTATAGCCTAGGCATCCAGCTCTACCAGGGCTCTGCAATCCTTAGAGACAGTGCCCACTTCTGCTCCATACTATGATCCCACTCTCAGCTCCATCAGTGCACCTCAGTTCACACACTCCAAGCACTCAGCCGTGCCAGTGCCAGGAACCCCACACACGCTGTCTGCCAGAGCACCTCAGTTCTTGCAGTCAGCTCACTCTGCCGCTCCAGTACTGGGACCTTGGGCGCAGCTTCATCAGTGCAGCTCAGTTCACACACTCCAAGCTCTCAGCCGTGCCAGTGCCAGGAACCCCGCATACGCTGTCTACAAGAGCACCTCAGTTTCTGAGCTTAGCTGTAAAAAGGGCTATAAATCAGGATGGTATCTTGGTCATATTTGGTCTGCCTTCCTGTGGTCCCTGACGCTGAGAGCAAGGGAAGATGGCTTGTAATTGCTCATAGCCTAGCCGCCCAGGGCTTCTTACATCAAGGTCTGCAACAAAATTAGCACTGTTATCTGCACACCATAAATTTGTTTTTATGAACTTTGGAATAAACTGTGACTGCTTGACATTTCCTGCTTTCTTAGTCAGGTGTGCCTGACCTTTCCTAATTAAGTCATTTAGAGGCGTTGTAATTCAACATGCTATCTCTACTTTTCTACTTTTGTCCCAACAAGCATACAGGAAAGTTCCCCATCCAGAAGCCCCGCCTCCAGATGTAACCTGATGTCACCTAGGAAACCTTTGTATGGCGTTCCTGCTCTTTCAGGTCTGCTACACACATGCAGTTCAGCCAAAGCACCTCCTTCCAAGCACTAAGTGCCCACTTCTGATCCAGTGTCGGGACCCCTTGCCCAGCTCTACCAGGGCTCCGCAATCTTTAGAGACAGTGCCCACTTCTGCTCCATACTGGGATCCCATTCGTAGTTCCATCAGTGCACCTCAGTTCACACACTCCAAGCCCCTCAGCTGTGCCCAAACTGCACACACGCTGTCTGCCAGAGCACCTCAGTTCTTACAGTCAATACCCACTGCTGTTCCAGTACTGGGACCTCGGGCGCAGCTCCATCAGTGCACCTCATATTCAGTCCCACTGTCAAGCCAATACTGGACCCAAAAGAGCAAAACACAGCTCAGCCAGTGCATCGCAAGTCTAACATCCAACGCCACTGTTGATGGGAACCACCACAGCTCCGCCAGAATCCATTAGTTCTAACATTCAGTGCCCATTTCTTCTCAGTACTAAGGCTCACGCACAGGCCCTTCAGGACTCCTCGCATCTGTGGTTCAGAGGCAATGCCACTCCCATACTGGGCCCCACTTGCAGCTTCACCAGGGAACCTCCAGGCTAACACTCGGCAACACTGGCACGCCAATACTAGGATCCAAACATAGCTCCATTAACATACCTCACTTCTGACCTTGTGTGCATGTTACTATTGCAGTACTGCAGCCCACATACAACTCTGTCAGTGCACCTCAACCCTGACCTGCAGCGCCCCATTATTTCAAAACCAGGAATTACACGGTGCTCCGTTTCTCATTCCTCACCCGCTGGCTTTCTGTTATTCCAGCACTTGGCCGGGACACAGCTCTGTCTATACCCCCAATCTGATCTGAAACGCCTCAATATTGTTATATTGGGGTTCACATACAATTCTGCTATTGCACCTCCTGCTGTTCTGCAGTGCCCCCTGCTGTTCCACACACTTCTGTTTGAGGACGTGGGGGAGCCAATTAAATCTATTCTTAGCTGAGAAGGTCTGTTTCACCTATCTCACGCCGTTTTTTCCTTTACTTTGTTTACTCTCAATGTTTTCTTTCTCCCCCACTTTTTTGTTTCCAGCTCTTAAAATCCACCCGTTAAGTTTAGTTTTTTCTTTCTACTGTTTATTCCTACTCCTCTCCTTTTTTTTTTATTTCCCTCTTCCTCTTGCTACCTCCTCTTTCAAACTCGCAAAACCTTGGTTATTTCTTTCCTTGTTTCGTTCCTCTCTTTTTTCTTCATCAGGCTTTCATTCTTCAACTATTTTTCTTCTTTTTTCTTTCTTTCCTTCATTCTTTCTTTGTCTTTTTTATTTGCTCTTTCCTTTGACTCAGTATGCGTCCTTTCACTTTTTTTATAGATCTCTCTTCCTTCCTTTCTCTGGTGTCTTTCTTATCTTTATTTGTCAATTCATGTTTAACAATAAATCTCTCTTTTTCCCAGCTGTATGTGGAAGCCACTAGTTACTTGTCGGGACCCGAAGTGTCAAAGTAGTTTTTCCATTCTGTGTCTGTGGAAAATGTGTCAGTACATACATGCCCTGGTTCTTTCGCTGCTTGTTTCTCTCACCATCTCTCTTTTTTCTCTAATGTTCATTTTTCTCTTTCTTTTCAAACTTTTCATTATTTTTTCCTCTTTATGTTTTGTTCACTCGCTTTCTTCCCTTTTTTCTTTCGTCTCACAGGTTTGCTCTATTTCTTCTCTTAGTTGTGTTTTCATTTTCTCGTTTTCTTTCCCGTCTTTCATTTATTTCTTTGCGACCCCTTCTCTTTCTTCCTTTTGTCTGTTGCATTCCTTTCACTTCACTTTTTTATGCCCCATCCGCTTTCTCTCCTGAGGCCTAGTTATCAATGGAGCAACAGGTGCAGTGGCACCGGGGCCTAAGACCTATTGACCTCACTCAACTCTAATTACTGCTTTATTTTCCTACCGAAATTGCAGTCAACTATTTTCCTTTCTTCCTCCAGGGCCCATGACATCATTACTACCCCACTTGTCCTCTCCATCTTTACTCCCGACTCCCTCTTTCCTTTCACCCTCCAATCCGTCCCAAATGATATTTTTGTTATGGTGTTTTGAGCTTTGCACTCTAATGACAAAAGGGTATTTCTGATAAAGGCTTATATGGTAATTGTATATGTTTTAAGATAGAGGAAGAAGGTAAATGGAAGTGCTTTAGTTAAATGCTGGACCTCTGGAATTTAAAGGCAGGAAAAGATGAAATTATGAGGCAGGGTGACCAATGTATGTGGCAAGAAAAGTCCAGTTATGAATTTACAATCCCAATAGCTCAAACTAAAAAAAAAAACAAGACCTATTACATTGCAAATGCCTGTTTTAAGGTGGCTTTAATCTGAATTAGCCTTCTAAGCTGTAGTGAATAATTTATTTCCTATATTTCTATGTACTTTTCTTTTTCTCTCCTTGTGATCACTGACATGTTTATGTTTGGCGCTCCTCTGCCGTTGTGATAGTGCACGTGTAACCGGTGCCATAAGTAAACTAAGTAACAACACTTGCAGCAGGTGGGACAAAGGAGTCAGGCTAACATACTCTGTGCCAGTTCCTCTGGTAAAGGACAGTACTTGGGTAGTTGCAAAAATAGGGATTTCCTAAATCTTTTTGGTCACCACCAACATACTTGCATCCTTAGAGGAAAAGCAGCATTTTATTTAGCGCCCTTAGATAAATCTGGGGGCCAGAGATAGCTGACCCTAAGCATGAGAGCAAACCCAGACTAAGAAGCCATGAGATTGGCATCGGTACCCACACTTGAGCAGGTGCAGCGGGTCACTTTGTTATGTATGGGCGTCTTCTGTGGACAGCTCTGCAGACAACAGCTCATGAATGACAGAATATGGAGTGTAGTCAAAGGGATGCTGAGCGTGGAGTAGACAGAGAAAAGAAAATGATGACAATGAGGATCAAATAAGATCGCGAGAGGCAAATACAAAGATGAAGGAGAATAGACAAAAAGGTGAAAAAGCAAAAACAAGGAGAGGAGAGAAGAAGATGGGTAGATATAGAGGGGTAAGGAAAAAAGGTTCAAATGAAGGCAGATAGAAAGAAATTAAGGGAAGAAGTGGAACAGTAAGAAATATTGGGAGAACTTGTGGAAAGAAGGAGGAATGGAAGGCTGGAGGATGGATGGATGGATAGAAAAGTGAAAGGATGGCTGGAAAGGCTCGGTGGAGGGATGGGTAGGTGAACGGATGGACAGCTGGCTGAAGGAGACTCTTTTAGGCAGGGTGTATCTCGCTCGCTTTGCTCACTCGCTGGTGTTGGCTCTATGGTTCAAAGTGGGGGCTATTTTAATTTTCTGGTTACTCCCTTGATTGTGTCCCTGTAAATAAGGTTTGTTGTGATTGACTTCAAGGAGGCTGAGTGTCAATCCCAGTAAAACGAACCCTGCTTTGGTCCCCATTTGGTTCAGTCCAAATCTACTCCTCTGTTCCGCCTGTGCTTAGGATACCATTGCTACCTGATGATGGCTGATGACAAATCCAATTACACGAGGTACTCAACATAAAAATAGGAAAATGTATGATACATCAATATTTTTAAATGTCCAAAGTTCCACTCACAAGATGTAATGAAGTGTTCCATAAACCATCACTAGGGTCCATCTGCACATGAAAACAACTGACACGGGTTCCAAAATGTACAACATTTTATTTTTTTCCACAATAATAAAATAACTTACCATATACAATAATCAACATAAGAACAATATATCCAAAGAAGTGAGACACATCCTTCAGGGGTGCCTTTTAGCCCCACTTATTAAATCTCTCTTTTAATTTATAATCTCTCTTAAATCGCTTCTCTTTTACTTGATTTAGCCAATGAGTCTCAAAGTCATCTCCATTTCTCTGTCTTCCTCTAAACCACAAAGTTAGGAAGACCAGTCTTCCAATGCATATACTGTCAGCAAATGTCTATAAGGTCTGGGGGAGACAGATGTGTGAAGTGAAGTGGCCATTCATTCATCCTGTTTGGTTCCTCATAATCCGTGAAAGAAGAACATGCAAGGTCAATAAAGTCACTGGGACCATTTTGCTCTTGTAGACTTCAGTGCAGTTTACTCCCACAGGGACAGAAATTTGGACTATGCAAGGAGATAAACGCTCAAGTTTCCCATGCATGGGATGAACTCCCATCACTTTCCTGCTTTCGTGACTGAGATCTTGTCTACAGTATCAGTGGTTCGCTTGCAGATGGGTGCATACGATCACTCCCATAGTAATACTGTCAGTGGGGCACAGAGTGAATCCCCAAATGGTGCCTATGGCTGAGTTACTGGACCTCTTGCTCTCACATTCATCATTTCTACTCAGCTGTGAGCATCAAGTATGGCCCTTCTGGTTCAACATCTTTGCTTTTGCCACCCACATCACACGGAAGGCTTGCTTTCTTTGGGTGGTAGGAGAAGTGCAGGGGTTGGTGCAAAGGCGTGTCAAGACTTGTGAAACCCACCCATGCTAGGGACATCTTCAGGCATTGTCCAGGAACTCTGCAGCCTGTGGTCATAACCAATAGATTCACTTTCTTTAAGCATGAGAATGTTTTTAACTGTTTTCAGGGAGCAAAGGTTCCACATGAAGAACTTTCATGACCTCGCATTCCTGATAACAGTCTTACATTTTTCTCCACAGTTTGTAGTTGATCGTAATTTCCACCAGTGAACCACACTTTGCTCCACGTCTACACCATTCCTATGCCCCACATCTCTAACTCCAGAGGGTTAGGCATGCCTCCATGTGGCATCCCACTGCCGATATTATGACCAAGCACACAACAGTTGCCCCGGGCTTGTGAAATTCAGGCATGGTGCGGTCCTGGCTCCATTCCTTAGAAATATCATTCCTACTCGGTGCGCGCATTCACTTCTGAGGAGGCAGGAAGGGGCGGTGCTAGGGACTGCTTGACTTCCGAGAATCTGCCTACTTGCAGACGCTGACCCATTCTGTGACGCGGCACTCTTCGCACACCACGTAGCAGCACCAGTGGAACTTGCAGTTGCAGCGCTCACTGCGCGTTTGCCTCAGGATGTTGTGGCCCCTGCCACAGCAAAGGCTCTCGCAGTTGTCCATGCCAGGACTGGTTTTGTTGCAGATGCGCCCTTGGGTGCCAGCGGAGTCCAGTTGAGGCTCGCTCTCACAGAAGTCGGGTGATTTCTCGAAGTAGACCAGGCTGGTTATGCTGGACCTTCTCCGATGGGGGATGTGACCGTGGTCCACCTGCCCCGTGTTCCTGTTGTGAGGTCTGATCAGCGTGGCGCCATGGAATCGGTCTTTCAGGAGGTTGCCCACAACTCTGAACTCAGGGGTTACTTGCCAACAGGTCTTGAGCTGGCAGCTCCCGGACGTACCGTGGCATTTACACTTCCTTCCCATGTTGTCCAGCACCACCTGTGGAAGGAGAAGAAATGGTCAGTCAGAGACCCACATTTTGAGAAACTTCCTTTCAAATCTTGTATCTTTCTACACACATTTGTTACAGTCGGACCTGAAGCTCTGCGGGTTTGTTAGTTTACTTGTGTCTTCTGATGGGTGCCATAATGCATTTTAGTTTATCCAGAACCTTCAGAGGTGCAAAAATAAGGACTCAAAACATGACACCCACAAAGGTATGAGTGGGGGTGGGAAGAAAGGTGAAAAACATAGGGCAGCCTGAAGGAGGGGAGCTGGAGGGCTTGGGATTGGGGAGCGGGAGGAGGGGCTGCAGGATGGTGGAGATGGGTGGGAGAAGGGCGAGGAAGGGAAATAAAGGCTGGGTGAGTGGAGTGAGGGGGTAAATATGTAGAGAACAAAAGAGCTAAACAGATGAAATCAGGTAACTGAGAGAGAAGAGGGCGGGGGTAGGAATGGGCAGAAAGATGACGTGGGAAGGATGAAGGTAATGATTGGGAGAGCAGGAGAAGAGGCAGAGTTTGGGAATAGAGATAAAGTTGGGGAGAGCAGAGGAATGAGCTGTGGTGAATGAAGCTGTAGACTGGGAGAAAACGTATCCATAGGTTTGTTTCTGTATTTTGCACAGTACCAACCAGTCCTCTTTCAGCTACTTGGCACTGTTTCCAGGCGCTATAGGCTCACAGATGTGAAAACAAGGGCAGGCACCCTCTCTGAGCAGGCTCCGCCAGCAGAAAAACTGGTTTGAGATACCTGCAGTAATCATCTACCTTTCAGTTATCACCTCTGCTCTCCTTCCACATGTTATCCTGACTTTTAGACCCACTCATTCATCCATTCACCGTCCACTGCCTACACCTATCTGACACTTCCTCCCACAGTCCTCCGCATCGCCCACCTTCCATTTGTATGTTCTAGTGCGTCCACCCAGGCCTCAGACTCCTCTGCATTGTTTCCCCACCACATTTGTACAGAGCCCATCACTCACCCCAGACTCTTTGTAATACCCGACCTTCGGCTCACTGCCTGACCCTCTGTAAAGGTTCGACCTTCAGCTCATCGCCTGACCCTCTGTAAAGGTTCGACCTTCAGCTCATCTCCTGACCCTCCGTAAAGGTTCGACCTTCAGCTCATTGCCTGGTCCTTTTTTAACTCAAACCATCAGCTCATTGTCTGACCTTTTTTTTAACTCAGACCGTCAGCTCATTGCCTGACCCTCTTTAAAGGTTCGACCTTCAGCTCATTGCCTGGTCCTTTTTAACTCAAACCATCAGCTCATTGTCTGACCTTTTTTTTTTAACTCAGACCTTCAGCTCATTGCCTGACCCTTTTTAAAACTCTAACCTTCAGTTCATTGCCTGACCCTTTTTTATCTTAAACCTTCGGCTCACTGCCTGACCCTTTTTTAACTCAAACCTTCAGCTCATCGCCTGACCTTCTGTAAAGGTTCGACCTTCAGCTCATCGCCTGACCCTCTGTAAAGGTTCGACCTTAAGTGCATCTTCCTGGCCCTTTATAAAACTTTGACCTCTAGCTCATTGCCTGGTCCTTTTTAACTCAAACCATCAGCTCATTGCCTGACCCTTTTTTAACTCAAACCTTCAGCTCATTGCCTGGCCCTTTTTTTAACTCAAACCTTCAGCTCATTGCCTGGTCCTTTTTTAACTCAAACCTTTAGCTCATTGCCTGACCCTTTTTCAACTCAAACCTTCAGCTCATTGTCTGGCCCTTTTTTTTAACTCAAACCTTCAGCTCATTGCCTGACCTTTTTTTAACTCTAACCTTCAGCTCAATGCCTGACCCTTTTTAAAACTCTAACCTTCAGTTCATTGCCTGACCCTTTTTTATCTTAAACCTTCGGCTCACTGCCTGACCCTTTTTCAACTCAAACCTTCAGCTCATTGTCTGGCCCTTTTTTTTAACTCAAACCTTCAGCTCATTGCCTGACCTTTTTTTAACTCTAACCTTCAGCTCAATGCCTGACCCTTTTTAAAACTCAAACTTTCAGTTCATTGCCTGACCCTTGGTAAAATTCCGATCTTCAGCTCATCCCCCGATCTTTTGTAAACCTCCGAGCGAAAGCACATCTTTCCGACATTTTATCAAACTCCAGTATTCAGGTCATCACCTGACCCTTTCTAAAATTCTGTCCCTAAGCTTATCGCCTGATCCTGGTAAACCTCCATCCTTCAGCTTATCACCTGCTCCTTGTAAAACTTCGACCTTCAGCTCATAGCCCCATTTAAGCTTATCTCATTTAGAAAACAACATCTGGTAGATGGCTACAAAGTTTGGTGCCTTCTTCCTGTGCAGTTAATATCACAAGCGATGTCAACAGGCAGAACATGTATAGAGTTTTATTTAGTGCCGTGGGGGGGGGTTATTCCTCTGAAAAGCAGTGGTAACAACATTTCCGGAGGATTCTCTGCTGCATGTATTACCATTGTCATGCAACGAGGTTATGGTAATTTCTCGGGTGCAGAAATGTCCATTGGAAGTTACACTTGTGGAGGAAATCTTCTTGTGACAGCTTTTCCAAGAATATTCAATTACCACGCATCTCTAAGTCAGGCGCGTCGCTGCGCAGTCTACCTGGGCGGTGCCAACAAGAGTTACAGTGGTACACGGGGGACCCAGGGTGGACAGGAAGCCAATATCAGTCCTGGCAAAAATGTTCAAACCAGCCCCATGCTACAGGAGGCCATGACTTGAAGGATGCCATGTGGGCATGGTTGGGTGACGGCAACTCATCTGGCTCTGAAACCAGCCTCTCAGCCTACTGCCCACCATGAAAATGCCAGAGTGCCACAATGGCCAGTCCGGCCCTGCCAGGAGCCCACAGAGTAGCAGTTTTCTAAGCATATCCTTTTATATCAACCGGTGAGTAGCAAAGTGAAGCGACTGTGCCAGGCGAGGATGAAGGCAGCCTGCTATCTTGGGCATATGCATTACTAAGCCTTGTAAACGGGGTCACAATGCGCTATATCATGGGACAATCACTATTTATTTATATATTTATACATCTACTGCCAGCATCTTGAAAGCACTTAGATTCCTCAATCAAGCCTGACCTTTCCTTTGATGAGAGAGGAGCCCATGAGAGGAGGTGCTAAATCTGGGGGTGAATGCACAAACAGTCCACAAGGAAAGAAAACAGGAGGGGAAGAGACAATGAGCAGAATGGCAGGAGCCTGGGTACAGTGGCTTGTTTTGTGAGACAGAGTTATACTGGGTGATGCATTCAGTGCCTAATTGTGCCCTATCAGCTGAGGGCCCCGCTCTTTGTGTGGGAGAGGGCATGGACGCTGTGTCCCATTGTCGCGGCCGCGACTGTTTGATGCCAGTGATGTTCTATCACTGGCATCACCCTGAGTTGTCAACGCTTCCTGCAAACACTTCACATCCAATTACTGGCAGGAAGGCAAGGCCACCCCTTGCACTGACAGATCCGGAGGCCTTTGCATCAACAGGCAGCTTGGGAACCACTCATAGAGATATTACTCTGTGCAGAGGCGGCACGGCATGGCCTACAACATTGTCGCAAGATTCCCACCACAGCACATCAATGACCGGAACCTCACCTAACGAGTCGGTCACTGTGCTACAAGCATGCTGCCCATTGCATGGCCAAACAAGATGGTGGCAGAATACGAGATCTGCTCACACTATGCTATGGCAGAACCATCAGTGATGCTGCTGCTACCCACTGTGCCGACAAACAAGATGCTGTCACTGGAAGAGCTCCACTCAAGCCTTACTCTCTGGAAGATCCCTCAATGATGCTGAATGCTACCACTGTATGAACGAAGAAGATGCTGTCACTGTAAGAGCTACACTCAAATCCTACTGTATGGAAAACGCTTCAACAAAGGTGCATGCTACCCACTGTGCTGACAAACAAGATGCTGTCACTGTACGAGCATCACTCAAGCCTTACTCTCTGGAAGATCCTGCAATGATGCTGAATGCTACCACTGTATGAACGAAGAAGATGCTGTCACTGGACGAGCATCACTCAAGCCTTACTCTCTGGAAGATCCCGCAATGATGCTGAATGCAACCCGCTGTAGATACGAAGAAGATGCTGTCACTGTAAGAGCTCCACTCAATTCCTACTCTATGGAAGACGCTTCAACAAAGGTGCATGCTACCCACTGTGCAGACAAACAAGATGCTGTCACTGTACGAGCATCACTCAAGCCTTACTCTCTGGAAGATCCCGCAATGATGCTGAATGCTACCACTGTATGAACGAAGATGATGCTGTCACTGGACGAGCATCACTCAAGCCTTACTCTCTGGAAGATCCCGCAATGATGCTGAATGCTGGCCACTGTAAGGATAAACAAATGCTGCACAGTAAGAACTCCACTCAGGCCTACTCCACGGCAGAGCCCTCAGTGATGCTACGTGCTACCTACTATAAGAACAAGCGCGATGTCTGCTCTGTAAGGGCACCAACTAAATGACAAAATAGCCCTTCAGTGATGCTGGGTGCACACCTACATGAGAGAGTAGGAAACAAGAGGCAACTCATAACCTACTCCATGAAAATGGCCTCCACATTCATTAGCGGCACATTACCCGCTACGCTGCAAGGAATGAGCGCAGGAGAGCAGTGGGTCCAGCACCCCCACTCCACCCCATAAGCGAAACTGTACAAGTAGTTGTTGCATTGCCCACTGTACATGGTGTTAGCCACCGCTAACTCCCCACAGGCCAATTGTGGGCATTACGCAAAGGACTGGATGTATGATAGGCGATCAACAGTGTTAATGCATGCCAGCATGCAGCCAATCACACCATCAGCAACCAACCCCCTAGTCATCCCCAAAACAGGCACACGGGCTAGGGAGACCAGGCGTCCAAGATCTGCCAGGGAGTTCTCATTTCTCTAGGACTGTCCTGACACTGCAGTAAATTAAAAGCATGTCCAGTTTTCTCACAGATGACCGGATTGAGTGTGCACATCACTTGAAATGTTGTGCACACTCAAGTTTCCTTGGACCCTCTACTGTTAATTCGCACAGTAAACAAAAGTTAACTCTGATTATGCCTCCTTATGCAGCTCACCAGGTGGGTGGAGTATCCCAGGAGGCAGAGACGTTTTAATACCTGGGCAGGGCCCCAGCCTTTCGGGAGGCTCCTGATAGAGCCAGCTCTGTCCTGCAGAGTCTGGTCCTGATGACCTTGAATAATACTTACACAGATTTTTAAATACTGTTTCCCTTTAATTAATTTTAACGTGGGTGATTTGTGAGAGTCTATTACATACATTTTGCAGAGAAATGTTGTGTTTGTGCTTCATACACTATTCCACTGGCTGTATCAATTCTGAAAAGGGACAGTAAATGTTTTCTTTTTGGTTTTATGCAAAGGGCATGAAGATGAGTCCCATGTCAGGCTCATGTGCACGTCTCTCTGCCCACGAAGCCCCACAGAAACACATCATAAAGCTTGCACAGCCCGGGTTTTATCATTTGCCTTCTTCCACGTTTAACTTTGTTTTTGTCAATTCACATGAAAAACACAAGTGCAAAGAATATCCGATTGAGCTCGGGCCACATTTGCAATCTCTTTTAATTCTCCAGTGGCCTAGACAAAATTTTCTGAAATGGCCCCTGTAGCTGGCCTTTACTGTCCTTCTTTTATTTAGACTGCCATAGAGGTTTGTGGCACGCGCCCATGCAGTCCTTCTTCTGTGTCAGTGATGCTGACACTGCAGGCCCTACGATTCCTTGATGGGTGACAACATATAATCCTACTTCTAAATCTGTAGCCCCTGCCGAATTTTCTTTTGTAAATCTGATTACCCCAAGAGGAGGGCAAGTAGCGAGGGGGACACTGGCCGTATTGTAAGCAAATGAAACGCTGATCTCTAGGCCCTGGCTCGGTAATAAAATGAAGGCGTAATTGGGTGTAGTGGGCTCTCTTCTCACCTTATCCTTGGTACCACTGCACCTGCTGCAGGCCTGCACCACTTGAGTGGGGAGCAGGGTCTCTGTGCAGCAGAGGAGCCGAGAAAGAGTTGGAGCAAAGTAACAGCGAAGGAGGAAAACCACTGAGGGACCACAGAAGACATTATAAGAGACGTTGATTGGGGAACAGAGGGTTGTGGGGTCGGTTTAAAAGAGCATGAGAAAGAGAAGAGCTAGAGGGTCTCCTCATAGAAGACAAGTGTTAGTAAAGCTGGTCCATCTGGCTTGTTCTTTGTTGCTTTCCGAATTGCAACTGCAGTGCAAGCATAGGCAAAGCCAACAGCGGCGACTAGCCATCTTCGTTTGTTACTTCCTGCACTTTCAAGATTGCGAAATGTTATTTTCTATTCATCGAAGATGGCTACCACGTGGCTTCCAGATGCAAGGTGGTGGCCAACTTTTTTAGCTTAAAAAAATATTCCAAGGTGTCTGCCTGCAGCTTTTGGCCTTGGCAATGCTTGTAAAGTTGCATCGTAGGCATTAGCAAAGCCATGTTATTTTCTGTAAGTTGAAGATGGCCACCACCTAGACACCCTAGTGGCTGACTTAGAACTTTAGATAATCCCTTTCTAAGATGTCTGCCCACCGTCATTGGGTTTGGCTAATGTGATAGCATATTGTTCAAGTATTGGCAAAGCTATTAGCAATGACTGACAGGGCAGGGACAGAGAGGCAGTAGAGACAAGCAATACAGACACACAGCAGCAGAGGGTGTGTATAGCCATTGGTTACTGTGCTGTCTCTGACAGACAGTAGCAAGCTCACACAAAAAACTGAGCCAATGCTCATCTTGCCCACGTTTGTCAGACATGAAACTCACCAGACTATATGCAAAACAGCCAAATGGTTAGGGTTTGATTGGTTGAAAGTGGTCTTCGATATTGTAAAATGCTAGAGCATCCTTCTCACTGTAACATACACCCCTGTAAGGCTACGGTTGGTATTAATATTCTCTGAAAGTGTGACCAGACTAAGGCCTTACTTAGGTCTCAGAGGACGGGTTACTCCATCACAGCGGCGACGGACATCCCATCCACCGAAATGTAAATCCCATTATATCCTATGGGATTTAGATTTTGGCGGACGGGATATCCGTCAGCATTGTAATGGAGTAACCCGTCCCCCAAAATCTAAATCAGGCCGTCACAAATTTTACGGATATCCCATCACCCTATTACAAGTTCCATAGCCTATAATGGAATTGTAATACGGCGGACGGGATATCCGTCACGTTTGTGACGAGGAACCCCTCCGCCAAACTCTAAATCAGGCCCTAACTGTGTACACCCCCCTAGAGTGGACACAACATGGGGCAGAGAGCTCTATTTAATTGTTTCAAATGATTTGGAAAAGACGTTTAAAAGGACTTTTCTGGAAACCAGAGATTTTGCAATGTGAATTTCCGGGCCCCAGGGTACATTTTTACAGAATATGACTCCTCACATTCAAGCTAGAAATGTTCCTAGATTTCATCCTGCTCTAGCTGGCCCTCACCAGAGGGTGCGCCCGCTTACAGGTTAACCCTTTGTAGACCCGCACATGGGTATCAGTCGCATCTTAAGTTTAGAAAGAGGTGCACAGGTGTTGTCAGGCGGGGCTGACAGAGGACCCGCACTTTACTGCACGCTTTTCATGTTCTAGTATTCCCTCTAGGGAAGAGACCGTGGTTGGGCGGGTCAAGTACGTGCGGGTCAGAGGTCAGCCACGTACAGGACCTGAGCAGAAACAGACTCCTCTGAGAAACAGCAGTCCTGGCCGGCCCTCCGGGGCTGTTTCCTGAACTCGGTGTTTGACCTGCACTCCTGGGGTGACAGGGGGCTATCTGTAGGGTTCTTCCCTCTGGAAGTCCGACGGGGCTGTGGGATAATCAGCCTGGACAGGTTTGAAAACGCAGGCCCGACATAGTCTCCAGCAGGGGGTGTGCAAGGTTTCTGGGCTTTCTTTGCCATTGTTTCGTGAAGTGTTTAACTTCCCCCTTCCTTAAGTTCTAAATGCTGCCAGGTTATTTTTCCTTATAACCTTTTTCTTTGCATTACAAGATGCTTTAAATGTAAGAGCAAAATCATTTACACACCAACAAAACCCAGGCGATCAGGCAAATAGAGCAGACCCTCTGTCTGCAAATTTACATTCTGCAGTTTTTTTTTCTCTGCAAGATTTCAAACGTGTACAGAATGTTTCTTCACATGGCTATCTTTTACGACATCGTTTTTTGGAAAAATTGACAATGTCTTACACAAGTGTGGGTGCAACTATCCAGAAATAAAATAATAAATACATTTTGTGGCGGTTGCCCGTGACTTCGCTGTTCCAATGGTCCTCTCCTCCCAGCAACAAGTGCACGTTGTTCAGACTCCAGTGCTTTATTAGGTTCAGCCTCTTCTACTCATTGCCCCAATTCCCTTGAGTGACACTTGGGTTGGTCCTACCGGTTCCAGCAGACATGGGCGACTCCCAAGACCAGGCAGAGTGCCTGCCCGTCCGGGAGGATGCCCAGGCCCCTAGAGACCTGGCTCAGAGAGGGCTGAGAAGGAGATGCTGTGCTGAATATCTCACAAATACCCCAGATTGACCTCAGTGATGCTTGGTGCAATTGACTCATTTTTACTAAAAACTCTCCATATGCACCCCAGAACTCCCAGGGGTCTCCCTACTGCTGCGGACCGTCTAATACGATACGTTTCAGATACAATTCAAAACGTCATCTTCTGAGAAGACGGGAGAATGCTTTGAGTTCTGGGATCTAGAAGCCGACAGTTTGGACAGCTTCATATAGTCGAGCGATAGCGTGCTTGCGTGCTGCGTAGTCATCGTCAGCCAGCGTATTAGCCATGTTTACACCAGGTTATCGACAGGTGTGTGAGGCATGTTAACACAGTTTGTTCAGTGGTACATTCAGGGGCACAGCTTAGTCAATGAGATTTTGGGGTGTTTCCCAACTAAAACGCAGTGGGCTGCAGGTTGGAGGAGTGAGATGACCAGGGTTTGGGCTGGGCGTTCACCGTGAGGAACAGGGTCAGTACTGATTTTCAGTAGGTGGGCCTCTGTCTGGAGTGACATAGTGGGAGAAAGGTGATGGGTTGGAATGTTACCCAAGTGATTGCCACTGGTTAGAATATTTGCAAGCATTCATCCCATCATATTTTGGGGTGTTTGATTGCCAGCAGTATGTCAGGAAACCTGGGACTGGCACAGCTTACCATGTCTACTTAATGCCATTCTCGGCGAATACCAAAAGGTAGTAAATTTGCATCCATTAAAGGAGTACTTCTGTAGGCGCAGATTTACTATTTTTGTAAACCAGTCACTACATGAGCAGGACTCACAAGGGTAACCAACACTTTTGAGTAATTCAGTCGTTCGAGTAGGTTTCCTTTTATGGCTATTCACAAAATCCAAGTGCAAATTTACTTTAAAAATACAACTTGCTTGTTTCCACCATGGAGAGCCTGGGGGCAATTCACAAACTGTATTTTGTAGTACTAAAATACTACTACAAACATACTACAAAATGCTATTCACAAACTGCACTTCTAAAGTATTACTGCAAGAAAATAGTACTCTAGAAGTGTAGTTTTTAACAGCATTTTGAGTATGTTTGCACTGCTTGTGTTGTACTACAAAATGTACTTCAACATGCCGTGCGGTTATAACTGCAAGGCTTTAATGTTGGTGGAGGACCATTATTATCTATGAAATGAATTACGAGAGGTACTTGTACAGCGCACACCCTGAACTCGAGTATTCAAAAGTGCTTCACATGTGAGAATAATGTAAAAGGATGCTCTGAAGCAAAATCTTTGACTAGGATCACACAATTGAGCAGGGAGAGCTACTATTTTTTCCCAGGTTATCTGGTTCACAGTTGAAAATTCAGGCAGCGGCTTTATATCTCTGTCTCTCTCCTGTTTTACAGACAAAGTAACTGTTTTGTCTTTTATTTTTGAGGCACAGACCCAGCTTGGGGACCCCTGACCCAACTACCAGGCCAAGAATGCATTTATTTGCGGAGTGTCACATCCCAAACAGCCCCCGGCCCCCGAAGCTATATCCCTCGTATGTAAGCCAGGTTTACGCCACTTTACTTACTGGTACATTAACTGAGCCATGTTTACAGCAGTTAATCAGTAGGCCCATCAGCCATGTTTACACCAATCTATTACATGGTACGTCAGCCGTGTTTACACATGTTTAGTATATGGTACATCAGCCATGCTGTACAAAATTATTAGCGGATATGGGTCATGATTACAGCAGGTTATTGGCTTGTAGTCTATTAATGTTTACAACAGGGTACCAGCTTGTACATTGACTATCTTTGCCCTACTTTATCAATTTGTGGGTTATCCATGTTTACAACTGTTTATCAGAATTTACGTCAGCCATGTTTAATCCAGTTTATTAGCAGTCACATTTAATAGAGTTTATCAAACTATATATTACAACAAGTTATTACCTTGTTTGCTCCACTTAATCAAGATGGAACCTTTGGTATATTTTCACCCCCTTAGCTGCTAGCATGTTAGCCGTGTTTACACCATGTGATCAGTTGCTACCTTAGTCATATTTTGACCACCCTATTGGCTGGTATGTTAGCCATGTATTCATGGTCTTATCACCTAGTATGTTAGCCATCAGTGTGCTAGTCTGTTAGGAGGCTGCCATGTTTTCACAGGTATATTGGCGGGCATGTTGCTGCGACTGTTCATTGGCTGCTGCTTTGGTCAGCTACGCTTCCATAAGAGAATCATAGGGGCATATTTACAAGCCCTGTGTGCTGCCGGAAACTCACTTTTTATGATGCTTCGGTGGTGCAGACTGTAGAACCATAACTATGATGCCACGCAAAGCCACTCTTTGTGGCTTTTGATGGCCTCATAGATATGGAGTAAGTCAAGGCAGCGCGAGTGTCTGCATTGCATTACTCTGAGACAGGAAGATGTTCCATGGGCGTTACGGTGGCTATTCCCATGCAACTCCCATGGTTTTTTAGGCATTCCCAGATTTACAAGGACTTGTAAACCTGGGAATGCGTCAAAATCTTGCTCCTCCCCAAGGGAGGCGTAACAAGGAAAAATATCTTTATTTTACCTCCTATTTTCATCTTTCTATGTGTGCTGCCATAGAAAGATGAAAATGCCTCCATGGGTTGTTTCTGTGCAGGGAGGTGCCCGTTCCTGCACAGAAACAATCCTGTATGCAACAGACGCTCCCTTGCACCATGGTGAACGGGTGCCTGTGTTGGCGTTAGGCTGCCAAAACGATGCCAGTGCAGGGGGAAAGGACAGGAATGCGTCGTATTGGATAAATATGGTGCATTCCTGCCCTTTCCGTGTGACGCAAGGTAACGTGCTGCGCTACAATTCCCGTATGTAAGGGCATAGCGCTTCCACCTCCGGTGGGAGGTGCGTTCTGCAGTTTATAGCAGGCGCTCTTCTGCACTAGGCAGTTTTACGAAGGTTTATCTAATGGTGGCTTATAGAAATTTACGCACTCCGTTTAGTAAGTGATATTTTTGATCGTGCATTACCCCGATATGTACATATATGTCCGATGGGCGTGGCCTGGATTAAATAAATGTATGTGATCCGGTTTTTCACCAGTATACGTGGTAGTGTTTTGCCGAGATCCAAACCTGTTTCCTGGATGTATGACAAGGCCCGGTTCCAGGAATGTATATCTGGATGTATGGCCGAGTTGTCAACTGCACCTTGCCCGGATTTAAAGTTTCTTACTCTGCGGTGGATGGCGATGGCTTATGCAGGTTTGTGTTAGCGGAATCACCGCTCAGCATTGGATAAGTTCATTCTGCGGTGGACGGCGATGGCTTACTCTGGTTTCTTGGCGGCATTACCCCTCAGCCCCTCGGAGGTGCGCTCGGTTTACGCCACTTTCAGGCCGCGCGACCCCGGCTGTGGCCAGTCCATCACCTGCTCTGACTCACCTGCACCATTCCTCGAAAGATGAGTCAATCCCGAGTCCTTAATGTGCTGTTGCACATGTGTCTGGAATGCCCCCCCCCCTGCCGGCCCCGTGCGCAGAGGCACTTACACCCGGGAGGGGGCGGGTGAGGCACCTGCCTAAACCGGGCTCTGTTTATGTCCCAGGTCCCTCCCCAGCCCCCTGCGCCTCTCTTCTTGTTCCGTTTGATGTCCTAATGCGCCACGGATCACCTGTAATTAGAGCGGCACCTGTAAGTGCTGCTACAAATCACGGCTCACCGCCATAGGGGAGGCTGGGGGGGCAGAAAGGCTTTCTTGTGTCAGCCAGGTGCTCGCTGAGGAAGATGAGGGGTGCTGGACTTCAGAGAGGTGGCTCCGATGGAGGAAGAGGCCTGCAAACTCCCAACTTCAGAGAGATGAGAACTGGCCCCTGATGGGGCCGCCCAATCAGTTGCCCCCTACCTGCGGCGTCCTCCTCTTACAACGAGTGTAAGTGGACAGTTCTTGGGCATAACCTTTGCCCCCAGTCCTGTGGCTCTTGCCCTCCGAGAAGATCAAAAGCAGCAAACCAGCCAACAAGATTCAATCGGCGATTAATTTGTATGAAATAAATAAATAGATGCAGACAGGCATAGATGCAGGGCCTGGAGGTATCCCTAGGCGGTCACTGCTAACACGGCAAATGCCAGGTCTGCCGATTCCTGACCTTAGATACTCCCAATGGGATCTCTTTATTCCACTCTCTCTAGCACTCTAGCAGGGCTGCCTTCATCCTGTGCTCTCCCTTTTCACTGTTTTCGTATCTTTCACACCTGCCCCTCTCCTTTTCTACATTTCCCTCCCTGGCGGTCTCCCAAAACCTAATGATATAAAGTGATTCCCCGTCCCTGGGGTGAGTTCCACCGCTCGCCACCTGAAACCACCAACACAATTTAAGCACTGGAAAGTACATTGATAAAATAATAAGCATTGACTAAGCCAATAGGTCTGAACTATGAGGCTTATTGGCTTTGGGAATGTTTTGTAGCCATAGAGCCATGGGGACCGATAGGAAATGTCACTGCCTGGGTTAATGCACTTTTTTTTTTAAAGTGCATTAGCGCTAGATGCATCATAATACCTTTCTAGTATTGTTATTATTTTAGCCATGCTACAATGCACCCATATTGTTATACACATGGCTACAAATAATTGCCAAAGTGGAAAATACTCATGCTGTGCACAGGAACAAAAGAAAGTGGCAGAGCCAATAGTCTTAAAGGCGACATTGATTGGTTTTGCCAATGCTTCTTAGGTCTTGACACAACACCCCTGTGATTCTGAGCAAATCAGTTATTCTCTCCATGCGTGGAAAAGCAAAAAAATGACATCTGGCAAAAAACCCTATAACATAAATAAAACAACAATTATGCCCATTCCATATCTTAGTAAAAATACATTTGAAGCAGATAACATCTGTTGTCACAATAAACACCCATTTCAAAGGAGGAAAGGGCTCTTTGAAGTGTGTGTGGCACAGTATAACATGGCTACATGGCAAGAGGTTCAACAAGGATGACGGGGAGATGAAAGAAATAAAGTAGTACCTCTATCAGGGGAAGGACAGCAATCAAGCTTAAGCAATTAGTACCTGGTCCATGCTCCAGCCAAAAGAAGAGGAAGTGAAGCCAGTTGCCCTGGCCAATTAGAAGACAGCAAATAGAAGCGACAATAAAGCCAACAAATGTTAAGCAAGTGGCGGGCTGCAAGCCCCTTGATGTATATGATATCTCTTGCAAGTGAGAGCGCATGTGCTGTCACAGGCGAGACCTAAAAGCCACAGTGATGAACTCCAAGGTCAGCACACTCAGCCCCCCCATCAATGAGTATACGCATCCACTCACGTGTGGGCCCAAAAACAAACGGGCTCACACACAGTTTCATATGTGCACAGGCATACATTATGCATGCACGCACACTGTATCTCAGGCACTCCTACATGTGAGCTTCTCAAAACTTTGGAGAAATAACTTTAAATTCTGAGTCGAACTGGGTGTCAGCTGCGAGCAATTATTGGCCCCCAGCACTGGTACAACAATCAATTAAAGAATAAAAGCTCTGGCAGGACTGTACCAACAGCAACAGGGGAGTCCCTTCCAAATGTTAAACATAGGGAAAGGGGTTCCCTGTCCGTCACCCACTGATGATTCCGATGCTTAGGCCTCTGTGAATTTCGTCAATAATGTGATCCCTCCTGCTCCAGGTAAAAGATACTTATATGCATTACACCGTCCTTCGCTTACATGCTCAGAAGCTTTAGGTTACCTTACCCCTGACCCACCTCCCCAACACCACTCTAGCCACCCACTGAACTCCTTCAAGTGGAGGTGGATTTTTCATAGCCAGTCAGCATTAAGCTCTTTGTACGCAACAAGGCTCGTGGAAATAATGCCCCTTTTATCCACAAAGTCATGGAACTTGTCACCTCACACATCTTGCTTTCTGCCCATGCCATATTCCTGGGGGATCTGAATGGCACAGCCCTCTGGACCAAGCCGTACCCGTCTTCCTCCCTTCCTTACAGCAAACAACGCGACATGAGATTGTAATAAACCTACGCATTGCAAAGGGTCCACTGTGGACTCCATGATTGCAAAACAAGAGTTATTGCTATCGGTGGAACCTGTTCTAATGCACTGGTGAGATCAGTTTCCTCTACTCTTTCCATCTCAGGCCATGCACCAGCCCCAAACCTACATCCCCTAAGATAGTACACACTGAAAGAAACTTTAGAAGGTAAATCAGGGGGAACTAGGGGCCTGATGTAGAAAGGTATTTTTTGGACTCAAGTCATGAAAAGGGCAAGAATGCAGGGTTTCATACTGCAAAATAGCTTTTTGAAATGTACAAAACCCTCTTTGCTGGTGTGCAAAGTGTTTTTGTGGTTCATTAGAGGGGTTTGCGATTCTTTCCGGGTTACAAACAGGAGTGGGGGTGAAATAGCCATCTCCTGTATTAATCATTTGTGGCCACAATCGCAGACACAGACAACTGAGTAGTTTGGGACACCCAAGTTAAGGTGGTAACTGACTTGGAAAGTCCACGCTATCCTTCTGGGATTAGTAGTCAGTTGAATTGCAAAGTTAATGGCAGTTGGCATGCCAGAGAGGGTGCAGTTTGCACAATACTTGTTTGTAAACTGAGCTTAGTGGATCAAGCCCTAAATCCAAAATGTCATCTTTTTTGGAAACAATCCCTCACTCAATGCGCTCACCATCTTCCTGAACAACAACTCTATGCTCAATGGAAATAAACCTGGAAATAGGTTGAAATTAACTAAAATGTTTCTATCAAACCTGCGGTATACGTAAACCTAGAGAGAAGAACAGACAGAACCTTCAGGAAAAGTCACATTTCTATCGTTCTCAAATGACTAGAACCGAAAAGAAAACAAAATACAAGAATGAGGAAGTAACATCCAAAGTGGCATGGCTCAAAACTGAAAACAACAAGTCTACGAAAAGACCAACAATGTAAGTAAAATCACAAAGTAGCAAACCCTGGACCAGACAAGACAAAATGTGAGGAATTTGCATTATTCGTTTTTTAAGGCAATAAAGACTATTATACAATGCCAGGATACCCCGAGGGGCGGACATATAGAGATGCACTTTTTATGGGGTGTTATCCTTCCCAGCAAATACAGTATCGGCCTAGAGCTTCCTACATGTGAGTGTTTCCACACATTGTTGTAAAACCTGTTCCTAGAGAAACAGTTTGAGAAACCAGGCGTACCTATGGGTACCTACAGAAGACACTCTCTCCATTGTAGTCCGAGCTTTACGTTGAATCTTGGTGCCCTCTCAGCCACTATCCGTAAACATACCCGGATGTATAGATACCACAACGGGGCGAGGGCCCTCGCGGTTGGTTGGTTGTAACTTCTGCCTTTAGAGCAGTGGTTCCCAACCTGTGGTCCGAGTGCGAAGCCTCCTCAGGAGGTCCGTGACTGCTTAGAAAATTAAATAATATTAACAGATTAGGTCCCTAGCTTTAAGTAATGACTCAGTGAGGGGTCCCTGGATTCCAAAAGTATTCAGAGGGGGTCCCCAGGGTCCAGTAGTGATAAAGAGGGGGCCACAGAAGTCAAAAGGTTGGGAACCACTGCTTTAGAGGATTCCCACTACATGCCCTTCCTAGCAATGGACCTCCTTCTATGCAACTGGACTGTAGTTGGAGCTCAGTGTGATATGTTATGCTATTCCCACCATCTGTTTATAAACGCACTGTGGCAAAGGCCTTAAATTGGTGATTTACCTTCTGGCCTCGCCTAGCGTGTTCTGGTAAAATTGATATCTTATTTATTTTCTCCCTGATTGTTTCAAAAGAATAAAAATGCAATACCACGTTGCCCCGCTACCATAATTGCACTTATTTTTTCCAGGGGCAAGCGCGAACGCAGCCCAGGGACTACCAGAAATTAAGCAGCAAGTATCCCGCGTTTGGGGACATCGCAGGGGTCAGCACGTCCGAAGTGCAATGGATGAGGCTCACCTGGGAGAACCGCTCTCGTGGTCATGGCGACCCCTGCACACCTGTCCTACCTGTTGTAGGTTAGGTCCATCATTTATAAAACAATGACACAAATAAAGAAATGTAAAATAAATAAATAAGTGCTTTCATCCATGAGGGTGGGGGTGCTCCCGGATGCCTCACTGACTGCTCCTAGTTTCTGGGTCACGTCTCTTTCCATACACCGTCGATGTATTCCTTTCATAGACTTTGAGGGGATGCGTTACAGACAGTGGGCGCGCTCATGCGAGGCGGGTCCCAAGTGAGAGGGCGCAGAGGCCAAGTCACACAAGGAGTGAGTCGGGGTAAACACGGGTGTTGTGGGCCACAGACCCGTGGATGTTTGCGCATGCGCGCCTGGGAGCAGTGCGGGCTTCTGGTGAAGCAAATGCGGGGCAAACCTTACATGTGTGGGGTACAAAGTCGGGCATAGGGATAAGAAACGCGAGAGCAGTGGGTCTGTGTGTGCGTATTGGGGGGGGGGGGGGGGCAGGAGACGAGCACATGGAGACTACATCACCCACAATGCAATAGGTTTGTCAGACAAAACCACGTGAATGAAGAGGCCACGCTGACTGAGGGAGGGAGCAGGTGAGAGGAATAAGAGGGGCCCATGCAGACATGCAGCACAAAGGTGGGGTGCGGGAGAGTCGGGGGATATGACTGAATGTAGGGGTGGGGGTGCGCGCAATCAGAGCGCGGGTTTGTGGTGTGGTTGGTGTGTGTTAAGACCACATCCCGGGCACATGGCCGAGGGCTTCGGAATATAATTGCCCCCTTCGCTTGGTTTTCCGTGCACAGTAACGGATACCCCACATCTGTTTGTGTTTTGGACAGTGTGAGTGTGGGGGGTGGGGGGGGCGGGGGTCCCAGCCTCCTTCCACTTAAGCACAGGGGGATCCTTTTCACTGCCACTGCCTGCGTGAGGTTTCTCCGATGTCGTCTGCCTAGTGATACAACATTACCAGCCGCCTGCTCTCACCCTTCAGGGCCCCCGCGCCCTCCGATCCCCTCTAACTGTTCATGGATGCAGATACGTCCTTGCAAATACACCGATGTGTTCCCCTCTGTGCAGCGCTTTACGCAGAAGGTGAATACACATGTGCGGTGTGTGCACACGGCCCGGCCACTGGTGGATGCTTGGAGCTGCATCCCAGCCCTTCATCCATGCGCAGATCAGCGTTGGCCCTGCTCTGATGCGCACATCCGGGCTGAACCTGCCAAACCGCACACACAGCCCTGGCCTTGTTGGTTCTCATCATCCCATGAGGCTTGAGTCCTGTGACGTTGAGCGAAGTCCATTGATTTTTGACCAGGATGCCACTCGAGTCGGGGACCAGCGTGTGAAATTAGGTCTGATAGAAAATATCAAAAACAGTTCCCTTTAGCTGTCTGAACACTGCTGCCTGGATGGACTGAGCTGGAGGCTTTGGAGCTTAGATGCATTTAGTATCCCCAGCGCCGCATCCTTAGGTCTCGGGAAGAGTCAGATGCTCCATTAAGCAATGGCGGCCCGGTGTGCACAGGTCATGATACTGACTTGCTGCTGCCTGGATGGACTGAACTGCGAGCTTTAGAGCTTGGATGCATTTAGTATCCCCAGCGCCGCATCCTTAGGTCTCGGGAAGCTTCATTAACCAATGACGCCCGGTGAGCCCGGGTCATGATATTGACTTGCTGTCTCGACAGTTCGGCCATCAGCATTAAGGATATTTGGGCTTATCGACCCAGTCCTGTTCTTATATTACGCCAGGAGCGCTCCTCCGCCACGGCGCAGGAGCGTCGCCCCACTGACGAAAAGCAGAAAAATAAAGGGATAATGAAAGTATGTTACTATCCCTTTTTTGCCGCATTCATAGGGAGGAGCAGGGCCAGCCTCCTCAGCGTCGTCAAGTGGTGGTGGAGTGGTACGCGGACTTAGAAACTATCCACCCAACTGTATTTTACAGCCCAGTGGAGACCAAGTGCAGTGCCCCACTCTCCCACTGAGCGGCATTTCGGCCTACTCAGGCCAATCACAGCAGCCCTTTCATGCTGTGCAACAGCATGAAAGAAGGGCTGTGATTGGCTGGGGAGACAAATGAGGCAGCTGGAGCGGAGGGCTCATCCCAGAAGGGCAGGTAAGTTTATAATTATTATTCTTTTTATTTAACTGCCCCCACCCCAACCTTTTCTGGTAGCAGCCACGACTGTATTACTCTGCAAAATAACCTTGTTAATCATCTAGATATCAACCTATGCTCAGTTCCATGGGATAGTTCCCTCGTCGTGAAAGGGACAGCATCAGAAATCCTGGTGATGAGCAGGACACATTTTCTACCCCTTATGTGACTCAGTGCCAGGAACACCCCCAGCGACCCCGTCAAGAAAAAAAAAACTTGAGACCACCTTTGATGTCCCTAGTCACTGTAGTGGTAAAGGAGGTCAGTATGCAGTTATCTTGTCTTCCTAAAGTTCTACATCTTCTCCAAACCAATCACTGCTGAGCTCGCAAGAACGTCAGTCATGACGTGCCTTCATCACTAAAATGTCATCTCAGGGCTTCCAAATGAACACATCGGCAGGCTCTAAAAGCTGCAAATCCAGGGAGTCAGAATGTTTCTGAGCCTACGTAAACAAGACCACCTCAGGCCACTTCTGAAAGTGCTTCATTGAGTCCCGGTGGAAGTTGGGATGGATTCACTGTCGAAAAAGTCTACTTGAGGAATAGCCCTAAACGTGCACACATTAGACCCCTAACGTCAACAGGCACCCAGCTCAGTGACTGCTCTTCAAACCCCCAAAGATCACTGACTCCAGCTCTTGGAAGAAGGCATTGGTCATTTCACGACTAAAAAAACCTACCGCTGGTCATGCTCTTCCATCTCATTTTCACTTGGTCTCTTTGCTCCCTCTACCAGTTAAAATCCTGCAGAAAGGTGTTAATACTCAGTTATCTGAATATTTAGAGACTCACAAACTCTTGGCCAGCTCTCAGTTTGAATTCAGACCAGCTCATGGGACTGATACAGTCCGGCGAGCCACCATGGGTGGTATCAGACCGAGGCATCTTGGACCAAGGTGATTCTGCTGCCTTGGTCCTAGTGGACCTCTTGCCGGCTTTAGACACAGTCTTCCACACAGTCTTAATTACTAGATGCATAGATCGTAGTATTCGCCAGGTAACTCTGAAACGGCTTCAGTCTTTTCTGAGAGACAGAACCTGGGCAGTTATTTATCCACCTTTCCAGCCATGAAAGTTTCCTCTCAAATGTGGGGTCCCAAAAAGCTCCTGATTAAGCCCTAATCTAGTCGAACGGGCTAGCCTACATGGTCAGATCTTAAGGACTGAGTATGACCTCTTATGCAGATGACACATAGATTGTTTGCATCTTTCACGGCATCTCTGTCACGTAAGACACCTTCCGTAACTGTATGATCTCGGTTGCGGACTTGCTGCATCTAAAATACCTTAAAATGAATGGTGAGAAAACTAAGGTCCAGCTCTTTTGTAATCAACACTCCTTTTGGTCTCCTCTTTGTTGGCCGATGGAACGCAGCTCTTACCCCAGCCGCCCAGTTCATACTGCAGGAATCTAGGTGTTGTTTTCAAGAGCAAACTCACCTTTTCAGCAAGTCACTAAGATAGCTACCACCTGTTTCTATATTCTGTATCCCTGATGAAAGTTTGTACCCTTCCTACCTGGAAAACTGCGGGGCAATCTTTAGTTTCCTCTCCTCTGGACTACGCCACCTCCCTTCTACTTGGCCTGTGATGCTTTCTCATCAGTCACCTTCAAGGTGTAGAAACACTTCAGTTAAACATCCCGACTTGTGACCCTATAAAGCAGCACCAGCACTCACAATGGTACAACCACAAAAAGACACCTCGTTTTCCCTCTTACAACAGACAGAAGTTCATAAGCTACACCCTTTTCCGTCATCAACGATCTTCGTCTCTTTGTGTGGTGTCAGTTCCCAGAAGCCACCTTAGCAGATAAGGGATATATCTCATTCACACCTTGCTGCTAAATCCTGGAACATTCTTCCTGTTTCCATTAGTTTGCTGCCAGACTATGTCAAGAGCAGAAACAATCAAGACCTGGCTTTCTCAAAACTGATTCCACTCCATTGGTTTGAGTCTCTTGTGCTAGGCTGCCCCGGGGTATTTGTCGACTCTACAAATACAATCCACTTCAATGCATTCCATTCCAATCTAATCCAATCCATTCCAATCCAACAAATTCTAATTCAATCTAGTCCACTCCAATCCCATTCCATTTCAGTCCAATCCATCCCAATCCAATTCAATTCAATACAATACAATACAATACATTCCAATCCAATCCAGTCCACTCCAATCCAATCCAATTCTTCAAATAGATTTAATTCGGAAGCTGACACAAAGAGTGTGGAACACAATCAACCGAAACCTTGCAGCAGAACTACACTATACAGAATTAAAAGCCTATTTAAATTGGATGTCAATTGAGCTTCAGACAGTAAAGGTGTCACAACTGAAGACCATCTGACAAGGTCTAGCCTCTCCAGTCGGCCTCTAGTGGCCTTTACTAGTGACCAGAGCTGACATTGCATCCTCAAGACTTTCAACAATCCAAAATGACTGATAGGAGCTTGCAATGCTCTATATGATTCCAAAATACATCAATATATGCACACGTAACTAAATAAATATTTATATTTCCAAATATGCTTCGGGTGAGTGGTTGAAAAACTAGGACTGACTGAAAGTCACCATCACACCGAGAAGGCACGCTGTTTGGTAGCCGCTTCTGGGTGTGCTTAGATGAAATTGTGACAGCTTTGTGGAAAACTGTCTCTACCACTCCCAATCACATTTTCCAATTTCCGCAAAAACATTGCAGTTTAGGGGTGTGGATCCGTCTACGTCATTATGGGTATCAAGGTTCCTAACTATTATTTACAGACTAATGCATTTCGTCCAAAATAAGCATAAGATCTTTCATTCGAAGTTCAAGCCATGTTCTTGACCTGAGACCGAACCATATGGCTTCTACCTGGGCAGTGTTAAGATGGTGTTGGCAGCACCCTAACGTTTATTAAACCTGCTGGTAGCCTGGGCATACCAACACATGGATCAAGGGGTCAGCTGCACCTGGACTTGGGGATCTCCAGCATAAGGATGGCAGGTGCGGTCACGCCCTGCCTTAATGCAAGCGAGAGATAGTACCCAGTGTTGGACACAGCAGGAGGTAGCTCAACCCCTTTATTAGCCACTGGCAAAGATGGATTCCGAGGGAAAGAAATGTGCCCAGTGTGGCCACTGACTCCTAGAGCCCATGAGCAGTGTCTCCAGTGGGGGCTGACGGATGCCGCAACATGTTCATGTGAAGGATCCACCATTTCAAATGCAGAAGGTCTACAAGATCTGCTGCACTGCTCCACTGTGATCCACTGTAAAAGTAAATATATATAGATATATATTACAATGTATTGTCACTAGGGCCACCTGGGCCTATGACCATCTCCAAGTTGTCAATGGGAGAAGCCAGATAGGTGTGGGAACCCATCAAGGCAAGGACGTGTCTGGCAACCATTGTCTCCATAAACCTGGAGGCAGTGGCGTAGCGTGGGGGGTGCAGGGGGGGCCGGCCGCACCGCGCGCAACATCTGGGGGGGCGCGCTCGCACTCGCGAGTGCTAAAATCCACGGGTTAGGGGGCGCAAATTACTTGCCTTGCCCCGGGTGCTGACAACCCACGCTACGCCACTGCCTGGAGGTGAAGTCTAGATTGCTGGAGGGTGTTTTTCAACAGAGAAAAACATTTCCCTTAACGAATTAGGAATAGAGCCTACTTCGGATTAAAGCCAGTGGCCCTAAGAAATTCGGGGCAATAATATACAGTATAGGTATGCTCTTTGGGGAAGATGGTCACGGGTGAGTCTGTGGGAAAGGAATCATGTATGTCTGACTACAGCCATGGTTTCTTGACTAAGTATGCCATCTCTCCCTCCAACAGGAGCCAACGTGGCCCAGGGACACTGGAATTATGCGATTGTGTTGTTGCAGAGTTTTTTTTTGCATTATTAAGTATTTCTCACATTTGCCATATAATCCATCATCTGCTGCATAATCTGTGGATTTTAACCCCCAAAAAATGTGTTTCTATCTTGAACAGTTCAAACGTTACTAAAAACACAGCAACATGCATTGCTGCGCAGTGGAAGGCCCTTGGCAAAGGTTGAATGGTCATTTTTCTGTTGCTTATTTCTATATTTGGGTATTTAACTGGTACTGCTAAGGTGCAACCTATGCCCAGACAGTGTTGAGAAGTGTTAAAAATGGCAAAATAGTGAAGTAATACTATCACAAAATTTGCTGTATTATGCCACATAATTTGCCTTTTCTTGACTCATAACTTAATCTCCTCTGCCGTGTGACTTGGGCCTCCTCTGGCATATAATTCCAGTGGCCCTGGTGGCCACACCGGGAGCATTAGTAGGAGGAGGGCTTGACCCCCAGATCATACAGTAGTGACAGACCTGAGGAAGCAGGCCTGTGGTGTCCCTGGGACATCTTGCGGGACTCCCAACACATGCAATAGGAGCATGCCTGGCATGCCTGGCACCACCTGGTGCTCGGGGCACAGGTACATGACGTAGAAACCAGGAATACTGGAGAGCACCCTCACGGTACTGCAGAAGCACCCCATTATCTGCAAACTGTGGATTGCGTGAGTAGGGCCATCTATTGGTATCACTATATTGTGCAATGGGGCCACCATGGTGGGATGGCACCAGTTCTGGTGTTATTCCCTTGGCACAGATGTTCTGATTGTGAGTCTACGGGCACAAGTATTGCATCTCTTGGCATGCTGTTCAACCTGGTATTATCTCCACACACAGTGTCTGATGCCGTGTTTTTTACGGAGCCAAGGTGTGTTCTTTCTTCTGTGGCACAGGCATTTGTCTGCACAGACTGCCGGGTACACAATTTTCTAAGTATACCAGGAATATATTTTCTGTGGCAGGGCGACAGCATCCTATGTGCTGCATGGGTGTATTCAAATTATATATAATTTATAATTAGGCCATCTGCATCTTGTGAAGATTGCAGTTTGTCACGCTAGCAAGCACTTGTTGACAAGTGAAACTGGCAACATAAGGCTTTTGTAATATTTTTTGCTCTAATACTTTTTGGTGCAACTGGTCTTCCACAAAAAAATGTTGGTTGTGGTGTTCTCTCCTGAAACACATTCTTGCTTGGTGAGTTGTTAAAAGTTCGTCAATACACTATTGTTGATGGGATTTTTAAATCACAAATAATCTAACAAATGTATAGAATCTTAGTACTTGAGCAGATTTTAAAGATGGCTAGGGGTGTTAAATGCTAGCTGCTGATATCAGTTTTGTATTGCAGTGCAAGAAATCAAATCCCCCGTAGACCAACTCGACGTTCCATCCTCCCGAGGTGTGTAAACTGTAGGTCATTTCCGGCAAAGAAAAAACATTTGATGAAAAAAATTCTCCAGCCAAAGATTTTTTCCATAAACATTTTGCCCAATTTCCAAACACTGGGCGGGTTTCAAACGGGGCCCGCCCCTGGATCTGTGAAGGGTGTTCGCCAGCAGCCGTGAAGGCAAGGAGGACACGGACAGCTGGGATTTGGCAGTAATCAGGATTCTTCATAGTGCCTTGAAGCGACTGAGTTTAGCTTGTACCCCAGGCCCGATGATGGTGGCTGTCAGTGTGAGAGACAGACGAGCATTTAAAATGTTCCACGTGGTTCGTTTTCGGCGGAGGGCACTAGTTCAACTCGCCTTTTGCTCCCTTGGGCGGGAATCCCCTCACGTGCGTCTTTCGCATGTGATTGCGCGCGCGCGCACACCCACCCACCCACACATATGTAGCCGATGTTAGGAGAGCTCAGCAGCACACGAGTCATGTGAATCTGAGAGCACCCAGAGAAGTGCTGATGAAGAGAGCACATATGAGCCTTACTAATTTGGGCAACATACGTTTGATGCCAGCCAATCAGAGAGTGTGATGGAGAGCACAGATACCTTTTAGGAGCTATGTGACAGAAGGCACACAGAGTCTAGGGTGTCCAGCGTCCTAATTGCCCCAGACAGATCCGGTTTTGCAAGGGCTGTCCCGGCGTCCATACACTTCTGGGTTAAGTAGATACATGTCCTCGTGGTTCAGAGAGGGTAAGTGAGTGTGCACAAGAGTGTAGTGCATACTCACGAGTGTAGTTCATGTTCGCGAATGTAGAGCATTCTCACGAGTGTAGTGTGAGTGTGGTGCACGCTGGCGAGCGTAGTGCATGCTCACAAATGTAGTGTAAGTGTAGTGCAGGATCACGAGTGTAGAACATGCTCTCGAGTATGGTGTGAATGTACTGCATGCTGGTGAGTGTAGCGCATGCTCAGGAATGCAGTGCATGCTCGTGAGTTTAGAGCATTCTCATGAGTGTGGTGCAAGAATACTGCACTATCACGAGTATATTGCATGCTCAGAAATGTAGAGTAAGTGGAGTGCGTGCTCATGTGTGTTGAGCATGCTCACAAGTGTGGTGCATGCTCGTGAGTTTGGTGCATGGACATGAGTGTAGTGTGTGTACGACATGCTCCAGAGTATTGTGCGAGTGTAGAGCATGCTCACAAGTGTAGTGCATGCTCACAAGTGTAATGCAATTGTAGTGCATGCATGCTCGAATGTAGTGTAAGTGTTGAGCATGCTCAACGGGTGTACAGCATGCTCACAAGTGTAGTGCATGCACATGGGTGTGGTGCAAGTGTAGAGCATGCTCACAAGTGTAGTGCATGCTCATGTGTGGTGCAAGTGTACAACATGCTCACGAGTGTAGTGCATACTCATGAGTGTAGTGCATGCTCATGAGTGTGGTGCAAGTGTAGAGCATGCTCACAGGTGTAGTGCATGCTCACGGGTGTAGTGCATGCTCACGAGTGTAGTGCATGCTCATGAGTGTGGTGCAGAGTAGAGCATGCTCACAAGTGTAGAGCATGCTCAAGAGTGTGGTGCGAGTCTACTGCATAGTCTCAAGTGTAGTGCATGCTCATAAGTGTAGTGTGTGTAGAACATGCTCACAAGTATGGTTCAAGTGTAGTGCATAATCGTGAGTGTAGTACATGCTCACGTGTGTAGTTTAAGTGCAAAGCATGACCACAAGTGTTGTGCATGCTCACAAGTGCAATGCATGCTCATGAGTTTAGAGCATGCTCATGAGTGTGGTACAAGTGTAGTGCATGCTCCAGAGTATAGTGCATGCTCACAAATGTAGTGTACATGTAGTGCATGCTCATGACTGTACAGTGGGCTCACGAGTGTGGTGCAAGTGTAGTGCATGCTCTTCAGTGTAGTGCATGCTCACAAGTGTAGTGTAAGTAGAACATGCTCACAAGTATTGTGCGAGTGTAGAGCATGCTCACGAGTGTAGTTCATGCTAATAAATGTAGTGTAAGTGTAGAGCATGCTCACAAGTGTGGTGCGGGTGTACAGCATGCTCACAAGTGTAGTGCATGCTCATGAGTATGGTACATGCTCACAAGTGTGCTGTGAGTGTAGTGCAGGCTCACAAGTGTGCTACGGGTGTTGAGCTTGCTCACAAGTGCAGAGCATGCTCACATGTGTGCTGCTGGTGTAGAGTGTGCTCACAAGTGTAGTGCATGCTCATGAATGTGGTGCAAGAGTACAGCATGCTCACTAGTGTAGTGCATGCTCACTAGAGTACTGCATGCTCACGAGTGTGGTGCGGGTGTACAGCATGCTCACAGGTGTGGTGCATACTCATGAGTGTGGTGCACGTGTAGAGCATGCTTATGCGTGTGGTGCATGCTCACAAGTGTGGTGTGAGTGTAGTGCAGGCTCACAAGTGTAGTGCATGCTCATGAGTGTGATGTGAGTGTAGTGCATGCTCACAAGTGTAGTGCATGCTCATGAGTGTGGTGCGGGTGTACATCATGCTCACGAGTGTAGTGCGTGCTGACAAATGCGGTGCATGTGTAGAGCATGCTCACAAGTGTAGTGTAGTGCGTGTTTCCTCACGTCAGGGCCCGGAGTCCTGTTCTTGAAGAGTCATAGCACAGCAGGTATTGGTGAGCAGTGACTGAGCATGCACTGAATCACCAACCTGCCCCTGGGACTCACTGCAGTGTGGGAGAGGGAGAGTCACCATGCTGCACACCCTGAGTCAGGAAAGGTGCTCTGAGAATACTCACCTGGGCATCACTCCCTTGCAGAAACACTAATCGGAGTTTATACAATCCTGAGGTTTTTTGGTCATTTGCTTTCTAGTACTTATGGGTTTTTTACGTATATAAATACAGGACTACAAGTCCCATAATGCAAACAAAACCGGACTGAATGTGGGACAGTGTTAACTTCTAGGTTCTCAAAATCAGGCCTGCCTACCCGGAGTGCATCATATGTTACTGGAGGGCACATGTGAGTCGTAATACCGGGAGAACAGAAAGACACAGGTGTATAGGAGGGTCGTGTCTGACGCTGGTGCTGCGTCACACAGGGCAGGGCTGATCCCGAGATTCTGCCTCTTTCGAAGTTGTAAAACGCGTCTGAGAGAAACATCTGTTTGCAGACACCCAACCATCCCTAATTAGCTCTTTTAACAAGTCCCGGCACTGGTGAGAACTGGAGGGTGGGCAACGGAGGGCATTCCGAGGCCCTCTGCAGCCAGCACATTCCTGCCCTGGGGGGGGGTGGGGGCTGGGTGTCAGACATCACCTGCCAGAGTCTGGAGACCCGGGGGGCGGGTGCTGAGATGGGAGACCGTACCCCCATGTCCTCTGTGGCACCGTCACCCCGCCCTCCCTTTTTACAAACAACCCGTTGCATTTCGGGACTTGAAGTTCGACAGTTCCCTCACAGCCTGACCTGGCCACGTGTTGTTAAGACACGGATTGAAAGAGCTTGAGGGATATGTCGTGACAGGCGGGGCGGGCTGGGTCAGAGTCAGTACAGAAGAGAATGTGAAATGCGTTCGGAGGTTCTGTTTTTTTCACTAGAATATGCAGTGCTGTGTGCCCTTGACTTCATTCTTTTGACAGCTCTCAAGTTTCCAAGTTCCATGTGTGAGTGTCTGACCAGTGCATGTATTTTTCCTTGCACTCTGAATTTTGTCCTACTTTTAACTCCTTGTAATATATTTTAAAATTAGGAGTACAAAGCCAAGAATGCAAAATAAATATCTGGAGTGGGGTAGCTACTCGCACGAGCCTGGGAAACTTGAGTTAACTGTATTCCTGAAGCACACAAAAGGTGATGGGAGCATGCTTGTAATACATCTAACCACTGGCAACCGCTCGAGCCACATCCCAACCCATTATTCTTTTGCTCATCATGCCACCTCAGTTTGGACCCAGCCATTTGTAAAAAACCCTTGACCCTGCTCCTCATGGGAAAAGTGCATCCCAAACTGCAAGGCTAGGTCTTTCCTGACCCGCAACACAAGCAACCCAGGACCAGGTTCTCCCTAATTATGTTCTCATCAGCAATGTTCACTAAATGCCTAGCCGATGAGCCCCCATCAGGGTGAAACTGGTCTTAAGCTGCTTGGGATCCAGTTTCGGGAGGACCTGGCAGTTCGGGCTGGACTGTTCCCATGAGGAATAGGGTCAAGGCTGAAGACCGATGGGTTGGGGTGCTACCCCGAGCAAATGCCAGTGGTTATAGAAATTGCAAGCATTTCTCCCATCACTTTTTGAGTATTTGATGTACCGCCCTAAGTGTCATGGGTATGCCCAGACGTGGATCCTGTGCCACTAGAACCAAGCTATTACCAGCTGATGACCTTATCAGGGCGAAACTGATCCTAGGTTGCTTCTGTTTAAGTTGGGTAAGACCTGGCCTAGCGGTTCGGTACGGACTCTTCTGATTGGTTTGCATGCAGGTGAGTCCAAACTGAGATGGCATGGTGAGCTACAGAAGAATGGGTTAGGATGCGGCCTGGCTGACTGCTAGTGGTCAGACAAATTACAAGCATTCTTCCCATCACCCTTTGTGGACTTGAAGAACGGTGTTCTTACCTGTGGCCAGACCTGGAGCACCATCCTTCTAGCAGCAAATCACACGCTTCTTACTACACCCTGCACAGGTGAAACCCCTCCAGCATGGGACAAGGGGGCTGGAGGGATGAGGTACATAACTTTCAAGTGACCTTCACCAGGGCCTGACCTCTTAGCCAAGGTTGCATTCCATGCTTAGAACGATGTCAGAAGTAAAACCACAGCTGTGGTGCACAGAACCTTCTCTAAACCATAACATTGGGCTCTAGAGCACCAGGATGCCTATTTAACCCAGAGGACACCAGGGTACAGTGGTGGTAGAGAAGAGTGAAAGAGGGTATAAGTAAGAGACATTAAAAGCAAAGTTAGATGCAAACCAACAAAGTCACATACTTTCAAATCGGGGTCTTCACTGCCAGGGGTGGGAAATACCGAATTGCATTATTATTATTAAAAATAGGCAAAATAGCATTTTTCATCCCATGAAATTAAGCCAGTAAAATCTGGCCCATCTGGGCTTTTTGGATGAAATAAGCCATGAGGATAAAAACAACGAAAAACTATACATTAAAAAGAATGGTTTCGGTAGGCGCTAAGTAAAATTATTATTAAAAACATTTATTTGTTTGTTAAGAAGCTATGCAAATCGTTATTGAATATTTTTAAGAATTGAGTTTTCCATGTAAAGAAAGCAGAGAATGTGATACTGAAACTGACTCACTCTCTAATTCTGAGCTTAAAGGATAAATCCAGTCTTTGGGCCAACAGGACTTTCCCCAAGTACTGGAATTTTCAGTTTTGATGTCATCTACATAGCTCTGCAATTGTTGCAATTTTTTTAGGGAAATACCCTGAGAAAGGTAAAATCATGTGGAATTCTGTGCATTAAATGATGATTTCCAAAATGTGAACCTCGGAAGTTGCCATTAGAGTTGTGTGCAGAGCAGAAGTTGACGCACTCACCTGCCTGCCGACACGGTTGTTGTGGAGCCTCATTCTCGCATGGATGTCTCGATACATTTCCCTGGCGTCCAGAAAGTCTTTAGAAAACCTCTCGCCATACTCCACATCTGGGCTGCAGCCACCCCACTCCCAAGTCTCCTGCGGCCCCGGGACTTCGGAGGGCATATGCTCTAGCACACCATGTACCATGCCCTTGCCCCTGTTCATGGCCTCTAGCTGAAGCCGATGAAGCTTGAGCCGGAACCCTTCTTCGTCCCCTCTTCTCTTTTCATCGCAACCACAGGCCTTCAGCTTGCCCATGGAGCAGGCGTTGGACACGGCATGGACTACACCTGCAGCAGCGATGGCGTAAGCATACGCACTCTCCCGATAGCCTAAAATCAGAAAAAGGGGAGATTTTAAAAATAAATCGGGATATTGATTGTTCCCATAGACTTTCATTGAAACAAAGCAATGTCAGGCAGGAATCTGCTCTAATAAAACTGTTTATGGCCTAAAAAATCAGAGTTTCCCGCCTAAATCAGATCTGTTGGCATGTATATGTGAGTATTGAAATTCATGTTTCTCATTTGCTATTATTATTAGTGGCGTGCAAGGACTGTCATCAAAGGTTTTGTTGAATATAAGTATCCAGTTCTAGTATACAGTCACTAGTCTCCACATTAGCAATAATGTGAACAAGGGATGTGTATTCTGTCATAAATCTGTTGCCCCGCCTCCGGCTCTCTCTGTCTCCCGCACATTGCCCTGGCAATAAGCCAAGATCATGAGCGCTGCATCAGTGTGCAAACAGTGCGGCCATCTTTGACTGGTCTTGCTATTGTACCGGCTAATGCTGTGCTTCAATCAAAGAATTAAATTAATGTATCATCTCCTATTATTGTACACTAAGTGCCTCATACTGCAACAATTAGTAAGCATTTGTGTTCCATGCCCTTTCCTTTCACTCAGATATACGATGTATACGTCTTTACTGTCTTTCTGAACCATTACCAGAATAAGTCAGAGACCCAAGCTGAAAACGTGTAGGTGGGCGATCTGCCCAATGCGCGCTAAGTGCAAACACTGTTTGTCGTGCATTAGATCCACAAGGCGCACTTGGATATGACAGAACTATGTTGCTAAGTGTGGGGCGTTGAATGCACCGATAGAGAGCCTTCGAGGCACATTTTCAATAAGTTGTACCTATTTTGCATGGGGGCATCTCCAATGCAAATGACGTCAGCTCTGGTTCCTCTTGCCCATGTAAATTATTGCTATTGATGCGGCAACTTTCTATGCACACTTGCCTTTAATGGAGTTAATACTGTGTGGTTACCTCGACTGGCACGTTTTGTGACTTTTGAGGCTCGAAACAAACAATGTCATATACACCAACCCATCCAAAGTGTAGCAGTGTTACACTATTCCAGATATTTATACAAACAAAATTAAAATAAGTACAAACATGTGCACGGAATGGCGTGCTTCGTTATTACCGATGTCTGCTTTGTTCACCTTGTTACCACATCCCAGATCAATATGCACCACTATGTGTATTCTGTATTTTTGAAGTGATAAGTAATAAAAAAATCATATTCAATGATTGCTGCCAGGAACTGAAAGAAATGTAATCAGAACAGGAGCTGCCTCTTAATTCAAACAGAAGCCAGGTGTGTAAACATGTAACCAAAACAAGGAATAACAGTGGGGTGATTAATGAGAGGATAATCATTTAATGTGATGCAATTATTCATCTGCAGGGCAAATCAAATAGTTTAGGCAAAAGAAATTGCCAACTCGTCACTGAGGTGAAATAATAACACATGATCTGCGCCAAATGGAATTATATAAAACGTTTTGATGCATGTTTGAAATACTCAAGTATAACGAAGCACCCTGTGCTCCGGTTGCCAACAAGTGAAATATCGTGAAATAAAAAAAGTGTTCATACAAAAAGGGGTAACAGGGTAAATCAAAATGCAACATAGACTAAATAAATCTTTTGAAATGCAACTAAGTGGTATCACAGCAATACACCATTCTGTTCCCCCAATGTGTTCATGGCGGTTCGATCCCTAAAAAGAATCATGGGATCATCATCAGAACAGACAAATAGGAGGAGTCTGAGCACTGTAGCTCAAATACAGAGAAGTGAACTTTGTTGGTCACATCCCAGCATGTAAGGAGGTAAAAAAGGCCCAGAGATTCAGAAGGGAAGACAATTAAAATAAGTAACTTTGGAGACAGCTGGCCATCTTCCAGGATAAGCTTCATTTGGTCCATGTGCCGCATACCACAACACATAATAGTGTAATAATTCAGGCTACATGGAACCATGCAGCTAATTTGATTTAAAAACCTCATAGGTGGCTGCTGTATACTGACCTCAAACTAAACTCAATACAGATATCTTGGCAGCTTGTCAGTCAACATTAAAAGAAGACAAGACTGCGGAAGGCTTTCCCTCTATATCAGGGGTCTCCAATCTTTTCTATGATAAGAGCTACTCACATTCAATGAAAATCATCCTGAGCTACTAATATCATTGGTGTTATAATATCGACCACATCAGACAAGTAACATTAGTGGCTGCCATATGCAAGATTACCATCAGTGATCACCTCAGTTCAGCAGGAAAAGTTACCAGCGGTAATCTAAAAGAATCTTTGCCAATTTGGAACGCCTCTATGTCTGTAATACATAACCGCCATAGCTGCAATCCCCCAGCACCAAGCTAATGCTATAACTGTTAAGGATCTCCATCACTGCATGATTTACCATTCAAATATCAGATTTAAAAATATTTTGGAAATTCAACAATTTTTCTAAAAACATCAGCTGATGAGTTCTGAAAATACCTACTCCTTTGTCTCAAATACACACTTTTCAATTGTGGTATCCTGATATTAATTTAACCAAGCGAAAGCTTTTAATTTAGTTGGTTGGTTTGCACACAGGAGAGTTACTAAGAGATAGTTGGATAGCTACCAGTAGCTCACAAGCTACTCGTTGGAGACACCTGCTCTAGATACTGTAAAAACAGAAAAATTCGTGTTTTTACTACAATTGCAGGTTTTAATTGAAAAGTGTCCTGGTCAGATGAAGCTTCAATTCTGGACCTGAAAAGAGGTACGTACCTGTCGGTAATAGTATAATACACAGAGGGTAGAAGAAGGGAATCAGCAAAAACCATAATCATTACGCATGCAAGAAATGACTTCCAAGATCCTCGAGGGACTTCAGTGGAAGAATCTGAGTCAAAACCCAGTAGCTGGGGCACCTGAAGACATTGAATTCAGGTGCTTCATTGGTGCCACAAGTGACACCTCAATAGAGTGTGCCTCTGGAATCGAAATTCATTCAGTGAAAGAAAGCCGCATGACGCATGTCATAACTTTGAGCTCAACAAATCCTGGCTCTGCTATTGCAGTAAACCACTTGCAGCCCAATTCAGAAAGTATTTTGTGCATCTCAGGAGAACTTAGTTGGACAGGGCGTTAAAACAGCACTCATTAATTCCAAATCATGTTTCATACAATCACGGTTTGTAGATTATTATTTTAAAATGTCCTATGGTGGAATTTCAACTTTACAAATGAGTGTTTGTGGGTGTACCTGGAAGGGCCCACCTGTTAAAGTAGCTGACCATTCTCAGACCTGTATGCTTCAGGTATTCATGTACCTCATGCAGGTAGTCTGGAACAGGGCCAGCTTCGGGCAGTGCGACTGGTGTGGCTGCACAGGGCGCTGACCTGGAAAGTGTGGGGGGGCACTGACCTTAGGTAGGGGGGGCTGTGTTGAGCAATAACTTACAATTTAAAAACACCTGCTGCAGAGTTCCTTCTGCATCCAGCTTTCACTGATCTATACAAATGTCAAGGTAACTCTTGTGATTGTGTTCCTGCTAGAGAGAGAGAGAGAGGAGTTTTTCCCTGCTGCAAAGAACAGATCTGTAATTTATGTACATAGCTGAGTGCATTAGTAAAGCCAGCCTTTACCAGAGCTTTAAAACAAATGAAATGTGTGTGAGAGAGAAGCTATGGAGATATAAGGGACACTTTTGCCAGGTGGTAGTGAGGGAATCTCAGGGGGAAAGGGTGGTGGTGGGGGGTGCCAAAAAAGATTTCCGCACCAGATACCATCAGTGCTAAAGCCGGCCCTGGTTTGGCACCTTCGAAATGCATACATATCTGCATCTGTCAATGGGCAATAGGAAAGACTGGGAATAAGAAGGGAATGTCGTATAATTTATAAGGATCTAAAAAATATTTTTTTCCTGAGGGAACATATTTTTCCTTTGGAGAAACTTAAGGCAAATGTGATTATCAAATTCAATCTTCATGAAATGTATGTATACAACTTATCCACCTGGTGAAATATCTGCACACAAAATAATTACATATTAGAGAACTGAAGAACATCTGCAACTATTGAAGACATTTGAAAGTACTCCTAAGATCATTTGTGGGTGCCATAAAATTAAATTTTTCTCCAAACACAGTAGAAGTGGCAGAAGAGCTAACTTTGGAAACCTGGGCTTTGTGAATCTGGTCCGCAGTGTCTACTGCACCTTCTAGGTTTGTGTCTACCATTGTTGGAGTCAATGTATGAATATGTGTTTAAAGAAACGTTTGATTGACCGATCCCATGAATTTTTCCTTGGTTCACTTGGCACTTTTACTATAGGTTACTGATGCGGCAAATTGTGTTCAAAATAGGCAGAAATAACCATAGTCTGGTAACAACATCTCTCTTGGGTTAGCTTAATGATTGGTAGACTGAGTTCCCACTGATGCTGTGAAGATGCTGTTGGGAGGAGAGCGGAGGTGATTTGTCGGTTGGGTCTATTTTCCAAAGCATGGTCTTTCCCGTGTCGATATGGTACCTATGTTCACCCAGAAGAGAGCGGCCACTGGTAGAATCATTCATGTCGCTTCACCTGTTCTCATCCATGTTCTCTGCCTCCGGAGATGCTCTCCTCCCAACTGACTCTAGAATTCTTTCTATGTTTGACAATCGATGAGAGCCTGTTACCATTCCTTTCACGTAATCAAAGAAAGTTAGCCAAAGCCCCCAGTCCATCATAACATGATGCTGACATCACCTCCTGAAGACAGTACTGTCTATAGCTCTGAATCAATAACGGCGTAGTTAATATGTCCTTGGCAAGTCACAGCATTTTTGCAAACCGAATCACATTTGAGTAAATATGCCTCTAGCAATCACATCACGGCACAGTATTCCAGGCCTAGCCCATCATGAAGGCACACCTCCTAGAAAAATAAGCAGGAGGGTTAATTAGTTCACGTAATGTGCTATGATGCCACAAAACCATGGTTTTGCAACCCTAGAATATCACTGTATTTAAGGGGATCCGGCCTGTGGGTCGATCAAAGTGCGGTGTAAAAGTCATGTTTGCTGTTTGATAACTTAATGTGTCATGTCTGCACCCAGTCACATCATACAAAGAACACATTTGCATGCCTCAACCCATTAGACAGACTTCCTCATCTTTCTGTAGTTCAAACAAAGACATTCATAGGTTAATGGGTGGGGTGGTGCTCTCTGCCAACCAGAGCTGCATTGGCGCATTTTCTGTGTGCTTACCATAGATGTTTCATGCTGTTACTAGGTTAGAGCACACTGTGAGGCGACACCCGGACTGTATGTGAGAGCATACAGTCATCAAGTATGCAGGCAGCAATGGTGCCCCTGCTCACCCGCCTCCCCACCGTGTAGGCAAAAGGTGGCAGCGCCCACTCCAAATATACCAGAGGGATCCCATCTAAAGCATCCACCCTCTTCTCGCGCCCTGCCCACGATGAAGACTGCGCTGCCCAACCAATGTTAGCATAGCTGTTAAACCACTTAAAAAAACACATAGTAAGGTTTTCAGACCTACCAACCAACCATGGCTCTCTGCCCATAGTTACAACCAATCACAACACAGATGCGCTTTCTTTCAACCAACCATGGAAGGATTGCCATGTTTTTCGGCTGATCAAAGGTTCCTACTTATACTGCCTACCACAGCACGGTTATCAGGCCTCCAGGCCTCCGTAGCTTGCTTATAATTGTGACCACGGTGTGGTTTGGAAGTTGTATTATTAACAACAAACTGCAAGTTTTTGTAGATGTGTTTGATCCAAGTCCAGTTAGTTTCAGAGTTCTTTGCTGGTTTACTTGTACACAAGTCGGCCTCTTCTCTCGAGGCCGGGCTCTGGGGCACGTGCACAGCTGTTCCCCTGGGTCTGGAAGTCCCACAGCGCTTGGAAGGCCCAAAGGGGCTCTTGAGGAGCTGATGCTCATCAGACACACTGTCACCCGCTGGGGAGCAGACATGATTTTCGTCTGCTTCTCCATCAGCAAAGCCCACCGGTCCCAACACGCCTTCCCAAAGCCTCGAGGCACACCCTCGCGCTCGTCCGCGCGCTAATTAAACTGTAGGTGAACCCGCCCCCGGCTGGACCCGAGCCAAGCGCCAAACATTTCCCCACATCTCAGGACTTGTCTGGCGTTACTTTCACAACACACCAACACAATTTTTCTTTCTAAATAAAACCCCCACACCTTTGTTTTGGTATTGCAGTGATTACTGCTGACAGCAAACACACGGCGGCCTTCACCCGGGGTGCGAGGGGGCGGGTGGGACTGTTTTGCAGTTTGAGGTACGTGTTTTGTTTCTGGTGTTGTGTTATTTCACCGTGGATCTTTATGCAGGTAAATACCTGTGGGTACCTATAACATACATGCCAACCCTCCCGATTCCGGCGGGAGACTACCGATTTCAAGGTTAGTCTCCCGCCTCCCGATTTCTCTGTGGCCTTCTGCTGACAGGGACTAGTGTTGTGTGTGACTTTGAGTATGCATTGCCTGGAACCTTTTCCTGTGGGTCAGTGCACAACATTTTTGTCACGCTCTCTGGCTGCTTTATAGGGTGACCAGACGTCCTGAAACCTCTCTTAGTGAATGCACTGCAGAGGTCTGTGTGCAACCAGAAAGCCACAAAAAGTGGAGAAGTGTGGCTCAATGGTTAGAGCGGCAGACCCTGAAGCAGAGATCTGGCTCAAGACCAGGGTTCAAGTCCCGCTTCGGCAGGTCTTGGGCTCAATTCCCCTTGACCAGATAATTCTCGCCTCGGTGCCTAATCTAATTCATGGGTCCCACTCTGCAACTCTGGGCAATAGCTTGCTTAATCTCCACAACGGCCCCAACAGCGCTTGGATGCCTGGCTTCACCCTGGGGGTGCTCAGGAGTGGGCGCCTCACAGGGAAAAGCCAGGAGGGGTTCCATAGCGGTATGAGTACAGCGCCTTGAGTCCCTAACGGGTGAGTAGTGCGCTATAAAAATGCTAATTTACATTTACAGAATTAAATCACGGTTGGTGCAGTAGAGGGTAGTGCAATTTGTTTTTCATATTACTGTCCCTTGAACACCTCCAGGGGTAGTAAGCGCTATATAACAACAATTAAAAGTAGGCACTTTGCAGCTCAGTTGTTAATTCTTTGCTCTACCACTCAAAAAGAATAAATGTTTTTCATCACATCGCTTCGAGTGATTTGATCAATTAAAGCCAGTAAAGTCTCCCAAGCATCCTTTACATTTGCAGAATTAACTCATAGTGCACATTTACATTTCTTTCAGGCAAGCAAGCACCCTGGCAGGAAGGCTTGTTTAGCTGTGTGCCCGGCTTATGTTTCACAGCACAGGAGACTCACTGAAAGACACTTCAGTTGAAGCATTCATACTATCAGACTTAACCGTCCCTGGTACTGTTGTCTTTTTATAAAAAAGTTGGGGAACATTGTTTCATTAATCTAAAAGTATAGGCAGGTCGTTCCCCTTTGATCCCGCCCACATTGACCTCTGAGTGTCCCTCTGTGTGTGTGTGTGTGTGTGTCTAAGCGTGCATTAGGTTTGCTTTACTTGTGTGTGTATGTGTGACCACGCATTAGGTTTGCTTAATGTGTGTGTTTATTCTTTTCTGGTTGTGCATGCCTGAGTTTGCCTCTGTGTGAGGCTTTGTCTTTGCAAATTACGTTTGGGCTGATATGTGAGAGTCTGCAGGTCTGCACACGTCAGCAAGGTGTGCTTGGGGAGGGCCGGGCTGTACTTCTGCGGGCACGTGTGTGAGCTTTGTGTGACTTTAAACTGTTCCAAATTGTAAAGTTCAAAAGAGCTGTCTTCAGCCCAAAAATGCGTAACCGAATATCTAAGGAATCGGCGCCTTGAGCGCTTTGATTCACATGTTCGGTGTCTGCTGCCTCCAGTGGATGTGATCTTGTGCACTTCTCGTGCAGGGAGACGGGGTGCGCCAGTGCGAGGCGGCAGGGCACGATTCACTGGGGCTCTGGTGAAAGCTGCGTCAGGGAGAGGGGGAGTTAGCGTGACAGGGTGGGTGACACTGGGTCTCAGGGAGTAGCAGGGACAGGGTGACAGAGCACAATACAATGAGACTTTGGAATTTGTTTTTGCAGTTTTACATAAAGCGAACTCAACCCAAAGGTATTGGAGTGCTTTACATTAGCACCAGTTACGTTACACAAAGACACATTTATTTTTTGGTAGGCACAGGGAGATAAATGTGATTTCCCAAGAATCACAGTATGTTGAGCCTACGCAGAGACACTAACCTGGTGCCCCAGGTCCAACGTCAACAGTTCTGGCCGTTACGCTACTTCTTCTCCCAGTATGGGGATGCGAAGGGTAGGGAGACCGATGGGGCTGCAAGAGATGGGAAGTCCGATTGATAAGGCCAGGCAATGCGGCTATTGTATTCTAATGCAGCTTTTATTTAGAGTTCACTACCACTATGTGGGGTGCTAAGTGCTTACCTACATAGGTAGCATGCAACATCATGCATGGTGTGTGGCTGGAAGGATGTTGTCTATGTTTATGCCTATGTGGGAAGTGTTTCCATGTCCTGCGTGATGACCAATGAGGTGTGGTTATCGTCCTATGGGACGCAGCTCATAGCAGTGCAGTGGATGATGAAGTGTGAGAGACAGATGTGCAGTTTTATGGTTTTCAGAAAGCTGGTACCTTTGAACAACTCTGCAGGTCCCTTTGTGGTATTTCATGCGATACAGTCTGCTTAGCTGGTTACTGCTTTGGGTTCTCCAATCTAAGATTTTGTGTTTACTTCTGGTCCTGAGCTGGCATGGTTGGAGGGAGACAGATCCATTGAGAAGGACATTTTATTATCCCATGTCTGAGTGTCTTCTGTGAGATGTAAAGAAGCGGTCAGAGTGTGTAGATATTTGGGTCTATATATAAGTCCTCCAAATTACCCAGCAATGTGTCACACATTTTCCTCCGTTGTTCCTTGCCTGTTCATTTAGTGATGGTGTTTTTTTAGGCTGTACAGTGCGGGTGATGGAGAACGCTCATAGCAGATACTTCTAACGTGAATTTAAGAGGTAGACGTTACAATTTTCTGCTGATTGCTGTGTATTATGGCCTTAGTATTATTATGGGTAATAACTTGTATGTGCAAGAACATAACTACATAATGAACGGTGAAGCTTACCTGCATGTCAAAAGCAGTTTGTGGGTGAGCTGCTTCTAATTTGTGTGTTGTAAGCTTAGGATTGCGCTTGAGGGTGTGACTGTTTTCTCGGCTCTGTTGGCTGGATGCAGGTGGTGCAGTTGTCTACCAACTGTCTTTGGAAGTGTATATGCTCTTTGGTGTCCTAATGCTGGCTGGCAGTGAGATCCAGATCTTCCTGGCCTGTACTGAGAAAGCAATGCCTCCTACGGGTTTCTTATGTTAAGGTGGTAAGGTGGCCTGTAGCACGGTCTTCTGTTCCGTTTCTGTTGCTTGAATTGAACTTGTAGGTGTAGGAGCCCTTTTCCTTTGGAGGCTCTGTCGATAACGCAGAGTGCCTCGCATGTTACCCTTCTAGCTAAAGGTAGCCAGTAGTGCGACTGCAAGAGGACTATGACATGGTCACAGTATGCAAAGCATTAGGCCTGCTTCAATGGGGCGCCTGGAGATTGGAGCCATGGTGTCAAGGAACAGAGAAAGGTAATTCAGGAAGGTAGGGGGCTAGTGTGACCTGTCATGAGGTGTCACGACTCAGGGCAGTGAGGTTTGGATAAATGAGGGGGCCAGGATGTTGCACGTCATGTACATGCATACTGACGGAGTACATGACAATGAGGTGATGCGGCCAGGGCGAAGGGGGCACCTAGCAAGGGAGCGCAGAGAGACGGAGAACAGGGTGCTGTTTTATAGAGGCCAAGGATGGCTCTTCAGCTTCTTACTTCTCTGTTTAGAGCCTTGGCCAGGGATGCTCCCAGGGCACACCATTAGTCCAGGGATTGAAGGGTAGGGTACCACTTGCCTCGTAGAGGAGTTGCTGTGTTCTCCTGTAAAGTCTTAAGGTTGTGCCTCTTCATTGTGACTTCCTTCTTTCCTTGATTTTACCTAGCTCACTGCTGAATGGGTGGTCTCTGCTGTGGTCTCCTCTCCAAGTTTTGCCTGGACTTTGTTTGAGGTTGCTTGTTTTAAATCCAAAGATCTCGAACTTTGAGGAGAGAACAGAACACCAGGTTTGCACCTGCAGACACACAGCTCTGGAATCACAAACAATGTCTTTGTTAAATGTTTAATCAAGGAACTTGTTTCGCAACCTTCTCTGCAGTTGTCTAGAGTTGTAGACCCGGGTCTATTCATCATTCTTCTCGTGGTCATAAGGTAATTATTCGTTACATTTCTGGCCCTTACCTTACAGTTTAGAAAGAGATTTCGGTTTTGGGACATGGGTTCTCTGGCTGCCACTTGTGTTTCAAAGACATCTGAGATCAATGTTTCTGTGACCAGAGAGGATTGGTCTCTCCTTTGCTGACTCTGGGACTGACATGACACCCTCTTCTCCCAGCAGTCCAGTATTTCTTAGACTGTCACCTCATCATCTGTATCTCAGGTCACCTTCCCGGAGGAGACTGTTTTTGGGTGCGCCTGCCACCCTTCCGTGTTGTCTCTCTCCACTGGCACAGGGTGCCCACCTTCTGTCCTCTGCTCCTTCTGGGACTGTCTAGAGCTAACATCACATTCTTGGTATTTGACTCTGTCTAGGAAATCTTGCTAACATTTCAAGTTGTCATTCTTCAGCTAGAATGTCCATGTTATTTCTTGCGTCTTATCTTCCCAGGACATCTTATGCTCTCCTTTTTTGTAGAATTTCCTCAATTTGTTCTTCAGAAGTCCTGCACGTTCTTCTTGCTCGCAAGATAATTTTGATCAGAATGTTTCGCTCAGCAGGACCGGAAATTGCCCTGTATCTCATTCCTCTGATGGTTTCAGAACCAGGGGATGCTCTTTCTCCAGTCCTGGTTGCTATTTTTTTTTTTGTTTCCAGGCACGTTTGACCAGTTCTACATCTTCATAGCCTTTGGCACAATCCTTAGGCCAAACGCAATTACTCGTGGATGCCTGATTTGGGCATGCCTGAGGGCATCACCATCTTCTTGTTTAGTAGCCCAAAGGCTGAGATGCTGGCAGCTGAGGTCCAGGCGCCCCCCACAGACCGTAGCAATGACCAAATTACAATTTGTTTGCAAGGGGGTTAACAGAGGTCGCCTGTGTATGCCACCAGAAAAAAATGCATAAAATGGCAAAAACTATACAAGTTTTTTTTCAAATTATCAAAACAAGGCTGTACCATCCATGATTTGCAATCCATATAATTCGGATCTAAAGTCAGTTGTGCGCTTCCATACCACCCAAACACATACAGGTCCTGGGCCACCTCCCAACCGGATGTAAATCCCAGACTCGTTCACCCCCAACCAGGGGCGTGAGGGGCCCTGTGACAGCCTCTCTCGTGACATAAGAATGGAGCCAAGAGATGCGCGCGAGCATTGCTCTCTGCCTGGACAGTGCAGGGTCATAGGTCCTCTGGAGAGGGCACTCGCCAACGTGTGTGCGTAAAAAGGATTGTACTAAGTGGGCACAGCTGGGAGTGGACTGCTCTTGGTGGGGCGTTCCAGAAACAGCTCAAGCTGCAGCCACGATGTCTTTATAATACAGACACATAACATGTCGGGCAGTGAAACATGTCTAGGATTAGAACACAGAAATACAGAGGTACACAAGCAGAACTCCCATTGTAAAGAAAAAGGCCATTCCCTGCCTGAAACGTGATCCTGGCCGTTCTCACTCCAACTTGTACAAGCGAATCATGTCACACTCACTCCCAGCATGCATCTCACTTTGAATTGTAATAAGTACAGATGCTACTGTTACGTAGCAGAGTGGGGCTCACTTTATCTCCATCTGGAGGATGAATGGCTGAGCCGATAAGTGTACATTTAAAGCAAACATTTTTGGCGGAAGAACTTGTTTTTAATTGCAAATTAATCACTGATCGCACTCCTCCACAAAGGGTCGTGGTCCTCTTGTGGTAATCAGCTTTTCTAGGTAGTTAGTGTTGGTGGCTGTGAGGGCAATAGTGAGACGCGTATTTTCGTGCAGCAGGAAACATTAATTTACAATAATTTTACATAATTTGTGGGGTGCATTCAAGACTAAACACATTCTGAAGAATTTTGAAATAGTGCCTGTTTATCGAAATTGACATAATTGAAAATCCAACAATTATTAAATTAAAAACAAACATTGTTATAACACTTTTCTAATATTTGTAAGCCAGTTACATATAAACAAAAGACAAAGGTGAAACGTGTTGGCATGCCTGTTAGAAGAAAGGAGACAGAAAAAGGAAGAAGACAGAAGATGACAGAAGACGGGAGAAGATAGAAGACAACAGAAGAAAGAAGACAGGAGAAGACAGAAGGGGTGCGAAGGCAGAAGACGTGAGAAGACAGGAGATGTGAGAAGACGGATGGCAGAGGGAAGACCGAAGGCGGAAGAAGACAGAAGACGGAAGGCATGAGAAGACAGAAGACGGGAAAAGACAGAAGACGGGAAAAGACAGAAGATGGAAGAAGATGGAATGCATAAGAAGACCAAAGAGGTGAGAAGACAGAAGATGTGAGAAGACGGAAGGTGGAGGGAAGACCGAAGGCGGAAGAAGACGGAATGCATGAGAAGACAGAAGACGGCATGAGGTAAAGAAGACAGCAAAAACAGAATACGGTATGCAGAAAGAAAAAAGAAGACGGACGACAATGAAAAAAGAAGACAGAGAAGAAGGCATCAAAGAAAGAAGACGTCAGAGAAGTAAGAAGACAGCAACGAAGAAAGAAGACAACAACGAAGAAAGAAGACGTCAGCAAAGACAGCAGACCGCATGCCAGAAGAAAAAAGAAGGACCTTCAGCTTTGCAGCCAGAGGAAGGACACTGGCCAGAAATGATGAAGTAATGCTATTGCAAAATGTGGCACATTATGCTGCATTATTTGTCTTTTGCTGCCGCATAATTTAATTAACCATGTCGCATAGTTTGGCCCTCTGCAGCCGCATAATTCCAGTGGTCCTGCCTAAGACATGACTGCCACTAAAAGGTTGACCTTCAGGGTCACTCCCCCCACGTTGAATACCGACCACGACGGTGGGAGCTGCTCACTCCGGACTCAGTCTTGTGATGGAGCACCCCTCGTGGAAGAGGGACTTTTAGAGCCTAAGACAAATTGTATTTTGCCGTTTGGGGACTCTGTCCTGTGCCATATTTGAGGCCGTTTGTTGCAGTCTGGTGCCCTCTCATGGTCATTTGAGGGGCTGCTGGACAGCAGCTGTCTGCAGCGCCTTGGATGACGGACAGTCGTGGGGTGCGGTCGTAGGTCGGTGGGGGCGGTCTAGTGATGCTGGTGGAGGGCGGGTGTGACGCTTAGAGATGCGCACCCTGAGGAACAGGCAGACTCGGCAAGCGCTAGCACATGGATAAGTGTCTGAGGCGCAAATAATTGATGAGGCGCTGCACGCATGGCCGGGCCCGGCACCGGAAAGTGGGAAAATGTCTGAATCATTCAGGGGCTCTGTCACTTCAGGTTATGGCTGACACTGCGAGCCGGGCTCCGGCTGCTGGCCTGGGCCAGGCCCCGCGGGGATAGCTCTGGGAGGTGGAAAGAGATATCAGCTCTTGGCCTGTGAAAAACAAGCAGAGGTGGGAACATTCCGGAGGGTCTCAGGACCATCATGCGGCCTGAGCATCCTTCACAGAGGGCTTGCTGCCCCCTCCTGCATCCTTCACAGCGGCTTGGTGCCCCCTCCTGCCTCCTTCCACAGAGGGCTTGGTGCCTCCTCCTGCATCCTTCACAGCGGCTTGGTGCCCCCTCCTGCCTCCTTCCACAGAGCGTTTGCTGCCCCCTCCTGCATCCTTCACAGAGCGCTTGTTGCCCCTCCTGCATACTTCACAGAGGGCTTGGTGTCCCCTCCTGCATCCTTCCACAGAGGGCACTGGTGCCCCCTTCTGCATCCTTCCACAGAGGGCTTGGTGCCCGCCCTGCATCCTTCACAGAGGGCTTGGTGCCCCCTCCTGCATCGTTCCACAGAGCGCTTGCTGCCCCCTCCTGCATCCTTCCACAGAGGGCTTGCTTTCCCCTCCTGCATTTTTCACAGAGGGCTTGGTGCCCCCTCCTGCATCTTCCACAAAGGGCTTGGTGCCCCCTCCTGCATCCTTCACAGAGGGCTTTGTGCCCCCTCCTGCATCCTTCACATAGGGCTTGGTGCCCCCTGCATCCTTTCTCAGGGGGCTTGGTGCCACTTCCTGCATCCTTTCAAAGAGGGCTTGGTGCCCCCTCCTACATCCTTTACAGAGGGCATGGTGCCCCCTCCTGCTTCCTTTACAGAGGGCTTGGTGCCCCCTCCTGCATCCTTTCACAGAGGGCTTGGTGCCCCCTCCTGATCATTCACAGAGGGCTTGGTGCCCCCTCCTGCATCCCTCCACAGGGGGCTTGGTGCCCGCTCCTGCATCCTTTCACAGAGGGCTTGGTGCCCCCTCCTGCATCTGCCCCCTCCTGCATCCTTCACAGAGGGCTTGGTGCCCCCCTCCTGCATCTTCCACAAAGGGCTTGGTGCCCCCTCCTGCATCCTTCACAGAGGGCTTTGTGCCCCCTCCTGCATCGTTCACATAGGGCTTGGTGCCCCCTGCATCCTTTCTTAGGGGGCTTGGTGCCACCTCCTGCATCCTTTCACAGATGGCTTGGTACCCCTCCTGCATCCTTCACAGAGGGCATGGTGCCCCATCTTGCATCCTTTACAGAGGGCTTGGTGCCCCCTCCTGCATCTTTTCACAGAGGGTTTGGTGCCCCCTCCTGTATCCTTTCACAGATGGCTTGGTGTACCCTCCTGCATCCTTTCAAAGAGGGCTTGGTGCCCCCTCCTACATCCTTCCACAGAGGGCTCGGTGCCCCCTCCTGCATCCTTCAAAGAGGGCTTGGTTGTGACGTGAGGGGCAGAGCTTTCGACCTTGGAGGTGGGGAGCCATCCTCCAGTCTCGGTGTCAGCTCAACACCCTAGGAATTAGGGCCAATCACTTAATCTCCCCGTGCCTCGAAAAATCAAAAACACGCATCCACAATGCAATGGGTCTCACGTTTGCTCGAGTTAGAGCTATTAGCATTGTAAAGTCTTAAACAGAATCTTCTTGCCACATAAACTGAAAATGAATAGTAAAACAGTTTCACATAAGCAAACCCATGGCCACCAGGAAGCAGACATACAAAAGGAACCAGAAGTTCTCTCGCAGTCAAACGTATCGGCAAAGGTGCAATTATCCATGTAACCGGCAAAAGTGCAATTATCCATGTAACAGGGTCGAAGTCATGCAAAGCGCTCGACTACTGCCCAGCGAGATCACACTGCGTAGGAAATAAAAATAAAAAGTAGTCCAGAAGCCACGCGGAAAACACAAAGCCTCGTATGTTTTCAGTAGTTGGGCAGTGCGCTCGAGGAGGGCTAAACATCGGAAAAGGCATGACGTATGCATGCCTTTTTCTAATGAAATTAAGCGAATTTTAAAAGGCAAACCCATGAACCAACCAAACTGATGGGCGTGACATGGGCATGGTTAAAAGCCACAGAGAGATTACAACAGGGGCCAGTGTGCTTGCGCGCTTGACCCTAATAAATGTGGCTTCCTGTGACATAATCAATGCTCTTGTAAAGTGCTCCAATACCTTCGGGTCGAGTTTGCGCTACTTAAAACCACAAAAGATAAATAAATAAACGGCCACACACCACCCGTAAGTATGTGACGGGAGAGGAATGATGCTGTGGTGCATCACATCATTATGTTTGCACTTAGCTGCACAGCATCACCTGAGGCCAATGAAGAGCAAGTGCACCCTTGCAACAACAAAGTAGTGCCAGTGTGCCCACTTCTGTGTCTTGCTAAGCATTGTCAATGTGGTGCCCGGGAGGATCTAAACTTGCACTCGAGGGCCCGTGAGAAGGCATGATTGACGGACATGGAGATGTGATGTTCACTGATAGGGAAACCGAAGGTTCGGGGATTCTACTGTGTGTACTCCTGGCTTCTCCTTGTCACCCAACTGTGTGATCCCAGACAAATCAAGTTATCTCTTTATGCTTCAATTTACGAGTCACTACATTTCTGGGCGCGCAGATACAGATCAACCACTGCATACAAATAGAGGTGGCACAAACGAGCTGGCCCAGCTGATCCCTGCTCTGCTTGCTCTTCTAAACCAACTCCACCCTATTTGTTTGTGGCAAATCAATGGGCCCCAGATGCATCCTAAAGTGATAAACAAAGGACCTGATTAAAAACAACCTGGAAAAACTAGCAAACCTTCAAATCCAAATCACTGTACGAGGTTAGACGTCTCAACTTCGCAACCAAGAGAATTGTCTATTAATCCCAGCTGGTCCTCTCGAATGTTCATGCACTGTGTGATCTTGGGTAAATTGCTTTCTTCTCAAATCAGTTCTCCTACCATTGGAGAGAAGGCAGACCCTGGGAGGCTAAGGGGTCAAGTGCTTTCGTCACTTTCCATGGACTTTACCACAAATCAGCAGAGCTCCTCTGCCCTCCTGTCCCTGAAACTGCCCCATGTAGAGCGCGGAGGAAGCTAGTGGGGCATCTGAAGGACCTTAGGAGGCTCCACGACTGGGGCTAGAGATGTTGGTGAAAATAGGGGCAGGCAAGGCCCCTGATTTAGTCAGAAAGAACCACCACCATATCTTGTGGTGGTTCTGTCTGACTGCGCGAGGCAGCCATGTTAGCTCTGGTGATGTTGTACAGTAAACTCTGAGTGCGTCTGTAACATTGTAAACATTGGTCCTGAAATGGATCTCCAGTCCAGGCTGTGTAGTATCAGGACCCACATTTGATGGGCAACACTGGTATCAGCGGCAGTAAGGGGGTGAAGGGCTGAACACTGAACAGCAATCCCAAACTACTCCTAAACAGGATGGGAACCAGCTGTCCGACTCCCTCGCCTTTTAATTCATGCGTTCAAACCCAGGGTTACTCACTCAATCCTGCCCAGTGGCAGACAGCCCGAAGGTAATTCATTCCATTCGCAGGTCAATCAATGGATTTAGAAATCGGCCAATCTGACTTTGCTGTTTAGCCCAAACACCCCTAAAATGGATTGAAATGTTAACAATCAGAAGTATATTCGTTTGGGTTTAGCAACCAAGGACAGAGAAGCCACTACACATAACATACCATGTATCTGTAGGTGCCACCTTCACCCCAGGGGAGGGGTCTTTTGCGGCTATTGACAGATAACAGATGTTTATTGCTACCTTCCTCAAAGGTACTCATTTTCATGACTTCAAAAGAATAAAAGGCAGAGAGGCCCTGCCAGGATCTGAACTGTTGAACATGGGAACAAACACAGATCCCTGGAGGGGGTGCATTAGTCCACTGAGCCACCATCCCAGGCTGATGAAACCTTGGTGTAAAACATGAACTGGTTTATATATCGCAGACTTCCACTGATATACAACTGTCTGCTTGGAACAGTAAGCTAAATTAGGGATCACGGCCAGGGACATTGTAGAGTACGTGGTACTCTGCAGGAAGGTAGAAGTTACTAAGGTAGGAACTAATTTCAGAGAAAGTTAGTGGTTACTCTGTGGGTGGGTAGGAAGTGTAGTCTGGGGAAGGGAGGGGCCTAATGCTGGGGAAGACAGCGGTGGTTATCATTATGTACGAAGAATAGGTGGCTACTCTGGGGGAGCCCAGCTTTACTGGCTGCGTGTGTAGGTGGCTCTTATCTAGTAAAATAGATGTTCACTTTCCAGCAAAGAGGGTGATTGTTAATGTCTGTCAAAGTTGGAGGTTATTAAGTGTCCTGGAAATTATAGGTCACTTTTCTGGAGACTTCAACACTATCTGGGAAAGTAGTCATGTGACTGGTGACATGTAAAATACTTTCAAGGAAAGTGCGGCTTATGGATTAGAAAATTATGAAATGACTCCCTAAGTAAGCAGGGTACTGAACCAAAGTTCGAAAAACAGCGGAAAAAATACCCGGGCCTTGAACAACAGGTACTGCATTCTGGGCATGTGCATTGTTCCTGTGCTAAAAGCTTGCAACCACTACACCATATTTACGCCATGTGGCAGAACAGCGTACTTTCATTACTTTTGCGCCGTAAGCAGAATGTGAAATTTCACACCGGGTGCAAATTTACCACCTGTGGAGGTGATTACCAGGTGGTGAGGTACCCAGGGCTAGATATACCAACAGATTTTACCCATTCTGTGTCTATGGGAAGAAGCTTTCGTACATATGGCCCCTAGTGACCTTGGTTAATGAAAAGAGCACTGGGTGAGCTGCTCACACAGGAGAGCCCGGGATCTCTGGAAGAGCTTACTTCCACAGCCCTGGCTTCTCCAACACCAGGCGATACATGGCAGAGTGGAAAATAATGTTAGCTTCAGTGTTCTCTTCCATTTCTTGTCAAAACCTGGCCTTCTGAAATAAATCCGAGCCTTCCACTGAAAAATGACCTGGTGGCAGCTGGGGGCGCCTCTCCGGTTACAGGTTTAGAACATCTCACGAAACGTTTGATATCTTGGCCAGGTAGCTTGTAACGAGCACTCGTGGCTGCGCGCAACATCTGCACAAAGTGCAATCCCAAAGTTTACCAGGGTCTGTTTCAAGTCCTTGCTGCTTTCTCTTTCCAGCTTTGTATTTTGTAAAGATATTTGTTTTCTTAATTGTAAGATATTTCAGTAATTCGGGAGCCCAGCACAGGTGACAAACCAATTAATATCCCCTGTGGAACCTCCAGCCACCCTCGTTTCTAAGGGCCATATGTACGAACACATTTTCCCATAGACATAGAATGGGCAAAACTGCTTGCTTAGTTACCAGCATTTACCCCACAAGCACATTATCTGTCCATCCAGTGACTTTGGATGAAGTTAGTACACTTTGCAGTCTGGGCGAAGAGAGAAGCTTTCTTCTCCCAACCTCAGGGACCAACTTTAAAACTTCAACCACCCCTGGCACGTTCTCACATTTGAAATTATAGTTTTTACATTTGATGCATCATTTGAGACTGAAACATTGGACTGGAAAAAAGATTCAAGTAGAAGACACTATTATAGGAAGCTGACTCGGTATATACTATACCAAGGTGAGGTACAGTGTGCACAGAGTCCAGGGGTTCCCCAGAGGCTAAAGTAGATAATACTAATGCTCTTTTTTGTGGTAGTGTGGTCGAGCAGTTAGGCTTATCAGAGGGCAGTGCAAAGCATTTGTTGTACACACAGTCAAGAAATGAGGCACACACTCAATGACTAACTCCAGGCTGATATTTTTATGTATCAAAAATATATTTGTTACTTTATTTCTCGAACCAAAAGGATCTTTGTTGCAGGTAAGTACAGTTTCAAGAATGTAGCACTTTCAAGTATCAAATGCACTTTGTTTAGAATTCACATGCAACACGTTTACAGGTAAGTAATGTTTTTCAGTTTCAAAAGTGGACACTGCAATTTATCATAGAAAGCAATGCAGTCCTAGGGGAGGAAAAGTAACAACATCATTTGCAGGTAAGTACTCAACTTACGATGGCAGTCTTCGGGGGTTAAGGTGTCTACAGGGCAAAGTTTAGGAAGACACCAAAGGTGCACCACCAGCAACACAGGGTCGGCCCGGTGCAGAGGCAGTTGTCAAATTTGGTGCTGGGCGCCCAATGAAATCCTATGGAGACAGGGGGCACTCAGAAAGAAACTGCTTTCAGGTAAATACCCGCGACTTCAGGGCACAGAACTGGGGTGTTTAGAACAGCACTGTGGGGGCGTTGGAGGGGGGCACAGGACAGCACCAGACACACACCCTCAGAGGTACAGGGGCACCTGGGTGCAGGGTGCAAACACAGCGTCGGGTGCCGAATGCTTTTCAATGGGGGAATCCCGGGGGTCACAAAGATGCTGCAGGTGTTGCCCAGGGAGTTGTCTGAAGAAAACCCACTTCTGGACAGGTAAGTAGAGAGCCCACTGGATGTTACTGGAACATCGGTTGGGTTTCCCAAGGCCAGGAGCTGCGGCTGCAGGGGTATATTTAGGTGTCGGAAAATCTTCACCGTAGCCGGTCAGGGAGGTCCTCTGGAGTTAGGCTCAAGGCGTCGTCATGTTGGTTAGGAGGGGTCAACCCATGGTGGACTCACAGTTGGAATACCCTGGGCACCTCCTCTGGACTGGTGGCCCACCTGGCCATGGGCGTGGGAAGTAGAGTGGGCAGGACTCGAGGATCCGGGGTAGTTCTGGAGTTGTTTTTTTGTGGACAGGGCTGCTGTCCCCGGAAGATCTTGGTCCTTGGGTACTCAGGCAGTCCTCTGGGGGTTTGTAGAGGTCCCTGGTCCTGCAGGATGAGTCGCCTTCTTGTAGCAGGGTTCTTGAAGCTGCAGACAGACCGGTAGGGCTGGGGTCAAGCTAGTTGTCATCTGGAGTCTTCTCTGCTGGTGCGGCACTTCAGTCCTTCTTCTTCTTGTTTCGTCACCAGGAATCTAAAGGTTCAGGGGTGCCCCTAAATACTAGATTTATGGGTGTTACAATGGCTACTGCCCCTGAGGGTGCGTACATCCTTCCTGTGCCCACTCACTTTGGGGAGGGGGGCACATTCCTAACCCTATTGGCTAATATCCTCTAAAGCAAGATGGAGGATTCTGCCAGGAAGGGTTCACCTCAGCTCTGGGCACCCTATAGGTGCTCCTACCTGGAGTGGGCACAACTCCTGGTGTTTACTAATTTTCACACCGGACCTGTCGCTTGGTCCGGGTGGTCAGGCATCTTCCATTAGCTGGAGTGCCATAGGGCAGTGTAACACCAGACAGGAGCCTCTGAGGCTCACCGCTAAGTGTTGCAGTTCCCCTTCACCCAGAGAAGGCTTTGTACCTGACCCCAGACAGCACAAAGGCTCTCACCCCAAGGGGTCAGTAACTTGTCAGTTAGTGGCAGGCTGGCAGAAACCAGTCACCCACACACTAATACACCAAAGGGTTAGGTAAAATACAAGGGGCATCTCTAAGATGCCCTCTGTGTGCATTTTTTTTTTTAGATTTTACTATGGGAGAGGCATCATTTCACCATACATTTACATAATGGTCCCAATAAGGGAATAAAAACCATAACGACAAACAATTCAACTGTACAGTAGGATATATTCGTGGTATAATATTTGTGTGGGGAAAGGAAGAAAGGGAGGGGGATTGGTAGGAGCTAAGGAGGATGTGGGAAAAACTACGGAGTCCGTTCCTGTAGGAGCTGCATGTCCTTATTCAGGTCCTTATCCGGAGACTCTGATCTCAGGCCCACTTTCACGTAAAGTCATCAGCTCCTGGTCGGGTTATAAAAGAGGGGGTGTTGGGAGTTTCCATCACAGGGTAAAGCCCAGGGAGGGGGAGGCAGCTAATGGGATATTGAGGTAGTTTACCGAGGGTGTGTCAATTTAGGTGGGGTTGGGGTCCATGAATATTAGAAGGGTGTATTGATCTCAATGAAGCCCCTTAGGATTCAGCAGTGAAGAGGGTGTTACAGCATATGATGTGGACGGTGCAGGTGCTAAGGTCGCTATTACTCAGGGAATCTTACATTAGGTGTCTTTTTGGTTCTCATTCCGTAGCTACTCACTCTATGCAGTCAATGGCCAGCAAGTTATGGGAACGGAGGGTGTAGTGATAATGAGGGGTTATTGAGAGCGGTGGGGGGTAGCCCTGTATATGTATAATCATTAGTCCTTCTCCCCTTGCTCATTGGTGGTAAGTGTAATCTATTTGGCCTTTCCTGGATTCAGCGGGTCTCCTTAATAAAAGGTGACAATATCTGGGTAAAGAGGGCTACTTGATCTTGTAGAGCATATAGGCCTCTTTCATGGGCTCCAATACGTGTCATTTCTATCAGCCATTCCACTGGGGATGGGGGTGTAGGGGACCTCCAATGTCGTAGGATACAGTTTTTAGCTGTCGCAAAGGCAGTGTGTAGAAGTTGGCGTTGGGGTCGCGATAGGTCTGACGTGTCTCCTGTGTCATGAAGGAAGATAAGCAGGAGTGTCAGTGGGGTTTGGATAGGCATAATCTGTCCCAGTGTTTTGCCAACTTCCTCCCAAAGGGCCTGAACCGAGGGGAAGTCCCAGAGTATGTGTATGATGTCACATCGGTGACACCTCCAGCAATTCGCATGCAGCAGCAGTCCCGCCCTATGTAGCTTCACGGGTGTCAAATGCAAATCATGTAAGGTCTTAAATAGACAAAATTTCAGCCTCGCTTCTCATACCCCTTTGTCCAGTGCCTCTAGTAGGTCTGGCCATCCTTCCTCCACTATGTCCACATTCAGACGTATGGACCATTTGGTTTGCAGACTGTCTAGGAGGGGTTTCGAGAAGGCATGGTTGGCAAGGACTTAATTTATGACCTGACACCACCCCTTTAGATCGTCACCAGGTCAAGAGGTAAGTCACTATTGGGGAAGGTGCCAGGGGCCCCGGGGAGGTTCCAAGGCAGCGACATAAACAGCACTTTAGTTGTATGTATCGCCACTGTTGTTTGGGAGGTAGATTGTACATCTCTCGGAGGTGTTCAAAGGGCACAATTCCGTTACCCTTTATCACTTGGTCAAGGGTTAATATACCGGCTGCTTCCCACTGCAGCCATCTGAATGGCAATCCTCCTATTTTGAGAGCGTCATTGCCCCACAGAGGAGCCTGTTGGTGTAGGCAGTGTTGTACCCCCAGTAATTTATGCACCCTGTCCCATGTCATCTGCATGGCCTGGATCACCGGTTTGGGTGATCAGTTGTGGGTTGCTTGGTTCTGATATAGCAAGGTGAGCCCCTTGCCCGTCGGGCACTGTATCAGGTACTTTTCGGTCATGACCCACTAAGGCAGGTCTGGTACTCCCAGAAGCAAAAACGCCAATTGGGAGATTTGTAAGGCTAAGGCATAACGTTCCACTGATGGGAGTCCCAGGTCTCCAGTGGTCCGTCGTGCCATGAGTTTAGCTGTGAATCTCCTTATCCACCAGTTGTAGGGTCGGCAAGGGCACTCGTATTGATAGCATGCCCAGAATATAGGTTAATCACGGGAGAGTCACCATTCGCACTGCTTGTACTCTGCCCCAAAGCGTGAGCTGAAGCTGCAACCATTTGGCGAAGTCTAATCGCATCCGTATGAAGAGTAGGTCTAGGTTGTCTGCCACCATGCTATCAAGACCTCTATTTATCAAAACCCCCAGTTATTTCAGGCACAAAGGCGTCCATCGAAATGGGAAACCGTGAACCGCCGATTTGGTAGTAGAAATGGAGAGGGGCAGTGCCTCCCTTTTATCCCAGTTGACCCTGTATCCAGAGAGAAGTGCAAAGCCATCTATAATCTCCAATAGGGCTGGGAGAGATCAGGGCAGGTCTGTTAATGTCAGCAGTATATCATCTGCATATAGATAAATTCTTGACTCACCCCCTGGGACTTGGATCCCCGCAAGGAGTGGTGATTGTCAGAGAGTAGCCGCTAGGGGTTCTAAGGCCAGTAGGAAGAGAAGGAAGGGGCAAGAGAGGGCAACCTTGCCTTGTCCCCCTTCGTATCGGGAAGGGGTCAGAGAGGAATCCACCACAGTTAACTTGCCCTGTCGGTTTTTCATATAGAAGGTGGACCATTGCTGTAAATTGGTTCCCCAAACCAAATTTCTGCATGACAGTTACCAAGTAATTCCATTCTATGTGGTCAAACGCTTTTTATGTGTCCAATGATAAGGCTATGGCTTCCTCCAGTCTACTTTTTGCTTCTCATAAGGCGTTGCTTACGTTCCTGAGGTGATTCCTGGAGGTGCGTCCCAGGACGAACCCCACTTGTGTATGATGGATCAGTGATGGTATGACTTTGGGGAGTTGGGTCGCTAGGATGCTGACCAATATTTTAACATCACAGTTCAGGAGGGAGATGGGTCTATAGCTACCACAGTGGAGAGGGTCCCTCCCCGGTTTGGATATTACCGCTATCACAGCTCTGTTAGAGATGAGTTCTAGGGAGCCCACTTCGCAGGCCTCTTCGAGTGCCCCATGGAGGGCATCAGTTGCTTCTTCTCCTGCCCATTTGTAGAATTCCGCTAGGAATCCATCTTCTGCCGGGGATTTATGGTAGGGGAGATTGGTTAATACCGTTCGTATCTCGTCTTATATCCGACAATATAGACAGGTGCGCTTCATCCAAGAAGGTCTCTATTTGTTGGGTATTAGCCACTGATTCTGGAGTGTATAATAGTTTGTAAAAGTCAGTGAATTCGTTCACTATCGCCTGCGGTTTTGTAAGAATCTCCCCTTTAGAGGATGTAATAGCAGTTATCGCCTGTGCCGGTTCAAGCTGTCGGAACTGTGCTGCCAGTAAACGCCCATCCTTTTCGCATTGTTCACAATGGCGGGTTTTGAGCCGTTGCAGTGCGTATTCTGCTTTTGATGTGTATAGTGCATCCAGGGCTGAGCGTGCTTGCTCTAGTTTATGGCGCGTGGGGCTAGTTGTATAAAGACGGGTGAGAGAAGAGATCAGACTCTCGAGGTCTCGCTGTTGTTCCTTGGCCATTTTGTTCACCTTAGCTGTGGCCTGTATGCATTTTTCAATAAATCCAACACTGGCTTCAGTGTGGGTTTATTGAGCTTAGAAGATTGATGCCAAACTTCCCAGTTTTCTGTGAAGCTATCATGGAGCTGTGGAGTTTGTAATGACAAACTCCCAGCCCAAGTACCTAATATGGCCACACTGCACTTACAATGTCTAAGAATGGACTTAGCCACTGTAGGGGAATATTGCTCATGCAGCTATGCCCTCACCTGTGGTATAATGCACCCTGCCTTAGGCCTGTAAGGCCTGTTAGAGGGGTGACTTACCTATGCCAAGGCAGTGGTTTGTGAGCATGGCACTTAGAGAGGAATGCCATGTCGACTTTAACACATGTTTACTTTACTTTTTTCTCCGCACCAGCGCACACCAGCTGCAATGGCAGTGTGCATGTGTTTGGTGAGGGGTCCCTTAGGGTGGCACAATACATGCTGCAGCTCTGAGAGACCCTCCCTGGCCACAGGGCCCTTGGTACCACTGGTACCTTTTTCAAGGGACCTAGTTGTGTGCCAATTGTGGAAGCAATGGTCCAGTTTAGGGCAAGAACACAGGTGCTAGGGCCTGGTTAGCAAGTTCCCAGCCCACACTTATTCAAGTTAGCATCAGTTAGCAGGCAAAAAGTGTGGGGGGGGAACATGCCAAAAGGGTCACTTTTCCACAACTATCATATAAAATATCTAAAGAATACTGTTGAATTAAAAGTATACATCTTTTGAAAGAAAAACATATATTCAAGTTGTTCCACCAAATTTAGAAATGCAAATAAAAATGAGCTTTTATGTTTCTTTTTGCCAAGAATGAATGAACTCTTCTAAGCATTGATATTGCTTTCTAGAAATCTACCTACTTTTCAAATTCAATTCAATGTTCTTATGATATGGAACTCCAATGGAGGTCCACATAAAGCAATATCAAAAGTTACCAAAAAAAAAATACATAACACATTTTGAAATACAATATAATTAAATATAACTCATCAATATAATTAAACCTTAAACACACTTCGCAGTGGTTACAAGATTAACATTTTATATGTACAAGTGACCTGATTCATTAATACATAATTAAAACATAACTAAAAAATGAAAAAAAACTGTTGCAAGCCATTTCATTAGGAGGAAACATTAAACATTTGCAGGCCTCCGATACAGATCAAAAGCTATATTTAAAGAACAATGGCCTTAGAAAGTGGCGACGTGCACTGGGCAACACAGGAGATGCAAGTATTACAACCTTATTCATTAATGCATATTTAAAACAATATCTAAAGAATTGAAAGATCTTATCACAAGCCATTTCATTAGGAGGAAACATTAAGCACTTGCAGGCCTCCCATACAGATCCAATGTTATAATTAAAGAACAGTTGCCTTAGAAAGTGACAATATGCATTGTGCAACACAGGGCATGCAAATATTACATGAATGAGATCTTGAATATGCAACTGGCATAACTCACTAATTCTTTCATTTTTGGGATCTTATCCCACATGCCAATAATAACACATAGGACGAGCAAATCCATTCTCAGCAATGGTATCAGTCTTCAGACCCCATGAGGGGGATTCCAAGGTAAATAAGGCTGAAGTTTGCTCCCAGGATTGCTCTTCTGTGCCAGCTGGTTCCGCAGATTTAACTGGCACAATGCAAAGTCTCTTTACTGACATATTACAGAGAGTAATTTGTTTATGACTTTTAAGAAATGTTGACATAAAAGAACCTACATTCAAGTCAAGCCCAAAATATTTTTTAGCCAACTCAAATGACCTATAAAAGACACCCTTATCTTTTGAAAGAAAATGATTTCACACTAAAGAGCTGCACAAAGTGTTCCCTCCTCTCTGTCCAAAAGTGAGTTTCCCCACCTCAAAAGAGTGACAAAACCAAAGGTGAAAGATGGCAGTAGACCGAACTCCAGGCAAAGAACATGAAGGGCTGAAAGAGTATTCAAATCACAGATCTAGCAGAAAATCCATCCTTCTATTCCCTCAAAGAAACTCCAAACCCTTGAATTTAACATCTCACAGATGGAACATAATGATGGGGGATTTTACCCCTGCAGACCGACTGAATGTGACCAAAACGGCATCTCCCACACGTTTTATATAATTTAATAAGGGCTTTTCCCTGAGAAACAGCTCCACTCGCACAAAGATTTATATGATCATCAACCCATCCACTGGTAGACAAAATCTTAGCTAGATAAAGATACGAGTCCACATTTTCCAATTTATGTTCCCGTAGATGCCAATTAACCTCTCCCTCGTTCTTGTACATTTCTTATGGAAAGTCAAAATGTTACATTTAGAGATGTTTAGTTAGAAAAAGTAGGCCTCTGCATACTTCCTCAAGGTTGTGACGCGACGTTGGAAGCCAATAGGTGTTAGATCCATTATAGCCACATCATCAGAATACAACAGGGTGTGAGTAGACATATTACCAGTTTTTGGAAGGTCCCCTTCGCTTGACCTAGGATACCTGGAAGATACATATGTGTATATATAGAGAGAAAACAACAGGAGAGCCGACACGCAGCCCTGCTCTAAGCCGTTTTGAGTTTTAACCTTTCGGGTTAGACCCTGCGCCCCTCCCGTAAGAATTTGACACCACGTATCAAAGTGAAATTCAATAATGGCCATAAGGAGATGATGAGGAACACCCAGACAAAGAAGCTTTTTTCACAGCGGTTAAGGATGTACTCTGTCAAATGCTGTATAGAAATCGATGAAGGCCGTATACACCGGCATACCCCGGGAACGAGGATATTTCTCAGTAATCGCTTGGAGAAAAGTAATATTATCAATAGTTCTATGATTCCTCCTTAAGCCAGCTTGTTCGGGAGGAATGATGATATTTTCTTGAGCCCACTGTAGTAAGTGGGAGAGTAAACACCTAGTAAAGAGTTTGCCAGTGGCATCCAGCAATGTCCTCCGTCTAAACTTTTCTGGCGAGGATTTGGGACCTTTTTGATACAATGATACGATGACACTACCCTCTAAGATGAACTGATTTTTCCAGACTGATAACAATATTCAAAAAGCGGTCTAAGAAAGGATTCCCACACTACATCCTCCTTTTTAATAATCGCGACAGGAACCTCCTTGGGCCCCATAGATGCAGATGTTCTTGCGTTTGTTTTCATAAAACCAACAATCTCGCCTACGTAAGGAGTACCACACGCTACAAACAAATCTTCAGCTAAACAAAGCGCAACTGGATCAGCTTCCTCGGTATTGCTAAAATATAACTTAGAAATACAGCACAACCAGGCCACCTTCAGGGCTAGGAATAGCATGAGCAGTCACCCCAGAATCACAATATTCAGCAACCAAGCGCCAATATTTCATTGAGTCCTTGGAGTTCGTGGCCTCCTTTAGACTGATCCCCTTACCTTCACTATCCCTCCTACACTCTTGTGCTTTGGATCTACATCTCATACATTTGAGACAGTAAATTTCACGCTGTCTTGATAAGGAGAACAGATGATGTCTCCTTATCAGGAAATGTATTTCCTTGTCTGACACCTTCAAATTTGGATTACACTTTTTCATCTGCCCAGGACCTTCATCCACAGAAGCTAGTTTACAAACGTTGGGCAATGTTTCACTGTTGCTGACTGATAAATAGGAAAGGTGTAGAATTGTCATTCTTTGTTAGTCATGGCTGACATATTTTGTCTATTTTTAATTTGTTATTGCGTATAAACTGTTGCAGTTCTGCATTGTTGGTTGTTTACTGTCAACTCTGGTAGATGGGAACTTTGTCTCCATTATTGACTGATGGCTTTGGAAAGGGACCTATTTTTTAATATTATTGATAGCAGAAAAACATTTCCTTTAATGACTAGGACTCAAGTTGGTTAAGCATAAATTAACTTTTTAGATTATTCCTCTTTGGCGACTGGTTCTCTTCAGCCTGAAAAGGTCCTGTTTGCTACTGATCACCGGGGTCTTAAAATCTCTGTGCATCTACTTATGGACGGCACGCTTCTCCAGGAGGGCATTTATTGATATTGTCATATGGCGATGAAATCCCTCACTGACAGACACTTCGATGTAAATAGAAGTGGGGAACTGCTTAAAGGCATTGACCAGATTCAACTGAACTGATTGCAGTTAGATATCCTTCAGCTCTAGCAGGACTGGGACTTGTCTCCACGCACAATGCAAAAGTTGGGACATTTCCTGAGTCTCAGAGAAGCACATGGAAACACCGCAACTTAGGGATGTGCGAAGAAAAACTTGTCATCTTCATGATCTTTCCAAAACTTTAACAGGCTCATGGTGTTGCCGCTTATTTTTTTTAATAAAGAAATAGCAGGTGATAAGTCTGGCAAAAACTAAGTTTCAAAGGCGAAAAATAGAGCTCTGTGAAGTTCAAACTGCAAGGTTATGTCCAAAATATATGCAGGTACAAGTTCTTGCACAAGAATCTTGGTTTTACTGAGGTTTTCTCATGCAAACCTCTTTGCTTAACATTTCTCTCTTTTTTTTACTTCACATGAAGATTGTAAAGTTTTACAGAAAGTTCAGAAAGTGGTGAAGGGAAAAACTTTGTACACCCCTAAACAATCGACTGCTTTATTACAGAATAACTTTAAAATAGATTCTCAAGAAAGAGCTGCAAAAAAAGTTTTGGGGATTTGTCACCGACACTCAGCGATTGTTTTATTCGCAAAAGTTGTGCGTGAAGTGATAACTTCACTCAGCACTGTTTGGCAGGCGGTCTTACTGTGATGTCATGTCCGCGGCTCTTCTACAAGTCAGAGGCTAATTAAGTTTAAACATCAATGGTTTATGCATCGGTTATGAAATTAAATTAATTAAATGAAATTTATAGAGTGCAACTGCTGCTTCACAAGAAGCGTCCTGGAGCTACAAAGATCATGTGAGTAGCAACGGTATCTAGTTGTGTCTTCCTGCCTCTGGTGTCTTGCTCTGAAGGCCGCTCCACGCCTTGTCCCACTGACAGGCGGGCGCGCGTTGGCGTGATCCCTTGATGTACCTGCTCCAGGTATGCTTTGGAAGGGCAGATCACTGCTCCCGCCGCCAGCACTGGGCGGAGCCACGCCACATGAAAAAGCAAACACCTTGGCAGAAGCAGAGAGGGCCTAGGGGGATGTATTCCAGAGAAAGGTGTGTCTGGCTGCTAACAGGGACAAGAACGCACAATGATAGTAAAGCAGTGTGTGGGCGCGTGCGTGCACGCGCATGTTTACAGATCTTCGTGTTCCAATAAAAGGATACTGAAGAAGGACAAAGTAGTTAATTGATGTACAGCTATAGATTGCAGATACCGCCTGTCCCGCCCAGCCAGATCCCTGATTTCCATGTCTGCTGCACCATCAATGCCTTCTCCTTCCTGGTCCTCAGCTGTGTTTTTAATCTCCCACTCATTACAAGCCCCATCTAAACTCTGCGGGGAGATATCAAAGCTGGCTGTAATGATACTGGCCAGAAGAAAGTGGCCATATGTTCCGGATTTCCCAGGACAATCCTAGTTTTATAACCTCGGTTCTGGCTTTCTGACACTTTTATTATATGTATATATATGTCCTGGTTTTGAGAGGACGGTCCGGTGAGCGTAAGCATTACATGTAAGCAGTGCTGATCCCGCTGGATCCCAGTTCCAACAGCTATCGCTGAGCTGGATCTGGGATCCGATTGACCAAAGGAAATAAGATCAAGTTATCCTGACGTCATTTTCAGATACCAGGACGCAATTCGGAAGGACCTTCACTAGGTCTACACTCATGGTCGGACCGGCCTACCGGGCAGTCAGGCGGCTCAAAGGCTGGTCCGAAAGTCAGTGAGAGGGCTCTTTTTTAGATGTTTGTGGGCCTTTTTATGATATGTGGGAACAGTTTTAACAGTTAACTTCCTTGATATTTAAAACAAATATTGCCTGCAACAAACTCAAATCCATGGAAGCAACGTACATAACTTGAAGCCTTACACAGCGTGTCTATAGATATTGAAAACTGCTCAAATCTGCAAACATGGCCCCTTCTATAGCTATCGGAGTCACTTGTGAGGGACACTTTTACTTTGGTGCCCGGCCCTATTTTCTGTCCCACTCCGACCCTGCATTCGGTTCCATCCACCAATCAGCAGACAGCAAGGGCGTTTTCTCATTTTCATTTCCAGCCAGCGATAAAGGCCTGTTTTGAAGGGCCATCAGACCTTCTTTTCTTCAAGAATAACTCAGGCTGTAAACTATCTGGAGGTGATCACCTACACCCTAATGCAATGGAGAAGAACAAAGTCACACAGCTCATCTCTTCACGTGCACTTTGGAGAAACTATGATCTATGAGTTGCACAGGGGTGGCTCCTCCATTAGGGTGGAGGAGCGTCGCGTCTACCCTCCCCCCCCCACCAGCAGCGGCAGCTGCAAAACCTTTACTGGAAAACGATAATAAACTGGGTTTATTATCGTTTTCTGGTAAAAGGGCAGTTCCACGGGGATGACGAACAGTGAATGGGAGTGCACATAGCACTCCCCATCATTGCACATGTGTGCATGGCCGGCCGTCTCTGGCCTGCCAAACACACCTGCGCAGTAGGCTCTCTCCAGCACAGCAACACAGTTGACGGTCTGGAGAGAAACTGCACAGGTTCCCAGTCTGCCTGGCAGCGCCCTGGCTGGGTGCTCCCAGCCAATCCCGACGCTGCTCTGAGCAGCATCAGGAGTGGCCGCAGGGCAGCCTGGGAGCCTGTACCTGCAGCAAAGAGGGAGGGGAGACGGAGGAGCGGAGCGGCGTGCGGCATCCATACTAGTGTTTTAAAAAATATATAATTTAATGTTTTATTTGTTCATTCCCTGTTCTCCCCTTCGGCGCACTCCCCTCCCCTTCCGCGCCCCACAAGCCGCGACTGTAGTTGGAGGCTGGTTTTTTATTTATTTTTCCACCCTCCTATGTAAGAAATCAAACCATAAATCATAGAAGTGTGTAAATCAATGTATAGAAAATGTTGATTAAGACAATGAGGGTTCTAAGGTACAGAAATCACACGTAGTCCATACTTTTACACATATGTTAAGAGTGAACCATCGGGGGAAACACAAAGTCAAGATATAAAACATGATGCAGTGATTGATGGGGGGGATCTCTATGAACTATATTTTATTAATTCACAGAGGAGCCCTTCTTTGCACTCTTCAAATAACAACAGAATGAGAAAAGCACAATAAGGACCTAATGCCTACGACCTACAGTTTGCATGCAGCTCCAGGGCGCAGATAAAAAGATCGCTATGCTAAATTAGAAGGATTGCTATTTATGAACTGGAAGTAACAAAATGATCTCAGTGTAAAAACAGTAGCACACTTACATATCTACATAAAATCCAAATCCGTAATCAGCATGTTGCACGATGTGCTTTGCAGCAGGCACATTAACCCTCTATGCTACTTTATGAGTCAAAACTGTGATTGGACAAAACACAAAACTGTTGCAGAACTGCTCAAACCACCAGCGATATCTCACCTCAATTGTAATTGACTTAACATTCCTGGCTACATAAAGATCTCTGAAGCAAGTGTCTTAACTTTGTGATTTGTTTCGAAATGCTGTCTCTTTGTAATCAATTAAGTAAGTTAAACAGATTTGCAGTCACATTTTTCCTTTGTCAATTTCTTTACAGCAGCTTTGTAATGAATGTGTGAGCTGACTGTCAGACTCTGCTTTTCAACCTCTGCCCCTCAAGACTCCACCTTCTTTCCTCTGCTACACCCTGACCTCCAATTTATGGGTTCCAGGAGTATTTTTTCCCAAATCCAGCCCTGCATGTACACGTGCCCTCACCTCCATTAGACCCTCTGGCATACAACGTAAAATGAAGGAGGGCATGCCTTGGCATGCACCTCTGATGCCTTTCTTACCTTCCGCTCGAAAGAAGTGGTGGCAGCCCAACCTGACAGGTGGCACGACATGCTGTGGTTTATCAAACTACTGTGGCCTGATTGCATAGATGTGTTGGCTGCATTGAAAGCAAGTGTCACAATTATGCAAAAAAGTGTGTGTGTATGTGTGTGTGTATGTGCACACAGCGGATAGAATCACCAGCTCAACATTTCACTGGCTCACAAGCCTACAAATTTCTGCACTCAGCATGTTGTTTCCATATGGCTTTTCCAAAATATGCAGATTTAACCCGGTCTACCAAGTCAATCTTTAGTTTTTTGTTACAGGGTGATTGCCATGAAAACACGGTTATTTGTTATCTGTAAAGTGAGTATATTGCTGTTAGGTTTAAAAGTGAGACTGTCTGTGTTGCAGTCTGAAACTGTTGTGGCATAATCTTATGTCGATAAGTTTTATTTGTGTAAAATTAGGTTATTACTGCCATTTTGTAGTCCTTCTTCTGTGACTGCATACTGTCCCGGTCTTTGGTGTTAAAAACCCAGTCGCCTATGCCAGTAGCTCTACATGCGTTCACAGGATTCAACTTACACTTCAAGGAATGGGGAATAACTTGTCAGATCCTGAAGTGCCAGGTCCTTTACTGCAGTTTGTATCTGATTCTGGGGAGTTTAATACAGATATTTAGATATTCATCACCTGCTCTGTGCCTGAGGGAATGAGTGGTGGGTTAGCTTTGAAGGGCGTTGGGCGGGGACTGGGAGGGCTTCTTGTGGGGTGGCTATGAGTTTTTGTGCTGAGCTTTGGGTGTTTCCTCTGTGGTGCTGGAGGGGGTGAGGTGCACCCCAGATCACAGCACCTGCTTGTCTACAGGAGGATTTGCTTCAAGGAAAACAGGTCCATTGTTTTTGGACCTGACATTTTGGGTCCAGATACAGAAGAGGGGCCTCACGCGGTATTCCTGTAGGGATAGCCTCGGTGGTGACCGCTGTGATGGCCTTGGCTGCTCTGCGTTTGTTCTTGGGGGCGCACGTGAGGGAAGAGAAGCCTGGCTCGTAGCTCCTACAGAAGCTTTGAAGGTATGGTGAATGATATATGAAAGTATCCACCTCGTTCCAGAAGTGATGCAAACCAAGATGGGGAGAACCGGTCCAATGTTGAACGCGTTAATGAATGCCCCGCGTGGTGGTGTCATCGTAAAGCCGGTGCTGGTGTCTAGGTATCAGGCAGGCCTGTGATGGACAGAAGCATCTGCAGCCCTGAATGTCAGGCTTGAGACACCTCCAGAGAGCAAGCTGAGAATCCAGCGCAGAGAGGGCAGAAACTGCACACAGGACAGGACTGAAGTGCACCAACAGAGCTTCAGAGGAGCGGGTGCTAAATTCAAAAGCAAGGGGTGATGCAGCTCAAAGATGAGGCCCATTGCAAGAGGAGTCCTGGCTCCCAAGAGATCCCATGTCATGCGAGACACCTCCAGCTGCCCTGGCCTTCTAATCTAGAACACTTTGCCTGCTTGGACTTTTGAGTTTCTATTTACAAAGTTAAACAGTCCAGCTCAAAGCACAGGTGCACTGGAAGATGGTGTCCATGTCTAGCGATAGAAAAGCAGAGGGAAAGCTGGACCGGATCAAGGTACATTGATGCAGATTTTTCTTGGTCAAAGCAAAGGAATAACAGCAGATTTACAAATCAGGACTCCGGAGAACTGAAATAGTGGTGTGTGGTCCAAGACTGTCATAGCAGACGGGTCTCTAGGCGAGGATTATAGTGCATTGACAGGGCTATTCTGTGGTACGGGTGCCGTATCTCAGACTACCTGGTTGTGCCGCTCACTTTTAGTTACCAGGCCACATATCACAAAAGATGACCCGTCTATCAATTGGTGTTTGTTGTTGCTCATCACCAGCACAGAGTGGAGTAAAAGCCTCACATTCCTAAACCGCGCCCCTCAAGGACTAGAATGGTGATGAAGACGGGGAGGAGACGTAGGTTGGGGGAAAGTCGGATGGGAGACTTTTAAACAGATGGTGATAGCTTAAGAGTTATAGGTGTGACCTGGAGTAGTCCATGAGAGTGGTACAGCAGATCTCTGACGGCTCTTCCTAAACTGAGAGGTGTGTCACTTTAAATGACCAAGGACCACTGAAGCTCGAACCATAGCATGGTTTGTCCCTGATGTGCCCTGTCAGGTCTTGGCTCCTGCTACACTGTGGATGCCAAGCATGCCCTCAAACACTGATGGATCCAGGCATGCCCGTTGCCCTCTGTTTCCCTGATGCATGTTGTGATGGGTCCAGACATTCCCTGCTACTCTGTGTGTCCCTGATGCACTTTAACAAACTGATGGACCCTGACATGCCCTAGTGGTCCCCAATATCCTCTGTTGGTAGGTGACACACCGAGCAGCACTGCTGGTCAATGGCATGCATGCAGCCCAAGTTGTCTGCGACATTACTCACTGGTCCCTGACAAATCCCGCAGGCCTGTGGTCCCTGTTACTCCGAGGAGTCCTGTTGTTTCCTGCACCATGCAGACCCTTTGGTCATTGATTAACCCTATTGGTGCCTGTCATGTCCTGTTGATCCTTGAAAAACCCTGCAAGCCAATTGGTCCTTGACCCACTCTGCATCTGTTGGTCCTTGATGCTTCTTGTAGCCCCTTGGTCTAGAATGTGCCCTATTGGTCCCTGACATGTTCTCTTGACCCTTGACACACCCTGCACAACTGCTGGCCCCTGACGTGCCATGCAGTCCTGTTGGTCCCGGGCATATTGTTCTTCTCCGTTGGTCCCTGGCTTACTCTCCGCCACCTTGGTTCCTGGCGCACCCTTCAGGCCTGTTGGTCCCTGGACCGCCCTGCATGCTATTAGGCCTCTTGCCCACCCTAAATCCCTGTAGGTCGCCTGATGCCAATGGCTGGCACCAGTTTTGCTCACCTCGGCTGAAGACCACGCTCTCGTAGGGGATCTTGTTCTTGGTTTCCAGGCTGGAGCAGTTCCACCGGTGTTCCTTGAACTGGTGTTGGCACTCATGAATGGCAATCTGAATGCCCTGGATGGCAGAGGCCGTCACGTCAGGATTCCTCATGCAGACCTCCAGCTGCCGTCGCGTCAGGCCAGGCAGGGTCAGGCAGACAGTGTTTGCATTCAGCACAGGGTCAGATGGGATTTTTAAACCCAAAATCTCGTTGGAGAGCGATCTAAAAAGGAAATAAGACAAAAAAATTAAAAATAAGATTCTACTGAGTCACCCTTTTCCACTTCATCCCAAGAGCACCATGACTCTCAGCACAATGCCCACGCGTGGTGTTGCCACCACAATGTTCCCGCGTGGTGTTGCAATCTCAATGCCCCCACGTGGTGCTCATGTCTAGGTATCAAATCCATTGAAAGTCTTTCCAGAAAGAACAACATAAGGTTTGACTGAATGAATGGTTGAGTTGGGTACTAGTGAGGGACTTTGAGAGATCACGGGAAGGGGTTTAAGTGAGGGACTGTGTGAGAGTGCGCATTGGTGGCAGGGAGTATTAGTTTGGGGACTATGTTTAAGCGAGGATAGTTGGACATATTAGTGAAAGACTGCCTGCTAAGGCCGGCACTGCTCTAAAGTGGCTCTGAGAGCACGTACAGCGAGGGCAGGGTATGACTAAGCGAGAGCGCCCTCCTCTTCTAGCGCTGTAGAGGTTTCGATGGTGGCCCTAGCACTTTGCACACAAAAAAACAAAGAACAATTAAGTGAATAAATACTAAAACTAAGGCTAGGATTAAAAACTCAGTTGCTACAGACAACAGGCTCCCACCACAGTGCTAGGTCTTGCTGACTTCTCCATCCACCACTGCCTCTCCCTGTAATGAGAGACCCGCACGGGTGAGTAGCGCGCTTTATAAATGTTAATGATTTGATTTGATTTGATTTGTAATGGTGTGAAAGAAGATGAGCCAAGTTTCATCCAAAGACTCATCCATTGGTGCCCATTACTAACCTTCGTATTACAGTTGGCGATCTAAGGTCTGTGCTGAAATTAGAGGCAGTTAAAGAGGCCTAGGGGTGAAGACCCGTGTACAGCCAGGAGCACACAGGGCAGTCCATGGCGCCATCTTTTCACAGTGCTTAATAGAATGTGCATCCTGCCCCCCCGCCCCCCTCCCGCACACACAACCCCGGTGTGTGTGTGTGTGTGTGTGGGGTGGCGGGGTAATCCAATCCTAACCCTTGAGCAAAGGAATAACAAAGAGTGAAAGCCACTGTTACCTTTGGAACCAAGTTTATGCATGCATTACCCCCGTGCGCTCTTGGCACACGTCTACCAACTTTGGGACATTTAATTTAAACCGCACTCACTTTGGGAACTTTGCGAAGTTGGCGAAAAATGTTGCATCTACAATGCTACAAAAATGTAGGTTTTTGGTTGACAAAAAAGGCGAATCAGACTATGTCCAGGACTTTAACAGAGCTGGTGATGCTTGTGGCAGAAAGCAGGCCGCACAAAACACAATTAAAGAATATAATAAAAAAATATCACAGCACAGTAACAGAACCCATTGTTTGTAGGAGAAATCTACTGAAAAGAAGAATCTCCCATGAAAGTGTTGTGCGGCAAAGTCTGCCTGATTTCTCTGGAATATGTGGTCATTTCTATGTTACATCAGAGCGAGGTTCCCAATCTGTTAAACGAATAACCACCCCCTTCCCGACAATCGTAGGGTGATATCGGGGCGTGTTTTCCTTTGTGTCCTTGACCCCCCAGTCCTGAATACTCTGAAGCAGGCCTGCTCTAGGGCTGTGCAACCGGTGCCACCCCACCGGGTGCTGACTTCGGGAGGGGGCGCTGTGTCTGCAGATACATTATAGTTTTAAAAGGCTCTACTGCAGCGTTCCTTGCCTCCAGCAATTTTTAGGCAACAATAAAAATCTCAAGATAACTGGTGATTAATTTTTTTGCCTGGAGAGAGTTCAGAGTTTTCTCTAGTGGAAGTTTTAAGGTAGCGCAGGGGGTTAATATGCCTGCTGCAAAGAACCTGTACCACACAGATCACAAAGTACATACAGTATAACGCAAATAGGTCAGCGGGTTACTGCGTTTTTCAGAGAGGTCCTTTTGTTAACTTACAGTTTATAAGTTAAAATCCTAATGTAGAACAGTAAACTGTTAACTTGCATCAAAAAAATGTGTGCAGTCTGCAATGTATAGATTAAAGTGTTATGGGCCTGATTACAACTTTGGAGGAGGTGTTAATCCGTCCCAAATGTGACGGATATACCACCAGCCGTATTACGAGTTCCATAGGATATAATGGACTCGTAATACGGCTGTTGGTATATCCGTCACTTTACAGTCACTTTTGGGACGGATTAACACCTCCTCCAAAGTTGTAATCAGGCCCTATGTTTTTCCTCAGTCTTTCATTATCTTAATGTTGCAAAAAAGGGCTCATTTGGGTAGAAATCAATTCTTATTGATAAAGAGAATCTCCAACCATGGTGTTACATTTAAATTTCTGAGTTTGTGGTTCTCCAGGCCAAGCACTCTTCCATACCACCAGTATGGATGACATGTGACCCCTACACCTTGTAGTACTCTGTCCAGTGCTTAATTTGTAAATAAAAATGTGCCGGTGCCCAAAGCCCTCCTCTTACACGCGGCTGCTGCAATTAAATTTCGGAACACGGAATACTCAGGCGGCGCAATCCTGAAGCCATCTCGGGCCTCTTCAATCCATATAAAGCCACTCTCTACCCCTTCAGATCACTCTTGCAGCTTTCTACTTTCTCACTTTGTGACGCTTTTTTCGTTTTTCACTTCCCCAGTCTTCCCCAATTGTGTCTTTTGCTCGCAGCAAATGCTTGAGGCAGAAGAATAAGCCCCAGCCCTTAAAAATAAGTGCCGGGGCTCAGCACCAGAAACAACAAGCACAAATAAAGCACTGGCTCTGTCTTATGTAACATTTCTTATACACTGATTTATACACATATGATTGATTGTCTCTGTGTAACCTGAGTGTGATGTAAAGCGCTCGGACACCCTACATTGGAATGAGTGGCGCTACAGAAATAAATAAATGCTTCTGAGAGAGAGTGGTTATAGAGATTTGAGGGCACTGTTAAAGGGTGGTAGTGAGGGAAGCCGTGGCAGAGTTGGTCACTGGGGGGCGCTAACAAACATCGTCGCACAGGGCGCCACCAGCGCTAAGGCCGGCCCTGCTCTGAAGCGGCTCTGAACGCATGTACAGTAGCGTGGAACTAAACCCAAACACATGCACACAGAGTAACATGTGGGACTAATTTTACCAAAAACCACTGGCTTTCATATTAGTATTCAAAGTGAAGGCGCCTGACACATGTCATAGAGCGGCAGATCAATTTCACATTTTTAGATAACCACTCACAATTTAAACACCTTCCATTAAAATTACTTGCATTTTCTAACCACTGGGTTCTATAATTTTATACAATTGCCAAACGATGACCTAGATAAGCCCTGCTCCATAAACGTCAGTTAGACTGAGTATCAAATGAAATTTGTGCGTGTTTAAATAGGAGACGAAAATCTTCCGGAGAATAGTTTTGGTAGGAGAAAAGCCCTCCAAAAACGATTTTTTTTTATACGAGAATGTTCCCCTAAAAAATCTTTTCAGGAAAATTATTTTGCTTGAAATAGGTGTGCAATAATTTCGCCTCCACAAAACTTCACAGGCACCATTATAATTTTGCACATCACTCATCTAGACTCAAATTTTCTAGCTATCGCTAGCCATTGCTCACTTTGGTGAGAATGAAAAGTAGATGCATGTTTGCCTTCTAGCAAAAATTGTATCTTTTTTTGGGAACTTCATTCAGCAGACAATATATTTTACATTGTCAGAAGGACAATTATACTGTATAAGTAAACATGCTAAAAACTGTTTCTTGCATTTTTCAAGAATGCAGATATTACACACAGTGCTCATCCTTCTATGAAAAAAGGAGGATAAAATATATTTCTCGCACAAGGAAAAACAAAGTCCAGCCATTAAAATGTGATAAATATGAATGTTGTGAACTTCCATGTGCGTCTTTTGTTTTAAATTATTTTGACAAAGTTATAGGGCAATGTATACTTCCCCACTCTGCAGCAAAGTTGCATCAAGATATGGAACATAATGATATTAAAAACAAAATAACAGAGAACAGCGTGTAACATAATTACAAGAGCAGGGTAGGCCACACAGAGTGGGTGTACTTCACGGATAGACCTCCTCAGCCAGGGTTCCATGGACAGGACCACAGCCAACCCTTTGGCCATTTGCAGTCTGGTCCTGGCCTCTGAGTGGCTACCAAGTTTGAAGAGTTGAAGAAGAGTTTAGGGCTTAGGAAAGCCTGGCTCGTAGATGCCAGTCTTCTGGCCTTAGCAGTGCTTTCTTCATACAACTTCTCGAAGTTTGTGGTTCTGTAACCAACACTTATCTCCTTCGCAGACACCGAACGTCTTTAGAAATTTCAGTGTTTTCTTCATGACTCTTTTTTTTTTTAATTGGAGATTGTCGTATCAGTGTATTATTTACATTTTTAGTCAAAATATAAGAATCAGAAAGAATCACTGGCGTAACAAAGGCCCCCGCAGCCCCTGCGGTGCAGGGCGCCCTTGAGTTCCATGGGCCCCCTTACCACAGCACGTGGCCTGAGTGAGTCCGGAGGAAGGCCCCCTCCATGTCCTTTCCAGGGGGCCCCCCTCCAGTTTCGTTACTCTACTGTAAAGAATAAGTATATATATATAATAATATATATGTACGTTGTAATCTTACATCTGGTATTTTTTGCTCTCTATTGAATCTTTTGTCTTCCTCTGTTGAAATTAAATCCAGAACATAAGGAGACAAAGATAAAGGTAGCTGAAATGAACATTTAGACTAGGAACATGGTAACCACAAAGGGTGGGAGAAATATGTAGTCGTTTTGTTGACTTTTACCTCCAAGATCATAAAAGTAGATCCATTTAAGTCAGAATAATTAAAGTTTCTAAAGATTGCTGATTGATGGTTTCTTGGAGAGATTGGACTTTTACAGCATGTTGCCTAATTGTATGCAGAGGTGATAACCTTTGCAACTTTGTGAAGTTGACTTTCTCATCTTCACAAAACTGATCCTATGTAAGAAATTCTCAAAATTGTGTGTAGTTTGCTGTCATTTTTTTCACAAAAGAAGTATCCTGCATATAAGAAGGTTTTGATCCACAAAACTAATATTTTCTGAGACCTTTCATTGGCTATTTTTCAAATTTGGGAAAAGCCATCTTAGCAAATTTTACACACACCCAGTAGCTATCGCGATTATCATCCGTAAAAGCTACTCACTCTCCAGGTATGTATTCCACCTGTACAGTCCATGCGACAAAGTTTGCAGAGGATTTATGACCACATCATGGGCCAACAACTACAATCTATCAGAAGGCCTCTCTTTAAACTTCATCCCACCACCAGCCTTCTGCAACATATCCTCATGAAGCCACCTTTGTATACCTTATCGACATTGAATCACTCACTAAGGTCCATAAGACCATCACAGCATACGTCTTAAAAGCAATCTGCATCAACTCAGTCTCTGACTCCACCCCTTAGCAATGTATATGCAAGCTCCCGCCCCTTGGGGGGAGTTGGTGATCGCTTTCCGGAACCATGAGTTTGCACCCGGGAGCTGTTTGGCACTCAAACACAGACACCAAGCTGCAGGTCTTGTTCTCCCCAACAGGGTCTTTGCTCTTCAAACAAGTTCAGAAGAACGAAACACTGGAGCCAAAAGGTAACAGGCTGGCTGTGATTCAACACCGAAGAACCACAAGAAAAAGTCCAAGTTATGGACTACCTTAACTGCATTTACTATGATGCACCAGGGAGGACCGGGACAAACCTGTAATCAGTGTGTGACTCCGCCCCTTAGCATTGTATATACAAGCTCCTGCCCCTTGAGGGAAGCTGGTGATTGGTTTCCGGATCCAGGAGTCTGCACCCGGGAGCTGTTTGGCACACAGACACCGGGCTGCAGGTCATATTCCCTCAAAAGACACTTTGCCGGTTTAAGGAGTTCAGAAGAACAAAACACTGGTGTAGAGGGCTAACGGCACTGGCTGGGCTTCAAAACTCAGGTGATCACAAGACATATTGTAAATTATGGGTGCATTTCCTATGATGCCCTAGGGAGGACTGGGACTGACCTATGACTAGTGTGCAATGCCACTCCTCATCACTACAGGGAAACAACTGACCTCCCACTTCATCTTCTGATCTCAAATCCTTCTCTTCTATTACCTTCTATTCACCCTCCATCAATTCTGATCCATCCCCCCCTTCTCTTTCCTCCACAATCTTCTAATTTCCCACCTCTCTTAAACCTCCCCTTTTCCTGTTGGTCATCCCCTCTCCTCCATCTTCACTTCCTTCTCACCCTCACTCCCTTTCACTATTCTCCTTTCCAACTCTTTCCTTTCTGTTTCCTTTTTCCCCCTCTTCTATCCCATGACAGACCTCTGCCTTCTTTCTGCCAATCCATCATACAACCTGTCTCCCCCTCTGCCCTTCTGGCTTGCTTCCCTATCTCCGCCACTCCTCTTTTGCCATCTGTCCCTCCATCTTCTTTTTTTCCTATCTTCTTCCCCCCATCACCTTTAGCCTCCCCTTACACTCCCTTCTGTTTTCCCATCTCTCCTGTCTTCTCTGCTTGCTCTTTCCACCTTTCTCCCCTCAAACCTCTCTCAATGTTCAGCTTTAGCTCTTTTATGTACTTTCTCTCTCATTACTGCCTTAAACCCCACTCCTAACATACTGCCTCTCTTCTCCCATCTCTCCCTCTTCTAATACTTTACTTTCACACCCCTTGCTCTCTTTACTTTGCCCTCCTACTATATTGTATTGCATCTTCAACTGGTTGTCTCTTAATACGTAGGCCTGGGCAGAATTTAAATGACACTGCATGATTACTTCACTTTGGAATTTCAGGTTATCTTTGTTAATCAAAATTCCAGAAATTACACCATTATGCTGCTTCACGTAATGACGTACCATTTGTGGGAACAATCTACCACAAATGGCACAATTCACCACTATATGTGGTAAAAATTTAGTGAGTGCACAGGAACAACAGAACGGGAGTGGATGTTGTTTGTAACGCTCTTGGTTAAATGCATCCTTGCGCCAAAAATTGATGCGAGGATGGATTTTGCACTAAAATATAGTGCAAAGTGACACATTTGTATTTTGTGTAATTATGCACATTTTTGTGAAATTTTGCCATAATTTTTTTGTAATTACTTTTAAAAAAATAACAGAAATTTTACACACACCTATTATTGCGCCTGCTCCTAACTCTCACCCTTCCTCTTCATCCTCTTCCTGATTCTAGCGAAGTATACTCTCCTTTTCCTCCTCCTCTTCTTCCCCTTCCTCCCTCTCCTGGCTCTTTCTCTCCCTGGAGGCAACCTCTGTGTTCCTCTGTTCTTCAGCGTTCCTTCCCCTTCCCCTACTGACATTGAAATAACAAGGACCTGCCACGGTATACTGTCCAAAATATCAACTATCAGAATTGTGTGCAGACTGAAGATAAGTACATATAGCTACGTAGGTACATACAGGTGTACAACTATATATAGAGCTATAGATATATAGATATATGTAAAAAAGAAGAGAGATTTCTGGGTGGATCCCAAGGTAGAGAGCAGCTCCAGTAAGGAGCACCCTGCTACACCAGTGACACTCTAGATTTGCTCACCTCAAATTTCTGTTTTTCTAGCAAAGTTTTTAAGCATAGGATTAGCATAGTTCCATCCATGACGAGATAGAAAGGGACAGTCTCTTGCCATTTGTACAGCAAAATATTTAAGCATAGGATTGGCACAGTGCAATCCTCGCTGAGCTGAGGTGTGTGTATTTTTGCTGATATCTATATATATATATTAAATCCCACATCCTTCATATGATTTCATGTACTCTCATTTCAAGCAGGGGATGGACAAATGAACTCCAATGCAAAACTCACAAATGTCAAACCCAAGTCGCCCCGTTAATGTTCAGTTCTACAAAACACTGTATAACAATATTAGCACATTTTGCATCTCTTGTGTGGCACAAAGATCACAGAGTATCTAATTAGGCCTTTAGTCTCCCTTTTCTCCTTAGGAGCATGTTTGAGCACAAGCGCAAAGATGCCAATTGGCATTTGCGCGTTCTACAAATTATTAACATAACATAATACGTTGATAGCTAAGCGTCTAAAAACAGTAGTTCGATCATTATAGTATGGCTACCACGACGATGGAGAGAACAGCAAGCATGTTTTTTAAGTTTCATAAAAAGGTACCTTGTACATAAATAGATTGAGGGCCTCATCTAGATATAGGTGGACAAGTTACTCTGTCACAGCAGTGATGGATATCTTGTCCACCAAAATCTAAATCCCACAGGACACAATGGGACTTAGATTGTCACCGTTGTGAGAGAGTAACCCAGCCGCCACTATCTAAATCGGGCCCTGAATAAGTTCCAAACGACACCATAAAAAAAGTAGACTGCAAGCACTGATGTGCTGAAGAACATATGTTAATTAAAGTTATGTGTATATACACCAATCAGGCACACTTCTATTGGCATGTTTTCAACCAAGGGTTCTCAGGGGATGATTGAAAATGTTTAGAGAGGCTGTAAAACTTTTTTTTTCACTCTACCAAAATATAATGCACGTTATGAAATGGGAAGCTGATACCATAAATTACTGGTATGATTGCCACATAAGACAAGCCTGGGCAAAGGCATGCGCAGCTGAATTCACAATTCAAAGATTCTTGCTCGATTTACTCAGCAGCGCAGCTCTTTGGCATCAGCAGATTGCCAGAAAAACACAGACACTTAATTCTGCAGGAATGTCAGCGGAAGGAGGAGGTGGTTAAAAGGAACAGAGTAATATAGGGGAAAATGCCATGTCAGATAAAAACAAGAACCCTACAAGACAATGGAACACTCATAAATTATATCTTACACGCGCATGTGTTTACTTTGATAAATCACACAGAACACACCTACGTTGAATAGGTGTTACGTGGTGGTAATCCAGCTAGCCCACATAACTCCACACAATGCCTTTGGAAAGTAGGAAAGACATGGACCACACGGTATGAAATGTAGACATTCAGATGCAAATTTAAGGACACAGTTATGAAAGGATGTGGGTTATTCCGCAGATATATGTCAACGGTGAGATGATTCTATATATGGTATAAGGGAAGGGCTTAGGACTGATACCGGTGCAAGAGAAACCTCAGAATGTATAATTATTTGCTGAACATTGTGTCTGTTACACAATTAGTACAATAGTCAAAGGGGCCAATTAAGCACATTCATTGGAGTAACGTGAGGTCACATGCAAACTGTCCCCTCTAGAACATCAAGGGAAGTGACGTAATAAGAAATGACATCCCATGCATTGGACCTCCGGTATCGCATCATAGGAAGTGACGCTCCAAGCCATTTGACCCCTCGACAGTGTCATAGGAGGTGGCACCGCGTGGAAATCTCACCAGCGTGAAGGATGAAGGCTGGCATTGTGCTTCCATCAATCTTCACACTGGAGATTGTGCAACAATAAATGATGGTGACTGGTGAAAGACACAAACAACGGCCATGGAAAGCAAACTTGCTTTTAAAAGATGGGTTGACAGATACGTTAATTGGCAGAGGTCGAGGATCACAAGCCGGCACAGATGCGCGGGGAGTGCCGCCCCGGCTGCCTTTGAAAGATGCCCCGACCATACCTGCCAGCAGTCCTGGTTAACTAGGACGTATTCGCTGCTTGATGACCTGCAGGTAGAGAAGAGCTGCTCTCGTTACAGGCCGCCAGCCAGTAAATGTAAAGGACGTTTATTTCTCTGTTTGTTGTTCTTCTAATGCATTTGATTTTTCATAGTTTCGGTTTTAAGTACCTTTTAGGTAGGTACATGTTGGCAGTCTGGAAGACGCACAATTGCCCCAGCATAGTCTGTGCTTGTTTAAAAAACGTGAAAATTAAATCAGAGCTGTAAGCCGTGTAAACCCTGTTTATTTTCCTTGGCCAGGACCCTTGCACCTCACTTGTGCACATCGAGGGACCCCCTACAACTGCCCCAAAGTCGAACAGTGTAAACACCTTAAACTTTGCTGCACGCTGCTCTTTAAACTGCGCCGCCGTTCAAATGTAAGAAGCACTGAGGGGAATGCGCTCAAATAAAAAGAAAATAAAGGCCTCGGAAGCTGCCGCGTGAACTGCATCAGCAGCACGTGCAAAAGACTAGGACACTGCAGAACCCGCGCAGGGGAGGGGACTGCGTCAGCAGCACGTGCCCTAGACTAGGACAGCGCAGGACCCGTGCAAGGGGCGTGTCTACGTCAGCAGCACGTGCCTTAACTAGGACAGCGCAGAACCCGCGCAGAGGGCGTGGCCTCGATGGATTGTTCTCCGGGCGCTGAGCAGGAAGCACTCAGTGTTCGTACCCTGGGAAATACTTCCTGTACAACACCAAAGGTCAAACTGTTGGCTATCCTGCATGTGTAATATCAACACGGTAATGGGTACCAAATCTGCTACAATAATTTGGAAATAAGATACACCCATTGTGGTCAGGACGGCGTTTTAAGACCGCCCCTTTGTAGAATAAAGGGGAGGCTCCTGTTTTCTAGAATTCACTGAGTTCACAAAATATTAAACATCGTAACAAGAAATGTTAATATATAAAATTGTTGTACGTTTGGCCCTGAACTTGAAACTAACATAAAAAGTTATTTTGACTCTTTCACACCTATTCTGTAAGTGCTCTTTCTCTGAACCTGGGTGCTTCTGAGTGGCAATGGATGCGAAGGACCTTCTTACAGCTCAAATGATAATTTTTAAATAGAAAAACACGTGGACAAAGTCATCTCAGCAATCAAGCGCTAAAAAACTCCATTTCACTTGTGCAAGGCTTTTAAATGTATTGAGATCGTGCCTTGGGATCCAGCTCTGACAACATCACAGTGTGGAGTGCCTCCTTCTTAGGACCCTTACAAACAGATCATGGCCACCTCAAATGAGATGCCAATGCTCACCACCCCATCCTTCGTGGACACACACTATCCCACAGATCCTTGTTTCCAAAATAAATTAAACCACTGTTTGTTTATCCAAAAAACCCACAAACCACGTGAAGAGCTTATACTAAAGCCCAAATTGACTGGGATCCATTTGAAGATTTTGCAGAGTTGGCGGAGGGTGTGCCAGCAGGAAGAGGTGACTGCGTTTACCTGTCGGCTCATTGACAGGGAGGAGTCAGGAATGATTCCTAGGTTATGAGCATAGTCAGTCAGAGTAGGTGGTGCGCAGAGCGATGTGGGCCACCACGAGTCGTCCCAGGCTGAGGTGGAGTTTCCGAAGTTGATGAGCTCGAGTTGAGCTTGAAGCAACTCTCCCTCACCAAGGAGGCGACGGCTTTCATCCCCGTGTGAAAGTTCCTCTTATCTTTGTCCGGGTCTTCTGTGAGGGCTAGGATGAGATGTGTGTCATCAGCGTATGACATGAGGTTCATTTTGTGGCCTCTGAACTGCATAATTTTGAACACCACTGACTTCTAATGCTCTTTAGAAAAACATACAGGCCTCGTTATGTGTGACCTGGTACATGGGCTCCTCACGGCATTGCCAGGGGTGCTAGAAACTTGGGTGTTGGGAAAATCAGACCCATTATATGTTGGAGCTTGAGAGTCTACAAAGAAATGGTGAATTACTGGGGGGATAGATAATTTTATATCTTATGCCCTTGTAATTCCTCATTTTAATCTGTATTGTCACCCGGACATTTAGTTTGATTTTAGCGACTGAAATCTATTGGTCAAAGTTGAGAGATATGTGGTGTGTCTGAAGACCGGTTTATACCATTTGGGGCCAATAACTGCTATAACCCGCCCTGTCGCAATTAAGAGCTCACTCGTAATGGGAGCTAAAGAGTTTCAATCTCACTTCTAAGCAAGCAGAACTAAAGTCAATAGGTCTGGCATTATGAGCCAGCTTTTTGTTCTTTATTAGTGCTAGTTTTGTTTTTTTCATGGTGTTTGTAAAACTTTATTGTTGGAGGAGCGTCTGAGCACTCATCGATATAAAAATATTGCTAGCTAAAAGCAAAACAATTCTTGTATTCAATAAGCACACGGTGCCACAGTAGTACATTGCGCAGAAAGAACTACTTTTTGTGGATGCGCTCCTTGTGAATGAGCAGGATATCGTCACTCACAGTGAAGTTAGCCAATAGCTGAAGAAGGCTGGCAAACTGCCCCTGCTATGTGATGCTGCAGATGGAAGAAGAGGACCGACTGAAAGGATGTATGTATATATATATATATATATATATATATATATATATATATATATATATATATATATATATATACATATATATATATATATATATATATATATATATATATATATATATATATATATATATATATATATTCATGTTGCAATACCTTGAGCCAAGAAATAAGTAATATTGTTGCTTAAGCCCATTACAAAATTAGCCGCTGGAGATTTTTAGGTTTCAGTGCCCAGTCCTAATTCAGTAATGCCTGCTCGAGCACTCAAACTATCTGCTTGCAGTTCTCTGCTTCACAGTATTTTATGGAGTCATAGAATATTCCGGTTTATGTAAACCTTTTGTGTACACATGAAAGCAGACTTCCTCCTCGTGCAAGGGGCATCCGAGCATGGCCTCTGTCCCTTCCATCAGGTAAAAGCAGCCTTGGCCACAGCGCCATCCACGAATTCATGAATTCACTCGTCTTATCAAGGGTCACAATTCATCAGGCGGACATCCATTTTACAACAAATTAGAGTTTTTTCAGCGGGCCACAAGAGGGCAGTGATGCTCTGCCATTTAAAACAATTATTTGTGTATGTGTTTATTGATTGCGCTTCACAGCGCAAAGAAGGGCCTTGAGCATTAAAGCGCTTTACGAGTTAATGAACAGATACAAAACAGTGAACATAAGCAGTAATAGTGAAAAAAACGAAGACAAAAGCCTGCAATACACATAAAATGACTTCAGAATTCCAGCACCAAAATATATGGAAAAAAACACATTGTAAAACTTCCCAAGTGTCAATAAAATATCACACTAAGATATAAAAAAAAAAAAAAATGTAACACACTGGATATATCTGTAGAAACTCCAGCTTCACTTAGAGAGGCCAAGTGGCCATGAATCGGATGGGAGGTAATTTTGATCAACCAGAAAGAGTTTTACTTCTCTTTTGGAAGTGGGAAATGAGGCGAGGGTGCCCATATTAACAGGGGCGGGGTTCAGAACTTTAGGAGCAAAGCCGGAAGTAGAACTTTCATGGTACACTTTTTTATTGGAGAGAGGCCTCGCCCTGAATAGGCTCATACAGATTGCAAAAACAAAGACTCCTAAACACTGTGTAGTGCGCGCCACCTTTACATGGAGGGTAGGGGGAGAGAGAAAACACATGAGAAGCAGAGGTGTAACCAAACGTGCGCCCCCCTCCCCCACCGCAAACTATATGGAGGGGCCCCTCTTCCGGACGTACTCAAGAGGCCAGGGTGTTGGGCTGAGGGGGCCCCCTGGAGCTCGCCCACCCCCATCGCGGGGCCTGCGGGGGCCTTTGTTACGCCACTGATGAGACGGGGAGAACTGCGCACCTTAAGAGTGATTAACAGTGAGAGCCAGTGATGCAAGAACGTGGCTCGCCATTCCTAATACTATCTTTGAACCGAAGGCGCCACCACTCCTGTGCGGACTTTGGAAGATCCCGAGAGGGAGCAATCTCTCACAATCCGTATTCACTTTTATGAACTACCTGGGGAGCTCTGAAATTGTGATCTGTAGGTCATGTGGTCAAATTACAACAAAGTCAACCCAGCTTTCTGTTCGTCCACGTTCAGTAGATTACATACAGTTAACACCTATAATACCAAAACCAGTTATTTCCAGTGGGAGGAGTGGGGCAAAAAAATCACAATTCACAGTGTTACAAAACTAGCATCGATATCCGTGGGTGCAAACTGCTGCCAAAAAAGCTTTTGTTGAAAACGATTTCCCAAAAATGTTTTACCAGAAAATTCTCCCCTAATACATGGGATTTTTTGGCATTGTTTCGGTGCAAAATCTCTTTTTATGGAGCATTCCCCCATGTGTTAAACCTTGTAACCTTCATGATGTTAGCAAAGTTTCCAGTGAAAAAAACTTCACTAAAATTGCGGAAGGACAACGTTACACATATATATGCACATATGTGCACCTTCATTTTACCTACAAGTTTCACATCTTGAACAAGCACTAGCAAAGACAGTAGGTTTAGTGTTGGCTGCCAGCCTTTTGGATTCAGAAATGTTTGTTTTGTTGTGGTTTTTGGTACGTTCTATTTCTGAGTGGCTGTCGGCTCGCACCAGGATAAAAAATGAAGCACTGGCTAAAAAGCCAAAATATATATTATTTGTTTTGCCTCACAAAGCGCACTTTGCCATAGCAGCGCCTGCAACTGATAGAACCAACATTAGGATGATGAGCTCTTTGTGAAAGAGCAGAATGCAGTCACTCCCAGTGACGTGAGCTAATGGTTGAGGAGGGCTGACCCATCCCCCTGTGCTGTACTGGGAAGAAGTAAAATGTGAATGACAGAAGAAGAGACCAATAGATGAAGAGGGGTGACCCGTTACCCCATTCTGTACTGCGTGGATGTAAAATGTGAGTGACACAAGAAGAGACTAATGGATGAAGAGGGCTGACCCATCACCCCATTCTGTACTGGGTGGACGTCAAATGTGAGTGACACAAGAAGAGACCAATAGATGACGAGGGCTGACCCGTTACCCCATTCTGTACTGCGTGGATGTCAAATGTGAGTGACACAAGAAGAGACCAATGGATGAAGAGGCTGACCCATCACCCCATTCTGCACTGGGTGGACGTAAAATGTGGGTGACACAAGAAGAGACCAATGGATGACGAGGGCTGACCCGTTACCCCATTCTGTACTGGGTAGGAGTAAAATGTGAATGACAGAAGAAGAGACCAATGGATGAAGAGGGCTGACCCATCACCCCATTCTGCACTGGGTGGGCGTAAAATGTGAGTGACACAAGAAGAGACGAGTGGATAAAGAGGGCTGACCCGTTACCCCATTCTGCACTGGGTGGGCGTAAAATGTGAGTGACACAAGAAGAGACGAGTGGATAAAGAGGGCTGCCTGAAATAACTATGTTCAATATATACTTTTAGTAAAATAAATCGGTATTGGCTAAATCCTGGCCTAAAAAGAGACTTGTCCTTTCTGCCTAGCCCTCATTACAACCACAGTGGGGGGATGTAAAGGCTGGAGCAGCTCCTTGTGGTTCGACCCTGGCACATGGTGGGCACCCTGACTTGGCATGTGCGGGCCTCTCTCCTCTCCCCACAGGCTTTGATTGACAGCAGAGCGCAGCCGCAGAAGCAGAGCATGCCTGGGCAGTGACACAGCCTCCTCTGCCCTGATGCCACCCCGCATGCCTCTCAGGCACTCCTCGGTGAACAATGTGAGGTGGGTGGCACGGGAGGAGGGGGGGGGCGCGCAGGAAGCCGCTCACAATATCAATGTTTAAAGCTCCACTTCCCACCGGCTGGAGCAGAGGAAGCGGCGACGCGAGTCCAAGGACAGATGAGAAGGGGGGCGGCTGTGGACCCCGCCCAGGGCGCAACGAAGACTTTCCGGGTGGTGCCAGCCACGGCAGCTGCGGCTTAAGCATCTGGCGAGGGGGTACACTTTTAAGCACAATCACACCACAGCAAATGCAAGGCACTAACTAACCAGAAATATTAAGAACATAAGTCTCAAAGACTATTGGCTAGGGAATGCCGATTTTGAGAGGTGTGGCACAATTCGCAGTGATGCAGAATAATAGACTGAGGTCAACATCTGGACTCTAACACAGCCCTATTCCCAGGTTCACTGATTCAGTTATCCTTATAGCGCTCTGAAGTAACCGAAAGATGACATGCAGCGCTCTGAAGTCTCCCTCGATGAATAAACAAAATGGCCAGCTATGTAAAGTACTAAAGTACAAACCTGGTCCACTGGCCAGTAACACTGGGGTCTATCCTGTGAACCCCGGCATCTCCTCACAGCCATGTTGACCCTCTGCACGGAAGACAGGTGGCTGCTACCAAGTTGTGCTCCAACCTGCTGGACTACGTCACGCCCTGTGCGTGAGCAATTTCACCATGCAGTGTTTACCCCGCCGGACGTTACCGCACATACCTTTACCACTCGGATAAATATCGCGTAGGCCTTTTAAGTGGTAGGGGTTTTATAGAGGGCCTAGGGACCAAGAATGGTAAGTGTCGAGGGCAGTAAGGACTTTAAAGGGGATTTTAGAGTTCAGGGAGGGCTAAAGGCTTGGGGTAGTAACAGTTTTAAAGGTGTTATAGCGATCGGGGATGGGTAATAATGTGCGGTCGTCAGGGGTTTAATAGTATTCAGGTAGTAATGTTTTTAAGGGATTTTTGTGACGGTTCTGGGATGGGTAAGAGTACAGGGTAGGAAAGGTTTTATGTTTTTTAAGATTTAGGGATGGATAAGCGTAGGGGGTAATGAAGGGTACATTTAAAAGTGCAGCAGAGAGAAAGAAATGTATTAAAATATATATACTTGGCAATATATGTGTGTGTACAAATTATATATATATATATATATATATATATATATATATATATATATATATATACATATATGTATGTATATACCACCTCAACTGTAGCAACGCCCTGCATTGTTTTACAATGCACTGGAAGGGCCATCTCGTTGCAATGCCTGTGAGATAAAGGCATTCATGGTAAATGCATTTGTGTTATTGACTGGTATTCATTCCATGTGGCCAATGATTTTACTTTGCAAAGAATCAATGCATGATTTCTGGGGTTCACCACAATATTTGCTACTTCTGACTACAAAAGACTCGTACACATGCTGAGAACCTTAGGTTGTGAATTAAGGTGAAGAAGTAGGACTGGGCTACATTTTATGTATACGGAGTAATCAGAGTAATTTCAGTTATTTTGTGTTAACCTTTTGGTGCAAAATGACACCTGTGAATGTATGAGTAATTTGGCACAAAAATCCTACTGCAGGAACACGCAAACAACAAATCTAGCAAGCATGAGCTGCTACTGGCAGCTTCGGTTCATGTTCTGTCCATTTAGGGATATTTTCTTAGCACAAATAGCATCCTTGGGCTCATTTTGGCTGCAAGGGTGCATTTTGCATTTAAAAAATAGCCCCAATTCCATGTAATCTTTCGTAATTTTGCTGGAATTTTGCATAATTACGTTACAGAATAGAACATGCTTTGTGTCCACCTCTATTAAAAATCGGACTAGGAATCAAGAAGTGAAAGCTGGAAAACATGGTGGCCCATGGACTCCCATTCTTCAGTCTACTTACAGGAGCACTGCACGCTGATTGGATGAATCTATGTGTTGATGTTGCAGAGAGATCCAAACTTGACTTGACAGTCAAGAAAGCAAGTAAAGTTAAGTTGCATATTAGGAAATGTTAATGCATACGTTTTTATGAGGAGCTTAAAAACTGTAGGTGCTGTGTGTATTCCCTCTCCCTGTTTTGACAGATAATGAAACAGAAACAGCAAAAGATGAAGTGATTTACCAAGGATCACATAATGCAGCAAAGTTGAAAAATCAGAATTAGAACAGATGACTCAGTTTTTCAAACCTGGAAATGTAGGCTCTTGAATGATAGTCCTTCAGTGAGAGACGAAGAGTGAGCTGAGAGTTTGTAAACTGTGAGGTTCTCAGCCCACCCGCTAGACATTCCACCTAGACCTTCCACCAACCGGGCAGACACATCCCTCTTCCCCGTAGACGCCCCCCCAGATCAGCCGATCGAACAGGAGAGGACGCTCCTTCTCTCACCCGGAAGCCAAAGGTGGAACGACCCTCCCCTGCACCTCAGGAACTCTGTTTCTCTCTGGGAATTCAGAAAAGGACTCAAGGCATGGCGGTTTGAATGAACAGAGCACCACAAAGTAGCTAGAAACTCCAGCGCCTTGAGACCCTCCCGGGTGATTTGCCACGCTTTATAAATCCTGATTGATTGATTGACATGGGAGTGTTGGTCTCCAAACAGGATACCACTAACCTAAACCTCTCACTCAGTCAGAATCAGGCACGGGAAGGAAATAATAGACCAGAAAAGAAACCCTTAGTTTATTCTGCATCTGTCGCGCATAGCTCCAGGCACTGCTATGAGGGTAGCCAATAAACTATAATCAAAGTCTAGACAACTGTTTTCATAGGAGGTGGGAAACACACTCAAAAATGATTACTCCAGAAATCTGATGGCATATGCAATAACCAAAAGCCTGGAAAGGTATGCGTAAAACCTGAGGTCAGAGAGGGCAAGAAAGTGAAGGTGATTATTCTTTGAAACTAAAGATCTACTGAAGACCAAGTAATCACTGTGTTTTCAGAGGCTGCTGTGAATTTATCACATCATTAGAAATGTAAAGTCCCACATGGATACTGAACTTATTACAAAACCATTCAAGAGAACTGGGCTAAGCTCAGAATTCCTTGGCAAAATAAGAGGAATTGTGGTTCAGAAGTGGAATGGGTTTTCCTAAAAATTGTCAATAATCCTATCCAATTGCATATCAAAACAAAGACCAATTCACTGGATGGACAAATGAAGGGCTAGATTAACAGACCAAAAAAAACTGTTGGCCGGGGGACATATGGATGGATGGGCAGATCGATGGACAAATGGATGCCCAGATTGACAGACTGATGGGCAGATGGTAGGGCTGGCTAGTGGGTGGGTATTAGATAGCTGGACAGGTAAGTATGGGAATATATACTGATGGATGGACAGCTGTATTGACTGGTTTTGGATAGACCAGTAAATAGTCAATGGACAGATGCTTGATTGATAGATGAATACTTCTTTATTACATAGGTCAAATAATGGTTATTTAATTGACTAATGGATAGGAGGATATATGTTATCATGAACTGGTAGATGGATTAAACACTGGCTATAGCATTACTGGGCAAACTCATGATATCGATAATAATTTAGTTCTTAGACCAACACAGCTCTTCTGGTGGTATTTTAGGACCTTAAGTAGTTTCTCGTTGTAATTGGTTATGTTACACAAGTGCATGTAGACTGACTCACAGCTCAGCCTTCGGGTTCCCCCGCAATCACAGAGAAGGAACAGGGGTTTTCCATCGAGATGCATTTCAGGCTTTCACTAATTGCAAGCCACAGGCAAAGGAAAACGAGAAAACAGAAGAAGCAATTATCTTAATCTCTCTTGTCATCCAAAGAAAATGAAAAGTATCAGTTGAAAGATTTCAAATATTGTTTTAATTAAGCTTTAATCCGCGCGCCAAAGCCCAGGCTGGGAGCTTTCTGTCCCAGCCTACGGGGACGCGGCGCGGTTGTTGCGGGAATGTTTGCGGCTCCAAAATTTGAACCTTATAAGCAGTGTGATTCGGTTCCATTTATGAAGCTGATCCATAAATTGCAGAGAGCAAACTATCCCAAGTATGCCACATCTCCTGTACCAGGAGACCAAAAATCCAACTTCCCTGCCTCCAAGCACGCGCCTGATGTCTCTGTCAATTTCCCTTAGGAAATAGGCAGCTTCCTCTACCTGCCTTGCCTTGAGCTGGGATCAGTGTAGGTGCCAGATGAAAGGACTAGCTTGTTCTGCAAGCAGCACAATGTGGCTCTGAGCATTCGAGAAACTGGGTGATTTCAGCCGGAACCTGTTTAAAACATTACCTCAAACATATGAGACCCCTGAAATTTAAATTTAATTATTTTTAGAGCACACAATCATAAACATCATATGTTTTTCAAGAACTATCACTTTTTGTCCATAGAGGATTTGAATAGGTTTGCAAATTTCATATTAAACAAAATTTGAAAGTGCAACTTTTCAAACATTTTTTCTGGGGGAACTGGGTCAAGGAGATGTTTCCTTGGCATCATTCTCTACTCAAACCAGTTCTCTTGAGTGTGTCTCACATGGCTTCTGAATGCAAGGTATGCTCTCACATTAAATTTTCACTTGAAATACCTCAAATTGAATTTTGCAAAATCTCATGTGATGTTACACAATTCTGCATCATTAAAAATAAATTATGAGATTTTGTGAAGTATTTTTTGCAATTTCACTAGAGGTTTGAGGCATAGGGAACTTGTCGAGTTCTAGGGCCTGTAGTCCAGCAGGGAGGCTGGGATTCGAACTGATGCCTTCTGGTGTCACAGTTTCCAACAAAAGGACTGGATCAGAGCAAGGAAAAATATAGATCATTTCTAAACAAAATCAAAAAAGGAAAGTATTCCAGGTAGAAATAGCGCACCGTGGCTTGATACTAATTACAATATCAGATATTTAAAATTACGGTAAAAGTGTATATTCCTTCATTTAATATGCTATAAAATGTATCACTTTACCATAGAATATGTGACAATTGTATCCTAGGGCTCCATGTACTTAATTGTCTGAAGCAAATTATTGCTGAAACGTCATCATGTTGGCCGCATATTTATAGAGCGTTGAGGACAGCTCCCCCATCTTGAAATATTTCAAAGTTTTAACTGCTAGGATTCTGTTGCTTTACACGCGTGCACATTTATTTTACATAGTGCACTTAGACTGGAGATTTTAATGTTTTTTTCCATATGATCGAGGACTCTGCCTTGGGATCTCCTTGGTTATCAGTGTGTTCTTTTCAGTGCACAAAGCAGTTCTAGTGCACACCTGATCATAGATGCATGGTTCCGTGTAATGACTTTATGTGCCTGGTGGTTACATATGGAGTTTAGGTAAGAGGTATACCAACAGAGAGCTCCTCACAGTCCATATAGCAGTAAAGCCATGATGCTCCAAGGCGGGGACGGTCTTTTAATTAGGGTTCTGCAAAGTCGGTCCTGGAGAGCAGGGTCCATGCCAGATTTTTAGCATATCCACACTTAGAAAAATGAAGATTTCTGAAACATCTTTTTTCTAAATGTGGATATGCTAAAAATCTGGCCTGGACCCGGCTCTCCAGGACCGACTTTGCAGAACCCTGAATTAGAGCCTTTTCCATTCCCAGCCATTCCCAGTCATTCCCAGGATACACGCATGCAGATCTCAGGGCGCTCATTGTTTCGGTTGCTTTTTATTGGTGGATTGCTTCCTACTCAGTGATGATTTTTGTCAAACAGATCCAGACAAAAATCTACTTATTGGATGGAGAATGATAACAGAGGTTATTTGGAGATGAGCAATCCATCTGATGAGGCATTTTTGGCCCCTCATGATTTATGGCCCTGAGCCATAGGCAGGGCCACTGGCATTATGCGGCAGGAAAGGGCCAAATTATATGGCAACGGTGAGTCAATTATGCAGCAAGAAAAGGAAAATTATGCAGCATAATGCGGCACATTTTGAAAAAGTATTACTTCATGATTTCATCATTTTTAAATTTATTAACACTGTATGGGCCTTTGTTGCCCCGTATTAGACCATTTTAGCACCCCAATATAGCTTTAAGCAACAGAAAGGTGACCAGTCTACCTTTGTAAAAGGCCCTCCACTGTGCAGCAACACGTGTCGCTGCATTTTTAGTAAATTTTGAACCATTGAAGTTAGAATTTTTTTTGCAGATTATGTGGCAGATGATGGATTATGTGGCAAATGTGGCAATCTATAATTATGTGAAAATCACCGCGGCCACACAATCTCATAATTCCCCTGGTCCTGGCCATAGGCCGGGGTGAACAAGGAATATAGAGGGCAGCAGCTGATGCACTGATCAGCTGTAGGTAACAGCAATGCTACTGAACAAGATGGCTCAGAGTTGAACACTCACTCTGGGTATTTGCTGTGATCTGCAGGGTATGTATTCAAGCCTTTCATCCTTTTAGAGGACCTCTACAGATGGTGACGGCAGCCTTCAGAGCAATATGATTGGCTGTCTCCTGTTTTCAACATGCCACTGAAAGTACTAGTATATTTGTGGCCTTTTCTGTTTTATTGAGAATGTTATCGAATTTGTGACGTTTATGACATTGAAGAGTATTTTTTTCAAAGGGTAGATAACACTTGTGTAAAATAGTTTATCGAGAAATTTCTTCCAGAAAAACTTTGTTTAAGGAAATTTCCGTTGCTGGGAAAAATGTGTGAAATCTGCAATTTTTGAAGTTGACAGCTGAAAATCTAAACTTCGTGTCGCTCTAAAATGAAACAATAAATTGCAGGTGCTTTATTACAGTAAGGAAACCTAAATACTCATTTCTTTAGTTTCCTACCAATGATTCGATGAAATACTCAGTGCTATTTTTTTTTCAAATAAGCAAATGAAGCAAGTAAATAGAGGATTTATTATTTATGATACCATGGCCATCATTTAAAAGGGCACTGCGCAACCATAATGTCACTTTTACCGATGTTCCGGTGGCCCAATGCCCTGCCCCATATTTACAAAGCAGTGTTAAGCCACTTTTTGTGGCTTAACACCGCTTTGTAAATACGGCCCCTTTACACGCATCACTTTGCATGAAAAGGGCATGCAATGGGTGTTGCTGAGGGCGTTCCACTGCCACACCCATTGCATTTTGATGCTGTCCCAGATTTACAAGGATTTATAAACCTGAGGTAGTGCCAAAAACTAACGCCACCCCATGGGTGGCATTAGAAGGGTGCAACGAGGAAAAATACTTTTATTTCTCCTCGTTTTTGCTTTTTTAGGATCGAGCACGCTAGCGCTCTGTCCCCGTCATATTCTCTGTGTGGGCTATTAACCCCGCCCATGTCACGCTCATCAGTTTGGTTGGTTCGTGGGATTGCTTTTAAAATGTGCTTGATTTCATTAGCGAAAGGCTTACATACGTCATGCCTTTTTTGTTGTTTAGCCCTCCTCGAATGCACCAGTAAACTACTAAAAACATACGAGGCTCTGTGTTTCTCCGACTGGCTTCTGGACTACTTTTTCTTAATATTTCGTATACAGTGTGATTTTGCTGTGCAGTAGTCAACGCTTTGCATGACATCGAGCCTATTACATGGATAATTGCACTTTTGCCGGTTACATGGATAAGTGCACTTTTGCTGATACATTTGACTGCGAGCGAACTTCTGTTTCCTTTTGTGTCTCCTTCACGTTCATGGAGGCCGTCGGCTTGCTTATGTGAAACTGTTTAACTTTTAATTTTCAGTTTATGAGGAAAGGTTGGTTAGGTGTTTACAATACTAATAGCTCTAACTCGAGCACAAATGTGAGACCCAATTGCATTGCAAATGCTTGTCTATGTGTACTGCATTCTGCAGCAGATATAGGAAGAGCAAAACACCATTAACGATTGTTTATGGGCCAGAAAGTGCCCCTTCTTGCACTGAAAAAATCATTAAATAATGACGATTTGCTACTCCTATGTGTGCTGCTTTGTGCAGTACATATAGCAATAGCAAATCGCCATTATTGATTGTTTGTGTGCAGGAAGAGACACCTTCCTGCACATAAACAATCATTCCCTGCAATGAAGGTACCCTTGCACTATGATGCAAGGGTGTCTGTGTTGGTGCTAGGCAGTTAATTTAAGAGCCAGCACGAGGAAAAACACTGGGGTGTACCATATTGTATTAAATATTGTGCATCCCTTCATTTCCAAAGTGACAAAGTTGTGCCAAATTTGGCTGACCGCTGCACCACTTCTTAGTAAATGAGGCCCTATGGATCTCCCGTTCCAAAGAATCTCACCAAATGAATCACAAAACTCTCATCCGAGTGCCGTCCCAGTGATGTGCATGTGAATCACTCAATCTGCAGAATCACCACAAATAGGGGTAGGTGAATCACTGAAACCTTTGGCTTGCCACCAGATCAGAAATGAGTAACTTTCAACTGGGCTCATCTCCAGCTAGAAATGAAGTCACTCAATTCAAGAGTTCATGAAATGAATCAAAGGCATCTGGCCAGTGGGAGATATGTCACTCAGTCGAAGGGATTGCCAACAATTGGGAAATTAACCACTCACTCCAAAGGCTCATCAGGAAACAGCACATGCCTCACCCAATCTAAGGACTCCAGCGAATTGGGAGGTGAGTCACTCATTCTAAGAGCTCATTGGCAATGTTCGGATTAGCCACTGAATCCAAGGGCTCATTGATAATTGTAATTTGAGACACTCCATCCAAGCTATTCTCGGGAATGGAGAAAATCAGAATGGAGATTATGGTTGAGCGGAGGTTGTACCAACTTTCCATTATGTAAACATATCCTTCTTGTAAAAGGTGGCCTAAACATTTTTGAAGTTGGCTTTTGACAACTTTATTCATTTTCTTTTAACTTCAATAATTTCAGAAACTGGTTAGAATGTTTAAAAAAGCAGGTGAGAAATCGCGCAATAAATATAGTTCATTTGAAGGAACTTCTCTAACTGTATTTTTTGGAAGAATCTTTTACAAAGAGATTTGTGACTGGAAATTTCTTTCACAGGCAACATATTGCAAAGGTACTACATTTGATAACTTTGTACTTTTGCAATGTTTGTCACATCTCACAGATTGTCATAGATTTGGAGATTAAGACTTGCTGCTAACAGGGAGATGATTCCTTCACCATGTTCTTTTCACCAAGTGGCAAAAGGATCCCTCAATCCTGAAACTCTTCAAAAATGGAAAATATAAATCAATCAATGCAGAGATTTGATACCCATTTAGAGATGAATTGCACATTCCAAGATAGTCTCAAAAAGGAGAGATGAAAGCATCAGTTAAAAGACTCATCATCAATTAGATCTCCGCAGACGGGTTGCTCTGCCACAACAGTGACAGATATCCCATCTGCTGAAATCTAAATCCCATAGAATATTATGGAATATAGATTTTGGAGGCAGGATATCCATCACCATTGTGACAGAGTTACCCATCCGCCGAGTCTGAAATCAGGCCCTAAGTCCAAAGTCTTCTTGGCAAAAGAAAAGATGAGTTCCTCATTCGAAGGGCTTTTCGACACCAGGCAGATTAATTCTACGGTCTTCTCACCTAGGAAGATGAACCACTCAATCCAATGTCTTCTCTATAGTGGGCACATGGATTACCCATTCTACCTCTCAACAATAGGAAAGACAAATTATTCATTCTACAGGACTCTCAACAATTGGAAAGAGTAATTGCTCATTCTATGGGGCTCTCAACAATGGGAAAGATGAATTACTCATTTTACGGGTCTCTCAACAATAGGAAAGATAAGTTATTGATTCTACAGGTCTCTCAACAATGGGAAAGATGAATTACTCATTCTACCGACGTCTGTACAATGGAAAAGAAATTATTCATTCTATGGGACTCTTAACAATGGGAAAGATGAATTTCTCATTCTACAGGCCTCCCAACTTTGGGAAAGATGAATTTATCATTCTACAGGCCTCTCAACATTGGGAAAGATACATTTTTCCTTCTACGGGGCTCTCAACAATGGGAAAAAGAAATTACTCATTCCAGGTTCCTCTCAACAATGGGAAAGAAGAGCTACTTATTCCAAAAGCCTCTCAACAAAGGGGAAGAGGAATCAGTCAGTCACATTCTTTTAACCACTGAGCAGATGAATCCCTCAATTCAAAAACTTGCCGCTGATGAGTTACTCTAGCCAACGGCTCATCCCAAAGGTGAAATGAATCATTCATTCCAAAAAGTCAACACCAATAGTCAGGTAGAGTGCTTGATTCAAAAGCTCATTTTTCGTGGGTAATTTAAAGCACTGAATTTAAAGATGCCCCACCTATAAGCACATGTTTCTCTCTGTTAAAGGCATTCTCTTCTTTGGAGATGAGTGAATCCATTGAGGGTCTTCTCACCAATGTGACGCATCACTAGTGAGGACATAAATCACTAAAGAGGTGGGTTCACCAACAATGAGGAAGTCCATCTAAGGCAGGGGTCTTCAATCCTAGGGGGCCTCAAGTGGTCCCGGTGGGGCGCCAAGCTCTGACCTAAAGCAGCATTATGATGATAACAGGGCTTTGTTTTAAGCAGAAAAAAATGAGCAGGAGTAAGTCGCTCTGTTATGGGCCATCACGAACAAGTATTGTTAATTATATCCAAGCTGGGAGTATGTGTCAAAAGGGAAGAGACTCCAAATACTCTTCAAAAAACCCCACTCCCCCATTTATAATAATCACACTGTGGATACTTTTACACATAAGGTCTGCCTGAGCAGAATAGTATTTTTGGCAACCATGTATTTGATTGCATTTTTAAAATGGTAACAGAACTAAACTGCAATATTTAAATAAGTCTAGACATATTTAAACATTGCCAACTTAATTGAACAATTGCACAAAGTTCTGAGGGAGGCGATGGCTTTTTTTTCCCCTAGGGGGGAGGTGCACCATTAAAAAGTTTGAATTAATCAGTCCTGTTTGTTCTGCACATTGTGTATGCGGACTGCCCATTGAGGCAAATGAATCTTTCTTTCTCACAGACAATACAAAAACCAGGGGGTATATTTACGAGCCCCTAGCACCACCACAGTATCTTTTTTGTGACTCTCCAGTGGCGCTATGCCTTGCGCCATATTTACAAGGTGGCGTTAAGCAACTTTTTGCGGTTTAACGCCTCCTTGTAAATATTGGCCCCAATGCAGTTTTTGGAGGCAGAGGGGCGTGCAACGGGTGTTGCTGCAAAACCCATTGTTTTTTTACACTGCCCCAGATTTACAAGAAATCGTAAACCTGAGGCAGCACCAAAACCTAATGCCACCTCAGGGGTGGCATTAGCATGGCGCAATGAAGAGAAATAATTTTATTTCTCCTCGTTTTTACTTTTTCTATGTGTGCTGCGTTCTGCAGCACACATAGAGAGAGCAAAGGCCTTTAATGATTGTCTATGTGCAGGAAGGTGTCCCTTTCTGCACATAAACAATCAATAAATAATGACGATTTGCTACTTCTATGTATGCTGCATTATGCAGCACACAATAGAAGTGCCAAATCACCATTATTGATTGTTTATGTGACGGAAGGGACACCTTCCTGCAGATAAACAATCATTCCCTGCCAAGGTTGGCGTTACACAGCTACATTTAGCACTAGCGCTAGGGAAAACACTGGAGGGGCACCGTATTTTTGTAAATAAGGTGAATCCCTGTGTTTCTGAAGTGACACAGTGCAGTGATGGCAATATTGGCGCAGTGCCGCGCTGCACCGCTTCCTCGTAAATATGCCCCTAGAGCTCAACAACTCAGTCCCTTTTTATTATTTTTGTTTGCAAATTCTGGTCTTTTTTCTAGATTGCACTTATTTCTGGGCCCAGGACTGCCCTATCTAATCCGGATAACACCGGCAGCGCTTCTTCCTGTGCAACCATCTTTGTAGAAAAAGTGCTTTTACTGACACTAGGGCGTATTTATACTTGTTTTGCGCTGAATTTACGTCATTTTTTTTAACGCAAATTAGGGGCAAAACTAACTCCATATTTATACTTTGCGGCTAGACCTGTCTAGTGCCAAATTTATGGATTTAAACTCATTTTTTGGACGTGGAAACCTACTTTGCGTCAATGAGATGCAAAGTAGGCGTTCCGGATCACGCACGGGGAGGAGGGGTCAAATAATGGTGCAAAGCTTGCTTTGCACCATTATTTAACGCCTGGGTCAGGGCAAGCGTTAGTGGACCTGTGGGCCTATTTCAATGGTGGAACACCATGGAATAAGCCCACAGGTGCCCTCCCCAGGTCCCAGGGACACCCCCAGCCACACCAGAGGGACAGCAGAGGATGGGGGACCCCATCCCAGGTAAGTATAGGTAAGTACAGGTATGTTTTTTTTAAAGTGCCATTGGGGTCCCTGAAATGGGCCCCCACTACATGGCACTGGGTGCAGTGGCCGTGCCAGGGGACCCTGGTCCCCTGTGCTGGCCACTAGGGTGGTGGGCATGACTCCTGTTTTTTTTGTAAGACAGGAGTCATGTGGTATGGATGGTTTTGCATCAGAAAATGACGCTAGGCTGGTTAAAGTCTTTTTTTTTTTACTCTAACCTGCCTAACATCATTTTTTGGTGCAAAACCCCCTTTTTCCATACCGCCAGCCCCACCCGGCTAACGTCATTTTTTTTTTCCGCTAGCCAACGCTTTGCACCAGCTAACATCATTCCATAAATATGGTGCCCGGCTGGTGCTCAGAAATGGTACAAGCCGGTGCAAAACTTTTTGGTGCAAAACTGAAAGCAGTTTTGCACGAAAAAGTATAAATCAGGGCCACTGTTTTTCCACAGACAAGCCTTCCTCCTCTGCTTACTCCAGACCTGTAATTGTGGGGGTGGTTCGAATGGAAGGGGTGGGCCTTACACGACCAGGTAGCTTGCTCATGTCTTATCAGAACTGAAAGAGGGAGATGTGAAAAAAAGATACAGGCCTGTGTTTTGGTTTTCTCTGCCACCAGACTAAGCTATGAGCAATGTTTTGACAGGCGGGGCAGGTTGAGACCTCTGATTGGCTGGCAGCATCCTGGAAACCGATGTTACCTACCAGTATAGACATCCTATAGGATGGATACTTTTTGTAGATTGGATTGTCTCGACTTTAATGATTTCAGGTGCTGTCTACGTGGTGCTGACATAAATAGTTTCTTCTCGTGAAGTGTTTACTCCCTTTCTGTATCGGTTACTCTTGTGTGAAGAGTGAAAAAGAGAACTTTCACTCTAAACTTACCACACGAAGACCATCAACTGCCTGCCATTTACCCCAGCAGCCCCATACCACAAAAACAGGAAATGGGCCTTGGCTAATCCCTTGAGTCTAAGAGCTCGAGCAGAGCAGGCGTGGCTCCATGGAGTGAGGTCTCCCTGAAGCCACATACGTCACGATTTTGACGCAAATGTGGTAAAGCAAAAATATCTGCAAGCTTCGCAAAGTTTTACAACTTTTTCAGCTGCAAAAATTTTAAGCAACCTTGCACACCTCCTTGCACACCCAGAGCAAAGTACTCCTAGTGACGTCATAGATCGGTAGAACTGAAATGGGACTGACACAGCATTGTGGTAAAGGGAGATGACTTACTAGAGAGCGCGTCTGTGTTTCTACTGAAAGTAAGACGGCAGCCACAGAAGCCAGAATAAAAGTAATTTTTTTAAAGGAAAAAAAAGACACGGAGGGGCATATTTATACTCTGTTTGCGCCGGAATAGTGTCGTTTTTTTTTACGCAAATCCGACGCAAAACTAACTCCATATTTATACTTTGGCGTTAGACCCGTCTAGCGCCAAAGATCTTGGAGTTTGCGTCATTTTTTTGCGTGGACACCTACCTTGCGTTAATGATATGCAAGGTAGGCGTTCCCGTCTAAAAAATGACTCCGAGGCATGTGCGCCGTATTTACACTCCCGGGCAAAAATGACGCCCGGGAGTGGGCGGGTCAAAAAAATGACGTCCAGCCGTTTTAGCGTAATTTTTTAACGCCTGGTCAGGGCAGGCGTTAAGGGACCTGTGGGCTCGGAAGGAGCCCAGAGGTGCCCTCCCATGCCCCCAGGGACACCCCCTGCCACCCTTGCACACCCCAGGAGGACACCCAAGGATGGAGGGACCCATCCCAGGGAACTTAAGGTAAGTTCAGGTAAGTATTTAAAAAAAAAAAAAATTGTGGCATAGGGGGGCCTGATTTGTGCCCCCCTACATGCCACTATGCCCAATGACCATGCCCAAGGGACAGAAGTCCCCTGGGCATGGCCATTGGGCAAGGGGGCATGACTCCTGTCTTTGCTAAGACAGGAGTCGTTTCAATGGGGGTTGGGAGTCAAAAAAAATGGCACTAATCAGGTTGAGGCGAAAATTTTGCCTCAGCCTGACTTGCCCCATTTTTTGGCACCCAAGCTCCATTTTCCCCTACGCCGGCGCTGCCTTGTGTAAGTCATTTTTTTTGACGCACACCAGGCAGCTCCGCCGGCTAACGTCATTCCATAAATAAGGCACCCGCATGCCGCTTTGGAATGGCGTTAGCCGGCGTTAAATTTTTTGACGCACAACTGCATTGGCGCAGTTGTGCGCCAAAAAGTATAAATACGGCCCGGAATGTGCTCAGGTGATTCATTTACTCATTTCGCTCATTTCGGTGGTTTTTGCTGCAGTGGATACTTAATAAGCAACGAGGCCCAACGTGTTGGGCGCTAGAACCCATGCCACAGCCTTACGGCGCTATACGTGCTGTTACATGATGCACCTGCGTAATGCATCACTGTGGAGCGAGGGATGGGCTGTTTTAGTAATTGTATAATAGGTTTATAAAGTAGGGCATTGTAAAATAGCATAAGTAAGGACAAAAGACAGACTAAGGTCTCGGTGGAGTTTCGTGCTTGTGTGATTCGTAGAAAGCACTTTGGCCAAGCATGCCACACCTGCTCCGATAAGAAACCACACGAGACACTGCAAAGATCTTACACCAACTTACACAAACCACTTCAAAGGTACACACTACACTCACACACACAACAATAGATGCAGAAGACGAACGCGCTCCCCTGCTCACACAAGGGTCTCCTGCTAGAGTCAGGGTTATGGAGCCCTAACAAAGGGTATGAATAGTATATAGGAGAGCGTCTGGTGTTATGCTGCGTATTGCATTCAAACATTACAGCCCCAGCTGGGGGTTAACTCAGTGCTCTGCCTGAAATGTAGGCCTCGGGCGCGGGACATGGTCTTCAGCTGAGACAAAGCGCTGCAAGGCCAGTAGAACCCGCGGGGAGGTTGTTTACAACCAGAACGAGAGCAGTGAGATGGTGGGGCCGATGGGACCTGCCAGCAATGCTCTAGTGCCGTGACGTAGCACGGATTGACTCTTGGGGGCGGGACAATCTGTCCATTTACCACCAGCCTGAAATGACATGCCCATCAACCGACTGGTACAAAATGCCGTTTGTTTACTGCGGAGATGTGCAATTGCCGTTTTGCAACGGTTGATGGTGCACATGTCCCTGCAAACGTGCCAAGTGCCAGTTCTGTGATCTGCTCCAGCTGTGAGGAAAGTGGAGAGGTGCGCTGGGGTACCGTCGTGGAAATCCCACTGGGCCAGTTTCAAAGGGTTTGTACGGTATCTGGTTGTAACGCGCTGAGCAGATGTGAAGGAAACAAACTCCCCTCGACCCCGGCTGCATCTTGACAATGGTCCCTGCCGCTTCCTCGCTTTGTTTTATATTGAACTGGCAGAGTGTATATTGCACTTCCGCCTGGATGCCTATAGTCCGAGGGGCCAAAGACCCATGTGCCACGGCTCGACCGACATGAGCCACCTGCGGCCGGTGGGCTGGTGTTACACACTGTGAGAGGGTTTATTGTACAGCTTTACTGAGACGTCAACGTGAAGGGCCAGTGACAGATGAGTTCTTCTGCCTCAATATCAGTGCTTAATTTGTCCTTGTTGTTTCCGGTGCGGGGCACCGGCACTTATTTTTTAGGGCCGGGGCTTATTCTTTTGCCTCAAGCATTTGCTACGAGCAAAAGACACATATGGGAAACACGGAGGAAGAGAAAAACGAAAAAGCGTCACAAAGGGAGGAAGCAGAAAGCTGCAAGAGAGAGCTGAATGGGCAGGGAGTGGCTGTAAATGGATTAAAGAGGCCCGAAATTGCTTCAGGATTAAGCTGTCTCAGTATTCTGTGTTCGCACATTTAATTGCAGCAGCCACATTTTTAAGAAGAGGGCTTTGGGCACCGGCACGTTTTTATTTACAAATTAAGCAGTGCCCAACACCGTGAAACAAGTTCTTATTGTAATAATAAATGTTACTTCCATCACAAATATCGGCCTCCTGTGATTTCTCGCGCGCTTGTCGCTAAGCCCGATGCAGCAGCAAACACTTGAGCTGACGATTGTTGAGCGGTCCCGGCGTCTCCCTAACCACACAAGTGATCCCCGGCGAACCTCTCTATGCTTCTTAAAGAAAGCCCAGCGGGTTCCGCTCTCCGTGTAACTTCTAGGCCGCCTACAGGTTGCACATAGCGGGCCTCGGCCTTTCATTCGGGGTAGGTATGAGGAATGCCGCTGATTATGGCGCTAATATGGTCCGCCTGTCGGAGAGAGACCTTCTTAAAATATCCTCTTCAGAACAGCTTGCAGAGGGTCCCCGAGAGCTCGTAATATGGGCTTGGCCTCAGTTGTAAGGTCACAGCCCGCAGAATAATGGTGTTACGGTGTCCCAGCGCGACCCCCGCCTCAGTGCATCCCATCACTGATGGAGAGGCCTCTGCTAATAAGGACATCTCCCCAGACCCCGAGCCAAGACTCCCCACCATCCCCGCGACCACCCTGGTAAGGGGACGTTCCCATTACGTGGCAACACTCCAGACCGCGTGAGAGTTCAGATGTTGGAACACACCATATAAAACATTTCTGATCCAAAAACCTATTGTGCCCCCGTGATCTCTGTAAAATGGTCGCCCCTTTATTATAATACAGTTCTAAGGACCAATTTCGATCCCCTCCCAATTAGTTCCGATAGATTTCCCCACCCAACAGAGCCTTTCTGTGAGCGCGGATGCACAGTGAGGCTTCCCAGCTGTGGGACACTCAGCCTTTGCCCCCGCCTCCACTCCGATCTTCTGGAGTTCAGGGGGACACTGAAGTATAGATAATTTATATCTGGTTTTCTTTTATTTCAGCGCCAAGATGCTCTACTGGAGAGCGATGCGCTATAGAGTACTTGACACAGCGCCCTGCAAATCTCTTTTAAATGGAATAACACTCAAAAAATTGTCTATTCGAATATGTCTACTAACAGGGGGAGTGGCCCCATACCACTGCTAATAAACACCCCCATTAAATCGACACTCCCCACCGTTTGACCCCCGAGGCGTAGATTCTGGGGGATGCGGGGGGTGGAGGGGAAGGGCGGAGGGGGGTTGTTACATCCCCTAATAAATGTATTTTCCGGAAAATATTTGAGTACATGTTTATTTAGTCGGGTATGGTGTCTGTTTGAATTCACCGGCATTTTTTTTTACACAGACAAAAACGCACAACAACTCTCCTCCTCTGTTGGAAAAATGTGGTTATTTTACAAAATGATGTGTTTTCTCCGGCCTCCCACTTGATGAGAACTGCTCTTCTAAAATCCATCAGGGTGGGGGAAGACACGGTTGAGTTTGCTCGGAGAAGGTGAGGCCCACACTGCTGTATATTGGAAGTAGGTTCCGGCCTACAGCGCCTCACAGCGCTGCGGGCCTTAGTACATGTTATCGGCCCGTCTGAAATGATGTACCGGCATTTTAAGTGCATTAACTTCGGAATCATGCAGTCTTAGCAATGACCCCGCCCCCCCGGCACCTGTCTCGCCTCCCTAGAACTGGCCACGCCCTCAGCATTTAGCTCCTCCTCCACAGCACTAACCCCGCCCTCCACCAGCCCCCCATCCTGCAACACGCACCTCTCAGATGTAGTGCACATCCCTGAAGTTTACTTCTGTGTCACTGGCAAAGAGGGGGGAAAAACATATGACCTTTGGGTGAATATATAACATAAAAGGAAGGAGAGACGGATGGAAAGAGAGCGCACACAAACTGGCCGAGCCAGGCTCTTAGCGCCGAGAAACCGCCAAATCTATTCTGTCAGGGCAGAGACGTCTTGTTAACATCCCAGGAAGGTGCGGGGTGTTGTAATTACACAGGGAGATACACACTCTGGTCTGCTGATGAAACTGCTAAGGGGGTGTATAAGCGAATATTTAACAGCCAGCCCTACATTAGGAAATTCATGCCAGAGGCACTAAACGAGACATCGGCTATCGCGAGCTTAATTACTAACTGCGAAGAAGAGAAACCTCGCTTTAAAATCCCGGCTTCCTCAGCTGGCCACACTGTGTGACCCTGGGGTCAAATCCTTATCTATAAACACTCTCTTGCAGAGCTTTAATCTCGGTTTCCGCTTGTGCCCGCACTGTTGTCACTCTGACCACATCGCCTGTGATCACTAAATGGGCGTCCGTGGCGGGAGAGGATCGCCCTAATCCCGGCTTTGCCTCTTAGCTGCGCTCTATGATCTTGGGCAATTCTCGCCACCCCCAGTGCGCTGGGATGTGTTCGCGCCTGTATTAAGCACCACTTAAGACACGTGCACCCTCATAGAAGCGAACCCTGTCCGCATTTCAACATTTATTAGTAGTTACATAGAGCGAGAATAAGGGAGCGCTATGCACTATTGGGGGCAATGGGGGGGGGGGGGGGGGGGGGAGCTAGTTCGCCAGGTTTCAATGTCCGCAAGCCACTAGGCCACATCTCCCCTCCCTTTTTGCAGTGTTGGTCGTTATACTTCGGGGTTTAGCTGAATAATTTGAGGCATGCAAGGGTTCCGAGAAGTTTTTTTTTGTTTTACCCACTCACTCCCCATGCATTCATTCATCCAGCCATCCATCCAGTGCAGTGAGTCATCACATGGCTGCGGTCCGGGCTGAGAGAGCTCCCTTCCAGGGAGGCCAGACCATGTACAGGGAGCTGCCCGAGTGTGTGCAAACCTCCTTGGGACAGACCCTGGTATGTATGACACTTCGGGCACCAGACGACACCCCACGATGCCAGCCTGACTCGCTTATCACCAGGGCACCGGAATTATGCGGCACGGGATGAACATATTAGGCGGTAGAGTTAACTAAATTTTGCTCCAAGGAAGACTATGCGGTGTATTGTGGTACACTTTGAAGCAGTATTGCTTCACTAACCTGCCATTTTTAGTATCATATGGGCAAAGGCTTAATTTCATTACTATCAGTTTAATGCCTGATTACAGCAATCAGTTACCTCTGTTGTAGCGTGTTAGTAACTCTGTTACGTTTGAGCTAGAAGCATCGTTTTGTTAAAATCTGCAAATGGTGCATAATATCATAGACTCCGCAGTAAATGCGGCAAATCCATAATAATTTTGCAGAAAACTCACAAGGCCACAGAACCGCATAATTCCTGTGGTTATGTGTGTAACACAGCACGGAGCAGCAGGTGACATACAGAAACCAATCCCATGTAGCGCAGAAGCGCATATAACATAACAATGCACAGCAGCACAATACACATAGCAACACACATGCGGCACAGCACAGCGTGACTTGGGAGAGAGTGGCATACAAACACCGCACTGTAACACAAGACACAACAAAGCACACCACAGCATGAGTAGAACGTGATGTGCACCGTAACATACAGCACAGCGCAACACAAGACATCACATAACACAGGGTACAATACAATAACCAAACATATCATAGCATGCAGTATAACATAGAACATACCAGAGCACAGCGTGATGTACACCATAACATACAGCACAGGACAAGACAATACACAGCACAGGGCACAATACTATAACAAAACATATCATACCATTTAGTATAACATAGAACATACCAGAGCACAACGTGGTATACACCAAAACACACAGCTCAGAGCAGCCTAGCACAATATATTATATGACAATACATCTTATCACTTCCAGTATAACTTAGCAAAGCGTGACTCGACACCCACTTAACTTGAGTATAGCGCTATATGAAGAAAAGCGCTACTGGTTAAGTTGCAGACTGGTGAACCATACATAAGCTTTGGAAAGAAAACGGAGAAGAACCCCTACTTAACCGAACCGTGAAGTCCAAGTCAAGCCACCCGATTGGCACGTCACCCCCTGGGAGTCGGATACATGTGCCTCAGTTCCCCTCTCTGCCAAGCGCTATACGTGGCTGAAGCCTTTAAAGTTTAGATTGTGTACACGATAAGACATTTTCATTCACTGAGAGCACAACACACCCACATGGCAAGTAGTACATCAGAGCAAAACGTTTCTTGGCTCACTGCGTAATGTAATGTAATTGTATTTATATACCGCTTACTGTGTGCCATGCCTAAGAACAACCGAGCGTGCTGGCACACTCTGCCCACTTCACCTGGGTGTACTGAGGTGGTAAATGCACACTTGGGTACCATACACTCTGCTCTATTAACATCTACTGTTGACTGCGCTTAGAAGCGGCGGAGCGCTATGTCAAGCGTTTTGTTATTATCACGCACATTAACATTCATCTTCGTCCCCCTCCTCGTGCCCAGCACTCACCTCCTCAGACAGAGCAGCAGGGCGCAGAGCAGCAGCACCCCCCTCGAAGGCAGGGGCTCCCCCATCCTCCTCCAGGCCCGGAGTCCGACAGCTGGCCCGGCTTCAGCCCACACACTTCCCGGGGTCCCCCCTTCTCCGAAGCGACCAAGTAACAACAACAAGACGTGATAAAGTGAGTTGTTTCACAAACCCCTCTTTCCCAGAAACGACCTCACACACAGCAAAAAAAAGTACATTTTCAGCTGTTGGCCTTCCAGGAAATCTCTACTGTGTCATCGTGAGATTCATGCGAGCCGGAGGGGGCTGCGAGGAACCCTCGGAACCCCACAAATTGCAGAGGCGATACCCACTTCTTTCAGGAAACAAAACAGTTTTACACGTGACATCAACAGCTGCCCTCCAAGTCTGGATCGATATCGCAGCCAGAGAGCTTGGAGATGAAGTGATTTGTCGAGGGTCACACTATGTCGGTGAAGTGGGCAGTCGTGATTAGGAGTCGGCAGTTGACAGTGCGACAGATGAAACGTCCTCCGCGTTGCTGCACTGTTAGGGCTTTGAGGCAGTCTCAGGCTCTAACAGAAGAACGGGTGTCTCCAGATGATAGCGCTTCGAGGCAGCCTTGGTCAGTACTCTGCGCCTTCCTGCTGTAATAGAGGAATGGGTCTCTCCAGATGATAGCGCTTCGAGGCAGCCTCAGCCAGGACTCTTCCCCTTCCTGCTCTAACAGAAGAACGGGTGTCTCCAGATAATAGCGCTTCGAGGCAGCACCCTTTCCCTTCTTGCTCTGACAGAAGAATAAGTGTCTCCAGATGATAGCGCTTCGAGGCAGCACCCTTCCCTTCTTGCTCTAACAGAAGAATGGGTGTCTCCAGGTGATAGCGCTTCGAGGCAGCCTCAGACAGCACCCTTCCTGCTCTAACAGAAGAACGGGTGTCTCCAGATCTGAGTGCACCAGGTGTGGCCGGGCTGTGGATGGCCGTGGAGCCCCTCTCCTGCTCCCCGTGCCTAGAAGGACCAGAGTCTGCAGTGCTCTCCGCCACTCCCTCGCGCCTTCTCTCCTGGGGGGTCGTGACTCCCGAGCCTACCTTCCCCGCTGGCGCACCGCAGCCTCTGATCAGACCCAGCTCCCACCTTCTGCTTTAAAGGCGCTGCGCAGGCAGTGAGTGCAGGGAGCTACCGCCCCTGCGCTCTCCTAATTACCCCACTCTCAGACACAACCAGCAGCCCTCCCTCCCTCCCCGCCACTCCCTCCTCCCCTTCCCAGCCAGGACAGAAAGACACACGAAGCAACTTCGGGAGAGAGACTAGAGGAGCAGCAGGTCTCGGCAGCCGCCCAGAGGCGGCCGGTCCCCAGTCGGCGCTATAAAGACCCTTGCGCCCTGTCCACTTCGTGAATGGCAGAAGTACATGTAATGAGCACGAGCCCGAGGAAGGGCCCTGCAATTACAGCGCCTCATAGTCAGTATACTACTTAGGTGTTTGCATGTGCTATGCGCGAACCAATGGATGGATGAATGCATAACCTTGTATAGCACATCTCCATGAGGTGAACTCCATTGCTTCCTGGCGCTTCTGCTTCAGAGGAGCAGGGTGTGGTTGTATTCAAGCATGAAGTGTCCCAGCCAGTGGCCTCTTGGCACTATAAAGGTGCCCGGGATCGCTGTGGTGTGGAAGGTTGGGGCACCAGGGCGAGTCCCTGGGGTGCTGAGCCCTGCGCCCCTGCTCCTTGGGCAGACACCCCACTCACCTGGGCTCAGCGCTGCGGGCGGGCGCAGCCGGGACAGGCCCAGGCACGAGGTGCTATCCGCCATCTCAGTCTACTCTCTCCACCCCACCCTCGGCCCAGGGAGAGGCAGCGGCGGAGGGGGTGCAGGGGCCCCGCTGCCCGGGAGGCGCTGTCCGAGCCAGGCAAGGGACCCTGGACGGTGGGCATCCGGGCAGCTCCGGGGCAGCGCCTCGGAGTAAAAATATGTTTATAGCGCACGAGTGTCTCGCGCACTCCTAGGAACTCCCAGGCGATTGGAGGAGAAATACTTCATCCCTCCAAGTATGAGATGGGCCAATCCCCTCTTGCCCCAAAACACACAAGATGTGCCCCCCACGGGCCGATAGTGACGGAGCGTTAGCGCTCTCGGCAGCTTGTAGCCTGCAAGGAGCTGGCACTGCCCTCGCTGCATGCACGGGTGGGGTTGGGAGTGCTTGAAGCTTTCATGCTGCCAATGACAGGAGTGCCAGCAGAGGAGCTAGTGATCAGAATGGGCACTGAGGGCGCAGCCACACCCGGCAGTGATAACAGGGAAATTACTACTCCGAGCTGGCGCGGGTAGCAGCGGGTATCACCAGACAGTGGTAGCTGTGGGGCCACTGGCCATACCTTATATTGCTTGCAGTGGGCATACCACTCACAGCCGACAGTGGTAATGGGTGCATGTCGCAAAGCTGGCAGTGGTAACAGTGGGTACATGCCGCAGAGCTGGCAGTGGTAACAGTGGGTACATGTCGCAAAGCTGGCAGTGGTAACAGTGGGTATAGTATGCAGAGCTGGCAGTGGTAACAGTGGGTACATGCCGCAGAGCTGGCAGTGGTAACAGTGGGTACATGTCGCAAAGCTGGCGGTGGTAACAGTGGGTATAGTATGCAGAGCTGGCAGTGGTAACAGTGGGTATACTATTCACAGCTGGCAGCGCTAGCAGTGGGTATACTACTCACAGCTGGCAGCGCTAGCAGTGGGTATACTACTCACAGCTGGCAGCGGTAGCACTGGGTATACTACTCATAGGTATAGTACTCACAGCTGGCAGTGGTAGCACTGGTTATACTACTCACAGATATACTTCTCACAGCCGTCAGTGGTAGCACTGGGCTGGCAGTGGTAACAGTGGGTAAACTACTCACAGCTGGCAGTGGTAAAAGTGGTCATATTACTGATAGCTGGCAGTGGCAGCAGTGGGTAAACTAACAGCCGGCAGTGGTAGTACTGGGTGTCTTACTCAGAGCCAGCAGTGGTAGCACTGGGTATACCACTCACAGCAGACAATGAAAGCACTGATTATACTACTCACACGTATAACTCTTAAAACTGACAGCGGTAGAACTGGGTATTCTACTCACATGTATACCACTCACAGCTGACAGCAGTAGCACTGAGTATAATACTCACATGTATACCACTCACAGCTGACAGCAGTAGCACTGAGTATAATACTCACATGTATACCACTCACAGCCAACAGCAGTAGCACTGGGTATACTGCTCACAGGTATACCACTCACAGTTGACAGCGGTAGCATGTGGTATACTATTCACAGGTATACCACTCACAGCAGGCAGTGGTAGCACTGGGTATAATACTCACAGGTATACCACTCACAGTCGACAGCGGTAGCACTGGGTATACTGCTCACAGGTATACCACTCACAGTCGACAGCGGTAGCATGTGGTATACTATTCACAGGTATACCACTCACAGCAGGCAGTGGTAGCACTGGGTATAATACTCACAGGTATACCACTCACAGTCGACAGCGGTAGCACTGGGTATACTGCTCACAGGTATACCACTCACAGTCGACAGCGGTAGCATGTGGTATACTATTCACAGGTATACCACTCACAGCAGGCAGTGGTAGCACTGGGTATAATACTCACAGGTATACCACTCACAGTCGACAGCAGTAGCACTGGGTATACTGCTCACAGGTATACCACTCACAGTCGACAGCGGTAGCATGTGGTATACTATTCACAGGTATACTACTCACAATTGACAGCAGTAGTACTGTGTATACTACTCACAGGTATACTACTCACAGCCAGAGGTGGTCACTGTACTGCTCACAGCTAGCAGTGCTAGCAGTGGATATAATACTCACTGCTGGTAGCAGTGAGTATTATACTCACAGCCGGAAGCAGTAGCACTCTGTAAACTACTCATAGGTATACTACTCAGAGCTGGCAGTGGTAGTACGGCGTATGCTACTCACAAATATGCTTCTCCTAGCCAGCATAGGTAGCACTGGGCATACTATGCAGAGCAGACAGTGGTAAAAGTGGGTATACTCCTCAGAGCTGGCAGTGGCAAAAGTCGGTACATTACTCATAGCCAGCAGTGGTAGCACTGGGTATACTACTCACAGCCAGCAGTGGTAGTACTGGGTGTCTTACTCACAGCCAGCAGTGGTAGCACTGGGTATACCACTCACAGCAGACAATGCAAGCACTCGTTATACTACTTACAGGCATGACTCTCAAAAATGGCAGCGCTAGAGCTGAGTATACTACTCATGTGTACCACTCACAGCCGACAGTGGTAGCCATGGTTAAACTACTCACAGGTATACTACTCACAGCTGGCAGTGGTAGCACTGGGTATACTACTCACAGCTATTCTACTCACAGCCAGCAGCAGCAGTGGGTACACTACTCACAGCCAGCAGCACTAGCAGTGGGTATACGTAGGAGGCTGGCCTGACTTATAGTGGGTACCAACTGGTACTTACACCTTGTGCCAGGTCCAGTTATCCCTTATTAGTAGATTAGTAGTGTTCTAGCAGCTTAGGCCGATAGAGGTAGCTATAACAGAGCAGCTTAGGCTGAACTAGGAGACATGCAAAGCTCCTACTATACCACTTATATCACTTAGCACTATATCATAAGAACACAATACTCAGAGTTACTAAAAATAAAGATACTTTCTTTTAGTGACAATATGCCAAAAGTATCTCAGAGGATATACTCCCTTAGGAGGTAAGTAAAATACATAAAATATACACACAGACCAAAATCAGGTAAGTGAAACACTTAGAAAAGTAGTGCAAACACTGTAGGACACAATAGAATGCAATAGGGCACAATAGGCCTGGGGCAACACAAACCATATACTCCAAAAGTGGAATGCGAACCACAAATGGACCCCAGACCTAGTGTAGTGTGTAGAGGGTCGCTGGGAGTGTAAGAAAACACTAAGGGTGTCCAAGATACCGCACCCCAAGAATCTGAAAAGTAGGAGTAAAGTTACCCTACTAACCCAGAAAGACAGTAAAGTCGAGACAGGGGATTCTGCAAGGACAACAACTGACTGCAAAGCACTGAAGATGGATTCCTGGACCTGTAAAGGAAGGAGACCAAGTCCAAGAGTCACGCAAGTGTCCAGGGGGGCAGGAGCCCACTAAACCCCGGATGAAGGTGCAAAAGGGCTGCCTCCGGGTGGAAGAAGCCAAAGATTCTGCAACAACGGAAGGTGTCAGGAACTTCTCCTTTGGTCAGAAGATGTCCATCGGCGTGCTGGAGGATGTAGAGTTGTTTCCATGCAGTAAGATCGCAGACAAGCATTGCTATCTGCAAGGGTCGCGGTTGAAGATAAAGGGTGCTGCTCGGGCCCAGGAAGGACCAGGAGGTCATCCCTTGGACGAGGAGACAGAGGGGGCACTCAGCAACAGAGAGAGCCCACGCAGAAGCAGGCAGCACCAGCAGAAGCACCTGAACAGGCACACAAGAAAGCTGAACATGACGGTCGTCTCAGCACAACAAAAGAAGGTCCCACGAAGCAGGTGGTCAACTCAGCGAGTTGAGCAATGCAGTACAGAGTGCTGGGGACCTGGGCTGTGCTGTGCACAAAGGAATCCTTGCAAAAGTGCACAGAAGCCCTAGCAGCTGAGGATCACACGGTGCACAGGATTACTGTCTGGCGTGGGGAGGCAAGGACTTACCTCCATCAACTTTGGGCAGGACCACTGGACTGTGGGGGTCACCTGGATCCAGCTCCTGTGTTCCAGAGACCACGCTCGACGAGATGAGAGGGGACCCAGAGGACTGGTGAGGCAGAAGTTTGGTGCCTGCGTTAGATTCCGTCGACCCACAGGAGATTTCTTCTTGGCTTCCAGTGCAGGGTGAAAGCAGACAGCCCTCAGAGCATGCACCACCAGGAAACAGTAGAGAACGCCAGCAGGATTAGGCGCTACAATGTTGCTGGTAGTCTTCTTGCTACTTTGTTGCGGTTTTGCAGGCATCCTGGAGCAGTCAGCGGTAGATCCTTGGCAGAAGTCAAAGAGGGAAGTGCAGAGGAACTCTGGTGAGCTCTTGCATTCGTTATCTGACGAGAAACCCACAGGAGAGACCCGAAATAGCCCACAGAGGAGGATTGGCTACAGAGAGAGGTAAGCACCCATAAGGAGGGGTCTCTGACGTCACCTGCTGGCACTGGCCACTCAGAGCTGTCCATTGTGCCCTCACACCTCTGCATCCAAGATGGCAGAGGTCTGGGACACACTGGAGGAGCTCTGGGCACCTCCCCTGGGGAGGTGCAGGGTAGGGGAGTGGTCACTCCCCTTTGTCCAGTTTCACGCCAGATCAGGGCTGGGGGGATCCCTGAACCGGTGTAGACTGGCTTATGCAAGGAGGGCACCTTCTGTGCCCTTCAAAGCATTTCCAGAGGCTGGGGGAGGCTACTCCTCCCTAGCCCTTCACACCTATTTCCAAAGGGAGAGGGTGTAACACCCTCTCTCAGAGGAAATTCTTTGTTCTGCCTTCCTGGGACTGGGCTGCCCAGGCCCCAGGGGGGCAGAAACCTGTCTGAGGGTTGGCAGCAGCGGTAGCTGCAGAGAGAACCCCGGAAAGTTAGTTTGGCATTACCCAGGCTCGTTGCTGGAGACCCGGGGATGCATGGAATTGTCCCCCCAATACCAGAATGGTATTGGGGTGACAATTCCATGATTCTAGACATGTTACATGGCCATGTTCGGTGTTACCATTGTGACGCTACATATACAGGGAGTGCAGAATTATTAGGCAAATTAGTATTTTGACCACATCATCCTCTTTATGCATGTTGTCTTACTCCAAGCTGTATAGGCTCGAAAGCCTACTACCAATTAAGCAGATTAGGTGATGTGCATCTCTGTAATGAGAAGGGGTGTGGTCTAATGACATCAACACCCTATGTCAGGTGTGCATAATTATTAGGCAACTTCCTTTCCTTTGGCAAAATGGGTCAAAAGAAGGACTTGACAGGCTCAGAAAAGTCAAAAATAGTGAGATATCTTGCAGAGGGATGCAGCACTCTTAAAATTGCAAAGCTTCTGAAGCGTGATCATCGAACAATCAAGCGTTTCATTCAAAATAGTCAACAGGGTCGCAAGAAGCGTGTGGAAAAACCAAGGCGCAAAATAACTGCCCATGAACTGAGAAAAGTCAAGCGTGCAGCTGCCACGATGCCACTTGCCACCAGTTTGGACATATTTCAGAGCTGCAACATCACTGGAGTGCCCAAAAGCACAAGGTGTGCAATACTCAGAGACATGGCCAAGGTAAGAAAGGCTGAAAGACGACCACCACTGAACAAGACACACAAGCTGAAACGTCAAGACTGGGCCAAGAAATATCTCAAGACTGATTTTTCTAAGGTTTTATGGACTGATGAAATGAGAGTGAGTCTTGATGGGCCAGATGGATAGGCCCGTGGCTGGATTGGTAAAGGGCAGAGAGCTCCAGTCCGACTCAGATGCCAGCAAGGTGGAGGTGGAGTACTGGTTTGGGCTGGTATCATCAAAGATGAGCTTGTGGGGCCTTTTCGGGTTGAGGATGGAGTCAAGCTCAACTCCCAGTCCTACTGCCAGTTCCTGGAAGACACCTTCTTCAAGCAGTGGTACAGGAAGAAGCCTGCATCCTTCAAGAAAAACATGATTTTCATGCAGGGCAATGCTCCATCACACGCGTCCAAGTACATCATCAAATGTGAGATTTACAAGGAGGGAAAACAGTACACCTCTCTGAACAGTGTCTGGGAGGCTGTGGTTGCTGGTGCACGCAATGTTGATGGTGAACAGATCAAAACACTGACAGAATCCATGGATGACAGGCTTTTGAGTGTCCTTGCAAAGAAAGGTGGCTATATTGGTCACTGATTTGTTTTTGTTTTGTTTTTGAATGTCAGAAATGTATATTTGTGAATGTTGAGATGTTATATTGGTTTCACTGGTAATAATAAATAATTGAAATGGGTATATATTTGTTTTTTGTTAAGTTGCCTAATAATTATGCACAGTAATAGTCACCTGCACACACAGATATCCCCCTAACATAGCTAAAACTAAAAACAAACTAAAAACTACTTCCAAAAATATTCAGCTTTGATATTAATGAGTTTTTTGGGTTCATTGAGAACATGGTTGTTGTTCAATAATAAAATTAATCCTCAAAAATACAACTTGCCTAATAATTCTGCACTCCCTGTAGGTATTGACCTATATGTAGTTCACGCGTGTAATGGTGTCCCCGCACTCACAAAGTCCGGGGAATTTGCCCTGAACAATGTGGGGGTACCTTGGCTAGTGCCAGGGTGCCCTCACACTAAGTAACTTTGCACCTAACCTTCACCAAGTGAGGGTTAGACATATAGGTGACTTATAAGTTACTTAAGTGCAGTGTAAAATGGCTGTGAAATAACGTGGACGTTATTTCACTCAGGCTGCAGTGGCAGTCCTGTGTAAGAATTGTCTGCGCTGCCTATGGGTGGCAAAAGAAATGCGGCAGCCCATAGGGATCTCCTAGAACCCCAATACCCTGGGTACCTAGGTACCATATCGTAGGGGATTATATGGGTGTACCAGTGTGCCAATCAGAATTGGTAAAATAAGTCACTAGCCTGCAGTGACAATTTTAAAAGCAGAGAGAGCATAACCACTGAGGTTCTGGATAGCAGAGCCTCAGTGATACAGTTAGGCACCACACAGGGAACACATACAGGGCACACTTTATGAGCACTGGGGTCCTGGCTAGCAGGATCCCAGTGACACAGGCAAAAATAAACATACTGTAGGAGGCTGGACTGGCTTGTAGTGAGTACCAAGGGGTACTTGCACCTTGCACCAGGCCCAGTTATCCCTTATTAGTGTATAGGGTGTCTAGCAGCTTAGGCTGATAGATAATGGTAGCTTAGCAAAGCAGCTCAGGCTGAACTAGGAGACGTGTGAAGCTACTACAGTACCACTTAGTGTCATATGCACAATATCATAAGAAAACACAATACACAGTTATACTAAAAATAAAGGGTACTTTATTTTTATGACAATATGCCAAAGTATCTTAGAGTGTACCCTCAGTGAGAGGATAGCAAATATACACAAGATATATATACACAATAGCAAAAATATGCAGTATAGTCTTAGAAAACAGTGCAAACAATGTATAGTTACAATAGGATGCAATGGGGAAACATAGGGATAGGGGCAACACAAACCATATACTCCAGAAGTGGAATGCGAACCACGAATGGACCCCAAACCTATGTGACCTTGTAGAGGGTCGCTGGGACTATTAGAAAATAGTGAGAGTTAGAAAAATAACCCTCCCCAAGACCCTGAAAAGTGAGTGCAAAGTGCACCAAAGTTCCCCTAAGGACAAAATAGTCGTGTTAGAGGGAAAATGCAAGGAAAACACAAATCAGCAATGCAACAACGATGGATTCCTGACTGAGGGTACCTGTGGAACAAGGGGACCAAGTCCAAAAGTCACAAGCGGCTCGGAGATGGGCAGATGCCCAAGAAATGCCAGCGGTTGGTGCAAAGAAGCTCTTACTAGGCTGAAGAACTGTGAATACTGCAGGAACGACAAGGGCTAGAGACTTCCCCTTTGGAGGATGGATCCCACACGCCTTGGAGAGTCGTGCAGAAGTGTTTTCCCGCCGGATGGACGCCAACAAGCCTTGCTACACGCAAATCGTGCGTTTGGCGTTTTTGGATGCTGCTGGGGCCCAGGAGGGACCAGAAGGTCGCAAATTGGACCTGCAGAGAGAGGGGACGTCGAGCAAGACAAAGAGCCCTCACTGAAGCAGGTAGCACCCGGAAAAGTGCCAGAAACAGGCACTACGAGGATGCGTGAAACGGTGCTCGCCGAAGTTGCACAAAGGAGTCCCACGTCGCCGGAGACCAACTTAGAAAGTCGTGCAATGTAGGTTAGAGTGCCGTGGACCCAGGCTTGGCTGTGCACACAGGATTTCCGCTGGGAGTGCACAGGGGCCGGAGAAGCTTGCAAAGTCGCGGTTCCCAGCAATGCAGCCCAGCGAGGTGAGGCAAGGACTTACCTCCACCAAACTTGGGCTGAAGAGTCACTGGACTGTGGGAGTCACTTGGACGGTGTCGCTGGATTCGAGGGACCTCGCTCGTCGTGCTGAGAGGAGACCCAAGGGACCGGAGATGCAGCTGTTTGGTGCCTGCGGTTGCAGGGGGAAGATTCCGTCGACCCACGGGAGATTTCTTCGGAGCTTCTGGTGCAGAGAGGAGGCAGACTACCCCCACAGCATGCACAAGCAGGAAAACAGTCGAGAAGGCGGCAGGATCAGCGTTACAGAGTTGCAGTAGTCGTCTTTGCTACTATGTTGCAGGTTTGCAGGCTTCCAGCGCGGTCAGCGGTCGATTCCTTATCAGAAGGTGAAGAGGGAGATGCAGAGGAACTCGGCTGAGCTCGTGCATTCGTTATCTGAAGTTTCCCCAGAGACAGAGACCCTAAATAGCCAGAAAAGAGGGTTTGGCTACCTAGGAGAGAGGAAAGGCTACTAACACCTGAAGGAGCCTATCACAAGGAGTCTCTGACGTCACCTGGTGGCACTGGCCACTCAGAGCAGTCCAGTGTGCCAGCAGCACCTCTGTTTCCAAGATGGCAGAGGTCTGGAGCACACTGGAGGAGCTCTGGACACCTCCCAGGGGAGGTGCAGGTCAGGGGAGTGGTCACTCCCCTTTCCTTTGTCCAGTTTCGCGCCAGAGCAGGGGCTAAGGGGTCCCTGAACCGGTGTAGACTGGCTTATGCAGAATTGGGCACATCTGTGCCCAACAAAGCATTTCCAGAGGCTGGGGGAGGCTACTCCTCCCCTGCCTTCACACCATTTTCCAAAGGGAGAGGGTGTCACACCCTCTCTCAGAGGAAGTTCTTTGTTCTGCCATCCTGGGCCAGGCCTGGCTGGACCCCAGGAGGGCAGCTGCCTGTCTGAGGGGTTGGCAGCAGCAGCAGCTGCAGAGAAACCCCAGGAAGGGCAGTCTGGCAGTACCAGGGTCTGTGCTACAGACCACTGGGATCATGGAATTGTACCAATAATGCCAGGATGGCATAGAGGGGGCAATTCCATGATCATAGACATGTTACATGGCCATATTCGGAGTTACCATGGTGAAGCTACATATAGGTAGTGACCTATATGTAGTGCACGCGTGTAATGGTGTCCCCGCACTCACAAAGTTCAGTGAATTGGCTCTGAACAATGTGGGGGCACCTTGGCTAGTGCCAGGGTGCCCTCACACTAAGTAACTTTGCACCTAACCTTTACCAGGTAAAGGTTAGACATATAGGTGACTTATAAGTTACTTAAGTGCAGTGTAAAATGGCTGTGAAATAACGTGGACGTTATTTCACTCAGGCTGCAGTGGCAGGCCTGTGTAAGAATTGTCAGAGCTCCCTATGGGTGGCAAAAGAAATGCTGCAGCCCATAGGGATCTCCTGGAACCCCAATACCCTTGGTACCTCAGTACCATATACTAGGGAATTATAAGGGTGTTCCAGTAAGCCAATGTAAATTGGTAAAAATGGTCACTAGCCTGTCAGTGACAATTTGGAAAGAAATGAGAGAGCATAACCACTGAGGTTCTGATTAGCAGAGCCTCAGTGAGACAGTTAGTCACTACACAGGTAACACATTCAGGCACACTTATGAGCACTGGGGCCCTGGGTTACCAGGGTCCCAGTGACACATACAACTAAAACAACATATATACAGTGAAAAATGGGGGTAACATGCCAGGCAAGATGGTACTTTCCTACACATACATACAAGTAAAAATGGGGGTAACATGCCAGGCAAGATGGTACTTTCCTAGAGTATAGTACTCACAGCGGGCAGTGGCAGCAGTGGGAAAACTACTCACAGCTGGGAGCAGTACCACTGTGAATACTACTCACAGGTATACTACTCACTGCTGGCAGTGGTAGCATTGAGTATATTAGCCACAGCCAGGAGCAGTAGCAGTGGGTATACTACTCAAACCGGCAGCGGAAGCACTGAGTAAACTACTCAAACCAGCAGCGGAAGCACTGGGTATACTACTCACAGCTGGCAGCGATAGCACTGAATATAGTACACACAGCTGACAGTTGTAGCACTGGGTATCCTGCTAACAGCCAGCAGTGATAGCACTGGGTTTACTACTCACAGCCGGCAATGCACTGGGTATACTGCTCACAGCCAGCAGTGGGAGCAGTGGATATACTACTCACAGCCAGGAGTGGTAGCACTGGGTATACCACTCACAGCAGACAACAAAAGCACTGATTATACTACTCACAGGTATAACTCTCCAAACTGGCAGCCTAGAACTGGGTATTTTACTCACATGTATACCACTCACAGCCGACAGAGGAAGCACTGGTTATACTACTCACAGGAAAACTACTCACAGCTGGCAGTGGTAGCACTGGGTATACTACTCACAGCTATACTATTCACAGCCGGCAGCAGTAGCCTTGGGTACACTACTCACAGCTGCAGCACTAGCAGTGGGTATAGTACTCACAGCTGGCAGTGGCAGCAGTGGGAAAACTACTCACAGCTGGGAGCAGTACCACTGTGAATACTACTCACAGGTATACTACTCACTGCTGGCAGTGGTAGCATTGAGTATACTACTCAAAGATATACTACTCACAGCCGACAGCGATAACAGTGTGTATACTACTCACAGGTATCTTACACACAGCTGACAGTGGTAGCTCTGGGTATACTTCTCACAGATATACTACTCACAGCCGGCAGCAATAGCACTAGGTATACTTTGCAGAGCTGGCAATGGTAATAGTGTATATAGTACTCACAGCGGGAAGTGGCAACAGTGGGTATACTACTCACAGCCGCAAATGCACTGGGTATACTACTCATCTCAACAGCGGTAGCACTCGTATACCACTCATAACTGACAGCAGTGGCACTGGTTAGACTATTCACCGGTATACTACTCACAGCTAGCAGTGGTACCATGGGTATACTACTCACAGGTATATGACTCACAGTCTGCAGTGGTAGCACTGGGTAACCACTCACAGCAGACAGCGGCAGCACTGGTTATACCACTCACATGCATACCACTCACAGCAGACAGCGGTAGCACTGGGTATGCTACTCACAGGTACACCACTTATAGCCAACAGCAGTAGCACTGGATATACTAGTCACAGGTATACTATTCACAGTTGTTAGCAAAAGAACTGGGTGTACTACTCATAGGTTTACTACTCACAGCCGGCAGTGGTAGCACTGGGTTTACTACTCACAGCTCGCAGGAGTACCACTGGGTATACTGCTCACAGCCAGCAGAGGTAGCACTGGGTATCCTGCTCACAGACACCAGCAGTAGCACTGACCATACTACTCATAGCCAGCAGTGGGAGCGTTGGTTATACTGCTCACCGCTGGCAGCGTTAGCACTGATTATAGTGCTCACTGCTGGCAGTGGTAGCAGTGGGTATCCTACTCACAGCCAGCAGTGTTAGCACTGGGTATACTACTCACAGCCAGCAACGATAGCACTGGGTATACTGCTCACAGCCAGCAGCAGTAGTACTGAGTATAGTACACACAGCCAGCAGCTGCAGCACTGGGTATCCTGCTCACAGCTGGTAGTAGTAGCATAGGGTATGCTGGTCACAGCCGGCAGTGGTAGCACTGGGTGTACTGCTCACAGCCGGCACTGGTAGTACTGGGTGTCTTACTCACAACCAGCAGTGGTAGCACTGGGTATACTACTCACAGCAGACAACGAAAGCACTGATTATACTACTCACAGGTATAACTCTCAAAACTGGCAGCGGTAGAACTGGGTATTTTACTCACATGTATACCACTCACAGCCGACAGAGGAAGCACTGGGTATACTACTCACAGTTATACTACTCACAGCCGACAGAGGAAGCACTGGGTATACTACTCACAGCTATACTACTCACAGCCGGCAGCAGTAGCCTTGGGTACACTACTCACAGCTGGCAGAACTAGCAGTGGGTATAGTACTCACAGCTGGCAGTGGCAGCAGTGGGAAAACTACTCACAGCTGGGAGCAGTACCACTGTGAATACTACTCGCAGGTATACTACTCACTGCTGGCAGTGGTAGCATTGAGTATACTACTCAAAGATATACTACTCACAGCCGACAGCAATAACAGTGTGTATACTACTCACAGGTATCCTACACACAGCTGACAGTGGTAGCACTGGGTATACTTCTCACAGATATACTACTCACAGCCAGCAGCAGTAGCCTACTTCATGGGACCCTCCTTTGTAGTGTTGAGACAACCGAAGTGCTCAGATTTCTTGAATGCCTCGTCAAGTACTTCTGCGGGTGCTGCCTGCTTTTGCGTGGGCTGTCTGTGCTGCTGAGCTCTGTCTCCTTCTCCAAGGGGCGACCTCCTGGTCCTTCCTGGGCCCGGGCAGCACCCATTTTCTTCAACCACGACCTTTGCAGCTAGCAAGGCTTGTTTGTGGTCTTTCTGCACGGAAAGAACTCTGCATCCTCCAGCACGCCGTGGGACATCTTCGGTGCAAAGGAGAAGTTCCTGGCACCTTCCGTTGTTGCAGAATCTTCAGCTTCTTCCACCCGGAGGCAGCCATTTTGCACCTTCATCCGGGGTTTAGTCGGCTCATGCCCCCCCTGGACACCTTCGTGACTCTTGGACTTGGTCCCCTTCCTTTACAGGTCCTCAGGTCCAGAAATCCGTCTTCAGTGCTTTGCAGTCAGTTGTTGTCCTTGCAGAATCTCCTATCACGACTTTAGTGTGTTTCTTGGGAAGTGGGTTACTTTACTCCTACTTTTCAGGGTCTTGGGGTGGGGTATCTTAGACACCCTTAGTGTCTTAGTGTGTAGAGTGGCCCTCTACACACTACACTAGGCCTGGGGACCCTAAGTGGTTCGCATTCCACTTTTAGAGTATATGGTTTGTGTTGCCCCTAGGCCTATTGCATCCTATTGTATTCTACAGTGTTTGCTCTACTTTTCTAAATGTTTACTTACCTGATTTTGGTTTGTGTGTATATTTTGTGTATTTTACTTACCTCCTAAGGGAGTATATCCTCTCAGATATTTCTGACACATTGTCACTAAAATAAAGTACCTTTTATTTTTAGTAACTCTGAGTATTGTGATTCTTATGATATAGTGCTATATGATATAAGTGGTATGGTAGGAGCTTTGCATGTCTCCTAGTTCAGCCTAAACTGCTCAGCTATAGCTACCTCTATCAGCCTAAGCTGCTAGAACACTACTAATCTACTAATAAGGGATAACTGGACCTGGCACAAGGTGTAAGTACCATCAGGTACCCACTATAAGCCAGGCCAGCCTCCTACAGGCAACAAAAGCACTGGGTATACTTTGCAGAGCTGACAATGGTAACAGTGGATATGTTACTCACAGCGGGAAGTGGTAACAGTGGGTATACTACTCGCAGCCAGCAATGCACTGGGTATACTACTCACCTCAACCGCGGTAGCACTGGTATACCACTCATAACTGACAGCAGTAGCACTGATTAGACTATTCACAGGTATACAACTCACAGCTAGCAGTGGTGCCATGGGTATACTACTCACAGGTATACCACTCCTACTCGGCAGTGGTAGCACTGGTTAACCACTCACAGCAGACAGCGGTAGCACTGATTATACCATCCACAGGCATACCACTCACAGCTGACAGCAGTAGCACTGGGTATGCTACTCACAGGTGTACCACTCAGAGCCAACAGCAGTAGCACTGGGTATACTAGTCACAGGTATACTACTCACAGTTGATAGCAAAAGCACTGGGTGTACTACTCACAAGTATACTACTCACAGCCGGCAGTGGTAGCACTGTGTATACTACTCAAAGCCGGTAGGGGTAGCACTAGGCATACTGATCACAGCCAGCAGCTGTAGCACTGGTGATACTGCATACAGCCAGCAGCAGTAACACAGGGTTTAGTACACATAGATGGCAGCAGTAGCACTGGGTATCCTGCTCACCGGCACCAGCAGTAGCACTGGTCATACTACTCATAGCCAGCAGTGGGAGCATTGGTTATACCGCTCACTGCTGGCAGCAATAGCACTGATTACACTACTCACAGCTGGCAGTGGTAGTACTGGGTATACTACTCACAGTAGGCAGCAGTAGCAATAGGTATACTCCTCACAGCCAGCAGTGTTAGCACTGGGTATCCTGCTCACAGCCGGTAGTAGTAGCATAGGGTATGCTGGTCACATCCATTAGTGGTAGCACTGGGTGTACTGCTCACAGCCGGCAATGGTAGCACTGGGTATATTACTCAAATTAGCAGCAAGAGCACTCTCATTATTGCTCACAATCAGCAGTTGTAGTACTGGGTGTACTGCTCACCGCCAACACTGGTATTACTGGGTATCCTGCAGAGAGCCAGCAGCAGCAGTACTGGGTATCCTGTTCACTGCCGGCAGCTGTAGCACTGGTTATACTACTCACAGTCAGCAACAGTAGCACTGGGTTTAGTACACACAGCCGGCAGCAGTACCACTGGGTATCCTGCTCACAGTCGGCAACAGTAGCACTGGTTATACTACTCACAGATATACTACTCACAACCAACGGTGGTACCACTGGGTATACTTATCATAGCCGGCAGCCATAGCACTGGGTATACTACACAGAGTTGGCAATGGTAACAGTGGATATATTACTCATAGTGGGAAGTGGTAACAGTGGGTATACCACTCATAGCCGACAATGCACTGGGTATACTACTCATGGCCGACAGCGGTAGCACTGGTTATACCACTCATAACCAAGAGTAGTAGCAGTGGTTATACTATTCACTGGTATACTGCTCACAGCTAGCAGTAGTACCACTGAGTATACTACTCACAGGTATACCACTCACAGTTGGCAGTGGTAGCACTGGGGATACCACTCACAGCAGAGAGGGGTAGCACAGGCTATACTACTCAAATGCATACCACCCACAGCCGGCAGCAATAGCAATGGGTATACTACTCACAGATATACCAGCCACAGTTGACAGCAGTAACACTGGGTATACTACTCACATGTATACCACTTACAGCCAACAGTAGTAGCACTGGGTATACTACTCACAGGTATACCACTCAGAGCTGACAGCGATAGCACTGGGTATACTACTCACAGCTATACTACTCACGGCAGACAGCAGTAGCACTGCGTATACTAATCACAGGTATACAACTCACAGCTAACATTGGTAGCACTGGGTATACTACTCACAGGTATACTAATCACAGCTAACATTGATAGCACTGGGTATACTACTCACACATATACTACTGACAGCCAGCAGTGGTAGCACTGGGATAGGTACACACAGCCGGCAGCAGTAGCAATAGGTATTCTGCTCACAGCCGGCAGCGGTAGCACTGGTAACCTGCTCACAGGCACCAGCAGTAGCCCTGGTCGTACTACTTGCAGCCAGCAGGGGGAGCATAGGTTACACTGCTCACTGCTGGCAGCTGTAGCACTGGATATACTGCTCACAGTCGGCAGCGGTAGTACTGGGTATACTGCTCACAGCCAGTAGCTGTAGCAATGGGTATACTACTCATGGGGGTAGTACTCACAGCCAGCAGTGGTCACACAGGGTATACCTCAAACAGGCACCCTGGGTACCTCAGTACCATATACTAGGGAATTATAAGGGTGTTCCAGTAAGCCAATGTAAATTGGTAAAAATGGTCACTAGCCTGTCAGTGACAATTTGGAAAGAAATGAGAGAGCATAACCACTGAGGTTCTGATTAGCAGAGCCTCAGTGAGACAGTTAGTCACTACACAGGTAACACATTCAGGCACACTTATGAGCACTGGGGCCCTGGGTTACCAGGGTCCCAGTGACACATACAACTAAAACAACATATATACAGTGAAAAATGGGGGTAACATGCCAGGCAAGATGGTACTTTCCTACACAGCCGGCAGCGGTAGCACTGGTAACCTGCTCACAGGCACCAGCAGTAGCCCTGGTCGTACTACTTGCAGCCAGCAGGGGGAGCATAGGTTACACTGCTCACTGCTGGCAGCTGTAGCACTGGATATACTGCTCACAGTCGGCAGCGGTAGTACTGGGTATACTGCTCACAGCCAGTAGCAGTAGCAATGGGTATACTACTCACGGGGGTACTACTCACAGCCAGCAGTGGTCACACAGGGTATACCTCTAACAGGCAGCAGAGATAGCACTGGTTATATTGCCGGCAGTGGTAGCACTCGGTGTACTACTCACAGTAGGCAACAGTAGCAGTGGGTATATGTAGGAGGCTGGACTGGCTTGTAGTGAGTACCAAGGGGTACTTGCACCTTGCACCAGGCCCAGTTATCCCTTATTAGTGTATAGGGTGTCTAGCAGCTTAGGCTGATAGATAATGGTAGCTTAGCAGAGCAGCTTAGGCTGAACTAGGAGACGTGTGAAGCTACTACAGTACCACTTAGTGTCATATGCACAATATCATAAGAAAACACAATACACAGTTATACTAAAAATAAAGGTACTTTATTTTTATGACAATATGCCAAAGTATCTTAGAGTGTACCCTCAGTGAGAGGATAGGAAATATACACAAGATATATATACACAATAGCAAAAATATGCAGTATAGTCTTAGAAAACAGTGCAAACAATGTATAGTTACAATAGGATGCAATGGGGAAACATAGGGATAGGGGCAACACAAACCATATACTCCAAAAGTGGAATGTGAACCACGAATGGACCCCAAACCTATGTGACCTTGTAGAGGGTCGCTGGGACTATTAGAAAATAGTGAGAGTTAGAAAAATAACCCTCCCCAAGACCCTGAAAAGTGAGTGCAAAGTGCACCAAAGTTCCCCTAAGGACAAAATAGTCGTGTTAGAGGGAAAATGCAAGGAAAACACAAATCAGCAGTGCAACAACGATGGATTCCTGACTGAGGGTACCTGTGGAACAAGGGGACCAAGTCCAAAAGTCACAAGCAACTCGGAGATGGGCAGATGCCCAAGAAATGCCAGCGGTTGGTGCAAAGAAGCTCTTACTAGGCTGAAGAACTGTGAATACTGCAGGAACGACAAGGGCTAGAGACTTCCCCTTTGGAGGATGGATCTCCCACGCCTTGGAGAGTCGTTCAAAAGTGTTTTCCCGCCGGATGGACGCCAATAAGCCTTGCTACACGCAAATCGTGCGTTTGGTGTTTTTGGACGCTGCTGGGGCCCAGGAGGGACCAGGAGGTCGCAAATTGGAACTGCAGAGAGAGGGGACGTCGAGCAAGACAAAGAGCCCTCACTAAAGCAGGTAGCACCCGGAGAAGTGCCAGAAACAGGCACTACGAGGATGCGTGAAACGGTGCTTGCCGAAGTTGCACAAAGGAGTCCCACGTCGCCGGAGACCAACTTAGAAAGTCGTGCAATGCAGGTTAGAGTGCCGTGGACCCAGGCTTGGCTGTGCACGAAGGATTTCCGCCGGAAGTGCACAGGGGCCGGAGTAGCTTGCAAAGTCGCGTTTCCCAGCAATGCAGCCCAGCGAGGTGAGGCAAGGACTTACTTCCACCAAACTTGGGCTGAAGAGTCACTGGACTGTGGGGGTCACTTGGACAGCGTCGCTGGATTCGAGGGACCTCGCTCGTCGTGCTGAGAGGAGACCCAAGGGACCGGTAATGCAGCTTTTTGGTGCCTGCAGTTGCAGGGGGAAGATTCCGTCGACCCACGGGAGATTTCTTCGGAGCTTCTGGTGCAGAGAGGAGGCAGGCTACCCCCACAGCATGCACAAGCAGGAAAACAGTCGAGAAGGCGGCAGGATCAGCGTTACAGAGTTGCAGTAGTCGTCTTTGCTACTATGTTGCAGGTTTGCAGGCTTCCAGCGCGGTCAGCGGTCGATTCCTTATCAGAAGGTGAAGAGGGAGATGCAGAGGAACTCGGCTGAGCTCATGCATTCGTTATCTAAAGTTTCCCCAGAGACAGAGACCCTAAATAGCCAGAAAAGAGGGTTTGGCTACCTAGGAGAGAGGAAAGGCTACTAACACCTGAAGGAGCCTATCACAAGGAGTCTCTGACGTCATCTGGTGGCACTGGCCACTCAGAGCAGTCCAGTGTGCCAGCAGCACCTCTGTTTCCAAGATGGCAGAGGTCTGGAGCACACTGGAGGAGCTCTGGACACCTCCCAGGGGAGGTGCAGGTCAGGGGAGTGGTCACTCCCCTTTCCTTTGTCCAGTTTCGCGCCAGAGCAGGGGCTAAGGGGTCCCTGAACCGGTGTAGACTGGCTTATGCAGAATTGGGCACATCTGTGCCCAACAAAGCATTTCCAGAGGCTGGGGGAGGCTACTCCTCCCCTGCCTTCACACCATTTTCCAAAGGGAGAGGGTGTCACACCCTCTCTCAGAGGAAGTTCTTTGTTCTGCCATCCTGGGCCAGGCCTGGCTGGACCCCAGGAGGGCAGCTGCCTGTCTGAGGGGTTGGCAGCAGCAGCAGCTGCAGTGAAACCCCAGGAAGGGCAGTCTGGCAGTACCAGGGTCTGTGCTACAGACCACTGGGATCATGGAATTGTACCAACAATGCCAGGATGGCATAGAGGGGGCAATTCCATGATCATAGACATGTTACATGGCCATATTCGGAGTTACCATGGTGAAGCTACATATAGGTAGTGACCTATATGTAGTGCACGCGTGTAATGGTGTCCCCGCACTCACAAAGTTCAGTGAATTGGCTCTGAACAATGTGGGGGCACCTTGGCTAGTGCCAGGGTGCCCTCACACTAAGTAACTTTTCACCTAACCTTTACCAGGTAAAGGTTAGACATATAGGTTACTTAAGTGCAGTGTAAAATGGCTGTGAAATAACGTGGACGTTATTTCACTCAGGCTGCAGTGGCAGGCCTGTGTAAGATTTGTCAGAGCTCCCTATGGGTGGCAAAAGAAATGCTGCAGCCCATAGGGATCTCCTGGAACCCCAATACCCTTGGTACCTCAGTACCATATACTAGGGAATTATAAGGGTGTTCCAGTAAGCCAATGTAAATTGGTAAAAATGGTCACTAGCCTGTCAGTGACAATTTGAAAGTAATGAGAGAGCATAACCACTGAGGTTCTGGTTAGCAGAGCCTCAGTGAGACAGTTAGGCACCACACAGGGAACATATACATGCACACCTATGAGCACTGGGGCCCTGTGTGACAGGGTCCCAGTGACACATACATATAGGCCACAAACCTATGAGCACTGGGGTCCTGACCAGTTTTCACTATGAGCACTGAGGCCTGGCTATCAGGATCCCAGTGAGACAGTGAAAACAGTGACAAACACCCTGACATACACTCACAAACAGGCCAAAAGTGGGGGTAACAAGGCTAGAAAGAGGCTACCTTCTCACACAACCCCCCCCCAAACGAAGGACAATAAGGCTAACCTTGGCCAGTTGAGACTTTATTGTCTAAGTGGTGATAAGTAGAGAGTAGCTCTGCAATAGACTGGTTACTCCCTTTATCATCCACTATATGGTTACTTCCCTGTGGGGATGTAAACCACCCTGTTTGAAGTTTTTTAGCTAAGCAACAATGTGAAGATGTATTTTCAGAGTTTCTATCAGTAAGTTTTAGTTTAGAGCAGTGGGAATTGTCCACTGAACCTATTTGTAGTGATGGAAATGCCAGACAGGGATGCTGTCTCAGAAAAGCCATAGCTGGGCAAAAACTTTGTCCATCTGGCTGGAAGAGAGAACAGGGATGCTGTTTCTCTTGAGTTGGAGCAGGGCAGGGATGCTGTCCTATCAGCTCCACACTAGGGCAGGGATGCTGTCCTAAGTGTTGTGAGGCAGTGCAGAGTTTCTGCACTAAAGTTTCTCTGGGAGGGTTGGAGGGATGCTCCATGTTAACTAAAATGGTGCTCTTTTTCTCACCAATGTTAGTTATCCCACAGAGAGGTACTTCCACCTCAGGGAGTCCAGCTTTGCTAGCTGATGATTCCCTTGGAACAGGTGCCACCCCAGGAGAGGTTTCTCCCACCAAAGGAATGATATCCTGAATGGTAGGGTGGTTAGGGGATACTGTGATACCCTTTTTACCTGTTGATGGAGAGGGATCCTGAGTTTTCAGGCCTTCTCTCCTTTGCTTTTTCATTTCACTTGAAATGAGAGGGAACAATTCCTCAGGGATGCCCAGCATGGCTGCATGGGCATAAAACTCTACATCAGCCCAACCTGAGGCCTCTAGGTCGTTACCTAAGAGACAGTCTACAGGTAAGCTAGGTGATACCACCACCTGCTTAGGGCCAGTAACTCCACCCCAACTAAACTGAATTATAGCTAAGGGAAGAAACTTAGTGGAGTTATGGACCTCAATAATCTTATACTGTTGTCCAATGATGTGTTGATCAGGGTGCACTAGGTTTTCAGTCACCAAAGTGAAACTGGCACCTGTGTCCCTGTAGGCCAAGGCCTCAACACCATTTATTGAAACTGTCTGCCTGTACTTATCCATTGTAAGGGGACAAGCAGCCAGTGTGGCAAGGCCAATGCCACTAGGTGTGACAGAAACTGTCTTGGGACTGATTACATCAGTTTCCACTATGGACCCATAAGTGAACCCAACTACACCCTTTGCTTGACTATTGCCAGCAGTCCCACCACTAGTACCACTACTGCTAGGGGCACTAGAGCTTGATGTATTAGTGGTGGTAGGCTCAGGGGGGTTACCTGGACAGGACTTATCCCCTGGCCTATGGCCTCTGTTTTTACAGACAAAGCACCAAGGCTTTTTAATGTGTGCAGGTTGAGAAGAAGAGGAAGAATTAGTTTTATCCCCACCCTCTGAAGAGTGTTTAAGATTTGAAGTGGGATCTTTGGTTTTACCCTTATCCCCATGCTTATCTTGAGATTGTTCACCATCTTTCTTCTTATTGCCATCTTTGTCACCCCCTGTATGAACTTTTCTGTTCACCCTTGTTCTGACCCATTTGTCTGCCTTCTTTCCCAATTCTTGGGGAGAGGTCAGATCAGAGTCTACCAGGTACTGGTGCAACAAATCAGACACACAATTATTAAGTATATGCTCTCTCAGGATTGTGTTATACAGGCTTTCATAATCAGTAACTTTACTGCCATGTAACCACCCCTCCAAGGCCTTCACTGCCTGGTCAATGAAATCAACCCAGTCTTGTGAAGACTCCTTTTTGGTCTCTCTGAACTTTATCCTGTACTGTTCAGTGGTTAAGCCATAACCATCCAGGAGTGCATTCTTAAGAACTTGGAAATTATTGGCATCATTTTCTTTCACTGTAAGCGGCCTATCCCTACCTTTTCGACTAAATGATAGCCATAGGATAGCAGCCCACTGCTTTTGAGGGACATCCTGTACAGCACAGGCCCTCTCAAGTGCAGCAAACCACTTGTTAATGTCATCCCCCTCCTTATAAGGGGGAACTATCTTGTGCAGATTCCTGGAATCATGCTCTTTTGCAGGATGACTATGGGGAATTCTGCTGCTGCCACCATGGGTTTCTAAACCCAACTTCTGTCTTTCCCTCTCTATTTCTAAAGACTGTCTATCCAAATCCAGCTGTTGCTTCTTGAGCTTCAGTCTGGTTTGTTCCACTCTCAATCTATTGAGCTCCCTTTCTAACAATCTGTCATCAGGGTGGGTGGGAGGGACATTTCTAGATACAGAGGTATGATGGGAATGAGCAGAAGGAGACCTGTCCCTTACAGAGGGCACCCTAACAGCTTGGCTACCAGTATAATGTGAGAGCACACCATTAGTATGGTGTGATTCAACCTCTGTACCAACTATGCTAGACTGTCTAGTAATGGGCAGGCTGAGAAGTTTCTTTCCTGAACCTTTTCCTGGGGGAGTCCCTGGATCAGATTGAGAACCATTAGCTACTTTTTCTACAGATTGGGCACTTATGGCCTTATCCTGTACTCTAAGCATATTAATTAACAGTTCTAAAGAAGGATTCTTCCCTACACTCAAACCTCTCTCTATGCAGAGACTCCTTGCTCCTTTCCAGCTAAGGTGATCATATGCATTTTGGACAGTTCAAAATTTTTTCCTGTGCCAGACATTTTTTTGAGAGAGTTAAAGTGATAGAAAAAGAGAAAAAAAAGTTTTCAGAACTTTTTGGAAAGACAGAAAAAAAACTTTTTAAACTTTTAAGAACTTTTTGAAAGTTTAGAAGTACTTTTCAGCACTTAGAAAAGAGTGAAAAGAGGAAATGCAAAACTTTTTGGCTATGTGTATATACACTGACCTTGTTTTGTATATTTTTCTCTTATGAAAAGTACAATGACAAGAGTGGTAAGTAGTCTCAAGCACTTATCCCACCACTGCACAACCAATGTAGGAGGCTGGACTGGCTTGTAGTGAGTACCAAGGGGTACTTGCACCTTGCACCAGGCCCAGTTATCCCTTATTAGTGTATAGGGTGTCTAGCAGCTTAGGCTGATAGATAATGGTAGCTTAGCAGAGCAGCTTAGGCTGAACTAGGAGACGTGTGAAGCTACTACAGTACCACTTAGTGTCATATGCACAATATCATAAGAAAACACAATACACAGTTATACTAAAAATAAAGGTACTTTATTTTTATGACAATATGCCAAAGTATCTTAGAGTGTACCCTCAGTGAGAGGATAGGAAATATACACAAGATATATATACACAATAGCAAAAATATGCAGTATAGTCTTAGAAAACAGTGCAAACAATGTATAGTTACAATAGGATGCAATGGGGAAACATAGGGATAGGGGCAACACAAACCATATACTCCAAAAGTGGAATGTGAACCACGAATGGACCCCAAACCTATGTGACCTTGTAGAGGGTCGCTGGGACTATTAGAAAATAGTGAGAGTTAGAAAAATAACCCTCCCCAAGACCCTGAAAAGTGAGTGCAAAGTGCACCAAAGTTCCCCTAAGGACAAAATAGTCGTGTTAGAGGGAAAATGCAAGGAAAACACAAATCAGCAGTGCAACAACGATGGATTCTTGACTGAGGGTACCTGTGGAACAAGGGGACCAAGTCCAAAAGTCACAAGCAACTCGGAGGTGGGCAGATGCCCAAGAAATGCCAGCGGTTGGTGCAAAGAAGCTCTTACTAGGCTGAAGAACTGTGAATACTGCAAGAATGACAAGGGCTAGAGACTTCCCCTTTGGAGGATGGATCCCCCACGCCTTGGAGAGTCGTGCAGAAGTGTTTTCCCGCCGGATGGATGCCAACTAGCCTTGCTACATGCAAATCGTGCGTTTGGCGTTTTTGGACGCTGCTGGGGCCCAGGAGGGACTAGGAGGTCGCAAATTGGACCTGCAGAGAGAGGGGACGTCGAGCAAGACAAAGAGCCCTCACTGAAGCAGGTAGCACCCAGAGAAGTGCCAGGAACAGGCACTACGAGGATGCGTGAAACGGTGCTCGCCGAAGTTGCACAAAGGAGTCCCACGTCGCCGGAGACCAACTTAGAAAGTCGTGCAATGCAGGTTAGAGTGCCGTGGACCCAGGCTTGGCTGTGCACGAAGGATTTCCGCCGGAAGTGCACAGGGGCCGGAGTAGCTTGCAAAGTCACGGTTCCCAGCAATGCAGCCCAGCGAGGTGAGGCAAGGACTTACCTCCACCAAACTTGGGCTGAAGAGTCACTGGACTGTGGGGGTCACTTGGACAGCGTCGCTGGATTCGAGGGACCTCGCTCGTCGTGCTGAGAGGAGACCCAAGGGACCGGTAATGCAGCTTTTTGGTGCCTGCGGTTGCAGGGGGAAGATTCCGTCGACCCACGGGAGATTTCTTCGGAGCTTCTGGTGCAGAGAGGAGGCAGGCTACCCCCACAGCATGCACAAGCAGGAAAACAGTCGAGAAGGCGGCAGGATCAGCGTTACAGAGTTGCAGTAGTCGTCTTTGCTACTATGTTGCAGGTTTGCAGGCTTCCAGCGCGGTCAGCGGTCGATTCCTTATCAGAAGGTGAAGAGGGAGATGCAGAGGAACTCGGCTGAGCTCATGCATTCGTTATCTAAAGTTTCCCCAGAGACAGAGACCCTAAATAGCCAGAAAAGAGGGTTTGGCTACCTAGGAGAGAGGAAAGGCTACTAACACCTGAAGGAGCCTATCAGCAGGAGTCTCTGACGTCACCTGGTGGCACTGGCCACTCAGAGCAGTCCAGTGTGCCAGCAGCACCTCTGTTTCCAAGATGGCAGAGGTCTGGAGCACACTGGAGGAGCTCTGGACACCTCCTAGGGGAGGTGCAGGTCAGGGGAGTGGTCACTCCCCTTTCCTTTGTCCAGTTTCGCGCCAGAGCAGGGGCTAAGGGGTCCCTGAACCGGTGTAGACTGGCTTATGCAGAATTGGGCACATCTGTGCCCAACAAAGCATTTCCAGAGGCTGGGGGAGGCTACTCCTCCCCTGCCTTCACACCATTTTCCAAAGGGAGAGGGTGTCACACCCTCTCTCAGAGGAAGTTCTTTGTTCTGCCATCCTGGGCCAGGCCTGGCTGGACCCCAGGAGGGCAGCTGCCTGTCTGAGGGGTAGGCAGCAGCAGCAGCTGCAGTGAAACCCCAGGAAGGGCAGTCTGGCAGTACCAGGGTCTGTGCTACAGACCACTGGGATCATGGAATTGTACCAACAATGCCAGGATGGCATAGAGGGGGCAATTCCATGATCATAGACATGTTACATGGCCATATTCGGAGTTACCATGGTGAAGCTACATATAGGTAGTGACCTATATGTAGTGCACGCGTGTAATGGTGTCCCCGCACTCACAAAGTTCAGTAAATTGGCTCTGAACAATGTGGGGGCACCTTGGCTAGTGCCAGGGTGCCCTCACACTAAGTAACTTTGCACCTAACCTTTACCAGGTAAAGGTTAGACATATAGGTGACTTATAAGTTACTTAAGTGCAGTGTAAAATGGCTGTGAAATAACGTGGACGTTATTTCACTCAGGCTGCAGTGGCAGGCCTGTGTAAGATTTGTCAGAGCTCCCTATGGGTGGCAAAAGAAATGCTGCAGCCCATAGGGATCTCCTGGAACCCCAATACCCTGGGTACCTCAGTACCATATACTAGGGAATTATAAGGGTGTTCCAGTAAGCCAATGTAAATTGGTAAAAATGGTCACTAGCCTGTCAGTGACAATTTGAAAGTAATGAGAGAGCATAACCACTGAGGTTCTGGTTAGCAGAGCCTCAGTGAGACAGTTAGGCACCACACAGGGAACATATACATGCATACCTATGAGCACTGGGGCCCTGTATGACAGGGTCCCAGTGACACATACATATAGGCCACAAACCTATGAGCACTGGGGTCCTGACCAGCAGGATCCCAGTGACACATAACAAACATACTGAAAACATAGTGTTTTCACTATGAGCACTGAGGCCTGGCTATCAGGATCCCAGTGAGACAGTGAAAACAGTGACAAACACCCTGACATACACTCACAAACAGGCCAAAAGTGGGGGTAACAAGGCTAGAAAGAGGCTACCTTCTCACAGTATACTACTCACAGCCAGCAGTGCTAGCACTTGGTACACTACTCACAGCCGGCAGCAGTAGCACTGGGTATAGTGCTCACAGTTGTAGCATTGGGTATCCTATTCACAGCCAGCAGCAGTAGTACTGAGTATAGTGCACACAGCCAGCAGCTACTGCACTGGGTATCCTGCTCACAGCTGGTATTAGTAGCACAGGGTATACTTGTCGCAGCCGGCAGTGGTAGCACAGGGTATACTGCTCACAGCCCGCAGTGGTCGCACTGGGTATACTGCTCATAGTCGATAGCCATAGTACTGGGTATACTACTCAAATTAGCAGCGAGAGCACTGGGTATACTGCTCACAGCCAACAGCAGTTGCACTGGATAAACTGCTCACAGCTGGCAGTGGTAGCACTGGGTATACTGCTCACAGCCGACAGTGGTAGCACAGGGTCTACTACTCACAAACAGCAGCAGTAGCAGTGGGTATACTACTGAAGCCAGCAGCGGTAGCATTGGGTGTAGAAGGCTGGCTCAGTATATGGTGTACACCTATAGGTGAGGAACCCTGTACTGAGTCTAGGCAACCCTTAGTGATAGTGTAGGAGGTTCTAGATATCCAGACTTCTCATAGGGGTAGCTGCGTAGAGCAGCTAAGGCTTATGCAGGAGGGTGTAAAGCAGTTGCAAATAACACACATGTCAATCAGTGATGTATACACAGGAAAGAACACCAGTGTTAGAAAACTATATTATATTTATTGTAACAAACACTCTAGAAATAACTTTCGTATATCTCCTAACTGGAGATATGGACTTACAAAAATATACTTAGGAACAGGTAAGTAAAGGCCTAAAATAACAAGGGCCCCTATGGGGGCGGCTGAACCCTATACTAAAAAAAATGGAATGTGAAAATCACTCCCAACCCACACTACCACCCAAGGACCCTTAGAACTGGGGAAGTACTAAAACCCCAAAGGTAAGTAGGTAGGATCCCCCAGGTGCCCGTGTGCAGAGTAGTAATCTTGGGTCAGTGTCCATAGGCCTAATGGGGAAGTTGTGGTTGGAATTTTCTTGTTTTAGGACCCTTCCCAGGTGTCCCCAAGGAAACCCGTTGGGACAAAGGAGATTGGATAGTGCCCCCTCCTGTGGATACCCAGAACAGTGGAGTACTATAGGAGGCTGGCCTGGCTTATAGTGGGAACCTGATGGTACTTACACCTTGTGCCAGGTCCAATTATCCTTTATTAAGAGATTAGTAGTGTTCTAGCAGCTTAGGTTGATAGAGGTAGCTATAGCTGAGCAGCTTAGGCTGAACTAGGAGACATGCAAAGCTCCTATTATACCACTTATATCATATAGCACTATATCATAAGAATCACAATACTCAGAGTTACTAAAAATAAGGTACTTTATTTTAGTGACAATGTGCCAAAAATATCTCAGAGGATATTCTTCCTTAGGACGTAAGTAAAATACACAAAATATACACACAAACCAAAATCAGGTAAGTAAACAGTTAGAAAAGTAGAGCAAACACTGTAGAATACAATAGGATGCAATAGGCCAAGGGGCAACACAAACCATATACTAAGAAAGTAGAATGCGAACCACTTAGGGACCCCAGGCCTAGTGTAGTGTGTAGAGGGTCACTGGCAGTGTTAGAAAACACTAAGGGTGTCCAGGATACCCCACCCCAAGACCCTGAAAAGTAGGAGTAAAGTTACCCTACTTCCCCAGAAACACACTAAAGTCGTGATGGAGATTCTGCAAAGACCACAACAAACTGCAAAGCACTGAAGATGGATTCCTGGACCTCAGGACCTGCAAAGGAAGGGGACCAAGTCCAAGAGTCACGAAAGTGTCCAGGGAGGGCAGGACCCCATTAAACCCCGGATGAAGGTGCAAAATGGCTGCCTCTGGGTGGAAGAGTCTGAAGATTCTGCAACAACGGAAGATGCCAGGAACTTCTCCTTTGCATAGAAGATGTCCCACGGCGTGCAGAGTTGTTTCCACGCAGAAAGACCGCAAACAAGCCTTGCTCGCTGCAAAGGTTGCGGTTGAAGAAAATGGGTGCTGCCCGGGCCGAGGAAGGACCAGGAGGTCGCCCCTTGGAGGAGGAGACAGAGGGGGCATTCAGAAACACAGAAAGCCCACACAGAAGCAGGCAGCACCCGCAGACACACTTGAACATAGGTTCAAGAAAACTGAGCATGGCAGTCATCTCAACACCACAAAGGAGGGTCCCACAAAGCTGGTGGTCAACTTAGCGAGTTGAGCAATGCAGGACGGAGTGCTGGGGACCTGGGCTGTGCTGTGCACGAAGGATTCCTTGCAAAAGTGTACAGAAGCCCTAGCAGCTGCAGTTCACGCAGTACACAGGATTACTGTCTGGCGAGGGGAGGCAAGGACTTACCTCCACCAAATTTGGACAGATTGACCACTGGACTGTCGGGGTCACTTGGATCCAGCTCCTGTGTTCCAGGGACCACGCTCGTCAAGATGAGAGGGGACCGAGAGGACCGGTGAAGCAGAAGTTTGGTGCGTGCGTTAGCAGGGGTACGATTCCGTCAACCCACGGGAGATTTCTTCTTGGCATCCAGTGCAGGGTGAAGGCAGACAGCCCCCAGAGCATGCACCACCAGGAAACAGTCGAGAAAGCCGGCAGGATTAGGCGCTACGATGTTGCTGGTAGTCTTCTTGCTACTTTTTTTCAGTTTTTCAGGCATCCTGGAGCAATCATCGGTCGATCTTTGGCAGAAGTCGAAGAGGGAGATGCTGAGGAACTCTGGTGAGCTCTTGCATTCGTTATCTGAAGAGAAGCCCACAGGAGAGACCCTAAATATCCCTCTGAGGAGGATTGGCCACCTAGTCAGGTAAGCACCTATCAGGAGGGGTCTCTGACATCACCTGCTGGCACTGGCCACTCAGAGGCCTCCACCGTGCCCTCACACCTCTGCATTCAAGATGGCACAGGTCTGGGACACACTGGAGGAGCTCTGGGCACCACCCCTGGGGTGGTGATGGACAGGGGAGTGGTCACTCCCCTTTCCTTTATCTTAGTGACTTTGCACCTAACCTTCACTAAGTGAGGGTTAGACATGTAGGTGACTTATAAGTTACTTAAGTGCAGTGTAAAATGGCTGTGAAATAACGTGGACGTTATTTCACTCAGGCTGCAGTGGCAGTCCTGTGTAATATTGGTCTGAGCTTCCTATGGGTGGCAAAAGAAATGCTGTAGCCCATAGGGCTGCAGTACCTACACCAGGGAGCCTAGGTGCATGAGGTGAAGGCGGGTCAGAACCTTCCGTTCAAGTCAATAGGGGCGTCAGTTGTACAGCTGCTGTCATGACCTGTGGACCAGGTTGGTGGAACCCAGGCGTGAATTCTGGAAGAAGAGGACCCAAGGAAGGAGAGGACAGAGTCCAGACCACCCATAGGTGCACAGGCGGTGCAGTGGGGCAATGCGTTCCCTTCTTGCAGATGCTTTCCTGTTGGACGGTGGACGAAGATGTGCAGCTGTGGAGCCCAGCCAATGCAGGAAGATCCTAGGAGTAGTCAATGAGCTGTCCCATGCAGGTCGTCGAGTTGCAGGGGGGGTCAGTGGTCAGATGGACCACCAACAATCCTTTGCAAATGCGTGGCATGGAGTTTGCAGAATTTGAAGGAATTGCAGAGAGGACTTCGTTCTTGGAGCGGGAAACTTCTGGAAGCCAGGGCTTTTTGGAGCTAGGAGGTCTTAGGACTGAAGAGCCAAAAATCCTTGGCAACGACAAGTAGACGCGGTGCACAGGGGTTCCACCCAAGCAGCTCCAGCAAGGGACCACCACTGGGACTTCCCAGTTTGAAGGAAGACATGTCAGACCTCTGGAGAGCCACAGACCCACCACCTGTGTTGCAGAGCCTGGAGAGCCCGTGGGAGAGCAGGATCCAGAAGCTGGTCGTCGTCAATTAGGTGCCTGCAGATGGAGGAGTGTGACTCTTTCACTCCAAGGGAGATTCCTTTGTGCTTTCCTAAGTGCAGGCAGAGTCCCAGTGACTCTGGAGGATGCACGGCCACAGGTTGCAGACATCTTTGCAGAACTTGGAAACAAAGTTGCAGTAGGAGCCCTCCTACTGGTTACAATCGTGCTTCTGGTTCCAGCGAAGAATAGCAGTGGTTCCAGTGTCCAGGCTGCAGAAGTGCCTTGTAGAGGAGACTTGCAGATGGTTCCTGAAGCCTTGCAGATGGATCTGGGGTCCTTCCCCCGGGGAAGCTCTTAAGTAGCCCAGGAAGGAGGTTGGACACTTTCTTCTGTGACCCACCTATCAGAGGGGGTCAGGGACATCACCCAGCTGGACCAACCAGTCAGATGCTCTCATGGGCCTCTGCCCATCTTATGTGCAAGAGGGAATAATCAAGTGGCCACCTGGAAGGCGCTCTGCACCTCCCTACGGGAGGAGCTGGACAGGGTGGTGGTCACCCTGTGTCTTTTGTGTGATTTCACACCAGAACGGGAACCGGGGGTTCCTCCACTGGTGCAAACTGGTTTATGGAAGGAGGGCACCAAATGTGCCCTTCAAAGCAGTATGATGGTGCTCAGAGGCACCCTCACCCCAGCCCAGACACCTATTTCTAAAGAAGAGGTGGTCACACCTCTATCTTGCAGGAAATCCTTTGTTCTTCCTTACCCTGCTTCAGTTAGGCTCAGAAGCAGGAGGGCAGAACAGTGTCTGGGGTCGGCAACAGCACAGGCTAGCATGCAGACCCTGCAAGGCTGTACAGGCTGACTTTGGGAGATCCCCTAGGCAACCCCCAGAGTACATGGTATCATACAACTAGCACTGGAATTGGTGTAGTTGCATGATTCCAACATGTTTGATACCAAACTTGCCTGGGTTTGGTAAAGCCATGCCCACTACATACCTTATGATGGCTTCCCCCAATTACAAAGCCCAGGAAATAGAACCATGCACCTTCCCCTTGGGCTGAAAGGGCCTATCTTAGGGGTGACTTGCAGGGTTAGAGTGCAGTGACCACAATATAAGGTAAATATTTTATCTGTGGTGAATGGTGCATGCACCATTTCATACAGGCTGCAATGGCAGGCCTGTAGTCACAGTTTGCATGGGCCCCTAAGGGTGGCACAATACATGCTGCAGCCCATGGGGGACCCCTGGTTTACCAATTCCCGGGTACATGAGTACCATATACTAGGGAGTTACATGGGTGCACCATGGGTGCACCAGTATGCCAACTGTGGGGTGTAAAAGTTACCACACGACTAAATGTAGAGGAGAGAACACTGACACTGGGGTCCTGCTTAACAGGATCCCAGTGCACTACAGTCTAAACATACTGACACCATGCAAACAAGTGAGGGTAACAATGCCAGAGAGATGCTACTTTCCTACACTGTGTATACTACTCACAGTGAGCAGTGGTAACACTGGGTATACTACTTACAGCTGGCAGTGCTAGCAGTGGGTATACTACTCACAGCCGGCAGCAATTGCACTGGATATACTACTCACAGCTGGCAGCAGTAACACTGGGTATTCTGCTGACAGCTGGCACTGGGAGCACTGGGTATACTTCTCACAGCCGGCAGCAGTAGCAGTGGGTATAGTACTCACAGCCGGCAGCAGTAGCAGTGGGTATAGTACTCACAGCCGGCAGCAGTAGCAGTGGGTATAGTACTCACAGCCGGTTGTGGTAGCACTGGGTTTACTACTCACAGCCCGCAGTGGTAGCAGTGGGTTTACTACTCACAGCTGGCGGTTGTAGCAGTGGGTATAGTACTCACAGCCGGCAGCAGTAGCAATGGGTATAGTACTCACAGCCAGCAGTGGTAGCACTGGGTATACCATATGAAATGGATATATGGGAGGAGAGCAGGTGTCATGACACAAGCCAGAGGAGTAGTTAGTGAAACAAAGCCCCTGCCATACAAAACACACAGCGGCAGTGGTAGCAGTGGGTATAGTACTCACAGACGGTTTTGGTAGCAGTGGGTATAGTACTCACAGCTGGCAGTGGTAGCAGTGGGTATAGTAATCACAGCTAGTTTTGGTAGCAGTGGGAATAGTACTCACATCCGGCAGAGGTAGCATTGGGTATAGTACTCACAGCCGACAGCAGTAGCATTGAGTATAGTACTCACAGCCGGCAGTGGTAGCAGTGGGTATAGTACTCACAGCCGACAGCAGTAGCAGTTGATATAGTACTCACAGCCGGCAGTGGTAGCAGTGGGTATAGTACTCACAGCCGGCAGTGGTAGCAGTGGGTATAGTACTCACCGCCAGTTTTGGTAGCAGTGGGTATACTACTCACAGCCAGTTTTGGTAGCAGTGGGTATAGTACTCACCGCCAGTTTTGGTAGCAGTGGGTATAGTACTCACAGTGGCAGCAGTAGCAGTGGGTAAAGTACTCACAGCTGTCAGTACTAGCAGTGGGTATAGTACTCCCAGCCGGTTGAGGTAGCAGTGGGTATAGTACTCACAGCCGGTTGTGGTAGGAGTGGGTATAGTACTCACAGCCGGCAGCAGTAGCCGTGGGTATAGTACTCACAGCCAGGTGTGGTAGCAGTGGGTATAGTACTCACAGCCAGCAGTGGTAGCAGTGAGTATAGTACTCACAGCCGACAGTGGAAACAGTGGGTATAGTACTCACAGCCGGCAGTGGTAGCAGTGGGTATAGGACTCACAGCCTGCAGCAGTAGCTGTGGGTATAGTACTCACAGCCGGGTGTGGTAGCAGTGGGTATAGTACTCACAGCAGGGTGTGGTAGCAGTGGGTATAGTACTCAAAGCCAGCAGTGGGTATAGTACTCACAGCAGGGTGTGGTAGCAGTGGGTATAGTACTCACAGCCGGCAGTGGTAGCAGTGGGTATAATACTCACAGCCGACAGTGGAAGCAGTGGTACTCACACCAGGCAGTGGTAGCAGTGGGTATAGTACTCACAGCCGGCAGCAGTAGCAGTGGGTATAGTACTCACAGCCGGCAGTGGTAGCAGTGGGTATAGTACTCACAGCCGACAGTGGAAACAGAGGGTATAGTATTCACAGCCAGCAGTGGTAGCAGTGGGTATAGTACTCACAGCCTGCAGCAGTAGCCGTGGGTATAGTACTCACAGCCGGGTGTGGTAGCAGTGGGTATAGTACTCACAGAAGGGTGTGGTAGCAGTGGGTATAGTACTCACAGCCAGCAGTGGTAGCAGTGTGTATAGTACTCACAGCAGGGTGTGGTAGCAGTGGGTATAGTACTCACAGCCGGCAGTGGTAGCAGTGGGTATAGTACTCACAGCCGACAGTGGAAGCAGTGGGCACAGAACTCACACCAGGCAGTGGTAGCAGTGGGTATAGTACTCACAGCCGGTTTTGGTAGCAGTGGGTATAGTACTCACAGTTGGCAGCAGTAGCAGTGGGTATAGTACTCACAGCCAGTTGTGGAGTTGTGGTAGGAGTGGGTATAGTACTCACAGTTGGCAGCAGTAGCAGTGGGTATAGTACTCACAGCCAGGTGTGGTAGCAGTGGGTATAGTACTCACAACCGGTTGTGGTAGCAGTGGGTATAGTACTCACAGCTGGCAGCAGTAGCAGTTAGTATAGTACTCACAGCCGGAAGCGGTAGCAGTGGGTATAGTACTCACAGCTGGCAGTGGTAGCAGTGGGTATAGTACTCACAGCCAGTTTTGGTAGCAGTGGGTATAGTGCTCACAGGCAGGTATGGTAGCAGTGGGTAAAGTACTCAGAGCCGGTTGTGGTATCAGTGGGTATAGTACTCACAGCCGGCAGCAGTAGCCGTGGGTATAGTACTCACAGCCGGGTGTGATAGCAGTGGATATAGTACTCACAGCCAGGTGTGGTAGCAGTGGGTATAGTACACACAGCCGGCAGGGGTAGCAGTGGGTATAGTACTCACAGCCGACAGTGGAACCAGTGTGTATAGTACTCATGTAGGAGGCTGGCCTGGTTTGTAGTGGGTACCTTGTCTAGTTATCCATTCTTAGTGAAATGTGGTAGTGTTCTAGCAGTTTAGGCTGATAGAGGTAGCTATAGCAGAGCAGATTAGGCTGAACTAGGAGACATGCAAAGCTCATGCAGTACCATTTATAGTTACACAGTACTTATACACAAGTAAAGACAATACTCATTGTTACCAAAAATAAAGGTATTTATTTGGGTGACACAGTACCAAAAATATCCAAAAATATCCAAGAGACAATACTCCTTCTGGAGGTAAGTATTATACACAATATATACACTAGACACCAAAATTAGACAAGTAAATAGTCATAGAATAATGCTAACAGTAGGAAATCCTATAGAATGCAATGGGAGAAAAAAAATAGGTCTAGGGGCAACACAAAGCATATACTAAAAAAGTGGAATGTGAATCACGAATTCCCCGCTCGGAGAGTAAGAATTCAGTAAAGGTAAGTATATTACCCCACCCCAGAGCCCAGAAAAACAGGAATAAAGTATTGCAAGTTTCCTTAGGACACACTACACCTCATGTTTGGGATTTTGCAGCAGCCAACCAAGTCTGCAAAGAACAAGTGCTGGATTATTGGACCTGAATATCTGCAAAGGAAGGGGACCAAGTCCAGAAGTCAAAAGAAGTTCCAGGAAGGACAGGAGCCCCTGCCAACCCAGAAGACGGTGCAAGAGAAGAGTCCCTGGTTAGTTGAAGACTGCAGAAATGCACCCTAGGAAGATGCCAGCGGGTGCCTGCATGATGCAAAATGTCCCATGGTGTGAAGATTATTGCAGATGAGATTTCGTGTTGGAAGGCACCAACAAGCCTTGGCTATGGCAAAAGTGTGCTTTTCATCAAAATGGTGCTGGATGGACTCAGGAGGGAACTGGGGGGTCTAAACTCTGTGTGAGGAGGAAGAGGGGGCTCTCAGCACTTTAGAGAGCCCTCAGGATCCCAGCCAGCACCCCCAGAAGCCAAAGGACCCAGGTTTAAAGGAGGTGCAAAATGTGATTGATGCAGCACAACAAAAGAAGGTCCCACGCCGCTGGAGAACAACTCAGCAAGTTGAGCATCGCGGGGTGGTGTGCTGGGCAAGTGGGCCAGGCTGTGCATGAAGGAATTTTGCAAAGAGTGCACAGAGGCCTCAGGAGCTGAAGAAGACACAAAACACAGGGGTACCGTCGTTCTCGGGGAAGGCAAGGCCTTACCTCCTCCAAATTGCATCAGCGGGACCTCAGGACAGTCTATACCAACGATGTCCACCCTCTGTGCCCTTAGGAGCATGCTTGTTGCCATGAGAGGAGTCCCAGGGTACCAGTCGTCGCCTTGGAAGGTGACTGCTTGGAGCAGGGGAGTGACTCCGTCACTCCACACAAGATTTCTTCGGTCCTTCTGGTGCAGGATGAAGACAGGGAGTCCCCAGAGCATGCACACCGTGGAAACTGTTGCAGTTGCTGACTTGGAGCTGAGGTTGCTGACGAAAAGTGTCTCTTGTAGACAGTTTGTTGCAGTTACATTGTTTCTTGGAGCAGGCTACGCTTCATCCGAGGTCAGAGGATGCTGAAGTTGTTGCAGAGGATTCCTGAAGGAAACTTGCAAGCAGAATCTGATGAGAACCCACAGTAGAGACCCTAAATAGCCCTGAGAGGGGGATTGGCTACCTTATCAGGTATGGACCTATCAGGAAGGGTCTCTGACGTCACCTGCTGGCACTGGCCACTCAGAGCCCTCCAGAGTGCCCCCACACCTTGCAAAGCAAGGTGGCTGAAGTCTGGGACACACTGGAGGAACTCTGGGCACCATCCCTGGGGTGGTGACGGACTGGGGAGTGGTCACTCTCCTTTCCTTTGTCCAGTTTCCCATCAGAGCAGGGGCGAAGGGGTCCCTGAACCAGTGTAGACTGGTTTATGAAAGGAGGGCACCAACTGTGCCCTTCAAAGTATTTCCAGAGGCTGGGGGAGGCTACTCCTCCCCAGCCTGTAACACCTATTTCCAAAGGGAGAGAGTGTAACACTCTGCTCTCAGAGGAAATGCTTTATTCTGCATTCCTGGGACTGGGCTGCCCAGACCCCAGGAGGGCAGAAGCCTGTCTGTGAGGTGGCAGCAGCTGTAGCTGCAGTGCAAGCCTCAGAGAGCTGGTTTGCAAGTACTGGGGTCCATGGTGGATCCCCCAGGATGCATGAAATTGGCTCCCCAATACCAGTTTTGGACTGGGGACAATTCCATGATCTTAGACATGTTACATGTCCATATTCGGAGTTACCATTGTGAAGCTACATTTAGGTATTGACCTATATGTAGTGCACTCGTGTAATGGCACTCACAAAGTCCGGGGAAATGGCCCTGAACTATGTGGGGGCACCTTTGCTAGTGCAAGGATTCCCTCACACTTAGTAACTTTGCACCTAACCTTCAGAAAGTGAAGGTTAGACATATAGGTGACTTATAAGTTACTTAAGTGCAGTGAAAATGGCTGTGAAATAATGTGTGCGTTATGTCACGCAGGCTGCAATGGCAGGCCTGTGCAAGGGTTTGTCTGAGCTCCCTATGGGTGGCAAAAGAACTGCTGGAGCCGATATGGATCTCCTGGAACCCCAATGCTTTGGGTACCTAGATGCCATGTACTAGGAACTTATAAGGCGGGTCCAGTATGCCAATTGAAACTGGTAAATGAAGTCACTGGCCTACAGTGACACATTTAAAAGCAGAAAGAGCATAAGCACTGAGGGCCTGTTTAGCAGAGCCTCAGTGACACAGGTAGGCACTACACAGGCATACATATTAGGCCATAAACTATGAGCACTGGGGTCCTGGCTAGCAGGATCCCAGTGAGACAGGCAAAACACACTGACATATAGGTTTTTATCTATGAGCACTGGGGTCCTGGCTAGCAGGATCCCAGTGACACAGTCAAAACTCACTGACACACACTCACAAACAGGCCAAAAGTGGGGGTAACCATGCTAGAAAGAGGCTACTTTCCTACAGTATAGTACTCACAGCTGCCAGTGGTAGCAGTGGGTATACTACTCTCAGCCGGGTGTGGTAGCAGTGGGTATACCATATGAAAGGGATGCATGGGAGGAGAGCAGGTGTCATGACACAAGCCAGAGGAGTAGTTAGTGAAGCAAAGCCCCTGCCATACAAACACACAGCGGCAGTGGTGTTTGTATCGCATGTACCTTCTAATAGGTCATTTTTAGTGAGTCTCTTGTCGCTGTTCATGGTCCCAATAGTTACACGTGATTTAACAATCACTGGATGCAGCATACCATGTGCAGACAACAAAGACTGCTGCGTATTCCGTATTCCAAAGGGATTTTCGATATTCCAAGTGTTTGCTTTAGTTTTGTTTCTGCTAAAAGTGTGACGTCACCTGCAGGCGCCATGTATCACCTACACAGAATATGCAAATGATGAAGGCTTGTACCGCTCTTGTTGTGTCTATTGTTGTAACCTCAGAGTTTATAAACCAGTGTTTCCTAGAGCCGGTCCCTTAGGGAAGAGGCCAGTGACTGGACAAAATAAAGCATGGTGACCACCACAGTCCTCTCTGTGGTCACTCTGACCGCCCTTAGCTCGACGTAGGGTGACCACCCTTCCTTAAATTCCACAGACAGCCCGTAATTTTGCCCTGCCATCCATTGTCCATGATGAAAGGCTTAACGGACAGCATTTGTCCGTAATTTTAGCCTTTCACTTAAATGACAAAATGTAATTAGGACAGATCAGTTTTCCCAGCTGGATTGAAAGGCAGGGAGTCCCCTGTGCTCTGAGGGAGGTGTGGTGTTGTGGGGTTTTAGGGGCGCGCTGGCTCCATTATCACAGTGCACGCATGTCATTATATTCCACACACTCATAAGGTTGAAACGGGCTCTGGCTACCCTGGCGTGTTCCGGTGCTGCAGTTGCATTGCATGCACTGTGACCACGCCCAAGGGGTTGTACCCCCTTTTATTAACTTATACTCATGTGACCCTTGGGCCACATCAATACAGCAATATACCAGAGTGGTTATCATAAAACACCCCTCTTTACCAATCTCTCCTTGGTAGTGGTCACGACACCGTTACATCACGGGTGTGTCTACATCCCTCCCAAAGCACAAAACAAACAAATATAGTTCAAACAGTGCTACATTGGAATACAAAACATTCAGAGAAGGTAATCTCACAAACGAGTCGAGGGAGTGGGGTTTTTTCTCAACTCGTACTGTGATTCTACAGTTCTCTTGGAGGGCGACAGGTCGTTGTCACATCTGGCACCTTGGTTACCCTCAGGATCCACGGACTCACGACCGCCACTCCAGTGCTCAATCCTTGGCCTAGACCCTCTCGGTAGGTCATCATCCGAGACCTCTTCTCCATCAGATGAGACAGGGTTACTGGCGATGTCTACATCAGTGTTAGATGTTTGGGGATAGAACTTTTTGAAGTGGAAAAGGTTTCGGGCAACTTGTTCTGTTCCTTGCTGAGCAATTATTAAGGAGCCTTATCGCTGAGATGTATTCCACGGGCGATCTTCATACAGTGCTCAGAACTTGCTTCCTGGAACCTGTCCTTCAGGAGAAGCCTATCTCCCACTTGCAAGCCTGAAAGGCGAGATCATGCCAAACACTGGATCGGTCATTGGAACGCGTTCTTTTGAGATACTCCTTGGTTCTGTCAACTGTTTCCGGAGTCCAAGACTCATGGTGGGGAACAACATCCGTGACAACTTGACCCATAGACAGGTGACTCGGGGCCACCCCAGTTGTAGACTGTGGGATTTGACGGTAATCTCTCAGGAATGAATACACCGCAAGTTCCAGCATCTCATGCTTCGCAACAGCGATTCGTAATACTTTGTTCAGCGTTCGCATGAACCGTTCCACCTCCCATTGGTTTGTGGCCATCGGGTGTTATTTTCCGGTGTTTAATGCCAAGGGATGTAAGGTATTCAGCAAATTCCTTTCCTTGAAAAGGTGGACCGTTATCCGTTCTGATCTCTTGTAGCACTCTATGAGTTGCAAGTATCTTTTCTAATTTCGGTATCACCTCCTTCACTGTTGGAGATTGGACAACCTCTACCTCTGGCTATCGAGAGAAATCGTCAATCAGCACCATCATATGCTTTCCATTAGGAAGGCTCCTCAAATCAAGGCTGGCTGCAACCCAAGATCTTGTGGGCCGTTCTTCTATTTCTACTGGGACTGGCACACTTTGCTCTCCTGTTACTTGACACCAGTGGCAGGAGCGCACTAGCTCTTCAACTTTCAGGTCCATCATTGGGAACCACACCTTAGTTCTCAACCGATTCTTCATCTTAACCGTATCTTGATGGCCAGCGTGAGCTAGTTGAACCGCTCTGTCGGTCAGACAGGTGGGGATTACCAGCCAATGTCCTCGGAGGAGGCAGCCTTCACTACTAACAGGCAACTCTTGATGCACGCGGTATAGGGCTTCCATAATGGTTTGCGCGTCAGGAGTGAGGTTACGCCACTGTTTCCGCATCATGTGCCATGCCTGAGTTTCCATTGCCCACATGGCTCATTGTAGGTTTTCGTCCTGGGCTGTGGCCTGTTGGATGGTTTCGACTGAGATGGGTCGCGGTCAGGACCTTTCCATTATTCTTCCATTTCCTGAGCCTCTCTTTCTTCAGTGGGGTTACTGGTCTCGGATGCCTGGATAGATAATCCACTGGATTGCTCAGGCCTGGGCGATACTCCACCTTGCAGTTGTATTCCTGCAGCTGAGCATCCATTTCTCAAAGCCAGGACGTGGCTTAGAAGAAATGCAGTTGAAGAGTGGGATCAGTGGCTTGTGGTCAGTTGTGACAGTGAACGGGTCGCCATATACATAGAGGTGAAAATGCTTACACCCCCAATGTATAGCAATTGCTTCTCATTCAATCTGTGAATACCTTCGCTCTGTGTCTGTTAATGGTCTGATGGCGTATGCCACTGGAGCCCACTCATCTCCTCGCGGTTTCTGTAGGAGTACGGCTCCTAGCCCTGTTGGGCTGGCATCCACAGCTATGGTGGTGTCCTTCCTGGGCTCAAAATATTGCAGGGTCGTGTCTGCTGACAAAGCATCTTTAGTCACCTCAAATGCTTCCTCTTGGGCCGGACCCCAAGACCACGACATGTTGTCCTTAGTCAAGTCTCTTAGTGGTTGTGTGAGGGACATAAGGTCTCTGATGAATCTCCTACAGTAGTTCACCACACCTAGAAAGCTAAAGTGTAAACTTCGTACTTGTATAGCGCACTACTCATCTGTTAGGGTCTGAAGGCGCTGTACACATACCGCTGTGGAACCCCTCCCGGCTTTTCCCTGTGAGGTGCCCACTCCTGGGCAATCTCCAAGGTGAAGCCAGGCATCCCAGCACTGATGGGGCCGTTGTGGAGATTAAGCAAGCTATTGCCCAGAGTTACAGAGTGGGACCCATGAATTAGATTAGGCACCGATGCGAGAATTATCAGGTCCTATCAGGAAATTAAGTCCAAGACCCGCCAAGGCAGGAATTGAACCGTGGTCCCGGGCCAGATTTCTGCATCAGGGTCTGCCACTCTAACCACTGAGCCACACTTCTCCACAAGCTATGGTCTTCAGTCACGTTGGTGGGCTGGGGAGCGTTCTTGATGTCTGCAACCTTGTCAGGGTCCGGCGCAACCCCTTCCGAGGAGAATACGTAGCCGAAGAATTGCAATTTATCTTTCAGGAATTCGCATTTCTCTTGGTGAAGAGTTAGACCAGATTCTTTGATGTGCTGAAGGACTTTTTTCAGTTGAGCATGGTGTTCTGGAACAGTTTTGGCATAAATCAAAATGTCATCGCTAACATTAATGACTCCAGGTAAGTCTATGAGCAGCTCCCGAATCGTGTTCTGAAACACCTCTGCTGCGCTGGAAAATTCTGCCTCCGGTAGCGTCGAAGTCCCACATGAGTTGAGAACGTTGTGATATATCACGAATCTTACGCTAAGACTAGTTGGTGATACCCTGACCGAAGGTCTAATTTCGAGAACCAGTGGGCCTAGCTCAGTTCCCCGATGAAGGCATCGATAGTAGGAGTCAAATGGCGTTCTCTTTTGATCGCGGCATTGGGCAGTCTCATGTCTGTACAAATTCTGACCTCTCCAGGTTGTTTTGGTTTCCTAGCCACTACAATGGGTGACACCCATGGTGTTGGACCCTTTACCTTTTCAATAATGCCTGCAGCCTCTAATTTCTCTAGTTCTCTTTCCACCAGAGGCCGGAGGTGGAAGGCAAACCGTCTATGGCGGAGGGCTACGGGTTGCACTGACTGGTCTATGTGGAGGGTGATCTCTTTGGTTTTGAGGCACCCTATTCCTTCAAATACTTGCGGTAAGGACTCAATAATGTCACTGAGTGATTCAATATAGACACCAAGTGTGAAGGTTACGATGCCTAGAGCTTCAGCCGAGTGACATCCCAGCAGTGTGCGCTGACCCTCTGCTGCCACGTATACGTAGGCCTCTAGTTTGTGTGGTCCGTGACAAATGGGAGATTGGAATTTGCCTCTCATTGTGAGTGGCTGAGCTTGTATGTAGGCAAATGCTCTAATACGGTCCGGTGTCAGGGGTGGTCTCGGCTGCAAGCTTTGAAACATGGCCTCAGCATGATATTGACTGACGCTGCAGTGTCTACTATAGCTGTCACTGGGCATCCTGCTTTGATTACTTTACACTTAGGTAGCTGTTCATGTTTCTGGGTGGCAGTGCTGATCATGAAGACTGAGTGCACTGTTTGCGTTTCGTCCTCATCGTCGTCCATGTCAGTGCCTTGAGCTTGAACTTCGAGGGCCGTGTTCACAGTGGTTCGAAGTGGTTTGCTCTTCATCAGCCTGCACACTTTGATGAAGTGGTTTGTCTTGCCGCAACCTGCACATGTTTTTCCTTTGGCAGGGCAGCCTGATAAGGGGTGTGGTGGTCCTCCACATCATCTGCATGTTCTCTGCAACAGTGTTTGTTTCTTTGGCTTCAGTCTGTGGGGTGTGGGCGTTACCGCGGCTACCTACTCTGTTTTGACGGCATGTTTTGCATGCACTGTGACCACGCCCGAGGGGCCGCACCACCTTTTATTTACTTAAACCCACGTGACCCTGGGCCACGTCAATACAGCAATATACCAGAGGGGTCGTCATAAATCACCCCTCCTTACTAATCTCTCTGTGGTAGTGGTCGCGACACTGTTACATCACGGGTGTGAAACTACAGGAGAGAAGGGAGGGGCAGACAGATAAGAAACAGGCCTTCTTGCCAAGGTGTCTCCTTCACTATAGAAATGCAAATGTGTGCAACTGGTAAATCTTCAAATGCAAAGTGGCTTGGAAACCTTCATTGACTTTAATCAAAGTAGTCACTTGAAGCATTTTGTAGCAACCTATATTATGATGTGTGTAATGCATGTTTACAATAAGGACTTACACATTCACAGTTCTTTCAGGGACCTCGGAACCTCATAGTACTAACAAACATTGGCAAAGCCAATAGGTCTTGTCTACGCAATAGTTATTGGCTTTGCCAATGTCTTTTAGCCATGTTATACACCAGAGAGGCTGCTGTTCAGCATGGCTAAAAGTTAGTGGCATAGTGGTGTAGAGTGGATTAGAGTGGCATAGGAGCAGTGGGGTAGAGCACAGTGGTGCAGAGTACAGTGCAGTGGGGTACAGTGCATTTGTTTAGAGTGCATTGGTGTAGAGTACAGTGGTTTAGAGTGCTGTGGCATGCAGTTGTGTGGGGCAGAGTAGAGTGGCATAGAGTGTAGTGGAGTAGAGTGGCATACAACAGAGTGGCAGAGAGTGCAGTAGGGTAGAGTGGTGCAGTGGCATAGAGTGCACAGTAGACTCAAGTGGCATAGAGTGCAGTGGTGCAGAGTGGAGTAGTGTAGTGTGGTGCAGTGCAGAGCAGAGTATAGTGCTGTAAAGTGCAATGACGTAAAGTGGTGCCGTGCAGAGTAGAGTGGCATTGAGTGCAGTGGAATAGAGTGTATTGGTGCAGAATGCAGTAGTACAGAGTACAGTGGTGTAGAGTATAGTGGTGGCCTGTGCAGTGTTGCAGAGTAGGGTGTCAAAGTGCTGTGGCTTATAGTGCAGTTGTTTAGAGTGCATTTGCGTAGAGTACATTGAAGTAGTTTGCAGTGGTTTAGAGTGCAGTGGGGCAGAGTGGTGTAGAGTGCAGTGGCGTAAAATATATTGTTTCAGAGCAGAGTGCAGTGGATTAGAGCAGAGAGGTGTAGGGGAGAGTGCAGTGGCATAGAATGCAGTGGTGCAGAGTGCAGTGGTGTAAAGTAGATTATTTCACAACAGAGTGAAGTGGCGTAGAGTGGAGAGGTGCAGGGTAGAGTGGAGTTGCATAGAGTCTGAAGGCATAAAGTAAAGTGGTGTAGAGTGCTGTGGCATAGAGTAGATTAGAGTGACGTACTGTGTATTGATGTAGAGTGCAGGGGCATAGATTTGAGTGTTACAGAGTAAAGTGCACTAGCATAGGGTGTGTTAGCATAGAGCGCAGTGACGTACAGTGCAGTGTTGCAGAGTGGCATAGAGTGGAGTTGTGTTGATTAGATTGGTGTTGCCTAGACTGGAATGGTATAGCTTGCAGAAGCGCAGAGCGCAGTGGTGTAGAGGGGCGTAAAGTGCATTGGCATAGAGTGTTACAGAGTAGAGTTGAGAGGCATAGTGTGAAATATCATAGAGTGCAGTGGCATAGAGTGGAGAAGAGTGCAGTGTCCCACAGTGCAGTGGCATGGAGTGGTGTAAACTGGAGTGATGCAGAGTAGGGTGCAGTGGCATGGAGTGGTGTAAAGTGGAGTGATACAGAATAGTGTGCAGTGGTGTGGAGTGGTGCAGAGCAGAGTGGAGTGGAGTATGCATGGTGTGGTAACACACTGCCATAACAGATAACACGTTTTTGATTGAAATAACCATTATACTGCACAGACACAGTTTTTCAAATAAAGTTATACAGTGCACAGACGATGATGTGTGGAAATTGCGTCACCTAATGCAATGATTTGTTTTAATCATATAAAGGTATTTGTTTACAGCACAGTTCAGAATTAACAAAAATGTGCTTCATTTGTACTCCTAATTCTGATATGTTCTGAAGTTTATTTAAATGTTATCATGTGATAAGAAAAACTCTTTCCTAACCCCAGTATCCCGCAAGATTGTCGCATAAATCCTCTCACTTTGAAGTCAGAGAAAGAAAAGTAAACACTAAGGCTCTCATTACAACCCTGGCGGTTGGTGATAAAGCGGCGGTAATACTGCCAACAGGCAGGCGGTAAAAAAAATGGAATTATGACCACGGCGGAAACCGCTCAGACAGACAGCCACTTTAACACTCCGACCGCCACAGAGGTAGCAACAAGCACCACGGCGGTAACCGCCAACAGCCAGGCGGAAGACAATGTACCGTCCACTGTATTAAGACAGGCCTGTCCGCCACCTTTTCCGGGGCGGTACCAATGACATCAAAAACATTGTGGAAACAGAACACAGAAGTCAAAGGACTCACCTCTGGACACTCAGGGAACAACCACGACTCCATGGAGCCCGAGTTGCACATTTTCCCCGTGCTTGTCTACCTCTTCCTGCATTACGAGCAGCAATGCTCGTGAAGACCACCACGTTGAGTACTGCCGCCTGGCACACAAGGTAGGGGGGAGGAACCACCCCCAGCCCCAACACCATGCACACAGCCAGATGCAGTAACATTACCTATTCACCCTCTACCCCTCAGGAATAATGCAAGGACAAAAAGATTGGAAGAAAGTGAGTGTACTACTATAAAATACCATGAATAAGTGCATCAAAATACAAACCTATATACATATTTACAAATGGAGGGACACTGCCCAGTCCTCAATGTCCATTGGCCACAGGGCCACAACACATAGGCCAAGGCCCCACCTCACTCCTGAAACAACACGGAGAGAACACTGCAGGGGCATCAGGTCGAAAACACACAGGCACCTCAGGGGGACAGGGAATGGGGGGCACCTCAGCCGGAAGATGGTACAATGCCACTGGTCCTGGAGGGGGCTACATGCCCTCTGCGATGTCCTGGGGAGTGCAAGGCCACAGTCTCTCTAGTGGGTAGTTTGCCCACTGCTTGGTCCTGGGGAGTGCAAAGCCACAGTCTCTCAAGTGGGTGGTTTGCCCACTGCTTGGTCCTGGGGAGTGCAGGGCCACAGTCTCTCAAGTGGGTGGTTTGCCCACTGCTTGGTCCTGGGGAGTGCAAGGCCACAGTCTCTCTAGTGAGTGGTTTGCCCACTGCTTGGTCCTGGGAAGGGCAAGGCCACAGATTCTCTAGTGGGTGGCTACTTCCACTGGTTCTGGAGAGGGCATTGTGCCCAGTGAGCTTCATCCTGGGAAGGATGAGGTGAGTGGATGGCTTGTTCCACTGGTTCTGGAGGGTGCCTTGTAGGAAAGTAGCCTCTTTCTAGCATAGTTACCCCCACTTTTGGCCTGTTGGTGAGTGTGTGTCATTGTGTTTTTACTGTGTCACTGGGATCCTGCTAACCTGGACCCCAGGGCTCATAGATAAAAACCTATATGTCAGTATGTTTTGCATGTCTCACTAGGATCCTGCTAGCCAGGACCCCAGTGCTCATAGTTTGTGGCCTAATGTGTATGCCTGTGTAGTGCCTGTGTCACTGAGGTTCTGCTACTCAGAACCTCAGTGCTTATGCTCTCTCTACATTTAAATTTGTCACTGTCGGCCAGTGACTTCATTTACCAATTTCAATTGGCACACTGGACCCCTCCTTATAAGTCCCTAGTATATGGTACCTAGGTACCCAGGGCATTTGGGTTCCAGGAGATCCATATGGGTTGCAGCATTTCTTTTGCCACCCATAGGGAGCTCAGACAAACCCTTACACAGGACTGCTACTGCAGCCTGAGTGAAATAACGCACACGTTATTTCACAGCCATTTTCACTGCACTTAAGTAACTTATAAGTCACCTATATGTCTAACCTCCACTTGCTGAAGGTTAGGTGCAACGTTACTAAGTGAGAGGGCACCCTTGTATTAGCAAAGGTGCCCCCACATAGTTCAGGGCCATTTCCCCGGACTTTGTGAGTGCGGGCACGCCATTACACGCGTGCACTACATATAGCTCAATACCTATATGTAGCTTCACAATGGTAACTCCGAATATGGCCATGTAACATATCTAAGATCATGGAATTGTTCCCCCATTGCAAATCTGGTACTGGGGAGCCAATTCCATGCATCCTGGGGGCTCCACCATGGACCCCCAGTACTGCCAAACCAGCTCTCTGAGGCTTGCGCTGCAGCTACTGCTGCTGCCACCTCACAGACAGGGTTCTGCCCTCCTGGGGTCTGGGAAGCCCAGTCCTAGGAAGGCAGAACAAAGCATTTCCTCTGAGAGTAGGGTGTTTCACCCTCTCCCTTTGGAAATAGGTGTTACAGGCTGGGAAGGGGTAGCCTCCCCCAGCCTCTGGGAATGCTTTGAAGGGCACAGATGGTGCCCTCCTTGCATAAACCAGTCTACACCGGTTTAGGGACCCCTTCTCCCCTGCTCTGGTGGGAAACTGGACAAAGGAAAGAGGAGTGACCGTTCCCCTGTCCATCACCACCCCAGGGGTGGTGCCCAGAGCTCCTGCAGTGTGTCCCAGACTTCAGCCATCTTGCTTTGCAAGGTGTCGGGGCACTCTGGAGGGCTCTGAGTGGCCAGTGCCAGCAGGTGACATCAGAGACCCCTCCTGATAGGTCCATACCTGGTAAGGTAGCCAATCGCCCTCTCAGGGCTATTTAGGGTCTCTCTTGTGGGTTCTCTTCAGATTCTGCTTGCAAGTTTCCTTCAGGAATCCTCTGCAACAACTTCAGACTCTTCTGACCTCGGATCAACCCCAGCCTGCTCCAAGAAACGCTGTAACTACAACAAGGTGTCTACAAGAGACACTTTTCTTCAAGAACCTCAGCTCCAAGTCAGCAACTGCAACAGTTTCCATGGTTTGCATGTTATGGGGACTCCCTGTCTTTATCCTGCACCAGAAGGACCAAAGAAATTTCCTGTTGAGTGATGGAGTCACTCCCCTGCTCCAAGCAGGCACCTTCTAAGACGACGGCCAGTACCCTGGGACTCTTCTCAGAGCAACGAGCATGCTCCTAAGGACACAAAGGGTGGACATCATTGACATAGACTGTCCTGAGGTCCTGCTGATGCAATTTGGAGGAGGTAAGGCCTTGCCTTCCCTGAGAGCGATGGTACCCCTGTGTACTGCCTCTTCTTCGCCTCCTGAGGCCTCTGTGCACTCTTTGTGAAATTCCTTCATGCACGGCCTGTTCCAGTTCCCTAGCACTCCATCCTGTGACGCTCAATGCGCTGAGTTGTTCTCCGGCGGCGTGGGACCTTCTTCCGTTGTGCTGCATCAACCGCGTTTTGCACCTCCTTTGAACCCGTATCCTTTCGACTCCCTGGGGTGTTGGCTGGCATCCTGAAGACTCTCTAAAGTGCTGTGAGCGCCCTCTTCCTCCTCACACAGAGTTGAGGCCCCCAGGTGCCTCCTGGGTCCATCCAGCGCCATTTTGACGCAAAACACACTTTTGTCGTACCTATGGCTTGTTGGCAACTACCAACATAAAATTTCACCTGCAATGATCTTCACACCGTGGGACATCTTTTCCATCATGCAGAAACCAGCTGGTATCTTCCTAGGGTGCAATTCTGCAGTCTTCGACTAACTGTGGACTCTTCTTTTGCACCCTCTTCTGGGTTGGCAGGGGCTCCTGTCCTTCCTGGAACTTCTTTTGACTTTTGGACTTGGTCCCCTTCCTTTGCTGGTCTTCAGGTCCAATAATCCAGCAGTTGTTCTTTGCAGACTTGGTTGGCTGCTGCAAAATCCCAAAAACTAGGTGTAGTGTGTCCTAATGAAACTTGCAGTACTTTACTCCTGCTTTTCTGGGCTGTGGGGTGGGGTAATTTACTTACCTTTACTGTATTCTTACTCTCCCAGCGATTCTGCACACACTACACTTGTCTAGGGGGAATTCGTGATTCGCATTCCACTTTTTTAGTTTAGGGTTTGTGTTGCCCCTTGACCTGTTTTATCCCATTGCATTAACTAGGATTTCCTAATGTTTGCATTGTTCTATGGATATTTACTTGTCTAATTTTGGTGTCTAGTGTATATACTGTGTATAATACTTACCTCCAGAAGGAGTATTGTCTATAAGATATTTTTGGTACTCTGTCACCCAAATAAATACCTTTATTTTTGGTAACACTGAGTATTGTCTTTACTTGTGTATAAGTATTGTGTAGCTATAAGTGGTATTGCTGGAGCTTTGCATGTCTCCTAATTCAGCCTAAGCTGCTCTGCTATAGCTACCTCTATCAGCCTAAGCTGCTAGAACACTACTACATTTCACCAGTAAGGGATAACTGGACCTGGTATAAGGTGTAAGTAGCCAAGGTACCCACTACAAACCAGGCCAGCCTCCTACAGGCCTTGTGCCCAGTGTGCTTCATCCTCGGAAGGATGGGGTGAGTGGGTGGCTTCTTCCACTGGTTCTGGAGGGGGCCTTGTGCCCAGTGTGCTTCATTCTGGGAAGGATGGGGTGAGTGGATGGCTTCTTCCACTGGTTCTGGAGGGGGCCTTGTGCCCAGTGTGCTTCATCGTGGGAAGAAAGGGGTGAGTGGATGGCTTCCTCCACTGGTTCTGGAGGGGGCATTGTGCCCTGTGATGCAGATCTTGGGGAGTGCAAGGTCACAGTCTCTCACCTGGGTGTCACACCTACAGGATTTGCAGGGTACAGGATGCATTACAGCCCATGGAGGCAGGTCTACACACTGCCCGCCGGTGGTGACGGCTGCTCAGTGGTGGCAGTGGCTGGTCTGGTGTTGGTGCTGGCATTACTGCTGGTGGCAATGCTGGCAGTGGTGGGGAGAGTCTCCAGCCCTTACCCTGCAGCCTCAGACGGCTGCCCACTGGGGCTACTGCTGCTGGTTGCAGTGCAGGTGGCGGTGCTGGTGGTGGTGCTGCTGGTGGCGCTGGCAGTGGTGCTAGTGGCGGGGCTGGCAGTGGGGGGAGGAGGCTCCAGCCCTTCCCCTGCAGCCTCGGACGGCTGAACCGCCATGGTTGATGGTGGGGGCTCCGAATGAGTCCCAGCACAAGTCCTCCTGTCATGCCTGCCTGCTGGTGCTGGCCCCTTGACGTTCCCTTTTGCAGCTGGTGGTGCCTTATTGCCCTTCCATTTGGCAGCTGGTGGTGCCTCCTTGCCCTTCCCTTTGGCAGCTGGTGGTGCCTCCTTGCCCTTCACTTTCGCAGCTGGTGGTGCCCCCTTGCCCTTCCTTGATGCACCTTCTGCATGCACACTTACTGTACTGCTGTCTGGTTCACGGGATCCTCTCCCACCTGCAGTAGCTGTCGACACTACTATGGCCGTGGACTGGGTGGCTAAGGTGCTCACCTGGGTTCTGACCACCCTGGCCCGACATGAAGGACGGGGGGAGGGGTAGGGAAGAGGTCAACAGTGGAGAGGAAAAGCTTCTTAGGGACATTGGGGAGGGAAGAGGGTGAAGGTTTGGGAGTGAAGGAAGAGGAAGTGGTTGTAGGAGGTGTCCGTCTGCTGTGTTTGGGTGCAGGTGCATGGGCTGGATGCTGTTGTGAGGTGGATGGCTGTTGGGTGTCTGAGTGCTTGCGTTTGTGTACCTTGGGTGGAGGGGGCACATACACAGTGGGAGAGGACACAGGGGACGTATGCATGGATGTGGGGGTGGTGACTGCCAGTGAGGGGTGTGTAGTGATAGGCGTGATGGTGATGGAGGTAGTGGATGAGGATGTAGTGCCTGCAGGTGTGAGTGTAGACGCTACTGGGAGAGTGGTGGACGACGAGGAGGAGGGGTACACAGTGGAGGCAGTGGATGTTGGTATATCTGCATCTAGATGGTGTTTGTGTGAGTGCCTGTGGGATGATGTGTGGTGCTTGTGTTTGCCTGAACCACTCCTGTGTGTTGTCCTGGGTGCATGCTGGTCTGCCTGTGTGCTTGGGATAGGTTGGGGTTGAGGGGAATGGGACTTGGTAGACGAAGTTGGAGGGGGGAAGCCAGAAACAGGGACAAAGGCTGCCATCAGTGAGGAGGCCAGAGCTGGATTGATCTCTGTTGAAGTGCCATGCCAGAGTGAATGCCCTCCAGGAATGCACTTGTTTGTTGAAAATGGCCTGCCAACCCCTGGATGGCATTCACAATGGTTGACTGCCCAACAGAGATGGATTGCAAGAGGTCAATAGCCTCATCACTCAGTGCAGCAGGGCTAACTGGGGCAGGGCCTGAGGTGCCTGGGGCGAAGGAGATGCCCACCCTCCTGGGTAAGCGGGCACGGTAAACTCGCTGAGGGGTTGCTGGGAGGGCGGGGCTGGTACGGGGGTGGCGGTTGTACCTGTAGTTGGGGTGGCCACAGAGGTGTCCGCTACCACCAGGGAGCTTCCATCGGAGGAGGTATCACTGTCCGAACTGTCCCCTCCTGTCTACGCCGTGGTGCGCCCCTCGCCCTCCGTCCCAGTGGTGCCCTCACAGTCAATGGATTCGGCCTCCTGGGCCCTGTGGGATGCAGCTCCCTCCGTCGCCGGTGCCTCTGCTCCTCCACCAGATGATGCTAATGCACAAAAGGACATCGTGAAAAAACAAAAAAGGGGGGGAAGAGATAAAGGATACACTGGGTCAATGGCTGCTCCAACACCACCGTTGGCGTACATGACACACACACACACAAGGAACAGCCCAACGCATTAGTCAATGCACTACCAGTTACAATGCTAGTCACCAGGCCATGGAAAGTAATACCTAACGCCACTAACAACATACCAGAGACCGACAGACCCCTGCCCAGTAGTGGATGCCTACTAGCTTGTTTGGAGGTGGTTCGCATCATACCCTGCCGAACATGGGACCTACCCTGCAATGTCCAGCCTGGCCTAGGGGCACCCACAGGCCCTCATCTCCTACCCGGAGACCACCCCACCACGCACAAGTAATATATTTGGAAACTGTACTCATTCCCTTGTGGCTGCTGTGATGCCCTCAAGAGCCCATACAGCTCCGGATAGGCCACCGCCAGTATGTGGGCCATCAGGGGGGTCAGGGTTCGACGGTCACCCCTTCCTCGTTGGGAGGCCATCCCCAGCTGGACATCTGCCGTCTTCCTTGCCCAGCGTCTGAGGTCCTCACACAGTTTCCAACAGTGGGTACTCTGCCTGCCATAGAACCCCAGGGTCCGCACGTCCTTGGCGATGGCACGCCATATACCCTTTTTGTGATGGGAGCTGACTTGCAAAAAAATATACATAGAAAAAAGGTATCAGTCAGACCATATGGACTGTTACACTCATGTCCCACAATAGCCCTCCCGTCCCCTTACGCACAGACATTGGCCACCATACATGCAGCACGCTGCCCAGGACCATTCCACCAACCCCCCCTTACACGAGGCCCTAACACACAGCACTCCATGCATTCATGCCACATGCATCATGCTCACAGTGTACTCACCTGTTGGTCTGGAGGCCCATACAGCATTCAGTACTGGGGTAGGACCCCATCCACCAGTCTCTCCAACTCCGCAGCGGTGAAGGCATGGGCCCTTTCCCCAGTCACACGAGCCATGGTCGGTTCCAGACACAGGTCACAGCAGCGCTTGAAGGTCAGGTAGCAAGTGGGTGAACAGATAGAAAATGGCAGTAACGTCCACGGCGGTGCGAACCGTCACCGCCGGCGTACATCACCGTTGGCCACTGTAACCCATAGGGCCCAATGGTATCCAATGAGGTGTTGGTTTTCGACCGCCTCCCGCAACGGCGGACAACGTCAGCGGAATTACCTCATTTCCACATGTCACTCCATACAGGACAGGCGGATGCCATATCATGGGGGAGGGCAGGCCATGGCACCTAACTGCGTCACAGTACACATATGCACCTTTTGGGGCTATACAGCAATGTTGTGTTACAGTAACAACATGCAATGCAGTGTAGTGTTTTGAAATAAGGGATACTGACCAGCTACTCACCATTTGCCCCCTAGATTGCAACCGCTGCGGATGAATCGGAGATGGAGACATCCCCTTGTGTACAGGCCCCTGGTGGACTTGGCAACAATGGAGGACAGGCACATTATCCTCACCTATAGACTGGACAGGGCCACAATCACAGAGTTGTGTGCCCAATTGGAACCTGACCTGATATATGCTATCCGTCAGCCCACTGGGATCCCCCCTCTTGTGCAAGTCCTATCTGTGCTCCATTTCCTGGCAAGTGGCTCCTTCCAAGTGACAGTGGGCTTGGCAGCAGGAATGTCTCAGCCAAGGTTCTCAATAGTGCTGACCAGAGTGTTGTCTGCCCTGATTAAACACATGTGCAGCTACATTGTTTTCCCCCAGGTAGAGGATTTGGCCACAGTGAAAGCTGATTTCTATGCAATGGGACATATCCCCAACATTATTGGAGCTACTGATGGTACACCTATTGCATTTGTTCCCCCCCCCCCCGGAGAAATGAACAGGTGTTCAGAAATTGAAAGAGCTTTCACTCCATGAATGTGCAGATAGTGTGCCTGGTGGACCATTACATCTCCCATCTCAATGCAAAGTATCCTGGGTCTGTACATGATGCCTTTATCCTAAGGAATAGCAGCATCCCATATGTGATGGCTCAACTCCAGGGGCACAGGCTGTGGCTAATAGGTGAGCCCTGGCTCCCACCCAGTGGATGTTGGTGAATAGGTATTGTGTGGGCCCTAAGGGTTAGTATGTGTCTAACAGTTGTCCCTCCATATTTGCAGGTGACTCTGGTTACCCCAACCTCTCATGGCTACTGACCCCTGTGAGGAATCCCAGGACAAGGGCAGAGGACCATTACAAAGAGGCACATGGGTAAACAAGAAGAATAATTGAAAGGACATTCGGCCTCCTGAACGCCAGGTTTCATTGCCTCCATCTAACAGGTGGATCCCTGTATTACTCACCCAAGAAGGTGTGCTAGATCATCATGGCATGCTGTATGTTGCACAACCTTGCCTTACGTCGCCAGGTGCCTTTTCTGCAGGATAATGAGGCTGGAGATGTGCGTGTGGCAGCAGTGGACCCTGTGGACAGTGAAGATGAGGAGGCAGAGGATGAGGATGGATGAGGACAACAGAGGTGCTATTATAAGACAGTACTTCCAATGACACACAGGTAAGACACTGTATTTACACTTTACATTGAGAGTTTTGTATTTGACATTGTCACTGGCAGGCTGATTTTCAATGTTCTATGCCCACTTACTGTACCCTTTGGCATCTCCATTTTCAGATATTTGTGTCCCACTATCGCTCCTGATGTGTTGACTGCAGCCAACTACAGGTCATTCCTATGTATACAATACTGTACAGTTATACAGTGTTTAAAGCTTGTTAGACGAATACATGGTTAAATCATTTGACAGACTCCATACATGTATTTTTTCAAATGTTGTTTATTTAAGTGCTACTGATTAGAGGGGGATGTGCAGTGGGCTGAGTTGATGAGGTAGGAAAGTCCAGGAAGGAGTCCAGTTTATTTGTATCACAGGTGCATTGTCCAAGGGGGAATGGGAAGGGGAGCAATGGCAGTTCAAGGTGGACAGGCTGACAGAGTGGGACACAAGGTTGACATTCTGGAGAGTCCTATTTCCTGGTGGGGGTCTTGGCAATGTTCTCTGGCTTCTGCCTGGATTGCAGGGACCGTTTGCGGGGTGGCTTTCCTTCTGCAGGGGGTGGGGTGCTGGTGGCCTGTTGATCCTGTGGTGGGGCCTCCTGTCCACTAGCAGCAGCAGAGGTGAAAGGCTGTTCATCGGTTTCGCTAGTGTCAGGGGCCCGGTGGTGTGCCACTGCCTCCCTCATGGTGTTGGCCATGTCAGCCAGTGCCCCTGCAATGGTGACCAGGGTGGTGTTGATGTCCTTCAAGTCCTCCCTGATCCCCAGGTACTGTCCCTCCTGCAGCCGCTGGTTCTTCTGTAACTTGTCCAGTATCTGGTCCATCGTCTCCTGGGAATGGTGGTATGCTCCCAGGATGTTGGTAGGTGCCTCCTGGAAAGTCGTTTCCTGGGCCTGTCCTCCCCCTGTCGCACAGCAGTCCTCCCAGCTTCCCTGTTGTCCTGTGCCTCTGTCCCCTGAACTGTGTGCCCACCGCCACTGACCCAAGGTCCCTGATCGTCCTGTGTTTGTGGGGTGGCCTGGGGTCCCTGTAGTGGTGGACACACTGCTGATTGACATGCCCTGGGGACAGAGGTATGGGCCTGCTGTGTGGATATTGTGGTGGTGTTTCCTGAGGTGGGAGGCTCTGTGGTGGTATGGGACTGTGCCTGGGTAACCGACTGTCCGGAGATCCCTAATGGGCCAGGTTGGTCATCCAGATCCAGGCGTCCAGAGCTGCTGTCATCACTGTGGGCCTCTTCTGTGGGTGGACTGGAAGTTGCTGGCACCTTCTCTCTGGTGACGTTGGGTGGGGGACCTGTGGGGATGTAAATGCAGTGTTATTGTTTCTGTGTGTGTCATCTTGTGCATGGGTGTGTTGCCCTGTATGTTTATTATTGCCCTGGCAGCTTTGCCTTGTGTGAGTAGTGCTTTTGTGGGCTAGGTGATTCTCTATAATCTGCATGCCTTAGTGATGGGTGTCCATGCAGGTCTGTGAGTGGTGTCCATGCATTGGTGTTACATGCAGGGCTTGGTATTGGGATGAGTGGGTTGTGATGGTGGGGTATGTGGGAGGTGGTGAAGTGATGGGGGTGAGGATAGGGGTGGGGGTTTGTGATGGCATGCAAATAGGCAGGGTGATAGTGATAGAAATTTGACTTACCAGAGTCCAGTCCTCCTCCTACTCCTGCCAGGCCCTCAGGATGCATGATCGCCAAGACTTGCTCCTCCCATGTTGTTAGTTGTGGGGGAGGAGGTGGGGGTCCACCACCATTCCTCTGTACAGCTATTTGGTGTCCTGCTGCTGTGGAAGGTACCTTCCCCCGTAGGTCGTTCCACCTCTTCCTAATGTCATCCCTTGTTCTGGAGTGTTGTCCCACGGTGTTGACCCTGTCCACGATTCCCTGCCATAGCTCCATCTTCCTTCCAATGAACATCTGCTGCACCTGTGATCCGAATAGCTGTTGCTCTACCCAGATGATTTCCTCCACCATGACCCTTAGTTCCTCCTTAGAGAACCTGGGGTGTCGTTGTGGTGCCAGGGGTGTTGTGTGAGTGGTGAGGGTGAGTGTGTGTGGGGTGCTGTGTTGGGGTGTGTAATGTGGGGTGCGTGGATAGTGTATAGGTGATGGTGGTGTGTGTCTGTGGTCTTGTCTGTGGTCTTGCTATCTCTCTTGTTGCACTTGTTTGTAATGGTAAAGGGTTGTGGGTAATGTGTGTGTGTGTTTTATAGTGGTGTGTGGGTGTGAGTGTAGTGTGTGTATGGGTGTCAGGTGTGTGTAGTTTTAACTGTTCAATGTGGTGTTGTTTTGTTAGGGTGTGTGTATTTTGAGCGTGGCGGTATGTACTGCCAATGGTTTAGCGCCATTGAATGTCTGCTGCGGTGATTCATGGGTCATAATGCCGTGGGCGTAGTTCTGTTGGCGTAACGGTGTGGGTTTTGGTACCACCAGTTTATCACTGACCTTTGGTCTGGCGGACTTTTGTGTATGGCTGTATAGTGACGGATTGCTATGTGTGGGTCATAATACGGGTGGCCTTAATCCGCTGCGGTATGTTGGTGGCAGTCAGCATGGCGGTAAGTGGGATTTACCACCAAGGTCATAATGAGGGCCTATGTTCCCACCAAAGACAGAGCCTGACATTTGACCTTGTTCTTTGAATGCACAGCAAATGTAATAAGCTAAGAAGAAGATTTACAGGCCTGTTTACAGAAAGGGAGCAGTCGGAAGGATACTGTAAATAAAGTTTGGGCAAGGGAAGGGACGATCTCAGGCTGCATTGCCTAAAACAAATAAAGCCAGCAAATTGAAAGCAATGAAATGTGAGTTGGAAACCACAAAGCCAAGGGCAAGCAATGGGCGGAATGCATTACCAAGGAAGCTCTATGAATGTACTTAAAATGAAAGCTGAGGGATACTTTGTGGAGAAAGTCCAGTATTTTAGTCCAGCCCGTATCTTTCAGAGGTTTGGCCAAATCAATCACCCAGGTAGTATGACAAGAAGATGTGAAGTGGTCTCTGTGTTGCAAGAAAGGTCTGTACAACCATTCTATCAGTTTGCCACCAGTCCCTATGGTGTAGAGCTTCTAGGACACATCATGTAGGGTTAGTGCTAGGTGGCAGACATGAAATAGGGCATTTAATGACTATTTAAGCTGGTTGTAAGTAAGGAGCTGAACAGGGTGAAGATGGTAGTCTGCCACAAGGGTTTGGAAATTTAGTAGCTCCTCATCCAGAAACAAATCCCCCACTTTTAAGACACCTGATGCATGCCACTGATGGAGTTGCTCTGAGTACAGCTGTCCTGTGCGAGTGGGAAGGCTTGGCAAAGGTAGTGCTGAAGCACAGGGTTTCTTTGTGTCAGTGAGTTTACAGGTTCTATCAAGGCAAAAGAAAGCTGTGCATGATAAGCCCGGATGGGGATCCGTAGAATGGTCAGTAGGAAACAATGAGCAGTGCAGTAAGTCCTCCTTAAAAGTCTTTATGGATAAACCCCATCTCATACCACCCAAAGGACCTGTGCAGCTGAATAATAGCATTTTAAGTCCAGAAGGCCTAATCCACCCTCAGTCACAGGTAGCTTTAGAGTAGAAAGAGCTACCCAATGGCACCCCAGTGACCAAATCAGATGTGTGGCATGTCTGAAGAAGGGAAGAAGGACAAGCAGGGGAAGGTTTGCAAAATAATAATATCATCGAGGTAGCACACCATCTTCACTAGTGCCACGTGGCCCACTACAGAAAGCAGAAGAGAAGACCAAAAACCAAACGGGGCTCAGAAGGACCATGGCACTCTGCCAAGATTTCCATCCTGTAACTCAGTGGGAGGATGATAGATACTAATCACTAGGTATCGAAAGGGAACTGGTTCCCAGTTCAATCTGAGGTCTAATTGTATATGAAGGGGAAAACAAAGCCATATGTTAAAGAAACACTAATTACATTTTAAAACTTTAAAATTTTGTTTGTGCAATTTCTATCCCAAATAACTTGAAGATTATATGTGTACTTGACACTTAGGGCCCACCCAGATCATAAGCTTGGCTTTTGCTCAATCTCAAGACCATTTTAAGACAAGGACAAAGCGGGCAATTGCCTTGCACAACCTTGTAAGGGGTCTGGCCCCTGCTCACCCTTCACAAGCATGAACAGCAGACCATTGCACCAGAAGAGTTTGCCAAGATGGGTGGGTGCTGCTTGTTCAACCTCTTGACCATGCCTCTTCTGTTTCTCTCCTGTCTGCAGAGACAACTCCCCAGGTAGCCAATACCTTTCGATAGTCTTGGTGGATCCATCTTGTTGGATTTTCGGAATTGTCCCACCTTGTTCTTCTCTTCCTTATGTATCAGGGTCTTAGCAACAATCTCACATTTGACCTCTTCTTTTATTTTCTTTGATTGGTAGTCCGAGCTCCCAGTTCTGAGATAAATGTAGAGTCCCAGACGTACACTCTAGTGCCGTGAGATTGCAGACAAGTTGTGGGTACCCACATCATGACATTAGGTTTGAGACTGTCGCCCACGCCATCTGCCTTGCCTCAGGTTTTTTTTTAGGTTGAAAGTCCATGGGCGGTTGTGGTGAGATAAATGTTTTTGTTCAATTTGTTTAAACTAGCATAAGGTTAATTACCTTAATGTTTCCCAAACTGTTTGCCAGGGATTTAAAATGTTCAGAAACATAATAAAAATGGTGTTGTTACTTTCTCTTTAAGAAAGATTGGACAGATTTGGGTATGGGTGATGACCTTGACAGTGCTGAAGGGCATTAATTTACTACCGAACAAGGACGTAATGTGACACCTGAATGTAGCAAAACAGGAGGCAATCACAAAAAGACCACAGTGGATAAATAGTGCTATTTTAATAAATAGTAAATAAATGCACTGATAACATAGTGGTGCATGGCCTCTCTTGAGTCTGTCTGTAAAACTGACGTTTGTTCTTGAATTTTTGTCCTGAATTTTGACCCTTCATCCTGAATTTTTGTCCGGAATTTTGACCCTTTGGCCTGACTTGTTTAAAGTCCTGTCCAGAATTTGCCTCAATGCCAGGTGGTTACCGTAGCTGGACGGCTTAGAGGGCAGACTACTATGGACAAGTCTGGGGCAGGATCTCAATGTCCAGGACCTAGTGGGCCCCATCTTATCGACTTCATCAGAATGAATGGCCGGGTAGGCTCAGTTCTATTTAAGCCTGTGACTTGTACTTAACACACAAATCTAGGCAGCAGCTGCTTAATGACTGGAACGTTCTACCTGATGGCATCACTTGGATCTTCATTAGAGCAATGCAAAAAAATATGCTGCAAATTAGTGCTATTCCTTAAAATGCTAGGCAAGCCCATGATTTTTAAATAAAATGTAGCTATCCCCTAATGCTTTATTTGTTTAAAAAAAAAGGCAGCTGCAGCTTGCACCGTTCATTGCCTCTGACATCGCTGCCAGTGACGGTACCTACACAACTACAAACCATCACACTCCTGCAAGTGTGACAGTTCAGAGTGCTTCAAGCTCCAGAAGCTATTGAAATAGCTTGGGAATGCAGGTAGTCATTCTGAATGTACACTGTATTAATAAATAACTTTGCTTCTGCTGATGTGTAAATATGTAAACTGGGCAGACAGTGCTACCGTGTGGCAGACTGTCATAAGTGCTTGTGCTGATAATTAAGTGGGGGTGCTGTCCAGCGGAAACCACCGGCTCAAATTAAGCACTGCTGAACCCCCCATTAAAGACTATTTCACAAACCAAGAGTTGCCCTGTGTGAAATGGTACATTCAGACAACCATGGATGTGATCTTTAATTTAAACATGCTATCAGCCGGTGTCCACCGAGGCAGGTGCAGACCTATCCATATCAGTCCTCAGAAACTGAGGAAATGTTCCTAAACTCAGTCCTTACCTGCCACCTCTCGACAGTGGATCTACTCTGGTACTCTGGCCAGCAGCCGCACACTGAGGAGCTCAGCAAGGCTCTGGAAGCCGCCTGAGTCCCAGACTCTCCCTCCACTGTGCATGAGCTACCTCAGTGCTCGCGAACCGCGTTTACAGACACAGTGCACACGACTCCAGAGCGCAGCTAGAGGAGCTCGGAATCACTTGACTTTTTTCAGTTTGTGCTAGGCTGCCCCCTATTGAGTGACCCCTGGCAGGGCTGGCAGGGTTGGCAGTGGTTACTCTGGAAGCTGGCAGAGGTTGCCGCAGCTGTATTGGCCGGATTCTGCAGGTAACAACAGATGTGCAGATGTACTGGTCAGGCTAGTAGTGGCTACCGACTACCCATGACTAGGAGCACAAGCTGCAGATGTACTGATCAGGTTAGTAGTGGCTACAGACTGCCCATAACTAGCAGCACGAGCTGCAGATGTACTGGTCAGGCTAGCAGTGGTTATAGACTGCCCCACAACTAGCAGCATTAGCTGCAGATGTACTGGTCAGGCTAGTAGTGGCTACCGACTACCCATGACTAGCAGCACCAGCTGCAGATGTACTGGTTAGGGTAGCAGTGGCTACTGACTGCCCATAACTAGCAGCACGAGCTGCAGATGTACTGGTTAGGCTAGCAGTGCCTACAGACTTCCCCTGACTAGCAGCATTAGCTGCAGATGTACTGGTTAGGCTAGCAGTGCCTACAGACTTCCCCTGACTAGCAGCATTAGCTGCAGATGTACTCTACAGGCTAGCAGTGGTTATAGACCGCCCATGAAAAGCAGTACCAGCTGCAGATGCACTGGTTGGCCAGCATTGGTAGCAGTGGTTACTTACAGTTCTCTTCAGTTATTCCACGCCTGTTCAGATCGTAATGGATGGTTTATTGCTGTAAACTAGTACACTACTGGGTGATGGATGTGATCCGTAGCAGTTGTGTCTTATGTGAGTGTAAGAGAGTCAAGCAGTAAAGGGAGATATTAGACAGCCTGCATGAGCTACAATCGACTGTCTGACTGCTGAGTGCAATATCATATAGCGCTTAATGCCACTAACAAAGCAGTGTGGTGCTTTACGTTGGGCAAAACGCTGCTCCAGGACTAAGGGTTAGTTTTGTAGTTACTGTTGGCTATTGGATTACTCCTGTGCTCTTCCAGAGTCATTCCATGCCTTCACTCCTGTTTTTATGTGGTGTAATACATTAGTGGGAAAGTAGGCGTGAGATTTTGTGGGACACAGCGATATGAGAAGTTTATTTTTTGGTTGACGGTACTATTAGACGAGTTACAGGACATTAGGTAATGTTGGTGTGCAGGGTATGAGTTTTAAAGGAGAGGCTGTGATCTTTAAAATAAGGTGCGGGCAACTTGCATGAGTACAACAATAAGGATAGAGACAAAAATTAATGTGACTTAGAGTAGGCGGTGCTCAGAGAGAGGAGGCATGCATAGGATGGAAAGGAAGAAGATGGTCATTTGAAGGAAAAGGAGGGTCAATGTTGTTTTGTCATGCAGGGCGTTTAGAAATGTTGTGAAGGCGTTCCCATATAGCATGGGAAGACGTAAAAGGAAACAGCACTATTTTTGTGTGTAACAGTACCACTGTATAGCATGAGAACCCCAGTGTTCACACACACACCGCCAACGCCCACCTGCTCAATACATTTTAATAAATATGGTTTCATTTTACCATAAAACTGATGGAACGAAACCACAAAACAGGAATGTTTCACTTTAAATGTTTGTGCTTGAGATGCTTTTCTCCTTCACATCTGGCGATCATGGTGAGATACAGGATAACAGTCTGTTTTAGTGAATGTGTGTAAAAGTAATGCTTCTCAGGTAACATAGCATTAGGTTGTACCAGGTCTGAAGCACCCACAACATAGGGGTGATAGTGGTACCACTGCTTACACTGATATGGGCTTCAAAGCTTAGTTGTAAATAGACTTTTGGGAGCAGTGGCACTTGTAAGTCGGCAGATAGGACATCCATCATGTTTGTGATAAAGTAATCTGTTCGCCGAACACTAAATCAAGTCCAAAATCTTTTTAATGATTTAATATTGTTTTTAAAGAGAATTATATATAGTATTGCTTCATTTAATATTGTTGTATTAAATATCGTTTTCAATGTATTTGATAAATATTAGTTATTGTAGCATTACAGGATATTAGTAGTCTAATGATGTATGTGATTAGATTTGTTCTAGTATAGATTGTACATTCTTATATGAAATGTAATATTTTTAATGTAATACACTGTTAATTTAGTAGCAGGTTGCTTTGTTTGTAGGGTATTAAGGTAGTGTGTTAAAAAAAAATGTAAATTTATAATTTTAATTTATAATATTTTTTATGTAATGTACTTTTACCTGATAGTTATGGAAAATGATTAGCTAAGTTTTGATTAATTGATAATTGATCAGTTTCATTAATTAATAAGTTGTGGTTGTTTATTTCTATATGTATTAATTGTTTTAATTGTGTTTTATGTAATAACTAATTTAACATTCTTATTTTTTCATTTTTATATTTAAAATTTTAACTAATTTCAATTGTTTTTCAGTCTTTCCTTTTTAGGGCATAAGACAGGGAAGTTTTTTTTAAATAACTGTAATCGTTTTTAAATTGTACTTTTATATTTGCAACAAAACATTTGTATTGTTTAACATTAATTTGATTTGTTTTATATATTTAATGAAAAAGATAATTATTTTTAATATGTTTTGATTTTCTTGAGCTATATTTAAATGTTTTATTTAAACAAAATATGTTTGGGGATACTAAATCCAAAACCTCCAAAGTCCAGCACTTTCCTTACTTTTGCTTATGTTGGAGTGAGAATAGTACATTTAACCCCTTAAAAGTCCAACACTGTCCCTACTGTTGCTCATAATTGTTATGGGCACAGTGAATCTGGCCAGCCCACAATCCAACACTTACCGTACCTTTATTGATGTTTGGAGTGTGATTACTAAACTTGACCACACTAAAGCACATCACATTCCCTACTATTGCTTATTTTGGAGTGGGAATGGTAAATGGGACCTTTATAATGTTCACCACTTTCCATACTGTTTTGCAGATTGGAGTGGGAATAGTACATCTGACAACTCCAAGGTCTAACACTTTCCCTAGTATTGCTTAGGTAGGAGTGGGGAAAGTAAATCTAACCCCTCCAAAGTAAAACAAATTCCCTACTTTTCTAAGTTTGAAGTGGAAACAGTAAATGTGACCCCTCCAAAATTCAACAGTTTCCCTAACTTTACTTAGGTTGGAAAGGGAATAGTGAATTTGACCTCTCCAAAGACCAGCACGTTCCTTACTGTTGTTCATGTATGAGTGAAAATAGTAAGTCTGACTCCTTCAAAGACCAGTACTTTCCCTACTGTTGCTTAGATTGGAAAGGGGATAGTAAATCTGACAACTCCAATGTCTTACACTTTCCCTAATTTTGCTAACGTTGGAGAACAAATAGTAACTCTGACCTCTTCAAGGTCCAGCACTTTGCCGTCTTTGGCTTATGCTGGAATGCGAATGGTAAATGTCCCCTTTATAAAGTACAACACATTTCCTCCTGTTGCTCAGATTGGAGTAGAAATACTAAATCTAAGACCCCAAAGTCCAACACTTTCCCTACTTCTGCTTATGTTGGAGTGGGAATAGTGCAACTAACCCCTCTAAAGTACAACACTTTTCCTACTTTTGCTTAAGTTTGAGTGGTATGGTGTGTTCTGTTGGGCATAGTGGAATTGGGGTAGAACCATCATTTTGAAAAGGGCCGCCTTCCCAAGTAGTGATAGGGGCAGCACTTTCCAGTGGTGGACATCTCTTTGGAGGCGTCAGCGTGGGGGTTCAAGATTATGGGTATGAAAGTGTTCAGAGTCAGTGGTAATATATATCCCAAATAACGGAAGCCATCCTCCACCACCTTTGCTGCACAGCCTCTGGGTAGGCGTGGTGCATGACCATGCAGGAGATATATGAGGGACTTGTACCAATTAATGGTGTATCCCAAGTGCTTGCAGTATATGTCTAGGATATACATTACCCTATTGATGGTGTGTGCCGGGTCTGAAACATAGAATAGAATATCGTCAGCATAGAGGAAGATTCTGTCCTCCCAATCTTCCATCCATCTCAGACCTCTAATCAGGGTATCACCTCTAATCCAGGCCGCCAGGGGTTCCATGACAAGGGAGAACATTAAGGAGGGTTAGCAAGCATACCTGCCTCACTCCCCGCAGTACATGAAAGGTACGGGATATGCCCCTGTTCACTGTCACCTGGGCCAGAGGAGCAGTGTAGAGGAGTCTCACCCACGATATAAAGCACGGGCTGTAGCACAGTTTGACTTGGATGAAGTTGAGATATAATGTCTTTTCTTTTTTCTAAGTAAGATGGAGACACAATCAGAAATTGAATAATAATATGGTACTTATGTGAATATCATTTTATTTTCAGAAAAAATAAGTGTACATTTCTTGTTTGTATTCTATTACTTTATACTTTTAAAAAAAGTTGTTTTGTATATGTTTTTGTTCTTGTTATGGTTGGATTAGTTTTATTGTCTTGTCTGATGTGTCAGTTCGTGTTTGTCTATTTATTTGTATATAGGTGTAAATATGTATAGAAACATTTTTTGTGTTTTCCCAGCCTTACCTCTATATAACTGTATATCCTTATATTGAGATGTGTTTTTGTTTGACATACATTTGTAATAAATATTTTTTGTCTATAAATTTTGTTACAGTTTAATTGTTTTTTCCCTATGTTGGTTAAAAGTGAATATTATTGGTAGCTCATTTGCTTTTGCTTATATTTAAGTATTATTCCCTGGATGGGCTACTTATCATACCAGGGACCCTCGATAGTCTTCTTCCTTGGACTTCAAACATAAATGGCCATTCAACGGTGTCAAAGGCCATTCACGCGTCTAGGGAAATTACCAGCGCATCCTCTCAGAGAATTAACGCATGGCCCAGGATCCTCTGTAGGCATCTCAGGTTGATGGAGGTATTCCTACCAGGCATACAACCAAATCTAAGATTTTTACCTCTGTGTTTAATAGCGAGAGCAGCCTGTATGAGGCACATTTTTCCAGTAGTTTGCGCTCTTTATGTATAACCACTGTGCTCCCTAGCCTCTGATCTCTGGGCAAGGAGCCCTTCTCAAGGCTTTCACTGAACATTCACAGGAGATAGGGTGCGATCTTGGGTGAAGTGAGTTTATACAGTTCTATCGGTGGCCCGTTGGGACCAACCACTTTAACAGAGGCCTAGGTGTATTACTTCAGGTTCTGCGATCTCCTGTTATACGATCTTTCTATCGGGCTGCAAGAGTTTCAGGAGATGTATGTCAGTCAGTAACTCACTGCACTCACCAGCAGTCACAGTATGTGTCAGAGAGTAGAGAGTTATAGAGTAAGCCGCAAAGGCATTTGCCATGCCCTGTCAGTCCCTCACCCGCTCCCCAGTTTTGTTGAGTATTTCCAAGAACCACTGATTGGCTACTTTTCCCTTGTCTAGCCATGCCAGGTGCTTACCTGCTTTATCCCCCATTTCATAAAGGAAGTGTTGAGTTGTGCAGTAGCTGGCCTAGCGGCATATGTTGCCACTCCTCTATATTCCATTTGCTTAAATGTCAAGAGGTGTGTTAGGGTCTATGGCCCATCGTCCATGAACTTGAACTTTATCTCAACAGTTTCTCGCTTCAGATGTTTCCATCTTAGCCCTCTTTTCCTTCATGTGCCCCACTGTTAGTGAAAGGCCTTGGCCCTTCAGGACTGCCCTTTATGCCTCCTATAGGGTCTGCAGCGATCTCATGGAGTTTTTATTCTCCTCAAAGTATTTTCCCTGGCTTTAAGGAGGCTTGCGTAAATATGGGGTATTTTTAGGTACCAAGGGTTTATCACAGTGCTTCTTGGAGCACTCCGGTCCATTAGGCCAAAAAACACACAGATCAGGGAGTGATCACAGATCCCTCTGGCAAGATGATGAATATTTCTAAAGCATGAGATCTGAGTGGACAGCCTAAGGATATGATCTATGCGTGAGGTGCTGCCATGGGCCCCTCAGTGCTGTGTGTATTGTAGTAGTGTTGGGTTAAGGGTACGCCATGCATCTGTAAAGCCCCAGGGCTGTCACAAAGTCTGCCAGGGTAGAACGAGTGGGCCCCTCCCCACTAGGGGGCAGATGGTCTCCAGAATCACACATGGCACTGTTAAAATCACCCCCATCATTAGACCGCCCTCTGGGAGACGAAGTAGGAGGGTGCTGAGCTCCGGGAGCACTGAATCGTGTAATCTTGGAAGACGTTGACCGAGATTATGTTGAGTGTCTGACCCTCCCAGCTTCTGGAAACTGCTACATATCTCCCGTGGGTATCAAGCCAAATGTATATAATGAAGGGCAAGGATCTGCGTAGGAGAATACTCACCCCTCTGGAGCCCAAGGTGTAAACTGTGTGGGCTATCATTTTATACCCCCATCTATCCAATGTCCTAAAGGTGTTGCCCTGGAGGTGTGTCTCTTGTAATAAAACCATATCTGGAGAGTGCCTCTTAAGGAACTGTAGGACCACTGCTTGTTTGAGTTTATCTCCCAATCCATTTACGTTCCATGATAGCACATCAAAGCTATGGGTGATTAATGTGTTTTCTATGGATACCTATGGAAGACGAACAGCATATAAGAAAGGAGGAGTCTCTCTAGTGAAAGGCTTATCTGTGGCCATGACATGGTAATGGAGCTCATACACTGCATCAAGAACAAACTCAACAAATAGTGAAAACATCCCCATCCAAACAAGCCCCCCCTCCCTGCCACTCTGCATAGCGGATGTGAAACTGCCCACATGCCCAACTCTGCAGAGCACCTGCCGCCCAAACATAACACGGTTAACGGTAGGTATCTAGGTCCAAAAAACAAGGGGCTGTCCACCCAGTCCCCACTAAATGAGATGAAAAGAGATTACCAATGGTGTTCAGATTCTACAGTCCCGTAGAGCAGTAGTTCTCATAAGAATGATTGGCCGTGTAGAGTTCAGCCTCCATAACATATTTTGATCATTGACTTGTCGTAGCTCCATGGGTGACCGCTGTTGTGGAGGGACTAAACAGTGGTGAGTCTAGTGTTGGCAGTCACGGAGTATGTGGATGTAGTGAATCATTGGGTTCTCATTGGCTGCTGTGACCAGTCCCCAGTTCTGACGTGTTGCAGTCTTTTCTTTGCCGCTCCGACCGTGCCTGAGACCTAGGCCCGCCTACCAGTCTCCAGCCATTCAACCATTCCCAGGCATCTTCAGGTGTGGAGAAATTACAAGTTTTACATTCAGCTAGGGCACAACGGCCTAGATTTGAGAAAAGTGGTGCTTTATTTGTGCCCCTGTAATGCCACCATGTGTGTTCTGCATTTAGCATACGTCGCACCATGCCACGCGTTAGAAAGAACAACAATGTCATAATTTCTGATGCTATTGCGATACTTTGCAGTATTAGCGCCAACAATGTTGGCACTAACCTTGCAAAGTACATAGACGTCCATTATAAATAATGATGTGCCTCATGTTGAATGCTCTGAGCAGGGGTCAAACATGATGCAAAAAATGGTGCAGTGGAATCTCATAGATTCCATAGCACCATTTCCTGGGCCTCCTAATGGGGGAACGCCCCTTTTGCATACATTAGCCTGGGGCAGTCATAATGTGGCTCAAGGGTTTACAAAGTGGCGCAATGCATGCATTGTGCCATTTTGTAAATATGGAATGGCAATCTAACACCACATTAGCGTAAACAAAATGACGCTAAGGTGGCGCTAGGCCCTTCTTACAATCAGGCCAAAGTTTAGCAGGAAAACGCATTGAATACTTGATCTCTCGATCTCTCAGGCCCTTTTTTACTTCAAGAAAGCTGTGACACATCTTTTGAACCTCAAGGGTGAAGTCTGGGAAAAAAATGTATGTTAGTGTTCTCAAAGGTGAGTGACAGGGCTCTCTGGGCAGTTTGTAGTATTACGTCCTAATCTTGGAAGTTAACGTTTCTAGTGATAATTGGCTAGAAGAAGCAATCTCAGTTTTGGAGGTGAGCTGGGGACTCAGTAAGTCCATTCCACCGAAAAATAGTTAGAGAGGCCACAGGGCTGTAGTTCTTTCAGAATTAAGGGCCTGATTTAGATACTGGTGGATGCGTTACTCCTTAACAGTGGTGATGGATATCCTGTCGCTGAAATCTAAGGGCCAGATGTAGGAAGCAGTTTGCATGTCACAAACAGCGAATTTTGCGGTTTGCGACGTACAAACTGCACTTTGCAATGTACAAGACCCGTTTTGCAATTCTGTAACCTGGTTACCGAATCGCAAAACGGGTTTACGAGTCGCAATTAGGAAGGGGTGTCCCCTTCCTAATTGCGAGTCGCATTGCAATGCAGGATTGCTATGTGACCGCAAATGCGGTTGCAAACCAGTCGCAGTTAGCACCCATTTCAAATGGGTGATAACCCATTCGCAAAAGGGAAGGGGTCCCCATGGGACCCCTTCCCCGTTGTGAACGGCACTGCAAACATTTTTTCAGAGCAGGCAGTGGTCCTATGGACCACTGCCTGCTCTGAAAAAATGAAACAAAAATGTTTCATTTTTTAGTTTTGTAATGCATCTTGTTTTCCTTTAAGGAAAGCGGGCTGCATTGCAAAAATAAAATTAAAAAATCTGCTTAATTTAAAAGCAGTCACAGACATGGTGGTCTGCTGTCTCCAGCAGGCCACCATCCCTGTGAGTGTCGCGATTCTCAAGGGGGTCGCAAATTGCGACCCACCTCATGAACATTCATGAGGTGGGCATTTGCGACCCCCTTGCGAGTCACAAACAGTGTCAGGGACACTGTTGTGCATACGGTTTTGTGACTCGCAAATTGCGAGTCACAAAGCCCACCGTACCTACATCTGGCCCTAAATCCCATAGGACATAATGGGAGTTAGATTTAGAGGACGGGATATCCATCATAGTTGTGATGGAGTAACTTGTCTGCCAATATCGAAATCAGGCCCTAAGTCTTCTACAAATAGGTCGACCAATGGACCCTCTGCCCGTTTGGGAACCCCAATTATTCAAATGTTATTGCACCATGATCAGCCTTCATAGTCCTCCAGTCTGGCCTCCATGGTCCTTGTGGTGGCCCACAAGATGTTGACCTCCGCTTTCAGAGCCACTGTGCTGACTTTGAGGGAGGCCGTGGAGTCCTCTACTTCTTTGACGTGGCCCCCACATTTCTCAGATCCTCTCTCACTAGTGATACTTCTGTTGTGACAGAGTCAATTCTGGCCTCCAGAGAGGCGTGCCCCCCTGAATTGCCATCATTATGTCTTGCAGCATGAGGGATTCCTTTTCTGGGGATGTTGAGCCCACAAGAACTTGTGCATCGGGCCCTCACTGGGCATGGGTGCCTCCCTGTGGAGTGCAAATTTGTCATGTGTAGTTTGGTGAGCCTGTAGGACACCTTTGCCCCATCATGTTCCCAGGTCACACACTGGTCCCCCAGGCAAAAAACTCAGACCTGTAGATGAAGGGGGGAAGAGGAGCCCACAGCAGTACTCACTGCCGCCTACCTAGGGGCATTTAATGTGCACCAAGTGGCCTGTCAGATTTCTCACTGCTTTTCCCCCACCTTTCCCCAAGAGGAGTCCCACAGCAGCAGTCGGGGTGCAGGGATTGCAACTCTTTGGTTGTGGGGGCTGGCTTCGGGAGTGCTGTAGTAGAGAGCCCACTATTTGGAACTTTTCCTCTCACCAAGCTCACTGCGCTGTTCGGTGCTCTCAGCCACTCTGAATCACCTTTGGCTTGTCACCTGGGTGCCCTTCTCTGGCTCAGGCCATGTAAAATGCTTGTCTCCTTTGGGTACTCCCCTAACTCATGCTGAATAGCAGTATCAAGCAGTGAACAACTTTACAGGGCCCCCGATGGATTTCTGGGGAATTATTTAAGCTGATTTACTGGAGTTCACCCGGAGCGTCTCGAGATTGGGCACCTGACTAGGGCCAGCAAGTGAGGGTAAGTCTACTGGTGGCCCTCGTAGCCCCAGGTCTTCATACTCACAGGGGTAGTTGCTGCCGTGCAAATGCTGCAATTGATCTGCGAGCGGCTGGCAGGCCATCTCCTTTGCTTGGCAGCACCTCTGTATGTCGCTTGGCGTGTAGGTTAGATGCCAAAATCAGTCTCAGGATACCGAAGGCAGCTTTGCTAACTCATGCCGTGGCCATTGTCGGCTTCAGTGGCACCCCCCATCTCACCTGCACGGAGTGTGCAAAGGCTGCTGTCTAGCTGGTGGGTCATCGCGGGAGCCGCAAGTCACTTGACTGTAGTTGCGTGCACTCCATGGATCGCTCGGCCACAGTTTGGGCTAGCGTGCAGCTGAGGTTTCACCATGGCTTATAGACATGCCTTGCTGTTCTCTGCAGGGATTCGCCAGATCAGCCAAATTGCCACCATTGGCATCCTTGGGGTAAGCCGACCACATTCAGGAAGTCAGCCCACCGCCGGGTTTGCATAATGTGCGGATGGATTGGAGATCTTGCTGATGGCCGGTGGGAGCCACTCTAGAAAGCAGCCATCTTATTTGGCGGTTGGCCACGCCCCAACACTTTCCTTACTGTTGCCCTGATTAGAGAGGCAGTAAACAGTAAATCTGACCCTTCAAAAGTCCAACCCTTTCCCTACCGTTACTCAGATTGGAGTGGGAATAGTAAATCTAACCTTTCCAAAGTTCATCTGTTCCCTACTTTCACTTGGATTAGAGTGGGAATACTAAATATGATTCCTTCAAAAACCAACACTTTCTCTACTTTTGCTCATGTTGGGGTGAGAGTAGTAAATCTGATCCCTCCAAAGCCAAACACTTTTGCTACTGTTGTTCAGGTTGGAATGAAAATAGTGTATTTTACCTGTCCAAGTCTAATTTTATTTGATTTTTAAACCTGTTTTTTATAGATTATAAATGAGTGTAATGTAAATTATTTTCGATTGATTTTTTTTCTTATTTTTTGTTACTTTAATGTTTTATTTTATTATTTAAATTTGTATTTCATAATTACTGAGTGTGTGCTCTTATAATTATCGTTCTTATGTATTATTTAATGATATTTAAATATTATATTTACTATTTTGTAATTATGTTGAAGTATATATTTTATTTTAATGTTGATATGTTATACATTTTTATAGTTTTTATATTATATGTATATTGATAAATGTAATATTATTTTTAAAGTCAATATATGTTTTACAGTTCATATAATGTATAATAGCTAAAAATTTATATACTTACTATTTTTACTTCATTGTGGTGCTCTATAATTTTGTTGTTCACATTTTGACTCTACACACAAAGTATATAAAGTCCATATATGTGTTCTCCATACTGTTGTGGTGATATTATTGTTTGTGATATTTTGTTGGTGATATTTCCTGTAATTACACATGGAGAGAGGAAGAGGGAGGAGGGGGGATAAATATGGAGGAACACTCCGTACTTAGTCACAAGCGGTCCAAGGAGAGGACGAAGTAGGCGCACGGCGAGCGTCCCCTTTGATGTATGTGTGACTATAAGGGGACACTCCCCCTCCTGGATACCAGAGGCTAGCTGCCTCTAAGAAAAGGGCCGCCTCAAGGTAATTCCTTGGGTAATGTAGATCATTCATTTTTCATTTTCTCACTCTTTGATTTCCCCATAGAGTATTTTCCTCCAACGTGAGACGTAGGGATCCTAGGCCCTGACGAATGCCCCGAGACCTTCATTGGCTCACTTTTGAGGGCAGAAACATGTTGGCTAGTAATTAGTTAGGTGACCCTGTGAGTCCTTGTCCTCACAGAGGTGTCCCAACCCCCCTTTTTAACTACACCAGTCAGACACCACCATTAAATTTGTTGCTCTTCACAGGTGTCTGCTTAGGTGTTTTTAGTTTTTCAGTAGATTAGCTGGATCCCGATCTTTCCAGAAACAAGTTTATTTACGCACTCCCTCCTGTTCCTTTAACAGTGAGGTTGAGTCCGCCCAGGTGGCACTGTCCTACCTGGGTGGGTCTAGGTGGTCAAATGATGAAGCATGACACTATATAGTGTGTGAGACCACCTAGTCCGTAAAAGGAAATCCCTTTCTTCCCACCCCTCGCTGTTCCACTCGGTAATTTCCAACTGACATTCCACTGACTTTACCCTTCCAAATAGGAATACATACAACCCAGGGCTACGCTAATATCCGCGACGTCCGCTTTTAGAGAACCCCGTACTTTCGTGTGTATTTTGATATTTCCTGTAAGCCGTGGATCCACTGTACAGTGCATTGCAGAAGAGTGGTTCTGCTAGCTTTGGTCTGCACTGCCGGTGTTATCAGTGCAGATACTGCTGAAGGATGCCAGGGCTGGTGGTGGATATTCCCACCAGTTACAGGTGGTGTAAGCAGTGGGTAAATGTTGCTCTGTGTTGGTAGTACCAGCATTCCTACAACAAACACTTTCAGCAGTGGGTGCTTTGGTCGTGGCTGGTCGTGTTAGCTGTGGATATACCGATCATGGTTGCCATTAGTATCGGCTGGTGTACTGCCCAGAGATGGCAGTTCCAGCAGATGGCATACTGCACTGCAATATTTGTGTCACTTGTGGGTCTGGTGTCAACAAATGGCATTGTTAGCAGTCGCAGTTATGTTTCGGGCTGGCGGGGGTTAGGTGTGGATCCAGAATATCAGGCATGGGATACCGTGCTACCTTAATATCGTAGCAAAAATACTGAGAGCAAAATATCAACAGGTAAGTACCTATAGATTTTCTATACCTAGCTCCACATATACATATCTCAAACCCATGTCCTGGCCAGGCCTCCATGCATGAGCCTTAACCACCTTCCTTGCCCAGGGCAGGGCCGCACCCGACCAGGAAGAGGTCTCTTGTTCCTCCAGGTCGATCAGCTCCAAGAAATCTAAGTGAGAAGAGTCACCAAGCTGAGCGATCTAACGCATTTTAAAGGTCTGTGAGAGTTAATTAGGACACTGACATTGCATCTGCATAGATTTTAAATAAATAAGAATTTTTCAACATTTGGAACTTCTAAAGGGAGTAAGTGCAAATTTACTCACTCCTTGATATTGGACACAAAAAATGACTGCATCCGCTTGAACTTCAAAGCATAATCTGTCAAAATGATTGCCAAAACGTGATACTGACTCTACTATAAAGTCTAGAGACCTCTTCTAGATTATCTGATATATAAACAGGAGCTCTAATAACTATAAAAACACAAGCTTTGTTTTGCAGAACCAGTTAAGTGGGGGAAACCTGAAATCTTACAAAACACAGAGGGGCATATTTACAAGCCTCTTGCCCCACCTTAGTGCCACCATAGTATCATATTTTTTGCAGCCAAGGTGGTGCTAACGAGGTTTTTCTGCCGCACCATATTTACAAAGTAGCGCAATGCTTGCATTGCACCCCTTTGCGTCCGCTTGCCATACTCTGCCACATTGTGCCTGCCTCAGGCATAATGTATGTAAGGGGGGGGGGGGGCGATTCGGTGCAGGGAGGCCCAAAAAAATGGTTAAGTAAAGTTTACAACATTTCACTGCTCCATTTTTTCTGTCATTTTTACTGCCTGCTTAGAGCAAGCCTTGAAACGATGCTCCCATTGTATTCAATGGGTCTCCCTGTGCTTTGCTGCATTACCATCACATTTTTTTATGCTAGTGTAGCAAAGTGCCACAACAGCATCAAATATGTTGACACGATTGTGCTAATGACTGGCTTGGTGCACAGTATTGTAAATACTGCACAGCCATGGTGCTGTTAGGTGCTGGTAGGGGGCGCATGAAAAGTGGCGCATCATTTATGATGCGCCACTTACTTGTAAATACGCCCCAGAGTTCTATGGCACCTGACACGAAAAGTGACATAGTACCCTGGAATCGTAAAACTAAAAAATCTCAGAATTATTACTAGGAAACATTCCAATACTCTACATGTAAAGTCTAGCGACCCCTCGTAGACTATTGTTTATTTTAGAGTTTAATACATAGAAACACATTAAATTTATATATCCCACCCCATAAAATCAGTAAGGCTGAAAAGTTATACTACTCAGAGCTCAAAAGGTGAGTTTGTCTACTTGATACTGAAAAATTAAAAGGCACAGTTCTTACTAAAGAGATCTTCAGAGGCTTGACATGTGTCCTACAAACAATGCCTAGGCCATCTGAGGTGTAATTTAAGCATCAGATGTCCACGGGCCAATCAACTGTCATCAGGGTTAAGATGGAAGTTTAGTCAGACTCACTCTGTGGGATCACAGGACCAAAATACATTTAGTTCAAAACTAATATGTGATGCTTTGATGAGGTCCGGGAGTGTACTGAATCATTTTAAGTGATTTGTTCCAGAATCAGATAAGGATAAAACATGGACTCTTACCTGAATTGGAGTTTGTGGCATTGGGTACAAAAGGTATTCCTCCTGGTTGACTAGCTCCAAGAAGTCCCACTCAAAGGTGAGTGAAGTTGTGTCGATTCCTACAGCCTGGCTCCTGGTTGAGGGTCCAGACAAAAGCTAGAGCCACTTTCCCTAAACAGGGCGGCGCCTTACTAGGGTGGAATCTGTGCTCCTTCAGGTCCGAGAAGCTCATTTGAGAGGTGAGTGAATGCTGGGCAGATGCCTAGTGCCTCAGTCCCCTATAGCAGGACTCTAGGCACATGTCTGAGCGACCTTTCCTACTCAAGACTGGTGTTGCCTGATTGGGTCAGTCTTGTGCTCCTCTGGGCTGACCAGCTCCAAGAAGTCTCAGTGAGAGGCAATAAAGCCTGCATAGTCACCCAGAGCCACATCCCCAAGGCCAGGGCTGTGGGCACTGGTAAGAGCCTCCTTCTCTGCTCATGGCTGGATGGCACCTGACTGGGGAGGAGTCTAATTCTCCCCTGGGTTGGCCATCTTCAAGAAGCCCAAGTCCGAGGAGGGTGACGCCAGCCTGGACACCTGAGTCCCAGCCCACCAGGTCAGGTCTCTAAGCACGGGCCATGGCTACTTTCTCTCTCGAGGCTGATTCTCGACAGCCCCCAGGATTTGCAAAATGCAAATACCTTTTAAAGCCTGGCAGCTGTGAAATCACGTTCTGGTAGAAATGCCACAGTGATGCTTCATGTTCAAAACAGATCTTGCTAGTAGACAAGTACGAGTGTTCCTCCCATGACCCATGTGAGTTTTATTTACACAAAACTTCACCAGCCAACCAGGCGTAATTAATTTTGCACACCTACAGTGCTTTCCGTAGAACAGCAGGTGGATACGTGTGTCTCTTTATTTTACTATTATGTAAAAAATTGTTTTTGTAATATCCTTTGTGCCCACACTCACACGGTATGTGTGACCTCGTGCCTGGAATGTAGAGCCTGAATGTTGATGCTTGTGAATGTGCAGAGCGGAGACCTGGGAAGATTGTTGAGGCCCCAGCAAGACATATGCAGATGACACTTTACCCAAAAACCGAAGTTGTACATCATCAAAATACCATCCTCTGAGTGGTTTCTGGTTCTTCTGGAAGCATCTCTCTCCAGACTTAACAAAATACTTCAGGGAAGAACATTGGCGTTCCACAGAAAAGGTGCGCATCGTATAAATAAATAGACAATAATTCTCCATATGTTCCTGGGACCTAGTTGTGATGTGAAATACCAAGACCCCCAACCCTCTGGTTGTTTGGTCTGCTTTGCTCAGTGCATAAAGCCCTTCGCCTTTCAGAACTGACCTTACCTCCTTTACCGGATGCTGCCTCTACGTTTTTTGCCCCACTCTTTTTTCGTGTTTTTTGTTTCTTTCTTTGTGCCCACCTGCCGTTATGTTGCCCCACTTCTCTATTAGTTGTATGGTTTTTTTTTTAATATGGCTTCTATGGCATGGAATTTATGGTTTATAAGGGAAAAGGGGGCTGCTCTGGTGTTTTATGACCACAAAAATCTTTCCATGAATCTTGCCCCAGGGAAGTGGCTAATTCCTCTGTAAGCGCTGAGAAACACGGAGGTCACCGAAGAGCTGTCACCATGGCCTGACAGGATAGTGTGCTAAAGATTCACGAAACTGGAATGAATGTCACCCCGACACCTGTAGAGACGAAGCCACGAGAGGGGATGGTAAATCGTGGCGCTTTACGTGCTATTTTTGCACAGATTACTTCCGCCCCCGGTGTGACGTCATGGTGTCAGGGCCGCGGCTGTGTTTACCCTCGTCGAGGAAGTCAGACTACGAATAACGAGAGAATCTGGGAAATGAATCAACCGTCCGATCAATACGAATTTGATGTTACAAAACAAGCAGTGTGGGAGAAATCTATCTCGTGCTGTTTTTTGTACTTCCACCAAGACAATACGCGCTACGTGGACCGTGTGGTGGATTAGGAAACCCTAAAGTGAAATCACTGCTAAAGAAATGCCATGGTCAGAACTGATTCACAAGCATTAGGCAATTAATGACGTCAATCTAGTCAATTTCTGACTGCTCTGGAAATAACCAGTTAGCAGGGGCACGCGATGCCTGTTGGACGTGCAGCTCTCATAGGGCGGAAGTTACTCTCCAAGCCAGTGAAGTGAGGTGCAGAGGTAAAGAGTTGGGGATTCTTTCATGAGCCATAGGTCCTGCTTTGTTAGGAAAGGTAGCCAGACAGGTATAAAGTGGGACCACGTGATGGTGGTCTGGAGGGCAGATAAGAAGAAGAGGGTTTGTGTGGCAATCATTGGGAGAAGAAATGCAACCTGGAGACCAGAAGGACAAGATATTGTGGAAGATTCTGGTCTGTTGCGTCCAAGATGTCCTCTGGTGCCGTACAGTCCCCGCCTGCCCCGCCCGGAAAGGATAGCCAGGATGGCTAGTGAAAGACATACATTTGGAGAGCGTGCATTGGTCTCATTCTTTTGAGTAACTCAGATAGTTCTCATAAGCTGGCAGCAAGTTGTAGGTAGAATGTGTGATGACAGCTTCTTCCTGCAGACACTCTCATCGCAACCTTCTTCTTCGTCAGCTTGAGACAAGCTGCCGAAAGGGCAGGAGCAGTTAGCTTCTGAAGCTGAATGTAAAAATCCTGAAGTACCAGGGGCCACAGCCCTACAATACTACCAGTTCGGCCTCAAGAAAGGAGTTTTCCAGCACATACCAAACAGGAGGCAAATGTGGTCCAAACAGCGACCCTCTTCATGCAACTGTTGGAAGAAGGGGAGAGGATGCAAAATTTGCCACCAGGTCCACCAGCATTCACTGGTGCAACCACATCAGGCATCTGCTCCAGCCAAAACCCTTGCCATCACCAAATCTTCTGCCCAGTTGGCTCCCCAACTGAACTGAAGGCCACCATAGCTGAAGCCCTCCGTAGTCAAAGCCCATCATAGCTGGATCCCACCACAGCCACCAGCGCACGTGCAGGAATCCCACCTGCCAGTATGTGGTCCTCGTGGGTGGAGTGGATGAAGAGATACACATCTCCTCTGGCTGTGCCATTAGCAGGACAACTTCCAGGACCATGCTTGCTTCTCCCCTATGTTCTGGGTCAGGGAGAACTTGGGAGGCTCTGTGGTGTGTTAGGGAAACAGAGGACAAAGGGTGCCCATGTCTTATTAAAGTGTGCCTGGGTTAGTGAGGGTGAGGGTGAGCTGTGGGGGATAGGTGATGTTGCAGAGCTTTCGAAGGTCATTTGCGGCTAGGGAGGATGTAAGCTAAGCCGGGCTTTGCTTTGTGGGTGTGCAAGGTTTTGGGAGGGTTTAGGAGGATGTGGCTTGTGGGGGTCAAAAAGCAGGTCCTGTTGAGAAATAGTGTCATGATATGTTAGGGTTGATATAGAATGCAGAGATACTTAATAAATCTTTTTAGCTACACAATTTGTGTTTTCTGAAAGGATTATTTCATGAGCTGAATATGCATTAGTAACTATTGACATATGACGCGGTCGAAACAAGCCAGAAAACCTAAGAACAGGTACTGACAGCATCGCATTCTTAGAATTATGATGCACGTTGAGAATCACAGACCTCTTCAGTGCTGGCGGCTCACTGATTAGGTGCATAAAGCCAGTTTTTAGTTGACCAAACAACATGTATTTACACCAAACAGGGCCAGGTCAAAACAATAACCTATAAAGATGAAGTGTGAACGGCACCATGCCTACAATGCCCGTTGCTGAGGACTTGTGATGTCTCAAGGGCATACATTTGATCCGCCCAAATACCATTCAAATTTGAAATTCTCAGAAGTGCTGCAGTGGTACCTGCCATCTACCAGCATCTTACTGGGCACAAATGCTATTCTAAAGCAACTTTGTTGTAGGGCATCATCCCCTAGTCACTGGTACGCCAGGGCAGCACTGTCATTTTAGAAGTATATGTTCATTTAATTCAATGCACTAAGAAACCCAAAGGGGCAGGACGAATCCATTATTTTCTTTGCTTGAAATACTACAAATAAAAGTTTGCTTATCCAGCACATATGATGCGTTTTGGCCTTTGATAAAGTTAGAGAAACTGAACGTTGTATATTATTGCAAAACAGCTTTAAACTGATACTGTTTCAATTGTGTTTGTGAGGACTGGCTCTGGGACCCTAGGGCATGAAGGAATTACTGGGTGTTAATTATGCCAATCTGGCACTCAGTAACTGCTGTGCTCCACGGAAGAACACATGCAGAACAAAACACATGTGTCTGGGACTAAGTAAATGAGCGATTTGAAGAAATAAATAGTTATGCTAAAAAATGGAAATATTGGAACCGATAAATAGTTATGAAGCTTTGATTCACTGGGTTAAAGAATCGCATAGACTAGAATGCACAGAGAGAGCTAGTGAGGTGTGTCTCACCTGAAACCCACAGCTGAAGGCTAATGGTGAGGGCCATTCCTGTTTTGAGTGCTGCCAAATTGAGGTTTCAGGTTTCTGAATTTACCATTAAGAGATAATCAAGAACAATTGTGAGATGTTAAATATAGCATGAAATACATTGAATGATAAAAATAAACATATTTACAAAAGACCATGGAAGCACAGGGGAGAGTATTAAAATTATAATCTGTAATAATATTGGAAACAGACAAAAATCCAAGCAATCAATCAATTTATAGGATTATATGTGCTCAATGTGAGAAGTGAACACACAGTGCTGGTGATCTCAAAAATGTGACCGAGCTACAACATTGCAACAGACTATGCACAAAACTTTCTCAGAGTATAATATTGTTTTTAAAGCTTGTATCCTTCATATACCTCAATGTATTGCACTCTGCATTCAAGTAATTTCCCAAAAAACATATTTTTATTGCTATGTAGCTCTAGCAGGTTCCACCCATCTAGCAGTTTCTGGGGTCACCATCAGGATGAAAGATTAGACTGAGCACATGTATGGGTCTTTGTCACTTAGAATAAGTTCCAGGCAAAATTTAAATTAGAAGTTTGTGGCAAAAGTATAGCGTGGAAGCATCTGAACAATGCAAATCACCAGAAGCGAGCAGCTGTTGTTCATGGCAATTGTGTTTTTTGCATTTTTTTCTACTGTGAACCGCGTGCTTATCACAAAACACATGGGAAGCTAGGACAGGGTTGCCAGAAGGGACAGTCATGAGGGAAATCCTAAGGTTTTGGAGCAGACGCATCACCCACTTGATAGTGGCGTGCTTCATCACCGGCGCCTATCCCTACCCTTAGTATGGTGGCACAATCAAGGTGGACTCAACCAAGAAAAAGGATGGGAGATCTTCTATAAATCATAGCTGGGTATGTGGCAGGGAACACGAAGATAAGAGATAAGAATGTCTCAGGGTAAACTCAGGGAAAGTTCCTTTTTGAAGTGGGTACCTTAGACTAAAACAGAGTTTGGGCGTGTAGTTGAGTTGAAATCTCTCAAAAAGACTCTAGTTAAGCCAACATGTTTCAGCCCGCCTTGAAAGCCCACCTGGGTCTGTGGCTTGTGTCAGGGCCAGGGGTGTCCTGGCCTATCTAAGCAGCCGTGTCACGCGGAGTGAGGCCTGAGGCTCTCACCTCAACTCAAGGAGACTTTCCTTCAGAAACCTCAACACATAATGAGTGCACAGGGTTAGAAGGTGCCTGGGGTGTAGCTGGCATAACAATGTGGCACAAGCAGCAGTGAATGCAAGAAGCCGTGTACCAGTGGGAGGAGTCAGTGGGAACATCTGGCCGGCGAGAAGTACAGGAGTGATGTATGCTATTTTTATGTTTATTTGCAGGTTTTCCTTCTCCTGCTTTATGTGCATGCACACGTGGGACATTTTGCAGTGGTCTGACATGTTTCACTTTATAGCTTCACAATGTAGCATGACTATATGTGCAACTGATTCCCCTTTAAAAATAAATAAAAAAAAGAACATGAGTCTGATAGAGTTGGGGGCTGTTTTACCCCGCCGTGATAAATTCTGTGATTCAGTAGGCACCTCCAGTACTGTGGGAGAGTTTTGGGGACCTGGAGGCCCCTAGAGTTGCCGAGTGAAGGAGGGGGTCCACGGACAGCCACAGGGTAGGAGCGACCGCCCGCGGCAGAGCTCGTCCGGCCCGGTGAAGTGCAGGGGTGCTGTGCTGTGGGGGGCTGCTGACTTGGTGACCTCCCCTGGGGGTCTCTCTGCCCAGCGAGGGTCGGGCATGGCCAGGCCACCGGGGATACCAAGGGTTTTCTGGCTCTGGCTGTGGGACTGCGGTGGAGCTTGTGCTGTGACCCGGAGCCCCGAGGCCAGCAGTGGCAGTGCTGGGCTGCTCCCCGGGGATATCTCAGAATGGCTGCAAGTGGCCGCAGCAATGCTGTGGCGAGGCAAGATGAAGAGAGGATCGGGCAGTAAGGATGTGCCGTGCCCTGGGGGCGAGCTGGCCTGGGGGCGAATATCGGGCCAACTCATGAGAGGGCCTGGGGCCACTTTCCCACCCGCCCACCAGGGGCACAGGAGGCGGGTGATCTCCGGTCCGGAGATGCGGCCTGGCTGAGTCGAGGGCGGGGCTAGGAGCCAATCCAGACATATCTGTCTAAATGTATGGGCAATGGAGCATCTCTCCACAGCAGCAGGTAGACCCCGAAGCCTCACCCGAGCACACGATGGACAGAAGCAGAGGTGGGGCAGTGACTGAGGGGGTGCTTTTTTGGGCCCCATAATTACCTACTTGCCCCCCACCGCCGTCTCTCTCCAGCAGTTGGTGAACACAGCTCAGGGACCCACACAGCGCCCACGCCCCGGAGGACCCTTCAACAAAGACAGAAACTCAGCCAGCACCAGGTGAGGTGAAGGGGAGGCGAGATCCCCACCTGGGCGCAGGAACACTGCAGCATGAGACCGGTTAAGGGGCCACAAGGAGGGCAGGCGAACGTAGATGGATGAACCAGGTTTCTGTGTGGTTGCGCCGGTGTAGCCCCCCTCCCATCTTAGCTCCTATGCATTCCACCCCCTGTTCCTCCCCTGGGGAGGGGGCCCAACGCATTGATGTTACTGGTGATCTGAAGTCCTCACAGCAGGTGCAACCCCATGGGAACCTGGTGGGTGTTGGGTGGGTCAGTTGAGGTGCCAGACTTGCCAAAAGGTGAGGAGTGTGTCCTGGTCCCACCATGTAATATGGTCAAGGACAAAGCACCGCCTAGTGCCAAACAAGGACCATAGACAAATATACTGAACCAAGAGGGCCATCCGCACTGTCAGAAGCAGGCAGTCTTGATGAATCAGCTCCAGAAAATGCTGCCCTCCTGGCGGCCGTGACACAGTCACGAGACGTACTTGATGCCAAGGTAGGTGCCGTGGGCTGAGACGTCACACTGCTCTGCCAGGACCTATGAAACACCATGGAGCAGATCACTGAAGCGGAACCCTGAGTTTCAGGAGTTGGGGATTAAGTCACATCTTTGCAGCAAACAGTGTCCAAGCTTAGTTCCGTGACCCCAGAACTGGCAGCACAAGTGGACAATGTGGAGGGAAGAGCAAGCTGTAACATCCTATAATTCTTTGGATTTCCAGAGGGGTGTAAGGGTTCCTCGATGGAACAGTACCTCAGATCAATGGCTCTCAGAGTTGCTGTTGATGCTTTGTGATTGAGCTGGCCCATAGGGCTCTGGTTCGGTTCCACCCCCCCGGATGCCAGGCCCAGTCCTGGTCATTGCAAAACATATGGGCAATATGGACAGAGATGTCATACTTAAACATGCATGGCTCCAAGATAAAATTCTGTACTAATCACATACCATAATGAAACTCCCGGACTGCACCAGGCTGATGCAGCAACAAAGTCAGTCCTTCTAGGCTGCCAAGCAGCACCTCCGTGAGTTAAACCTCAAATATGCTCCTGTATCCTGCAAAACCCAAAGTGTTATAACAGTCTCGGACACTCTTCTTTGTATCACGTGAGGAGGTGTTTCAGTGGACCGACGAAAAGATTCATGTGAAGCCTCCCACCCCTCCGTGCATTGACTCCGACTCCTCTCAGGGTGACAAACAGGTCCAGATCACAAAGACTGCGGAAAAAAGCGCTGCAACATGTCTCGTTCATCATGGAGGGGTTCCAGGCGAGCAACTGACAATCCGGCGGCTGAAAGGGGGATCCCAGTCTCTGAGACGGGAAACACCCGGAAGAATGACTCCGAAACCACGAAGTCATGAAAAACGAAAGCAAAACAATGCTTTAGTTTTCCACGACTTCCTGGTTTTGGTACCTTAACCACGCATGTCTGAACCACGTACATGCATGGTTAAGGTACAGAAGAAGGGAGTCGGAGTCGACGAGGTGAAGGAGGAGGTAAGTTGGGCTGGGACTGGGGCTGTTTTTTTTTGGGGGGGGTGGGGTGGGGGGCTCGGGGTGATTAGCGTTTGGGGGGGTCAGGGTTTAGGTTTAAGGGGTGGGTTGGGGGTTGGGGTGTTTAGGTTTTAGGGGCGGGTGGGGACTCAAGGTATTTTTAGTTTTTGAGGTGGGGTGGGGGGCTGGGGTGATTAGGGTTTGGGGGAGAGGGAGGTCAGGGTTTAGGTTTAAGGGGTGGGTTGGGGTGTTTAGGTTTTGGGGGCGGGGTGGGGACTCAGGGTATTTTTAGTTTTTGGGGTGGGGTGGGGGGCTGGTTGTGATTAGGGTTTATGGGGGAGGGGGTCAGGGTTTAGGTTTAAGGGGTGGGTTGGGGTGGTTTAGGTTTTAGGGGAGGGGGTTGGGATTCTGGTAATTTTGGGGGTGGGGGTTGGGGTAATTGTGGGGATGGGGCGTTGCGGTAATTTTTGGGGGTGGAGGCTAGGGGGGAAGCATGCAGGAACTGTGCATGCTGATCGCTAAAGCCTTTACAAGGAATACATTTACAACTGTAAAATCGTTGTAAACGTAATCGCGGTAAAGACATTAGTGGTTAGAACAAGGTCGTTGTTCCGACCTCGTTGTTGAGCCATGGGTGCTTGAAGCACCCATGGTTCAGACATATAACCCTCTGAGACATCAGGATCTCCTATGTAACAAAAGTAACAATGCAGGAATTGGTGCCTCCCACAAACTTTAAAGTGTACATTCCTATAGGTCCACATTGTGAGTGGGTACTCTTTCCCCCAGAGTAGGGTATGGGGGTTCATTGTTACAGGCCGGGAGGGGCTCCATGTTGTCACCTAATGATGGTCTGCCCCAGGACAGATACATCCAGTCCCCGAAGTATTGGGGGTGGTTAAATGATTGTTTTAATATTGGATGTTGTTGCATGAAGATGGATATAATGTTTTGTGTGTTATTTTCAATTGTTTTAATTTTTATGTGCATGCCCAGTGCCAAGTCCCTCACAGGCCCAGCAGATAGATACTATCACAGCCTGGACACGAGTTCCCCATCGCAGTCTGGTCCCACTGATGACCTCCATATAGTGTCATGGAATGTGAATGGTCTACTTGATCAGGATAAGAAGGGAACAGTCTTGAAACAGGCAAAGTGGGTGGAGGCTGATGTCTTACTCCTGCAGGACACTCACTTCATCGGGAACAAGGTCCCATGCCTGGCTAGATGAGGGTACACACAGATCTATCACTCACGTTTCACAAGAGACTCCAGGGGTGCAGGGGTGCTGATCAGACAAATGGTTCTATTTCAACACATCAGGACTTGGACAGGTAGCTAGGGCCGGTGCACTGCTGTAGCGGGTACACTTTATGGAGAATCTCTAACGCTGCTGAGTATATACACCCTACACCCCCTCGGACAATCCTTTATTGAATTAATGACGGGGCTCTGGGGTGAACTACCCGACGGACTCATAGTGTTGGGGGTGGTGACTGGAATGGAGTTGTGGCCCTGACAATAGATAGGTGGCACCCGCATGGACGACACCCAGAGACAGGGGCAACACATTTATCCTCCTTCATATCAGCACTGAGCCTAACAGAAGGATGGAGAGCACACCATGCCACATCAGGTGGTCACACCTCCTTCTTAGTTGCCCATGGCTCGTACTCCTGACTCGATTATTTTCTGGTTCCATGCAGCTACATGCACAGAGTGTCAGACATTGCCATGCCACCCAGAGGACTGTCAGATCACCCCCCAGTGGCACTGAGGCTCTGGGTGGGCCACCGGTGCAGGCATTCTGTTGGCGCTTATCACCCTGGCATCTCCAGAAATGAGACTATTGTGAACTTATGGAGCATTTTATAGATGGTTACTTTGCACACAAAGTAGGCACTGTGACATTCCCCCAGACAATATGGGAGGCTCTGAAACCCACATTACGAGGGGCAGACATTAGCTTCTGCACTAGGGAACGACATGCAAGGTGTCGGAACTGATGGACCTTGAGGCCCGGATCACCGAACTAGACTTGCTGGATCTCCGACAGGATGGCCGACTTGCGTGTAAACAGCTTGGTCTGGTACAGCACCAGTACTACCAGGCCCTGCTGGGTGAGGCGCAATTGGCCTGGCAGGCACTTCAGAGCAGTTTTTACCAATGGGAGGACAAGTCGAGCCAAATGCTTCATAGACTATGTCAGGGATGAGTCCGGTGCGCTGCTTACAGAACCCTGAGAGGTAGCACACAGTTTAGCTTCCCATTTTGAGGGGGTCTGTGCCAAGAAGGAAGTATTGTCCAGGAGACAGATAGAGGAGTTTGTGAGGGCACTCCCACTCCAGACCCTCTCCCCGGCTGCCTGCGAATCGTTGGAGACCGCCCTCACGGGGGAGGAACTTTCATCAGCCTTGGCCGGGTTGAACACTGGTAGGGCTCACTGGCCCAACGGGTTCCCCTGTGAATTCTTTAAAGCTTAGATGCCAAAACTCCGAAAGCACTTGCTGGGAGTGGGCCTGTCCACTGTAGCTGAGCCCATCATGCCACCACATTGGCACCATGCAGAGATCTTGGTTTTCCCAAAGTCAGGCCACCAGGCGGATGACCTCTCTTCATATCGCCCTATACCCCTATTAAACCCAGAAGTTAAGATCTTGGCTAAAGCACTGGCAAATAGGCTAATAAATCATATTCTGGACCTGGTCCACCCTAATCAGGTGGGATTTATGCCCCGTCAGGTGACTGGTCACAATATCCAGCGAGTATACAATGCAATGCCAAATATAATGGTAATCCCACGTGTTGTGAAAAAATTATTCAGTAAAAAATGCAACACTACAAATAACATTGTCTCCACATCCAGTCCAAGATAGAGGTGGGCCAGCCAGAAAAGATGAAGGGAGAGCCAAGCCAGATCCGAGCCAGAGGCGCGGTTTGGCTTTAAGAGCCAAAGAACGAGCTGAGCTATCAAATGATTGTCCATGTAAATGATACAGGAAATGTTAGGTACAAATATGATAAGATTCTTTCAAAGTTGGTTTATTTCTTGAATACTTTAAATAATATCATTGTGCTGACATCAGTTAATGGTAATAGTTTTTAAATGCGAATGTTTCCCTGCCTTTGATGTCCTAAACAAAGAGATAATGGTTTAGCATATGCCCTATGTATATAGTCCATAAAGTCTTATGTGAAGCAACATTAGTGTCTATGTTAAACCTTACCCAAATGTAGCACACCCCTGAACTGAATTTGTATATGATGGACTCGACTAAAAGTGAAAAAAGCGCTGTGCATCATAAAGCTTTTCATTTTACTTCTAGCCATGCTGCACAGCATGATTAAAAAACATATTGACAAAACCAATAGCTTTTGCATAGACGAGACCTATTGCCTTTGCCAGTGCCTCAAATTGTCAAGATGTTTATAGGAGGACTGGGATTTTTTTTTACTTTCAGTTGCAACTCTGTGGTTCAAAATGTGCAAAAACTCATTCATTGTGCTGGTCTTAAACAGTGGGATCGCGTCCACTTACAACTTGCTCTCAAGTGCCCCCTGCAGTGTAAACGTTATACGCGAGTACTGTGGGGGCACTCACTCAGATCTCTGGTTTGGAAACATCACTGGAGCACTTAAGGCTGCAATGGAGAGAAGCTGCATATGCAATGCAGGAAACCCCCTCTGGGCCCCAAATGTCAACTGTGTGATGCAACTTCAACCATCTCGGTTTGGGCGTTAATATAAAGTTCTGTACCGTAGTGCAAACATTTTATTTTACTGATATGCTCATTAAATGCAAAGGTTTAATGAGCTATTTATTGATAAGTTTTATACAACGTCAGAAATTTCCCCTTCCAACACCTCTTTCAGTGCCTCCATATAGGCATCGGAAGTAAAAAAAGAAATTGCTATGAAGCATTCAGTGCTGACTTTGTCATGTTGTTCCTTTTTCGTTATGGTGGGTGGGGCCAACACAGACAGCAGTGGGGGGCAAGCAACACCACAGACAGCAGGAGGAGGCAGGCAATAAGATGGGCAGCTGGAGGAGAGTGGGTGGGTGCACGCAATACAACAGGCAGTACAAACACGTGCACTCATGGAGTGCTTCCACAAAAAATCAAAATGAAGCTCTGAAAGTGTGAGCAGTGGAAGGACACTAGGTAAGGAAGCAGTTCGGGGCCATGCTCCAGAGGAAGGCCAAATACAAAGAAAAGGGAATGAAGCTGGCACGCACTGGCCAAAGAAAGCAAGCAAATGAGATTGAGCGCAAAGCCAACAAATGGTAAGCAAAGCCCCCTGTAATGAAACAGAATGCCTCACAAGAGACAGTGCATGCACTGTAACAGGTGGCACCTTAAAATGATTAAGTTAAAGGAATGCAGGGCACTCTATCTTTTAATTTCTTTTGCTATCACTGGCATGCTCATACTTAACAAAGTGACCCACATCGATAGATGTCAATAATGGCAATTATATTTTAAAGCAAAACAAAGCAGGTGAAAGGCATAGCTCAGCTGCACACTGACAGTGGTCTAGACACTGATTGTTTTGTTTGTACTTTCGATAACCCGCTGGCGTTGAGGTAGCTATTAATGGGTAGATCCTGAATAGCCAGTGGAGTACAGCATATTCACAAAACTCCACGACATCTACCTCATCAGCTCCTCTGAATCCCACAGGGCCTAATGGAAAATGAAAAAAAGACTATGCTGCACAGCTCATCTTCTGCGCACCTGAAGGGTGGCAATTGGAAGCTTCGAGGATGAGGCACAAGCATGGAAGGGATGACGCATTTTGGACTTTTGATGAGCCAAAGCCAAACATCTGACTCTTACCTGATTCCTGAAAACATGTTTTTGCACATTAACCTTCAATGGGACACTTGGAAGGAAGTATATATCTACATGTGAAGGGTGAGGGAAAATTGGTAATGTTACCCAACTTAGGGCCTGATTTAGAGTTTGGCGAATGGGTTACTCCATCACAATGTGATGGATATTCCGTCCACCGTATTATGATCTTCATAGGCTAATATAGGATCATAATACGGCGGGCGGGATATCTGTCACGTTTGGGATGGAGTGACCTTCTCTGACAAACTCTTAATCAGGCACCTAATGATGTGCCACTGTCAGGACCTTTGTAAAACTTTACAAACTATGAAGAAACTGCACAGCACTACCAAGTGAGGAATGTCTTGCAACACTGGATTAAGTTCCTGAGTGCCAAAGCTTGCCAGAAATGCTTGAGATTGCTCATAAAAGCAAAGGGCATCCATCATTAGACATTGCCTACATCTGTTTGCTACAGAAACCTAACTCTGATGCTTTCTCAAGTTGGTGAAGTATGTGGGGCGGGAGATTGTCCTTTCCATCTTCGCACTTCTCTCTGCCGCTTCTACTAAATGTCTTTAAGTACAGTGACACTTTGGACCTGATTAGGAGTCGTAAAGAATTAAATGCCAAATTCCAGGCAGCAGAAATGAAGTTTGGAGGCCAGAATCTCTCATCAGAATTAAAGTTTGACCCTCCTGAGTATGGAATAACTGTGTAGACCTGGATTTACTGGGCAGAACTCCACATGGTAATCCAGGAAGTACACCACTGACCTTTACTACCTCCTGTGAGCAGGAGGTAAACATCTAGGGACTCCTGTACAGGGCAGTGGGGAGAAGGGCAATACGAGGAAGGGTGATGAGGTGTGCGTGTATAGGAGAGAATGTTGCCTGACAGGGGAAAGCATCACACACTCCCCATGCAGTGGCTCAGGGTGAAGAACGGGTCCAGGCTTCAATGCAGCTCTCTCCAAATTCAGTTTTACTGTCCAGGTTTTCTGGCTTGTAAAATCTGGTCCAGTGCTCCTGCATTCAGGAATCCTGGGTGTTCACACACACAATAATTCTGCTCCCATCAACTCATAATTATGAACTATGTTGTGATTTCCATCAATGAATATAAACATCTGTAGGCCCTACCTGGTATTAGTTCATTACTAACGTCACAGAGGGACAGGAATCTTTGTGAACTCTTTCATTTTGTATTTCAGCCCCTAATGTGGCAGAGGAGTCAACGCACACGCAGGGCCAGACACAGGAACCAAATGCAGCCCTGGCCGAAATGCTCAAACCGGCCCACCCGCTACATCTTCTCCCGCTATTGCGTTCTTTCCATCTATTCTCTCTCTCTCCTCTTCTTGCGCTCTCTCTTCTCCCTCTCTGAACACTTTCTCTCAAACTTCTCCCTCCTTCTTGAAGCCCCCCCAAGCCTGCTGTAATTACCCTTGGGGAGCTGGGGAAAGTGACAGAGGTACCAACAGCGGACTTGAGCTTTCAGAACCGGCCTCCAAAGGCGCCGGCCCGCTGGGGAAATGCCCGGTGAATTAAAAGGCCCTTGCAGCCCTGCGCACCAGGACCCTGGCTCTCCCTACGGGGTCTCGGCATAGAGTCCACCTGGTGAGTGATCTGGCGGGCAGAGGCCTGTCTGGTAGGTGGCATCAAAGGGGGAGTCCTGAAAGAGCCCGCCCGACACAAATTAGGAATTCTGCACTATACAGGTCTGAAAGTAGAAAAAGGCTATAGTGAAAATCTTCCAAATGACCCTATGGGATATATTCTTGCAACTTGAGTCAAGTGGCTAATGGCAAGGACGGGGCGGCTAAAAGTAGACATCTTAGTTTCTCCCCGGTTATACTCTTCTGCCTCAGCTGAGAATCTTTCTTCTCATGATAAAAGGGATGAATGTGAGGACACAATTGGGACTGGAGGCAGAGGTGTTTTAAAGCATAAACAAAGTTGGCTCTGGCCCAGGGCCACAACCTTTCAGGGGGTCCCTGATCGAGTCAACTCTGTTCTGCAGAGTGTCTTATCCTGATGACCTTGAATAATTCTTAAAGACATTGTTTTAAATACTGTTTTCTTTTAATGTATTTTGAACGTGGTGATGTGTGAGAGTCTATTACAGTTGTGTTTGTTCCATGCAACATCCATAAAAAAGCTGTTTTAGATCAAAACAGGACCTCCCATATGGGAAATGGAAGGATGTCACACAGTTTATTTGCAGTAATATTAGTGAGCTGCTGCTGTGTTACAAAATTGAAACTACATGTCACCCTCCCTGAATATTAGGTGTAAACACATTTAGAATGAGGACACTTGTGTCTGTGCGCTGTCCAAAGAGGGCATGAAAGAGCTGACACTGGATCATAAATTCAAAGCTGTTCTGAACAGGGGCACCAAAAATACATTTGGCCCAGGTTTCCCCAAAATCCTTAAGATGTACCTGGAGGGCAGCTCTGGCAAACATTTCCATGCCAGCCCCCCTCCCCACCTTCCACCATGCAAATAGGGGTAGCAAGCGAGCCTCATTTGCTCCAGGAGGGCTGGTTGTGGGGTAGTTTCTTCCACCAAAAACCTTTGGGAACAACCAGGAAATAATGATTCATTTCAAAGCACAGATCTCAAATAAATAGATTGGCTAAAAAGCAGTAGGATTTGCATGCTGTTCTGAAGGCCACGTAAAAAAAATATCCAAAAACTTTAGGGTCACTTCCAGCACCTGTGACCAATCGTTCACCCTGAAAAAATCATTAATGCTCCTGTACGAAGATGGTGCTGGTAATCCACTTGCATCGAGTGCACAACCGGTGTGCATTATGAAGAGATCTTGCAAAGTTGCTGCATTGATGTGAGGGAAATGTCACTTTCAGTGGAACCTATGACGTAGCAGTGACACGCATCTCTGCCCTAGGCACATTCACCCAGTGATCTGTTTCACAAGGATTAGAACCTGGGACCTGTAGTTTACAGGAACATCTCTACAGCACTTGTGTTCACCCACACAGTTGTCTCTCTGGCATTAGGGCAAGTGACCACGCACAGAGATGTACCTTTGAAGTATTTGCATTAATATCTGAGCTTTCTGACTGGGACTAGAACCTGTGAATGGCTGAATAAATGCAGATCCTGGGGTTAGTATGTTAAACCCTTTCCCATGTCGCTGGGATTGCACTCATTGATCTGAAGGTTATGCCGACAGCTCTCAGCAGGTGCATTATCCCTGTGAGGCATCTCTCTTATTTGTAGCTGGAGGTCATTGAGTGATTGCATTTTTTGCAGCTTTCTGCATCTTTCCATATCTTTTCATTGTGCCTTTTGTCTCCTTTCACTAATTTTCTCACTTTTCCTTTGGTTTTATTTCCAATTTATACTGACTTTTATCCTTGTCACTGTTTTTCTTTTATCAAGTCTTTCCCCTTTGCCTAGCTGTGCGCCCTTCTTTTTAATTGCTACCTACTCTCATATCTTTCTCTGAACATTTGTTCTGCTGTGTCTTTTTTCTTCAAATGTTAAATACCCTCTCATTTTCTCTACTTTTTTTCTAGTATACTTATTTTTTCCTACATTGTTTTTTCATCTCATGTACTCTGTAGTTTTATCATTGTGGTCACTATGCTGTGGCTAAAATGCTAAAACTCCTTCAATGTTCACGTCCAGGCGACCGAGAAGATCGGACTTTCTTTGGCTGCCACAAAGGCTTCAGCCGTGCTTAGTGCAGAAAAACCAGGACCCAGTGCTGCAGCTCCCCGGACAAGGACCCAGTGCTGCAGCTCCCCGGACAAGGACCCAGTGCTGCAGCTCCCTGGACAAGGACCCAGCGCGGCAGCTCCCTGGACAAGGACCCAGCGCTGCAGCTCCCCGGACAAGGACCCAGTGCTGCAGCTCCCCGGACAAGGACCCAGTGCTGCAGCTCCCCGGACAAGGACCTAGTGCTGCAGCTCCCCGGACAAGGACCCAGTGCTGCAGCTCCCCGGACAAGGACCCAGTGCTGCAGCTCCCTGGACAAGGACCCAGCGCGGCAGCTCCCTGGACAAGGACCCAGCGCTGCAGCTCCCTCGACAAGGACCCAGTGCAGCAGCTCCCTGGACAAGGACCCAGTGCTGCAGCTCCTGGGACAAGGACCCAGTGCTGCAGCTCCTGGGACAAGGACCTAGTGCTGCAGCTCCCCGGACAAGGACCCAGCGCTGCAGCTCCCTGGACAAGGACCCAGCGCTGCAGCTCCCTGGACAAGGACCCAGTGCTGCAGCTCCCGGGACAAGGACCCAGTGCTGCAGCTCCCGGGACAAGGACCCAGCGCTGCAGCTCCCGGGACAAGGACCCAGCGCTGCAGCTCCCGGGACAAGGACCCAGCGCTGCATCTCCCCGGACAAGGACCCAGCGCTGCAGCTCCCTGGACAAGGACCCAGCGCTGCAGCTCCCAGGACAAGGACCCAGCGCGGCAGCTCCCTGGACAAGGACCCAGTGCTGCAGCTCCCGGACAAGGACCCAGTGCCGCAGCTCCCTGGACAAGGACCCAGCGCTGCAGCTCCCCAGACAAGGACCCAGTGCTGCAGCTCCCCGGACAAGGACCCAGCGCTGCAGCTCCCTGGACAAGGACCCAGCGCTGCAGCTCCCTGGACAAGGACCTAGTGCTGCAGCTCCCCGGACAAGGACCCAGTGCTGCAGCTCCCCGGACAAGGACCCAGTGCTGCAGCTCCCCGGACAAGGACCCAGCGCTGCAGCTCCCCGGACAAGGACCCAGCGCCGCAGCTCCCGGGACAAGGACCCAGCGCCGCAGCTCCCCGGACAAGGACCCAGTGCTGCAGCTCCCCAGACAAGGACCCAGTGCCGCAGCTCCCCGGACAAGGACCCAGCGCCGCAGCTCCTCGGAAAAGGACCCAGTGCCGCAGCTCCCCGGACAAGGACCCAGCGCTGCAGCTCCCCGGACAAGGACCCAGCGCTGCAGCTCCCCGGACAAGGACCCAGCGCTGCAGCTCCCCGGACAAGGACCTAGCGCTGCAGCTCCCCGGACAAGGACCTAGTGCTGCAGCTCCCCGGACAAGGACCCAGAGCTGCAGCTCCCTGGACAAGGACCCAGTGCTGCATCTCCCCGGACAAGGACCCAGTGCTGCAGCTCCCTGGACAAGGACCCAGCGCTGCAGCTCCCTGGACAAGGACCCAGCGCCGCAGCTCCCTGGACAAGGACCCAGTGCTGCAGCTCCTTGGACAAGGACCCAGTGCTGCAGCTCCCCGGACAAGGACCCAGTGCTGCAGCTTCCCGGACAAGGACCAAGTGCTGCAGCTCCCTGGACAAGGACCCAGTTCTGCAGCTCCCTGTAAAAGGACCCAGTGCTGCATCTCCCCGGACAAGGACCCAGTGCTGCAGCTCCCCGGACAAGGACCCAGTGCTGCAGCTCCCTGGACAAGGACCCAGTGCTGCAGCTCCCTGGACAAGGACCCAGTGCTGCAGCTGCTCCCTGGACAAGGACCCAGTGCTGCAGCTCCCCGGACAAGGACCCAGTGCTGCAGCTCCCTGGACAAGGGCCCAGTGCTGCAGCTCCCTGGACAAAGGCCCAGTGCTGCAGCTCCCTGGACAAAGGCCCTGTGCTGCAGCTCCCTGGACAAAGGCCCAGTGCTGCAGCTCCCTGGACAAAGACCCAGTGCTGCAGCTCCCTGGACAAGGACCCAGTGCTGCAGCTCCCTGGACAAGGACCCAGCGCTGCAGCTCCCTGCACAATGACCCAGCACTGCAGCTCCCTGGACAAGGACCCAGCGCTGCAGCTCCCTGTACAAGGACCCAGCGCTGCAGCTCCCTGGACAAGGACCCAGCGCTGCAGCTCCCTGTACAAGGACCCAGTGCTGCAGCTCCCTGGACAAGGACCCAGTGCTGCAGCTCCCCGGACAAGGACCCAGTGCTACAGCTCCCTGGACAAGGACTCAGCGCTGCAGCTGCTCCCTGGACAAGGACCCAGTGCTGCAGCTCCCTGGACAAGGACCCAGCGCTGCAGCTCCTTGGACAAGGACCCAGTGCTGCAGCTCCCCGGACAAGGACCCAGCGCTGCAGCTCCCTGGACAAGGACCCAGCGCCGCAGCTCCCTGGACAAGGACCCAGCGCCGCAGCTCCCTGGACAAGGACCCAGTGCTGCAGCTCCCTGGACAAAGGCCCAGTGCTGCAGCTCCTTGGACAAGGACCCAGTGCTGCAGCTCCCTGGACAAGGACCAAGTGCTGCAGCTCCCTGGACAAGAGCCCAGTGCTACAGCTCCCTGGACAATGCCCCGTGCATAATTAGCCAGCCCAGCTGTGATGGATGGATGTCAAATGACCAAAATGGAGGGGTTAGAAGTGACGTACTGTTCAGCACAAGCAGCAGTGTTAACGGTGTGTATGCTGTTCAATGAAGGCAGTGTTAGCAGTGTTTATGTTGTCCACTGCTGGCAGTGTTAGCAGTGTGTATGTTGTCCACTGTTGGCACTGTTAGCAGTGTGTATGATGTCCAGTGCTGCCAGTGTTAGCAGTGTGTATAGTGTTCAATGAAGACAGTGTTAGCAGTGTGTATACTGTTTAATGAAGGCAGTGTTAGCAGTGTGTATGCTGTTCAATGAAAGCAGTGTTGGCAGTGTGTATGCTGTTCAATGCTGCCAGAGTTAGCAGTGTTTATGCTGTTCAATGCTGGCAGTGTTAGCAGTGTGTATACTGTTCAATGAAAGCAGTGTTGGCAGTGTGTATGCTGTTCAATGAAGGCAGTGTTAGCAGTGTATATGCTTGAAAGAAGGCAGTGCTAGCAGTGTGTATGCTGTTTAATGAAGGCAGTGCTAGCAGTGTGTATGCTGTTTAATGAAGGCAGTGCTAGCAGTGTGTATGCTGTTTAATGAAGGCAGTGTTAGCAGTGCGCATGCTGTTCAATGCTGGCAGCGTTAGCAGTGGGCATGCTGTTCAATGCTGGCAGCGTTAGCAGTGGGCATGCTGTTCAATGCTGGCAGTGTTAGCAGTGGGCATGCTGTTCAATGCTGACAGAGTTAGCAGTGTTTATGCTGTTCAGTGCTGCCAATGATATCAGTGTGCATGCTGTTCCGTGCTGACAATATTAGCAGTGTGTGTATGCTGCTCAATGCTGCCAGTGTTAACAGTATGTATGTGTTCAGTACTGCCAGTGTTAGCAGTGTGTATGCTGTTCACTGAAGGCAGTGTTAGCAGTGTATATGCTGTTCAACTATGCCAGTGTTAGCAGTGTATTTGCTGTTCAGAGTTGGCATTGTTTGCAGTTTACATGCTGTTCAGTGAAGACAGTGCTAGTAGTGTGTATGCTGTTCAACGAAGGCAGTGTTAACAGTGTATATGCTGTTCAACGCTGGCAGTGTTAGCAGTGTATATGCTGTTCAGTGCTGGCAGGGTTAGCAGTGTGTATGTTGTTCAGTGCTGCCAGAGTTAGCAGTGTTTATGCTGTTCAGTGCTGCCAGTGATATCAGTGTGCATTTTAGCAGTGTGCATGCTGTTCAGTGTTGGCAGTGTGTATGCTGTTTAATGCTGCCAGTGTTAGCAGTATGTATGTTGTTCAGTGTTGGCACTGTTAGCTGTGTGTATGTTGTCCACTGCTGCAAGTGTTAGCAGTGTGTATGATGTCCAGTGCTGCCTGTGTTAGCAGTGTTTATGTTGTCCACTGCTGGCAGTGTTAGCAGTGTGTATGACGTCCAGTGCTGGCAGTGTTAGCAGGGTGTATGCTGTTCAATGAAGGCAGTGTTAGCAGGGTGTATGCTGTTCAGCGCAGGCAGTGTTAGCAGTGTGTATGTTGTCCACTGCTGCCAGTGTTAGCAGGGTGTATGTTGTTCAGCGCTGGCAGAGTTAGCAGTGTGTATGCTGTTCAGCGCTTGCAGTGTTAGCAGTGTGTATGTTGTCCACTGCTGGCAGTTATAGCTGTGTGTATGTTGTTCAGTGCTGGCAGTGTTAGCAGTGTGTATGTTGTCCACTGCTGGCAGTGTTAGCAGGGTGTATGCTGTTCAGCGCTTGCAGTGTTAGCAGTGTGTATGCTGTTCAGCGCTTGCAGTGTTAGCAGTGTGTATGCTGTTCAGCGCTTGCAGTGTTAGCAGTGTGTATGTTGTGCACTGCTGGCAGTTATAGCTGTGTGTATGTTGTTCAGTGCTGGCAGTGTTAGCAGTGTGTATGTTGTCCACTGCTGGCAGTGTTAGCAGGGTGTATGCTGTTCAGCGCTTGCAGTGTTAGCAGTGTGTATGCTGTTCAGCGCTTGCAGTGTTAGCAGGGTGTATGTTGTCCACTGCTGGCAGTGATAGCTGTGTGTATGTTGTTCAGTGCTGGCAGTGTTAGCAGTTCTGTATGATGTCCACTGCTGGCAGTGTTAGCAGTGTGTATGCTGTTCAGCGCTTGCAGTGTTAGCAGGGTGTATGTTATCCACTGCTGGCAGTGATAGCTGTGTGTATGTTGTTCAGTGCTGGCAGTGTTAGCAGTTCTGTATGATGTCCACTGCTGGCAGTGTTAGCAGGGTGTATGCTGCTCTGTGCTGCCAGTGTTAGCAGGGTGTATGCTGCTCTGTGCTGCCAGTGTTAGCAGTGAGTATGCTGTTCAGCACTTGCAGTGTTAGCAGTGAGTATGCTGTTCAGCACTTGCAGTGTTGGCAGTGTGTATGCTGTTCAGCGCTTGCAGTGTTAGCAGTGTGTATGCTGTCCTGTGCTGCCACTGTTAGCGGTGGGTATACTCTGGTATGAATGTTATTTAATGCTGGTAGTTTTAGCAGTGGTGTACTGGTGAGAGGTGTGTGTTGACAGTGGGAATATACATCTTTTTTCAATTTGGAGAATGGGTTCGGCTCATCACCAAAGACTCATTAGACTGTCCAAGGATCGTGCGCAGGTGCAGGTGGGGCCTGGAAAGCTTCTGTCAGTCCTGACAAGTATTCTGCTTGATTGACAGCTGGAAGGTTGCACCGGGATGCAGATGGATTGTACGTGCGGTCGGACTGGTCCGTTCACTCCAGAGGCGTCACGTGCCTTCAGTAATGAGGCCCGCAGGACGAGGAATGCCAGAACCCCCTCAGGGGTGTCCTGCGCTTGGGGATCACAGGACATCCGCAGTGCAGACGGACACCCCGCAGAATGCACCCATGCAAGAAGAGCCTGGACACATCATGTAGATCAAAGATGCACAGGCCCTCAAACTTCGCCTTTTAAGGTACCACGCTTGCCAACCATGTCCAACTTCACTTTTAGGAGATTTCCCCACCCCAGCAAATGTTTTCTAAGAGAATTTTCTCACCAAAAAATGTGAGAGCTCTTCCTCTTAAATTAATTTTTATTTCTGGTGTAAAATAATTTCAGCCAAAGATTTCTCCTGCTAGTTCTTATTTTCCACAACTTATCTCTAGATAGAGCACGTGTAAAAGATCTCCTGCATTCACAGAAGATGCGGCCTGGGGTATCAGGGCAATGTGTCAGGGGACAGCAAGGATTTAACCCAGCTTACTGTCCAGCAGGTCTTACAATGAAAAGCCTATGTTTACTTGTCAAGGGGTTAAAAGGTTGGGCCTCAGACATCACCTTTGTACTCTTTGATGTCCACACCTCCCACTCACCTGTGGCACCTGCTAGACACTCAAGGTTCCATGGTATGTGCCACAGCACAGTCTGTCCACATCTGCAGCGCAGCTCTTGTGGCTGCAGAATTTCTTGTTCCCCTACAGCATATCAATACGATATTATGGTTGGGCATAACTGCATTTTTTTCACAGAAATTATGCAAAATGATGTAAAAATTCACAAAATGTACTTTTGGAAACCTTGAGTGAAAACAGTGAGCACATCCAGTGCTTTGTGGGATGAAAAGTTTGGGAGTTTCTAAATGGGGCGCGGCTGTAGAAGCGTAACTAGAAATTATTTCCAGAGGTGTATTCTATGTAATTAACCATGGGACTTAAAACATGTTAGTTAAATTCCTGCGCTTCCCACAGCATGTCCTCTGACTAGTGCTTGGGTGGCTCTCTATGACTGTTTGGCCACACAGGAACGAATATATGCCAAAAACAAGCCAGACGTATTGGCTTTGCCAGTTCTTGTACCGAGAATCAGATAAATATGTAGCAACATTTATTTTTTGTGAATCATTAGAATTGGAAATGCTACAATCCTGAAGGCAGGAGACTGTGAATTAAACATTAAAAAGGTCTGTGGAAAGGGCAATGATCTTCGGATTGTCTAAATCAGTGGTTCCCAACCTGTGGTCCGGGGAACCCTGGAGGTCCGCCAAGCCTCCTCGGGGGTCCGCGACTGCTCAGAAAATTAAATAATATTAACAGATAAGGTCCCCAGCTTTCAGTAATGACTCAGTGGGGGGTCCCTGGATTCCAATAGTGATTCAGTGGGGGTCCCCGGGTTCCAGTAATGATAAAGTAGGGGTCCATAGAAGTCAAAAGGTTGGGAATCACTGGTCTAAATCACTTTTGAGCTCCACTTCACACCACTTTCTTCTGTTAGACTCTTATGTCTTTTTTCTCCTGACATCTTTCTCCCCCAGCTGCACATTTTCACCAGTACCTTCTTTCTCTTCGTCAGCGTTGTTTCACTCTGCCCTGCTGAAATGTCTTCTTCATGTTACGTACCCTTTTCCATTCCCTCTCTCCCTCAAACACCTGCACTCTCTCTCCTCACTTGTAAACACAGCATTCCATTTTCCTTTGGTACTGCCGGTGTTTCTACAATTGTGTATACCTCCTTCACACACTTTCGCATACAACAGTAGCTTCAATCTGCACTTGAGTGACCATCACTCTTTGAGCTTTGCAGAGAGTCCAAGGATTGGTTGGACATGTAGTTGGACCCACTGACAAGTACTGGGCTGAACTTGAACTGCCCTCAGCCTCAACTCAAGAGCTCTCATTTGCGCCCTGTCATCGCCATTCAGCATAACCTGAACGACTCACCCTGACGCATAAACATGACTCAGTTTGCAGTATGCGCTACACAACGGTCCTATGTTGCATAAAAATAAATAAAAACAGCATTTGGAAAAAGCAAATTATCTTAGAGAATGTGACATGAAGTAAAATGTGAAATGTACGTGGGGCTCTATCAATGACATGGAATACCTTAATAGATTTTACACATATTGTTGATAAATTAGTGGTGGTATCTGTGAAGTTAAGGGCGTGAGCATGGGGCCCAATGGAACCCATTTCACAGTCAGGTTTTAATTAATTTCCAGGCTGAGATCTGGGCATGACCTGCCCTGTTTAAAACTTACAAAAAGAGCAAGGTGATGGGTGGAATGCTTGAATGAATCTCTCCCACCTGCAATCGCTCAGGCCACATCCCAATTCATCTGTTTTTGCCCACCATGCCCCCTCAGTTTGGACCCAGTCATATGCAAATCAGTCTTGACCCTGCTCCTCATGGGAACAGTCCAGCCCAAACTGTCAGGCCGGGTCCTTCTTGAACCAGAACACAAGCAACCTAGGACTGGTTTCACCCTAGTTGGGGCTCTTCAGCCAGGTATAGCTTGGTTTCAGTGGCACAGTGAGCCAGTAACCCAAATCTGGGCATACCTGATGTACTTAGAGTATCAAATGCAAAAACAACAAGGTGATGAATGGAATGCTTGAATGAATCCAGCCACTGGCAATCGCTCGGCCTCATCCCAAGCCCTCTTTTTTTGCCCACTATGCTACCTCAGTTTGGACCCAACCATATGCAAATCAGTCTTGACCTTGCACCTTATGGGAACAATCCAGCCCGAACTGCCAGGCCAGGTCCTCCCTGAACTGGAAAACAAGAAACCTAGTACCGGTTTTGTCCTGGTTCAGTCTCTCCAGCCAAATATGGCTTGGTTTCTGTGGCACAGTGAGCCTGGAACCCACGCCTGGACATACCAGCGCACTTACGGCAGCAAATGCAAAAAGGACGACACAATATATTCAGGCATTCCATCCACCACTTTATTGTATACTAATTGAGTCACCCTAAGTGGGATGGGTATGCCCAGACGTGGGTCCTCTGCACGTTGTGTCACTGGAACTACGCTGTACCTGGCTGATGAATCCATAACTAGGGCAAAACCGGTCCTGGTTTGCTTGTGTTTTCAGATTTAGTGAGGACCTGGCTTTGCAGTTCGGGCTGGACTGTACCTATTGGAGCTGGGTGAAGACTCATTTGCATATTGCTAGGTCCAAACTGAGGTGACATGGTGTGCAAAATAACTGTAGATTGGGTGTGGCCTTGAGTGCCTGAGATTAATTCAAGCAACGTAGCCATCACTGTCTTGTATACTTACTGTGTAAAAATTGAGCACATGCCCAACTTTAAAAAATCACGCAAAATCCCAGCAAGAGCCTGGTTGAAGGAGAAAATATCTTTCAGGCCTTGGTTTACTGTTCACCAAGATATTTTGTACTCAAACTGTTCTCCCACTTGTGATAACCAACACAGCGAAAAGTCACACAAAATGCACATAATGCAAAATTTGGGAATTCATTAGATTTTGCCTATGTAAAAAACTCACACCTACATATTCAATAATGCATACTTTGGGGGTTGACAGGTGATGACAAAACTTTCCTGAACCCTTCAAACTATGACGAACTGAGAGCTCATAGCCCCTTGGAGCTGGCTTTAAATTGTTTCTGTCCTGGAACTATGTCATAATATGAACAACACTGCCATGTTTTAGTGTACAAGAGCCAAACTCTTGGCGTTGTCAATGCTTGCTTAAAATTTCCAAGGCAACACACGGCCAAGTTCTTCATTCCCACCATTGTCCTGGTCATGGCTCACCGTTCCCCTGACCCGCATCCAATCTGCAGAGGGAACTTTGCGACCGGGAAAAACCAGCCCTCAGCGGCCTTTGTGGCTTAAAGACTCTTAACTGAGAGGAAGGACACAGTCAGACACAGTTCTTGGTCACGCCTGGCCACGTGCCTCCATCCCAGGGCATGTAGCCCATCTGCCCTCTGGAACACAGTTTATGAAAAATGAAATTAAAGTAATTTGTAAATATGGGAACCAGTACAGCAAGTGGGGGCTTGGGGTTGAATGAGGGGTCTGGTGGACCCTGTTGATGTTGACAAGCAGCAGCTAGAGGCGTAAAGGAGGCCCCCGCAACCCCTAGGGTTCCTTGTTTTAGAAAGGGTCCCCTCAGCCCTTAAGCCATGCCCCTGCATGCCAGCAGAATGTGTGCAGTGGCATGGAATATGAAACAGTTACAAGCAGAAAGCGTGCAATGGCATGGAATATGAAAGAGTTACAAGCAGAATGCGTGCAATGGCATGGAATATGAAACAGTTACAAGCAGAAAGCATGCAATCGCATGGAATATGAAACAGTTAGAAGCAGAAAGCGTGCAATGGCATGGAATATAAAACAGTTAGAAGCAGAATGCGTGCAATGGCATGGAATATGAAAGAGTTTCAAGCAGAATGCGTGCAATGGCATGGAATATGAAACAGTTACAAGCAGAAAGCATGCAATGGCATGGAATATGAAATAGTAAGAAGCAGAAAGCGTGCAATGGCATGGAATATGAAACAGTTACAAGCAGAATGCGTGCAATGGCATGGAATATGAAATAGTTAGAAGCAGAAAGCGTGCAATGGCATGGAATATGAAACAGTTACAAGCAGAATGCGTGCAATGGCATGGAATATGAAATAGTTAGAAGCAGAAAGCGTGCAATGGCATGGAATATGAAAGAGTTTCAAGCGGAATGCGTGCAATGGCATGGAATATGAAACAGTTACAAGCAGAATGCGTGCAATGGCATGGAATATGAAACAGTTACAAGCAGAATGCGTGCAATGGCATGGAATATGAAACAGTTACAAGCAGAATGCGTGCAATGGCATGGAATATGAAATAGTTAGAAGCAGAAAGCGTGCAATGGCATGGAATATGAAACAGTTACAAGCAGAATGCGTGCAATGGCATGGAATATGAAATAGTTAGAAGCAGAAAGCGTGCAATGGCACGGAATATGAAACAGTTACAACAACTCTACTTTCCTGAGCAGAACTAAACAGAATTACAAAACTGCATAGTAAACATTGCTGGCAGACAGAGGCCCAGCCAAACTGCATGGCAGGAGCATAACACAGGCCTCTGCAGCCCCTATGGGGCAGGGGGCCCTCCAGTCATTTCGAGGATTTCTCAGCCATTCGGGGGTCCGAATTAAGCGCAAGACCGATGAATATTTGTCCAGTGTGGGAGATTCCGTGGTCCCATATCACATTTTGCATGGAGGGGGTACATCATTTTGTGTTGCTTGTGCCTGGTGCAGACTAGGCCTCGGCGGAAGGACTGGGCCTCGGCGCGGAAGGCCCGCTCCCGAGCCACGCCGCATGCTTGTTCCTGTCCGGGCCGGGTGAGGAGAGACGCACCAGTCCCTCTCACCCAAGGAATGCGATATTCCTCCAGGGCCCGTGACTAACAGCGGCACTCGAAAGCTTGGCGGGAACCGGTTTGATGTGGTGAAACAACCTTCACGTCACCGCACCCCGATTCCAAATTGGAATTTCAGGGGTCTTCGCTGTGCCCTGCCCATCCCACAGCAAATTACTTCAGTGTCCAAACACGTTCCGCTGTCAGCTGAGCCCGGGCCTAGCTGTCTGTCTGTCCGTGTGCTGCCAAGCAGAATATGTGGTTTTGATACATTAAACGTGTGCACACATAAAAGTGCGGCGTCTGTTCGTTTTTTGGCTATGCATGTATGCATACTGTGGAGAAGGTGTGTTGGTGTGTGTACCGAGAGATATACTCATTTCAAGTCTCAAGGTAAGCTCTTAGGCACGTTTATTCACGAATAATGCATGTATAGGTGAACTGTACATCTGTCTGTATCACACTCTGGCCTGTCAGCATGTCACTCAGGCTTGCGCGTGGTAAGATTTTTAGAATCAAAAACCCCGACCTCTGATGAGGAAAGCCAACCCTGCCAAGCAGGTATGTGTCTGTGTAGTGTCTGTGTAGAGCTGCGCGTGGGGTGGTCAAAGCCAGAGACGATTTAAAGCGTGGGAAAAGTGGGCGATTACCCAGGACGCCCACCTTCCAGGGGTGGTGGGGGCTGGGAAAGTGATATTGTTATCTATCTGACTTCTGTCTAATTCCATATCACAAACTCTCTCCCGCGCTTACAGCAACACCTGACTTTATCTCTCTATGCCCAGTGTCATTTTAAGGGTTTTTTGGGCCCCAGAATGATATATTTCGGCTTTTTTTGTGCAAACTGGTTTCTGAAAGTTTGTTAGGCATCACGAGGCATCCAATTAGCAGAACATCCATATTACAATTCAGACTTGTTCCGAACATGGGACCCCAGCATATGTCTTGCCCAGGGCCCCAAAAATCCATAAGTTGACACTAGTCGCTCACCCTGTATTTCGACTTCTTGAAAGTTTGAGTAGTGCACAAGGTAGAGAGTGTCACATGAATGTCTCATGTGAAGCAATTGATAAGAGTTTGGATGGGACGATGTTTGGTGTCCCTGAAACAGAGGGCACTCCTAGACTTTATACACATCCCTGGGACTGCGGCTCCACAGTAAAGAGCTTGTAACCTGAGGGATCTCCCATCACTTCTGAATCCCACAAGGCGCAGAACCTGTGTTCGCAACGCATCTATGTAGGGCAGGGATCTGTTGAGAAGTGTCTGGTGAGAACTCATTGGCCTGGTTTGGAGTGCACTCTTTGTGCAATTATCACCAGTCAGTTACCTGCAAACACTGTAGAGTATCCAGCAGAGGGGGGCCATGCATACCGAGAAGGCCACATCCACATTCTGCAGCACCTGAAACTATTTCACAGGTACTTTCAAAAGCCACAAAAAGCTCTGGGTATAATGTGTCTAGATAAGACTTTGGCCATTACTGATTGACTCAAAAGACAAACTATCCAAATGTTAACTCAAATCCTGTGTGATTTTGGATAGCTCAGAGTCCATCTGAACCCCCAGATCCTTTATAGTTGTGTTTTTGCCCTGGATCCTTTATATATAGCCCTCTACATCCCACCTGAAATTCTGAATCTGCTGGCCTCAAATGTCTGTTTTTCTAGTGTAGCTTTATTCATGTAGCCCAGCGCTGTCCATGCTGAGCATCTATCTATCTATCTATCTATCTATCTATCTATCTATCTATCTATCTATCTATCTATCTATCTATCTATCTATCTATCTATCAAAAACACCAAAGTTTAAAGTGACATTATAGTTAGGTGAAAATGTCTGTGACAAAGTAACTTTTTGAACTCATTAACCACAGTAATTAACCAGTTATAACTAACTTTAACTTGCACTGCTTATGACCTCACATATTACATCACTAATGACATGTTCATTTATGACATCACTGATGACATTTCTAAAGACACAATTGATGATATCACTGATGACATCACCCAAGCTGCATTTATACTTATTACTCTATAAAGGAGTATGGCATTAGAAGTATGAAACTAAGGGCCAGATGTAGGTAGGTTTCCTTTTGCGAGTTGCAAATTGCGAGTCCCAGCGACTCGCAATTTGCAACTCGCAAAAGGAAATGCAGAAAGGTGTCTCAGACACCTTCTGCGACTCGCTATGGGGTCGCAAAGACCCACCTCATAAATATTAATGAGATGGGTCGCAGTTTGCGACCCCATAGCGAGTCTAGGCACTCACGGGGATGGTGGCCTGCTGGAGACAGCAGACCACCATATCCGTGACTGCTTTTAAATAAAGCAGTTTTTTTTTTCTCTTTGCAGCCCATTTTCCTTAAAGGAAAACGAGCTGCAAATACAAAAAATACCGAAACCTTTTTGTTTCGGTTTTTTTCAGAGTAGGCAGTGGTCCATAGGACCACTGCCTGCTCTGAAAAATTATTTTTGTGAGCATTCACAAAGGGGAAGGGGTCCCCTGGGGACCCCTTCCCGTTTGCGAATGAGTTACCATCCCCTTCAAGTGGATGGTAACTGCGAGTTGATTTGCGACCGCTTTCGCGGTCACAAATCAACTCTACATCGCGATGCGGTCGCAAATAGGAAGGGAACACCCCTTCCTATTTGTGAATCGGAATCACATTTTGCGAGTTGGTACCGACTCGCAAAATGTGATTCTGCATTGCGTAAGGGCTTTTGCGCCTCGCAAACGGCGTTTTTCACCGTTTGCGAGGCGCAAAAGCCTTCCTACATCTGGCCCTAAGTACCAAATGGCTCAGAACAATATAAAGCATAATTCAAAGACCTGCAATGACTGCCAGCAACATATTTCTTCATGTTGCTGGCAGCCAATCAGAGCACTAGCTCCTGCAGGAGTCGGACACCATCTGGAGCAAGATGGCCCAAGCATAAAACAGCCCCAGGGCCAATAAGAACGCTTTAGTTTTCAAAAGTGGGTTCGAGGAACTCTTGTTAGAGTGTCTCAAACCCAGCCACCCAGATATACAAATATCAAGAGCTAAGGTGGAAAAAACTTTTTTTTTTAAAGTTCTGCAGATTACATTAACTATAACTCATCCCTCTACCATGCACATGCTTCTCATAACTGATGTCATTTCAGATGTTATGAGTGTTTATATGAATACTATGATTTAACATGCTATAAGAGATGTAGAATGAAAGGGCATGAGTAGTGCATGGGGAAGGTGCAGGTTATAATTAATGTAGTCAATGTATATATATATATATATACGGATACATACATGTTTGTCTGCTTTAAAAATGCAGTGATATAAAAACCCATTGAACTGTGAATACAGATTTTGCCATCATAATGACAGCCTCCAAACCACTCTGAAGAGATGCACTCCTGCAAGGCCTCTTAGCAATATGCAGCATTGAGCGCCAAATTATATGGTAAAGTTTTCTAAATTATGCAGCAAAATTGGAGATTATGTGGCATATTCTCTGGAAGTATTATTTTCATTTATGTTAGCTAGAAACATGTTTTTGTAAAATCTGCAAATTTAGCAAATTATGTGTAAATCTATGTGGTAAATGTGGAAAAGCCATACTTATACAGTAAATAAATGCGTCAGCCACAGAATTGCATACTCATCTTGCTTTACCATTGTCCATTGTTATCTCAACAATTTATTCATGAAAGTTAAACCTAAATATTCTAATTCAATCAGTGCCCATTGTTAGCTGTAGATTGAAGAAAAACCTTATAAAGCTAACTATCCCAAAATAAACATGCAATATAAAAATACATAATAGATGACTGTGTAATATTATACTGCCATCTCAGAGTTCTGATGACATTTATAAAACACTCAGCCATTGGCCTCATGCTTTATGATGTCACTAGGACTCATTGATGGTAACACTGCATCATATTACACCATTACCCATTATGCATCAGACATATATGTATATATTTACCAGTTATGCTTTCCAATGCACACAAAACACTCCATAATACACACTGGCCACCATGTTGCTTTTTTGAAGGTCTTTTTTTCTGTGTTGATGGCAAATTGGTGCTTTATTCATGGTGAGCAGCACAACTTATGATGACTGTTGTGTGTTTTGGAAACCATAAGTGAAACATTTTGGTTGTTTTGCACATTTGTACCAAAACCCTACCTCGGTTTTTAACTGTAGTTTTTTCAGTGTATTTAAAATTTTTTATGATGTCCTCATTTTCCCACCCTGCTGACGTATGACGTTCAGCTGTGCATAGCAGTGGTTGACTGCAGGGCCTGGTCTTTGGGCAGGTGCAGCATCTAAATAGTGGTGGGTGGCCAACTGAGGTATGCACAGCTTTGGACCATGCACAACAGAACTGGGTGCAGGCCCTTGAGAGGCCACAGGGCCTGCTTTGTGGCCAAGATGTGCACCTGACTTTCATGGTCAACTTTCATTGCTGCCTGACCCTGCACCTCACCAATCTCAGAAGGCATAGCAGGGGGTTGGCAGCAGGGCTTGGCCTCTAGATATGCCCTATAGCAAATGTGTAGTGGGTGGCTAACATCCTGCTGCAGGTGGCCATCCCCCGCTGCATACGGCCTTTGGCCGTGTGCAGAGTGTAGTTGTCCACAGGGCCTTTCCCTTGGCCAAGCCCTGCTCCCAACCCTCTGCGCTGATTCCCAAGACCTTGAAGGCCACAACCCCTATTTTATGTTTTTATTAAAATAAATCATGATATTGCAGCACTCCTGCAGTACTGGCGATCATGTTTCAAACCCTTTGTGAGTAAACCCCCATTGATGGCCAACCCCGCACTGAGCACAGCCATATGCAGTGCACAGATGAGGATTAGATGCAGTGCCTAGCCTTTTGCCAGACTCTATGCCCAACCTCTAGGGTTGGACACCCTCCTTTGTATTCAGCTGCAGGCCATGAACAGGAGGGGGGCTAGTTGGGTGGCTTGGCCTTTGCCCACGCCCTGCAGCCAACTCTAGCTGCATATGGCCAACCCCCACCCCTGTACTCACCAAACCCCACTCAGGTCTCCACCGCACATTTTATTGATTAACTTTAAAAATATATATTTTCTCTAGCAAGGTACTCCTGCAGTACCTCACTCAGGTTTCACCTCCATGGTACTGCAGGACCGTGAAAGCTTCACCTAAAGAAGTTTGAATGGTCCAGTGGAAATATAAGGGTGAAGCTTGAGTGGCGACTCCAGCCAGAGTACCACAGTACCTCATGGGAGGGTTCATGCAGGGTCCTGCAGGAGTACCATCGTGCACACATCGCAATTTATGTTTTACTTTTGCCCCCTCTTTTGACTCCTGAGGGAGGCCTTCAGGGTCCCCCCTCCACATGTTCCTGGAGTTCAAGATATCTTTTCCCCGCCCTCTTGTACTATTTTTTAATTTTCATCCAGGGCATGAGGACCAATTTCCTAAGTCCTACAATGGCTGCTGCAACATTTTCTTACAAGTTACCACTGGCCTGTCAGATCCCTTAGTACCGCAGTACCGAAACGGCCAAAGGGAGAAAAAGCTCCCTGGGCCATTCAGAGGGCTCAGTTTTTTTTAATTTACTGAGGGACACCCATGGGACTCCCTTGGAACCAACCATTGAGAGATACTTAACAGTTTAACCCATTCATGACCAAGCAAGGACCTTTTTGAATGGAAAGTTCTCTGAAGGAACAGATTTACAGTAAGTAATAAAAAGAAGGCTTCCTCAATGAAGTTCTAACTTTCTGCCAAATTGAATGTAATTCCATTCAGCCATTGTTCTGTATCACTTCCCAAAATGTCCTATGGAATTACCGTAGGAGGTCAATGCTTAGGGACCTCTCTTTTTCCTTTTTTATTTCTTGGCTCCAGCTTGACGGTTCATTCCAAAACTTTCCAGAAAGAAGCTGAGGTGGATGAACTTTTTTTGAAAGTTTAATGAATGTTCTTTAAATTATACCACAGTAATTAGCATATGTCATAGAGGCAATGAATGTGGACCGTGTCATTTGAAGTAATCAAGAGGCCTATGGGATTTCTCTCCATATAATATACATGGCTAATAATCTTGTTTCCATTAACTGTGACACATACAATAATATTATATGACAGACAAGGAAATTGCGGGAAGATATATGATGGGATTCTTGATCAACGGTCTGTTTTCAATCTTCATGGGGACAGAAATGTTCCTTTATGAGGGCTGTGGCAGTATTAGTATAAGGCAAATAATAGCACACAAGAAATTAAAATAGCACTGGTGGGGTTGATTGTGGACCACCAAAGAACAGAAAATTAATTACAATTGAATGTTGATAAAATTACAGCAATGGGCTGGGTTAAGCTAAGTCTGTTTTCTATATCTATGAATAAAATAATTGGATATGTAAATAATGTTGAACCATACCGTCACTCAAGCAATGATTTATGAACCATAATAATACGATTTTAAAATAATATTGTTTTTGATTCTAAAAACAGACAAGGAGTGGCAAAGGAGAATAAGGGGGTCATTCTGACCCTGGCGGTAATTACCGCCATGGCGGAGGTCGGCGGTAGCACCGCCAACAGGCTGGCGGTGCACCGCTGGGCATTCTGACCGCGGCGGTTCAGCCGCGGCCAGAAACGGAAAGTCGGCGGTGTCCCGCCGACTTTCCGCTGCCCTTGAGAATCCTCCATGGCGGCGGAGCGCGCTCCGCCGCCATGGGGATTCTGACACCCCCTACCGCCATCCAGTTCCTGGCGGTTCTCCGGCCGGGAACAGGATGGCGGTAGGGGGTGCCGCAGGGCCCCTGGGGGCCCCTGCAGTGCCCATGCCAATGGCATGGGCACTGCAGGGGCCCCCGTAAGAGGGCCCCAAAAAGAATTTCAGTGTCTGCCTAGCAGACACTGAAATTCGCGACGGGTGCAACTGCACCCGTCGCACCTTCCCACACCGCCGGCTCAATTCTGAGCCGGCGTCCTCGTGGGAAGGGTGTTTCCCGCTGGGCTGGCGGGCGGACTTTCGGCGGTCGCCCGCCAGCCCAGTGGGAAAGCCAGAATGACCGCTGCGGTCTTTTGACCGCGGAGCGGTCTTTCGGCGGGAACCGCGTGGCGGGCGCCGACCGCCGTCCGCCGCGGTCAGAATGACCCCCTAAATCTTTCTATTATGCACATTAATTGGTTTTAAATTGTGTTTACAGTAGATGGGCACTTATTAGTTTAATTAAGACAGGATTGATGAAAAGTGTGTGTGTGTGAGGCATTGTCATGAGTGGGTCATAATGCCTCTCCCACTCTCAATAATGGTAGGAATTAGAGTATTATACTTTGCACATCTGCATTTATGGTCTATGCAAAAAGGCATGTTTGTTTTAAGAAAAAAGTAATTAACCAAACCTGGATGACAGGGGTTTAAATCAAAGTACTCAGGTAATATCACATTGCAGAAGTCTCATGATGGTAAGGAGAATTATTTCCTTATGTAAATTCAGTGCACCATTCACTCTGTGAGGCTGACACATGCACAATATATGGCAGTACACAGTGTTTTTCTCATGTCAGTTTTGCTGAGCTGTAGTAATAATCTCGAATGTGACGACTGCACAGTTCTAATAAGTATGGCAGCGCGCGCGCGGATTGACACAGGTGATCTCAACACCACGTGTTGTTATTGGGCCACATTTATTTTCACTGCCATGGGATCAATATATATACACCCAAATGTCATTGTTTTGTAAAGGGTGAGTTATCGCCCATATGACTTTTTAAATCGGCACAGGCTGGCTGCCAGAGATAAGACTGATCTAAAGCGGCTTTTCAGAGCTTGGTTACTTCTACCAGACAGCACTACAATCCATACTTGACGCTGAACTCATTCGAGTTCACAGTACTTACTTTCCTCCTCTAGTGCGTCCATCTTTCTTTCATTCTTTCATTTCCCATCAACTTGAGACCAGACGTCAGGATTCTCTTCAACCCTACCAGGTGACTGGAATCTTTCATCACTACACCTAACACTGCAGCTCAGTTCAAAACATTATGGGCCTGATTTAGATATTGGCGGATGGGTAACTCCGTCACAAGGTGATAGATATCCCGTCTCTTGAAATCTAAATCCCATTATTTACTATGGGATATATATTTTGGCGGATGGGATATCCGTCATCTGGCAATTTCTACATCAGGCACTCAGTATACAAAAATGTTTCCAATCGCCTCAATCCACAGAGCCATAGCGCCGATTCATTTGCTTGTTATCAGCAACCTAGATTACTCTACTAGTCTGCTGGTGGGACTGCAATATAACTTTTTTGCACCACTCAGCAAAATATTAAACTTTGCCAGGAGAACAATTTGCAGTCTCCCTAGACCTAGTCCCACCTCTTCCTATTGCCACCAGACTGGTAGGATCCCTGAAAAAGACAGGGCCCTCTGACAGTTAATAATACTTTGTTTTTTCTTTCTTCCATTACACGTTATAATGCTTCCCACTAACCAATGATCTGACAACCAGAATCATCTGGCTTCACCCAAACCACCGTCTACATCATTGAGGTACTACTGGCTTACCTATTGGGACTAACTTCCTCTAGTAAGATGGTCCAGGCTATCTATCCAGGAACTGAACATCCCTAAGGAACCATTTCCGTACACTAGTCAACAAAGATGGTTTCCTACATGTCACTGCTCCAACACATAGTAAATATGAAGAATTGCTTTCATCACTTGCATGTACAATTCCCTCACTTCTACCATTTAACATTTTGTTCGAAATCTTATGCTGCTAAGTGAACAAATAAACAATATATTTGCCTATGGGCTGTATCTGAGACGTTTATCGAGATTAGGTGGCTGAAGAACTTTAAAACTTGGATATTGTCTCAGAAATGTGCTATGATTGAGAAAAAATCCCAAACCAGTCCATGTTAGAAGTTTAACCAATGCAAATTTAATGGAAGGGCTGTGTGGAATTTGAGAACATCACGTCTGCAAATGTATTGTTATTTTGGTAAAAATATTGCAATCATTATGGAATGTCATGAAATTTGGCATTTTATGTTTTTATTGAAAGAAATTCTAAAGTGAGTTCACCAAATATGGGGGCAGATTTTAGAATAGTGGCACTGCACACAGTACAGCGCGACTTTCCTTGCACCCATTAGCGCCCCCTACCACCACCATGTGTGCCATGACGCAGGGTAGGGGCAATAGCGTCATTATTTTTGATGCTATTGATGTAATGTTCAGGGTTACCGGCAAAGTTTTGGCGCTAAACCTGAACAGTACATAGGCGCTCTGAGCAGGCGTTCAAAATGCCAAAAATGGTGCAAAGAAATCTTTTAGATTTCTTTGCACCATTGTTTCGTCCTCCCTAACGGGGGTACGCCCCCTTGCATACATTATGCCTGGTGCAGGCATAATGAGGCGCACGGGGTTACAAAGCGGCGCAGTTCATGCAGTGCCCCACTTTGTAAACCTGGTGCGGCGATTGTGGCCTCGTTGGGCCACATTAGCATAAAAATGACACTAATGTGGCGCAAGGAGGCGCCAGGCCCTATTAAATCTGGGCCATGGATTTCGCAGAAGGAAAACATTACCACCAATTGACTTCTCATAGATTTGCCTTAAGGAGACTAGGCCAAGCATTCTTGAGATTTTTTCAGTCATTTAGCTAACAATATTTCTGCAAATTCACATTTGGCAGGAAACTTTGCTTTTAAAAGGTAGGTGGATTTTTCCATAAGACTCCCAGATAAACAATGCACAGTGTTACAATGTGCTGAAGATGAAATCATGAAGTTTCCTAAATTCCACAATGGACTTAAAATGCTGCAGACATATTGCTATTGTAAAAGAGCAGAGCTGAGAAACTAAAGAATTACAAAGCTCCACAGGGCAAAATTGTGCGAGGAATCTAGTAATGTTGAATTACTGAGACTTCCAGTCTTATCCCAAGCGGTTTCCAATCCGCCATCTTTAGTCACATAGGACAGCCATAGCTGTGAACACTAAACTGGAAAATACTAATTTTCAGAAGTGAAAGCATCCGCAAAGACCTTAATCACCTAACCATAATTATCGTCACTTAGCGTGTCATCATATAGCCAAGCATACCATTATATGGATTAGGTATAATTCTTGCACAAGCCAGTAAGGCTGCAGACAAATAATGCAGCTACAATAAAATTTCCCCAGATCCAAAGGAATGCAAGCCACCATGTTTTTCCAGAAGAAGTACTCCAACATCTGAAGAGAGATTGTGTAACCAAGCAACCATAGAGATTATGGCACAATGTCTTTGCTCCCAGCTTCTCTTTAAGCCAAGGATACAGTGTCTGCTGGCAGCACATACAGCGGAAACACACTGTGTGGCACTTTCTGGGAGCCCTGCTTGAGGTAGCAAGTGTGATTAGTTCTGTGAATGTAGACCACACAAGCGAGGCAATGTATGTCGCCTCGAGTGAGAACCTCTAGACACTGTGGGGACCACAAATCATCTTTAGGAGCGACACATTGCAATAGTAACAATTGCTTCCTAGTTGCCGCTGTAAATTGATTGATAACTTGATATTGAAGGGAAAGCTTTGATCTATGTTTGGGACAACTAATTTGTATAAGACTTAACACTAACACAATTATTTAGTCAACACTGGGTGACTCTAATTGGTACTCAGGCAAGATGGGCCAATTAGGTCAGCATTTCAGACATTACAGGAACTCGCCGTGTGAAGGCGGTGAGGAGAGCAACGGACAGACGGGAGAAAGCATGGACCATCCTGAGTACCTACAAATGCAACCTCTTTAGTTAATTGAATATCTCCATCACTGGCATTGCACTGTTGATGAAATATTGCAAAACTGCACAAGAAGCACAGGAAATAGTGGAATTAAAGAGCCATTGTTTTGTAGAGTATTCCATCTGTAGGACACATGGAGGGACATTGCAGACAAGCCAGTTTATACAGATAATATAGGAAACACAAGAACCAAAAGTACACAGTGCCAGACAATAAATTCTGTAGAGATGCATACAATGAACAATGGAGCCTATGAGTCTGCTCTTTTTAGAACAAGAGCCCTCACTCACCAATTGGTGACATGCTTCATCATCGGGCTTTTGCTCCTCGTCAGGCCGGCACTGCAATGCCAGGCGGGCCCCTCGTGGGGGCTCTTTGCCGGAGATCTTTTGAGTGTAAAAATTGCCGGTTGCTGAATGCTAGTATGTGGGATTGGTATATGAATATGTGAGGATAAAAATGGCTAGAGGTCTGAAAACATCATATTTAATCAACCTAGACCCCTGTCATGATTAAAAACAGAATATGGGTAAGGATTAGAAGTAATGTCTAGTCCACCCTCAAAGACAAAAAACTAAGGCCCATATTTATACTTTTTTAGCGCCGCATTTGCGCCACTTTTTGACGCAAAAACGGCGCAAACTTACAAAATACAATTGTATTTTGCAGGTTTGCGCCGTTTTTGCATCAAAAAATGACGCACATGCGGCGCTAAAAAAGTATAAATATGGGCCCAAGAGTCCCTGAATTGGGGGAGTGTGGAAAACTTGAGTACAGAAATGACTATACTTCTATTATAGAGGTCAACATGTTTCTTGCAAAAAATGTCATTTAAGATCGGTGCGATTCGTCAGAAGCAAAAACATACCTAATCCACATGTTATAACCCAATAGGGGATTTATTCATACCACAGGAACCTAAAAAGAGCAAAGAGTACAGACTCATAATGCAAATAAAATCATGTGCACAGTGAGCTCAATCAGGTGAAAATCCCTAATGTGCAGTATATCACATGATGAAATATATATCGAAAAAACTCCTCTCAATTCAGAGGATAAATCCTTACCCTCCTTGTATTAAAGGATGGGCCCCATCGGGATAATTGTGAGCATCAGTAGTCCAAGCTGGTATAATCAACTAAGTATAAACGCAGATGGCATGTCATACATAACAGTTGTATATATGAAAAATTATAAATAAATTCAAACTGTCAGAACAAGCTCAAAATATGGGTCAAACATGTCCAATACAATCAAAAATGTGTGCATAGTATGAGGACACAGACAGTAACCAGCACAATGATGTTATATACTCAATTAGTCTTAGTAATAAGAACACAGGATCATAATAGTGGCCAGTGTATCAATGATTCTTGGGTTAATGACAGCTCCTACCAAGGGTCAATATGGTGGAGAGTTGTTGGTATGTGGCATAGATATGTCCATAATATCTCATAGATGAAGGTTATATCAATGGCCCTCAAAAAATGACAGCTCCCACCAAGCGGTTTCCCAGAAAATTGGCACACCTCTGTTATTTCACGTCAGGCAATACACAAAGGAAAGTGATAGATACCTTTTTGAAAGTACTTAGTTTGAAAAATGATAGCTCCCACCAAGTCCCGATATAGGTATAGGTGTGCCCATAATATCACAAGGTATAAATTAGCAAGGGCCCCCCAAAAAATTTATGACAGCTCCCACCAAGCGTTTTTAGACAAAACTGGTATAATCCTGTCATATCGCGTCAAGCAGTATGCGAGCTGAGACAAGGAATGCAGATCTCCCAGAGTCGGGCGATCTGCTAGGTAGAATTAGAGTAACATGAAACTTACCCTGCTCTGCAGAACCACCGGCGTGGATAATCACCTACCCCTGCTCCGCGTTCCCGGAAAGAATGAATCGGGACCGGAGAGGGGCTAGTAAATGGTGGTTAAGCATAGTACTAGAAAGAGGACTAAGGAATGAGAATAGTGGCGGCCATATTGTAACGATGTTATGGCAGAAAAAGAATGGCGGCTATCTTGTAATGGAACTTCTGACAATAGTAAAAGCAACAAGTTAGAACCTAGTAACTATTGATGAGTAAATTCTAAACAGGGTATATCATCATTTAGTCCAGTCCGATGTGTTTCTAACCTAAACACCCAGCGCTGTTCTCTCTCAAAGAGTCTCTTGGTACAGTCTTTAGTGTTCGTTATGCGTTCCAGTACAACGCATCTCAGGTCGTCAGGTGTGTGTTGAAATTCAATGAAATGTTTGGTCAGTTTCATTGCGGCTCGTTGACATCGTATAGTGGTCCGATTTTCATTAATACGTGTTTTGACCATTCTAGTGGTCATCCCGATGCATCAAAAACTGCATGGACAGGTGATCATGTAAATGCAGTTCTTTGTACGACAATTTGTGTGTATAACTAGTCACCATGGTGTCCTCTCACCCATGTTCACATCCTGTGTATGCATCGAAAGGGGACATACATTGCAGTTGCCACAGGGATAATGTCCTATGACCCCTAGCCAAGATCTAGGCTGTGTATTGTCTCGATTATGTTGTAGTAGTGGTCTGGTGTGTACTACTAGGTCTCAAATGTTTTGTGTGCGTTTGAATGCAAACAGAGGGTGCACTAAAGCCTCACCTGAAATGTTCAAAATGGACCAGTGTTTTCTAATAGTCTTCCTAACTTGGTTACTCAAAGGGGTGAAGGTGGTAACACAGGTCAATCTTGAATGTGGTTCACGTGAATTTGTGTTAAGAAGGACATCGCTTGGGATATTTCGAGCTTTTTCTGGCCTGATTAATGATCCGTAGTGGAGATTTACAGTTTACTAGCTTGTGGCTCAGAATTTCAGCTTGCTCATTGTAATCGGAAACCTCTGTACAATTATGTCTTCATCTCAGGAATTGAGCAAAAGGTAAGTTCTGTCGCAGAGATTTGGGATGGTGACTGTCAAATAGCAATATTCCTATTCCTATCTGTGGGTTTATGAAAAATGGAAGAGTGTAAAGTTCCATTCGTTAAGATAATACGTAAGTCAAGAAAGGAGACCTCATCTGAGGAAAAGTTAGCACTGAAACGTAAATTACGGCCCAGAGTATTGATCCACTCAATGAATGCTTTCGCTTGGTCACAGTTACCCTTCCAGACTACTAGTATATCGTCTATGTATCGACGCCATAGTCGGATATTGGAAGAGAAAGGTTGAGTGGATGGTAGAATGTATCTTGATTCAAAAGTGTACATATACAAACAGGCCAGACTGGGAGCAAATGTGCTGCCCATTGAGGTCCCTTGAATTTGGTGGTATAGTTGGTTCTCAAACTGAAATAAATTTTCTTTTAGGGCAAAATTTGCACATTGTAAAATAAATGAAACTGGAGTTTTATTAGGCCAATGGATTGTGCCAAGGATTTCTTCAACTGCTTCCAAAGTGGCATCTTGTGGAATGTTGGTGTACAGTGCCTCCACGTCCAAGCATATTAACATATCCATGGTCCCACTCTTATTGATATCGTCTAACAAGATCAAAGTGTCCTTAGTATCTTTCAAAAAGGTAGATGTATTCTGAACATTTGGTTGTAGATAGAAATCACAAAATTTAGACAGAGGTTCTAACAGAGATCCTATGACTGATACAATTGGACGTCCCGGTGGTGGGGTCCCTTTGTGTATTTTAGGAAGGCAATAAAAATAGGGGACCCTAGGTTCTTTAGTGTCCAGAAATTTAGCCTCTGCATGAGATATCCAGTCTGAACCTTCAGCTTCAATGATCAATCCTCGAATTATCTTTTGCAAACTCAGAGTAGGGTCAGAGGATATAGGTTTGTAGTATGTGGTGTCATTTAACAGTCTTGATCATCTTTTTTTCCAATTCTAGAATATATCTAGACTCTTTTTTACGTAGTACCCACTCTCTATTGCCACCTCTATGATACGGTGGCAAATGTTCAATGCCAAAGTATGACAGCAGAGCACAATCCGAATTATGTTCTCCCTTCAAAGTGTCTAGCTACAGGATAATGAACATCTTTCAGTGTAATAGCTCGCATATGTTCCAAAATAAGTTTTTTTACACTATGTTTTGTGCTACCCACATACCCCCTCTGACAGGGACATTCAAGTATATAAATAGTAAAAGGAGTACTACATGTAAGAAATTGATTAGTCTTCCTAACACTTCCAGGTCTGCATGTGGCATATTTCTTGCGCATAGTACTATTGCGACATGCCTTACAATGTCCACAGGGAAAAGATCTCTGTAAGTTATGTTGTCTCATTTGGAGAATGGTCGTGATATCATTAGATCTTAACATATCACAAAAATTCTGCCCTTTTCTGTATGAAATCTGGAATTTAATTAAATTCCCAATAGTCGGGTCACTCTTCAAAATATTCCAATTTTTTTAAATAATCTTTTTAATTTGTGTAGTATCTTCATTGTGAATCATAATCAATCTAATCTCATGCGTGTCGTCTTCCTTTGTTTTCATTGTATTATCAAATAAAGTCTCTACTTTCTTAACTCCCTTGATTCTTTCCATAGCTCTTCTGATCACCCAATCGGGATATCCCCATTGTTTAAATCTCAAAATCATATCTTTTTACTCCCTTTCAAAAGCTTCATCCGTATTACTAATTCTTTTGGCCCTCAATAGTTCTCCATAAGGGATGTTCCACTTCAAACTATCTGGGTGTCCACTCGAAGCATGTAATAAACTGTTGCCTGCCGTGGTTTTACGGGAAAGTTCTGTATTGATTTTATTATCATTGATCTTAACATTAGTATCCAAAAATTCTATTGATGACCTACTCATATTGTATGTTAACCTGATATTTAAGTCATTGCTATTCAATTTGGCAATAAACTTAATAGCCTCATCCTCAGTCCCTTTCCAAATAATAAATAGATCACTGATATAAGGAAGCCACAAAACAGCCTGGTTAATTTCTGGATATCTAACTTTATATTTGAAAATCTCCTCTTCCCACCAACCCAAAAATAGGCAGGCAAAACTGGGAGCAAAGAAAGTTCCCATTGCAGTTCCAAGAATTTGTTTGTACAATGGGCCATTAAACAGAAAGATGATATTGGTAAGACAATATCTAATCATATCAGTGATCATATCAGTGTGTGCTAAGTACTTTAATGACCTTGCAAGCAAAAAATGCTTACATGCTTGTATACTTTTATCATGATCAATGATGGTATAGAGGGAATTAATATCCAATGATAGTAATATAAAATCATCTTCCCAATGGATACCTTCCAACTTTCCTAAAAAATCTTTTGTGTCACGAACATATGATGGTAAGTTTACTACAAATTCCCTAAAAAAAAAGTCAACATATTTTGAAACATTCTCCAATGCACTGTCACATGAAGATGCTATTGGTCTCCCCGGTGGGTGGTTTCTATCTTTATGAATCTTAGGAAGGATTTATAGAACCGGTAATTTGGGAAAATCTTTTTTGAGAAACCAATACTCTTCCCATATTAATAAACCTTTATCCTTCCATTCAGTCAAAAGTTGGCAAATTCCTGTAATACTACTCATGTATATATATATCTTTGGTAACAATCATATAGAATTGTATATTGCTTAACTGACAGATGACTTCATCAATCTACTTCTGTTTTTCCATAAGTACTATATTGCCACCTTTGTCAGCTGGACATACAATAGTGTCCTTATCATCGGCCAGCAATTTGATCGTGGCTCTCTGAGTCTGTGTCAAATTTTGATTGTATCTGGGCTTAAACCATGTTCTATGTTGGAATTGGATTAGATTTTGAACCACTCATGGAAGGTATCAATGTTATCATGATTCATATTTGGAAAGAAAGTAGATCTGGGTTTGAATCCTGAAGGCACAGAACGGTCACATGAAAAAGCTAAATAATCAAAAATTTGGTATACAGCCTTGGTATTGTCACATATTACTTCATTATTTTCTAACTCGTGCAGAGTTATCAAGGAATCAACATCACTAATACATAAAATATCATGTTGATCAGGACTGTTAGAGCAGTCACTGTTCATTATTGTATGATCTTTAAATTTAAACCATTTCTTCACTTTCAATTTTCTAATAAATTTGAAAAGGTCAATCCGAGTCTCAGCATAATTGAAACGTTCAGTGGGACAGAAGGAAAGACCTAAACATAATGTCAATTTATCACTGTCTGATAACACATGATTAGACAAATTGACAATTGTCTTATTCACCATATTGATATTCATTATATCTGTATATTGGAGCTTCTTGTTATTTTTCCCACTTGCCCCATGTTTAGGTCTGTTCTTGTTACGCTTTTTGAGTCTCTCTTGCCTCTTCTGGCTCCGCCCCGTCTTCCTCTTCGACCCGTTATCCTTCCTCTGTTCAGCGATGTTTCCCCCTTCTGATTCTTGTAGACTTGCCTGCCCCTTCATAGCAGACGATACTCGTCTAAAAAGTAGCTGGTTTATTAATTACTTTCTCATTCAAAATGTCACTTTCTGTCGAACTCAGGGTATCTGTCTCCCTCGCACTTGCCAAATCACTTTCTGAAGTTGATAACTGATTATCTACTGTATGGCAAGCAGTGACAGATTTGTACAAATGGTCAAATTTCCTGCTGAAAGTCAAAATCCTTCCTCTCTCATAGTCTCCTATATCTCTATGTAATTTCTGTTGTTTCTTCAATTTAATTTCATCCTCATATTTTCTCAGCCTGATTTTCGTTGTCTCCATAAATTTCGAGATGATTTCTTTCTCTGATCTTAAATCAAGGTCATCTTTCATTTTTTTAATTTAATGTCCAGGAATAACGTCTCTCTATCTTGCCAAGCCTATTTGATCAATATTTCCAACATATGTCTTGAACTAACCGCCGAATTCTCCGCCCATTCCTTTAACATCTCACGATTAGGAGTTTCGTATGATGGTGTAATGAAAATTCTCAAACCTCTCGGGACGATTTGCTGACCAACATCATTTTGTAGGGATGTAGCCTCCCACCATTTAGATACCTCTGCTTTACATGATTTCTCTAACCTATGTAGCATTGTATTTAAATCACTACCACATTCCTGATCCTTTATGGAAAAATTCCTTTTAAACGAAGTTTTAGAAAATAAAGTCTGTGCCGCCAGTTTCTTTCATTGTCAATTTCAACACTCATGGTCATAGGGGTATCTCTTAAAAAGTTTTGTTCATACACAGAAAAAAGAAAAGAAAAACAAAATATATAAATTCAAAAGTTAGTATCTAAGAAAGTTCTTTCCTAAAAAATTCCTAACAAAATTCCAACAGTCCTGAAGTCCCCTAGGTAAAATACCTAGTTCCCCTTGCCTCAAATGGACCGGGCTCCACGTTATCCTCCATCAAAGAAATATATATAGTTTAATATATTACACCCGGCGATCCTTAATCTTGAGTATGTCAGCTGCAATGATTTAACAGTCAAACACTGTGCCCAGTATAACAAAAAAATATTTATTATATATTGTTGAGCGTTGTGTTGTTTGCAGATTTTGATGAAATAGAGTGTTTTGTGATGGGGTGTCCATTTGGAGAGCTCCTTGTTGAAGTTGAGATTTGAAATGCTGTTTTGTGCATATTGACTGTGCTTATGAAGAGCCACACACTTGCTCCAAAGAGTGAAGTTTGGTTATCAGACTAGGTATAGTCTAATGTTCCGGGATATCTATTGAGTGTGTTAGGTTGTACCTTGTCTGTTAAGGTTGGCGGTGGCCGACTGTGAAGCACTATCAGCCTCACCAAAAGATAGGGACTTATTAAAGTCCTATTGTGAGGGTGTACTAACTGAGATTAGTATTTGGTTAATCCTCTTGCACAGAGGAGTAGACCACTATAGCCATGGTAATTTCCCAGTCGAGAATTCATTTAATGTGTGTGATAGAGCAAGGAGGTTGTTATTTCCCATTCTTCCCCCAGAGTGATTGGTGATTCTAAATTTCTCTTTTAGTGGAACAGGCCAGAGTTATTGTTTCATTTTTGATTTTCAATAATTTGCTATTGCAAAGCTTATCGCTGTTGAGTAAGAGCTGCTGTGAGGTACTGTTGTAAATTATATCATAGGGTGCAGCACTGATATTGGTCAGTTGGTGTGTGTACTTCACTGGTATTGGTCACTATGTCAAGGAGGACCCCATTGTGAGTGTTTGGGTTAGCAGTGCTGCACTGAGCTTTAATGCTAGTATTGCTGTGTAATGCATTATGATTTACTGAGAAGTGCCATTATTTCAATTGACGCTCTATTGATTTTGCATACAGAGTAAAGAGTAAATGTGTCAAGAAATTGAGGACTTTGCTTAGTGGTGATGTTAGAATACTCGTCCATGAGGGTGAGGAGGCCCCTCCAGGGGGAAATGGCGCACAATAAATGACAACCAAAGCTAGTTTACACACACGTATTTGGATCAAACAATCAAATAAGATCACAGCAAATGAAGAGTCCCTGCAGTTTCCCCAACATGGCACCTGTAGTCTGAGGATAATTTCGAATTTGAAATTAGTTTTATATGAGATGAAACCCCCACCCAGACCAGTCCAATTATGCCTCTAAATACATTGGTGTGTGCCATACATGTGAAATGAAAGGAGAAATTCCAGACGTGGACAAAGAATAAGATCCGTAGTTGGATGGAAGAGAGATGTAATGCAGAACAGCAAAAATTGAGGGAAAATGTAATTGGGGGTATAAGGATGTATCCTGTATAACCATAGACAGAGCATAGAGGAAAACAGAACACAGGTGGAACTGAACTCAAGAAAAGAAGGATGACATTAGTGATAGCGACTCCAGATGATCTGTTGATTTCCTGACCACCTCCATATAATACTGTTTCTCTGGCTGTAGGGAATCAATTGCTAGGCAGTCCCTACTAGCTGATGACCCAAGATCTAGGGCACCTCTAGATCAGATTCACTCTTAGGGACGTTTACCCCTTATAACACCAGGTCCACCATTAAGAGCCCAACTTTTACTGTCAGAATGACCACGCCAGGTACAACTATAGTCACAACAGCCCCGGTTATGTCCACAGTTACTAGAGTCCGTGCTACTTCAATTGCTGAGACTTCCCTGAGCCCTGAACAGGAGCAACCTGAGGATTCTTATTGTAGAAGTTAAGGAAAATACAGAACTACAAACCACCAAGATGGAGACCCCTTTGAAGGCACTAAATGTATTGAGAGTGGAAGGAGAGTTTGAAGAAATTCTTAAAGGAAATCTTGATTTATAGATGGGTACAATGAAGAGCAACTTTTGTACCAGTTCATGGGAGCTGCTCGGCTTTCTTGAGAGACTTATTACGTTTTGTAAAGGATAGCTACAGAGTTTGGGGTTGATTTGGCCAGAAGTCATCATCTAAGGAAGAACTTTAGGATGTTAATGAGTGATTACACCTAAGGGAGATAGTTGCTAGCATCCAGAAGTGGAGTGATGCATTAAAGATTAAGGAGCCACTGTCCTAGAAGGAAAAGAGAAAGAAAAAGAAAGACAAAATTCTGAATGAGCAATTCTAGAGGATAGTAAAAGTATCACAGAAATTAAGGCTTTCCCATTGAGAGAGGTGCATGGCGTAGGATATACGCATGTACCTTGGAGTCAGTGATCTTTTCCCATTTACAAACCAATGTGACTGAGAGTCAAATCCTGACCTGTGGCACACACAGGTTGAAAATGTCAAAGGTACTTTTAGAGAATTTGAATACCTTTTTTGGTATTGTTGTCCATAGCAATGTATGGGTTGAGCGTAACTTATCAGTAGAGTAGTCCACTGATGAACCACCATGCGTTGCTCAAATGAATATCCCTCCTCCCTTTTGTTATGGAAAGGTATAACCAGGTGATTGCCTTTTTGAAGATGAATTTTCAACAGAAAGAGATTAATAGATAGGTTGAAAATAGCAAGAACCACTCAAGAGTCAAAATAAATGTTTATTATGAAAGGTTGATGAAGGTTTTTCTCCAGTATAATGGCAAATCCAGAAAGAGGAAAATTTGGAATATTTTGGGCCTCATTTACGAGAAAGTGGAACAGCACTGGGCTGAGCCAAATTTGGCAGGGCTACGTTGCCTCATTTCAGAAATGCAGGTATGTGCCGTAATTAAGACAATACGGCACACCCTTCTGTTTTCCCTAGTGCTGATGCTAAATTTAGTGGCCTAGCGCCAACGCAGGAACCCTTGCACCACAGTGCAAGAGTGCCTGCGTTGCAGGGAATGATTGTTTTTGTGCAGGAAGGTGTCCCTTCCTGCAAATAAACAATCAATAATGGTGGTTTGTTACTTTTATGCTGCAGAGTGCAGCACACATAGAAGTAGCAAATCGTCATTATTTAATTCAGAATGTAGCACACATAGAAAAAGCATAAATGAGCAGAAATAAAAGTATTTGTTCTCATTGCGTCATGCTAACGCTGCTTTGTAATTATGGCACAGGGCATTGTGCCACTGGAGCATTGCTAAAAGTGATGGTCCAGTGGCACAAGGGGCTTGTAAGTAAGCCCCTTTGTGTCTCAGTTTCTTCATGGTTTTTTCCTGGAGATTAATTTGAATACTCAGCAGACTGTGATTTGTTGTCAGTCGAAGCCTTTGAATGAAGTCTTGCACTATGCAAAGTACAGCAGTGCTGATTTTGAGACAAGGCAGAAGAAGATCAACGAGGAATTCAGTCAAAGTTTGGAAATGAAGGGTTTCAGAATGGTCCGTATGTAGCGAATTCGGGTTATGGTTCTTGTGCTGATGCTGGAATGCCGGGAGTTGGATATCAAGGTGGTGGTAAGATGATGCAGAATAGGAAGAGTGTCCCACAAGTTAGGTGACAAAAAATACCAGTTGACTTGAATTAAAGAGTGGATATAGCCATGTTGAAAAATACTACTCCATGTCGTTATTGTAGTGAGATGGGCCACTGGAAGTGGGAATACAGGTCAAATCCAAATAAAATGCAAAATGATGGTCAGTTTTCAAAGATGAATGTGTTATCGATACAGAATATTCAAATGCAAAGATCTCAAAATGCTAATATGCCTCAAGCCACATTGATACAGAAAAATACAAATGGCCCGATGTTTAATACAAACCTGAATCCCAGAGTTGAACAAAACACTTTTACAAACCCTGGAAGTTTCAAAAAGTTCCCAGTCTTCAACATTGTTAGAGACTCAGGTTCTGATCAATCACATTAATGATGTCTGAAATTCGAGGCAGATTGTGTTCTTGGTGCAGTGTTTAATAGACCAGAGTGACCCATTTGTGGACAGAGAGTTGAACACAACACAACAGGTGCTAATCACTCTACTGTAAGAACTGTAGAGGTCCTGAACCTACCCATCTCAGGAAAACAAGTCAAAGTCATAGGCATTTCCAATAAGTAGATCATGATTCCTGTTTCAGTTGTCAAGATTGATCTCTTTGAAGAGGAAAATCCGTTTTTAATAAAGGGAATTTGAACTAGTCAATTTACTGGGAAGGGATCTAATCTGCATGATAAATTGTGTAATCTATTGTACATCGAATGGTGTAGTCTTTAAACTGAGTACACAAAAGTCAGCTGTTGGACTAATAAGAATGAGAATACAAATTGAGCAAAATTCAGAGTATCCCTGCATGCCCCAGTACAACCTCTTACAAGAGTCAGTGGCTGGAATTTGGCCCATAATTTAATCTATGCTAGAGCGGTGCATCTTGAAAGAGATGCAAGGGAGTCCCTGCAATTCTCCTACAAATGGTTTGCAGAAGCCAAATAAGAATTTGAGAATGGTGCTATTCCTGGGAAAGGTCAATATTATTGTTGTCCCATGTTGTCCTGTGGTATAGCATCCCGCTGTGATATTGTTCCGAATACCCTGCAATGTTGAGTGGCTCACAGTCATCAACCTGTGCATGATGAAAGCTAGTTCCTATTTTCAATCAATCCAAAATAAAGTTCTGGCCTTGTGCTGAGTTGCACAAGGGTATACATAAAGCCCCTCAATCTTCAGTCAGATACTGAAAAAGAAACTGATGATCTTGCAATTGCCTTGCAACTCATTCCTGGTCCAGTACATTGATGACCTACTGGTGATATCGACAATGCAAGGTGCATTCATGCAAGAGACCATTTCACTGAGAATGGACATAAAGGTGGTCATTACAACCCTGGCGGTCGGTGTTAAAGCGGCGGTAAAACCGCCAACAGGCCGTCGGTAAAAAAAAATGGAATTACGACCGTGGCAGAAACCGCCAACATAGACAGCCACTTTAACACTCCGACCGCCACGGCGGTACAAACAAACACCGCGGTGGTAACCGCCAACAGACAGGCGGAGGATAATGTACCGCCCACAGAATTACAACAGTCCAATCCGCCACCTTTTCCGGGGCGGATTCCCTGCAAACAAAAACACGGCGGAAACAGGACTTGGAAGGGAAAATGCTCACCTCTACACACCCCACGAGGAACCAGGACGCCATGGAACCGGAACTTCAGATATTCCCAGCCTTTATCTTCCTGCTCCTCTACCAGGAGCACGAATGCCGGTGGCAAAGACCACAGTGACTACTGCACCTACGACACAGGGGAGGGAGGAGGGAAAAAACAGTGACACACACATGCAATACGCAACACCCCCACCCCCACCCACTACAACACACACACATATACAGCATGATACATTACAGTTACACCCCCCAAACCCCCCTGGAAGAATGCAAGGACAAAAGGAAATGAGTTGAATAATTGTTATATATTAAATTACATAAATCAAAAATATTTACATATATATACATTTACACTATAAACAATTATATACACCAAGAACACAAGTACAAGGGATTTCACCATCATAGTGCGTGGACCACTGGGCCCAAAAGGCATGGGCAAGGCCCACACTCAATATCCGAACAAGACGGAAAGAACACTGCTGGGGCATCCGATAGAAATAAAACAGGCACCTCAGGGGGGAGAGAAGGGGGAGCACCTAGGCCAGATGAGTGCACAACGCCAGATCCACAAGGGGGCTCCATGCCCACTGTTCAATCCTAGGGAACTGCAAAGCCACAGTCTCTCAAGTCTCTACAGTGGGTGGGTTGCCCACTGTTCAATCCTGGGGAGTGCAAAGTCACAGTCTCTCAAGTCTCTACAGTGGGTGGGTTGCCCACTGTTCAATCCTGGGGAGTGCAAAGCCACAGTCTCTCAAGTCTGTACAGTGGGTGGGTTGCCCACTGTTCAATACAGGGGAGTGCAAAGCCACAGTCTCTCAAGTGGATAACAGTCTCCACTGGTTCTGGAGGGGGCTTGGTGCCCAGAGTGCTTCATCCTAGCAAGGACAGAGGTAGTGGATGCCTTTCTCCACTGGTTCTGGAGGGGGCTTGGTGCCCAGAGTGCTTCATCCTGCCAAGAACAGAGGTAGTGGATGCCTTTCTCCACTGGTTCTGGAGGGGGCTTTGTGCCCAGGGTGCTTCATCCTGCCCGTGGCGGCCTCAGTAGCGTTGTAATCATCGGCGCCCACTGTCCTGCGGTGGTGCTGGCAGTCTTGTCCTGGGCAGCGGGGCCGCTGGTGGCGGTCTTGTCCTGGGTAGCGGGGCTGCTGCTGGCGGTCTTGTCCTGGGCAGCGGGGCTGCTGGTGGCGGTCTTATCCTGGGCAGCGGGGCTGCTGGCGGTCTTTTCCTGGGCAGCGGGGCTGCTGGTGGCGGTCTTGTTCTGGGCAGTGGGGCTGCTGGTGGCGGTCTTGTCCTGGGCAGCGGGGCTGCTGGCAGTCTTGTCTGCTGTGCTGATCTTCCCAGACTTGCCGGTTTTACTGTGCCCCTTCCCCAAATTGGATGGTGTTGCAGCTGTCTCCACACTCCCAACTGTACCCCTGGGAGCGGCTATGGTGGCTGATTTCTTTCCCCTCTCCCGCCGGGCACTGGCCAACTTTTTATGCTTGACAGGTGGGGGACTGTCCGTGCTCTGGCTCCTTGCCACACTGGCTGCCCTGCTGCCTGGTGCACTCCAGAATCTGGTGACTACTGGCACCACTGGTCCCGCCGATGTTATGGCTGAGGTGCTAGGTTGGGCCCTAGGAGACTGAAGGGATGGGGGAGGTGAGGGAAAGAGGTCAAGGTTGGCCAGGAAAAGTTTCTTAGGAACACTGGGATGGGTAGCTGGAGGGGGTTTGGGAGTGGAAGAAGAGGTAGTGGTTGTAGGAGGTGCACGTTTGCTGACTTTGGGTGAAGGTGCATGGGCTGGAGGCTGTCGTGAGGCAGATGGCTGTTGGGTGGGTGTGTGGCTGTGTTTGTGTACCTTGGGAGGTGGCCTCACAGACACACTGGGAGAGGACACAGGGGACGTGTGAATGGTAGTGGGGTGGTGACTGCACGTGAACGGGGTGTGGTGGTGGGTGTGCTGGTGATGGACGTATTGGCTGAGGATGTAGTGCATGCAGGTGTGAGTGGAGACGAGACAGGGAGGGAGGAGGGAGACGACGAGGAGGGGGACACAGTGGAGGCAGTGGATGTTGGTGTGTCTGCATGTGTGTGATGCTTGCGTGAGTGCCTGTGGGATGTGTGGTGCTTATGTTTGCCAGAGCTTCCCTTGTGTGTTGAGGTTTGTGCATGCTGGTCTGATGGTGTGCTTGGGATAGGCTGAGGTACAGGGGGGTAGGTCTGGGTGGAGGAAGTTGGAGGGGGGAGGCTAGAGACAGGGACAATGGCTACCATCAGTGCTGAGGCCAGAGTCTGAAAAGCTTGGCAGCCTGACCAGAGTGAATGCCCTCCAGGTATGCATTGGTTTGTTGCAACTGCCTCTCTACACCCTGGATGGCATTCAAAATGGTAGACTGCCCAACAGTGAGCGGCCTGTAGAGGTCAATGGCCTCCTCACTGAGGGCAGCAGGGGTGACTGGGGCAGGGTCTGCGGTGCCTGGGGCAAAGGTGATGCCCACCCTCCTGGGTGAGCGGGCACGGGGCAAACGCTGAGGGGCTGCTGGGAGGGCAGTGCTGGTAGTGGAGTGGCGGCTGTACTCGTAGATGCAGGGGGCACAGATGGGCCCGCCACCGCAAGGGAGATCCCATCAGAGGAGCAGTCAGCTCCTGTCCCCGCCGTGGAGCTCCCCTCGCCCTCCGTCCCACTGGTGAATTCAGACTCCGTAGTGTCGCTCTCCAGGGCCATGTGGGATGCAGCTCCCTCCTGTTCCGGTGCCACTGCTCCTCCGTCTGATGATGCTAATGCACACAAGAATAGGGGGGCCACAAAAAGGGGGGGGAGACAGAAGAAAGACATGTTGATTGCATGCAATACCGCTACCGTTGGCGGATACAACAGACACAGAAGCCCCCTGCACTACGCCGTGCACTTTGAGTCCACTATTCAATCCCAGGGACATGGGTTACAAGCCTATGCCCGATTTCTGCACACATGGATGTCACAGGAACCTGACTAGGTGTAGCTGGCACTGTACACAGGTGGGGTGGGGTTCCACAGGGCCTGCCTCAAGCAGGGTCCTTGCCTACTAAACTCGCCCTGGCCTAGGGGAACCCACAGCCCACCTCCCCCACCCAGACACCTACAATGCGCGCTGAATCAGCAGAATGAGAGTGTACTCACCCCCTTGTGTCTGCTGTGATGCCCTCAAGTGCCCATCCATCTCCGGGGACGCCACCGCCAGGATCCTGAACATCAGGGAGGTCATGGTGCGACGGGCACCCCTACCATGTTGGGAGGCCATCCCCAGCTGGGCCTCCGCCGTCTTCTTGCTCCAGCAGCGAATGTCCTCCCATCTTTTCCGGCAGTGGGTGCTCCGTCTATGGTAGACCCCCAGGGTCCGGACTTCCTTGGCAATGGCATGCCAAATGTCCTTCTTCTGGTGGGCACTGACCTACAAGAATTGTACAGGGGAAAAAGAGAAGTAATTACCATCTGCACCGTCACAGTCATAGGCCCGCATCCCTACCCTTGCCATGACGCACATGCACTCACCGTCGTTTCATGAACGCCTCATACTCACCCCCCCTATCTTTCATCCACCCCACTCCACACAGGCATTGCCCATACAGCATGCTCACAGTGTACTTACCTGTTTGTCTGGAGGACCGTAGAGTAGCATGTACTGGGGGAGGACCCCATCCACAAGTTTCTCCAACTCCTCCGTGCTGAAGGCAGAGGCACTTTCCCCAGACACACGAACCATTGTCTCTTCCAGACTGAGGTCACAGCAGCACTTGCAGTGTAGGTCCTCAAGTATCAAGTGATTGAACAGATAGAAAATGGCTGTCACGTCCACGGCGGTGCGTACCGTCACCGCTGGCGTACATCGTCATTGGCTCCTGGGACACATAGGGTCCAATGTTAACCAATGCAGGATTGCGCCTCTGTCTGTGACCGCCTACCGCGACGGTGTACAACGCCAGTGCAGTTACCTCATATCCCCCTGACCCAATTTACAGGTCAGGAAGCCGCCATTTCAGGGGCCCTCATGGCATTATTTTGGACTGCGTCACACATATCTAGGCCTTGCCTAAACACTCATACAGGCATATTTCGATTTGCTAATATTTTCAGAGTAAGCTGTGTTTACGCACCTCAGAGTTGGTTGACTCTCTGCTCGCTGTTCTCCTCCATAGGCACCGTCCACTGGGGCATGTGAGGAGATGGCGGCATCCTCCGGTGTACAGACCGCTGGTGGACCTGTCGACAATGGAGGAGCGACATGTGATCATCACCTACAGGCTTGATCGTGCCACAATCCAGGAACTGTGTGCCCAGTTGGAGCCAGACCTGATGTCAACTATCTGCCATCCCACAGGAATCCCCCCTCAAGTGCAGGTGCTGTCAGTACTCCATTTCCTAGCAAGTGGGTCTTTTCAAACAACAGTGGCCATAGCATCAGGGATGTCCCAGCCTATGTTTTCCAACGTGTTGTCCAGACTGTTGTCTGCCCTGCTGAAACACATGCGGAGCTACATCGTTTTCCCTCAGGTGGAGGATTTGCCTACAGTGAAAGGTGATTTCTATGCCCTGGGACATATCCCCAATATCATAGGTGCCATTGATGGGACACATGTGGCCTTGGTACCCCCTGCAGGAGTGAACAGGTGTACAGAAACCGGAAGAGTTACCATTCCATGAATGTGCAGATGGTGTGTTTGACAGACCAGTACATCTCCCATGTTAATGCAAAATTCCCTGTCTCAGTGCATGACGCTTACATCCTGCGGAATAGCAGCATCCCATATGTGATGGGGCAACTCCAGAGGCACCGGGTGTGGCTATTAGGTGAGGACATGGACCCAATACAGTGGGAATAGTTGTCTGGGTCTGTGGATGTCCCTATGAGTTAGTGTGTGACTAACAGTTGTCCTTCGCCATTTTTAGGTGACTCTGGTTACCCCAACCTGTCATGGCTACTGACCCCAGTGAGGAATCCCAGGACAAGGGCAGAGGAACGCTACAATGAGGCCCATGGGGTAACTAGGAGGATTATAGAGCGGACCTTCGGCCTCCTGAAGGCCAGGTTCCGGTGCCGCCATATGACAGGTGATTCCCTATTCTACTCACCAAAGAAGGTATGCCAGATCATCGTGGCCTGCTGTATGCTTCACATCTTGGCTTTGCGACGACAGGTGCCTTTTCTGCAGGAGGATAGTCCAGATGGAGGTGTTGTGGAAGCTGTGGACTCTGTGGACAGTGAAAACGAGGAAGCAGAAGAAGAGGACATCGACAACAGGAACACGGTGATCCTGCAATACTTCCAGTGAGACACAGGTAAGAAGACAACACTGCCTGCTACATCTGATTTACATCTACTACCTCTCTACTGTCTGTCATTTTCACCCAGTGTATTGTCACTGAGTTGTCACTTTCCCTTACGATTTCACAGATGTGGGTCCCACTGTGTGACATCTGCTTTGTTTCCTCATGGACTAGAGCTGTGTGAAATAGGTATGTTGACATTACATTTGAAAGAGCATTTTGCCACTGTAATTGCTAATACACTATTTCGAAATCACAGACAGATTCCTGATTGTTTTGTGCTTTAAGGGTGTTTATTTAAGTGCTCAATATTGGAGGGGGTTGGGGCTTGTCCAAAATGGCGACCGGGTCGGGCGCATAGATTGCAGCTCCGTCCCCAGCCCACGATAAATATCCTGGATAAAGACGCCTGGACCCGCCGCGGGGTCGAAGACCACCTCCCCCAGCTGCAGAGTCACCGAGACGGGGGTGGCAGCGGGCACAGCAGCGAAGAAATCGGTTGGAGCGGCTGGCGCACAGCCGCACCGCAGAGCGTTCGAGGCGTCCTTCCTCGTCGCGTTACCACGCTGGGAGACGCCCGGGCGCTGCTTGCGTTGAAAACACGGAGCAACCTGGGCCGCGACCGAGAGGAGGGCCGGGGTTCCTGGAGGCGGTGAATAGCGGCTTGCCCGCGTGGCTGCTTCGTCTCGAGGTCCCCGCCCTGTTGATGCCACGTCCGATCGGCGCTGCACCAGATGAGTTGGGGAGGCGCGCACACGCTCTGTGAGCCTCCCGTGCCCCCCTGGAAGGCGCAGAGGCCCTTGGACAATCGGGGCAGGAGCCGGGAGGTGCCGAGTGGACCCCCAGGGCCCGGGTAATAGAGACAGTTAAAATGCTGGTCCACAACGCTGTAGCCACCAAAAAACAGTAGTCGCAGGAAGACAAACGTGCTCAAGGCATTTTACACCCCTGAGCAAAATAGCCCCCAAAACGCACCATGCCAGGGGCAGGAAAAGCAATGCAAAACTAAGCTGGTGGGGCCAGGAAAAGGAAACACCATATTAACACAAGAAGTTAACAAAAGCACAGCAAGAAGTGGACTGCAGTGGTAGCTGGTCCAAAAAGTGCCTGTCAAACTACTTCCAAGAGTGAAACTTCCGGGAAAACCCAGGTATTGAACTTATACACATTGGGCTCCTGCAAAGAGGGGGAAAAAAAAAAACGGCTGCCCAACACCCTCAGGAACTGGAACAAAGCAAAGCCCCATTGCATTATCTTAAACACGCCACCAGCATAAAAGCGTCAAGTCAGTGCGTTATATCTAAGCAACGCGGCGCAAATCCCAACTACCAACAATAGTACAAAAACCAACCAATGGGAAAACCAAAGACCCCACAGGCGCCCCCAGGAACCATGGACCTTGATACACCGCCTCCACCATTTGGGCCCTCAGACACATATCAAGCCCTTCAGAAAATGGAAGCAACACTGCAAACGCATTCAACACAACTTGAAAAGGTGTTACAAGCCATACTAGACACTAAAACAACTTTGGAGGCGAAGATAGGCTCAGTCATTGAGGATGTTAACCTGCTCCGCACGGACCTACAGGCGCTAGCAGAAAGGGTTGCTGGGCTGGAAAAAGACACGTCACACCTCATACCATCCATACTTGAAATTAAATCACAACTGGGAGCCGTAACAGCAGAGGCGGAGATACTTAAACACAGAGCCGAAGAAGCCGAAGGCAGATCGCGCCGAAACAACATCCGGTTCGTGGGTTTTCCTGAACGCGCCGAAGGCCCCAGCGCAGAACTCTTCATCGAACAATGGCTGACTGAATCGGTTTTGAAAAACAATGTCAGAAAAGTTTTTTTCCATAGAACGCGCCCATAGGGTCCTGGGAAGACCCCGCCACCAGGCGCTTATCCTTGTCACCTAATAGCAAAATTACTGAACTACCGTGATAGAGACCTTATACTGCAGCTATTCCGAAAGGCAGGCCCAATGCATTTTGAGAATACGCAAATAACAGCCTATCCAGACTTCTCAGTAGAGGTGCAAAAAAAATGAAACTCATTTTACCGGGTCAAGGAGCGACTAAGAGAGCACAATGTCAAATACTCCCTGTTGTTCCCTGCCAAACTTCGTATACAAGACAACACCCGCACTCTTTTCTTTTCTACTCCTGAAGACGCATGGACATGGCTCCACGCAAAAGGCCTAGCTGACCCGTCACCCTCCATGGACAAAGCCCACCTCCGAGGGATAAACGCAGACCCCGCAGAAAACAAGATAGCAAACCCACCCCTGAACAATCGCGCGTTGAACGATCGCTATTGCTGCAGTCTACATCGCGTTTCGCCAACGCATCACCAACATCCCTGTCTGTGCAATCAGAAGCAGACCCTGACCCAGAGATAAACTCCGACTCAGCAGAATCTGCCCGCGGCCCCAGCCTCACTCCACGATCGGCAGATGAAATTTGCTAACTTTTCGACCCTAGGCATGGGAGGGCGTTTCACCCGCTACTCCTATTTGGATACTCCCGAGGCGTGTCGCCACATAATTATCTCGGCCAACTGGTCTGCTCGGTTCGTTGTCGCTCCCGGTCGGCAAAGACACCAACATGCGCAAAATGGGCCGGGGCCAAGACGTTCAGGTACCCGTAGTCTTGGATCACCCCCGCTCCATATGGACCGTTACTCCAAGATGGCAAGTCCTGTTTCTACCCTTCTTGCCACAATTGCAACTATTGCTAAGAATAGTAGATGTTATAGTTATAATTGAACGGGACGTTTTTCTGTTATATGTATTGACATGTATCACTTGCAGTGCGCCACACCACAATGTACACCTAAAAGGCAGGCCACGTAATCCAGAGGCTAAGAGGCTAGGCGAAATAAACACGTATCAAACTACTAACAAAGACGGGCTTGTCCATGCACAGGCGGTACCCTCCCACACTGACCCACTTAAACTCCATGGCTTCTCAAAATCAGCGTTATACCATAAACTATAAAATTCTCACATGGAACGTAAAGGGCATGGCATCCGTAAGCAAAAAAGGGAACGGATCTATGCATACCTCAGGAGGCACCAGATACACATAGCCATGCTGCAAGAAACACACTTAGCTGAGCCCTCATTCGAAAATACCAAAGCAAAATGGAAGGGCCAACTATATGGGACCACCTCCTCAACATATGCCAGAGGAGTGCCAATCTGGATAGCCCCCGGGGTCCCATATACTATGTCCCGCGCACAAAGTGACCCAAACGGCGGTACGTGATCCTGGAAGGTACATTAGACGGTGGCCCCTTAGCCCTGATAACGTTATATACTCCTAATGTAAATCAATGTGACTTCCTCAGGACACTAAACAGCAGTATGCTTTGTGACCCAGCAACAGATGCCATATGGGGTGGGGATTTTAATTGCGTTCTAGATATTCTGAAAGACCGTTCTACCCCTCCATTAACCAACGCCACAGCTAAACTAACGTCGCTCGATTTGGCAGATTGGGCTTCCAATAATGGGCTAAACGAAATTTGGAGAACCTCCCATCCCACAATACGCGAATATTCTTTTTATTCACCAGTACATAAACTTCACACCAGGTTGTATATGTTTTTCGCTACACCCGGCATAATCCCAAAGGTAACTACATCCGGCTACCTAGCCCGTACCATATCAGACCACAACCCACACTACGCTACATTGCTCTGGGGCTATATACACGCTCGTATCCCAACATGGCGCCCACAACCAGACGCCCTGACTGACCCCCCTTTTAATGCTGAGTTGGCCAAATGCCTGTCGAACTATTTCTCTCTAAATTAAAACACAACATCAACACGTGCCACTGAGTGGGATGCCCAAAAAGTCGTAATTAGAGGGCACTGCCTGGCAGCATCTGTGGGCATTAAAAAAATGCTTACTACAGAGTTATTAAAATTAGAAGCCAGCATACACAGGGCGGAGATTGAGGTCTCAACGAACAATGCCCCACCAGAAACACTAATTTCACTGAAAGCGAAATACAAAGAGACTGACAACAGTCTTAGTAGGCACGACTACAGACACTTCAAAGCGAGACAACATGCTGAGGGGGACAGATCGGGCAAACTGTTAGCATGGCTGGTTCGTCAATCACCGCAATCATTGCCGAAAGGGGCTATCAGACTACAAACAGGAGAAGTGGTTAACAGTCAAGTTGACATCAACAAGGCCTTCTATATGTATTACCGTTCGCTATATCAATCCTCTATCTCCCCTGCAGAACAGCAACTAGCTGAATTTCTGGCTCAGATTCCCCAAAACCCGAATATTACCAACAACACTGACATTCTAGATGGCCCTATTACTATTGAGGAGCTCCGTTTGGCCCTCTCCCAGATGGCGCGTGGCAAGACCCCTGGCTCAGATGGTCTGCCAGCAGAATACTACAACTCACAAAGCACTCACCTCCTGCAACCCTTACTAGAGGTGTTTAACGAAGCGCGTAATAGGAAACAGCTACCAGACTCTATGAGGGAAGCACTAATAGTGGTCCTACCAAAACCAGGTCGTGATCCACTGGATGTCAAATCATACAGGCCACTTTCCCTCTTGAACTCCGATTGCAAACTCCTAGGGAAGATCCTAGCAAATAGATTGCTCCCCCATTTACCGTACTTAATACACCCTGATCAATCGGGATTCATTCCGGGTAGAAATACCTTCTTAAATATGAGGCGCCTAATCCGTATCATGCATAACACCACAGACTCAGGTAGTGTGACCATGTCATTAGATATAGAGAAGGCGTTCGACACGCTTGGTTGGGATTATCTTTTCCTCACCCTCAAGGCGTTTGGTTTCCAGAGTGGCTTTATGAACTGGATTGCTACACTATACTCCAAACCAACAGCCCGCGTTAAGACTGGTCAGGTAGTGTCAGAGGCTTTTCCTATAGGCAGAGGCACCAGGCAAGGCTGCCCGCTCTCTCCATTATTGTTTGCAATAGCTATGGAGCCACTCGCAGTTAAGCTCTGTAGCTGTGCGCATAAATGGGCCATACAAGAATTTGATGCATATCATATAATATCCTTGTATGCAGACGATGCCCTGATATACCTGCGCAACCACTCTGCCTCCCTAACTGAGGTAATGCGTATCCTGAACATGTTTGCTCTCGTCTCCGGCTTGCATGTGAATTGGACTAAATCTTGTATCTTCCCTCTCACTTGTTTACCCACTGAACAGCGGGCGTCTCTCCCCATGCATCAACTACCATGGGCACACCAGACCTTCAAATATTTGGGCATTCAAGCATATCACTCTATGTCAGACCTAAGGGAAGGACACTTAGACAGGCTGCTCCGCTCCACCGAGGCTGCTTGGCATTTTGGAGTTCACTGCCTTTATCGCCAATGGGCCGGACAGCCATAGTCAAGATGCTAATACTACTGAGACTCTTATACTATTTCACCGCACTCCCGGTGATCTTGCCGCGCTCGTTCTTCCACAAAGTGCATTCCCTACTGACTGACTTGCTCTGGGGCAGAGATAGACGTAGAGTACCACTAACTATCACACAATACCCACAAGTGGAAGGAGGCCTGGGCATGCCGAACCTCAAACTATATTACGCAGCAGCCCAACTCCAATGGGTCACTAAATGGCTCAACGAGCCGACCACTACAGAGTCTATAGCAATAACGGCTTATACAACACCAACAACGATATTGACATGTTTACTAGCAGGACCCCCTCACCCACTAAACAACTCACCCCTACTGGACACGGCTAGACACTGCTGGAAGAGATACGTACAGGGCAGAATGCAGACCCTCCCCTATTCTCCCTTACTTCCAATGCCACAGATACCGGACATTCACGCCCTATCCTCCTATCATGATGTACGGGTGGTTAACACCCTGAGCATAGGAGACCTCTATTCCGGCTCCAAAGCAATCAAGTTTGCAGACTTAGGGGGTCATTACAACATTGGCGGTAAAACCCGTTTACCGCCGTGCAGAAGACCGCCAATACACCGCCGCGGCCATGGAATTCCGCCACAGCTATTATGACCCACATCTCGGAATCCGCCGAAATTCAGACACCCACACCAGTCCGCCACACCAAAGGTCAGTGATAAACTGGCGAAAACAAAACCTCCAACGTCACGCCAACAGAAACACGCCCATGCTATTACGACCCACGAATCCACGCGGCGGTCTTTCAACCGCGGTATTCCATTGGCGGTACACACCGCTGCGCTCAAAATACACACACATCTCCAAAACACCGCCACATTGGACAATTCAAAATACACACACCTGATACACATACAAACACTACTCCCACACACCCAACACAATATGAAAAACACACACCCACATCACCCACAAACCCCTACGACCAAAAATCAGAGATGAAGGCGACAGACAGAGAGTACAGCAATAGACAACCCCACCACACAGAGGCACACAACACCATCACCCACACAACATCCACGCACAAAACACCCCACACCACTACACATCACCACACTCATCACCACATACACCACCCCACACATCACCTACACCACCCCATGGCACGCCAAAGACACCCCAGGTTTTCGGAGGAGATGCTCAGGGTTATGGTGGAGGAAATCGTACGGGTATGGCCACAGCTATTTGGATCACAGGTGCAGCACACCTCTATAGCTAGGAAGATGGAGCTATGGCGAAGAATCATGGACAGGGTCAACGCAGTGGGACAGCACCCAAGAAATCGGGAGGACATCAGGAAGAGGTGGAACAACCTGCGGGGGAAGGTGCGTTCCGTGGTCTCCAGGCACAACATCGCGGTTCAACTAACAACATGGGAGGAGCAGGTCTTGACCATTATGCATCGTGAGGGCCTCGGAGGAGTTGGTGGAGGAATGGACACTGGTAAGTCAAATCTTAACTATCATATCCCCCACCCTACCTGCATGCTATCACACACCCCCACCCTCACCCCTCCCCTATCACGCCAACTCCTCACTAATGTACTAATAACACAAACCACACATCCCAACACCAAGCCCTGCATGACACAACAAAGCATGGACACCCATCACTAAAGCATGCCCACTGCACATACCCATAACACCCTCTAACCATCATCACACAAGCCCCCACACAGGAATGCTAGCACTGGGGTACACGCTCACCCACCCATTGCACACCATGACACACACAGATGCAATAATCATGCTTTTTTACCCCTGCAGGACCACTACCTAACGTCACCAGACAGGAGGGTCCAGACATCTCTACCTCACCCACAGAAGAGGCCCACAGTGACAACAGCAGCTCTGGCCAACTGGATCCAGATGACCAGCCCGGACCATCGTGGGCCTCGGGACAGTCGGTTCCCCTCGCACAGGCACAGCCCAACACTGACCTTCCACCCTCTGGTAACAACAGCACATCACCCACCCAGCGGGCCCATACCTACGTCCCCAGGACACGTCAATCAGCTGTGTGTCCACCACTACAGGGAACCCAGGATAACCCACCACCCCAACAACAACAGGGACATGGGGGCAGTGGTAGTGGGCACACAGTCCAGGGGACGGAGGCCCAGGAACACAGGGGAACTGGGAGGGCTGCTGTGCAACAGGGGGCGGACAGGCCAAGGGAACCCACTCTCCACGAGGCCCTCTCCTCCATCATGGGAGCATACCACCACTCCCAGGAGACGCTGGCTACGGTCCTGGACAAGTTTCAGGAGACCCAGCGCCTGCAGGAGGAACAGTATTTGGGCTACAGGGAGGAGCTCAGAACCATCAGCTCCGCCCAGGGCACCATCGTAGGGGTGCTGAAGGACATACAGAACACCATGAGGGACACCGTGGCACTCCAAGGGGCCCCTGACACTAGCATGGACGATGAATTGCCCACCACCTCCGCCGGCACTAGTGGACAGGACGCCCCGCCACAGGACCACCACACCAGCACCCCACCCCCTGCAGACGGAGAACCACCCCAGAAGCGGTCCCTGAGATCCAGGAACAGGACAGAGCACGATGGCAAGACCCCGCCAAGAAATGAGACCACCCTGATTGTCATCCCACTGTCCCACTTTGTTACCCTGTCCATATTCGAACTGCCCCAGCTCCACTTCCTATGCCCATATGGGCAGTGCACCTGTGAGACTAATAGACTGGACTCTGCCATGGACATTCCTCCACCATCACCCATCACCATTTTGCCACCCCCTCCAATAATTAGCACGTCAATAAACACCCTTGAACCACAAAACAATCTGGAGTTTTTAAAATTTGTATTATCTATGACAATGACAAAATCCTTTCGAAGATTGTAATGTAAACATACCTATGTCACACATCACAAGTCCATGAAGGATGCAAGCAGATGACACACGTTGGTAGCCACACCTGTGAAACCGTAATGGAAATGCACAACTCAGTTACCAAATACTGCTTCAAATTGACAGACAGGATAGAGGTAGAAGTGTGAAAGTAAATGTACTAGTAAAGAAATTGTTCTCACCTGTGTGTCACTGGAAATATTGCTGTATGACAGAGTCCCTGTTGTCAATGTCTTCTTCTTCAGCTTCCTCCTCATCACTGTCCACAGGCTCCACAGCTGCCACAACACTGTCATCTGGACCATCCTCCTGCAGAAAAGGCACCTGGCGTCGCAAAGCCAGATTGTGAATCGTAGAGCAGGTGATGATGATCTGGCACACCTTCCTTGGTGAGTAGAATAGGGAACCACCTGTCATATGCAGGCACCTGAACCTGGCCTTCAGGAGGCCGAAGGTGCGTTCGATCACCCTCCTAGTCCGCCCATGGGCCTCATTGTAGCGTTCCTCTGCCCTGGTCCTGGGATTCCTCACTGGGGTCAGTAGCCATGACAGGTTGGGGTAACCAGAGTCCCCTAATAGTCACACCCGGTGCCTCTGGAGTTGACCCATCACATAAGGGATGCTGCTATCCCGCAGGATGTAGGCGTCATGCACTGAGCCAGGGAACATAGCATTTACCTGGGAGATGTACTGGTCTGCCAAACATACCATCTGTACATTCATCGAATGATAAGTCTTCCGGTTCCTGTACACCTGTTCACTCCTGTGGGGGGGACCAGAGCTACATGTTTCCCATCTATGGCACCTATGATGTTAGGGATATGTCCCAGGGCATAGAAGTCACCTTAACTGTAGCCAAATCCTCCACCTGAGGGAAAAACGATGTACCTCCTCATGTGTTTCAGCAGGGCAGACAACACTCTGGACAACATGTTGGAAAACATAGGCTGGGACATCCCTGATGCCATGGCCACTGTTGTTTGAAATGACCCATTTGCTAGGAAATGGAGCAGTGATAGCACCTGCACTTGAGGGGGGATTCCTGTGGGATGGCGGATTGGTGACATAAGGTCTGGCTCCAACTGGGTACACAGTTCCTGAATTGTGGCACGGTCAAACCTGTAGGTGATGATTAAATGTCGCTCCTCCATTGTCAACAGGTCCACCAGCGGTCGGTACACCGGAGGATTCCGTCATCTCCTCTCATGTCCCAGCTGACGGTGCCTAGGAAGGACAACAGCGACCACAGAGTCAACCAATTCAGAGGTATGTACCCACAGCTACACAGAACACGACACAAAATACAAAAAGCTTTCTGTATGTGTGTTGACTCCAGGCCTAGGTATGTGTGACGCAGTTAAAAATGAAGCCATGTGGGCCCCTGAAATGTCGGATGCCTGACCTCTAAAGTGGGACAATGGGATGTGAGGTAACTGCGCTGGCGTTCTACACCGTCGCGGTAGGCGGTCGTAGACGCAGCGCAATGCTGCATTGGTTAACATAGGACCCTATAGGTCCCAGGAGCCAATGACGAAGTGTGCCGGCGGTGATGATACGCACCGCCGCGGACGTCACCGCCGCGGACGTGACCGCCTTTTTCTATCTGTTCAATCACTCGATACCTGATCTTCGACAGGAGAGGACCTACACTGCAAGTGCTGCTGTGACCTCGGTCTGGAAGAGACAATGGCACGTGCGTCTGGGGAAAGGGCCCCTGCCTTCACTGCACAGGAGTTGGAGAAGCTTGTGGACGGGGTCCTCCCCCAGTACACGCTACTCTACGGTCCTCCAGACCAACAGGTGAGTACATAGGGTGCAAGTTGTATGGGCTATGCCTGGGTGGAGAGGGCTGGATGTAAGTAGGAAGGGGGCAGAGTTCTGCAAGCATGAAGGAGTGTGAATGTATGTCCCACATGGCAAGGGCAGGGATGTGGGCCACTCACTTCGACAGTGCAGTTGGTAATGACTTCTCTTCTCCCCCTGTACATGTCATGTAGGTCAGCGCCCACCACTAGAAGGATATTTGGCGTGCCATCACCAAGGACGTCCGGACCCTGGGGGTCCACCAGAGACGGAGCACCCACTGCCATGAAAGATGGGAGGACATTCACCGCAGGAGCAAGAAGACGGCGGAGGCTCAGCTGGGGATGGCCTCCCAACGTGGGAGGGGTGCCCGTCGCACCATGACCCCCCTGATGTTCCGGATCCTGGCGGTGGCCTACCCTGAGTTGGATGGGCGCATGAGGGCATCACAGCAGACACAAGGGGGTGAGTACACTCACATTCTCATGACTTTGCGCACAGTGGAGGGGTCTTGGTGGGGGAGGAGGGCTGAGGGTTTCCCTAGGCCAGGGCGAGTTCCGTAGGCTAGGCCCCTCCGTAATGCAGGCCATGTGGTACTCCACCCCACCTCTGTAGAGTGACAAGTACAGGTATACATGCCCCTGTGTCATCTATTTGTGCAGATGTCTATCATAGCCATGTAGGCCATATCCCAGGAACTGCATCTGTAGAGCCCAAGAGCGCGGCGTAGTGCAGGGGGCTGCTGTGTCTGTATTGTCCGCCAACGGTAGCAGTAAGCCATGCACTCAACCTGTCTTTCTTCTGTTTCCCCACCCCTTTTTGTGCTCTCCCTGTTCTCTTGTGCATCAGCATCATCAGGCGGAGGTACAGGGGCACTGGAGCACGAGGGGGCTGCATCCCACATGGCCATGGAGGGCCACACCACGGACTCTGAATACACCAGTGGGACGGAGGGCGAGGGGAGCTTCACGGCGGTCACCGGATCAGCAACCAGCGACACGGACACGTCCTGCGATGGGAGCTCCCTTGTGGTGGCGGCAAAATCTGTGCCCCCCACTTCTACAGGTACAGCCGCCACCCCCCCTACCAGCACCGCCCTCCCAGCAGCCCCTCAGCCTTCGCCCTGTGCCCGCTCACCCAGGAGGGTGGGCATCACCTTCGCCCCAGGCACCTCAGCCCCTGCCCCTGTCACCCCTGCTGCCCTCAGTGAGGAGGCCATTGACCTCCTCAGGTCCCTCACTGTTGGGCAGTCTACCATTTTGAATGCCATCCAGGGTGTAGAAAGGGAGTTGCAACACACTAATGCATTCCTGGAGGGCATTCATTCTGGTCAGGCTGCCCATCATCGAACCCTGCAATCTCTGGCCTCAGCACTGATGGCAGCCATTGTCCCTGTGTCTAGCATCCCCCCTCCAACTTCCTCCACCCAGACCCAATCCCCTGTACCTCAGCCTATCCCAAGCACACCATCAGACCAGCCTGCACACACGTCAACACACAAGGGCAGCTCAGGCAAACATAGGCACCACACATCCCACAGGCACTCACACAAGCATCACCCACATACAGACACAGCACCATCCACTGCCTCCACTGTGTCCCCCTCGTCGTCGTCTCCCTCCTCCCTCCCAGTCTCATCTACACTCTCACCTGCATGCACTACCACTACAGCCACTAGGACTCGCACCAGAACACCCAGCACCACACCCCGCTCACCTGCACTCACCACCCCCACTACCATTTACAAGTCCCCTGTGTCCTCTCCCAGTGTGTCTGTGACGCCCCCTCCCAAAGTATACAAACGCGGGCACACACACACCCAACATCCATCCACCTCACGACAACCTCCAGAACATGCACCTGCACCCAAAGCATCAAAAGTTACACCTCCTACAACCACCTCCTCTTCCTCCACTCCCAGACCCCCTCCAGCTACCCGTCCCAGTGTTCGTCAGAAACTTTTCCTGAGCAACCTTGACCTCTGTCCCACCACCCCCCCCCTCCAATTCATAGGTCCCGTACTAGCACCTCAGCCAAAAAAGGTCCGGTACCAGTGGTGCCTGTTAGAGGTATGTGGAGTGCACCAGGCACCAGGGCAGCCAGTGTGACACGGAGCCAAAGCACTGCCAGTCCACCCCCTGTGAAGCACCAGAAGTTGGACAGGGCCCGACGGGAGAGGGTGAAGACTCCTGCAGGCAAAGCCGCTCACAAGGGTCCCGGAGGGAGTGTCGAGTCAGCTGTGACTCCTCCCAAGGTGGGGAAGGGGCAGAAGAAGTCGCCAAAGTCTGGGAAGAGCAGCACGGCGGAGAAGGCCGCCATCCTCCCCGCTGCCCAGGACGCCACCGCCAGCCCCATCGTCACTGGTCCGGAGACCACCGCCAGAGTCAGTGCCCAGGAGGGCATCACAATCGTCACTGGTCAGGAGACCACCGCCAGAGTCAGTGCCCAGGTGGGCAGCACAATCGTCACTGGTCAGGAGACCACCGCCAGAGTCAGTGCCTGTTGGAAAGTACCATCTTGCCTGGCATGTTACCCCCATATTTCACTGTATATATGTTGTTTTAGTGTATGTGTCACTGGGACCCTGCCAGCCAGGGCCCCAGTGCTCATAAGTGTGCCCTGTATGTGTTCCCTGTGTGATGACTAACTGTCTCACTGAGGCTCTGCTAACCAGAACCTCAGTGGTTATGCTCTCTCTGCTTTCTAAATTGTCACTAACAGGCTAGTGACCAATTTCACCAATTCACATTGGCATACTGGAACACCCTTATAATTCCCTAGTATATGGTACTGAGGTACCCAGGGTATTGGGGTTCCAGGAGATCCCTATGGGCTGCAGCATTTCTTTTGCCACCCATAGGGAGCTCTGACAATTCTTACACAGGCCTGCCACTGCAGCCTGAGTGAAATAATGCCCACATTATTTCACAGCCATTTTACACTGCACATAAGTAACTTATAAGTCACCTATATTTCTAACCTTCACCTGGTGAAGGTTGGGTGCAAAGTTACTTAGTGTGTGGGCACCCTGGCACTAGCCAAGGTGCCCCCACATCGTTCAGGGCAAATTCCCCGGACTTTGTGAGTGCGGGGACACCATTTCACGCGTGCACTATACATAGGTCACTACCTATGTATAGCGTCACAATGGTAACTCCGAACATGGCCATGTAACATGTCTAAGATCATAGAATTGTCACCCCAATGCCAGACAAATTCCATGATCCCCCGAGTCTCTAGCACAGACCCGGGTACTGCCAAACTCCCTTTCCTGGGTTTCACTGCAGCTGCGGCTGCTGCCAACCCCTCAGACAGGTTTCTGCCCTCCTCGGGTCCAGCCAGGCCTGGCCCAGGAAGGCAGAACAAAGGACTTCCTCTGAGAGAGGGTGTTACACCCTCTCCCTTTGGAAATAGGTGTCAGGGCTGGGGAGGAGTAGCCTCCCCCCGCCTCTGGAAATGCTTTGATGGGCACAGATGGTGCCCATCTCTGCATAAGCCAGTCTACACCGGTTCAGGGATCCCCCAGCCCTGCTCTGGTGCGAAACTGGACAAAGGAAAGGGGAGTGACCACTCCCCTGACCTGCACCTCCCAGGGGAGGTGCCCAGAGCTCCTCCAGCGTGCCCCAGACCTCTGCCATCTTGGATTCAGAGGTGTGCTGGCACACTGGACTGCTCTGAGTGGCCAGGGCCAGCAAGTGACGTCAGAGACTCCTTCTGATAGGCTCTTACCTGTGTTACTAGCCTATCCTCCTTCCTAGGTAGCCAAACCTCCTTTTCTATCTATTTAGGGTCTCTGCTTTGGGGAATTCTTCAGATATCGAATGCAAGAGCTCACCAGAGTTCCTCTGCACTTCTCTCTTCCACCTTCTGCCAAAGGATCGACCGCTGACTGCTCAGGACGCCTGCAAAACCGCAACAAAGTAGCAAAGACGACTACTGCAACCTTGTATCGCTTCATCCTGCTGGCTTTCTCGCCTGTTTCCTGGTGGTGCATGCTCTGGGGGTAGCCTGCCTCCTTCTTTCACCAGGAGCTCTGAAGAAATCTCCTGTGGGTCGACGGAATCTTCCCCCTGCAACCGCAGGCAACAAAAGACTGCATCACCGGTCCTCTGGGTTCCCTCTCAGCATGACGAGCGTGGTCCCTGGAACTCAGAAACTCTGTCCAAGTGACTCCCACAGTCCAGTGACTCTTCAGTCCAAGTTTGGTGGAGGTAAGTCCTTGCCTCCCCACGCTAGACTGCATTGCTGGGTACCGCGTGATTTGCAGCTGCTCAGGCTCCTGTGCACTCTTCCAGGATTTCCTTTGTGCACAGCCAAGCCTGGGTCCCCGACACTCTAACCTGCAGTGCACAACCTTCTGAGTTGTCCTCTGGCGTCGTGGGACTCCCTTTACCGACTTCGGGTGGACTCCGGTTCACTCCTCTTCCAAGTGCCTGTTCTGGTTCTTCTGCGGGTGCTGCCTGCTTCTGTGAGGGCTCCCTGACTTGCTGGGCACCCCCTCTGTCTCCTCATCCAAGTGGCGACATCCTGGTCCCTCCTGGGCCACAGCAGCATCCAAAATCCCTAACCGCGACCCTTGCAGCTAGCAAGGCTTGTTTGTGGTCTTTCTGCGTGGGAATACCTCTGCAAGCTTCTTCACAACGTGGGACATCCATCCTCCAAAGGGGAAGTTTCTAGCCCTCTTCGTTCTTGCAGAATCCACAGCTTCTACAATCTGGTGGCAGCTTCTTTGCACCCTCAGCTGGCATTTCCTGGGCATCTGCCCACTCTCGACATTGTCGCAACTCTTGGAGTTGGTCCCCTTGTTTCACAGGTACTCAGCTCCGGAAATCCACTGTTGTTGCTTTGCTGGTGTTGGTCTTCCTTGCAGAAACCCCCTATCACGACTTCTGTGCTCTCTGGGGGTTATAGGTGCACTTTACACTTACTTTTCAGGGTCTTGGGGTGGGCTATTTTTCTAACCCTCACTGTTTTCTTACAGTCCCAGCGACCCTCTACAAGCTCACATAGGTTTGGGGTCCATTCGTGTTTCGCATTCCACTTTTGGAGTATATGGTTTGTGTTGCCCCTATACCTATGTGCTCCTTTTGCAATCTACTGTAACTTTACATTGCTTGCATAACTTCCTTTTGCTATTACTGCATATTTTTGGTATTGTGTACATATATCTTGTGTATATTTGGCATCCTCATACTGAGGGTACTCACTGAGATACTTTTGGAATATTGTCATAAAAATAAAGTACCTTTATTTTTAGTGTATCTGTGTACTGTGTTTTCTTATGATATTGTGCATATGACACCAGTGGTATAGTAGGAGCTTTGCATGTCTCCTAGTTCAGCCTAAGCTGCTCTGCTATAGCTACCTTCTATCAGCCTAAGCTGCTAGAAACACCTCTTCTACACCAATGAGGGATAACTGGACCTGGTACAGAGTGTAAGTACCCCTTGGTACTCACTACAAGCCAGGCCAGCCTCCTACAGTGCCCAGAAGGGCAGCACAATCGTCACTGGTCAGGAGACCACCGCCAGAGTCAGTGCCCAGGAGGGCAGCACAATCGTCACTGGTCCGGAGACCACCGCCAGAGTCAGTGCCCAGGAGGGCAGCACAATCGTCACTGGCCCGGAGACCACCGCCAGAGTCAGTGCCCAGGAGGGCCCCGGCAGCCACAGCCCCGCTGGGCAATGATGGACCGCCATGACACACACTGCTGCACAGGTCAGAGACAGCAAAGTCAAGCACCGCTGAACAGGCCAAGCACCGCTGAACAGGGCAAAGACCGCCATGGCAAGCACCGCTGAACAGGGAAAGCACCGCTGAACAGGGCAAAGACCGCCATGGCAAGCACCGCTGAACAGGGCAATCACCGCTGAACAGGGCAAGCACCGCCAACTCAAGCATCGTTAGCCCATGTGCGGCAGGGGCAGTGACGGAACTGGGACCGTCACGGGGAGCGTGATGCACTGTGGGCACCAGTCCCCCTCCAGAACCAGTGGAGAACAGCATCCACTCCTTCTGTCCTTAACAGGATGAAGCACTCTGGGCACCAGTCCCCCTCCATAACCAGTGGAGAACAGCATCCACTCCGTCTGTCCTTAACAGGATGAAGAACTCTGGGCACCAGTCCCCCTCCAAAACCAATGGAGACTGTTATCCACTTGTGAGACTGTGGCTTTGCACTCCCCAGGATAAAACAGTGGGCAAACCACCCACTGGAGAGACTTGTGAGACTGTGGCTTTGCACTCCCCAGGATGGTACAGTGGGCAAACCACCCACTGCAAAGACTTGTGAGACTGTGACTTTGCACTCCCCAGGATACTTTAATGGGCATGGAGCCCCGTCGTGGATCTAACGTGGTGCTGTCATCCGGCTGAGGTGCCCCCCCTTCCCTTTCCCCTGAGGTGCCTGTTGTATTTCTACCTGATGCCCCTGCAGTGTTCTCTCCGTTTCTGGACAGGTATCGTGTGTGGGCCTCACCCATGCATTTTGGGCCCAGTGGTCCACTGACATTGAAATGTGCATACCTGCACTACTAATCGTGATGTATATATTTGGAATGTGTATATATTTATGTATATATGTGCTCACTGTATTTTGATACATTACAATGGTTGTACTTCATTTCCTTTTGGCTTTGCATTCTTCCGGGGGGGTTGGGGGTTGTTCCTGTGATGTTTGGTAATGCATTGGTGTGTGTGTTGTAGTGTGCGAGTGTCAGGGTGGGGGTGGGGGTGTTGCGTGTGTGTGTCCCTGACTTTTGCCTCCCCCCTCCCCTATGTTGTAGGTGCAGTACTCCCCGTTGTCTTCGGCGCCGCCGTTGCTGATGTTCGTAGAGGAGCAGGAACACAATCGCAGGGAGTATTTGGAGTTCCTGCTCCATGGTGTTCTCCTTCCTCGTGGAGTGTGTTCAGGTGAGCGTTTTCCCATTGCAAAAGCTGTTTCCGCCGTGTTTTTATCCACGGTGAATCCGCCCCAGAAAAGGTGGCGGATTGGCCTGTTGTAATACTGTGGGCAGTACTTTGTCTCCCGCCTGTCTGTTGGCGGTGACCGCCGTGCTGCTTGTCTGTACCGCCGTGGTGGTCGGAGTGTTAAAGTGGCTGTCTATGTTGGCGGTTTCCGCCACGGTCATAATTCCCTTTTTTTTCTGCTGGCCTGTTTGCTGTATTACCACTGCTTTAACACCGTCCGCCAGGGTTGTAATGACCCCCTTAGTGTCTGCGGAAGTAATGCGACCGGGAGCCTTTCTGACATTTAATGCCATAATTAATCTCCTACACAATCTCTGGGGCTGCGGTCACAACGAACCGAATGAATCCCTTCTACTCACTGCAATACTCTCTATGGGTGACTTAAAAGGCTATATAAAATACTCCTAGCAAGTAGCTGCAGGGCCTTAACCCAGGTCAAACACCGCTGGGACACTGTCCTTGCCACACCAATTACACAAAAATCCTGGGAAGTAGCCCTCACCTCGATCAAGTCCGTATCCCGCAACTCCAGACTAAGGTACACGCAATTTAATTATGCACATCAAGCATATCTCTCCCCAACCCGTATTCATAAAATATACCCAAGCTCTAACCCAATGTGCCCAAGATGCGCTACCCCTGCAGCTACTTTTTACCATATGGTCTGGGAATGCCACGCGATTAACACTGGCTGGAACCACGTCGTTGATACCACTGTAGACGTGGTAGACCAATTGTTGACTCCTACTCCAGAATCCTACCTGCTCAGCATAAGCCGCCGCACAAAAGGCGATAAACACACTCACAAGTTTGTAGATTTAGCATTTGTGACATATAAATGCCTGATTGCTACACACTGGAAGGCCCCAAACGCCCCTCCCCACTCCCTTTGGTTGCGTGACCTGCATGATTATACATTGGCAGAGGCTCAAACATTGAGGCAACTACAACACAAGGGACAGATACAAGGTGGAACTGAAAGCTGGGACCTTTTCTTAGTCAGAATTGAATCCAGAGACGACAAGTACCCTCCGTGAGTTAGTCCTCTAGCACTTTCGGGACATGTTATCACTATACATGCCCAAAGTGGTAGAGCAATTGTTCAACGTAGCTCCACTCAACCGTACTGCTATGCCAAGACCACAAGTCATCAACCCGCCAGCCCCTCCCTGATACTGTTATCCCTCCACACCAAAACACACACAAAGAAACGAGGCCCTCAGTGCCTGTATAGCCGAATGCTACCACTATTATATCTGACGCCAACACATATATTTAAGAACAATAATCACCATGTCAAGTGTTAATAGTTACACAATGTTTGTTGAATGCCAGTACACTAAAATGCAGTTGTGATGTACAGAGTAATGTACATACGATAAGAAATGCACATGGAGGGAAGCTGGGTATTCTCTCACCAAGTCATATGTAATGTACTGCTTCTTTTGTACTTTGTTTTGAACTAAGTTGAATAAACAGATTTTTTTAAAAAAATAATATTGGAGGGGGTTGTAAAATGGTGAGGGGTGATGGTGGAGGAATGTCCATGGCAGAGTCCAGTCTATTAGTCTCACAGGTGCATTGTCCAAAGGGGCATAGGAAGTGGAGCTGGGGTAGTTTAAGGATGGACAGGGTGACAAGGTGGGACAAAAGGATGACAATCAGGGTGGTCTCATTTCTTGGCGGGGGTCTTGGCATCATTCTCTGTCTTTTTCCTGGATCTCAGGGACTGTTTGTGGAGTGGTTCTCCCTCTGCAGGGGGTGGGGTGCTGGTGTGGTGGTCCTGTGGCGGTGCCTCCTGTCCACTAGCGCCGGCGGAGGTGGTGGGCAGTTCATCATCCAGGCTAGTGTCAGGGGCCCCTTGTTGTGCCACAGTGTCCTGCCTGGTGTTGACGAGTTCCTTCAGCACCCCTACAATGGTGCCCAGGGTGGAATTGATGGATTTGAGTTCCTCCCTGAAGCCCAAATACTGTTCCTCCTGCAGCCGCTGGGTCTCCTGAAACTTGGCCAGAACCGTTGCCATCGTCTCCTGGGAATGGTGGTAGACTCCCATGATGTTGGAGAGGGCCTCGTGGAGAGTGGGTTCCCTGGGCCTGTCCTCCCCCTGTCGCACAGCCGCCCTCCCAGTTCCCCTGTGTTCCTGGACCTCTGTCCCCTGAACCGTGTGCCCACTGCCACTGCCCCCAAGTCCCTGCTGTTGTTGGGGTGGTGGGTTAGCCTGGGTCCCATGTAGTGGTGGCTACACTGCTGCTTGACGTGTCCTGGGGACTGAGGTATGGGCCCGCTGGGTGGGTGCTGTGCTGGTGTTTCCAGAGGGGGAAGCTCTGTAGTGGCTTGTGCCAGTGTGAGGGGAACCGACTGTCCGAGGTCCCAGATGGGCCGGGCTGGTCATCTAGATCCAGTTGGACAGAGCTGCTGTCATCACTGTGGGCCTCTTCTGTGGGTGGAGTGGACATATCTGGACCCTCCTGTCCGGTGACGTTGGGTAGGGGTCCTGCAGGGGTGTAAAAGCATGATTATTGCATCTGTGTGTGCCATGGTGTGCAATGGGTGGGTGACCGTGTACCCCAGTGCTTGCATTCCTGTGTAGGACCTTGTGTGATTATGGGTTAGGGGGGTGTATGGGTATGTGCAGTGGCCATGCTTTGGTGATGGGTGTCCATGCTTTGGTGTTGCATGCAGGGCATGGTTTTGGGATGTGTGGTTTGTGATACTGGGACGTGTGAGGAGTTGGAGTAATGGGGTGAGGGCGAGGGTGGGGGTATGTGATGGCATGCAGGTTGGGTGGGGGATGAAGTAGTAAAGATTTGACTTACCAGAGTCCATTCCTCCAGCTACTCCTGCGAGGCCCTCAGGATGCAGTATAGCCAAGACCTGCTCCTTCCATGTTGTTAGTTGTGGGGGAGGAGGTAGGGGTCTGCCGCCAGTCCTCTGAACTACGATGTGGTGTCTTGAGACCACGTAACGCACCTTCCCCCATAGGTCGTTCCACCTCTTCCTGATGTCATCCCTAGTTCTTGGGTGCTGTCCCACTGCATTGACCTTGGCCACGATTCTTCGCCATAGCTCCATCTTCCTAGCTAAGGAGGTGTGCTGCACCTGTGATCCGAATAGCTGTGGCTCTACCCAGATGATTTCCTCCACCATGACCCTGAGCTCCTCCTCAGAGAACCTGGGGTGTCTTTGCGGTGCCATGGGGTGGTGTGGGTGATGTGTGGGGTGGGGTGTGTTGTGATGTGTGGGGTGATATTTAGAGGTGTGTTGTGTGAGGTGCGTGGATGTTATGTGAGTGATGGTGTTGAGTGCCTGTGGATGCTCGTTTGTACATGGTGGTGTCTCTCTCTGGCCTTCAGTCGCAATTGTGGTCATAGGGATTTGTGGGTGATGTGGGTGTGTGTTTTATATTCTATTGGATGTGTGGGAGTGGTGTGTGTATGGGAAGTCAGGATGTTTTTGGGAATGTGGGCTACTGTTTTCAGTGGATTACCAACGTTCCACTAGTTGCAAAGCCTTTACAGCAGCTTGCACACAAAGATGTATATGATCTGCTACCTTGGGACAAAGAATGCATGAGAGTCTTCCTCAAGCTGAGAGAAAGTCTCTGGCATGCCTGGCTCTAGGAATCCCTGATTATGGAAATTATTTTACCAAATTGTAGGAAAGCACCCTTTTTGGCATGCTTACCTCCCACTTTTTGCCTGGTATCTGATGTCATTTGGACAGAATGTGCACTTGGTTCCTGATAACCAGATCCCTAGTGTCAGATCTCTTCCCCGAAAACTGCACAGTCATTTCCCCAACTGGCAAAATCTTTATCACCCTCTACAATTCCCCAGTAAATAGTACCTCTGGTACCTAGGGCCCGGGGTACTAACTAAGGTCCCTAAGTGCTGCAGCCACCCTAAGGGACCCCTCACCAAGCATGTGACAGGCTGCCATTGCAGGCTGTGTGTCTTGGTGCAGATACAAGTGAAAACACAACATGGCACACAGCTTATGTGCCATGTCTCCTAACACTACATATAATATCTGTCACCCCTCTTGCAGGCCTTACAGCCCTAATACAGGGTGCATTATATTACATGTGCGGGTATATCTGCACAGGCAGATATGCCTCTGCTACGTCTTTGTCAATTCTCAGACATTGTAGGTGAGCAGGGAAGCCACTTTAAATACATGTGCTGAACACTGGTCACTACAAGTTACCCAGCTACATGATGGATTCACTCAAAATAGGGATGTTTGGTAACAAACATCTCACATTGGTGATCCCACACACTGATGCCAGTGTTGGATTTACCAATATATGCACCCAGATGGCACCTTAGGAGGTGCACCCTGAAAACCTACCAGCTTCTAGTGTGTTGACTGACTAGTCCTGACCAGTTCAGCCAACTTAGCCACGTTTCTGACCCCCTAAGGTGAGAACCAGCGCTCTCGGAGGCCAGAGACAAAAGCCTGCAGTGGGTGGGGGTGTTGACACCTACTCCAGGCAGGATGGAAATCCGAGGGCGGGAAGCTTCAAAGGCCTACCTGCCTTTGTAGTGTGACCCAGGTCCCTCTAAATGGAGGAGATGATCAACCCTGCTGCCCTGACTCCACTTCTCAGCACCAAGAGAGGTGGGAAAATTAGTCAGATTAGGAGGTGTGCTCATTTCATGCCAGTCCCACCCCTGAGGTGGGCGAGCTGAAGTGGACACCACTTTTTAAATTCCTCCATCTTGTTTTGGGTGGAATTAGAACTCTGGGGTCAGGTTTATGCCCCAACGGAAGGGGTCATAAAGGGAGTGTAGGCACCCTAAAGGTTGGCAACCCATTGGCTGTTACCTGGCACTCCCTATAACAACCCTAAATTGACTATTTAGGTAGCACCCCTGAACCCAGGAACTCAGATCCTGATGACCTAAGAAGCCCAAGGACCAAGAAGAGTCACACCCACAGAAGAGGAGAAGAGAAGCAGCTGACCTGGTACCAACACCGCCAACCTGTCTGCAACGTTCAATGAACTCTGCACGAAAAGACAGTTCATCCTGCAGCTGAACCTCTCAAGACCCGGAAAGACTGCCTGCCTTCAACAAAGATTCAAGACTCCCGTGAGCAGCGGACCTGCTCCCCAACTAACTCTAAAGAAAGGATTCTGCAGTCTCCAGAACCACAAGGACCCGACACCTGAAGTCACCACTGCACCCGCTGTCACAGACCTGAGTGGGAGTGGACCTCCAGTTCCAACAAGGTTCCCAAGCTCCCCAGTGTTCCAGTCCATCATAGTTTCACCCCTCCTGGACTCCCTGAAGTCACTTGCAGCCTCTGCATGCAGGCCCCCTCCCCCCACAGACTCTTTGGGGAGAGAAACCCAACACTTGAACCATCCACTGCACCCATCGCCTACGGCCTGAAGTGAGACCCTGGTGTCATCGATATCTCCCAGCTCCTGTGAGCTCGAGTCCACTGTGGTTTCGCCCCTCCTGGATTCCACGATGATGCCTGCAGCCTCAGATCACAGAACCCCTCAACCGCAAGTGTTCCCAGCCACAGAAAGCCAATGCCAAAGGACACCCCTGCATCCGTCACCCCTGTACCTTGGAGAAGAGGAACAAAGGTGCATCCACGTCCCAGAGCACATTTGTTACCTACCTGTTGGTAGTCCCCGACTGGCTTCCTAGCCAGAGCCTGCAGTCTTTTTCCCAAGGAGACCAATCCTCACTGAATACATTGGCTACCTGACGCCGTACTACACCTCTGCACCCAACTGCCCCAGCGCTGCCTGGAGTAACCTGTTGATGTAGTCCTGACCCTTGCCCAATACTTACCTTAAGTCTTTGAGATTAGTCTCATAAATTGTCGTAAAGTACCTGTTTGCTGACTTTGTTTTCCCCATTATCTGTTAGCATTGAAGAACTCAAAAATTGCACTGTGTCCATTTTTGCAAGTGAAGAGTATTTATGCTTAAAAACTTTCTTACCTTGTAACGAAGTTCTTAATTTCAAAGTATACATACAATGAAGTTTTATTTTTCTAAATTGGTCTCAGATTTATTCTTTGAGTTTGTGTCTCATTTATTGCCTCTGTCAGTACAACAAATGCTTAGCCCTACTCTCTGTTAAGCCTAACTGCTCGCCCACAGTATCATAAAATAGAGCGTTAGTACTGGCTACTTTTGCCTCTCCAAAAACAAGGGGCTCCACTGGACTGTCTGCATGGTGTACTTCTTTTTAGTGCACCATATAAAGAATCAGTTTCCTACATTTATACAGTTTGAAAAGGATTGGTGTACCCTGTCTGTTTTTGTAAAGACCCACAGACAAGCAAACTCCCTAGTGCATATTTTTCAGCCACTCTTAATTCGGTAGCAGCAGTATTGCCCGGCTGCCTAAAGGCAGTGCCCTCGGTTGGTGTCAGCATTCAGCAATGTGAAGAAATAATTATGGGGTACCCTCTTACAGTTATGATTCCTCACCCTCTAGAGATCTTGGTCACTCACACTCGAACGAAACACATAACCAATAGCAGGTTGACGTGTTATGAGCAGGTGATACTTGTTGCAGAAAACATTACTCTGAGAAAGTGCACCTTTCTCAATTTTGCTGCACTGTTGCCTTTGCCTGTTACTCATGAAAATGAAAATGGGGGTGACCATGATTGCCTGATTGTTATGGAGATGTGTACCAAGCCAAGATGTGCTTCCGGAAGAGCCTTGTTGGATGTTGTTTATGGATGGCTCTTGTTTGAGACATGGACGAAGAATTCTAAAAGCAGCCTGTGCTGTCTGCACCTTAGAAGGTGTAGTGGGAGCCTCCTATTTGTGCAATGTAACCTCCGCACAGGTGGCTGAACTGATTACTCTTACTAGAGAATGTTGTGTCTTTATAACATTTTGAGGGTGACCATATACACTGATAGCCAGTATAGGTGAGGCGTGGGCCATTACTTTGGGCAGTTGTGGGCAAAGAGTAGTTTCACGACCATGTCTGGCTCCTCTACCCAAAATTAGAATTATGTTATGGACCTGCTGGATGCTCTGCAGTTGCCCACAGAACTAGTGTTTGTACAATGTGCAGCACACAAGAATTAATGTGATGTGACTGATGATAACCACAACATGGATGAGATGCCCAGATACTGTGCTCTGCAGTCTTTCACACTGAATAGAGATCATTCAAATGATTCTGAAAATTATGTTTCTACAAGTTGTTGACAGATGCCGATACCCAAAGAGAGAACAAGAATATGCAGGAGGACGCTTCAGAAAGAGAACTGGAGGCATGGATCAGAGCAGGGTATGTGAAGAATCAGATGAGATCTGGGCTTCAACAGAAGGGAGATCTGTCTTGCTAGACTATATCGTACCTGCGATGGCTAGACATTTCCATGGCCCAACCCATATAGGGAGAGATGTGATAGCGTGCTTGTTTAAGAGACACCGGTTCAAACCTCATTTCTGTGTCATCGCTAAGAATCTGTGTCGAGGTTTTGTCACCTGCCAATGGTTAAATATGGGTAGGAGGACTGTGATGTGGATGAGTCATATATGGATATCAGGTGGTTCTTTAAATCACATGCAACTTGATTTTGTTGAGAAGCCTGTGTGCAATGGGTTAGGTTACATCTTAGTAGTGGGGTGTACCTTTTCCTGCTGGGTAGAAGCATACCGAACTAGGAGATATTACAGTCTCGCTATGGCCAGGCATTTATTGAGAGAATTGATCTCTTGGTTTGGCTTACCAGATTTTCTGGAGTCAAATCATGGAACACATTTTTAAAATGATGCGATGAAAATGTTATGTGTAGCTCTGGAGGTGAATCAGAGGTTCCATTATAGTTACAGGTCTCAGGAGTCTGGTACAGTTGAAAAGATCAATGGGGTGCTGAAGTCCTGTCTTGACAAGGTGTGTGCGTTCACGTCCATAACGTGACCTGATTCCTTCCCTTTGGTGCTGAGGAGTCTCACAAGCACTCCCAATCGGAGGACAGGACTGTCTCCCCATGAGATCCTCACGGGGCGAGCCATGAGACTTCCTGCTGTGCCACCAGCTATGCTTTTGAATATTACAGATGATATGGTTCTCGACTTCTGCAAAGGACTGACAGATGTGGGGCATTCTATCTCTCATAAGGTCAAGGTGGGGACCCCCCCTTCTGAGCCAAGAATAGTGCCATGAACTAAACCCAGGAGACTAGGTCCTGGTGAAGAAACATTAAGAAGAGCTGCCTGGAGCCTTGCTGATCTGGCCTTTCTCAAATTATCCTCATGACAAACACTGCTGTAAAATATAGTGGCCTCCTGAACTGGGTGCATGCTTTTCATACCTGAAGAGAGAGACAAGCTGGTAAAGATGTGGTGATCACAACCACTAATTTGCAGAGTCAAACTCCAGTGCACCCTGAGCAATCAGAGGGGGGGTAGAAAAGTGTGCCCAACTGTCTTAGAGCCAACCAGAAACAAGTGCTGAGACTGTGGTGAATGAGCCAAGAATAGCCACAGTGAGCCACGCTGAAGAAAGTGTGACTGATCACTCTGAGCCTGAAGAAAGACTGAACAGGGCTGGAGGGTGTACAAGAAGAGAAGGAAGGGTTAGAGACTGAGAGCTGTTAAGTCTGAGCAGCACATCCGAGACCGTCAATGAAGAAACAAAGACAAGTTTGCAAAGTGACAGTAGAAATGAACAGCCAGTAATCAGATGATCAAAAAGAGCACTGGTACCTAGTCAAAGGTACTCAGCTCCAGGATGAACATAGATTGCTGAAAGAAAACCTGACTTGAGAACACATGAAACTGAGGTTCAACAAAAAGTGATTGAAAAGTCTCTGTGATTAAAGCTACCACAACAAAGATTGATTGATTTTTGATTTACTTGACTCTAGTGACATTTCTAAAATAGTGAGAACTATATTGAACGTGTGAAACTTCTTAGGGCCAAAGCTCCAGTAGAAGAATATGTTGTCATTTTAGAAGAAGCTGATGTAGGGTTAGAGAAAACTTCTGAAGATAATTAGGGATATAAATTCATTTCTGAATTAATCAATTTGCACTACTAGAGGACGATAGATACAAGTTGTGCTTGCTTTTTATTTTTTTGTGTTCCTTGAAGCCGGACTCTGGAGAAGATATAGGGTCATTATGACCCTGGCAGTCCTGCCCTGCCACACCGGCAGTGGCGGCCAGACCGCCAACAGTGTGGCGGTGTAGGACTGACAAATTATGACAAGGGTAGTGAACTGGCTGCATTGTAACCAGTTCACCACCTGCACCGCCAAGGGGGTAGGACCGCCTGGCCGAAGGTTGACCACCTTCGGCACGGCAGACCACTTAGCACCACCTGTGGTATTTTGAGTATCCTTACCTCCGGGGATTCTGTGGCTGCAGCCCCGCTGCAAAATCCCTGGTGGTAAGGATACTGGTGACAGGAATACTAATTCCTGTCGCCACTACAGGACTCCCCAACACCCCTTAGGAGCCCCCCCACCCTCCAATCAGCGACACCCCCTCTCCCCGATCCCTGTACTGGCCCCCATCCCCGTACTGACCCCCCCACCCCTGATCCCTGTACTGACCCCACGATCCACACATGCACACACCGCACATAGAGGCATACACGCACACATCCACACATACATACATACACGCACACATCCATGCTCACTCATTCACACACACATGCACACATGGCCACAACACTCTCCCCAACCCCTGCATACACGCAATCACACAAGCACACAGACACTTGCACACACACAAACACACACAACACCCCCTCACCCCCCTCCATTCACACACCCCCATTCACGCACACAACACTCAACACCCCCCTCCCCTGATCATCTTACCCGGTGGTCATCCGGGAGGGAACGGGGTCCATGGGGCCTGCTCCGCCGACACTGCCCTATCACCACAACACCGCCATGCCGATTACAAAGTTGTAATACAGCTGGCAGTGCTGTGATGACGGGGCAGTGCCAGCGGAGCAACCTCCATTAGACCGCCGACTGCCAGTATGGCTGCTGGCAGCTCTCCGCCCAATTTATGGCAGTGAACTGAAAGGATTCATAATATGTTGGCCTCAAAACCGCCATCACTGGCGGTGTCCTGGACGGCGTGACTTCGGTAGTCAACTGTTTTGACCGCCGAAGTCATAATGAGGGCCATAATGTCTTAGTCACCAAACATATGTAGAGTGATATTAACCTTAATGGCAATTGTCTTACCTATTTTTATGATTGGACTATTAGTGGGTTTACATTTTCTTGTTAGACATGTTTCCACTATAGTTAAACCTAGTTTAACTCACCTCAATGAACTTCATAGATTTAACATGAAAATTGTACATAGAGATGGCTCTGAGGGAAATTTCTCAAATAATATTTTACTTAACCTGTTGTGTGACTATTCAAGAGTCACGCATGAGAATGATTGTTACATCTGCACTTACCTGTCCTCATCTACTGTGGAGGAAGCAACATACCATCACTTAGCCCTTACTTATTCCTTGTCTCATAATGTAATTCTTAGGCTTCTTTATCATCTGGGTTGTTTTGAGTATTATTGTTCAAATTTTGATTTAGGGCCTGATTTAGAGTTTGGCAGATGGGTTACTATGTCACAAATGTGACAGATATCCCGCCCGCCACATTATCATTCCAATAGGATTTAATGGGATCATAATACGGTGGGCCGGTTATCCGAACTGCCAGGCCAGGTCCTCCCTAGACTGGAAACAAGCATCCTCAGACCAGTTTCGGGGTATCACCCATCATCAGCCTGGCCAGCTTGAATCCAGTGGCACAGTGAGCCAAGGACCCACGTCTGTTCTTTTTTGCATTTGTCGCCCTAAGTGGGAAGGGTATGCCTATACATGGTTCCCGTGCTTGCTATGCCACCAGATTCAAGCTAGCCTGGCTGATGAGGGGTGGTACCCCGAAACCGGTCCCAGGATGCTTGTTTTTTGGTCCAGGGCCTGGCAGTGTGGGCTGGACTGTTCCCATGGGAAGCAGGGTCAAGACTGATTTACATATGGCTGGGTCCTAACTGGAATGGCATGGCGAGCGAAGACAGCAATGGATTAAACCCAGATCTGTGACTGGGGGTGAATGTTTGATTTGTTCAGCATTCTGTCCATCATCTGTTCTTTTTTGCATTCACTGATGACATGAGCATGGTGCTTCACAAGTAGTTGGTGACATATTTGGTGCTAGGATTCCATCTGTAGGAGTAGGTTTGAATGCTATGAAGATTAGAAAGCTATTTACATTGGTTGACCATATCGTACCCAACACAGCTGGTGAATTATCTGCTGTTAATACAGAACTTGTGGCAATTAGAGTCATGGTTCTACAAAGCAGGCTTGCTTTAGACATCTTACTCGCAAAAGAGGGTCGAGTCTGACGCCTACTATGCGTCCAACAGTACTGCACGTATGTGCCTAAAAAGAGCAGTGAGAGTAACAATTTTATCACTAACATATCTAATGTTTCTAAAGATTTGAAGGACTTGGACGCAACAGGTGCCTGGGAGGCAACAGGGAAATAATTTTCTGTAGTTGGTAGATAGCTCGGTGGCATTGGAAAAAGATATGGATAGTGCACCACTGCGCAAAGTCAGTAAAGTTCAGTAACACAACGTTGTCTTTTAAAAATCTTCATTTTTTATTATTGCTTTTTCTTGAACAAACGAGCAATCATCCAACGCGTTTCGTCCTACACAAAAGGACTTCTTCAGGGCTTATATTTGCATGGTATTTCAACTGATTGTCTTTCCATATTATTGGAATTAAATGTCCAACCTATTAATACCCATAACATAAGGGATCAGCCATGTCTGTCCCGGCCGGCAAAGAAAGTAAAGTGGCATTGGTAGTGGATTATTAGGCGTCATTTTTATTCTTGCAATATGCTTGTTTCATTTATAAGGAGGACTGGACTGATGACTAGGGGGAAGGGATCGAAGTGTAAGAGAGGAAAACAGTTGACAAAGAGAAGTGAGAAAATGGAAGAGATCAGCAATGGAACCTGAGGAAATGCAGTCACCTAAATGGTGAACTAAGGGATCTAGAGGAATCTAGTTGTAAACCGCAAAGGTCAACAACTGGCGTTAAAATATAAGTGAATAGTGGATTTATGAATGTATCGTGTGATGACTCTGTGATTCATTTGAGGGAAGAATTGGTGATGCTCTCAATATTTTTTGTTTTTTCTTAACATATAAATTGATTTCAATATATATACATATACCCATGGTTTGATTTGTACGTTAAAGTTGACTATAGGTCAGGGGCAACTGGTGCTCATGTGCAAAAGTGGAGCTGCCCTGTCACCCTCCGGGAAGAGACAAGGACAGGGAAATAAAAACAGAGCAGTTAAAAATAAATCACTGCTCTGAGACAGTACTGAATCTCCTGGGTGAACTCTAGTGACCTTTGAAGCAAGTGATCCTGTTGCTTTTGGGGCGCAGGAAGGAGGTGGCAAAGCTCCATTCACTTAAATGGCTGGGGTGGGGCAGGCCGATGAGGACAAGGAGGGAGTGGGTGGCAATCATTTATTCATGATCACAGAGGAGCAGCCTGTAAGTGGGGGGCGGGGTTACAGGGGACTGCTCTCCACGCAGTAACATATGTTTAGTACTGCATTTAGTTTCACTTTGAAAAAAACATTTTGGAGTTGAGCAGGACAGAGTGCTTCCTTTTTTCGACTCCTTGGCTGCATATAGGCCAAAGAGAGGGAAGGAACCAGCTGTGGACAACAGTTGCACTAGTGGACTAAGAGGTAAGTGCGCAGTTAAGCTTTTGCCTGCATCAGGGGCATCATCAACCCCCATCCCCCTTAGAAGCTGCAGTGGGGTGGGGTTCTTGATGGGCCTCTTCTGTCCGCAGTTCTGCAGACAAAGGCTCATAATTAACATGGGAGGGTGAGTGGATGAAAGGATGGATGGATGGATGAAATGGTGGATGGATATATGCATGGGTGAGTGAATGAAAGGATGGATGTAAGAATAGGAGAGTGAAAGGCAGGGAACGTGTATGAGTGAAGTGGAGGATGGATGGATGGATGGATTGATTGATGGATGATGAGAGGATGGATGGATGGTAGAATGAGGGAAAGGATGGATGGATGAGTGGAAGGGTAAATGGATGGATGAGTGGATGGATGGAGTGAAAGTATGGATGGATGAGTGAAAGAATGGATGAATAAAAGGATGTATATAAAGATGGATGAGTAAAACAAAGGATGGGTGAGTGAAAGGCAGGGTAGATGGGTGTCTGGATGAAAGGATGGATGGATGGATGAGTGAAAGGATGAATTGATGGATGGATGAATAGATGGATTGATGGATGAGTGAGTGAAAGGATGGATGGCTGAGTGGAAGGGTAAATGGTGGTATGGATGGATGGATGGATGGGGGTTGGTTGGTTGGATGGATGGGACAAAGTATGAATTGATGGGTGTGAGGACGGCTGGCTGAGTGAAAGGGTAAATGGAGGGATGGATGGGTGGGTGGTTGGTTGGATGGATTGGACAAAGTGTGAATGGATGGGTGTATGGATGGATGACTGAGTGAGATGGTGGATAGATGGATGAGTCAAAGTGAGGATGTTGGATGGATGAAGTGAAAGGATGGATAGATGGAGCAAACGGTTGGGTTGATGAGCGAAAGGATGGATGGAGGATTGAATGGATGATTGAATGGTTGGATGAAAGGGGGGATGGTTAAGTGAAATGATGGAGTGGATAGATTGATTTGATGGATAGGTGTCCCTGGACCAATGACAGCTCTCCTTTATGGGGTCCACAGCTACACTACACCCTCCTTGTTTGGTGGTCCATTTTTATTGTATCAAGAGTGAATAATTATTAACTCTTGTTAGAATAAAAATAAAATTCACACCGCTTCGGGTCCAGCAACAAACTGGGGCAGCTAGCGACACTGTTTCATTGCTGACACGGTGCATGAAGGAGCCTGCGCCAACCATCAGAGGTACTGTTCAGAGCTGGTGAAGTCCCAGCACTGTGAGCATGTCTGCGTGACTGTGTGTGAGTTAAAGTGAGAGAGTCAGTGAAGGAATGAGTCAGAGTGAGTGAGAATGAGTGACAGTAAGGACCAGTATGTGTGAGAATAGATGTGGTTGAGTAAGGAAGAATGACAGTGAGTGTAACTGAGTGTTACTGGTGTGAGACTGAGTAATTCAGAATGACTAAGGATTAGTGGGACTGAGTGAGGCAGAGTGGGCCAGAGAAGAAAGAGTCGTACTGTGCAAATTAGTGAGACCGAGTCAGAATGAGGCAGTAAACTTAATGCAAGAAAGTGTGAGAGAACCCTTCTAGAAAAAGCTCTTTGGAATGCGAGCCAAGGATTACGCCCCACCACTTTTAAAGGTCACCAGCCACCACTGCTCTAGTTAGTGGGCTCAAGTTCAGGTAGCCATAGTTCATATCGGCCTCAGGTATAATGACTTACTCTGATATAAAAGTGTATTTTTGGCTGCCGTGTTCTCTGTCTTTTCTCTCCTTCAGGAGCTGAGCTCTTGGGAAGAGGAGTGAGGCCAGGAGACTCTGAGATGATCGAGTTGGACTGGGTCCATCTCATTGTAACGAAAATGCAAACCTGCTGCAGGAAGAATTTAGATGAATATGAAGCCGCCTCTACAGGAATCTATTTGTATTGAGTTCAACTGAAAATAAAAAAATGTAATGTAAAAATGTTTTATGGTCGCAATAAAATAGTGTAAAACCTTTGCAATCTGACCCATGTAATCGAAGGGAAAACTCACACCTCCTTCTGGCTTTGACCTTAGAAGGGTGAGGAGTGGAGAGAAGTCAATCGACTTGATGTCACTTGTTGGAACTCTCTGCAGACTTTTGCTCTTTGTTGTCTAAGGAGGTGGCACTCACACAGAAAGCAATCCCAGCATTAATGGCAGGATCTCAGCCAGGGTGACAAAGACTGAGACATTTGGGACTGAAGAAGTAGGGCAGTGCCACAGAATGTCATTCAATTTGAAATCTCTACTCTATCATTCAGTTACATTCCTCCCAGGCAAAGCAAACAAAGGTGAGCTCCAGGAGACAATCTAGTTGCTGTAAGCACCTAATTAATGGCCCTGATGATGATGTTTATTATTACTACTGCTCTTGTTATTATATCTCTGCATTTTTTATATATTATTATATTCTGGTCTTACTGCCCCTGTCCTGCTGGTTTTCCTGGCCATGGTCCTCCTCATCCTGGTTCTTTTGGGTAGCCATGGGTTTGATTTTCCTCCTCCTCCTCCTCCTCCTTCTCCTCCTCCTCCTCTTCCTCCTCCTGGTCCTCCTCCTGGTCCTCCTCGCGGTATCTATCCTCAGTCTTCTATCTGCCTCAGGTCTCTAGCCCTCCTCCTCCTGCTGCTCCTTCTTATCTTCAGCTTCCTAGCCCTCTTGGTCCTTCTTCCTTCCTACAGCTAATGCTCCTGACCATCCTTCTCCTGGTCCCTCCGTTCCTCCTCCTCGTACTCTGCTCTTCCTCCTGGCCCTTCTTCTCCTGGTCCTTCGTTTTCTCCTGGTCCTCCATTTCCCGGTCCTCCTCACTGCACCTCTCTTCTACTTGCTTCCTATTCTGAGCCCTCACCCTTCTCCTGCTGCCTCTTCTCTTCCCCCTTCTCTTGGTCCTTCTTCCTTCCTATAGCTAACCTTCCTAATCCTCCTCTTCCTGGTCTTTCTCCTGGTCCTTCTCTTCCTCCTGCTCCTGGGCTCTTCCTCCAGATGTTTGTTCTCCTGGTCCTTCATCTCCTCCTGGTCCTCTACCAGCCCCCCCACCTGTCTCCCTCGTGGTCCTTCTCGGCCTCCTGGGGCTGGTTCTCTTGCTCCCATCCTTGTTCTCCTGGTTCTCTGACCCTCCTGGTCCTGGCCTCCTCTTCTGCTGGTGGTCCTGCGTTGGTCCTTCTAGTCCTTCTCCACATCTGTCCATCCCGGCCTTCTTCCTCTTGAGCCTACTCTTCCACTTCCCGGTTCTCTCATCTTCCACCACCACTCTCCGAAGACGGACATAAACTGCATCTAAATCTGCCCCTTAGGTTTTTTGCAGATGGCTGCTGGATTTTTACGTGGGAGGGCGGTGCCAAGGGCAGAAAAAGAGGAGCCTGCAGATCCCTGGCTGAACACCCCTTTTTTTCTCTCATCCGCCAAACACCGACAGAAGCACCCCACTGTTGTACTGGAGAGTGTACGCAACAAGCCAGCGTATTTCGTTACCTGAGAGGGTGCACACAGAGGCTTGAGCAGTGGGCACCGATTGTGACCAGGTAAAAGAGACCGGTGCAGCAGTAACACCAGATGAGAAGTCTAGGAAGCCAGTGTGAGCTCCCGGCGCAAGCAGTTGAGATATTGGTGCAACAGTGACACCCACTGGAATGTCAGAGTACAGCACTGGGGGGGGGCTCGGTATAGCAGAGACAACCGCTGAATAAAGTAGCCAACAGGTAGCTCGGTTGTTGCAGTGGAGGGAAGAGACGGATATTGTTGAAATACTGTCACCAAGTGGCCATTCTGAGTATCACACAAAAAGGGTGGCGCAACCAACGAACTAGATAGACTGTGAGAAGACTTTAGACATGGAAAAAGCCCTTGAAGAAACTGAGTTTAAAAACAAAGAAAGAACATAATTCGAAGCTTTACTCGAGCTGGAAGCATAAGCGTTACGCAATGGAATGCAGCGTTTCCGCTTGAACTGTTGCATGGGGATGGCTCTTATGAAAGAGGCCCGGGGAATCCTTCCAGATTAGCGGCTCCGAGCGGAAACCCCGGAGGACCCGACGCGCGTGGCGAGGGAGGCATTAGGAAGCCAGAGCCGGCGAATGATTTATTCAAGGTGTGAGAGGCGCGCGCACGGTGGACGAGGACTTAGGCACGCGCCAGGGGCCGCATGAATCTTGCATCAGAGTGCTTGGTTTTTGACCTCCCATCAGGAAGTCCTGAGAGACCGTCGCTCTGAAGCCCAGTTGGAGGAGGCGGGGGTGGGAGGGCGAATATGTAGGGGGAGAGGCAGAGATAAAGGGCCCGCGGGGTAAGGAACTACTTGCAACTGGTAAGTGAGGGGAGTTAATAAAGGGGGGAGGAAAGAAGTTCAAAAGGATGAAAAATTGATAGAATAGGGGAAATAACGAGCGAATCGGAGAACACAAAAGGAGGGGGAAAGGATGGAAGAAAAGGAAAGAAAGGAGAAGGAAAGCATAGAAGGAAACACAAGAAAGAAAAAGAAAAGAGAGTGAAAGAATGGGAAGGAAGAAATAAGATGGGAGGGAGACGGAAGGCAGGAAGCAGGGAAAGGAAGTAAGGGGCAAGAAAACAACGACACAAAGCAAGGGAGCCAAGTAAAGATGAGTGAAATAAAGAAATACAAAAACAGACTGAGAAGAAGAGAAAGATGGAAGGTGAAGGGAGAGAGACAGCCCAACAAAGAAGGAGGGGTGACTGACTGGAATCAGAATGGGAGTTACCTGCTTCAAGAAGAGAGAGAAAGGGCCGTGGGACTCATTTGGAGAGGGCGGCCAGTGAGGTGCAGCATCAGTTCAGTGCGTGATCCGAAAGCATTGGAGCCCCCCCTACAAGATAATGCTCAGGCGGCCGGCTGAACACCCAATCTTGTTCCATGCCTCCCTGACCACGTTCTGTATATTCCTAAAAGCACAGACGTTCCAATACGTCTGCATATGTTTATTGCTAAATTCATGGACAAATGAAAACAAGGCCCGAATTTAGGAAAAGCTGTGCAGTGTAGGAGCAATAGCGTTAATGTTTTTGACGCTATTGATGTACTGTGCAAGAATAAAGCCAAAAGAGTGCATAGGGGCCCATTAAAAACAATAGTGTGCCCCCTTTCAATGCCTGCTCTGTGCAGGAGTTAAAAATAGCAGCTAAAAATGGCGCAGTGGAATCTCTTAAATTCCACTGCGCCATTTTTGCGATCCCCCTAACAGGGGAACTCCCCTCTTGCATATATTATACTTGGCGCAGGAATAATGTGGCCCCACGGGTTACAAAGTGGCACAATGCAAGGATTGTGCCACTTTGTAAATATGACACAGCAAATTTGGCCTCGTTGGGCCGCTAATGTGGTGCAAAGAGGAGGTAGGCCCCTTAAATCGGGGCCCCAATATTAAAAATGTTTCTCAAAAGCCCCTGTGGCATGCTGCATTGTTGTATGCACACCCACCCCACCTTTCTTATCTTGTTCTTTTCATCTTCGCCATTTACATAATGCACACACAAACTGATTAATCAATACCAATTAAAATAGGTATTAATACCCAGCTTGATACTTAATTTAACACCTGAGCAAAGATGAGAGACAGACACAAGCTGCAGGGTTTAGATCTTTTACCTGGCAGGCTTACACAGGCCCCAGCAGTAGGCACTCCACCATCTGAGTTAGGTATTACATAAAATGTCAGTGGTCACATGTCGAGGCTACCACCTGATGTGCGACATAAACCTATGTGCCTTCAACTGCTGGTCCTGTCATCGACAGTTTGTTGAAGTATTTGCAGTACCACAGGCTGGCCATCCAACTGGGACACAAACTACAAAAGTAGTTTGGGTGCATCAGTGCCTTCCTATTGGCAACATAACATGTGACTCTCTACATGCAAGCAAAATGATCCTCTCCAAGCCTCCATTACTCATTGACTGACTTTCTGCATCATACACATGTGTTTGGACTGATTATTATACTATTTGCAGAAAACAATAGCTGACTACAGGTTTCACAAGTAGGCTTTAGAGGTACAGAATTAGTGACAACTTTGGATATCGCTGATCTAAGAACTATAGGTGACAAAGGCATTGATGGAGTCCTGATTCTTCAAATCACATCACTGCCTTCAGCACCACCCACTACACTGTATTTTTGGAGCGACTCAGCACGTTTGCACTGGGGAGCTCAGTACTTGCCTAGATACCCTTCTTATATTCAGGCTGATCTCATTCGTTCATCTAGGCGCTTTTAGTCTGAAGTTAAACCCCTTCATTGGGAACTCCACGAGGGACTATAATTTCCCTCTTACTGATTAACCCTTATTCGGCCACAATAGCTTCCCACCTTCCATACTTCAATGTAAAAATATATATTTATGCCGACAACACCCTATTAGTTTCGCGTCTGTCAGGTTTACCCAGATACTGACACTCCACCATCCCCCAGGTACTAACAGTGACCCAAGCCTGCACACAAGCACATTTCCTAAAACTTAATACATGTAAAACAGAAATTCTCTCCATTTATAACAAAATCAATAAATGGGATCAATGCCTATGGCCTACAACACTGGGTCCTTCTCATAAACAGGTCAACACAGCCTGTAATATAGCATTTATCCTAGAATTGACACTGAAGTCACAAAATCCTGCATTTTCCAACTAATAACCCTAAAAAAATCTTTCTATTAATTTGTTTTCCCCATAAGGTTATTATTGCCAATGGTTTTATCACAGCAAAAAATTGGCAAATCCACCTCGTTGGCCTTTCCTCAAAAAAGTCTTAAAAGACTTCAAAACCTACAAAATGCACCATTGACTAATTTTAAAACTGAAAAAGCATTGAGCGTGTCTCTGCTTTTTGTGAGCCACTCTATTGGATAATGATTAAAAACATTTCCAATTTACAGTTGCATACCTAATACTTAAGACTCGGAGCCTCATTTCCAAGAAACTGACGCATCGGCCTAATACGCCAGATTTCTTGCTTTGCCCAGCGGTTTCCTAATGATTCCTTGGATGCTCTGACTTTACTATACAGAGCTTCATGGCACACGCTTTCACAAATGTGTCAGAAATTCTGATGCATCTGTGACGCTAAACTGATGCATTGCTGGACTAGTGCCAAAAAAATGACGCTACTCCAGCAATGCGAGGAAGGCTCCCATAGACAAAAGCCCTGCGTCATTTCAACGCTACTCTGAGCAGGCATTACAATTTTGACGCAGTGAAGTTGCAGAATAATGCATTTAAATGTTGTAAATTTCACTGCGTCAGTTCTGCATGGCTTTTTTCCCACATGCCTACATTGCCAGCATTATACCTGGCGCAGCTATAAACAGACTGATGCATTGGGCCCAATACGTCAGTTTGTAAATCTGGAGTAGTGTGGAGCACTGATTGCGCTGCGTCAAAAAAATGATGCAACAGTGGCACAAAGGCCTTGTAAATGAGGGCCTTGGTATGACTCTGTCCCTGTTTCTCAGAGATAAAAACTCTTGATGCCCAAAACTAAAGATCTGCCAACTCCTCCTTCACAGTCTCTAAATTCAAGCTGCAAAACTGGAGAGGCTGAGCATCTGCATCCAGGTCCCCCTACTTGAGGAACTCTCTAATAGTACTTCTAAAAAAAGAACACAACCTATTTAAATTTTTAAAGGTCCTTAAAACCTGACTCATCACAGAGCACATTATTCAAAACAAATTATTAATAAATAAGTAAATGCATAAATACATAATTAACTAACTAAATAAATAAATACATAAATAAATAAATAACTCAATAAATAAATACTGCTGATATTTAAGGTTGAAAAGTCCAGGAGCTATGTCCATGTGACAACCCACCCCTTAATTTATCATTTATTTTGATCCACAATAGGAGACCTATGTCACAAGTGAAGCATAGCACATTATAGTGTGTGGGATCTCACTGGCAGCAGACTACATAAAACAATGTTTAATGCAGAACAGATGTAAACACACCCATACACCATACATGCTCACAGAGTCTTTTTGTCACTGACAGAAGAATAGAATGTTGAGACATCAACACACATTTTAAAGTGAGACCCATGGTCCAGTGGTAAAGCTAGGATGTAAAATTGTACATATTGTACAGACACAATTGCAAATAAAAGGTCTGTGCCTGCCTTAATGTACCATGATAGGCTGACCACAGCTTAGCAATGCCAGTGCCCGCAACAGACCATGGCCTCCGTCCAATATCCTACAGCAATTTCCTTCTCGCCACCCAGCTTCTGGCAGAACAGTAAAGCGGCACACCAATAGACTGCGCCAATTTATTTGTGCTCAGAAAAATATATATTTATTCATCACTTCATGTAGCAGCCTACTATTCCTAAGCGCTATGAATTACAGTTTTAGCTATTTATATAATAATGGTCCTCAATTTACTCAACTCAAAAGGATGAAAAGCTGAATTGGGCTTGTTTGGATTTGAACACGTGTCCTAAGATCACAGAAGCTTTCAGCAAGGAGAATTTAAGTCACCAAACAGCCTTTCCTCTGTATGCTTTGCCATTGTCCAAATCTAAAATTCACATCATTTAACACAAACTACAATCTAAACATGAAAATCCTGAATATACACACTGCTCCAGAAAAGATCTCTTCATCTGGCTCCATGACCTTCGCTCAAGCAAAATAACCAATGTTCAGTTGTGTCTAAGGGTCTGATACTGAGTTTGATGGCTGCAGCACATCCACCGAAAATGGCAAAGGCCCTGCCATCCTACATAGTGCCTAGACTTTAATAAACTCCAACTAGTGCTGAACTCGGAACCAAGGGCCAGATGTATGGAGAAACCACTTTGCGATTCTCTAATAGCGATTTTTAAGAAATCTCAAATGCTATTACCGAATCGCAAATAGCGATTCTAAGCCCATTTGCACCTATGGGCCTGTAAGCCCATATTTGCGAATTTTTTGCATTTCCCAAATTGCAAATTCCTAACTGGAATTTGCAATTTAGAAAATGCAAAACCACAGGGTGCTGGGGGCCTAAGGCCCCCTCTGCTGCACCCTAAAAAAAAATCAGGACATGTAAGGCGCACACATGCCAAAGGGGCATGTGTGTGTTACATGTCAATTTTAAAAATGCATTTTTAATGCATTTTAAAAATTTGCACATGGTTACCACCAAGTTTTACTTGGTGGTAATTGCGATTCCTTAATGCCCAATTTGCATTAAGGAAAAGCTTGATACATGTGCTTAAGAAATCGCAAATAAGGATTCCTTATTTGCGATTTCTTATTTAGAGAATCTCAATTTGCGATTCTCTAAACGGGCTATTTTAGCGATTCCTTAAAATTGCATAGCGAATGCCTTTCATGCATAATAAAAGGCATTTTTGCAATCACAAACGGCCATTCGCACCATTTGCGAATGCAAAAACGCTTGATACATGTGGCCCCAAAAGACTTAGCAAAAGTGTTCAAAGCAGTACTTCCTTCTGTCTTTTTTTACTCCATCCCCTTTTCTTCCTTCCTTCCTCTTTCTCTCTTTCCTTCTCTTGCTACTTCCTCTTTCGTGCTCGCTCAATCTCTCTTTCTTTCTTTCTCAAACCTGTTGTGCCCACTATAATAAACCTAGGGAGCTGGGGGACATTTTTTGAAGACTCATTGGCAGCCATAGCCCTTCAAAACCAGCCTGGGCTGCAGTGGCTCCAGTCACCCAGGGAGACGGATGAGGGGTTAAATCGCCATTCCTACCCAGGTGGGTGGACCAGCGCCCACCTTTCTTCCACCAAGCTCTGAATCCGTCCCTACATCTGATGAATATCTCAGTCACTTAAACTGACAATGGCATGCATTTGGGGTTCCCCTTATTAAAGCAGGGCATGACTACAATATCAACATTTCAAAGGAAGAAGCAGTACTGGGCGAGGTGTTTGTAGGTATCTGCTGTTGCAGAGATCCGTGTTCCGCATTTTTTTTTTTAAATCTGCTTATTAAACGCAAACTGCACACAACAATACAATAGCTGTTGATAATTTGCGATCCATTAGCACGCTTAGATAAATTTACACAGCATTATTACACAATAAGGTGTCAAAAAAAATAAATAAAAAAACTAATAATAATAAGGGACGGGGAAAACAAGTATAAAGCAACATAAAAAGTGCAAATCCAAGAAGAGCTAAGGAGGAAGGGGGAGCAGCATTCGACATGGGGGCTATGAGTGAACTGGTGGCAGATCTAGGACACAGGTGGTCACTATCAGTGTCACTACTAGTTTAAGTGATCCCTCACGTTGCGAGGGGAAAGGGAAAAGAGGGAGCGCGGCTAGTATGTGTGAGTAAGAGGAAGATGGCCACCACAGAGGTGTAGTATATGTCTATGGGAATGACAGGGTGCAAGGCAGGTATGACCGCACGTGATCTGGGTATAAGATACATACGTGTGTTATCCCTTAGAGCGTGTCTAATCGTGGTGCAGAAATACCTTGCAGGGGTGAGGTTGTTAGTAATGGGTACAGTTGAGGGTGGTTGAGTTTGGGACAGTATAGTTGAAGTGTTGACGATGTTTAGGCAGTGTTGTAGTAGGTATGTATAGTATCCTGCTTACGGGGGGTATATATCGTCTCTGGCTTCAATGGCCACCACAAAAGTGTCCCAGACCTCGGGCCGTCTTGGATGAGACCCCTTTGTCGCAGTAAGTGGAGTGTCTGGGCTTCTGCCTGCGCACGGCTATGTAGCTCACGCAGCCAGGACAAATGGGAGGGGACATGTGGGGCTTTCCAGTGCGTTGCTATTAATCGTTTGTGAACCACGAATTCCAGGTCTATACATTTATGTGTTTGTTTATCCGTTCTGGTTCGGTGGCGTATGCCAAGTAAACAAGAGTCGGGCGTAGGCACCAGGGTATGGGTTGAGATATCTGCAGTGGTCTCTGTCACACGCTGCCAGGCCGAATTTATTGAGTGGCAACTCCAAACCATATGAAAGAAGTCAGCCGCCGGTGTGGCACATCTGGGACATGTCGGTGATGTGCTCGGATATATTCTTTGGATGCGGGCTGGTGATAAATATGAGTGGTGAAGATAATTGAATTGGGTATAACGCAGACGAGGGTTGCGGGATACTGTTTTAACCATTGCGAGAGCGGCGGCCCACGATTTTTGCATTAATGGTGAGGGGAGGACGGAGTCCCATCGTGCCTTCGTGTGTGGCAGGGTGGTGCATATCGGCTCAAGCAATGCTTTATATAGTTTAGTTATAGTGCCCTTTGTGCTACCTATGGTGAGGATGATAGTGAGTAATGGAGATTCCAGGGGTCCGCGTCATTGGTGCCCCAGAGATTATTGAGTAGTCGTTTTATGGCGCTATATGTTAAAAAGGCCCCATTATGCATCATTCCAGCGGATACCATTTCCGCAAAGGTATGCATCACAGACCCAGAATATAAATCTCCCAGTTGCAATGTGTTTATTCCACGTGTGTTATGGTACATTGAGAGGACTTGAGTGCCTGGTAGTTGGAACAGTGGTAGCAAGGGTGAGTAGGGGAGAGAAGAGGCTTTATTCTGGACGTATCTACGCCAGCAAAAGCGAGCTGCTTCTAATATTAGTCTAGGAAGTGTGGTGGGAGGGGTGGTTAACATTTTGAGCAGCAGTCCCTGCGGCGCTATATGTGTTTGCAGCATTATGCCTTCAACAGAGGGAGTTTCTTGAAGCCATGCGGATACCCATGATAGTTGGGCAGCTGCATAGTATCTTTCAAAGTTAGGCATACCCAGCCCACCCGACTCTTGCGGATGTTGTGTTATGGCCAGCGCCACTCTCCGTCTGTCTTTGCCCCAGAGTAAGTCAGTTAGTATTGATTGCAATTTGTTGAAGAACCAGCGTGGCAGGCACAGCGGTAGGGCAGTAAAATAATATAAGAACCTTGGGAGACAAGGGGAGTGAGCTCCAGAAAGGTATTGAGCTACGAGTGGAGCCGAGCACCCTATCAATGTTGCCTTCTTTTAAGTCTGTGATTGAGGGATAAATCTGCACTCCGAGGTATTTAAAGGTTGTATGTGACCAGGGTAATTTATATTGTGGCAACGCCTCATAATGGTCAGCCGGGATAGGAGCGAGGGGGAAAATGCTTGATTTGGACCAGTTAACATGCAAACCAGAGGCAAGGGCGAAGGAGTCCAGCAACTGCAATACCTCTGCCATATGGGATGAGTGATTGCGCAGGTATATTAGGGCATCGTCTGCATACATGATAGGTATTGGATTCCGGGATGCCCCATATGTGTGCGTAGCTGCGTAGTTTAATTGCTAATGGTTCCATGGCAATAGCGAATAGTAATGGGGATAGTGGGCAGCCCTGTCTGGTACCTCTGCCTATAGGGAATGCTTCGGAGATAACTCGGCCATTTTTAACACGGGCTGTGGGCTTAGAGTAGAGCGTTTTGATCCAATTAAGAAAACCGGGGCCAAAACCGAATGCCTTAAGTGTGCATAGGAGATAATTCCAACTGAGCGTGTCAACCGCTTTTTCAATATCTAGGGAAAGGGCCACCGCTTCCGAGTTTGTGTTGCTGTGCATTATATGCAGGAGTCTTCTGATATTTAAAAAAGTGCTCCTGCCAGGGATAAAGCCGGATTGATCATGGTGTATTAAACCCGGTAAATAGGGGAGGAGCCTATTTGCGAGTACTTTCCCTAGTAGTTTGCAGTCTGTGTTGAGTAAGGAGAGCGGCCTGTATGATTTGACATTGAGAGGGTCGCGTCCTGTTTTTGGGAGGATGACTATCAATGCCTCGCGCATAGAATCCGGCAATTGTAGGTTATGGTGTGCTTCGTTAAATACTTCTATGAGTGGGTGCAGTAAGTGGGTAGCATGGGAGTTAAAATATTCTACCGGTAGACCGTCGGACCCAGGGGTTTTGCTACGTGCCATTTGTGATAGAGCTAAGCGTAGCTCATCTATAGTAATAGGGCCGTCTAGTATGTCGATATTGTCAAGGATAAGTTGGTTTTGAGAGACCAGGTGTAGTGTGTCAGTAAGGTGCTGCTCTAAGGGATGGGGGGGGGCGTGTAAAGGGCGCGGTAAAAAGCAGAGAAGGCATCATTTATGCCTGCTTGGGTGTTAACAATGACATCAGGGTTTAAGCGTATATGCCAATAGGAGTTGATTGTGATGGCTGTCGCGTCAGCCAAGCTAATAGCCTGCCCGACCTGTATCCCTCAGCATGTTGTCTTGTCATGTAGTGTCTATAGTCGTGTTTGCTTAATCTGTTGTCTGCTTCCTTGTGAGCAGCTCTGAGCGAGTGCAGTGTTGTTAGTGTGGGCTCACCGTTGTCAGTCACATTTTCTGCCCTGCGGAGCTTCACTTCTAAGTCTTGTAGTTCTTTAGTAAGTGCTTTTCTAACCCCCAACGTGGCCGCGAGGCAGTGTCCGCGTATTACCACCTTATGGGCATCCCACTCTATAGCGCGGGATGAGGTTGTGTTTTTATTTGATAGAAAATAATCGGCTAAACTTTTGGCCATATCTGCTTGAAAAGGGTAATCTAGGAGGGCTTCTGGCTGTAGTCGCCATGTTGGTATCCGAGTATGCGTGTGTCCCCAAGCCATTGTTATGCATAGAGGGTTGTGATCCGATATTGTGCGTGCTAAGTATTCAGATAAGCATGTTTTATGAATGACAGCTGCAGATACAAATAACATATCTATTCTGGTATGTAACTTATGCACTGGAGAGTAGAAAGAGTATTCGCGGTGAGTGGGGTGGTTCACCCTCCATATATCACTCAGACCGTTATTTGATGCCCAGTGCGCCAAAGCCTGTGAGGCACGATTAGAAGGGGCTGTGACGAGTGGAGGGAATGAACGGTCTATTTGAGTTTCCAGGACACTATTGAAGTCGCCCCCCCATATACACTCCAAACTAGGATCACTTAGGTTGCCGGTAGAGAGCGTGGATAGGAAGTCGCGTTGGTTTGCATTTGGGGAGTATAGTGCGACCAGAGCCAAGGGGGAGCCATCTAGGGTGCCTTCCAGTATCACATGTCTGCCATCTGGGTCACACTGTGTGCGAGTCAAAATAAACGGGACCCCCGGTGCAATCCAGATGGCCACTCCGCGGGCAAAGGAGGAGGAGGTAGTGCCATGCAGTTGGCCTTTCCATTTTGAGCGTGCATTTTGAAGCGTGGACTTAGCAAAATGTGTCTCTTGTAATAACGCTATGTGTACTTGGTGTCTTTTAAGGAAAGCGTAAACCCTTTGGCGTTTCCGTGGGGTTGCCATGCCTCTGACGTTCCATGTGAGTATCTTATATTTTAAGATCACTTGTTGTGTGTGGGTGGCCATAATGTTTTTGTGGCTATTATGGGACCAGGGGGGTAGTTGTCTTTCAGCCTCATTGTGGCATTATTGTGACGTTCAGCCGCTATAATAGATCGGCCAGTAGTTACTGAGCTATAAGCTGCGATCCTGTTGCTATATTGGACATATCCTATGTGTTTGCTGCTCCTTTTACAATTAACTTGCACTTGAAAAAACCAATCACCTAAGATGAAGGTGTACACTAAAACTACATACAACAACAATTGAATTACTAACAAATAAAGAACAATACCGGTGGTTCCCGGCGTAAGAGAATGGTCCATATGAAGCAGGGGGGTGCCAGTGGACATTGGTGCAGAGATATAGGCTTACCCTGCCCAGGTCTCTTATGATTCAAAAAAAAAAAAAAAAAAAAAAAGTGCGCCAGCCGGAGGGCACCCAAGGACCGCATGCAGCCGCGAAGGAACAGTGAGAAAAAGAGAAAGAGAAAAAAAAAAAAAAACGTGGTGACGTTCGGTAATCAATGAGCAACCAAAGCAAGGAGGAGACATCAGATGGCAGCCAGTCAACAGCAGCAGGCAGAGTTTAGCTACTCATCAGATATCATCCGCTGTGCGTGGTGTGAGAGGAGGACCCCTTGAGGACTCGGCAGAGTCTGAATTTATATCCTGTTCCAGTTCAATATCTGTTTGCATAGATAGAGTAGTAGGCGAGGTGTTGACGAATCTGGATGTTGTCTGTAGGAGCCGAGAGCGTTCAGACTGTGCCTGTTCAGGTGAGGGTTTAGTACTTTGTTTTTTGCGTTGCCTGTGTCCTTGCGTGTAGGAAAGTTTATTGTCATCCTGTGTACTTGCGTCTAGCGGGTCGGCTAGGCCCTTGGCATGCAGCCAAGTCCAGGCATCCTCCGGAGTAGTGAAAAAAATGGAGCGAGTGTCGTCTTGCACCCGGAGTCTGGCTGGGAACATCAGCGCATACTTGATGTCATGTTTGCGGAGGCAAATTTTTACCCGGTAAAAGGAGTTGCGCTTTTTCTGCACTTCTGCTGTGAAGTCTGGATAAGCCGCGATCACAGAATTTTCATAGCTTATTGGGCCAGATTTGCGGAATAACTGCAGGATAAGATCTCTATCTCGGTAGTTAAGAAATCTTACTATGAGAGGGCGTGGATGCGAACCAGGTGATGGGGGTCTGCCTGGAATCCTATGTGCTCTTTCAACGGAGAAGAACTTCGGGATATTGTCTTTGAGTATTGTGCCTATGAGCCATTGTTCAATAAATAGTTCAGCGCTTAGGCCCTCTGTGCGTTCAGGGAACCCGACCAATCGTATGTTGTTGCGGCAGGACCTGCTTTCTGCATCTTCCGCTCTGCGTTTTAGGGAATCCACTTCTGTTGATAAATGCGTTAGTTGCAGTTGGAGGTTCTTCATAGAGCGGGGGAGAGTCGTCACGTCCTTTTCAAGCTCAGACACCCTTTCGGCCAGTGCGTGTTGATCAGTGCGAAGTATATTGAGCTCTTCCGATACCGAGCCAATTTTAGCTTCCAGGGTGGTCTTGGTATCCAGAATGGCTTGCAGTATTTTTTTGAATTGTGACGTGTGTGATTGTAAGGTGAGTTCCAGCTTCTGTAGTGTTGTTTGTGTGGTGGCGTGGTCTTCTGGGGGAGGTAAGGTAGTGTGATCCATTTTTTCCGGGGGCGCCCGTGCTGTCTTTGGCTTAACCATTTGGTAGGTGCAGCGATGCTTGTGCGTTAGCACTGCGCAAGAACACACAACGGAGGTTACGGTCCTGACAAGTATCTTGGAGATCTGAGAGGTGACTACAGAACAAATAACTTAGGAATTGGCGGTCCAGTACAATGACTATTTACTTGCGAGGCCAGCAATTTATGATGCCAATGGGGTTTTGTAGTGCTGATGAGGTGTGGAAGTTAGACGAGGATTATAGATGTTCTGGGTGTATGGAATGTCAAGAGAGTAACTAACACAGTAGCAAACTGCGACCCGATAAGTGTCGCCGGGAAGCTCACCTTATGAAGTTGATCGTGTCCGGTTCACCCTTTTCGTCCGACCATTGGATGTGCTCCTGCTGCGTTGTCCTTCCTGTGGTGAGGCGAGGTTCAATGCAAGAGAAGAGAAGGGTGTGCTCCTGCTGGGTTGCCCTTCCTGAGGTGAGGCGAGGTTCAATGCAGAAGAAAAAAAAAAAAAGGGGGAGAGAGAAACCAGCGCAGTTTGAGCTCTCTTGCCGGTGGGGTTAGCCCTCCAGGGCCTAGTGGCTGCAGTCTAATAGCAGGCAGCTCTCCAAAATGGCGGTCTCAGCCTGTGAGGCCACCCAGCAGTGTAGTGTGTGTGGCCCGATAGCGCCGGCAGTTGCTCCCCCCAAAAGGTGTAGCGCCGGCGAGTTCGCACCAGAAAAGTCCAGTTAAAGAGGGACGGCGCCACCGCAGGAAAATCCCGGCCGGCGCCGCCTCACAGGACAACTCTCCCTGGGTCTCCCCGGGTCTGCTTGTAGCCCCCAGTAGAGTCAGCAGTTTCTCCAGCAATATTCAATGCCGCTCCAGCGGCATTAGGAGGGAGCTGATCCGCCGATGATCGCCGCAGGCGCCCACCTCTATAAACAGCTCCGGCCAACCTACTCCAGCAGGGCCTGGTCAAGGATGGGAGGCGTCGCCGCGGGAAAGGACTCGGCCGGCGCCGCCCCTCAAAACATTGCTCCCCGGGTCCGCTCCTCCGGCAAGGTCAGCGGTCTCTTTACTTTTCAGCTCCAGCCGGCTCGGGCATTCGCTCCGGGCCAGCAGGCATCTGGCAAAGCGCCCACCGAGCGCGCAGGTCCCGAAACGGGAGCGGGCCTCGGTCGGACGAACTCGCGCTGATCACCAATGCTGTGGCAGCTCCGACTTCGCAGCTTCGGGCCCAAGTGCAGCCCCCCGGCGGCTTTTCAAGCGGCGTCTGACCTCCCCAGAGGGGGAGCCAGAGCCGCTCTAAGCAGGATAATTATTTGGGCCAGGGATCGGAGCTGCAATTTAGGCTGCCGCTCTGGTCGCCATCTTGGCCACGCCCCCGAGATCCGTGTTCCGAATGAGGGTCGCAAGAATTAATGGTACTTGGAATTGACTCTGAATTTCATCCTACAAAGACCATTAAAGTAGGTGCAAATGAGTTGGGTAATATTTTCTGTTATTTACCGCTTTGATAGCCTTGTGTACTTTGGTTCGTCTCTACTATTATCTATATTATAATGCCCGAAAACAGAAGAAAGCAATCTTCCGCCAAAGCATAAGCTTGCCATGGTCCTCCAGATTTGTACATTCTGAAAATGTGGTGTTCCCCTCCCCCAGGGTGTGATACAACAGCAATACATCAGTAAACCACAAAGCCACAATGTCTCGGTTCTAGCAATTAATAGTCACCAGGGTAGTTTCATAACATCAAGTCAGTATCTCACATTAAACCTAGAAATGATTATAGACAGGGACATTTTAAGGATTTGGGGGTACTGGGCCAAACATATTTTGGGGGCCCCTGTTCAGAACAGCTTTGAATTTATGATTCCGTTTCAGCTCTTTCATGCTCTGTTTGGCCAGGTCACTGACAGTGAACAGGAGCATTAAGGGCCAGATTTACAAGAAAGTGACGCATCGGTCCTGATGCGCCACTTTTCTTGCATCGCCCCTACCACCACCTAACGACACCATGGCTGCGCTTTATTTACAATATGGCGCACCATGGTGCACATTAGGACAATAGCGTCAAGATTTTTGATGCTATTGTGCCGCTTTGCGGCACAAGTGCCATATTTATAATTTTTCGCTAAACCTGTCTAGCGACAAAATATCAGAGTTTTGCAAATTTTTAGGGAGCACCACCCCACCGTGCATCGTTTAGCGAGAATGATATGCAGGGTAGGCGTTCCCTCCCAAAAAATGAAGCTAGCCCTCCAGCACCATATATACTGTCTGACACAAAAATTACACATATTAAGGAACCGTTCCCAAAAAATGGTGCAAAGTCTAATTAGCGTCAAATTTTAACGCCTGGTTAGACCAGGCGTTAAAATGAGGCCCTGTAGGAAAGTACCATCTTTCTTGGCATGTTATCCCCATTTTTACCTGTATGTCTGTATGTTTTTGCCTATCTCACTGGGATCCTGCTGGTCAGTACCCCAGTGCTCATAGTTTATTGCCTAATGTGTGTGTGTATAATGCTTAACTGTGTCACTGAGGCACGGCTAATCAGAAACTCAGAGCTTATGCTCTCTCTGCTTTAAATTTGTCACTATAGATAAGCGACTTCATTTACCAATTTCAATTGGCACACTGGACCCCCCTTATAAGTCCCTACTTTATGGTACCTAGGTACCCAGGGCATTGAGATTCCAGGAGATCCTTATGGGCTGCAGCATTTCTTTTACCATCCATAAGGAGATCAGACAAACCCTTCCACAGGCCTGCCATTGCAGCCTGCGTGAAATAGTGCACACTCTATTTCACAGCCATATTCACTACACTTAAGTGACTTATAAGTCACCTATATGTCTAACCTCCATTTAATGAAGGCTAGGTGCAAAGTTACTAAGTGTGAGGGCACCCTTGCACTAGCAAAGGTGCCCCACATAGTTCAGGGCCAATTTCCGGGACTTTGTGAGTGCGGGGATGCCGTTACACACGTGCACTACATATAGGTCAATACCTATATGTAGCTTCACAATGGTAACTCCGAATATGGCCTTGTAGGGTGTCTAAGATCATGGAATTGTCCCCCCATTCCACATTTGTTATTGGGGAGCCAATTCCATGAATCCTGGGGGCTCCACCATGGACCTCCAGTACTGCCAAACCAGATCTCTGAGGCTTGCAATGCAGCTACAGCTGCTGCCACCTCACAGACAGGGTTCTGCCCTCCTGGGGTCTGAGCAGCTCAGTCCCAGGAAGGCAGAACAAAGCATTTCCTTTTGGAGAAGCGTGTTGCACCCTCTCCCTTTGGAAATAGGTGTAACAGGCTGGGGAGGGGTAGCCTCCCCCAGCCCCTGGAAATGCTTTGAAGGGCACAGATGGTGCCCTCCTTGCATAAGCCAGTCTACACCGGTTCAGGGACCCCAGTCCCTGCTCTGGTGCGAAACTGGACAAAGGAAAGGGGAGTGACCACTTCCGTGTCCATCACCACCCCTGGGGTGGTGCCCAGAGCTCCTCCAGTGGTCCCAGACTTCAGCCATCTTGTTTTCCAAGGTGTGGGGACACTCTGGAGGCCTGTGAGTGGCCAGTGCCAGTAGGTGACGTCAGAGGCCCCTCCTGATAGGTCCATACCTGATAAGGTAGCCAATACCCCACTAAGGGCTATTTAGGGTCTCCACTGTGGGTTTCTCTTCAGATTCTACTTGCAAGTTTCCAGTAGGAATCCTCTGCAACTACTACTTCATCCTCTAACCTCGGATCAACCACAGACTGCTCCAGGAACCACTGTGACAGCAAGAAAGTATCCAGAAGGGCTACTTTTCCTCTGCAACTTCAGCTCCAGCCAGCAACTGCAACAGTTTCCACAGTGTGCACACTCTGGGGACTCCCTGTCTTCACTCTGAACCAGAAGGACCAAAGAAATCTCCTGTGGAGTGACTGAGTCACTTCCCTGCTCACACAGGCACCTTCTAAGTCGACGACTGGTTCTCTTGGACTCCTCTCCTGACTACGAGTGTGCTCCTTGGAACACAGAGGGTAGACCCCTTTGACACAGACTGTCCTGAGGTCCTGCTGTCCCAATTTGGAGGAGGTAAGACCTTGCCTTCCCCAAGAACGACAGTACCCTTGTGCACCGCGCCTTCTTCACCTCCTGAGGCCTCTGTGCACTATTTACAAAATTCCTTTGTGCGCAGCCTGGCCCAGGTCCCCAGCAATCTATCCTGAGACGCTCAAGTTGCTGAGTTGACCTCCGGTGGCGTGGGACCTTCCTTTGTAGTGCTGCACAAACCGCATTTTGCACCTCTTTTGACCCCGTGTCCTGGGACTCCCATGGGTGCTGCTTGATCTTCTGAGGGCTCTCTAAAGTGCTGAGAGCCCCTGCTTCCTCCTCATATAGAGTTGAGGCCCCCAGGTCCCTCCTGGGTCCAGACAGCGCCATTGAGATGCAAAACGCGACTTTGCCGGAACCAAGGCTTGTTGGAGGAATCCAGCACCAAAACATGCCTGCATCCAACTTCTCTTCGTGGGACATCCAGTGCATCATGCAGGAACCCGCTGACATCTTCCTTGGGTGCATATGTGCAGTCTTCGTCCAACCAGGGACTCTTCTTTTGCACCCTCTTCTGGGTTGGCAGGGGCTCCTGTCCTTCCTGGAACTTCTTCTGACTTATGGACATGGTGTCCTTCCTTTGCAGGTGTTCAGGTCCAGGAATCCACCATTTGTTGTTTGCAGTCTTGCTTGGTTCTTGCAATAACTCTAATCACGACTTGTCGTGTGTCCAAAGGAAACTTGCAGTACTTTACTCCTACTTTCCTGGGCTCCGGGTTGGGGTAATTTACTTACCTTTACTGTATTCTTACTCTCCCAGCGATTCTCTACACACTACACTTGTCTAGGGGGGAATTTATGATTCGCATTCCACTTTCTTAGTATATGGTTTGTGTTGCCCCTAGACCTATTTTCTCCCATTGCATTCTATAGCATTTCCTATTGTTTGCACTATCCTATGTCTAATTCCTTACCTTATTTTGGTGTCTAGTGTATATATTGTGTATAATACTTACCTCCAGAAGGAGTATTGCCTCGAAGATATTTTTGGCCATGTGTCACTGAAATAAACTACCTTTATTTTTGGTAACACTGAGTATTGTCTTTACTTATGTATAAGTACTGTGTAACTATAAGTGGTATTGCAGGAGCTTTGCATGTCTCCTAGTTCAGCCTAAGCTGCTCTGCTATAGCTACCTCTATCAGCCTAAGCTGCTAGAACACCACTACATTTCACTAATAAGGGATAACTGGACCTGGTATAAGGTGTAACTACCCAAGGTACCCACTACAAACCAGGCCAGCCTCCTACAGGCCCACACACTACTACATAAGGAAAATACACATAAGGAGTATTGACAACCCCCTGGACAACATGGAACTGTTAATGCTCCAGCTTGGCACATGCTGCGGATGACAGTGATGACAATAGGTCCTACCAGCACCACCACAGCAACCCCAAACACCACCACAGCAGCCACAAAGGCAGCGCAGAAGGCGGGACAGGATATGTAGACAGCGCACCATCATCCTTGCACTCAGGGATCAAAATGTCATCAGGACCTACCTTCTGAAGTGGGAGACCATTGTACGCCTGCTGCACCACATTGCGCCAGACATCACTGCAAGGGTGGAAACTCCAACAGTTATTCCACCCATTACCAAACTCCTGGCTGTCCTCCATATGCTGGCGTCAGGATCGTTCAAGACAACTGCGCACAAGTGGATGGCATCTCCCAGCCATCCCTCTCGGCCTTCCTTCCAAAGGTTCTGGACGCAATCATACGCCACATACCCCACCACATCTGCTTCCCCAACATCCAGCAACTGCAGCAGGAGATCAAGCAAGGTTTCTACCAAATTGCTGGGTTCCCGCATGTGCTGGGTGCAATGGACTGCACCCATGTCCAACTTGTGCCACCTGCTGCAACAGAACAGCTCTACAGAAACCGCAAACCCACCCATTCTATAAATGTGCAGGCCATTGTGGACCACCGTGGGCTCTTCACAAACATCCTAGCCAAGTATCCCGGCAGCATCCATGATGCCTACCTATTCCGGCACTCCACCATCAACAAGCGGTTCCATGATGGACAATATTGCAATGGCCTACTTGTAGGTAAGCCACCATACCAATACTTACACAGAAAACACACCAAACTAGTAGGACAAACAATACATACACCATACTAAATACACATGGACAGGGGAACACAGATGTACAGACATCCACACATGCCACACAACATCGCTTTCAATGCACATCACTCACAAATACAGATGATGCTCAGCTCGGCTCCGGGGCGGGTCAGCCTGGAGACACAGGGCGTGAAGCGGCTGCTGAAGCTGTTGTGGGACAGTGAGGCGGACCGGGAGGGTCACCCAGGGATGTCAGCAATGGGCCCCCAGTTGTCAGCCTTGCGCATCCGTTGTCTGGAATGTTTCTGGCAGTTCTGGGACTATGAAACCCCAAAGATGATTGTGGTGAAGAACCGGAATCTGGGGACCATCTACAGGCTCGTACAGCTCCTCATCCTCCTCTACTTTGTCTGGTAGGTCCGGGCACTGGGGGGGCGCCCGGCGGGCTGCAGCGAGGTGAAACTAAAGCAGGGGAGGTACGAAAAGGCAAGCCAAGAAAGAAGAGAGAGGTGAGAGAGAAAAAAGAAAGACGAGGAAAAGGGACAAGCGAGTGCGGAAGAGAGGCGAGGGCAAGAGACGCCAAGAGAGTACACGGCAGAAGAAAGAAAGTCAGATTAATGAGAAAGAGAGTGGAAGAAGACAGTTAAAGGAAGGTAGCAATAAAGATGGGTTAAGCAGACAGGAAAGAATGCGATAGGAGAGAGAGAAAGAGAGAATATGATAGGAAGATAGAGTAAAGTGTGGAAGAGAAGTGAGAAATGAGAATGGGGGAGATTAAGAAGCGCGAGAAGACAGGAGAGATAAAAACCGGGTAATAAGAAAGAATAACAAGGAGTGACCAGGAAGAGTCAGGCTAACAAAACAAAAGAGGAAAGTAAAAAAATGAGAGGGACAAAGAGAAAAGAAGAGGAAGGAAAAACAGAGTTCGATGGAATGAAAGAAATGAAAAAGAACGAAAACATGGAAGAAATAAAAAAAGAGAAAGAACGAAACAAACAAAGGCTACTAAGAAAGATTAGAGTAAGGAGAGCTAGAGGAGAGCAGAATGGCTGAGAGAAGACAAGAGGGAGAAAATAAAGCTAAAAAGGAGAGTGAGGTGGATACCAGGGGAGACCTTAAGTTAGTGAGCGCACAGTGCAAGAGTCTCACTCAGCGCATCCCATTAGAAATATGCGGCCAATGCCTGGTCGGCGGGCGAGATTAGGCGGACAAACGGTTGGAGACGGTTTGGGAACGGTGTGTCAGTTGGGGAAGGGGGTTTGGGGGCATATTGTGAAAGGTACGCCACTTTCTTGGCAACATGAATGCCGGGGAGGTGGTTAGTTTTCAATTTAACCTTTTATTTCATTATACATTCTTATATTTTTGAAGCACAGGAAGAGATGCAACTTTAATCACACGAGTTTGGGCAGTGCTTAATTTGTAAAAGAATGAGTGCGGTGTCTCTTACGAAACGTCCGCCTGTTATTGCATGTCGGCGCTCCGAATACCAAGGTCGCTCTCTTTAAATCCACCTCAAGCCTCGTAAATCCTCTACGGCACGTTTATATCAACCCGCCAGGATCCTGCTTCCTTCCTTTGTGAAAGGTTTTCAGCCCTCCTCGTCCTTCTTCTTCCCCTTAGTGTTTTGTCCCTCTCTTGCTCCCCCAAAGTGTCTGATAAGAAAAATAAGTACCGGTCCCCTAAAAATGAGTGTCGGTGGCCCCCACTGGCTCAAATTAAGCACTGGGCTTTGGTGACGCGCCCATACATTGGGGTCCTTTGTTTCCATGTTTAATAATTCAGTAGCTCATCCGGTCAGGGTTTTACTTCACATGGTGGTAATTAAAACAGGAGACTGTCAATACCAGGTTTCGCAGAGTGCAATGAGTACATCTAGCCAGGAAAGCGCTTCGAAGAAACCCTGAGAAACCTTAAGGCTCCGAAAGCTAGATTACAAGCCACGTCTGCAGGTTCCAGGGTCCCAATGAACACTTCAGAATACTGTACTAACGGGGGGCGCTCCTCGAGTCGGAGGCAGGACGCCTTGTCCCGCTTGTCGTAGACATAGCCTCCGTCTGACACTCGGATAAACTGGGCAGCTGGGGAGGATGAACAGATAGATATGTGGAGGGTTTGAAGACTAGTACAATTGTACATGTATTAGAACAGACGTGTATTTTTCCCCGCTCATCTAAACCTCTGAAGAGCCGCAGAGCAGAGGGCAGGGGTTTTCACCTACCATCAGCAAGGTGGCATGCGTGGCCATCTCCTCTTGTGTGTATGATGGGTGCAATATCAACCCTTTGAATCTTCACGAAGAGCCCGGGAGAGGAGGCGAGAGGAGAGGGAGGGCGAGAAGACGAGGGGAGGGGAGTAAAATGGATGGGAAGAGTGAGGGGAGATGAAAGAAGGAGAAGAATTGACAGGAGAGAAGGTTAAAGATGTGAAAAAAGAAAAGGAGACATACACGGAAGAAGGTAATGACATATACAAAAGAGAGGATAAAAGGAGAGAAGGGAAAGAATCAGGTAGATTGGGGATATGCAGGGAGAAGCGAAAGATGACTGAGTTAAAAAGAGAGGTGAGAATAAAGGAACAAAGCGACGGGAAGAAAGGGAGTCCGCCTTCCCTCACAGTAATCACAATGACACAAAATACTGCGAGGTAAATACTCCGAGGTAAATACTCCGAGGTATCCCAAATATTGAAATCATACTGTACAGTGTATGTTCTATATTTCTACATATTGAAGACTTTTTCTTGTGTAAGTTTGGCGACATAGACGGGACAATAGAAAACCTAAAATAAATACATGATAAGTCAAGAAAGGAAGAAAAATAAGCCAGGATTTGAAAAACCGTATAGGAAGAACGAGTGGAGAAATTAAAAAAAACGGAAGAGGAAGAGAGTAAGGGAGAGCAGAAGAAGAAGGAGAGACAAGCAGAAGAGATGATGAAAGCATGACAAAGCAGGAAGAAATAAGAAAGGGAAGAAAGGACGAAAGGAAATTAAGGCAAGGATGAAAGAAGAGAGTGGGAAATAAAGAGAAAAAGGATAGCGATAACAGGAGCAAGATAAAAACAGAAGAGGAGAGGACAGAAGCAAGAAAGTGATGATAGAGAGAAAGAGATAAAGAATGGTGTAGCAGAACAAATACAAAAGGAACTTAAGAAAGAACTATAAACAATGAGAGAAAAGAGCCAGAAAAGTATAATATTAACAGGTTATCCACCTCACAGGTAATAATACATGTTATCACTGCTCTAGGAAAGGTACTCTTTTTATTAACTTTACAAGGATGAAAAAACTCAGGGGTCGTGCAAGTTTTCGAGCCTCAGGCCTCGAAGCTGAACGTGCGGCGGTGGCCGTAATGTGCAGCAGTGGTGGGCCAGGCACAGACACGCACACTCTCTTCCACAGGCAGTGCTTTAAATGGGCCGGTACTATCCGGTACGCGGCTCCGGCACTTTTTTATTTTTAGAGGGAGAGTACCTGCACTTCTCAAGAAAAACAAAATACTTTAAAATGGAGAATACCCGCACTTCTCAGAAAGAAGCAGGTACTCTGGGACAGAGAACCTGCACTTCTATTTTTCCATTTCTAGCACTGTGGATGCACACATACTCACATACTCACACCTACCCACATGCACACTCACAACCATTCACAAGTGCACACACATGCAACCAACACTCACAAGCACATACACACACACACATTGCCAGCACACATAAACATACATTAATGCAAACACACAGCATTCAGCAGTCATTAACGACTTACTTGCCACAGGGGTGACATCAGGTGGGGGGAGGGAGAAGCAGAAGCATCAGTTTCCTGGAGGCTTTGGGTAAGGAAGGGGTAGATGGAAGATTTTGTCACTTCTTCTCATTGGCTGACTTTGTCATGGGTCAGCCAATGACATGAGGGCGTTCCTTACCTCATCATAAAGTGGGATGGGGGTCAGTGAGAGTTGCTGACCCCACCTCACTTTGTGATGAGTGTCACTGATGGACAGTCAGCCCTGGGTGCGCTGGGGCTTAAAAGTGAAGCATCCAGGTCCAGGTTTATCAGTGATGCTTCCCCTCGTCATAAAGGGGAGGCTCACAGAAGACATTGATTGCATTAGGTCACACCCTCCGGGATGTGAAATATTCTGTCTGGCAAAGACCAGCTCAGACAGCCAGCACCTGTGCATTTAGTGCATGTACAGACCCTGGCTGTCAGACCCAAACACGAGGACTAAAAGTCAGCCTGATAGACACTCTTCATGCATTGGAAAAAGGTGGAGGGGCAGGGCTTCACCACCCTTAGCATCCAGCCCCGGTTGTGAACATGGATCTCTCCTGCAGGCATTTTCCCCATTAAGTATCCTTAAAGCAGTCACAGCACTAGGAAAATAATAAGATAGGACATGGGGACGTAGAGAAGATATGGAGAAAGAGAGTGGACATGGATGGGGAGTGGAGAGAAGATTGTCCGGATGCAATGAGATAGAGAGGAAAGAGAGAAGAGAGTGAAAGAGGGATATACTTAAAAGTAAAAGGTGAGAAGGGAGAGCCTAGATAGAGATGGAGGGGCACTCTAGAGAGAGAGCACCTCCCAACACATCAAAAATGCAGTCAATTTAGTAAGGGCACATTCAACCATTGATGCCTAGATCCAAAGAAAACATTTAACGGATTTATTAAAAAAATTCATTAGATGCACTTTAGAGTTAATATAAACTAATTTCCATCAATGCTTTCTACAGATAATGCTTTACAGAGTAGTGCAAATCAAAAAATATTCCCAAGTCATTAGCAAAATCAATTTGAAAAACTGACAGCATCCCTCTCAGCATTGAAAAATTCAGGAAAGTATTCTGCCTTATCCCCCAAAATCAAGGGTATATATACATTATTTTTTACCTATCAGATCATTAGAACTGCAGAAATCACTGTGGTATGATCTAAATCGTTACATTCTCAGCAAATCTGCGCACAGCTTTACTAAACGTCATATCACCTTAGCACCTAAACATTATCCCATATGATATGATATGAATATTGATTTTGCCCACACTGTACTAAAGTCAACCGGAGATGGCAGGAGAAACTAGTTACATGAATAAAAGCCAAACATATGAATGGAGAACAGTGAGCAACAAAAGGTCCTTGAAACCTTTCGTTATTTGTGACCAAGTTGAAAGATTTCATCCAGAACAGCAAGAACAACATCATTGAAAATAAACAAACATGACTCTGCTTGACTATGTACTGCAGACATAATGAACAGTAGAATGTGCAAGGGGAAACATCCATTTTGAAAAAGATGGCGGAAGGACCTAAAATGAGGCCTAGTTACCAAGAGTAAGAAACACACACTTTTATAAGACATAGAAAGTTCATTTAAAAGGCAACAGCACTATATCAGTGTATTCATGTAAAATCTAGAGTAAAACTACATTCTTCACGTTCATGATTAGAGGTGGGGGGTGAGCTCCGCTCCACTGATGGAGTTAATGGAGTTTTTCGCACACTGTGCTCTGACGGAGCGCAAAGTTAGACAAAAAACTCTGCTGGCCCCGCCAGCGGAGCAGAGCTCAGCGGAGAGTAGAGAGCCTACCTGGCTTTGCTCTCTGCCAGTCAGCATCGAGCTGCTGCTGCAAGCTGCTGCTGAGGGCTGCACTGGCACAAACTCCAGTTCCAGGCCTCCCTCCTTTTTACTGTCCTCAGCAGCCAGGGAGCGGGGGGCAGAGGGAGGCAGATGGGGACCCTGGACACCAGCAGCATTTCACCCTCATTGCGGTGTCTCTATGTGCCCCAGGGGCACTGGGCCAGTACATTGTTTACATATGAGGGGGGTGTGTGCTTGGAAAAAAACTCAAAAAGGGAAATCTGTAGTCAGAACTCCATGGAGAAAATCTGTCTCCCTAGAGTCTCTGAACTCTCTCAGGGACTCCGGGGAGGCAGGTTCTTTGCCATGGAGCTCTGATTGGAATTTTTCTTTTTTCAGATCACAGAACATGTGCAATGATGTCCAGGCACTGGGCCTGGACATTAGCCCCAGGGGCACTGGGCCTGGACATTAGTTGCACATGTACCAGGGCGGGGCCTGTGCTTGAAGGGAGGAAACGTGCAGTCGGAGCTCCATGGAGGAGAACCTGTCTCCCCAGAGTCCCGGGAGTACAATGTGGAGGCCAGCAGGGAGAGCTGGAGACCAGGTGAGCAATAGGCAGTTGGTGAAAGGAAGTGTGCACATACTTACTTGCACCCGATCTTGGAAGCGCTAAGAAGGGTCGGGCCGCATGATCCTGCTTGGTGCTTCTGAGATTGGGCGCATATTTGGCCAGGCAGGCGGCACTATGCCACACACGGAACCCTGATGCATTTTACAGAGTTTTTTAACACCGTGTGCTCTGCCCAGCCCTATTTATGATGCACACAAATATAAATGCACGAAAATGGTAACAAAGGGACAGCTTGAGGGAGCAGAGACAGGGACCATAGGGTGAGACAATGCATGATAAGAAGGACACAGATGAGAAAACAGAGGAGAAAGAGATGGGGGAGAAGGAAAAAAAAACTTTAAATAGATATTAGGCCAAGAGAGACGGAAGGAGAGGAATTGATAAGGAGGCAGGAAAGTTGGAGAGAGGGAAAGACAAGGAAATAACAAGCTGGAGTGAAGAGAATGTCAAGATAGAGTCAAAGAATAAAAAACAACAGGAAAAGAAGAGAGGTGATAGATTATCATAAAGTCAGACTGAGACGGAGGATGTGGAGAAGGGGTAAGAGACTGTCCTTTTGCCCCTGCTCCCCATCACTTTGAGAGATCTGCTGGTGGGGTATGATTCCCTCCTCATTTGCTCCTTTTTCCTCTGCCAAGGGATCATAAAGTGCAAGGGGTGCGAGTGAGAGATAAGAGGGAGGGCGAAAGAAGAAAGCAGGGGTTAAGGATAGAGAAGGGAGAGCGATTAACAAAGACACGCGAAGGGGAGAAAGATAAAGACAGGAGAGAAGAGCAAGAGGGGTAAAGGAACATGTATATTGCAGGTACTCATATTTTCTGAGGTCGTCCAGTTGCTATCCTGACACATACCACCACTCTCTTGCCCAAAAACACACAAACAATAAGTTAATTGATCCTAAATATTAGAGATTGATACATATGTTGGTTTGAGCCTGTAAAGACGGCTACACACCTCAAAGCAGATACAAAACAATTCATAGGTCGCTGTGGGCCTTGTTCCCTGAAACTGTTCAATATAAAGAAATGTAAATATCGCTTCTGCCTTCCTGAATTATCCTTTCAGACCTCTGGCATTGCTCTGTGACTCTCAGAGGTGGCAAAACTGGCATGACCAAATGTAAACTGTGTTTTTATAAGCACGATTTGTTTTCTGAAGCTTCCATTGGGACATCGGAGCTTTCATTACCCGTTCAGTAATGTAAAATAAAAACATTAAGCATTCAAGCACATCACAGGGGGGAGGGGAGATACACATGGTGAGAGAGCACAACTCTGCGCAAAGTGGAATAAGAGAAGTGCTTGACTCTTGTGCAAAAGAAAACAACGTAAATCCCTAAAAGTCAGCCGTGGAAGGACTCAAATAAAGGGATAATGCTCCAAGGGAGGGGCAGACATAGTATGGACAAGGCAACCATCGAATAAGAAGCATGCAAACGGGAGTGACAGAAAAGAAAACCAATGGTATGTAACAGATAACTTTCTTGTCTTCAGAAAACTACTCAAGAGTTGGGTCTTTCCTTCATAACCACCATATTCAAACAACTATGGACTGCAGATGCCTATGTTGATAAATATTTTTTCAGATTATGTGTATATTTCTAGTTATGTATAGTTCTTTCGAAAATATGTATCGCTACTATGTCATAACAATAAAATACACACACACTCTTTAAACCTGTTTGACTAAGTATTTTTAACCCATGGTTCTAATTATGTATTGTATGTGCATATGTGTGTGTATTCATGTGTGTGTGTATGTATATATATATATATATATATATATATATATATATATATGTATGTGTATATGTTGTTTCTGTGGTTGGCATGTTCGTGGGTCATTGCATGGCTCCTGGGTGGGTTGTTATACTAGATATCTATGAATTCCTGCTCTCATCTTATCACACTTATCTACCCATCATCATATGTCATGTCTCTAACAAACTATCCTCCATTCTCACTCTGACTCATCCCAAATCCTTTCTACCACTTTCATCTCCTAAATAACTCTGCCTAAGCTCTTCCCTCCGCTTCCACATCTAACTCACCAAACCTCACTCTACTACCGTGACCTCCCACACAACCCTACGAAATTCTCCCGCATTCATCTCACCCTGCTACTATGCTCTCCCTAACCCTTCCACATACTCTTCCCTCCTCCATCTCCCTTTACTCATCCCAAGCCTTTGGGTTGAGTAAATGAAGGATATACTCCCAATTACCACTTCTGGATTTCTTTCCTCCTCCACCCCTCCATTACTCCAGTCAATCTTACTAACAAACTCTCATATCCGCGGCTCAAATGAACTCACAATAATACTAAAACTGTACTCATTTTTTCCCGATACTAATCCATCACTAATTCTTGTTGGGTTCCAGAGTAGCGTGCTACTCACCGAAAAGCGCTTCGATGCCTCATCAGGGGTAGTAAGCGCTATATAAATACGATTACAATACAATACAATACAAAATACATCCATATGTACATAATACAGCCATAACCTGACTGCCACACCATGTGAAGGACAGGTGGAGCTATGTCCCCTTTGAATACAGAAGCTGTGCCCAAACTAAATACAGATCCCACACACATTATACCGAACAAGAAATAGCTCAGCGATATGAATGTTATTGGCCATGTTAACGTAAAAAAGTCACATATAGGCACAGCCCCACATTTGTCATGGTATAGAAGCCTCCGGCAGCACCAATATCAAATGCCATCCAAGTGTTGCCATCACCAATTACATATGACCTAAACATACCAGACATAACCATTGTGTCCACCTTCACCTGTCTGGTGCATTGTGCTGCACACATCACCAGCCATGAAAGACCATGTGTAGGGATGAGTACCTCACAGCACTCCTACAATCATACATGGTAATTCCACAACACCCTAACATGATACCAGGGTACCGACAGGGCACTGTGGGAGCTGGGCTACTGACAATGTACTGGAAGAGGCCAAAGATGCATGTGAATGAGGAGACATGGGACTTAGCAGGACTGGTCATGCGATGAGGGGCATTGCAGGAAAACACATCTGTAAACGCTTGCATGCATTACTAAACAAACCACACAATGGTGCCACACTGTGGGCATGATCCACATGCTGATACGTGTGGCAGCCAGCAATTTCCAACAACTAAACTGTGTGCAAGGGAGCTTTTTCAAGGGAAAAGGGGTGGGGATCACATGCCACACCCAGGGCACAACACATGTGTCATGGCACACAATACAAAAAATAGGTTCAAAGTCCCAGAACATCACTCGTCTGCAGGTCTAAAGTGAAGGGACTGAGGACCACATGTCAGGAAAGTGGCGCAGCATCAACAGCAGCGCCACTGTAAATGTGCCCCCTTGTTGCACCCCACTGCCACCATGTGGGCCCCATATACAATAAATGGCGCACCATGGTGCAGAGTAGGTGCAATAGTATCAAGATAATGGATGCCATAGTTAGACTCTGTAGGAGTATTGAGGGCATACCATACCTGACCTTTTCATGCACAGTGCGTTGGGACTCATTCTAAACTATGGTGTGCCCCACCCCAAGGCCTGCTCTGTGCAGGTGTTGAGAGTGTCTGTGATAAATCATGTCTAGGAATCTTGGAGAATCCTCTGCACTAATTTTGCTAGTCCTCCTATTGTGTGAATCTCACACTTGTACACATGCTGGCTGGCACAGGCAAAATCTGCCACAAAGGGTCACTAAGGCCCTCATTACAACATTGGCGGTATTGACCGCCACGGCACGGCCGTCAACATACCGCCGCCGTGGCTACCAGCTGCCAATGCGTATCATGACCGCCGACGGTATTCTGCCAGAATTCTGGCGGAACACCGCCGACGGTCATGGCGGCGGACGGTGGTAAGGCGTCGCTGCTGACAGCAGCACCGTCACACCAGCAAAACACCACCGACGGTATATTGAGCAATGATACGGCCTGGCGGTGTTTTGCTGGCAGACGCTGCTGCTGACAGCAGCTCCACTGACCGTCTCCAGCCGGAGGACCCCCTGCAGGCAGGTAAGTCGGGTTCTCCGACTGGAGAGGCGGGTGGGGGGTGTTGTGTGTATGTATGGGGGTCTGTTGTCTGTGTTGGGATGCGTGCATGCGGGTGTGAGTCGCGTTGGATGCATGTGTGAATGAGTGATTGTGAGTGTTGTGGATGCATGTGTGCGACAATGTATGTTGGTGTGTGTTGCAGTGTGTGGGTATGTATGTGTGCATGCGTGGGTGGTGGTGGGTATGCGTGTGTGCATGTGTGTATATGGGTGCATGTGCGGGTGTGTATATGTGCGGGGCAGGAGAGGGGGAGAGGGTGGGAGAGAACACTGGGGAGGGGGAGGTGGGCGAGGGAGACCCCTTTCAGTGCCAGGGAAGTACCTACCACCATGATTTTTGTGGCAGTAAGTTTGGCACAAAAACCATGGCGGTAGGCAGGGTCGTAATCCTGAGGGTGGGATGTGACGGCTGCCGGGCTGGAGACTGAAGTCTCCAGCCCAGCGGCCGTTACCACCCTGGTGGTCGGTGTGTTAAAGTGGCAGTGTTGGATAGCGGTAACCGCCAGGGTCCAAATCCCATTTTTTTTACCGCCGGCCTGTTGGTGGTATTACCGCCGTTTTAACACCGACTGCCAAGGTTGTAATGAGGGCCTAAGTGTTACACTGCATGCGTAGTGCCACATGGTAACATAGTGGCCTGAGTTTGGCCTTGTAGGGCTACCATAGTGTTGATACAAATTACGTTACTATTGTGAAAGGAGGTGGTATGTTCACACTAACATTAGGACACAGCCTCAAATATGGACAACGCAACACATAATTTGCATGGTCCACCTGTCAGTCCATATTTAATATGACAATCACCAGGGGCCAGATGTAGGTAGCAAAAAATTTGCGAGTCGGAAATTGCGAGTCGTTGCGACTCGCAATTTCCAACTCGCAAACAGGTATCCAACAAGAAAAAGCGACTTCATTTTGCGACTCGCAAATTAAGTCGCACCGCAGATTGCGAGTCCGCTGTTTGCGAGGTCGCTTTTTGTGACCTCGCTAAAAACGAACACGCAAATTGCGAGTGGGTGTCGCAATTTGCGACTGTGCCGCAAATTGCATGCAGGTGCAGCAGAACAGTCTGGAAAACACTTCCTGGCTCTTGCTGATGACATCACAGGCAGGAAGTTTACAAATACACCTGGGAGGAGGGAGGACCACACCCATATCCAACTGCTGAACAACCAGAACAACGAACAACAAACAGCAGCAAGAATGGATGACTCTGGCAGGAAGAGGAAACTTAAGTTTTCAGAGAAGGAACTGGAGGTGCTGACAGATGAATGCTGCCAACACCATGACCAGCTACTCGGAAGGGCTGCCCTCAGTGTGCCAGAGACTGACAAAAGGAGGATTTGGACTGACATCCAGGAGAAGGTAAATGCAATAAGGGTGAGCCACAGGAGCATTGAAGAGCTCAAAAAGAGATGGGACGACCTGCGCTCCAGGACCAAGGAGAGGGTGGCAGAGCGCCTCCGGGAGATGAGGGGCACAGGAGGAGGCCCATCCACCGTCCCACCACCCACACCCATGGAGGAACGTGTGGAACAGACCCTGGAGCCAGAGGCAGTGGCTGGAATTGGAGAGCTGGACACGTCAGCACCAGGAACATCAACAAGTGAGTACCATGAAACATGCATGTACACCCATTTCTGCCATACCCCCTCCCACCCAGTACACAGCAGCATGCACAACCAAATTAGCTCCATTTCAGACTAGCAACCACCAGAATGGTGCATTATGGGCAATGTAGTCCAGTAGGCAGCTGATAGGCAACAGTTTATTAGGAAGCATACAACAGATGTTAGATACTGACAGTGTGTTCCCTATGTCCCACAGGTCTCCCACAAGACATCCCCACCAGCCAGTCCGTCCAGGGTGCAGAGGTCAGCCAACAGGCAGCACAAGACTCAGGAGCAGCCACCACAGGGCCCAGCACCACCTGACCACAGTCCCCTCCAGCTGCACCATTGGACATTGGGGAGATTGACCCAGCACCCGGTCCCAGCCACAGTGCCAGCCAACAGGACCCTGATGCTCCACCGCGTCACAGACGACGTATTCATGTCTCTGCAGTGTCCCAGGGAGATGTAGGAGACTCTTCCATGTCCGCCGCCGAGGCAGCTCTCATCAGAGGTCAGCGCCTGCAAACAAGGCAGATGAGAGTCATATCAGGGGCCATGCAGCGTATGGAGAGGAATTTCACCACAGGGCTGGCACAGGTGCACACAGCATTCCAAAGCCTGAACAGTCATGTCGGTGACCTTGCACTCTCCATCCGGCAACTAGTAACTGAACTTGTTTCAGAGAGAGAGAGTGCAAGGTGCCGTGAGTGCCAACTCATACACCATTTGGACCGCATGGCTGCCTCAATCATCCGCCTGGCTGTCCATACAACAGGGCTGTCACGCCGGACAGTCAGTTTGCAAGTAGACTTGGGCCACTTTGCAGGTGATGTGGCTCGTGGACTGGGACGGATAAGCCATGCTGTGGTCATGATGGAGGCAAGACAGGTGGCTAGGGGCACGGCAGACACACCTCAAGATAGTGAGGAGGGCTCCACCGTCAGTAGTGCATCTGCCACGGACACAAGGGTATTGAGGAGTGGCAGTGCAAGTCAGGGATCTGCTGACACTCCAGGCACTAGCCATGCTGGGCGTCCCAGGCGTAGAAGTTGAGCTATGCACTTGCGGACAATTGAGGCACATGAGGTGAATGTGTCCTCATTGCAGGTGGACATTTACAGCCAACAGTTCAGTTCTTTAGTTATTAGGTTCACTTAATAAAAGTTCTTGTTTGTTCCACTTCACACCTGGGCTCTTTGTGTGTGACATTTGTGTGTGTGGTGACAGGCAGCACATACCTTCCAAAGTATTGGTTTGCAATGTGGTCCCGTCTCTGTCTGCCTTGATTTGCAATGCTTCTATCCCCATGATGGCGATGTGGTAGCTCTTGCTCATCATCCTCCGAATCTGGGTCTTCTGGGGTGAGATGTAGCCCACGTCTGGTGGCAGTGTTGTGCAGTATAGCGCATGTGCCAACGATCTTGAATGCTGTTAATGGGGCATACTGGAGGGCACCTCCACTTCTGTGGAGGCATCTGAATCTTGCCTTCAACAGTCCAAAGGTCCTCTCTATAACATTTCAGGTCCTCCTATGTGCACTGTTGTATCGCCTCTCAGTCTCATTGCTGGGTGTTAAGTACAGGGTAAGTATCCATGGTCGTAGGGCATATGCACTGTCACCTGTTTGGCAAAAATGGACATTGTTAGCAGAGCATGGATGGTTTCCACATTGACCTGTGTGTATGTCTTCGGGGTGTATTCAGCAATACCTAGGAGATATCCGTCTCCAAACTCCCCACATTCTAGGCGTTGGTGTATCCCACTGTGCCTGAAAATGTAAGAGTCATGTGTACTCCCTGGAAATTTGGCTACCATGTCAGTGATAACATAATGGGCGTCACATACCACCTGGATGTTCCGTGAGTGGGTACACTTACGGTTGCGGAACAGATATTCCAGATTTTCAGGAGGGCAGATTTGTATATGTGTCCCGTCTACACACCCTATTACATGAGGGAAGTTGGCAGTCCTGTAGAATTCCAACTTGGTGCTGTTGATTTCTGCCTCATTCCTGGGTAGGCATATGTATCTGAACATGTGTGTGAGTATGGCATCTAGGAAACATCTGAAAAACCGTGAGAGTGCACCCCACCTGCCACAGCAATGACTCCCTGATAGCTACCCGAGGCCAAGAGGTGCAGTGAGCATAGCACTTGCACATGTGTGGGGATGGCGCTGCCGCGCACAGTCTGGCGTTGAAGCTGCGGATTGAGTAGATCTATTAATTCTAGTATTGCTGCACTGCTGAGTCTGTATTTATCATAAATCTCCTGCTCAGTTTGTTGGAAAAGTGTCTGCCTGGTTCTGTATATCCTCTCCTGTCTCTGGCTCCTCCTCCTCCTCTGCTGTGCGGCGTGGACTCTCCTCCTCCTTGCTATCACATATATCTCCGCCATCTTGAGTCACCCAGATGCCTTCTGGGTCTCCTTTTATACTTTGGTTCTGGTTACCACCTTCTCTGAGTTAGTGGTAAATTGGGTGCGCAAAATGGGCTTTTTGCGACTAGTCGCAATTTGCGAGTGGCTTTTTCATATGGTTTGCGACTCGAAAATTGCGACTTCCTATTTGTGGGTCGCACTATGGAGTCGGTAATGACTTGCGTCGCTATTTGCGATTCGGAAATGTGGTTTTTGCATCCCATTTCCGATTTTGCGGGGTCGCAAATAGCGATTCAGGCCATTTGTGACTCGCAACATTTTGCTACATCTGGCCCCAGGTTCCTAATCCACAACCCATGATAGTAATGTCCACCACCACACACCAACGCAACCATACTACAAAACAGGAACACACACAATATCAGATGCAAGTCTGAGTCACCACTCTTCCTAAAAGTAACACCTGCCATGGCACATATGACACCACAAATATGCATAACAGGCACATGTTCTAACATTGCTTTGCAGCCGACCAAGATTATGACATCCAGCCATGGGTGATGACTCCTTTCGGCAATCCAGCAAAGGAGGAAGAGCGGCATACAATGAAGGGATCAGAAGGACATGAAATGTGGTGAAGAGGACATTTGGGCTCCTGAAGTCAAGGATCATGTGCCTGGCCCTGACAGGAAGAAGCTTGTTGTGTGCATCACCCCTAGTATGCAAGCTGATCCTTGTATGTACAATCTTGCATAACATATGTATTTGGACTAATGTCCCCTGGGATGAATTGGTAGATGTCCCCAATGGGGAGGAAGATGACAATGGTGGCACAGGTGGAGAGGGAACAACAAAACACTGCTGCAGGAGTTCTCAGGAGACAACAAATTGTACTGAACTTCTACAGCTAGACACTGTGCAACAAAAATCACCCTGTAAATATCACGATTAAATCACTTTGCACCAGATTTTCCATTGTGCACTCAAACTCTGCTGCACATACAATTGGAAAGTTTCTCCTACCTCAGAGAGCAGAAAATAACCACAACAGTTACAAAGAATGTTGGAACATAGGTTGAGATGTAAGAGGGTCTAGTACCTCCATGCCACACATAAGAGTCACATAACTTACACTCATGTGGCTATCGAAGGCCTAGGTCCACGCACCAGAAATACTAAGTGGTGGAATGTAGTCATAGTGCCAATTCTGCCCCCTTGCACCACATCATGGCTATGCTAGGCAAGATGTATGCAATGGGGGTATACATACGGTAGGGGCTGTATCAAAATGGCGTACTTCAAAATAAGGAACGACACTTCGTTACATCTCAGGTGGGTAGCTGTAATGCCTGCAATAAGCAGATGTGACACAAGGGCACACCATTGGTATCAATGGACCATCATGGACTGCTTAGGGTTAGGGCCAAAAGTTTTAGCCTAACCCTGCACCGTATATAGATGGTGTTACGTACTGTTAGCGCTATTGGCCCCAACCCTGCCACATGGTGTGCGGTCTCACACATATAGCACACACATGTTGGCTGTGGAGTGCGCAAAGAGTCACAAGACAAGTGGAGCAGCAACGGTTGCTAATCCACTCTCCACACATATGTCCCACAGCCAGGAATGATCAATAAAAAGGGTGAATGCACTACCACATGAATGTGTGGGTGGAATGTAGGCAGAGTCTGTTGCACTACAATGTACATTCTTACACACATGTCACACAATTGTGTCGTCTTGACATATGCCTGCAGCTAATCTGGAGATAAATGTGAAGGCTGATGTACCGGTGTATGGCCTAGGTAGGAAAGGGTTAGCAATTACCTACAATGGGTCTGCAAGGTAATCCAGTATAGTCTGCATGATACCATCACATACCACATATGAACACACACCTCTCATTGTGGTACCATCACATACCACATATGGACACACACCTCTCATTGACACTCACATGCCTGACCAAGAGAAAGTGACCTACTGGGACCAGTATCATAAAATGTCTAGGTCTTCCACATGATAATCCGGTTTGGGATGTGCATGTAAGTCTAGCAATGTCCAAACATGTCACAGACCCATCTTAAATTGTATGGGTGAAGAAGGAGATAGAAATGTTGCATGTGGCAAATCAAATATTCATAGCTGAGATGACTTCACACAACCACAATATATAATCATGGTGAAAGTGACATAGGTTGTGGAATGCAGATGTGAGTGCATGCCTATGTACACCGAAGGATGTGGAAGAACAGTCGAGAGACTCCCTCATACACTTGGAGATACAACATGGGGACGTCACTTGGACACTACACAAGTGTTGTGGCTGGTGTACTGTTATGTGTGTGTGGAAGTCATGTAATCTAGCAAAGCCTGAAAATAGGAGGGAAACTATCATGTAGCCAGTAGAAGAAGATGTGTACATCTTCAAATTACACAAGGCACACGTAGCATCATGTCCATGTATGACCGGACTATGTTGCAGTAGAAAATGTGTACAAAGGGTAAGCAGCCTAAAGAATGCCAGCAATGTAGGACCAAATCTGTTCCAAACAAAGTATGCCGGTAATGTTGGAGAGTGTACACACATAGACCAATACTGACTGTGCCACACAACAATGTTACCATGTGATCACCCAACGTTTATTCACAAAGGATGTCCAGGTCAGTACATAACCCATTCATATTTGCAACAGTGATGTAGTTGCCCATCGCATACTATTCTGACAGAAGGCAGTGACAGATGACATCATCTGTCCCCTGGGTCGGAAAACATAAACAAGTTACACTAGAGATACATCTTCTAACAAAGCTGCATATGGAAAATACAAACAATGTATAACCATTTGTGTCAAACCTTGCAAAATGATGAGACATGTCCTACACATGCAAGCAGCCAGTCCCCTGTACATGATAGGGCAAGCCTGACATCAAGAACCCCAAAGGAAGAAAATAATGCCAGGCCATGGGACCACATTTGTGCAGGTGTCTGTCTGCAGTTGCTGGGCATTGCGCTGCTCAAGAGCTATCATGATAAGGGGAGATCCACGCCCAACACCCCCTAACTCCCATGCTGAGTCTACATTGACTCATGACACAGTCAGGAGCCTGATTGCATCTGCACAGTGGACTCAGCTGAGTGGAGCACAGTCAACCTGCATCAAAACATGCAACCATGGGTCTGTGTGGGCACACAAAGTCCCACAGGAGCTATGATGATTAGGGTGCCATCATGGCTTGACTACAACCCTGCTATACAGTTGTATGCCACTGTATGTAACAGTCATAACAAACATGTTGCAGTCGATTGTATGTACTGAGTTTGTGGCACACATATGTCTGAATTCTCAGCACACGTACCACTTCAATGGTACAGGTCTGGTATTGTGAATTGGAGTATGCATAAAGTCTACTTTCCAATAATGAACATGTATTTGTGTCACATAATCATACATAGACTTAAATGACCTTTAGATATGTTCCCATATAGGGAAACATAGGTGGCATTGACATGACTACACAGCCATGAAACTTTGGCCTACATATGTCAATGGTGGAAGATAGATTAGTGTGGTTTCAAATCACATGAACACACTGCTTTGGCATTCATTACACATATTACACTACACATCATTCCACACACATGTCACATAACAACCTTCATTGACACATGTGATTACATCATTTCCTGCATCATAGAACCATGGGGAACCATTTGTTGCATGTGTAGCATAGCGTCATGAACCCTGAACCATACAACACACCACAGTGTGGACACACATGCATTCACATTGCCATGGGTTATGTGAAATCAACCCAGTCGTAGTCCACTGCATCCTCTGAGTACAATTTGTCAGGGGTATCACATTCCTGAACCTCTACTGGACGTAGCCCATCATATTTAAAGAGGTGTCGTCAAATGTACATTTGGAAATCTAACATGACAATGTGGTAGGCCCACAATTATGTATTACATCACTTATGTACACTCCCAGTACACATGTGATAAAATGTAAGAGGAAAAAGACTGCCAACCTATGCAAAAGGTATCAGTCATCACATGCGTCACACACACACACATATGGTAATACATTCCGATGTTACTGTTACATATATGAATGCACATGTACACACACAATGCCATACCATACTGACTACATACATGCATATCCCCTGTAGCAAGGTGTGTTAATCTGGGTGCACTGTCAGCCTTACCAACAAAATCCACGCATTCCTGTCATGCCTCAAAATTTTTGATGCAAACGGCAATACTCCACACTACGCTATTCAAAAAAATGATGCCTGGCCACTGCGTGTCAATCGTAAGTCGACAAGCCTTGTCAGCTTTCATGAGGAGGAATACCATGCATGACCGTCATGCAGATTTTTAACGCAAACACCAATACTCCATAATTAGCTATTCAACAAAATGACACCTGGCCCTTGCGCGTCAATCGCAAGTCGACAGGCCTCGAAAACGATGCATATCAGAAAATGTGACGTACACGCCCAGGAAGTTATGAAACATGACTTCCTTGCTGCATACATGGTATCGTGATTTCACTTTCACTTTTACTGTACAGTCTTTTTGTCTGTGATTGTAAGAGGGTGCGTGTAGCTTGCGCTGGTCAAGGAGTGGTGGTTTTTGAAAGGTTTGTGCTGTGTCCTTTTGCTGTCCTGTGCATTTTGTAATTTTGCTGTGTCTTGTGTAGTGTTTTTGTCCTGTCATTGTTATTGTATTATTGGGTGTTTGTCTTGGGGGAGCATAGTCTGTTGGGATACTTGGGGTTAGGTGAGGTAGTGTGTTATTATTTTTGGGGCTATTGTAATTTCTGTGGAGGAAACTGCAATATGTCGGGGAAGAAGAGAGCACACAAAAGATGAGTGGAGATGAACTGGGAGGGTTCATGTGGCTGGTAAAACACTACCTCCCCATGATGTTGAGATTGGGTGGCTGGGTCATCCAGGGCTATGCAACAGAGGCACAGAAGCTGCAGAGGGGCAAGGTGCTCCACCATCTAAGCTGGATATTTGGAGTTGTGTGCACTGTCCACCAAATAAAGCACAGTTGGACAGAACTGATAGCACGAGAGCGAGATCTCCTGGATCACCTGGTCATTCGTTGGTGGACCAGTTGGTAAGTACCCCTTTTTTGCATTTAAACATCCTCATTTGCATGTGCATGACGGGGGCATAAGGTTGACTGCAGCATGTTTTGTCAAGGGTCAGGACAGGAAGTTTTGTGTCTTAAGAAATGGCATTTAAGAGAGTTTAGCTATGCACTGGGTGCAGACTACTTGCACATTCCTCTTTGTGTACATTATGTATCACATATACCCCATAAAGTGTCAAATATGAGACACACATGTGCAATGGTGCAGGGGTACATGTTTCATAAGCACAAGAGTACATGCCCATAATGGTCATTACAACTGTGTAAATGGGGAAATCAAAGTTGAAGCAATAGAAACATGACGCAGGAGTATTGTCAGTCATGGGTGTGTGTGTGTGTGCCGAGAGTCATGTATGTGCAGAGTGACATGACATTTATACATATGTAAGCAGGAGTGAATGCCTCATGATGCTACATCTGTGTCTAAGTATTGTTATAGGTAATGTTGCCAATGGAGACAACTACTACCTAACCATATGTAAAATATTTAACAAGTGCAAGCATTGTGGCAGTGTGAAAGGCTGGTGCATATGGAAGCAGAACCAGGCCTGAGGAATGGAAACTGTGTATTCCTGCTGTATGTGTCACCCAGAAAATTTAGACTCAACATCAACTTGGTTACACTGTTCCTTCGTTGAAGTAAACATATATCTGCCTAAGGCTGGTTGATTACATGACTGGTCCCATGTCATCAAGTAGCCAATTTCCGCTTTGCATGTGTAACATGTTCATGTACGGTGCCAAACATGCCAAGTGCAACCATACTGACAGGGTTCCCAACATCAGTGTCCTGGCATACACCGTGGAGTGCCATATGTAACATATGAAATGCACATGATGGAGGTATGTGTTGGTGCTATGTGTATGTAAATAGGCAAGCATCTGAGTGGTTGGCTGCTGCTTCATATAGATCAACTACAAGAGTCAATATTTTAGCCAATGGCCGGTATCCTGTTCACTTATATTGTTATACATATATATCTGAAACGTGTACAAATGTCTGCCATCCAACTCTATGCATATTCTTGTGTGATTACCACGTGCCACATATGTGTGAAACAGATGCAGCACAGTGCTGTGCCAACATCGGCAGCACTGCGCTGCGCTGAATTTGCAACACAGCCTCAGAGTAAAGGGCATGCTTGCATCTGCTCTTGCACCGGCACATACCTCAGCAGCCTTAGCCAATGCAGGCATACTTGGACCACAGTGCAAGTGTGTTGAGGGGAGTGTCAATGTGCAGGTAGGTATCCCTTCCTGGACATAAACAGTCTACAATGGCAATATGCCACTTCTATGTGTGCTGCATAGTGCAGCCAACATAGCAGCGCCAAGACATCCGTTATGTTATCTTGTTAATGTGCAGGAAGGGACACCTACTTGCACATAAGCAAACATCCATGACATTTCACCACTACTGTGTGTGCCTTCAAATGGGGCACACATAAAAGAAGCGAAAAACATGGCCATATCAATGTATTTCTCAACACTTTGCTATGCTTCCACCGCCCCTGGGCTATTGTTAGTCTTTTGGCGCTGTCTACAAGTAAGATGTCTTCAACATCTGGGGCAGTGTAGGAAAGTACCATCTTGCCTGGCATGTTACCCCCATATTTCACTGTATATATGTTGTTTTAGTCTATGTGTCACTGGGACCCTGCCAGACAGGGCCCCAGTGCTCATAAGTATGTGCCCTGTATGTGTTCCCTGTGCGATGACTAACTGTCTCACTGAGGCTCTGCTAACCAGAACCTCAGTGGTTATGCTCTCTCTGCTTTCCAAATTGTCACTAACAGTCTAGTGACCAATTTCACCAATTCACATTGGCATACTGGAACACCCTTATAATTCCCTAGTATATGGTACTGAGGTACCCAGGGTATTTGGGATTCCAGGAGATCCCTATGGGCTGCACCATTTCTTTTGCCACCCATAGGGAGATCTGACAATTCTTACACAGGCCTGCCAGTGCAGCCTGAGTGAAATAACGTCGACGTTATTTCACAGCCATTTACCACTGCACTTAAGTAACTTATAAGTCACCTATATGTCTAACCTTAACCTGGTGAAGGTTGGGTGCAAAGTTACTTAGTGTGAGGGCACCCTGGCACTAGCCAAGGTGCCCCCACATCGTTCAGGGCAAATTCCCCGGACTTTGTGAGTGCCGGGACACCATTAAACGTGTGCACTGTACCTAGGTCTCTACCTATGTACAGCGTCACAATGGTAACTCTGAACATGGCCATGTAATATGTCTAAGATCATGGAATTGTACCCCCAATGCCATCTTGGCATTGGGGGGGCAATTCCATGACCCCCGGGTCTCTAGCACAGAACCCGGGTACTGCCAAACTGCCTTTCCGGGGTTTTCACTGCAGCTGCTGCTGCTGCCAACCCCTCAGACAGGTTTCTGCCCTCCTGGGGTCCAGACAGGCCTGGCCCAGGAAGGCAGAACAAAGGACTTCCTCTGAGAGAGGGTGTTACACCCTCTCCCTTTGGAAATAGGTGTCAGGGCTGGGAAGGAGTAGCCTCCCCCAGGCTCTGGAAATGCTTTGATGGGCACAGATGGTGCCCATCTCTGCATAAGCCAGTCTACACCGGTTCAGGGATCCCCCAGCCCTGCTCTGGTGCGAAACTGGACAAAGGAAAGGGGAGTGACCACTCCCCTGACCTGCACCTCCCAGGGGAGGTGCCCAGAGCTCCTCCAGTGTGCCCCAGACCTCTGCCATCTTGGATTCAGAGGTGTGCTGGCACACTGGACTGCTCTGAGTGGCCAGGGCCAGCAGGTGACATCAGAGACTCCTTCTGATAGGCTCTTACCTGTGTTGCTAGCCTATCCTCCTTCCTAGGTAGCCAAACCTCATTTTCTGGCTATTTAGGGTCTCTGCTTTGGGGAATTCTTTAGATACCGAATGCAAGAGCTCACCAGAGTTCCTCTTCACCTTCTGCCAAAGGATCGACCGCTGACTGCTCAGGACGCCTGCAAAACCGCAGCAAAGTAGCAAAGACGACTACTGCAACCTTGTATCGCTTCATCCTGCCGGCTTTCTCAACTGTTTCCTGGTGGTGCATGCTCTGGGGGTAGCCTGCCTCCTTCTTGCACCAGGAGCTCTGAAGAAATCTCCTGCGGGTCGATGGAATCTTCCCCCTGCAACCGCAGGCAACAAAAGACTGCATCACCGGTCCTCTGGGTCCCCTCTCAGCATGAGGAGCGTGGTCCCTGGAACTCAGCAACTCTGTCCAAGTGACTCCCACAGTCCAGTGACTCTTCAGTCCAAGTTTGGTGGAGGTAAGTCCTTGCCTCCCCACGCTAGGCTGCATTGCTGCGTACCGTGTGATTTGCAGCTGCTCCGGCTCCTGTGCACTCTTCCAGGATTTCCTTTGTGCACAGCCAAGCCTGGGTCCCCGACACTCTAACCTGCAGTGCACAACCTTCTGAGTTGTCCTCCGGCGTCGTGGGACTCCCTTTTCTGACTTCGGGTGGACTCTGGTAAACTCCTCTTCTAAGTGCCTGTTACGGTACTTCTGCGGGGGCTGCCTGCTTCTGTGAGGGCTCCCTGACTTGCTGGGTGCCTTCTCTGTCTCCTCATCCATGTGGCGACATCCTGGTCCCTCCTGGGCCACAGCAGCATCCAAAAACCATAACCGCGACCCTTGCAGCTAGCAAGGCTTGTTTGCGGTCTTTCTGCGTGGGAACACCTCTGCAAGCTTCTTCACGACATGGGACATCCATCCTCCAAAGGGGAAGTTCCTAGTCCTCTTTGTTCTTGCAGAACACCAAGCTTCTTCCATCCGGTGGCAGCTTCCTTGCACCCCCTGCTGGCATTTCCTGGGCTCCTGCCCACTCTCGACACTGTTGCGACTCTTGGACTTGGTCCCCTCGTCTTACAGGTACTCAGGTCTGGAAATCCACTGTTGTTGCATTGCTGGTGTTGGTTTTCCTTGCAGAATCCCCCTATCACGACTTCTGTGCTCTCTGGGGTTGTAGGTGCACTTTACACCTACCTTATAGGGTCTTGGGGTGGGATATTTTTCTAACCCTCACTGTTTTCTTACAGTCCCAGCGACCCTCTACAAGCTCACATAGGTTTGGGGTCCATTCGTGGTTCGCATTCCACTTTTGGAGTATATGGTTTGTGTTTCCCCCATACCTATGTGCTCCTATTGCAATCTATTGTACTTTACACTGCTTGCATTACTTCCTTTTGCTATTACTGCATAATTTTGGTATTGTGTACATATATCTTGTGTATATATCTTATCCTCATACTGAGGGTACTCACTGAGATACTTTTGGCATATTGTCATAAAAATAAAGTACCTTTATTTTTAGTATATCTGTGTATTGTGTTTTCTTATGATATTGTGCATATGACACCAGTGGTATAGTAGGAGCTTTACATGTTGCCTAGTTCAGCCTAAGCTGCTTTGCCATAGCTACCTTCTATCAACCTAAGCTGCTAGAAACACCTCTTCTACACTAATAAGGGATAACTGGACCTGGCACAAGGTGGAAGTACCTCTGGTACCCACTACAAGCCAGGCCAGACTCCTACATTGGTTGTGCAGCGGTGGGATAAGTACTTGTAACTACTTACCACTTTGTCATTTTGTACTGTTCATAAGAGAATAATATACAAAACAATGTCAGTGTATGTACACCTAACCAAAAAGTTTTGCTCTTCTTCCCTACACTTTCTGCTAAGTGCTGAAAAGTACTCCTAAACTTCTAAAAAGTTTCAAAAGGTTTCAAAAAGTTTTTTTTTTCTGTTCTTTAAAAAGTCCTGAAACATTTTCTCTCTTCTCACTATCTCTAAACCTTTTTCTATCATGTCTGATGTAGGTACTGCTCTTAAATTAGTCAATACAACTTATGACAATTTAAACTTCAAGAGCCTAAAGAGTCTCTGCATTGATAGAGGTTTAGTGGTAGGAAAGAACCCTTCTAGAGAATTTCTGTATAACATGCTCATTGAGAATGATAAGTCCCTAGGTGGCACTTCATCTGAGAAGTTAGTAGATAGGTCACACTCTGACCCAGGGGAACCGCTTGAGGAAGGTGTACAGGGTTCTCTTCCAAATCTGCCCCTTAGCAGACCACCTAGCAATGCTGGTAGCAATAGAAGCTCCCATCATAGTAGGGATGTTTTTGTTCCTGGAGGCCAGGTTGTTAGAGTGCAAGCTGTTAGGGACAGGTCTCCCTCTGTTGGTTCCAATTTATCCTCAGTGTCCAAGCATTCCCAACCCACCCACCCTGAAGACAACATGTTAGAAAGGGAACTCAAAAAGTTGAGAGTGGAAGAGACCAGACTGAAGCTTAAACAGCAACAGCTGGCTCTAGACAGGGAATCCCTAGACCTGGAGAAGGAGAGACAGAGATTGGGGTTAGGACCCCATGGTGGCAGCAGCAGTATTCCTGATAGCAATCCTGTGAGAGAGCATGATTCCAGGAATCTGCACAAGATAGTTCCCCCTTACAAGGAGGGGGATGACATTAACAAGTGGTTTGCTGCACTTGAGAGGGCCTGTATGGTACAAAGGCAGTGGCTGCTATTCTATGGCTATCTTTGAATGGAAAGGGTAGGGATAGGCTCCTTAGTGTTAGAGAAAGTGATGCCAATAATTTTGCAGTTTTGAAGGATGCACTCTTGGATGGATTTGGCTTAACCACTGAACAATACAGGATTAAGTTCAGTGACACCAGAAAATAGTCCTTACAAGACTGGATAGACTTTGTTGACTGTTCAGTGAAGGCCTTGGAGGGGTGGTTACATGGCAGTAAAGTTTCTGACTATGAAAGCCTGTATAATCTTATTCTGAGAGCGCATATTCTGAATAACTGTGTGTCTGACTTGTTACACCAATATCTAGTGGACTCAGATCTGACCTCTCCCCAAGAATTGGGAAAGAAGGCAGACAAATGGGTCAGAACAAGAGTGAACAGAAACGTTCATACAGGGGGTGACAAGGATGGCAAGAAGAAGGATGGTAAGTCTTCTGACAAGGATGGGGACAAAAGTAAACATACTGAGTCTTCATCAGGCCCACAAAAACAATCTGGTGGGGGTGGTGGGTCCAAATCCTCTTCAAATCGAGTTAAAAAGCCTTGGTGTTATTTATGTAAAGTAAAAGGCAATAGGACAACTGATGCCAGTTGTCCAAAGAAAAGCACCAAACCTCCCACTACCACAACCCCTACTGCAACCTCTAGTGCCCCTAGTAATAGCAGTGGTGGTGGGAGCAAACCTACTAATAGCCAATCGAATGGAGTAGCTGGGCTCACTTTTGGTAATTTAGTTGGGGTTGGTCTTGTTAGGGAGACCACAGAGGCTGTGTTAGTCTCTGAAGGTGCCATTGATTTGGCCACCTTGGCTGCTTGTCCCCTTAATATGGATAAGTACAAGCAACCTCCCCTAATAAATGGTGTTGAGGTTCAGGCCTACAGGGACACAGGTGCCAGTGTTACCATGGTAATAGAGAAACTGGTACACCCTGAACAACACCTACTTGGTCACCAGTACCAAGTGACAGACGCTCATAACAACATTCTTCGCCACCCCATGGCTGTTGTGAATCTCAACTGGGGGCGGGGTACTGGTCCAAAAAAAGTTGTGGTTGCTTCAGATTTACCTGTAGACTGTCTACTAGGAAATGATTTAGAGACATCAGCTTGGGCAGAAGGGGAGTTGGAGGCTCATGCAGCAATGCTGGGCATTCCTGGGCATATTTTTGCGTTGACAGGGGCTCAGGCCAAAAAGCAAAAAGGACAGGGTGACTTGGATATTGGAACAATGGACCAAGTGCTCCCTAAAGCTAGGGGTAGCAAGGGTAAATCCCTACCCACTATCCCTCCCTCTACAGATGATTCTCCTTCTGAGGAAGAAGAATTTCCTCCCTGTGCAGAATCTTCACCAGATGAGCTGGCAGCAAACACTGCTGAGCTTTTGGGTGGAGGGGGGCCTGCCAGGGAAGAGCTGAGTGTGGCACAGCAATCCTGTCCCACATTAGAGGGTCTCAGACAGCTAGCTGTCAAACAGCAAAATGGGGATGTCAGTGACTCACATAGAGTTTACTGAGAGGACAACCTCTTGTACACAGAGGCAAGGGACCCAAAACCTGGAGCATCCAGGAGATTGGTCATTCCCCTGCAGTACAGAGAGTTCCTCCTAACTCCGGCACATGACATTCCTTTGGATGGGCATTTGGGCCAGATCAAAACATGGGAAAGGCTTGTCCCCCTGTTTCACTGGCCTAGGATGTCAGAGGACACAAAAGATTTTTGTAAATCCTGCGTGACCTGCCAAGCCAGTGGCAAGACTGGTGGCACACCAAAGGCTCCCCTTATTCCACTGCCTGTGGTTGGGGTTCCCTTTGAAAGGGTAGGGGTTGACATAGTTGGCCCCCTTGACCCTCCTACTGCTTCAGGCAATAGGTTTATCTTGGTGGTTGTGGACCATGCCACAAGATATCCTGAAGCTATTCCTCTAAGGACCACTACAGCACATGCAGTGGCAAAAGCCCTCCTGGGAATCTTTTCCAGGGTGGGTTTCCCAAATGAGGTTGTATCAGACAGGGGCAGCAACTTTATGTCTGCATACTTAAAGGCTAGGTGGAAGGAATGTGGTGTAACATACAAATTCACCACACCTTATCATCCACAGACTAATGGACTGGTAGAGAGGTTTAATAAAACTCTCAAATAAATGATAATGGGACTCCCTGAAAAACTCAGGAGGAGATGGGATGTCCTGTTACCTTGCCTCCTTTTTGCTTACAGGGAGGTACCCCAGAAAGGAGTGGGCTTCAGCCCCTTTGAACTCCTCTTTGGGCACCCTTTCAGAGGTCCCCTAACACTTGTGAAGGAGGGTTGGGAACAACCTTTAAAAGCTTCCAAACAAGACATAGTGGACTATGTACTTGGCCTAAGATCCAGAATGGCCGAGTATATGAAAAAGGCCAGTAAAAAACTTCAGGCCAGCCAAGAGCTCCAGAAGCAATGGCATGACCAGAAGGCTGTTCTGATTCAGTACCAACCAGGACAGAAGGTGTGGGTATTGGAGCCTGTGGCCCCAAGAGCACTCCAAGACAAATGGAGTGGACCCCACCTCATTGTTGAAAAGAAGGGCGAGGTCACCTACTTGGTTGACCTGGGCACTGCCAGAAGTCCCCTTAGGGTGCTTCATGTCAACCGCCTAAAACCCTACTATGACAGGGCTGATCTCACCCTGCTCATGGCAACAGATGAAGGACAGGAAGAAGAGAGGGACCCTCTCCCTGATCTCTTCTCTTCCACTGAAGATGATACTTTAGTGGAAGGTGTAGTTGTGGCAGACTGTCTTACTGCAGAGCAGAAAGACAACTGCATAAATCTCCTTGGACAGTTTTCTGAACTCTTTTCAACTGTGCCAGGCACCACATCTTGGTGTGAACACACAATTGATACTGGAGACAGCTTGCCTGTCAAAAGTAAAATCTATTGGCAGTCTGACCATGTCAGGGACTGCATAAAGCAAAAGTTCAGAAAATGCTTGATCAAGGAGTGGTTGAACATTCTGGAAGCCCATGGGCCTCTCCTGTGGTGCTTGTACCAAAGCCTCACTCAAAAGATGGAAAAAGGGAGATGAGGTTTTGTGTAGATTACAGAGGTCTCAACCAGGTAACAAAAACTGATGCTCACCCTATACCCAGGGCAGATGAGCTCATAGATACACTGGCATCTGCCAAGTATCTAAGCACCTTTGATTTGACTGCAGGGTATTGGCAGATCAAATTATCAGAGGATGCTAAAGCTAAAACTGCATTTTCAACTATAGGAGGGCACTACCAATTTACAGTGATGCCCTTTGGGTTGAAAAATGCACCTGCCACTTTTCAGAGGTTGGTGAATACAGTCCTGCAAGGGTTGGAGGATTTTAGTGCAGCATATCTAGATGATATAACTGTCTTTAGCTCCACCTGGGATGATCACCTGGTCCACCTGTGGAAAGTTTTGGAGGCCCTGCAAAAGGCAGGCCTCACTATCAAGGCTTCAAAATGCCAGATAGGGCAGGGAAAGGTGGTTTATCTGGGACACCTGGTAGGTGGAGAACAGATTGCACCACTTCAGGGGAAAATCCAGACAATCATGGATTGGGTTCTCCCTACAACACAGACCCAGGTGAGAGCCTTCCTAGGCCTCACTGGGTATTACAGGAGATTCATTAAAAACTATGGCTCCATTGCAGCCCCACTTAATGATCTCACCTCCAAGAAGATGCCTAAAAAGGTATTGTGGACAGCTAGCTGTCAGAAAGCTTTTGAGGAGCTGAAACAGGCCATGTGCACTGCACCTGTCCTAAAAAGCCCATGTTACTCCAAGAAATTCATTGTTCAAACTGAAGCATCTGAATTAGGGGTAGGGGCAGTCTTATCACAACTTAACTCTGAGGGCCAGGATCAACCAGTTGCTTTTATCAGTAGAAGGTTGACCCCTAGAGAAAAGCGTTGGTGTGCCATTGAGAGGGAGGCCTTTGCTGTGGTCTGGGCACTGAAGAAGTTGAGGCCATACCTGTTTGGCATTCACTTCATTGTTCAGACAGACCACAAACCTCTGCTTTGGCTAAAACAAATGAAAGGTGAAAATCCTAAATTGTTGAGGTGGTCCATATCTCTACAGGGAATGGACTATACAGTGGAACATAGACCTGGGAGTACCCACTCTAATGCAGATGGACTCTCCAGATATTTCCACTTAGACAATGAAGACTCATCAGGTCATGGCTAGTCTTATTGTCCTTCGTTTGGGGGGGGGTTGTGTAGGAAAGTACCATCTTGCCTGGCATGTTACCCCCGTATTTCACTGTATATATGTTGTTTTAGTCTATGTGTCACTGGGACCCTGCCAGACAGGGCCCCAGTGCTCATAAGTATGTGGGTTCCCTGTGTGATGACTAACTGTCTCACTGAGGCTCTGCTAGTCAGAACCTCAGTAGTTATGCTCTCTCTGCTTTCCAAATTGTCACTAACAGGCTAGTGACCAATTTCACCAATTCACATTGGCATACTGGAACACCCTTGTAATTCCCTAGTATATGGTACTGAGGTACCCAGGGTATTGGGGTTCCAGGAGATCCCTATGGGCTGCAGCATTTCTTTTGCCACCCATAGGGATATCTGACAATTCTTACACAGGCCTGCCAGTGCAGCCTGAGTGAAATAACGTCCACGTTATTTCACAGCCATTTACCACTGCACTTAAGTAACTTATAAGTCACCTATATGTCTAACCTTCACTGGTGAAGGTTGGGTGCAAAGTTACTTAGTGTGAGGGCACCCTGGCACTAGCCAAGGTGGCCCCACATCGTTCAGGGCAAATTCCCTGGACTTTGTGAGTGCGGGGACACCATTACACGAGTGCACTGTACATAGGTCTCTACCTACGTACAGCGTCACAACGCTAACTCCGAACATGGCCATGAATTATGTCTAAGATCATGGAATTGTCACCCCAATGACATCCTGGCATTGGGGGGACAATTCCTTGATCCCCCGGGTCTCTAGCACAGAACCCGGGTACTGCCAAACTGCCTTTCCGGGGTTTTCACTGCAGCTGCTGCTGCTGCCAACCCCTCAGACAGGTTTCTGCCCTCCTGGGGTCCAGGCAGGCCTGGCCCATGAAGGCAGAACAAAGGACTTCCTCTGAGAGAAGGTGTTACACCCTCTCCCATTGGAAATAGGTGTCAGGGCTAGGGAGGAGTAGCCTCCCCCAGGCTCTGGAAATGCTTTGATGGGCACAGATGGTGCCCATCTCTGCATAAGCCAGTCTACACCGGTTCAGGGATCCCCCAGCCCTCCTCTGGCGCGAAACTGGACAAAGGAAAGGGGAGTGACTACTCCCCTGACCTGCACCTCCCAGGGGAGGTGCCCAGAGCTCCTTCAGTGTGCCCCAGACCTCTGCCATCTTGGATTCAGAGGTGTGCTGGCACACTGAGCTGCTCTGAGTGGCCAGGGCCAGCAGGTGACGTCAGAGACTCCTTCTGATAGGCTCTTACCTCTGTTAGTAGCCAATCCTCCTTCCTAGGTAGCCAAACCTCCTTTTCTGGCTATTTAGGGTCTCTGCCTTGGGGAATTCTTTAGATACCGAATGCAAGAGTTCACCAGAGTTCCTCTGCATCTCCCTCTTCACCTTCTGCCAAAGGATCGACCGCTGACTGCTCAGGATGCCTGCAAAACCGCAACAAAGTAGCAAAGACAACTACTTCAACCTTGTATCGCTTCATCCTGCCGGCTTTCTCAAATGTTTCCTGGTGGTGCATGCTCTGGGGGTAGCCTGCCTCCTTCTTGCACCAGGAGCTCTGAAGAAATCTCCCGTGGGTCAACGGAATCTTCCCCCTGCAACCGCAGGCAACAAAAGACTGCATCACCGGTCCTCTGGGTCCCCTCTCAGCATGACGAGCGTGGTCCCTGGAACTCAGCAACTCTGTCCAAGTGACTCCCACAGTCCAGTGACTCTTCAGTCCAAGTTTGGTGGAGGTAAGTCCTTGCCTCCCCACGCTAGGCTGCATTGCTAGGTACCGCGTGATTTGCAGCTGCTCCGGCTCCTGTGCACTCTTCCAGGATTTCCTTTGTGCACAGCCAAGCCTGGGTCCCCGACACTCTAACCTGCAGTGCACAACCTTCTGAGTTGTCCTCCGGCGTCGTGGGACTCTCTTTTCTGACTTCGGGTGGACTCCGGTTCACTCCTCTTCTCCTGTTCCGGTACTTCTGCGGGTGCTGCCTGCTTCTGTGAGGGCTCCCTGACTTGCTGGGCGCCCCCTCTGTCTCCTCATCCAAGTGGCGACATCCTGGTCCCTCCTGGGCCACAGCAGCATCCAAAAACCCTAACCACGACCCTTGCAGCTAGCAAGGCTTGTTTGCAGTCTTTCTGCGTGGGAATACCTCTGCAAGCTTCTTCACGACGTAGGAAATCCATCCTCCAAATGGGAAGTTCCTAGTCCTCTTCGTTCTTGCAGAACACTAAGCTTCTTCCATCCGGTGGCAGCTTCCTTGCACCCCCAGCTGGCATTTCCTGGGCTCCTGCCCACTCTCAACACTGTCGCGACTCTTGGACTTGGTCCCCTTGTCTTACAGGTACTCAGGTCTGGAAATCCACTGTTGTTGCATTGCTGGTGTTGGTTTTCCTTGCAGAATCCCCCTGTCACGACTTCTGTGCTCTCTGGGGATTGTAGGTGCACTTTACACCTACCTTACAGGGTCTTGGGGTGGGCTATTTTTCTAACCCTCACTGTTTTCTTACAGTCCCAGCGACCCTCTACAAGCTCACATAGGTTTGGGGTCCTTTCGTGGTTCGCATTCCACTTTTGGAGTATATGGTTTGTGTTGCCCCTATACCTATGTGCTCCTATTGCGATCTATTGTACTTTACACTGCTTGCATTACTTCCTTTTGCTATTACTGCATAATTTTGGTATTGTGTACATATATCTTGTGTATATATCTTATCCTCATACTGAGGGTACTCACTGAGATACTTTTGGCATATTGTCATAAAAATAAAGTACCTTCATTTTTAGTTTATCTGTGTATTGTGTTTTCTTATGATATTGTGCATATGACACCAGTGGTATAGTAGGAACTTTGCATGTCTCCTAGTTCAGCCTAAGCTGCTTTGCCATAGCTACTTTCTATCAGCCTAAGCTGCTAGAAACACCTCTTCTACACTAATAAGGGATAACTGGACCTGGCACAAGGTGTAAGTACCTCTGGTACCCACTACAAGCCAGGCCAGCCTCCTACAGGCAGCATCAAAAGCAATGGGTAAAACAATGGGACGGCCACTGCAACAACCATTGCATGCTCCCTGATGCAAAAGACTGTGTCATGCTGCCCCATATGCACATGGAGGTGTTACGCAACAAACAGCTGCATAACAGATCCTTGTACATATGGTGCAGGGAAATTGATGCTCTGATGGTGCAGGGCCTCAATAATCTCAAAAATCACTAAGCTATGTATTTCTGCCATGTCTTGCAGGTTGACCTACACAACACACAATTGGAGAGGTGTCCCAGTTTGAAGACCCCGATGCAGCCAGCAAGTGTCACCTTGTGCATCACATGTGTCATTCCAGGGTTTTGTGTGAGAGGGTATGATGTGTGCAATGCAATGTTGAAATGACGTGTGACCAATGAGATGACGTCATCTGAGTTAAGATATAAACATCATGTCTGATGGAACGTTGAGGATGTAGAATATGCAGATTGTTGCACAAGTGCCAACCTGTGCTGCAGTGCAATTGTGTGTGTTAGGGAAAGTGAAGCATGACCACATACACAGTGATGTCAGTCAAGATATGTGCCAGAGATGCTGTTTATCCGATTAGCATGCCTGTTGCCAACATATTTGTCACAGCATTTTTTACAGCACTATGGGGGTCATTCTAACCCTGGTGGTCGGCGACCGCCAGGGCTAAAATGACGGAAGCACCGCCAACAGGCTGGCGGTGCTTCCTTGGCCATTCTGACCGCGGCGGTAAAGCCGCGGTCAGAAAAGGGCAACCAGCGGTTTCCCGCCGGTTTACCCCCTAGCCCAGGGAATCCTTGCAGCGCCGCCATGGGGATTCCAACCCCTTTACCGCCATCCTGTTCCTGGCGGTTTTCACCACCAGGAACAGGATGGCGGTAACGGGTGTCGTGGGGCCTGGGCACTGCAGGGGCCCCCTAACAGGGCCCCACTAAGATTTTCAGATTTTAAGATTCGGAGCCGGCATCCTCGTAGAAGAGGGTTTCCCGCTGGGCCGGCGGGTGGCCTTCTGGCGGTCGCCCGCCGGCCTTGCGGGAAAGCCAGAATGGCCGCCGCGGTCTTTTGACCGCGGTGCGGTCATTCGGCGGTTCCCGGTCGCCGCCCGCCAATGTAGGAATGACCCCCTATGTGCCACACATTGTTTTAAGTTACTCAGGAAATGGTACAGATGATGTACATGTGTTGAGGTCTCTAGGGGGCGTATGTAGGAGACACTTGCTTGACCAGTGCCTCACTACGCTTCAGATTTTAAGTGAGGTAGCAGCTGTGCAAGTAGCCTTACTGTGCTGACAACAGTCAGTTGCATACACAATGAGAATACAATTCTGCTCCTGACGGTTGTAGGACATGTCTAAGGATTATAGCAAACTAGATGTGTACAGATTTACCAACATGATCTACCCATCATGATAATTGTGAGCTTGGACACATAGGGGGTTATTCCAACTTTGGAGGAAGTGGTAATCCGTCCCAAAAGTGACGGTAAAGTGACGGATATACCACCAGCCGTATTACGAGTCCATTATATCCTATGGAACTCGTAATACGGCTGGTGGTAAATCCGTCACATTTGGGACGGATTACCACCTCCTCCAAAGTTGGAATAACCCCCATAATGTGTGTATAGAATGTGGATGCTGAGTGTGTACCTGGTACTTAGGAGATGTTAGACATGCATGTGCACAGGAAGTTCAATGAGAAAGAATACTGTAGCTGCACCCAGTGCAGTGCCACTCTTCCTGTGCCCTTAAGGACACCCATACATCCACAGTGTGTGTGCCGCATAAGAAATTTTACACACCATACCACAGGGTAGGGGGCAATAGGTACAAAATCTGTAGTCAATATAGATGCACTGTTTAGGCTTAGGGCAAACGATATGGGCACTAACCCTGAACTGTACAAAGGGGCCCACTGTAAGCAATGATGGGAACAGGTGTTAACCCAATGACACATGATTGATGCATTGGCATTCCTTAGAATTACTGGTGCCAATTTTTCCAGTCCATCTACTTAGTGAACCCTACCTTGCATCCATGATGCCTGCCCGAGGCTTGATGTAGCGCAAGGGATGTCAAAGTGATGGAATGCATGCATTGGGCCACTTAGGGACAGATTTAGGAAAATCCAATTTTGCGACTTGCAAATTGGATGCAGAATGGTGTCTCAGACACCTTCTGCGACTCGCTATGGGGTCGCAAAGACCCACCTCATCAATATTCATGAGGTGGGTCGCATTTTTCGACCCCATAGCGAGTTCCTGCACTCACAGGGATGGTGGCCTGCTGTAGTCAGCAGACCTCCATGTCTGTGACTGCTTTATAAATAAAGCAGTTTTTTTTTCATTTTGCAGCCCGTTTTCCTTAAAGGAAAACAAGTCCACAGGACCACTGCCTGCTCTGAAAAAATATTTTTTCGACATTCACAAAGGGGAAGGGGTCCAATGGGGACCCCTTCCCTTTTGAGAATGAGTTACCACCAGTGTGACACTGGGGGTAACTGCAAGTTGGTTTGCGACCGCATTCGCGGTCACAAAGCAACTCTGAATTGCGATGCGGTCGCATATAGGAAGGGAACGCCCCTTCCTATTTGCGAGTCACATTTCCAAATTGCGAGTCGGTACCGACTCGCAATTTGGGAACGAGCATCGCGTTCGGCCGTTTGCATGGCGCAAACTGCGATTTTTGCAGTTTGCGACATGCAAACGGGTTACTACATCTGGCCCTTAGTGACTATGGCACAGGGATTTGGGCCTTGTTGGGCCACTTGATCCTCACTGTTATGATGACACAAACGTTGCACCAGGAGGCAGTAGACCACTTACCTCTGGGCCCTAATAGTCAACAATGGATAGCCATTAGTCCAGTGACATGTACATGATACTGTAGTTGGCCGGTAGGATATTTAGGGGGTCATTCCGCCCGCCAAAGTAACCCCGTCAGAACACCGCACCGCGGTCGAAAGACCGCTGCGGTGATTCTGAGATTTGCCCTGGGCTGGCGGGCGGCCGCCAAAAGGCCGCCCGCCAGCCCAGGGCAAATCAACCTTCCCACGAGGACGCCGGCTCAGAATTGAGCCGGCGTAGTGGGAAGGTGCGACGGGTGCAGTGGCACCCGTCGCGTATTTCAGTGTCTGCATAGCAGACACTGAAATACTTTGCGGGGCCCTCTTACGGGGGCCCCTGCAGTGCCCATGCCATTGGCATGGGCACTGCAGGGGCCCCCAGGGGCCCCGCGGCACCCCCTACCGCCATCCTGTTCATGGCGGGTTTCCGGGCCATGAACAGGATGGCGGTAGGGGGTGTCTGAATCCCCATGGCGGCGGAGCGCGCTCCGCCGCCATGGAGGATTCAATAGGGCAGCGGTAAACCGGCGGGAGACCGCCGGTTTACCCTTTCTGACCGCGGCTGAACCGCCGCGGTCAGAATGCCCTTCGGAGCACCGCCAGCCTGTCGGCGGTGCTCCCGTGGCCGGTGACCCTGGCGGTCACCGGCCGCCAGGGTCAGAATGACCCCCTTAGTCTGAAATTGCAGATTGACATTTGTTAGACCTGACAGCTTTAGGGTGGTCATCCTTAAACTTTTTGCCTGCCTCCCTCCACTTTTCTGACACTGTTTCTGCTGGTTTTATGACTCTGCGTGCTTTACCACTGCTAACCAGTGCTAAAGTGCATATGCTCTCTCCCTTAAAACATGGTAACATTGGTTCATACCCAATTGGCATATGTGATCTACTTGTAAGTCCCTAGTAAAGTGCACTACATGTGCACAGGGCCTCTAGATTGAATGTTACTAGTGGGCCTGAAGCACTGGTTGTGCCACCCTCATAAGTAGCTCCTTAACCATGTCTCATGCCTGCCATTGCAAGTCCTGTGTGTGTAGTTACACTGCCACTTCGACTTGGCATGTAAAAGTATTTGACAAGCCTTAAACTCCCCTTTTTCTACATATACTTCACCCCTAAGGTAGGCCCTAGGTAGGCCCTAGGTAACCCATAGGGCAGGGTGCTGTGTAGGTAAAAGGCAGGACACATGCCTGTGTGTTTTAAATGTCCTGGTAGTGGAAAACTCCTAAATTAGTTTTCCACTGCTGTGAGGCCTGCCCCTTCCATAGGCTAAAATTAGGGCTACCCTCATATAATGTTTGAGTGGTAGATTCTGATCAGAAAGGGGTAAACGGGTCATATTTAGTATGGCCAGAATGGTAACACAAAATCCTGCTAATGGGTGAGGTTGGATTTTATAATACTATTTTAGAAATGCCACTTTTAGAAAGTGAGCATTTCTCTGCACTTAAAATTCATCTGTGCCTTACAAGCTGTCTCCAATCCACGTCTGGGCTGGGCTGGTTGACAGCTCCCTTGTGCATTCCACCCAGACAACCACAAACACAGGATACTCAGTCACACCTGCACTCATCTGCATACTGAATGGGTCTTCCTGGGCTGGAAGGACAGAGGGGCCTGACACTTACATTTCAAAGGCTAGTGGCCTGCCCTCACACAATGGACCACCAAACCCCATACTGGGACCCTGGCAGACAGACCTGTACTGAGAGGGGACCTTGTACACTTTGAAGTCTCCCCAACTTCAAAGGCACTTTTGGCTATATAAACTGGGTCGCTGACCACACCAACCCAGACAATTCCTGGGATAGACACTCTGAACCAAATCCTGAAACCTGCCAAGAGGAGCTGCCTGGCTGCCCAAAGGACTCACCTGGACTGCTTTGCTGTGAGGGACTACTGCCTTGCTGTTGCCCTGCTGCCTTCCTGGCCCCTGGCTCTGCTGAGAAGTGCTCTCCAACGGCTTGGATTGAGCTTGCCCCATAATCCTGGAGTCTCAGGGCCAAAAAGACTTCTCTTTTTCGAGGAAACACCTTGTGAGGCAAAAATCGACTCAGCCTGCCGGAAACGGCACACAGCTTGCCCAGCGGTGAGAGAATCACCACATCACCGACCCGGAACGACGCAGCCTGGTTCCCTGAGTGGAGATTGACGCAGCGCCTGTGTTGCAACTGGAACTTCGGAACACAGCCATACCGTATCGACGCATCACTGAGCTGGAACAATGCAGTCAGACTTCCTGTGTGAGGAATCGATGCAGTGCCTGCCGCACAACAGGAACTCCGACGCATCACCATACCGGATCAACGCAGCAACTGTGACTTCGGCCCACATGCCCAGGATTTCCACGCATTGTCCCTGGTAATCAAATGACCCCGCATCGCAGTGAGGATTCAAGACTGCGCGCCGGAAATCGACACAAAGCCCTTGCAGCGCGGGAAGAATCAACACATTGTCTGTGCGTGTCAGGAAATCCGACGCACACATTTATTTTTCCACACATCTCCTCCTCTGCAGTCTTCGTGCATGTAATTTTGACGCATACCAGGTACTTTGTGCACAGAAGAGACCTATGTTGATTTTTAAAGACTTAAGACCCTTCTTATGATTGCAAAAGTGATATTTCAACTTGTGCTTATCAAGTCTTGATCGTTTTGACCTTAATTTAATCAGATAAATATCACATATTTTTCTAAACCTGTGTGGTGTATTTTTGGGGTGTTTTCACTGTGTAATTGCATGAGTTATTGCACATGTACTTTACACATTGCCTTCTAAGTTAAGCCTCACTGTTCAGTTCCAAGCTACCAGAGGATGGGCACAGGATAATTTGGATTATGTGTGACTTACCCTGACTAGGACTGTGGTCCCTACTTGGGCAAGGGTGTATACCTCTACCAACTAGAGACCCCATTTCTAACAACATTGTTGTGGAATGTCTGGTGGAGAGAATGTGTCATCTGAGGATGCTGTGTATATTGCATGTTTGGTCTACCTCTACCCAATGCAGTATTTGATGCCATGTTCCCCTCATGTTTTAGCTGCCAATATGGCCACAGCACAGAAGTGTGCTTTTGAAAAGAGGGCAGAGCATTTCCGCCACATCATGGAGGTACATGCAGAGTATAGGAAGATGGCCAGGAAGTATTGGCGTGAAAAATCTTCGGGCATGGCTTGCCTTTCAAAATGGGGGACCTCCAAAACAGGCCACAACAGTGCAGGACACAATGGGCACAACATCTGGGTGCAGACGGGCCTCAGCTGGTCCAACCCCCTCAACATCATCAGCACCTATGCCCACTCAGCCACTGCAACAGCCAACTGCAGCAGCCACTTCCTCAAACTTTGAGGGGGACATGAGAAGGGACATGGCAGCCATAATGTCAAGGTTGGACCAGCTAGAAAAGGACAATGCAAGGAATTACAGGTTGCTGAGCTTCTGTAAGAAGAAGCTGAAGAAGCTCTGAACATGTTGCTGCACAGCCTCCCAGTTCCTTCCCTTCTCCCGTTGAATATTGTTATCAGTTTTAGTGGGTTTTAGGTGGGTAGTGATAGGTTAGTTAAGTAGATTAGGCTAGTTGTAGGATAGAGTAAGTATAGTTGGAGGGGTGGGATTTAGTATTGTTTTTTGTTTTGGGCGCTGGGTGGGGGTTATGTATGGGGTTCTATGTTTATAAAAAATAAAAAAATAATCAAATCTTAAAAACGTTTTTAAAAAATCACAAAAAAATATATTTGTTCAGGATATAGGTTAAGTTAGTATATGTGTAGCCTTAGTTTCTGTTGTCCTACTCTTATCTTGTCTTTTAAGGGGGGTCGGTGGACAATGTTTAGTGTGTGGCGTTACATCCCTGGCGGTCGGTGATAAAGCGGCGGTAATACCGCCAACAAGCCGGCGGAAAAAAATTGAATTATGACCACGGCAGAAACCACCAACACAGACAGCCACTTTAACACACCAACCGTCACGGCAGTAGCAACAAGCACCGCAGCAGTAACCGCCAACAGCCAGGCGGAAGACAATGTACAGCCCACTGTATTACAATAGGCCTATCCGCCACCTTTTCTGGGGCGGTACCAATGACAACAAAAGCACGGCGGAAACAGATCTCAGAAGTCAAAGGACTCACCTCTGTAGCTCTGGGGAAGAACCACGACACCATGGAGCCCGAACTGCAGGTGTTCCCCATGCTGGTCTACCTCCTTCTACACCAGGAATACCAACGCCGGCGACGATGACCACAGTGAGTACTGCCGCCTAGCACACAGGGGAGGGGGGAGGAAAAAGAGAGTGACACACACACACGCAACACCCCCACCCCCAACAACATACACACAAACAGATGCAACAACATTACACATCCACCCCGTACCCCTCAGGAATAATGCAAGGACAAAAGGAAGTGATTGAAGTGAGTGTAAAAAGATAACATTCTAGAAATACGTCCTGTGTTTGTGGGGTAGTCTGGGGTCCCTGTAGTGGTGGACACACTGCTGATTGACGTGTCCTGGGGACAGAGGTATGGGCCCTCTGGGTGGGTGCTGTGGTGGTGTTTCCTGAGGGGGGAGGCTCTGTGGTGGTATGGGACTGTCCCTTGGTAACCGACTGTCCGGAGGTCCCTGATGGGCCAGGTTGGTCATCCAGATCCAGCTGAATAGAGCTGCTGTCATCACTGTGGGCCTCTTCTGGGTGGGGGGGACTGGATGTTGCTGGGTGCCTGTCAAACCCTTACGCCCCGGATGTTCTGCATACTGGTGGTGGCCTATCCGGAGCTGGATGGGCGCTTGAGGGCATCACAGCATCTACAAGGGGGTGAGTACAGTTCCCAATATACTACTTACGCGTGGTGGGGTGGTCTCTAGGTGGGGGATGTGCGCCTGTTGGTGCCCCAAGGCCAGGACAGACATTGCAGGGTAGGTTCCATGTTGGGCAGGGGCAGATGAACTCCACCTCCAACCAAGCTAGTGGGTATCCACTAGTGGGCAGGGCTCTGTGGGTCTCAGGTATGCTGCAAATGGCATTAGGTATTACTGTCCGTGGCATGGTGACTAGCATTGTGAATGGTAGTGCATTGCCAAGTGCGTAGGGCTGTTCCCTGTGTGTTGTGTACGCCAACGGTGGTGTTGTTGCTGCCATTGACCAAGAGTATCCCCTTTCTCTTCCCCCCCTTATGTTTTGTCATCCTGTCCTTATGTGCATTAGAATCATCTGGCGGAGGAGCAGAGGCACCGGCGACAGAGGGAGCTGCATCCCCCATGGCCCAGGAGGCCGAATCCACCAATGGTGAGGGCACCAGTGTGACGGAGGTCGAAGGAAGCACCACGGTGGAGACAGGAGGGGACAGTTCTGACAGTGATACCTCCTCCGATGGAAGCTCCCTGGTGGTGGTGGGCACCTCTGTGGCCACCCCAACTACAGTTACAGCCGCCACCCCCGTACAAGCACCGCCCTCAGCGAGTTTCCCCTGCTCGCTCACCCAGGAGGGTGGGCACCTCCTTCGCCCCAGGCACCTAGGCCCTGCCCCAGTTAGCCCTGCTGCCCTGAGTGAGGAGGCTATTGACCTCCAGCGATCCATCTCTGTTGGGCAGTCAACCATACTGAATGCCATCCAGGGCCTGGTAGGGCATTTGCAACATATGAATGCATTCCTATAGGGCATTCACTCTGGCGTGGCGGCCAAACAGAAATCATTCCAGGCTCTGGCCTCCTCCCTGATGGCAGTCATTGTTCCTGTCTCTAGCCTCCCCCTCCAACTTCCTCTACCCAATCCAATTCCCCTCAACCCCAACCTATCCCAAGCACATATTCAGACCAACACGCACCCACGACAACACACGTGAGTGGCTCAGGCAAACACAAGCACCACACATCATCCCACAGGCACTCACACAAACACCATCCTGATGTTGACATTACAACTTCCACTGCCTCCACTGTGTCTCCCTCCACCTCGTCATCCACCTCCCTCCCAGTAGCATCTCCACTCACACCTGCATGCACTACATCCACACCCACTGTCTCCATCACCATCAGGCCTATCACTACACGCCCCTCACTGGCAGTCACCACCCCACATCCATGCACACGTCCCCTGTGTCCTCTCCCACTGTGTCTGTGCCCCCTCCTCCCAAAGTAAACAAACGCAAGCGGTCAGACACCCAATCGCCACCCACCTCACAACAGCATCCAGCCCATGCACCTGCACCCAAACACAGCAGGCAGACACCTCCTACAACCACTCCCTCTTCCTCCACTCCCAAACCTTCACCCTCTCCCCGCCCCAGTGTCCCTAAGAAGCTTTTCCTCTCTGCCGTTGCCCTCTTCCCTACCCCTCCCCCCGTCCTTCACGTCGGGCCAGGGTGGGCAGAAACCAGACTAGGCCCTCAGCCACCCAGTCCACGTCCACTGTAGTTTCGGCAGCTACTGCAGGTGTGAGAGGCTCCAAGGAAACACCCATCAGCACTGGCAGTGTGCCTGAACCAGCTGCCAAGGGGAAGGGCAAGGATGTACCACCATCTGCCAAGGGCAAGGAGGCACCACCAGCTTATAAGGGAAAGGGCAAGGAGGCACCACCAGCTTACAAGGGGAAGGGCAAGGAGGCACCACCAACTTACAATGGGAAGGGCAAGGAGGCACCACCAGATGGCAAGGGCAAGGAGGCACCACCAGATGGCAAGGGCAGGGGCAAAGGGCCTGCCCCTGCAGGCAGGAGGGACAGGAGGCCTGGTTCTGTGACTGAATCTGAGCCCCCAACACCAACCATGGCACTTCAGCTGTCTGAGGCTGCAGGGGATAAGCTGGAGCCCCCCCCACTGCCAACACCGCCACCAGCACCGCCATCAGCACCGCCACCTGCACTGCCACCAGCAGCAGCAGCTCCAGTGGGCACCAGTCCGAGGCTGCAGGGGATGGGCTGGAGCCTCCCCATACCACTGCCAGCACCACCAACAGCACCACTGCTGGCAGCAGCAGCCCCAGTGGGCAGCCGTCCGAGGCTGCAGGGGATGGGCTGGAGCCTCCCCCCACCACTGCCAGCACTGCAACTTCCACCACAGAGCAGCCGCCACCACCGGCAGGCAGTGTGTCGTCCTGCATCCATGGGCTGTTGTGCGGCCTTGGCCCTGCAAATCCAGTGGGTCTGACACCCAGGTGAGAGACTTTGACCTTGCACTCCCCAAGATCTGCATCACAGGGCACAAGCCCCCCTCCAGAACCAGTGGAAGAAGGCATCAACTCACCCCCTCCTTGCCAGGATGAAGCACACTGGGCACAAAACCCCCTCCAGAACCAGTGGAAGAAGGCATCCACTCACCCCCTCCTTGCCAGGATGAAGCACACTGTGGCTTTGCACTCCCCAGGACCAAGCAGTGGGCAGACCACCCACTAGAGAGACTGTGGGCCGTATTTATACTTTTTGGCGCACAACTGCGCCAACGCAGTTGTGCGTCAAAAAATTTAACGCCGGCTAACGCCATTCCAAAGCGCCATGCAGGCGCCTCATTTATGGAATGACGTTAGCCGGCGGAGCTGCCTGGTGTGCGTCAAAAAAAATGACTTACACCAGGCAGCGCCGGCGTAGGGGAAAATGGAGCTTGGGTGCCAAAAAATGGGGCAAGTCAGGCTGAGGCAAAATTTTCACCTCAACCCGATTAGCGCCATTTTTTTTTACTCCCAACCCCCATTGAAATGACTCCTGTCTTAGCAAAGACAGGAGTCATGCCCCCTTGCCCAATGGCCATGCCCAGGGGACTTCTGTCCCCTGGGCATGGTCATTGGGCATAGTGGCATGTAGGGGGGCACAAATCAGGCCCCCCTATGCCACAAAAAAAAAAAAAAAAATTCTTACCTGAACTTACCTTAAGTTCCCTGGGATGGGTCCCTCCATCCTTTGGTGTCCTCCTGGGGTGGCCAAGGGTGGCAGGGGGTGTCCCTGGGGGCATAGGAGGGCGCCTCTGGGCTCCTTCCGAGCCCACAGGTCCCTTAACGCCTGTCCTGACCAGGCGTTAAAAAATGACGCTAAAACGGCTGGACGTCATTTTTTTTGACCCGCCCACTCCCGGGCGTAATTTTTGCCCGGGAGTGTAAATACGGCGCACATGCCTCGGAGTCATTTTTTAGACGGGAACGCCTACCTTGCATATCATTAACGTAAGGTAGGTGTCCACGCTAAAAAATGACGCAAACTCCAAGATCTTTGGCGCTAGACGGGTCTAACGCAAAAGTATAAATATGGAGTTCATTTTGCGTCGGATTTGCGTAAAAAAAAAAGACGCAATTCCGGTGCAAACAGAGTATAAATATGCCCCTGTGGCGTTGCACTCCCCAGGACCAAGCAGTGGGTAGACCACCCACTAGAGAGACTGTGGCTTTGCACTCCACAGAACAAAGCAGTGGGCAGACCACCCACTTGAGGGACTGTGGCTTTGCACTCCCCAGGACATCGCACAGGGCATGTTGCCCCCTCCAGGACAAGTGGTGTAGTACCATCTTCTGGCTGAGGTGCTGTAGGAGGCTGGCCTGGCTTGTAGTGGGTACCAAGGGGAACTTACACTCTGTACCAGGTCCAGTTATCCCTTATTAGTGTAGAAGAGGTGTTTCTAGCAGCTTAGGCTGATAGAAGGTAGCTATAGAAGAGCAGCTTAGGCTGAACTAGGAGACATGCAAAGCTCCTACTATACCACTGGTGTCATATGCACAATATCATAAGAAAACACAATACACAAATATACTAAAAATAAAGGTACTTTATTTTTATGACAATATGCCAAAAGTATCTCAGTGAGTACCCTCAGTATGAGGATGCCAAATATACACAAGATATATGTACACAATACCAAAAATATGCAGTAATAGCAAAAGGAAGTAATGCAAGCAGTGTAAAGTTACAGTAGATTGCAATAGGAGCACATAGGTATAGGGGCAACACAAACCATATACTCTAAAAGTGGAATGCGAACCACGAATGGACCCCAAACCTATGTGAGCTTGTAGAGGGTCGCTGGGACTGTAAGAAAACTGTGAGGGTTAGAAAAATAGCCCACCCCAAGACCCTGAAAAGTAGGTGTAAAGTGCACCTATATTCCCCAGAGAGCACAGAAGTCGTGATAGGGGAATTCTGCAAGGAAGACCAACACCAGCAAAGCAACCAAAGTGGATTTCCGGATGAGAGTACCTGTGGAACAAGGGGACCAAGTCCAAGAGTCGCGACAAAGTCGAGAGTGGGCAGATGCCCAGGAAATGCCAGCTGAGGGTGCAAAGGAGCTGCCACCGGATGGTAGAAGCTGTGGATTCTGCAAGAACGAAGAGGGCTAGAAACTTCCCCTTTGGAGGAAGGATGTCCCACGTCGTGTAGAAGTTTGCAGAGGTGTTCCCACGCAGAAAGACCGCAAACAAGCCTTGCTAGCTGCAAGGGTTGCGGTTAGGATTTTTGGATGCTGCTGTGGCCCAGGAGGGACCAGGATGTCGCCACTTGGATGAGGAGACAGAGGGGGCGCCCAGCAAGTCAGGGAGCCCTCACAGAAGCAGGCAGCATCCGCAGAAGTACCGGAACATGCACTTGGAATAGGAGTGACCCGGAGCTCACCCGAAGACACAAAAGGGAGTCCCACGACGCCGGAGGACAACTCAGGAGGTTGTGCACTGCAGGTTAGAGTGTCGGGGACCCAGGCTTGGCTGTGCACAAAGGAAATCCTGGAAGAGTGCACAGGAGCCGGAGCAGCTGCAAATCACGCGGTCCCCAGCAATGCAGTCTAGCGTGGGGAGGCAAGGACTTACCTCCACCAAACTTGGACTGAAGAGTCACTGGACTGTGGGAGTCACTTGGATAGAGTTGCTGAGTTCCAGGGACCATGCTCGTCATGCTGAGAGGGGACCCAGAGGACCGGTGATGCAGTCTTTTGTTGCCTGCGGTTGCAGGGGGAGGATTCCGTCGTCCCACGGGAGATTTCTTCAGAGCTCCTGGTGCAAGAAGGAGGCAGGCTACCCCCAGAGCATGCACCACCAGGAAACAGGCGAGAAAGCGGCAGGATCAGCGTTACAAGGTTGCAGTAGTCGTCTTTGCTACTTTGTTGCGGTTTTGCAGGCGTCCTGAGCAGTCAGCGGTCGATCCTTTGGCAGAAGGTGAAGAGAGAGATGCAGAGGGATTCTGATGAGCTCTTGCATTCGTTATCTAAAGAATTCCCCAAAGCAGAGACCCTAAATAGCCAGAAAATGAGGTTTGGCTACCTAGGAAGGAGGATAGGCTAGCAACACAGGCTGCCTATATGTAGGAGGCTGGACTGGCTTGTAGTGAGTACCAAGGGGTACTTGCACCTTGCACCAGGCCCAGTTATCCCTTATTAGTGTATAGGGTGTCTAGCAGCTTAGGCTGATAGATAATGGTAGCTTAGCAGAGCAGCTTAGGCTGAACTAGGAGACGTGTGAAGCCACTACAGTACCACTTAGTGTCATATGCACAATATCATAAGAAAACACAATACACAGTTATACTAAAAATAAAGGTACTTTATTTTTATGACAATATGCCCAAGTATCTTAGAGTGTACCCTCAGTGAGAGGATAGGAAATATACACAAGATATATATACACAATAGCAAAAATATGCAGTATAGTCTTAGAAAACAGTGCAAACAATGTATAGTTACAATAGGATGCAATGGGGAAACATAGGGATAGGGGCAACACAAACCATATACTCCAAAAGTGGAATGCGAACCACGAATGGACCCCAAACCTATGTGACCTTGTAGAGGGTCGCTGGGACTATTAGAAAATAGTGAGAGTTTGAAAAATAACCCTCCCCAAGACCCTGAAAAGTGAGTGCAAATTGCACTAAAGTTCCCCTAAGGACAAAGTAGTCGTGTTAGAGGAATAATGCAGGAAAGACCCAAACCAGCAATGCAACCACTGTGGATTTCCAATCTAGGGTACCTGTGGAACAAGGAGACCAAGTCCAAAAGTCACAAGCAAGTCGGAGATGGGCAGATGCCCAGGAAATGCCAGCTGCGGGTGCAAAGAAGCTTCGACTGGACAGAAGAAGCTGAGGTTTCTGCAGGAACGAAAAGGGCTAGAGACTTCCCCTTTGGAGGACGAATCCGAATCGCCGTGGAGAGTCGTGCAGAAGTGTTTTCCCGCTGAAAGAACGCCAACAAGCCTTGCTAGCTGCAAATCGTGCGTTTGGCGTTTTTGGACGCTGCTGGGGCCCAGGAGGGACCAGGAGGTCGCAAATTGGACCTGAAGAGAGAGGGGACGTCGAGCAAGACAAAGAGCTCTCACTAAAGCAGGTAGCACCCGGGAAAGTGCCAGAAACAGGCACTACAAGGATGCGTGAAACGGTGCTCGCCGAAGTTGCACAAAGGAGTCCCACGTCGCCGGAGACCAACTTAGAAAGTCGTGCAATGCAGGTTAGAGTGCCGTGGAACCAGGATTGGCTGTGCACAAAGGATTTCCGCCGGAAGTGCACAGGGGCCGGAGTAGCTGCAAAGTCGCGGTTCCCAGCAATGCAGCCCAGCGAGGTGAGGCAAGGACTTACCTCCACCAAACTGGGGCTGAAGAGTCACTGGACTGTGGGGGTCACTTGGACAGAGTCGCTGGATTCGAGGGACCTCGCTCGTCGTGCTGAGAGGAGACCCAAGGGACCGATAATGCAGCTTTTTGGTGCCTGCGGTTGCAGGGGGAAGATTCCGTTGACCCACGGGAGATTTCTTCGGAGCTTCTGGTGCAGAGAGGAGGCAGACTACCCCCACAGCATGCACAAGCAGGAAATCAGTCGAGAAGGCGGCAGGATCAGCGTTACAGAGTTGCAGTAGTCGTCTTTGCTACTATGTTGCAGGTTTGCAGGCTTCCAGCGCGGTCAGCAGTCGATTCCTTATTAGAAGGTGAAGAGAGAGATGCAGAGGAACTCGGATGAGCTCTTGCATTCGTTATCTAAAGTTTCCCCAGAGACAGAGACCCTAAATAGCCAGAAAAGAGGGTTTGGCTACTTAGGAGAGAGGATAGGCTATTAACACCTGAAGGAGCCTATCAGCAGGAGTCTCTGACGTCACCTGGTGGCACTGGCCACTCAGAGCAGTCCAGTGTGCCAGCAGCACCTCTGTTTCCAAGATGGCAGAGGTCTGGAGCACACTGGAGGAGCTCTGGACACCTCCCAGGGGAGGTGCAGGTCAGGGGAGTGGTCACTCCCCTTTCCTTTGTCCAGTTTCGCGCCAGAGCAGGGGCTAAGGGGTCCCTGAACCGGTGTAGACTGGCTTATGCAGAATTGGGCACCTCTGTGCCCAACAAAGCATTTCCAGAGGCTGGGGGAGGCTACTCCTCCCCTGCCTTCACACCATTTTCCAAAGGGAGAGGGTGTCACACCCTCTCTCAGAGGAAGTTCTTTGTTCTGCCATCCTGGGCCAGGCCTGGCTGGACCCCAGGAGGGCAGCTGCCTGGCTGAGGGGTTGGCAGCAGTAGCAGCTGCAGTGAAACCCCAGGAAGGGCAGTTTGGCAGTACCAGGGTCTGTGCTACAGACCACTGGGATCATGGGATTGTGCCAACTATGCCAGGATGGTATAAAGGGGGCAATTCCATGATCATAGACATGTTACATGGCCATATTCGGAGTTACCATGGTGAAGCTACATATAGGTAGTGACCTATATGTAGTGCACGCGTGTAATGGTGTCCCCGCACTCACAAAGTTCAGGGAATTGGCTCTGAACAATGTGGGGGCACCTTGGCTAGTGCCAGGGTGCCCTCACACTAAGTAACTTTGCACCCAACCTTTACCAGGTAAAGGTTAGACATATAGGTGACTTATAAGTTACTTAAGTGCAGTGTAAAATGGCTGTGAAATAACGTGGACGTTATTTCACTCAGGCTGCAGTGGCAGGCCTGTGTAAGAATTGTCTGAGCTCCCTATGGGTGGCAAAAGAAATGCTGCAGCCCATAGGGATCTCCTGGAACCCCAATACCCTGGGTACCTCAGTACCATATACTAGGGAATTATAAGGGTGTTCCAGTAAGCCAATGTAAATTGGTAAAAATGGTCACTAGCCTCTCAGTGACAATTTGGAAAGAAATGAGAGAGCATAACCACTGAGGTTCTGGTTAGCAGAGCCTCAGTGAGACAGTTAGTCACTACACAGGTAACACATTCAGGCACACTTATGAGCACTGGGGCCCTGGGTTACCAGGGTCCCAGTGACACATACAACTAAAACAACATATATACAGTGAAAAATGGGGGTAACATGCCAGGCAAGATGGTACTTTCCTACACAACCCCCCCCAAACGAAGGACAATAAGACTAGCCAAGACCTGATGAGTCTTCATTGTCTAAGTGGAAATATCTGGAGAGTCCATCTGCATTGGAGTGGGTACTCCCAGGTCTATGTTCCACTGTATAGTCCATTCCCTGTAGGGATATGGACCACCTCAACAATTTAGGATTTTCACCTTTCATTTGTTTTAGCCAAAGTAGAGGTTTGTGGTCTGTTTGAACAATGAAGTGAGTGCCAAACAGGTATGGCCTCAACTTCTTCAGAGCCCAGACCACAGCAAAGGCCTCCCTCTCAATGGCAGACCAACGCTTTTCTCTAGGGGTCAACCTCCTACTAATAAAAGCAACAGGTTGATCCTGGCCCTCAGAATTAAGTTGTGATAGGAATGCCCCTACTCCTAATTCAGATGCATCAGTTTGGACATAGAATTTTTTAGAGTAACAAGGGCTTTTCAGGACAGGTGCAGAGCACATGGCCTGCTTCAGCTCCTCAAAAGCTTTCTGACAGTTTGCTGTCCATAATACCTTTTTAGGCATTTTCTTGGATGTGAGGTCATTAAGAGGGGCTGTAATGGAGCCATAGTTCTTAATGAACCTCCTGTAATACCCAGTGAGAACTAGGAAGGCTCTCACCTGAGTCTGAGTGGTAGGGGGAACCCAATCAATAATAGTTTGGATTTTCCCTTGAAGTGGTGCAATCTGTTCCCCACCAACAAGGTGTCCCAGATAAACCACCTTACCCTGCCCTATCTGGCACTTTGAAGCCTTGATAGTGAGGCCTGCCTTTTGCAGGGCCTCCAAAACTTTCCATAGGTGGACCAGGTGATCATCCCAGCTGGAGCTAAAGACAGCTATATCGTCCAAATATGCTGCACTGAAAGCTTCCAGCCCTGGCAGGACTGTGTTCACCAACCTCTGAAAAGTGGCAGGTGCATTTTTCAAACCAAAAGGCATTACAGTAAACTGGTAATGTCCTCCAATGGTAGAAAATGCAGTTTTAGGTTTAGCATCTTCTGACAATTTGATCTGCCAATACCCTGCAGTCAAATCAAAAGTGCTTAGATACTTGGCAGATGCCAGTGTATCTATGAGCTCATCTGCCCTGGGTATAGGGTGAGCATCAGTTTTGGTTACCAAGTTGAGACCTCTATAGTCTACACAAAACCGCATTTCCTTCTTTCCATCTTTAGAATTGGGTTTTGGTACCAGTACCACAGGAGAAGCCCATGGACTGTCAGAGTGCTCAACCACTCCTAGTTCCAACATTTTCTGAATTTCTTGCTTTATGCAGTCCCTGACATGGTCAGGCTGCCTATAGATCTTACTTTTGACAGGTAAACTGTCTCCAGTATCTATAGTGTGCTCACACCAAGAAGTGGTGCCTGGCACAGTAGAGAAGAGTTCTGAAAATTGTCCTAGGAGATTTATGCAATTATCTTTCTGCTCAGCAGTAAGACAATCAGCCAAAACTACACCTTCCACAAGAGCATCTTGTTCTGTGGAAGAGAAGAGATCAGGTAGAGGATCACTGTCTTCCTCCTGTCCCTCATCAGTTGCCATGAGCAGGGTGAGATCAGCCCTGTCATAGTAGGGTTTCAGGCGGTTGACATGGAGCACCCTAAGGGGACTCCTGGCAGTGCCTAAGTCAACTAAATAGGTGACTTCTCCCTTCTTTTCAACAATTGTGTGGGGACCACTCCATTTATCTTGGAGTGCTCTTGGGGCCACAGGCTCCAAGACCCACACTTTCTGCCCTGGTTGGTACTGAACCAAAACAGCCTTCTGATCATGCCATTAGTTCTGGAGCTCTTGGCTGGCCTGAAGGTTTTTACTGGCCTTTTTCATGTACTCAGCCATCCTTGATCTGAGGCCAAGTACATAATCCACAATATCCTGCTTAGGAGCTTTTAAAGGTTGTTCCCAACCCTCCTTTACAAGTGTGAGTGGACCCCTAACAGGGTGTCCAAAAAGAAGTTCAAAGGGGCTGAAGCCCACTCCTTTCTGGGGTACCTCCCTGTAGGCAAAAAGGAGGCATGGTAGAAGGATATCCCATCTCCTGCGGAGTTTTTCAGGGAGACCCATAATCATGCCTTTTAGAGTTTTATTAAATCTCTCCACCAGTCCATTTGTTTGTGGATGATAGGGTGTTGTGAACTTGTACGTTACACCACACTCCTTCCACATGGCCTTTAAGTATGCAGACATGAAATTGCTTCCTCTGTCTGATACTACTTCCTTTGGGAAGCCCACCCTGGAAAATATTCCCAGGAGGGCCTTTGCCACTGCAGGTGCTGTAGTGGTCCTTAAAGGAATAGCTTCAGGATATCTTGTGGCATGGTCCACTACCACCAAGATAAATCTATTGCCTGAAGCAGTAGGAGGGTCAAGGGGGCCAACTATGTCAACCCCTACCCTTTCAAAGGGAACCCCAACCACAGGCAGTGGGATAAGGGGTGCCTTTGGAGTGCCACCTGTCTTGCCACTGGCTTGACAGGTTTCACAGGACTTACAAAATTCCTTTGTGTCCTCAGACATCCTAGGCCAATGAAACAGGGGAACAAGCCTGTCCCAAGTTTTCATTTGTCCTAGATGCCCAGCTAAGGGAATGTCATGTGCCAGTGTTAAGAGGAACTTTCTGTACTCCTGAGGAATCACTAATCTCCTGGCAGCTCCAGGTTTAGGATCCCTATGCTCAGTGTACAAGAGGTTGTCCTCCCAGTAAACTCTGTGAGAGTCACTGACATCCCCATTAGCCTGTTTGACAGCTTGCTGTCTGAGACCCTCTAATGTGGGACAGGTTTGCTGTGCCACACTCAGCTCCTCTCTGGCAGGCCCCCCTTCACCCAAAAGCTCAGCAGTGTCTGCTTCCAGCTCCTCTGGTGTAGGTTCTGCACAGGGAGGGAATTCTTCTTCCTCAGAAGTTGAATCCACTGTAGAGGGAGGGATAGTAGGAAGTGGTTTGCTTCTACTAGCCCTAGCTTTAGGGAGCACTTGGTCCATTGTTCCAGGATCCAAGCTTCCCTGTCCTTTTTGCTTTTTGGCCTGAGCCCTTGTCAAAGCAAAAATATGACCTGGGATGCCCAGCATTGCTGCATGGGCCTCCAACTCCACATCTGACCAAGCTGATGTCTCCAAATCATTCCCTAATAGACAGTCTACAGGTAAATCTGAAGCTACCACAACTTTCTTTGGACCAGTTACCCCCCCCCAGTTGAGATTTACAACAGCCATGGGGTGGCTTTGTGTTATGTTGTGAGCATCGGTTACTTGGTACTGGTGTCCAAGTATGTGTTGTTCAGGGTGCACCAGTTTCTCAATCACCATTCTGACACTGGCACCTGTGTCCCTGTAGGCCTGGACTTCAACACCATTTATTAGGGTTTGTTGCTTGTACTTCTCCAAGTTTTGGGGGCAAGCAACCAAAGTGGCTAAATCAATAGCCCCTTCAGAGACTAAAGTAGCCTCTGTGGTCTCCCTAATCAGACCAACCCCAACTAAATTACCAAAAGTGAGCCCAGCTACTCCCTTGGATTGGCTATTAGTAGGTTTGCTCCCACCACCACTGCTATTAGTAGGGACACTAGGTGTAGCAGTAGGGGTTGTAGTGGTAGGAGCTGTGGTGCCTTTCTTTGGACAACTGGGATCTGTTGTCCAATGGCCTTTTATTTTACATAAATAACACCATGGTTTCTTTTCCTTGTTCTGATTAAAGGAGGATTTGGACCCACCACCCCCACCAGAGTGTTTTTGTGGGCCTGATGAAGACTCATTTTTAGATTTGTCCCCACCCTTGTCAGAAGACTTACCATCCTTCTTTTTGTTGCCATCTTTGTCACCCCCTGTATGAACGTTTCTGTTCACTCTTGTTCTGACCCATTTGTCTGCCTTCTTTCCCAATTCTTGGGGAGAGGTCAGATCAGAGTCCACCAAGTACTGGTGCAACAAATCAGACACACAATTATTAAGAATATGCTCTCTCAGGATTAAGTTATACAGGCTGTCATAATCAGTAACTTTACTGCCATGTAACCACCCCTCCAAGGCCTTCACTGAATGGTCAATGAAATCAACCCAGTCTTGTGAAGACTCCTTTTTGGTCTCTCTGAACTTTATCCTGTACTGTTCAGTGGTTAAGCCATAACCATCCAGGAGTGCATTCTTAAGAACTTGGAAATTATTAGCATCATTTTCTTTCACAGTAAGGAGCCTATCCCTACCTTTTCCACTAAATGATAGCCATAGGATAGCAGCCCACTGCCTTTGAGGGACATCCTGTACAACACAGGCCCTCTCAAGTGCAGCAAACCACTTGTTAATGTCATCCCCCTCCTTATAAGGGGGAACTATCTTGTGCAGATTCCTGGAATCATGCTCTTTTGCAGGATGACTATGGGGAATACTGCTGCTGCCACCATGGGTATCTAAACCCAACTTCTGTCTTTCCTTCTCTAATTCAAAAGACTGTCTATCCAAATCCAGCTGTTGCTTTTTAAGCTTCAGTCTGGTTTGTTCCACCCTCAACTTATTGAGTTCCCTCTCTAACATTCTGTCATCAGGGTTGGTGGGAGGGACATTTCTAGAAACAGAGCTATGATGGGAATGAAGAGAAGGAGACCTGTCCCTTACAGAAGCCACCCTAACAGCTTGGTTTACAGAAACATTACTACCAGTATGGTGAGAATATATGCTTTTGCTATGATGTGAGACCACACTATTTATTTGGTGTGGCTCATCATCATTACCATCTATGCTAGATTGTCTAGTAATGGGCAGGCTAGGAAGTTTCTTTCCTGAATCTTTTCCTGGGGGAGTCCCTGAATCAGATTGGGAACTATTAGGTACTTTTTCAACAGATGGGGCACCTATGGCCTTATCCTGTTCTCTAAGCATGTTAAGTAACAGTTCCAAGGAAGGATTCTTCCCTACACTCAAACCTCTCTCTATACAGAGACTCCTTGCTCTTTTCCAGCTAAGGTTGTCATATGCAAGTTTGGACAGATCAACACTTTGGCCTGTGCCAGACATTTTTAGAGAGAGTTAAAGTGATAGAAAAAGAGAAAAAAGTTTTCAGAACTTTTTGGAAAGACAGAAAAAAAACTTTTTAGACTTTTAAGAACTTTTTGAAAGTTTAGAAGTACTTTTCAGCACTTAGAAAAGAGTGAAAAGAGGAAATGCAAAACTTTCTGGCTATGTGTATATACACTGACCTTGTTTTGTATATTTTTCTCTTATGAAAAGTACAATGACAAGAGATGGTAAGCAGTCTCAAGCACTTATCCCACCACTGCACAACCAATGTAGGAGGCTGGACTGGCTTGTAGTGAGTACCAAGGGGTACTTGCACCTTGCACCAGGCCCAGTTATTCCTTATTAGTGTATAGGGTGTCTAGCAGCTTAGGCTGATAGATAATGGTAGCTTAGCAGAGCAGCTTAGGCTGAACTAGGAGACGTGTGAAGCCACTACAGTACCACTTAGTGTCATATGCACAATATCATAAGAAAACACAATACACAGTATACTAAAAATAAAGGTACTTTATTTTTATGACAATATGCCCAAGTATCTTAGAGTGTACCCTCAGTGAGAGGATAGGAAATATACACAAGATATATATACACAATAGCAAAAATATGCAGTATAGTCTTAGAAAACAGTGCAAACAATGTATAGTTACAATAGGATGCAATGGGGAAACATAGGGATAGGGGCAACACAAACCATATACTCCAAAAGTGGAATGCGAACAACGAATGGACCCCAAACCTATGTGACCTTGTAGAGGGTCGCTGGGACTATTAGAAAATAGTGAGAGTTAGAAAAATAACCCTCCCCAAGACCCTGAAAAGTGAGTGCAAAGTGCACTAAAGTTCCCCTAAGGACAAAGTAGTCGTGTTAGAGGAATAATGCAGGAAAGACACAAACCAGCAATGCAACCACTGTGGATTTTCAATCTAGGGTACCTGTGGAACAAGGGGACCAAGTCCAAAAGTCACAAGCAAGTCGGAGATGGGCAGATGCCCAGGAAATGCCAGCTGCGGGTGCAAAGAAGCTTCGACTGGACAGAAGAAGCTGAGGTTTCTGCAAGAACGAAAATGGCTAGAGACTTTCACTTTGGGGGACGGATTCCTCTTGCCGTGGAGAGTTGTGCAGAAGTGTTTTCCCGCTGAAAGAACGCCAACAAGCCTTGCTAGCTGCAAATCGTGCGTTTGGCGTTTTTGGACGCTGCTGGGGCCCAGGAGGGACCAGGAGGTCGCAAATTGGACCTGAAGAGAGAGGGGACGTCGAGCAAGACAAAGAGCCCTCACTGAAGCAGATAGCACCCAAGGAAATGCCAGAAACAGGCACTACAAGGATGCGTGAAACGGTGCTCGCCGAAGTTGCACAAAGGAGTCCCACGTCGCCGGAGACCAACTTAGAAAGTCGTGCAATGCAGGTTAGAGTGCCGTGGACCCAGGCTTGGCTGTGCACAAAGGATTTCCACCGGAAGTGCACAGGGGCCGGAGTAGCTGCAAAGTCGCGGTTCCCAGCAATGCAGCCCAGCGAGGTGAGGCAAGGACTTACCTCCACCAAACTGGGGCTGAAGAGTCACTGGACTGTGTGGGTCACTTGGACAGAGTCGCTGGATTCGAGGGACCTCGCTCGTCGTGCTGAGAGGAGACTCAAGGGACCGATAATGCAGCTTTTTGGTGCCTGCGGTTGCAGGGGGAAGATTCCGTCGACCCACGGGAGATTTCTTCGGAGCTTCTGGTGCAGAGAGGAGGCAGACTACCCCCACAGCATGCACAAGCAGGAAATCAGTCGAGAAGGCGGCAGGATCAGCGTTACAGAGTTGCAGTAGTCGTCTTTGCTACTATGTTGCAGGTTTGCAGGCTTCCAGCGCGGTCAGCAGTCGATTCCTTATCAGAAGGTGAAGAGTGAGATGCAGAGGAACTCGGATGAGCTCTTGCATTCGTTATCTAAAGTTTCCCCAGAGACAGAGACCCTAAATAGCCAGAAAAGAGGGTTTGGCTACTTAGGAGAGAGGATAGGCTACTAACACCTGAAGGAGCCTATCAGCAGGAGTCTCTGACGTCACCTGGTGGCACTGGCCACTCAGAGCAGTCCAGTGTGCCAGCAGCACCTCTGTTTCCAAGATGGCAGAGGTCTGGAGCACACTGGAGGAGCTCTGGACACCTCCCAGGGGAGGTGCAGGTCAGGGGAGTGGTCACTCCCCTTTCCTTTGTCCAGTTTTGCGCCAGAGCAGGGGCTAAGGGGTCCCTGAACCGGTGTAGACTGGCTTATGCAGAATTGGGCACCTCTGTGCCCAACAAAGCATTTCCAGAGGCTGGGGGAGGCTACTCCTCCCCTGCATTCACACCATTTTCCAAAGGGAGAGGGTGTCACACCCTCTCTCAGAGGAAGTTCTTTGTTCTGCCATCCTGGGCCAGGCCTGGCTGGACCCCAGGAGGGCAGCTGCCTGTCTGAGGGGTTGGCAGCAGCAGCAGCTGCAGTGAAACCCCAGGAAGGGCAGTTTGGCAGTACCAGGGTCTGTGCTACAGACCACTGGGATCATGGGATTGTGCCAACTATGCCAGGATGGTATAGAGGGGGCAATTCCATGATCATAGACATGTTACATGGCCATATTCGGAGTTACCATGGTGAAGCTACATATAGGTAGTGACCTATATGTAGTGCACGCGTGTAATGGTGTCCCCGCACTCACAAAGTTCAGGGAATTGGCTCTGAACAATGTGGGGGCACCTTGGCTAGTGCCAGGGTGCCCTCACACTAAGTAACTTTGCACCCAACCTTTACCAGGTAAAGGTTAGACATATAGGTGACTTATAAGTTACTTAAGTGCAGTGTAAAATGGCTGTGAAATAACGTGGACGTTATTTCACTCAGGCTGCAGTGGCAGGCCTGTGTAAGAATTGTCTGAGCTCCCTATGGGTGGCAAAAGAAATGCTGCAGCCCATAGGGATCTCCTGGAACCCCAATTCCCTGGGTACCTCAGTACCATATACTAGGGAATTATAAGGGTGTTCCAGTAAGCCAATGTAAATTGGTAAAAATGGTCACTAGCCTGTCAGTGACAATTTGGAAAGAAATGAGAGAGCATAATCACTGAGGTTCTGGTTAGCAGAGCCTCAGTGAGACAGTTAGTCACTACACAGGTAACACATTCAGGCACACTTATGAGCACTGGGGCCCTGGGTTACCAGGGTCCCAGTGACACATACAACTAAAACAACATATATACAGTGAAAAATGGGGGTAACATGCCAGGCAAGATGGTACTTTCCTACACTATAGATCTTACTTTTGACAGGCATGCTGTCTCCAGTATCTATAGTGTGCTCACACCAAGAAGCGGTGCCTGGCACAGTAGAAAAGAGTTCAGAAAACTGACCCAGGAGATTTATGCAGTGGTCTTTCGGCTCAGCAGTAAGACAGTCTGCTAACATTACACCTTCCACTAGAGCATCTTGTTCTGTGGAAGAGAAGAGATCAGGGAGAGGGTCACTCTCTTCTTCCTGTCCTTCATCTGTTGCCATGAGCAGGGTGAGATCAGCCCTGTCATAGTAGGGTTTTAGGTGATTGACATGGAGCACCCTAAGGGGACTCCTGGCAGTGCCCAAGTCAACCAAGTAGGTGACTTCTCCCTTCTTTTCAACAATGATGTGGGGTCCACTCCATTTGTCTTGGAGTGCTCTTGGGGCCACAGGCTCTAAGACCCACACCTTCTGTCCTGGTTGGTACTGAATCAGAACAGCCTTCTGGTCGTGCCATTGCTTTTGGAGCTCTTGGCTGGCCTGAAGGTTTTTACTGGCCTTTTTCATGTACTCAGCCATTCTGGATCTTAGGCCGAGTACATAGTCCACTATATCTTGCTTAGGAGCTTTTAAAGGTTGTTCCCAACCCTCCTTCACAAGTGTTAGGAGACCTCTTACAAGGTGTCCAAATAGGAGTTCAAAGGGGCTGAAGCCCACTCCTTTCTGGGGTACCTCCCTGTAAGCAAAAAGGAGGCAAGGTAACAGGACATCCCATCAACTCCTGAGTTTTTCAGGGAGTCCCATTATCATTCCTTTGATAGTTTTGTTAAACCTCTCAACCAGTCCATTTGTTTGTGGATGATAAGGTGTGGTGAATTTGTATGTTACACCACATTCCTTCCACATGGCCTTCAAGTATGCAGACATAAAGGGCCATATTTATACTTTTCGACGCACAACTGCGCCAACGCAGTTGTGCATCGAAAAAGTTAACGCAGGCTAACGCCATTCTGAAGCGCCATGCGGGCGCCGTATTTATACAATGACGTTAGCCGGCGGAGCAAAAAAAAAACGTACACCAGGCAGCGCCGGCGTTGGGGAACATGGAGCTTGGGCGCCAAAAAATGGGGCAAGTCAGGCTGAGGCAAAATTTTCGCCTCAACCCGATTTGCGCCATTTTTTTTTACTCCCAACCCCCATTGACATGACTCCTGTCTTAGCAAAGACAGGAGTCATGCCCCCTTGCCCAATGGCCATGCCCAGGGGACTTCTGTCCCCTGGGCATGGTCATTGGGCATAGTGGCATGTAGGGGGGCACAAATCAGGCCCCCCATGCCACAATTTTTTTAAAAAAAAATACTTACCTGAACTTACCTTAATGTCCCAGGGGTGGGTCCCTCCATCCTTGGGTGTCCTCCTGGGGTGGGCCAGGGTGGCAGGGGGTGTCCCTGGGGGCATGGGAGAGCACCTCTGGGCTCCTTCCGAGCCCACAGGTCCCTTAACGCCTGCCCTGACCAGGCGCTAAAAAACGGCGCAAAAGCGGCTAAACGTCATTTTTTTTGACCCACCCACTCCCGGGCGTCATTTTTGCCCGGGAGTATAAATACAGCGCACATGCCTTGGAGTCATTTTTTAGACGGGAACGCCTACCTTGCATATCATTAACGCAAGGAAGGTGTCCACGCTAAAAAATGACGCAAACTCCATGAACTTTGGCGCTAGATACGTCTAACGCCAAAGTATAAATATGGAGTAGGTTTTGCGTCGAATTTGCGTTAAAAAAAACGACGCAAATCCGGCGGAAACAGAGAATAAATATGCCCCAAAGTTGCTACCCCTGTCTGATACCACCTCTTTTGGGAAACCCACCCTGGAAAAGATTCCCAGGAGGGCCTTTGCCACTGCAGGTGCTGTAGTGGTCCTAAGAGGAATTGCTTCAGGATATCTTATGGCATGGTCCACTACCACCAAGATAAACCTATTGCCTGAAGCAGTAGGAGGGTCAAGGGGGCCAACTATGTCAACCCCTACCCTTTCAAAGGGAACCCCAACCAGAGGCAGTGGAATACGGGGAGCCTTTGGGGTGCCACCAGTCTTGCCACTGGCTTGACAGGTGACACAGGACTTACAAAAATCTTTTGTGTCCTCTGACATCCTAGGCCAATGAAACAGGGGGACAAGCCTTTTCCATGTTTTAATTTGACCCAAATGTCCAGCCAAGGGAATGTCGTGTGCCAGAGTTAGGAGGAACTCTCTGTATTGCAGGGGAATGACCAATCTCCTGGCTGCTCCAGGTTTTGGGTCCCTTGCCTCTGTATACAAGAGGTTGTCCTCCCAGTAAACTCTATGTGAGTCACTGACATCCCCATTTTGCTGTTTGACAGCTTCCTGTCTTAGACCCTATAATGTGGGACAGGTTTGCTGTGCCACACTCAGCTCCTCCCTGGCAGGCCCCCCTCCAACCAAAAGCTCAGCAGTGTCTGCTGCCAGCTCCTCTGGTGAAGGTTCTGCACAGGGGGGAAATTCTTCTTCCTCAGAAGTTGAATCATCTGTAGAGGGAGGGATAGTGGGTAGGGATTTACCCCTACTAACCCTAGCTTTAGGGAGCACTTGGTCCATTGTTCCAGGATCTAAGTCACCCTGTCCTTTTTGCTTTTTGGCCTGAGCCCTTGTCAAAGCAAAAATATGTCCAGGAATGCCCAGCATTGCTGCATGAGCCTCCAACTCCACTTCTGCCCAAGCTGATGTCTCTAAATCATTTCCTAGTAGACAGTCTACAGGTAAATCTGAAGCAACCACAACTTTCTTTGGACCAGTAAACCCCCCCCCCCCCAGTTGAGATTTACAACAGCCATGGGTTGGCTAAGAGTGTTGTTATGATCGTCTGTCACATGGTACTGGTAACTAAGTAGGTGTTGTTCAGGGTGTACCAGTTTCTCTATTACCATGGTAACACTGGCACCTGTGTCCCTGTAGGCCTGAACCTCAACAGCATTTATTAGGGGAAGTTGCTTGTACTTATCCATGTTAAGGGGACAAGCAACCAAGGTGGCCAAATCAATGGCACCTTCAGAGACTAGCACAGCCTCTGTGGTCTCCCTAACAAAACCAACCCCAACTAAATTACCAAAAGTGAGCCCAGCTACTCCATTGGATTGGCTATTAGTAGGTTTACTCCCACTACCACTGCTATTACTAGGGGCACTAGAGGTTGCAGTAGGGGTTGTGGTAGTGGGAGGCTTGGTGCTTTTCTTTGGACAACTGGCATCAGTTGTCCAATGGCCTTTGACTTTACATAAATAGCACCATGGTTTCTTTACTTGATTAGAAGAGGATTTGGACCCACCACCCCCACCAGAGTGTTTTTGTGGGCCTGATGAAGACTCATTTTTAGATTTGTCCCCACCCTTGTCTGAAGACTTACCATCCTTCTTCGTGCCATCCTTGTCACCCCCTGTATGAACTTTTCTGTTCACTCTTCTTCTGACCCATTTGTCTGCCTTCTTTCCCAATTCCTGGGGAGAGGTCAGATCTGAGTCCACTAGATATTGGTGTAACAAATCAGACACACAGTTATTCAGAATATGCTCTCTCAGGATTAGATTGTACAGGCTTTCATAGTCAGAAACTTTACTGCCATGTAACCACCCCTCCAAGGCCTTCACTGAATAGTCAACAAAGTCTACCCAGTCTTGTGAGGACTCTTTTCTGGTTTCTCTGAACTAAAATCCTGTATTGTTCAGTGGTTAAGCCGAATCCATCCAAGAGTGCATTCTTCAAAACTGTAAAATTATTGGCATCACTTTCTTTCACAGTAAGGAGCCTATCCCTACCTTTATCACTGAAAGATAGCCATAGGATAGCAGCCCACTGCCTTTGAGGGACCCCCTGTACCATACAGGCCCTCTCAAGTGCAGCAAACCACTTGTTAATGTCATCCCCCTCCTTGTAAGAGGGAACTATCTTATGAAGATTCCTAGAGTCATGCTTTTTCACAGGATTGCTATCAGGAATACTGCTGCTGCCACCATGGGGTCCAAACCCCAACCTCTGTCTCTCTTTCTCTAAGTCTAGGGATTCCCTGTCTAGAGCCAGCTGTTGCTGTTTAAGCTTCAGTCTGGACTCTTCCACCCTCAATCTATTGAGTTCCCTTTCTAACATTCTGTCATCAGGGTGGGTGGGTTGGGAATGCTTTGACACAGAAGAATGATGTGAATGAACAGAGGGAGACCTTTCCCTAACAGTTGGCACACTAGCAACCTGGCCTGCAGGAACAAAAATATCCCTACTGTGATGGGAGCTTCCCTTACTACCAGCTATGCTAGGTGGTCTGCTAAGGGTCAGGTTAGGAAGGGCACCCTCTAACACTCTTACTGGGGGCTCCCCTGAGTCAGAGTGTGAGATATCACCTGACTTCTCAATTGAAGTGCCAGCTAAGGCCTTATCATTTTCAAGAAGCATGTTAGACAATAATTCTCTAGAGGGGCTCTTTCCTACCACTAAACCTCTATCAATGCAGAGACTCCTTAGGGTCTTAACGTTAAGGTGGTCATAAGCTGTGTTGACCAAATTAAGAGGAATTCCTACATCAGACATGATAGAAAAGGTTTAGGGACAGATAAAAGAGAGAAAAAGTTTTCAGGACTTTTTAAGGAAACAGAAAAACAACTTTTTCAACTTTTTAGAAACTTTTTGAAAGTTTAGGAGTACTTTTCAGCACTTAGCAGATAGTGTAAGAGAACAAAAGCAAAACATTTTGGTTAGGTGTACATACACTGAACTTGTTTTGTATATTATTCTCTTATGAAAAGTACACAACGACAAAGTGGTAAGTAGTTGCAAGTACTTATCCCACAGCTGCACAACCAATGTAGGAGGCTGGCCTGGCTTGTAGTGGGTACCAAGGGGTACTTACACTCTGTACCAGGTCCAGTTATCCCTTATTAGTGTAGAAGAGGTGTTTCTAGCAGCTTAGGCTGATAGAAGGTAGCTATAGCAGAGCAGCTTAGGCTGAACTAGGAGACATGCAAAGCTCCTACTATACCACTGGTGTCATATGCACAATATCAAAAGAAAACACAATACACAGATATACTAAAAATAAAGGTACTTTATTTTTATGACAATATGCCAAAAGTATCTCAGTGAGTACCCTCAGTATGAGGATGCCAAATACACACAAGATATATGTACACAATACCAAAAATATGCAGTAATAGCAAAAGGAAGTAATGCGAGCAGTGTAAAGTTACAGTAGATTGCAATAGGAGCACATAGGTATAGGGGCAACACAAACCATATACTCCAAAAGTGGAATGCGAACCATGAATGGACCCCAAACCTATGTGAGCTTGTAGAGGGTCGCTGGGACTGTAAAAAAAACAGTGAGGGTTAGAAAAATAGCCCACCCCAAGACCCTGAAAAGTAGGTGTAAAGTGCACCTATATTCCCCAGAGAGCACAGAAGTCGTGATAGGGGAATTCTGCAAGGAAGACCAACACCAGCAAAGCAACCAAAGTGGATTTCCGGACGAGAGTACCTGTGGAACAAGGGGACCAAGTCTAAGAGTCGCGACAAAGTCGAGAGTGGGCAGATGCCCAGGAAATGCCAGCTGAGGGTGCAAAGGAGCTGCCACCGGATGGTAGAAGCTGTGGATTCTGCAAGAACGAAGAGGGCTGGAAACTTTCCCTTTGGAGGATGGATGTCCCACGTCGTGTAGAAGCTTGCAGAGGTGTTCCCATGCAGAAAGACCGCAAACAAGCCTTGCTAGCTGCAAGGGTTGCAGTTAGGGTTTTTGGATGCTGCTGTGGCCCATGAGGGACCAGGATGTTGACACTTGGGTGAGGAGACAGAGGGGGCGCCCAGCAAGTCAGGGAGCCCTCACAGAAGCAGGCAGCACTCGCAGAAGTACCGGAACAGGCACTTGGAAGAGGAGTGAATCGGAGCTCACCCAAAGACACAAAAGGGAGTCCCACGACGCCGGAGGACAACTCAGGAGGTTGTGCACTGCAGGTTAGAGTGTCGGGGACCCAGGCTTGGCTGTGCACAAAGGAAATCCTGGAAGAGTGCACAGGAGCCGGAGCAGCTGCAAATCACGCGGTACCCAGCAATGCAGTCTAGCGTGGGGAGGCAAGGACTTACCTCCACCAAACTTGGACTGAAGAGTCACTGGACTGTGGGAGTCACTTAGACAGAGTTGCTGAGTTTCAGGGACCACGCTCGTCGTGCTGAGAGGGGACCCAGAGGACCGGTGATGCAGTCTTTTGTTGCCTGCGGTTGCAGGGGGAGGATTCCGTCGTCCCACGGGAGATTTCTTCAGAGCTCCTGGTGCAAGAAGGAGGCAGGCTACCCCCAGAGCATGCACCACCAGGAAACAGGCGAGAAAGCGGCAGGATCAGCGTTACAAGGTTGCAGTAGTCGTCTTTGCTACTTTGTTGCGGTTTTGCAGGTGTCCTGAGCAGTCAGCGGTCGATCCTTTGGCAGAAGGTGAAGAGAGAGATGCAGAGGAACTCTGATGAGCTCTTGCATTTGTTATCTAAAGAATTCCCCAAAGCAGAGACCCTAAATAGCCAGAAAAGGAGGTTTGGCTACCTAGGAAGGAGGATAGGCTAGCAACACGGGTAAGAGCCTATCAGAAGGAGTCTCTGACGTCACCTGCTGGCACTGGCCACTCAGAGCAGTCCAGTGTGCCAGCAGCACCTCTGTTTCCAAGATGGCAGAGGTCTGGAGCACACTGGAGGAGCTCTGGGCACCTCCCCTGGGAGGTGCAGGTCAGGGGAGTGGTCACTCCCCTTTCCTTTGTACAGTTTTGCGCCAGAGCAGGGCTGGGGGATCCCTGAACTGGTGTAGACTGGCTTATGCAGAGATGGGCACCATCTGTGCCCATCAAAGCATTTCCAGAGGCTGGGGGAGGCTACTCCTCCTCAGCCCTGACACCTTTTTCCAAAGGGAGAGGGTGTAACACCCTCTCTCTGAGGAAGTCCTTTGTTCTGCCTTCCTGGGCCAGGCCTGGCTGGACCCCAGGAGGGCAGAAACCTGTCTGAGGGATTGGCAGCAGCAGCAGCTGCAGTGAGACCCCGGGAAAGGTAGTTTGGCAGTACCCGGGTCTGTGCTAGAGACTCGGGGGATCATGAATTGTCTCTGGCATTGGGGTGACAATTCCATGATCTTAGACATGTTACATGGCCATGTTCGGAGTTACCATTGTGACGCTATAGGTAGTGACCTATGTATAGTGCACACGTGTAATGGTGTCCCCGCACTCACAAAGTCCGGGGAATTTGCCCTGAACGATGTGGAGGCACCTTGGCTAGTGCCAGGGTGCCCACACACTAAGTAACTTTGCACCCAACCTTCACTAGGTGAAGGTTAGACATATAGGTGACTTATAAGTTACTGAAGTGCAGTGGTAAATGGCTGTGAAATAACGTGGACGTTATTTCACTCAGGCTGCAGTGGCAGGCCTGGGTAAGAATTGTCAGGTCTCCCTATGGGTGGCAAAAGAAATGCTGCAGCCCATAGGGATCCCCTGGAACCCCAATACCCTGAGTACCTTAGTACCATATACTAGGGAATTATAAGGGTGTTCCAGTATGCCAATGTGAATTGGTGAAATGTGTCACTAGCCTGTTAGTGACAATTTAGAAAGCAGAGAGAGCATAACCACTGAGGCTCTGGTTAGCAGAGCCTCAGTGAGACAGTTAGTCATCACACAGGGAACACATACAGGGCACACTTATGAGCACTGGGGCCCTGGCTGGCAGGGTCCCAGTGACACATACACTAAAACAACATATATATAGTGAAATATGGGGGTAACATGCCAGGCAAGATGGTACTTTCCTACAGGTGCCCCCCTATTCCCGTCCCCCTGAGGTGCCTGTGTATTTTCGACCTGATGCCCCAGCAGTGTTCTTTACGTGTTGATGCAGGAGTAAGGTGGGGCCTTGGCCTATTTGATGTGGCCTTGTGGCCCACGGACATTATGGACTGGGAAGTGTCCCCCCATTTGTATATATGTAAATACTGTTTTGAATTTTTAGGATGTATTTCTAGAATTTTATCTTATTACACTCACTTCAATCACTCCTTTTGTCCTTGCATTGTTCCTGAAGGGTACGTGGTAAATGTGTAATGTTGTTGCATCTGTTTGTGTGTATGTTGTTGGAGGTGGGGGTGTTGCGTGTGTGTGTCACTCTCTTTTTCCTCCCCCCTGTCCTGTGTGCTAGGCGGCAGTACTCACCATGGTCGTTGTCGTGGGCGTTGGTATTCCTGGTGTAGGAGGAGGTAGACCAGCATGGGGAACACCTGCAGTTCGGGCTCCATGGCGTTGTGGTTCTTCCCTGAGTCTCCATAGCTGAGCCCTTTGACTTCTGAGATCTGTTTCCGCCGTGCTTTTGTTGTCATTGGTACCGCCCCGGAAAAGGTGGCGGATAGGCTTTTGTAATACAGTGGGTGGTACATTGTCTACCGGCTGGCTGTTAGCGGTTACCGCCGCAGTGCTTGTTGCTACCAACGTGGCGGTCGGTGTGTTAAAGTGGCTGTCTGTGTTGGCAGTTTCCGCCGTGGTCATAATTCCATTTTTTTTACCACCGGATTGTTGGCGGTATTACCACCGCTTTATCACCAACCGTCAGGGTTGTAATGAGGGCCTAGGTTCTGATGCAACAATGCCATATGTCAACTTGCATGTATATGGGTTCATTACATGCTTTTAAGGCTCTGTAAGTTGGTTGTAACCTACAACACCATCAGTCACATTTTTCATGTTAGAATCCTAGTGTCTGGCATTGTGTCTGACAGTAAGCCACACATATAATGAGGTTCTGTTCTCATTGACATTGCTTCACACAATGCATACATTTAGATAAGTTGATGGATCACAGTAAAATTTGTCATGATACATGAGTATATGGAGATTTATTTACATGTACAAGTGTATTTTCCAAAGCAATGCAATATCCAGTTCACAGATGCCATGAGCCTCGAAACCCTGACGGGTACATAGCGCGCTTTATAAATACCATGATTGATTGATTGATTGATTGAGAGATCCTGAGCCATTTGTTGCACATTCAGAGTTTAGGGGTTAGGGACATGTCATAAGACCTGGGTAGGAGAAGTGTGAGGATGTGTCCAAATTGACCATAGGTAGGAATTGAGATAACAACAGTCTATAGCAGATAAATCAACAGTGGTTGAGTGAAGAGGGCACATTGCCAGCTGTCAGAACACTGGCATGATCTTAAGCACAGAACTAAGGAAATACTGCCCATGTGGCACAGACTGGTGCTACCAGGTTGTCTTCTGTATGAATGTTGTTCCTTCCACATCTTCATCCTCTGATGTGTGTGGTGCCTCCTGTGCCATGGGTGGTGCTGTTGTAGACGTTGAGGGGGCCACACACACATATCAGGGGATAGATATGTGGAATCAAAGATCACAGCAGCTGCGATTTGTGAGAACACATAAGGCATCACTGCAGCAAGGAGGAACTGCTGATTTCTCAACACCGCATCAACATCAGGGTGGTAGGCAGCCATGTTGTCCCTGAATGAGGCCACTTCCTGCTGTATGGACTCCAGGGTATTTTGTATAGCCCCCAGCCTGTTGTCTATTATGCTGTTGCCACTTTGGGAGGGCAATTGTTGAAGCCTGTGCCTCATGACAGCAGTTATGTCGACCAGGGATTGCTGGAGTCCATGTAGCGGGGAGTGGGTGCCTCTGATGGCAGCTGAGTTGTCCTTATTTGGACTGAGGCACCTCTGCACTCCCTCTAGGCTGCCTGCCATGGTCTCCCTCCCCACCCACACCTGCTTGGCCAGCTACCGGTGGACTCCTACCACTGTCCTCTGAAGGGTGATCTCTGGGTCCGCGGAGTCCAGGGCTGTGGCAGGACTGGTTGGCGCTGTGTGTTGGTAGTTGTCTGGTTCATGTGGAGACACCACAACGCTGTGTGTCATCCTTGTGACTGCAGGCGGTGTCTGCAGGGAACCTAGGACATCCTGGAGAGTTTCTTCATTGATGTTCGCAGCTGGTCATCCATGTCATATGTAAAATCCAGGACAGGCAGGTCGGCAGAAGGTAAGGCATCATCTTCTGCAATGACACAGTGAAATGTCAATCTTTGACTGTAGTGGCTGTTGACATGGCTCATCATTTACTTGCTAATGGAGGCTCAGTGGCATGTTACAGAACCCAGGTTGTAGTTGTTAATTATGTGTTGCATTGTGCATCACACATGGGGCAACCTTTCAAGGTCTTTTGTGCATTGTTCCCACACCACACTCTGCCTTGCAGGCCCTTTGCCCCTGCCGTTGACACTACAGTAGCACATCATTTACCTTCCTATTCACCATGGTGGACATTTCCACAGAAGTGTAATGTTTGTTGTCACTCTTTTGTGCTTTACCGCATTGGCAATATGTATGATGGCACTAGTGCAGCAAAGCACAGGTAGGTCCATTGCTTACAATGCTGTGTTACTTTGTCATCTGCCTTTAGCATGCCCCACACATGTGCTAATTGGATGATACAGTGCAACCATTATGGATTGTCTGCACCATTAGTTCATCCCTCCCTACACTTGCAACATTTCATTGGATACAGCATACCTCCGACAGGCATATGTTGGTGTAAGGATGTACAATGTGGATCAGTGCATGCATTTTGAGACTTTGTTGAAGTGGCACAAGGGGAATGGCCAGCTTGGATCTACATGGGCAACTATTTGTTAGATGATACAGTAGCATTACTGGCTAGTGACATTGTGCCCATAGTGCAGCATTGATGCTACTTGTGCCAGTTCTTACGCATGAAGCTGTCCCTTTATGCACAACACTAACCATTCACACAACACAGACAACTTTGTTACATGGTGAAATTGAAGCTACTTACAGAGCTGCACAAATGATGATCAGACATGCCCCATGCGTTGTATGAGTTCACTTTTGTGCCCATTCCCAAATGGCGCATGGAGGTGTGTGAGAGTTGTTATTGGGCCACCCTGTGCGGTTGTGTTCCACATGTTGCACACTGAGGCCCTGATTTTTATTTAAGTGGCAAAACTCGGTGCAGCAGCAATATTAGTTGCACCGCGCTGCACCACTTTTGTAACCCAGGGATGCGCCGTGTTATCTGGAATACAGCACACCCCTGCATTTCCTCCAGTGCCTGCACAGATTTGTTCTCCCTGCACCAAAGCAGGCATCCTTGCACCAAAGTGCAAGGGTGCCTGCGTTGAGGGGATAGATTGTTTATATGAGGAAGGTGTCCCTTTCTGCACATAAACAATCTATTATGGCAAGGTGGCATTTATATGTGTGCTGCAGGATGCAGCACACATGAGAAGGGCAATGACACAAGGAGGATGGAATGCATTTTGCCTTGTTGCACCATCCTGACACCACCCCTGGGGTGGTGTTGACTTTAGTTACAGTCTATGGTGGACATGTTGTCTTAGATCTGGGGCAACAACAATATGCAATGGTGTAGGAAGCTGGCCTGGTGTGTGGTGGGTACCTATGGTACTTACACCATATACCAGGTCCAGTTATCCCCTCTTAGTGGAGTGTAGGCAGTGTCTAGAAGCCAGTCTCCCCAGAGGTTGCTGTGGATGAGCAGCCAAGGCTTTTCTAGGAGACTTGCAGAACTCATGCAATATCCTCTGTAGTCATACAGCACTTACACACATGAAAGAAAACACTCAGTTGTACAAAAATAAAGGTACTTTATTTTTGGAACAAATCACCACAAAATACCAGAAATGGTGGGAGGAAAGTAATACACTAAGGGGCATATTTATGAGCCCCTACCTAGGGCCACGTGAGCATCATTTTACGTGACGCTCCAGTGGCGCTAACCTCTGCTCCATATTTAGAAGGAGGTGTAAGCCACTTAAAGTGGCGTTACACCTCCTTGTAAATATGGGCCCCTCTGACACAGTTATCTGCATCCGATGGGCGTGCAATGGGTGTTTCATGTGGCGGTACTACAGCAACATCCATTGCATTTTGACGCTGCCTCAGAGTTATAATATTTTGTAAACCTCAAGCAGCGCTAAAATCTAACGCCACCCCTTTGGGTGGCGCAAGGCACAACGGGGAGGAATACTTTTATTCCTCCTCGTTTTTTGCTTTTTCTATGCGTAATGCAGTCTGCAGCACACATAGAAAGAGCAAAATGCCAGAAATTATTGTTCATGTGCGGGAAGGAACACCTTCCCACACATAAACAAAAACACCCCTGAAAGCAGACATCCATGAACGATGGTACAAGGATGCCTGCATTGGCAGCTTACTTTAGCGCCAGCGCAGGGGACAACACAGAGGTGCGCTTTATTCACTTAAATATGGCGCATCCCTGCTTTGTGGAAATGATGGAGCGCAGCACTGGCAATTTTGGCACAGCGTTGCGCTCCGTCATTTTCCCCCAAATATGGGCCTAAATATATACACTAGTAATCAGAAACAGACATAGAAAAGGATAGAAAACAGTGCAAATAGCAATAACCAATAGTGACCCTAAGGGTAGCACAAACCATATGCTAAAAAAATGGAAAGCGAACAAGGTACCCCCAGCTAGGTAAGTAAAATGTGTAGAGGGGATCTGGGAGTATTAGAAAACCACAAAGGTAAGTAACACAGTACCCCCCTGCGTCCAGGAATGTAGGAGTAAAATATTGGATTTTTCCCCAAACCACCCAAAAGGAGGAAAAGAAGAAAAAGAAGACACCCAGAGAAGACTGCAAGAATACTAGTGGTGGATTCCTGAAGAAAGAAGACCTGTGGAGATAGGGGACCAAGTCCAAGAGTCACAGAGGAGTGCAGGAGGACTAGGAGCTACTACCCACCCAGCTGTGGATGCAAGAGTTGGTCGACAGTGATGAAGAACAGGTCAGAATTGCAGACCTGGAGCCAGAGAACAATTCCTGATGGATGCAGATGAAGTCCCACGTTGGAAATAAGATTGCAGATGGATGTCAGTGCAGGAATTCCACCAACAAGCCTTGGCAAAGGCAAACTTGCGGTTAGTGGAAAAGAGGTGATGCTGGGGCCCAGCAAGGCCCAGGAGGACTCAAACCAGGAGGGGGAGTCACAGGGGATGCTCAGCATCGTAGAGAATCCACAGGAGCAGAGGCAGCACCCACAGGAGTCCCACAGGACAGGGACACAGGAGTCGCAGAAGACGCCCATGCAGCACTACAAAAGAGGATCCCACACCGCAGGAGAACCATACAGGAGGCAGTGCTTTGCAGGATGGAGTGCTGGGGCTGGAGCTACATGTTGCCTGAAGATCCCTTGGAGGAGATGCAAACAAGCCTTGGCAGATGCAAGGGACACAGTGCACGGGGGTACTGTCCTGCATGAGAAGGCAAAGGCTTACCTCCTCCAAAGTTGGATAGCTGGCAGAGAGGACCAGGAGGACTACTCCGGACCACCACCTGTGATGCAGGATCTTGCAGCTCAAGAGGAGAGGAGATCCATGCATCCGGTCGTTGCTTGCTGCAGGTACCTGCGGTTGCAGGGAAGTGACTACTTCACTCCAAGGGAGATTCCTTCTTCTTCGTGTGCAAGCTGAAGAGTTTCAGTCTTCTGAGGATGCACAGCTGGTAAAATGTTGCAAAGCTGGCAGGAGACATGGGAACAAAGTTGCAGAAGAGTCTTCTTTGTTGTAGCAGCGTTTGTCGGTTCCTGGAGGGTCCAGTCGCGGTTCCAGTGGCCAGAAGTCAAAGCAGAGATTGCAGAGGAGTCCTGCTGGAATCTTGCAAGCCAAATCTGAAGACCTACCCAAGAGAGAGACCCTAAATAGCCCTAAAAGGGGGATTAGTCACCTTAACAGGTAAGCACCTATCAGGAGTGGGCTCTGACGTCACCTGCCTGGCCTGGCCACTCAGATGCTCCCAGAGTTCCCTGACAACCTTGGAAACAAGATGGCAGAACGCAGGGACCCTCTGGAGGAGCTCTGGGCACCACCCCTGAGGCGGTGATGGACAGGGGAGTAGTTAATCCCCTTTCCATTGTCATGTTTCACGCCAGAGCAGGGACTTGGGGTCCCTGAACCAGTGTGGACTGGTTTATGCACGGAGGGCACCAAATGTGCCCTTCAAAGCAAACCAGTGGCTTGGGGAGGCTACCCCTCCCAAGGCAGTCACACCTATTTCCAAAGGGAGAGGCTTTGACCTCCCTCTCCCAAAGAAAATCCTTTGTTCTGCCTTCCTGGGCTTGATCAGATCAAGCAGCAGGAGGACAGAAACCTGTCTGAGGGGTGGCAGCAGCTGAACTGCCCGGAAAACCCTGTAAGACTGGTGGTAGCAATGCTGAGGGTCCTCTAAGGAGCCCCCAGAGTGCATAGAATCATACTTCCAATACTTGCAACAGAATTGGGGTATGATTTCGACATGTTTGATACCAAACATGCCCAGGTTCGGAGTTACCATTATGTAGCTGGACACAGGTAGTGACCTATGTCCAGTACACGCATAAAATGGCAACCCTGCACTCACAAAGTCCAAGAAAATGGATCTGGAGTTTGTGGGGGCCCCTCTGCTAGTGCTGGGGTGCCCTCACACACAGGTACCTGCACCTGCCCTCTGGACTGAGAGGGCCTACCATAGGGCCTGGTGTAGTGACCTGTAGTGAAAACGAGTGCATGCGTTCGTTTCACGCAGGCTGCAATGGCAGGCCTGCAGAACCCTTTGCATGGGATCCCTATGGGTGGCAGAATACCTTCTGCAGCTCATAGGGATCCCCTGGAACCCCAATGCCCTGGGACACTAGGTACCATATACTAGGGACTTACATGGGGGGACCAGTATGCTAATTGTGGGAAGAAAAAGGTACAATTTAGAGGAGAGAGCAAAACTACTGGGGTCCTGGTTAGCAGGAACCCAGTAGACACAGTCAAACATACTGAAAACAGGCAGAAAATGGGGGTAACCATGCCAAGAAAGAGGGTACTTTCCTGCAAATGGGTGTTGTAGTGGCACAGCCACAGCCACACTGATTACACGCCCCTTCCAGGCAAAGTGCTGCATGTGTAGGGGCCATATTTACAAGGTGGTGATAAGCCACAGTAAGTGGCTTAAGACCATGTTATGTATATGTCGGAGTGCATAGTGCCACAACGGGGTCACTAAAAATGAGGCTCAGGTGGAGATGGGGCCTTTTGATTGTGGCCCTATGTGTCCCGATGCAACCCTTTTGCATACATTCAGTGTGTCCTATGTGCCTCCCCCTTCGGCCATTTGTGAGATTCCAAATAGTGCCCCCTGCTACTTACCCTGCATTTGTGGTAGATCTTGGTAGTCTCTGCTGTCCTGTCATGTCCTGCGATTCCAGTGACCAACTCCTCCGGGTTGACCGCTGCCACCATCTCCTCCAGCTCATCCAGGTCCTCCTGGGGTGCAGGATTTCCACCTCCAGTCTGAAGTGCTGCCTTTCTGTCCCTGGCCAGTTTCTCCTTAGTTCTGCACTTGCAATGGTTCCAGTGCTTCTTGCAATCAGTGACAGTCCTCTTCACCTCTGCCACGCTGTTGACTTTATCTACAATTGCCTGCCGTACAGCCTCTCTCCTACCTATTAGCAATTTGGAGGTGACAAAGAGCTGGTGTTGATGCTCCGTCACCTCTCTGACTAAGATGTCATGATCCTCGTCACTAAAGCAACCCTTCTGCTTCCTCTTCTCCTTCCCTTGGGACTTTGCTGGACCCTCCTGGCTGGTACTGAGCTGATTGGGATCTCCCTGGGGTATCTCCTGGACTGCATTCTCCATCTTGTCTTCCCAATGTTTTTGTTCTTGCTTGCATGTTTTTTTTTTTTTTTTTTACGCTAATGCTATTAAATATCGTTGTAACCCATTTTGCGTAAAACAATGTGCCACAAAACATTCTAACGCCACTTTTGCTGCATTAGCATAATTTTTACTTACGGCATGTCGCAGTGGTTAGTGTCATTTTTTTTTTACTCAAACCATTCCTTAGCGCCATTTTGCATCATTTTATAAATATGGCCCATAGATGGCGATAGGGAATAGCGTTAGCTCACGGTAATTGTTTTGACGCACAACTGTGCTAGTGCAGTTGTGCACCATTTTTCTTAAATATGGGCCAACATTTCTCTGCAAAATGTCTGTAATAGACTCCCAGACATCACCCACATTAAAAATAAATGAAAGGAAAACGGTATTTAAGGCAATCTGTTTAATAATAATTAATCAAGGTCATGGGGGCAAGACTCTATGCAGAAGAGAGCTGGCTCTATCAGGGGTCCCTGTAAGGCCGGGGCCTTGAGCCAGAGCCCACTTTGCTCATGCCTTAAAGCGTCTCTGATCACAGAGTGACAGCAAAGGGCGAGTTGAAGACCACGCAGGGTTTGTGTATTCCAAGGGGCCTTCCAGTGAAGGATGCCTCAATAGATCTCAAACTCCCAAGGAGACATCTTCAAACCAAGGAACATTCAGCAATGCCTCTGTTAGAGACTGCTATAGATACAGGACTGCTGGGAAATGTCTCCAGTTTTAACCTTGACTACCCTTCACTCTAGTCTTGCTCTCCTCACATGCCCCAGATAATTTTCCGTTTATTTACTGTTGAGGGATGGTGTTAGCCAAGGCCTTTCATTAAGAAAAAAAAACTAAATAAAAATACATGTATACATAGATCCAGAGGCTTTCACTCATCTCTCTTCATCCATTGCCCTTGTGTAGTGTCATTTAAGTTTTGTTTCCACCCACTACAGGAAACAGCATAGGGCACTGAGTCAACCCACTTCAGCCAGTGCCCATTCTCACAGTGAGTTTAGTTTAGTTTAGTTTAGTTTTTAGAATTTATAGAGCGCATGGCGACCCGAAGGCATCCCAGCGCTAAAAGCAACAAGGCACGAGTAGGTGGAAGAATCAATACTAATTACAGAATAAAAAAGTGACTGCGTTATCCTTCTCACAAAGTGATCACCACCACATTAAGTAGCACACTCCAGTGCCAGGGCTCGAGGAAAAAGTATCCTTTTATCCTTATTTTTTTCCCAGCTGCCAAGGCAGAGCCCCCTCCCACACTCACCCCTGCCTGTGTGTAGCTACCAGTGTGCATCAGACACAAGGAACCTTTCAGCTGGGAGGACTCCACTTTTCTTTGGTGTGTTATTTTGGGTGCATATAAATAGATTCCCTTCTTGGGGCTGATAACTAGGTTCATCAGGGATATGTTCCCCTCTACATTCTTGTTTTGATACAAGCATTTTGAGGGCCCATATTGTTCCACAAACGTGACATCTCCTAGCTAACCAAAGTATACAAATAACTACACTGCCTTTGTGAGGGTTGTAAATGTCACTTTGAAATACAGGGGACGCTCTTTCATGAAGGGAGTGAGATTCAATAAATGCATTCTGTAATGAAAGCGATATTTAGTGATTCCTGCTCTAGACTGAAACTAGATTTTTATTTGTTGCAGTTTTCTTTGGTTCTAACTGTACTCGAGAAGCAGCTGCAGCTTGAACTATGCAAGACAGGGGAGCTGTGATTTAGCCGCATTTCTGAAACCCTCTCCTGCTGAGTGTCAGCCATCCTGTGCCGGACAACAGAGGACTGACCTTCACGTCCCTGTCTGTCCATCAAGCACGGTTTTGCAGATCTTCACGCTGCCTTGTGGGCGTGCTCCTGACGGCAGAAAACTATGGCCCAGATTTAAGAGGGCCTAGCGCCACCTTGTGCCACATTAGCTTAATTTTTTATGACACTAATGTGGCCTAACGAGGCCAAATTCCCTGTGCCATATTTATAAAGTGGCGCAATGCCTGCATTGTGCCACTTTGTAACCCCTTGCACTATATTATGCCTGCGCCAAGCATAATTTATGCAAGGGGCTTTCCCCCATTAGGGGGACCGCAAAAATGACGCAATGAAATCTGAGGGATTCCACTTCGCCAATCTTAGTGGCTATTTTTAACGCCTGCACATAGCAAGCGTTGAAAGGGGACACACCTTTGTTTTCAGTGGGCCCCTATGTACTCTACAGGATTAGCACCAACATCAATAGCGTCAAAAATGTTGACATTATTGCCCCTACCCTGCGCCATGGTGCACCGTATATTAAATACGGCGCACACATGGTGGTGGTAGGGGGTGCTAAGGGGCACAAGAAAAGTGACACTTTTCTTAATTTCAGGCCTATGTGCTTCTGCACCTTGAATATGTATAACACAGTCTTTGGGCTCCCTTACCCGGCTGCCCTAGAGGAACTTTTTTTGGCGCTTTTATATAGCACAAACCCGACCCAAAGGTATTACAGTGCTTTAAATGAGCACCAGTTATGGTACAAAAGGACACATTCATTGTCTGGTAGGCACGGGGAGTTTATGGGCCTGATTTGGAGTTTTGCGGATGGGACAGATATCCCGACCACCGTATTACAGTGTCCATAGGATACCATGCAATCATAAAACGGGGGCGGGATATCCGTCACCATGGTGACGGAGTAACCCATCCACCAACATCTAAATCAGGGCCTAAGTGATTTGTCCAGAATCACAAGATGGTGAGCCGATACAGAGACTCGAACCTGATTCCCCAGCTCCAAAGTTGGCAGCTCTGGCTGTTTCCTCACATCCTCTCACGGACATGGGGTACTTGCACTCCACACTGTGGAGGTGTAGGCTAATGTCCGTGCTCCTTTCCAAGTGCCTGCTGTTTCTGCACAGCATCACTAAGCCAGTGCAGTGTCCTGGGCAGACACATCTGTCATCAAAGCTACCAGTGACTTTATGGTCTTGCCCTAGGTGAAAACTGACAGTGCAGAATGTAAGGAAACGACTGCGGTGGAGAAACGGTGTGGCAGAGAGAGAAATGCCATAGATACTGCTGCTGTTGTAGGCACTCATCTTTCAACAATCCTATTTTGTTAGAGAAAAGGTTAGACATATTTTTAATGACCTTCCAAATTTCAAGTTTGTCTTGTTCCATCTTCTTTGCTCCCTTCTTTTTGCTCTCTCTCAATATCTGTTATCTCAGTTCTCCCCAAACCGCGACTTCTGTCGTCTGCTATCCTTTAGCTCTCTCCCATCACTTCTCCTCTTACTATAACTTTTTGTCACTTCTCCCCAACACTCATTCCATCAGTGCAAATCTATAGTGAGCTCGTTCTCTTCTCTCTCTGCCACTTGCCAAAACTTTCCATTCTTTCTCACTATCTCCATACCCTTCTTCTGACGTGTCCTCCAAACCCCATGACCTTCTCAGTGCCCTCTCTTCCTACGTCCTTACGTCAATCTGTAAAGTTTTTTTTAAAAACAATTTTCCAAGTTCCCTCAACCCTTACTGCTTATTTTGCGACGGATTTCTCTTTTTTATGTCTCATTCCATTGTCTTCTCTTCCTCACTCTCTTGTCCTTCATGCCCAGAGGCCGTTTGAGTCTGAGACCTGCATCTCACCTGCCTGACCACCCCTCTGTCTCATTCTTCATAATCAATCCTTCTATTGCTGTGCATGTCACTCTCACTCTCTGGCTGTCTCTATCTGCCCTTCGAACAAACATTTGTTTCTCTCTTTCCGTCACTCTTCTTTATTTCTGTTCATCTTGCTCTTTCCTCTGTTTCTCTTTATTCTATTTTTTAAGTCTCATGTTTCCAATGTTTCCATTTTAACACTCCTTTCTCTTTTTATACATCTCTGGTTTCTTTTAGCTCTTCCTCTCTACTATTTGTTCTCCCACCTTTTCCCTTTCTGCCAAGACCTGGTAGCAGTACTTGGCTCAGGATTCTGGAATTCCCTTCAGTACCAAAGAAGCCTCACGTTATGGTTGCAGGTCTCACTTTTTTAAGGATTTCTTGTGGCTCCACACTGTCCATTGGCTTTCAGATCATGGACACTCACATCTAGGGGAATATTTATGGTTTTTGATGCGAAACTGTGCTAGCACCATTCCAAGACGCCGGCAGGGAGTCATATTTATGGAATTATGGGAGTCGGCGGTAAGGCCCGGCTAGTGTAATAAAAAAGGATGCTAGTTGGGTGGGGGAGACGGAGGGGAAACAGGAGGTTGTGAGTCAAAGGATGACGCTAGTATGGGCAAAGGCATAAAAAATGCCTCTAACCAGACTAGTGTAATTTTTTGATGTAAAACCCCCATGGACATGACTCCTGTTTTAGTGAAAACAGAAGTCGTGGCCACCACCCCAATGGCCATGCCCATGGGACACATGTCCCCTGGGCCCACTGCCATGTAGGGGGTCCCACGTTAGGCCCCCTATGGCACTTTGCAAAAAAATTAAAAAATACTCACCTGTACTTACCTTACTCACCTGGGATGGGGTTCCCCCATCCTTTTGCATCCTTCTGGTGTGGGTGAGGGTGTCCCTGGGGCTGGGGAAGGGCACCTGTGGGGCCATTCCATGGTCTCTGACCATGGAAATAGGCCCACAGGTCCCCTAATGCCTGCCCTGACCCAGGCACTAAATAACGGCGCTAAGTAAGCTTAGCACCATTATTTAAGGCCCTCTTTCCCCCGTGCGTCATTTTAGCACAGGGGATGAATATGGAGCTAAGGCCAAATCATCATTTTTTGCACAGGAATGCCTACCTTGCATCTCATTGATGCAAGGTAGTTCCTGCAGGCAAAAAAATGACGTTAACTCCAAAACTTTGGTGCTAGATGGGTCAAGTATCAAAGTAAAAATTTGGAGCTAGCTTTGCGCCGAGTCTGTGTAAAAACAAAATGATGCAAATTCAGCGCAAACCAAGTATAAATATGGTGGCTAGTGCACTGTCCCTTTATATAAGCTTCCCATCATGTGCTCTATCCTGTTTTTCCTCATCCACCGTGCCCTCCTCTCCTGGTCTCCTATTATGTTGTCTGCCATGCTTGGATCAGCCCATTCTCAGCCATCATATGATCTCTCTCACTCTGGGCTCTTGCATCTTCTTTGTCTTCTAAAACATGTTTACTCCCATTCTCATTCCATCCTGCTGTTTTCCTTGTTGAGTGGTCTCTCCCATTCGGTGTCCTCTTAATTCCATAATAGCCTGTCTCATGCTATCTGTGAGGATCTGTTCTTTCATCTACATTCCACGTTCTAGGCTCTAGGCTTGTGGTGTGTGGAATGTGGAATGTAGAGTGTTGGGGCAAGGTTGGGGATTCTGAAACTGACAGTTAATGTAGTAGCTGTTGATGACTATGGCCAATAAAGATTTCTCTTCTACGTCATCATTTCCGTGGTGCAATGTATGTATCCTACTGCGACAAATTTGACGAAGATTTGGCCACAGTCAAAAACCCACTGCCATGTCTGTTGCTCACTGTCAAGAATGAAGGTGAACCTGTGTTTCCTCGTCACTCCGGGTCATCAAGGGACTTTTAGAAGAAGAAACAGGCCAGTGAATTTACTACTGCTGTTTGTGTTTGTCTGCTTGGTGACTGTGCACACTTATTTGGAGGCTAAGGAGCATACTTACTTGGGAATTTTCAGCGAGCCACCATTTTGCCACAACCTCATTGAGGTGTTTGCTGCTGAGGCCCAACTTTTTCAAAATGTTATTTAAAAAAATATATTTTTGGCTGTTGAGATCAGCACTCTTACGGTCTCCGTGCAACTCACAGGAATTTCTGAGCTCGCACTGAGGCTTGCGCTGACTGTTGCACCGGCCTCCTCACACATGACTCATGAATGTCTGTGTCCTCACACTGTGTCTCACACTGACAGTCTTAGCCAGCTCCTCACATGCAACTTTCAGATGTTTGTGGGCTTGTGCTGTGACTCGGACTGACTGTTTCATCCGGATCCATCCCATCATTGAACTCGCGCTGTTACTCGCACCAGCCATTTTTGACAGCGACAAGCTCTAATCACTTTAGAAAATCACACCAACCATGCATACTTTGGGAACAAGATTCTGCTAGCGATTTGAGTTTCGTTGTTCTGCATGCTTTCACAGTAATAACGGTATTTACAACATTTAAAGTAAATTTGCTACCTGCATGCTTTCACAATGATAGAAATTAAAGTGCTGATTTTACACAGTGATTGGCACGCTCTCAACAAAATACTATATTTAAAGTAAGTTTCTGTGATCGCCACGCCTTCACAGTAATTGTGGTGCCAATTCTACACAGCGGTTGGCATGCTAATTTGTTCATAAGCATACCCATTTGAAAGGTGTGCCACAATAACTACAACAGCTACAATGACTGAAATGCTGATTCCACACAGCGATTGGCACGCTTATTTGTTCATATGCATACACATTGGACAGGAGTGTCACAATAACTGCTACTACAGCTACTACTACTACTACTACTACTACTACAATCAGTATCAATAATAGTAATAACATTACTACTGTAACACACATCGATACAGTGATTCACGGATTGGTGATATGCATACAGTCACAAACAGTATTTTTATTGTATTTCAAGATGATCAGTAGAGTTGTTGGTCATGGTAGGTCTACTGTCAACACATTACATTGTACCAGTTATATAACTTTGGTAATATACAGTTTTATTTTTAATTAAGTGATTATGACACCCTTACTCAACAACTTGCAGAGGGTCAGTGCCCCTTCACTATTTTTGCAAACACCGGGTGACCCATCTATTCCTGGTGATATTGGTATGGGGCCTTCACAAAATATTTTGGAGCTATTGGTGGCAACAGACACTGTCCAGAAAGAGAAAGACTTTTATTGAAACATAATCTTGGTTTCTAGGGACAATCTATGTATGATCATTTACCACCATATGAGCTACCTAACGGTGAAGAACAAGATATTGACGAATATCAATTTGCAGTAAGAAAGCTAGAAAAACAATCTGATGTACAACCAAGTTTAATTGTAAACAGACATAAGTTCTTTACTAGAGAACAATGCCAGGATGAATCAATCAATAGTTATGTTGCAACATTACGTACACTTGCTTCTGAATGCGAGTTTGAAACTTTTACTTCACAACTTATTCATGATCAGATTGTTGTACGTTGTCAGGATAAAAAAAGTACAGGAAAAGTTATTGACACAAAACAAATTCTACTCTTCAAGAAACAATAGATATTGTAAAAAGAAATAGAACTTTCGCGAAAGTCATGTAAGGAATTCACACAAAAAGAACAAATTGGAGTAAGTGTGATAACAATAATGACCAAACCGAAAAGCTCTTAAAAAAGAAAGGAAAAGAAGGATTTTTTAATTAAAAAACTATTTGTTTTAGGTGTGGTAATTCTAAGCATGGATTCAATGCTCGCCCATACCCTGCTAAAAATGTAAAATGTATAACGTGTGACAAAATAGGACAATTTGCTAAAGTGTGTCAAAGTGTCAAAAATACGGATAAAGGAAATGCTATTCATGACAAAAGCTATAATGAACGTTCAGAGGATGAACAAAGTATTGAGAAGAGTATCTTATTGGTTATGTGGAATGATGAATCCAATTGTGTTGATCCATACAAAGATATTGAGGTAGAGGGTAAAGCATTGAGTTTATTGATAGATTCAGGAGTCAGGATGACTATGATTCCTGAGGAATTATTTCAAGAAATATGGGGAGAATGAAAACTCCTTTCTCCTGACAATAATCCTTTGACGTATGATGGAGAAAAATTGATCTCACTCGGTATTTTGAATGTCACATGAAGTTCAAAGCAAAAGTTATTTTTGGTAAAGTTTATGTTATAGGACGGGTTGGAACATACTTAAATGGTATCACCAAGGTTTGTTTGAGATGATATTGAGACATGGAAGAAGAGTTCAAGCTTCTTTAGTCACTGATGGCATACCTATAGATCAAGAAGTCAATGATCCACACCTAAGCAATGTTTAGACAAAAGAGTATAAGCAGGTGTTCAACAATAAGCTAAGGAGGACCACAGGATTGAAACACAAAGTCAAGGTGCAGAGTATCACCAAAGCCGTAAAACACAAATGAAGAAATGTATCATTTAGTGTTCATGAGGAATTGTCAGAAATACTCAAGAAAATGGTTGAAGATGGTGTGAGCGAGCCCATTGAGTCAGCATTATGGTTAGCTCGTTTGGTTATAGCGAGAAAGAAGAATATGCAATTGAGAGTCTGTGTTGATTTGCAAAGTTTAAACAAGGTGGTATAGGTGGACTCTCATCCTCTACCTCCCATTGATGATGAAATGCCAATATTTGCAGGAACATTTTTTTCTGTAAAATTGATTTAGCATTTGCATACCATCAGGTTGAACTAGAAGAGTCTTCCAAACATTACACACCATTTATCTCACCAGTAAGCACTTTCCAGTTCAAGAGGATGCCTTTTGGATTGGTATCTGTGCATCCATGTTCCAAAGGTTTCAAAGGGTGTTAGAGAATGTACTTCAAGGATTAAAAGGAGTATTGGCATTTCAGAATGATACACTTATTGCAGGTGAAGATAAATATTTGCATGATAAGTTGATGCATAGAGTTTTTAAAAGACTACAAAAAATTAGTGTAGTAGCTAACATAAAAAAAAATTATTTGCCAAACAAAACAGAGTATTTAGGGCATGTCATCTCAGAAGATGGAGGTGAACCAAGACTGGGTTTGGTAGAAGCAATCACTAAGGCTCCAAAACATAAAACAAAAGTAGTATCTTTCCATGGTCTGTGTGAATTTTATTCAAAATTAACTAAAAAAAATTCAGTAAATTTATGAGAACTTCTAAAAATGAAAAAAATATGTGTGGAATGAAGCATGTCGAAACAAATTTGTGTTACCTAAAGATGATATAGGAACTGCTGGTGTCCTAGCACCCTTTGACTCTGACAAAGAGAATATCATTCCGGTTGATATAAGTAATGATGGACTGGGTGCTACTTTATCCCAGAACAACAGAAATGGAGAATAATTTTCTGTAGGATTTGCCTCACATTCTTTGAAAGACAATTATAAAGTATTTTCTGTGATAGAGAAAGAATTATTAGCCTTTTGTTGGGCTGTGGAATACTTCAAAAGCTTTGTTTTGGGGAAAAGATTTATTCTCAAGACTGATTACATACCACCAGTAAACATTCTTGGTGGTTCCGTCATCAAAGATCATACTCCAAAAATAGCTAGGTGGAGTTTGAAGTTATTTTAGTATGATTTCAGTACTGAACATATACCTGGGGGAAGAATATCAGAGCTGATTATTTGCCTCGTTCCCCGATCGAATGTGATGACAAAGAGGATGAATGTTTGATTGTTACCACAGAAGTGTTGGATATTAGTCTATTTAAGGAAAATTAATGCAACACTGAGATGCTGCGATATGAGGATATCAGATGTATGCAAAAATACATTATGGAAGGATGGCCAAAGGAGAAATCTTTGCCAACAAATTTACAGGCTTATGTGAAAATACTGGATGAATTATCAGTTGAGACAAATGGTATGTTAATGAGATGTGATATATTTGTTTCCCCCAGGTTTTGAGAGATAAAATCATTTTCAATGGTCATGAAGGACATCTTGGACAAACCATTGCTAAGAGAAAAATCAGAGAAAGTTATTGGTGGTCAGGGATAGACCCAGAAATACTTTCATGCATTAAGAGGTGTGTGATTTGTGCAAACAGTGATAAAGTCTTGAAAACTGAAACCATGCCTCACCAACCTAGGGCCTTACCTGAAGATCCATGCTCTAAACTGGCCATTGATTTCATAGACCCATTCAGTACCTTATCAAGGAGATCAGGATTTTCTTTAGTTGTTGTGGATTACTTCACCAAGTGGTGGGGAGCTGAGTTTATGGAAGAACCCAAAACTAGTGCAGTTTCAAAGAAACTCTTCCCGAGTGAAGGAAACCCTAAGGAAATTGTATCTGACAATAGGGTGCAATTTGTTTTCAAAGAGATGAGAGAGTTTTTAATGAAGAATGCTATCCAGCACAAACTAATAACATTGTATTACCACAAGGTAATGGTTTAGTCATGAGGATGAATGGCACCTTGATAGAACACATACAGTGGGCAATACAAAATAACATTTGAAGTGAATGAAGCTGTAGAAAGCATGTTATGGTCCCATCGTTCAAGTCCTAATGCTGTATCGGGTTTGAGTCCTTTTGAAATTATGAGAGGTTGAATCCCAGCCTCTCCGTTGTTTCCAGCATGGCTGAGGGATTTCAACAAAAATCTAATAGAGTTAAACCTGTGGATGAGATATTATGGCCTTGTGCATAAAACTTTCTCGGTAAAATGAAAAATTAGTATGATATCAAGCAGAAGGTCAAGGAAGTGAAAACAGAAATTGAAATAGGTGATTGTGTGAAAGACCCTACACATGTTGCTAAAGGTTTGTCTGAATTCAGAAATCCAGAAAGGGTTGATGCCATTTCAAAAAATGTCATACGTATAAAAGGTCATGAATGGTGGAACAGAAATAGGATGGTGAAAATCAACAAGCGACAATGCACCATGTTATGATAATAAAGAGAAAAAGGGAGTGTTAGATAGTCGACAGCAGTCGACAAGTAAGAATAGGTCAAATGAGGATCTAATATTAATCCTATGAAACGCAAATGCAAAAGCGTAATTAGGAAACTGACTAAATATTGAGATGCATAGATTTTGGTACAATTGTAAGCTATGTTTATTGGGTCAGTCCATTATTGTAAATTCATTCAATGATAAAGCAAGCAAGCAGGTATGAAACCTGGTGTATGCTGGAATCCAAAATCTTATGTATACTCTCTTGTCTTTTCAGTTGTGCAAGTTTTATAGTTGTGGGTATATTTTCATACTTATTTATTTATCTATCTATTTATTATTTAGGTTATATACGGAGGAAGATGTTGTGGTGATCTGTTCTTTCACCTACATTCCATGTTCTAGGCTTGTGGTATGTGGAATGTAGAGTGTTGGGGCAAGGTTGGGGAATCTGAAACTGACAGATAATGTAGTAGCTGTTGATGACTGTGACGAATATAGATCACTTTCCTACATCATCATTTCTGTGGTGTAATGTATGTTTCCTAATACAACACTATTCCATTCAGTCATCTTGTGTCCTGTGCCTCCCCATTCTATGTTTCTCCATGTAGCATTATACTCCAGTCCTGTGCTCTCCCATCTAGTGCTATATTCCACTGTCTGGCTTTTACATTCTAGGCTCTTCCTACGCTGTGCTTTTCAATTGTGTGTTCTTCTATCTTGTGTTCTGCCTATACTGTGCTGTTCCCAGCACTGTGACATTCCATCATGCATTTTTCAATGATTTGATCTCCCGTTCATTTTCCTTGCACACTGCCGCTTCCACTCTGTGTCTCAATACTGTGCTCTCTCTTGACGTACTTTGGGATCCTGTGTTCTCCATGAAGTGTTCTCTTCCAGCCTAATCTGTTGCATATTGTCCTCCTCATTCCAGGCTCCCTGATTCAATGATTTTGCAAAGTGCTCTCTTTCTGGATGTCCTTTAACAACTCTGTTCTTTTTCCATCCAGCCCTTTTCTTCCATCCAATACTCAATCATCCTTTACTCCCTCATCCTCAGCTCTCTCATCACAGGGATGCAACTGTCCTGACCTCTGTCTCATTTTTTTCTCCTCATCAGTCCCACTTTCGTCCAGTACTCTCCCATCACTTACTCTTGCTGATCCATTGTTTTCATCCATCCTCTGTGCTCTCATTCTGAGCTTCATGACTTTGGCCCTAATTACAACCCTGGCGGTCGGTGGTAAAGCGGCGGTAACACCACCAACAGGCCGGCGGTAAAAAAAATGGAACATGACCACGGCAGACACCGCCAACATAGACAGCCACTTCAACACTCCGACCGCCACAGCGGTAGCAACAAGCACCACGGCGGTAACCGCCAACAGCCAGGCGGAAGACAATGTACCGCCCACTGTATTATGAGAGGCCAATTTGCCACCTTTTCCGGGACGTTAACAACGCCATCAAAAGCACGGCAGAAACAGTATTCTGAAGGGAAACGACTCACCTCTCGACACTCAAGGAAGAACCAGGATGCCACGTCTTTCCCATACTGGTGTATCTGCTCATATACCAGGAGTACCAACGCCGGTGACGACAACTACGTTGAGTACTGCACCTAGCACACAGGGGAGAGGGGAGGAAAAAGAGAGTGACACACACACGCAACACCCCCACCCTTACCCTCACCCCCAACACCATACACACAAACAGATGCATTAACGTTACATATACACACCGTGACCCCCTGGAATAACGCAAGGACAAAAGGAATTGAGTTAAATAAGTGTTATATTAGAAATAGTTATAAATACGTTTAGAACTCAAAAAGAGTATTTACAAAATATACAATATTTACAGAAGGCGGGACAATGTCCACTCAAAATGTCTTTGGCCCACTGGGCCAAAACACATAGGCCAAGACCATACTTGACTCCTGCCTCAATATGGAGACAAGACTGCAGGGGCATAAAGTAGAAAACACACAGGCATCTCAGTCGGAAGATGGAACAACACCACTGCTCCTGGAGGGGTCTCCATTACCACTGCTTGGTCATGGGGAGTGCAAAGCCACTGTCTCTCAAGTGGGTGGTTTGCCCACTGCTTGGTCCTGGGGAGTGCAAAGCCACAGTCTCTCAAGTGGGTGGTTTGCCCACTGCTTGGTCCTGGGGGGTGCAAGGCCACAGTCTCTCAAGTGGGTGGTTTGCCCACTGCTTGGGCCTGGGAAGTGCAAAGCCACAGTCTCTCAAGTGGGTGGCTTGCCCACTGCTTGGTCCTGGGGAGTGCAAAGCCACAGTCTCTCAAGTGGGTAGTTTGCCCACTGCTTGGTCCTGGGGAGTGTAAAGCCACAGTCTCTCTAGTGGGTGGCTCCTACACTGGTTCTGGAGGGGGCTTTGTGCCCAGTGTGCTTCATCCTGCCAAGGATAGGGTGAGTGGATGCCTTCTTCCACTGGTTCTGGAGGGGGCTTGGTGCCCAGTGTGCTTCATCCTGCCATGGGTAGGGTGAGTGGATGCCTTCTTCCACTGGTTCAGGAGGGGGCTTGGTGCCCAGTGTGCTTCCTCCTGCCAAGGATAGGGTGAGTGCATGCCTTCTTCCACTGGTTCAGGAGGGGGCTTGGGACCCAGTGATGCAGCATTTGGGGGGTGACAGGTCATAGTCCCTCACCTGGGTGTCAGAGCCACAAGATTTGCAGTGGCCAGGATGCAATATACTCCATGGAGGCAGGACTACAGTCCATCCGCCGGCGGCTATGACTGCACAGTGGTGGTAGTGCCGGTGCTGGTGGGGGTGCTGCCAGTGGTGGGGGGAGGCTCCAGCCCTTCCCCTGCAGCCTCAGATGGCTGCCCACTGGGGTTGCTGCTGCTGGCAGTGTTGCTACTTTCATTGGTGCAGGTGGCGGTGCTTGCGGCGGTGCTTGCGGCGGTGCTGGTGGCGGTGCTGGTGGCGGTGCTGGCCGCAGTGGAGGTGCCGGTGCTGCCAGTGGTGAGGGGAGGCTCTAGCTCTTCCCCTACAGCCTCAGACAGCTGCCCACTGGGGCTGCTGCTGCTGACAGTAGTGGAGCTTACGGTGGTGCAGGCGGCGGTATAGGTGGTGGTGCTTGTGGTGGTGCTTGCGGCTGTGCTTGCGGCGTTGCAGGTGGCGGTGTTGGCCGCGGTGCAGGTGGCGGTGCTGGCGGTTGTGCTGGTAGCCACCAAGCCTTCACCTGCAGGCTCGGACAGCTGAAGTGCCTTGGCTGGTGTTCTGTGCCCCTTCCTGCCCTTAGCAGATGGTGGTGTCACCTTGGGTCTGCCAGCTGGAGTCTTTGATGTGCCTTGTTGGGTGGTTGTGGTTCCTTCTCCTTGCTGGATGCTGTCCCCTTCTTGATCTTGCCAGGTGGCAGAATCTTCTTGGCCTTGGCAGGGGCTGGTGGCACACTGGCTGGCATGATGGGGGCCCCCTTACAGCCTCTGACAGCTGCACAACCCACAGTGGACTTTGGGGCTGAGGTGCTGGGATGGGTTCTGGCCAGCCTGGCCCGAGGCGAAGGACGGGGGGAGGGGTAGGGAACAGGTCAATGATGGCTTGGAAAAGCTTCTTAGGGACATTGGGGCGGGAAGAGGGTGAAGGTTTGGGAGTGGAGGAAGAGGGAGTGGTTGTAGAAAGTGTCAGTCTGCTGTTTTTGGGTGCAGGTGCATGAGCTGGATGCTGTTGTGAGGTGGATGGCTGTTGGGCGGGTGTGTGCTTGCATTTGTGTAATTTGGGACGGGGGTCACAGACACATTGGGAGAGGACACAGGGCACGTGTACATGGATGTGGGGGTGGTGACTGCCAGTGAGGGGTCTGTAGTGATAGGCGTGCTGGTGATGGAGGTAGTGGATGAGGATGTAGTGCATGCAGGTGGAAGTGGAAACGCTACAGAGAGGGAGGTGGATGACGAGGAGGAGGGGGACACAGTGGAGGCAGTGGATGTTGGTGTGTATGCATGGGGATGGTGCTATTGTGAGTGCCTGTGAGATAAAGTGTAGTGCTTGTGTTTGCCTGAGCCACTTCTGGGTGTTGATTTGGGTGATTGCTGGTCTGAAGGTGTGCTTGGGATAGGCTGGGGTTGAGGGGATTGGGACTGGGTAGAGGAAGTTGGAGGGGGGAGGCTAGAGACAGGGACAATGGCTGCCATCAGTGCAGAGGTCAGAGCCTGAAATACTCTCTGTTGGGCCGCCACGCCAGAGTGAATGCTCTCCAGGTATGCATTTGTTTGTTGCAAATGCCTCTCGACACCCTGGATGGCATTCAGTATGGTTGACCCAACAGTGAGGGATCTCAGGAGCTCAATAGCCTCCTCACTGAGGGCAGCAGGGCTGACTGGGGCAGGGCCTGAGGTGCCTGGGAGAAGGAGATACCCATCCTCCTGGGTGAGCGGGCACAGGAAACACGCTGAGAGGCTGCTGGGAGGGCGGTGCTGGTACAGTGGTGGCTGTACCTGTTGTTCGGGTGGGCACAGAGGTGTCCGCCACCGCCAGGGAGCTTCCATCGGAGGAGTCGTCGCTGTCTGTAGTGTCCCCTCCTGTCTCTGTCGTGCTGCTCCCCTCGCCCTCCGTCCCACTGGTGCCCTCACCGTCGGTGGATTCGGCCTCATGGGCAATGTGGGAAGTGGCTCCCTCCGTCGCCGGTGCCTCTGCTCCTCCGCCAGATGATGCTAATGCACACAAGGACAGGGTGACAAAACAAAAAGTGGGGGGAAAGACAGAGGATACACTTGGTCAAAGCCAGCAACACCCCTACTATTGGCGTACACAACACACAGGGAGCAGCCCTATGCACTAGGCCATTCACTACCAGATACACAGCTAGTCACCAGCCCATGGGGTACAATGCCTAACACCATGAGCTGCACACCTGAAACAAACAGGGCCCTGCCCAGTAGTAGATGGCCACTAACACTATTGGGGTTGGAGTGCTTCAGAGCCTGCCCAACAAGGGACCTACCCTGCCATGTTCGCTCCTGGCCTAGGGGTGTCCACATCCACCACCCAGGTAAAACCTTAACGCGCGCAAAGTCAGAAATCTGAATCTTTATTCACCCCCTTGTGGCTGCTGTGATGCCTTCAAGCGCCCATCCAATTCCGGATAGGCCACTGCCAGGATGCGGAACATCAGGGGGGTCAGGGTACGACGGGTACTCCTTCTTCGTTGGGAGGCTAGCCCCAGCTGGGCCTTCGCCATCTTCCTTGCCCAGCGACGCAGGTCCTCCCGCCGTTTGCGGAAGTGGGTGCTCTGCCTGTCAAAGACCCACAGGGTCCGCACCTCCTTGACAATGGCACGCCAAACACCCTTTTTCTGATGGGCGCTGGCCTGCAGGGAAAAGACAGCAGAAACAGGTTTAGTCATACCGTCCGGACCGTCATACTCATGGCCCACCATACCCCTCCCATCCCCTTACGCACAGACATTGACCACCATACATGCAGCACTCTGTCCAGGACCCCTCTGCCCAACCCCTACATGAGGCTGACACACACAGCACTCCATACATTCATGGCCCAAGCATCATGCTCACAGTGTACTCACCTGTTTGTCTGGAGGACCATAGAATAGAGTGCACTGGGGTAGGACCCCATCCACTAGTCTCTCCAACTCCTCCGAAGTGAAGGCAGGGGCCCTTTCCCCAGACACATGAGCCATTGTCGCTTCCAGACACAGGTCACAGCAGCACTTGCAGTGTAGGTCCTCTCCTGTTGAAGGTCAGGTAGCAAGTGGGTGAACAGATAGAAAATGGCGTTCACGTCTGCGTACATCACCATTGGCTACTGGAACCCATAGGGCCCAATGATAACCAATGAGGTGTTGCACGGCGGTCCTCGACTGCCTCCCGCAATGGCGCACAACGTCAGCGGAATTACCTCATTTCCAATTGTCCCTCCTCACAGGTCAGGTGCCCGCCATTTCAGGGGGGAGCAGGCCATGGCACCTAACTGCGTCACAGCAGACATAGGCACATTTACGGGACTACACGTTAACATACTGTTTCTGTCACAACATGCAAGGCATTTTACTCTGAGGATATGTTTGAATATGACCATCTGCTCACCGTTTTTCGCCCTAGAGTTCAACCGCTGAGGATGAATAGGATATGGAGACATACAGACCCCTGGTGGACCTGGCAATAATGGAGGACAGGCACATTATCCCCACCTACAGACTTGATAGGGCCACAATCCAAGAGCTGTGTGTCCAATTGGAGCCAGACCTGATCTCAGCTATCCGTCACTCCACTGGGATCCCCCCTCTTGTGCAAGTCCTATCAGTGCTCCATTTCTTGGCAAGTGGCTCCTTCCAAGTAACAGTGGCCATGGCAGCAGGGATGTCACAGCCTATGTTCTCAAACGTGCTGACCAGAGTGTTGTCTGCCCTGATGAAACCCATGCGCAGCTATATCAATTTCCCCCAGGTGTATGATTTGGCCACAGTGAAGGCTGACTTCTATGCAATGGGACATATTCCCAACATCATTGGTGCTAATTATGGTACACAAATTGCCTTTGTCCCCCCCCCCGGAAATGAACAGGTGTACAGAAATTGAAAGAGCTTTCAATCTATGAATGTGCAGATAGTGCGCCTGGCGGACCAGTACATCTCCCATGTGAATGCAAAGTATCCTGGGTCTGTGCATGATGCCTATATCCTGAGGAATAGCAGCATCCCATATGAGATGGCTCAACTCCAGAGGCACCGGGTGTGGCTAATAGGTGAGCCCATGGTCCCCACCCAGTTTATATGGGTGTGGGGTTGCCCCTAAGGTTGTTTGTCTGGCTAATAGGTATCCCTCGATATTTGCAGATGACTCTGGTTTTCCCAACCTCTGATGGCAACTGACCCCAGTGAGGAATGCCAGGACAAGGGCAGTTACAATGAGGCACATGGGCGAACAAGGAGGATCATTGAGGGCACCTTTGGCCTCCTGAAGGCCAGGTTCAGGTGTCTCCTTCTGACAGGTGGATCCTTGTGCTACTCACCCAAGAAAGTCTGCCAGATCATCGTTGCATGTTGCACAACCTAGCCTTGAGACGCCAGATGCCTTTGCTGCAGTAGAATGAGGCTGGAGATGGGCGTGTGGCAGCCGTGGAGCCTGTAGACAGTGGCAAAGAGGAGGCAGAGGAGGAGGATGTGGACAACAGAACAACTATAATAGAACAGTACTTCCAGTGACACACAGGTAAGACACTGTGGTGGTCATTACAACCCTGGCGGACGGGGTTAAAGCGGCGGTAAGACCGCCAACAGGCCGGCGTTAAAAATGTTGCAATTACAACCGTGGCGGAAACCGCCAACAAAGACAGCCACTTTAACACTCAGACCGCCACGGCGGTACAAACAAACAGTGCGGCGGTCACCACCAACAGACAGGCGGGAGACAATGTACCTCCCACACTATTATGACAGGCCAATCCGCCACCTTTTCTGGGGCGGATTCACCGGGGATAAAAACACGGCGGGAACAGGCATTTCGAAAGGAAAACGCTCACCTCTACACACTCCATGAGGAACGACAACACCATGGAGCCGGAACTCCATATTCTTCCTGCACTAGTCTTCCTGCTCCTGTACCAGGAGCACCAATGCCGGGGGCGAAGACCACAGTGAGTACTGCACCTACGACACAGGGGAGGGGGGAGGCAAAAAACAGGGACACGCAACACCCAACACCCCCACCCTCACCCACTACAACACACACACACCAATGCATATCCAAACATTACAGTAACACCCCCAACCCCCCCGGAAGAATGCAAAGACAAAAGGAAATGAGTGTATCCATTGTAATATATCAAAATAGAGTAAGCAAATATATACATATATACACTATTAACAAAATATACATCACGAATAGTAGTCCAGGTATTGCATCATTCATAGTCCGTGGACCACTGGGCCGAAAATGCATGGGCGAGGCCCACACAAGATACCCGAACATGACGGAGAGAACACTGCCGGGGCATCAGATAGAAATACAACAGGCACCTCAGGGGGAAGGGCAGGGGGGGCACATCAGCCTGATGAGTGCACGACGCCAGATCCACGAGGGGGCTCCATGCCCATTGATGTATCCTGGGGAGTGCAAAGCCACAGTCTCTCAAGTCTATACAGTGGGTGGGGTGCCCATTGCTTTATCCTGGGGAGTGCAAAGCCACAGTCTCTCAAGCCTCTACAGTGGGTGGGTTGCCCACTGCTTTATCCTAGGGAGTGCAAAGCCACAGTCTCTCAAGTCTCTACAGTGGGTGGTTTGCCCACTGTAACATCCTGGGGAGTGCAAAGCCACAGTCTCTCAAGTCTATACAGTTGGTGGTTTGCCCACTGTAACATCCTGGGGAGTTTAACGCCACAGTCTCTCAAGTCTCTACAGTGGGTGGTTTGCCCACTGTACCACCCTGGGGAGTGCAAAGCCACAGTCTCTCAAGTCTATACAGTTGGTGGTTTGCCCACTGTAACATCCTGGGGAGTGCAAAGCCACAGTCTCTCAAGTCTCTACAGTGGGTGGTTTGCCCACTGTTCCATCCTGGGGAGTGCAAAGCCACAGTCTCTCAAGTGGATAACAGTCTCCACTGGTTCTGAAGGGGGACTGGTGCCCAGAGTGCTTCATCCTGTGCAGGACAGACGGAGTGGATGCAGGTCTCCACTGGTTCTGGAGGGGGACTGGTGCCCAGAGTGCTTCATCCTGCCAAGGACAGACGGAGTGGATGCAGGTCTCCACTGGTTCTGGAGGGGGACTGGTGCCCAGAGTGCTTCATCCTGTGCAGGACAGACGGAGTGGATGCAGGTCTCCACTGGTTCTGGTGGGGGACTGGTGCCCAGAGTGCATCACTCACCCGTGACGGTCCCTGTTGCGTCACTGCCCCTGCCGCTCATGGGCTAGCGGTGCTTGAGTTGGCGGTGCTTGCCCTGTTCAGCGGTGCTTGCCCTGTTCAGCGGTGCTTGCCTTGGCAGTGCTTGCCCAGTTCAGCGGTGCTTGACCTGTTCAGCGGTGCTTGCCTTGGCGGTGCTTGCCCTGTTCAGCGGTGCTTGCCTTGGCGGTCCTTGCCCTGTTCAGCGGTGCTTGCCCTGTTCAGCGGTGCATGACTTGGCGGTGCTTGCCTTGGCGGTCCCTCATTGCCCAGCTGGGCTGGGGCTAGCGGACCTTCATTGCCCAGCGGGGCTGTGGCTGGCGGGGCCCTCCTGGGCAGCTGGGCTGTGGCTGCCGGGGCCCTCCTGGGCAGCAACGATGGGGCTGGCGGGGCCCTCCTGGGCAGCGACGATGGGGCTGGCAGGGCCCTCCTGGGCAGCGACGATGGGGCTGGCAGGGCCCTCCTGGGCAGCGACGATGGGGCTGGCGGGACCCTCCTGGGCAGCGACGATGGGGCTGGTGGGGCCCTCCTGGGCAGCGGGGATGATGGCAGTCTTCTCTGCCGTGCTGCTCCTCCCAGACTTTGCGGTTTTCTTCTGCCCCTTCCCCCTTTGGGAGGAGTCACAGCAGAGTCCACACTCCCCCCGGGACCCATGTGAGCGGCTTGAGTGGCTGGAGTCTTCCCCCTCTCCCGCCGGGCACTGGCCAACTTCTGGTGCTTCACAGGGGGGGGACTGGCTGTGTTCTGGCTCCGTGATACACTGGCTGGACTGGTGGCCGGTGCACTCCACATACCTGTGACAACAGGCACCACTGGTCCCGATGATTTTGTGGCTGAGGTGCTAGTACGGGACCTATGAGTTGGACGGGGTGGTGGGAAATAGGTTAAGGGTGGACAGGAAAAGTTGTTTGGAGACACTGGGACGGGTAGCTGGAGGGGGTTTGGGAGTGGAGGAAGAGGAGGTGGTTGTAGGAGGTGTAACTTTAGTGGCTTTGGGTGCAGGTGCATGCGCTGGAGGCTGTCGTGAGGTGGATGCATGTTGGGTGGGTGTGTGCTTGCGTTTGTGTATCTTGGGAGGGGGAGTCACAGACACACTGGGAGAGGACACAGGGGACGTGTGTATGGTAGTGGGTGTGGTGACTGCACGTGAGCGGGATGTGCTGCTGGGTGTGCAGGACGTAGTGGCTGTAGAGGTAGTGCATGCAGGTGTGAGTGTAGACGAGACTGGGAGGGAGGAGGGAGACGAGGAGGAGGGGGACACATTGGAGGCAGTGGATGTTGGTGTGTCTATATGTGTGTGATGCTTGCGTGAGTGCCTGTGGGATGTGTGGTGCTTATATTTGCCAGGGCTTCCCTTGTGTGTTGAGGTGTGTGCAGGCTGGTCTGATGGTGTGCTTGGGATAGGCAGAGGTACAGGGGATTGAGTCTGGGTGGAGGTAGATGGAGGCTAGACACAGGGACAATGGCTGCCATCAGTGCTGAGGCCACAGTTTGAACGGTTCGATGAAGGGCAGCCTGACCAAGGCTGAGGTGCCTGGGGCGAAGGTGATGCCCACCCTCCTGGGTGAGCAGGCACGGGCGAAGGCTGAGGGGCTGCTGGGAGGTGAGTGCTGGTAGGGGGGGTGCGGCTGTACCTGTTGAAGTGGGGGGCACAGATGTTGCCGCCACCACAAGGGAGCTCCCATCGGAGGACGAGTCCGTGTCGCTGGTTGCAGATCCTGTGACCGCCGTGGTGCTCCCCTCGTACTCCGTCCCACTGGTGTATTCAGAGTCCGTAGTGTGGGCCTCCATGCCCATGTGGGATGCAGCTCCCTCGTGCTCCGGTGCCACTGCATCTCCGCCTGATGATGCTAATGCACACAAGAACAGGGAGAACGCAAAAAAAGGGGGGGAAACAGAAGAAAGACATGTTGAGTGCATGCATTACCGCTACCGTTGGCGGACAAGACAGACACAGCAGCCCCCTGCACTACGTTGCGCTGTTAGGCTCTACAGTGCAATTTCTGGGAAATGGCCTACAAGGCTATGGACGACATCTGCACACATAGATGACACAGATGCATGAATAGCTCTACTTGGCACTCTACAGAGGTGGGGTGGGGGGCCACAGGGCCATGCCTTACGAAGGGGCCTAGCCTACGGAACTCGCCCTGGCCTAGGGAAACCCACAGTCCTCCTCCCCCACCCAGACCCCTCCACTGCACGCAAAGTCAGCAGAATGAGAGTGTACCCACCCCCATGTGTCTGCTGTGATGCCCTCAAGCGCCCATCCAACTCAGGGTAGGCCATCGCCAGGATCCGGAACATCAGGGGGGTCATGGTTCGACAGGCACCCCTCCCACGTTGGGAGGCCATCTCCAGCTGAGCCTCCGCCGTCTTCTTGCTCCAGCGGCGAATGTACTCCTATCTCTTCCAGCAGTGGGTGCTCCGTCTGTGGTGGACACCCAGGGTCCGGACGTCCTTGGCGATGGCACGCCAAATATCCTTCTTCTGGTGGGCGCTGACCTACATGAAATGTACAGGGGAAGAAGAGAAGTCATTACCAACTGCGCCGTCAAAGTGAGTGGCCCCCATCCCTACCCTTGCCATGTGGCACATGCACCCACAGTCTTTCATGCACGCAGAACTCTGCCCCCTTCCTTCTTACAACCAGCCCTTTCCACACAGGCATAGCCCATACAGCATGCTCCCTGTGTACTTACCTGTTGGTCTGGAGGACCGTAGAGTAGCGTGTACTGGGGGAGGACCCCGTCGATGAGCTTCTCCAACTCCTCCGATGTGAAGGCAGGGGCCCTTTCCCCATACGAACGAGCCATTGTCTCTTCCAGACCGAGGTCACAGCAGCACTTGCAGTGTAGGTCCTCTCCTGTCGAAGATCAGGTATCGAGTGATTCAACAGCTAGAAAATGGCGGTCACTTCCGCGGCTTTGCGTACCATCACCGCCGGCGTACATCGTCATTGGCTCCTGGGACCCATAGGGTCCAATGTTAACCAATGCAGCATTGCGCCGCGGTCTTTGACCGCCTACCACGACGGTGTACAATGCTAGCGCAGTTACCTCACATCCCATTGTCCCGCTTTAGAGGTCAGGCAGCCGCCATTTCAGGGGCCCACATGGCCTAATTGCCAACTGCGTCACACATACCTAGGCCTACTCTCAACACACATACAGGCCAGATTTTGTGTATGAATCGTGTTCTGTCTAGATTGTAGGTACATACCTCTGAGTTGTTTGACTCTGTGCTCGCTGTTGTCCTTCATAGGCACCGTCCGCTGGGACATTTGAGGAGATGGCGGAATCTTCCGGTGTACCAACCGCTGGTGGACCTGTCGACAATGGAGGAAAGAAATTTGATCATCACCTACAGGTTTGACCGTGCCACAATCCAGGAACTGTGTACCCAGTTGGAGCCAGACCTGATGTCAGCAATCCGCCATCCCACAGAAATACCCCCTCAAGTGCAGGTGCTATCAGTACTCCATTTCCTTGCAAGTGGGTCTTTTCAAACAACTGTGGCCATGGCATCAGGGATGTCCCAGCCTATGTTTTCCAACATGTTGTCCAGAGTGTTGTCTGCCCTGCTGAAACACATGCGGAGCTACATCGTTTTCCCTCAGGTGGAGGACTTGCCTACAGTGAAAGGTGACTTCTATGCCCTTGCACATATCCCCAACATCATAGGTGCCATTGATGGGACCCATGTGGCTTTGGTCCCTCCCCCCACAGGAGTGAACAGGTGTACAGGAACCGGAAGAGTTATCATTCCATGAATATACAGATGGTATGTTTGGCAGACCAGTACATCTCCCATGTGAATGCCATGTTCCCTGGCTCAGTGCATGACGCCTACATCATGCGGAATAGCAGCATCCCTTATGTGATGGGTCAACTCCAGAGGCACCGTGTGTGGCTATTAGGTGACTCTGGTTACCCTAACCTGTCATGGCTACTGATCCCAGTGAGGAATCCCAGGACCAGGGCAGTGGAACGCTACAATGAGGCCCATGGGCGGACTAGGAGGGTGATCGAACGCACCTTCGGCCTCCTGAAGGCCAGGTTTAGGTGCCTCCATATGACAGGTGGATCCCTATTCTACTCACCAAAGAAGGTGTGCCAGATCATCGTGGCCTGCTGTATGCTTCATAACTTGGCTTTGCGACGACAGGTGCCTTTTCTGCAGGAGGATGGTCCAAATGGCAGTGTTGTGGCAGCTGTGGAGCCTGTGGAAAGTGATGAAGAGGAAGCAGAGGAAGAAGACATTGACAACAGGGACTCAGTCATTCAGCAATATTTCCAGTGAAACACAGGTGAGAATACATTCCTGCCTACTACAAGTACTTTTACGCTTCTACCTCTCTCCTGTCTGTCGATTTCACCCAGTGTATGGTCACTGAGTTGTCACTTTTCCTTACGGTTTGACAGGTGTGGGTCCCAACGTGTGTCATCTGCTTAGATTCCTCATGGACTAGAGCTGTGTGACATCGGTATGATGACATTACTATTTCCTGGAAATGTTGTCACTGTAATTGCAAATACACTATTTCGAAATCACAGACAGACTCCAGATCTTTTGGTGTTGTAGGTGTGTTTATTTACATAAAAAATATTGGAGGGGGAAGTTAAATGGTGAGGGGTGATGGTGGAGGAGTGTCCATGGCAGAGTCCAGTCTATTTGTCTCATAGGTGCATTGCCCATATGGGCATGGGAGGTGGAGCTGGGGCAGTTCCAATATGGACAGGGTGACAAAGTGGGACAGTGGGTTGACAATCAGGGTGGTCTCATTTCTTGGCGGGGGTCTTGGCATCGTGCTCTGTCTTGTTCCTGGATCTCAGGGAACGCTTGCAGGGTGGTTCTCCATCTGCAGGGGGTGGGGTGCTGGTGTGGTGGTCCTGTGGCGGTGCCTCCTGTCCACTAGCGCCGGCGGAGGTGGTGGGCAGTTCATCGTCCATGCTAGTGTAAGGGGCCCCTTGGAATGTCACAGTGTCCCTCCTGGTGTTGAGTATTTCCTTCAGCACCCCTACGATGGTGCCCAGGGCGGAGCTGATGGTTCTGAGTTCCTCCCTGAACCCCAAATACTGTTCCTCCTGCATGCGCTGGGTCTCCTGAAACTTGGCCAGGACCGTTGCCATCGTCTCCTGGGAGTGGTGGTATTCTCCCATGATGGAGGAGAGGGCCTCGTGGAGAGTGGGTTCCCTTGGCCTGTCTGCCCCCTGTTGCACAGCAGCCCTCCCAGTTCACCTGTGTTCCTGGGCCTCCATCCCCTGGACCGTGTGCCCACTACCATTGCCCCCAGGTCCCTGCTGTTGTTGGGGTGGTGGGTTATCCTGGGTTCCCTGGAATGGTGGACACACAGCTGATTGACGTGTCCTGGGGACGGAGGTATGGGCCCGCTAGGTGGGTGCTGTACTGGTGTTACCAGAGGGTAGAAGGTCTGTGGAGGCCTGTGCCTGTGTGAGGGGAACTGACTGTCCCGAGGCCCACGATGGTCCGGGCTGGTCATCTAGATCCAGGTGGACAGAGCTGCTGTCATCACTGTGGGCCTCTTCTGTGGGTGGGGTGGAGATGTCTGGACCCTCCTGTCTGGTGACGTTGGGTAGTGGTCCTGCAGGTGTGGAAAAGAATGATTATTTCATCTGTGTGTGTCATGGTGTGCAATGGCTGGGTGACCGTGTACCCCAGTGCTGGCATTCCTGTGTGGGGGCTTGTGTGATGATTGTTTAGGGGGGTGTTATGGGTATGTGCAGTGGGCATGCTTTAGTGATGGGTGTCCATGCTTTGGTGTTGCATGCAGGGCTTGGTGTTGGGATGGGTGGTTTGTGATATTGGGACATTTGTGAGGAGTTGGAGTGATGGGGGTGAGGATGAGGGTGGGGGTATGTAATGGCATGCAGGTAGGGTGGGGGATGTAATAGTTAAGATTTGTCTTACCAGTGTCCATTCCTCCACCGACTCCTGCGAGGCCCTCAGGATGCAGAATCTCCAAGACCTGCTCCTCCCATGTTGTTAGTTGTGGGGGAGGAGGTAGGGGTCCGCCGCCAGTCCGCTGAACCACCTGGTGGTGTCTTGAGACCACGGAATGCACCTCCCCCGTAGGTCGTTCCACCTCTTCCTGATGTCGTCCCGATTTCTTCGGTGTTGTCCCAGTGCGTTCACCCTGTCGACTATTCTTCGCCATAGCTCCATCTTCCTTGCAATGGAGGTGTGCTGCACCTGTGCTCCAAATAGCTGTGGCTCTACCCGGACGATTTCCTCCACCATGACCCTGAGCTCCTCCTCCGAGAACCTGGGGTGTCTTTGCCGTGCCATGGGGTGGTGTAGGTGATGTGTGGGGTGGTGTGTGTGGTGATAAGTGTGGTGATATGTAGTGGTGTGTGGTGTTTTGTGCGTGGAAGTTGTGTGGGTGATGGTGTTGAGGGCCTGTGGATGCTAGTTTGTGGATAGTGGTGTCTCTCTCTGGCCTTCTCTCTGTAATAGTGGTCGTAGGGGTTTGTGGGTGATGTGGGTGTGTGTTTTATATTGTATTGGGTGTGTGGGAGTGGTGTGTGTATGTGTATCAGGTGTGTGTATTTTGAATTGTCCAATGTGGTGGTGTTTTGTAGAAGTGTGTGTATTTTGATTCGTGTGTCGTGATAGTGTGGGCGTATTTCTGTTGGCGTGACGGTGGAGGTTTTGTTTTCGCCAGTTTATCACTGACCTTTGGTGTGGCGGAGTTGTGTGGGTGTCTGAATTTTGTCGGATTCCGAGATATGGGTCATAATAGCTGTGGCGGAATTCCGTGGCCGCGGCGGTGTGTTGGCGGTCTTCTGCACGGCGGTAAGCGGCTGTGACGGGGTAAACCCGATCACCGCGAGACGGGAGGCCGGAGATGACGTATCGGACTCCTCTAACACGTCATCTCCGCGTCTCCCTGTTACCGGGGAGACGCGTCCCGATGGAGGCCGGCGTCAGGACGTTGCCAGGGAAACCCGGATAGGTTTCCTGGCCACGGATTGGCCACGGAAAGACGGCGCCCGTGAAAAGCCGGTGGAGCCGGCAAGAAGAGAGAAGGAGGAGGAGGAAGGAAACGGAGACAAGGAGGAAGAAGACGCGGAGGACGAAGAACGGAGGGAGACCGAGGCAAGGGATCCGACGGCAAGCGCGACGAGAGACCAAGAGAGGGAACACAACCTGGAGGACGGAGAACGGGAGCCAGGAAGCCGTGTTGAAGCCTACCTCAGGGAGGACCACCTCAACGCCAGCCACGGCCCCGGAGGGTCGTGGCTTACGAAGGTACGGTCCTTCTGGGCCAATAAAGGGTGCACGACAGGGAAGGGGACTGGGGAAGGAAACTAGGGAAGGGGTAGAGGGTGAATGGGGAAAAGAGGTGGGAGAGCACAAAGAAGCACTAGGGACACAATAACACGCTAGTAAATTAGTAATAAGCACTTCCCTCTGTTCCACACAGACACCACCCCCCCTCCCCTTTGTTGTCTACCCCAGTCTGATAAATTTAATAAGAAAGACGTATCTCTTAACGTCCCACTTACCCTCGTTTTCCTTATTTCCTTTTTCCGATATCCACATGGGACGTCCGAGAGACTGACAGTGCCTCCACCTAAAGAGAAGAAAGGGGAAAGACACATCATTTCCAAGAAGAACTTGGGAGAGACTAAGAGTAACAGCAGAACGAACTCACACTTGATTTATCCTTTTGTTTAGAGAACAATAAAAAACTTACCTGAGCACCACAACTTCTTGTTTCAGTTGTCCTCATCTTGTTCGGTCTGTCACAGCGGCTTTTACCGCCAATGTTGTAATGACCCCCTGTAACCTCACCTTCCTTTGCTGTTTTGTGAAGTGAATTTTATCTGGCTGGCTGCTGTTTCCACTACATAGGCTACATGTTGTACCCTTTAACATGTCTATTTACAGGTATTTGTGCCCTCCTGTGGCTCAAGGTGTATTGACTGCAGCACATTACAGGTCATACCTGTGTATACATCACTGTACAGTCTATTTGCAATGTCTACAGATTGTTAAACAACTACATCCTTAAATCATTTGACATACTCCATACTTGTTTTTACCAAGGGTGTTTATTTCATTGCTGAGAAGTAAATGGGGATGTGCTATGGGTTTGGGTGATGGTGGAGGAAAGTCAAGGATAGAGTCTAGTTTGTTGGTATCACAGGTGCATTGTCCAAGGGGGCATAGGAAGGGGAGCAATGTCAGTTCAAGGTGGACAGGGTGACAGAGTGGGAGACAAGGGTGACAATCAGGAGAGTTTCCTGTCAGGGGTCTTGGCAATGTTCTCTGGCTTCTGCCTGAATTGCAGGGACCGTTCGTGGTGTGGTTCTCCTTCTGCAGGGGGTGGGTGCTGGTGGCCTGTTGTTCTTAGGGTGGGGCCTCCTGTCCACTAGCATCAGCGGAAGTGGACGGCTGTTCATCAGTGTGACTAGTGTCAGGGGCCCGTTGGTGTGCCACTGCCTTCCTCATTGTTTTGGCCATGTCTGTCAGCACCCCTGCAATGGTGACCAGGGTGGTGTGGATGTCCCTCAGGTCCTCCCTGATCCCTAGGTACTGTACCTCATGCAGCCGCTGGGTCTCCTGCAACTTGGCCAGTATCTGGCCTATTGTCTCCTGGGAATGGTGGTATGCTCCCAGGATGTTGGTGAGTGCCTTGTGGAGAGTCGGTTCCCTGGGCCTGTCCTCCCCCTGTCGCACAGCAGTCCTCCCAGATTCCCTGTTGTCCTGTGCCTCTGTCCCCTGAACCATGTGCCCACTGACCCCAGGTCCCTGATCGTCCTGTGTTTGTGGGGTTGCCTAGGGTCCCTGAAGGGGTGGACACACTGCTGATTGATGTGTCCTGGGGACAGTGGTATGGGCCCGCTGAGTGGGTGCTGTGCTGCTGTTTTCTGAGTGAGGAGGCTCTGTGGTGGGATGGGACTGTGCCTGGGTAACCGACTGTCCAGAGGGCCCTGATGGGCCACGTTGGTCATCCTGATCCAGGCGTGTAGAGCTGCTGTCATCACTGTGGGCCTCTTCTGTAGGGGGACTGGATGTTGCTGGCACCTCCTCTCTGGTGACATTGTGTGTGGGTCCTGTGGGGATGTAAATGCAGTGTTATTGTTTCTGTGTGTGACATCTTGAGCATGGGTATGTTTCTCTCTATGGTTGCTATTACCAAGGCAGCTTTGGCTTGTGTGAGTTGTTATTTGGTTGGCTAAGTGATTGTCACTAGTGTGCATGCTGTGGTGATAGGTGTCCCTGCAGGGCTGTGAGTGGTGTCCATGCATTGTTGTTGCATGCAGTGCTGGGTACTGGGATGGGTGGGTTGTGATGGTGGTGTGTATGTGAGGTGATGTGGTGATGGGGGTGAGGGTAGGGGTGTGGGTATGTGATGGCATGCAGTTATGAGGGTGAAAGTAGTAAAGAGTTGACTTACCAGAGTCCAGTCCTCCTGCTACTCCTGCCAGGCCCTCAGGATGCATAATTGCCAAGACTTGCTCCTCCCATGTTGTTAGTTGTGGGGGAAGACGTGGGGGTCCACCGCCAGTCCTCTATACAGCTATCTGGTGTCTTGCAACCACGGAACACACCTTACCCCGTAGGTCGTTCCACCTCTTCCTGATGTCATTCCTTGTTCAGGGGTGCTGTCGCACGGCGTTGACCCTGTCCACGATCCTCCGCCATAGCTCCATCTTCCTTGAAATGGATGTCTGCTGCACCTGTGCTCCGAATAGCTGTGGCTCTACCCAGATGATTTCCTCCACCATGACCCTTATCTCCTCCTCTGAGAACCTGGGGTGTCTTTGTGGTGCCATGGGTGTAGTGTGTGTGGTGTTTGTGAGTGTGTGTGGGGTGATGTGTTGGGGTGTGTGCTGTGAGGTGCGTGGATGAATTATGGGTGATGGTGTTCTGTGGCTCTGGTTCTGTGGGTGCTCCTGGTGTGTCTCTCTCTCTGTTGTAAATTATCTGTAGTGGTAAAGGGTTGTGGGTAATGTGTGTGTGTGTTTTATAGTGGTGTGTGGGTGTGGGTGTGGTGTGTGTATGCGTGTCAGGTGTGTGTAGTTTGAATTGTCGAAAGTATGTGTGAGCGCGGCAGTATGTACCGCCAATGGTTTACCGCAGTTGAATGTCCGCTGCGGTGATTCGTGGGTCATAATGCTGTGGGTGTCGTTCTGTTGGCGTAACGGTGTGGGTTTTGCTACAGCCAGTTTATCACTGACCTTTGGTCTGGTGGACTTGTGTGTGCGTGTCTGTATAGTGGCGGATTTCTATGTGTGGGTCATAATACGGGTAGCGGTATACTGCTGCGGTATGTTGGCGACAGTCAGCATGGCGGAAAGCGGCACTTACCGCCAATGTCATAATGATGGCCTATGTGTGATCAGGGTTTTCCACATGGTGCTGTTCTTTTATGTTTCACACAAAGTATGAGAGTATTGTTTTCAGCCTATTGTATTGTTGTAATTTAGTGTCCTTATTATAAATTTTTGTTAAGTATTCGTTTGGGGGGAGAATGTGTTGTGGTGTGATTTTAACTTTGATGTACCTGATGGATTCTTGGGTACATCACAGAGAATGTCTGCAACCAGGCAACAAGGGGAGTTGAAAGAAGGCATCAGGAGGAGCAGGAGAAGGCTCTGTTGTGGCTCTGTTGTGGTGGCTATTTCTGACAAACTTGAAGTTTAATAAAAATGCCTGGAACATGAACTGAGCTTTGTGCTGTTTCCTAACACATAACTTAACATGCACTGAGGGAAATGCTTTCCAGTAGAATTATTTCATTATTAATGAAACTTTATGAGCTGTGGAAAAGCACAGTTGTTTGGATTTTCAATAACGCAATGAAATTCAGGCTGAAGTAATCACCGTCATGAGAAGAGACCACAAAACACTTTTATCACAAGAAGGCTCTCCCTGTGTGGATATTTCCTTTAGAAGAGAGACACTGAGGAAAAAAATGAACAGTCATGTTATGGCTTTTCTTTCTCTATGTTCCTGAAAGACAAACAAGAGTTTTATTTTTGAAAAACCTAGTTCCTTTTTCGAAGGAAAGATTTTCAGGACATTTATTGAAGGTATATTTTTAGATGGTTATTGAAGTTAACACATACTAGAGGGCTTGGCCAAGCAATATGGCTGGTGGGATGCACTTCTAGGTGGCTCCTTGCGGCCCTGGCCTAATCCTATAAAATACTACTGCATTTATGCCCTAAGATACCGCACTTGGGTGGTATTTGTTGTTGGGTGGCCCAACGGAGCTATGTGACTGTTCCTGCGGCACCGTTCCCAGGGGATGATGCACATGTGGCTGAGAAAAGCACTTGGGGAGTGAAGAAGGAGAGGCGGACTGTGCACGCCAGAAGCGGGTGCTGCGGCAGAGGTGCTGGGGCCCTTGGTGGGCCTAGTGGATCTGTTGAGACCATCCAGGAGGTTGGTGGCAGTGGCAGAGCCAGGCCATGTGCACAGAATTGTGTCCCTGCCATTGTTGCCCTGTGTGTGCCCTGTGTGTGAGGGGCATGGCTTGAGGCAGCTCTGGCCTGGCAGAGGCTGTAACGGGTGTGACGTGGCCCGAGGTGTGCCCTTCCATACCCTGGGACCAGAGGAGCTGCACAACTCAATCTGCAGAGCTTCCTCCTCTTTCAGTGAGGGTGAGTTTTGCTCTCTTTGGAGTTTTCCTGGCCTGAAGGGGCATTTCAGGAGGTGAGCGATCGAAATCGACACATCACTCTTTTGGGAGAGAAAAATTATGCATTGCCCACCCGACGGGGCACGGCCTCACTTGCAAGGAAGGAACAAACGCATCGCTGACTTTTTCGATGCACGCTCACCCGTGCAGCTTTATTGTTTGACGCAAACCAGGTACTTTGTGTAACAATGTTTCCATTGTTTTCTATGGAGTAAGACTCTTATTATTTTAAAAATTCATATCTTGACTGGTGTATGTTGCATTTTTGTAATTTTAGTCTTGTTTGATTTAGATAAATATTGCCTATTTTTCTAAACTGGTGTGGTATCCATTTTGTGGTGTTTTCACTGTATTACTGTGTGTGTTGGTACAAAGACTTTACACATTGCCTCTGAGATAAGCCTGACTGCTTGTGCCAAGATACCAGGAGGGTGAGCAGGGCTTAGCCTAGGTGTGTATCTCCATTACCCTGACTAGAGTGAGGGTCCCTGTTTGAACAGAGTTCAAACTGACTGCCAACCAGAGACCCCATTTCTAACAATGGTCATGCGTGACCTAGGGTTCTATGATAGCTGGCAGACTTTACATCCAGGAGGTCGTGAATGTACATGCCACTCAATCACGCACAATACTTATAGTCAGTTAGACCAGCTTTTGATTGCTGGGATGGAACCTGGGAGATTGAGTGCGGTGTGACACTTAGGAATCATGTCTCAGTGCTACTGCGCCTGCGATAAGGGGAGGCACAGTTGGCGCATGCCCCCTGAACTCCTGGCGTATGCAGTATGCCGGGGCACCCTAGCAACTTCCCTGGTGGATTATTTGGTGATCATCTGGCGTACTGCCACCTCCAAGGCGCTAGACTGGGAAGCCCTTTAGGCAATAATGAGGTGACGCTGTATAGGTACTGTATGCAGGGTTAGAAGACCGCTGCAGGATGACTTGGTGGGGCGGAGCATCGCCTGATGGAGCTTTACAGCTCTGACCTGACCACTCCAGAGGCGTGAACCTAGGAGCTTTGACTCCGTTGGGAGGTGCTAAGTATTTGGGACACTTTGGATAAATGTATGTTGCAAGTGTATCATCAGCGTCTACATAGAGAGGGAGATAAGATGTTGGCCTGGATATTGTGGTGAGAGCAGGAGATTCCTCCTGTTCTATATGTTCGCACACCCGGAGGTACACTGGGATCTAGCCGTGAAGCTGTCTTAGATGTTGTTGTGCATCATTTTAAAAAGGTGTACCAGGCTGTGGATGTGGGCCATGTAGGGGTGATGGAGAATTTCCTGACCAGGGCTGGACTGCCCGCTGGACCTCGTACAGGAACTGGAAAGAGAGATTACAGTGGAAGAATTGGGAGAGTCCATTAAGGCACTTAATAGATCTAAAGCCCGGGGGGGGTGGATTCCTTGTGGAATTCTACCAGGCCTACTCCACAACATTAAAAAAGAGTCTATTGGAAGTCTTTCAGGAGGTCGGGAGAAATGGAGTACTTTCACCTACCACGAGGGAGGGTGTTGTTTATCTCATGCTAAAACCAGGAGGGGTCCTGGCAGACTCCTCCTCACATAGACAGCTAACTATGCTTAATTAGGATGTCAAAATTCTTTGCAAGCTGTATGCTACTATTCTAATAGGAGTAGTTCAAAGGTTAGTACAAGAAGATCAAAGCAGCACCACGCTTAATTTGCGCAGGCTCACACACGTGTTTCACGAGACCATGGACGATAATCAAGAAGTGCATTTGGTCTCCCTGGACTTAGAAAGAGCCGTTGATAACTTGGAATGGGCATATTTATTAGCGGTGCTGAGTGGCATGGGATTTGAGTCTGTATTCTGTAACTGGGTGCAGCACTTATACACTGGCTTCATGATCCACATAAGAGTTGGGGTGACTTATCTGAGCCATGGGCGGTGGGGAGGGGGACTAGGACGGTTGACCCTGTCACCTCTGCTTTTCGCTCTAGTGATTGAGCCCCCGGCCTTGATGCTGTGCAAAGATCTGGAACAGTGGGAAATCCAGGTGGGGAACTCTGTACGAAATGCTCGGTTCTGATATTGTTGGGCTTACTTGCCGCCTTTGGTCAGGTGTCCATGCTTCAGGTTACTGTTGGTAAGTTGTTCCTGTTCCCGCTTGGAAGCCTCATCAGGATACTGTCGGACCGACTTCCTGAGTTGGGACCTCAATGGGAAACTGCGGGGTCCCAGTATCCAGGGATAAAGATTGCTCATACAGAGGAGGCCTTTAGGCGTTTGAACGTCGACGCACTCCTGGCACAGCTGGAGACCGCTGTAGCTTTCTGCTTCCGACTCCCCCTGTTGGTGATGGGTAGGGCTGCAGTGGCGAAGATGGTCTTCCTGCCTAGGTGCCTTTACTTAGTTGAGAACACATTGTATCCGCTTAGGTTGGAGTTCTTCTGCAAAGTAGAGAGTTTACTCATTTCGCTGCTGTGGGCAGGGCAATGCAGCAGGGTGGCATTGTCGATCCTTAAACGTGTTCTAGAGGATGGGGGACTGGCCCTATCAGACATACGCTCTTACTATTATGCGGCCACACTACAGCATGCGGCAAGGTGGTTGACGGCATCAGACAACTAGGAGAGATTACACAATGGTTTGGTGGTTAGGGCAGTGGCGTAGCGTGGGTTGTCAGCACCCGGGGCAAGGCAAGTCATTTGCACCCCCTAACCCGGGGCAAGGCAAGTAATTTGCGCCCCCTAACCCGGGGCAAGGCAAGTAATTTGCGCCCCCTAACCCGTGGATTTAGTCTCTTCCAAGATGTTGCGCCCGGTGCGGCCGGCCCCCCCTGCACCCCCCCGCTACGCCACTGGGTTAGGGACACCGTGGCACAGCTTCTAATGAAAGGGGGGCACTCTGAGCTCCCAGTTCTGTATCTGGTGAGACAAACGGCGATGTCTGGGAGGCTGTGGACACAAAGGTGCTGCGCAGAGCTCCCTTTGATAGGGAACTCAGGCTATGGGATCGGGCACTGTTCTGTGAGATTGACAAGGACATGTCCATGGAGCAGTAGAGTTTGGGAGGATGTACAGTGGCAGGTGACTTGTATTCTGGGGAGGTGTTGTTTTTGCATTTCAAGAAGTACAGGAGACATTTGGGGTGGAACCAGGACACTTTCTTCATTATGCCAAACTTGACAATACTGTCAGGCAGGTATAGATTGGCTTTCCTACAGCACCACAGCCTTCACAGGTGCTGGGAGGGGTGCTTCATTGAGGAGAGGGACAGCACCTGATCACCCTGTTTTATGGCACAGTACTGGCGGAGATAAAGGGTGGCACATGTGCAGTGTGCAGGGCCTGGAGATCAAGGGGAACCTATAGCGGATGCAGATTGGTCCCATGCATGCAAATTGGTGAAGCGAGTGCCCTGTAACCACGGATTCACTGCATTTCAATTTCTTACATCCCACAAGGGACCACCTGGCAGTTAAATAAGATAGATCCCTTAAGATGTGGTAGCTGTGCGTGTTGTGGGGAACATTTGTTCACTTGGCATGGACCTGCACAGGTATTCAGATTTTCTGGAGGGTACCTATTATTGTTGGGGCAACGGATGTGGCGGTCCTTCTTACTTTGCTGTCCTGCCTCTTGGGAGAAGTGACAAAGCCCCGGGGGTGCAAGATCCCCTACTACATTGCCCAGCTTGCCCTGCCGTTAGCGAAACAGAGAGTAGCAATTGGAAGGATGAACGAAAGACTACCGCAGTGCAACTCATGTTTGCGAATGGGGCACAGCGGAGGAGGCCCACATGCACCTCACTGGCACTGATGAGAAAGCGGAGGAAGAGCTTAGGATGTGGGGCCTAGTCCTTAAGAACTTTACTGACAATAGTGATGCTGACTCGACTGATGGGTCAGATACTGAGCAGTTAAAATCTTGTGTGACCCCTGATAGGTTGTACCATACTAGATGGCCAAGTGGGGTGTTATGTGCATTTTAAGACATCTAAATAACGGGGATGTGCCTTGGACTCAACATTTCAGCAGGCTATGTAAATGTTACGTATTATGCATCATCCATTGTATTTCCTTATCGAATGTGAAAAGGTCCGGTTTTCAGGATGTCGTATTTCCATTGAAATGTAAACTGCTCTTCTAGATTGCACTGCTGGGTTTTTGTTTTATGAAAAACTCAATAAAACAAGTTTAAAAAAAACATATACACATACTACGCTAACCTTTCATACATTTGTCATTTCAGGCCTTCTTGCTGGCAGTCACTTTGCCTCCTCCTTCTCCTCACCTGGTATCTCAGGGGTCCTGTGGTGGATTCATTTAGGAACCCAGTGGTGCCTGAAGGTGGGTCAGTTCTTAGCATCCTGCCACACCTGAGAAGTGTTGGATTATTATGTGACAAACCTGACAAGTCTGACATCCTGGCTAATGATGGAGAACCTTTCGCCCTACTTTATCATTGAGCATGCACACACGTCCTTGGTGGCAATTGTGAACTTTTTAAATTATAAAGACAAGGATGTGATTTTCAAAGTGTCCCGAGATAAAGAGGTCCTCCAGTTCCAGTACACCCAGAATAGTCCTCACTTGTTTGTTGTAGTTTGTGTTTCTAACTTGGGGAGACAGATGCTTCAGGGACCAAAGTATGGGAAGGGGGAGCTGGAGGGAATATTTTGGTTTGGTTAAGGGCTCTGTTATCCTTGCTGTTCACTTTTATGTTGTTTTATAATCCAGTGTGGTTTAACAACATCTCACCGTGGTAGTATACATTCAAGTGGAGGAGGGTGATGTGAATCAAAGCCTTGATCAAGTTGCTTACTACACGCCTTGCACACTGTCTTACAAAACAAAGCCCAAGCATGCATGACTTGCAGGTCATGACATGGAACGTCAATGGTCTGAATGATCGCATAAAAAAGGGGGAGAGTCCTTGAGTTTGTAAAGCACCACATGCCTGCAGTTCTGATGCTCCAAGAACCTCATTTAATACATGCTAAGTGTCCTTTTTTGGTCAGAAACTACTACAACAGGGTATAACACTCAGGATACACAAGGGGTTCAAGAGGGGTGGCGCTAATGCTGCTCAAAAATCTGTCCATGATGGTCTCCAGAGCTGAAATGGATCCACAGGGCAGGTATGTGTCACTTGAGAGAATAATGAAAGGGCGGGCCTATAATCTAATCAGTGGTTCTGAGCCCCTGCAACTGTCCGCCCTGACATTGGAATTGGTTACAACCTTGGTGCTTAGACTCCCCCATGGGACCATGATAGTATGAGGGGACTTTAACATCATAATGCTCTCTGGGAAGGACTCTTTGAGGGCCATAGGGGTCACCATGGGTAGTGAAGGAGGACTATTGAAATGGGTGTCGGGCCTCGGACTCAGTAACACATGGAGTGTCTGGAACTTTCACAGAGACCATCCATTCCTCCGCAGTCCATAAAACTCAACTGCTCATTCATCGTTTTTCTTCCTCCCATCTTCCGATCCTCTTACTACCATTGGAGCATACATTCTACCCCCAGAGATCTTAGATCACTCACTGGTCATTACACTCTCAACCAATATGCCATCTCAATGCATGGTGCTTGGTAGCTAAAGAGGTCACTACATTTCTCTCACAACAACTGCAGGTGTACCTAGAGAAAAATAAGAGATTAGTGGCCTCCTCGGGCACCCTTTGGGCTGTCAATAAGGTCTATATGCAGGGAATGGCTAGATCTCATTTGAAGGCCTGAGAATGGCAAAAACAGCAACAGATAACTGAACTGGAAACCAAGATCATGAAGCTTGAGAAGGCAGTCGGGGTGGCCCTGACCATCTCAGTGGAGGGGTAGCTACAGGTCCATATATCAGCCCTGCAGCAGTTATGCTTCAATGAAGCACAAACATACTGGATTGTTTCCATGAGACGAGTGTGCAAGCGGGACCACCAATCTGGTAAACTACTTTGTTGGCTAGCAACCCATGATATTGCCATAGAGTAATCCCAGGGGTGGTGACCTGTTGGGGTATAGGGGACCACTGGCACTCAGATAGCGGAGATCTTTGCACATTATTATCAGTTCATATACAGCAAGCGAGAAAGGCTCCCAAAGGAGATGATTACACCACTGATTGCAGATAGCACTCTCCCAACCTTCGGCACCGCTGATAGGACATACCTTGGTTGACCCCTGAAGTTGACCGAACTAGAGCAAGCATTAAAAGGGGGCTTCCATTATTTATAATGGGGTCTATGTACTCTGCAGATGTACGCTGCGTACATCAATAGCATTGTAGGAGGCTGACCTGGCTTGTAGTGGGTACCAAGGGGTACTTACACTCTGTACCAGGTCCAGTTATCCCTTATTAGTGTAGAAGAGGTGTTTCCAGCAGCTTAGGCTGATAGAAGGTAGCTATAGCAGAGCAGCTTAGGCTGAACTAGGAGAAATGCAAAGCTCCTACTATACCACTGGTGTCATATGCACAATATCATAAGAAAACACAATACACAGATATACTAAAAATAAAGGTACTTTATTTTTATGACAATAAGCCAAAAGTATCTCAGTGAGTACCCTCAGTATGAGGATAGCAAATATACACAAGATATATGTACACAATACCAAAAATATGCAGTAATAGCAAAAGGAAGTAATGCAAGCAGTGTAAAGTTACAATAGATTGCAATAGGAGCACATAGGTATAGGGGCAACACAAACCATATACTCCAAAAGTGGAATGCGAACCACGAATGAACCCCAAACCTATGTGAGCTTGTAGAGGGTCGCTGGGACTGTAAGAAAACAGTGAGGGTTAGAAAAATAGCCCACCACAAGACCCTGAAAAGTAGGTGTAAAGTGCACCTACAACCCCCAGAGAGCACAGAAGTCGTGATAGGGGGATTCTGCAAGGAAAACCAACACCAGCAATGCAACAACAGTGGATTTCTGGACCTGAGTACCTGTAAGACAAGGGGACCAAGTCCAAGAGTCGCGACAGTGTCGAGAGTGGGCAGATGCCCAGGAAATGCCAGCTGAGGATGCAAAGAAGGTGCCACTTGATGGAAGAAGCTTTGTGTTTTGCAAGAACGAAGAGGACTAGGAACTTCCCCTTTGGAGGATGGATGTCCCACGTCGTGAAGAAGCTTGCAGAGGTGTTCCCACACAGAAAGACCACAAACAAGCCTTGCTAGCTGCAAGGGTCACAGTTATGGTTTTTGGGTGCTGCTGTGGCCCAGGAGGGACCAGGATGTCGCCACTTGGATGAGGAGACAGAGGGGGCACCCAGCAAGTCATGGAGCCCTCACAGAAGCAAGCAGCACCCGCAGAAGTACTGGAACAGGCACTTAGAAGAGAAGTAAACCAGAGTCCACCCAAAGTCAGAAAAGGGAGTCCCATGACGCCGGAGGACAACTCAGAAGGTTGTGCTCTGCAGGTTAGAGTGTTGGGGACCCAGGCTTGGCTGTGCACGAAGGAAATCCTGGAAGAGTGCACAGGAGCCGGAGCAGCTGCAAATCACGCGGTACCCAGCAATGCAGTCTAGCGTGGGGAGGCAAAGACTTACCTCCACCAAACTTGGACTGAAGAGTCACTGGACTGTGGGAGTCACTTGGACAGAGTTGCTGAGTTCCAGGAACCACGCTCATTGTTCTGAGAGGGGACCCAGAGGACCGGTGATGCAGTCTTTTGTTGCCTGCGGTTGCAGGGGGAAGATTCCGTTGACCCACAGAAGATTTCTTCAGAGCTCCTGGTGCGAGAAGGAGGCAGGCTACCCCCAGAGCATGCACCACCAGGAAACAGTCGGGAATGCCAGCAGGATGAAACGATACAAGGTTGCAGTAGTCGTCTTTGCTACTTTGTTGCAGTTTTGCAGGCGTCCTGAGCAGTCAGCGGTTGATCCTTTGGCAGAAGGTGAAGAGGGAGATGCAGAGGAACTCTGATGAGCACTTGCATTCGGTATCTGAAGAATTCCCCAAAGCAGAGACCCTAAATAGCCAGAAAAGGAGGTTTGGCCACCTAGGAAGGAGGATAGGCTAGTAAAAAAGGTAGGAGCCTATCAGAAGGAGTCTCTGACGTCACCTGATGGCACTGGCCACTCAGAGCAGTCCAGTGTGCCAGCAACACCTCTGTTTCCAAGATGGCAGAGGTCGGGGGCACACTGGAGGAGCTCTGGGCACCTCCCCTGGGAGGTGCAGGTCAGGGGAGTGGTCACTCCCCTTTTCTTTGTCCAGTTTCACGCCGGAGCAGGGCTGGGGGATCCCTAATCCGGTGTAGACTGGCTTATGCAGAGATGGGCAGCATATGTGCCCATCAAAGCATTTCCAGAGGCTGGGGGAGGCTACTCCTCCCCAGCCTTCACACCTATTTCCAAAGGGAGAGGGTGTCACACTCAGAGGAAATTCTTTGTTCTGCCTTCCTGGGCCAGGGCTGCCTGGACCACAGGGTGGCAGAAACCTGTCTGAGGGGTTGGCAGCAGCTGCAGTGCAAACCCTGAAAAGGCAGTTTGGCAGTACCTGGGTTCTGTGCTAGAGACCCGGGGGATCATGGAATTGTCTCCCCAATGCCAGAATGGCATTGGGGTGACAATTCCATGATCTTAGACATGTTACATGGCCATGTTCGGAGTTACTATTGTGACGCTATACATAGGTAGTGACCTATGTATAGTGCACTCGTGTAATGGTGTCCCCGCACTCACAAGGTCCGGGTAATTTGCCCTGAACAATGTGGGGGCACCTTGGCTAGTGCCAGAGTGCCCACACACTAAGTAACTTTGCACCCAACCTTCACCAGGTGAAGGTTAGACATATAGGTGACTTATAAGTTACTTAAGTGCAGTGGTAAATGGCTGTGAAATAACGTGGACGTTATTTCACTCAGGCTGCACTGGCAGGCCTGTGTAAGAATTTTCAGATTTCCCTATGGGTGGCAAAAGGAATGCTGCAGCCCATAGGGATCTCCTGGAACCCCAATACCCTGGGTACCTCAGTACCATATACCAGGGAATTATATGGGTGTACCAGTATGCCAATGTGAATTGGTGAAATTGGTCACTAGCCTGTTAGTGACAATTTGGAAAGCAGAGAGAGCATAACCACTGAGGTTCTGGTTAGCAGAGCCTCAGTGAGACAGTTAGGCATTCACACAGGTAAGACATACATATAGGCCACAAACCTATGAGCACTGGGGTCCTGGCTAGCAGGGTCCCAGTGACACATAACAAACATACTGACAACATAGGGTTTCCACTTTGAGCACTGGGCCCTGGCTAGCAGGATCCCAGTGAGACAGTGAAAAAACCCTGACATACACTCACAAACAGGCCAAAAGTGGGGATAACAAGGCTAGAAAGAGGCTAGTTTCTCACAAGCATCAATAAAAATGATGCTATTGGCCCCTACCCTGTGCCATGGTGCACCATATGTTAGATACAGTGCACACATGGTGGCGGTAGGAGGGGGCGCTAAGGGGCACAAGGAAAGTGGTGCTGCACTAGCTGCAGCCCCACATTCCTTAAATATGCCCCTAAATCTGGCAAGAAACTGAGCCAGGGTGACTTCTACATTGAATATTACCAGAAATTCTACTGCCACCATTGATGTTCATGAATAGTGGAGCGATGGAAAGGGGTTGCTTCCTGCGCAGCTTGGACCTGCCCATGATCGTTGTGTAACACAATTCTGGGCACCCCACTCTATGCCTCCAAAGCGGTTCCTCTTACCAGCCAATCTCTCTCATAAACAGTGAACTTAAATTTTATGCAAAGCTGCTGGCTAATAGACTTATCAGAGTCTTGGCAGCCCTGGTAAATCCAGACCTCTGCAGGTTCATCCCCCACCAAGAGACAAGGCACTGTATATGGAGAGTTAATGGAATCTTAGCTTACTGGCATCGGCTGGTTGGCCTATGCATGTTCATGCTACTAGATTTTGAAAAAGCCTTTAATCCATCTATTAAGATTTTCGGATGGGTGAACTTCTGAAACTTCGATTTGGCCTATGCTTCCTGTGCTATGTTGGAGTCCTATAAATCCTAACTCGAGCACAAGTGAGCCAACAAGGTTCTCACCTGTGCCTTCCTGATCCAGATAGGCACCAAACAGGGCTGCTCTTTGTCACTATTACTCTTTGAGCTGGCCACCGAGCCCCTTGCGGCTTGGATCAGATGTGATACATAGGTATGGGGGTTCAAGTGGGGGATGTCACGGAGTCCGGATCCTCTGGGTTTGCGCCTGTTCCCAAATGTCCACTTCTTGGCAGCTCCAAACTCTACTAGCTATTATAGCACAGAGATAAAGAATGGCCAAGTGGGGGATGGGGTTTTAGGTTGGGAACAGCGGGGAAGGAGACCTGTGGAAGCAAAAGTGAAGAACACAATAGCAAGATTATTCACATTGACTTTCATAAACTTTGTTCCTCATATTTACATACTGACAACATGAATGATCAAGAGCTTTCCTATATTATGACCTTATTAGCGCTGGGTACCTGGAAAATAAAGAAGGATTATGCAAACTTTCATATGAGCGTTTTTTGAATAAAATCTTATGCTCTGAACCTTGAACTGACTCAAGTTATTTCTTGGAATAGCAACTACATAATAACAGTAATCAATGAACACATTAGTTTTCATGAATAAACTGCAATAGACTCATGAATGATACTGCAAGGTCACACTCTGTCTTGACTTTCAAGATTCAATTGCTTAGAAATTATTATCCATTTTAATATCAAACTGTGCATCAAGATTTCAATGCCTAGAAATGATCGCGCACTCTGCTGATCTGAAACACAAGGGTTAAATGCCAAGGATGAATCACACACTCTGCTGCTGATTCAACCATCAGGATTTAAATGTCTCGAAATGATCGCACACTCTGCCAATCTGAGTTGCAAGGGTTAATTGCCAAGAATGAATCGCGCACACTGCTGCTGATTCAACCATCAAGGTTTAAATGCCAAGATACGATTGCGCATTCTGACGATCTGAGCTTCAAGGGTTAATTGCCAAGAATGAATCATGCACACTGCTGCCGATTCAACCATCAAGGTTTAAATGCCAAGATTTGATCGCTCACTCTGCCGATCTGAGCTGCAAGGGTTAACTGCCAAGAATGAATCGCGCACACTGCTGCCGATTCAACCATCAAGGTTTAAATGGCAAGATACAATCGCGCACACTGCCGATCTGAGCTGCAAGGGTTAACTGCCAAGAATGAATCGTGCACACTGTTGCCGATTCAACCATCAAGGTTTAAATGCCAAGATACGATCGCACACTCTGCCGATCTGAGCTGCAAGGGTTAACTGCCAAGAATGAATCGCGCACACTGTTGCCGATTCAACCATCAAGGTTTAAATGGCAAGATACGATCGCCCACTCTGCCGATCTGAGCTGCAAAGGTTAATTGTCAAGAAGGAATCGCGCACACTGCTGCCGATCCAACCATCAAGGTTAAAATACCAAGATACGATCGTGCACTCTGCCGATCTGAGCTGCAAGGGATAATTGGCAAAAATGAATCGAGCACACTGCTGCCGATTCAACCATCAAGGTTTAAATGTCAAGATACGATCGCGCACACTGCCGATCTGAACTGCTAGAGTTAAATGCCAAAAATGAATCGCGCACACTGCTGCCGATTCAACCATCAAGGTTTAAAGGCCAAGATATGATCGCGCACGCTGCCGATCTGAGTTACAAGGGTTAATTGCCAAGAATGAATCGCGCACATTGCTGCCTATTCAACCATCAAGGTTTAAATACCAAGATACGATCACGTACACTGCACATCTGAGTTACAAAGGTTAATTGACAAGAATGAATTGCGCACACTGCAGCCGATTCAACCATCAAGGTTTAAATGCCAAGATACAATCGCGCACACTGCCGATCTGAATTGCAAGAGTTAAATGCCAAGAATGGATCATGCACACTGCTACCGGTTCAACCATCAATGTTTAAATGCCAGGAAATGATTGCACACTCTGCCGATCTGAACTGCAAGAGTTAAATGCCAAGAAAACCATTGCAACCACAAATTAACCAAAAGGCCCAAAACTCAAGTATTTCTGAATACGGAGTCGGGGGCCTAACCAGACCTCCACCTTACCGCCCTGCTTGAAGATCACCAAGGAAATGAGGACAGGGTCTGGAAATCCTAGGTGGGCCTCCGGAACAGGAGCTCAGGAAAATGCTGCTGCTCTGCACCGGGACCTCTGAATAGTGAGCACGTGGAGCTGGGCTGGGTCCCTTAAATAGACCCAGGCCCCGCCCACATGCCGCACCCAGCCAGACTGCAGGAAAGGATTCTAGAAAGGCTCAGGATAGGGACCACACCCTAACCGCACCCTGTAATCCTGCAGCAAAGTCTTGAAAATGAGCAATACATTGCCAACAGCATTATTGACGTTTCAAGATGAATCTCTGCAATGCAAAAGGTTAACATACTGCATTAACGCATAATGCATGCAATTATTATATTACATAAGGATTGGCTTTTTGCATTACGTCGCCCGTAGAGCGCGCACTGTCCTGATGTTGACAGGGGAGTGGATTGGAGAATCGCATTGCACTATATGCAGATAATGTGCTGCTGGTCCTCGCTCGTCCGGACAGTACCGGTCCACAGCTTCTCCACATACTGCAGTTTTATAGGCAGGATTCTGGCCTATGAGTGAACTGGAAAAAATCCCTTCTGGTCCCCCTCACTGGAGGGGGAGAGGCAATGGACTGGCAAACCCCCATCCCTATGCTCAGTTTCAATACTTAGGCATCCATATAGTGCTCCTCACCTCCCTGACAGAAACCTCAATCTCAACCTGCTAGTGTCGCAGATATGTATGAATCACCAGAAATGGGCTGAACGATTGGTCAATATTTTGGGTTGGGCAGCACTGTTTAAGATACTTGTGCTGGCCAAATGTATTTACGTGTTTCAAAATTTTCCATTGCCTATTCTGCAACTGTGGTACAACGCGATCCAAAGTAGAATACTGTCCTTCCCGTGGACAGCCTAACCACCTTGCATTGCATTCAGTAAATTTATACATCCACCTTCAGTTGGGGCCTGGATATGGCAGACATGCATTTGTATTATTGGGCATCCCAGCTGGTAGTCCTCGAAGAGTGGTTCAAGGAGGCTGGTCAAATCTTGCCTTTCACACTGAGCTCTCTCATATGTTACCCAGAGAAGATTTTGAATATGATGTATGAAGTCCCCATTCCTGCTCCATGCCAGTAATACCCCAGTTGGTGCTATTATCATGGTGACTGGCTTTGCACTACTGTATATAAGAAGGGAGCAGAGGGTCACTGTGGAGACTCCACTGTGGAGGGGTCCATGGCTGGGTCAGGATTCGCATTTGGAAGTCTTCAGGAGATGGTACCTCATCGGTTCTTCAAGCCTCGGGGAATGTTTCACATGAGGACAGTCCAGGAGCTACAAGAGGACTTTTAATTACATCAATCCCAATTATTTTAATACTCTCAACTCTGGCATGCTCTGTTATCCATAGCTGACCATCTTCACAAACTTCCTGAATTCAATCCTTTGAAAGCCAATCTTCTCATGGGGCCCCTCAGGTGAAGATACATTTCCTGCATTTACAAATCCTTGCTAATTAACCCCATGGACCATCTTTGGGGCTCTGAATATGAAATGGAAGGGGATAATTATGATTGGAGGGATGCCATGATAACCCCACTCACACTGGGAATGGATGAGATGCTGCAGGTCATGCAACTACATTACCGCCACCTCACATATCTAACATCTATACATTTGTGAAGGGCTGAAAGACAACCTTCATCCTCCTGTTTTTGATGCACAGAGCAGTGTGCTGTCTTCATTCTTGACTTCTTCTTTGTGGTTAGGCAATGCCCAGTGATTGCAAATTTGTTCTTCTGTCTTCAGTGCCTTATCCCAAGTCATTGAACGGCCATTTGCACAGACCACACATAGCTCTCCTAGGTCTACTGGAAGGTATCTTTTAGGATTCAGCACCAGAATTACAAAAAGAGAAATAGCACAGAACTGGAATTATGTAACCCCACAGACCCTAGCGACTTGACGAGCAGCCATGGGTTGGTGTGCCAGTCTAGAAAAGCTTATATATATATATATAGGTATGGCTGCCCTCATAAACACACCAAAATCTGGGGCAGGTGGTGGAGTTTTTATGGGTTTGAATGACTGCTATGTTGATCTGTGGTATTTGCTACCTTCATAATCCGTATGGTACTAACTGCACTGCACTGTACCTTGTTTTGATCTTCAAAATCTATAAAATAAATTATATAAAAATCATATTCTCCATAAAGAAACAGCAAAAATACTAACTTGAATTGACAGATAATCACATCACCATAATCTAAGAGACTAAGAGGATACCAGGAAATGAAAGTCTGTCCCCTGTGAATGACAAATTAAAATGAGGATGACAATTAATCGGCATATTAATTTGTGATACCACTACAAATGGCCAGAACCAATCACAGATAAAAAAAATCTTAAGGTATTAGCCCAACAACAAGCTGACCTATCACTACTATAAAATGGAATTCTTCAATATCAATACGTTTGAATAGACTTGTCTTGCAAACCAGTGGGTATATCCTAATAAGTGGAGACCTGATTGTGAGAACAAACACGTGTTGGTCCTGATTCACAAACTGCATTTTGTAGCAATAAAGTAGTACTGCAGTAGTACTTCTTAGTTTAAGTAGTACTACAGTACTACTACTTAATTACTTCAAAATGCAATTCAGAAACCTATGAATGTAAATATCCACCTCTTCAATCATTTCTAGGGAGAGATCCTCAAATATGTCAGCTTACTACGTAACATAAATGTGTGAGGGACTGGGGGCAGTGGCTGAAAAATGGGGCTAAGTTACCACTAAATATCAGGGGGTTTGGGGAGGAGTAAGTAAGGATTTGGAGAGGGTTCAGGAGGGTCTTAGGGAAGGAAATGCACCTACCCATAAAAAAGTAAGTTCATTGGAATTCACAAACTGCACTTCTAAAGCTCGCACAGCCCATAGAAATGCAGAAAGAACCCAAAACAGTGACTAATGTACTCCAGCTTAGAGCTGGGGTAAATTCAGCACCACACATGGCCAACGACTGGTACTGAAACTCCCTGCCATAGAAAATAATGGGGGTAGGGACATAAAATAAAACCAAATAGGAAATAATACTAAATTGAATTAAAATTTAGCAATAAATGTATTTATTATGTATTTAAAAATAATTGAATATCTTTTTTAATTTAGAAATTAATCTATCATTAATTTTCTTGAAAATATAATCAAATAACTTTTAATTAATTCTATACATCTCTTTAATTGTCAACAGAATACAAACACACACATATATATATATATATATATATATATATATATATATATATAAATATATATATATATATATATTTATACACGCATACATATATGTAGGAAGTTGGCTCTGTATATACAGATAGTGTGAGCTAGTGTGCACAGAGTCCAGGGGTTCCCCTTAGAGTGTGATAGTGGCAATACTAGATAATACTAATACTCTATTTGTAGTAGTGTGGTCAAGCAGCAGACGTATCAGAGGGTTGGGTTAAGCATTTGTTATACACACACAGGTAATAAATGAGAACACACACTCAAAGATTTACCTCCAGGCCAATAGGTTTTTATAGAGAAATTTTTTTTTTCTTAATTTATTTTAGAACCACAAGATTTGCCAGTTCAGTTTCTAACACACTGGTGCGAGTTTCAATCGTAGTGATTCGCTCCCCAATCTCTGTGCAGATCTTTGCAATCTTACTTACTGCAATTTGCAGCTGTTTACTTGCAACCCTGGCTTTCTTATTATCGGCATGTGTCTGTTTATGCTATGTCATCATAATTTGATAGATAAGGTGCAAAGATGGAGGCACACCATCTCCAACGAAGCCAGTGACAAAATCCCCCGATCCTTTCAACACATTGTCTGAATTATGCTGAAATTGTTGAGTACCTGTGTAATCCCATGACATTGCTCTTACCCTACTTACAGATTTTTTCTTTTTTTTTTTCATCTTCTCTCTAATTTTGTCCGGGTTTATTTTTGCAAGATCAGCCTCTGTAGCTCCTTCCCTACATTTTTTCACAGTCCGCCCGTCATAGAAGTTGTAGAGGCGATACAGCTGCTGTGAGACTCCGAATCAATTGACAAACGAGCACTGGAGTCATCCGAATCCCTGGAATGATCTGATAGCGAAAGAAAGTTCTCTATAACCTCGTTTTGACAGAGGTAAGCATCCTTCCCAACCCTATTATTGGAAACAGCCACAAGAGTATTACCAAGGCTCCGAGAACCTTCACTTGCCAGAGAATGTGTGGTTCTGCCCTGCCACTGCACCTCAAATTCTCAAAGCCTTGTGCTTGCATTGTAGTTTCTACTATGCTGGAACCCTGCGTGGTGCAACTCTCTCCCTCTCCAATCACAGTCAATAGGCCCTCAAAATTAGGGCTGGGAGCGGAGACAAATAGGCCAGTCAGAGTACGTTCTACTGAGGCTACAGTCATATCCAGACATTCAATGCCATCAACACTGACCTGAGAAAGGGTGTTGTTGCTTGCAGAAGACACCAAACCGCCGTTGAAATCGCCGTGTTCTACCAACTCCTGCAACTGCATCAAACTTGTAGCCATAGCCGTCCCCCCGGCTAGGGGGAGTGGGTGGATTGTGGGTTGAGGGTTTTTAAACATATCCGGAATGATTGGCCCTCCTCTATGGTGCCCGCCATTCTTAGTCCCAGTCCCAGAGCCATCGTCCACAGTTGGTGCTGATTGTTTGTTGCCCAGGGCCCCATGGGTTTTAAGGGCCATTGGAATGTTCTATTTCATGTTTGATTGATGTGTGAAACACTCCAAGATGTTACTCTCTATGATTGAGTTATGTCTCAAAAATAATATATTTTTGTTTAATCATGAGATTTTTCAGCAAATGTGCGGAATAGCCATAGGCATTTCTCTTTCGCCAAACTATGCCAACCTAGTAATGTGTTGGTGGGAAAGAGAAATAGCATGGACATGACCAATGAGTTGTATGTAGAGAAAATTGCATTGTGGGTGAGGTTCATTGATGACCTATTTATTATGTGGCATGGATCACAAAATAATTTCTGGCATATTTTTCAATTTTGAACTCTAATAATGTTGGATTACAATTTACATGTGAAACAATTCAAAATTAAATTAATTTCTTGGACTTGACAATTTATATTCAAAACGACAGAATAGAAACAACATTATATCGGAAGGAAACATCAACAAATAGCATATTACATGGAGAAAGTACAGGACAATAAAGTTGAGACAGTTGGAGTCTAAATACATCATTTAGTTAAGAACCAAGACCCCTTGGGGTTTGAATAATGAGGAGGAGCTTTATGTACATTTATAAAAGGATCTAAACGTAGATATAGCCTGAACAGAAATTATAACATTTGTTTAAGATCATATTATATCAATCTAATGATACTTTAGTAGGGTACTATACCTTAATTGGTTTATCATCAAATTAGAGAGAAATTATATTCAACAAATCATGATTTCCTAAGTATTAAACAGATAATATAAAAATAAGGCCACTATAGTTGATCACTGTAAACAAAGAAAATTGGAACAATATATGATCTTATAATAGGCAGATAAGATAGGAGTCTAAACTTGACCATTCTAGAAAAGTTATATATATATATATATATATATATATATATATATATATATATATATATATATATAAATATATATATTATATATATATATATATATATATATTGTTCATAAACAACCTAATTTTCCCAAAAACAATTGTGTTTAAAATTAGGTTGTTTTTGAACTAATATAGTACTAGTCCCATATTGCCTCTGAATCGTGATTGTGATATTTCAGTATAAAAAGCAACAGAGTGAAAGGACTCACTAACTTTGACAGAGACCGTTTTGGTCGCAACGAGTTGGTTCGTTGCACTGTCAAGAATAAAGGATTGTAAACCTTCACGGAGTGCGGTGCAATTCTTTTGATTGTACATAACTAACTGAGGGATCTGTCTAATTGAGCGCATCATTCTGAATTGGCCGCATTATTTTGTATATATATATATATATATATATATATATATATATATATATATATACATCCAAATTTCCTCACATAAATGGAAGACACAGACACTCCAAAGTTAGAATCTGCAATGTGCTTTACTCCAACATAGGCCGAGATTCTAACTTTGGAGTCCGTGTCTTCCTTTTACGTGAGGAAAATTGGTTGTGTATGTTCTGGGCTGCCGGATTACTTGAAAAAACTATAACTGCTGAATTTCATTGGTTTTGTATGAGTAAATTCAGAACCTAACTATAATGTCGCCACTAGATAGATATAGTTAGGACCTAGTTTCTATATAAAAAGCATTTTTTTACTCACCCATATCTTTGGCGCCGCTTGATGAAACTTCACAAAACTTTCCAAAAAAATGTGCCAGTCCCATCAGCTGCTGCCTGGAAAGTTTTGGGGTGATCCCAAAACAAAAAGGGGGTCCCAAAACATGCTTTCCCGATTCATTTTTCCATAGGGATTTTGAATAGCGATAGCGCAAAAACTACTGGACGTAATTACACCAAATACACCAGGGCCCTTGTCCAGAAAGTGACCTTTTTTATTTTGGTGTAATGTCGTTTAGTAGTTTCAGAGAAATGAAAGAAAATCCAAATTTGTATATACAGGGACGCAACGGATCCGCAACGGACCCCACCTAATCTTGTGCAGAGATCTGATTGGCTAATAACACTTCAACAACAGAATCAGTTTAAGTGTTGTTAACGGTCTCCCGCACTTCATTACTATAAAGCCCCCGGGTGGGCCAAGTCCCAGGGGCATTGTTTTCAAAAGCGGGGGGCTCCTGTCCCCCTGCTGCCCCAGGAACCACCCTGCCACCTCACCGGGGCTTATACTTTATATGCGGGGAGCCCGTGTGCCCCCTCCCCACTGCCCTGGGGACCACCACCTCCCCAGGGCTTTCATTAACATTAAACTGTGGTAGAACGGTGTGCCCACCTGCTGCCCGGGGACCACCATGTCCCCGGGGAGAAGTGTATTTGATTTGCTGCAGGCAGTGTGCCCCCCCCACTGCCCTGGGGATCACCATCTCCCCGGGGCAACACCTAATTTTGAGCAGGGTGCCGGGCAGCCCCTCCATGCCCCGGGGGCCACCACCCCTGGAGCTACACTGTATTTTGAGTCTGCAAAACTATACTGTATTCGGGCTGCAAGAGAAGCCTTAAGGCTTCCCGCACGCTGCCATATAGCTCATAAGGGCATTTCTATTAAATATATTTAAAAAAATAAATAAATAAATATGGACTCTTCTGCGATCCCAGATAGCCCATAAAGGGCTAAGAAACATAAATAAAAACATAAAAATATATAGCTTAGTGTGAAGGTTGCTAAACCTTCATGCTGAGTAGTCAGGGTTCGAGTCCTGTCAGACTTGTTTCCCCTTTTGTTTGTAAAAAAAAAAAAGTACAAATTAGTTTTATTTTTAAAAAGACAAATACATTTTTTATTTTAAATTTGTAGAGAAATATCTCATTCTAAGTAAATCATATATCAAAGCCTAAAAATCTCTCCCTCTCAATATCTTCTCTCTCTCTCTTTCAATCAAGTTCTCCCACTCACACATCTACTCAGACACTTACTCACTCACTCACAGACCCACTCAGACACTGACGCACCCACTCACAGACCAACTCTGACCCTCTTGCACCCACTCACAGCCCTAGTGAGACCCTCACACACCCACTCACAGACCCACTCAGACTGTCACACACCCACTCACAGACCCACTGACAGCCTCATTTCTCCACTCACAGACCCACGCACACACTGACACATCCACTAAAACACTGATGTACGTACTCTCACACCAAGATAGACACTGTCACAGCCACTCTCACCCCGAGATACACCCTCTCACACCTATTCTAACACCCAGAGAGACCGGGGCCAACTTCCGTTGTGCACGGCAAATGGGCTGTGCAGAGCATAGAGTTGGGTGGTTAGGGGGTTGGGCACAGGGTCTAGCTGCTGGCCAAGTCTTGCAGGCAACCTCCGCTGCGCAGAGGCGAAGGTCGTGCATGGTGCAAGGGTGGGTGCTTATAGGGGGTTGGCCTAAGGGCCTGTCTGGCCAACCGCAACCACGCATGGTCAAAGGCCATACGTGATGGTGGTTCGATTAACGTATAGTAATGAAAATTACTATACGTAAAAAAAAACATAGAAATTCACAAAAAAAAAGGTTACTGGGACATCATAGTTAGGAAATAGAATTTAAAAACCCCATAGAAATTCATTTAAAAAAACAAAGGTTACAGGGACGTTATAGTTAGTCTCACATTTTAAACATACAAAACTATAGAAATTCACCAGTTATAGGTAGAGTTACCTCAAGTACCTCTAACTCGTGCCCTAAGGCAACTATAATTCGCACCCTCACCATGCACTGCTAATTACCCCACAAATTACGGCACGCATGCCATCTTTGATAGCATCATTGATAATATCAATGTAATATTTTCAGTAACATTTTTGAAAAAACTGTATGGCGGGGGCCCGACCTAGCAGGAAACTCTTAATGACTCCACGGGGAGGTCACCGCGTAGGTGGCGGCCACCTTGTCAGGAGTTTGACGGACTGAGTTTTCCATCCGCCAAACTCATAATGATCCCCTATGTCTTACAAGTGTCATTACTTAAGTGTATCTGCCGTACATACCAGGTTTCAATATTAAACTTCTACGACTATATTATCTGCCTTGTTATTGTGGTCACGTAAACTTGCAGTCTAATGTATGGTAAATGTTTATATATCTACATATGTACAGCCATAATTTTATATAGCTTCATAAGTCAAATATAAGTTCCCACCCTCAGCTCTTCTACGAACATTACCATGGCAGCAACTAGCATGTAACAGCCATCACCATTTCTAAATGAAGACGGTGAGCCTCTTGTTCCTTGGAAGTAATGCACAAAACTTTAAAATTCTACTTAATTGCCATGGGGGTTACAAATTTACACCATTAAGAAAACAACATATTTGATTGCCAGACTGGGAATATAAGGATGGAAAATATAAGAACATTTATTCAACAACAAGGAGAAGAAGAGGGTGCTGAATCAGACACATACCTGGATGTATATCAGCTTGCTTTTAATAAACTTCAACAACATTTTGGAAAAAAAATCAACATTGTTTTGGAGAGATATACATTCTTTACGAGGGTGCAAGGAAAGTTACATCATATATCAGCTTTCAAAGTTTGCTCAATTCTTGTGAGTTTCACATTTTGGAAGACTCCTTTGTCCAAGACCAGTTATCAAGATGTCCAAACAGTCCCAGAGTACAGGAGAAATTATTAGCAAACAATCCAGACCTAAAACAACAATCACCACTGCTGTAGGAATTGAACACATGGCAGAGTGCATGAAAGAAATGAAGAATAATACAGACGCACAGCAGTCTACCATAGATATCAATGTGATCAAAAACAGGGAACACCACTGAGGAACAAAATGGAGGAAACCTTAAGACCAATTATCACCAACGAAAGGTTGAAATATTATTCTTGCTGTAATAGGCACCAAGCAAACAATATGAATTACCAAGCATTCGGTTCTACATGCAGAAAAGGTGGGAAGAAAGGGCACTTTGCCAGGGTATGCAGAGATTGCAAAGTAAGCAAGAACACATAGTAGAACAGGATATTCAAAAAGAAAAGATATTGTATTCCAAGTAAAGATGAAATGAGAAGATGTGAAATTCCAGTCCTGTGGAATTACATTATTAAATAATGAACCTGTTACTGTATTTGTTGATTCTTGTTCTCCGTATAACGTATTGGACAAATAATCTTTTGGGAATATGTTTCCAGGTAGTCATAGTTGCTGGAAAAACTAGACATCAAACCAGGGGGTTCCAATGGGGATTTGATTCCACTTAAGGAAAGGAAGAAAAAGCACATTTGTTTCAAAGGCAGGAGTACTGTAGGAAAAGTACATGTGACAGAAAGAGGGTCAAATCTGCTTTTGTTGAAGTGTAAGACACAACTAGGAATGAAGCTAGACCCAAACAGATCGGAACCAGTTCTGCTTGTAAATCCTACTGTGTGTGGAGAATATGTGTGCAAAGAATTTACTGATGTATTTTCTGATAAATTTAGATTACTAAAGAATTATCAGCATCACATTCGTCTTGGATTGACAGGTTACCATTGCCTTGCATTCACAAAGTACTTACCTCAATTAAAGATGCTTCAATCTATAGTGTCCTTGGCCTTTCAGCTGCATTGTATCAAGTAGAGTTTGAGCCACCATTGAAACACCAGAAATCATTTATCACACTCCTGGGAGCATTCCAATTAGGGGTAGGCAGAGCTCGCAGAAGTCTACTTTGCAGAACTCCTCAAAGTGGTTAAAAAACCTCTGCGAGCTACATGGAATTCAGCCAGCGGGTGGAATTACTAGGTGCACCCATTTGGGCTACATTTTCCACACTCAGAAGTGCGATGCGCATTCTTCCATTGAAAATATCATACAAATGGCAAAACGCGCTTCACATGGGCACGGTCATTTTGTTTTCTCAGTCTCTCTGTGCATAGTGGTGGGCCTAACTTTAATCCAACCATAATATTTTCAAACCCCCCCCCTTTTTTAAATTATCCAATCCTCATTTTCCTTTATTTCATCAGTGTGTCTCTTTGTGTTTGTGCATTTTACGTTTCTGTAATTTTTTGGGGGGGTTTGTCACTTTTTTAATACTTTTTTTTTTTTTTTGCTTTTCCCTTTACTTCTTTTTTTTCCTTTCTTCCTTCCTTCTATTTCTTCCCCTTTCTTTTTTCCACCCAACCCCATGACAGAGCAGGGCAGCAGAGGGGAATAGTGGTGCCAGTGTGGCGTTAGCGTTTTACCTTGCCTAAGTCAGCGCTGCCAAGAGGAGCAGCCCCACTGCATTTTTACCAAGACAGAGGTGGCAGCACTTGTGTTTTTTGTGCAGGGCCACCTCTACTCCATGCTGGCTGCAGGCAGCAGGCCTTGGAGCAGTTACACCCTTTGGGAGCTTTGACTGCTGCGGTGAAGGTGGCGTCAGTTGGTGCGTTGGCACACTGAGGTCTAGCACACCCAGCAGCAGTTGACACTCCATTTGGCAGACATGCTGGACTGCAAGCAAGACCTGCTAGACCTGCTGGGCATTGAGGTGTCGGGGCTCAGTGAGTAAATGGATCTTTATTTGTTGTATGTTTTCCACAATGCTATTTTTTTCTAATAGCAGTGCTGAATCTCAGAGGTTTACTTTATGATGAATATTATCTGATCCAGTTTGAGCTAGCCATGTGCTCAGTCAGAGCTTCCTAATTGTTGTCATCGGCACACGTTTGGGCTGACTAATTAAGATGCCATGCAGACTGAGACTTCTTCTGCCACCAAGAATAAGATAGTAGTTAGCATGCCCTTCTGGTGATGCGCAGTTTCATAGTATGCATCTATGCACTGAAAGAAATGGAGACTGAGCTGGCCCATCAAAGGTGGTTGAGGAGCAAAGATCATTCATTGCAATATGAATGCATTAGTAGTGGTACATAGTTGCAAATGTAGTTTAGAAATTTGGAGTAGGGCTTAAGTGTAGGAAATTAATAGGTCAACCTGAGTGGATACTAGTACTATAGGTGATCTGATTTAGAAAAGTTCAATGTTATTGTGTTTGCCTGTCAAAATATCTTTAGGGAGATTAACTGTACCTCTATCTATTTTTTAATCTTCTTTATTTCTTACGTCAGCACCAAAGGAGAAGAAAGGGGCAACGTCTGAGGAGGGTTGAGGAGACAAGGGTGTCAGTGTCACCTTCAGTGCGGTAGCTGGAGAATTTGCTGGCCCCAGAAAGTCTACATTTGATATTATTATTATTTCCCTAACTTTCACCTCTCGTCATTTGGAATATTTTTCTTGTATTTTTACTGTGCCTGCATACCTTTTTTTTACTTATTTTTGTTCTATCTAATCTTTGTTAGTTTTTTGTTTTTCCTGCATTTTTCTATTTTTCGTATTTCTGTACCTGACTTCCATCTGTCTGTACTAGTATGTAGCTTTCTTCTGCTTTGTTATTAAACTTAGTTTTCCCTTCTCCCCTTATATATATTGCGGACTGATACTCCAATACTAAGAGGTCAGATGTTTAGGACAGGTACTCTACTGACAAGATTGCATGCCCTAGTCAGCTTTTCTATGCATGTTTGTGAAGGGTTTCTTTTACTTGCTCATGCCCATTCCATTTGCCAATCAAGAACTCACCATAGGTCCTTCTGGATTGACCAAAATATTCCACCACTTCATTGCGCTTCAGTGACTTAGGGTGGATGGATAAAAGGATGCTCTGGTGGATTAAAGGATGGGTGGATGGTAATGAATGATGCATGGGTAAATGCATGTATAGGTGAAAGGGTGGTTGAAAGGGTGGATACTAGAGTGGTGAGTGCGTGGTTGGATGGGTGGCTATATGGGTGGTTGGATTGGAATGGTGAAAGACTGGATGAGAGAGAATGCAAAACTTAAATGATGAGTGTCAAAGGGTGAATAGATGAATGAAAATATGAATGGATAATTGCTTGGATAAAGAAATAAGGGAGCTCTTCTGGAGATGAAGGTGACTGTGCACCTACTTTGCTTGGTTTGCATGGTTATCAAAGCTTTGGTTCAAAGTGGGGGTATTTTAATGTTCTGTTTGCTGACTTAACTCACTGTAGTTGTTAAGCAAGGCAGAGATGCATCCTCCCTCCCCTCATCCCACCTCCTTCCACATTAGTCCCCAATGCAACTATGACGTAACTGCAGCGTGGTTCAATTCAGCAGTAAAATAGTGAGGTCTGTAAAATGTGCATCTGCTTGAGTTAATGCAGCATTTACAAAGTTATCAATACATTGCAAACTTAAAACAAGGTGTGTTTCCCTTCCCTCCCAGAGTCAACTCTGTCACCTCCTAATATACCAGTTCTTTATTTTTCCAAAGTTCTGTCCCAGCCACCCCAACAAATGTAAATCCCTTTTGACATGTGCCACGTTTATGTTCAAGTGATTAATATTTCATGGCATCCATGACAGATTCATACAAGTTAAAATTTTACACTTTCAACATTTGTTAACTACATTGAGGCATGTGTGAGTAAAAAAATGGCCTTGTGACTCGTAATCAGCCACATAACATTCTGATGGCCCTAGGTGCACCAGCAATGTACTAATACTGTGCCACTCCACTTTTTAAAAATTTGTTTGCACAGAGCACTATTTATAATTTGTCATTTTCCTTTTTCTTTATTGCTATTGCTACTCTTGGTGGACATTCTCCTACTTGCCAGGAGATAGCAGCCCGACTGCAGCAGCAGAGGCTGGAGACCATCTGCACCGAATACCAGCAGCTGGTGGCTCTTTAGGAGGAGCGGGATGAGGCCAAGCAGCTGCTACTTGCCCACCGGTCCCAGCTCCACCAACCAGCCACCAGTGCCTCCGGCCTCCTAGCAGTACTGTTGGCGCTGCCACCAGCTGACATCACCCTGTCCGCGTCCCACCACTGCTGCCCCCCCACACGCAGACTACAATTTCCAGCAATGTGTTCTGCAACACTTTCAACTCTTGGACCACCAAAAAGCATACATAAAGGCAAAGGCAAACCTTGATGATCTCCAGACCCATGCGGAGAACTCCCTCTGTTGAGCCTTTTTTTAAAAAAAAACATTTGGTGGGAGGGATACGTGTTGTGGGAGGAGAGGGTGGGAAAGGGAGTTGGGACCAGGTTGCTTTCATTTTGCACTTTTTCTTTGGACTTTCATTGGACTTTGGTTGGAGATGGCAAAATTGTTTGGTGAAGGGGTGGGCCTGTTATGGATGGAAAGGGTGGGTATTCTATTTCTAAATAATAAAAGGGAATCATTTATTTTACTTCAGTCATGCCTCAAATCTTTATTTTGGTGTTTTAGGTTTCACTGCTGTCTTTAAGTGTAAGCCGTTTTTTAATCTGCTAAAACAAAGTGTATGTCAGTTATACCGTTTCTGTACTGCCCTCTTTAACTATATTGACCACTAGGGGGTGAGAGCGAGTGCCTAGTTTGCCTACAAAAACATAGATACACACAAACAACATTTTCTTCAGTAGAAGTTAATTACTAACTAAATGAGTTCTATACAATCCATAGTTCTTCTCTTACCAGATTAGATGAAGTTAGGGCTGCTACCTCAATATTCTTACTGCACGGTTTTCCCATGGCGGCATCTTATCTTAAGGTGGTGGTAGTAGTAGTGGCAGGCTAGCATGCTAACAGGGCAGACAAAAGGTGGCACTCCCACTTATGCAAACTCCAACTATAGGATTATTCAAAGGCGCATTCATCACTGTCAACTAGATTGAAAGAAAACAGAAAGGTAGTGGGTTATATTATATGATAAGTTTAGAAAGACTGAGACCAGGCTACCACGATGACAGTATGGCACACAACAAAGAAATCCTGACATGGTAATAAAAACTAGCAATATCAACTTCTTCTGAGCAATGGGGAGCTAGTATTTAAGGAAAACTAAACGTAGGAAATTAAATCCACAAGTCAGGAGAAGTGAGCTCAGAGTCAGGTATGGTGTGGACAAGTTTATGCATTTACACAACACACAACACAAGGCCTGAATGATGATGTTGACGAACGATGTGTGGGTGGGTAAATGGGGCAACTGTTCAGGTAATAGAAGATCATGTAGTGAGTTGGTGTTTCTGTCACCACATCCGCCCCAGCAAGTGTGTGATCCATTTATGGTTTAAAATTAAATCACACCTCAATAAAAATCACACAGCCTGGGGGAAGAGGGTTAGGGGCTCGATAAATGGATGGGAGAGGAGATTTAGGGAAAGGTGTGGCAAAGTCAAACACTACTCAAAAGAAACAACAACAATATTCACTGCACACCATCATCAATCTGTTGTGGAAGGAAATTAAGGAATGAGTATGCCACAGTTCAGTTAAATTCATTGCAAAAAGTCCTTCAGCCTCAGAGAGACCCAAAATAGTAGGGCCCATATTTATGAAAAATGACGCAAAACTGCGCTAACGCATTTTTGCATTATTTTTTCTTAATGCCTGAAAACGCCATTCCTTGGAGTCATATTTATTAAATGAAGCAAGATTGCTATAAGGAATGGCTACCGTCTAAAAAAAGATGTTAGCTGGTCAGGGAAGGCATTAGGGGAAATGGCACTACTGGGTCTGAAATTACGTTTTGCTGGTTAGCGGCAAAAGATATGCTGCTAACCAGCCTAGCGTCAGTTTATGACGCCCAAGCAGCCAAAAAATGACTTCTGTTTAAGTGTAGACAGGACTCATTACCACCACCCCAATGCCCTCCACAGGGGACTAGTGTCCCCTGGGAAAGACCTACATACCCTGTGCCAGGCAGGGGGCCCCATGTAAGGGGCCCACAATGGACTTAAAACAAGTTTTTATACTTACCTCAGCTCACCTGTAGTGTCCTTGTGGTGTGGATGGTGGTGTTCCTGGGGCTTGGTGTGGGCATCCTTGTGCCCATTCCCATGGTGTTCCATCATGGAAATGGGCATACCTGCACCCTAACGCCTGGTCTGACCCAGGCGTCAAATAATGCTGCTAAGCGGTCTTAGCACCATTATTAAGGTCCACCTCCTCCTTGCGCATTGTTTCTGCGCCTGGAGATAAATATGGCGCTAGGGGGTTAATGTCGTATTTAGGATGGGAACACCTATCTTGCATCTCATTGATGCAAGGTGGTTTCATGCATCCTAAACATGGTGCTAACTCCAATATTTTGATGCTAGGCGGGTCTAGCATCAAAATATAATTATGGAGTTAGGTTAGCACCATTTTAGCGCCAAAATTAATGGTCCTAAAGCGACGTTAAGCATCCATAAATATAGGCCTATGTCTCTAAATGTTCTGCCTTCAAGGTTTGAAAAATACAAATTATGGAGGAGGGAAGTTAACCCACCCAGTTCTAAAAATTATGATTGTTAAAAGGAAAATTATACTCTATTGCCAAATTCGGCGGTGCATCTCCATTGATCTAGGAAAGTTCGGAAAGTCTGTCACTCTTGAGTGCCTGGCTGGCAGGTGAGCTATAGTGTTGAGCTTTCATCAAGTTTTTCTTGTGCGTTAGAGGACTAGGAGAAAGCCTGCATATTGAAAAACATTAACTGTATTGTAAAGTAAAGGAGAAGGACAGAAGAAAGAAAGGTAAGCTTCATGAGGAGTCAGGAGTGTACCAAGAAGAGGCAGAGCAAGAACATAAACAGGAATGTCATGTTTGAGCCAGCTGAAGTAAACACACTCTCAGCAGCATTTCTCAAATCAACGCACCTCTACAGTCCACCGAGGTGCATGAGTAGTAGGCTTCAAAGTCTTCATCATCATCATCATGGTTTTGCTTTAAAATCAATAATTTTGTCCTTCTAGCTGTTGAGTTAGTACCGCCCTGAGTCCTTCCATCTTCCTCCTCCTGCTCCGAGTAGCTCCGTCCCAGTCCCAAACCAAGAGAGATAGACCTGTGTAGTGCACTGCTGTTGAAGACCTAATACAGAAACAGAATTGGAGTATTTTGTGTAGATTTGTGTTTGGTAACTAAAGTGACTGGTCTGGTCTCTGAAGAACCAGAAATAAATGAGTAGACCCAACAGGTAAATTCCGCTAAGTTTGAAAGGCCAATCACTTTCAGGAAAGAATTATCATCCATCAGCCCCCAAACATTGCAAATCAGCGAAATCAAGTGTACAAATGTGTTGAACTCCGTCTCTCACTGTTTGTCACCACATACATCATCAATCATCTCTCGCAATCACTCAATCTACCATCACTCATTGGTGCAACAGTTAGTATTTACATCTTCCAATCCAAGCAAGGTGGTAGATACAAAGCTGTATCTCCTCCTTGATGCTAGCAACACATTTGAATTTGCCATTGGCACTGGCAGTCTTTTAATCAATGATATTCTGGGGCAGCCCTGCTAGGTGATGCAAAAAAGGATAGGCAATGGCATGTGAGGGAAGCAGTCAGCTGTATGTGATTTCTCCTTGGTGAACATGGCTACTGTTGCATGTCACCAAATACTCTCAAAACTTTCCTCAGGGCCAAGACCTGTAGATAGCTTTTGCCTTACCCCCACAAAAGAGATCCAGTGTGCAGTGATACACATCTAATCAGTTGCCTGACAAATGGTCCACATGTCGGTCGTCAGGCGGATAGTGTGGACAACACTTTGCTGCAAAGCTTGTCCAACCAATTGCAGCACATCTTGACACAGTGCTGGAACAGCAACTCTGGCAAAATAGGTCCAACTTGGAACCTTCCCTTTGGGCAGATGGCTGCCACACATTCTAAGAATCTCACTCCCTCAGAAGAAAAAGAGAAGGTCCAGCACTAACATTTTTGCTAGCTTCCCATTGTACAAACGAGCTGTTGGGTGGTTGTGATCATAGGCCCCCTCCTGCCTTAACAAGTAACCTGGATTGTCATCTCTCCTCGGGCCACTGTTGCAGGTGAGTTTTGAAGGTAGGTGGTGGTAGATTCAATGTGCGTCATGAGGCAGACACTGTATGCCATGGTGTTCCCATCGGACTCTGAGTCTTCTTGTGCCATTGTGAGTTCACTGATGCAGGTGATGCTGAGGACAGGACTGCTTTGTGTGAGGATGTCACCATCTTTATGTTCACCTTCCATCGTGATTTGACTAGTTGTAGCCAATGTTTCCTGGCTCTCCTCACCTTCACCACCATGACCACGTTCAGCTATTTTTTTAAGGTGCTCCTTCCACCCGATTGCATGATGTTTTTTCATATGGGTCGTCTGGTCTCCAGTTCCATAATGTGAACCAGGCTTACCTCGATGAACACTCGCATTGCAAATGGAGCATATTGCAATGTTCTCCTCCTGTTTACTCATTGTAAAACAGTCCCATACTGGGGAGAAGTATTTTCTTACTGGGCCACTGCCAATGCCTGAAGAAGAACTGGAGGTAGGTGGGTGTGTTGTCGATTGCCTCTCTGCATTGCATACGTCTACTTAGGTAGGGGCTGGTGCAGTTCTCAGCTGGGGCCTTACAAATATGGGAGCTGGCGATGCTACCTGTGCCACATCCCTCAGAGTAGGCTGAATAGTAATGTTGGACTCCTCTGTGAAAGCTTCCAGGATGAATGGCTCGTCATCCTCCTCATCATCCTCTTCCATGATTCCAAATCTTCGAAAAACTTTTCTTTTCTCTTGCCTTTTCTCAGGGTCTGCTCCATGTCCCTATCATCGTCATCAGAAGTGGTGCTTAGAAAAGATAGTGGAGTAGTACACTTCCTTTTCCTTGTTTAAAATCTGGGAGCCAATGATTCTAAATAAGAAGTTCTTGCTCAGCAGGAAGCTCGACCTCCTGTTCTGCTCCAACTTCAGGAAGATCTACTATTGCTGACTGCGACTGCTGTCCACTTTGCTCCATTTCCTGAAATGATTGGGTACTACTTTGTGACAGGGACAAATCAACTGTCACTGCTCATTGGCATTGCCATGATTGCAGTAGCTGGCTCACTGACAGACAAGGTCATGGGCTTAGGTTGGTGTGGTGCCGGTGGTGGCAGGCACACGTCTCCTGAAAAAGGTTGCGGTCCGCACGCCACTGGTGGAAAGCTGCTTCTTCTCACTGACCACTTTCTTGGGAACAACTTTCTTTGTGGTCATTTTAAAGTTCTCAGTTGAGTGTGGCACTAAGCTGCACAAGTGGAAGGGATTGGAGGACTGAAATCACAGTACAGGCTTTCCCTTTGGCAATACTGTGAGTGATCTCTTCTTCTCTTGTGCATCTAGAAGCATCTAAGCAAGGAAAACATGTAAATAGTAAAATGTGGCATTGTGACAGGTTGAAATAATATAGTCAATTGCAATATTAGTGGGGTTGGTCACTTATGTAATAAATAACAATTTATCCAAAACTGTAAGGTCAAACCACACCACCACCATACCATAAAATTTCATTACAAATCAGGCAGAATAACATACAGATATAGCTCTTTGCTTTATCGTCATCTATTTTAAAGGAAATACCAGCGGTAGTCAGAGATGTTCGTGGGTAAATGGAATAATCCTTAAAAAACCTATGGAGGCATGGTAGTCCGGGGGAAATGGAATAATAATTTTAAAAGTAAATTATGCTGCTAATGTGTCTGCAGTGCACCGCAGCCAGGGTATCCAGGAGGAAATGGAATTATAATTTAAAAAACTGAATGCTGAAGCATGGCTCTGCACCTATGGTGGATGGATGGATCAAGGCAAAATACAAAAAAAAATTCAATAAATAGATTTAAAAAATAAATAAAATTGAAAAAAATAAAAAGTAAAATATCAAATACTAAATAAAAAATTAAAATTATTAAAAATGTAAATTAAAGAAATTAAAATAAAAAAATGGAAAACAAATAAAAAAAGAAAATGAATAAACTTAAAATACAAAATTAAATTTAAAAAAAGATCAATAATTGCAGATGTTTATATGGGAGGATGAGAGGAAAGAAACCTATAGTAAGGTAAGAAGGTTCATAATAAAAAAATGGAAAAAACAGCAATAATAATATAAGCACTGTTCATCAAAATCATATTCTTAGTGTACACAGTCTACAATGATCCCCCAGCATGTTATTAAGCTGATATCACATCCATCCATGCAAGCCTTTGGCAAACCAACACTGGCTGGATGCACAAAACACCCGCCAGCCACAAGAGCGACCAAGGAGGAATGGAAAACAAAGAACACATACAGCCTATCATAAAACACACAGGCTGGATGAATGAAATCACTGCCAGCTCCATGGTCAAACAACAATAGTGTGCAAGGAGGGATGGAGAACAAAGAACACATCTAGGCCTATGGCAAAGGCACACTGGCTGGATACACAATATGGTCTTCAGCCTTATGGTCAAACAGCAGCAGCGAGCAAGGAGGCATGGACAACAAACAACGCATGCAAGCCTATGGCAAAACCACACTGGCTAGATGCACAAGATGGCCTCCGGACATATGGTCAAACAATAACAGCGAGCAAGGAGGCATTGAGAACAAAGAATACATGCAAGTCTATGGCAAAAACACACTGGCTGGATGCACAAAATGGCTGTCAGCCACATGGTTAAACAACAGCAGCGAGCAAGCAGGCATGGAAAACAAAGAACACATGCAAGCCTATGGCAAAAGCACACTGGCTGGATGTACAAAATGGCTGCCAGTCACATGGTCAAACAACAACAGTGAAGAAGGAGGCATTGGGAACAAAGAACACAATCAGGCCTAAGGACATAGACTTTACAAAATGGCCCCTGGCCACATAACTTGGAGAACAAAGACAAATGGTGGTCGATGACAAACACCCCCCCCCCACACACACACATACTGGCCAGAAAAAAGGGGCATGGTGGTAACACTGAAGTAAACACTAACATTTATTTGGTAATGCAAAACACGAAAATGAACTGAGCTAGAAATAATTTACAAAACACATCCTCCTACGCCATCAAATATTCCCCCACATATACACTTTTTGCAGAAAAAAGAAATGCAAATGATAGCCAACATTTTTAATTTAATCCAATGCCAACGCTGCCCTAAATTAAGTTTTAAAACCATATACCACAGAAACATTTATTTCATGCACTGATAACTAGTATTGGGCCGACTGGCTTGATGGCCCATTGGAAATCTAGGCCATACTAAAATAAATGAATATTGCAAATGTGGTAAATGATGAAAATCAATGAAATGCCCCAAAATAACCCTACCTAAACTCCAGCCCACCCATCACAATACATTTTAAAAATCAAATAAAGGTACAAATGTATATGCCCTATAAAAAAAAACAACACTGTTATAAATTGTTTTTTTTGTTAACTTACTTGTGTGATATCACTAAAACAAAACCTTAAATCCAAATATATGTATGCAGGAAAAACAAAGATAGGGATCCTTCCACCTTGAAATCAAAGTGCAAAGTGACCAGGAGATGTACAAAGCACTGGGAGGAGCCTGCTGGGCAGGAACAGGAAGTCGGGGTCTCTGGGTCACTTCCTTCCTATAGGAAAGAAAAGTAAAAAAAGGGCTTCTCGCACTGAAACACCACTTGAGCTGTCTGTTGGAAACAAAAATCCACTCAAAAACCTATTTTTGAGTAGACTTAGCTGCTTCTTGAGTTGTAAATCTACTCAAGGTGCAGTTGCGCTCGGAGGCACCACTATATCGGCGCTGTCACAGCTGGAAGCTGCGGGAGTGGGCGCAAAATCTCATGTGAGCTTGCTAGCGGCCTAAGAATGTTGTGGCACTCTGCGAGCAAGCACCAAAAATAAATCTTGTGCGCAAATGGATAAAAATTAACTCCGCTTCAAGCCAGATGGCAGAATTTGGGAACTGCGTGCTACTGCGGGTAGCATGGAGTGCCCGAATTCCAAAAACTCTGCACACGGAGAAGAATTTTCCGCCCATACCTACTTCCAATACAAAGCATGCCTGAATGTGACAAAATTAACGGAATGACCGTCTTTTGACTCATCCATTACTATTCAATGCCGCCCTTATGTATGATTCAAACAAGAACTAACATCATCAGAAACAACTTCATTCCATTTTGTTTTTGGAACTTCATGCATTAATATCGGAACAGATAGCCATCTTGGAATGGGCCAATCGCAAAGCTTGTCCACATTATTTTCTTCCAACACATGGCATTGACTAGGCACAAGAAGTAGAACCGCAATGTTGAGATCTCTCTTTCATTGTAAGCCTCTGCTCTCTAGCCACCACATTTCCCTGCTGATGCTTGACACAGGACATGGAATACACCTAAAGTGACTGCAGCTTGGAAACTCCAGTACAGTCTAGGTCTCGAGGATACTGAGACACCCAGCAGCATGCTGTGAGGTCTACCAGCCATAAACATGGAGTTCAAAATGCAGGTCCTTCAGACAGTGGATATACAAGAATTGGTTGGGTATCCTGTTTCATTCACATTCAAGGGTGGCCCCGGTGTCTTATGTAAAGGTTTGTCAGGCCTGTCTGGCGGGATTTGACATCGTAATGTCAAAAGAGATACTCACAGCCCCCATTCTGCATATTTTGGGAGGTTCAGAGGAATCATCTCTGTCCTTTCAGGTCAGCCTATTGTTTGCCCCTGGGAGGCACTTTGCTATTTACTCGATGGTAGAAGTAGGAAAGCTAATGCAAATTTAGCCCCCAGGAACTTCAGGAAGAAAAAAGGTAACTTTCTAAAAGATACTTTTATTTAATATTTATTAAAACTCAGACTTCACCAATGTGTTGGATTTTTATTAACTATTAAAAATGGGTTGTGCAGAGCAGGCATTAAAAGAGAGCATACCATTGTTTTCAATGGGCCCCTATGTTCGCTTCAGGATTAGCACCAACATTTTGGCGATTAATCCTGCACAGTACATCAATATGTTGACATTATTGCCCCTACCCTGCGTCATGGTGCACCATCAAATACGGCACACACATGGTGGCGGTAGGGGGGGCGATAAGGGGCACAAGAAAAGTGGTGCTGCATTGGCTGCAGCTCCCCTTTTCTTAAATTCAAGCCATGATATTTTAATCCACAGCATGAAATGATGACTGACAAATGCACTCGTTTTTTAAATGTGTATGCATATAAAAGTGGTAGTGTAACAACATTACATTCCACTATTGTTTTTCAGATCCAATAACAGTGCATCACTGTAGTCGTAGCCATCTGTTGACACCATGGACAATACTTGTTTGAAAAATCATTTTCACATTCAAAGACTATTTTAGAGATTATAACACTAATGCAGCTGATACACACATGTGGATATAACGTGACAAAGAGAAAATAGAACTTAGGAACACCATACTCTCCTGTGAAAATGGATGTAGTTTTGGACCTGTTTTTTGTAAGAACAACAACATACATTGATAGACAGTAATGGGCAGAGCCATTTAAAGGGATGATCCATGGGACTCTTCACTTAATCCGACTATCCATATTGCATTTTCTTAGAAGGAGAGCTACACACATGTTGCTAATAATTTTTATGACACAACAGATTTTGTTTATTCAGTATTAGCTTAATGTGTGTTGCTAAGGTTGTTCCAACATTCTAAAACTCTACCTTAAATGCAGGACTCCATTGGTGATTAGGGAGACATGCACAGTTCTGACTTACCAGTCTGCACTACACTTGGGATTCCAGTCAGGAATTGCAAGATCTTCTCCTACCATGGAGAGTTGTAATAGGGGGAGAGGAGAACTACCGCCAGTACTCTCGGCTTCCAGGTGAAGCTTGGAGGCCAGTGAAAGAACCTTACCCTGCAGGTCGTTCCACCTCTTCTTAATCTCCCACTGTGTGCTCAACTTGTTGGCTACTGTATTCACCCTGTCAACTATTCTGGTCCACATTTGCCTTTTCTGGGAAATGGTTGTATTTTGGAATTGTACTGCAAGCAACTGTGGCTCTACTCTAATGATTTCATCCACAATGGCAGACAATTCATCCTCTGGGAAAGGTGGATTTCTTCTCCCTGCCACTGTGAAATATATCTAAACAAGATTAGTGTTAAAAAAATGAAGGGCACTTGGAAAAATTAGATTTAACAAAAAAGACACAGAGGGAGAGGTAAACTGAATAAAAAAACCTGTCTCCTATGTTGTGGATTGGCCTGGCTGTCTGGTCTTCTGCAGTGGAATGGCAAAGGATCATGGTCTGAAATGGGGTGTCTTTATGGTATTTTTCCTGGTGTTCACAATTGTCCAAATTCCAACAGATGTGAGCTACTGGCATCCAACCAATGGCCACAGCCATGTTACTACACTGAGTGTGAAGGACTCCTGCTATCATGGGCCCATTGCTGACACACCACCAGCACAACTGTGTGATGCCGCCGTGGGTTACAGCTGTTGTGATTGAGCACACCCCTGCTGCAATGCATCTAAATACAGCGGACAGGAGTCCGCCAACGTGACAGTCATTTCAGGCTTAGCGGTAGGACCGGCAACATCTAGGAAACACCCTGAAGGCCGACTCCGGAACAACGAAGTTGTGGGCAACGAAAGCGGAACTCCGCTTTCCTTAACCACGACTTTGTTGTTTTGTGCCTTAACCATGCATGTGCTGAACAACGAACATGCATGGTTAAGGCACAAACAAGGAAGTCGGCTGAGGAGGACGCGCCACGAGCCAGATAAGTGGGGCGGGGTGGGGGGTTGGTGTTTTAGTTTTAGGGGCGGGGGTGGGGGGGTCGGGATATTTTTAGTTTTAGGGGCGTGGGAGGGGGGTTGCGGTTTTAGTTTTAGGGGCGGGGTGGGGGGTCGGGGTATTTTTGGTTTTAGGGGCGGGGTGGGGGTTGGGGTTTTAGTTTTAGGAGCGGGGTGGGGGGTCGGGTCAGGTAAGAGGGGCGGGTGTGGGGGGGGTCGGGGTATTTTTAGTTTTAGGGGCGGGGTAGGGGTTTAATTTTAGGGACGGGTCGGGTCAGGTAAGAGGGGCAGGGGTAGGGGGTCGGGGTATTTTTTGTTTTAGGGGCGGGGGTAGAGGGGTTTTAGTTTTAGTTTTAGTTTTATGGACGGGGTGGGGGGTCGGGGTTGTTTTAGGGGTGGGGGTTGGGGTGGTTTTAGGTTTTAGTGGTGGGTTGGGGGGTCGGGTAATTTTAGGGGCGGGTGGGGGGATTGGGGGGTTTAGGGGCAGGGTGGGGTACTTTATGTTTCAGGGATGGGGTGGGGGTTGGGGTTGTTTTAGGTTTTGGGGGTAGGGAGGGGTGGTGGTAATTTTAGGGAGGAGGTGTGGGTTGGGGTAGTTTTAGGGGCAAGGGTGGGGGGTTGGTGTGGTTTTAAGGGGTGTGGGGGAGTCGCGGTAATTTTTAGGGGTGTGGGGCCAGGGGAGACGCATGCTGGAACAATGCATGCCTATCACTAATGCCTTTACCAGGAATGCCTTTACAACGAAAAATCGTTGTTAAGGCATGTGTGGTAAAGACATTAGTGGTAACAACGAGGTTGTTGGTCCGACCTCGTTGTTCAGGCATGCGTTGTTCCAGCAGGCGTGGTTCCGACATACATTTTCAACATCTAAATCAGGCCCCTGAGGGGCTGGTTTAGAGTTGGGTAAATCAAAAATGTAAGAGATAGCCTGCCTGCAGTATTATAAATGGATTATAGCCTATGATATTTCTAATGCGGCAGATAGGATCTCTGCTGCATTTTTATGAAGTATCCCACTCCCAAAACTCTAAATTAGGCCCTAAGAACATTAAGGGGGTCATTCTGACCCTGGCGGCCGGTGACCGCCAGGGTCACCGACCACGGGAGCACCGCCAACAGGCTGGCGGTGCTCCAGAGGGCATTCTGACCGCGCCGGTTCAGCCGCGGTCAGAAAGGGTAAACCGGCGGTCTCCCGCCGGTTTACCACTGCCCTTGTGAATCCTCCATGGCTGCGGAGCGCGCTCCGCAGCCATGGGGATTCTGACACCCCCTACCGCCATCCTGTTCCTGGCGGGTCTCCCGCCAAGAACAGGATGGCGGTAGGGGGTGCCGCGGGGCCCCTGGGGGCCCCTGCAGTGCCCATGCCCATGGCATGGGCACTGCAGGGGCCCCCGTAAGAGGGCCCCGCAAAGTATTTCAGTGTCTGCTAAGCAGACACTGAAATACGCGACGGGTGCAACTGCACCCGTCGCACCCCTGCAACTACGCCAGCTCAATTCTGAGCCGGCGTCCTCGTTGCAGGGGCATTTCCTCTGGGCCGGCGGGCGCTCTTTTGGAGAGCGCCCGCCGGCCCAGAGGAAATGTCTGAATGGCCGCCGCGGTCTTTTGACCGCGGTGCGGTCATTCAGCGGCGGTACCTTGGCGGACGGCCTCCGCCGTCCGCCAAGGTCAAAATGACCCCCTAAGTTTGGTGGATAACAGACTCCGCCAAAATGTGCTGTATGTCCTGCCCACTGGTTAATTAAAGAGGTCCTGAATGGAACCCCATCCAAATTCTTCTCAGTGGAAAGAGCATACAGGATCACCGGACGCCCCCCGACACCGGGCCAACCACCGAGACCGTTGATAGCTAGGTTTCTAAACTTCAGGGACCGGGATACGATACTCCAACAGTTCTGCAGCAAAGGCCCATACAGGTATGAGGACTCGACTGTTCACGCTTATCCAGACTTCACTCAGGAAGTGCAAAGGCAACGTAACTCCTTCACCCAAGTTAAACAACGACTCCGGGAACACAAAATAAAATACGCATTAATGTTCCCCGCTAAATTACGTGTAATAACAGATGATCGCACCCATGTGTTCACCTCAACGGAAGATGCCTGGACGTGGATGCATGCCAAAGGAATCGCCCAACCCCGCGAGGCAGCCGGTACCGACGAGAACTGGTCAATGACGAAACCTAGGAAACGGTCCAAGAGGAACGCCAGGGGCCAACCCACGGTGGAACAGGCTGCAGAGGAGAGAGCCAGGGCCCTTAAAGAAACCTCCCTACTAACACAGAATTCCTTTGAGACGCTCAGGACCCAATCAGTGGAAGGCTCGGAATCTGACTCGATCAGTTCGGACTCTACATTAACGGAGGCATTGAGGGGCCTGGAGTTCACCCCCAGGTCCGCAGACACACTCTGAACAAACACTACTGATCTATCCCCCCAAGGGGGACCAACCGCCACAGCCGGAGTACAGAACTGAACTTTGTGACTTCCTCCTGAAGTGGGTGGTCACATCACCTGAACTTATGTATCCTTGCACGTTAACTCCTGGAGATGACTCCTTTATTCATATTGTGCGCGGCTGGAGGCGCAGGGCGGGGGGTGGTGCGGGCGGATGGCCGTGCCCTGGGAGTGCCCCAAGCTAATTGCGGACCGTGTCTGCAGAAGGATGCGAGCCCCTAAAATGAGCCGCATCCGGATAGTATTATTGCTCCCCCGCAGACATCCATACGGATACACCTTAGCCCGCACCTAAAATGGGTGTGTAGCCTGTTGCAAGTTCACAGTTGGGGTTGGGATCCAGTTGGGGAGGGAAAGAGGGTAACTATTAGTTTGTGCACTACCGGTCTGCTCACAACACTGGACAGGTGCCTGGAGGTTGGGGGCCCGCCCGCGGGGGCGACGGGGGCGGAGGAGTCCCAATGGGCCTTCCCGGGATCCGGGGAGCAAGACTTTCACTCACAAATTGAATATGGCCCAATCCACAGCCCATAGCACATACAAACTTGACATAGTCACCTGGAACGTCAGGGGAATGGGGACTCCGGGCAAAAGGTCCAGGGTGCACACACGACTCAAACGCCATGGCACACATATTGCAATCCTACAAGAGACTCACCTGCGGGACCCAGACCTGCAGGATCTACGCAGTAAATGGGGAGGTCAGATTGTGGGCACATCCTATTCAACCTTTGCGAGGGGGGTACTCATATGGATAGCAGGAAATGTCCCCTTTATCCAAACATCACACATGATAGATCACGAGGGCAGGTATGTGGTAGTGGAGGGTAAGCTGGACGGCAAACAGTTGTCAATTATAGGGGTATACGCTCCCAATAGCGCACTGCCTGAGTTCCTGAGCACACTCACTCCAGCGTTATTAACGAATCCCGAAACACCCGCCATTTGGGGAGGTGACTTCAACTGCACGCCAGATCCAGCATTGTACAGGTCAAATCCCCCCACACATTCATCAGTCAGTAGACACCTCAGCCGCCCATTATCGACATGGGCTAGTAACATGAGCCTCCATGACATATGGCGCATGAAACACCCACGACATAGGGAATATTAATTTTATTCAGCACCACATAAGGTACACACCAGGATAGACTTGATGTGGGGCACCCAGGAGATCTGCACAGGGACCAGTGGAATAGAATACCTAGCCAAGACACTATCAGATCACTCACCGCTTAAAATAGTTTTGGACTGGGGCAGGAAGCGCCAAGCTATCCCAACGTGGAGGCTACAAGTGAAAGCCTTACACGACCCTGCATTCACAGACTCACTGAGAACAGCGCTAAAACAGTATTGGGAATTAAACACCGGCACCACAAAACTAAGAGCAACGGAGTGGGACGCACACAAAGTGGTGATCCATGGACATTGTATTTCCACTACATGGGGGGTGAGGCGCACACTCCATGCAGAGGTTAGCAAGCTGGAGAAGAAACTAAGAGCACTAGAAAACGCAGTCGCCAGCAATGAAACGCCATATACGGCTCTGAAGGAAACGCGCGCGGAACATGCAAAGGCTGATGCTACATTACGCCTTCACGATTACAAGCACCACGTGGCTAGGCTACAGTCGGAAGGCGACAGATCTGGTAGGCTGCTTGCATGGCTGCTGCGGGAGGACCGGCGGTGCCCTCCAATCGGGGCGATAGGAACAGGCGCAGGCGCAATAGCTACCACGCAGGCAAAAATAAACGATGTGTTCAGGGAATATTATACACGATTATACACCAAAAGCACATCATGCTCCATCCAACAGCTTGAGTCCTTTCTAGCAGATTCTCCCCTGCCCCAACTAATGTACGTCGACAGAGAGACACTAGAAGCCCCCATCACACTAGGGGAACTCAATAAGGCCCTCGAACAACTACCTAGGAATAAAGCCCCAGGGACAGACGGCCTGCCATCTGAATACTACTCTACTTTTGTGACACATCTTAACACACATCTCCTAAAAACGTTCGAAGAAGCAGGGACCAACGGTATCCTGCCCCCCTCAATGAGAAAGGCAATGATAGTGGTCCTTCCAAAGCAGGGGCGCGACCCCACTGACGTCAGGTCTTATAGACCTCTCTCACTGTTGAACCTAGACTGTAAGATACTTGGCAAAATCCTGGCTAACAGATTAGCACCCTACATGCATATCCTGGTACACCATGACCAGAATGGATTCATCCCGAAACGTAACACCTTCCTAAATATTCGGAGGCTGCTCAGTGTGATGGGTGACACCCCTCCGACCGCACTCGAGGAGGTGGTGATATCGCTCGACATAGAAAAGGCGTTTGATACATTAGAATGGGACTTCCTGTTTGCCACTATGCAGTTACTGGGTATAGGTCCAAAATTCACAAACTGGGTACGTATTTTGTACACTGCCCCACAGGCTAGGGTGAAGACGGGAGGAGAAATATCAGAAAGCTTTCCGATTAGCAGGGGAACAAGACAGGGTTGCCCCCTCTCCCCCCCTCCTATTTGCCTTAGCAATGGAACCACTAGCTGCACGCGTCCGTGCAAAAAAAGAAGAATGGGGGTTGTCAAGGAACGGTACTCTCCACTCCATTACATTATACGCAGATGATGCCTTGATATACATACGCAGAGTGGAGGAGTCGCTGCCCCCAGTGATGTCGCTGCTGTCTGAGTTCGGAAGGGTATCTGGTCTAATAGTTAACTGGGGGAAATCCTGTATATTCCCACTAACCAGCTGGCCCCCTGTGAGGCAAGAAAGTGCCCCACCAGGACATCTAAAATGGTGCTTCGACACATTTAAATACCTAGGGATCAACGTCTACCACAGGGCGGAAGACCTAAGGGATGGAAATCTGGGGAAAGCAGTGTCCTCTGTTAAGAGCTCAATACGCTTCTGGAATAAATTACCACTCTCACCACTTGGTAGAGTAGCTATAGCAAACATGCTGATATTACCTAGACTGTTGTATTATTTTGCGGCCCTACCAATCATTATCCCCAAAAGCTTTTTCGTTGGCTTGAACTCCATTCTACTACAACTGGTGTGGGGCGAGGGCAGAAGGCGGGTTGCACTTACCACGCTGCATCATCTGGTAGCAATGGGTGGACTGGGCGCCCCAAACTTTGAGCTTTACTCTGCAGCCGCACAGCTGCAGTGGATCTTAAATTGGCTCCATAGACCTAGCTCGGCAGAAACGATATGGCTGCAATCCCGACTCCAAGGCGCTCCCATACTAGTTTGGTTGCTGGATAAGCAGATTAAAAGTACATGCACCAACCCGTTGATGATAGTGGCACACACATATTGGAAGAAGTATATCCAAAAGGGAGTTAAAAAACTACCCTACTCACCACTCCTCCCACTGGATCGGCTCCCCTGATGGGTGGAAGCCGGCTCATACTCACCTACAACTTGGTTAGACGCGGGTATAAGTGCAGTAGGAGACTGTTTTGAGGAAGCGAAATTAATGACCTTCGAAGCTATACAGGCCCTTACAGAGATCAATCCGGGGCAATTCCTGGCATATCACGCGATATGCCATGCAATCAGGAAAACGTGGGCGTCTGGCGACGCAGAGCCTGATATTTCAGTCTCCCTACACCACATGCTGAACTGGGACCCCCAAGGAAAAGCAGTCTCAAACCTTTATAAACTTCTGAACAAACCCCCGGAAGACAACCTGCAGAAAGCTAGGGAGAGGTGGAACATCGTATTGCCCACTCCGATCTCAGGGTCAGAATGGCCAAAAGCTATGTGCCACACACGTGAGGTCTCAAGAAACCCCAGATTCCGATATACACAGTTCAATTATCTACATCAGACATACCTGGCGCCGGCCAGGATTAAACGCATGTTCCCCGGGTCGGACCCAGCCTGTCCCAGATGCAAAACACCAGCAGCACAGTTCTATCACATGGTCTGGGAGTGCCCGCGGTTACGGGGGGAATGGGAAGGGGTGGTCACAGCCTTAGCGGAAATCACGGGACTCAACCTGGACACGAATCCCAAATCCTGTCTACTCGGACTAAGGACAAGGACGAAAAGAAATAAACACCTGCACAGGTTTGTAGATCTAGCGTATGTAATGTACAAAAGATTGATAGCAATGAACTGGAAGGCTCACAACACGCCTGACTTAAAAGTCTGGCTTGCCCTCACGCTACGCTGGGCTCGCGCTGAGCATCAGGTATTAACAAATTTAGCTCGTAGGGGACTGCGACAAGTGGGCGGTGAGGCCTGGGGCGTCTTAGTGTCCAGGCTAGAAGCCAAAAATGATGAAAGACCCCCCTGAATCACAGACAGCTGCACCCACCAGGAAGGCAGCGGGCCCAGCCCCCGGCAGAAAGGCAATACTATACTTGGGGACGCATACATATCCATCATCAAGGCCTCGCCAACACTGATAGCACAGCAGCCCCCCCCCCCAATGCATGCATGCCACAGCACCAAAAGGCCTGCACACTCAATCAACAGACACCAGCGCTATGACCCATTGGGCCAGACCCCTCCACCTTCCCCCTCCCCTTCCCCCCCTCCCTTGTTTGCTCTGCCCCCCAGCCTCACCTGTGTGGCGATGAGGGCCCCTGTCACCAGTGGTAATAGAATCGCATTACAAATGTACGCTTCGTCATACGTGGCGGCAACTTCGGAAGTGTTGGGTAGAATTAGCGAACTGGGATGTGCACACAAGTTCTTAGTAGTTTGTTATATATATTGACCTTAATATGGGAGAGCCAGACGACAGACTGTAACCAATGACAAATTGCTATTAATGACTTTTACATGCAAGAAAATGTATGGTTTTTGTTTTGAAATACCAATAAAAACATGTTAAAAAAAAAAAAATCCTTCAACCATGAGTACTTACAACTCTTTTCCCCGGGGCTAAAAAGTATGGTTTGTGGTGTGACTGAGGGCCAATATACCCCTTACAAATCTCAGTAATTATAGACCTATTTCGCAGCTTCCTTTACTGGGCAAGTTGCTAGGAGGACAAATCAACAAACAATTTGGGGAATACCTAAATAAGATCCTTGGCACATCACAATCTGGGTTTAGACCTTATCATAGCACAGAGACAGCCTTTGTCATTTTTTTTTTTTAAATCTGTTTATTAAACTTAACATGAACAAGGTTTTGGAAATGGCAGTACATTACATATGCTTTGGTGATTACTCACCTATCTTCTAGCAATTGTACATTACATTGCACAGCATAACTTTATTACGATGCCCCGGCTTTCCATAAACATTCCACAACATTTAACATTTGACATAATGATTGATATTATTAGATATGTATTTTGGCGTCCATGATGGTGAGGGAAGCGTAGAGCGATATTTATCTCAAGGGTTGTGCTTCCGCATGTGTTCTTTAGTGTAGAGGTGTCGTTGTATCATGGGTCATTCAAAGGGTAAATGTGATATGTACTAGGCCTAGCAATGTTAAAGTTTGGATCTATTTTTGGCAGCCGCAATTAATGTGTATGTTTTTAGGTAATCTAAAAATTATTTAGCGGCGTACCTCAAGGTGGATATTTGTCATCCCTAGCTTCAATCCTGACTACAAAAAGATCCCAATTTTCAATCCCATCTCTTGATTGACTTCCATACTGTGATTGCTTCAGGGTTTGAGATTCCGCCAGTGCATAATCATGTAGGTCACGTAACCAAAGTGAATGGGGAGGAGCGCCAGGGGCCTTCCAATGTGTAGCTATCAGGCGTTTATATGTCACGAATGCTAGATCTGCAAACTTGTGTATATGCTTGTCTTTTTTTGCGCGATATCGTATGTTAAGCAAGCAGGATTCTGGAGTCTGGATAAGCGGATGTCCTGTTAGGTCTATAGTTGTATTTACAATTTGGTTCCAGCCTGTATTGATCGTGCTGCATTCCCAGACCATGTGATAGAAGGTTGCCCCAGGAGCGGCACATCTTGGACATATGGAGTTAGCTCCCATGTATATTTTCTGAATGCGGGCTGGAGAAAGATAAGCCTGGTGCACATAATTAAATTGCGTATATCTTAGTCTAAAATTGCGAGATACGGATTTAATCGACGTGAGGGCTGTGTCCCAGGTTTTTTGTGCTAATGGTGTAGTAAGAGCGGAGTCCCAGCGAAGTTTGACCTGTGTTAGGGTTTTACTATTTCTTGTCAGGAGAATTTTTTACAATTTAGTAACAGTATGTTTTGCCTCCCCCATAGATAGAATTGCAGAAAGTAGGAGGGATTCATTTGGTTCATTTTGCCCGCAACCCCATATGTTGCGTAGGAGACTATTGATGGCATTGAATGTCAAAAAAGCTTGTGGTTGCATTACCCCTGTCGCCGTCAAATCTGCAAACGAAATGGCTTTGGTTTCGTTATATAGGTCCCCTGTATTCAGAGTATTAACCATTCGTGTGTCATGATAGAGGGATAGGGAGTGAAAGCCCGGGAGCTGTAATATTGGAATTAAGGGAGAATAGGGAGGAGGTAGCAGTTTTCCTTGTACATATCTCTTCCAGCAATGTCTGGCCGCCTTAAGCAGGGGAGTATTGTGTCGTTGTTGAGGAAGACCTGTTAATAGCCATGACAATATCTGTGTGGGTTTTATGTAGTCCATTATTGCTGTAGCCTCTGTGTTAGACGGTTCAGTGAGCCATTTAGTGACCCACTGAAGTTGGGCTGCTGCATAATAGAGCTCGAGGTTCGGCATGCCCAGGCCTCCCTCTTCTTGTGGATATTGCGTGATGTTTAGGGCTACCCTGCGTCTGTCTCGGCCCCAGAGTAAGTCAGTTAGGAGGGAATGTACTTTATGAAAAAAAGAACGTGGCAAGGCCAACGGGAGTGCTGAGAAGTAATACAAGAATCTCGGCAGTATTAGCATTTTGGCTATTGCTATCCGGCCCATGGGTGATAATGGCAAGGAGCTCCAAAATTCCAGGGAGCCTCGGGTGGAGCGGAGCAATCTGTCTAGGTTACCTTCCCTTAGGTCTGCCATAGAATGATACACCTGTACACCCAAATACTTGAAGGTTTGGTACGACCAAGGTAAATGGTCTATAGAGGGAGGTGCTTGTTGCTCAGGGGGCAAACAAGTAAGGGGGAAGATACAGGATTTAGTCCAGTTCACTCGTAGGCCAGATATAAGAGCGAACCTATCTAATATATGCATTATCTTGGGTAATGAGTCAGATTGGTTGCGTAAGTATATCAGGGCGTCATCTGCATACAAGGAAATTATATGATATGTATCGAACTCCCTTATGCCCCATTTATGTGCATATTTCCTAAGCTTAATGGCAAGTGGTTCCATAGCTATTGCAAATAGCAATGGCGATAGCGGGCATCCTTGTCTGGTTCCTCTATTCACAGGAAAGGCTTCTGATACTACCCGACCTGTTTTAACTCGGGCTGTTGGTTTGGAGTATAATGTGGTAATCCAACTGATGAAGCCATTCCGAAATCCGAACGTTTTGAGTGCGCTAAATAGGTATTTCCAGCCCAGCGTATCAAACGCCTTCTCGATATCAAGTGATACAGTCACACTCTCTGGATCAGTGGTGTTATGCATGATGCGGATTAGGCGTCTTATATTAATAAAAGTGTTTCTACCCGGGATAAATCCCGACTGATCGGGATGTATCAAGCTTGCTACATGGGGGAGCAACCTATTTGCTAGGATTTTTCCCAAAAGTTTGCAATCAGTATTCAACAAGGAGAGCGGTCTATATGATCTAACGTCCGTAGGGTCTCGCCCCGGTTTTGGTAGCACCACTATTAATGCTTCCCTCATAGAGTCTGGTAACTGTTCTCTATTCCGCGCTTCATTAAACACCTCTACCAAGGGTTGTAGCAGGTGAGTGCTATGCGAGTTATAATATTCTGGTGGTAAGCCATCAGTGCCTGGGGTCTTACTTCGCGCCATTTGAGATAGAGCTAAACGAAGCTCTTCAATAGTAATAGGGCCGTCTAGAATATCAGCATTGTTGACAATGTTCGAATTTTGGGGAATCTGTGTGAGAAATTCGGCCAGTTGCTGTTCTGTGGGAGAAGTAGAGGATTGATATAGCGCATTATAATATGTATAGAATGCCTTATTGATGTCGGCCTGAGTGTTGACTACTATTCCTGTTTGTAACTTGATGGCCCCTATCGGCGATGATTCCGGTGTTTGTCGTACCAACCATGCCAATAGTCTGCCCGATCTGTCTCCCTCTGCGTGTTGTCTTGTTTTAAAGTGCCTATAGTCATGTCTGCCAAGACTGTTGTCTGCTTCTCTATACTTAGCTTTCAATGATATAAGTGTTTCTGACGGTGTTTTATTTATTGAGGCCTCTATCTCCGCCTTGCGTATTTTGGCTTCCAGTTTTAATAATTCTGAGGACAGCATTTTCTTAATGCCCACTGATGCTGCCAGACAATGTCCTCTGACTACTACTTTATGGGCATCCCATTCAGTAGCTCGAGTTGCCGTTGTATTCTTATTAAGAGAGAAATAGGTCGACAGGCATGATGCTAATTCTGTATTGAAAGGGGGGTCAGTCAAGGCGTCTGTCTGTAAGCGCCACGTTGGGATGCGAGCATGAGTATAACCCCAGATCAGCGTTAAGTAATGTGGATTGTGATCTGATATAGTGCGGGCTAAGTACCCAGATGTAGTCACCTTTGGGATTATGTTAGACGTAGTGAAAAACATATCTAGCCTAGTGTAGAGTTTGTGTACTGGTGAATAGAACGAGTATTCGCGTGAAGTGGGATGAGAGGTTCTCCATATTTCAGTTAACCTGTTATTGGCAGCCCATTCCATCAAATCAAGCGATGCTCGCTTAGCAGGGGCTTGTTCAAGTGGGGGGGTGGAGCGATCTTTTAGGATATCAATAACACCGTTGAAATCTCCGCCCCATATGGTATCGATTGCAGGATCCCTGAGCAGGCTGCTGCCCATTGTCCTAAGAAACTCACGTTGGTTTGTATTAGGGGAGTATAAGGTTATCAGGGCTAATGGGTCGCCATCTAACGCGCCCTCTAATATTACGTACCGCCCATTTGGGTCGCACTGTATACGGAGCACAACATATGGGACCCCTGGGGCTATCCAGATTCCAGCCCCTCTGGCATATGACGAAAAGGTAGTTCCATGTAATTGACCCTTCCACTTTGTTTTAGTTAGTGCAAGCAAGGATTTATCCAAATGGGTCTCTTGCAACATGGCAATATGTATTTGGTGCCGCCTAAGGTATGTATAAATCCGTTGTCTTTTATTTGCGGAAGCCATGCCCTTTACATTCCATGTTAAGATTTTATATTGAGTAGCATAGCTCTTATTTTGGGATGACATGGAATTTGAGTTAGATATTTGGTGGGGTTACCACCTGTGGTTATGTATGCCCAAATTTTCTTTGTGCTTTGATATCTATACCCTACAACTAGCTTCCCGGCTCCTGAGATATGTGACTTATTTTTGTAGTTTACATTATGGTGTGACGCTCTGTAATTAATACATGTCAATACGAATAACAATAAAACTGAACGTTCTGCTACAACTACAAGATCCGCTATATTTAACAACAGTAGCGGATATGATATGAACAAGGGGGTGACAGAACTTGTCATCTTGGGGTAACAGTCCTTATAGTGCGGAGGGTGTTCCATGGCTACGGGTAGTTGAATGATGTAGAACCGGCCTATTTTACGTATGTTATAAACGTTGCCAGATCTAAGCAGCGGCGGGGCGGGCACACATTTCCCCGGGAGGGTTTATTCTATTTCAAACAACGACAGTGCCCAACCAAGGACAGCAGATTGTATAGTATCCTGTATCTGGTAGCAAGTTTTTAACAAATGTCATCAGCTGCGCGTGGAGTGAGGACTGGACCCCGGTCAGTTTCCGTGGAGTCTGAATTTAACTCTAGATCAGGTTCGGCTTCTGATTGCTCAGAGTAATGTGTCGGTGACACATTGGCAAAGCATTGCGCGGATTGTAACAGATGCGATCTCTCAGCTCGAGATTGTTCAGGGGAAGGTCTGCCGCCTTGTTTACTGCGAGGTTTGTGCTTATTTCTCTGGGGTAGACTTTTATCAATAGGAGATGGAGGGTCAGCTAGGCCTTTTGCATGAAGCCATGTCCATGCATCTTCAGGAGTAGTAAAGAATAAAGTACGGGAGGCATCTTGTATTCGGAGTTTAGCTGGGAACAGCAGAGAATATTTAATATTGTGTTCTCTGAGACGCTCCTTGATCCGGTAGAATGAGTTACGTTTCTTTTGTACCTCCATTGTGAAGTCCGGGTAAGCGGTTATTCGTGTGTTCTCAAAGTGCATTGGGTTAAATTTACGAAATAGTTGTAATATAAGGTCTCTATCACGATAGTTCAATAATTTTGCTATTAGGGGGCGTGGAGAGGCACCTGGTGGCGGGGGTCTGCCTGGTATCCTGTGGGCGCGCTCCACCGAAAAGAACTTCGGAACATTCTTCTTGAACACCGTTTCAGTCAGCCACTTTTCAATAAAGAGTTCTGTGTTTGGACCTTCGGCTCGTTCTGGGAATCCAACGAATCGGATGTTATTCCGGCGCGATCTGCTTTCAGCTTCTTCGGCTCTTCGCTTGAGTGTCTCGACTTCTGTTGTTATAACACTTAATTGGGATTTAACTGTTGACATGTCTGGTGTGAGGTGTGACGTATCTTTTTCAAGCTCGGCGAGCTTTTCCGCCAGCACCTGTTGATCCGCCCGAAGCAAGTTAACATCTTCTGCGATTGAGCCAATTTTCGCTTCCAGAGTTGTTTTGGTATCCAGTATAGCTTGCAACACTTTTTCAAATTGTGTTGAGTGCTTTTGCAGTGTCTCTTTTAGATCTTGAAGGGTTTGGTGCGTGACTGTGGTCTCAGATGATGGAGGCATTTTAGTTGGGTCCATGTTTTCAGGTGGCACACGTGGGGTCTTTAGCTTTCCCATCAGGTGATTCGCGTTTAAAGTTATTGTTGAACTCTGAATTCAGCTTAGTATTGTTTGATTGTGACACAGAGATTATCGACAGTTTATCTCTGGCGCTGAGTAGGCCCAATGCCTGTAGACGTCAGGTAGTTTACTTTCCTCCTCTCACCGCACACTCACCGTACGGCACTACCAAGGACCGACTTTATTACTGTTTATTTCTGCGCTATTATAGCAACGGAGCTTCTGCAAACTGCCTAGTAGGTACTATTTTTCTTTCCATGCCTTAATTACTTTGATCCATCACTTTCTCACATTGCTATCGCCTATTCAGGATCCAACACGTCCCCTTTACGCTCTTTTAAAATCTATGCTTCTATGTGTGCAGAGGCATTCCGAGCATTGGTCTACCGTCTAGAGGGCTACCTATCCTTTTTAGGGATCCAGCAAGACTGTGGGGTACGCTGCTCAGGCCGTTCAGTATCCCTCTAGTGTGAGCACGGCAAAACGGGGCTCCTCGAGATTCGAGCCTATTGTTTCCCAGCCATTTTTGTTATTCAAGGTTAAATCAGTCAACTGTTATTTTTTTTTTTTAAGGTCATCAGCACCCTGGTGCCTCCCTGCGCGAACAATCGACCTGGTGTCACGCTGCAGTCCACATTCAGGTTTGAATTGCGGCATATGTCCCAATCAGACCCCCCGGGGCCGCGCGCCCACTCGCCTCTGTCTCACCAGTATTACAGTCAGGGACGGATGGCCCTCACTCTCGTAGCGGGACGTCTTTACATGCGAGTCTCTTACTCACGATCTTCCTAGGGCACCGCGATTCGTAGCCAGCCCGGCTCCGGCCGCCTCTGGCCTTCAGCCCGGGTCCGCCCAGGCGCCTCTCCGAGCGGCCACGTGTTTCGCGGTCAGCGCAACTCAAGCCGCCTCCAATTTTTCAGCCCGGGGCCGCCCCGGCTCTTCTTCGAGCAGCTACACGATCCGCATACCAGCGCGGCTCCAGCCGCCTCCGATCCCCAGCCTGGAATCGCTCGGGCGTCTCCTCGAGCGGCCGCGCAGCAGCGCGGCCGAGAGTGGCGATGCTAGGATCCCTCGGGTCGCACTGGACAGCCCGGTCAGCTCCTCCGGGTCCGTGCACGCCCTCGCCACCGCCACGCTGGCTTCCAAACCGGGTAGGGATCGTTTTCACCCACCCGGCGTTGTTTTTTCAGGATTTTAGTGGTAGGCCGGGTCGGAGCTGCAGCTTATGCGTCCGACCCGGTCGCCATCTTGGACACGCCCCCGAGACAGCCTTTGTCATAGTCACAGATCACATCAGACGCTCTCTGGATGGAAACATATTGTCTATGCTTGTGCTGCTTGATACTGTGTCTCACTCTATGATGCTCCATAGATTACAAGAGATCAGAATCCATGGAACAACACTAAAATGGTTTGCTGACTTTCTAACTAATCAAACTCAAACTATAATCTTTTTTTTTATAAATATCTGAACCAAGCAAAGGACCGTTTTTATGCTGGGATGAAATCAATTGCCACTTGGATGACTGAAATTTATTTCTAGTTAAATACTGGAAAAACAGAAATTATGTTGTTCGCTAAGGCCCAAGAACTTTGGACCCCTGATTGGTGGCCTTCTGAATTAGGCACCCCTCCCATCCATCAACAGGTAGTTAAGAACTTTGGGGCATATTTAAGAAAAGTGGCATTGCACACAGTGCAGCACCACTTTTGTTGCTCCCCCTAGGAACCCCTCTAATACCACCATGTGTGCACCGTATTTAAAATATGGTGCACCATGGCTGTAGTTAGGAGACTAGCGCCAGAATATTTGATGCTAGTCTGGTGTTTTGCAGGATTAGTGTCAAAAATGTTGACGCTAATACTGCAAAGCACTCAGAGGCCCATTGTAACCAATGGAAGACTAATTTCCCATTTGGATTATGGCAGCGCCTCCTTAGCCTCTGCAAATGAGATGCTGGTATCTAAGCTACAGGTTGTCCAAAACACTGCAGCTCCTCTAATTTTCAACCTTCCATCTTGGGTGGCCTCTGCCTCCTTCTATACTCCTTGCAATAGCTACCAATTAGGAATATAATTGGTAAAATGTTCTGCTTATCCCATAACACTCTGACAGGGAAAGGACCCAGCTATTTATCCTCAAGGCTCACTCATTATCATTCAGTTACACATTTAAGATCAAGTGACAAGGCTTTGCTTGCAGTCCCTTGGATCTGAAAGTCTCACACAGGGGGCAGGTCCTTTTCTTACTTAGTTCCTATATACGGAAACAAGCTGCCTTATTATGCTCGAACTTGCACTGATCATGCCAAATTCAGGAAATTACTAAAGTCAGTACTGTATTAAATTCTTCTTCTTCTTGCCTGTGTCTCTGTTTTTGAGCTGAGATACCCCTCCTAGGGTGATTCATGTGCACTACAAATTATAATAATAATAATAATAATAATAATAATAATAATAATAATAATAATAATAACGATTAATGCCCGCAGGGTGCATGCAAGGGGACAGGATTGTGGAAAGTGGGTATATGGGAAGCAAAGCTTGTACATGTTGTGCACAGTAAGTTCCTAGTCTTTAGAAGAGTAATGGACCTGGCAATACTGTGTTATGCTGTACCTGAGCCACTATCCCTCTACCACAACCTCTGGTAAGTCTTCTCTGCTTGTTATTGCTACCTTTGGTGAGTCACGTGCACTAAGGAAGTAACTTGATTATTGAATTGGGATAAAATAGAATTTTATGCCTAACAAAATCCTTATACCTTAAGTCTATTATCTGTAAACATTAGGATTGCCTAGAATCCAGCACTGTTAGGGTAGGCAGTGCTATAAAAATCCATGGCAAAGACCCCCCCCAACACGTTGTTCATTCACTGAGGTGGGTAGCCACAGACACCTAACCTCCACTACTAGACATGGAACAATTAGAAAGATTTATCCATGTCACATCAATATTAAATCCTGGCTTTCCCACTTTACTAAACAATGCTGGTTGTGAAATCTGTATTTAAAGTCTCAGAAGGTCTTACAGCACAGTAGTGTATCTTTGGTTAGAGTAGTACCTGAGTTTACTGGTAGCACGTATGTGATAAGAAAATAGGACTGTAACCCAACAAGCATTTTATTTTACCCATGGCAGCGAGAACACATGGGGCCAGATGTAGCAAATAAAATATTTGCGAGTTGCAAAGTGCGAGTCCATGCGACTCGCAATTTGCAACTCGCAAATTGGTATGCAGTACGGTGTCTCAGACACCGACTGCGACTCGCTATGGGGTCGCAATGACCCACCTCATCAATATTCATGAGGTGGGTCGCAAATTGCGGCCCCATAGCGAGTATAGGCACTCGCAAACATGGAGGCCTGCTGTCGTCAGCAGACCTCCATGTTCGTGACTGCTTTCAATAAAGCAGTTTTTTTTTTTTTTAAGTGTAGCCCGTTTTCCTTAAAGGAAAACGAGCTGCACTTAAAAAAAAAAACGAAACCTTTAGTTTCGTTTTTTTTTCAGGGCAGGGAGTGGTCCCTTGGACCACTCCCTGCCCTGAAAAAGTATTTTTGGGTCCATTCACAAAGTGGAAGGGGTCCCATGGGGACCCCTTCCAGTTTGCGAGTTGGTCATCATCCACTTGAAGTGGATGGTAACTGCGATACGATTTGCGACCGCGTACGCGGTCGCAAATGGTATTGCATACCACTCAGACTCGCAAATAGGAAGGGAACACCCCTTCCTATTTGCGAGTCGGAAATGCATTTTGCGAGTCGGTTCCGACTCGCAAAATGCATTTCTGCATAGCAAAGAGGCATTTGCGCCTCGCAAACGGCGATTTTCGCCGTTTGCGAGGCGCAAATCCTTTGCTACATCTGGCCCATGGTCTCATAGTCCACTCACTAAACTATGGTGTAGTGAGAAAGTTGTGAATCTTGAAACAAGGAATCTTGCACTGTGGTGGTGGTACTCCTCCTTCACCAAATTGTTTAATGATAGTGAAATCACATCCTTTCTATGCTTTTGTTCCCAGAGTTGCAATTATGTGATAGAGGTGGGCAAGCCACTAAAGGCTCACGCCAAAGGCCTTACTCTAGCTCAGCTTAAGGTTCTCGTGGATCATTGGGCCCCTTCTGTCTGCCACCCATGGTGGCTGCTAACCTCAAGTGCCAAGAATGAAGGACAAAGCATTAAATGTTGATGTAAAACAAGAAAAGTAAGGAGATACCCATCAGGTGGCTGAATTGCCCATTGTGAAACCAGAAAACCTGGAATCGATCCCGGCTTCCCCACGTGACCAAACTGTGTGATCTAGGCTAATTTTTCACTTTGCCTCCATTTTCTCCGTTATCACATATGACAAGTCCACATATGGGCAAAAGCATTCTTAGATGGCACTGTGTGCATGCAGACTAATGGGTGGCATCTTGGAATATTTTTTTGTGCCAATGTATAAAAAAAAAATTGTAAGATGGAAGCTGTGTATTAGCATTCACTTGCACACACCAATCACTACGTGACATTTAACTTTATTATAGATTAACAATAACCATTTCAACAGCACCAGTGCTTCCCTCACTCTGTTTAACCACCTGCATAGCAACCTTCAAAAGAGACCTCAAGCTCCTCCTATTTCACAGACATCTTGCTTAATTCACCCTCGACCTGACTTATTTATGTTCTCCAATGTCCTGATCTGCTTTTGTTGAACTGTTCATGTCCTTTACCCTATTGTTGTAACTGTCTCTTGTGGTAACCCCTGTATATATACACTGACCTAAACATTAGAGTTCAACTACTATTTATGTAACCTGCTGGAACCCTGTATTCTGGTTGTTGTAAAGCACTCTGATGCCTTTGGGCCATGTCCATGCTGTATACAATTGCAAAATGAATAAATAAAATGAGGTGGACATTTGTGCATCCAGACACATTTGCAAATTTAAGCAAAGACAGATGGCCATCTTGGAACATTTATCATCATGCTATAACACAAGTCATTGTAAGAGGGCCATGCGAGCTCACACAACAGCTATCAAACAATTTGTTATTAGACTTTATTTTTAATTTACAGTTCCAAGATGGCCAATGGCCATTTTTGAATTTTTCAATAAGAAATAACGTTTAAGCAGGATGCTATTTGCAATGTGCATCTGCCAGGCCCTCACAAACAGACTTAAAAAGAAAACCATTACAAGAAAGGCAGGCAACGGTGGGGTAATAGATGAGGACGGCCCAGTAGCAAATGGCCGGAAGTCTGCAGCTGTGTTCTCATAAGAATAATTCAAATTACATAAAACAAATAACAAAATGTGTCATGGGAAAAAAGAGCACTGAAAGGGATACAAACTACCATGGAAGTTAAAAGTAAAAGTACATTTGAAAAAAATGAATAAAAAAGTAGGTAATAGGGAAAAGGAGAGAGGAAAGCTATGCACTTCCATTAAAGGTTAAAAGAGAAATAATTAAGCATTGGCACAGCCAATATGTTTTGCCTCTGAGAGACCTATTCGCGTTGTCGGTGTTTTTTAAATATGTTACACAGCAACATGATCTGCTGTGTAACATATTTTGAAGTAAATAAAAGCAATGCATTATGGCAAGGCCAGCATTGACCCTGCCATAGCTCTTTGTTTTTTTTACTTTTTGTTTTATTCACCAGTTGTTTCTCTCTGTGCTCTGTCTGAGCATCTGAAACCAGTTAGAGCCGGCGCAGTCAAAGTTTCAAGTCTTTTGCAACTTTCCTTTAACTCTAGTGAGCATGCTGACATAACCCTTGATCTAGGGGGCACAACGTAAAGTGTGAATAGAGGGTACAAAATATGTGATAGATTCATTTCATGGCCTCACACAATAGACATTTAACATGCACAGAGAGTCAGGCTTCCCCCCTTGGCCACTGTGACTTTACCCGCCCCCCCAAATCATTCTAACATGTTGTAAATTTTAAAAGAGCAGGGACACTTCGAGTACCTCCATGATGTACTTCATGCAGCTCTGTACACTGTGAAATTAAACAAAAATGTACCTTTGGAAGCATGTGGTCAGTGGAAGGACACTGGCAAGAAGCCATTGGTAGTGACCAGAAGGAGTACTTGGAACAGGCTCCACACTATAGCATGGATGGCAGGGCGGCATTGCAGGAGTGAGCAGGAAGTGAAAGTAGACGATGTGCTGGTCAATCAAAAGCATGTAAATTAGAGCAGTGTTGGACTAAGCAAATGATAAATTCAGGTAAGTGAGGGGTGGGTTGTAAGCCCCTTTTAAGATTTTTTCAATTGACAAAAGATTTTGCAAGCACACTCATGCAGGTGAAACCTAAAAATGTTCCTCTCACGTCCACAGTCAAAGGATACATGTCATTGATTCAGAAATAGTGTAAATATGAAATGGTCCCGAGACAGGACAAACACAAGAGTTGGTCAGAAAGCCATTGAATAAGAAGGCAGGCACTTGAGATAAACAAGATAAACATTCAATCATGAGCAAAGGGCTGACGGAAGTCCTGTTTGATTTATGTAATATATAATAGTTTTTTGATGTCTAAAAAAGAAACTCAGAAAAGCACATTTCATCCACAGAAGAGGTGCAGTAGAGGAAGTGACAACAGACAGAAGACAAGGAAATCAAGGGTTCCCATGTCAAACACAAATGAGGAACCAAGGGCCTGATTTACAATTTGGCAAATACGGTTACTTCATCACAAACGTGACATATATACCGCCCACCATATTATGATCCCATTATATCATGGGAATCGTAATACAGCGGATTGGATATCGGTAATGTTTGTGATGGAGTAACCCATCCGTCAAACTCTAAATCAGGCCCTTAATCTAGACAGCAGAGCGGGAACTTACAAACACACAACCAGCAAACAGAAAAATAAGAGGAAATAAGCACAGGCAATTGAGTCTGCACACAGGAAAACATAAGGGGCCAAACAGAAATGGGGTAAACAGTAGAGATCGGATTGAGGGAAACACATTCAATATTTATGTTAGAAATGTGGTCTCTAGTTGGCAGTCAGTTTACACCCTGTCCAAGTAGAGACCATCACTCTAGTCAGCGCAAGGGGGATAACCTGCTCACCCACTTGGTGGCTTGGCATGAGCAGTCAAGCATATCTCAGAAGCAATGTGTGAATCATTTGCACATAACACACAGTAATACAGCGAAAACACTATAAAAGGACATCACACCAGTTTTAGAACAATAGCCAACATTTATCTGTGTAAAACTAGAACAAAGCGAGAAAAATCCACCATCCCATAATAAAGATATGAATTTTGCAAGAATTAACTTAGAAATACAATTCCTAGAAATTGATAGCTCCATCTGGGGCTATCACGGTGTCGTGATCAACAAATCCAACAGTTCAAACCGACCACAGAGTTACGGGCCAGCTACGGTGTCGGGAAAATCTGAAAACAGTACCTTGGAAATGTAGGACACTGTGATCCTCGCGATGAGATCCAGAGTGCGGCATCGCTGGTGTCGGCGGGCGTCGGTTCCGGACGTCGGTGCAGGGGTCATCAGGCCCTTGAAGTCATATGCTTTTCAGATCGAACTCCGAGTTGATGATGAAGTCAGAGGTGCTGGAGTTGATGGCGCCGGGGCTGCAGTGAGAAGCGGAACAATGCGACTTGAGGTGCCCACAAGCCACGGTGCAGGGATCGGCTCGGTGACCGCATCCTGCGGTGTTGTTGAGACCAGGGTGTGAAGCATGGCAGTGTGGCATGCGGTGTCTCCAGGTCATGGTGCAGGCAGCAGCATCGTCATTGCTGAAGCATGTGGTCAGTAGGCCCAAGGTGGGATTACAACATCGGGTGGGCTCCGTGCGGCGCCCACGGATTGCGGAGCAGCCAGGGCATCTGTTGACAATGCTGGATTCTATGGCACTGGTGGACCTGGGCTGCAGTGCAGGATGGTATGGTGCTTTGTGTAACTCACAAGCAGTATCCTCAGGCTAGGGTGCAGGCAGTGGCATTGGTGTCAGCGTAGAGTACCGTTGTTGGGGATACTAAGGCTGCGGTGTGAGCAAGGCAATGCAGAGTACGGGGCACACTTGTCACTGTGCAAACAGCGACCCGGTGTCAGCGTCAGGTGGCGGCGGCGGTGAGATCAGGGTTGGGGTGTGAAGTGGGGCACGGCTCCATGCAGCGTCCTCAGGTCATGGTGCAGGCAGCAGCATCGTTGAAGGCGTTGTGGTGGTTTTTCTTCTGTTGCAGCACAAAACACACATTTCCCACTGCTGTAGGCAGATGAATGTGACGTCTTTGAGATCCCTGAGACTTCCCTAAGGAGGCAAGCTCTACTTCAAGCCCTTGGAGAAACTTCACAAGCACAAGCAGGATACACAACAAAGTCCAGTCTTTGTCATCTTTAAGGCAGAAACAGCAACTGCAGGCCAACCCAGCAAAACACACACAGCCAAGGGGCAGTACTCCTGCTCCAGTTTTTCCGCTCTTCTCCTTGGCAGATGTTCCTCTTGATCCTGAAGTGTTCTAAAAGTCTGGGGGTTTGGGTCCATTACTCCCTCCCCACTCTAGCCCAGGAAGCCTCATCAGGATATGCACGACACACCTCAGCTCCCTTTGTGTCACTGTCTAGAGGAAATTCACAAACAGCCCAACTGTCAGTCTGACCCAGACGTAGATTCGACAGGCAGGCAGAGGCACAAACTGGTTAAGCACGAAAATGCCCACTTTCTAAATGTGTCATTTTCAAACAGACAATCTAAAAAACAATCAAAAGATCTATTTTTAAATTGTGAGTTCAGAGACCTCAAACTCCAAATCTCTATCAGATCCCAATGGGAAACTGCACTTAAAATATATTTAAAGCCAGCCCCCATGTCAACCTATAGGAGAGATAGGCCTTGCAATAGTGAAAAACGAATTTGGCAGTAATTCACTATCAGGACATGTAAAACACACCAGTACATGTCCTACCTTTTAAATACACTGCACCATGCCCATTGGGCTACCTAGGGCCTACCTTAACAGTGGCTTACATGTAGTAAAAAGGAATGTTTGGGCATGGCAACTGGTTATACTTGCCAGGTCGAATTGCCAGTGCAAGACTGCACATACAGACACTGCAGTGGCAGGTCTGAGACATGTTTACAGGGCTACTCAAGTGGGTGGGACAATCAGTGCTGCAGGGCCCTGGTAGCATTTGATTTACAGGCCCTGGGCACCTCTAGTGCACTTCACTAGGGACTTACTAGTAAATAAAATATACCAATCATGGATAAACCAATCACCAATACAATTTACACAGGGAGCACTTGCACTTTAGCTCTGATCTGCAGTGGTAAAGTGCACAGAGACAATAAACCAGCAAAAACAAAGTCCAGAATACCATCAAAACAGGAGGTCAGAAGGCAAAAAGACAGGGGGAAACACTCCAAAAGATGGCAGGTGTAACAACCCAAATATGAAACAAGGGAGGAACTGAATATTGACAACAGAGAAAAATGTATACATAGATATATGAGAAACAACAGAGAAAAATGTATACATTTGTGTATATATATATATATATAAATATATATATATATATATATATATATATATATATATGAGAAACTAAGGGTAGACATAAGAGAAAAAACTCAGGGTAGCATATTCCACGCACAGTGAAGAAACTGGAGACAGACAGTAAAGCAGAACTTAGAAAACAGCTTTCCACACACAGAAGAGATACTGTTGTAATGGGAGTTTCCCCTGCATGGTAGATGGACATGCATCCCTGCTCTGAGTTCCTTAACTGTGAGTGAATCTGGTATCCGGACTTTCTTTTGACTGAACACTCATGATCTCCTTCATGAGTATTGAGACCTTAGCTTCAAATTGGCCATAACACCCAGAGTCCAGCTCTGAAATCAAGTGGAGAACATTGAAAGTGTATCCTTCAACTGACACAAAACTACCGACTCTGTTTCTTGGGCACGTACTGAAAGCGGTGGTGGAAGCAGTTTTCAATTAGTAGTAGTTGGGCAGGTTTTTTCCCTGTTCCAAGAAGTGTCATGCCTACTGGCCTGCTCATGTAAAGCTCCACTTGTGTTTCATTCCCAGACCCTAAGCTGACTTCCCTGTGTGTGTGGTGAGTGTCTGTTGTGTTGACAGTGCCTGCCTGCAGGACTACAATGTGTGTGTGTGTGTCATGGCCCAAGTTTTACATAATGATGTAGCATTCCTAGACTGTAGAAGTGTATTGCCTACATTACTGAGCTGGATAATGTATTCAAGTAAATGACTCTTTTTGCATGACCACGCCCCAAAGTTTTGGAATGATGCTGCTGTTTTTTCGACTCTTAGAGCGCACTGACGCCTGCTAACCAGACCTCAGTACCAGTGATCTGACCGTTAGAAGTGTACGTTTGATTAGCTTATGCCCAATTGTCATAAATTAACTTACTTATAAGTCCCTAGTCTTTGGTATCATAGGTACCCAGGGCCTCCAAGGTAAATTCTCCTTCATGTTTGTAGCACTTATTGTGCCACCATGAGTGTGACAAAGGAAACCATGTCTCCCAGCTTACCACTGCAGGCAGGTAGAGCAGTTTAAAACTGCTAACTCAACTCTGCCATTTAAACTGATGACAAAGTCCAGACCTCCCTTTTTAATACACATAAGTCACCCCTAAGGTAGGTCTTTTGAGCCCTACACGCAGGGTGATATATATTAAGCAGAAGGGTATGTCATTTTATATGTTCTAACGGTAAAACCCCCAAATTGTCCTTTTTATTGTGGAAAGGCTAGCAGCCCCATTAGCAAGTACAAAGTTACACAGTGGCAACTCAGTTGTGATAACTCCTGAATGGGACTACCAAAGTTAGTACATCAAGGTTGCAAAAGAATTGCTACATTAAACCCGACTTGATACTCAAGTTAAATTTAATGTAACTTTTGAGTAAAAGGCAACTTTAGTAAGTTGCCACTCTGTTGCCCAAGTTTTTCACAGGCCATTTTTACAGATGCTGGCCATTAACCTTGTGCCCTCCTAGGGAGGAGTGTGAATGACTCTCAGTAAAGGAAGCAATAGGCTTCTACAGTTGGAGGAAGTGTTATGTTTCCCTGGTAGGAAGCCACCCAAAGTGTGAGCCTAAGAGGCGAGCTTCAAAGGGGAAGCACCTGTGAAGGGCAAATGGTGGACATATACAAGAATCTCCTTTGTTCTGGTAGACAGGTTTGTGTTGGGGAAAAAGAGTTGCCAAAACAGTTTTCCTGTGAAGGTATAGCCACCAGGTAGCCACACTTCTGGGGAGGGCTACCAAGCTCCACACTGAGAAAGGGATCGTGCCATCCTGGGAGTGGGCAGAATGGTGCACTTGGGGTTACCTAGATGCCACACATTGCAGGAACTCATCATCAAGCAGGAGGAGCCCTGGTAGCCCATTGGCTTATAGTCATTGCATACCCTGAGGGCACGTTGTAGGCATAAAAGAGGCATCTCTGGCACCCAGAATTCAGATCGCATCTGTACTGGAGAGAGGACTGAGAAAGGACTGCCTTGCAGTTCTTGGGACCTGGCAAAGAGAGGCTGCTTCAGAGACTGGACTGCACCTGCCGCTCCTAGGCTAGTAAATAGAGGGCTGTGCCTGTGGTGCCTGGCTCAAGGAAAAGTCATCCCGATACCCCAGACAGAAGAGGTGAATGCCAAGAGCAAGTTGGCTGATTTCCTGTTCCAGCATCAGGGCCACAAAAGCTGAAGAAGCCGCCTTGGCAGAGTTGGCAGCCACAACTTGTTGCTTGCCACTACCCGCCGAAGCGCAGCCAAGGAGACAGAACCCTGACACTCATAAGTTGAATCCAAGTCTGCTAGACCCAGAAGACTCTTCAAAGTGCAGTTTGGCTGCCAAAGATTGACACTAGCCACAGTTCAAGGAAACTCCTGGTTTCACTGGGGCTGGAGAAAAGTAGACTAGTGGGAATTGTTTTTTGGCTAGACTTCGCAAGGACTTTCAGGGATATCTAGAAAAAAAATAGTGGAGCACACTAAAACTCAATTATTTTGTATCAAGTTGTTGGAATAGTGTTTGTTATAACCACATGAATAATTAAATTGATTACACAGATTAAATAGGGGGATTGGTGAAAGGTAAGAATCGATACATAGATATCGATGTGGTTCATATTACTTTTACTAATTACATTTACAAAAATATTTATAATTACTTGCATTCATAATTTGTATGGTCTCATACATTTGCATAGTTTTAAACAATTTAGGAAACAAATGACAGTCCAAAATCAACAAGTTTGGTAAACACTGTAAAAACAATTTTTTTGTCTTTTTGGAGGGGTAGACAGCTGAAACAACACTGATAAGCATTGATTTTGAAAAGTTTGGAAAACATTGAGAAAACATCACTGAAATCCACAAAAAATAAAAACTGGAAACAGGGCATCTTCGTATCACGTTTTAGTGCGATTAAAGTAGTTCTGTATTCTTTAAAAAAAGCTCTTGGCAGGGCAGTTGTGTATAGTGCCTTCTGTCTGATTGCTTGAGTCCTAGCCGCTAACACCCACAGTTCCTCCCCGAGACACCCTGGTCTGCTCACCCTGGCCACCGTGAGAAGCAAGTAGGGTTGGGGTGTATTTGTCGAGTCTGTGAACCCCAGGACACCTGCAGTAAAAGGCCCCAACCACCACGGGGGAGCCCCAGTAACTCCTGCTTGCCCTGTGGAGCACACACAGAAATGAAGAGAAGAGGAAATGAAGACCGACAATAGAAAGTGAACTCATGGAAGCACCTTCCCTACATAGAAAAGGAACTAAAGGGACAGAGGAAGTGCAGGGAAAGACAAGTCACACACTGAAGATGAACTAAAGGAAGACAGAGGTAGAAAGCTGACAGGGAACTCAGGGGGGCACATTCCACACCAAAAGGAAGAGCAGAGGGGGGACTGGAGGAATATAATTGAGAATGAATTCATGAAAGCACTTTCCATATTCAGAAGAGAAACAAACTCACAGACAGAAGAGAGGGATCACCCAGAAAGACATTCCACACACAGAAGAGAATCTAAATGTAAATAGCTGAAAGAGAACTCAGGGAGGCACATTCTACACATGGGGAAGGAACAGAGGTTGAACTGAAGACAGAAAAAACAATAAAATCAGGGAAACACGTTCCGTTGATTGATACACAAATAAGGTACTAAAGATAGGCAAGAAAATGTGAACTTAGGGAACTACATTCCATACACACGCAAAGAAAGAATTCAAGGCACACAACAGAAAGCGAACTCAGGGAATCACATTCCATACACAGAGAAGGAAGAAAAGGCAGACAAGTGAAAATATGAAACACGGAAGCAGGTTCCATGCACAGACGAGAAACGACAGATAAACACAGAAGGTGGACTCGGGGAACCACAGTCCCCACAGAGAAGAGAAACTATAGTCTACCAACAAAAGTGCAGAAAGAGAGGCACATTCCGCACACACAACTGTGCAGACCACCACCAAGGGGAGGCGATTGAGAACTCTGGGAACCACATTCCACCCACGCAGGAGAATCTAAGGCTGTAATTAAAACTCAGGCGAGCAAATTCGCACATTTCACGTCCAAGGGGAGCTTAAGGATTCAACAGAGAGCAAACTTGGGGAGGTGCCCTCCACATTCATGCAGGGTTAAAGGACAGGCAATGGCTATGGAGGCCAGGGAAGCAGCTGTTAAAGGCAGGGCATGGTGGAGTGAGACCACCTCTCCCACCTCTCCAGGCCTATCGTGCAGCAAGGACTTCCTGTGCTCCCTGTGACCCCCCCCCCAAGGTCTGATCACAGGGTATCCAATCCATTAGCCACGCTATCGATACTGTCCCCAGTCCGGAGACAAGGACGGTTTCTAATCACTCCCCAAATTATCTTCACGCAGATTGCCCCAAAGGAAGCGATCGACTCGCCCAAGATCACATGGTGGCGGTGCCCTGCCCGGACTTGTATCGGGAAGCTCCCAATGTGGCTTTTGACCCCGTAACCCCATCTCCTGCCTGCTGCTTTATAATGATGGTAAAACGGCTTTTATTGCACATACTAAAAAGATGTAATCTGTGACTCAGAGACACCACACGCAGACATTCTCCTCTCACGCCCCCCCATCTCAACCTTTCATTTGTTCATGTCCTGACGAGGTGAGAGCCCCCCGAGGGGAATGACTGGATGTGTATGTTCAAAAACACATGTTCCTATGCACGTCTGCCTACTTCTGCAGATAACGCCGTATTTATCAATGTATATATATGAATGTGTATATGCATATTTTATATGCATTTGTGCTAAAGCATGTGGATGCATACATTTGCATACAGATGTGTACATGTATACATATGCATGTGTATATGTGTGTGTTTAAAATATATGAAATCAAAAAATAAGAGCGAGGCAGACGGCGCAGGGGGTCTCTCGTCAGCCCACACTGTCCCCTCTGGACGGTTCCCAGAGGTGGGGGGTGTCATCTGACCGTCTCCCACACTTTGGGGTGGGCTGGGCCCGGCTGGGGGGGGGGCAAGGGGGGGTCTGGGGAGTCTCTTCCACTTCTAAAGATGCTTCTCCCCTGTAAGGTTTCCTAAGTGATAATAAATCCGGTGAATTTGTCAAGGGTAATTTAATTCGAATATATAACAGATGCTGTGATGAAGTGTGTGTGTAACTCTTATTAGCCGGTCCCGTGGGGGTCTGAGAAGAGAAGGAAACAACATATTACCGTTCTGGCTGTACAGTGAGTAACTTACAGGAAAATGGTTGAGTGTTTTATTTATCGAAAAGCGCTAGGCGGGCAGGAGCGGTGCCGAGGCCTCCCACACCGCACATGAAGCGAGTAAACCAGACCAGGAAAATAAGGCTTCCTGCAACAGGACAGGTCCACTGCTTAATTTGAGCCGGTGGTTGCAGGTGGGCCCACCGCAATTGATTCTCTAGAGCAGTGGTTCCCAACCTGTGGTCAGGGGACCCCTGGGGGTCTGCAAAGCCTCATCAGGGGGTCCACGACTGCTTTGAAAATTAAATAATATCAACAGATTAGATCCCTAGCTTTCAATAATGACTCAGTGGGGGCCATGGATTCCAATAATAATTCAGTGGGGGTCCCTGGGTTCCAGTAATGATAAAGTGGGGGTTCACAGAAGTCAAAAGATGGGGCACCACTGCTCTAGAGCCCGGGACTAAATTTACTCAACAGACTTTGATCCAGAGCAAGAGAGGCAACAACACAAAACGGAAGAGAACAGTGAAAAAAACGACAAAGGGAGAAAGCATGAATGAAAAAAACCCTGACAGAGTGAGATAAAGACCCCGGCAGTGTCTGTTGGTGGATTAAAGAGCAGCACTTAATTTGTGCCGGTGCTGCCACTGGGGCCACTGGCACGTGCACTTGTTTTCCCACTTCAGACAGTTCCGGAAAGCAGGAAAGGGAAAACCCACAAAGTAGAAAGATGGAGGACGAGAAAGATGGAAAAATGTTCATGATGGGAGAAGCAAGGACTTGCAAGCGTGAGATGAAGGAGCAGGGAGCGTCTGGTAGTGGATTTAGGAGGCATGAGCTGGATTAAACACTATGGGCCCGATTACGATATTGACGGAGGGGTTTACGCCATCACAAATGTGATGGATATCCCATCTGCCGTATTACTCTCTCCATAGACTAAAAACGGATCATAATACAATTGGTGGGATAGCCATCACATCTGTGATGGAGTAAACTCCTTTGTCAAGATCGTAATCAGGGCTTACGTATTTGCCGTGCCGACAAAATGTGCACCATTCGCAGGCTTCTGAGCAGAGATTTGGGCTCCGGCACTCATTCATTTACAAAGCATTAGAAGCGTGAGGTGGAAGCAGGTATCCCCAGCCTTGGTGTTCGGTATCCCTACCTTCGATATCGCTCTCTATGGGCTTCTAAATAAACAAACAAACGTATTTCTTGCCCTACAAATAAAGCTCTGGGTACAGAACAGACATCATGGGCTGTATTCACAAGTCCGTTGCACCTCCTGCGCTGCCCTAGTGTCATTTTTTTTTACACTAAGGAGGCATTAAGGAGGCCCCCGCCGTGCGCCATATTTACAAAGTGGCGCAATGCATGCATTGCACCACTTTGTAACCCCTTGGGCCACATTATATCTGCGCCAGGTATAATGTGTGCAAGGGGGGTGTTCCCACGCAGGGAGGCCAAAAAAAATGACGCAGTGAAATTTACACGATTTCACTGCACCATTTTTTCTGTCCTTTTTAACGCCTGCTCAGAGCACTCCTATAATAACCTATGGGCCTCCCTGTGCGTTGCTGGACTAGACTAGACTGCCGCACAGGGCTCTCTCCAGCCCAGCAACACAGTTCTGCACAGCTCTGAGCAGCGTCAGGATTGGCCGCAGGGCAGGCTGGGCGCCTCTGCCTGCAGCAAGAAGACAGACGAGCAGAGCGGAGCGGAGCAATGGCGAGGAGGTAAGTGTTTTTTTTTCTTATTTACTTTATTTTAATTTTTATTCTCCCCCCCCTCAAGCGTGCCACCCTGCCCCTTCAGCACTTCGCGAACCTCCACTGCTTCCTACTTGGACAGGGTGCAAACCACTGTCAACTAGAGACCCCATTTCTAAGAAAGGTTTTGTGAGAGATTTTTTTCCCCAAAACATTTTGCAGGTGAATTTTCTAACCAACAAGAATTTTTCTCCTGCACACCCAATTTTCCTTGGAAAGGAAAAACCTTGGCTTCTTCCCATACCTACTGCTGGCATCCATCTTGTGACGACTGACAACCCAGATATGACTAGACAAAACCCTAATCCATATAATAAGCTTATACTGCTATCTGTTCACAGCTGCCATGGCATAAAATGGCTGCACCTTTGACTAGGGATGACTAAACATTGGCATATCATAGCAGCACCCTTGCATATGATTGCAGCACTAAAGCGGTCCCCTTCCCAAGGGGTAAGATTTTGAGAGGGCGAAATGCGTAATTTTATCCTCACCTGTAACCCACAAAATCATTGTGAAAATTACAGGTTGTGCATGTCTACACACCGAAACAGAATAGCTGTATAGCTGGGGTTTGCGAAAAATTACACTTGGATAAAAAATGCTGGTTAGTGATTTAGAGCTAGCAAAAACAGAGCTCGTGAGGGAGCATTTGCACAAGTGATGCCCCCCAATATAGAAGAGCAGAGAGGTGTCACGTTTAATGGCTGTCTGTTGTTTGCACTCCTTTGTGTGAGCCTTGTGGGCATCACTGAAAACTGACTGAGGGGATATCATTCCGTTTTGAATAAGAAATGTGCTGGCATCGGGGAATAGCTCCGCAGCCCCAAAGAACCCCCTTTTGCACAAATGTTCAAATCCAGGATCCGGGCATCTGATCGTGTGTTGGCGTCCACACGTGAGTGTGTTTCGATAATTGCAAATATGCACATTTTGCAACCCTTTAAATCTGTAAATCTGCAAAACATTTGCTCTTCTACTAATCTTTGGCGGATGTTCCCCAGAGTGCACGGCCAGCGTGTGCACCGTTCACTTCTGGACACTTTGAAGTTGGACACAATCACTTTTTGCAAGTTTCATTTTTAATATACAACGACATAAAAACAGGTGTATTATTTCTTTCTAAAGCTACTTTTTGGAAGGCCTCAGAGGGAGATTACAAAAAAGCACTGAAAATACCAATCTCGGAGGTTCTGCCTTTTTCCACGTCTCCCTTTAATAAGTTGGGTGGCAATGCTGGTCAGAAACCAATCACGTGAAGGGAAGGAAGCTGATGACATGGAAAGAGAAATGTAAGGTTTTGGGAGAGGATGCCACTTAGATATTATTAATTCATGTCGCCCCTGTGATCAGAACACAGGTAAATTACTAGGGTTTGAGCTGGAAAGGATACCACGCTGTGAGAGTCCATTAATGTGCATGTCAGAAGCAAGGGGGTCTATCAGGCCCCATCCTGACTAACAAAGGAAGCCTGCATCTAAATACGTAGAAGATGTCAGGTCTCCTTTAACTTGGACTCGAGTGAACCTGCAACCAATGTAACCGTAAAAGAAATAAGAAATTAAATTAGCCGTCATTAAATCTATTACTAGAAAGAACAGCCTCAACTGGAAGTATTCCAAATCCTAGAAATTGCGAGTTTTGTGGGGTAAGGGAGCCTGTACACCAATTTTATTCCAGGGAAGCTTATTGCTAATACTAAGAAGGATACTCAGTAAAATCAAAAAGTATTTTATTTTAATCACAGCAGACGACTGGACAATACATTTTGCGAACGGGGTTCTTAATCTTTTTTTAGTGTAAACAAAATATTCTTAAGTGGTAAGTTTAATGTGAAATACCAGGTATTTTTGTTTTTTAAACATTATTTATAATTTTCTTAGTCGCAGAACAAGCAACAACAGAGAGGCGCCCATGCAGTGAGCAAATTGGGTTTGTTGAGTACAACATAGCCACAGTCTGGCATGCATAAGAGTTGATGTTGCAAACAGAGTCATACAATAAGCAGCGGGTAGGTGAGGGGTTGCAGCAGAAAGGCAAGCAGTCATTGAGACAGGGCTCATATTTGTAAAGACTAAGGCCCATATTTATACTTTTTGACGCTAAACTGCGCTAACGCAGTTTAGCGTCAAAAAGTTTTGCGCCGTCTAACGCCATTCTGAAGCGCCATGCGGGCGCCGTATTTATGGAATGGCGTTAGACGGCGCAATCAGACCGGCGCTGCCTGGTTTGCGTGGGAAAAAACCACGTAGACCAGACAGCGCCGGCGTAGGGGGAAAATGGCGCATGGGCGTCTTAAAATGGGGCAAGTCAGGTTACGTCGAAAAAATCGTCTTAACCCGACTTGCGCCATTTTTTAACGACGCCCATCCCCCATCAACATGACTCCTATCATTGTAAAGATAGGAGTCATGCCCCCTTGCCCAATGGCCATGCCCAGGGGACTTCTGTCCCCTGGGCATGGTCATTGGGCATAGTGGCATGTAGGGGGGCACAAATAAGGCCCCCCTATGCCACAAAATATTATTAAAAAAAAAAAAAAAAAAACTTACCTGAACTTACCTGAATGTCCCTGGGGTGGGTCCCTCCAGCCTTGGGTGTCCTCCTGGGGTGGGCAAGGGTGGCAGGGAGGGTCCCTGGGGGCAGGGGAGGGCACTCTGGGCTCATTTTGAGCCCACTTGTCCCTTAACGCCATGCCTGACCCAGGCGTTAAAAAGCGGCGCAAATGCGCCGTTTTTAGCCACGCCCACTCCCGGGCGTCTCTTTTGCCCAGGAGTATAAATCCCACGTAAAGGCCTGGGAGTCATTTTTTAGACGGGAACGCCTCCCTTGCATATCATTAACGCAAGGAAGGGGTTCACGCTAAAAAATGACGCACATTCCGGGAACTTTGGCGCTATTCGCCTCTAACGCCATAGTATAAATATGGCGTTAGTTGGCGTTAGTTTTGCGTCGAAATTGCGTCAAAAAAAACGACGCAATTTCGGCGCAAACGGAGTATAAATATGGCCCTAAGGCCCGTATTTATACTCCGTTTGCGCCGAATTAGCGTCGTTTTTTTCGACGCAAATTCGGCGCAAAACTAACGCCATATTTATACTTTGGCGTTAGACGCGTCTAGCGCCAAAGTATGGCCAAATAGCGTCATTTTTTTGCGTGAACGCCTTCCTTGCGTTAATGAGATGCAAGGAAGGCGTTCCCGTCTAAAAAAATGACGGCGACGCAAATGCGTCGTATTTATACTCCCGGGCAAAAATCACGCCCGGGAGGTGGCGGGTCAAAAAACCCCGCATTTGCGCCACAATTTAACGCCTGGGTCAGGGTAGGCGTTAAGGGGCCTGTGGGCTCAAAATGAGCCCACAGGTGCCCTCCCCTGCCCCCAGGGACCTCCCCTGCCACTCCTGCCCACCCCAGGAGGACACCCAAGGATGGAGGGACCCACCCCAGGGACATTCAGGTAAGTTCAGGTAAGTATTATTTTTTATATTTTTTAATTTTTTTTGTGGCATAGGGGGGCCTTATTTGTGCCCCCCTACATGCCACTATGCCCAATGACCATGCCCAGGGGACACAAGTCCCCTGGGCATGGCCATTGGGCAAGGGGGCATGACTCCTGTCTTTACTAAGACAGGAGTCATGAAATGGCGTCTGGGCGTCGTAAAAAAATGGCGCAAATCGGGTTGAGGCGATTTTTTTGCCTCAACCTGACTTGCCCCATTTTAAGACGCCCTAACGTCATTTTTTCCCAACGCCGGCGCTGCCTGGTCTACGTGGTTTTTTTCCACGCACACCAGGCAGCGCCGGTCTGCTTGCGCCGGCTAACGCCATTCCATAAATACGGCGCCCGCATGGCGCTTCAGAATGGCGTTAGACGGCGCTAAATTTTTTGACGCTAAACTGCGTTAGCGCAGTTTAGCGTAAAAACGTATAAATATGGGCCTAAGGGCCTGATTACAAGTTTGGAGGTCTGTGCACCGCCTATGGCGGCGGAGGCGGTCCGACTGCCATCGGCTTGGTGGTCCGACCACTGTATTACGATGCTGGCGGGCTCATAGAGGAAAGACCACCATGGGCCTGTCGGCTCCACCAGGCAGCACCGACCACCACAGTGACGTGGCATGACAAACAGGTCGGCGGAGCCAGTGTTTCCCCTGTGCACATTATCATGCCGCACACCGCCAATGTGACCATGTCAATTCAACCACCACGTTCCAGCTGGCAGAAACGTAGCGCATAAAGCCAACTACTCACCTGCAGGCAGCATTACACATCCTGTGCCTCCATGGAGATGATCATACACATCCTGCCGCTGCTGCAGCTCTTTGATGGAGCCTAAAATCCATGCTGCCGTGGACGCAACTGACGGTAAGTACACACAAACACACACACACCTACCTGCGTCATTAATCTCAACGGATTGTCGCGCCGTCATCCAGATTCACAAAGAATGACACATTCACAGCAATTAAACGCCCTCTGTGGGCAGGTCACTGACACTGCACCTCCACAGTCCACACTAACACACGTCTGCTCATCTTAGGCACAGGAACAGTGAAGTGTACATTTTATATTTAAAATCTTTTATTGATTTATCAAACAACAAACATAAACATTTTCAGACTTCAGAACAATGTCCCGGGAGAGGGAGAGGGTGATCACCATCGAGGAGCACTACTCTAAGTACAACAGAACGCATAGGTGTCATGCAGTTCAGATTACAATCCCATGGCAGCAGTTCGCCCTGTTGCCCGGGCTTTGATGAGTCTAACGGTGATGAAGAGGAAGTTCAATGCACATTTAATGTGTACAGGACAAAACGAAGTGTTCTAAGGAATTCAACATGCAGGGTGTTATGGGTGTAGGTTATAATGCATTTGAGTCTTACACTGGTGGTGTGCAGGGCACTGTTCCACCAGTAGATGGGAATTTATGGTCAAGGAGATGTTGTAGTGCCATGTGACACTTTTTTATCGGTGGGTAAGTATCGTCTTTGCTTCCCATTTTGCCACCAGTATGTCCCATCTCTCACTGCCTGTACGTAATTGCCCCTTATCCCTCAATGATTTCAAGACTCTCGCATCAATCTTCACCCATCTCAAGACTGTGTGGAACCCTTTAATGGTATCAGGTGCTGCAGGAGCTTTCCATTGCATAGCTAATTGCCTTTTAACAAAGTGCCAAATCAATGAATCTGTGTAAATATTTGTCCGTTTTAGTTCTGGGTCATATTCCCAATAGGCATGAATCAGAAGTAGGAGGTAGTGGGTGCTCTATGATCTCCCCTATCTGGGCGGTAATTAAGTACCATGTGATAAAATCCTGCAGCGTGGACATTGAGGTGTTGAGTTGGAGAACATACAACCAATACGGTGTAAGGATAAATAGGCTTGGTGAATGTAGTTAAATTGCGTGAATCTGAATTGGGGATTCCGAGATACCTCTCGCACATAACGCAGTGCACCCACCTATTGTGGTATCATGAGTTGATGTGGGAGGACAGCATTCCACTTAGCGAGTGTTCCCTCCATGAGCACACCGGTAGCGACATGTAGTGCTGTGTATAGTAGTGCTATAATTCTCTTCTGGCCAACATCTGGAGCAATATATGCAAGACTGGCGATTGCGGTGGCTCCGCATCGCCTGCACCCCATGTTTTGTGTAGTAGTCTGCAGATGGCGTGATAGGTCAAGAAGTGGCCCGGGCTCAAGGCTGCAGCTTCCATGATGTCCGTGTAGGACATTATAATACAGTCCTTAAAGAGATCCCATAGTGTTATGACGCCTCCTGCAGTCCAAGGCGTCAGGTCATGTAACACAGCTAGTTAGAGCCCTCCTGGCATCTGGTATCTGAGAATTCGGGGTGAGTATGTAGGAACGCAGGATGTGTTACTCACAAATATAGCCCAGCATCATCTAGCTTTCCCCAGTAGGCTAGATCCCCTCTGTGGTTGGCATGTGCTATCTGTTAACCATCGACTCATGGGAGTGGTGCCTATTCGCTCCTTCACCATCCTTTGCTCTGCACTCGAGCATTCACTGAGCCAGCATAGGGGCCATTGCTGTTGCGCTGCGGCACAACAATGTTCAAAATCTGGGGCGCCCAATCCTCCCTCAGCAAGTGGGCATTTGATAGCACTTAAGGCTATCTGCCGTCTACCTTGTCCCCATATGAGTTCCAGTAGTAGGCCGTTCAATTCCCAGAAATAACTCCTAGGGAGCCAGATAAGAAGGGCCGCAAAAATGTAGAGCAACCTGGGCAGTACTACCATCTTGGCAATTGCCACCCTACCCAAAGGTGAGAGTGGTAAGGAGCCCCAGAAGGGTAAAGAGCCCCTGACTGAGTGGAGTGTGCAGCCCAGATTGCCGTCCCTAAGTGCCTCTTTGGTGTGGCATATTTGTAAACCCAGGTATTTGATGGATAGGATAGGCGATGCCCTGAACCTGGGTCCCTAAAGTGTGGGGGAATCAGGACCAGTGGGAACAAGCAGGACTTTTACCAGTTCACTTTTAGGCCTGACAATTCCCCAAAAGTGTCTAATAGGTTCATCACATCTGCTAAGGTTTGTCTCTAAGATATATTAGTGTGTCATTCACGTGTAATGAGATGACGTGATGAACGTCCTTATCAAGAATTCCCCCATTCCCCTGCTCGTGCATGCAAGTAGCAAGCTAGTGGCTCCATAGCCAGGGCAAATAAAAAAGGAGAAAGTGGGCAGCCCTGTCTGGTGCCTCAGGAGATGAGAAAGCTGCTGGATATGAGCTTTCCTGTTTTCACTCTTGCCATTGGCCTGGTGTACAAAGTGTGGATCCATTTCCGAAAGTTATATCCAAAGCCCATGTAGTTCGAAGGACCACGAATAGGAACTCCCAACTAAGAGTATCAAATGCTTTCTCGATGTCTAGTGACACTGCCTCGGTAAGAGGCGTCTAAGATTGAGAAAGGTGCTGCAGCCAGGTATGGACCAGTGTTGTGATAATGGGAAGGAGTATATTGGCTAGTATTTTCCCCAATATTTTACAGTCGAGATTAAGCAGGGATAGGGGTCAATATGACCTTACGTCTCGTCTCTGTTTGGGTAAGACCACTATCAGCGCCTCACATTCGGAGGTCGGTAGCTCTCCTCTTGCCCACTCCTGGAAAACTTCTAGCAATGGTTGGGTGAGATGGGCTGAGTAGGACGCATAGTATTCTATCGATAGGCTGTCTGTACCAGGTGCTTTATTTCAGGCCATTTGGGCTACAGCTGTGCATATTTCTTCAATCTGGATAGGTTTGTCCAGTACAGCCGCCTTCACCAGGAAAAGATGGGACACAGGGGCATCATGCATGAAAGCCTATAGTTGCGTGAGGGTGGGGCGTGGGGGTGCCTGATATAGTGTATGATAGTAATCTCGAAAGGCATCATTTTTGCAGGTTTGTGTGACGGGCATTGTGCCATCTCTTAATTTGATGGCTCCTATGTGTATGTTCTGATGTTCATCGCAGACAAGCCAACCCAGCAGTCTACCTGAACAGTCAGCTTCTGCATGCAATCTTGTTAGATAAATTTATAATCATGCTTGCGAAGGCATGTTTCGCCCGGAGGAGTGTTGAGTATTTATTCTGTTCCAGGTTCTGCCCTGAAGGGGGGTCTGAAAGGGCTGCCGTTTGTAAGAGCCATGTAGGTATGATAGGGTGTGGTGCTCCCCATTGAAGGACTAGTAGCAGTGGGCAGTAATCAGATAAGGTACGGGCAAGGTGTTCTACCCTCGTTACTTTTTGTCCCATGGTGATAGTTCCCAACAACAGATCTCTCTGGGTGAGTAGGTCATGTACTGGGGAGCACATAACTCTAACAAGCTCTTCTCAGTCATCAGCAAGTTAACAGATCCCCGTCACAGGACCTCTGCAACAAACTCACCTCCTTTTTCCACCACAAGACCCAGGACATCTACAACAGCTTCCTCCTGGAAAACCCTGGCACCGGAACCTGAAACTGTCCCACCCCTCCAGAACCCACCCAGACCATCCACAGTTGGTCACGCTCACCACAGAGGAAACAGTCAACATCATGAACAGCACCCACTCCTGAGCCCCCTCACACCCCTGCCCGCACCACATATACATCAGAGCCAGCGCATCCTTCGCCCCGAGCTCCAGAACACAATCAACTGCTCCATCAAGACAGGCATCTTCCACGAGGACTGGAAACACGCTGAAAAATGCCCTCTCCTGAAGAAACCTTTGGCCGACCCATCAGAACTGAAGAATTATCGGCCGATCTCGCTGCTACCCTACCCCGACTAAATACTGGAGAAAGCAGTCAACGCACAACTACGGAATTTCATCAAGGGCAACAACTCCCTGGACACCTCCCAGTCCGGCTTCCACAGCAACCAGAGCACGGAGATAGCCCTCCTGGCAGCCACAGATGACATCCAATTACTCCTAGACCGCGACCACACCGCAGCACTCATACTCCTTGACCTCTCAGCAGCACTCAACACGGTCTCCCACAGTACTCTGCGCACCAGGCTCCACGACATAGGAATCCATGGAAGAGCCCTGGAATGGATCCACTCCTTCCTCTCTGGGAGGACGCAGAGGGTCAGACTCCTGCCCTACACTTCCAGGCCCATATGGGTCAACTGCGGAGTCCCCCAAGGATCCTTACTGAGTCCCACACTGCTCAACGTATACATGGTCCCTCTCGTTGCCATCGTCAGAAGCCACGGTATAAACATCGTGTTATATGCCGATGCCACACAACTCATAATTTCTCTCACCGGAGACCCGGACACGACCAAAAGGGACTTCCACTCAGGAATGGAATCCATCGCCACCTGGATGAGAGAAAGCTCCCTCAGCGCCCTCCTCCTGCACTGACTGAGCATGCCCGCAACTTAAGAATCATCCCTGACTCCTCCCTATACATGACCCGCCAGGTAAACTCTGCTGGCACACACTCCGCAAACTTTGGAAGATCTTCAGACGGATCCCAGCAGACTGTTGCAAGACAGTCACGCACACCTTAGTCACTAGCAAGCTCAACTATGGCAACGCCCTCTACGCTGGCACCTCAACTAGGATCATCAAAAAAATACAACTCATCCAGAACGCTGCCACCAGACTCATTCTGGACCTCCCACACTGTGAACACAAACACCTGAGGACCCTCTACTGGCCACCGGTCGAGAAGCGAATCACCTTCAAGCTTCGCACCCACATGTATAAGGCCATACACAACGCAGGACCAGCCTACCTGAACCACTGTGTCTCCTTCCACACTCCCGCCAGATCCCTCCACTCCACCCAGATGGCCCTGGCCACCATCCCTCGCATCTGCAAAACCACCGCCAGAGGACTATCCTTCACCTACACTGCAGCAAAGAGCAGGAACAAACTCCCCCTGCACTTCAGACAAAGCCCGTTGCTCACCATCTTCAGGAAGAACCTTATGACGTGGTTCTTAGGATGAGGCACCTACCCTCCCCTCAGCATCTTGAGACCCTCACAGGTGAGTAGCAGCACTCTACAAATATTGATTAATTGATTGATTGATTCCAGGTGATCAGAGTATAATTAGGCCTGTCTTCAGTGGTGTGATCCCCCATTATAATAACATTTGGAGAAAAACAACCCACCTGTGCCCTCCCCTTCTGCTAAGCAATCCCCTGCCATGTTCTCAGTCTGTGTGTGTGAGGAGTGGACCCTCGTACCCTGTGTCTACATTGCCATTATCTGCCTTCTTCCCTTCAGCCTCTGCGAAAATGAAATAATCTGAACTAACCAGTTAACAGGAACCTTTCAGGTGGTAGGTTTATGTCCACGCCGCCACAATGCTCACGTTACAGTACATATAGGTCCAATATAATATAGTGGCTAGACCTGTCCATTTGGATAACCTGAGTCGGGACATAAAGTTCCAGCTAGAGTTGTGCCTTGCGGCCACGGCCCTAGTGATTGTAACCCCATCCAGCTTCTCAGTAGTAGAGCAGAGGAGCCGTGGAGCGGCTCCAGTGTTAGTTAAGAGGTCCTCACAGTTCCCAGATGTCTGCCTCTTGGCTCTTCATATCCGCTCACCTAGTCATTGCATGAATGCTCGTTCCTGCAATGGGATCTCATGTCGTGGTTAGATATTGTAGGTAGCCTGGCGTGAATCGGCTGCAGTTCGTCTGCGGTGTAAGGTGTTACAACCAGGCCCTTAGATAGGCCCGACAATGTGGCGTGGGAGCTCCCCATGTCAGAGTCTGAACCAGAGTGTTGCTTCTCTGGAATGTAGCAAAGGTATTCGCCGCATATTGCATAGAGGCTTCTAGTGCTTTAGCCCTCTCCTTCGTTGCTTGTGTTTTGGTAGATTTGTGCCTTGATTCATTGCGTAGGCGACGACGTGGAGTTGGCAGTAGCCATTCAACCGCCTCTTTATCTCCTTCTGATTGTGATGCAATCCCCTTAGCATGCCTCCATGTCCATGCATCTTCAGGTGTAGGGAAAATGAGAGTCTTCTCCTTGTCCACCACTCGGAGCTTAGCGGGGAACAATAGCCTATATTTAAAGTTCAATTCCCTTAAGCGCTGCTTGATTTTCACATAGGAGCCCCGTTGCCATTGCACCTCAGCTGTAAAGTCCGGCTAGGCCACGTGCTCGAAATCTCTTTAGGATCAGGTCTCAATCGCAGTAGTTTAGAAAGTAGGTGATTAATGGGTGAGGTGAAGCCCCAGGTGGGGGGGCCTTTTGCGGGATCCTATGTGCCTGTTCGATCAAGAAGAATTTAAGAACCACACCGGTCAGCACATTATCTATTAACCAGTTTTCTATAAAAAGTTCCACACATTGGCCTTTTGCTTTTTCAGGAAAGATCAAGAAGCGGACATTATTCCTGCGAGAACGTCCCTCTGCATCCTCCATTCTGCGGTGTAGGGTCGGCACTTTTGTGTTGAGCTGTTTCATTTGAATCTGCAATTCTTCAACGGTGTGCTTCTGGTACTCAGAGAGGACTCCATTTTCTCTACTATGTCCTCTAGTTTATGATGATCAGCACGGAGGAGGCCCACATCTTGAGAGACCAAATCAATTCTGTGTTCCAGCAAGGTTTTGGTTTCTTGGATAGCTTGCAAGATTCTCTCAAACTGTGAGGAATGTGTGATGAGCATAGATTCCACTTGTTTCAATGTTGACAAAGCGTCTTCTGACGGGATAAAGGAGTGAGTTTGGTTTGGGTCATCTTGTGGCTGGGGTTTGTAGAGTTTAAACTTCACCATCACGTTGCAACACTTGACCAACATGTCGCCGGTCATCCATTGACCGGCGGATGCTGTGCGCAGTACCATTGGTTTAGACACTCTGCACACTGGGGTCAGCGCCTCAGTAGACTGGGTCAGCAGTGCGGTCTCTTCATGTGCGGTCTAGAGGTACCCTGAGAGATGTGTATATTGTCCTCTGTGAGACAAGTTGTGCTGTGTATCAAGGGAACCCAAGGGGTAGCTCCACACTAGGAAAAATTAGTTCTTTGTGGTATCAGAGGGGAGAAAACCTGCAGGCGTCTCTCACCTAGGGCCTTAGTGTCTCGAAGACACCCCTTTGCACTGATATCAGCCGCCCCCTATGCCAGCACCGCAAGGGGGTACTGACAGGTATCTGGCCCTTCTCCTGTGTGCACCTTGCTAAGTAGCCCCAGCCCTACTCGGTTGCCATCTTGGCCACGCCCCAACAGTGAAGCGTACATAACATTGTGTCACACAACAGCAACATCACATTCCTCACATGCCTTGGGCTATTGTCAGATTGAAGACACATATGTATGGTTGAGACATGGAACACAAATACCCCTTCCATGAAACATCCCTGGAATGCACCCACACTTCACCCACTTTGCAACACAATGGAAGGTCAATAGGATGCACAATGCAAACAATAGCAGCACAATAGGGATGGGGGCATCAGGAGCACTCATGGGAGGATGCTGCATTGGGACACAGTTCACTTTGCACATGCCCCTAAAACAACATTTGCACAGGAACTGGCCCTTCAGGTATCTCAGGGACAAACACCAGTAGAGCCAAGTGGAATGCCTATCTGCATAATGTGTAAGTGCAAGTCAAGAAAGCATATACAACAGCAACAGCATGGTCATATACCTAGATGAAGTAGCTGCAGGTACACACATTAAAATGGACACATGGTCAGTTAAATGCAAAGGAACCTAGCACAATTGAACACCCTCCATGTGTGGACAAACAAAACTCAGGAATCCACTGATGAGGTGAATGTACAATCCATATCAGGGGGACAAATCTAACACCATACACGCTGACATTGCCCAACACAAGATGAAATATTTACCATAAGAAAAACATAATACAATGCAATGACACCCCAGATGTATTAACAAATGAATATCCATACTGTGAACATATACCATTGTCCTGGATGACACCTGCACTGCCCACAAGTCAGATATTGCAAACAACAGCAAATGGATCAGCAATCAGGGTGAAACACAAGCAACTGTAGGCATACAACACAAATTACACAGGAACAACATAAAGGAAGAAAAGTAACTGCAGGACAAACGTGTACCAACAAAACAACAACTTGGGTTTATTGGATACAAATGCTTAAGAGCAAAAGGGCATTGGGCAGTCCACATGAGTTCATGTACATTACTGTGCTCAACCTTGACTCCAATCACTGCCAGGGAACCTCCACAGGAAGAAGCATCAAGTGGGCAGGCAGGCGCCTCAGGGGTCACCCTTGGGTGGGGAGAGGTCAGATTTGGGATGGCTGGGTTTGGATCTGAAAAAGTGGGGTATTTTTCTTTAGAGGGAAGTACTTCTTCTTGTTGGGGTGAGGAATATGGGTGCTTGCATTGGGGGCAGGTGTGTCGGGGGGGACTTCGATGTGGAAGGGATGGGTTGAGATGGGGGCAGGGGCCTTTTGGGTTGGGGGGGCTGGAGGGAACAGGGGAAAGGGCAAGCTAAAAAAAGAAACTCTGCTTGAGAAAACAGGGAGGGTTATCAGAAAGGGTTGTGGATTTGGAGGTTGAGGGAGTGGTCATCTTGTATGTAGGTATAGATGCCTTGTGTTTGTGTGTGTAAGGTATGCTTCTGTTTGGGCGAATGTCTGTTGTGTGTGTGAGTGTGCGTGTTTCCGTGTCTTGGGGGGCTGGGAGGTGGAGGTACTGGGTGATGGATGTGCGTGTCTATTGGTGTGTTGTCTGTGTGTATGGTGGATGTTGTGGATGTGTCTGTGTGTTGTGGTGGTGTCTGCGAGTATTGTTGATGTGGTGGATGTGTCTGTGGGTTTTGTGTTGGTGTCTACGGGTATGGTGTCCGAGGTGGTTGGGTCCGTGGGTTGTGAACTGTTGACTGGGTATATGGTGAGTGTGGTGGATGTGTCACTGGCTGTTGTGGTGGTGTCTGTGAGTATGGTGTTGAGGTGTGTGGGTCAGTGGGGTTGTGGGGGTGTCTGTAGAAATGTTGGCTGATGTGGTGTCTGTGGGTGAATGTTGAGTGCCGGCATGCCGGTGTGTCTTGTTTTATTTGTGACGATGTGTGCTGCTTGTGTGTGTTGAGGTGGGTGCATGCGGATGTGTTGGTGTGCTTGGGATAGATAAGGGAATAGGGAATTTGAATTGGGAAGAAGTAGGCTGTGGGGGGGAGGATTGTGGGGTATGGACGGCTGCCATTAGTGAGGAGGCCAGAGCCTGAAAAGATCTCTGTAAGCCAGACTTGTCACTATGAATGCCTTCCATGAAAGCATTTGTCTGTTGAAGTTGGCTTGCAAGCACCTGGATGGCATTCACAATGGTAGTCTGACCACCCACAGAGAGGGCAATACCTTCCTCACTCAGGGCAGCAGAGGTAACAGGGACTGGGGGTGAGGTGCCTGGGTAAAAGGAGAAGTCCATTCTTTTGGGTGAGCTGGCATGGCCACCTGGGTGGGGAGCAGCAGGGAGGGTGGCGATAGAACTGGGTAGGGGTGGAAAAGGAGGGTACAGGAGCAGGTCCTGATGGGTCAGCCACCACTAGGGAGTGGCCACTGGAGGTAGAATCCGATGATGATGAAGTTGATATTGTGTCCTCCGTGGCACTCCCTTCAACCTCCGGACCACTGGGTCACTCCGTGTCAGTGGTGTCATGACTGGAGGTACTGTGGGAACATGTTTCCCCACTTGGTTGCACCCTGTCTCCTTCACTTGCCTGGGATGATGCTGCAAATGCAAAGAGGAAAGGGGTCACCACATATTCCTGATCACACTTGAACAGCAGCTGTGATTATCAAACATTACCTTGACGTCAAGTAGGCCACAGCAACAAACTACATCAAAGTGGCACCTACATGTACCATACCATATGCATGTATGCCCCATGAACTATCAACAGTTGACCACTGGAAAATCAGGATCTCAGACAACTACAATTACACAGGTGAAGTTGTGCAATCACAGTAACCATTGAATAAACATCACTTTCAATGCTTTGCCTCATGGAATACACCTCAGTTACCTGTTGTCATACAATAGTAGGCCAGTGTCAACTTCATTCCCACAGATCCCACACAAGGTCTTGCATACATCTATTTGTCACATACATAATAACACATTAATAAGAAATGATAGTCCAAAATCCTGACGTGATACTGACAGCAGTACAGTAGCCTGAAGAAGGTGACATGGAAAATATTCACGTCACACTGGAAACATATCAACAATGCACACTTCACCACGTGTGATTTGTCCTAATGGAGTCATGGAAGTAATACTAATGTTGCACAGATATACTACATATTTGACACGGAAATGTACACTGTCGACAAAATGTGCAGATTGTCGGGGAGATATGTTTTTTAAAATCCACAACACAATGAATCAGCTAGCCCCCAGGGAAATCCCCACTAAGGTATGGCCCCCCCTTACAATGACAACCTCTGATTGCCTCAGTAGAAGCCATTAATCCTTTTTATGTTGGAGAGGTCCAGGGATTTGTAAATATTTGTAGAAGTCCCTCAACATGTTGTCCAATGGGAAGCTACATAACTGTCTCCATTTCGGTTCTGCAAACCCAGATGTCCGTGGATAAAGGGTTGTACCCAATCACATGTGATTCCAATATAACTGCAAGTCATTCCATGATGCATCCCAAAAGTCAGGTAACAAACCTTCCACATTACACATTTGAAGCGCACTTTTCCACATGATGTCACATCAATGGCATGGAAATGCATATTGTGTGTAAAAACTCTAGTCCTACCTGTCATGTCCCTCATTGCTACTGCAGTTGTACATGCCAAGTGACATTCTATGATGGGTGAGGTTAAGTGTGAGCTAACAATCAATGGTGAGACACTGTCTGTGCCACCACATGAAATGTAGCCCAACTGCATATGTCCAATTCCAAACACATGTTGACATGGACATATATGGAAGGGAATTCAGAAATCAGCCCATGAACACAGGTAGACCAAGCACGAAATAGGTGTGTACACATTTTGTCAACAGAGAACGGTACACATGCTAACATGTCGGCACAAAGAATGCTGTCAACAGTGATGGCACATAAATCATGTAAATGTACATTCCCCACATTCTAAGGGAAAGTACTGATCTGTAGCTGCACTCAAAGAACAATGTATGCTCTGTCACATGTACGATGGCCACCTTCACATGACAGATAGTAGTGAGGTACTAGCACTCGTCACACACTGAAGACAAGTGGCCCCTGGGGGACAAATGCCAATTTATTCACTTGACCAGACACATGGCTGAGGACAGTGATCAATCACTTCTTTTTCTTTGGCCTGTAACACCGAGGAGTAGTGGTCTGTTGCATAAAAAATACACCCCCTACAACAACAAACATTACTTGATTGATCAATGTATACCGCCATATGTTGTCCCTGGAGAGTACATTTTTTTTGTAGTGTACTCAGTTGTGTCCTTGGTCCCTAGGCTAATGTGAAAGGCACATCAGCATGCACCATATTACATATCTACACAAACAATTACGTATCTTGTGTGTCACACATGGCCCATCCCCAATCATCAGGGGGAGATATCGGAACCTACCACATCGACTTGGCTACATGACAGGCAGGAATATGCTCTGTACTCACCCCCTTGTGGCTGATGTGCTCCCCTCTAACACCCATCAAGGTTCGGGTACGCCACCGCCAGAATGTGGGCCATTAGGAGGGTCATGCTCCGATATCCTTCCCACCTACGTTGGGAGGACAGCCCCAGCTGGACATCCGAGATCTTCCAGGCCCAGTGTCTCAGGTCCTCCCATCTCTTGGGACAGTTGGTGCTCCGCCAGCGATGGACCCCTAGGGTCTGCACCTTCCGGGCAGTGGCTCACCAAATTACCTTCTTCTGATGGGCATTTACCTGTATGGATGTAAAAGACAAATCAATCAATTACAAACACAACTTTAGCACAAATGGTTGCATCACACACATGTCAGAAACACCAAGCACAAAATGGCCAATTTGTCAACATACTACAAGTGTAAAGCAGACATGCCAAAAGTACAGGGACATGACATGTACACTTTTTGATTCATCTGCAGACTAACCCATTACCCTGCTCATGACTACAATGACTAAGCAAGCCTACTGACGTCAGGTAGCCCAGGCTCCAGTACATGTGCTGTTATGTGAGCCACATTGAAACACTACACCCCAATGTGGCTTCTGAAAGGTAAACTTCTTAGGCCTGACGGGACAAACACATTTATACTCTGCAAGATTGACTCACTGCGTTCAGTCCCTACCAGCAACTACCATAGTGCAGACTTCACCCTTACACTCGAGTGACAATGAAAGGGCCATCATAGTGGGTACGGAAAGTGTCTTGCCTGTGTGGACATATGACCTACCAAATGCAGACTTATGCTACTTCCTGGGGTGGGCGGAGCCCATGAAGTTTTACTCCGTGCCATTCCACAGAGTTAGTTTAATCCTCAGTGGAATTCAATGGACTTCCGTGAGTGGCACAGTGCAGCCTGCCCTAGTGGCACCCTGGCCTGAATGCACCTGATCTCGGAAGCACTAAGCAGCACATATTGCCTGGTTAGCCAGGCCCAACCCTGCTTAGCACTTTTGAGATTGGGCGCAGGCAGCGAAATTTGCTGTTTCAGGCCTCTTGTGCACCTGCCTGCCCTGTGTACACTGCACACGGGGCAGGCTGGTGCAGAGGAGGCCTGGGCAGGCCGGTGCAGAAGAGGCATGAAACTGCAGCTTTCGCTGCTTACGGCCCTGGCCTGAAATCTACCTTTTTAGGCCTCTTGTGCATCAGTGTACACAAAAAACAATTAGGACTTACCTGGGCCTCCCAGAGTCTTCGTTGCCAGTGGGATGGCTCTCTACCTCCCTTTGTCCCCTGCTCCCGGGCTGCTGGAAGAGGGAGGCCAGGATCCAGAGCTGGCGCCGTCGACCTCGGGTGTGCGCACTGCAGCCCAGTTATGGGCCACACAAGGCAAACCCAGACTGTCTGCACTTGCCCTGTGTGGCCGATAACTGGGCGGCAGAGCTCATGTGGTGAGCTCCACTCCGCTGCCGGGGCTAATGGAATTTTCCGTTAGCTCCGCCAGCAGAGCAAAGCTCACTGCCCATCCCTAGTATGTGCCTGTACAGCAGAACACTCTTTGGGCATATGTTTCTAACCTACAGATATGGCATCTAACATGCAAAGGTATGCCTTTCACACTTTCTCTCATGTGAAATAAGCTTGTACTGGACAAATATGACTTCTGTGAAGGTGACAATAGAGCTGTGGGAGTAAGGGACCTGTTATGAGTCAAAAACACACATTGGCAGTGATGCAAAATGCATATGTGGACTAGTTTGGGGATTTACCTCGATACCCATTCCTAATCTAGTCAATGGACTGATGCAATCAAGGCATGTTTTGCCAATAAAGCTGGCCACATGACGGCATCCGCAGGTCTGCAGGAGTGAGCACAGTGCCACAGTTGCATAGCCACAGTGACTCTCCCACATCCTGGACTATGTCCCATACTGGGAGATATATTTGACAGGCCCTGGTCTCTACAGGCTGAGCATACAGAACCTACATTACTCTCATGTTTCCATCATTTCCATGCATGACAGTACATCATGTGGCCATCATCAATGTTGCTTGTGGCTTGTGTGGCAACCTGAATGGCACAGTAAGTCATGATACCTTCCAGGCAAGTTTGGCAAGGCCAGATGTGGGGGTGAAAGAACATTTATAACCATCATAAGCAAAGAAATGTCATTGGATGGCAGTAAAGTCTCCTTACCTAGTTATGTGCATCCAACACAAGAAGGATGTAGGACCCCAAAAAACATTACACAACACAATGTGAATGAACACAACTTACATTACTGGTCACCAATACCTGCACCATATACATCCCATTGGTTCCCACACAGACTGCAACAACAGGCACAGAAAAAGTCTAACTGGCACACATGGGCACATTATGGCCTGTGAAGAGGGAAAGGAAGTTGTTGAACTGCATCAATTGTGCACATGAGGTACTTACCGCCTCCTCTGGTGAGCCATAGAGATGACCATACAGGGGAAAGACCTTGCTCACCAGCCTCTCCAGCTCCTCTGGAGAGAAGGCAGGGGCCCTTTCACCTGCTGGACGTGGCATGATTGCTCCCAGAGGTGGCACACAGCAGTTGAAGTAGTAGAACCTATTTTCCAGTGGAGTAGGTCAGGCATCTGCCATTTTGTTGGTTTTAAATACTATATATGGCCCTGTAAAATACGTCACACCTACAATATATGTGTAGTATCATCACAGACATCCCTATTCTGTCTTGTTATATAGATCGTACTACCCAACCACCAGTTTAGTGTGTTGCAGGGCACAGATGGCATATGATGATGGTGCACTGTCCACCACTGCTGATGGCATTTTTGGCGGTCGAAAAATACAGTCATATTTCGAGGAGCAATTGTTTAGCAGATAGTTGGGTTTCACCTGAATCCATGTTGTGGGTACGTGTTCACAACCATGGGAGTCACATTTGACCCTTGTTTGGTTGCCAGCTTTGATGTGTACTGCGTACCATGTCTATCCAGTCAGAAATGCTTTGTCACATGACATTGTTGACATACATTAGTATTTTGCTGTGGGCACCGTGACTAATGTTCCAAATCATGTCTTTTCACAAATAAGTACCCTGGGAAAGGGAGGATGCAACAATCTACTGTCTACCGTCCATTGCCAGACCTTCCGACCACTGAGGAACACCACGTCATCCAGCTGTACCATCTGAATAGGCAAACAGTAGTCAATTTATGCCATCAGTTGGAGCCATATCTAATGCCAGCTAACAGTATTCCATACTGCATACCAATTATTGTACAAGTCATGCCAGTTTTTCACTTCCTGGCCACAGGGTCCTTCCAACATACAGTGGCACTATCTGCTGGTTTTTCCCAACCTATGTTCAGTGTGGTGTTGAGAGATTTCCTATCAGCAATGTTGAAACAAATTGACAGCAATGTCAGGTTCCACTGACGTGAGGATTTAGCCAATGTGAAGGCTGATGTCTGTGGTCCATCACGCCTTGGGACTCCTGATAGACCCTCAAGACATGGCTGATGGTGTCCTGGCCAAGATAAGCCCCAGTGGTCTCACCCCACTTGTCCACAGCATCCCTCCCATGCACCCTACCCCCACAGGCCTGTGCCCTTGCCATAGATAACCCTTTCCAATTTGTTCCTGGACCCTCATTGTCCGAAGTGCTACACTGTAACTCAGGATCCAGGACTGGGGGGAACAAGATGGTGGACACTGTGCTAGGGACACAGGTTGGCTGGCAAATGGTTTCCTGTGACATTGATGGAAGAGGGATGGGAGGTGATGTTGTGGGCACAGTAGGACTCACTGTTGCTGTCTGACCAGGTTACCCAGATAGGCCAGAACCGTCCTCCACATCCAGAAGTCTAAAAGTGTTGTCGTCACTGAGGGCTTCATCCAGGGGGGTAGTGGTAGTCTGTTCCATGGCCTTCGTGTGCCGAGCGACAGATCCACCTGTTGATGAAAAACACACATTGTTACTGATTGAATTGTGACATCTACCTCCAAAGGTTTTGGGTTACAAGAACCAGAGACCTTGGACAAAGTTAAGCTGTAGGTAATCCAGTAGTGCCAAGTAACCATCGTATTGGGTGATTTGGTGATTTGACATGACATGTGTGAAGCATGCCAGCCCAATTTGACTCAAGCAGCTGATGAGATGTGCAGATTAGTTGCACTTTGGAAGATGGCCTGAAGATGACATTTTACCACCAGTGCAGCGAACACAGTGGAGAAGCAAGATATGGCTTGGCCATTTGGACACCTAGTTGAGTGGGATGCAGGCAAACCCAGGACTTTGTTGTATATGTGACTGGAGTCATCAGGTGCTCAGTGCTGTGTCAATGTGTCTGCTGCCGATACCAGTCTTGCGATGCAACTTGAGGCCTTAGGAATACGTGTACACACTGGGTAAGGTGTCACTCCTATTCTCAATAGTTCCATCTTGGGTTAGCAAATCAAGATAGAGCTAGTTAGACAGACACATCTCTGAGTTGAGCATGATCTGTATCTCCGTCACACCCAGGTGAGTACACTTAAATTGAGAGGTAACAGACAGGGGTATTTGGGCAAGTGAAGTATTTGGGCTGGTGGTTTGAGTTACAGAAACAGGACCTCCTGAGATTTGTTGTCAGGTCACCCCCTCTACTTCATAAGCTTGACAAATAGTATCTTTCCAGGTAAATAAACAGAATTTGCGAGTTAACAAACAGGTGTATTTGGACAAGTGAACAAAGGGCTTGTGATTGTTGTTCGAGAAACAGGGCCTATTCTTTACAATGAGGTCACTCCCTCTACTTCTCAACACCTGACAAATGGTATACTCCCAGGTGAGTGAAGAGCATTAGAGAGATTACAAACAAGTGTATTTAGGCAAGTGAACACTGGGCTGGTGGTCGGAGTTACAGGTACAAGGCTTCCTGATAGTTACAGTTGTGTCACCACCTCTACTATACAAACTTGACAAATAGTATCCTCCCAGGTGGCTACATGTTGGAAATGGCCTCTCTGAAGGGTTACCCCCAAACTTTTTCCTCTTCTTTTTCTGACCTCATTTTTGCTAAATTTAGGACTCTGGACACTTTACCACAGCAAACCAGTTCTAAAGTGCATGTGCTCTCTCCCTAAAAACATGGTAACATTGGCTCAAACCCAATTGGCATATTTAATTTACTTGTAAGCCCCTAGTAAAGTGCACTATATGTGCCCAGGGCCTGTAAATTAAATGCTACTATTGGGCCTGCAGCACTGATTGTGTCATCCACAGAAGTAGCCCCTTAACCATGTCTCAGGCCTGCCATTGCAAGGCCTGTGTGTGCAGTTTCACTGCCACATCGACTTGGCATTTAAGAGTACTTGCCAAGCCTTAAACTTCCCTTTTTCTAAATAGAAGTCACCCCTAAGGTAGGCTCTAGGTAAGCCTTAGGGCAGGGTGCTATGTAGGTAAAAGGCAGGACATGTAGATATGTGTTTTATATGTCCTGGTAGTGAAAAACTCCTAAATTCGTTTTCCACTGCTGTGAGGCCTGCTCCTTTCATAGACTAGCATTAGGACTGCCCGCATATACTTTTTAAGTGGCAGATTCTGATCTCAAAGTGGTATCCAGGTCATATTTAGTATGGCCACAAGGGTAATAGAAAATCCTGCTTATTGGTGAGGTTGGCTTTTATATAACTTTTTTAGAAATGCCACTTTTAGAAAGTGGGCATTTCTCTGCACTCAAATCCATCTGTGCCTTACAGCCTGTCTCCAATCAATGTCTGGTCTGTGCTGGTGGACAGCTCCCTTGTGCATTTCACCCAGACAACCAAAAACACAGGACACTCAGTTTCATCTGCATTCACTTGCATATTGAATGGGTCTTCCTAGGCTGGAAGGGTGGAGGGCCTAACACTTACATTTCAAAGGCTAACCATGGCAGACAGGACTGGAATGAAAGGGGAACTTGTGCACTTCAAAACCACTCTTTGAAGTCTCCCCCACTTCAAAGGCATTTTTGGGTATATAAAGTGGGTCTCTGACCCCACCAACTCAGATATATCTGAACCTACACTTGCATCCTGTCAAGAGGAACTGTCCGGCTGCCCTAAGGACTCATCTGGACTGCTCTGCTGAGAAGGACTGCTGCCCTGCTGTTGCCCTGCTGGCATCTGACTTTGCTGGAAGGACTCTGCCTTCCCCCAAAAGTGCTCTCCAAGGGCTTCAATTGAGTTTGCCTCCTGTTTCTGAAGTCTCAAGCATAAAAAAGACTTCATCTCTTCAAAGAAACTTCTTGTGCTGTGAAAGTTGACGCAACACCTGCTAAAAATGACAAAAAGCCTGCCTTGCGACTGAGAAATCGCCCCACAGTGGACCGGAACAACGCAGCCTGACTTCCCGAGTGGAAATTTACTGCAGCGACTGCCCTGCGAGGGTCAAATTTAACGCATCAGCTACCGGATCAATGCAGCGCTCGTGTCCTTCTTCCAGCATGTTAAGGATTTTCCCTGCATTGTCCCTGGGCATCAAAATATCCCCGCATCGCAGTGAGGAACCAAGAATGTGCACCACAAAACGACACAAACCGCTTGCAGTGTGGAAAGAAACGACGCATCGTCTGTGCCGCGTCAGAAAATTTGATGCATCACCCTATTTTTCCATGCATCTCCTCCTCTGCGGTCTCCGTGCGTCGTTATATTTTACGCAAACCAAGTGACAAAGAGACAACTGTTTATTTCTAAGGATTAAAGCCCTCATTACAACCCTGGCGGTCGGTGTTAAAGCGGTGGTAACATCGCCAACAGGCCGGCAGTAAAAAAAAATGGGATCACGACCACGGCGGAAACCACCAGCATAGACAGCCACTTTAACACTCCGACCGCCACTGCAGTAGCAACAAACAACGCGGCGGTCACCGGCAACAGACAGGCGGAAGACAATGTACCGCCCACCATATTACAAGGCACCAATCTGCCAGCTTTTCCGGGGCGGTACCAACGCCATCAAAAGCACGGCTGAAACTAAACAACGAAGGGGAACCACTCACCTCTCGACACTCCACGAAGAACCAGGACGCCATGGCGCCCGAATTGCAGATTCTCCCCATGATGGTGTATCTACTAATACACAACGAAGTAGAAAGAAGGCGGCGGCGGTGACGACAGTGAGTACTGAACCTAGCACACAGGGGAGGGGAGGAGGGAAAAGAGAGTGACACATACACGCTGCACAAAACACCTCCAACCCCCACCCTCACCCACAACACCATACACACAAACACATCCAACAACAATACAGATACACCCCATCACCCCCTGGAAGAATGCATGGACAAAAGGAAATGAGTCTAACCAGTGTTATATTGGAACATTCAGATATATCAAGAGAAAATCAAATAATCAGTATATACAAATACTTACATTATGGACAGAAGGCCGTACACTGTCCCTTGTAAATGTCCGTAGACCACTGGCGAAGCCCACACATGACACCTGCCTCAAAATGGAGAGAACAATGCAGGGGCATCAGGTCGAAAAAACACAGGCACCTCAGGGGGAAGGGGAGAGGGGGCACCTCAGCCGGAAGATGGCACGACGCCACTGCTCCTCGAGGGGGCTCCATGTCCACTGCTTGGTCCTGGGGAGTGCAAAGCCACAGTCTCTCAAGTGGGTGGTTTGCCCACTGCTTGGTCCTGGGGAGAGCAAAGCCACAGTCTCTCAAGTGGGTGGTTTGCCCACTGCTTGCTCCTAGGGTGTGCAAAGCCACAGTCTCTTAAGTCTCTCAAGTGGGTGGTTTGCCCACTGCCTGGTCCACTGCCTGGTCCTGGGGAGTGCAAAGCCACAGTCTCTCAAGTCTCTCAAGTCTCTCAAGTGAGTGGTTTGCCCACTGCTTGCTCATGGGGAGCGCAAAGCCACAGTCTCTCAAGGCTCTCAAGTGGGTGGTTGGCCCACTGCTTGCTCCTGGGGAGAGCAAAGCCACAGTCTCTCTAGTGGGTGCCTTTTTTCACTAGTTTTGCAGGGAGCTTTGTGCCCAGTGTGCTTCATCCTGCCAAGGATTGGGTGAGTGGATGTATCTCTCCACTGGTTCTGGAGGGGGCTTTGTGCCCAGTGTGCTTCATCCTGTCAAGGATTTGGTGAGTGCATGCCTTTCTACACTGGTTCTGGAAAGGGCTTTGTGCCCAGTGTGCTTCATCCTTCCAAGGATTGGGTGAGTGGATGTATCTCTCCCCTGGTTCTGGAGGGGGCTTTGTGCCCAGTGTGCTTCATCCTGCCAAGGATTGGGTGAGTGGATGCTTTCTTCCACTGGTTCTGGAGGGGCCTTTGTGCCAGTGTGCTTCATCCTGCCAAGGATTGGGTGAGTGGATGTATCTCTCCCCTGGTTTTGGAGGGGGCTTTGTGCCCAGTGTGCTTCATCCTGCCAAGGATTGGGTGAGTGGATGCCTATCTCCACTGGTTCTTGAGGGGGCTTTGTGCCCAGTGTGCTTCATCCTGCCAAGTATTGGTTGAGTGGATGTATCTTTCCACTGGTTCTGGAGGGGGCTTTGTGCCCAGTGTGCTTCGTCCTGTCAAGGATTGGGTGAGTGGATGCCTTTCTCCACTGGTTCTTGAGGGGGCTTTGTGCCCAGTGTGCTTCATCCTGCCAAGGATTAGTTGAGTGGATGTATCTTTCCACTGGTTCTGGGGTTCTGGGTGGGGCTTTGTGCCCAGTGTGCTTCATCCTGCCAAGGAGTGGGTGAGTGGATGCCTTTGTCCACAGGTTCTGGAGGGGGTTTTGTGCCCAGTGTGCTTCATCCTGCCAAGGATTGGTTGAGTGGATGCTTTTCTCCACTGCTTCTGGAGGGGGCATTGTGCCCAGTGATGCTGCACCTGGGGTGTGGCAGTTAACATCCTCTCACCTGAGTGTCTGAGCCACGCGATGTACCTGGAACAGGTAGCATGATACTCCATGGAGGCAGAGCCAAACTCCATCCTGCGGCGACTTAGGCTGCCAACTGCTGGTCGTGCCAGTGCTGGAGGTGGTGCCTCAAGTGGCTTGTCTAGGGTCCAGGACGTCACCTGCAGCCTCGGATGGCTGCCCACTGGTGATGCTGCTGACGTCTGATAGAGTGGTACCGGCTGGGCTCGTGGTGGTGCAGATGGTGGTGCAGGTGGCGGTGGCTGCGGCGGAGATGCTGCCGGTGCTGGCCGTGCTGCAAGTGTCTGTTGTGGTGCTGAGAGACACCATACCGTCTCCGGCAGCTTCGGATGGCTGATCCTTGGGGAGGATGCTGTAGACTGACATTGTGGCAGCGCTGGTGCAGGTGGCGGTGCAGGTGGCGGTCGTTGTGGCTGTGGTGACTGTGGTACAAGTCGCTGGCATCTCTAACAAAATGGTGGTCACCAGCCCCTCACCAGGAGGCATCATGCCCTGAGGTGACTGGCCCTTTGTCTTGTGGCCCTTCCCCACCTTGGCAGTCACTGCTGGGACCTTGGCACTGTCCTCTCTATGATTGGGCGAGGCCTTGTTGGGTGGGTGGTGTGACTTTCCCCTGCTGGAAGCTGGCCCTTTTTTACCTTGGCAGGTGGTGGAATCGGGTGGTCCTTTACATCTGTAGGAGGCACAGTGGCAGCTCTGATGGGTGCCCCCTTCCATCCACCCGACTTGCACGGATCACAGCAGATGTGGTGGCTGAGGTGTTGGGCTGGGATCTAGACATCCTGGCCCTAGGGGACGGACGGGGGGAGGTGTAGGGAAGAGGTTCAAGTTAGCTAGGAAAAGTTTTTTAGACACACTGGGACACGAAGATGGAGGGGGTGTGGGAGTGGAGGAAGAGGTAGTGGTTGTAGGAGGTGTACGTCTGCTGAGTTTGGGTGAAGGTGCATTGGCCGGAGGCTGTTATGAGATGGATGGCTGTTGAGTGGGTGTGTGCCGGCATTTGTGTACTTCGGGAGGAGGGCTCACAGACACACTGGGCGAGGACACAGGGGATGTGTGAATGTTAGTGGGGGTTGTGATTGCACGTGACGGGTGTGTTGTGATGGGCGTTCTGGTGATGGAGGCAGTGGCTCATGATGCAGTGCATGCAGGTGTGAGTGGAGATGAGACTGGGAGGGAGGTGGAGGACGTGGAGGAGGGGGACACAGTGGAGGAAGTGGATGTTGGTATGTATGCATGGGTATGGTGCTTGTGTGAGTGCCTGTGTGATGTGTGGGGCTTATGTTTTCCTGAGCCACTTTTGTCTGTTGATGTGTGTGCATGCTGGTCTGATGGTGTGCTTGGGACAGGCTGAGGTAGAGGGGGTGGGTCTGGGTAGTGGAAGTTGGAGGGGGGAGGCTGGACACAGGGACAATGGCTGCCATCAGTGCTGAGGCCAGAGCCTGAAATGCTCTCTGTTGGGCCACCACGCCAGAATCAATGCCCTCCAGGTATGCATTTGTTTGCTGCAAATGCCTCTCAACACCCTGGATGGAATTGAAAATGGTTGACTGCCAAACAGTGAGGGTTCAAAGAAGATCAATAGCCTCCTCACTCAGGGCAGCAGGGCTGACTGGGGCAGGGCCTGGGAAACACGCTGAGGGGCTGCTGGGAGGGCGGTGTTGGTGGGGGGGTGGCAGCTGTACCTGTAGTTGGGATGGGCACAGAGGTGTCTGCCACCGCCAGGGAGCTTCCATCAGAGGAGGAGTCGCTGTCGCTGATACCCCCTCCTGTCCCCATTGTGGAGCTCCCCTCGCCATCTGTCCCACTGGTGCCTTCACCCTCCATGGATTCACCCTCCTGGGCCATGTGGGATGCAGCTCCCTCCGTCGCCGGTGCCTCTGCTCCTCCGCCAGATGATGATAGTGCACACAAGGACAGGGTGATAAAACAAGAAGGGAGGAAAGATAGAGGACACACATGGTCAATGCCAGCAACACCACTACCGTTGGCGGACACAAGACACACAGAGCTGCCCTGTGCACTAGGCCTTGCCCAACCAGTCACTATGGTAGTCACCACCCCATGGAGTACAATGCCTAACGCCAACAGTGCACACCGACACCCACACAACCCTGCACACTAGTAGCTGCCCAATTGTAACATTGGGGTAGGTGTGCTTCTGAGCCTGCAAACAAGGGATCTACCCTGGCATGACCGCCCTGGCGTAGGGGCACCCACAGGCCCCACCCCCCCACCCAGATCCCTCCTAAACCGTGCAGAGTCAGCTTTATGACACTGTACCCCCCCCCCCCTTGTGGCTGTGTGATGCCCTCAAGCGCCCATCCAACTACAGATAGGCCACCGCCAGGATGCGGAACATCAGGGGGGTCATGGTGCGACGGGCACCCCTTCCATGTTGGGAGGCCAGCCACAGCTGGGCCTCCGCCATCTTCTTGCTCCAGCGCCAGATGATGCTAATGCACACAAGGCCACGGTGATAAAACAAGAAGGGGGAAAGACAGAGGACACACATGGTCAATGCCAGCAACACCAATACTGTTGGCGGACACAACACACACAGAGCTGCCCTGTGCACTAGGCCTTGCCCAACCAGTCACTATAGTAGTCACCACTCCATGGAGTACAATGCCTAACAACAACAATGCACACCTGACACCCACACAACCCTGCACACTAGTAGATGCCCAATTGTACCATTGGGGTAGGTGTGCTTCGGAGCCTGCAAACAAGGGACCTACCCTGGCATGACCGCCCTGGCCTAGGGGCACCCACAGCCCCCACCCCCTAGCCAGATGCTAATGCACACAAGGACAGGGTGATAAAACAAGAAGGGGGGAAAGACAGAGGACACACATGGTCAATGCCAGCAACACCACTACCGTTGGCGGACACAACACACACAGAGCTGCCCTGTGCACTAGGCCTTGCCCAACCAGTCACTATGGTAGTCACCACCCCATGGAGTACAATACCTAACACCAACAGTGCACACCTGACACCCACACATTCCTGCACACTAGTAGCTGCCCAATTGTACCATTGGGGTAGGTGTGCTTCTGAGCCTGCAAACAAGGGATCTACCCTGGCATGACCACCCTGGAGTAGGGGCACCCACAGGCCCCACCCCCCACCCAGATCCCTCCTAAACCGTGCAGAGTCAGCTTTATGACACTGTACCCACCCCCTTGTGGCTGCTGTGATGCCCTCAAGCGCCCATCCAACTCCAGATAGGCCACCGCCAGGATGCGGAACATCAGGGGGGTCATGGTGCGACGGGCACCCCTTCCACGTTGGGAGGCCAGCCCCAGCTGGGCCTCCGCCGTCTTCTTGCTCCTGCGCCACATGATGCTAATGCACACAAGGCCAGGGTGATAAAACAAGAAGAGGGGAAAGACAGAGGACACACATGGTCAATGCCAGCAACACCACTACTGTTGGCGGACACAACACACACAGAGCTGCCCTGTGCACTAGACCTTGCCCAACCAGTAACTATAGTAATCACCACTCCATGGAGTACAATGCCTAACAACAACAATGCACACCTGACACCCACACAACCCTGCACACTAGTAGCTGCCCAATTGTACCATTGTGGTAGGTGTGCTTCTGAGCCTGCAAACAAGGGACCTACCCTTGCATGACCGCCCTGGCCTAGGGGCACCCACAGTCCCCACCCCCCACCCGGATCCCTCCTAAACTGTGCAGAGTCAGCTTTATGACACTGTACCCACCCTATTGTGGCTGCTGTGATGCCCTCAAGCGCCCATCCAACTCTGGATAGGCCACCGCCAGGATGCGGAACATCAGGGGGGTCATGGTGCGACGGACACCCCTTCCACGTTGGGAGGCCAGCCCCAGCTGGGCCTCCGCCGTCTTCTTGCTCCAGCGCCAGATGATGCTAATGCACACAAGGCCAGGGTGATAAAACAAGAATGGGGGAAAGACAGAGGACACACATGGTCAATGCCAGCAACACCACTACCGTTGGCGGACACAACACACACAGAGCTGCCCTGTGCACTAGGCCTTGCCCAACCAGTCACTATAGTAGTCACCACTCCATGGAGTACAATGCCTAACAACAACAATGCACACCTGAAACCCACACAACCCTCCACACTAGTAGATGCCAAATTGTACCATTGGGGTAGGTGTGCTTCTGAGCCTGCAAACAAGGGACCTACCCTGGCATGACCTCCCTGGCCTAGGGGCACCCACAGCCCCCACCCCCTACCCAGATGCTAATGCTAATGCACACAAGGACAGGGTGATAAAACAAGAAGGGGGGAAAGACAGAGGACACACATGGTCAATGCCAGCTACACCACTACCCTTGACGAACACAACACACACACGCACGAAACTGGACAAAGGAAAGGGGAGTGACCACTCCCCTGACCTGCACCTCCCCTGGGAGGTGTCCAGAGCTCCTCCAGTGTGCTCCAGACCTCTGCCATCTTGGAAACAGAGGTGCTGCTGGCACACTGGACTGCTCTGAGTGGCCAGTGCCACCAGGTGACGTCAGAGACTCCTTCTGATAGGCTCCTTCAGGTGTTGCTAGCCTATCCTCTCTCCTAGGTAGCCAAACCCTCTTTTCTGGCTATTTAGGGTCTCTGTCTCTGGGGAAACTTTAGATAACGAATACAAGTGCTCATCCGAGTTCCTCTGCATCTCTCTCTTCACCTTCTGCCAAGGAATCGACTGCTGACCGCGCTGGAAGCCTGCAACACTGCAACAAAGTAGCAAAGACGACTACTGCAACTCTGTAACGCTGATCCGGCCGCCTTCTCGACTGTTTTCCTGGTGGTGCATGCTGTGGGGGTAGTCTGCCTCCTCTCTGCACTAGAAGCTCCGAAGAAATCTCCCGTGGGTCGACGGAATCTTCCCCCTGCAACCGCAGGCACCAAAAAGCTGCATTACCGGTCCCTTGGGTCTCCTCTCAGCACGACGAGCGAGGTCCCTCGAATCCAGCAACTCTGTCCAAGTGGCCCCCACAGTCCAGTGACTCTTCAGTCCAAGTTTGGTGGAGGTAAGTCCTTGCCTCACCTCGCTAGACTGCATTGCTGGGAACCGTGACTTTTGCAGCTACTCCGGCCTCCGTGCACTTCCGGCGGAAATCCTTTGTGCACAGTCCAGCCTGGGTCAACGGCACTCTAACCTGCATTGCACGACCTCCTAAGTTGTTCTCCGGCGACGTGGGACTCCTTTGTGTAACTTCGGGTGAGCACGTTTCACGCATCCTCGTAGTGCCTGTTTCTGGCACTTCTCCGGGAGCTACCTGCTGCTAAGAGGGCTCCTGGTGTTGCTCGATGTCCCCTCTACCTCCTGGTCCAATTTGCGACCTCCTGGTCCCTCCTGGGCCACAGCAGCGTCCAAAAACGCTAACAGCACAATTTGCAGCTGGCAAGGCTTGTTGGCATTCTTTTGGCAGGAAAATACTTCTGCACAACTCTCCACGGCAAGCGGGATCCGTCCACCAAAGGGGAAGTCTCTAGCCCTTTTCGTTCCTGCAGAAACCTCAGCTTCTTCTGTCCAGTAGAAGCTTCTTTGCACCCACAGCTGGCATTTCCTGGGCATATGCCCATCTCCGACTTGCTTGTGACTTTTGGACTTGGTCCCCTTGTTCCACAGGTACCCTAGATTGGAAATCCATCGTTGTTGCATTGTTGGTTTGTGTCTTTCCTGCATTATTCCTCTAACACGACTTCTTTGTCCTTAGGGGAACTTTAGTGCACTTTGCACTCACTTTTCAGGGTCTTGGGGAGGGTTATTTTTCTAACTCTCACTATTTTCTAATAGTCCCAGCGACCCTCTACAAGGTCACATAGGTTTGGGGTCCATTCGTGGTTCGCATTCCACTTTTGGAGTATATGGTTTGTGTTGCCCCTATCCCTATGTGTCCCCATTGCATCCTATTGTAACTATACATTGTTTGCACTGTTTTCTAAGACTATACTGCATATTTTTGCTATTGTGTATATATATCTTGTGTATATTTCCTGTCCTCTCACTGAGGGTACACTCTAAGATACTTTGGCATATTGTCATAAAAATAAAGTACCTTTATTTTTAGTATAACTGTGTATTGTGTTTTCTTATGATATTGTGCATATGACACTAAGTGGTACTGTAGTAGCTTCACACGTCTCCTGGTTCAGCCTAAGCTGCTCTGCTAAGCTACCATTATCTATCAGCCTAAGCTGCTAGACACCCTATACACTAATAAGGGATAAATGGGCCTGGTGCAAGGTGCAAGTACCCCTTGGTACTCATTACAAGCCAGTCCAGCCTCCTACATTGGTTGTGCAGCGGTGGGATAAGTGCTTTGAGACTACTTACCACTCTTGTCATTGTACTTTTCATAAGAGAAAAATATACAAAACAAGTTCAGTGTATATACACATAGCCAAAAAGTTTTGTATTTCCTCTTTTCACTCTTTTCTAAGTGCTGAAAAGTACTTCTAACTCTCTAAAAAGTTCTAAAAAGTTTAAAAAGTTTTTTTTCTCTGTCTTTCTAAAAGCTCTGACAAACTTTTTTCTCTTTTTCTATCACTTTAACTCTCTCTAAAAATGTCTGGCACAGGCCAAAATGTTGATCTGTCCAAACTTGCATATGATCACCTTAGCTGGAAAGGAGCAAGGAGTCTCTGCATAGAGAGAGGTTTGAGTGTAGGGAAAAATCCTTCCTTGGAATTGTTAATTAACATGCTTAGAGAACAAGATAAGGCAAGAAGTGCCCCATCTGTTGAAAAAGTAGCTAATGGTTCCCAATCTGATCCAGGGACTCCCCCAGGAAAAGATTCAGGAAAGAAACTTCCTAGCCTGCCCATTACTAGACAGTCTAGCATGGTTGGTAATGATGGAGAGCCACACCATACAAATAGTGTTGTCTCACATCATAGCAAAAGCATTTATTCACACCACAGTGGTACTGATGTTTCTGTTAGCCAAGCTGTTAGGGTGCCCTCTGTAAGGGACAGGTCTCCTTCTGTCCATTCTCACCATACTTCTGTTTCAAGGCATGTCCCTCCCACCCACCCTGATGACAGATTGTTAGAAAGGGAGCTCAATAGATTGAGAGTGGAACAAACCAGACTGAAGCTCAAGAAGCAACAGCTGGATTTGGATAGACAGACTTTAGAAGTAGAGAAGGAGAGACAGAAACTGGGTTTAGAAACCCATGGTGGCAGCAGCAGTATTCCCCATAGTCATCCTGCAAAAGAGCATGATTCCAGGAATCTGCATAAGATAGTTCCCCCTTATAAGGAGGGGGATGACATTAACAAGTGGTTTGCTGCACTTGAGAGAGCCTGTGTTGTACAGGATGTCCCTCAAAGGCAGTGGGCTGCTATCCTATGGCTATCATTTAGTGGAAAAGGTAGGGATAGGCTCCTTACTGTGAAAGAAAGTGATGCCAATAATTTTACAGTTCTTAAGAATGCACTCCTGGATGGTTATGGCTTAACCACTGAACAATACAGGATAAAGTTCAGAGAGACCAAAAAGGAGTCTTCACAAGACTGGGTTGATTTCATTGACCATTCAGTGAAGGCCTTGGAGGGGTGGTTACATGGCAGTAAAGTTACTGATTATGACAGCCTGTATAACTTGATCCTGAGAGAGCATATTCTTAATAATTGTGTGTCTGATTTGTTGCACCAGTACTTGGTGGACTCTGATCTGACCTCTCCCCAAGAATTGGGAAAGAAGGCAGACAAATGGGTCAGAACAAGGGTGAACAGAAAAGTTCATACAGGGGGTGACAAAGATGGCAACAAAAAGAAGGATGGTAAGTCTTCTGACAATGGTGGGGACAAATCTAAAAATGAGTCTTCATCAGGCCCACAAAAACACTCTGGTGGGGGTGGTGGGTCCAAATCCTCCTTTAATCAAAACAAAGAAAAGAAACCATGGTGCTATTTATGTAAAGTAAAAGGCCATTGGACAACAGATCCCAGTTGTCCAAAGAAAAGCACCAAGCCTCCTACCACTACAACCCCTACTGCTACCCCTAGTTTCCCTACTAATAGCAGTGGTGGTGGGAGCAAACCTACTAATAGCCAATCCAAGGGAGTAGCTGGGCTCACTATTGGTAACTTAGTTGGGGTTGGCCTTGTTAGGGAGGCCACAGAGGCTGTGTTAGTCTCTGAGGGGGCTATTGATTTAGCCACCTTAGTTGCTTGTCCCCTTAATATGGATAAGTACAAGCAGCTACCCCTAATAAATGGTGTTGAGGTTCAGGCCTACAGGGACACTGGAGCCAGTGTGACTATGGTCATAGAGAAACTGGTCCACCCTGAACAACACCTACTTGGTCACCAGTACCAAGTAACCGATGCTCACAACAACACACTTAGCCACCCCATGGCTGTTGTTAATCTCAACTGGGGGGGGGGGGGTTACTGGTCCAAAGAAAGTTGTGGTAGCCACAGATTTACCTGTAGACTGTCTACTAGGAAATGATTTGGAGACATCAGCTTGGTCAGATGTGGAGTTGGAGGCCCATGCAGCAATGCTGGGCATCCCAGGTCATATTTTTGCTTTGACAAGGGCTCAGGCCAAAAAGCAAAAAGGACAGGGAAGCTTGGATCCTGGAACAATGGACCAAGTGCTCCCTAAAGCTAGGGCTAGTAGAAGCAAACCACTTCCTACTATCCCTCCCTCTACAGTGGATTCAACTTCTGAGGAAGAAGAATTCCCTCCCTGTGCAGAACCTACACCAGAGGAGCTTGAAGCAGACACTGCTGAGCTTTTGGGTGAAGGGGGGCCTGCCAGGGAGGAGCTGAGTGTGGCACAGCAAACCTGTCCCACATTAGAGGGTCTAAGACAGCAAGCTGTCAAAAAGGCTAATGGGGATGTCAGTGACTCTCACAGAGTTTACTGGGAGGACAACCTCTTGTACACTGAGCATAGGGATCCTAAACCTGGAGCTGCCAGGAGATTAGTGATTCCTCAGGAGTACAGAAAGTTCCTCCTAACTCTAGCCCACGACATTCCCCTAGCTGGGCATCTGGGACAAATGAAAACTTGGGACAGACTTGTTCCCTTGTTTCATTGGCCTAGGATGTCTGAGGACACAAAAGATTTTTGTAAGTCCTGTGAAACCTGTCAAGCCAGTGGCAAGACAGGTGGCACCCCAAAGGCACCCCTTATTCCACTGCCTGTGGTTGGGGTTCCCTTTGAAAGGGTAGGGGTTGACATAGTTGGCCCCCTTGACCCTCCTACTGCTTCAAGCAATAGGTTTATCTTGGTGGTAGTGGACCATGCCACAAGATACCCTGAAGCAATTCCTTTAAGGACCACTACAGCACCTGCAGTGGCAAAGGCCCTCCTGGGAATATTTTCTAGGGTGGGCTTCCCAAAGGAAGTAGTATCAGACAGGGGAAGCAATTTCATGTCTGCATACTTAAAGGCCATGTGGAAGGAGTGTGGTGTAACTTACAAGTTCACAACACCCTATCATCCACAAACAAATGGACTGGTGGAGAGATTTAATAAAACTCTCAAAGGCATGATTATGGGTCTCCCTGAAAAACTCCGCAGGAGATGGGATATCCTTCTACCATGCCTCCTTTTTGCCTACAGGGAGGTACCCCAGAAAGGAGTGGGCTTCAGCCCCTTTGAACTTCTTTTTGGACACCCTGTTAGGGGTCCACTCACACTTGTAAAGGAGGGTTGGGAACAACCTTTAAAAGCTCCTAAGCAGGATATTGTGGATTATGTACTTGGCCTCAGATCAAGGATGGCTGAGTACATGAAAAAGGCCAGCAAAAACCTTCAGGCCAGCCTAGAGCTCCAGAAGCAATGGCATGATCAGAAGGCTGTTTTGGTTCAGTACCTACCAGGGCAGAAAGTGTGGGTCTTGGAGCCTGTGGCCCCAAGAGCACTCCAAGATAAATGGAGTGGACCCCACACAATTGTTGAAAAGAAGGGAGAAGTCACCTATTTAGTTGACTTAGGCACTGCCAGGAGTCCCCTTAGGGTGCTCCATGTCAACCGCCTGAAACCCTACTATGACAGGGCTGATCTCACCCTGCTCATGGCAACTGATGAGGGACAGGAAGAAGACAGTGATCCTCTACCTGATCTCTTCTCTTCCACAGAACAAGTTGCTCTTGTGGAAGGTGTAGTTTTGGCTGATTGTCTTACTGCCGAGCAGAAAGACCATTGCATAAATCTCCTAGATCAATTCTCTGAACTCTTCTCTACTGTGCCAGGTACCACTTCTAGGTGTGAGCACACTATAGATACTGGAGACAGTTTACCTGCAAAAGTAAGATCTATAGGCAGCCTGACCATGTCAGGGACTGCATAAAGCAAGAGGTGCAGAAAATGTTAGAACTAGGAGTGGTTGAGCACTCTGAAAGTCCATGGGCTTCTCCTGTGGTACTTGTACCAAAACCCCATTCCAAAGATGGAAAGAAAGAAATGCGGTTTTGTGTAGACTATAGAGGTCTCAACCTGGTAACCAAAACTGATGCTCACCCTATACCCAGGGCAGATGAGCTCATAGATACACTGGCATCTGCCAAGTATCTAAGCACTTTTGATTTGACTGCAGGGTATTGGCAGATCAAATTGTCAGAAGATGCTAAACCTAAAACTGCATTTTCAACCATTGGAGGCCATTACCAGTTTACTGTAATGCCTTTTGGATTGAAAAATGCACCTGCCACTTTTTAGAGGTTGGTGAACACAGTCCTGCAAGGGCTGGAAGCTTTCAGTGCAGCATATTTGGACGATATAGCTGTCTTTAGCTCCAGCTGGGATGATCACGTGGTCCACCTATGGAAAGTTTTGGAGGCCCTGCAAAAGGCAGGCCTCACTATCAAGGCTTCAAAGTGCCAGATAGGGCAGGGTAAGGTGGTTTATCTGGGACACCTTGTTGGTGGGGAACAGATTGCACCACTTCAGGGGAAAATCCAAAAAATTATTGATTGGATTCCCCCTACCACTCAGACTCAGGTGAGAGCCTTCCTAGGCCTCACTGGGTATTACAGGAGGTTCATTAAGAACTATGGCTCCATTGCAGCCCCTCTTAATGACCTCACATCCAAGAAAATGCCTAAAAAGGTATTATGGACAGCAAGCTGTCAGAAAGCTTTTGAGGAGCTGAAGCAGGCCATGTGCTCTGCACCTGTCCTGAAAAGCCCTTGTTACTCTAAAAAATTCTATGTCCAAACTGATGCATCTGAATTAGGAGTAGGGGCAGTCCTATCACAACTTAATTCTGAGGGCCAGGATCAACCTGTTGCTTTTATTAGTAGGAGGTTGACCCCTAGAGAAAAGCGTTGGTCTGCCATAGAGAGGGAGGCCTTTGCTGTGGTCTGGGCTCTGAAGAAGTTGAGGCCATACCTGTTTGGCACTCACTTCATTGTTCAGACAGACCACAAACCTCTACTTTGGCTAAAACAAATGAAAGGTGAAAATCCTAAATTGTTGAGGTGGTCCATATCCCTACAGGGAATGGACTATACAGTGGAACATAGACCTGGGAGTAGCCACTCCAATGCAGATGGACTCTCCAGATATTTCCACTTAGACAATGAAGACTCATCAGGTCATGGCTAGTCTTATTGTCCTTCGTTTGGGGGGGGGGGGTTGTGTAGGAAAGTACCATCTTGCCTGGCATGTTACCCCCATTTTTCACTGTATATATGTTGTTTTAGTTGTATGTGTCACTGGGACCCTGGTAACCCAGGGCCCCAGTGCTCATAAGTGTGCCTGAATGTGTTACCTGTGTAGTGACTAACTGTCTCACTGAGGCTCTGCTAATCAGAACCTCAGTGGTTATGCTCTCTCATTTCTTTCCAAATTGTCACTAACAGGCTAGTGACCAATTTTACCAATTTACATTGGCTTACTGGAACACCCTTATAATTCCCTAGTATGTGGTACTGAGGTACCCAGGGTATTGGGGTTCCAGGAGATCCCTATGGGCTGCAGCATTTCTTTTGCCACCCATAGGGAGCTCTGACAATTCTTACACAGGCCTGCCACTGCAGCCTGAGTGAAATAACGTCCACGTTATTTCACAGCCATTTTACACTGCACTTAAGTAACTTATAAGTCACCTATATGTCTAACCTTTACCTGGTAAAGGTTATGTGCAAAGTTACTTAGTGTGAGGGCACCCTGGCACTAGCCAAGGTGACCCCACATTGTTCAGGGCCAATTCCCCGGACTTTGTGAGTGCGGGGACACCATTACACGCGTGCACTACATATAGGTCACTACCTATATGTAGCTTCACAATGGTAACTCCGAATATGGCCATGTAACATGTCTATGATCATGGAATTGCCCCCTCTATACCATCCTGGCATAGTTGGCACAATCCCATGATCCCAGTGGTCTGTAGCACAGACCCTGGTACTGCCAAACTGCCCTTCCTGGGGTTTCACTGCAGCTGCTGCTGCTGCCAACCCCTCAGACAGGCAGCTGCCCTCCTGGGGTCCAGCCAGGCCTGGCCCAGGATGGCAGAACAAAGGACTTCCTCTGAGAGAGGGTGTTACACCCTCTCCCTTTGGAAAATGGTGTGAAGGCAGGGGAGGAGTAGCCTCCCCCAGCCTCTGGAGATGCTTTCTTGGGCACAGATGTGCCCAATTCTGCATAAGCCAGTCTACACCGGTTCAGGGGACCCCTTAGCCCTGCTCTGGTGCGAAACTGGACAAAGGAAAGGGGAGTGACCACTCCCCTGACCTGCACCTCCCCTGGGAGGTGTCCAGAGCTCCTCCAGTGTGCTCCAGACCTCTGCCATCTTGGAAACAGAGGTGCTGCTGGCACACTGGACTGCTCTGAGTGGCCAGTGCCACCAGGTGACGTCAGATAGGCTCCTTCAGGTGTTGCTAGCCTATCCTCTCTCCTAGGTAGCCAAACCCTCTTTTCTGGCTATTTAGGGTCTCTGTCTCTGGGGAAACTTTAGATAACGAATGCAAGAGCTCATCCGAGTTCCTCTGCATCTCTCTCTTCACCTTCTGCCAAGGAATCGACTGCTGACCGCGCTGGAAGCCTGCAACACTGCAACAAAGTAGCAAAGGCGACTACTGCAACTCTGTAACGCTGATCCTGCCGCCTTCTCGACTGTTTTCCTGGTGGTGCATGCTGTGGGGGTAGTCTGCCTCCTCTCTGCACTAGAAGCTCCGAAGAAATCTCCCGTGGGTCGACGGAATCTTCCCCCTGCAACCGCAGGCACCAAAAAGCTGCATTACCGGTCCCTTGGGTCTCCTCTCAGCACGACGAGCGAGGTCCCTCGAATCCAGCAACTCTGTCCAAGTGGCCCCCACAGTCCAGTGACTCTTCAGTCCAAGTTTGGTGGAGGTAAGTCCTTGCCTCACCTCGCTAGACTGCATTGATGGAAACCGTGACTTTTGCATCTACTCCGGCCTCCGTGCACTTCCGGTGGAAATCCTTTGTGCACAGTCCAGCCTGGGTCCACGGCCCTCTATCCTGTATTGCACGACCTCCTAAGTTGTTCTCCGGCGACGTGGGACTCCTTTGTGTAACTTCACACATCCTCGTAGTGCCTGTTTCTGGCACTTCTCTGGGTGCTACCTGCTGCTAAGAGGGCTCTTGGTCTTGCTCGACGTCCCCTCTACCTCCTGGTCCAATTTGCGACCTCCTGGTCCCTCCTGAGCCACAGCAGCGTCCAAAAACACTAACCACATGATTTGCAGCTAGCAAGGCTTGTTGGCGTTCTTTTGGCGGGAAAACACTTCTGCACGACTCTCCACGGCAAGGGGGATCCGTCCACTAAAGGGGAAGTCTCTAGCCCTTTCCGTTCCTGCAGAAACCTCAGCTTCTTCTGTCCAGTAGAAGCTTCTTTGCACCCACAGCTGGCATTTCCTGGGCATATGCCCATCTCCGACTTGCTTGTGACTTTTGGACTTGGTCCCCTTGTTCCACAGGTACCCTAGATTGGAAATCCATTGTTGTTGCATTGTTGGTTTGTGTCTTTCCTGCATTATTCCTCTAACACGACTTCTTTGTCCTTAGGGGAACTTTAGTGCACTTTGCACTCACTTTTCAGGGTCTTGGGGAGGGTTATTTTTCTGACTCTCACTATTTTCTAATAGTCCCAGCGACCCTCTACAAGGTCACATAGGTTTGGGGTCCATTCGTGGTTCGCATTCCACTTTTGGAGTATATGGTTTGTGTTGCCCCTATCACTATGTGTCCCCATTGCATCCTATTGTAACTATACATTGTTTGCACTGTTTTCTAAGACTATACTGCATATTTTTGCTATTGCGTATATATATCTTGTGTATATTTCCTGTCCTCTCACTGAGGGTACACTCTAAGATACTTTGGCATATTGTCATAAAAATAAAGTACCTTTATTTTTAGTATAACTGTGTATTGTGTTTTCTTATGATATTGTGCATATGACACTAAGTGGTACTGTAGTAGCTTCACACGTCTCCTAGTTCAGCCTAAGCTGCTCTGCTAAGCTACCATTATCTATCAGCCTAAGCTGCTAGACACCCTATACACTAATAAGGGATAACTGGGCCTGGTGCAAGGTGCAAGTACCCCTTGGTACTCACTACAAGCCAGTCCAGCCTCCTACACCCTTATGTGATGGGCCAACTCCAGAGGCACCGGGTGTGGCTAATAGGTGAGCCCAAGGTGCCCACACAGTATGAGTAGGTGTCTGGGTAAGGGGTAGTCCCTAAAGGTTAGTGTGTGTCTCAAAATATGCAGGTGACTCTGGTTACCCCAACCTCTCATGGCTACTGACCCCAGTGAGGAATGCAAGGACAAGGGCAGAGGACCACTACAATGAGGCACATGGCTGAAATAGGCATATTATTGAGAGGACGTTCGGCCTCCTGAAGGCAAGATTCCAGTGCCTCCATCTAACAGGTGGCTCCCTATACTACTCACCGAAGAAGGCGTGCCAGATCATCATGGCATGCTGTATGTTGCACAACCTGGCATTGAGAGGCCAGGTGCCTTTTCTGCAGGAGGATGAGCCTGGCAGCGGTGGAGCCTGTGGACAGTGAGGAAGAGGAGGCAGGGGAAGACGATATTGACAACAGAATGAACATCATCATGCAGTACTTCCAGTGACACACAGGTAAGAGACTGTAACTCCTCCTCACATTTCTGAATACTGTAGGACATTGTACATGTCAGCCTCTTCACCTCTGTCTATGGACACTGACTGTTCCCTTTGGATTTACTTTTTGCAGATCTGGGTACCAAATTCTGCCTTCTGCTATGTGTACTGCTGCCCAACAACATTGGTATGAGTAAAGGAACATTTACATTGCCATTTGTTGCTAATGTTGTAATAATACATTTGTGAAAGATCAGACTGACTCCAGATTGGTTTGTGATTAAAGGGTGTTTATTTAGGGGCTAATGAGTATAAGGGTATGTGCAAGGGGCTGGGGTGATGGTGGAGGAAGGTCCATAGTAGAGTCCAGTCTCTTGGTATCACAAGCGCATTGTCCAATTGGGCATAGGAAGTTGAGTAATGGCAGTTCAAGTTGGACAGGGTGACATAGTGGGACAGAAGGGTGACAATCAGGAGAGTCTTATTTCCTGGCGGGGGTCTTGGCAATGTTCTCTGTCTTCTGCTTGGATCACAGGGACCGTTTGTGGGGTGGTTCTCCTTCTGCAGGGTGTGGGGTGCTGGTGGCCTGTTGTTCCTGTGGCGGTGCCTCCTGTCCACTAGCGCCGGCGGAGGTGGAAGGCTGTTCCTCGGTTTGGCTAGTGCCAAGGGCCCTTTGTTGTGCCACTGCCTCCCTCATGGTCTTGCCCATATCAGCCAGCACCCCTGCTATGGTGACTAGGATGGTGTAGATTTTGGTGAGGTCATCCCTGATCCCCATGTAGTGTCCCTCCTGCAGCCACTGGGTCTCCTGAAACTTGGCCAGTACCATGCCCATGGTCTCCTGTGAATGGTGGTATGCTCCCATAATGTTGGAGAGAGCCTCGTGGAGAGTGGGTTCCCTGGGCCTGTCCTCCCCCTGTCGCACACCAGTCCTCCCAGCTTCCCTGTTGTCCTGTGCATCTGTTCCCTGAACCATGTGCCCACTGCCACTGACCTCAGGTCCCTGATGGGTTAGTGGGTTTGCCTGGGGTCCCCTGTAGTGGTGGACACACTGCTGATTGACGTGTCCTGGGGACAGTGGCATGGGCTCACTGGTTGGGTGCTGTGGTGGTGTTTCCTGAGGGGGAAGGTTCTGTGGTGGTTTGGGACTCTGGCAGGGGAACCAACTGTCCAGAGGTCCCAGATGGGCCAGGCTGGTCATCCTGACCCAGGCGTGCAGAGCTGCTGTCATCACTGTGGGCCGATTCTGTAGGGGGACTGGATATGGCTGGCAGCTCCTGTCCGGTGACGTTGGGTAGGGGTCCTGTTGGGATGTAAATGCATTGTTATTGTATCTGTGAGTGCCATCTTGTGCAGTGGGTGTGTTCCCCTGTATTAATGTGCTTGCACTGTCGCCTTGGCCTTGTGTGATTGGTGATTATGTGGGTTGGGTGAGTCACTCTACTGGGCATGCTGTGGTGATGGGTGTCAATGCAGGTCTGTGATGGGGGTCCATGCATTGGTGTTGCATGCAGGGCTTGGTATTGGGATGGGTGGGTTGTGATAGTGGGGTATTTGTGAGGTGTTGGAGTGATGGTGGTGATGGTAGGAGTTTGTGATGGCATGCCAGGCAGGGTGGGGGGATGAAGTAGTTAAAATTTGACTTACCAGAGTCCAGCCCTCCTGCTACTCCTGCGAGGCCCTCAGGATGCATGATCGCCAAGACTTGCTCCTCCCATGTTGTTAGTTGTGGGGAGAAGGTGGGGGTCCCCTGTACAGCAATCTGGTGTCTTGAAACCACGGAACATACCTTCCCCTGTAGGTCATTCCACCTCTTCCTGATGTCATCTCTGGTTCTGGGATGCTGTCCCACTGCGTTGACCCTGTCAACGATTCTCCGCCATAGCTCCATCTTCCTTGCAATGGAGGTCTGCTGCACCTGTGTGGCTCTACCCGGATGATTTCCTCCACCATGACCCTGAGCTCCTCCTCAGAAAACCTGGGGTGTCTTTGAGGTGCTGTGATGTGGTGTGAGTGATGTGTGAGGTAATGTGTGGGGTGCTGTGTTGTTATGTATTATGTGATGTGCGTGGATAGTGTATGTGTGATGGTGTTCTGTGCCTCTGGATGATGGTGTGGTCTTTGCTTTTCTCTCTCTCTGCTTGTTCACATTTTTTCGTTGAAAGGGTTGTGGGTAATGTGGGTGTGTGTTTTATAGTGGTGTGAGTGTGTGGTGTGTGTATGTGTGTCAGGTGTGTGTATTTTGAATTGTCCAATGTGGTGTAGTTTTGTTAGTGTGGGTGTATTTTGAGCGGGGTGGTGTGTACCGCCAAGGGTTTACCGCGGTTGAAAGACCGCTGCGTTGATTCGTGGGTCGTGATAATGTGGGCGTATTCCTGTTGGCGCGACGGTGTGGGTTTTGCTATTGCCAGTTTATCACTGACCTTTGGTGTGGCGGACTTGTGTGGGTGTCTGGATTGTGGTGGATTTCTCTGTGTGGGTCATAAAACCCTTAGCGGAATACCGCTACGGTCACGGTATGTTGGCGGCCGTCAGCACAGCGGTAAGTGGGATTTTCCGCTATGGTTGTAATGAGGGACTAAGACTTTTTTAAATCTTTTAAAAGTGTTATCTCAACTTGTGCTTATTGGATTTTTGTCGTTTTGACCCTATTTTATTCAGATAAATAGAATTTAATTTTCTAAACCCGTGTGGTGTATTTTTGTGGTGTTTTCACTGTGTTACTGTATGATTTATTTCACAAATACTTTAAACATTGCCTTATAAGTTAAGCCTGACTGATCAGTGCCAAGCTACCAGAGGGTGGGCACAGGATCATTTGGACTGTGTGTGACTTCACCTGACTAGGAATGTGGTCCCTACTTGGACAAGGGTGTATACCTCTGCCAACTAGAGACCCCATTTCTAACAGTACACTTCAGTTGAAAGTTAACAAACAGGGCTATATGGGCAAGTGAAAACCGGGCTGGTGGTTGGAGATACAGATACAGGGCCTCCTGGGATTTGTTGTAAGGTCACTCCCTCTACTTCACACACTTGACAAATGATATCCTCCCAGATGAGTAAACTTCAATTGAAAGTTAACAAACAGGGGTATTTGGACAAATGAACACTGGACTGGTTGTTGGAGTTACAGAAACAGGTCTTCCTGGGAGTTGCAGTCATGTCACTCCTTCTACTGCACACACTATACAAATGGTATCCTCCCAGGTGGGTACACTTCAATTGAGAGTTAGCAAGCAGGGGTATTTGGGCAAGTGAACACTAGGCTGGTGGCTGGAGTTACAGAAACGGGGCCGCCTGGGATTTGCAATCAGAGAACTCTCTCTACTACACACACTAGTCAAATCTGTATGCTGACTGCATTTAGGTTTGGGGACACATTTACATGTTGAGACTAGGATGATGTTTTGATATTGAAAGACTTACCGGCAACATTTGGACATATGGCATGTGATGATCCTTGGTAGCTGTGACGTTGTGACCAACAATACACATTGGCAGTGTTAACAGTCAGATACTCTGGGTTTTGAATGTTGGTTAAGTACATGAACAAGACAGTGGCAAAAGCTGCTCTGTTAGCATGCATGACATTGCATTTTTGTGACAGTTTTTGGGTTGTGACGTTCCAAACTCCACTCCCTCAGGTATTCTTGTCAAGCCCTCAGGACGCAGGGTGGCCAAGACCTTCTCCTCCCAGGGTAAGAGTTGTAATGGGGCACTGGGAGGGCCACGACCAGTGTTCTTGGCCTGTAGCTAGTGCCTGGAGACTAGGGTGCGCACTTTGCCCCCTTAGGTCATTCCACCTCTTCCTGATGGTCTCCTTTGTGTACAGGGTGGGGCCTACAGCATTTACTTTGTCAACCATCCTGTCCAACATTTCCATTTTCTTACTGAGAGAAGTGTGCTGGACTTGGGATCCAAACAAGTGTGGCTCTACTCTAATGATTTCATCCACCGTGACTCTCAACTCATTCTCTGAAAAATGTGGATTTTTGGACAGTGACATGACTGAAAAATAAAGGGGGTGACAGTGACTAACTAAACATGACAAGTGAATATGGGGCAAAAAATAGACAATGTATGTGGAGGGTGTAAAATGTGATGGTGAAAAAGAGGGCTGCCTTATGACAAAAAATGAATGACAAGATGTGTGGTCTGTCTTGCAGTGTAACTGCAAAGGATTTTGGTCTGTGGATGGGTGTGTTGTATAGTGGTATTTGCAGGTGTGTCCACTGGACCAATGTGTGCCAGCTATGTTGTTTTTTAATTCATCCAGTGTGTACTTGTCTGTTACTTTGGTGGACGCAAAGCTCGGCGTTCGGCTGCCATTGGCTGACAGCCCTGAGTAGACCGCCACAATTTACTGTGTGTTTTTAATAGGCTCAATGGTTGGCCACGGTGGTGATGGCGTTGGGGGTTGGACAGCCTAGTTACAGGCTGCCGCACCACTGGTAGTGTGCCTTTTTTGCTTGCCTGATGGTGGTTCTGCATGTATAACTTGTAATATGGTGGTCTTGTGACCGCTGTGCGGCAGTCTTTTTAGGACCGTCAACATGGCAGTCTGGTGGTTCGACCTCCAAACTCATAATGAGGTGCTACATAAGGCCATTAAATGAAATATTTTTGTGCCTTTGAAAAATAAGATTACAATTACAAACATTGTAAACCATTTTACAAACGAGATTACACATCCCATTACCATAACTACTTTGACAGAGAGGATGATGATATTTATTTGGACTGTGAAAATCAACACCAACAATATTGTGGCACAGTAATAGTAATAGCAAGGACAGAATATCAAAAGGCAAGTTCAGCTAGGGAAGCATAGATTAGCTATTCCTAACTACACATCTACATGCCAGAAAATATGATGCATAGACAGGGACAGTGCACACGTTAGATAAAAAGGCTCAAATATTCTTTTTAATGTAATTAATTTATATAATATTGTGATGATGATGATGTTGATCGGGTTTGCACAGTCAAGGCCCATCGTGACAATGGGTATTGACAAATGGGGTCCAGTGGAGTAGCTGGTCCAAAGCTACCACCTTCTGAGATTTTGACACAAGAAGTCCCCAAGAACTATTCTTCATAAGGTACGTAATTTCTTTTTTTACATGTTGCAGAACCATTTGCAAATGTTGTGACAAACATACACTAACATCATTGAAGACGCAGTTGTTTTTGTCAACAGGTGTTTTACCAAAATATCACCTTACGAGGGCATAGCCTGGATTGTGGCCAAGATGGCGGCTCTCTACTGAGCTCTGGCAAGACCTCCGTGTATAAACTGGTGTCATGATATATTTAACACGCCTCATGGAGAGCATCTGAAGAGGAGGTGCTCCCGAACAAAGCGGACGCACCTCTGAGTCCAAAAGAGCAGTGTTCTTGTGACAACTGTGTTGCAGTGGCACAAGGGCCGGAGCTGTGCGGCTTCCTCAGTGGTTAGACAAGCATAGCATCTGAAGCAGAGGCACTCTGAGACAACAGAACGGCCCTTCAAATCCAAGAGAGCAAGATCTAGCACCAATTGTGCCACAGTGGTCCTGTAGTCAGAGCCGTGTGGCTTCCAGGATGGTGACTCAGACCTCAGAGGGGCCATAATTGGAGCCTAACAGAATGAATAGATCATGCTCACAACTCCATGTCTCAGAAAGCAAGATTGAAGACACCACTGCTGATCTTCTGCCTGATTTGGGATTGAGTGTTGATCTTTTTTCACCTATAGCTTCAGATCACAACTCCTGGATCCTTTTTGCATATTCGGATCAACTCTCACCCAAGAGGACCCTCATAGTATAATAAATAAGCATAAAGAAATACCGATATGTGTGTAATGGTCTACGCAAAGGTTGGTCACCAGATATCTTCTGAATTATATTTCATGTACCCACTTTTGTGGCCTCGCTTTTGCCAGTTAAAACCTCCAAGAAGAACACTACAGGATCATTTAAATAACCCTCCAAGAGCTGAAGGATAGTGAAAAGAAGGCCCTAATAAACCAATTATTCCTATCTAGAGCCTATGTGCATTGCGCTGTCTCAGCGATAACAAAATACACACATCTACCTACAATAGAGTAAGGCGGTTCTACCTCTGCGACAACCTCTCAAAAGCGACTTTCTCAGCACATTCGTCCACACTATGGTGGAATACAAAGCCCTCTACTCCAAAGATAAGGAAACAAAGGCAAAACTTAAACCCTCCAAGCAGGAACCTCTGCCACCGGAATCTCCAGTTAAAAGACTAATCAGACTCCACACTGATGGCTATACTAAAAAAATTGAGGCCCATATTTATGAGGCTGTTGCACCACTATTGCATCACTTTTTGTGAGGCAAACCACTAAATCATATTGTTGAAGCAACAAAAAAGGCTCTTTGATTGGCTTTGGATGGCCTCACAAATACAGAGTAAGGCAAGGCAGCGCAAATTGCTGCGTAGACCCACTGTGAGCTAGGGAGGTGTTTCATGGGCATTGCGATGGGTGTTCCCATGCAATACCCATGGATTTTGACATATCTCCAGATTCACAAGACCTTGTAAACCTGAGGATTTGCCAAAACCTTACGCATCCCCATTGGCGCAAAGAGTAGAAATATCACTATTTTCCCTTGTTCTTTCTGCTTTCTATGTGTGCTGTGTTCTGCAGCACACATAGAAAGAGGAAAAAGCCTCCCAGGATTGTTTCTGTGCCAGAAGGTTCCCCTTCCTGCACAAAAACAATCCTGCATGCAACACAGGCACCTTGGCACCAGGGTACAAAAGTCATCCATAAGGATAATATCACTAAAAACAAAAGGGTTGAACCATTCTGTTAAGCAAAGAAAAATATCAAATTATTGCTTTGACCTGAAGAGCAATGTAGTCTTCCTGCAAGAAACCAGAATTGGATTTAGGGAAGCACTGCCCCTTAGAAAAGGATGAATAGCAGACATCACCTGCTCTGAAGCCTGCAACAAGAAAAATGGGGTACTCACATTAATTTCCAGACACTCAGGTCTCTCAGTTACTTTAGCAGAACATTATCTTGAGGTTAGAGGGATACTCATCAGATTCCAAAATAAGATGTATTCACAATGAACATATATGCACTGAATTGTGTTGACCCACAATTTAGGAGTGATTTAAACAAAAAATGAGTGACAATCCAAAAAGATGCACAAATAGTTTTTGGGGGAGGGTTCAATCTCCCGATTTAGATTTTTCAAGAGTGTCACTCATTATTTAGGTACAGACCTACAAAGCACATTACAAAATGTTAAATCTGTGCACCACTGATGATCTTTCAAACGCTTTTAGGACACCTAATCCTAATCCCAATGACTTCACTTTCTTTTCTCCTCCCCACTCAAGTTACTCCTGCATCAACTACATTCTAATAGACACCATCCTACTACAATAGAAGCAACAATCCAACTCACAGCTATATATGATCATGTTGCAGTCTCCATTACGATTCTTAATGTGCCCTCCATGAAGAAGTACTCAATATGGCGGATGAACTCTGAAATTCTAGTCAAGGAATCAGATGCCCAAGAACTAAATAAATAAATAGCACTATTTGTCAAAGAATACCATCTTAGTTCTATCCCCAGTAACTTTATGGGATGCATTTAAATGCACCATTAGGGGACAAATTATAAAATGGACGGCCAGGAAAAATTGAGAAATAAAAGAATCTCTATTACTGTCTTTTAAATGACATTAAACAACTAAAATATGAACACACCATTATCATTACTAAAAGAGTGTATCTTTGGGTTTATGTGCAAACATCTAAAAAACATTTTTACCTCAACAAAGCTTGGAAGGCTTTAGTTGCAACTCCTAAATTAAAAATCACAACAGGCTAAACTCCCACATCAAAGCCCCAGGTTGTTCACAGAAAAAAAAAATAAGGAAATTTAAAATATTTTTAAAAATATCTATACCTTCCTTTACCTACCAAAAACAGAGAATATATAAAAACGTCTGTCATGAATTCCTGAATAAACTAACCCTAAAAACTGTCACTGACACCCAACAAACTAAGTTAAACAGATCCCTGGAGGCAGAGGAAAAAATAGAAGCAATTACTTCCATTTGTTCTGCAAAGAACCAGGTCCAGACGGTTTCCCCATAACATTTTATAAAAAAGTTGTAAACTCCATCATACACGTCCTAGAGGAAGTTCTTAGCCATTTAGTACAAAAGGGTAAGTTCTCAGCAGCAACTACAGACCTGGATGCAGAGAAAGCATTCAATAAAGTCTCATGGCTCTTTCCTGGAATCCATACTCTCTAAACGTAACTTAGGTACTGCACTTATTAAAATGACCATGGCACTCTATGCCAATCCTAGCAAGAATCAGAATCAATAGAACTCTGTTGGCCCCTTTTTCACCTCTACCAAGGCACCTGACAAGGCTGTCCCTTATCCCTGCTGCATTTCCTGCTGTCAATCAACTCACTAATACAACTGTTGAATAATTTGCTTGAGATAAAAGGATTTTATTTTGGTACTACCCCCATATGAAACAGCATCTAATGCTGACGAAATCCTTGCATTCTCTGGTGAAGTTTTGGAAGCCATACCAAACATCATTAATGTAAACAACAAATGTTCTACATTGTCCGGGTATCTCCTTAACAAAGATAAAACTGAGATTTTACCTTTTAACCCTTACTGCCTGTATACTCATCTTGGTGATTCTGGTTTTAAATGTTTGCCCGAATTGTCCAAATACATTGACTTTTGGTTTACCAATGATTTAGTTGAATCAGAACATAAGGAATCCCAAACTATAGAAGACGTTAAAGAGCTCCTCTCATCATGGCCACGCCAACACATCTCTTGGAGGGGTAGGATGGATACTCTAAAGATGGATGATGATGATTAAGATTATTATAAATTTTGTACCGTCCATGCTTCTTATCTGGCTTCCACCATCCTTTTTTACCACCACAGATAAAATAGCATCAGCCTTCTTATGGAATGGCGACAGAGCTATAATAGCCTATAGGACCCTTAGGCTAGAGTATGTACAAGGTGGTTGTAAATTACTGGGGACATTATCAAACACCCTCTGGTTCCTAAAGAACTCAACTAGCCACCCTTGATGGCTAGACTTGGAAATCTAATTCTGTTCCCTCTATCATTTCAATGACATTCTTACAATGCCACTACATACGGTAACAAACCCATGTGACATTTTTACAGATACAATCAATGCATTGAAAATACTCGATAAGCACTTGCCTAATCCAATTACTCAGTCTAAGTTCATCCTACTGTGGAATAATGCTGAGATTGAAGTGGCATTGATACCTAGCCAAGGACCAAATTGGACCACCAAAGGACTAGGCAAAGACACCTCCACCTCACGTTCATTAGCAGAGTTCCACCTGGATAATATCAATTTCCATGATTTCTTGAAAATCAAATGCAAATAGTCTAAACTTGGACCAATTTGACCATTGACACATTATCTCTAGCCTTCCACTTTGATACGCAACTGGTCATGCTGCCTTAAAAATATATTAAACTCTAACTTCCCCCCTCCTCAAAAACCTGGCCCCAACATTTAAAAATCAAGCCCAGATTCATCTAAATTGGTCCACACAGTTTGATGATCTACACATAAACCCCCCACCCTCCAGTGGAATGCTGGAACACTATCTGTGACATGGCCCTTCGAAATAAAAGTATCCCTTCACTAATACAATCTAATGTTTTTACAATGCATCTACTACCCTGGACACCAGGCAAATCAGCCAAGCTTAAATTAATCTCCAAAAATGTCTGCTGGAACTGTGATGCTGCTCCCAGAACAGCAGAACATATATGCCCTCATTATGATCCTGGTGGTCTCTAGACGGCCCCTGTCACGGGCGGACCGCCAACAAAGCGGCAGTCCGACCGCCACATTACGAACGTGGCATTAGCGCCACGGTTTGACCACCAGGACCACCACTTTTCGGCAGCCTGGCGGTGCCGCCGGTCCCAATCGGCCAGGGCAGCGCTCCAGGCAGCATTGCCCTGGGGATTACAACCCCTCTCTCTGCCGGCCTTTACATGGCGGTTTTACCGCCATGTAAAGGCTGGCGGAGACAGGGTGCGGGGGGCCCCAGAGCCCATGCACTCTATTATGAGCTAGCGCCAATGTTGTTCTGCATTTCTCCGCTGAGGCCCGCTGACCCAGCAGGAAAATCATAATAGGGCTGGCGGGAAGGAGACCACACCAGCGGTCTCCTCACTGAGGGAGTTTGACGGGCAGCCTTTTCCACCCATTAAACTCGTAATTAGGGCCATATTCATTAGTTGTACTCAACTCAGATCATACTTGAAGGATATCGCTGACCAATTAACAGAAATATTTAAGAAGCCGATCACATTGGATTCCCCGACCATCTTTTTAGGCCAATGGCACTCACCCTTAACACAGATCTTCTCTGCCCAAAACCAACATGACAGAACCTTTTTTCCCCTTTGTACAGCTCAGGTGCTCATTCTACAGGGCAGATCTGGGGTGCCTCCTCTCCCACTGGGCCTGTGCCTGACTTGCTAGGGGGGCAAGGGAAGGTGTTATCTACAGGCCGGATGATCAGCCTATCAGAGAAACAGAACACCTCCCCATACCCAATGACTTAATCTTAACTCTGGGAGCATGTTCACACCTCGTTAAGAAGGGTATCCAGCTCCTGAGTGGCATTTGCTCAAGCAAATTGACTTCTAGAGGCTTTAGGCAGGTAGCAGGCAACTTTTTCAAAGTATCTATTCTAAACTATTGTTTACAAATCTGACTTTAGGAATGAAATGCAATTGTAATAAATATTTTTAGAAGTCCAATAATAAACTCTGTAGTGGTTTCCTGAGCATAGATAGCAATATTAAATGTAATACTGTATCCCAACGCTTTCCTATGAAACAGCTAACTCTGCTACACTGAAAATAGCATCTGGGGCCTTATCACTGTAAAGACATGTTTAGCATTAAGTTTTACATGTCATACTCTCAAATACCATGCTCCCGGCCTTAGTAGGCAGCAAGGCCCAAATGTGGTTGATTTCTTAATCGTCATAAGGGATAGGTCTGTCCTATCCCTTTTTGCCAGGTCAAATTTACAGTTTAAATTTACAGTTTAAACCTGCATAACCAGGCTACTAGTGGCAGATCTGCATAGTGGATGGCACAATGAATGGTGTAGTCTAATGGTGACCTTTAACTTATAGGCCCTGGTTAAAATTAAGGCACCAGATACTAGAGACATATAGGAAAGTTAAATGTGCCAATCAGGTGCGTGACAATTTCATTATGTTGGAAGGGGGAGCACAGGCACTTTGCCACTAGTTAGCGGGGTAAAGTGCACAGTGCTGCTCAGCCAGCAAAAACGGTCACAGCAAAAATCTGAGGGTACAAGGTGTCATTTCCAACATTTGCAATACATGTTTTATAACTTTTTAAACATTCATTATTAGAAACAAAAAAATGTATATTTATTTTTATGTTTTTATGACATATTCATATTTTTACTTTTTGAACAAAACATTTAACAAATATGTGTACATTTCTAAACACTGAATATTTTTCTACTTTTTATACAGTATTGTTGTAGAAAAAATATATTTTTCACAAAATATTTTTTGCACTCTTTAAAAACAGATTTAGGGGCAGATTTATGAAAAGTGGTGATACGCCTACCGCAGAGCCACTTTTTTTTGCACCCCCTAGCGCTCCCCCAACACCACCATGTGTGCGCCGTATTAAAATATGGCACACCATGAAGGTAGTTAGAGAACTAGTGTCATAATCTTTTACGCTAGTTCAGCGCTTTGCAGGATTAGCATAAAAAATGTTGACGCTAATCCTGCAAAGCACCCAGAGGCCCACTGAAAACAATGGGAGTCTCCCTTTAATGCCTGCGCTTATCATGTGTTAAAAATGCAGATAGAAATGATACAAAGAAATCTCTTCGATTTCTTTGTGCAGTTTTTTCAGCCCCCCCAGCACCAGAACATCCCCCTCCCATTCCTTATGCCTGGCGCAGGCATAATGTGGCGCAAGGGGTTACAAAGTGGCGTACTGCAAGCATTGTGCCACTTTGTAAATATGGTGCAGCATTTTTGGCCACCTAACGCCACATTAGAGTAAAAAAAATTAAGCCAATGTGTTGTTACGTTGGCACTAGACCCTCTTAAATCTGGTCCTTGGTTTTTATATTTTATTAGATATTGTAGAGTAATAAACACAATATCTCAGTACTTGTAGTATATTTTTACTTTTGTACATTTTTGAAAATATTTACACTTTAAATATTGAAAATGAATTATAAACCATTTAAACGTTTTTACTGTCTATAATTTTCTATGGACAATTACAGCCTGATTACAGCATTGGTGGTCCCACCATGGGACCTCCAATGGCGCTGGGAGGACGCCACTGTCATGCTGGCGGCGTCTCCCCCAGTCTCATTACCATGTTCCCGCTGGGCAGACCATCATGTGAATGGGCAATGAAGGCCCACCCGTGGTCCCCGGCACTGGCTTTCCACAAGCCTTTCAATAGTGGGGTGACCATCCTAGAAAGGCTGGCGGAAAGCTGAATTGTAATCAGCACGGCGGTGCTGAGTTCAGTGCCGCCATGGCTGACCACAACTCAGACCGCTATCTACCCATCGGGAACCATGTTCCTGGTGGCGATGTCAGTCCCCTAGCAGGTCCGCTCACCAGGGCTTTAATGTAGTGGTTGGACCACCTGGAGTGCGGCGGTTCGAGCGTCACCACAAGTCTTGCGGTCCTCGGACCGACAGACTCGTAATGAGGCCCTTAGTCTTTTTTCTGTTCATTTATCGGGCTTTTTATACCTCAGAATTTATTTTTTAGTCTATCAACCTCATTTTGGGTCTTTCCATCTTCTGTATGGTTGTGATTTGATGTATCTACTGTATGGATCAGGTAAGAAAAGTACTTTTTTTCTGGATATAGTTGTTAGGGGAATGTGTTTAGGGTTAGTACGGGTTAGTATTTTTTCTTAGTGGTTAAGTGTTAGGTGGTAGTTTTACTTTCTGGTTGTATAGTGTGGTAGACTTAACGTACTATATTTGCTTCTCGTAATGTTTCAGTAAACAATATCTGCATTGATTTTTAGAGTTATTGGTATTTGATTTGTTATGTTAATGTGTTTATTTTTCTTGTGTGGAAGGCAGTTTGTGTTTTTTCAAGTGTGCCATTGAACTCAGGGATTGTTTCTAGTTTTTGGATTAATTTTATTATAAAGCCATAAAAATGATTATATGTTAAAACAGATTATTTTTAATTGCCTGCTTTTCAATTCTGGTTGAATGTTTTTTTCGTGCTTTACTTTTTGGGTTTTGGATGGCTCCAAAGGACTATCATTTTTTTGTGGGTATATTCCATTTGTTCAATGGATTTTTGAATTTATTTGGGATTGGATTTATCTTTGTTTGTAGATATATTTTTTGTAGATTAGTAGTGCCAAAAAATATTAAATTATATTTTATTTTATTTTTAATGTGTGATATGTTTATTAGCTTTTGGTTGTTTTTTCTGATATAGTATTTTATTATGTATTAATATTATACTTATTTATTGGTAGCTTGTATTAGGTGTGTTTTACAGAGGTGTTATTTTTATGATTTATTGTGTATTAATTTATTTGATAATATTTATTTTAGTAAGTTTACTTTACATTCAGAGTGGATTTTGTTTATAATAAATTAGATATATTTTTCACTGATTAGTAGAACTTTTTAAAATAATTCTTATAAATAGAGTTGGTATATATTTGTTGGTTAGAGTTGTTTTAAAATTTAGTTTGAATATTTGCATTTTTTAGAGTAGTATTCTTGCTATGGATCTAGGTATGGCAGGCCTTGGTCGGTAGCAAATATGTGTTTGTTGCATTGTATTATTTCTTTGGTTTGTATTGATATATAGGCTTTAGTTGGCATATAGATTGTACTATTCTAAGTTACTGGCTGCTTTGTTCCTTTGTTTAATATTTCCACATATTGGTAGAGTGTAGGATGGCTTCTGCCAAATGTCTCTTGAAAAGGGACTGTGCCACTCTAACAGAGTGTTATGTCATTTATTTTGGCTTGCTGTGCCATAGTACTGTCATATACCACATAAACACATATGTTCCACCCTGGTATGTGATATTTGGGTTCATGTCTGTGACCAGAATGATGCAGACTACCAAACTGAGGGCCTCATTATGAGTCCGGCAGTCTGACTGCTGGACCACCAAAACGACGGTGGGGAGGCTGCCGCTAAGACAGCAGCCTCCACACCACCGTTTAATGAACTGTCTGCTGGGCCGGCCGGCAGGCACAGTGCGAGAGCATTGGCTTCTGCTCTCAGGGAGAGCCAAGGCCAATGCAGCCACACTTTGTGCACCGGCAGCACATTCGGAATGCGATTGTCTGCCGTGGCAGACAGTGCGCAATTCGAATGTGTCTGCAGGCGGGCCCCTGCACTGCCCATGCCATGGGCAGTCCAGGAGCCCCCCTGTGGCCCCGTCTGTGCCTTCTGCCGGCCTTTCTATGGCGGGGTCCCCACCATGGAAAGGCCAGCAGAAAGGCAAGTTGTAATCAGCACAATAGTGCTGACCTCGGCACCGCCGTAGTTGACCATGACTTGCACCACCGCCAACCCATCGGGATCTATGATCCTAGTGGTGGCGGCTGTGTGCTGGCAGTCTGACTGACAGCATCATAATGTGGAGGGTGGACCGCAAAGGTTGCAGCGGTCCAAATGCCACCACGGATACAGCAGTCCATGAACCACCATACTCATAATGAGGGCCCATTTCAACTACCATGAAAAGGCTGGCAGGGAACAAGGTACTTTCCCATTCCATCTATGAGTCTTTTTAAGTTTGGGATACCCAGGATATGGCCTGTAGCATATTCAAGAATTTTTGGTTTAATATTTTTTAAAATAGTTCCTTTAGGTTATTGTGAACTAGTGATAGCTTTGCTGTGGTCTTGTAAATACATTTCTGGCTTTGATTTATGCAACGTTTGGTGGATGATTATGCTTTCCAATGTCTTCTACAATTTTTATTTTTAGTTGTTTCCTTCCCAATATGTATTTGAATACTACTTTTACATTTCTAGTGCGTTGCTTCACTGCTTGTACTTTCTTGATTGTAAATTATACAATAATTATATTTTCGTAATAATTATATTTTTAAGTCGAATGAGCAGTTAAACATGCATTACATTAATTTACAATTTATACTTACAGCTTTGATGTCATTTTATTTTGTAGAGATGTTTGTTGATGTATTTGTTTTTGTTAGAAGTTTATGGTACAAGTGCTTGATGTTTTCATGTTGAACAAATACCATTTGTCTAGCACAAACAGATTAAAAGTTAGTCAAAACGTGGCAACGTTTTCATGCGCTGTGGAAAGTCCTTCACAATGGTCAGCTGGTCATCTTTTAGTTGAGTATTTCTATTTTTGGTTGTTAAACATGTACAGATGAGGTGAAATCTTTGCCCAGGTAGTATTGCCATGTGTAAACATTACAAAATTATGAAGTAATACTATCAAAAATGTTTTACATTATTCTGCATAACTTACTTTTTCTTACACCATAATTAGCCACCCCAGCAGCAATCCTTGGTGCTCCCTTGCAGCATAAATCCAGTGGCCCTGCTAATAATCAATGGTAAATGTAAGTATGAATATATTACCTCACAGCAATTCTTTCTGTGGCCAGTCAAACTAAATGACTGCTGACCAAAATGTATTATGCAATTCATTCTAATCATGAGCTCAAACAAGTCATTACAAATCATGGTGCAAATCATCGCAGGTTCTGAATATAATTTAATAGATAACAATTTAATAGTGATCCAAGAGTCAGTAAAGAATGTTTACAAATCAATACGTAATCTGTTTGGGATTGATCATATCTCATATTTGAATTTTGTATATTATCTTTGAGGGACTGCACTATTTTGCTCATAAACATTAATTATGACAGAAAGTATTATCACAATACCTATACTTTTGTTATTATCAGTGATAACATTGTGCACTCAAAAAAATAAATTCAGCAAGTAGAAATATCCAATATTCACTAACATCTTTGTAGAAGAGACAGTGTCAAAATATATATTTTACAACAGAAATGTAAGTCATTCATGTCTGCCTGTAGTGTAGTATATGTGTACCCTCATAACAAGATATTGTCCAAACACTGACAGATTGCAATTCTATGAGGGTGATAAACAAAGAAAAGGAGAGAAATCTAAAACTCCAGAAAGGAAACTGAGAGAACAATTAAACAACAATAACCATATGCAACCTGAAAAGGATATAGCGCAATATTTTAAGGCCCTAAAAGTACATGCAGTTCTTTGTCCTTTTTTAAACCAAAAGGGTATGCTGTGTTTCGTTCTACTATGTATCTAGATTCCAGACATCTCAAACAGCATTCTCTATTCATCCCTACGGGGATGTGGGTGACCATATCAAAAGCAAAATATTGTAGATCTTCTAATTTTCCTCCATGAACATCTACATAGTGTTGTGGAGTGAGTTAGATCCCCATTCTTTATAGCTCCTAAATGTTGAGTAAGGTTGTACTACCGATATAAGTCTTATATATATATATTATATATATATCTTATTTGAGAGAAGAATTAGCAAAACTACCTTTGGACCTTGACATTTTTTTATTTTTATCACTTCATCAGTAAAATTATTTTCAAAAGATTTACATGTCTGACCATATTTGCAGACCTTGCACTTGGTGCAACATGTACAACTCTGTTTGTTAAAGAAAAAGGAAGCAGTTGCTTTCCTACATTTGAATTCACTCTTTACTACCCTACCTTGTACGGAGAGTGCTTTTCTATATGTGAGTGTGGTTTCTTAGGTACAAGCTATCTTATAACTAGATTTGATTTAATAATGTTCCGATGTTTGTAGAATATAGATCTAATTTGAGCATGTTCTCTACGGTGCGGTGTAATGAAACACATCTCATTGTTGGACATTTATTCCTTTTGCTTCTAGTTGAAATGCTGAATAGTAAGTTCTCTCTTGTTTCTGTTCTTGCCCTCTTTTTGGCTGTGTCTAGAATACTATCATGGTAGCCTCCTACTCTGAAATGGTTAATTGTAATCTCACTATCTTTCTCAAAATGTTCTACAGAACTACATATACTTTTAAACCTAAATAGCTCACTATATAGGATGTTCCATTGCTGTGAATCAGGATGAAAGCTACCCGCATCTAAGGTGTTTTTACTGCTATTGGCTTTCTATAAAGTGGCATAATAATTTGAATATCAATCTCGAACTTAACATTCAAGAAGATGACACTTTCTTTCCTCATTTCATAGGAAAATTCCAAGTTCATGTTATTCTTATTTCATTCATCAATAAATTATAATGTTAAATTTGCCTCCCCTTTTGAAATGAGAAAGAGGTTATCAATATACCTCATTTCCACAATAATATTGTCCATATATTGCTTGAGTTTATCCCCATGGAGTACCTGCTCCTTCCACCAGCCCATGTGCAAATCTGCATAGCTGGTCGTGAAACAGGTACCTATAGCAATTTCTTGAATAGGGTGGTAGAGAGTTTCATTAAGTATAAAAAAAAAATCCTTTAGACACCACCCTATCATGTTCAGTATCATTTTAGTATGATAATACAGTCTCAAAGGTCTCAACCTTAGAAAACGTGTTCGTAGTCTAATATTGTGTTTCAACACACAATAAATGGATAAATGAGCAATTCCTGGAATGCTCATATATATAGATATCTACATAAGATGTCTTTAATGACTTTATGACTTTGTGACAAATTTGGAGATACGACTTCAGAAATTAGAGGAGGAAATCATGAACAAGAAACAGAGAAAGTTTATCCATGATTTCAAAGATAATCAGGCAGGAAGAACATTGACCTTTCACTGAAAATATGACCACATGTATACTGAGGACCCTAATGGACAACTACCACCAGCAGGAAATGTGAAAGCACAACCAAGAATGGAACCTGATGACAGCGATGCCTCAGATAGCAATCTATTGGATGTATCTAATACTAATCTAGCAAAGGGTCTCCCAGTGGATAGAACTGCCAGGAGATTGAATTTTTTAAAACAGTTCCAACTGTTCAAACAGGGAAGGGAAGAACCACACAAGGAGCAGTGTTTTCAGAGGGGCATGGGGAGAGGAACAAGAGGAAAAGCAAGAGGAACCAACAGGCAAACGTGAGAAGGTGGAAGAGAGGAACCAAAGCCCTTGGGAGTGATGACAAGGGCCAGGAAGACTACACACAATGAATGTGGTAAATCTTTCAAGAAGGCAACTGTCGGTAGACAAACAGAAACTCTCCGCCGTGCTCTGACGTGGCGTCTCTTTCTGTCCTCGCGGGTGGAACGCGCTACCGATATTCGGAGAGCCGTTCCTCGCGTTTTTTGACTATGCTTTCTGGGAAGCATATATTTTGCTCCCAGTCGCGCGACACTTACTTGTAGCCTTTTTTCTTCTTTTGTTGTTGGTGGTGGGTTTTTTGTTGGTCCTTTTGCCTGTATTTTTTATACTACTTCCTTTTTCCTATTCTGGTCTATGGGCTTTTCCCAATCCAAGATGGTGTTACTTCCCTTTCCTGTGATGTCACTTCCCTTTTCTCAGTATATAAGTCAGTCAGTCTTGTTCCTCCTTGCGTTGCAAACCCTTCCTTCTGGTTGTGCTGTTCGCTCCTGTTCTTTGTTCCTGTTTTTTTGCCTTGGGAGATTTTTGCCTGTTCTTTGTTCCTGCTTTTGCCTTGGGAGGTTTTTGCCTGTTCTTTGTTCCTGCTTTTGCCTTGGGATATTTTTGCCTGTTCCTTTTTTCCTGCCTTGTACCCTGGATATTGTTTCCTGTTGTCAAGTCCTGTTTTTTCTTGTTTTCCTTCAGGAGTTCCTGTTAGAGTTTTTTCCCCAGTGTTGGTTTTTTTTTCCTCTGGGACTCCTTCTGGAGGGTACGGTCTGATTTGGCGTAGCCTGTCAAGCGGCACCGTGGCTACTAGAAGGGGTTGCACTTATCTGGGAGTATCCAGGACCTGTAGAAGACTTGGGGCCTCATTCCGACCGCTGGCCGGGGGCAACGGAAGCACCGCCAACAGGCTGGCGGTGCTTCATTGCCCATTCTGACCGCGGTGTTAAAGCCGCGGTCAGAAAAGGGAATCCGGCGGTGCAAGCAGCGCCGCCATGGAGATTCCGACCCCCTTCTCGCCATCCTGTTCCTGGCGGTTTTTACCGCCAGGAACAGGATGGCGGGAACGGGTGTCGTGGGCATGGCATGGGCAGTGCAGGGGCCCCCTAACAGGGCCCCAGGGAGATTTTCACTGTCTGCATTGCAGACAGTGAACATCGCGACGGGTGCAACTGCACCCGTCGCACCCCTGCAACACCGCCGGCTCCATTCGGAGCCGGCCTCTGTGTTGCAGGGCCTTTCCCGCTGGGCCGGCGGGCGCTCCCTTGGCGGGCGCCCGCCAGCCCAGCGGGAAAGTCAGAATGGCCTCCGCGGTCTTCTGACCGCGGAGCGGCCATTTGGTGGTTCCCGACAGGCGGGCGGCATCTGCCGCCCGCCAGGGTCAGAATGACCCTCTTGGTGTATTCGCCAATCTGAAATCCAGAGGTGAGAAGTCCAGCGCAGTACGTGACACTTTCCTTTTGTCCCACAAGTAACTTTGATTACACACAAACCAGGATAGCTCTATTCAAAATGTTGAGGAAGTTAAAATTTAAAAACTGGTTCCAGACTAGAAGTTGCATCGAGGAAATGCAACTGGTGGGTCCAATCTCAGTGCTTTGTGCATTGGGGATGCAAAGATACTTCATACTTTGGTGAGTTTGCACTATAACTTAGATGCTCATGAAGACCCTTTTATTAATCTGGACGCTCTGGGTACTGAGGTTGATAAGGCTTGCCCGATCCCTTTCAAGCCGAAATCCAAATTTTTACCACTTGTGCACTGTGATACCACAGAGGTCTTTGAAAGGTGTGTAGTTGAAGAACTGAAAAGGATTAGGCCTGGGCGAAGTGAACAGAATCTGGCTTTGCAGAATTCCGTGGAGTTGAAAAGAACTCCATGGAATTCTGTGAAGCTGGAGTTCCGTGCCTCGCGGAGTCCTCCTGAATGTGGCCATCTCGGACGTGCCGATTAGGGTCAGGCCTAATCAGCCAGGTCCAACCCTGCTTAGTGCTTCCGACATCGGGTGCATTCAGGAGGGCTGTAGGCAGTGAAAGCTGCCGTTTCAGGCCTCTTGTGCACCGGCCTGTCCCGTGTGAAGTGTACACGGGGCAGGCCGGTGCACAAGAGGCCTGGAACAGCAGCTTTGTTTTGCTGTCTACGGCCCTGGTCTGAATTCAGGCCAGGGCCGTAGGCAGCAAAAGCTGCCAGGCCTGTTGTGCACTGGCCTGCCCCGTGTACAGTGCACACGGGACAGGCCGGTACACAAGTGGCCTGAAATGGCAGCTTTCACGGCCTACGGCCCTGGCCTGAATTCAAGCCAGAGCTGTAGGCCAAAAAAGCTACAGTTTCAGTCCTTGTTTGTGCACCAGTGTGCACAAACAATGACAACCAAAGAGACAGGGACTTCCCAGGTCTTCCCGGGGGTCCTCCGCTTCTCGTTGTCTCACGGCGACGAAGAGTCCTCCTCTTTAGCAGATGCCTCCCTCCTCTGCTTCGGTGTGCGCTGCAGCCAAGTTATGGGCTGCACAGCGCAATCGCAGACTGTTTGCGCTTGCGCTGTGCACCCCATACTGGGCTGCAGTGTGTACCGGGTGAGCTCTGCTCGGCTGGTGGGGCTAGTGGGGTTTTTGGACTAACTCTGCCCTCCAAGCGGAGCACAGAGTTCCAAAAACTCTGTTAGCTCTGCCAGCAGAGTGGAAATACCCACACACGCCTTAAAAGGATCTGAAACAAGGCCAGTAACATCAGAAGAAAAATTCTATCTAGGTCTCAATTGACAGCCCTGGAGAGTCTAAAGAAGGACATCAATATAGTGATGTGACAATCAGATAAAAGGGCTAACATAGTTATCCTAGATAAAACTCAGTATTTATCTGAAGGCCTGAGACAGTTAGAGGATCCGAGCTGTTATGTAAAATCAAACCGTAGTGAAGTTAAGAAAGCAGACATGAAATACACTGAGATGTTGTTTTAGTGGAAGGAGAGGGGCTTACTGGAGTGGGATGAATATATTTTTCTGAAGTGTGACCATCCGAAAATTCCTCTGCTATATTTATTGGCCAAATTGCATATGGATAGGCTAAATTCACCTGGCAGACCTAGTGTGCCTGCAATTGGTTCACTGTTAGAAAATACTTCCAGGTACATTGACCACTATCTTCGGTCCTTTGTACACAACCATTGTACATTATGGACACTACACACTATTCGAGGATTATTGAAGACATACACTGGGAGCAGGATTACCTATTGTTGACATTTGATGTCACTAGTCTCTCCATTAGCATTACAAATGACCTAGGCTTAAAAGCAGTAAGGCACTTCATGAGGGCTAGATCTTTCTTGCTATTACTACACACAGAGATGATACTGGACATGATCCAGTATTGTCTCATGAACAACTATTTCTTTTTTGGCAATCAGATCTATAGGCAACACCAGGGAACAGCAATGGGCACATACTTTGCCCCAGTATTGCAAACTTGTTCATGGGCTGGTGGGAGGAGCAGGTGTCCACTGAAGTCACGGAATTTGATGAAAAAGTAATCTTGTGGAGTTGTTACATAGATGACATTTTTGTAGTTTGGAAGGGTGACGAGGCATCAGCTAAGAAGTTTGTATCCACTCTTAACAAGAACAACCTCAATCTACAGTTCACCAAACACACTAGCAGGTTCCGCATTGAGTTTCTGGATGTGGAAATTTTAGTGTAGCATGATTAACTCACTACAAGACTTTTCAGGAAACAGACGGCAGGCAATAGCTTACTGAATGCCCAGAGAGAACATTCCTCAAGCCTGATACAGAGCATCCCATATGGGGAGCTGTTACGGCCTAGACAGATTGTAGTACACAAGAAAATTTTGAGCACAAGAGTAAGATCATGTGTGAAAGGTTCAAAGAGAGAGGATATAGTCCCAAAATCATAATTCATGAAAAGATAAGGTTGACATTGTTTCACAGGACAGTTTGCTCCATTGAGGCAATACAAAGTGAGTTGAGGAGCAAGATGCCATAAGATTTATTACAACATACTCCAATCCGGCTTATAATGTGTGGACACTCTTGAATAAGATACACAATACACCACAAATCACGTTCAAGAAAAGTAAATCACTTTGTGATGATCCGAGTCATAAACATGGTATTGCAACACACCAATTTATCCAAACAAGTAAAGGTCCTTCTGGGTTTTACTGTTGTATGCAGTGTACAGCCTTCATTAATAGCAAGAATTGTAGCAGGTTAAAAATAGGGAATGGGAAGAGATAACATTACATCAGGGATAACTAAAATGGTTACACTGAATTTTTTATCTACTGTCTAATGTGCCTATGTGAGAAGATCTATGTAGACAGTACGATTCATCGCGCAAAAAAGAGGATGTTAGAACACAAAAGGGCAATTCGCCACAAGGATCCTGTTGCCAGGCATTTTCATAATTTTCATTCTGGTGATGAAAACTTACTGAGATTTTTGGTGATTGATAATGTGGAATCAGAAATCTGATAGGGGGAATGAGACGGAAACTAAGGATGTTGGAATCCAGTTGGAATCCAGGTACATTGTAGACTGTGAGACACTCGCCCCTTCAAGCGTGAACTCTAGTGAGGAAATGGCCATTCATCTTGGGTAGAAATTGATAGTGAGATTGATTTGTGAGCCTCGTTCAGAATCATTGGTTTTATAGTGCAGTTGTTTATATTGTCTTTATTGACATATTTTTCCTTTCTGTTTTTTTGTTGTTGTTTGTACACAGGTGGGAACACTGTCTGAGTCTCAAAGTAGTGAGCCAGGGATGCCTGATCTTCTTACAACTGTCCTGCAGTTTATCAGTTTTGTCAGCCAGAAGTATGCCCACTGGGGCTAGTTTGTGGGACTACACAGCGGTTATGTGAGATTATTCAGTATATACATGTGCTGTGTTTTCTTAAGAGAATCTGACATGCCCACTTGGGCACTATGGTGGTCATTCTGACCTCAGCGGTCTTTTTTCCAGACCGCTGAGGCCGGGGTAGACAGAATACCGCCATTGCCGGCGGTATTCATGCCTCCCTATTCCGACATTTCCGCTGGCCCAGCGGAAATGGCACATCAACATTGCCGCCGGCTCGTAATAGAGCCGGAGGCAATGTTGATGTGCAGCGGGTGCAGTAGCACCCGTCGCACATTTCACTGCCCGAAATTCGGGCAGTGGAATGCGCGACGGGGCTATACCTGGGGGCCCCTGCACTGCCCATGCCAAGTGCATGGGCAGTGCAGGGGCCCCCAGGGGCCCCGTGCGTCCCCTTACCGCCAGCCTTTCCATGGCAGTGTCTACCGCCACGAACAGGCTGGCGGTCGGGGACTCATAATCCCCAGGGCAGCGGTGCTTGGGGATTATGACCGCCAGGCGGAAACCTGGCGGGAAAATGGAGGAGCTGGCGGTATGGCCGTGGCTTTTGCGCCACGGTCATACTTGCTGGCGGGACACCGCCAGCCTGTTGGCGGTGTTCCCGCCAGCAAACCGCCGGCCGCCAGGGTCGGAATGACCCCCTATATGTAGGTTGCCACACCATATATGTTGCGTAATGCACAAGGTAATTTTATTTAGACATCTTTTGTGTTATATTATCATCTCTAGATGTGTTCAATGCAGTATCATTTAGGGTCTAGAATTATATGAGCTAAATTATGGTTATTATAACATGTTGAGTGGTAAAATTGAACATCACATGAGTTGATGTCCATCGTTAATTTCAAGGGGTGGCTGACAATATATGCACTTCTTGCCAACAATACTTCACTTTTTCACTAGGGAAATATGTATTCAGAAATACTTTTATGTTTTACACAATTCTATGACTGTGAATACAAAATTAGGTAAATATCTGTATCACACTCTAAGAGGGGTGCTGCTTTGGGCTTTATGAGAGCACATTTGGATAAATTTTGTCCTTTGTTTACGTTTTTTCACTATTTGGGAATGTGTCTGGTTCAAGCACTCTATCTGTGATCAAGGCTACGGCCGACACACATCGGAGTGAAGCCTGTATTTCCGAAGTAAACACAGTTTCAGCACTTCAGAGGTGTCCGTGTTTTTCCTTAACAAAACCAATTCTGTGTTTATAGATGGGGTTACCAGAACCCGGACCGTCACAATATCTATCTATATATCTATCTATATACATATAGATAGATAGATACATACCTAGTGGCGGTTGCCACTAGGTAGTTATAGTTAGGACCATTTTGACCATAGATGGAGTGTTTTTGGTTTCGCCAATAACTTTGGCACGGTTTGATGAATCTTCACGAAATTTTCAAAACTTATATTTTGGTCAGTTCAGCTGCTCTCTGGGATAATCTGTCAAGTGGGGGCCAAGAAAAAGGGGGGTCCCAAAAAGCTTTTTCCCCATTCTATGTTAATGGGATTTTTTAAAAGGTTGAACACCACTACAGCCCGAACCGCTGAACCAAATTACACCAAATTTGGCAAACAGCTAGATCCTGGTCCCAAAAGCATGCTTTTCATGATTTGGTGTAAATCTGCTCAGTAGTTTTGGAGATATTAGAGTTTAACAAATATACATATCTGGGAATGCAGATACTCCACGGATCTAACAGGCCCTGTGCTGATATCTGATTGGCTGCCAACAACACAACAAGGAAGTGTCAGCCGAGCTCCAGGAAAAAAAAAAGAAAAGGGACCACTTAGCTCTGGGGCTGGGATGCCAGAGGGACCCTGCCAGGGCTTAAAATTATTATTATTATTATTTTTTTTTAACTTGTAAAAAAATCCACAGATGGATCCGCAGATTTTTCTCACATTAAAAAAAAAAACAGGCGGTTTCCTGCCTTTTTCATAAAGCCCCCGGGTGGACCAAGTCCCGTGCCATTGGGGGCTTTGGAAAGGAAGGCGGCACATAGGGCCCCTATTTTAGGGCTTCTATAAGTCCCAGGGACCGCCACTCCCCGGGGTGATCACAAAGTAAAATGTAAGGGGCCACACAACCCCCACGCCCTGGGGACCACCACCTCCCTAGGGCAAAATACTGCTTTAATGTGAGTCACAGGGACTGCCACCTCCCCGGACCAACTATAAATGAAGTGCAGGGGGGCTGTCTGGCTCCCCTGCAATCCCGGGGACTGACACTTCTCTGGGGCTTCAAAATAAATGGATGCAGGGGGCTGCCCAGCCCCCCGCAGCCCAGGGGACCGCCACCCCCTGGGCACATATTATAAATCTAAAGTGGGGGGCCACCTGACCCCCCCCTGTAGCAACCTCCAGAGGGCACATCTTCTAAATCTAATGCAGGGGGGGGGCTGCCTGGCCCCTCTGCAGCCCCGGGGACTGCCGCCTCCCCGGGGCTAGTTTTGAAAAAGATAGTAAGTCTGTTGCGGACCCCTTGGCCCACCACCTCCCTGGGACTATTTACATTGGATGGGAGGGCTGCGCGGCACCCTTCAAGGAGCCACTGATGGCCTGGGGACCACCACCCATAAAAGGATATTGCAACATCTGAGAGTAATAGCAAATAAATACAACACATATCCGGTAGCCCGATATTTCTGGAAAGTATATTAGGGGAACTTAGCGGATTTAGAGTTCAGTGTGCTCAACGGTGTCCTAGTTAATGTGAGAGGAAGGGATCAGAGATATCTTTAAGAATACTTGAAAGTCGATATGGTGGTCTTTGTCTTGGTTTTTGTACGCACTCTGTTTTTTTGTCCCTTTTTATGTGGTTGCAGAATGAGGTTCATCTGCACCATTCTGAACAATAAAAAAACTTGTCTTTTCTATGATATCTTCCAGGTTTGGCCTTGTAAGGATAAAAACACCCTTTAGAAACACCACTGCACAAACAAAATGAACAGCAGCAAGTCTTTGGGAAGGTAGAAGACAATACCATTTTGTTCAAGTAAGAACTGGAAGGATGGAGTGGTTGGGTTCGGGGAAAGACAGTGCAGTCCAGTATGCATAATATAAACACATCTCCAGCATTCCATGGGTGTTGTAAGTGGTTGTCCTTCTTTGTGGTGAGTGGTGACTGGGTGAAGAGGGTAAGACAGTATAGTGGTAGATAGTGGTAGATATATATTGGGAGGTTGGACAAGGAGAGATTTTTCCTCTCACCCCTTTATAGGTGATTTGTTGATGAGACAGTATACAAATATTACTACTACTGACTAATTGGAGGATGTGTGCTGTCAGGTGACATTCAATCTTGAAAGTAACGTATCATAATTTTCTTACACTGATTGCAGGATGGTGGAGCGGAGGCCTGCTTTGGGATTAGCCTGGTAGATAGAGAGTAGTCTAGAGAGAGAATGATGAGGGTGGACAATTGGACAATTTCTTTCTGATGAGCTAGGGTTGGGTCTCAGCAATTTCTCTGACAGTAGGTAGCTGGAGCATCCTTGTTTTAAGTAACACATGTGGACCAGTAAAAAGCACAACAAACCAACAAACAAAACACGAAATAATAATAATAATCATCATCATCATAATAATAATCACCATCATCATCAACATCATCATCATAATAATAGTAATACTAATAAATTGGACAAAATACAGTATTTATTTGAAACAAAATGAAACCCCGCAACTCCATCTGTAATAAACCCACCACCATCCCTAAATGTTCCCCCCCAAAAAAGAGAAGAGGTTGTAATAGATTACACACTCTTTGTGTTGGTCTCACATTCAGATGAATATTTGCTGATGCATACACAAACCTAGCACATGACAAACAGCTGCCTGAAAAAATATGTGCAAACAATCCTGACAGCTGAGAACATCTCAATCAGGAGATGTAATACGTTGAATCCTGCTACTATTTCTAAACAATTATGGAGATGATGAATCAGACCATTGGCATTGATGTAATAGAATTATGCACTAAACCATGACCAGACATAAAAGATAGTCCTCTTCATAAGTCTGATCTAACTCTATTTGTGGATTATTCTTGTCCGAGAGTCCAACAAGCAATACCGAAAGCAGCTTACACAGTCTGCTCTACTTCTGAAATTGTTGAAGCATCATACTTGTGTAATGTAATCACAGTACAAAGAGCAAAGTTGATTGCACCTACAAGAGTGCTACCTGCTAACAGATTGAGTGTAACAATTTAATTTATACAGACATACAGTATGGTTTTGGAATGGTACATGGTTTTGAGCAACTGTGGTCACAAAAGGATTTCATGACATCCTCTGGTACTTAAGTTAGAAACTGAACAAACATTTTGAATTTGTTGGAGGCTTTTCACCATCCTAAAAATGTTGGTTGTAAAGTATACTGCGCAGAAGTCTGGTGATAACATAATCACTATATGCAACTGATTTGCTAGATATTGTGCTCTAGAAACTGTAACAGTCAAATAAAAAGAACAATGTAAATCGGAAACAGGAACTGATGAAACAAATAATGTGAATTGTTTTTTGTTGAACCCAGTAGAGGCAAAACTCGGTGAGCTCAGAGAAGAACGGGAGGACGTACAAGAGAATGAAAAGAAAAGGTGTGTCACAACTGGCTGTTAAAAGAATTACAATGATATTAGGGTAATCCCAAAACATCAATATGTACTTCCTGATTCAATGCTGCCAACTATGGCAAAGTTATTACATTGACAGGCTTGTGTAGGGAGAGATAGTATGGTGAGGATTTTCATGAAGTACTAACATAATAGTCACTTTATGGTTGTAGCAGAACACCAATGTCATAGATGTATTACTTGCCAGAGGTTGAATTACAAAAAGAACCCTATAAACCATGAGTCACATAGGCAGGTCTGAGGGACCTTTCACAAGGCTACAAACAGATTAAGTGAAATGTCTGTTTGTAATAGATTTATATATATTTATTTTCCAAATGAGTGGAAGCCTATTCAACTAGGAGACGTGAAAGCATGACCGTGGCCACATCATTGTTGAAGGAGGTAATACCATGATTTGGCATCCCTACTTCAATTGAGACAGACAGATGTCTTCACTTTAAAAATGAGATGCTAAAGGTATTATTTAGAACTTTGCAAATGGCCAAAGGTTCTGTGGTAGTTACATATGAGGAGCATCAGGGGTGGTGGTAAAGATGAATGGAACAACAAATTCCAAGCTGGCCAAGATGTGTTCTTCAATTACTTCGAAATGGGCAGATCCACATCGACTTGTGCTGAGGAGCATTAGAAGTACTCTTAAGACAAAAATTGGCCTCCCTCCCCATGTAGTTTTGATGGGAAGGGTAATGGGAATTCTGTGTATCCCTTCAGCAGCACTTGTATCAATAACTGATGACTCCCATCAGGTGGACGTGGCAACACCGTCAATAAAAGAAGACCAGTATCATGCACCACAATCTGAAGACTGGGAAGTAATGACGAAACATGTTTACAAGAATTGCTTTGAACCACATTGTCGAGGGCCACAGTAACTCATTCTTGTGACTAACACTTCTGCGAAGTGTGCAGGAATCCCACCTTGGATCCATGCAACTCATGCATAGAGAATAAAGACTATAGATAAAGAAGTAGTGACAACAACTACTGATTCACAGTGTCAAGCTTGAGTTCGCTGCATGGGTCCCGAAAGTGGGTGAAGAAAACATTTCCGAGAGGGGTGAAGGAAATAAAATCAAAAATCAAGAAGGAGCAGAAAGCAAGAAGAAGCAGAAATGCAAAGTTACAAACAACAAGAAGAAATTGAGACTGATACTTCAGCTTGTGAGAAAGTAAAGATGAACATTTGAGTCTCAAAAACCCCAGTAGAAATCAGTTCATAGTGAGCCAAGCTGCTGATGCATGTGAAAGCACAAATCCAGTTGCGAATGAAGAAGATTCAGTAGTACTGACAAGAGAATCTGAAGATGAGAAGTACATTCAATCTGCCTGTCCTGAATCTGTGAGAAAGAGCAAAAGACTGCACCGGAAAATACAAAAAGCCAGAGATGATTAGAGAAGAAACAGAGGCAATGGAAATATACTATGAAAACAGTGAGAGTGATTTGCCCATAGCTAAAGGACCGAAAAGAGAGAGAGAGCCGGGGAGAAAAAAACATGTCATCTGAACAGACTTATTTAGCATCATTCTCTGCAGAAGGGGAATTATATGTGGAAGTCTATGATGTGACAAATAGCTGAGAACTTATTTTTGAGGAGGAACCGGAAGATCCACCTTGATCTCAATAAAAAAGAGATTTTTGGACTGATGTTTTAAGAACTGTCCTAAAGAGGAACATCTATATATATATAAATATATATATATATTTTTTTTTTTTAAATCTATTTATTAAACATAACAATGAACATCAGTACATTTACATGATGAATAAGCAAAAAAAAAGAGAAAACAAGAATTACACTCAACACCATATATAAATTTACATAGTGCATTGTACTTCCTCTTCCCATGTACTGTAAAATACTTCAATACATAAAAACTGTTAAACTGCATCATAATGATAACTATTGTGTGGATTATAGGATTTTTAAGACGGACCAAGTTGCTTGTGACCAAGGAGGGAAGACGATAAGTTGCATGTAATGGTGAATGGGGGAAAGACTGGTTATCGGATATAAACGCTTATAAATAGGCTGGCATGTTGGTTCATGCAGTACATCGGAAACGGAGCGGCCCAGGGCAGGCTTTCTGCCCACTGACACAACGCATCTGATATGATGGCAAGGCATCTAATGTGTGCAAGACAAACAGTGCGAAATAGGTGAGGAACATAACTATACTGCAGTGACATGAGTGTAAACATAGGGTGGGGAAGTATAGGGGATACAATGTCACGGAATAGATATTGAGGTTCAAGGTGGGTATGCATCACTCTTAGCCTCAATGTCAACAATAAAGGCATCCCATATCTCAGCACCTCCTCGAATCAGTCCCTTATGCTGTAGCTGACGGAATGTTTGGGCCTCCGCATGGGAGCACTGTAATAGAGCGCGTAGCCAATTGGTGTACACTGGGGCATGTGGAGCCTTCCAATGTGTGGCTATCAGGCGTTTAAACACTATGAAGGCTAGATCGATGAATTTATGTAAGTGTTTGTTGCCTTTGGCGTGACGGCGCAAACCTAGTAAGCAAGATTCTGGTATAAAATTCATCTACTATAGTGTCAGTGATGCGTCGTCAAGCAGTGTTCAGAGGGGGGCAGCTCCACACCATATGGTAAAAGTCTGCAGCTGGCAGCAAGCATCTGGGACACACCGGGTCTGATCTGGGGTATATCCGTTTAATGCGGGACAGGGATAAGTAAGAGTGGTGTATGTAGTTTAACTGAGTGTAGCGAAGTCTAGTATTACATGAGATATTTGTAACAATCAATAGTGCAGAGGACCAAGCACTTAGGGATAGTGGTGAAGGGAGGACCGCATCCCAACGGGCCTTAATGCGTGATAATTCAGGGCAGGCTTCAGACAGCAGTGTTTTGTATAGTCTTGATATAGTGCCTTTAGTGTTACCAGATGTAAGGATCATAGTAAGTCTTAACAACTCCTTAGGCTCAGTGCTACCCTGTTTCCATATATTGACCAGCAGATGTTTAATTGCACAATATGTTAAGAAAGTACCTATACGGGTCCCCGTTTATTTCATAAGTTCCACAAAAGATCATAGAGTAGAGTCCTAGTAGTATTCGCCTGTGTTCAACTGTCCTATGCTGCGCATGTCGTGATGTTTCGCAATTCTCTGGGCTCCCGGTAGTTGTAACAGTGGAACCAGAGGAGAGTACGGCATCATGGTGTTACTGCAGTAGACATATCTTTGCCAGCACGTTCTGGCAACTTCAAGTAGAATGGCCCCGGATTGTGGGCGACTAGTACTATCCAACAGGCAGGTAAGTATTGAACACGGAGCCAGTGCGTCTATTAATATTTTATGCTCTGCTGATGGGGCCTCACCGAGCCAGATAATTGGCCATTGTAGTTGGGTAGCAGCATAATATAGTTCGAAATTAGGCATACCCAGTCCACCCTCCTCTTGTGGGTATTGTGTTATGGATAGTGCCACTCTACGTCTGTTCCTTCCCCAAAGTAGGTCTGTCAGTAACAAATGCAGGGATTTAAAGAACGAGCGCGATAAGGTTAATGGGAGCGCCATAAAATAGTATAAGAATCTCGGGAGAATGAGCATTTTGGCTATGGCGACACGTCCCATAGGTGACAGGGGGAGCGACACCCAGAAAGGTAGGGAGCCACGGGTTGATCGTAGGATCCTGTCTATATTGCCTTCTCTGAGATCACCAATTGAGTGATAGATCTGTACCCCTAAATACTTGAAAGTGGAGTAGCACCATGGCAATTGATAAACTGGTAGGGTCTCTCGTTGTTCCAAAAGTATAAAGGAGAGAGGGTCGATACACGATTTGGACCAATTGGTGCGGAGGCCAGAGATGGCTGCAAAAGTATCAAATATCGCCATCACCCCAGTCATTGAGTCAGTGTGATAACGCAAATATATTAGGGCATCATCTGCTTATAGGGAGATCATGTGGTGTGTATCCAGTTCCAGGATGCCCCATATCTGTGCCTGCGTGCGTGCGTAATTTGACAGCCAGTAGCTCCATAGCAATTGCAAATAGTAAAGGGGATAACAGACAGCCCTGTCGAGTTCCTCGTCCAATTGGGAACGAGGCAGAGATGACCTGCCCAGTTTTAACACAGGCAGTGGGTTTAGCATATAGGGGCAGATCTAGGAAGGAAAAAATTTGCGAGTCGGAAATTGCGAGTCATTGCGACTCGCAATTTCCGACTCGCAAAATGGGATCCAACAAAAAAAAGCTACATCAATTTGTGACTCGCAAATGATGTTGCAATGCAGATTGCGAGTCTGCTGTTAGCGAGGTCGCTTTTTGCGAGCTCGCTAAAAACGAACTCACAATTTGCGATTCGGGTATCGCAAATTGTGACTGTTCCGCAAATTGCATGCAGGTGCAGCAAAACAGTTGGAAAAACACTTCCTGGCTCTTGCTGATGACATCAGAGCCAGGAAGACATCAAATACACCTGGGAGGAGGGAGGACCACACCCTTTTCAAACTGCTGAGCAACTACCTGGAGGAACAGCTGCAACCATGGACGACACAGGCAGTGCAGGAAGGAAGAGGAAATTGAAATTCTCTGAGAAGGAACTTGAGGTGCTGACAGAGGAATGCTGCCAGCACCATGACTAGCTTTTTGTCCCAGACACTGAAAAGAGGAGGATCTGGCAGGACATCCAGGAGAGGATCAATGCCATAGGGGTGAGCCACAGAAGCATAGAAGAAATTAAAAAACGGTGGTATGACCTGCGCTCCAGGACAAAGGAGAGGGTGGCAGAGCACCTCAGGAAGATGTGGGGCACAGGAGGAGGCCCATCGACCATCCCACCACCCACAGCCATGGAGGAATTGGTTGAGAAGACCCTGGAGCCTAAGGCAGTGTCAGGAATGGGAGCACTGGACACGTCAGCGCAAGGGACATCAAAAAGTGAGTACCATGAAACATGCATGTACACCTATAAATGCTATACCCGCACTCACCCAGTACACAGCAGCATGCACAACCAGACCAGCTCCATTCCAGACTAGCAACCACCAGAATGGTGCATTATGGGCAATGTAGTACAGTAGGCAGCATATAGGCAAATGTTTATTAGGAGGCATACAACAGATGTTAGATACTGACAGTGTGTTCCCTATGTCCCACAGGTCTCCCACAAGACACCCCCACCAGCCACACCATCCAGGGTGAAGACAGCAGGCCACAGGCAGGGCAGGAGGCTGCAGCAGCCAATACAGGGCCCAGCACCACACCACCACAGTTCCCTCCAGATGAAGAAGTGGACATGGAGGAAAGAGACACAACACCTGCTCCCAGCCACTCTGTGAGACAGCAAGAGCCAGAAGCACCACTGCGTCACAGACGCAGACTCCAGTTCAAGGCAGTGGCCCAGGAGGATATAGGGGACGTATCCATGTCTGCAGTTGAGGCATCCCTCCTATCTGGTCAGCGCCTGCAAACAAGGCAATTGAGGATTATTTCTGGGGCAATGCAGAGGATGGAGCACAATTTCACTCATGGCCTGGCAGAAGTGAACACACAGTTCACAAGACTGAATGACAATGTCAGTGACCTAGCACTATCAATACGCCAACTGGTGACGGAACTGGTGGCAGAGAGACAAAGTGCAAGGCGCCATGAGCGCCAACTAGTGCAGAGATTAGACCGCATGGCAGCATCCATTGTCCGTCTTGCAGAGAACATCACAGGCTTGTCACGACGGACCGTGAGCCTGCAGGAGGACCTGGGCCACTTTGCAGGGGATGTGGCGCGGGGACTGGGCCGCATTAGCCACGCTGTGGACATGCTGGAGGCCAGGCAGGTGGCAAGGGGCACGGCTGAGACACCTCAGGACAGTGAGGAGGGGTCCACCATCAGCAGCGCATCTGCCACAGACACACGTGTACTGCGGAGTGGCCATCTAGCACGAGCCATGCTGGGCGTACCAGGAGGAGGTGTTAGGCCCAAACACTGCAGGACTCATGAGGCACATGGAGTTAATGTGTCCTCATTGAGGGTGGACATGTGCAGCCCCTTACCAACAGTTCAGTTATTTAGTTATTAGGTTCACTTATTAAAATGTTTTGTTTGATCCACTTCACAACTGGGCTCTTTGTGTGTGACATTAGTGTGTGTGGTGTCAGTTACCACGTACCTTCCAAAGTATTGGTTTGCAATGTGGTCCCGTCTCTGTCGGCCTTGATTTGCAATGCTTCTATCCCGAGGCTGGGGATGTGGTAGCTCTTGCTCGTCATCCTCCGAATCTGGGTCTTCAGGGGTGAGATGTAGCCCACGTCTGGTGGCAATGTTGTGCAGTATAGCGCATGCGCCAACTATCTTGAAAGCTGTTATTGGGCTATACTGGAGCGCACCTCTACTTCTGTGGAGGCATCAGAATCTTGCCTTTAACAGTCCAAAGGTCCTCTTTATGACATTTCTGGTCCGCCTATATGCACTGTTATATCACCTCTCATTCTCATTGCTGGGTGTTAGGTACGGGGTAAGTATCCATGGTCGTAGCGCATATGCACTGTCACCTGTTTGACAAAAATTAACAATGTTAGCAGGGCATGGATGGTTTCTACAGTGACCTGTGTGTGTGGCTTCAGGGTGTCTGCAGCAATATCTAATAGATATCCGTCTCCAAACTCCCCACGTTCTAGGCGTTGGTGTATCCCACTGTGCCTGAAAATGTAAGAGTCATGTGTACTCCCTGGAAATTTGACTACCATGTCAGTGATGACATAATGGGTGTCACATACCACCTGGATGTTCAGTGAGTGGGTACACTTCCGATTGCGGAACAGATATTCCAGATTTGCAGGAGGGCATATTTGTAAATGTGTCCCGTCTAAACACCCTATTACATGTGGGAAGTTGGCAATTCTGTAGAATTCCAACTTGGTGCTGTTGATTTCTGCCTCATTCCTGGGTAGGTATATGTATCTGGACATGTGTGTGAGTATGGCATCTAGGAAACATCTGAAGAACTGTGAGAGTGCACTTTGGGATACCCCACCTGCCACTGCAATCACCCCCTGATAGCTACCCGAGGCCAAGACGTGCAGTGAGCATAGCACTTGCACATGTGTGGGGATTGCGCTGCCGCACACAGTCTGTCGTTGAAGCTGCGGATTGAGTAGATCAATTAATTCTAATATTGCTGCACTGCTGAGTCTGTATTTGTCATATATCTCCTCCTCAGTTTGTTGGAAAAGTGTCTGCCTGGTTCTGTATATCCTCTCCTGTCTCTGGCTCCTCCTCCTCCTCTGCTGTGCGGCGTGGACTCTCCTCCTCCTTGCTATCACATATATTTCAGCCATTTTGAGTAACCCAGATGCCTTCTGGGTCTCCTTTTATACTTTGGTTCTGGTTACCACCTGCTCTGACTTAGTGGTAATTTGGGTGCGCAAAATGGGCTTTTTGCGACTGGCTTTTTCATATGGTTTGCGACTCGCAAATTGCGTCTACCTATTTGCAGGTCGCACAATGGGGTTGCAATTTTTGCGAGTCGGTAATGGCTCGCATCGCAATTTGCACTTCGGAAATGGGATTTCTACATCCCATTTCCAATTTTGCGAGGTCGCAAATTGCGATTCGGGCCATTTGCGACTCGCAAATTTTTGTTACATCTGGCCCATAGTGTTTTAATCCACCTAATGTATCCTCGGACAAATCCTATAGCTGCAAGAGTGTTGATGAGATATTCCCAACTTAGCGTATCAAACGCTTTTTCCATGTCTAACAACAGGGCCACTGCCTCCTCGCGGTTTCCATTATGTATTATACGGAGTAATCTTCTTATATTCAAAAAAGTACTCCTGCCTGTGATAAACCCTGATTGATCTGTGTGGATCAATCCTGGTAGGAAGGGGAGAAGCCTGTTCGCTAAGATCTTTCCCAATAGTTTATAGTCAATATTAAGCAAGGAGAGAGGGCGGTACGAATGGCCATCCAGCAGGTTGCGACAAGACTTGGGAAGTACCACTATTAGGGCCTCACACATTGAATCTGGTAATTTTATTGATCATATGGTTCATTGAACACCTGGAGCAATGGCTGCAGGAGATATGAACCTAGTGAGGTTAGGTATTCTATTGGTAGCCCATCTGAGCCAGGAGTCTTATTGCGTGCCATCTGTGTCAACACAAGACAAAGTTCCTCTATACCGATTGGGCCCTCCTTTGCGTCTGCCTGTTCTGTCAGAAAGCGGTTCTGAGGAGTGGACATCAAGAAGTCAAACATTTGTGTTTTGGATGAAGGAGGAGGGGGAGAGTACAGAGACTGACAATATGTATAGAAGGCTTCATGAATTTCCACTACGGAGTTAATTATTGTCCCGGAAGACAGACTAATCGCTCCTTTAGGTGAAGGCTGCGATGGCTGCGATGTCTGGCGCACCAGCCAGGATAGCAGCCGACCTGATTTATCTCCCTCTGCATATTGACGCATCATAAAATGTCTATAATCGTGTTTGCACAATCTATCATCTGCCTCTTTGTGACTAGTCCTCACCTCCTTCAATTCTACCAGAGTCATCTCTCCTTTGGCCACTGCCACCTCTGTCTCCCGTAGTTTAATCTTTAGTTCCTTGACCTCCCTAAGCAATAACCTCCTTACCCTCACTGATGCTGCCAGACAGTGGCCTCTCACCACCACCTTGTGGGCATCCCATTCGGTAGCTCGAAAGGGTGTTGTGTTGTTATTCAAGGAGAAATAATTGGTCAAGCATCGGGTGAGTTCGGTGCAAAAGGGGGGGTCTGCAAGTGCATCCGTCTGGAGGCGCCACGTGGGGATACGTGTGTGCAGGTGGCCCCAGTCTAATATCAAACGTAGCGGACTGTGATCCAATATGGTACGAGCCATATCCTATGAGTAACAGCTGATGATGTAAGGAGCATATCTATTTTAGTATGTAGGAGATGTACGGGAGAGTAAGAGGAGTATTCACGTTGTGTCGGATGTCCTGATCTCCAAGCGTCTCTTAAGCCATTACTCGTTGCTCGTGTTGCAAATTCTTGCGAAATGCGATTACTGGGGGCGGTTGGAAGCAGGGGAAATGACCAATCCATGTGGACGTCTAAGACACAATTGAAGTCCCCTCCCCATATACTGTCTATTGCTGGGTCTCGGAACGTCCCCGTAGTTAATGTATGTAGGAAACTGCATTGATTAGTATTGGGGGCATACAGTGCCACCAGTGACAAGGGTAAGCCAGCCAGGCTACCCTCCACCACCACATATCTACCATCTGGGTCGATCTGTGTGCGGTCAATCACATCCGGCACCCCCTGGGCTATCCAGATCGCCACCCCACGGGCAAAGGACGAAGATGTGGTCCCGCACAGCTGCCCCCTCCACCTTGCGCGTGTTTTAGCTAGTGTGGTATTGGATAGGTGCATTTCCTGCAGCATGGCAAGATGTATTTGGTGTCTCCTAAGATATGCATATACACTCTGTTGTCTACGCGGAGTCGCCATCCCTCTTACGTTCCAAGTCAGCACATTATATCTTGGAGCATGTTTACATCCTAGAGCGGCCATGAGGGTATATGGAAATTGAGCAAACCAGTGCATCATAGCACCTCTGCCACAGCCGTTCCCAGAAGATATCTGACACCAACAGCCAATGATATGTGTGCCCCCATAGTCTCAGCCCCTGTGTGTCGTCTTGCAGGCAAGATGTAATATGTGACGCTAATCATATTAACCTAAATAAACACATAAGAAAAAACCTTTAAAAAAATGGAAAAAGAAGGAACTGCAAATTACAATACAAAACAACAATATTATAAATGCCCTAGAAAAATAAGATTTGCTAAGTGGCATCGAGTAGAACAGGTCCATATGGAGCGGGCGTGTATAATGTAAGTAAAAACTAAGAATTCAGTCTCCCAGCACTATGAATGGACACTCTCAACCCGCAGCCCATACCCCAATTGGAAGTGTCACAGGGGAGAAAGTTGTGCCAAAGGTTTCACCCATCCTCAAATTGAAAGAACACATCCACACATAAACGAAACATAGGACCTGGTAGTGTGTTGCAGTGTAATACACGTGAGCGGGAAGGCAGATGGGCACAGTCAAATATCGTCAGCTGAACGCAGGGTGAGATGCGTTCCTAACGGAGAGTCCGTGGAGTCTGAGGGGGTATCCGGCTCTGGTTCGGCCTCCACCTGGTTGGGCGATGCCATCAGAGGATCAGACACAAAACTTGACGTGGCTTGCAATAGCTTGGAGCGTTCCTCAATCAGTTGTTCGGGTGTGGGTTTAAGTCCATGTCGCTTACGTTGCCTGCGCTTTACCTTTGGAGAAGACCAGACTTCCTCTGTGGTGTCTGTATTTGCAGGTATAGCTAACCCTTTGGCATGCAGCCAGGTCCAGGCATCTTCCGGCAAGGTAAAAATGTGTATTTGAGAATCATCCTGCAATCGGAGCTTAGCCGGAAACAGCAGCACATATTTGATATTATGTTTGGGGAGTCATAATAGAAAGAGTTTTGTCTACCTTGGACCTCTGCGGTAAAATCAGGATAAGCTGTAATTGTTGCATTTTCGTATCGTACAGGGTTCATTATGCTAAATAACTGTAATATAAGGTCTCTGCCCCGATAATTGACTACCCTAGCTATCAACGAGCGAGGATGTGCTCCTAGTGGCAGGGGCCTGCCTGGTACTCTGTGTACACGTTCTATTTAGAAGAACTTTGGAACCTTGTCACGTAGTAAGGTCTCCGTAAGCCACTTCTCCAGAAACAGTTCAGCACTAGGGCCTTCAACTCGTTCCGGGAAGCCCACAAGGCGGATGTTATTGCGTCTTGATCTCCCTTCCGCATCTTCCCCTCTGCATTTTAGGCCCTCTACCTCTGTCGACAGATGTAGCATCTTCTCTTGAAGTGTTTTTACTGCTGGGGGTAGCTCAGCTAAATCCCTCTCCACCTCCACAACCCGGTCCGATAGTGTATGCTGATCAGCACGAAGTAGGTTGATGTCCTCCACAACTGTGCCAATCTTCGCTTCTAAGGTAGTCTTGGTATCGAGAATGGCCTGCAGTACCTTTTCAAACTGCGATGTGTGGTTGTGTAAGGTAGTTTCCATTTTTTGTAATGCCTGATACGTCGCACTTTGTTCATCTGAAGGGGGAGCAGGTGTATCCATAGTCTTCATGGGCGCTCTCGGGCTCTTAGGCTTGCCCATTTGCCCCAAGTGCCAGCAAGACGTATCAATAGGCGATGGACGTATAGTAAGATCCTATACAGGAATGGACTTCCGAAGTGTCAATTGGGGAAAGGGCCCAGCTGTGCACAGATTAGTTGGTCCAAGCTGATTTCTCGAGGCTGTCGTTTCATTTAGCGCACTCCCTATCACAGAGTTCTACTTTTTCACTGACGAATTTCCATATGACTGCAGAAGTACTGAGTCTCTGTAATGTGGCGGAAATGACGTTAATTTCTAACCAGTCTTGTTACCGGTTGCGCATTGCAGGAAGGGAAGCGAGCAGGCCTGCGTGCATGTCCAAGTGTGAATGCGGTTCAGTTTTGACTTTTTGTTGGTCTGGCAGTATGGGTTTCAGGGAACTCCCAGTGCTAAATTAATCTCTAAACAGCCCCACATAGGCCTGCAGGTATGCTACGCTCCACTTCACCTCGGAGAGTGCATGGATCCTCATCCCGTTTCATCCGTTGCACCAGGCTGTCCCCGACTCTGCACAGAATGGGAAGCAGTGCAGCACAGCCCACAGCGGAGGGCACAGCACGCCTGTTGCGACCCAATGTGTACCGCTGATCAGGCCTCCTCGATGGGGCAACACTCGCACGTGAGCGGCCTCGCCCGCGTCCAGGTCCAGGTGGGCCGGTGCCCAGGACTAAGTTACATGTGCCCCCAGCAGCGCAGTGTTATATAGCACCATTGTGCTCGCTGTATTCTTGCTGCGCCCTATTCACTTTTCCCAGACAGAGCGCTTCAGGATTATGGCGTAAATAATTTGTGCACATAGAGTAGAGCACGCATGTCAATGTCCTCACGGGTGTGCGCCGCAGCCGTCGGAGTCAGAGGTCAGGAGCAGCTCCAGGAATGTCACGGGCGCTCGGAGGGCTCGGGCTTTGTTGGCGGCTACAGAGGGCCTGTCAATTATTTTGCACGTCCCCTACCATGGAGCAGCTTCCGTACCCCAGATAGTAATTTGTTTGATCCGGACGGCCATTAATTTATTAGTGCGCATTATAGCTCTGTGTATATTGACGACGCGGTCCCCGCGGGGGTCCACCTGCGGGATCGCCTGCGGCGGCCTCCAGGCTCAGTTAAAGCGGTGTCCAGATTTCGTCAGCCCTTGGCAGGGCAGCACTCACCGACACCGCATTGGGGCCCCAGCTGTATCCGAGTCATCTTCCGCGGGTGGCATATGTCATCACCGGAGGCCGCGTCTCGTCTGGCACAGCGCAGTACAGGCCGCAGGTCGCGGTTTCCGCTCTCCACGGGTTCGCAGACGGCAGATCAGGCGCCCTCGAATCGATCCAGCGAGGTACTGAATGGAGGGGAGATCAGCACACACCCGATAGACAGACGGTGTCACGACTCACTTGCTGCTTGCGCCTGGAGTTTGCAGATCTTGAGGCGTGGATCTTGAGAGTTCGACTTTGGCCCAAAAAGGGGCGACTCTTTCTGGTAGCCACGGTGCTGTAGGCAAAGGAATGCCAAGGACAGACCGTGACCGTAAGAAAGTAGCGCCAGAGGGAAAAAACCCCTTCAAAAGAAGAGGAAAAAACCTCCAAAGAAAATTCACAGAGGATTCCTGAAACAAGAACAGAGGAACAGGAATCAAAAAGAACTGACGTAATAACACAGAAATGGCGAAATCCAGAACCAAAGGCTAGGAAATCAGGAGCGAGGACACTAACTAAACAGAGAGTGTTGCAGCGCAAAGAGGAGAAGAAAACACCACCCTTAAATACCATAAAACAGGAAGTGACCCACAGGAAGAAAAAGGACACCATCTTAGATAGGGAAAAGTAGATAGAATAGAATGGAGTAGAAACCATAGAGAATAGGGAAGGAGGAATGCTGGGAAGACAAGGGTAACCTGGGAAAGGGGAAAAGACATAAAGGAAAGTGCAAGAAACAGACCCAAAAAGAAAGAAGACAGAAGAAAGAAGAAAAGGAGCCCAAACAGGTAAGAGGGGTCAGGAGACCCCAACAAAACGGAGGGAGAGAGCAGAGCGAGGCCCCAAGTAAGCCTTGGGGCCTCGTAGGGTGCAGGAAAGGCTCGGGGCGCGCCGCGTCTTAAAGACGCGAAGCGCGGCCCTAGCCGAACGCGCGGCTTGTGCCGAACGCTCGGCTCGCGCCGCGTGGTGCGGCGCGACAGTAGGCCCCCTCCCGAAGGCCCTGGTTTGAAAGGAAATAAACGGTGAAAGCGCTGAGTCAGAAGAGGAGCGTGAACAGAAGATGCATCTTCCCAAGAACATTCACTGAGAGGATAACCCTTCCAATGAATCAGATACTGCAGACGTTTGTGAAAAAGTCGAGAGTCACAAATTTCCTGAACCTCATATTCAGGAACATCATCCACTAAGACAGGAGGAGGACAGGAAAACTGACGAGAATACGGATCTGGTACATAAGGTTTGAGTTGGGAGACATGGAAGACCGGATGAATCTTCCACGTGTGAGGCAAGTGAAGACGGACAGTGACAGGATTAAGCAACTGGAGAATACGGAAAGGCCCGTAGTAGCGAGGTGTGAACTTGTTCTGAGAAAGACGTGAGGGTAAGAATTTAGAAGAAAGCCAAACTTTATCTTGTGGATGGTAGTCCGGAGAGGCCCTACGTTTCTTGTCTGCTACTTTCTTCATATATCTCTTGGTGTGTAAGAGATTGGAACGAATCAGTCTATGGATTTGTAGAAGACGTTTGGAAAAATAAGTAATAGCGGGCAAGGGAGTGGGAGACCGAGAAGAAGTAGGAAAAGAGGTAGGATGAAAACCATAAGAACAGAAAAAAGGAGTGGTCTTGGAGGCACTATGGACTGAATTATTGTAAGAGAATTCAGCAATAGGGAGATAAGTGTTCCAGTTGCTGTGAGTAGAGTTGCAAAAACAACGAAGGTATTGTTCTAAGCCTTGATTCAGACGCTCGGTCTGTCCATTGGTCTGAGGATGGAAGCCCGATGACAGAGCTCTATTGATATTTAGTGTCTTACAAAAATACCTCCAAAACCGGGAAATGTACTGAGGTTCTCTATCAGATATAATGGTATGAGGAAGTCCATGAAGACGGAAGATATGGTCGATGAATATCTGGCTTAATTCTTGGGATGTAGGTAGCTTTTTCAAGGCAGTGAAGTGAGCCATCTTAGTAAAGGAGTCCACAGTGACCATGATTACCCGGTTTCCTGCTGAAAGTGGTAACGAACACATAAAATCAGTAGAGATGGTGTGCCATGGAGTTGGTGGAACCAGCAAGGGCTGGAGTAATCCGGCAGGTCTGGTTCGGGGAATCTTGACTTGAGCGCCTGTGGGACAAGCCTGAACGTATGTTTCAATATCCAGTTTTCAAGGAGGCCACCAGAAAAATCGTGATAACAGTTCTTGTGTGGCCTTGATGCCTCTATGACCAGCAACCGGTGAATCATGACACATTTGTAATGCCTTTTCTCTAACTCTGTTAGTAGGGATGAATAACAGATCGTGATAATAATAGTATCTTTGTCTCTTATGTAAAAGAGGCCTTAAGTTCTCTACTGCGTCATCAGATAGATTGGAGTATTCCCGTTGTACCTCCTCCAGAAAAGACTGAGCTACCCCAATGATCTTTTTCGGTTCCAATAGAGTTTGAGCTGGGGCAGGAGTACAATCTGGATAACGACGCGACAGAGCATCAGCCAGAATGTTTTGGGAGCCAGGAATATGTGTAATGTAGAAATCATACTGGCTGAAGAAGAAGGCCCAACGAGCTTGGCGACTATTCTGGCATACGAAATTTCGTAAACATTGTAAGTTTCGATGGTCTGTTCTCACTTCAAAAGGCTCCTTGGAACCCATCAGAAACTGTCTCCATTCAATACAAGCTGTTTTCAGAGCCAACAATTCTCTTTCCAGTACTGAGTAATGTTGTTCTGCAATAGAGAGTATATGAGACAAATAGAAAACAGGATGTTCAAGACCATCATCCTCTTGTTGTTGGAGTAGGACGGCTCCAATGGCCTTTTCAGAAGCATCGGTGACGACAATAAATTGTTTGTTGGTATCTGGATGTCTTAAGATGGGAGCTTGCGTAAATGCCTTCTTTAAATCCTGAAAGGCTGTTTCGGCAGCTTTAGTCCAGACAAACCCTTTAATAAGATTTTCCTTCTTTAAAGTGTGAGTTATATGGCTAGTTTGTTTTGCAAAGTCTGCGATGAATTGTCGATAGAAGTTCGCTAATCCTAGAAAGCATTGTGTTTCTTTAATAGAAGATGGAGAAGGCCAATCTAGAATAGCTTGTACCTTTTCTTGATCCATAGCTACACCGGTGGGACTTAAATGATAACCCAGATATTTGACTTCCGTCTTGTCAAACTCACACTTTTCGGGTTTGCAAAATAGTTGATGTGCCCGGAGTCATTGAAGGACTTGTTTCACATGGGAGGAATGGAGTTCGGGATTTCTAGAATAAATAAGAATATCATCAAGGTAGATTACAACTGTCTGATTCAGGAGATCAGAAAATACTGAGTCCATAAATCTCTGAAAGATTGCCGGGGCATTAGTAAGACCGAAAAGCATTACCCTGTATTCAAAGTGACCAAATGGAGTCCTAAAGGCCGTTTTCCACTTATCTCCTTCTTTAATGCGTAAAAGGTGGTAGGCTCCCCGTAGATCTAGTTTGGTAAACCGTTGGGCCCCTCTGACTGCCTCTAAAATGTCCCTTATGAGAGGCAAAGGATAACGATCTTTAATAGTTATTTTATTCAGGCCTCGAAAATCCAGGCAAGGGCGAAGATCCTTTGTCTTCTTGGGTACGAAAAAGAGAGGAGCCCCGGCCGGAGAAGACGATGGAACAATAAGACCACTTTGAATATTTTCATCCAAATACTCCTTTAGTACTTCCTTTTCAGTTTCCGTGAGGGAATACATCCTTCCAAAAGGAACGATAGTACCAGGTTCCAAGGGAATAGCACAATCGTAATCTCGATGTGGAGGTAACAGAGGTTTGGAAGGTTTTTGGAATACATCTTGAAAATCCAAATAGTGTTCAGGAACTCCTTGGACTGTATTTATGGTCGAACCGGTAGTACCTTCCGTGATTATTGATCTCTTAGGAGACCAATACTTGTCAGAAGCAAAACAGTGCTCGTGACAGAACTGTGAAGACAAGGAAACCGTCCGGGTAGCCCAGTTCACATATGGATTATGTCTGATGAACCACGGGATTCCAAGAATGATGGTATGGTTGGGGGAAGTTATAAGATCAAAGGAGATGTGTTCCTGATGGTTACTGATCTGTAAATTCAGCATCAGGGTAGTTGTATCAACTGGACCCGATGATATCAAGGATCCGTCCACCGTGTGTACTTGTTCGGGAATCTCCTTAGGTTGTGTAGGAACTTGTTGAGTAGTGGCCCACTTCTTATCCATATAAATACCACTAGCTCCACAATCTAGTAATGCCATAGTCTTCTCTTGACGGCCATCAGGTAATTGTAACATGACTGGTACGATGAACAAGGATGTGGTATTGTCATTGAAAGAACTGATGGAAGGTATAGCTGCTAATCCCGTCCCCTCCCTTCTTACAGAGGACGGGAAGCGGCGTTTCCCGATGGCCTTGATGGACGTACTGGACAGGTACACAGTATGTGGCCGGCAGAACCGCAGTACAAACACAAACCCTTCTTTTGTCTATCTTCTCGCTCGCTAGCGGAGAGAGGGCCTCGAGTTGTATCCACCTGCATGGGTTCTCCTTCGGTGTCTCTGACAGGAGGGCGAGGTTCCTCAGAACGATGCGGAAAAACTCGTGAGGTGCTTGGTTGAAAAGACCCTCTGCTCTTTCTCTTCTCTGCTCTCCGTTCCTGAAGGCGATACTCGATGGAGAGGGCTTGATCCATCAGGCCACGAAGATCTTCCACTCTGGTGGAATGTACTAGTTCATCTTTTATTTCTTCTTCAGTCCTCTACGAAACAAAGTCACCAAAGTACGTTCCACCCAGGTGGTCTCTGCCGCTAGCTGACGAAAGCGTGTAATGTATTGAAGGACATCTTGTGAACCTTGATGAATATCGCATAAGGCTTCTTCCGCTGAAGCCTCCAATCCCGGACGACTAAACATCAGCTTGAAGCGGTTCACGAAGGCGGAATAATCCGACAATACCGGATCGTTAGATGATACCATCGGGGTTGCCCAGGCCAAGGCAGGACCGGATAAGGCACTGATGAGATAACCCACCTTTGTTCTGTCATGGGAGAATTGGGTGGGTCGGAAGGCGAAGTACACTGTTAAGGAATCAAGGAACTCACGCAGCTTGGTTGGCTCACCAGAAAAACGATGGGTAGAGGCGGAGAGCGTCGGAACATCACCACTACGGAAAGCCAAAGCCTGTCGCAACGCAGCATTCTCACTACGTAGTTGCTGTAATTCTTGAGCTTGTTGCTGAATTGTCGTCAGAAGAGCTTGATCCGGATCTGCAGCAGCTACCACAGTGTCTTCCATGGTGTTAGAAGACGTCGGGATGGTTTGGCACTGCAATCTGTCACGACTCACGTGCTGCTTGCGCCTGGAGTTTGCAGATCTTGAGGCGTGGATCTTGAGAGTTCGACTTTGGCCCAAAAAGGGGCGACTCTTTCTGGTAGCCACGGTGCTGTAGGCAAAGGAACGCCAAGGACAGACCGTGACCGTAAGAAAGTAGCGCCAGAGGGAAAAAAACCCTTCAAAAGAAGAGGAAAAAACCTCCAAAGAAGATTCACAGAGGATTCCTGAAACAAGAACAGAGGAACAGGAATCAAAAAGAACTGACGTAATAACACAGAAATGGCGAAATCCAGAACCAAAGGCTAGGAAATCAGGAGCGAGGACACTAACTAAACAGAGAGTGTTGCAGCGCAAAGAGGAGGAGAAAACACCACCCTTAAATACCATAAAACAGGAAGTGACCCACAGGAAGAAAAAGGACACCATCTTAGATAGGGAAAAGTAGATAGAATAGAATGGAGTAGAAACCATAGAGAATAGGGAAGGAGGAATGCTGGGAAGACAAGGGTAACCTGGGAAAGGGGAAAAGACATAAAGGAAAGTGCAAGAAACAGACCCAAAAAGAAAGGAGACAGAAGAAAGAAGAAAAGGAGCCCAAACAGGTAAGAGGGGTCAGGAGACCCCCAACTAAACGGAGGGAGAGAGCAGAGCGAGGCCCCAAGTAAGCTTTGGGGCCTCGTAGGGTGCAGGAAAGGCTCGGGGAGCGATGAGTCCAGGATTATTTTTATGGCCAGGAGCGAAGCTGCCGTTTATGCTGCCGATCCGGTCGCCATCTTGGCCACGCCCCCAAAAGAGGAACATCTATAATGGTTTTGTTTTATGCCTTAAGTATCCAGAAGGTAGCAGGGTGATCTTGAATTCTACGAACTGAATATTCAAAGAAATTGAATATTGAATCCTGATTTGTAAATTTTTCTGAAAATTGGTTTTCATGTCCAATTTTTATTTTTGCTTTTAGAAAAATGTCTACCTGAAGACCAATGTGCTGCAAATGTTTTAGTGTATTTTTGTTGGTAATAATATTATTAATCTTAGTCAGTTGGATATGCTCCTCAATCACAAGTTGAGTGACCTACTACACATAATGATCTAGTACACATGAAGTTAACACAAAGGTGTAAACCTGTAGGTAATAATAGGTAGGGTGTTTATTTGAATTTATTACATTATTACATTAATATATTAGTATCATGAACAATAAGGATTGTTTTATCTGCACATGTCTAGCTTCCTCGGGTGCGGAAGGTGCATCTTATGCTCAATTCCCCCTCTCATATGCATTATCCTGTAATGTTATTGTTAGTGTCTTTCACAATAGATAATTTCTGCTGTCATATCTTTTTGATTTTAACATTTCAGTGGAAGGGGTTTCTGCATTTGAAGACCCTGGAAATATTTAAAGGTAATCGCTCAGCGTAACTTAAACACTGATCAGACTATAAACAAGTATGTGTGGTGTTTGAGGGAAGGAGAGTGTGAGTTTACTAGGGAATGCAATGGAAGAAAAGTGCCAATTTTGAGAGATTGGGAAGATGTGTGTGAGAATGCAAATTGAGTCGGAAGAGAAAAAGAGAAATTTAGAAATTCAAAGATACATAGATTAATAATGGAAGATGTAAAAGGAGGAGTGTAGTGTATAGTATGAAAACGGTCACAAGGCATTTGTTTAAAGGAATTAGTTAGAGAGAGTGTGTTTGAAAAGTGTTAAGTTGTTGATGATGAGTTTTTGGTTGGCTGAGAATGGGTTGGTTGATTTGTTTGTGGCCCCTATGAGAGGGTTTGATTTGAGTAGTAACTACTTTAAATGACACACTATGGTTGTTGGCTCTAGGAAACTCCAGAACAAATGCTTTGGTGGGGGCAAAGAAACGGTCAGGGTCTTGGCATTTTCATATTTCGGGGTCCTTTTTGATGAAAGAGGCTGGTGGGGCCCACAAATGAAATTAAAAAGGAATGTATTCTCAAGAGCTGCAGTTGTGACTCTCAATTTTGCTAAAAGGCTGGGGGCTGAACAGATGCTGGCATTCTTTAAAGTTTACCAGGGTGAATGTATCCTAATTGAAAGCTATGGTAGCGACATCTGGGGCTTAGATTATGAGGGTTATTCAGACTGTGGTAAACAAATTCTCAAGAGAATTGTTGGCTGTTCCAGAGTCAGTACCTGCATGTATTATATATATATGAAGAGTCGGGTTAGGGTATATTTGCGATCAACTAGCTCTTGCACCCTTGCTCAGGTGGTTGAAGGTATGGTGTAATCTGGTGTTAGACCTTAATCGGGCAATCATAAAAGATTGCCTGACTTTAGATGGGGTGTTACACGTCCCATGGATACAATATATTAAGGATGTTATGTGCAAACTGGGTTGCCTTGAGTTATTTGAGCACCTGTGTTGTATTTGTTAGAGGGAAATCTGTTAATAAAATAAGACAGATCAATTTGACACAATAATATAGGTTTAATCGATTTTCAGCTGGGAACAACAGGCAGTCTCAACATAGAGGCCATGAATGAAGTTCAAAGTTCTGGTTCAAACACCAGTAGCATTTATACAGGTAAAAACCACAAAAAACTGTGGTGAAGAGTTCACCATTGACGTAAGCAACTACAAGCAGTACAGATAAGATAATGAGGTGCCTCTGGAAAGAAGCACATGCACTTGTTGGCCTCATGGGTGGGTAAGTTACACTGACGTCGCTCACCATATCTATCATTCTGCACAACAAGAAATTATGGGGGTCATTACGACCCTGGCGGACGGCGGCGAAGCGGCGGTAAGACCGCCAACAGGCTAGCGGTCAAATTTTTGCAATTATGGTCATCCGCCGCTTCTCCGTTCCGCCCGCCAGGGCGGAGACGACCGCTGGGCTGGAGACCTGGGTCTCCAGCCCGGCGGTCGTCACTATACCGCCGGCAGTATTTGGACCCGGCTGACCGCCATGGATTTCATGCGGTTTGGAACCGCCATGAAATCCATGGCGGTAAGCACTATCAGTGCCAGAGAATTCCTTCCCTGGCACTGATAGGAGTCTCCCCCACCGCCACCCCCACCCCAACTGCCTCCCCTACACCCCCTACCACCCCTGCCACCCCCCAAAGGTGGCAGGACCCCCCTCCCCACCCCGACCCCCAACATCACATCACTCATTCACACACGACACGCACACAGGCACAACCAACACACATACACACACACACCGACATACATGCCAACAGCCACACACACAGTCATACACGCACACTCACATTCAAACATGCACGCACACATCCATACAGACATACCTCCAGACATACATGCACTCATTCCCAACAACACAACACCCCCGCAAGCATACACGCACTCACACACCCCCTCTACATACACACACGCACACCCCATGCATGCACACAACACCCAACCCCCCCACCCCCTCCCCTAATGGACGATCGACTTACCTGGTCCGTCGATCCTCCGGGAGGGGATGGGATCCATGGGGGCTGCTCTGCCGACACCACACCGTCAACAGAACACCGCCACACCGAATCACAGGACGTGATTCGGTGGGCGGTGTTCTGTTGACGTGGCGGTGGAGCAACCTCCACTTCCCCGCCGCCCGCCAGTATGGCTGTTGGCGGTTCTCCATCCGAAAAAGGACCGAGAGCTGCCAACAGTCATAATACACCGAGCGGAAAACCGCCACACTGGCGGTCTTCAGCACGGTGGTCCCTCGGCGGTCTTTACAAAAGACCGCCGAGGTCAAAATGACCCCCTATATGTTGCGTGCTGCTCATGGTAGCCCTGCCATGCAAATACTTATCTGACCCTTACACAGTTCCCCTTACCAGGATATGAATGACTTGTGGTTTTTAGGACCCCTGTGCTAAGGAAGGATACACCCTTCTGTTCCACCCTGTTCGTGCTAAGTGAACATTTTGAAAGCAACAGTTGGTGCAGCTTTAAAGAAAAACTCTCATTCTAATGTGGCTTGGGCCTCTTGTGTGTTTCAGCACATCTAACTTAACAATGCAGCATGTGCATGTTTCCTAAGTAATAAGTGTTTGTTTGTCCTAAATATGACCTGCCTTTTCTATTGAACCCACAGTCTGTTTTTTTTTTTAACATGTCATGTATTAAGCCTTTCACTACTTACATTGGTTTACAACTATGTATCCTAAAATGTTTGTATTGGGATTTGGGAACTTATGTTTGTTTGTATGTGATGTATTCCTATTCTTCCAACATCATTCTCCTCTCTAGTTGATTATTCAACTACTTTTCTTACCTTCCCATCTACTAATGAAACTAGGGGAATCACCACATACCCACTACTCTGTCCCTCCCAATTTAGCTGGTATCCTTTTGCAACATGCTATTATTACCTGAAAAATAAGACACATCAAAAGCAACAACACAATCAAAGGCAACAAGGCATTGAACAACCCTGACATCCAGGACGGCACCCATTCGAACCAGCCCTCAAACCACCCATCAGGGGAACAACCCTCATCGATCATTTTCTTTTGTAGATCATTGAATGTCTGAATGGCCTGAGTTAATGTCCCATTGTCCGCATCATTGGCCGGCACATAAGTACAACAGGCTGATCCAATCTTCTTACATACACCTCCTTCCATGGCCGTCATGAAATCAAGTACATATCTGTGTTGCATTACTATCAGCCTAAGGGCTCGAAGTTCTTCCTTTATAGCATTGAACCCATCTTCAGTTGCATTTATGGTCTTCATCAATTCAAATCACGTGATCTGCAGCCAGCCTGCAGTTGCCTTCGCCTGAATGAATGGTAGGATGCTACCAAAAAAGATTTGGCCATCATTAAATAGTCTATGTTCCTGTGGAACGTCTTTCCACACTTCAGTACCAAGAAACTCAGCAGCTCGTTTTGTCCGGTAATGGAAAAGCAAGGTTGTTGGACGGCTCATGGGATGGTCATGTAACTGAGAGATGTCCACACCTGGTATTACCAGGGAGAGGGTATGCAAAGTCACTAGGGAGCAGAGGACATTCCAGTTCGGGGGTAGCTACATGTGGAGCCGGGCCCCACACATCCAGTAGTGATCCATCAGGCTGGATGTGCCACCCTGCATATCAGCGTTGTAGGTGGTGATGTTGCAGTTGAGGTTACTCCCCACCTTCACTGTCCCTTTCGCTCTGAAACAAAGAGAAAACTGTGTTAATTTCACAGCTATTCTAGGGTGTATGGTAGTCCCTGTCCATGTATATCTCTGTATGTTTGCATCCCATATTTCCTGACATTGACCTATTATCTTATTAAAGCTTAGTGGACCTTGTGTCTTGGTACCATTCCATAATGATATTGCTCTACATGAGAACTTGGCCTCGGTATGCCATTTATAATGGGCAAATACTGATCCTGTGATACTAAGAACTGGCCTGCCTGCGCAATCAGGGGGCAGGGGTTTAGCTAAATAGTTACTACATTCAGATGATGGATGACTAGGACCTTCCAAAAATACCTCGACGTAATACCCATTTTTCCCAATCTGGGTGAAACATTGTTTGCCCTGCTTCCTTCATTCTTGATATCTCTTCCATTATCTCTTGTTTTTCTGTCAGGACTTGTAGAAGTTGTGTTAACTTGTGCAGTAGCAGGACTAACATGAGTTGTCTGCAGCTGTGCTCTAATTCTGCATAAAAATAGGTGCAAGAGACAATGGGCCTGATTACAACTTTGGAGGACGGTGTTAAACCGTCCCAAAAGTGGAGGATATACCACCTACCGTATTACAAGTCCATTATATCCTATGGAACTCGTAATACGGTAGGTGGTATATCCGCCACTTTTGGGACGGTTTAACACCGTCCTCCAAAGTTGTAATCAGGCCCAATGTGTAATGTTTAGGGATACCTCTTTAGGGAGATGCAATTTATCTACTCCAGCAGCATGGGGGATGAGAGAGCATACATAACAACTGGTGTTGGATGTGGATGTGCCTATACTGTGCATGTGCTGATACCACACATTGTCAAACAAAGCAATATGGAGAGGGTGATGGTCAGTATCATTATCAACAGTTCTACGCATGCGTGTAATAATTGATATAGGATCAAAAAAATTAAAATATCCAAGGGCTAAAAGCAGCAATATCAGTACAACGAGGAGGAAAAACAAACATAAAATACATAACTTAAAAGAAGAATTGTCTAAGATTGAAGCTTTAGAGGGAGGCTTTACTCTGGTTGCTTCTCCTGTTCTCCCCCCTCTTTTCCTGCTCGGTGTCCAAAGGGATGGATGGCATGGTTGGGGCCAGGCGGATATCCTGGAGGTGGTGCCATGGTTTGTGGCCTTGGACTTTCACTGCGGTAGTTGTGCTGTCTGTCACTGGGAAGGGTCCATTGAATTTGCAGTCCTTCCACTTTCTGACAAAATTGCGAATATATATTAAAGTTCCCAAAGGTAATGGTGTTTGTTGATCCTTTACAGGAGATGCGTTGGTGCGCTTCTTGGCTGCACGTGCAACCTGTTTAGAGAAGAACTTTGCAACTTTGGTTAGCTCAGACATGTCTTCATTCATTTCAGTTTGTACAACTTCAGGTGCACTCTCAGTCTCCAATTTATGTCTAGTTGATGGCACAAATGTGCTCATTGTTCTACCTGTCACTATTTGATGGGGAGTTAAATGATTATCTGATCCTGGGGTATTTCTCAAAGCAAAGAGTGCCACAGGGAGGCAGTACAACCATTTCTTCTTCAATGTCACACATAGTTTACTTATATTGTTCTTGAGGAGGCCATTAAGGCGCTCCACAATTCCATTGCTTTGCGGATGATAAGCTGAGGACAATTTATGTGTTATTCCTAACAAGGTGGTGAGGTGAGAAAAGATATTATTGACAAAATGGGTGCCATTGTCGGATCTGATCCCCTCAGGGACACCCCATTGCGGTATTACCTCACGGATCAAAAATTTAGCAGCAGATTTGGCATCACAGTGAACACAAGGTCCTGCATCAATCCACCTTGAGAATGGGCAGACTACAACTATAAGGTAGCGACAAAGATTGCATCTGTCAATCATATCAATGTAGTCAATGTGCAGTTCCTTAAAGGGACCTTGTAGGCAAGGTATTGTGGAAGCTATTACCTTGGATGTGGGATTTGGTGAATACTGCTGGCACACTGTGCAGGTGTGTATGTACATTGTAATCATCTCATGTAAGTTAGGGACAAACCAATCCTGACGTATTTGGAGGGACATATTGTCTCTAGCAGTATGTGAAGGAGGATGTGGCTGGTTTAGAGCTATCAGTAGCAATGCTTGGGGCATGACAGGCTTCCCTGTTGATATTTGTCCGTACATTAAGGGGCTCATTCCGAGTCCGGCGGGCAGAAACCGCCCAAAGACCTCACCGCGGTCAAATGACCGCGGGGGTCATTTTGACTTTCCCGCTGGGCCGGCGGGCGATCTCCAGAAGATCGCCCACCGGCCCAGCGGGAAAGCCCCTGCAACGAGGAAGCGGCTCCGAATGGAGCCGGCGGAGTTGCAGGGGTGCGACGGGTGCAGTAGCACCCGTCGCGATTTTCACTGTCTGCATAGCAGACAGTGAAAATCATGGTGGGGCCCTGTTAGGGGGCCCCTGCACTGCCCATGCCAGTGGCATGGGCAGTGCAGGGGCCCCCAGGGGCCCCACGACACCCGTTCCCGCCATCCTGTTCCTGGCGGGTTTTAACGCCAGGAACAGGCTGGCGGGAAGGGGGTCGGAATCCCCACGGCAGCGCTGCAAGCAGCGCCGCCATGGAGGATTCCCTGGGCCAGGGGAAAACCGGCGGGAAACCGCCGGTTCCCCTTTTCTGACCTCGGCGGTCAGAATAGCCCTGGAAGCACCGCCAGCCTGTTGGCGGAGCTTCCGTTGCCCTCCACCCTGGCGGTTTCAAACCGCCAGGGTCGGAATGAGGGCCTAAATCTGTTCCTGTCTGTGTGCATCCTCTGGCTTCCCACAACTGTTTCTCATGCTCTGGTGCATTTTCTTGTATCTCTCTTATATGCAGGTGAGCTGTCTCTGTGTAATGTCTGGATGCATTCAAAGGGTCTGAAGATGTCAATGTTTCACTAGCTAACAGAACTGTGGTATGTGTATCACTAAAAGGGTGTGTTGCTGCATCTTTGGCTGCCCAATCAGCCAGGGCATTTCCACGGGACACAAAATCCTGAGCATTAGTGTGGGCTGTGCATTTCACTACTGCAACTGCATGTGGCAGTGTTAAAGCTTGTATCAAGTCCTCTAAAAGGGGGCGGTGCATGACAGGGTTTCCATCAGACTTGAGAAATCCCCGTCTATTCCACCGCATAATGCTGGAATGCGCTGTTGTAGTAATATAGGCTGAATCGGAGTATACTGTTATTATTTCTCCTTCTCCTTGTTTGAGGGCTGCCACTAAAGCTACTAATTCAGCAGCCTGGGCTGAATATTGAGATGGCAAAGTTATCTGTTCAGTTATCTGCAGTGTGTCTGAAGAGTTGTGCTGCATCGCTCTGACCACTGCAGCACCTGTATGTCTTACCCCTGTGTCCCGATCTATTGTGGAAGATCCATCCACAAAATATACAACACTACCTGGAATGGGGTCTTCTGTTGCTTGGCTTCACTCATCTGGAGTATATGTGGCACAATCATGGGCATCATCATCAGTGTCAGAAATGGGGTGTGCAAAGAAGGTAGCAGGGTTGACTGTGTGGCATTTAACCACCTTCAAGGACGGTAATGATAATATTATCTCATAGCCTGATACTCTCTGTGTTGTTAGTGTTGTTTTAGCTTTCTGAATTATTGCAAACACAGCATGTTCAGCATACAGTGTCAAAGGTGCACCCATGACAATGGGAGCACTTTTCTCTACTGCAAAGGCTGCTGTGGCTAGTGCTTGTTCACAAGGGTAATGACTTTTCATGACAGAATCAAGTAGGCCACTAAAATATGCAATTGGTTTGTGGCCTAAAGAATACTTTTGGGTGAGACAGCCGTCATCACCTGGCCATTACAGTGGCAAAAAAGAAAAAACTATTTGTTATAGTCTGGTGTTCCTAACACTGGTGCATTTGTTATCTCTGTTTTTATCTTACTGAAGGTTTGTTTCATCTCCGTAGTCCATGTTATCTTGTCTTTCTGTGTTTTTGCCTGTTTGATAGATGCAATCAGTGGGGATATTAAAGTACTGTAGGCAAAAATCCATTGCCTGACATAATTACATAAGCCTTGGAACTTCTGCATTCCTTTCACAGTCTCAGGCTCTGTCATCTGCTGAATGGATTCTGCTCTCCCGGGCATAACTCGGCGGCCTGATGCTGACAGTAGTTGCCCCAAGTATTGAACTTCTTCCTGGCAGTACTGTAATTTGTCCCTGTCCACCTTGTAACCTCTTTGAGCAAGGATGCACAACAGGGACACAGTCTCCTTTCTACACTGCTCTTCTGCTGGACTACAGATCAGTAGGTCATCGACATACTGCAACACTGTGCTGTCACATTGAAAATTGGTGAGGTCATTCTTGACCGTCCTGTTAAAGACACTAGGGGACTCACAGTACCCTTGAGGTAATCTGGAATACAGGTACTGTGAACCACAATAGGAAAATGAAGTCAAATAATAACTGTCTTGGTGTAAGGGAATGCTGAAAAATGCATTCTTCAAGTCTATGACTTTAAAGTATCTAGCATCTTGGGGTATGTTGGTTAGGATGATGGAAGGGCCATGTACTACAGGGAATCCTGGTATCACTATGTCATTAATGGGGCGCAGGTCTTGAATCATGCGCCACAAATTTCCCTTGGCCTTCTTTATACGGTAAATTGGGGTATTGCAGGGGGATACACCTGGGTATATGACTCCCTGCTCCACCAATGCCTGTATAACAGGTGCAATGCCCTCCTCTGCTTCTTTGGATAGAGGATATTGTCTCACTCTTGGCAATATTGCTCCTTCCTTCAAAGTTATTCTGAATGGTACTGCTGTGCGGACGAGGTCTACATCATAAGGGCCTTTTGTCCATAAGTTAGAGGGTACCTGCGCAAGGTCATTATCTTTGATAGGACTGGAGACATTTATTGGTATCACAGGCCTTCTCTCCAGTGTGGTGCGTAAAGGTACACTGTTTTGAAAAACAATCTCTGTCCTTCTAAAGTCATCAGCAAACAACTGGTCATCTGATATGTCGCCCACCTGCATGTCGGGATCATAAAAGATGACACATGCCCACATCGCACCAGTGTGGTCACTTGCCATCAGTGTCCCATAGGTGGGGGACACTTCTAGAGCCTCTCTTTCCAGAATGAGGTTTTTGTCTAATGTTTCAAAATAAGGGCCCTGTCGTCTAAAGAGAAAGTTTTTGGGTAATTTAACTAGTTTCCCTGTCAGTTCTGGTGTTTCTGCTATCATGGTGTACACTGCTCTAGTAAAGGCTAAAATGTCTACAGGTCTGGCTCTAACTTGGTTACCATCTTGGGGGGGTGTAACCATTGTCATGATGCGTGTACTAGATACTCCAGGTGTTGAACAGATCATAGTCCCATCCTCTTCAAAGTGAATAGTCATATTTAATTTTGCCATGAGATCACGTCCTAGCAGATTAGCTGGTGCATTTGGGGAGAATAAGAAACATCCATCAACATACCTCCCCCCTATTTCCATCTCCACAGGTTTAGTGAATGGAACCCTCATTACAGCCCCGGAGAACCCCTGTGTGTCCATTGATAAATTTGACAATGGCAGTCCCTTCTCACGGATACAGGGCCTAGTGGCCCCAGTGTCGATGAGAAAGGTGTACTCCTTGTCATTTATGGCTACCATCACAGTGGGTTCCTCATCTGGCCTGTGGGTTACCGATAAGACTGGACACATGAGACTTCTCCTTGGGCACCTTCATTGGGCATATCCTCACATGTAGTTTTGCTGGAATGGGTTCCCTTCCTTGACAGTTACCCCTCCTTGTAAGTTCTGGTGCTGCAAGGTGGGCTGCACTGTCTGCTGTGGCCCATACTGTATTTGGGGCACTGATTGCTGTAACTGTTGAGGTCGTATCTGTGGTTGAGGCTGCAGTTGTATTTGGGGCTGTGGGAGATATATCACTTGGGGACTCGTGGCAGGTTATGCTACAATGCCACCAGGCGGTACCATTTGTTGGCCATAATTTGCCCTTGTCTGGTTGCTAAGTTCATCTTCCTTTTTAAACCTACAGTCTCTAATGAACTGTCCTGTCATTTTGCAATAGTGGCATGTCTGTCCACTCTGGAATGTGTTTACTCTATTTCCCCCAAACCTTCCTCGCCCTCCTCTTCCATTATTCCTGTTATTGCTCTTCTGGGCATACTGGTAGGGTTGCATTGGGGTGCCTGAAGGAGGCATTCCCAGGGACACTGCAGCTAACTGGGTGGTGGCAGTGGCAATTTCTTCCTCTGTTTTCTTGGCTAGTTTCTGCTGGACCAATTTAGCTGCTGCTTTCTCTATTTTATCTTTCTCGCTCTTTTCCTTTTCTTGTCTCTTCTTACAAAAATGTATTATGTGTGCTTGTATCTCTGTCAATGGTTTGGCCTCCAAGGCCACTATATTATCTAATTTATCCTGCACTTCAACTGGCAGACCCTTTTTCACTATATTGAAAAATAGTATTACATTCTGTCCAGGGACATCCCAACTCTCCCCCACTTCCTGTGTCCATTTTTCCTTCATTCTGCTAAGGTTTTGGGCTGGGTCCTCATTTGGCTGCATTGTTTGTGCCATAAGGGACCCAATGTCTGGCCTGTCTGGATACATTTTCCTCAGTTGTTTCCAAACAATTCCCCTTACTCTATTAAAGGGTGCCCCATCACATTTTGGGTTAGTCAATGTCACATCCTTTACTCCTGCCTTTGTGAACAGTGTGTCTGTCTCATCTCCTATAAGGGAACTTAGTAAACTCTTAATGTCCCCTATTGCAAGAGTAATCCCTGCAGTATGTTTTTCCAGAGCTGCTATCCATTTCCCAGCACCCTCAGCAAGTTGTGGCAACTGTTTTTTAAGATTTTCTTTGTCCGTCTGGGGCCATGGTATATATTGAGGCGTCCCTGGGCCCTTGAATATCAAGGGCAGTTGTGACAGGACTGTAGTCCTATTGCCAGTAGGATGACGAGAGTCATATTTACAAGCATATCTCTGCCACACCCTTAACCTTTTCTGCATATAGAGATAATCCCAGTAAGAATCCCCTTCACCCTGAAAAATGCACATTTCTGCATTAGCCATGTCTCAGGGTTCAAAGGAACCCTCTCGAGGCCATGGTGTCATCTGTGATGCCAATCCTTCTGTCCAACCTGCTAGGTTGTCAGTAAAAGGGACAACATTATACCAACTATTTTCATACTGAGCTACTATTTCATTGGGTGTCAAATTATTGCCAGGGAATGCACGTGCCATGTCTTTCCTCAGTGTAATTTTTCCTGCCATATCAAATGTTCCCCTTCTCTCATATGGGCGTGCATGCGCCCCATCAAATACTAATCTCTGTAATTCTCTTGGCTTCTTTTGTAAAATCTGTCCTGTCTTACTGTTTTCTTCTCCCTCACAGGCATATTGTGACTGTTCCTTGTTATGGTCCTCAAAAAGGGACATTCATTTAACATGTTCAGTGATGTCATCTAATGCCCCTTCTGATCCTTTGTAGGATTTTTCTAAATCCATATCTTCTTCACCTAAGCTGCTATGTGTGGAGACTGTGTCATCTAGTCCTTCTTGTTCAATTATTTGTGGCCTAGTGAGGGCCCTTGACTGCCTCAGGGGTCCTTCCTCCTTTTCCCAAGTCGCTCTTTTGTCTACCCGTCCATCTTCCTGCTCTGTGACCCACTTGCCTACACTATTCTCTTCTGCTCCTGAGTGCATGAACCTCCAGCACTCTGTGGGAGGACTTTCTGGTGTGAAAGCTAACCTTCTTGTCTCATTTTTAATATTGGTACTTGTTTTTTTCAAAACACCTTCCTTTTTTCTAGCCCCCTCCTTTCTCTGTACCCCTCTTGATCCCTCATTAGGTATACCTTCATTCTTCCTAATGGGGGACATCTTGTCCTCTAAATGAAGTGTAAATGTGGCATCTACTGTCCCTATGTATTTAGTACTGTCCCCACCTGACATTTCCCGTGGTGTACTGCCCATTTGAGGAGATGGAGATGGGTGAACATATTCTCTATGTTTAGAAAACAATGGTGGGCTATACTCTGGGTCTGTATATCCCACAGCGGGGGGATGTAAAGAGGTAGGTAATGAGTGTGGGGCACCAGGTTGCAATGTATACATGCCCTGTAGCTTTGCACTGCCTAACCTTAATTGCACATCTTGATAGGGGGGTGGAGGAGCCGAAGGGAGGGTTTGAGGCTTTGTATTTAACTCATTCATATTTGGTTCACAAAAGACCCTCCATTGGTCTAGTGTGATCTTCCTTTTTTTCTAGTTTATTTCCCTTGTATTTACTCTGTAGGAAGGTGGCCATGTGTTCTATTATTGTATTATCAAATGTGCCCACTTTGGGCCATGCATGTGCAAGTTTTAATGTTGCTTTGTGCCATTCCTTACAGTATTTTCCTATCCTGTCCCTGTCTCCTGAGAACACTTTAACCATGTGTTCTAAAGGAGACCTCATGTCTGTTTAGTGAACTTAGGGCCAGATGTACGTAGCCTTTTACGCCTCGCAAATGGCGAAAAACGCCGTTTGCGAGGCGCAAAAGGCCTCACGCGATGCAGAAACACATTTTGCGAGTCGGTACCGACTCGCAAAATGTGTTTCAGACTCGCAAATAGGAAGGGGTGTTCCCTTCCTATTTGCGAGTCGCACCGCGATGTAGAGTTGATTTGTGACCGCGAAAGCGGTCGCAAATCAACTCGCAGTTACCATCCACTTGAAGTGGATGGTAACTCATTCGCAAACGGAAAGGGGTCCCCATGGGACCCCTTCCCCTTTGTGAATGCTCACAAAATTATTTTTTCAGAGCAGGCAGTGGTCCTATGGACCACTGCCTACTCTGAAAAAAACCGAAACAAAAAGGTTTCGGTATTTTTTCTATTTGCAGCTCGTTTTCCTTTAAGGAAAACGGGCTGCAAAGAGAAAAAAAAAACTGCTTTATTGAAAAGCAGTCACGGACATGGTGGTCTGCTGTCTCCAGCAGGCCACCATCCCCGTGAGTGCCTAGACTCATAATGGGGTCGCAAACTGCGACCCACCTCATAAATATTTATGAGGTGGGTCTTTGCGACCCCATAGCGAGTCGCAGAAGGTGTCTAAGACACATTTCTGCATCGTGAATTGCGAGTTGCAATTTGCGAGTCGCTTTGACTCGCAAATTGCAAGTCGCAATTTGTCACTTACCTACATCTGGCCCTTAATCTTTTGTACTATATGTTTTATACTCTAAATGGACTTCTATTTACTTCCTAGGGTATTTCCAGACTTCACATAAACTATTATTAGGCTGTGAAGGTGAACATCATATATATATATATATATATATATATATATATATATATAGTGGGTAGGTGCATTTATGTGTGGCCTAAGTGGTTTGTGTGCCTGACACAACAAACAATAATGTTATTGTGATATATATACATGTTTATAAATTACTCATATCCTAAATTCCATTCTGGGAGGTCCCTAATAAATGCATACAGTAGGAGGTCTAATACTAAATATGAGTCTGTTATTATTGCAGGGAATTCACGTGACTGTTGCCCATATGTTCCACTGAAAAATTGCAGTAACTTCAATATATTCACTTTCCTGCCACAAGGTGGCACCAGTGTCACACATGAATATTTTTTTTAAACTTTACTCTTGGAAAGACAACTGCAACAGGTTTTGTAGATTTCAAAATAAACTCTTTTATTCTAACTATGCGAAGATCCTGTTCACATCTATCTGAAAGGTAGTTAAATATATTTGTATGCATAGTAGCTGATAATTCTCCTTCTATTTGTATACCTTCAATATATGTGTGAATGTCCCAGTCTATACTATTTGATATTTCATCTAGCCTCCAATCTTGAGGCTCTATAGTTTCATAATGGGGATAATAGTTAGTAGTGTCAATATTTGTAATGGGGTTCATGAGGCTACTACACTACTTTTAACTTGGAGGATAATGTCTTTGTATTAGTTCTTTGAATACTTTTTTATAATTGTCTAACAGGCATTTCTCTTATGTCAATGTAGGTTGTTTTTTAGGCCTAGGTGTGATATACTGTAAATACCTAGGCATTCATAAACTTCTGACTTAAAAAATGATTCTATGGTATTGATATTACTGGTCTACTAAGGTCAGTTCTGTTGCAGAGGGCGACAGCCTGACCGTTATAAAAATGAATAATTAATTCAGGGATGTGTAATTAATTAGTTGACTTTTTTGGGACATTACTTCACTTTTGAGTATACTGTTATAACTTAACCTTCATAAAAATAGGAGGTCTGATACTTATTCCTAAATTATACACTAAATAACATAAACCTATATATTGACATTATTATGTGGCCACATTTCTATCTATACATGCATATACATACACAGTAATTCTCAATTTCATACTAGGGCAAACAAAATACTACTGGTCATTTCCCTCTGGATTCATAGAGGGGACAACTTTTCACTATTTGCAACTGACTTCCAGACTTAGGTGGTCATTACAACATTGGCGGTAAAAGGCGCTTACCGCCGTGCAGAAGACCGCCAATACACCGCAGCGGCCGTGGTAGACCGCCACAGCTATTATGACACACATCTCGGAATCCACGGAAATTCAGACACTCACACAACACCGCCACACCAAAGGTCAGTGATAAACTGGCGGAAACAAATCCTCCACCTCCACGCCAACAGAAACACGCCCATGCTATTACGACCCACGAATCCACGCAGCGGTCTTTCAACCGCGGTATTCCATTGGCGCTACACACCGCCGCGCTCAAAATACACACACATCTACATAACCCCGCCACATTGGACAATTCCAAATACACACACCTGATATACATACAAACAACACTCCCACACACCCAACACTATATAAAACACACACCCACATCACCCACAAACCCCTACGACCACAAATTCTGAAAGAAGGCCAGAGAGACAGCACAGCAATTGACACCCCATCACACAGAGGCACACAACACCATCACCCACACAACTTCCACGCACAAAACACCACTACACTCACCACACTCATCAACACATACACCACCCCACACATCACACACACCACCCCATGGCACGCCAAAGACACCCCCGCTTCTCCGAGGAGGAGCTCAGGGTCATGGTGGAGGAAATCGTACGGGTAGAGCCACAGCTATTTGGCTCACAGGTACAGCACACATCAATAGCCAGGAAGAAGGAGTTATGGCGCAGAATAGTTGACAGGGTCAACGCTGTGGGACAGCACCCAAGAAATCGGGAGGACATCAGGAAGAGGTGGAACGACCTACGGGGGAAGGTGCGTTCCACGATTTCCAGGCACAACATTGCGGTACAGCGGACTGGCGGCGGCCCCCCACCTCCTCACACACAACTAACAACATGGGAGGAGCAAGTCTTGACCATCCTGCATCCTGAGGGCCTCGGAGGAGTCGGTGGAGGATGGGACACTGGTAAGTCAAATCTCAACTATCAGATCCCCCACCTTACCTGCATGCTATCACACCCCCCCACCCTCACACCCTCCCCTATCACTACAACTCATCACTAATGTACCCATAACACAAACCACACATCCCAACACCAAGCCCTGCATGACACAACTAAGCATGGTCACCCCTCACCAAAGCATGCTCACTGCACATACCCAGAACCCCCCCCCCAACCATCATCACACAAGCCCCCACACAGGAATGCTTGCACTGGGGTTCACGCACAGCCACCCATTGCACACCATTACACATGCACATGCAATAATCATGATCTTATGCCCCTGCAGGAACACGAAGGACCGTCACCACACCAGAGGGTCCAGACAACACCACTCCACCCCCAGAAGAGGCCCATAGTGACAAGAGCAGCTCTGCCCTACTGGATCTTGATGACCAGCCCGGACCATCGTGGGCCTCGGGACAGTCGGTTCCCCTTGCACAGGCACAGCCCAACACCGACCTTCCACCCTCTGGTAACACCAGCACAGCACCCACCCAGCGGGCCCAAACCTCCCTACCCAGGACAGGTCAATCAGCGGTGTGTCCACCACTACAGGGCACCCAGGGTAACCTACCCTCCCAACAACAACAGGGACCTGGGGGCAGTGGTAGTGGGCACACGGTCCAGGGGACGGAGGCACAGGAACACAGGGGAACTGGGAGGGCTGCTGTGCGACAGGGGGAGGACAGGCCAAGGGAACCAACTCTCCACGAGGCCCTCTCCTCCATCATGGGAGCGTACCACCACTCACAGGAGATGATGGCGACGGTCCTGGACAAGTTGCAGGAGACCCTGCGGCTGCAGGAGGAGCAGTATTTGGGGTTCAGGGAGGAGCTCAGAACCATCAGCTCCGCCCTGGGCACCATCGTAGGGGTGCTGAAGGACATACAGCAGACCTTGAGGGACACCGTGGCACTCCAAGGGGCCCCTGACACTAGCCAGGACGATGAACTGCCCACCACCTCCGCCGCCGCTAGTGGACAGGATGCCCCGCCACAGGACCAACACACCAGCACCCCACCCCCTGCAGACGGACAACCACCACGCAAGCGGTCCCTGAGATCCAGGAACAGGACAGAGCAAGATGGTAAGACCCCCTCCAGGAAATGAGACCACCCTGATTGTCCTCCCACTGTCCCACTTTGTTACCCTGTCCATATTCAAACTGCCCCAGCTCCACTTCCTATGCCCAGATGGGCAGTGCACCTGTGAGACTAATAGACTGGACTCTGCCATGGACATTCCTCCACCATCCCCCCTCTCCATTTTACCACCCCCTCCAATAATTTGCACTTAAATAAACACCCTTGAAACACAAAACAATCTGGAGTCAGTCTATGATTTCGTACTTTGTGTTATCAATGACAGTGTCATAATGGCTGTACCATTGTAAGGCTAACATACCTATGTCACAAATCACAAGCCCTTGAAGGATGCGAGCAGTTGACACGTAGGTTACCACACCTGTGAAACCGTAATGGAAGGGTACAACTCAGTTAACAAATTGTGATTGAAATAGACAAACAGGATAGAGGTAGACGTGTGACAGTGAATGTAATGTAAAATCTGAAAATGTTCTCACCTGTGTGTCACTGGAACTATTGCTGTATGACTGACTCCCTGTTGTCGTTTTCTTCTTCCTCAGCTTCATCCTCATCACTGTCCACAGGCTCCACAGACTCCACAGCTGCTACAACACCGTCATCTGGATCATCCTCCTGCAGAAAAGGCACCTGGCGTCGCAAAGCCAAATTATGGAGCATGGAGCAGGCGATGATGATGTCGCACACCTTCTTCGGTGAGTAGAATAGGGATCCACCTGTCATATGGAGGCACCTGAACCTGGCCTTCAGGAGTCCGAAGGTGCGTTCGATCACCCTCCTAGTCCGCCCATGGGCATCATTGTACCGTTCCTCTGCCCTGGTCCTGGGATTCCTCACTGGGGTCAATAGCCAGGACAGGTTGGGGTAACCAGAGTCCCCCAATAGCCATACACGGTGCCTCTGGAGTTGACCCATCATATCAGGGATGCTGCTATTGTGCAGGATGTAGGCGTCATGCACTGAGCCAGGGAACATAGCATTTACCTGCGAGATGTACTGGTCTGCCAAACAGACCATCTGGACATTCATGGAATGATAACTCTTCCTGTTCCTGTACACCTGTTCACTCCTGCGGGGGGGACCAGAGCTACATGGGTCCCATCATTGGCACCTATGACGTTGGGGATATGTCCAAGGGCATAGAAGTCACCCTTCACTGTAGGCAAATCCTCCACCTGAGGGAAAATGATGTAGCTCCTTATGTGTTTCAGCAGGGCAGACAACACTCTGGACAGCACGTTGGAAAACATAGGCTGGGACATCCCTGATGACATGGCCACTGTTGTCTGAAAAGACCCACTTGCAAGGAAATGGAGCACTGACTGCACCTGCACATCAGCGGGGATTCCAGTCGGATGGCGGATCAGTGACATCAGGTCTGGCTCCAACTGGGTACATAGTTCCTGGATAGTGGCACGGTCAAACCGGTAGGTGACGATTAAATGTCTTTCTTCCATTGTCAACAGGTCCACCACGGTCGGTACACCGGAGGATTCCGCCATCTTCTCATATGTCCCAGCTGACGGTGCCTACGAAGGACAACAGCGAAGAACCAGTCACTATTCCTCCAGATATGTACCCACAATTACACACAAGACTATACCACTCACGAAACCCTTCCTGTATGTGTGTTGAGTGGAGGCCTAGCTATGTGTGACGCAGTAGTAAATGAAGCCATGTGGGCCCCTGAAATGGCGGCTGCCTGACCTCTAAACTGGGACAATGGGATTGTGGGGTAACTGCGCTGGCGTTGCACACCGTCGCGGTAGGCGGTCGTAGACCGCGGCGCACTGCTGTATTGGTTAACAGTGGACCCTATGGGTCCCAGGAGCCAATGAACAGGTGCGCCGGCGGTGATGATGCGCACCGCCGCGGACGTCACCGCCATTTTCTAACTGTTCAATCACTAGATACCTGACCTTCGACAGGAGAGGACCTACACTGCTAGTGCTGCTGTGACCTCGGTCTGGAAGCGACGATGGCTGCTGCGTCTGGGGAAAGGGCCCCTGCCTTCACTGCACAGGAGTTGGAGAAACTTGTGGATGAGGTCCTCCCCCAGTACACGCTACTCTACGGTCCTCCAGACCAACAGGTTAGAACACAGGGAGCACGTTGTATGGGCTAGGCCTGGGTGGAGAGGGATGGGTGGAAGAGGGAAGTGGGCAGAGTTGATTGAACATTAATGCATGCGAATGAATAGGCCACATGGCCAGAGTAGAGAGGGGGCCACTCACAACGACGGTGCAGTTGGTAATGACTGTTCCTCTTCCCTTGTGCATGTCATGTAGGTCAGTGCCCACCAGAAGAGGGACATCTGGCGTGCCATCGCCAAGGAGGTCCGGACTCTGGGGGCCCACCACAGACGGGGCACCCACTGCCGGAAGAGATGGGAGGACATTCGCCGCTGCAGCAAGAAGACGGCGGAGGCTCAGCTGGGGATGGCCTCCCAACGTGGGAGGGGTGCCCGTCGCAACATGACCCCCCTGATGTTCCGGATCCTGGCGGTGGCCTACCCAGAGTTGGATGGGCACTTGAGGACATCACATCAGACACAAGGGGGTGAGTACAACCTCATTCTGTGGACTTTGCGTGCAGTGGAGGTGTCTGGGTGGGGGAGGTGGGCTGTGGGTGTCCCTAGGCCAGGGCGAGTTAGGTAGGCAAGGCCCCTACGTTATGTAGGCCATGTGGCACTCAACCCCACATCAGCAGAGTGCCAAGTCGAGGTATATTTGCCCCTGTGGCATCCATGTGCGCAGATGTCCACCATTGCCATGTAGGCCATAACCCAAAAATTGCGTGTGCAGAGTGCAAGAGCACGGCGTAATGCAGGGGGCTGCTGCGTCTGTCTTGTCCGCAAACGGTAGCGGAATACCATCACTAAAACTCTCGTTCTTCTGTCTCCCCCTCTTTTCCTGCTCTCCCTGTCCTTTTGTACATCAGCATCAACAGGCGGAGGTACAGTGGCACCGGAGCACGAGGGAGCTGCATCCCACATGGCCATGGAGGGCCACACCACGGACTCTGAATGCACCAGTGGGACGGAGGGTGAGGGGAGCTTCACGTAGGCCGCTGGATCACCAACCAACGACTCGGACTTGTCCGCCGATCGGAGCTCCCCTGTGGTGGCGGCACCATCTGTGCGCACCACTTCTACAGGTACAGCCGCCACCTCCCCTACCAGCACCGCCCTCCCAGCAGCCCCTCAGCGTTCACCCCGTGCCCGCTCACCCAGGAGGGTGGGCATCACCTTCGCCCCAGGCACCTCAGGCCCTGCCCCAGTCACCCCTGCTGCCCTCAGTGAGGAGGCCATTGACCTCCTCAGGTCACTCACTGTTGGGCAGTCTACCATTGTGAATGCCATCCAGGGTGTAGAACGAGAGTTACAACACCGTAATGCATTCCTGGAGGGCATTCATTCTGGTCAGGCTGTCCTTCAGCGAACCCTGCAATCTCTGGCCTCAGCACTGATGGCAGCCATTGTCCCTGTGTCGAGCCTCCCCCCTCCAACTTCCTCCACCCAGACCCAATCCCCTGTACCCCAGCCCATCCCAAGCACACCTACAGACCAGCATGCACACAAGTCAACACCCAAAAGTAGCTCAAGCAAACATAGGCACCACACATACCACAGGCACTCACACAAGCATCACACCCATACAGACACAGCAGCATCCACTGTCTCCACTGTGTCCCCCTCCTCCTCTTCTCCCTCCTCCCTCCCAGTCTCGTCTACACACACACCTGCATGCACCACATCTACAGGCACCAGGAATCGCACCAGGACACCCAGCACCACAAGCCACTCACCTGCACTCACCACCTCCACTGCCATTTACACGTCCCCTGTGTCCTCTCCCAGTGTGTCTGAGACGCCCCCTCCCAAAGTACCCAAACGCCAGCAATCACTCACCCAACATCCATCCACCTCACAACAGCCTCCTGTACCTGCACCTGCACCCAAAAGAGCTAAAGTAACACCTCCTACAACCACCTCCTCTTCCTCCACTCCCAGACCCCCTCCAGCTACCCATCCCAGTGTTCGTCAGAAACTGTCCCTGTGTAAAATTGACCTTTTTCCACCCACCCCCACCTCCAATTCATCAATCCCATCGTAGCGCTTCAGCCAAAAAGCCTCCAATACCAGTGGTGCAAGTTCAGGGATTGCGGAGTGCACCGGCCACTAGGGCAGGCAGTAGGACCCGGAGCCAAGGCACTGGCAGCCCACCCCCTGTAAAGGCTCTAAAATTGGAGAGTGGACGACGGGACCGTGTTAAGACTCCTGGTGGGACAACAACTGACCTGGGTTTGGAGGGGATTGGAGAGTCAGCTGTGACTCCACCAAAGGTGGGGAAGGTCCAGAGGATGTCTTGCCAGCCTGTTGTGAGTGTCACGGCGGAGAAGTGCGCCATCATTTCCGGCGGTCCAGACACAACCGCCAGCACCGTCGTCACTGGTCCAGAGACCACCGCCAGAGTCACAGCCCAGGAGGGCCCAAGTATCGTCACTGGTCCAGAGACCACCGCCAGAGTCACAGCCCAGGAGGGCCCGAGTTTCGTCACTGGTCCAGAGACCACCGCCAGAGTCACAGCCCAGGAGGGCCCGAGTATCGTCACTGGTCCAGAGACCACCGCCAGAGTCACAGCCCAGGAGGGCCCGAGTATCATCACTGGTCCAGAAACCACAGCCAGAGTCACAGCCCAGGAGGGCCCAAGTATCGTCACTGGTCCTGAGTCCACCGCCGGAGTCACAGCCCAGGAGGGCCCAAGTATCGTCACTGGTCCAGAGACCACCGCCAGAGTCTCATCCCAGGAGGGCCCAAGTATCGTCACTGGTCCTGAGTCCACCGCCAGAGTCACAGCCCAGGAGGGCCCCGGCTGCCACAGCCCCGCTGGGCAATGATGGAACGTCATGCCACACATCAATGTCCGTACCAGAACCACCATGGCAAACCACCGCTGAACAGGGCAAAGACCGCCATGGTGAAGACCGCTGAACAGGGCAAAGACCGCTATGGCAAAGCACCGCTGAACAGGGCAAAGACAGCCATGGTGAAGACCGCTGAACAGGGCAAAGACCGCTATGGCAAAGCACCACTGAACAGGGCAAAGACTGCCATGGTGAAGACCGCTGAACAGGGCAAAGACCGCTATGGCAAAGCACCGCTGAACAGGGCAAAGACCGCCATGGTGAAGACCGCTGAACAGGGCAAAGACCGCTATGGCAAAGCACCGCTGAACAGGGCAGGCACCATGTAGGAATGAATGGACCGCCACATCAGGCATCCTTATCCCATGTGCAGCTGGGACAGTGACAGGACAGGAACTTTCACATGGAGACTCATCCAGTATGGGCACCAGTCCCACCCAGTACCAGTAGAGAACTGCATCTACTTGAGAGACTGTGGTTTGCACTCCCCAGGATGGCACAGTGGGCAACCCACCCACTGTAGAGACCTGAGAGACTGTGGCTTTGCACTCCCCAGGATGGCACAGTGGGCAACCCACCCACTGTAGAGACTTGAGAGACTGTGCCTTTGCACTCCCCAGGATGTCACAGTGGGCAAACCACCCACTGTAGAGACTTGAGAGACTGTGGCTTTGCACTCCCCAGGATGGCACAGTGGGCAACCCACCCACTGTAGAGACTTGAGAGACTGTGGCTTTGCACTCCCCAGGATACGTCAATGGGCATGGTGCCCCGTCGTGGATCTGGCTTCGCATTCATCTGGCTGAGGTGCCCCTCCTTCCCTTCCCCCTGAGGTGCCTGTAGTATTTCTATCTGATGCCCCGGCAGTGTTCTCTCCGATTGTGGTCAGGTGTCGTTTGTGGACCTCGGCCATGCATTTTTGGACTGTTGGTGCACGGACATTGTTGTGTACATATCTGCACTACTTCTCGTATTGTATAGTATTATGAGTGATTTTCTAATATATATCAGTATATTTTTGTATGACATGTATATTGGCACATTATAATGTTTGACCGAATTTCGCATTGTGTTTTCATTCTTCCGGGGGGATTGTGGGTTGTTCTTGTGATTTTTGTGAATGCATTGGTGTGTATGTTGTGATATGCGAGGGTGGGGGTGGGGGTGTTTGGTGGGTGTCCCCCTAACTTTTGCCTCCCCCCCTCCCCCATGTCCTAGGTGCAGTACTCACCTGTGTCTTCTGCGCCTACGTAGCTGTTGTTCGTAGAGGAGCAGAAAGACAAGGGCAGGGAGTATTTGCAGCTCTGGTGCCATGGAGTCATCGTTCCTCGTGGGATGTGTTCAGGTAAGCGTTTTCCCATAGCAAAAGCTGTTTCCGCCGTGTTTTTATCCACGGTGAATCCGCCCCGGAAAAGGTGGCGGATTGGCGGGTTGTAATAGTGTGGGCGGTACATTGTCTCCCGCATGTCTGTTGGCGGTAACCGATGCGCTGTTTGTCTGTACCGCCGTGGCAGTCGGAGTGTTAAAGTGGCTGTCTTTGTTGGCGGTTTCCGCCAGGGTCATAATTCCCTTTTTTTGTCCGCCGGCCTGTTTGCGGTATTCCCGCAGCTTTAACACCGTCCGCCAGGGTTGTAATGACCACCTTAATGTCTGGGTTAGGTTGACATTAGTGTTCTTTAGAACATACACTGATTGCTCAGCCTCAAGTCCACCACTACTCCTGACCACTTTTGACTTACTTAGTCAAGCTCCCTGCATCTTCCGGACTTACCACCGGGATCCCTTAATATTATCTCAATTCATACACAATCTTGCATGCAAACACAAAAATTACATACATTACAGTGTCAAAATTGTAACTATCTTTATAAAATAAAAGGAACAGACCTCGTACTTTGTCCACTTCACTACCTTCCACTGAGACCCATCTGTCCCCACGAAATCAGAGATTTTTACATAAATATTGGCATCTCCCTTACCTCTTTAAAAAGTGCTCAAATCACCTCGTGGAGACAGGCAGGGCCCCCAGTCCAGCAGTTGGTGAGATCAAAGTAGAGCTCCTGGCTTAGCGGGCCAATATGTTAGAGGGAAATCTGTTAATAAAATAAGACAGATCAATTTGACACAATAATATAGGTTTAATCGATTTTCAGCTGGGAACAACAGGCAGTCTCAACATAGAGGCCATGACTGAAGTTCAAAGTTCTGGTTCAAACACCAGTAACATTTATACTGTAAAAACCACAAAAAACTGTGGTGAAGAGTTCACCATTGACGTAAGCAACTACAAGCAGTACAGATCAGATAATGAGGTGCCCCTGGAAAGAAGCACATGCACTTGTTGGCCTCATGGGTGGGTAAGTTACACTGACGTCATTCACCATATCTATCTTTCTGCACAACAAGAGGTTATGGGGGTCATTCTGACCCTGGCGGTCTTGGACCGCCAGTGCCACGAATGACGGAAGCACCACCAACAGGCTGGCGGTGCTTCAATCCCCATTCCGACCGCGGCGGTAAAGCCCCGGTCGGATTGCCGGGGCCGTCAGTCATCCGCCGTTTTTGCCCCGGCTGGGAGAATCCGCCAGGGCAGCGCTGCAAGGCTTGGGCCTCTTGTGTGTTTCAGCACAGATAACTTAACAATGCAGCATGTGTATGTTTCCTAAGTAATAAGTGTTTGTTTGTCCTAAATATGACCTGCCTTTTCTATTGAACCCACAGTCTGTCTTTTTTTTAACATGTCATGTATTAAGCCTTTCACTACTTACATTGGTTTACAACTATGTAGCCTAAAATGTTTGTATTGGGATTTGGGAACTTATGTTTGTTTGTATGTGATGTATTCCTATTCTTCCTACATCATATTACAAAGAAGAACCTGATTTGGGTGAAGAAGCACTTTGCCTGTATGGTGGACTCTAAAAAGGGAGGTGCAGGAACTTATTAAACCTACAGTTTGGTCCATTCTCATGTTGAAAACTGGTCCCTTGGTGGAGCCCTATTTGATTACTGTCACGCTGTCTCAACACCGATCCTTGCAGTCAAAATTTAGATTTAATCTTTTACATTGGTACCTTGTGCCCCCCCAGGATAAACATAAGGTGCAAAAGAGATGTCCTTGTTCATGTGGTGATTTCTCCCCACAAGATACTCTGCACCTATTTTCTTTTGTGATCACTATACAGTAGTGCGTTACAGCATCAGTACATTCTGCCTTTGTTTAGGGAGAAAACTTTTTCAGCATGTTAGACCAGCAGTGATGAACTTACAAATGTTAAAAAGGCCTTTTATCTGTTTCAATACAGCAAGCTTTTTGATAGGGGCTCATAGGATTAGGAAGAGGCTGCTCGGATGATGTGATGATTTTATGCTCTGTGCATTGGCTATGAATTTTGTATCTGTTTTTAATGCACGTTTAAAACCATATTTTTATCTGTTTTCATTTGCTTAGTGTGATAATGTAAATTTATGTTTACATATGTGTCAAATGTGTGCTTTTATGATTTTCAGTAGTCAAATAAGGCTTTTTGACTTACTGACTGGTTGAAAACCTATATTCAGGGAAATTTAATTTATTATGTGGTAAAACTGCCTATTTAATCTACCTTAAAATTTGGTGCCACACTGCTACCTTGCATTAGTATTCCCTCAGGTTTCCCACATAAATTAGATGAATTATGCTGCTGGGTTGAAAGGGTGAAGGGTGAATTTCTACAAATTGTGTTAGAAATGCCTAATGATATGATTCCGTCTATTGGTGTGGCTCTGAGTGATGTGAAGATTAGGAAATTGCCAACTCTGGTTGATCACCTTGCTTCTAACACTGCTGGAGCATTAACTAATTAATTATGAAGAATTAATGGCTATGTGTGCTATGATTATGCAAAACCACCTTGTGTTAGATATTCTTCTTGTGAAGGAGGGCAGAGTCTGCCTACTGTTGAAGGTCCAGTAGTGCTGCACTTTCATACCAGGTAACAGTGAGCTTATTAACACTCATTAACTCATATAACAAATATCTCCAATGTTTCAGTTAAGCAAAATATCTTGCGGTGTATGGTCTAAGGGAATCAGCTGAGATGGAAAAGGGTTTGCATAAAGGTTGGTGTGTAATTTGACAACTTAGAAGGAAGTGTATTGTGCTCAATCCTAACCCCAATAATTATTATGTCAATTTGTGCAATGGGTTTTATCCTCTTGCTGTAACTGTTTGAAGCAGACTTTTCTAAAAAGGGAATAACTTGTTTGTGTAAGAGGAAGGTGCCAGCAATGTCATCAAATAAAAGGAAGAGAGAAAGGTATGAATTAGAACACCTTAAAGCACGAGCCTATGATGACATCAAGGTGCAAAAGACAGAAAGTGATGCACTTTGTATTATAAAGTGTAATAGTGAAATATCTGGAAGTATTTTGTGGGATTTATTTTCTGATTTGAGATATATGTGCTTATAAACATGAATCATTTGTAATTAAAACGAAAAACCTTTAATGTTTAGTATGTTGTTTTCCTGACTGAGGCTAAGTAGGCCTTGAATCAATTTTGAAATGTAAAGGCTGCAGATTCATAATATTCATCATGTGTGTATATTTCTCATTGACACAGCACATAGCACAGTGTGCAATGTTTATTTTGTAATGATTTGTTGCCCTCGGAGAACCCCAGGGGATGCCTTCAGATACTTTCAAGGCACTCCCTGCTAGTACACTGTATTGCACGTATTAATGATTCTTTCCATTGTTCAGGTAACTAATTTGTTCTGACACCTTTAATGACATTAGGTCAGAAGTGTTGAATCAGTATATCGTGTTAGTGCTAGGACAGTGGGATTATATGATGTTTTTTAATGCTGAAACATGATTTGCTGTGGATGTTGATACTTTTGCTTGCATCATGCTATCATTGCATTCGCTATCATTTTGGACGGTGAAATTCATTTTAAAAGGCCCTCAAATTGAGGGGTGAGACAGATCTTTTGGGGTCTCTACTAGGGATGTTGCCTGTCTTTCTATTGACTTACTGTACATTTAAGGCATAGCCTATTTTTAAAATTTTGCTTAATGATGTACTTGTTTAAAAACCTAAAAGACTTTGTGGCAATTGGTTTCTATGTCTGTTGATTGATTTGTTCAGATAGCTATTTTTTAAATTTCTGTGTTGTACTTTATTATTTTAAAAAATGTCATGGTTTTTCTAAATTGATGGTCTCAAACTCACTTTTGTAGTCAGTCTTCACTGTTGACGGTATTTTGAAATGCTGTTTTTAAGGCAAGGATTGCCTCATCCATTCTTGAGGACAACACCATTCTTGTTATCTAAGGGCAGTAATTCATAACCAATGGTCTGGGGACCCCGGTGGGTCCAGGAAGCCTACTCAGGGGGTCCACGACTGCTTAGAAAATTAAATAAAATCAATAGATTAGTACATTGAATATAAATAACGAAGCAAAAGGTACATTTGAACATTTTAAAGCATGCTGTAAATGTGAAGGACTTCGAATCGGAGACTAAAAGTTTCTTTTTTATTTCTTTATTTATGATTTTGCATAAGAACATATACAACCAGACTTCGTGAGGTACAATCAGTATATAGTCGGAGATGATTATCGCCACACAGTGGATTTAAATAGATGCATCTGTGAAAACAACATGCTGCACATGCAATAGAGATCAAGCCATTGTCTTAGGATTGATAGCACTATGCTTCCAAATGGAACTTAGATGTTGTGGACATATAGACAAATGGTGCATAGGAAGTGGCAAATTACATAGGTAGAGCAAGTGCGTCTGTGTTTAAGGTGATGCTAGTGTGTCGGTTCAGTGATTTGACTCTCCCGGGCTCCTCACTCCATTATCAGTGGTGAGTCAGCAGCTGCATTAGTGGAGGACGAAGGGGGCAGGTTTCTGACGTGTAGGTATGATCGGAGGAGGAACCATATGTCTCTGGGTCGAAAACGTGGTAGCATTAGGTCCCAATATGCATCTAATTGTTTCTGGTAATATGTTGCGTCAGGTAGCCAGGTGGTAACTGTAAGGACAGGGCACCCTCCCCAGTGCATGGCCACTCTCGGTTTAGCTAGCAGGAGTAACATGGCTGTCAGACATCTACGGTCAACAGGTATCTCCTTTACATAGCCCAGCAGAGCTACCAATGGCATTAGGGAAGGGAGGTGTCCTGTTATTGCTTGTATGGTTTGAAAAACCTCCTCCCAGAATTACATTATTTGTGGACAGTGCCACGCCAGATGCAAGGAGGAGGCTTGCGCTTCTCCGCACCTAATGCAGTTTGCATCTAAAGCCTACCCTATTTTAAATCATTGCAAGGGGTGTCAGTAGAGTCGGTGCAGGAAGTTGAAATGAATGAGTCGGAGTCTGTAGTTAGGATAAAGGTGTTCTAGTTGACAGCAACAATAACACCATTGTTCATCACTGAGTGTAGTTGTGAGGGCCTTGTCCCATTTAGCATGGTTCCTAGGCATAGAGAGTGGGGTGGAAGCTTGGGTGGATCTGTAGAGACGTGTAATCAAACGCGGGGAGACAGGGATGTGCAAATGTGTTTTAGGGTTGGCAATGAAGGCGGTGTTGATGGAAAGGTGAGGTGTAGGGAGCAGCATACTGCCTGTAGTTGATAATGCATAAGTGTGTCTAATGGGGTGTGGCGCTCCCCTTCTGCTTTGGGCAGTGTGCTGATGAAATGGTCATCAGGATACAAGTCCGTAAAATGAAGAGTGTTGTACTTATGTGCTCGTGCTCTGGCTCCGGGTTCCTGAAGAGGTGGAATTATTGGGTTATTGAAAAAAGGATTGATGGCGATTACAGTATAGGCAGGCCAGCTCGTCTCCGCAACCCATCCTATGCCCAGCGAACACGTGTGACTGTGTCGATGTGGGCTTGAGGTGCTTTATAAGGAAGAAAGAGCGCCGTCGTAAGAGGATACGGTGCTGCTCTATCCGCCTCGATGGCAGTGTGTGGTTGAAATGGGGTAGGATGTACTCAGACGTGTAAGTATTGAGCATAGAAGGTCATGTCTGGTGCTCCCAATCCTCCCCTAGCCAGCGGTCAAGTAAGATTTTCCCAGGATGCCCGAGGCTGCCTGCCCACCCAAACCAGGGTGACCAGGTTAGATTTTAAGCGTTTGAAAGAAGTGGCGGTCAGGGGTATAGGAATGTTAAGGAAAAGGTAAAGAAATTTAGGGAGGCTCACCAGCTTTGCTATTGAGATAAGGTCTGTGAGGGAGAGAGGCAAGCAAGTCCACTGTGGTATCCTATCCTCTAGCCAGGTCATTGCGCTTCCGTAGTTCGCTTGCCACAAGGTCGCAACATTGCGGCTGAGCCAAATACCGAGATAACGGACCAGCTCTTCAGCCCATTATAGGAGGAGGAACTCTGGTGGGAATGGCTGGGTACCATCATTAAGGGGAAACAGCACAGTTTTTCACCAGTTTACCTGAATACCCGAATGGTGACCAAACCGTATTATCTCTTGTAACAGAGGAGTCAAATTTTCTTGTGGGTTACAGGTATGGAGCATGATAATATCGGCATATATTGAGAGCACCACGGCTCTGGATATGAGACCTATGCCTCTATGAGCATGATGTTGCCGAAGGCATGCCGCCAGAGGTTCCATTGTGATGGCAAATAGCAGGGCGACAGCGGACAGCCCTGCCTAGTTCACCAAGTAATCGGAAAGGATCCAAGACGAGCCCACTTGTGCGTACTCTGGCCGAGGGGAATGTATTGAGTAGACAAATCTGTTTTATGAATAGTGGGCTAAGGCCTACGCGGGACAGAAGGGGAAAGAGGTATGATCATTCTAGTGTGCCAAACGCCTTAGTGCCATCCAGTAGGGCCGCTGATGCCAGAATGTAGGGAGCAAGATGGTGCATCATTGTAAAAAGGGTGCTTAGATTATGTGAAGTGGATCGTCCAGGTAGGAAATCTGCTTGATCAGGCCGTATTATTTTCGGTAGGAGTGGTAGTAATCGATTAGCTAGCACCTTAGCATACATTTTGTCAACATTAATGAGTGAGAGTGGTCGGTAAGAATCGCAGTGCAATGCTGGTTTGCCTGGCTTTACCAAGGTAACTATAATGACCTCTTGTAATGAAACATTTTTAGGGAGATCTGGTACATGGCCAGGAGGTGTGGGGCCAGCAGGGAGGCGTATTCTTAATAAAATGAAGTTGTGAGGCCATCTCCACCCGGCGCCATATCACGGGGCAGGTTCGCTATTACCTGTGTGATCTCCTCAGTCAAGATAGGGACATCAAGGTAATCTCGATGAGCATGGTCTAGCCACACTAGTTGTATTGTGTCAAAATATTCTGCAAGTTCGGGACCATCAAGCACGGTGGTCTCTTGGTATAGTTGAGCATAAAATTAGGAAGTCACACGTGATATATCTGATGTGGTGGATACGAAGTTTATGTCTGAATCAAATAGTTCGGTGGTATAAGGGGAGGCATGGCTAGTGCGTAGTAATCTTGCGAGAGTTTTGCCTGGGCGGTCACCCTCACCATATTTTCGTGCTTGAGCATCCTTGTATAGGTAATGTGTCTTCCAGATAGCCTCCTCCTGAATTTTTTAAAATTTAGAGTTACTGTCGGCCAGGAGATCGGGACCTTTTGAGTGGAAATAGCGAGTCTCTAGGGATCGGATCTCTTGTTCAAAGTTGGCTAGCAACCGACAGATGGATTTCAAGACCCCTGTCTGCTTGGATATGCAGGTGCCTCTCATAACAACCTTAAAAGCCCCCCACAATGTGAAGGGTGATTCAACTGAGTTCATATTATGAGTGAAGAATTCAAAAATGTCCTTGGGAATCTCCTTGTGGAATACTGTGTCTCATAGCGCACCCAAAGGTAATTGCCAGCAGAAGGACCAAGGCGTGGAATCATGGAGCTGTAGCTCCAGTAAGACAGGCGCATGGTCAGATAGAGTGTGAGGCAGATGAGTGACCCCAACCGACCATGTCCTGAACTCTGAGGGCACTACCCAAAAATCTATGCGGGACCAGGAGCCGTGATATGTTGAGATGCACGTTCCCTCTAGCGTATGCGGATGTGTGAGTCTCCAGATGTCCTGTACACTGATTGTCTTGCACAATCGTGTGGAGCATTTTTGAGGTGTGAGAGTGTAGACATCTGGAAACACCAGATCTGTCCCGTTGGTCTTCAAGGATGGCGTTGAAGTCACCTCCCCAGATTAGGGCCCGCGGACCAAGACCCTGTATCTTGGTCCAGAGCGCAGAGTAAAATTCAAGATCATCCAGGAGACTAAAAGTTCATTTGTTTTCTTAGATTAATTTGTGGGAGCAGTGCAAGTTCATCAAACAGAATACAGTATGGAGAATGAGTTGCCTCAATTGAATTTAGAAAAGCTCCAACCTTCCTACTAAAATTTTGAATTTTTTGTATTTGTGAATTAAAATAAAATATTTCATCTTTTGTATATTTGTTTGATGAATGCTTGTTTCTATATTGTTGTGCATTGTTTTGTCATTCAAATTGTCTACAATACATAGGCCAGGGTTCTTGGCTTCCAGTAATGACTCAGGGGGGGTTCCCGAATTCCAATAATGATTCAGTATGCCTCCCTGTGCTCCAGTACTGATTGAGTGGGGGTCCACAGAGTTCAAGCGGGTAAGAACCACTGATCTAAGGGATAGCGCCTACTGACAGCCTCGTCAAGGGCAGGACTAAAGAAGCAGGCATCATCACTAGCGCTCTGAAATGGAGCACATCTACAGAAAAACTGGAGAGCTGGGATGAGTGCGACCCATTGCATCCATGTGTATTGCAATCTTTCTGTACCATGTGCAGGGACACTGAAATTATGTGGCAGAACAATTATGCATCAAATTATGTGGCAAAAAAGGTAAATTATGCAACACATTTTTTAATAGTATTCCTTCATTATTTTATCATTTTTACACATTGTAATATTGTCTGGGCAAATATTTCACCACATTAGCACCACATCGGCAATTAAATACAGAAAAAAGAAACTGAAAGATGACCAGTAAACCTTTGTGAATGGCCTTCCACTGTGCCATGTCTTTAGTAACTATTGACCCGTTTGTGCTAGAAACATTTTTTTTTTTTAAATCTGAAGATTATGCATCAGTGATGGATTAAAAAGCAAACGCAGCAAATCTGTAATTATGCAAAAAAAGTCGCGGCCGCGGAATCGTACACTTCGAGTGGCCCTGGCCACGTGCGCTAGGCTGAGTCATCCACAGGGCATCACAGCACGCACTGGCGCGAGGCTCGACTGAGTTGTCCTGTTGATTGTTCTTGTCATGGCACCAAACCCTATTATGACACAAAACCAAGGTGCGGTTTCTGGTACAGTTACCGCTGTTGGAAGAGCAGCTAATGTGGAATTATTAGCAATAGTTTGGGGGGACACTCAGGTGGGTAATCAAAACAGAAGGGAACCAAATTCAGATATTTTATTGTGGAATGAATAAAAACCGTCCCATCACTGAAGTGATTCAGTCTTGAAACAGTGATGTGCCAGTCTCATCTCTGGCATGCTTTCACCCCATGAACAGCAAGATTCGGGTACACGGAGTGGGTGGGAATCCTGGCTTAACCCCCGTCACCCCTACTTACAGCCGAGATCTGGAGTCCAGGAACTTGAAAGCATTCACTAATATAGTGTTTCACGTCCTGGTGGAGGCTTCTAAGGACTTTACTAGGCGGCTGCATTACCAGTAATGGGAGCATGCACTTAATAGTATCCCCGTGGAAGTCATCCAGCCGGAATGCAAGGAACGCTGTACATATTTTGTCATTCTGTCATTTGGATCGCCACGAAGTAATGCAAAAGCTGAAAAATGCATCTCAGCAGCGTTTTAGGTGACCCACCTCCTATCTTCAATGGTAAATGTTCTGGTTCATTCATATATTTAAGAGGCTGATTTTTATAGCGCTCACATGCCACTTACAGGTGCTGAAGGTTACCATCTGCCAGAACATAGATTGTATACGGTGAGCTATGAAAGCAGCCGAGTGCAGATGCGTCAGACACCTGCTTGAAGACGGCCTTTCTGGTTTCTTTGGCACTAGAAACGACAGGGTCCTTGCTTTGGCGAACAACTTCGGAAATAAATATGCCTTTCGAGGGCCTGAGTGCTCATACGCGTTCACGGCTTGCTGCTGACATCTAGGGCCATATTTATACTTTCTTAGAGCCGCATTTGCGTCCTTTTGTGACGCAAAAGTGGCACAAACTTACAAAATACAATTGTATTTTGTAAGTTTGCGCCGCTTTTGCGTCAAAACGTGGCGCAAAAAAATGTATACCAAGCATTTCCAATGCAACGGGTCTCGCGTTTGCTCATGTTAGAGCTGATCACGTTGTAAACTCCTAACCCGACTTTTCATCTATCGGCAAAAGTGCTTTTATGTACGTAACCCGAAAAAGTTAAATTAACTGTGTAAAGCGCTCGACTTCTGCCAAGCAAAATCGCGCTAGGAAAATAGAGAAAAAGTAGTCCACGATCCGACAGAAAACAGCGAGCCTCGCATGTTTTCTGTACTTGGTCGCTGCGCTCGAGGAGGGCTAACCACCGGAAAAGGCATGACGTGGGCATGCCTTCGACAAATGAAAGCAAGCAGATTTTACTAGGCAAGCCCACGAACCAATCAAACACACTGACGTGACGTCGACAGGGCTCCGAGCCCTTTTCTAATAACTAAAGCGTCTCGCTGCGATACGCATGCGCGAGCGCATGCAATGCAGGCTCCACCCTAAAAATGGACCCTAGTGTATTCTGCGGATCAGTCAGTAGCACCCTGGCAGGACCAACCAACCTTTCTTCCGCCCAGTGCGCACAAGTTTTAGAGTGCTTAGAAACAAACACTACGATGACAAGCAGTATATAAATATCAAGCGTATTTAAACTTCAGAAAGAATGTCCTGCTCATATAGGCATGCTAATTAAATTCTAAAACACACACTTCTTAAGCTAGAGTAGACCACACACTCCTAAAATTGGAAGCGAAAATCAGACGCTTTGGCCAGCTTGTGCTTAGGGGCAGATTTAAGAGCCCCTAGCGCCTCCTAGCGCCACATTAGGGTCATCTTTTTCTTACAAAGTAGTGCATGCATGCAAGTCTGGTGATCACAGGGTGCAAGCGCATCACGGTACGCATCAAGCGCCTAGAGGTAGAAATACATGGGGAAAACAAGCACTATGAAACCATACTGCAACACAAGCGAACATCACTGCAACTTTCTGGGAATGGTAGAGCATCGAAATATTGCAGGATTGCACCAAGGAAAAACAGAGTTTAGGAAGAGATTCATCTGTCAGAGACATATTTAGAGCCCAAATCCGGAGCCACTTCCAGCAGGGGCGTGGGTTTGTCAGTAAGATTGGGGTGTGTGAGCTTCAGATTTTTCAACAATCAGGCAGGCATATAGGGGGTGATTCTAACCCTGGCGGTCGGTGATAAAGCGGCGGCCAACCCGCCAACAGGCCGGCGGTCCAAAAAATGGAATTCTGACCCTGGCGGGAACCGCCAACACAGCCCGCCACCTTAACACTTCGACCGCCACGGCGGGACACACAAACAGGTTGGCGGTCACCGCCAACAGACAGGCGGGAGACAATGTACCGCCCACCCTATCACAACTCACCAATCCGCCACCTTTTCCGGGGCGGGAGCCCCGCCGATAAAAATACGGCGGAAACAGACTACGAACGGGAAAACGCTCACCTCTACGCACTCCACGAGGAAGGAGGACAGCATGGAACCCAAATTAAACATCCTACCTGCTCTCGTCTACCTGCTCATCTACCACGAGTACGAACGCCGGCGCAGACGACAACGGTGAGTACTGCACCTACGACACAGGGGAGGGGGGACGAGAAAAGTTTACGGCCACACACATATGCGACCCCCTCCCCCCCCAAACTATGTACACACCAATGCAGAGCAACAAGTCACAGTGACACCACCCAAACCCCCCGGAAAAATGCAAAGACATAATTAAATAGAGAAACAACATTTATGTAAAAAATAGCCTCTGATAAGTCATGGTCAAATAGCAATAAAAATAATAAAAAAGAAAATAAATATTTTGTGCAATCGATAAACCGAGGCAATTAGTCCTGCACATTTAACGAAATTCCAAGTGTCCGTGGGCCAAAGTGTATCAACACAAGGGCAAAGCCCACACAGGAGACCTGAGTCCGTTGGAGAGAACACTGCTGGGGCATCTGATAATAAAACTACAGGCACCTCAGGGGGAAGGGAAGGGGGGGCACCACAGCCACATGAGTCCACGACGCCAGATCCACGAAGGGGCCACCATGCCCACTGTGCCATCCTGGGGAGTGCAAAGCCACAGTCTCTCAAGTCTCTACAGTGGGTGGCTTGCCCACTGTGCCATCCTGGGGAGTGCAAAGCCACAGTCTCTCAATGTCTCTACAGTGGGTGGCTTGCCCACTGCGCCATCCTGGGGAGTGCAAAGCCACAGTCTCTCAATGTCTCTACAGTGGGTGGCTTGCCCACTGTGCCATCCTGGGGAGTGCAAAGCCACAGTCCATCAGGTGGATTACAGAGACCACTGGTCATGGATGAGGCATGGTGGGCACAGTGAACCGTGAACAGTAGCTCGACACAGAACTGGCACTGTCATTGTGCCAGCGGTGCTTGAGACGGCGGTGCCCAGCGGAGCGGTGCTTGACAGGAAGGGCCCAGCGGAGCAGTGCTTGACAGGAAGGGCCCAGCGGAGCGGTGCTTGAGACGGCGGGGCCCAGCGGAGCGGGGCTTGACAGGAAGGGCCCAGCGGAGCGGTGCTTGACAAGAAGGGCCCAGCAGAGCGGGGCTTGACAGGAAGGGCCCAGCGGAGCAGTGCTTGAGACGGCAGGGCCCAGCAGAGCGGTGCTTGAGACGGCGGGGCCCTGTTCAGCGGTGCTCTTCTGCACGGCGGGGCCCTGTTCAGCAGTGCTCTTCTGCACGGCGGGCCCTGTTCAGCGGTGCTCTTCTGCACGGCGGGGCCCTGTTCAGCGGTGCTCTTCTGCACAGCGGGCCCTGTTCAGCGGTGCTCTTCTGCACGGCGGGCCCCTGTTCAGCGGTGCTCTTCTGCATGGCGGGCCCTGTTCAGCGGTGCTCTTCTGCACGGCGGGGCCCTGTTCAGCGGTGCTCTTCTGCACGGCGGGCCCTGTTTAGCGGTGCTCTTCTGCACGGCGGGCCCTGTTCAGCGGTGCTCTTCTGCACGGCGGGGCCCTGTTCAGCGGTGCTTGTCCAGTAATTCAAGGGAGCCAGACCTGGCCTGGACTCCCTGCTCAGTCGCCCTCCGGAGTCCTGGGCCCTTGGGTGTCCTCCCTTACACCCGGGATAGGGCTTGTGGGGCCCTCCTGCTCCGCGCTCCTGCTGGCTGACTTCTCCGCCCTGCTGCCCTTTCGCTCCTTAGATGAGGCTCTCTGGCCCTTGCCTCCCCTGGATGTTGTGGCAGGTGAAGTGGCCGAACTTTGGTCCTTGGGGGCAGCCGTGTCAGTGTTCTCACGGCGGCCCTTGAGTTTCCTGGTCCTCTTTCCAGGGGGGGGGCTGGCTGTCCCCTTGCTGCTGACAGATGTGTCACTGCTGCCAAATGGTGGACTCCAGAACCCATGCACTACAGTGACACTTGAAGATGCGCTGGTGGTGGCTGAGGTGCTCTTGGGACTCTTAGCAGATGGAGGGGGTGGGTCAGGGGAGGGAAAGAGGTTAAGATTGGAGAGGTAAAGTTTTTTAGGACCAAGGTAAAGGGTGGGAGTAGTGGTGATGGGAGTGGAGGAAGAGGATGTGGTTGTAGGAGAGTCAGGTGTGCTGTCTTTGGGTGCAGGTGATTGTGACGTAGGCTGTCGTGAGGTGGATGGCTGTAGGGTGGGTGGCTGCCTGCGTTTGTGTGTCTTGGAAGAGGGGGTGACAGACACAGTGGGAGAGGACACAGGGGACGTGTAAATGGCAGTGGGGGTGGTGACTGCACGTGTGCGGACTGTACTGGAGGGTGTGGTGGTGATGGAAGCACTGGCTGATGGTGGTGTGCATGCAGGTGTGAGTGTAGACGTCACAGGGAGGGAGGAGGGAGACGAGGAGGAGGGGGACACAGAGGTGGTAGTGACTGTTGGCATGTCTGCATCTGGGTGTTGCTTGGGTGAGTGTTTGTGGGATCTGTGGTGCTTGTGTCTGGATGAGCTGCCCTTGGGTGTTGAGGTGTGTGCAGGCTGGTCTGATGGTGTGGATGGGATAGGCTGAGGAACAGGAGACAGAGACAGGGTGGAGGCAGTTAGAAGAGGGAGGCTGGAAACAAGGACAATGGCTGCCGTCAGTGCTGAGGCCAGAGCATTGAACGATCGTTGATGGGCAGCCTGACCCGAATGAATGCCCTCCAGGTAGGCATTGCTCCGATGCACCTCCCTTTCTACCCCCTGGATGGCATTCAAAAGGGTAGTCTGCCCAACAATGAGGGTCTGAAGGAGGTCAATGACCTCCTCACTGAGGGCAGCAGGGGTAACAGGGGCAGGGCCTGAGGTGCCTGGGGCGAAGGAGATGCCCGCCTTCTTGGGCGAGCGGGCACGGAGCGAAGGCTGAGGGGCTGCTGGGAGGGCGGGGCTGGTGCGCTGGGTGGCGGCTGTACCTGTAGAGGCGGGGGGCCCGGATGTTGCCGCCACCGCTAGGGAGCTCCCATCTGAGGACGTGTCGGTGTCGCTGGTGTCACCACCGGTCCCCGTTGTGGTGCTCCCCTCGCCCTCCGTATCACTGGTGGCCTCGGTGTCTGTACCACGGCCCACCGGGGCCTTGTGACTTGCAGCTCCCTCGTGCTCCAATGCCAATTCTCCTCCGCCTGATGATGCTAATGCACACATGCACAAGAAGATTAAGAAAAAGGGTGGGGGGAGAAATAATAAAACAGGTTGAGTGCATGCAATGTCAACACCGTTGGCGGAGAGGACAGACACAGGAGCCTCATGCACTACGCTGCGCAATCGGGGTATACTACTCAGTACTTGTGACCAGGCCTACAGGTCTATGCACAACAAATACACACATGGATGATGCAGGACCATGGATAGCTGTACTTGGCACCCTACAGAGGTGGGGGGCGGGGGCACAGGGCCATGCCTAAAGGAGAGGACTACACTACAGAAAGCGCCCTGGCCTAATGTCACCCACAACCCTCCTCCCCCACCCAGACGCCTCCACTGCGCATAAAGATAGCAGAATGTGCTGATACTCACCCCCTTGTGTCTGCTGTGATGTCCTCAAGCGCCCATCCAAATCAGGGTAGGCCACCGCCAGGATCCGGGACATCAGGGGGGTCAGGGTACGACTGGCACCCCTCCTAGGTTGGGAGGCCATCCCCAGCAGTGACTCGGCGGTCTTCCTGGTCCCGCGGCGGATGTCCTCCCACCTCTTGCGGCAGTGGGTGCCCCGTCTGATGTGGACCCCCAGGGCCCGGACTTCCTTGGCGATGGCATGCCAAATGTCGACTTTCTGATGGGCGCTGACCTATTTGACATGTACAGGGTAGGAAAGGAAAATTCATCATTTATCTGCATGTTAGATGTGATTGCCCCCACCCCCCCAACTTTGCCATGTGGCACATGCTCTCATCTGTTGTGCGTTGCACTCCTCATTCGCTCCCCACCCCACCATCTTACATCCACCACACTCAACACAGGCATAGCCCATTCAATGTGCACCCAGTGTACTTACCTGTTGGTCTGGAGGACCGTAGAGTAACGCATACTGGGGGAGGACCCCATCCACAAGTTTCTCCAACTCTTCAGACGTGAAGGCAGGGGCCCTTTCCCCAGTCGCAGCAGCCATTGTCTCTTCCAGACCGAGGTCACAGAAGCACTTGCAGTATAGGTCCTCTCCTGTGGATGATCAGGTCTCGAGTGATTAAGCAGATAGAAAATGGCGGTCACGCCCGCGGTGGCGCGTACCGCGGCGGTGCGTACCGCCGGCGCACCTCGTCATTGGCTCCTGAAACCCATAGGCTTCAATGTTAACCAATGCAGCTTCGTACAGCGGTCTTCGACCGCCTACCGCCACGGTGTGCCACGCCAGCGCATTGACCTCACATCCCATTGTCCCACTTCACAGGTCAGGCAGCCGCCATTTCAAGGGCCCACATGGCATAATTTGTACTGCGTCACACAGGCCTAGGCCTTGCATTGCCACACATACACGCCTTTCAATACATAGATAATCGTGTGCTATGCAAGCTGTGGTGAACGTACCTGTGATTTGCTTGACTCCATACTCCATGTTGTCCTTCCTAGGCACCGTCCGCTGGGACTTGCGAGGAGAAGGATGAATCCTCGCGTGTACCAACCGCTGGTGGACCTGTCGACAATGGAAGAACGCCATATCATACTACAATACCGACTTGACCGAGCCACTATACATGAACTGTGTGCCCAGCTGGAGCCAGCCCTGATGTCCCCCATCCACCAACCCACAGGAATTCCCCCTCTAGTGCAGGTTCTGTCAGTCCTCCATTTTTTGGCAAGTGGCTCATTCCAGACAACAGTGGCCATGTCATCTGGAATGTCTCAGCCTATGTTTTCAAAGATTTTGTCCAGAGTGTTGTCTGCCCTGATGAAACACATGCGGAGCTACATTGTTTTCCCTGAGGAGGAGGATTTGGCCACTGTGAAGGGTGATTTCTATGCCCTTGGACATATCCCCAACATCATTGGTGCCATTGATGGGACCCATGTGGCTTTAGTACCCCCAAAAGACGATGAGCAGGTGTACAGAAACAGAAAAAATTACCATTCTATGAATGTGCAGGTGGTCTGTTTGGCTGACCAGTACATCTCCCATGTAAATGCAAAGTTCCCTGGGTCAGTGCATGACGCGTATGTTATGCGTAATAGCAGCATCCCTTATGTGATGGAACAGCTACAGAGACAACGTGTGTGGCTAATAGGTGACTCTGGTTACCCCAACCTGTCCTGGCTTCTGACCCCAGTGAGGAATCCCCGGACCAGGGCAGAGGAACGGTACAATGAGGCCCATGGGCGAACTAGGAGGATCATAGAAAGAACCTTTGGCCTCCTGAAGGCCAGGTTTAGGTGCCTGCATATGACAGGTGGATCCCTGATGTACTCACCAAAGAAGGTGTGCCAGATCATCGTGGCCTGCTGTATGCTGCACAATCTAGCATTGCGACGGCAGGTGCCTTTCCTGCAGGAGGATGGTCCAGATGGTGGTGTTGTAGCAGCTGTGGTGCCTGTGGAGAGTGAAGAGGAGGAAGACGACGGGGACGACACAGACAACAGGGACACAGTTATACAACAGTATTTTCAGTAGCACACAGGTAAGAATCACCCACGACATTTAACATTTACTTAAAGCCTCCTGCATCTCTACTTTGTGTATTTCCCCCCAGTTCTTTTTAACTGATTTTTGATTTTCCCTTCCCTTTTCAGTGCTGTATGACCCACTGCGTGACTTCTGCTTGGTTAGCCCATGGACTAAATCTTATTGACATCGGTATGTTGTCATCACAAATTGACTGAACATTATTGAACAGTAATGTGTAATACATTTGTAAAAAATACAGGCTGACTCCTGAATAATTTCAGTGCAATGAGTGATTTATTTTTAGTGCTAGATATTGGTACATGATATTAAAACGGTGATGGGTGATGGTGGAGTAATGTCCATGGCAGAGTCAAGTTCTCAGTTTCACAGGTGCATTGTCCATATGCCAGTGGAAGGATGGAGCAGGGGCAGTTCAAGGTTGGACAGGGTGACAATGTGGGACAGTGGGATGACATCAGGGGGTATCTTATGCTGGCAGGGGTCTTGGCATCCTACTCTGTCTTCCTGTGAGATCTCAGGTTCTGCTTGCGGGGTGGTTGTTCTTCAGCAGGAGGTGGGGTTCTGGTGGCCTGTCGTTGTGGTGGGGCCTCCTGTCCACTAGTGCCGGCGGAGGTGGTAGGCTGTTCCTGGTCCTGTCTAGTGACAGGGGCCCTTTGTGGTGCCACATGGTCCCGCAATGTGGTTTCTATCCGGTTGAGGGCCTGGACTATGGTCCCCATAGCGGTACCGATGTTCCTGAGTTCATTGCTGAACCCCATGTAGCGTTCCTCCTGCTGTGCCTGGATCTCCGTGAACCTGGCCAGTACCGTCGCCATCGTCTCCTGGGAGTGGTGGTATGCTCCCATGATGGTGGTGAGGGCCTCTTGGAGAGTGGGTTCCCTGGGCCTGTCCTCCCCCCCCTGTCGCACAGCAGCCCTCCCAGTTGCCCTGTTTCCCCGGGCCTCTGTCCCCTGGACGGTGTGCCCACTACCACTGCCCCCAGGTCCCTGTTGTTGTTGGGGTGTTGGGTCAGCCTGGGTACCCTGTAGTGGCGGACACACCGCTGATTGACGCGTCCTGGAGACAGAGGCATGGGCCCGCTGGGTGGGAGCTGTGCTGCTATTTCCCAGAGGGGGTTGGGTCTGCTGTGGCCTGTGTCTGTGTGTGGGGAACCGACTGTCCAGAGGTCCCCAATGGTCCGGGCTGGTCATCAGGTTCTAGGTCGAAAGAGCTGCTGTCCTCACTGGGGGCCTGTTCTGGGGGTGGGATGGACAAATCTGGACCCTCCGTGGCGGTGTGTTGGCGTTCGGGCCCTGCAGGGGTAAAAGAGTATGGTTATTGCTTTTGTGTGTGCCATGGCGTGCATTTTGTGAGTGCCCTTGTCCCCCAGTGCTGGCATTCCCTTGTGGGAGGTGTTGTGAGGGTGGTTTGGGGGGGGGTGGATGGGTATGTGCAGTGGTCATGCATTGGTGATGGATGTCTATGGTTTGTGTTGGCATTCAGGGGTTGGTGTTGTTTAGGGTGGGTTGTGCTGGTGAGACATTGGCAGGGAGGATGTGTGCTGGGGGTTGAGATTGGGGGTGAGGGTGGGGGTGTGGGTTGGCATGCTGGGGGGGGGTGAAGTAGTTGAGAATCGACTTACCAGAGTCCATTCCTCCGGGTACTCCAGCGAGGCCATCAGGATGCATGATGTTTACTACCTCTTGCTCCCAGGATGTGAATTGGGGTGGAGTGGGTGGGGGTCCGCCACCAGTCTTCTGCACAGCGATGTTGTGTCGCGACACCATCGAGCGCACCTTCCCCCGTAGGTCGTTCCATCGCTTTCGGATGTCTTCCCGATTTCTGAGATGCTGTCCCACAGCGTTGACCCTGTCTACGATCCTTTGCCATAGCTCTGCCTTCCTGGCTATTGTGGTGTGTTGCACCTGTGTGCCGAAGAGCTGGGGCTCTACCCTAATTATTTCCTCCACCATGACCCTGAGTTCTTGGTCCGAGAACCTGGGGTGTCTTTGGGGTGCGATGGGGTGGTGTGGATGAGGTGTGGGGTGGTGTTTGTGGTTATGTGCGTGGTGATGTGTGCGTAGATGTGGTGTGGGTGATGATGTTGGGTTCCTGTGTGTGTTGTGCTTTGCGTTCCCTGTGCTCTCTCTCAGTGTATTGCGCCTTCACTCAGATATTTGTGGTCGTAGGGTTTTGTGGGTGATGTGGGTGTGTGTTTTATATTGTATTGGGTGTGTGGGAGTGTTGTGTGTATGTGTATCAGGTGTGTGTATTTCAAATTGTCCAATGTGGCTGTGTTTTGTATATGTGTGTGTATTTTGACCGTGGCGGTGTGTACCGCCAATAGAATACCGCGGTTAAAAGACCGCCGCGTGGATTCGTGGGTCAGAATGGCATGGGCGTGTTTGTGTTGGCGTGGCGGAGGAGGTTTGGTCATCTCCAGTTTATCGCTGCCCGCTGATGAGGCGGGCTTCCGTGGATGTCGGGTTTTTGGCAGTTTCACAGTTGGAGGTCAGAATGACCGTGGCGGTAGAATGGCGAACTTCTGACCGGCGGTAAGCGCCTTTTACCGCCGAGGTCAGAATGACCCCCATAATCTTTAAATACATTATACAACAAGCGGGGTGTATGAGAGGGGGCAGTGGAAAGGGAGAGGAATGTTTACTGGTAGGAGTACTCAGGCCCAGATTTAAGAGGGTGTACCGCCATCTAACGACATATTAGCACCATTTTTCTTACGCTAATGTGGCGTTAGATGGCCAAAAATGGTGCTCCATATTTACAAAGTGGGGCAAAGCAAGCAATGCTTGCATTGCACCACTTTGTAACCCCTTGTGCCACATTATGCCTGCACCAGGCACAATGAATGCAAGGGGTGCGTTCCACTGTTAGAGGGGGCCTGAAAAAATGCCGCAAAGAAATCGAAGAGATTTCTTTGCATATTTTTTATCAGCATTTTTAGCACCTGCCCAAGAGCAGGCGTTAAAAGGATGCTCCCATTGTTTACAATGGACCTCTGGGTGCGTTGCAGGATTAGCGTCAATATTTTTTATGCTAATCCCGCAAAGCACTGAACTAGCGTCAAAAATGTTGACGCTAGTTCCCTATCTACCGCCATAGTGCGCCGTATGTTAAATACGGTGCACACATGGTGGCATAAAGGGTGCAAAAAAAGTGGTGCTGCACTATGTGCAGCACCACTTTTCATAAATCTGAGAAAAAACACAATGGGGTTCATTCCGTCCCCGGTAGGTGGCGGGCGCCGCCCGCCGGGCGGAAACCGCCCAAACACCGCCCCGCGGGACCATTTTAACTTTCCCGCTGGGCCGGCGGGCGATCTTCAAAAGATCGCCCGCCGGCCCAGCGGGAAAGCCCCAGCAAAGATGAAGCCGGCTCCGAATGGAGCCGGCGGATTTGCTGGGGTGCGACGGGTGCAGTTGCACCCGTCGCGATTTTCAGTGTCTGCTATGCAGACACTGAAAATCTTTGTGGGGCCCTGTTAGGGGGCCCCTGCAGTGCCCATGCCATTGGCATGGGCACTGCAGGGGCCCCCAGGGGCCCCAAGACACCCGTTCCCGCCAGCCAGGTTCTGGCGGTTAAAACCGCCAGAACCAGGCTGGCGGGAAGGGGGTCGGAATCCCCATGGCGGCGCTGCTTGCAGCGCCGCCATGGAGGATTCTTTTGGGCAGGGGTAAACCGGCGGAACACCGCTGGTTGCCCTTTTCTGACCGCGGCTTTCCCGCCGCGGTCAGAATTGCCCATGTTGCACCGCCAGCCTCATGGCGGTGCTACCCCCGGCGGTCAGAATCAGGCCCAATATTTTTTTAAATAATATTTTTGAGAACTTTCAAAGCAGAGAGTGAGTGTGTGTGTTTTTGTCTGTGTGCATGGAAATATTCCTGCAGACATCTCACAATATCCGACTGAAAGCACCTGCACCCAACTATTTAGCAGAAAATACATTTATTAGGGGGTTGTAACACCCCTAACACCGTACTGAAACTGCGCCCCTGTCATACAGAGTGTGATGATACGTCATAAGTGTTTTCAAGGTACAAAAAAATCAGAAGTAGCCCTGAGTGACCTGACTGAGGCAAATATGGTGGCGAGTGATCATGTGGCGAGTGATCTTACCCTGTGGCTTCATTCTGGCATTATTTTAATTCAAGTTCTTCTAACTTTCCGAATTAAGAAGAGGATCTGTTCAGGAGCAGACTGTATAGGAGTTAGTAAACTCTGTTCAACTAACTTTACCTATCTACCAGACCTCACACGCCCACCTAACATACCTGCCCTATCACACATCACCTACCAGATTTATCCACTTATGATACCTGCATAGCTGCTGTATTAAACTAAGCAAATGCAAAGCCTCTGTACTACTTAACTTTAAAAAATGCAAGTTAAATTGCTTTCAATTTCCTTTAAAAGTCTTACAATTGCATTTTATAACTTCTGTTTTAATGTTATAATTTCACATATGTGTCTATTACAATTCACATATATTGTGCAATAAGTTAAATTTAAAACCTGGTGGGAGGTTCAAGGCAGCCTGTCCTACTGAGATCAGGGCCTGGGAGGACTGAGAGAAGTGGATCAACAATGAACCCGTGCTTCGAGCTAGTGGAACCCTCACAAGCTGATGAGCCATCATGGCTTTGAAAGTGTGCAAGGGTGCGGTACCAGGCTATAGGGACCAGAACATCATCTGGCATAAATACAGAAATAAAGCATCATTGGGCATAATAGTAGAAAAATGTACACCAAATTTAACAATATTTTTGCAAACAACATTTAGGACATGATTTTTTGTAGAAAATATTTGGGACACTATGTTGATTGCTGGAGGAGGAAGCCCTCCTGAAATGTCTTTCTGTGAGGTACAGCAGGTCAAGTTGTCCTTGGATCATGAGTAGGTGCCAGCATGTGCTGACAACAGGGTGCCACATCCTCAGGGTATGAGAACCTCTCAACCTGAGTGCTGTGCCTGCTGCAAACTCCAGGGCACTGCTGGGTTAGGTGATTACACACTAAAGACAAAGCGGCCCAAGCAGAATCCCAGGGACTTCTTGTGTTTCTTGGTTTGCCTAAATTAGAAATTGGTGTTTCTGGCATACGGTAACAGGTAGTCCTGCTGACGGCACTGATTTCCTAGGATCCTTGTTAGATTTCTCAAAAGGAAGTCACAATGATCCACTTTTGGGTATTGGCACTGATGCCCTCTGATGCCCCATTAAAATATAGGTGGGTAGTGGGCAACTATGTTCTTTTCAAAGCCGGGTTCTAAGGACAGCAGGGGGGAGAAGATAGTGCTGAACCAAGAATAAAAGGGAAACCTCTCCTTTAGGGAGAGACGGGGGACGAAGGGGGAGCCTGGAGACCTCTAAGTTGTAAGTCACTCAAAGTCTAAGAAGGTTAGGAAAATTATGCTTCATGAAAAGCCAGCAAGGGTCTGGAAGCTGATGATAGACACTAATTATGTAAATGAGTTCCATTGAGCTTTATCCTGTGTAATTCTTTCCTCAAGATATCCTCATAATATATCCAGGATCTGTCTCTACAGAGTATACCCCAAGACCCCAAGCATGATCAACTCCACCTGCGGTGACCCCTCCTGGAAGCAAAGCGCCATGTAGCCGAGGAATGATCCTCAAGAGCGGGAGACTTTGTGACATTGATAACACCCAGGAATGACATCTCCTGGAGAGATCTCAAAAGCTTATTAAGGAAGAAATGTCATCCCACGCCTCCACCGATGCTGCACTTGTTGAGATGTTAGCTCCTTTCACCCTTGAGAAGAGGAGCTACTGTTGGCATTACATGAGTAACCCCACACTGTCTTCATCCCTCAGAGTAGACAATGCCAGGGCATAGTTAGCAGTACTGAAGCGGGTGCAATGGTATAAGAGGTCCTCTGCACTCTACAAGGGACTATTTCCTAGCTTGCATTAGGGCCCATGGCACCCTTGCTACACCATTGAAAAAGTGGATGTGAAACTGTGCTGCTGTCATCTATTGTCAAGAATCTAGTCCATGTGCCAGCCACCTCTACTCTGTCTGTAATCATGGCTGCAGCATGGAGCCACGGGCAGCATCTGAAGTTTGGAAGATAATGAAGGAAGTGTAACAAAGGCTTGAGTGTAAGACATAGGTGCTGGTAGTAGGGGTGATGTGGATGCTGCAGTACCCCTAAAATAACCACATTGGAGTTCAGGAGGTGAATAAACGTTAAGCTGCCTTTACATTTTGTTTTTATCTTGTCACATTTGCTGTGTTCAAAGGCAGAGGAGAAAGGTCAGGCTATGTCATCTCACAAATCGCTTCTTATTATTTTAACATGGAGATAGCACTTACTTTTCATTTACTACCTACAAATTGAGAGGTTTTTATAAAGTAAACAATGTGTCAATCTTTCTGGGGTACAGGGAGTGTGAAAGGAAAGGCTGTAGGGTGTAATTTTCCTCTAATATACAATATAATTTAAATACCTATAAATTAGCTTTATAAGTATTTCAAAATAAAGCAGCTATTAGGAAAACACAAATATAGCACATGTTTAACATTATAAATTAAAATGTAAAGATTTTAATGGGATCAGTACAAAGCAAAAAACTTTATTTGGTGATGCGCAAATTACAGCTATTGAATGAAACCCTATTTCCACACATTTTATTTTGCCCACTATATAGTTTTCAGTAAAACTGTAGGTTTGTGGAAATTTAGGGACTGTTTTGATGGGAACTGTGCTGTCTGTTAATTACAGTGCACTGCCACACCATGCTTTAGTAATCTATTTGCCATAGTGTGCTCCAAAATACAGTACAAGCTGCATACTACACGCGTACTACTCTCCTGCTGAGTGGGCGTGCTACATATGTTGTTTTCTGACACTTAGACCCATATTTATGTTTTTTGGACAGTTTTCCATCAAAATTATTAACGCCAGCTAACGCCATTCCTTAGAGCAGTGTTCCCCAACCCCCGGGCCGCGGACCGGTGCCGGTCCGTGGATCAATCGGCACCGGGCCGCCCCACTGTGGCGGGCGGTAAATGTTTGATAATTTTTCCGTGGCCCGCTTGTCACACAATGGGACAAGCGGGCCACGGAAAAATTATCAAACATTTACCGGTCCGCGGCGATAAAAAGGTTGGACAACACTGCCTTAGAGCCATCATAACGCCATATTTATGGAATGACGCAAGATGGTGCTAAGGAATGGCTAGCGTCTAGAAAAAAGACGCTAGCTGGTCAGGGATGGAGTTAGGGAAAATGGCGCAAGTAGGTCTGAAATGACGTTAGGCTGTTTATCGGCAAAATCTCTGCTGTTAACCAGCCTAGCGTCATTTTGTGACGCACAAGCAGCCACATACAAGATTCCTGTCTAAGTGTAGACAGGAGTCATGCCTACCACCCCAATGAGTGGCACAGGGGACCAGTGTCCCTTGGGCAAGGCCATTGGACCCAGTGCCAGGCAGGGGCCCCGATGTCAGGGGCCCCCAATGGTAGACCTAAAAATAAAACTATATACTTACCTATACTTACCTAGGATGGGGTCCCTCAGGTGTGTGTGTGGGGGTGTTCTTGGGCCTCGGGGTGGGCATTTCTGCGCCCATTCCATGGTGTTTGGCCATGGTTTGACCCAGCCATTAAATATTAGTGCTAAGCAGGCTTCGCGCCACAATTTGGGTCCGCCTACTCCGTGCGTGTTGTTCCTGCAGCAGAGTAAAGATATGGCGCTAGGGGGTGAGAGTCATTTTGAGGACGGTAACACCTACCTTTCATCTCATTGACACAAGGTGGGTTCGCGCTTCCTAAAAATGGTGCTAAACCCAATATTTTGACGCTAAACGGGTCTAGCTTCAAAGTATAAATATGGCATTAAGGGGGTCATTCTGACCCCGGCGGTCTCTGACCGCCGGGGCCAGGGTCGGCGGGAGCACCGCCGACAGACCGGCGGTGCCCCGCAGGTCATTCTGACCGCGGCGGTTCGGCCGCGGTCAGATGCGGGAAACCGGCGGTCTCCCGCCTGTTTCCCGCTGCCCTGCAGAATCCTCCATGGCGGCGGAGCGCGCTCCGCCGCCATGGGGATTCTGACACCCCCTACCGCCATCCTGTTCCTGGCACTGCAGGGGCCCCCGTAAGAGGGCCCCACAAAGTATTTCAGTGTCTGCTATGCAGACACTGAAATACGCGACGGGTGCCACTGCACCCGTCACACCCCTGCAACTCCGCCGGCTCCATTCGGAGACGGCATCCTCGTTGCAGGGGCATTTCCGCTGGGCCGGCGGGCGCTCTTTTGGAGGGCGCCCGCCGGCCCAGTGGAAATGTATGAATGGCCGCCGCAGTCTTTTGTTGGCGGGACCTTGGCGGGTGGCCTTGGCCGCCCGCCAAGGTCTGAATCAGGCCCTAAGTTTCATTGTTTTAGCGTAAAAAAAAAAATGACACTACAATGGAGCAAACCAACCATAAATATGGGCCTTAGATTTTTCCTAGGACATCGTGACGTAACATGCAGCACCCCCACGCTAAAAATTGTTCCAGCATCAAGCCGGGTCGCATCCCTCCCCCATTGACAGCATCATTCATTATAATTGCCTGATTATTGAAAAATGAGGCGGGTGCAATGATTAACTGCGCTCGTTTGGCCTACTGTTCACAGAGATCTTGAAAAGTTCCCGCCTTTTAGCCAGACACCCAGAAGTCTCTTCACTTCACTGAATGGGCACGTGCCTGACACCCTTTCAGTGAATGTGCACGTGTCTGACACCCTTTCCCTGAACGCGCACGTGCCCGACTCCGGGCAGTCAGAAAGAGCAGACCCTTCATTTCCCTGAACGCGCACATGCCTGATGCCCTTTAACTGAATGTGCACGTGCCCGACGCCCGGGCAGTAAGAGAGAGCAGACACTTAATTTTAGTGAATGCGCACACGCCCGACGCCTGGGCAGTTAGAAACAGCAGATCCGCCACACCAGATTTACAAAGTTGCGCAATGCATGCATTGCGCAACTTTGTAACCCCTTGTGCCACATTGGGCCTACCCCAGGCATAATGTATGCAAGGGGGCATTCCCCTGCTAAGGGCCCCGAAAAAATAGTGCAAAAAAAAATCAAAAATATTTCTTTGCTTCATTTTTTTGGGCATTTTTAGCAGGCGTTAAAATGAGGCTCCAATTGTTTTCAATTAGCCTCTGGGTGGTTTGCAGGAATAGTGTCAATATTTTTTACGCTAATCCTGAAAACGGCCAAACTAGCATCAACAATTTTGATGCTAGTTCCTTATCTACCACCATGGTGCGCTGTATGTTAAATACAGTGCACACATGGTGGCTTTAAGGTGGCGCTAAGGGGCGCAAGGAGAGTGTTGCTGCATGAGGTGCAGCGTCACTTTTCTTAAATCTGCCCCAAGGTTTTTACCTTCTAGTCTTTTTCTGAAACTTTGCCAGCTTTATAAACGTAGTTTAGTTTTAAGAAACATTTAAGGAATGAGGTAAAAAAATATACTGCACATTTCGCACAGCGCTGATCAAAACATTTTTAAAAAAAATTGTGTCAGACAAGTTGCAACAGTTTTTGTAATCGTGAAGTTTGCAGAGTTTTAAACATGGTGCTCCGTATTGTGAGTATAGCGCAACCATGGTGTCGTTAGGGGGGGCAAGGAGGACGCACGAAAAGTGGCTCAGCGGGGCCGATGCGCCACTTTATTGCAAATCTGCCCCGTAGTTTGCAGTTTGATCTGCTCAGTGCAGTTTGCTGAGTTTTAAACTTAGAAGACACCAGTAAGAAAACCAGGACTTTTGTAGCAATTCATGTATTCATGTATCCTTATTTAATGTACATGGGACTGCAGCTGTACTTCAGGTGGTTCTTTCCCTCTTTGTCGCACCCCCTGAAACTCTACCTCACACCCCTTTGGGGTGCGGTCAACCCAGGTTGGGAACCATAAGCTGGAGGTGGTCCCCTTCATCAGGATGCAAAACACCCTCTCCTCTGCAGACTGTGGGCCTGATTACAACTTTGGAGGAGGTGTTCATCCATCCCAAAAGTGACGGTAAAGTGGCGGATATACCACCAGCCGTATTACGAGTCCATTATATCCTATGGAACTCGTAATACGGCTGGTGGTATATCCGTCACTTTACCGTCACTTTTGGGACAGATTAACACCTCCTCCAAAGTTGTAATCAGGCCCTGTATCTGCTAACTTTCAAGAACATGTCATAGTAGTGCTACATGGGCAGAAACTGACCTGTCAGAAGCTATTGTGGGGTCTTGGTCTCTATTGGCATGTGGGTCCTCGCGGGACACCTCTCTGGTGCATAAGGACTTCTTTGAAAAGAAAGCAGTGTCCATGGATGTGTTTTTAGGCAGCACTAGAATATGGAGGAAGATGTTTTTTCCTGCATCATCATGAACATCGAAAAGCAGACTAGCCTTGTGTTTGTGATCTATAAATATATTTTGAAGTACCCATGTGGGACAAGGCAAAGAGCAGGACCTGGGGCAAACAGCTTTTGCTTCTCCCCCTAAACACATAAAAAAATCCTTTGGGAAGGAACACTGCTATCATGTCATTTACAGCACTGGCAAGCAACCAACATACGTAGATGTTTTGAATTAGAATTTTTCAATCTTCTCCAAACTTGGAATGACCTTCTTCAGCACATCAGAACCTACTCCTCACCTCTTGAATTACGCAAGAGGCGGAAGACCTGGATCTTCAAATACCTCGAGGCGTCTACACACCTGCTCAAGCGCCTGCATAACCTCAGGGGTGATTAGTGCGCTATACAAATCAACATAACATAACACTCACAGAACAAAAGGAGACATGCAGGCAAGATTCCTGTTCACTCCAGGACAACGAAAAAGTATAATCTATGATTCAGTTGCTGACAAGAATAATTAGTGAATGCTGACAGAGTTCAGGAACATATCAAAGCAAAACTCCATAAACACAAGACTTCAGTAGATTTGGCTGAAGAAGCTATAAAGAAATAAAAACAATTTCTTAAAATAGCAGGGTAAAAAACGTTGATGAGCAATTTCCTGAAGAGGCCTGTCAGGCAGATGTTTGAATGTGTAACTATAGCAAAAAGGGAAAACAAATGAATCATTTACATATCAGCATTCAAATCAGTATACAGTTAGAACAATAAAAATCATACAAAAAGAAGGACAACGTATTTACTATTGCAAAATTATTTTAAAAAATTGGACTTACGTTCAACCAAAAAATACAGCCAGACAAGGCCCCTGTGACTCACATTAGCATACAGTAAGAGATTATTGGTCTAATTTATGGTTTGGTGATGTGCACCATTTGGGTGATACAAGACATTGAGGGGCATATTTAAGAAAAGTGCCCCTTTCTTGCACCCTTTATCACCTTTACCACCCTCCTAGTGTCACCATGTGTGCGCCGTATTTAAAATACAGTGCACCATGGCGCAGGGTAGGGGGCAATAGCGTCATTTTTCATGACGCTATTGATGTACTTTGCAGGAGTAGCACCAAAATGTTTATATCACACCAAGTGGAAGAAGCTATGAATGAAAGGGTACTCCCAGTCTCCCAAATATAATACAGTCTAAACAGCCTTGGAAGTGGGCTGCAGTGGGTTGGAGAGTGGTGGGGAGGCATGCTGGGCATGGGTGGTTGTTGCTTGGGGTGTATTGCTGACTTACCAGAGTCGATCCCTCCGCTGATGCCGGTCAGGCCCTGGGGGTGCAATATGTCCAGGACGTTCTCCTCCCAGGAAGTCAAATGAAGGGAAAGAGGTGAGGGCCCACTGACAGTCTTGTTACTGGCTATCCTCTGCCTGGACGCCATGGACTGGACCTTCCCCCTGAGGTCGTTCCACCTGTTTCTGATGTCCTCCCTTGTGCACGGGTATGTTCCGACTGTGTTGACCCTGTCAACAATCTTCTGCCATAAATCTGTCTTTTTGGCTATGGATATTTGCTGTACCCGGACTCCCATGAGCTTTGGCTCTACTCTGATAATCTCGTCCACCATGATCTGAAACTCATTTTCGGTGAACGGTGGGTGTTTCTGGCGTGACATGTTGTGGGGGTGGGTATGTGTTGTGCGTGTCGGGTGCAGTGCAGGGTGTGTGGTGATGTGGGGGTGGTTGGCTGTGGGTGCTAGTGACTTATGGCATTGATTTGTGCAATGTGTGCTGCGTGATATTTGTTTGCTGTGTTAGGCTTGTACTTTGTCTCGGGTGTGGCTGTGGCTGCTCGTATTTGGCGCAAGGGATTGTTGGTGGGGGGGTTGTTATATGGTGGCATGGTCAGGTGTGCTTGGTGTGTGTATGGTTGTGAGGTGTGGGATATTTGATCTAGCCAATGTGGTATTGGCTACTTTCCACAGTGCCTTTTTGTTCCGCCGTGGTGCGAACCGCCAACGGTTTCCGCCGTGCATGTTCCACTGTGCTGGAGGTTGCCTTATAATATGACAGTCGCAATGGTGTCGGCGTGGGAGGGCAGACAGTTGATCAGTCACTCTTTTGCCGTAGGTTGGCATGGCGGTGTTGGTTTTATGTCTGTGTTTGGGGGTTCCGGCGGTCGCTATGCCGTCACCACTTCTGGTATGGTGGCGTCATTTCGCATGGCGGTCTTGCCCAAAAACCGCCAAACTCGTAATGAGGTCCTCTATCACCAAAGCACACTGTACAACTCTGTACAAGATCTCAAATGGGTTGTTTTGGAACAAGTAATAGGAGAGAGGAGATATATTGATAAAATTCTCTTTGAAAAAAAGCAGTGGTGGATATACAAATTATCCACACATACACAAGGGTTAAATGGCATTCCATGATGGAATATACTTTCGAATAAGCTATCAATCCACAGTTGCCATCTTAGTATTCCACCACTTACTCATAAGTCATTGGTAGTGTCGGGTAGATCAATACTGGAGAAGAGTATGACTCTCCTTAAGGTACTATACATGAAATAACTCATTTTTGTACTATTCAGCCCCTTTAACCAAGTACAACCCATCGATGAATGCATTCCTGTTATAACCAACACACCACTTACATGCAGCTCATTAATAGGTGAATACCTGAGAAATGTCTTACTATTCTGTAACGTATTTTTCATAAATGAGTTCAGTGTGTACTATAATTTTTTTTTACCCTTCAAAGAAAGAAAGCACACTTTTGACATCACCAAAGTAGCTAGCAACTAATTTAGTAAATGCATAGCCAGGTAAGGACTATGGTCCTTATTACGAGTTTGGCAGATGGTTCAGGCTGTCCACCGAACTTGCGACGGGGAGGTTGCCGCCATGGTGGCTACCTCCCCGCCGGGCCCAAAAAGAGTTTTCAGCTAAGTCTGCGGGCAGAAACCTGAGTTTCCACCCGCTGGCCTAGTGGGAAACAAGCTACAGCATTGTCTCCGGCTCATAATCGAGCCGGCAGCAATGCTGTAGAATGCATGGACCACCAGCACCCTTACAGTGAACATTGCGATGGTGCTAACCAGGGGGGTCCCTGCACTACCCATGCCAAGTGGATTGGCAGTGCAGGGGGCCCCCTGTGGCCCCCAGCACCCGTTCTCCACCAGCCTTTTCAAGCCGGATCTACCACCATGAAATGGCTGGTGGAGAATGAGGTCGTAATCCCCAGGGCAGTGATGTTTGCAGCGCTGCCCTGGCGGATTAGTACCGATGCAACCGCCAGACCACTGGGATCTTTGATCCTGGCGGTGCTGGCGGTGCTGGCGGTTCCACCACGGCACGGCGTCGTGGTCAAAATATGGGGCTCGGAATGCCACATGGGTGGTGGTCTGACTGCCATCTGTGAGTCTTGCGGTAAGGTGACTCGTGATGAGGCCCTATATCTCCCAACTGGCTCCACGTTGAACTACAGAACTATGCCCACAGCGTACGCTGAGAAAGCCAATGCAACGTGCTGTACGCAATGGGTCCCGACACGGAGAGACATGTCAAGACTGCCTCTGCAATATGCAGTGGACAAGGTATTTAAATCCACTACTGTACAGAGCCAGTCAAATTCAAGTCTCAGGGGCATATATAAGGAGGGATTGTTACAGATGAACTTTGGACCATCATTGTGATCATTACGATATTTATTTCCACAGTGTAGGACTACAGAGATTGCCCTCTCCCAAGGCCTTATGGAGCATGTCACTGTGAAGGCTGTTTTGGGCACGCACATGCATAAAACCACTTTTTTTACAATGCATTGTTTTTAAATACTTTTTAAGAAATTGTATGCCAAATGATAAGTGTGAGGAAATCCCTCCTTGGCATGGTTACTCCCTAACTTTTTGCCTTTGCTGATGCTAAGTTATGATTTGAAAGTGTGCTGGGCCCTGCTAACCAGGCCCCGGCACCAGTGTTCTTTCCCTAAACTGTACCTTTGTCTCCACAATTGGCACAACCCTGGCACTCAGGTAAGTCCCTTGTAACTGGTACCCCTGGTACCAAGGGCCCTGATGCCAGGGAAGTTCTCTAAGGGCTGCAGCATGTCTTATGCCACCCTGGTGGCCCCCCACTCAGCACATGCACACTGCCTCACAGCTTGTGTGTGCTGGTGGGGAGAAAATGACTAAGTTGACATGGCACTCCCCTCAGAGTGTCATGCCAACCTCACACTGCCTATGGCATAGGTAAGTCACCCCTCTAGCAGGCCTTACAACCCTAAGGCAGGGTGCACTATACCACAGGTGAGGGCATATGTGCATGAGCACTATGCCCCTACAGTGTCTAAGCAAAACCTTAGACATTGTAAGTGCAGGGTAGCCATAAGAGTATATGGTCTGGGAGTTTGTCAAACACGAACTCCACAGTTCCATAATGGCTACACTGAAAACTGGGAAGTTTGGTATCAAACTTCTCAGCACAATAAATGCACACTGATGCCAGTGTGCAATTTATTGTAACATACACGCAGAGGGCATCTTAGAGATGCCCCTGAATACCAACCCGACTTCTAGTGTAGGCTGACTAGTTTCTGCCAGCCTGCCACACACCAGACATGTTGCTGGCCGCATGGGGAGAGTGCCTTTCTCACTCTGTGGCCAGGAACAAAGCCTGACTGGGTGGAGGTGCTTCTCAACTCCCCCTGCAGGAACTTTAACACCTGGCGGTGAGCCTCAAAAGCTCACCCCTTTTGTTACAGCGCCCCAGGGCATCCCAGCTAGTGGAGATGTCCGCCACTCTGGCCACTGCCCCCACTTTTGGCAGCAAGGCTGGAGGAGATAATGAGAAAAACAAGGAGGCGTCACCCCCAATCAGGACAGCCTCTAAGGTGTCCTGAGCTGAGGTGACCCCTGCCTTTAGAAACCTCCATCATGAGTTTGGAGGATTCCCCCAATAGGATTAGGGATGTGGCACAAAGAGGGTGTAGCCACCCTCCTCAAGGGCAGTAGCCATTGGCTACTGCCCTCCCAGACCTAAACACACCCCTAAATTCAGTATTTAGGGGCACCCCATAACCTAGAAAACTAGATTCCTGCAACCTGAAGAAACAAGAAGGACTGCTGACCTACAAGCCTGCAGAGAAGGAGGAAGACGACAACTGCTTTGGCCCCAGTCCTACCGGCCTGTCTCCAACTTCAAAAACCTGTACTAGCGACGCATCCCACAGGGACCAGCAACCTCTGAAGCCTCAGAGGACTGCCCTGGACTAAAGGACCAAGAAATGCCCATGAACAGCAGCCGTGTTCAAAACCAGCAACTTCTTTGCAACAAAGAAGCAACTTCCAAAGACTTCACGTTTCCCGCCGGAAGCATAAGACTCTGCACCCTACGCCCCCGGCTCGACCTGCAGAAAACCAACACCACAGGGAGGACTCCCCGGCGACTACGAGCCCGTGAGTAGTCAGAGACGACCCCTCTGGACCCCCAAAGCGACGCCTGCAGAGAGAATCCAGAGGCTCCCCCTGACCGCGACTGCTTGTAACAAGGGACCTGACGCCTGGAACCAGCACTGCACCCGCAGCCCCCTGGACCTGAAGGAACCAAACCTCAGCACAGGAGTGACCCGCCAGGCGACCCTCTGCCCAGCCCAGGTGGTGGCTGTCCCGAGAAGCCTCCCCTGTGCCTTCCTGCACCACTAGAGTGACCCCCGGGTTCCTCCATTGTTTTCTACCTGAAACCCGACGCCTGCTTCGCACACTGCACCCAGCCACCCCTGTGCCACTGAGGGTGTGTTTTGTGTGCCTACTTTTGCCCCCCCCCCCAGTGCTCTACAAAACCCCCCTGGTGTGCCCCCCAAGGACGCAGGTACTTTCCTGCTGGCAGACTGGAACCAGAGCACCCCTGTTTCCCATAGGCACCTATGTGTTTTGGGCACCTCTTTGACCTCTGCACCTGACCAGCCCTGAGCTGCTGTTGTGGTAACTTTGGGGTTGCCTTGAACCCCCAAAGGAGGCTGCCTATGCCCCAGAACTGAGACTTGTAAGTGTTTTGCTTACCTCCTAATCTAACCTTTACTTACCTCCCCCAGGAACTGTTGACTTTGAAAGTAGCTTGTTGCCATTTTTACAAAGAGTGTATATGATATTGCTTTCATTCAAAGTTCCTAAAGTATCTAAGTGAAGTACCTTACATTTAAAGTGTTTAATGTAAATCTTGAACCTGTGGTTCTTAAAATAAACTAAGAAAATATATTTTTCAATATAAAAACCTATTGGCATGGAGTAAGTCTTTGAGTGTGTGTTCCTCATTTATTGCCTGTGTGTGTACAACAAATGCCTAACACTACCCTCTGATAAGCCTACTGCTCGGCCACACTACCACAAAATAGAGCATTAGAATGATCTACTTTTGCCACTATCGTACATCTAAGGGGAACCCTTGGACTCTGTGCACACTATTTCTTACTTTGAAATAGTATATACAGAGCCAACTTCCTACAATAAGTGTGACAATGGGGTTATCTCACATGTGTGCATGCTTTGACACACACAACATGAAGTTGCACTATGAAGGGGGCATGAGCATGTGTCCTGTGTGAAAAAAGATATCATCAATGATCTCTTCTTCTGTAATTCTAGACAATACAGAGGACAAACTCCAGAATGGTCTGTATTCACATGCAGGCTTCTTTTTGAATGTTTAATAGTGTTACCCCACTAATAGAATAAAAAGTTCAAAATATCAACCAGAAAAAAGTAGGGATAAGATTGTTCTTGGTCCTGAAAGAAGCCCATTGACCGTTATAGGCAAAATATAATAGTGGAGCACACAAATACAAACTTCTATGGGTCCTATTGTTAACTTGGTACTTTGCGTAGGCATAAATGTACTTCCATTGAATGCGTAAAGTTCAATAAAACATAAGATCAAGAATATATAAAAACTTGTTTACAAATGTTCATCCTCATTTTCCTTACAACTTCATATAACTATATTTAGTACCATAATTCCAAATATCATGACCGTTGAGATTTCATAAATCTTCCCGGCCTATTTCCTCATAGATAATTTCTACCATCCAGGCCCATTTCTTAATTTTAAATGATATCAGCCAATTATTGAAGATTTCAGTACTGAATATAGTTATATGAAGTTGTAAAGAAAATGATTATGAACATTTGTAAACAATTTTTTATATAATCTTGATGTAGTAAAAAGAAAAGTGATTTACACCCGGATGTTGATTACTTATGTTTTCTTGAAGTTTATGCATTCAATGGAAGTACATTTATGGTTATAAAAAGTACCAAGTTAACAATAGGATTTTTATAAATTTGTAGTTGTGTGCTCCACTGTTATATTGTGCCTCTAAGGGTCAATGGGCTTCTTTCAGGACCAAGAAAAATATATAATCCCTACTTTTTTCTGGTTTGTATTTTGAACTTTTTATTTTATTAGTGTGGTGATTATATTGTTCTAATATTTACTAGTCTGGGTTTCCAGTTTCCATTTTACACATCTTGGCAACATATGTGTTATAGTGTTCACAACATGACCCGATAAATTTGGAGGGATGTGCTGCTGAGTGAGTCATTGTTGCCTTTATTTTGTTGAGACCCTTGTAGGCAACCCAGTGAGGCTGAAAAACATCAACCCCAATTTGATGGTTTGGGCCATTATACCTAGTTACATCACTCTGTTTTTAACCTTGCCGAAAGACTTCCAATTAAAGACACAGACAAGAAGATTGAGCAGGTAATTTTACCTGACACAATCCCTCTTAGAAAGCACACCACTTATAAAGTGCGTTGAGCCTATCCACTCACACTAGGTACAGTCAATGGGGATCCGATGATGAACCATGTCATGGGTGGTACCTGTGGGTGAAGATCCTATTAAAGAATCTAAGAGATGCCAGGACCCCTTTCCCCTTCTCCTACACACTGTACCCAGCTCTCCCATGCCTCATCATTTGCTCTGTCTCTCACCATCCTTGGAATATATCCACTTGGAGCCACTTCCTAGCCTCATGATGCCCCACCCTTCAGCTGCCAGATACCCTGCTGCAGTGCTTAATTTGTGAAAATATAAATGACAGGGCCCTCATCAGGAGATCACTGCAATTTGCACCACCCATTGTCCCTGCTAGTGCTGCCAATAACAGTGCCAACTCAACTACTAATCACCACATTCCTACAAATGTGACAATTCAGTCTATTCCAGGCCACTCAAACCCATAAGAATGACTTGGAAGGCAGGTATTAGTCATTTTCAAAGTCTGTTAAACTAGCAGACAACTGCTGTTATGCTTGTCTCTAAATTAGACCAACAGTACCACTATGTGGCATACTGTCATAAGAGTCATTGTTGACAATTAGGTGCCGAGCACCGGAAACCACCGGCTCAGATTAAGCACTGCCCTCCTGATGCAGAACAGCTGAGCTGCACAAGCCTGTGGACAGCAAAACTTCATATAGGTGAAGTCATAAAACTTCACTGGGATTTGCCAGCGTAAAGCTTCAAAATGTTCCTGACTTGCAGATGAATGTTCAACCTTCACCCACCTTTACCTTCAATTTGATTATTTACTCCACCAGAAGCCTGCGTAGGATCTTCAAATCAGGATCTGAAAAAATTAAATTTGACTGCACGGTATTTGTAGAGTTGAAAAAATTCACGCTTCCTAAAATACATGAAGTTTCTCAATTTCTCATATGTTCACTTGTAGTTGAAACGTATCATGTAAAATAATAAAAATAAGCCTTTTTAGAGAGAATTTTGACATAAATGTTAGTTGTAGGGGCATTTTCATGCATAATGTACACTCGCTGGCCACTTTGTCCAGTAATTTAATTTCTTACAATTTTGCAATCTTTATGCACTTTACAAACCTTGCAGGGATTCACGGGAATTTGCGCAGGAATAATTTTTCAACTCTTTTTGGGCAGATTTTGTGTGACCATGGATTTTCATATTTTTATCCAATGCAGCTTCCACAAACGTTTTTTGAGCTTCCCATGGGCATATTTACTAACCCTTCATGCAATGCAGAGCAACAAGTAAAGTTACTGCGTGCTTGAAAGGGGGAAAAAGAAATAAAATGCTCCATATTTACAAAGATATGAAGCATTTCTGCTCTCTCCTTGCACTGGTGCACTGTGTGCGGGTCAGCACCAATGCAATTACCCTTGCACCATAGTGCAAGAGAGCCTGCATTACAGGTAGGATTGTTTTCATGCAGGAAGATAAACCTCCCTGCACAAAAAACAATCCTGAAAGGTATTTTCCTCTTTCTATGTGTGTTGCAGAATGCAGCATATGTGGTGTTACGCCTCACTGGGGAAAGCACATCATTTTGACGCATTCCAATGTTTAGTACCTTTAGTGAATCTGGGAATGCACTAAAATCCATGGGTTGGTGCATGGAAATTACCATGCATCACCCATTGAATGCCTCTCATCTTGAAATATACCATAACAAACATAACGCAGCGCAAGAAGCTGAATTGCGTTACATTTCTATACAGAGCCACCCTAGGTGATCAGTCCTTGCATGGCTATGTAAATATTACTGAGGCCTTTTACCCAAGGACATCGCAAAAGGCATGATAAATCTGGGTTCCAGTCCTTTATTTGCGCTCGCTGTTGCCGGTGGAAACCATTGGCACTCATTTCTGGATGAGGGAACCTATTTTTCCTCAACAACCTTTGATACCATTGTAGTTCCCTGTGGTAGTGATGAGTCTGGCCACTGAGTGTAGGACTGTCAGTTACCAAGCCATGGCTTGTGGCCCAGTCTTTCTTTATTCTATTTCATTTTCCTATTTGCTTTGACATTTATTGTGTTAGGTGTGTCATTTTACACACAGGGCTACAGGACCACAAGCCTGCCGCACTGATTTACTATTTTTTTTACTGGCCTTTTTTTTTAGAGAAGCCACTTGATGACACTTGGAGTGCCCTGCATGGGCATTTCCTCAATGGGCTGCCATCTTGGAATGGCATTCTGCATACTTTGTTGTTGTTTTACTGTTCCAAAAGGACCCCTGCATGTTGTATTTAGAAGCAATACTGTGACCTCTTAAAATAAGAAGCAGTGTTAAAGAATACAGACTACTTGCCCAAGATAACCATCAATCACAAGGGTACAATTTGTGTTGCTTTGTTTTCTCCTGGCTATCTTTAGATAATGCTATTTTCCCTTTCTTTTTATTTTTACTGTTTAACTTTTTTTTTTACCTTTCGATAGCATATGCTGGCAACATAAATAAATAAATGGAGGCATGCTAAGGCCAGAATTGTTGACTTTGCCAATTATTTTTTTATTTTATTTTAGTGGACTTCCCATTGTGTGGTACTAATGGTATAAAGCTTCCAGTGAGACATATCTGTGCCTTGTAAAGGTAAGCACCTCCTTAGCTAGACTAAACTGTTCATGTTTACAGTGCTGAATAAAGTAGTCTGGATTTCAGATCATCCTTGGGAACTTCAAAGCCACTTCTAATTGCAAAATATCAGTGATTAGTGAAAGAAAAGACACAAGGCCCACAGCCACTGGCCACTCTTTAATTGCATCACTTGACTTTTTGTGAAAATATGTATCAGGCAGCAATTCACTCTCACCATATTTACAAACTGATTAGGCCTTGCTTGGAACACTGCCAACAAGCTGCAAAGAGATAAACCATGATGAAAGCTTTACACACTCTCTAAACACTGCAAAGAAACAAATGCGTGCTAATACTTGAAGAAGAAGTACAGACAACGGCATCTGAAATCCTTCCTTATGAATGCTTTCTTTCTTAATAAGAATAATTGAATGCCTATTCAACACATTCAGTGTAACACTATTATCATCTATTATTTTTTACATGAATAAGGCCCTCATTTTGAGGTGCCAGGGAAATGGGCTGGATTTTACCCATCCCCGAAGTCAGTGATATTGGGGTACCGGTAACTCGAGGGTGGGGAGCACCTGAAACATTGTGAGTTGGCACCTGAGGGTGCACTAACAAATGAGGAGTTACCAGGGGAGTAAATATTATTTTGTCTGATTCACCCAATAATTCCTCATTTTGGGCCTGACCTTCACCCAGAGATTCCTGTGGATCTCATAATTGTGAAGAGGCCAGTAATAGCTGTGACTGGACCCAATTAAGATAGGAAGCCACTCACTATAAGTGACTTAGAAGTGTTAAAAGTTTTTATTATTTTCTGTATATAATATATGATATAAACTACTGATCAATCCAATGCTTTTGTGGACCTCAGAACAATGAACCTTTGAATCAGCTTTTGCAAGGATTCTAGGTAAACCTCCCTGGTTACAAGCAGATTGTAGCACGCATATAATACACCCTAGGACAGTTCCCAACCTTTTGACTTCTGTGGTCCCCTCACTTTATCATTACTGGATCCCAGGGACCCGGAAATGAATCATTACTGTAATCAGGGGACTCCCCAACCCTACTGAGTCATTACTGAAAGATGGGGACCTAATCTGTTGATGTTATTTAATTTTCTAAGCTGTTGCGGACCCGCTGAAGAGGCTTCAGGGACCCCCAAGGGTCCCTGGACAGCAGGCTGGGAAGCCCTACAAGCATGTGAAATGCATCTTGTGCAACAAGCTCTTTAAAAATGCCTGGGTGAAATTGTAATTACGCTGGATTAAGCAGAGTAATTTCGGTAATATTGTATTGCTCTTCTGATTACAGAATTATGCCCGCATGCATAATTTAGAGTAATTTGGAGCACAAATGCCTACCTAAGAGCACAAGAACAGAGTGTGAGTGGTTGCTGGCTGTTTCTGTTCCTGTTCTGTTGCATTCAGTGCTATTTTCGTAGTGCAAATGGTTCATTTTTGAGGCAAAGGTGCATTTTGCTTTAAAAAGTAGCACTGATTGCAGAGTTAAGATCCTTGTGTAATTCTGTGTAATTTTATGTAATTTTGCTGTAATCTCATGTAATTACGCTACAGCAAATTACAGAAGTTATGCCCACCTCTATTTTGTTAGGATTCAGTTTACATGCTGTGCTTTGCAGCAAACACATTAACCCTCTTAAGAGTCCATGATTACTCAAGCTGGTAAACAGTAGATTACACACAGATCTCTATTGCAAGTGCTTCATAGCCTGAGGTCTTCTGTCAGTGGTATACCAAATAATAATTGACCCTCTAACCCATCTCAATCAATCAATCAATCAAGATTTATAAAGAGTAGCTAATGACCTGACAGGGTATCCAGGCGCTTTATTCGAACAGCCAGGTTTTGAGGGCCATTTGGAAGTGAGGGGATGGTCCGGAGGCGCGAGTGGGGGGTGCTCTGGGATTTTGCCTTGGTGTAAGAGGAGCGTCCTCCACTTCTGCTTCGGTAGATGCAGGGAGATTTGGCAAGTGAAAAGGAGACAGGGCGTAGTCTTCTTGGCGGCTGGTGGAAGGTAGGTACACTTGGGGGCATATATAGCTACTTCAGCCGTAAATACTTTTGTTCTGATCGCTGACCTGTTGCTCACAGATTTGAATCTTTTTGTAACTAACTCAGCTCGTCATTTTTTAATGCTCAATAATAATAAACAGTACTCAGCTGGGTAAGAAGTGATATGTAAAATAATACAGCTAACAGTGTATTTATGCTGCTTTTATTGTTAAATAAACATTGGAAAAGTCAATAGATGCGGCTATGGCTCCCAAACCTTTTTACCTTTGCCAATGCCTGCTTTGTTTTGTCATGGTTTTTGTAAATGTTTATTGTCGGGGGAGCAGCCGGGCACGCACAAGTAGAAAAAAATGACTAAAAGCAAAAATGAAATTTTTGTTTTTAAAAAATCCAGCATTGCCATAGTAGTCTGTTGTATCCTGTGAAAACAACCCTGTGTTGGTCACGTGGAGCCCACGTGAATGATCACGCTTCCTTGAGGCTGGTATTGACGGTAGCGGGGGCAGAGCCGGGAAGCGAGGAGTCCTGTTCTTGCCTACCTCTCTCCCGTTTGGTCTGGAATAAACTCAACTGAATTTACCTGCTGTCTACTGTTACATGACTTCACATTGGCAAAGAGTGTCAGGCCACAGGTAATGGTTGATGCTTTGTTCTTCGGCCTTTCATCCGGCTGCGCCTTCTCTCTCCCACAAAACAAGGTGAACTGGTAGTAAAATTGACTTGAACATGGCAATCTCTTCAAAATGTTGTAACAAGTGCATCTAAAAAAAAAAGAACTCAATATATTGTTTGTAACACAACGACTCTGATAATTTAGCATGCCTCGGTGACGTGTGTAGTGTCGCTGACCTGTGATGAAACAGGCCTGCCGACACTCCCCTCGTTGAGAGGGGTGTTCGGAATTACCTAATGCCTCGTAGTGAAATCCCCAGATGTTCCCGAGGGATTTCACCTACGTTTTGTGTGCGTGTGGTTTGCTCCAGGGTTTTCGCCCGGAGCTATAATAATAAACGAGGGGCGTGGCCGGGCAGAGGAGACGGCGCCTCGCACAGGGAGAGAACCGTGCTGCTGGGATCTCCAACTGTGAGGCCTTGCTCTGCCGCGCCGCCATCAAAGAAACTCTGTGTGTCGGTAATAATTTATTTAAATCGGCGAAGCGATAACTGAGTGTTGCAGCCCTTCTCAGGGCTGACAACACTACAAATTGGCGACGAGGGGTGAGCGAGTCCATGCCCCTGGGCTCCCGCTGCGGCCACGTGTCAAACTCGGTGATCGTGCAGCAGGAGTTTTTGAAGAGAAGAAGATAATAACGAGCAGCTGAGAGAGTTCCAGCTGTAAAAAAATAAAATAAAAAATAAAAGAAACGATTTGCAAAACTGAAGTAGCAAGGAAAGGAATCAAAAGAGAAAGTGTCAGCAAGTCCAGAGCTGGGGAAACAACAGGGACACGTCAGAACACTGTGAGTACCAGAGTGTCCCACCCCATAACACGGTTTGACTACGGAGACAAAGTTAATTCCTTAACAAAGGCAATATTGATAATCTGTTAATATAGTACTTCAGCAATACTGTCGAACTCTGCCCTAACCACAATGTCTGCAATACCTCCCGTAGAACCGTTTGTTGTAGAAGGTGCTCCCTCAACACAAGCGCCAAAGTGGAAGGAGTGGGTGGAAAGAGTGTTGCTATTTTTTGAAGCCACGAAGGTAGCAAATGACCAAAAGTGTGCCATGCTCATCCACATAGCAGGAAAGGACATATATAAAATATACAAGAATTTAGTGGAAGATGCACCTAACACACATGCGACACTCATAGCGGCCCTCAACCGTCATTTTGAACCCATGGTCAATACGGATTACGAGAGGTTCATATTTAGACAAGCGAGACAACATTCGGAGGAGTCGCTAGATGCTTTCCACCTACGGCTAAGAGAGCTAGCGAGTACGTGCAGATTTAATGATGAGACCGAAGAAGTCAGAGGACAATTAATACAAGGGTGTGCGTCCCTCAAACTCAAGGAGCGCATTCTAGAGGAATCTGGAAAATCATTACCAGACATTCTACAATTGGGTCGCACAAAGGAGCTGTTGAGAGCGGGGGCGTCACACATGGAGGCAGCCCTACAGCGTCCCATAAAATAAGAGGTCACCAATGCAGTCATGGCCCCCACTGGTAGACCCCGACAAAAGGTGAACAAGGCCCGCACCAGGCAGTGTGGATCTTGTGGTGGAGTACCACACCGAGCATCAGAGTGCCCGGCTAGAGGGAAGGTATGCTCTGGCTGCGGAAAAATGAATCACTTTGCAAAGGTTTGCCGATCCAAGAACACGAGAAGTGCATCTGTTAACATTGCAAGTGAGGAGGTTCCTACAGAGAAATCGGAGCGGGGGAGTGACATGGATGATGATGAAGCGGTTATTCATGTCGTTCACTCATTATTCGCTGTTATACCCAGCAGCCATCGGCAAGCGCAACTTCCAAAGTGCCAGATCCTCATGGGTCATCATGAGATTGTCGCAGTAGTGGATACAGGAGCGTCAATAAATCTATTGAAAGCCAAAGAACACTGCCGGATGTCGCCGACCCCAACACTGACCAAGGCAAATGTCAAGGTGTATGCCTATGGGCAAAGTACCCCGTTAGCGTTGAGAGGTATGTTCCAGACGGTTATTACCCATGGATCGCAATCCATACCTGCGAAAGTCTATGTGACGGAGGGAGGAACTGGTATGCTGCTAGGCTGCAAGGCCGCTGAGGAGTTAGCCATTGTGGCGTTCACGCTCAGCATTCACCAAGAGTCTGTAACTGAACTGGTGGCACGGTATGAAGGGGTATTCAAAGGCATTGGGTGTCTTCGAGGCCGAGAAATCAAGCTCCACATTGATCGCACAGTGCAACCGGTAGCCCTTCGCCATAGGCGGGTGGCTTTCCACCTTCGACCACTGGTGAAAAAAGAGTTGGACAATCTGGAGAGAGCTGGGATCATTGAAAAGGTCTCTGGACCCACACCGTGGGTGTCTCCCATTGTGGTAGCGAGGAAACCCAAACAACCTGGAGAGGTGCGAATATGTGTAGACATGCGTCTCCCGAATGCTGCCATCAAGAGAGAGAGACACCTGACCCGATGATTGATGATATACTGGGAGAACTCAGTGACTCTAAATGGTTTTCGAAATTGGATCTCCGGTCTGGCTACCATCAGCTGGTACTCGCCAAAGAGTCACGGTATATCACGACTTTCTCCACACATGTGGGGCTGAGGAGATATAAATGTTTGAATTTCGGGGTGTCAAGTGCTGTGGAAGTATTTCAGAATGTCATCCAGGAGCTGTTGGTAGGGTTACCTGGAACCATCAATGTCAGTGATGACATTCTCGTTCATGCGCCTACCATTGCCGAACATCACTCCAGGTTACAGAGAGTTCTGCAACGCATTCAGGATTCTGGACTCACACTGCATCGCCAAAAGTGTGAATTTTTACGAGATCGGATCCAGTTTTTTGGTAATGTTTTTTCAGCGAGTGGAGTAGCCCCTGATCCTGCAAAGGTAGATGACATTAAAAAGGCGCCCCCTCCCACCAACATCACTGAGGTCCGATGTTTTCTAGGAATGGTAAACTACTGTGGCCGATTTATTAAAGATTTATCTAATCTGACACTGCCTCTGAGGAGTCTCATGAAGACCACGGAGCCATGGAGGTGGGAATCCACTGAGCAGACTGCGTTTGATACCATTAAAGAGGCATTGTCCAGCGAAACCGTGTTGAAGTATTTTGATCCAAAGAAAAATACGAAGATTGCTGTTGACGCTAGGCCAAAGGGCTTAGGCGCGGTGTTGCTGCAAGAACACGGAGAAGGGATGTGGTCTCCCGTTGCTTATGCCAGCCGGTCACTTACTGAGACGGAGCAGAGGTATTTGCGGATAGAAAAGGAAGCAATTGCGGTACACTGGGGTTGCAAGCACTTCCATATTTATGTGTACGGCCGTCCGTTTGTTGTAACCACCGATCATAAGCCATTGCTGCCTCTGTTTAATGGAACCGCTTCCAAGCCACCGCCGAGAATTGAGAAGTGGATGCTACAGTTGCAGGACTACCGGTGTCAGTTAGAGTATCGCCCGGGTTCGGAAAACCCTGCTGACTATCTGTCGAGACATCCCAGGGAGGCCTCGGATGTGGAAGTTGAAGAAGCGCAAGAGACAGAAGAGTATGTCCGGTATGTCGCTGATCGGACCCGGCCCATGCCCATAACGGTGAACGAAATTGTGCAAGCCACTAAGACGGATAAGTGTTTGCAGAAGGTCCTGGTGGCAATGCAGATTAACCAGTGGCACCGGATAAAAGGACAATTGCCTTTGTTGGACATTGAGTCTCAACGCATCCTATGGAGTCTATTTAATGTCAAAAGTGAACTCACCACTGATGCTGAAGGATGCCTGTTGAGGGGTAGCCGATTAGTTATTCCGTCCTCCCTCGCCAACAAAGCTATTGAACTGGCTCACAACGGCCACCAAGGAATGGTCAAAAGCAAGAGCCGTCTCCGCTCCAAAGTGTGGTTTCCATTGATGGACGAAAAAGTTGAGAGCATGGTAAGGTCTTGCCGTTGTTGTCAGGCTACTGGTAATTCGAATAGACCTGTTCCCATTGAAACAGAACCTTTTCCGCTAGGTCCCTGGGTTTCAGCTAGTTTGGATTTCAGCAGTTTGCCCGATTGCCGACACACAATGGTCATCATTGATCATTTCTCGAAGTATCCTGAAGTAGAAATTATACCTGCCCTCACGGCCGATGTTGTGATTTCTGGTCTCGAGAAAGTGATGGCCACTCATGGTCTCATAGCTGAGATAAAGACCGACAATGGACCCCCTTTTCAAAGCAAAGAGTTGGCAGAATATCTAAAGCTGACAGGAACCCGTCATCGTCGAATTACCCCGCGTTGGCCTCAAGCGAATGGCGAGGTTGAGAGATTTATGAGAACTTTAAATAAGGTGATTAGAATTGCGCTAGCAGGTGGGCAGGCCGTCGACTATGCCATATTCTCTTTCCTACGAAACTATCGACAAACACCCCATTCACTACGAATCAGGCACCCAGCCACGTCGCATTCGGTAGGGCGTCTGTCGATGCCATTGCTCATCATTCGTCCTGGATGCCTCCCCCATTGGCTAGAGACTTGGTTCAAGAGAAAAGGCTGCTGTTGAATCGAAGGGTCAGCCATGTTAGACGAGCGACTGCATCTGATCTCAAAGTGGGTGATCAGGTGCTGCTAAAGCAAACTCTTCCAGGTAGCAAGTTTCGTATGCCTTTCAGCTCTGAACCGTGGAAGGTCGTTCAACGGAATGGGTCTGCCATCATTGCTCAGCGTGGGAGTGAAACAGTGACTCGTAACGTGTCGTTGTTTAAGAGGTTCCACCCCTCTGGAGATACCGAGGAAGAGGAGTGTTATGGCCATAGTGGTGCTGGTCCTTGGCCTTTGGGGTCAGCCGGAGACATTTCAACGCCTGGTACCGAGAATGGAGGTGTGGTTGCCGAGTCTCCCCCGTTGGAGCGTGTGAATGATGGGCTGGTCCCAGAGTTAGTGTCTCAATGGTCTGGGTCTGCGAGATATGAGCTGCGGAGTAATCCACGTCCCTCTACGCGTCTGCGTGATCACGTGTGACTGATGGTTCAGTTGTAATCCAGTATTAGATAATGTTTTAGCTTTTGCATTTTGTGGAGGAATGTAGTGTCGCTGACCTGTGATGAAACAGGCCTGCCGACACTCCCCTCGTTGAGAGGGGTGTTCGGAATTACCTAATGCCTTGTGGTGAAATCCACTGATGTTCCCGAGGGATTTCACCTACATTTTGTGTGCGTGTGGTTTGCTCCAGGGTTTTCGCCCGGAGCTATAATAATGAACGCGGGGCGTGGCCGGGCAGAGAAGACGGCGCCTCGCACAGGGAGAGACCCATGCTGCCGGGATCTCCAACTGTGAGGCCTTGCTCTGCCGCGCCGCCATCAAAGAAACTCTGTGTGTCGGTAATAATTTATTTAAATCGGCGAAGCGATAACTGAGTGTTGCAGCCCTTCTCAGGGCTGACAACACTACAACGTGCACACCTTTTCAGGTAATTTATTTCTCTGCATATTTCCTTAACACTGATGTACACGCCTTAATTCTTTAAAAACATTGGGGAATATTTATGGAAAAGTGGTGTATCATTCACAATGCACCACTTTTCTAGCACCCTATTATGTCCCCTAATGACTCCATGTGTGTGATGTATTTAGCATCCGGCGCACCATGGCGGTCATGTTCACAGTGGCGTCATAATTTATGGTGCTAATGTGGTGCTTTGGGCGCTAATGCAGCAAAGCACAGAGAGGCCCATTGTTTTCAACGGGAGCGTCATCTTAACGCCTGCCTTAGGCGAGTATTAATAAAGACGCTAGCAATTGCGCAGTGAAATCTAGTAAATTTCAATTCACCATTTTCCTGGGCCTCCCTATGTGGGAATGCCCCCCTTGCATACATTATGCCTGGCGGAGCCATAATGTGGCGCAAGGGTTTAAAAAGGGGTGCAATGCTTGCATTGGGCACTTTGTAAATATCGTGCGTGGAAAATGGCACCTTAGCGCCACATTTGTTTAAAAAAAAATCAGGCAAATGTGACGCAAGGTGGTGCTGGGGAATCATAAATATGCCCCATTATTTGCTGGCATTGATTAGCTCTCTTTTAAAATATTATCTTTTTATAGGTATTTCAGTATATGTTACTTCTGCATTGCTTTTGAGTAACTATTTTATCAGTGCAGGTATTTTCAGTTTTGAAAAATATATTTCCATTCCAAGTGCTTCTGCTTAGAACTTATTTGCAATTTCAGTATATTCAATTACATCTTTGCCATAGTTGCTGTTATTTTGACTCATACAGTCTGTACATCCTCCTTTATCATTTTTTGACATTCGAAGTGACTATCCTGTCAAATAAAGGGACGGGTATAAATCTTTTAATGTCTACGTGGGCGCTACTGAGACACAATGATACATAGCTGAGTGAAAAAAGTTTTTTTTGGAACACAGTTTGGGGACAGAAGGCCAATGCAGATTTAGGCAAATACCAGTCTGTGAAACTATAGAAGGAGAAGAGCTAGACACATTTTAAGTAGCTATTCAAAGACTTGAACTGTGTTTTGAAGAGAAAAATAGTTTATTGTATGAATATTTATTTTTTCTCTAGGGAACAACATTCTAACGAAACAACTTAAATGTATGTTATAGTTCTCAGAATCCGGGGTGCAGTGTGTGAATTCGAAAATTCTACTGATCAATTAATTAAAGATGAGTTAGTTGTTAGATGCCACAGCAATAATATACAAGTGAAACGACTTCCTTTCAGGAAACTTGCTGAAGCCATTAGGACAGTCAATATCATAAAATCATCTCAAGAAGGGAGAAGAACCCTTCGAAAGAATGCAGAAGAGCCTAGTTACCAAGTTAAGCGAGATCTTGCAAGCAGCTAAACTTCTGTGGCAAAGAAACATCCCACTGAATTAGTTGTACCTGTAAAAAAGTCTTGGGATGTTATTGTTGTGGTTCTTCACGTCAGGTGGCTTTTAACAAATGTTATCCAGCAGAAAAGAAGACCTGTAATTTGTGTGACCCAGTGGGGCATTTTTCTAAAATGTGTATGAAAAGTCAATGAGGTTGAGAACTCACAAGAAGAACAGGAGTTGCAGTCATCTATGAATAATTTAGTCTTCAACATTGATTCTACTCATCAATCTCGTGATGACAACCCCACTGCCTATATGGTCCTTGGACTGCTGATGGAGTCTGGAGCCAGGGTCACTTCATTTCTCATTACAGATATGAAAAAAATAAAATTCTTTCTGAACTTGATATAAGAATGGGGTCATTTCAGGGATTGAAGATTGATGTCATTTGTTTTCTAACTTTACCCATTTCAAGGCAATTCAATAAGAGGAAATGGTTCAAGGAGCAATATTTTGGGTTGGGTGCATCAGAGTTTACTTGATATTCTTCTATGGAAGTTGGAACAAGTTATGAGTTTTCATGGGTAATATTAATTCACCCTCAAAAAGGATTCTGCGAACTGTTTAAAGGAAAAACATGCACTATGTCCCATAGAGAGTAAGGAATTCTTATCACAAATGTCTTCTAATGTACATGATTACGATGCCATACCCATGAGTTGTTCAATGATGAGAAATCAAGTTGAAGGAAGAGGCGAGTCCTGTTAAATTCAAGCTAAGGGGCTTTCCTCTCAGCACGTTAAGAGTTATCACAGTCTTTACTTCAGTTGCAAAAGCAAGGTGTAATAGAACCCATAGATAGTTCTTTGTGGCTTGCCAATTCTAGTACCCAAAAAAGGTCGAGGATTTGTGTGGGCCTTAGGATGCTTAGTAAGAATAAATGGATTGATGGGTATCATCTGCCCAACATTGAGGAACTATTGGTCACGCTGAATGGTGCTTCCATTTTTAGCAGGTTAGATCTGTGTTCAGTTTACCATTACATTGTACCCTGTCTTTTTTCATGTTACTTTACAGCTTTTGTAACACTTGATGGTGTTTTTCAGTATATAAGAATGCCTTTTGGACTGATGTCAGCTGCTGCTGTCTTCAAGGGAGTCATGGACTGAATACTAGGTGACATATAGGTGATAGACTGATTGCTGGGAGAGATTGGAAAGAACACAATTTGAGATTGGCCACAGCTTTAGAGAGATTGAAAGTTCATGGTTTGAGACTAAGGCGTGATACATGTTTATTTGGACAGAGTCAGCTGAAGTATCTGGGGCAAAGGAATAAGTCACAAACCTGATTTGATTAAAGCCACTGATGATGCCCCCTAATCCAATAATAAGGAACAGGTCATATGATCTTTCATACCACAGGTCATACCACTTTCTTCCATCGCAAGATCAGTGACCTCCACGACAGCTTCGGACACCAGACCCAACCTAACACCACCGAACCCACATCCCCGACCATCACCCTCAACAACTGGACCCACATCAGCACAGAAGAAACCAAATCCATCATGAACTCTATCCACTCCGGCGCCCCTTCGGACCCCTGCCCGCACTTCATCTTTAACAAAGCCGACAACATCATCGCCCCGCACCTCCAGACCGTCATCAACTCTTCTTTTTCTTCTGCTACCTTCCCCGAATGCTGTAAACACGCCGAAGTCAATGCCCTACTAAAGAAACCTACGGCTGACCCGAGCGACCTGAAAAACTTCCGCCCCATCTCCCTTCTGCCTTTCCCAGCCAAAGTAATAGAGAAGACCGTCAACAAACAGCTGACCACCTTCCTGGAAGACAACAACCTGCTCGACCCCTCACAGACCGGATTCCGAACCAACCACAGCACTGAAACTGCCCTCATCTCAGTCACAGACGACATCAGAACCCTGATGGACAACGGTGAAACAGTCGCCCTCATTCTTCTCGACCTCTCGGCTGCCTTTGACACCGTCTGTCACTGCACCCTAATCACCCGCCTCCGCTCCACCGGGATCCAAGACCAGGCCCTGGACTGGATCGCCTCCTTCCTCGTAAACCGCTCCCAAAGAGTCTACCTCCCTCCGTTTCGCTCAGAACCCACTGAGATCATCTGCGGCGTACCTCAAGGCTCATCACTCAGCCCGACACTCTTCAATGTCTACATGAGCCCCCTCGCTAACATCGTACGCAAGCACGACATCATCATCACCTCCTACGCCGACGACACCCAACTTATACTCTCCCTCACCAAGGACCCCGCCAGCGCCAAGACCAACCTACAAGAGGGTATGAAGGACGTCGCAGATTGGATGAGGCTCAGCCGCCTAAAGCTGAACTCTGAAAAAACTGAAGTCCTCATCCTCGGCAACACCCCGTCCGCCTGGGACGACTCCTGGTGGCCCACGGCCCTCGGCACCGCAGCGACCCCCGCAGACCACGCCCGCAACCTCGGCTTCATCTTGGACCCCCTTCTCACCATGACCAAGCAAGTCAACGCCGTGTCCTCCGCCTGCTTCCTCACCCTCCGCATGCTCCGCAAGATCTTCCGCTGGATCCCCGCCGACACCAGAAAAACCGTGACCCACGCCCTCGTCACGAGCCGCCTGGACTACGGCAACACCCTCTACGCTGGGACCACCGCCAAACTCCAAAATCGCCTGCAACGTATTCAAAACGCCTCAGCCCGCCTCATCCTCGACGTACCCCGCAACAGCCACATCTCCGCACACCTGAGACACCTGCATTGGCTCCCAGTCAGCAAAAGGATCACCTTCCGACTTCTCACCCACGCACACAAAGCCCTCCACGACAAGGGACTGGAATACCTCAACAGACGGCTCAACTTCTACGTCCCCACCCGCCCCCTCCGCTCCTCTGGCCTCGCACTCACCGCCGTCCCTCGCATCCGACGCTCCACGGCGGGTGGGAGATCTTTCTCCTTCCTGGCGGCCAAGACCTGGAACTCCCTCCCCACCAGCCTCAGGACCACCCAGGACCACTCCGCTTTCCGGAGACTCCTAAAGACCTGGCTGTTCGAGCAGCGATAACCACCCCCTTTGTCCCTAGCGCCTTGAGACCCGCACGGGTGAGTAGCGCGCTTTATAAATGCTAATGATTTGATTTGATTTGATTATGATCCACAGGGCTATGTGAATTCCATGAAAAATCCCTTTCTAACTTTGCCATTGTTGCTGAACCTATTTCCATGTTATAAAGGTAGAGTTTCCATGGGGTAAACTACAAGAGGAGGCACTTTCACAAATGAAAGCACATGTTGTACATGCTTTTCTTTCGCAAGCTTATATTCCTGGTTAACCTGTCATCATCACTGTAGATGCAAGTGATTAAGGCTTTTGTGTTCTGGTCACACTACTAGTGTTAAAAAAAAAATAATACTTTCCACATACCCCCCCAAGAGACATCAGAGGCCCCAGGGACCCCATCCATGGGGGTGACATTTTTTTAAATTAGGAGGAGATCCACGTAGGCCCCCCTCTTTGAGCCATGACAGGCCCTGGGGAGCCCCACCCCCAAGGCTGAGATTTTTCTCCTTAAATTTTCAAAAAGTGCCCCGGGGTATGGAGTCCCCAGGGCCTAATAAAGTTCATGGAGGTGGGGCACAGAGCCCCTCTCCCCTTTAGTTAAAAAACAACTGCCCTGCGGGATGGGTTCTCCAGGGCCTAATAAGGCTCGAGGAGTGGGGGCCTCACAGCCCACTCCAATTTAATTTTTTTTAAAACAGCCCTGGGTAATGGGGCCCACAGGGCATAATATGGCTCAGGGAGGGGGTCACCCGTTCTCCTTCCCTTTAATCAAATAAAATGGCCAGGGCCTAATGAGGCTCAGGGATGGAGGCCATGTGGGCCCTCAGGATGGTGTCCGTAGGGCCTAAAAAGGCTCAGGGAGGGTGGGCTACCCCTCCCATTAAATAAAAAACGACCTGGGGGATGGGGTCCGCAGGACCTAATAAAGCTCGGGAGGAGGGCACATGGATCCCTCCAGTTTTAAAAACATAAGATGCTGTGGTCAAAACTCTGCAGAACATATGAAGGATCATCGCTGCTATCATACATACCGCTCACGGCACACAGCAAGTATGATAGCAGTAATGATGCTTCGTATTATTCTGAGATATTTTGCACTTACTTTCATAGCTCTAATGCTAAACTAGCGTACACACCAATGTATACTAAATAAGCTTCAATGATGTGATCAGTGATGTCATACATGATTTCCTAGAGCATATTATGATTGATGTACTATGTGAGGTCACAAGCAGTGCATTGTGGAGGTGCAGGGGTGGCTCCTCCGGTAAGGCGGAGGAGCATCGCCCCACTGTTTTCAAGCAGAAGGGGAAGAAAAATTAAAATTATAATAACGAAGCGTTATTATCATCTTATTTTTCCTGGGAGCTGGGATGGGGCGGGGAGCGGCTGGGCTAGAGGGGTAGTTTTATGCGCACAATAAGTGCGCATGTGAGTTTGGCCTGTAATGAACAGCTGGGAAGAGAAAGTTCACAGGCCTTCACTCCCTCTGTGAGCGCCGAAGCAGGGCACTCACACCAATCACTACACTGCTGTGATGCTGGTGACAGCAGCGTCGTGATTGGTTGGGAGCCTGTGTGCTGCCGGGAAGAGGACAGAGGAGATGCGAATGCGTCTCTGGAAGAAAGAGGTAAGTGTTTATTATATATATATATTTGTTTTTATCATTATTTTCATATCCCGTCGCCCAGCCACCTCTGTTCAGTGGCAGTCGCCAATGTGGAGGAGCAAGTTAGAGTTAACTCTGCTAGCTATAACTAGTGAATTTATGTTAACCTTTATTCTTTTCAGTGAATATGTATGTGTGTTCGCACTGATTTTTCAGCAAGTAACGATCTCCTGGCGCTACAAAATCAGTGAGAGCTGCGTGACGCGCCTAATTCCGCCCGTTTGCGGGACTCAGTGCAATCTTGAGGAATTTCACTCCGCAAGTTCCGCCCACCCCTACTTAAAATGCGGATTTTCCTTGTAACACAGGTGGCAACCCAACCACGAGGTGGCATGAACAAGTTTCTGCAGCCTCTTGGGAGTCTGGAAGAGCAGTGCCACCATCCCACCCACCCGTGTGGAACCCTCCAAGTTCTTCACTTTGTGATGTCTGATTCTGTTGCCCACTTCCGTGAGCGCGCGGCGGTGTATCCGTGTGTGCACGCGCAGGAACATCTGTAAGTGAAGATGGTAATGTTTAATAACTGTACATATAAAAACAGCACCTCACCAATAAACACACGTGCAGGGGCATTCTCTGCCCACCCCCTCTCTCTCTCATTTCGGCTCTAGCTAAACTGTCGGTGCAATGAACCCTTGAGTCATTATTACTGCTCAAATATAATGGAAATCGACCAAGATATTCTTTATGATGATCGACATTCAACTGTAAATAGATGTAGAAACAATAAATGCATTCTGTATGGATGAAATAGATTACACACCAAATATTCTATTTAAAACCAGGCCTGCAGTGCTCTCTGATGGCCATAAGAGAAAGTGCAGCGGAGCTCCTGCAATTGTATCGTTCTTCTACAGAAATTTACTGTCACAGTCCCAGGCTGAAAGGTGTTTGCAACAATTCCTGCCTCACTTGTGACCAATGTGTGATCCGGCCAGTGCTATAACCTGGCAGGTGCTGCCCGGTACTGAGTACCTGCTCTTCTTTCATTTGAGATGGAGAGTACCTGCACTTCTAAGCACTTCTGCATTGCAGCACAATATCGCACGGTAGCTCAGTGTCAAGCGTGATACTATTTTGCAGTCCTGGATGTCTGCACAGCAGCGCTTTCCATGCTCAGATTTTTTTGTCTGAACATAATGGCATTAAAAAAAGCCATCCAAGGGCCATATTATGAACAGCTGTGCGCGCCCAGTGCAGAGCTAAGCACATGTGGTTGCATTTGAGGTGTCTAAAGTTCCTACAGATAACCCTGATTTTCCCCAGGTTAACGCATGAACTTTAGACAGAACAGATCGAAAACAAATAGACAAACTCTACTCACTGTTTCCAGTGTGTGCTGTCTGCATTTCGTGTATTAACTCCGAGACATACCGGGTTATATGTATAAACTTTAGACACCTTAAATAAAAACAAGCATTGGCAAATCCAATATGTTTCGCCTTTGCTTTTTCTTGCTATCTAACTGAATCCTAACATATTAGAAACATGATATAATAATGTTTGTTTTAAATTTGATAAACCACTAATGGTTTTTCAAATTTAAAACAAACATCATTATTATAAAAAAAATTCTAATATTTGTAATCCAGTTAGAAAGAAGACACAAAGGTGAAAAACTATTGGCATGAAGGCATGTGGCGAAGAAGAAAAAAGACAGCGAAGAAAGAAGACAGAAGATGACATGTGGTAAAGAAGAAAGATGACAGCAAAGAAAGAAAACAGAAGACAGCATGTGGTAAAGAAGGCAGAAGATAGCGCAGAAAGAAGATGGCATGCAGTAAAGAAGAAGGAAGACAGAAGATGGCATGCAGTAAAGAAGAAAGAAGACAGAAGATGGCATGCAGTAAAGAAGAAAGAAGACAGTGAAGAAAGAAGATAGAAGACGGCATGCAATAAAGAAAAAGGAGGACAGAGAAGAAAGGAGACAGCACGCGGTTGAAAAAAAAAGAAGACAGCAAAGAAAGAAGACAGAAGATGAGATGCGGTAAAAAAGAAATAAGACAGCAAAGAAAAAAGACAGAAGACGGTATGCAGTAAAGAAGAAAGACGACATCGAAGAAAAGACAGAAGACGGCATGCAGTAAAGAAGACAGAAGACAGCAAAGAAAGAAGACAGAAGACAGCAGCCATGCAGTAAAGAAGAAAGAAGACAGAAGACAGCAGCAATGCAGTAAAGAAGAAAGAAGACAGTGAAGAAAGAAGACAGAAGACAGCAACGAAGAAAGAAGAAAGAAGACAGAAGACAGCAAAGAAGAAAGAAGCCAGAAGACAGCAGCCATGCAGTAAAGAAGAAAGAAGACAGTGAAGAAAGAAGACAGAAGACAGCAACGAAGAAAGAAGACAGCAAAGAAAGAAGACAGAAGACGGCAAAGAAGAAAGAAGACAGAAGACGGCGTGTGGTGAAGAAGAAAGAAGACAGCAGCGAAGAAAGAGGAAAGAAGACCGAAAGAAAAAGAAGACGGCAGCGAAGAAAGGAGACGTCAGAAAAGTAAGAAGATGGCATGCAGACAGAAAAACGAAAACAACAACGAAGAAAGAAGACAGAGAAGACGGCAGTGAAGAAAGAAGATGCTAGCGAAGAAAGAAGACGCGTGCAGAAAGAAAAAAAAGAAGTACCTTCAGCCTCGTAGCCAAAGGAAGGACAAAGGCCAGTGTCCAATGGGAAGTGACAGAAAGGAGCACTATGTCCAGAGGCAACTCAACGGCAAGATCAACGAAGAAGACGAAGAAGAGAACAGGAAGTGACGTGTAGATGGCATACGTCCAATCAGAGCGACATTGGAGTAAGCCAGTGGTAAGGTCAGGTAGGTAAGGGCTGGATCTAAGCCCCTTTTAAGTTTTTCTTGTATTAACAATAGAATTTGCAAGCAGCACGCAAGCGTGCATGCAGGCGCAACCTAAATAACTGATGCTCAGATCTGGCTAGCTGAGCAAGTGCAGATTTTTATGATACATCCCTTCACCATGAAGATAGGCCAAAGTTCTAGAGTGAAAAGTGTTCTGCAGTTAAAGGTTGGAAGTGGCTGAAAGTGAAAGGCAGCTCTCAGCATGTTTGCTGTTAGGTTACCCCAACACTTGGAGTGAAGTCTCTTGGGCCTAGTGTTCATTGCCACTAAGATTCACCGCTAATTTAATGATGCATTTTGACAGCATGCTCTCGTGAATGCACTAAACACTGTTTCAATTACCCCTCGGAGTGGGTGCACTGTGGGTTGTGACCTCATGGCTGCGGCCATTACTGGAAAAGATTGGACAATGTTGTCCACAGACGTCGGTGGTCATTTTGAAATGAAGCAATCACTTTTGACTAAAACAGAGCTGATTTTAAACATTGCATCACCAGTTAAACAAAAATAACTATGAAAATTAAGTGCACAAGATAACACACTCCACAGCAGGTCTGGGTCTTTGTTGTGATTTGGGGGTTGCAGATACACCCCAGTGGCTGCCAGCTATGGAGAGGGGTGGGGCGGGCAAAAGGGTGGGGGTGCACGCACTACATAATGTTAACTACATTCATGCCTACATGTATTACATTATTGTTTTAAAGTTAAAATGTTTAACTTTAAAACGGTAATGTAATGCATGACGGCAATTAAGGTGATATCTACAGTTACAAAAATACATTTTAATAAAAGTAAATGAAAGACACTTACCGGTCCCAGGAGTTTTTCTCTCCTACGGCCAAGTCCCCTAACCAATCCTGGCGCTGCTCTCATAGCAGGAGAGCAGTGCCAGGACTGGATGGAGTTGGCTCCTCCAGCACTCCAAAGTGCACTTGAGGCCTCTGCTTGCTCTCAGCCAGCTGTTTAAGACAGCTGGGTGGACAGGTTTAAAGTGCCCATATCTGGCTTACCATTGCAAGACAGCCGGCCAAAAAGACACACACACTTTAAACTTAAAGTGCCCAGCCCACCACTGCCCTCTGCTGCTGCCACTCAGCAGCAGTCCCACCCCATCTTGACACTTGGCTCGGCACGTGGGTTTGCCACAGAGTTACTACAAATAAAATGGTAATAATGTTTATTACCATTTTAATTTTCATCTGGCGCATTCTAATTTATGGGGTGACGGTCCCCTGATACAACCCCTGTCTTGCTCCTTGAAACCCGCCACTGATTTGTGACCCATGACCTTAGCGGTGACAAGGGCAGTGTCAAGAGCAGAAGGTAAACAGTTTTCTTGTGATCACCCTTTACTTTCTGCAGCAGTTCCTGGTAGCCAATGAATGCAATTTCTTTACTGTGAAACACATAAATTAAGGCCTACATTTACTCTTTTTTGCTCCATTTACATCATCTTTTGACGCAAATGCGGCACAAAAAAAAAGTATAAATATAGCCTAAGTCGTGCAATTCTCACTCTTCTGGGTAAGTAAACAATGAAACCAGTAAAGGAACGAGCATATTTTTAAACAACTTGTTGCCGTGTTTTATTATTGTGACTCCATAAAAAAAAATTGAGAAAAATCTTCCCCTCAATACTCCTTACTAGTGCATTAAAAGTGATAATAATGCAAAATATAATAACAATAAGGACTCATTTATGCCAATAGCTTATTTCATGTTTAATTTCTGGAGGCTGGGGGTTATATTTATGAGCCCTGTGTGCCCCCAGCGCGTCAATTTTTGTAATGCTCAGGCAACGCAGACTACAAAATCATATCTCGAGCCCACGCAAAGCCACTGTGATCGGCTTTGAATGGCCTCATAAGTATGGAGTAGGGCAGGGAAGCACAAATCGCTGGGTTGCCTTACTCTGTGCACAGGAGGTGTTCAATGGGCGTTGTGTTGGGCGTTCGTATACAACACCCATCGTTTTTTATTGTTTCCCAGATTTACAAAACCACGTAGACCTGGGGATGCACCAAAACCTCATGACTCCCGAGGTGAGGCTTCTTGCACAAAAACAATCCTGACAATAAAGGCACAATGGTGCAATGGTGCCTGAGTTAGCGCTAAGTTGCTGAAACTGCTCCAGTGCAGAGGAAAGGACAGGCATGCACCGTATTGCATAACTATGGTGCAATTATGTCCTGTCACTTTTGTGTAGGCCATCACAGCAAGGTTGATAAATGAGGGCCCTAGTGACAAAAGAAGTAGGAGACTACTCTTTGATTTTTAAATATACAACCAAGTGTAATTTTACTACTTTTTGGAATTCAGGAATTTCAATTGGAATCAGCATAGAAACTGCTTCTGGTGAATACTTTCTTGCAAATATATTTGGAAATCACACGATTTCCAAGTTTGGAATCCATTCCCACTGTACGGAGGATTCCATGGCAAAGAATTTTGTACAGGAGGATGGGATTCCCCTGTGCAAATCCATATTTTTTCTCAGTGTGGGAAAAATATTATTCTTCATGCAGAAATCTCCCCCTACACCCTTATTAAATAGTCGTGCATTCGCCTTCTCACCCAGGAAAGGGATTTTGGCTGGAGTCACAATAATTATTTCCAGCCCGATTAGGATATTCATGTGAGTTTGTGAATAGCCACGAAGGTACTAGTTTGTAGGCATTCAAAATCATTCAAGGTGAACGACACCTTAGAACACCAAGGATTGCCCTCAGTGCCACCCCCAGTGGGATTTATGGGTTGTGAGAGCTCTAATGATAGAGATTTTTTACATCTTTTTTTTTAATTCTCCCTATGATTTATCATAACATTTCAATTGAGGTACACATTAGGGGAACCATTAAATCATGACTGTTTGTTGTATAAAAAAAATAGGTTCCCAGGGTTGTTCTGTAATGTGTGGCACCATATCCCCCTTTTCAAACAAAGATAATTTTTCATGTAAGATGAAGAGGAATACGTAATATTCTATTGACATATCCTATCAGCACCAAAATTAAAATAGTGGTGTACCAAAACTACAGATTTATATGTGTTGTGTTGTTATATTACTCATGACTTATTATGGAACTTGAGTGATGTTAAATATTGTGTTGTCATCATGGTGCAGGTCATGTGGCATCACTACCTGGGAAGATTCAGGGTCAACGTTCATGGCGTCACTTCCGGTGCCCACAAGGTACTAGTTTGTAGGTATTCATAAACACCCAAAGTAAACCACACTGTGGAACACCAAGGAACTCCCCCGGCATATCTGTGCTATTCCAGCCTTCCCACTAGCATCACTATTGTACAGAGTGCCACTGCGTCAGAACATATATTGCATTAAACAAGAGATGAAGAGACCTCAAGTCTCATGCATCGCACGTGAGAATTACAAATTGGTAAAAATATATAAGCTTCTGACTGAAACAGCCACCTCTCATGCTTCATGACTGCACGTCAGTGTGACCAGACCTGTCCCAGGTTTATAAAGTGCCCTGGAGCAATGAGAGAGGAGGGACTTTTGTGCTACTTTCTAACATGTGGGGGTTTGGCTTGCCAAAAGTGGCCAAGCAGTTGCCAGCACGGGAGGCCAACATTCCAAAGCCAGCCAGTTGCTTGGGTCTCCTCAAGGGGGACTTAAATGATGCATTATCATCCTGTAGTGTTCAAGTTAAGATACTTCAGCTCCTTGGTGTAACATTAGCCCCCGCAGCCCACCATGAATACATTGTGCACAGACGGTGGGCCCCTGGCCAGAGAGCTCCATTTTAGGTCTGGGGGGGCTCCATGTACTTTGCAGGGGGCCCCCCTCAAGTTTTGTTACTCCACTGCTGCGGCTATTACCTCACTCAGTTGGCACGTTTTGTTGAGTGTGGGACAGGCACACACCTGCTGGGTCCTGACCGATGGAGGGACAGCCCTGCCTGCTGACCAATATATGCCTGCCCTGCAGGGGCAGCCCCTCCGCTATGGTGGAGGAGCATCGCCCCACTGCTGAAAGGCAGCAAAAAAATAAAGTGATAGTAAAAGTATTTTATTAACATTTTATTTTTCCGCTTAGCCAGCCACTGCCAGTCCACGGCGGGGTGGGGCCAGCATCCTCTGCATCAGCATGGGAGGAGGAGTAGTCAGTGCACTCTAAAGCCCATATTTATACTTTTCTAGTGCCACATTTGCGTAATTTTTTTACCCAAAAGCGGCACAAACTTGCAAAATACAATTGTATTTTGTAAGTTTGTGCCGTTTGTGCGTCAAAAAGTGGCGCGAATGCGGCACTAAAAAAGTATAAATATGGGCCTAAGTGTGCATGTAGGTTTGGCCGGCCATCTTAGGCTGGCCAAACTGATATGCGCACTTAGGCCCATATTTATACTTTTTGACACACAACTGCGCCAACGCAGTTGTGCGTCAAAAATTTTACCGCCGGCTAACGCCATTCCAACGCGCCATGCGGGCGCCTTATTAATGGAATGACGTTAGCCGGCGCTGCGGACTGTTGTGCGTTAAAAAAAATGACTCACACCAGGCAGCGCCGGCGTATGGGAAAATGGGGGTTGTGCGTCAAAAAATGGTGCAAGTCAGGTCTGAGGCAAAATTCAGGCCTCAAACCGGATTTGCGCCATTTTTTTTGACGCCCAACCTCCATTGACATGGTCATTGGGCATAGTGGCATGTAGGGGGGGCCCAAATCAGGCCCCCCTATGCCACAAAAAAAATCGTAAAAAAATACTTACCTGAACTTACCGTTACTTACCTGGGATGGGTCCCTCCATCCTTGGGTGTCCTCCTGGGGTGGGCAAGGGTGGCAGGGGGTGTTCCTGGGGGCAGGGGAGGGCACCTCTGGGCTCCTTCCGACCCCACAGGTCCCTTAACGCCTGCCCTGACCCAGGCGTCAAAAAACGACACCCATCAGGCTGTGCGCCATTTTTTAAGGCCCACCCCCTCCTATGCGTCAAAATGACACCAGAGTATAAATAAGGGGCACAGGCCTTAAAGTCATTTTTTGGAAGGGAACGCCTACCTTGCATATAATTAACGCAAGGCTGGTTCCCCCTTCCAAAAAATGACGCACCTGGTGGAATTTTGACGCCCGCGGAGTCGGACGTCAAAGTATAAATATGGGGCAGGGTTTGCGCCGATTGTGCGTCAAAATTTTTGACGCACATTCGGCACAAACAGAGTATAAATATGCCCCTTAGAACTCTCCACCTGAGCTGTGTTTCACAGCCGGGTGGAGAACCAGCACAAGCTCCAACTCCCTATCTGAGCGGCATTTCAGTCCACTCCGGCCAATCCCAACACTTCTCTCTTGCTGGCTAACAGCATGAGAAAAGTGTCTCAATTTGGTGGGGAAGGGAGCAAGAAGAGAAGAACTGAGGCGGTGGGTGAAGAGGAACACGGAGGGCTGGCAGCAGCAGGTAAGTCTTTTTTTTCTTTATTATTCCCCCCATCCCTGCTCCGTGTGCTGCCCCTGAAAGTCTTCCTGGCAGCAGCCACCACTGCTGCCCTGGTTTTGCATGATGTTCCTGTGTACACTTCCTGCGCAGTGGGGTTCATCTGGCCAGGCACTGTCTCTCTCCATCTCAGACTGGTGTCACAGAGTATGTCATGCAATCTGCCTTGTGCATAGTCATTCACCCTTGTTGGCCTTGGTGCTCCAGCCTCCAGCTAAGAGTGAGTGCAGTTTTGCAGCATGTCCCCATCCGGCCAGCTATGTGACAGAGACGACCAATGACTGAGCAATGTCATCCATCAGCTGCCCACTCCTGCCCCCTGCCTGGGGGTGCCATGGCCTCACCTGGCTGAGATGCTCATGGGCATAGCTTCGGGGGGCTGTATGGGGTGTTACAGCCTCCTAATAAATGTGTTTTCTGATAAGAAGTTGGGTACAGATGCTTTCAGCCGGGTATTGTGAGATGTCAATCGGATTTTAGTAGGAATTTTTCCTTATACACAGACAAAAAAAACACACAGTCTCTCACTCTCCGCTTTGAAAGTCTTATAAAATATTAGTTACTTTACAAAATATTGGGCCATATTTACAAGAAAGTGGCACATCAGCTTTGATGTGCCACTTTTCTTGCGCCCCTCTGCACCCTCCTAATGACACCATGTGTGCGCTGTATTTACAATACTGCACACCATGGCTCATGTTAGGACAATAACGTCAAAGATCAGTGACACTATTGTGGTTCTTTGCAGGATTAGCACCACAAATTGTGGCACTAATCCTGCAAAGTAAATTAAGGCTCATTGGAAGTAATGGGTACATCATTTTAATGCCTGCCTTAGGCAGGCATTAAAAATGCTGTACAAAAAAGGTGCAGTAAAATGTTGTAAATTTCACTGTGCCATTTTTGCAGCCTCCCTGCACCGGAACGCCCCCCTTCCATACATTATGCCTGGCGCAGGCATGATGTGGCCCAAGGGGTTACAAAGTGGCGCAATGCATGCATAACGCCACTTTGTAAATATGGCGAAGGGGAATGGCCTCCTTAATGCCACATTAGCGTAAAAAAAATGACACTAGTTTGGTGCTAAGAGGCACTAGGGCCTTGTAAATCTGGCCCATTGTGTCTTCTCTCTTAGGGGTAGATTTACAAGAAAGTGGCGCACCGATCCAGATGGGCCACTTTTCTTGCGTCCCCCTACCACCACCATGGGTGAGCCGTATTTGTAATACGGTGCACCATGGTGGTCATTAGCACAATAGCATCAAAAGTTTTAACGCTATTGTGGTGCTTTGCTGCACTAGTGTTAAAAATGTTGACGCTAGTGCAGCAAAGCACAGGGAGGCTCATTGGTTACTATGGGTGCGTCATTTTAATGCCTGCCTTGGGCAGGCGTTAAACATGACAGAAAAAATGGTGCAGTGAAACCTTGTAAATTTCACTGTGCCATTATTTTGGTCCTCCCTGAGTCGGAACGCGCCCCTTGGATACATTAGGCCTGACGCAGGCATAATATGGCGCAAGGGGTTGCAAAGTGGCGCAATGCAAGCATTGTGCCACTTTGCAAATCTAGTGCCGCCCTAGCATAAAAAAATGATGCTAGGGCGACGCAAGGGGGCTCAAGGGGTTTGTAAATATACCCCTTTGCATTCCTACCAATCCACATTCCTTTCACCTCCCACTGCCACTGACGCCCCTCTAGTGCACCTTGCTCGTTATATAATGTATTTAAGCATTATATGCCAGCCTGATTGTCAAACTAAAAGTCACAGCCCCCCCAGTCTTACTGACCAAGCTGCGCCCCGGGGATGCTTGCCTGTTACTGTTGTACCTGAGGTAAACATGCCAGTGAGAGAGTGAGTCGCCTTTATCCAGTCTGGATGGGTTTGAGGCGGGGATGTCGCTGCTTCGGGGTGTGTGAATTGTTGATTCCAGGGGGAGCCGGACCCCAGCTCGGAATGAGTGTTCTGGGAGGGGGGAGATTGCAGCATCTTTCTAACTCTGCCTGTCACTATGTCATCAAGGTGTTCTGTCTACATGTGTGAAGGAGGTACACAACTATACAAATACCATGGGATGTACCAAGTGGAAAAGACAATATGGCGTTTGTGTGTGTGGGGGGTAGGGAGGTGATAAGGGGAGCAGGTGAAACAAACTACTTGCTGAAGAAAAGAGTGAAAAGCCAACAATGGAGATCTATGAATCAATTCGTACAATTTTGTTAATATGATGCTCCTAAAACGTTTATAACAAGAACAAAACGGCTACAGAATCCATTTTAGGATCTCATGCTCGGTCAATACACTTGTTGGTCCCAGGTTTGCTTCATACTACTCTGAGGGGACACTCACCGCCACACTTGCTCAAGCGCCTGGATACTCTTTCAGGTGATCAGTGTGCTAAACAAATAGACAAAACATAACATAATATTATTAGTGCAGTGGGACCCAACATGTGACTCGCATGATGTTTGCAGCACCCTAAAAGGTTGCTCACTAGTTGTTCCATGCTTCAGCTTTCTTTTTCTAGCGCTGCATAGAACACACATTATTCTTGTGAAAAAGAGTTTGTTAAGCTTTCCCTTGATCTGTCCTTTCATTGGCTACTCTAACACGTGTTATCCATAGTTGTATTATGCAGGGGGCGGCTCCTTCACTCTGGCGAAGGAGCGTCACCCCACTGGCTGTGCCAGGAGCAGACAGATAAAATGATAGATCGTTTTATTGGTCTTCTTTTGGCACAGCCAGCAGTGCAGGGAGGGGTGGGGCTGTACCACGGAAGGAGGGAGGGGGGAGCAGGGGAGAGTGCACCTAAGTGTGCATGTGTGTTTTTGCGGACCGTTTGAGGCTGGCCAAACACACATGCGCATTTAGGTTTCTCCAGCCAGCTGTGTATACTGCCAGGCTGGAGAAAATGCACAGACCCCAGGTCCGTGTCTGAGCAGCAGTCACTGCTACTCAGACCAATCCTGGCGCTGCTTTCATGCAAGGTTTTGCATTAAAGGAGCACCAGGGTTGCTGAGGAGCCTGTGCTGGTGGCCCAGCAATGAATGCTGGGACAGCAGACTAAGAGGAGCGCAAGGCGCCAGAAGGCGGCAGGGACGGAGGCAAGGTAAGTTCTTTTTATTTTTTCAAAATTTTTAAACTTGTCTCTGTCCTCCGTCCCCTCCTCCGTCACCCCTACCCTTGCATTATGCGACAGCCGCCAATGGTATTATGGCAGAAACATAAACAGAGCATCTAGTAAATTTAGGACCAGCTAGGCAGAACCAGCAAAGTAGAACGCCTGCTGCTAACTTCAGATGTGCAGTGTGCATACTAGCATATTTATAGGAAGTAGCACAATTTGCTGGATGCTGCATTATAGAAACTGAAACATACTAATTGAGTATTGTGGAATTTGTAGATCTTTAAAAGGCTGCTATTAAGGAAAGTGTGGTGACTTGGGGATTACGGAAAAATGCTAAGTGCCAGAGGGGCATTATAGAAAACTGCATGCCTTCTAGCTGGGAAATAAGGAAAACTACAGGCGCTAATCAGGGCATTTTGGAAAATGCTACCTGGAATACTAGGGAGTTTTGTAAGAGTACATTCTGGGAACATTATGGAACTTTTATAGAAGAGAAAGCTAATTTGTGCATTATGTACACCATTATTGTGCACCTTGAAAGCTGTACCAAACTTGGGGCATAATTACCAAAGAGTTGCATCACACTTGCACCATGCAACAGGTCGCAAGAGCAACACAACTCTTAAGATAGATTTAACAAGCCATGCAAAGCCACCTTTTGTGGCCTTACGTGGTTTCATAAATCTAGAATAAAGCAACGCATACAAATCGATGCCTTGCGTTCCATGGGTGGAGCATGGGTGTTTCCTTACATCCACCCATGGATTTTGGTGCATTACCATCACTGGTGGAACTGGGAATGTGTCAAAAGCCTACCCAGGTGAGGCGTAATGAAAAGAAATATATTTATTTCCCCTCGTAACTTCCTCATTCTATATGTGCTGCATCCCGCAGCACACATGAAAACAGACAAATGTCTCAGAGAATTGCTTGTGTGCAGGAAGGTGCCCCTTTCTGCATAAATCAATCCTGCTTAAAACACAGGTACCCTTGCACCATGGCGCAAGGATGCCTGTATTAGTGCCAGGCAGCACATTGTGTGCCAGAGCTGGGAAAAGCCAGGAATGGGCTGTTAATTCCGGTGCATTCCTGCCCATTCCCTGTCACGCAGCCCAATGCAGCAAAGTGACTTGCTGTGTGGCACGGCATGATTCTTTGATAAATATGCCACTTGATTTTTAGAGTCCCCTGGCACCTTGTAGTCTTGCGTCAAAGCTTCTGACTTTGGAACCTGGGAACCTGGGAACCTGGAATCTAATCCAATCTCTGGCACTTGAGTTGAAATCATATGATGCTGGTCAAATCACTTAGGGGCATGTTTACAAGAAAGTGACGCATCAGTCCTGATGCGCCACTTTTCTTGCATTGCCCCTGTCCCGCCTAACGACACCATGATTGTGCCGTATTTGTAATACGGCGCACCATGGTGGTCGTTAGGACAATAGCGTCAACATTTTTTACGCTATTTGGCCCTTTGCTGCACTAGCGTCCAAAATGTTGACGCTAGTGCAGCAAAGCACAAGGAGGCCCATTGATTAAAATGGGTGCGTCATTTTAATGGCTGCTCTGTGCAGGCATTACAAATTACAGAAAAAATGTCACAGTGAATTGTTGTAAATTTCACTGCACCATTTTTTCTGGCCTCCCTGCGTCAGAACACCCCACTTGCATACATTATGCCTGGCGCGGCATAATGAGGCACAAGGGTTTACAAAGTGGTGCAATGTACGCATTACACCACCTTGTAAATACGGCGCAGGAGAAAGGCCTCTTGAATGCCGCCTTAACATTAAGAAAATAACACTAGGGTGGTGCAAGGTGGCGCTAGTGGCTTGTAAATATGCCCTGTAATCATTCTGTGCCTAACATAGTAAATATATGTGAAATGTAACGGCATTATGTAATTCAAATGACTAGAAATTGCATTTGATGTGCATGGTCTTGAATTTAAATGACTGGAAACTGCAATTGATGTGTGTGATCTCGTATTATCTTGCTTTCTAAATCTTTCTTTTATTACAGTATTTAAAACCTGCCATGTTTTACCAATGTTACAGACAAAATATCACTTAAAAAGTATTATTTTTGGCTGCAGTGTCAAAAAATCCTTTTTGCCCTTTGCAAGGTGGCTTTTAAAAATCCTTTCATACTTTTACCAACTTTCCGATCTAATGTGCATTAAAAACACCCCTGGCATTTCATGTTCTCACATTTCTTGGAAGGGGAACTCTAATGGGCAGATTTAGGAAAAGTGGTGCAGCACTTAGTGCACTTTTCTTGCACCCCTTAGCACCCCCCTACCGCCACCATGTGTGCACCATATTTATAATAAGGCGCACCATGGCGCACCGTAGGGGGCAATAGCTACCTTGTGCCATTTGTTTGGGCCCCCTAATGGGGGAATGCCCCCCTTGCATACATTATGCCTGGCACAGGCATAATTTGGTGCTAGGGATTACAAAGTGGCACAATGCATGCATTGCGCCACTTTGTAAATATGGGGCGGGGAAATTGCCACTTTAGTGCCGCCTTAGCGTACAAAAAAATGATGCTACAGCGGGCTAGGGGCTCTTACATATACCCCAAAGTATTCAAGGGCTACCAAAGTTTTAACGACTTATACTGGACATATGTGCGTTATAGTCTACAATATGCTATTATTTTTATAAAAAATCTTTGAGAATAAACCTTCAACCCGTAGTATTTAAATCAAAAAATCAAAAATCAAAAAAATGTTGTTCCGTGTTTCTGGCTTTTGAAATGCATTTTTATCTCTAATTTCCAAAACAGGTATTGTGCTATACATAGCTATCTGTATCTAATATTCACAGAAAAAAACACAAAGGTTTCAGTAATGTTATAGTTAGAAATGTTCACTAACAATGTCTAAAGACCACAGAAATTCACCAGTTATAGATACAGGTATCTCAAGTAACTATGACTCGCATCCCCCGCCATGAACAGTTTTCTCTTCAACAACTTCATCGCAAATGATGCATTAATATTACCAATGATGTCATAGTCGGTGTCATGAGCATTGTAATATGTGGGGTAATTAACAGTGCACGGCAATGACGCGAGTCATTATGCAAGGTGAACTCATGCGTTCTTTTAACTGCATCTTCATAAATATTGACAATTTTCCCATTTCTATTAAAATCACATAATTTTTCATTTTTTTAATCACATGCACATTCTTAAAAAACAAGCATCGTCCATACAATTTCATTAGTTCGCCCTCTTTGCAAGCCTTCTTCACCATTCAAAAATGTTTTTTATCCATGCACAATAATGGCATCACCCTCTTAAATACCGGGCCTCACCCTCATCTGAAAACATATGTTTACGTGCACAAAGCACTAACTGCTGCAGCAACACCTGTATGTGGTCATCTAGAAGGTGTGAGCTCACTCAGAGCCTCCCTTTAAACCAGGCACTCTCAGACATAACCCTGGTTAATATGAGGAATGGATGGCAAAACTGACAGGAGTGCTTGTCATATTTAGATTAGGGGCTCTGGTATATTGATTGTAAATAGCATTTTCTCCTCTTTGATTGCAACATGACTATGTTTTTTTTTGCTCATTGTGTGAAAAGGGGAAGAGAGGACTACAGGTCAAGCCCACGTTCTCCCTAATATTACAATACCTTAAATGTGTGTGCAGGTGTGAAATACTGATTTAAATTATCTATTTTGATGGATTCTGTAAAATGAGGTCATCAAAGGCAACTTAGTTGCAGAGCATGAGCCTTCACCCACCAATTGGTGACATGCTTTATCATCGAGATGTGTTCCTCATCGGGCTGGCGCTGCAATGCCTGATGGGCCCTGCACGGGGCTCTTTGCTGGCGTTCTTTTTCAAATAGCCTAGGAGCCCAGAATGACAAACTCACACCCTCAAAAATCATGGGGTAAGAAATATATGTGCAAAGTAGATTGGCCAAAGAAGTTGAAGGGAAAGGAATAAAATGAACTAAAGAACCCCAAATGAAACCTTTACATTCAGGGAGCATTTGTTAAGATTAAAAACAGTGAGGAGATCTTGGAAAGTAATGTTCCTAGAGATCATAGGCCCCTAGACATCATTAAGTGGTCATCAGTGGATGCAGCTGTGACCCCTGGGTTGCCCCTTGAGACCTCTGGCACTGGCTTTCCATCCATCCATTGGCCTCAGAGATGGCTACGACAGTGCCAAGAGCACAAATGTGACTTGCATTGTCAGCATGAAGGCTCCGAAACCCTTTTACTCAGATCACTTTTTATAGTCCGTCATTCACTATTAGTGTAATAAAAAATGAAGCAGCAGGATCTGAAACCATAACCCTCTGTCTGGTTAAGAGTGAGTGCAGGAGAACAAGTGAAAACAAATGAGTGCAAATGATTGTGAATGAGTAAGGATGAGTGTGAGTGAATGAAAGTGAGTGTATGTAAATGAATGTAAGTGAGCATGAGTGTGAATGTGTTGTAATGCTTGTCAGTGTGCTGTTGGACCTTGCATGATTCTTGGTCTATAGAGGCCCCCCAGGCTAAATGGTGGCACTAGGTCACTGGAGGCAATACTTGCATATGGAGTAAGGACAGCAAAATGCTGACCTTGCCATACTGGAGGTAAATCTTTGCATGGGACACCAGTGGAAAAAATGCTGAACCTGCATACTATAGGACATCCATGACAAAAAACTGTCCCTACCATACATAACTTTTGACCTAAGGGTCACCGATTGTATGTGGACTGCTGTAATGGCAAAATGTGAACACTGGCATATTGCATGCAAAGTTTGGAGAAAAGGGACACCCATGACAAAAATCTGGCCCTAGAAATTGAGTTAATTTTTAGGTTGAGCCTAGGCAGCGTATGCGCTGTCTCTTTGAGACATGCTGTAATCAGTTAATTGGCTTTCATCCTGCCCAGCAGCTTTTTATTTGTTATTTGGTGTGTCCTTGAAAAAGGCTTCTTTGCTATTGGGTAACTTATCTTTTGAGTCCCGCCCTGTGCTCATTTGTTTCCTCCCTGGAGAAGGAACTAAATACTTGTATTGTTTTTCTGTTGTTTTTGTGCACTATTTTTTGCTGGTTATTTGTCTGGGTCTTTACTGGTTGTGTACAGCATTGTACTGCATTTTGTTTCAAAAAGCCATACTTTTACCGTACCGAGACTCAGATCTGGCTCCACAAGGTTGGCAGTTCTAGCCATTACACCACATCCTCTGCCCAGCCCCTTCTCTTCTATTTTTGGTATTCTTGTGTAGCAATCACGGCTGGGTCACTTCACTGCCACACCTTGCCAACCCTCAACCACGCAACCCCTCTCTCAGTCTATGGCTCACGTTCTGACTGCTGTTGTTACAGATAATCCCTGTTGTATCTTTTGTTGCAGTCTGAAGCTCTCTTATACTTTAATTTTTGCTTGAGTGCCACACAAAATTTGTTAAACAAATAAATACATAAATAAATATCAAATATCATTGTGTCTCATTCTCCTCAGAGGAGGTACAGCCAACTGCACTGCAGAAACCTCCCTCAGTGGGGCCCACCTTCCTTTAGCAAATGCGACTGGGTCACTTTGCTGCTGCTTCTTGCAAACCCCCCTCAACGCATCCCCCTTCTCAGTTTACGGGTACTGGAGGTGTCTCGTTCTCTTTGGAGGAGGTACAGCCAGTCAGAGTAGCAGGACCCGGAAACCGTGCTGCAGAGCACCGGTCATTGCAAGTGGTTCAACGTTGGTTTCATCTCCATGAACCGTCGCCAAGGCATCCCCCTGGATGACCCTGTTGCGTGGTGTAGCAGGTGCAGTGGCACAGGGGCCAAAAGCTCCAAGAAACCCACTGAACACTGATTATTGCTATACGTTGCTACTAAGTAAGCAATCACAAGTGCAGTTACCTTGCAGGCACTAGGGCAATGTATTAAATGGTGCAACCGTTGCAGTGGCGCAGGGGCGGTGCAGTGGCGCAGGGGCGGTGCAGTAGCACAGGGCCAAATGCTCTAAGAAACCAACTGAACACTGATTATTGCTATATTTTACTGCTAGCAAGCAGACAGGAGTACTTTTTTGGTTTTTGCCACCCAAAGTAACTCACGGCTTGAAGTGTCACTGAACTTTTCTGTCTACCTACAACTTATGTTACATTCAGTGCATTTATATAGCACATTTTCAAAGTTTGTGAATGTTCCTAAAATGCTTCTGAAACTGAAAACTAATACCTTGGCAAGGACATTCTCCATTCTGTAACATTAGCATTTCAGCCATTGTAAACACTACATAATTACTTATAACTTACCATAAGGCATTCCATGCCAAGCATTGGTAAAGCCAAAAGGTCTCGCCTATGCAAGATCTATCAGCGTTGTCAATGTTTTGTTAACCATTCAATACAGCAGCGCTAGCTTCAGTGCAGCATAACTGAAAATAAAAAAAACTATAACGCAGACAACGCTGGCTGTGTCATACAGCTTTTTTACATTACATTCAGCCATTTGTAACATAGATAAAAAGCATTAGCAAAGCCAATAAATCTCACCCAGGCAAGACCTATTAGTTTGCCAATGCTTTTGTAAGCTGTTTGCTTAAATTGCACAACTGCTCACCAAGCTATAATTAACAATAAATAACAGCTTATTATTAATCACAAAGGAGAAACCTATTGCATTTACCAATGCCATACCTATCTATCTCGCTCTTTCACACAATCTCCCCGCCTCACTCATATAGTTAACTTCAGATCTTCATGCATAGTTTATTTCTTGTGCCTTTTCAAAGTTTCCGTCCCTCAAACACACGCTCTCCTCCTCTTCCTAGGGTGTCTTCTGCATACACAAAAGCTCCCTCTTTAGGCATCTGTGGCCTGCTCTCCCCTTCTTACTCACGTTCTCACACGCTATTTCTGCTCTTTTGTCTCATGGTCAATAACCACTAATTGCACAAACTACCTATCCCTCTCTATTGTCCTTTTTATCTATTCTCTGCACCTCTCACTAGGATCTATTCACCGTGCCACATAATTCTACCACACAAATACTGTACACAGCACACAATTCCACACCACACAGATAAACAACTAACAATTCCAGTACAACACACATAATTCCACTGCACACCACTTACATCCACTACACTACGTAACAAAACACATAGGTAAAAACATTATCATTTACAAAGCCAAACGCTCTAACTCTCACAAATGTGAGACCTATTGCATTGCAAATGCTTGTTTATGTATGGGGCACCCATAGGACATTTGAAAAACATAATAGGGTAAACTCATGGTCAGGTTTCATTAGCGTTGCGCACCATTAAAGGACTTGAATATTTAATGATTGGCTTTTCAGACCCTATGGCTTTTTAGATTATTTATGTGAGAATTGGTAATAGAAAATGCTCTATTAAAGTAATTTTGGTCAACATTTTCTCAGTGGGAAGAATTCCCCCCCTCCCCAACCGCCCTGTCCCCCCAGAAAATGTCATACTAACTCATGTTGCTTGCTTACTACAGAGCAGTTAATTGTTCCCTTGAGAGGGCATGTTGGCACCTTAATTTGTATATGACATATAAAATAGACATTTGACTGTGTAGTGCTAATATAATAATCATGCATGACATCACTTCCTGGAACGATTCAGGGTCAAAAGTTTCATGATGTCACTTCTTCCATCCCTGGCATTTTGGTGATTCGACGTCCATGCATAGACCTGGTTGACGTGAGCAAGGGGTGGCAAAACAAACAGGCACGCTTGACACAATTCAGTTTAAGACTGTTTTATAATGATAGGAAGTAGCATGTTTTAGGGTCGAGCATGCAAAGCGCTCTGTCTCTGTTGTTATCTCTCTATGGGCTTGTAACCACGCCCATGTCACGCCAGTTTGGTTGGTTTGTGGGCTTGCCTTTTACAATTTGCTTGATTTCATTAGAAAAAGGCATGCATACATCAGTGTTTAGCCCTCCTGGAGTGCACCGGCCAACTACTGAATACATACGAGGCTCCATGTTTTCAGCATGGTTTCTCGACTACTTTTTCTCTTTATTTCACAGGCAGCACTGGGCAGTAATTCTGCGCTTTGCATGACATCAACCCTGTTCCATGACACGCACTTTTGCCATTTACATGGATAATTGCACTTTTGCCAATATGTTTCACTGCTAGCGAACTTCTGTTTCCTTTTGTGTGTCTCCCACCCGCTTTATGGGGGCCGGGCGGCTCGCTTATGTGAAACTGTTTTACTTTTTCAGTTTCTGTGGCAAGAAAAGTCTGGTTAGAAGTTTAAAACGGGATTAGCTCTAACTCGAACAAACGCGAGACCCCTTGTTTTCTCTGCGTTTCTCCTCCCTTTCCCAACTGAAGACATCCCCCCCCACCTGCAGCATTTGTCTCAGGCAAGGTCTACGCCCTGTTAACAATAACGCGTTTGGAAAGGCCTCACCTTTATGAAAGCTCATCCTTTCAGAACTTAACACAATAAATGCAATTGAAAACAGAAAACTTGCTCCAGAAACCACAAGTTAGTGCTGAGAGCAGAAACGAGAAAGGACTGAGTGCTGAGGGGTGGATGCACGGCAGTCCGCCAGGATCCTGGGAGCACGAAGCATCATTGCTTTTCCAAATGGCGCCCCAAAGAAATTGTTAAGAAGGGGGCGCAGTAGTAATGCTGCTCTGGTATTCGTTTTTGCTGACACAGACTACACTGTAGGGTAACTTAATGGGTTAATGTACTCGCTGCAGAAAGCTAGTGTAATCTGCTGGTTTATCAGTATGAATGATCATAAACTAGTTTAAAAGGTTATGGTGCCTGTAATTAAGCTGCAGGTTCAGTGGTTAATGATGCTGTTGCAGAGGTCCTTGTGTGACAAGTTACAGCCACTATAAGACAGATCACTGGGTTATGCACCTGCTGCAGATATTTCAATGTCATTTGCAGAGCCCAAGCTTGACTTATTAAAGGTTTTAAATCAGCATTTCTTTCTTTTATTTGTTTAAGGGGTACTAATGAGATAAATAGCACTTATTAATAAGTGCCTTGGAGTAAGTTTGTCTTGTGTGCTATTTAAAGGCCAGCGTCAGCATCATTTCATGCACTGACTTACAGTGCCTGTCTGGGTTCGTGTCTTGCCATGTGCTGGAGTGACAGGCACTGACTGCCGGGTCTGGGGGCGGTGCAGCGGGGGTCTCCCACAGTCCATTCTGCTTCTGACACTTGCCCTGAGCCAGGACATTCTGGCAAAATAACCTGCTGGTTGCCCCTGCAGTGAGGTTTTTGTAGTTCTCACAGTTGTGGGGTGAAAGAGATTCTAATTTCTGACAGGCCCCTCTACCACGGCACAGCACACAATGGATGTTCCCGGGCACCACATGCCCACATCTATGAGTGTATGCACACGGCACCTGGGCACACGAGGGATGGGTGATTCAGTGACTCTGGATCCTGTTATGACATATGACTGACTATCTGGCGGACTCCTGCTGGCTACCGCTCTGCTCACAATGACACTGAAATGTTCTTAAAATCAGTTTTGCTAACATGGCAGTCATAATTGTGAAGCAGAAGTTTTAACTTTGAAGTCAACAGTGAAAATACACCCGGCTTATGTTTGTGCTTCATGGGCTGATGGTAACTGGGTACCATAGCCCACGTGCAGGCTGTGAAATGTGCCGGGTGTGAAGTGCAGTGTTTTGTCTAGTAAGTGTTCGGTGCCTTTCTATCTTGCATCCTAAGAATCAGGAGAACAGTCCAAACAGTTTCTTCAAGTGCGGTTTAATTCATGTATATATGTAACGCACATTTTAATGGATGAAACGCAGACTGTTGTCCATCACCTGGTGAACATAAAAAATACGGCATCCTTTCACTCATCGGCTAGACTGCAGGCAGGTCAGGAGGTGTTATGGGCAAAAATGTATACCCACTTTGGCCGAGTTATTTAGGTCCTGATAGGTCAAAGCGGCAGACCAGTTAAGCCCTAAAACCAGGGGCACTGAAATTATGCGGTGCTGCGGCTTTTGCGCATAATTAAAGATTTACTACATAACCCATCATCATATGCTGCATTATGCATACAAGCAAATCATTAATATTATTTATAGCTCAAACGAATCAAAAGTTATTGAAAAAGGCAGCCGCCCGTGTTACCCGCAGTAGAAGGCGATTGATGGTTAAAAATAACAACATAAGGAAGTAGTTCCATACCAAACTGTGCCACATTAGTCCACATATTTTAGTCAGCCTTGCTGCATAGTTCATTCCTCTCCTGCCGCATAGTTCCATTGGCCTTGCCTAAAACCTAGATAAGATAGTCTGGCATTCTTGCCAGTCCAGTGTTCCACCCCTTCCGGTAAGCATAAGGCCTTAGTATTCTGACATGCTTGTGTTCTTCTGCCACCTTGTGGCTGAATCTAGGGCGTTCCATTATAAACTTTGCTAAAGCTCAAAAGTGCAAGAGTATGTATTGGGTTCGTAAATTGTGTAGTTACTCACAGTTTTTAGGTCGAGCGCAAGGACTCTGGCCTGTTGTAATCTATCTGTGGACGTTTAACCACACGCAAGCCCACAACTATCACTCGTTCATGGGCTTGCCTTTCAAAAATCCTTTATCTTCACTGGCAAATGCTTTACGTTTGTCCCTGTTTGGGATGGTTTTGTAACCACCTTGCAGACTGACCGTTTTACATGGATAATTGCACGATTGCCGATACGTTTGACTATGAGCAACCTTTTTAGGGTCGAGCCTGTGTAGCATGTGCTTGCGCATGCGTATTGCTTGTGAGACGCTATGGTAGTTAGAAAAGGGTTCGGAGCCCCGCCCATGTCACATCAGTGTCTTTCATTGGTTCGTGGGCTTGCCTTTTAAAACTGCTTGCTTTCATTAGTGGAAGGCATGCATACGTCATGCCTTTTCCGGTGGTTAGCCCTCCTCGAGCCCAGCGACCAAGTACTGAAAACATACGAGGCTCGCTGTTTTGCGTTCGGTTTGTGAACTACTTTTTCTCTTTTTTCGCAGCACGATCTCGATTGTTTAGCAGTGTGATCACGCTCGTTTTTTTTCTCCATTTAATGAGGCAAGAAAATTCCGGTTGGGAGTTTACAACTTCTAATAGCTGTAACTCAGAGAAATGCGAGACCCGTTGCAATTTAAATGCTTGTTTTTCCTTTTGTGTCTCTCCTTCGCGCTCATGCTCCTGACAGCCCTGGTGCTTTGAATCGGCTCACTTATGTCAACTATATTACTTTTCTTTTTCAGTTTACATGGCAAGAAACGTCCAGCTAGGAATTTACAATGCTGATAGCTCTAACTCGAGCAAATGCCGGACTCATTGCTTTGCAAATGCTTGTTCCACTTCGTTTGCAACATGACTAGGTTTTCTTGCTGTAAGCCCAAAAACATGCGCCCTCTCCTGGGCTGCACTGATGCATAGATAGTTGTAGCCAAGTTGAAGTGGACCTTGGCACACGTCAGCACCTGCAGGCTGGCTGGCTAACTGCAGGAGCACTTCTGCGCGTGCAGGACCCATGACACCCACTGACGTCAGACCCTCCTCTCCTAAAGGTGGGCGGGGCGGCTGCAGCGGCATGCATTGGATGTGAGACACTCTGGTGTGTCAGCTCCGATGTCCCCTGTGACGCACAGACTGGCTGTAGCTTGGACGTGGGGTCAGAAGCCACCAATGTCCAAGATGTTCAGATGTGCAGGTCCTACTGGCATGCAGAGACTGTGCAATTCTGGGGGTCCCTTAGTAAATGCTTCAGTTTTCTGACACTCTGAGAGCTCTTGTCTGCGTTAATACACCTCCTAAGGGCGACCATTTGGGTACATCATGCAAGAGTTGGGGTACACCATGCAAGAGTTGGGGTACACCATGCTAACGGGCAATCCTGGTAACCATTAGTGTGGTTGCGAGTTAAAGCTCTAGTTCTTCGTGAAAAAGTAAACATTTAATGAATTGAAACTCAAGATTTCAGGAGTGACTATAACGTATGAGTGAGCATACATATGTTAACAGACCAGACATGGATACCTGTTTTGCGTTGTTCCAGAGCCAACCACATATATATTTATTTATGTGTTTATTTATTTATTTACGAGGTTTATAAAGCGCATGGCTACCAATAAAGGTTTCCCAGCACTGACCTCCTTACTAGAATTGCCAGGCACCAGAAGCACATGAAGCTGGTGCAGAGGGAGGGATGAAAACAGTCACGTTTTAAGCGCTTTTGAAAAGCTGTAAGTGATTTTCAGGTATTTTCAGCGCTAATTGAATATTTTTAAACCGTACACGATATTGTGGAAATAAGTTTGGTAAAAACAATCATACAATACAGGCTTCCAGTAAAAGTAACGCGAGGTTTACCAAAAATGGGCTTTAACTCAGTGCCCCCTTGTATATTTTTAGAGTATGTAGTGCAAATGGACTCGTGCATTTTCCACCGTATCCCAGAGCATCGAGTCAGCCTTTCATCTTTCTGAGGTCAGTTACTGAAGCTGAGTTACAACAGCGCCAAGTGTCAGCTTCAACTGAAAGAGCGCTTTGCAGATGAAAGGACTTCATCAGCGATGGCACTTTTGTGGATGTAGGTGGGTGAGTGTGGTGCTTTTATAAATGTATGGGTGAGTGAGTGGATAGATGAATGGGAGCCTGAAGCACATAAATGCATGTTCATTATGAAAAGGCCAGACTTCTTGGCTTTGCCATGCTGTTTGTTTCGGTCTGTACTAGGCCATCGAAAGTGTGGATTTAATTCTCTGGCCCTTATAAAGGTTCCGAGGAAGGAGTCTCTTTGCTTGTCATAAATGACCAGTAGTTTGCTCACGGAAGGTGTGGTGATAAGCGGCAGAGGGCCTCTGTCGGTGACTAACAAAAGGCTACCCCATCACACGGCAGTTTGTTAAACCTCGAGCTCGCGCAGGTCCTCCTCGGCGGGTCTGCGCTGAAACCAGATCAGGCCACACGTGAGTATTGGAGATCAGTCCTAATTAAACGAAGATGCCGCCGGCACACCACCCCATTCTCTTCAGGGTGGCACTGATAGCTCTCACTGTACCAACCTGGGAGGTGCAGCGGTGTAGTGCACACTCCATCACTCCGTGGCGGCCTTGTGCGCGCGACGTGTGGATGGAATCTCCTCAGGTGCCGGGAGTTGTGTCGCCTCCAAGACCTGTGTGTTATGTTGCCTCAACCTTTTACCTCTGAAATCGGAGCCACCGCCCTCGCTGCCTGTGCTCTCGGAGCGAGGTCAGGGCATACCTTCGTAAACGACCTCATCTGGGACTCCCTCCAGGCCGTGCCCCTTCGGCGGGGGATTATGAGCGAGCTGCCAATCCTCGTTCACTGTAATGTTCACACTTGGGTGGAGGGGAGTATGGTGGGGCCTCTGCGCCGCCCTCCCGCCCCCCAGCGCCGCCACAGAGGATTACAGGGTCGGAGACTCCCCACTGTGAGGGGCCCATTAAATATCAGGTACCACCTGAGCAGCAAACCCCACATGAAAAGACCTGAACCTGAGGCTAGTGCCTCAGAGCGCACACGGGGCCTCTAGGAGCTGGGATTGCATTTCTTTCTTACAAGTAGAGTGCAAAGTGCAAGTCTGAAAGAGAGAGAGAGAGGTGTTCAGGCATGTTTGGAAGCATCTATGTGGAACGCGAGTACTAATAGTGTACCACATACGGCTGGGTCCACACGAGACTCACTTTTCATGTCCTGAACCACCGTGGCACATAAGACAGAGCCCCGGACAGAATGTGAACTGAAGGCTTCTCCAGGGCACCCCTGGGGTACTTAGTAGATCCAAGAGGCGGGTCCAGGACACAGAGACTCCTAACAGGTGGAGGCTTAGTTAACTTCCAACTTGGGGAGTTACTGAGGTCGGATTGGACCAACCATAGGCCCAGGCAACCAAACAAAAAAGTGGCCCACATTCGCGAACTGCAACCTTTTGTGAAGCATCATTAGTTTAGTATGAGGGGGATAATTTTGGAAGAACCTTCTGGTAAAGAAAGTCTTGTATTGTTTGTATGGGCAGTAACATTGGTCCACTGAAACTCTTTTCCTAATGCTCATCTTGAGGTGCATTAATCTCCATCGTCCCGTGCTCCCCTTCATACCTCTGCATCCCTACTGTCTTTTACATCATAATGTTCCCTGATGAAGGCAACAAATGAGGCGCCAAAACGTTTTGTGCAAAGTTGATAATTGTTGAAAAAGTCCCTGGAAAGGAGAGGGGGGATACTGGATTAAATTCATATTGCTTGGTGTTTTTGCCTCCACCCTTACCAGTTATTCAGTAGATATCTGTGGATGACCTTGTCAGTGAACTGCCTTGCCTCCATGCAGCTCCTCCATCAAGAGCAGCCCGTGTCTGACTCGAACTCTGACCTCGGACACAACAACAACTGCAAGCTCTCATCTCCAGCCGACACCCACTGACCTTTCAGCTGCCTCCGCTGCCGCCAATCCTTCACCACCGCCAAGACCTTGGACCCGGCACGATCCACCCGCAACAACACACCAACACCAAAGACCCTGAAATGCGTCCTCCTCAACATCCGCTCCCTCCATAAACACGCCACTGAAATCTGGGAACTCCTTGACAGCACCACCCTGGATGTCGCTTTCCTCACCGAGACCTGGACCAACACCACCTCAGGCCCGGACATCGACATCGCTATTCCCCAAGGATACAATATCACCTGGAAGGACCGCCCCAGCAGCCCGGGGGAGGGTGGAATCGCCATCGCCCATAAATCCAAAATCTCTCTGAGCACACACTCCGAAGACTCCACAAGCCTGGTGGAACAACTTCATTTCAAACTACAGACCAGTGCGACATCCACCTTTATAGGAACCCTCATCTACCGCCCACTGAGACCCCGCGCACCCTTCTCCGAATCCATCACTGACTGCATCACCGCACAAGCCATAGCAGCCACCAACTACACCCTGCTAGGAGACCTCAACTTCCACCTTGACAACCTACAAGACCCCAACACCACATCCCTCCTAGACAACCTCCACAGCATAGGGCTCTGACAGGTCGTGACGGAACCAACGCACTCAGCAGGACACACCCTCGACCCCATCTTCACAACAGGAACATCAGTCACCTTCAGCCACACCTCCGAACTTCCATGGACAGACCACCGATGCATCCACTTCACCTTCAACACACCCACCATCCTCAGACCCAAACACCAACCATCTTGCAGAAGCTGGGCAAGAATCACCGACGACGAGCTCACCACCACCCTCGCTAACTCTGCCCCCTCCATCGCACACAACAACGACCCTTACACCGCAGCACGCACCTCTCACAAATGGATCATGACTGCGCCAACAATATACCCCCCTCAAGGAACACAACAGCACCCACGCCAAGAATGCCAGCTGGTTCACCGCAGAACTCAGGGAATCCAGACGCACTTGTCATTGCCTCGAGTAAATCTGGAGAAACACCAAATCCACAGAAACCCAAAACAACTTCAGAGCCGCCACCAGCGCACACCACCAACTCATCAGAAGCACCAAAAGAAAAGCAATACAAGACAGAATCTCCTCACACGCACACACAGCAAGGAACTCTTCAACATCATCAAGGAGTTCGCCCAACCCAACAGTGAAACAACAGACATCCCACCCTCACAGAATCTCTGCAACAGACTCAACACCTACTTCCACAACAAAATCAAGACCATCTATGACAGCTCCAACGAGGACAACCTATGCACAGAACCCCCTTCTCCGGAACCCGAAACCAACAAACCAACGATCACCAACTGGACCCCCCTCACCACCAAAGCCACTCTGAAGATGGTGAAGTCCATACACTCCGGGGCCCTCACAGACCCATGCCCCCACCATATCTTCAACAGAGCCACTGACATCATCACCCCGAAGCTCTGCCTCACCATCAACCGCTCCCTAACTGATGCCTCCTTCCCAGACGACTGGAAACACGCAGAGATCAACCCCCTCTTCAAAAAACCCTCAGCAGACCCCACCGACCTCAAAAACTTCAGGCCCATCTCTCTGCTCCCTTTTCCAGTGAAAGTCATAGAGAAAGCCATCAACAGCCAACTCACCACTTTCATCGAAGACCACAAAATCCTCGACGCCTCCCAATCCGGATTCAGAAAAAAACATAGCACCGAAACAGCCCTCCTGGCCGCAACCGACGACATCCGCTCCCTGCTGGACAAGGGAGAGACGGTGGCACACATCCTACTAGACCTATCGGCCACCATCAACACAGTCTCCCACCACAACCTGATACGCAGACTCAACGAAGCCAGCATCAGAGACAAGGCCCTCAACTGCATCCATTCCTTCCTCTCCGGCAGAACCCAATGAGTAAGACTCGCCCCCTTTCTCTTGGACCCCACTCCTACCACCTGTGGAGTTCCCCAGGGATCCTCCCTCAGCCCTACTCTGTTCTATGTCTACATGGCCCCACTGGCCGCTATCATCAGGAGCTATAGAATCAACATCATCTCCTACGCCGACGACACCCAACTCATCCTCTCCACATCCAACGAACCCAACACAGCCAGACACAACTTACGCAAAGGCATGGAAGCAGTAGCCAACTGGATGAAAAACAGCTGCCTCCAACTCAATGCAAACAAGACAGAAGTTCTCATCATGGGCCCCCAACCTGACACGTGGAACGACTCATGGTGACCATCCACCCTCGGAAACCAACCCACCCCCACACACCAAGCCCGAAACCTCGGGTTTATCCTGGACTCCAGACTCAACATGGACCGGAAAATCAGCTCAGTCACATCCACCTGCTTCCACACCCTCCGCCTCCTATGCAAGACCTTCAAATGGATCCCCCTTCAACACAGAAAGTCCGTCACACACGCCCTCATCATCAGCAGACTGGTCTACAGCAACGCGATCTACGCTGGAACTCACCCACAAACTACAGAACATCCAGAACGCCGCCGCCAGACTGGTCCTCGACCTGCCGTGACACTGCCACATCTCTCAACACCTGCGAACACTTCACTGGCTTCCATTAGAAAAAAGAATCACCTTCAAGATCCTCATCCACGCACACAAAGCCCTCCATGACACCAGACCAGCCTACCTGAACAATCGACTCAATTTCCACGTACCCCACAGGGTCCTTCGATCAGCCGAGCTCTCTCTCACCGAAGTACCCTGCATCAGGAAAAAAAGAACAGGGGGGCACCCTTTTTCCCACATCGTAGCCACAGCCTGGAACGCCCTCCCGCTACACCTCAGACAGACTACCCCCCTCCTCAACTTCACAAAGGAGCTGAAGACCACTTAATTGATGGACGCTACACGACCCCCCCAGCACCTTGAGACACTTACGGGTGAGTAGCCGCGCTTGATAAGCCCTGATTGACTGATTGATTGATGAGAAGGGGAGCCCAGAAAAGTATTTTACTTTTTTGAATTTTTTCATAGATATGCTGTATACTAAATGCTCTTTTATTGAAAGAGATGATGAAAATGTAAATAGCCGGTGACTGTTTTAAATTTGTATGGATTGTATTTGTATATAGAGCAATAGAGGTGAGATGATAGCAGTGACTCTCTTGCTTTTAATAATGGAGGGGATGATAGATATTTAAGTAGCTGAAACTGTGGGGACGAAATCATCCATTGAGAAGTAATGATGAGAGCGCTATCAATATTGAAATTAGATATGAAGAAGAATGACTAGATACTCTCTGGATGCAAAGACTTACTCAATTTTAATAAAAAAGGCACACGGCCCTACCTTGGACAAAAAGATAGAAAAATTAAACTCTGCTCATGGGCTCTGGAATGCAAGAGAGAGACCCGCATTCAACAAATTTGATCAAGAGCTCCTTCAAGAAAATCTGAGCCCCCCACACATAAAACGTGTGTGTGTATGTGTATATATACATATATACGTAGATAGATAGATAGATGGATTTTGTTTATGTTGGTGGTTTGCATCTTCCACTACAGAGCCAATGGTGAAGGCCTATCACTTCCAGCCTTTTGTCCATGCTATCTCTTCCACAAAGCTCTCACAATGAGGGTCTCGTTTCTACATACTCACGCAATAAGCGATAAAAAATGTTAGAGGAAAGATCTTTTTGTGAACTGTCTACGTGTAAATAGTTCTCATCTCTTCTAAACTTGTCTGATTCTGTGAGTGTAGTAGTAGATTCTAAAGCAGAGGTATGGTTTGCTACCACCCTATCAAGAAAGGTCATACTCACAATCAATATCAAGCATAATATCATGCACACAATTGCCAAACCAATACCTATATACCTACAACACCTATTCTTCTAACCTGTTGGTTATGATTTCCCATGATCTGTAAAGAATTAGAAAGAAGAAGGAAAAAATGTTAACTATGCAGCAAACAAACAAAAAACAAAATCTTCGATCTTCTTTAGCAGTTATTTACAGCTTTCAGTCTCTCCTTCCAGAACTTTTGTCAAAATTGGCAATTTGTCAAAATCGGCAATTTGTCAAAATCGGTTTAGCAGCTTGTCAAATCAGATTATCTCAAAATCTCTTCAGGTTATTTTCAATGTCTCTTTTCTTTTATTTGCACAGAATCTTTCTAAAATTTCAGTTCACCTAAAATATTAGTCTCATATCTAGTCGTTCTTGCATTAGTTAGGTGTTGGGCCTTGGTTCTGGTAAGCAAAACTTCTATAGAGTGAGGGACCAAAACGGTTAAGGGATGTTCCATCACAATGCTCTCACTCTGGGTGAGGCTCAAACCAACCTCTGCCACAGTTCACAAACAGCCAGGAAAAGCTGCTGCAACTGGGTCCAAAGTAGCTGAAAAATATGCTACTGGGCAATTTACAAAACCATGTACCTGTGTCAAAACCGACGACAAGCATGCATCACGCTCATGACAAAACATGAAGGTTTCTGTGTAGTCAGGCATTCCCAAAGCCAGAGCTTTGAACAAACTTTCTTCTTTGTGGGTCAACTTTTGCAGTGGTTTTGAAATGATTGAAAAATTTGGAATCCACTGTCGGCAATAGCTCACCATTCCTAGAAACTGTTAGAAATGGGGTTTTTGGTTGGCAGTCAGGTTACCCCCTGTCCAAGCAAAAGCCCTCACTCTAGTCAGGGTAAGTCACACACAATCCAAGATTATCCTGTGCCCACCCTCTGGTAGCTTGGCACGAGCAGTCAGGCTTAACTTAGAAGGCAATGTGTAAAGTATTTGTGCAATAAATCATACAATACCACCATATAGCACCACAAAAATACACCACACAGTGTTTAGAAAAATATATAATATTTATCAGGATAATTGTAGGTCAAAACGAATAAAGTTGCAATGTGAATTTGTAGAGATATCACTGAAAAGTGATATAAAGTGTCTTAAGTCTTTAAAAAGCAAACAAAGTCTCTTTCAAGCACAAAGTACCTGGTTTGGGCTGGAAAATCTCCTCAGAGGGCCACAGAAGAAGAGATACGTGGAAAAAGGGTGTGTGCGTCGATTTCTCCCCAGCACACACGGACTCGCGTCGTTATTTTTCACGCAGGGAAGTCGTGCGTTGTTTTCCGGCGCGCGGACAGTCTCTTTCTGTGGATCGCGGGGATTACCAGATGTCCCGGGTCTGTGCGTGGATTTTCCTGCTTGTTTTCCGGCTGCTCGTCGTTCTGCGGGGCTGCGCGTCAAAATTTCGATCTCACGGTAGGCGTTGCGTCGATTTCTCCTCTGGAGGTCGGGCGGCGTTGTCCTTGCGAAGCCGTGCGTCGAAGTTCCAGGCGTCACGTCGATCAGCGTCAGTGTGCAGCGTTTTTCTCGCCGCGGAACAAGCTGTGCGTCGAAAATTTCAGCGCACGGAGCGTCCAAGTGAAAAAGAGAAGTCTTTTTGGTCCTGAGACTTCAGGGAACAGGAGGCAAGCTCTATCCAAGCCCTTGGAGAGCACTGTCACAGCCAGACAAGAGTTCAGCAAGGCAGCAGGCCAACAGCAAGGCAGCAGTCCTTTGTAGAAAGCAGACAGGTGAGTCCTTTGAGCAGCCAGGCAGTTCTTCTTGGCAGGATGTAGTTTCTGGTTCAGGTTTCTTCTCCAGCAAGTGTCTCATGAGGTAGGGCAGAGGCCCTGTTTTATACCCAAATGTGCCTTTGAAGTGGGGGAGACTTCAAAGAGTGGCTAAGAAATGCACCAGGTCCCCTTTCAGTTCAATCCTGTCTGCCAGGCTCCCAGTAGGGGGTGTGGCAGTCCTTTGTGTGAGAGCAGGCCCTCCACCCTCCCAGCCCAGGAAGACCCATTCAAAATGCAGATGTATGCAAGTGAGGCTGAGTACCCTGTGTTTGGGGTGTGTCTGAGTGAATGCACAAGGAGCTGTCAACTAAGCCCAGCCAGACGTGGATTGTAAGGCACAGAAGGATTTAAGTGCAAAGAAATGCCCACTTTCTAAAAGTGGCATTTCTAGAATAGTAATATTAAATCCAACTTCACCAGTCAGCAGGATTTTATATTACCATTCTGGCCATACTAAATATGACCTTCCTACTCCTTTCAGATCAGCGGCTACCACTTCAATACTGTATGAGGGCAGCCCCAATGTTAGCCTATGAAGGGAGCAGGCCTCACAGTAGTGCAAAAACGAATTTAGGAGTTTTACACTACCAGGACATGTAAACTACCCAGGTACATGTCCTGCCTTTCACCCACACAGCACCCTGCTCTAGGGGTTACCTAGGGCACACATTAGTGGTGACTTATATGTGGAGAAAGGGGAGGTTTAGGCTTGGCAAATACTTTTAAATGCCAAGTCGAGGTGACAGTGAAACTGCACACACAGGCCTTGCAGTGGCAGGCCTGAGACAAGGAAAAGGGGCTACTTAAGTGGTTGGCACAACCAGTGCTGCAGGCCCACTAGTAGCATTTAATCTACAGGCCCTAGGCACATAGAGTGCACATTACTAGGGGCTTATAAGTAAATTAAATAGTCCAATCAGGTATGATTCAAGGTTACCATGTTTTAAGGGAGAGAGCATATGCACTTTAGCACTGGTTAGCAGTGGTAAAGTGCGCAGAGTCTAAAAGCCGGCAAAAACAGGGTCCAAAAAGTGGAGGGAGGCAGGCAAAAAGTTAGGGGTGACTACCCTAAGGCTGTCAGGTCTAACAGAAACATTCTAACATCTCTTTGTGTTGCTGGGGGATTCACCTATAATATGGCAGCGACCCCCTTCTGAAACATTTTCTAGCTCCCTTTTCAATTAGGTGTCCCAAGTATTTCACTTCTGTCTTACAATACTGTAACTTTGAGGAGGACACTTTGTGTCTGTTCCTTCCCAAGTGATTTGATAAGGAAATAGTATCTTGCCAGTACTCTTCCTTTGTCTTTGAAGCAACCAATAAATCATCAATGTATGGGACTAACGTTGATTGTAGAGGCATTTCCAATGACTCCAGGCTCTTTTTCAGTATCTGGTAGAAGATGGACAGTGACTCTGAAAACCCACATGGGATCTGAAACAATATCACAGCTGGATTGGACACCACTGGAAAACATTTAATCACACTATCATTGATTTTCCTCAAATCCTCAACTATCTGAAATTTCCCACATTGCTTTCACAGTCCCATTATAGGTGAGTTACATGGGCTACGCAATAGTTCCTTTAAGATGCCTTGTCTCACATACTCTGCAATTATAGGTATAATCCCTTCAACAGTATCCTGTGTCATATGATATTGAGGAATCTGGGGGAAAATCGCATTTGGCTTAACTGGGACTTTAAATAGGCTCAACTCCTTTGATTAGACCAATGCCTTTTCCTGAAAAATACCAAACCTTCATCTTAACAGTTCCCTGTAGGTCAGAAGGAAGATCTTGCCCTGTGAAAACAGGAAAGAAACTGATCAAGGGGTATTCTTCATTTACTAGGTTACAGCCTATGGTCTCAAGCTGCTCATCTTTGTCATCACTGTTTGTCCGAATGGCAATTCCATCATTTGAACAGGTAATCGAACATCCTGTTTTGCATAGCAAGTCCCTTTCCACTAAGGAAACCGGACTCGAGTCACAAACTATGAACTTCTGTAGTCCTCTGAAGTTTCCAATTTCAACTAAAACTGGTTCTGTAATCGGGTTTGTTGAATACTGATTTGGGACTCCTAAACTCCACTGTTTTCCCTGAAAGGGGTAAGTTAGGGACTTCTGCACTTCTCACAGTGGAGTGTGTAGTTCCAGTGTCAACAAGGAATAAAACTTTATGACCCATTAGTTTTCCCTTCACTTATGGACCTTTCTGATCTTCTAATGATGCTACTAGCGCACATTCTTCTTCATCTGAACTCTCACTCACCCAGTCATCATTCGTTTCACCCTCACTGTGTAATGAGAATTGGTGTACTGTGTTATTACTGAGGTTAAACCTTTGACCTGTGCCCTGCTGAGGAAGCCTCATCTGTTGCTGATCCACTGGGGTTTGAGGCATTTGTATTTGCACTTGGGGTTGCATTTGCTGTGACTGGCATCTGCAAACGTGGCAGTTGCATCTGTTGCATGGGCTGAGGACCTTGCACCTGATTCACATTATTTTGGAAACCAAAATTTTGACCTCTCACTCTTGGTCCTTCCATGTTAGGGAAAGAATTGATTTAATTCGTCGGTAAGGCAACACCTTCCTGTACTAATGTCGGACACTCCCGCTTCCAATGTCCGAGGCCTCCGCAGGCGTTACAAGGTAACCACCCTTTAATTTCCTGTACGACAATCTGATAGACCACAGTATTCAAATCGGGCCCACAATTCATATTTACATTTACATTTCCACCGCGGCCTATACCTCTAGTCTGATTCTGAAACACCATGTTTCCCTGCTGTGGCTGCTGTGTAAAACTCCCTTGCATTCCTGATTGTGCCACTTTAATCTGCATCACCATTGCTTTCTCTTTCAACATTATCTGTTTCAATTCAATTTCGTCACTACAGTACTTAGCATATTGCAATACTCCATCAATCGGCTTTGCTTGCCAACAAATCAAATGACTCTTAATCATCTGGCTAAGTTCAGGTCTCAGTTCTTCTGAACACAAAATGAATCATGTCTTTCGTCTCAATTGTTTCTGTACCACTGTAATGCTTAAATGCCTTGCAACAATCTCTCATAATACGCATGTATGCATTCTTTTCCTTCTTGAGCTGTCCTGTCTATTCTCTGCCAATCAATATTTTGGGGAAAAATCCTCGTCTTCAAGAATTCAATCACTTTGTAATAGTACTTCATTACGTCAGGAGTTGGTGCACCTGTTGACTGGTCTTGTGGGGGTTCTCTCACTGGCCAATCTATACTCTTTTTACATTCCACCCATAGATCTGCTGGAACCACTGTTTCCAATAGCGTAATTACATATTCCCACAGCCATTTTGCAAGCTTCACAAACCTGTCTGCTGATACCATTCCACGTGTTTCTCTTTTAATCTGGGGTAGTCATTTGTGAATGACAAAATGTCACTTCTGCTCTAAGGTACATGGACAAAATTCCATCCAGGAATTTCTCTCATTGGTAATATTTTTACTGGATCGTTAGTCTGCTGAGCGATACCAGTTAGATTTGCAGAATCCCTTTTCCTTCTGTCTCATTTCTTTACCCATCTTCCCTCCTATTTATTTAATGTTCCCCATCTTTGATTGCTCTATGTTAATTCCCTAATGTGAATTTTCATTTCCATAATTGTCATGGTCTCAATGTCTTTTGAGTCAAATTCTAGCCTGTAACTTCTTCTCAAATGTTTTGTTTTCTCAATTTCTATGTTGTATTTATCTGCTAGGTCTACTAATCTCTGATGCACCAATCCGCTTTGTTGGTAATTAGTTTGCACAAAAAGCACAACTCATCTTCTCTATATGAGTCAAGTCTATCCAATCCAATGGTTCCCTCAATCAATTAGTCTATTTCTAATTTAAGCCTGGTCAAATTTAACAAACTTCCTCCACTGGAATCTCCTATTGTGCTACTCAACTTTTCCAGGGATTCAGTATATTTCTGGGCCGTCAAACCTTGTAAGGAGACATTATTATTACATACACTGGTTACTTTCTGCAATGGTAAACGTGGAGTCTCTGGTTTCATTGTCAATGGGTTAGGGCCTATTTCTGGTTCCCCCGGATAATTTGGTGGAATACTGGCGTAACTCAAGTCAATTAATGGACCTATCCTATCAAATGTCGGTTTCATCTGAGTCATCATTCCTGCATGTTCATTGAACCTTTCCATCTCTAAACTTGGACTCAGAATTTTCTGCTCACTGTCTTATTGTTTCCCTGGGCAAATATTGGTATGACTGGACCAATTGTCAGAGGTACTGACACAGCATCTGGACTTGATCGCACGTTTTGATCTCTAGGGTACATTACTCCTGTATTCTGATTTGTTAATGCACACATCTCTGTCTGCGACCCTACTATGGGGGTGTATCTCGGGATTGTCTGGACTTGCATTGGGGATACCAAATTAGGTATAGATTCTAATTGAATCAATGACAGGTTCTGGTAAACCTGTCTCACTTCGGACTCTTGTCCTGTCGATACTAATAAGTTTGTGTTGACTTCACAATAGGGACATCTGATTAAATCATAGGTATGTCAACCTGCAGTATAGGATTCAGAGAATGTGGGACAATGTGGCTAACCTGCACTTGCCTTGGTGTAGTCGAAATCGGAGTAGGAGCTGTAGGATCTGCACTAGTACTTGGACGTGACTCATGTGCTGCATAAGGTGGGGGGCGACTTCTCAGTAACTGGAAAATAAACTTGTCGTCATCTGATTCTTCATCGTAAGTCAGAGGTTTTCTAGACTCGGTCGATCTCTGCTTTCCATTATCCGAGGGATACGATTCCCTTTTTTTAGTACTTTTTCTAGCCTTGCTCTCATTTTCTTGTGTAATTGCAGGAAATATCACAATTCCCTGTAAAGTCTCCACTCTCCAAATCTTCTGCTCTCTATCCCATCTCACTTCAGCTAAAGTTTTCTCAGCTTTTCTCATTCTCCTCTCAAATTTCTGTGGCTGTTGCTTTCTGGCAACTTAGTCCCAAATAGCTAACACTTCAAATTGTGCAGGTCTCGTAGGAGGCTTCAAATCATACAGTACTCTTCTGAAATTCTCTAGTATATTCAAATAAAAATTTTCATGGGTAGGAAAAGCTAAGCGTCCTTCTTTCTCTGTCTCTTTGCACCATTGTTTTAACCAAAGACATGGCGCTGCACCTTGTTCTTCAATACAATGTATGTGGGTGTACCTTCTGGCAGTGCAATTTCTCATTTTCTAACTGGAATGAACACATCTCCCCTTGGGGCACTCTTTAACACTTTGAAAAATGTCATTACTATGTTTAGGCTACACTTTCAATTGAATCAGAAAGTACATTTCAATCCCAAAATCCTTTTAGTCTGCCTTCTTGACCAATTACGCTTCAGGGCTGTCCACCAATCCATTTGAGGCTTTTCTCACTAGCCGACCTATCCTAGCGCGGACCTAGTGGTGTCACACTCACACGTACAGCGGCAGACAAAGCACTCCTGATTGTCTTCCTCAACTCAGATTCATGCAAAATTAATGCAAATATTGTGAGCACTAAATAAAATGCACAAACTTGTCTGTTTACTACAGGTAGGTAACACAATCGCTTCAGAAACCTGACTGATTTTTCACTGCAGCTTTTAGCTCTGACAGCTACTCCTTCTATCTCAGTTTTCCTGACTTGCAAGCAAAAATCGACCAGCAAATTTTACCCTCAACTGATCACTGGGTCCTAATTACAACATCAAACCAAGTGTCTCATACACTTGTACAATAGTCAGGAGTCATGGAGCATGCAAGGTCCATATACCAATAACCATGTGGGCAATTTTTGAGCACAAAGCGCCACACACATGTGAAGTTCGAGGACTTCCCCACTCTCACACTTTGGAGTACGCAAACTCCTTAAACAACGTCATTGGAGTACGCAAACTCCTTAAACTACTTCATTGGGGTACGCAAACTCAATATTACTCTCAAGCATCACAATTCACCTGCGATTTGCTTAAGCTGGACAAGCGCAAAACCTATTTCACTCACAATCACACTAGGAACGCTGAAAACATCCTCAAAAAAGCATTGGCAAACTCCAAGATTCTGGGAAAGTCATGGTAGGTTCTTAGGGAGACATAACCTTTTGCTTTGTACTACTGAATCTGGAAAATGTATGGAAACCTCTTAAGGAGGCGTATCATCTGTCTATACTACCAAACTCCAGTGATGGTGGGCTCTTAAAGAGACGTAACCATCCAACTCTGCTACCAATTCTGTGAGCTCGTCTGGCCTTATTTGGTCATTTATAATTAGTTGATAAGGGGACGCGTTAGAGGTACGATGGACCTTTTGACTGCGCTTAGAGTGATTCCACCATATATCATAATTTCAATCAGCAATAGAAGATATAAGCATTAAACACCATCAATTTCTCTTGGAGTCAATAATTTTTACACACCATATCCCATTTGGCCATGAATAATCACACCCTTTAGTAAAGTTAAAATGTTTATTTCCCTAGATTAAGAATGCTAATATCACATAGATTAATTGCAAAACCAAATGTTAAATGTATGCAAACAACCCGGGTTGACCAAAGGGTCTAAAGAATCTCAATTTAGCTAAAGCATTTATAATCAGACAATTGAGGGTTACAGTACAAATCAATAACAATAATAGTTGGAAAACAGAGATAGTATACATCTAGACTCGACAGGTGAACAGAATCAATTCTTGGTTAATAACAATGATCAACATTTGGGCATACTAACCATCCTTCCAATTAGAAGAGCATGTTTGGGCTTCACGCAAAAACAATTTGGTCAAAGTTAATTTGGAAAACATCTAACTATGGTTCTAACAAAATAGAGGTTGGTACCTAAAAGAAAACACAAATACAGCATGGAAAGAATAGCATTTTGATATACCTCTCCTCAATGAGTCAGTAAGAGGCGGTTTCCTCATCAGGTGGACATCCGTCTGGTCAGCATCAGCAATTTGGACAGTGAAAGGGATTGGCTCAGTCACGGTTGGGCTCTAAGTTAAGTGAACCAACTTAGGGACATTAAGCTAAAGGATCGGCATTAACACAACTTAACAAAATACATGGAACTATAGTACTTAATGTAAAGGGACTCCAGCATGGGTAGGAAGAATGGATCGCACGGGATTAGAAAGCGGACTCGAAGCAATCAGAAAAGGAACTCGAAGGCATCAGAATAGGGAAATCGCTTGGTCAGCTCCATGTGAGCAATAGACAATATTAATTCTCAGCTTTCAAAAGACATGTACATTTATTTAATTATTTCTGCCGTGCAACTTAACATGAGGCCCAGTCAACTATGCCCTAACTACATGATTTATCAATGCCTAATATTCTTTAAGTGCATCCATAATACTAATATGTTAATGTGACCTACTAATACATTTTATTCAATAAGTACACATCATTTAGACCATAAATTTATAATCATAATCATTTTCCATTCATCTCATGGTGGCCACATCCATGGGCACCTTTTCCATGACACACATTTTTTCTCTACCTTAACCTAATTCATGTAAATTCTTAACAGTTAGTAAATGCTAATTTATTAGTGATTAATTCAGCTTTCACACTTGTGCCAACCACTATTACCGATCTGCACAAAATAATCACTGTGTGGTGATGTTATGACAAAAGGACAGTATTTGATGAGGACGAATGAAGGGAGCTACAAACATTGGTGCATGAGAGTCAAAAGGCAGAGCGCTGCTGAAAGAGGCAGAAAAAGAAAGGAAAGGTGCATGCAATTTAAGTTGTTACATAGTGCATTCCACTGAATTTTCTGCCATTTTGTAGCACTGTACCTAACAGGTGCTTTTAATACCATGATCCATCTTTCCCAGAAAGTGGAATAGTTGGGTTGGTACTGTCTAGAATGAAGCCTGTGGGGTTATACCCATGGCCTCTGGAATTATGTGATTGTGCAGCTGCTGCTTTTTTTGCATATAGAGTTCCCATATTTGCCTCATAACTCATTATCTGCTGTATAATCTGCAGATTTCAACAAAATAAATCTCATTCCTAGCTCAATTGATTCAAACATTACTTAAAACCCAGCAACACATGTTGACTCCCAGTAGAAAGCCCTTTGCAATGCTTGACTGCTTACCTTCCGGGTGCTTATTTCTCTATTTATGTTTTAAACTTGTACTGATGAGGTGCAACCATTGTCCAGACACTGTTAATAAGTGTAAAAATGTCAAAATAATGAATTAATACTATCATAAAATTTGCCGCCTTACGCCACATATTTTGCCTTTTCTTGCTGCATAATTTATTCAACCCTGCTATACGATTTGGCCCTCTCATGCCTCATAATTCCACTGGTCCTGGTTATATCATTACACCGCAGCAGATAGCACATTAATCACTGTGCAAGTAAACTACATGCGTAAACACTTTCAGTTTCACTGGTTTTGTTTGAAAGGGGTTGATATTTTTTCAAGGAAGGGGTACATGATCAAACATTTGATTTCTCTGAAAAATAGTAACACTTTCTGTTTGGCACTCCTTTGACTAAGGTAATTTAAAAGCTGCGCTGCCATGACCCTGAGGCCCAGGAAACTCATTGCCAAGGTCATCTCCTGACAAAGCCTCTCAATTAAGTGCCATATCTGCAAGAAACAGGGGGTCTTTTCTGGTTAAATTCTGGGTTTGAAATGGGAGGTTGGTAGAGCAACAAGGATGCCTAGTCTGGCCACTATTAATTGGACTGGGGCCATCCACCGCGGGGACAAAAGCAGAACCCAGTTTTTTGTCCCCACCACTGCCCCTTCCAAGGGGAGTGAAAACTCTACCCATTAGCAGCTACTCCAGTGGCGAGGTCTCCCTGCCACACCCAAGGCCAGGGCTGGAGCTCACACCACGTGCTGTGTTTGCAATGGCCTGTCCATTGTCATTCCATATATGACAATGGGCCGCAATAATCTGCGCATGGTTTGGAAGGGGCTGCAGCAGCATCTAGGGTTCAGAGCAGCAGAGCAGATCTGTACATTGATGGGGAAAAAAAACAGGCCACCGCCCGAATGCCTGCCTTCCCAGTCCGACCCTGGAGCTATTTTCTCCTTGCCCTGCATAACTGGACCTACTTTGGGGCATGTGCCTAGCTCTTGCACTTTCACTGTCCGCCGAGGTGTCCTGGTGGCGTGCTGGTGACAAAAAGGATCCATTTGACCACAGATGCTATCTGAGAATATGAGGGCACGTTATCAAGGTGCACACATTTTTATGTTTATCTCTATTGAAAATGTTAATAATTGGAAAATTGTGGAACTCTTCTCAGACAAGAATAAGAGCTCACTGGACATGAAACATAGGCAGTGGTCAGCCCCTAAGGGTTGTATGCATGCATATTGCACCAATTTACAGTTTCCACAAGTTGAAGTGTCCTTAGTCCACATCACTTTGCATTCTGGGGGTGATAGTTCTGATTTTCCCATTATAGTATGTCTGCCTAAGTCTCAGAATGCAATCTACAGTTGTTTAAAAAAGTATTCTGGCTAGGTGTGTAAGACGTTAGATATATCCACTTGGCAGTATTTTGCATCCCACTCTTAATCAAGTATGACATCACTGTAGCAGACCACCCCACATCCTGGCTCTTTTCTCTCTGAACTGTCAATCCGTCAATCCCAGCAAATGTGTGTGTGCGCCTCAAGATGGGTTCTTCATTTGTGAAATCCATATTAACAAATACATTTCAATATGTGCAATTTTCATTTCCAAATTGTTGGAGCGAAAAATGTGATAATGCTTTAGTGACCCTGAAGTCAGCATTAGGTGACTTTATATTTGTGTTCAAAAGCGTAACATAGAGAAAAAGCTGCATTAACACGCATTTTAAAAGTGTTCACGTTTTATTTTTTTATGGTGGACATTATGCCTACCATGACTAACAATGTGCTAACATGATTTAAAACAATGTTGAATTATATTCTCAATCATTAGAGTAATGATCAGTAGTGAAATGAATCAGATTTATTATGTTTTATGTGATTTATTAGCATATAGATATGAGTGCAGAAAAATAAATGCACATGTCTGTCATATCTAATGTGATGTTTAAACAAATACTGCAATTATTGACTTTTTTGCATATTTGATTATATATTATTAATGTTGAATTTATAAGTTTGAACATTATGTGTGTTTAATTAACTTCAATATTAATGCATTTCTGTTTCTTGTGCTAGTTTAACTGGGCCTTAAGTTTTCATATTACAGTCACATAAAAGTGTTGAATCATTTTCTTCTCTCTAAAAATAATTTTTCCATTAGATTTTTGGTGAATATTGAGAGCCCTATTGTATTATGTGTAAGTTTTGTCTCACAGCATCCTTGGTATTGTTACATGAGGACCTGAGGACTGGAGGAAAAGCAGTGCCATTGTTTGGCAGACCAGTCTCTCATGTGAACTCTGTAAATCATCTTGTACCATGGGAAGGAATGTGGATTGCAACAAGTGATGTATAAATTGTTGAACTATTGAATTCACACGGAATGGAGAGATGACTTCTCACCAAATCTGGGAAAGTTCCCTGATGTTACAACTCGATTTGTGCTACAACTCAATTGGATACTGCCGCTTTTGCATAATGTGGACTCATCGAACTGACCAATCAAACTGTTTAGAGTAATTCTAAGTAAGGGATAGATTTGTAAGTTTCAGTCAGAGCCCTTTAGAATCTTGTCCTGTTAACTTGTTCCTTGGATGTTCCCTGAACTCTATGTGAAGCCCGTGTTCTGCACCCTTTCCCCCTGATGGTGTTTCTGACAGGCTTTGCTGATGTTCTACTGCTTTGCAAACCTGAATTGAATGCTGATCTGAGGAGAGATATATTCTAATGCAAAGTTAATTGTCCCCTCAACCTGTTTTTCCACAATAGAGTTAGCATGTTGACACCTGCCTATTTTATTTTTCTATTTAGTCTAACTTAGCCCGAGATAGATGATTTTTAAAAATATTTTTTGTCCTTCTTTCTTTTTATCTTTTGCCCTCATGTGTTATCCCATCCGCGCACATGCTTGTCCTAATTTGCATTAGTAATAGGGACAACCTTGTCCAAAGGTTTCAATGTACTAAATTTGACGTAGTTTGATCTGAGTAATGTTTTCACAGTCTGATTTGAGATCTATTTCTGTACCCCAAATAATTCCTCTGTTAATATGTGTAATTCTTCTGGTCGGTTTAATGGTGATGATACTAAGTAAATTAAACTTGTTTCGTAGATTTGGCCAACCCATGGTTTTCCTTTATCCTTACAGTTTGATTCTGCGCACAATTTATGTTACTTTGGCTTTGAGGTTATAATAAAGCTTTTCATGAATTGGAGTTTTGTTTCCGTGACCAAATTGGTGGTGGTATTTAAATGTGTTGTTGTACTGTTTGAGATTGGAATGAGTGTTTGTTTACGGTTAACCACACTCCTCACAGGGTCCAAAGACTCCATTCACCGCATCCTGAGAAGGAGGAGAAAACACATCAGCAACATTTATGTTTTTCTGGTTTGCATCCTTTTGATAACTGCCTAGGTATATCAGATATTAAAGCAACTGTGTCAGAGGATGAGATGTTAGTAGGTTCTGTTAGAAGCTGTGTGTGGCTTTGACAGTCCCTCTGTTCAGCTGTTTATGAATCTTTTGACCCATATTTCACAAGAGTCACAGTACAATTCCTGCCCTGGTTGCTAAGGGAAATTAAATGTACTGATGCATAAAATGCAATCAATCCTTTATCTGCAAAAACATTTACAGTTAATGTAAATTAAAATCCGACACAGTGGCAGCATTCAACTTAGCAACAATTGACTTTTTTTTAAACTTCTGAATTAAATAAGAATGAAGTAACATTCTGAAATAGGAAATATTGGTCGGTCACATTTTCAATAGAATCGCGTATAAAGGTGGTTACTTCTTAAAACACGTTTTATTAAAAAAAAAACTTTAAAGTATATTGAACATTCACTTTACCACATAACTCAGAAAGCAAGTGACAATGCGATCAGTACAGAGTTTAAAGCAATATTATCATACATGTATGTGACCACGAACGACGCTATAAGTAAGAACACCATAAGCACAACAGCGCGTAGCTGCCAAGTTTCCTAGGTCCATGCGTGGTGTGCTGCCCCAGGCCAGGCTTTGTCTTTGAATTCTGGGACCTGTAGTCTTGTTTATGCCGTCATAAATCAGGACTACAAGAACTGGGAATTTTAGCCGGGCTGTCAGTGTCATAATAAATACAAGCAGACAAAACACATTTTTAACTTGGATTAGATCAGGCATAAGGAAGATCCCACACTCAAGACGGTCTTAAGGTTGAAAATGTTACATCGCCGCCGATCCTACTAAACCACACCTGATTCTATTTCACCAACACTAGACAAAACACCAAGGTATTTCCTTCATAAGCCTAACTTTTGTCTCAGACTCTAAACCTCATCATAGTTTGCACTTGTAGTCTATCCCTAATTTGAAACCTAACCTTTAATAAATTGTCATTGTGCTTTAAAAAAAACGTGTAGTTTCAATGTTCTTTCAACAACGCAGACATTTTTCATTGTGGCGCCCTGGTTATCTTACTTGTTGGTTTTGTTTTTTTGCTGTGTTTATTGTAATCCTAGACATAGTTCTACTACTAATACTTCTGTTACTACATGCAGTTAAGCATATTTGGGTCTATCTCATAATTTCTTCAGGGGAGTTAAGTTGATAACTTAAATACCAGCCGAAGACCCAAAACTGAACTTTAAGCATGGCATCAGATGGCTGAAGATGCAGTGGGTGTTGGGACGGTCGTCGGCCATAGACTGTCATCTCTAACATCTGCATCCCTGTGTGCATTCTGCTCTGCATGTTTGTTCCCTGCCCAGTGGCACGGACGACACTTTTTTGTAATTATTTCAGAAATATTTGCATATGTGCAACATTAATGCCTAGACACATAATTCATATTTATAGACGAGACTTCATGTTCAATGCTTCAATTACTTAAAATTGCATCACTCTGAGTTTGTTTTCACCCTAATTAATTACATACTAAGGCACAGCTGCCTCATTAAGAAATTAAATGGGGCGGGACACATAACGAGGTAATGACATTTTGATAGACTATAGCTGAAGTATGCCTGATATTTAAAAAGACTAGCGATGTTGCCATCTTTGCTCTGTGACATGTGAACATTTATTTCTAAGCAATCTGGAGTTCGAATTTTTTAACATGATGTTCCTTTTCCTTCTTTCCCATATGAAGAAATGTTTTATTTTCTGTGTGATTATCATGGAATGTTGTGATGAATAGCACATTCAGAAGACACCTGAAGTGTGTAGTTTTGCTCATGTATATTATCTAGGTACAGATAGTGTGAGATTGAAGGACGCAGAGAAAAGTGAGACACCCGTGAGAGCCCAGTGAGCATGTAATTGTATCATCTTGCCTTAACCTGATTGGATCGCTTCAGGAGAATTGTGTCTCGGAGTGTATAATGTTAGAATGGTGCTTTTAAAGGAGTGGTCAGTCCGAGATTTAGAATTAGAGCAGGAGATTTAGGGCCAGATGTAGCAAACATTTGCGAGTCGCAAATGGCCCGAATCGCTATTTGCGTCCTCGCAAATTCCGAAATGGGATGAAAAAATCCCATTTCCGAAATGCAAATAGCGATGCGAGTCATTACCGTCTCGCAAAATTTTCGACCTGATATTGCGACCCGCAAATAGGAAGTCGCAAATTGTGAGTCGCAAACCATATGCAAAAGCCAGTCGCAAATTGCGACTAGTCGCAAAAAGCCCATTTTGCACATCCAGATTACCACTGATTCAGAGCAGGTGGTAACCAGAACCAAAGTATAAAAGGAGACCCAGAAGGCATCTGGGTGGCTCAAAATGGCTAAACTGTATGTGATAGCATGGAGGAGGAGAGTCCACGCCGCCCAGCAGAGGAGGAGGAGGCAGAGACAGGAGAGGATATACCGAGCCAGGCAGACACTATTTCAACAAACTGAGGAGGAGATATATGACAAATATAGACTGAGCAGTGCAGCAATTTTAGAATTAATTGAACTACTTAATCCTCAACTTGAACGACAGACAATGCGCGGCAGCGCCATCCCTACACATGTGCAAGTGCTATGCTCACTGCACCTCTTGGCCTCGGGTAGCTATCAGGGGGTGATTGCTGTGGCAGGTGGGGTATCCCAAAGTTCACTCTCACGATTCTTCAGATCATTCCTAGATGCCTTACTCACACACATGTCCAGATATATATACCTACCCAGGAATGAGGCAGAAATTAACAGCACCAAGTTGAACTTCTACAGAATTGCCAACTTCCCCCATGTTATAGGTTGTGTGGACGGGACACATATACAAATCTGCCCTCCTGCAAATCTGGAATATGTTTTCCGCAATAGGAAATGTACTCACTCTCTCAACATCCAGGTGGTATGTAATGCACATAATGTCATTACTGACATTGTAGCTAAATTTCCAGGGAGTACACATGACTCATACATATTCAGGCACAGTGGGACACACCAACGCCTAGAACGTGGGGAGTTTGGAGACGGATATCTATTAGGTATCGCTGACTACACCCTGAAGCCTTACATACAGGTCACTGTGGAAACCATTCATGCCCTGCTGGAATTGCTTATTTTTGTCAAACAGGTGACAGTGCATATGCCCTGAAACCATGGATACTTACCCCATACCTAACACCTGGCAATGGGAATGAGAAGTGATATAACAGTGCACATCGGCGGACCAGAACTGTCATTGAGAGGACCTTTGGATTGTTAAAGGCAAGATTCAGGTGCCTCCACAAAAGTGGAGGTGCACTCCAGTATGCCCCAGAAACAGCATGCAAGATTGTCGCCGCCTGTGCAATCCTACACAACATTGCCACCAGACGTGGGCTACATTTCACCCCTGAAAACACAGACACGGAGGATGAGGAGCACGTGCTACCACACCAACAGCCTGGGGATAGAAGCATCGCAAATGAAGGCAGACAGAGACGGAACCACATTGCAACCCAATACTTTGCAAGGTACGTGTCAGCTGTCACCACACTCACTAATGTCAGACACACATAGCCCAGTTGTGTAGTGAAACAAACAAAACCTTTTTTATTACTAAACCATATGGAAAAAAAAATGTGCTGTATATCACAGTCTGTAATTGTCCAATTGCAATGAAAACACATTATAAATCATGTGCCTCATGTACAGTGCTGTCTGGTGGCTCACCTTCTCCTCCTGGAGCGGCCACCATGGCTCATCCCTGGTGGGTCCCCTGAACCCTGCCGTGCGCTACCACTCCGTAGCACACAGGACTCACTGGCAGACATGCTACTGATGGTTGACCCCCTCCTCACTATCCTGAGGGGTCTCCCCTGTGCCCCTTGCAGCCTGCCTACTTTCCATAAGGTCCACCACATGGCTGATGCGGCCAAGTCCTCGCTCCACATCGCCAGCAAAGTGCCCAAGTTCCACCTGTATGCTGACTGTCCGTCTTGAGAGGCCTGTAGTATTGGTGGAAAGACGCCCAATTGATGCAGCCAGGCGGTCAAAATGTGCTGCTGTGTGGCGCTCCCTGTGCCTTGCATGTCCTCGGTCTGCCACTAGTTCCGTCACTAGATGTCTGAGGGCCTGTGTCAAATCCCCCAAATGTTCATTCATTGTGTTGAACTGACTGTTCACATTCGCCAGCCCATGTGTCATGCCGCTCTGCATCCTATTGAGGGTTCTTGTGATGGTCCTTAATTGTCTATTTTGCAGGCGCTGACCATGGATGAGGGATGCCTCCAAGCCCGCGAAGACTGCTTCCCCAACCTCCTCCTGGGGCACCGACTGAACTCTGTGCCACCGTCTGCGCATTCGTCCAGCTGCTGGCTCTGATTGCCTCTCCGTGGGGCTGGGCCCTGGGGTTGTGTCAGCTGACCCCAGGTCCTGTGGTTGTTCCTCTATGGACCCTGGTGGTGTCCTGCTGGGCCCAGCAATTTCACCAGCAGCCTCCTGCAGTGTCTCTGGCCCATGTTCTCCTCCATGCCTGTTGTCACTGCTGGGGGTGTCTTGTGGGAGACCTGTGGGACATAGGGGATACACTGTCAGTCTCTCACATCTGTTTTATGCCTCATAATAAACATTTGCCTATATTCTGACTACTGTACTACATTGCCCATAATGCACTATTCTAGAGGTTGCTAGACTGGAATGGAGCTAGTCTGGTGGTGCCTGCTGCTGTGTACTGGGATAGTGTGTATACTGCATTTGTGGGTGTCAAAGCATATCTCATGGTACTTACTTTTGGATGTCCCTGGCGCTGAACTGTCCACTTCTCCCATGCCAATGACGGCCTCTGGCTCCAGGGTCGCCTCAATCATGCTTTCCAGGGCTGTGGGTGGGGGGACAGTGGATGGGCCTCCTCCGATGCCCCTCATCTCCCTCATGCGCTCCGCAACCCTCTCCTTCATCCTAGAGCGCAGGTCGTAACACCGTTTCCTGATTTCCTCAAGGGTGCGGTGGCTCACCCCTATGGCATTGATCTTGCCTTGGATCTGCTGCCATTTCCTTTTCTTTTGAGTGTCTGGGACACTCATTGCTGCCTTCCCAAAAAGTTCATCGTGGTGCAGGCAGCATTCTTCAGTCAGCACCTCCAGCTCTTTATTGAAAAACTTCACTTTCCTCCACCTGCCAGCACTGCCTGTCTTCTCCATTGTAGCAGCAGCTCCCCTCTACTGGGTGTGGCACAGCAGTTTGGAATGGGTGTGGTCCTCCCTCCTCCCAGGTGTATTTGATGACTTCCTGGTTCTGATTTCATCACCAAGAGCCAAGAAGTGGGTTTCCAAACTGTTTTGCTGCACCTGCAGGCAATTTGCGAGTCAGTCGCAATTTGCGACACCCTTCTCGCAAATTACAACCTCGCTAAAATCGAAGGTCGCAAATTGCGGTCTGACACCCATGCGACTCGCAAATTGGTATCGCAAATATTTATTGAATTTGATTTTGCGAGTCGGAAATAGCGATTCGCATGGAGTCGCTATTTCCGATTCGCAAATTATTATCTACCTACATCTGGCCCTTAGAGTACTGGCTTGTCTTTGTCCTTTTCTTGGAGGTGGCCCCTAAGCTCGATTGCCATCTGATTTTTATAATTTCAAGAATTTGATTTGCAAATTAACTGAAGCATACACAGTCTGATGATCATTTGTCACTGACCTGATTTTAGTTTCCTGTAAATCATTAACTTTTAACAAACCTTCATGGTTTGAAATTGAATTCTTCCTTATCCTTTTTGTGGAGCATAATGTGCTTCATTTGTTATTGAATGTTTATTTTTATTGCGCAAGCTCACTTTTGAGCGTTGATCCATCTGATAGTGCTTTAAGGTCCCAAAGTCCCAAAAACGTGCACATAAAAAGTTGCTAAGAGTCTCAACCCTCAAAAGTGCTCTACAATGACTTTGTTTCTCAAGCAGCAGAGTATCAGCTGGACTGGGCATGTACCAAAGTCTACTCCTTTCCTTACTTGTGTACACATGCACTGTAATTGTAAGAAAACAGATGGGTAGAGTATGAGGGCATAGGATCAAAAGTCCCAGGTGCAGGAGCTAAGTGCCACTCTGTCCCTCATTTCTCTATTCTGATCTTCATTATATGTTTGCCTGGTCAGAGACTTGTGTCCTGAGTCCAGTGACAGGTGCATTACATTTTCCATGATGCTCCTGTGAGAGTTCTAGAGTCTATTCTATGGCACTTGGTTGTGGTCTTTTCTTAGTCTTTCTTGTGATGTCATCTCTAGAGTGTTCTTTAGAGAATGCATGGAACTTACAGCCTTCTTTTGCTGATGGACTCATCATGGAGAGGGGAGTGGCGTAACACAGGCCCCAGTAGCCCCCATGGTGCGGGAGGTCCCGAGCTCCAGAGGGGTCCTCTCATCAGAATGCCCTGGCCTGACAGCTCTTGAGTGAGACCAGAGGGGGGCCCTCCATGTACTGTGCATGGGTGCCCCCTAAAGTTTCATTACGCCACTGTGGAGAGGAGCTATATTTTTTTATCCTGGGGTGTATCCTGTATTCCTTTGATGGGGTGCCGTGTTAAGAATAAATCTCTTGAAATGGATCATTCATCTAACACAACAGATTTGTGGCAATAAAAACTGCCCTTGCTGGCAGCAGGCAATTTGCACCGTCACCCTAGATGATAACATGAATCGTAAAGTTTGGTTTTCTGAACCTACGGCCTAATGGTGTATATTGGTGTCACTCATCGGATGTGTGTGCTTGATTGCGGCTTAGTACTTTGTTATGCTTAAAAGAAAATGCACCCTTGACTCGCCTGGGTGTTGCAGTTTTTCTTTATTAATGAAGGGCGCATCTCAAACGCAACTGCCGCTGACGCGTCTGCTGCCCTCAATCCGACGCGCTCTCCCAACCATTCCTCATCGAAGGCGTGATTCTTCATCTAAGACCACCTGGTGATAAGCAGATGCCAAATCAATCTTGGAAAACCACTCTGAACCTCGGAGCTCTTCAAGTAGGTCACTAATTTTGGGTAGAGGATATGAATCCACCCAACTTTCTATATTGAGACTCCTCAAGTCCACACATAAACATATGTCGCCATTACGTTTACGGGCAACCACCAGTGGTGAAAGCCACAAACTAGATTCAATTGGTTCTATGACACCATTTTCTTGAAGCCTGTCTAATTCAGTTTTGGGATCTTCCCTCAAACTAAACGGAACAGACCTGATCTTATGTTTCACTGGAATAGCCTTATCTTTTACTTTTATCCTGTGTTTGAAACCAGAAATTTTCCCCAATTCCCTAGCAAACACACTGGGAAATTAATCTTCATACAGTACCATCTCTTTTGAATCTTCGAGAACTAGAACTTGTTCTTTGGTTCCGGGTTTCAGCACCATGCCAAACAGACCTTGGTGGTACCAACCCAGAATGTTCAATCCTTTGTATGCTACATAGATTTTGCCATAGATCTTACAACCCTTAAACTCTAGACTGTCTTCTACATATCCTTCTAATTCAATTTTCCTGCCCTCATAAGAGACAGGCGATCTATCTGGTGGCAACAATTTTCTATCACCCCAAGTGTTGTGAAACAATTCAGATGTGATCATTGTAATGCGTGCTCCAGCGTCAACCAACAGTTGTAACCATTTGTCTCCTACTTGAACATCCACCAGGGGATCGATACATTGGTATTGGTCTTTAACCCCCAAAACATTGTCTGTGACCACCACTCTCATATCCTGAAAGGCCTTAGCCAACTGCTCTTCCCTATCACCTTCATCTTCTTCTACTACACTACTTACTTTAGTTTGCTTGCTAGTCATAGATTGACAAACATTTGCAAAATGACCCAGTTTACCACATTTCCTACAAACAACATTTTTCGCAGGACAATTTTTACCATCCTTGTAGTGGGAAGTATTCCCACATCTAAAACATATGTTTGTATTCTTAAAAAATGGATTGTCTATTTTCTTCAGATCGCTTCTCTTCATCATTCCAGCTTTAGTTACAACGTGAACTTGAAGTTGTTCAGTATCCTTTGAACAAGCACTAGCTGTGAGTTCCTTCAGTGAAATCTGCGCTAGTTCGATACTCTTGGCCACTTTGATAACATCTTCCAGCGTTGGATTTCCCATGGTCAATAACTTTTGCTGAATGTGCTTGCCCGAGCAATGGCCAATAAATTGGTCCCTTATCAACTTGTCCTGAAAATCTCTAAATTCACACTTGGAAGACAATTGTCTAAGTGCACTGATGTAAGCATCTACATCTTTACCATGGAGTTGACCACGCTTGAAACATTTGTGCCGCAATACTACCAGACTCGGCTGGACATCGAACCTTGAAGATAATTTCTTGGTAGCAACCTGATAGTCATCAAGTTCCTGTTCAATTTGCGCTACATCTGGTAGGTGTTTAAAAATTTCCCTTCCTTCAAAACCCAAAGAATGTAGAAGCAAACATTCTGGTCTAAAACGAGAGGCTCCTATAGCTCCTAGGTAAGTTTAGAATCCGTCGAACCATTGTTTCCAAGGGATTGCAGGCGCACCAGGTGACTCCAAAAATGGTGGTGGAGGATTGACCGCCTGCATAGTTCGACCAGAGAGACAGCAGCTAAAATATTGCCTTTTTTCAGAGAATCAGAAAACTTAGAGAAATATTTATTTTCATTAAAAAAAAAAACTTTTGCGAACCACTTCCAGCCGTGTGTAAATCTGTACAGCTGTACAGTTCAGTCAGCAACAACACTGTTGATACTTCTGTAGAATTTTAAACTTGAAATACCTCTAAGATGGCGCCTGAATAATCCATGTAGAGCTTGAGAAAACCAGGTTTACGCTGTATTCCCTTTCTCCAGGAGTCACATGGTCCTTTCCATCACTTCAACATACGTCCATCAGAGCTCCCAGCATATGCGTGTTCCCTACTGCTGAAGTAAAATCAAAAATGCGTTGAGGAAACAGCTGGGAATGTGCCTTCACCTTGTAGCAAAGGTAATAAAGCGTGGGTTGATAAGCGGCAGCCACCAGAACCCTCGTCACCAAAAATTATGTTATGCTTAAAAGAAAATACACACTTGACTCGCCTGGGTGTTGCCGTTTTTCTTTATTAATGAAGCGCGTATCTAAAACGTAACCGCCGCTGATGCGTCTGCTGCCCTCAATCCAACGCGCTCTCCCAACCATTCCTCATCGAACGCTCGGGGGCAGGCAGCGTGCGACAGTATACTCATATTTCTCTTTTTTTTGTTGTTATTTGGTTCTTACTTCTGCTGGTTGTACAGGTTTACCGTTACCTGTAATTTTCTTTTAAATCCTTTGGAGTTCTCCGTTCATTCGTGTTGGTGCAGCTTGGCATACCCACCTATGTTCACCATTGTGAAAGCAGCAAGTTATCTGTGTCAGTGCACATGCACGCATATGAAGTCACTCTCCATGAACTTGTGCACGCGCAAAGTACATGCAAGTAGGGTCATGGCTGCGGCCATCCTGTTTTCTTCATCAGAGCTCGTGTCCTATAAGCAGCAGTTCTCTCATTCTGAGCCTGTTTCTTTTTAATGTGAAAGGTAAAGTGTGAGGTATGTGAAAGCAGCAACATTAGGTTATTCATCAATTTCATCTGAGAGCATCTGAGAGATGTTGTTTCAGTTCTGTGGAAAGTATTTTCCACGCTTTTGGAACTTCGGCAAGTCTTCTGTGAACTACAGTTTTTTTAATTGGCTGTGACTGGAAGTTTGTTTGTAAACTTGTTGTACTAGTTATTTTCTAAATTTGTTACTTCAACTTATTTTAACTTATTGTTTTGCAAAGTTTTGCCAAGAATGGTGTCCCAGTTTCCTCCATTTTTGATTGAAATTGCTGAGCTGCTTCTTCCCTGGAAAAGATGGAATAAATATTTTAGCTCCTATCTGGTGGCCATTGGTGAGGAGAAGTTTTCTCCAGCTATGAAACAGGGTGTGCTTTTGCATAACTTTGGAAAATGAGGGAAGAAACATTTACAAAAGCCGTGAGCTATCTGTCAGTAGAGGTGATGGAGAACCAAGTGATTCGTATGAAATAATGGTCAAGAAGCTTGAGTTACATTTTGGGACACGGATAAATGTTGTTCGAGAAACACACATTTTTTCTTCTTGTGCACAAGCTAAGACTGAAAGGATTGGTAATTATGTGCGTCCTTATGGATCCTGGCTAAGACCTGTTAGTTTGATGATCTGACTGATTGCCTAATAAGTTGTCAGTTGGTTCATTCTGCAAATAATATCCGTGCAGAAGAGAAGCTTCTCATGGAGAATCCAGACTTGAAGGAGGCTATCACCATCATTGAGGGTATGGAGCACACCTCTCACTGGGTGAAAGAGTGGGTGAAAGGGATGAAAGGTAATACCAATAGTAAACCAGAAGTTTTGAGAGTGCTACATGAGGTCTAATCGAGCCATGAAATTAATACGTTTGAGGAGTCATCTAATGAATTGTTAGAGCTGAATGGGGGAAAATGCACTTGTTACAAATGTGGTAGTGGAACACGTGATTCCAACAATTCAGTTGCATAGCAAGGAATTCTGTATGTAGGAAATGTGGCAAATGAGACCATTATGCTTGAGTGTGTAAATTTGGTGGAAATGAAGGGGAAGAGTTCTGTGATGAATCAGGATGAGGCGAACATGGGTGGTGTAAGGGAAATGGTGTTCTATTTAACTGATAAACCCGTACCATGTGAGTGTAATGAAGGCCCCCTCAAGATGCCCGAGTGTAAAACCCCTCTTGGTGATACTGAAATCAAAGTGTTGGCAGATTCTGGTTCACCTTTCATGCTCATAGGTGATAACAATCAGGATAGAGTGTCTGGTAATAACAATATAGTATTACAAACGCTTGATATAAATCTGGTGGTTTACAGTGGAGGGGTGGTTGAAGTGATTGGGTATGTACCTATGAGAATCAACTTCAAGGGGAGAGAAACATTTGGTAAGCTTTGGTAAGGTATGTGGTGAAAAGGGGAAATCATTTGCTGGGAGGGAGGCACCAACAAGATATGGGGTTCACTTTCAACCCTAACTCTCCTGATCAAGTTCTGATGATTTCTCACATTAGTGACGATAATGACATAGTTTCACAATTACCAAGTGTGTTTGGTGAAATTTAGAGCTACTATGGAATTTTGAACATAACATTGATCTAAAGAGTTGGGCTCAGCCAGTTATTCATAAGGTGTCTCTTATGATCGTGGAACCCCTGAAATATGACCTCTGAGAATGGGGGTAAGAGTATTCAGATGTGTATGGATTTGCAGGATTTTATTAAATGCATATGGGTGGACAGACATCTGACATTTATTCAGCTTTTCTGACAGACTCCAATAGTCCCCAAGACAAAGATGGGCATGGCTTAAAGGATTTAGCAATGCTAGCATGTATTCCGCCTCTATCCCTTGAAAAAGTCTTAACATCATTGTGCACCCTTAAATCAGGATCTCATCTTGATGCTGCACCTCTGTCAATCTTAGCACAAGGATCGGCAATAATAGCTCCTATTTTGACCAATCTGTTGAATCAGTCATTAGACAATAGTTCCATACCCCCACAGTGGAAACATGCCATTGTAAAACCCTTGCTCAAGAAGCCCAACCTAGACCCATCGATTCGCAATAATTACAGACCAATATCCTTGTAACCAGCTTTTGCCAAAATACTGGAAAAACATGTAATTACTCATCTTTCCTCTTTCCTTGAAGACAACACTATCCTTCATCCCTCCCAGATGGGCTTTAGACCCAAGCATTGCACTGGATCAGCACTAATTGGAGTAACTGAGGAGGTCAGAAGGCGTTTAGATCAAGGTCTGACCTTGGCAATAGTGTTGCTGGATCTCAGTGCTGCTTTTGACACAGTAGATCATGGTATTTTACTCCAAAGGATGAGGGAAGTAGGAGTCACAGGGACAGATCTAAGTTGGTTAACCGAGTTTCTGAGAACAAGATCATTTGAGGTACTTGATCGATCTTTTTATTCAATGTGTTTTAATAGCAGCTGGGGAGTTCCGCAGGGTTCCTCTCTTAGCCCCACGTTGTTTAATATTTATATGTTGCCTTTGGCTAAGGTAGTAGAACCCTATGGCCTCTCTTTAGTATCATATGCAGATGACACCCAGCTGGTAGTATCTCTCTCCACGGGACATAACTCATTTGAATCTGCTCTTGGTCCTTGTTTTCAGGCAATATCCAATTGGATGTCGGATTGTAAACTTAAACTGAATGGAGACAAAACAGAGGTTATGTTTTTTGGGCCAGTATTGTATTAAAATTGTATTAAATCATTTGTAGAGCGCATTCCGGCCAAAGCATCGAAGCGCTAAGCAGACCATAACTAAAGAAAGGCGAACACCATCTATCCCTAAAGTTAGTTTACAAAGAGCCAGGTTTTAAGACTCTTCCTAAAGAGAAAGTGATTTGATATTTGGCGCATCGCGAGAGGCAAGCCATTTCATAGTCTGGCTGCCTCCACCTTAAACGCCCGATCTCCCCATCTCACTTTTTTACAGCGTGCTACCTTGATCAAATAATTTGAAGCTGATCTCAAGTGTCTTGGAGGTAGATAAAACAACAACAAAGATTTCAAATAATCGCATCCCCCCGACTGCAGAGCTTTATGCGTGAGGCAAAGTGTTTTAAACATAATTCTCTTCCTAATAGGAAGCCAGTGTAGAGAAATCACACATCTCTTGGCAGAGATAGTATGAGGAAAATTAAGAGTTAGATATGCTGCTGCATTCTGAATAGACTGTAGTTTATCTATGGCAGATTTATTCGCATTAAGCAACAATGAGTTACAGTAGTCCAGTCTAGATGTAATCAATGCCAATACGACCGGACGTCTAAGGCCATCCTCTAAAAGATATAAAATTTTCTTAAGAGTTTTTAATGTCTAGAAACAGACCTTGATCAAGTGATTAATCTGCAACTTGAACGACAATGAGTGGTCAAATATAATGCCCAAGTTTTTTGCCGCTGGCACAGGCGACGGACAACCCCCACAGGCGGGAGGCTACCAGTTGTTGTCCCAAGGGGAATCCTTACACCCAAAACACATAGGGGGTCATTCTGACCCTGGCGGCCGGTGGCCGCCAGGGCCACCGACCACGGGAGCACCGCCAACAGGCTGGCGGTGCTCCCACGAGCATTCTGACCGCGGCGGTTCAGCCGCGGTCAGAAGCGGCAAGTCGGCGGGCTCCCGCCGACTTACCGCTGCTCGGGGGAATCCTTCATGGCGGCGGAGCGCGCTCCACCGCCATGAGGATTCTGACCCCCCCTACCGCCATCCTGTTCATGGCGGGAAAGCCGCCATGAACAGGATGGCGGTAGGGGGGGTCGCGGGGCCCCTGGGGGCCCCTGCCGTGCCCATGCTGATGGCATGGGCACGGCAGGGGCCCCCGTAAGAGGGCCCCGCAAAGTATTTCAGTGTCTGCCTTGCAGACACTGAAATACGCGACGGGTGCCACTGCACCCGTCGCACCTTCCCACTCCGCCGGCTCGATTACGAGCCGGCATCCTCGTGGGAAGGGAGTTTTTCCCTGGGCTGGCGGGCGGTCTTTTGGAGACCGCCCGCCAGCCCAGGGAAAAACTCATAATACCCTCCGCGGTCTTCTGACCGCAGAGCGGTATAATGGGGGCGGAATTCTGGCGGGCGGCCTCCGCCGCCCGCCAGAATCAGAATCACCCCCATAATCACTGTTTTGTCCCCATTGAGTTTAAGCCAGTTGCAAGTCATCCACTTGTTAATCTCTAACATACAACTTTGAAATTTTCCTTTGTGTCCTTTAAATTATGGGAAATAGGTACAATCAGCTGCGTATCGTCTGCATAAGAGACAATCTGGGCCCCAAATGAACGAACCAGGTTAGCCAAAGGTGCCATATAAAGATTAAACATAGTCGGACTGAGCGAAGATCCCTGTGGGACACCACAGGGTAGTTGGAAAGGCGAGGCCCTATAGTCCCCGCATGCTACCGTAGAAGATCTGTTCATCAAGAAAGAGCTAAGAAGCTGCAAGGCCTTCACTCTCACTCCCACTTGTTCCAACCGGTTACATAAAATAGAATGGGAGATGGTGTCAAACGCTGCTGATAGATCTAACAGGACCAGGATCGACCCCTCTAAGTATGCCCAACTAAATTCTAATCCTCCTGTTCTGCAAACAGTGGAACACCTCCCTCCCCCCAAGGGATACAGTAAGAGTCTGGCTTGACCCATGGTTGTCTATAGATCATCAGGCAAAGAAAATATCCGCCATTTGTTTTGGCATATTTAGACTCCTCAGAAAGGTGTTTAAAATTCTCCCATTTATTGCGAACAGACTAATTATACAGGCACTAATCATCTCGCGCTTAGATTATGGGAATATACCCAGATCTATTTTGAGTGAAAATGGGCCTCAATTTGTGTCTGAGAAGTGGACGGAGTTTCTATCTAGGAATGGTGTTAAAGAGAAACAGGCAGCAGCCATCTTGATCACCTCATGTTGTCTTTGAGTTCCTTCACTCCTCCAGAGTCCTCTTCTCATATCCTAGCCTTGTCGCCAATTTTATAAATACAGTACTCATGAATGTAGTAGGTATAGGTTTAATTAAGCAGGATATAACAACCCCTGTTCAGCTCCTCCATCCTGGCACCTGTCTGCCAGCTCAGCTTCTCAGAATCCACACACTGGATTTGAGAAGTGGAAGCATCCTAGTTGCCTGGATACAACAGTACTGAACTAGAGTAAATAAAATACAAGATATAACGTACGTAGAATACAACACATGGGCTACTCCATGCCATAGATGAGCTGCAGACTATGGGAACTTCTTTCATACTTCTTTCATCATACATGTCATCCATATTCAGTCCCAACTTATACCCCCGTTTTCTGCTCCACAATGCAGAACAACCATTGCAGGGGACTGGACCACTGCAGAAGCTTGGGAGTTCATCTAGCATGGCCAGGAACTATTTAACTAACCGTGCAGCATCTGTACCTAACTATGTTCAGATCAAAGTATGATAGAGCCTGAAACAAGAGTAAGTTCTATCTTTATTTGCGGCTCCTTTGCCTTAGTGTGGTACAATTAGGAGCATTGAGAAATCACACAAAAAGAGTGAGGTTGCACAAGATTTGAAATAAGACAAACAGTACAAAAATAAATTAGCTAAAACATAGTTTTGACAAGGAAACATGTAGGAGGCTGGCCTGGCTTATTGTGGGTACCTCGTAGTACTTACACCTTGTGCCAGGTCCAGTTATTCCTTATTAGTATAATAGAGGTGTTCTAGTAGCTTAGGCTGATAGAGGTAGCTATAGCAGAGCAACTTAGGCTGAACTAGGAGACATGCAAAGCTCTTACCATACCACTTATATCATATAGCACTATACCATAAGAAAACACAATACTCAGAGTTACTAAAAATAAAGGTACTTTATTTTAGTGACAATATGCCAAAAGTATCTCAGAGGATATACTCCCTTAGGAGGTAAGTAATATGCACAAATTATATGCACACAAACCAAAATCAGGTAAGTAACAGTTAGAAAAGCAGTGAAAACAATGTAGAATCACAATAGAATGCAATAGGGAGAAATAGGCATAGGGGCAACACAAACCATATACTCTAGAAGTGGAATGCGAACCACAAATGGACCCCAGGCCTAGTGTAGTGTGTTAAGGGTCACTGGGAGTGTAAGAAAACACTAAGGGTGTCCAAGATACCCCACCCCAAGTCCCTGAAAAGTAGGAGTAAAGTTACCCTACTACCCCAGAAAGACAGTAAAGTCGAGATAGGGGATTCTGCAAGGACAACATCTGCCAGCAAAACACTGAAGACGGATTCCTGGACCTGAGGACCTGTAAAGGAAGGGGACCAAGTCCAAGAGTCACGCAAGTGTCCAGGGGGGGCAGGAGCCCACTAAACCCAGGATGAAGGTGCAAAAGGTCTGCCTCCGGGTGGAAGAAGCCAAAGATTCTGCGACTACGAAGGTGCCAGGAACTTCTCCTTTGGTAAAGAGATGTCCCACGGTGTGCTGGAGGATGCAGAGTTGTTTCCAAGCAGAAAGACCACAAACAAGCCTTGCTAGCTGCAAGAGTCACAGTTGAGAATTTTGGGTGCTGCTGGAGCCCAGGAAGGACCAGGAGGTCGCCCCTTGGAGGAGGAGACAGAGAGGGCGCTCAGCAACTCAGAGAGCCCCCACAGAAGCAGGCAGCACCCGCAGAAATACCTGAACAGGCACTTAAAAGATCTGAGGACAGCGGTTGACTCAGAGTCACAAAGGAGGGTCCCACGATGTCGGAGTCCAACTCAGCGAGTTGGGCAATGCAGGACGGAGTGCTGGGGACCTGGGCTAGGCTGTACACAAAGGAAGCCTTGCAAAAGAACACAGAAGCACGAGCAGCTGCAGTTTGCGCAGTACACAGGATTACTGTCTGGCGTGGGGAGGAAAGACTTACCTCCGCCAAATTTGGACAGAAGAGCCACTGGACTGTGGGAGATACTTGGAACCAGCTCCTGTGTTCCAGGGACCACGCTCGTCAGGATGAGAGGGGACCCAGAAGACCAGTGATGCAGAAGTTTGGTGCCTGCGTTGGCAGGGGGAAGATTCCGTCGACCCACTGGAGATTTCTTCTTGGCTTCCAGTGCAGGGTGAAGGCAGACAGCCCTCAGAGCATGCACCACCAGTAAACAGTCGAGAAAGCAGGCAGGATGAGGTGCTACAATGTTGCTGGTAGTCTTCTTGCTACTTTGTTGCGGTTATGCAGGTGTCCTGGAGCAGTCAGCGGTCGATCCTTGCAGAAGTCGAAGAGGCAAGTGCAGAGGAACTCTGGTGAGCTCTTGCATTCGTCATCAGAGGAATAGCTCACAGGAGAGACCCTAAATAGCCCACAGAGGAGGATTGGCTACTTAGAGAGGTAAGCACCTATCAGGAGGGGTCTCTGATGTCACCTGCTGGCACTGGCCACTCAGAGCTGTCCATTGTGCCCTCACACCTCTGCATCCAAGATGGCAGAGGTCTGGGACACACTGGAGGAGCTCTGGGCATCTCCCCTGGGAGGTGCTGGTCAGGGGAGTGGTCACTCCCCTTTCCTTTGTCCAGTTTCACGCCAGAGCAGGGCTGGGGGATCCCTGAACCGGTGTAGACTGGCTTATGCAGAGAGGGCATCATCTGTGCCCATCAAAGCATTTCCAGAGGCTGGGGGAGGCTACTCCTCCCCAGCCCCTCCCCAGCCCTTCACACCTATTTCCAAAGGGAGAGGGTGTAACACCCTCTCTCAGAGGACATTCTTTGTTCTGCCTTCCTGTGACCAGGCTGCCCAGGCACCCAGGGGGACAGAAAACTGTCTGAGGGGTTGGCAGCAGCAGTAGCTGCAGTGGAGACCCCAGAAAGTTAGTTTGGCAGTACCCAGGCTCTGTGCTGGAGACCCGGGGATGCAAGGAATTGTCACCCCAATACCAGGATGGTATTGGGGTGACAATTCCAAGATCCTAGACATGTTACATGGCCATGTTCGGAGTTACCATGGTGACGCTACATATAGGTATTGACCTATATGTAGTGCATGCGTGTAATGGTGTCCCCGCGCTCACAAAGTCCGGGGAATTTGCCCTGAACAATGTGGGGGCACCTTGGCTAGTGCCAGGGTGCCCACACACTAAGGGGGTGATTCTAATTCTGGCGGGCGGCGGAGGCCGCCCGCCAGAATTCCGCCCCCATAATACCGCTCCGCGGTCAGAAGACCGCGGAGGGTATTATGAGTTTTTCCCTGGGCTGGCGGGCGGTCTCCAAAAGACCGCCCGCCAGCCCAGGGAAAAACTCCCTTCCCACGAGGATGCCGGCTCGTAATCGAGCCGGCGGAGTGGGAAGGTGCGACGGGTGCAGTAGCACCCATCACGTATTTCAGTGTCTGCAAGGCAGACACTGAAATACCTTGCGGGGCCCTCTTACGGGGGCCCCTGCCGTGCCCATGCCATTGGCATGGGCACGGCAGGGGCCCCCAGGGGCCCCGCGACCCCCCCTACCGCCATCCCGGTACCATATACAAGGAAATTATAAGGGTGTACCAGTGTGCCAATGAGAATTGGTAAAATTAGTCACTAGCCTGCAGTGACAGTTTTAAAAGCAGAGAGAGCATAAACACTGAGGTTCTGGTTAGCAGAGCCTCAGTGATACAGTTAGGCACCACACAGGGAACACATACAGGGCATACTTTATGAGCACTGGGGTCCTGACTAGCAGGATCCCAGTGACACATAGGCAAAAACAAACATACATAAAGAAAAAAAGGGGGTAACATGTCAGGCAAGATGGTACTTTCCTACACAACCCCCTCCCCAAACAAGGGACAATAAAGCTAACCTTGCCCAGATGAGTCTTCATTGTCTAAGTGGAAATATCTGGAGAGTCCATCTGCATTGGAGTGGGTACTCCCAGGTTTATGTTCCACTGTATAGTCCATTCCCCTTAGGGAAATGGACCACCTGAACAACTTAGGGTTTTCACCTTTCATTTGTTTTAGCCAAAGTAGAGGTTTGTGGTCTGTCTGAACAATAAAGTGAGTACCAAACAGGTATGGTCTCAGCTTTTTCAGTGCCCAGACCACAGCAAAGGCCTCCCTCTCTATGGCAGACCAACGCTTTTCTCTAGGGGTCAACCTCCTGCTGATAAAGGCAACAGGTTGATCCTAGCCCTCAGTATTCAGCTGTGATAGCACTGCCCCAACCCCTAATTCAGAAGCATCAGTCTGTGCTATGAATTTCTTGGAGTAGCAAGGGCTTTTTAGGACAGGTGCAGAGCACATGGCCTGTTTGAGCTCATCAAAAGCTTTTTGACAGCTAGCTGTCCACAATACCTTTTTAGGCATCTTTTTGCTAGTGAGATCATTAAGAGGGGCTGCTATGGAGCCATAATTCTTGATGAATCTCCTATAGTACCCTGTGAGGCCTAAAAAGGCTCTAACCTGGGTTTGAGTTGCAGGGGGAGTCCATTCCATAATGGTCTGGATCTTCCCCTCCAGTGGTGCAATCTGTTCTCCACCTACCAGGTGGCCCAGATAAACCACTTTCCCCTGCCCTATCTGGCACTTTGAGGCCTTGATAGTGAGGCCTGCCTTTTGCAAGGCCTCCAAAACTTTCTGTAGGTGGACCAGGTGATCATCCCAGGTTGAGCTAAAGACAGCTATATCATCTAGAAATGCTGCACTAAAAGCTTCCAACCCTTGCAGGACTGTGTTCACCAACCTTTTAAAAGTGGCAGGTGCATATTTCAGACCAAAGGGCATTACTGTGAATTGATAGTGCCCTCCAATGGTTGAAAATGCGGTCTTTGGTTTAGCATCTTCTGATAACCTAATCTGCCAATACCCTGCAGTTAGATCAAAAGTGCTTAGATACTTGGCAGAAGCCAGTGTATCTATAAGTTCATCTGCCCTGGGTATAGGGTGAGCATCTGTCTTGGTTACTTGGTTGAGCCCCCTATAATCAACACAAAACCTCATCTCTCTTTTTCCATCTTTAGAGTGAGGATTTGGGACAAGCACAACTGGGCTAGCCCAGGGGCTTTCTGAAGGCACAATCACCCCTAAGTCTAACATTTTCTGCACCTCTTGTCTAATGCAGTCCCTGACATGGTCAGGCTGCCTATATATCTTACTTTTTACAGGTAAACTGTCTCCAGTATTGATAGTGTGTTCACACCAAGTAGTAGTACCTGGTATCAGTGAAAAGAGTTCAGAAAACTGATTTAAGAGATTAACACAGTTGTCTTTCTGTTCAGCAGTAAGACAAACTGCTAAGACCACTCCCTCCACTAAGGCATCAGCTTCAGTGTTGGAGAGGAGATCAGGGAGAGGATCACTCTCTTCTTTCTGTCCCTCATCAATTGCCATGAACAGGGTGAGATCAGCCCTGTCATAGTAGGGTTTCAGGCGGTTGACATAGAGCACCCTAAGGCCGCAAACAAGCCTTGCTAGCTGCAAGAGTTGCGGTTAAGGATTTTGGGTGCTGCTGGGGCCCAGGACGGACCAAGAGGTCGCCCCTTGGAGGAGGAGACAGAGGGGGCGCTCAGCAACTCAGAGAGCCCCCACAGAAGCAGACAGCACCCACAGAAGTACCTGAACAGGCACTTAGAAGATCTGAGGACAGCAGTCAACTCAGAGTCACAAAGGAGGGTCCCACGTCGTCAGAGTCCAACTCAACGAGTTGGGCAATGCAAGAAGAGTGCTGTGGACCTGGGCTACGATGTGCATTAAGGAAGTATTGCAAAAGTGCACAGAAGCCCGAGCAGCTGCAGTTCACGCAGTACACAGGATTACTGTCTGGCGTGGGGAGGCAAGGACTTACCTCCACCAAATTTGGACAGAAGGGCCACTGGACTGTGGGAGACTCTTGGACCCAGCTCCTGTGTTCCAGAGACCACGCTTGTCAGGATGAGAGGGGACCCATAGGACCATTGATGCAGAAGTTTGGTGCCTGTGTTGGCAGAGGGAAGATTCCGTCGACCCACGGGAGATGTCTTCTTGGCTTCCAGTGCAGGGTGAAGGCAGACAGCCCTCAGAGCATGCACCACCAGGAAACAGTTGAGGAAGCCAGCAGGATGAGGCACTACAATGTTGCTGGTAGTCTTCTTGCTACTTTGTTGCGGTTATGCAGGTGTCCTGGAGCAGTCAGCGGTCGATCCTTGGCAGAAGTCAAAGAGGGAAGTGCAGAGGAACTCTGGTGAGCTCTTGCATTTGTTATCTGAGGAATAGCCCACAGGAGAGACCCTAAATAGCCCACAGAGGAGGATTGGCTACTGAGAGAGGTAAGCACCTATCAGGAGGGGGGTCTCTGGTGTCACCTGCTGGCACTGGCCACTCAGAGCTGTCAACTGTGCCCTCACACCTCTGCATCCAAGATGGCAGAGGTCTGGGACACACTGGAGGAGCTCTGGGCACCTACCCTGGGTACTTAGGTACCATATACAAGGGAATTACAAGGGTGTACCAGTGTGCCAATGAGAATTGGTAAAATTAGTCACTAGCCTGCAGTGACAATTTTAAAAACAGAGAGAGCATAAACACTGAGGTTCTGGTTAGCAGAGCCTCAGTGATACAGTTAGGCACCACACAGGGAACACATACAGGGCATACTGTATGAGCACTGGGGTCCTGACTAGCAGGATCCCAGTGACACATAGGCAAGAACAAACATACATACAGTAAAAATGGGGGTAACATGCCAGGCAAGATGCTGCTTTCCTACAGAACACAGCATGTGTTAAGGGTAATCCATCTTGTGGGCATTGGGCACAGATTGTGCCACTGCAATCCACCACAATGACCCTCAATATTACTGGCTCAGCCCTCAAAAGGATTTCCTTCTACCTCTCAGTCTTATCCTTTCCCATCACCTGGCGTCCTAATTATCCTCCCCGTAGCCTATTAGCTGTCAGAGTGCTCCGGGCTATGGGCCTGATTTAGATTTTGGCAGACGGGTTACTCCGTGACAATGGTGATGGATATCACATCCGCCGAAATATAAATCCTGTTATTTCCTATGTGATTTATATTTTGGCGGACAGGATAAATCAGGCCCTCTGTTCTGGTCCCTCTGATGTTCTCACTTACAACATAATTCTTAGTGACCTCATCTCCTCATTTGACTTCTCTTATACTTATGTGTTAGAAACAGACAAATATTTTTCTCATTCCACATTTTCTCACCACAGCTCCAGGCACTTGCAGCTGATTGTCTCATAGCCACGTGCCACTGCACGTCTCCATTATCTCTCGGGTTGAACTTGTCAAAGACTTGGGAGTGGCATACGAGCAGCGGTGAAATGAGTGAACACTGACCATGTCATCCGTCTAAGCTCGTGGAAGAAAGGTGACGGTTGCTCTAGAGAAACTGTGAGGCGGATGGATGGAATTTTACATGAAGAATAACACTACTCTTTATAACAATATCCGTGAAATTGAAGAGTCTCCTGTTCTGTTCCATGGATCCTACTCTGGCATAGTTGGGAGAATACAGAAAGTCTCAACGCGTCTGGAGGAAATTGGGAAAGTGTATCCTTGTTAATAACTAATAGTGACACTCTCACTTTTTTAGAAAAAATAACAGCAAGACTCACACTTGTATTTGGAAAAGTGTGTCCTAATTGATATTTACCAGTCACATTTCTGTAAGACAATTCATAGTAATACTGCAGTGACACTCACTCTAACCTTAACAAAGCGTGTCTCTTGGCTCTGGGATCTTTGTATTTCTTTCAATTAAGGAGAGTACTTGCACTTACATGAAGTGATGTGCACACTTTCTTTGGGAAAATGTATCCTGATTGGTAACTAACAGTGACACGCTCACTCTTATAGGACAAATAGGAGTGACACACACACTTGTGCATGACACGTTACAGTATTACTAAAATATGGGCAGTTTATGCCTATGTGCTTTGTAGGAGAAATTGATCATTCAGGTTGTAGTGGGTCCTAATTATAATATTTGTATGTGTGTTAGTTGTTATTGTGAACATGCAGAGTATTACAGCTCCCCCATTCTTTCTCACTAGTCTGGGGACTCCACCCTTGAAATGGCAGAAATAGAAGAAAGTATTTGAGCAGTATGTGAAAGTGTGTGGGACTTCCCTTCTTCTGCATTGTCTAGGGGCAGGAAGTTTTTGATCATCTTCTGGAAATTCCTGAGTGTGAAATAGAAAACTTACATTGATGTGAGAGGTGTATCAGGAAGTTTGAGTCAAATTATTTACCAAAAGTGATAAACACATTAGAAATATATTATTTTGCTAGGAGGGTGCAAAGGGAGGGAGAGACAGTTGAAAGCTATATTACTGAATTAAGAAGACTTGCATCCTTATGTAAATTTGCTGAATTATTAGATGAGCGCATATGTGATCAATTCATGTTAGGATGCAATATGGAAAAAGTATGGGAGGAGTAGTGGATGAGGGACAAACCTACTCTTGAGGAAGTTCTCGTAGTTGCCCAGAGAATAGAACATTCAATAAAATATGTAGAGAACATCAGAAAAGAAAGAGAGCAGAATGTCCATGCAGTGAGAGAGAAACTAAAGCAAGTTAGCATTAAGGGTAAAGATGGAAGTATAAGAGGGAGAGTTACTATGCGCAAGTGTTATAGATATATGACTGGTCATCTTGCTAATGATAAGAATTGTGCTTCTTTGAAAGTCACTTGTGGCATAACAAAAGAAAAGGACACTTTGCTGTAGCATGTAAGACCAGGGACAGCAGATTCAAGGTCAAAAAGATAAACGTAGAGTATGAGCAGGAGAGGTACAATACAGACACAGAGGATTTTGAGTGTGGACAAATTGTATTGCAAAACAAGTGATGAGAAGAAAAGTAAATCTAGGCCAGTAGATACAATGTTTGTTGAAGGTGAACCCACCAAGTTTTTTTGATTCGGTAGAAAAGATCACCATAGTCTCAAATAGATTTTATCATGACAAATTAGAAAATAGAGTTACCTTCTTGAAGCCAGATATAAGACCTGTTCATTTGTTGGTGGGCTCATAAAGCTGAATGAGTATTTTATAGGCTTAATCAAATATAAGCATAGTTTGATCTCTGGGAAGATATATGTCTACAAAAAGGAAGACAGTATCATTAGTTGGTCAAATCAAGGAGATCTAGCTGTCATGCTGGATCTGAGCAGTGATTCTCCTATTTGCTTAAAATAGAAGGCAAATCTGTGTTGTGTTGGCGCAACAGGTGATGACAAGGTATTAGACATGTTAAAAAAAGGACTTTCCCTAAGTCTTTAGAGAGGAGCTAAGCTGTTTGAGAAATTATAAATATAAAATATGCTTGATTCTAGGAGCTCTACCAGTCTGTTGTAAGGTAAGGAATGTTCCCATACCTAGCACAGAGGAACTGCAAAAAGAGATCAAAAAGTTAAAGGATAGTGGGATAATAGACAAGGTTGAGGGAACAGAATGGTTGGCACTTATGGTGGCTGTAAGGAAATCTAATGGGAATCTCCATTTATGCGTGGATTTGAGACATCTCAGTAAAAATGTTGTGGTAGATAGAAATCCCTTTCCAAATATTACAGAGTTGTTGCTGCTACTGGGAGGTGCGAAAGTGTTTAGCACTATTAATCTCACCTTAGCCTACTATCAAAACACCTTTGGGATCATATAGATTTGTTAGACATCCTTTTGGTTTAGTCTCTGCAGCATCAGTGTCCCAACATACAATGGAAAAGGTTTTAAAGGATATTGATGGAGTCTGTATCCATCAAGATGATATCCTAACATTTGGAAAGGACACTGAAGTGCACAATGTTCGCCTTAAAGAGGTGTTAGGAAGGTTAAGTGAATGCACGAGTTCTCCTTCGTCGAAGGAAGCTTTGATGAAGTTTTTGGGCATGATAGAGTACTTCAGCAAATTTGTTAAGAACTTTGCTGACCTAAGTTGAAATATGAGGTGGGTATTGAGAAAAGGAGTTCAATTCACATTGGATGAGGAATGTGAGACTGAATTAGAAATTGTTGAAAAAGGAACTTAGTGCTGCCCCCAAACTAAGAGTTTTGATCCTAATGAGAAGCCTGTAATAACCACTGATTCTAGTCTAAAGGGACCGGGAGCCGTGTTACAGCAGCACAGACAAAATGGTATGAGAACTATCATGTTTCTTTCTTGTGGAATGAAAGAAGCTGAGTCAAGATACTCAGTTATCGGAAGAGAGGCTCTTGCTGTTTTTGCGACAATAAAAAAATTTAAGATGTTTGTATGGGACGTCAAAATTGATATTAGGACCGATCACAAACCTCTGTGTGAAATCTTGAGTAAGAAGGGTTTAGATTTAGTTTCTGGAAGGATACAAAATGGGTGCGCACCTTGCAGGAGTATAATTTTTAAATAAAATACATTCCAGGAGTAGAGAATGGAATAGCTGACACGGTTTCCAGGTTGATTCCCAAAGTGGAAAATGAGTAAGATGAGGGTGAAAAATTCGGTGAAGTAACAAAATGTTTGTCAGATGGATTCTAAAGTTACTCCTGAACAAAAATGGTGAGAATAGTTGAATTCAGACAAGGTTTCAAATGAGGTAATACAACTGGTAAAGAGTGGGTGGAACAATAAAAACAAGGGTCTGATGATTGCAAAGAATATTGGTGCGCAAAGCATGAATTGAAAACATACAAAAAACCTTTGTGTAGGGGAACTAGGCATACACCCCCAAGGTGTCTCGGAAAAGAACTAATAACCTTGGCTCATGAAACACATCAAGGTATGTCTAAAACTAAAGAAAGGCTAAGGTTGTTGTATTGGGGCCAGGCATAGGAATTCAAGTCAAAAGATTTATTCAAGACTGTCTGTCATGTGATAAGTCAACGGAAACTAGGACACAACCCATGGAGATTAGAGAATGTCCAAATTGTCCATGGAAGGATATAGCTTTGGACATATTGGCTCTCATTCATGGAGAAGGACAACAAATGTACATAATTGTGGTGATTGACACATTCTCAAGGTGGCCAGAAATTTGTTTAAAAATTGCAATTGAAACAAGACACATGACAAATGTTTTACACAAGCTTATGGCAAGGAACTGTTTTCCAAATTCATTGCTCACAGATAATGGAGTACAATTGGTGTCCAAAGAAATGGAGGAGTTTCGAGGGAAAAAGAAGAATAAAATACAAGAAATGTGCTCTTTACCACCCAGAGACGAATGGAATGGTCGAGAGGTTGAACAAGGTTCTCAAACAAACCATTGTTTTAGCAACATCAAACGCACTGGATTGGAAGAAAATTGAAATGTATAGGTTCACACCTCACAGTACAACAATTTGAATTGATCTGTGGAAGGCACCCCAATACTCTGGTGGAACCCTCTTGGGTTAATTCCTATGAACAGGAACTTGAGAAAAGTGAGGCTACAGAAGATTGGCAAGAAAAAGAAACAAGGAAAATTGAAATAATAAAATTATGAAAGGAAGGCAGTGAAAAAAAGAAAGGTTAAAGTGGGCGATTCAGTTATGATTAAACGGTCAGGGAAGAGTGGTGAAGGGGGTTTGCTGTTCACCAAACCCATACTAGTCATAAAGAAATTTAGAAATGCTGTCAAAACCCAGGACCATAGCTTATGGAATTTAAATAGAGTTGTGTTGAACAAAGTAAAAGTGGATGCCTGCGTCAGTGGAGAAGTTGGTGGCGATAAGATGAAGGAAAAATAAAAAATTAAAGATTTTATAGAACTGTGAGGAAACAGAGTTATTTTACAGACTATGTTTAATGTCTTGAAGTTTGGCACAATTTTATAACTATGCATTTATTTGTTAAGATAATATGGCTCAGATATACTAGAAAATTACAGAGAGCGGCTCTGCGCCAATTTGGCAATGTCACGCTCCGTCATTTTCAAAACACAGGGATGTGCCATATTTACTAGAATACGGTACACCCCTGTGTTTCCACCTGGCCGGCGCTAAATTTGCTGCCAGGCGCCAACGCAGCTACCCTTGCGCCATGGTGCAAGGATGGATGCGTTAAGGGGGAGATTGTTTTTGTGCAAGAAGGTACACCTTCCTGCATAAAAACAATTTTAAATGGTGATTTCTCTTACTATGTGTGCTGCAGAATGCAACAAACATAGAAAGAGCAAAAAACGAGGAGAAATGAAAGCATTTCCCCTCATTGCATCACTCTAACGCCACACATGGGGTGGCGTTAGATTTTGGTGCTGCCTCAGGTTTACGAAATACCATAAATCTGAGTCAGCTTCAAAATGCAATGCGTGTGAAGGGGCCATATGGACAAGGTGGCATTATGCCACAAAAAGTGGTTTATCGCCACCTTGTAAATACGGCGCAGGGCAGAGCAAAAACTCAGCAACAAATAAAAGAAAAAATATATATATCTAACTGTACAAAAATTAACAACCCAGCAAAATGTGTTGAATTAAATTCACCAACACATGTGCAACACATGTAGGCAACAATACCTTAAGCATGTGGAAAACACATAGACAACAATGACTAAAATAATTATTTGAAGTCCTTTAACCACTCAGAATGCTTGATAACACTGAGAGAATGGCGGCCACTGGCAACAGTGGTTCCATCTTGCCCCCCAAATGTGACCATAGAACCCCCATGCTGACTCACATCATTCCACGTATCCTCCGGAACAAACTTTTGCAAATATCATTCACCACGTCCTAAGAACACTTTACCAAGCACAGCATGCTCCACGCCTCTCTGGTGTGCAGGACTACAACACTTTTCTTGACCCTTTAATTTTAAAAGGGCCCTTATATGTAGAAATACCTTTTTTCACAAACCTGGATTTCTTAACAAAAAACCCATTCACCAACCGCCAAGATCTCTGTTGAGTCTTGCGTGCATTATCATACCATAGCTTTTATAAACTCTGGTGCCTCTCACTTCTAAACTGTATTTTTCTGCACCCTTACCAGACAAAGACAGCACTCCCAACCAGAGTGGATTCAACTTTGAAGTTGTCTTTCTCCCTCTCATGCGTTCAAAAGAGGACATACTTGTCACACTATTACACCCACAAGGTATTTCAATACCTCACTCAATGAGAGTCTCCATTGCAAGGCTCTTTGAACACTGGCTTTCCCAATTTGTTCATAGCCTCAACCAAACCATTGGTTTGCAGTTAGTAGAGAGCTGTATGTAGATTGCAATATCTAAACTTTGAATAAAACTACAGATCTCCTCAGAAGCAAATTGTATTCCATTATCCGTAACACTCATTCCTGGAATACCCGCACAAGCAAATACCTCTTTGAGAAATTGAAGAACCACCTCAGAAGACACTGTTTTCACACATTTTCCTGAAGCCCATTTGGTAGCATAATCAACCATCTCAATTACAAAATGTTCCTTCATTTGCAGCACATCCAGAGGGCCTACAATATCCAACCTTAATTTCCTCCACGGTTCAATAGGCACAGCCACCGGTGATAATGGTGCCCAACGTGCAAACTTAATCCTATCATTATGAGCAAAGGAAGGACAACTCTTGATAACAGTTTCCACCATATTATCCCTACCCAGCCACCAATACAGTTCACAGTTCCTCAATCTTATTTTGGTTAAATTCCTTCCTAAATGCCCCTCATGTCAATGTTCACCAACTGTTCTCTAATGGTCTTACGAGGTACCCTCCTGCCACACCTGCACAATACACCTTCCAATAAATATAGCTTGTTTTTGCCCACAGGGACCTTCCTACAACAAACATCTGACTCACTTGTATCTGGCCCACCATCCACCACAAAACTTGCAATTTTATTACACAACTCATCTTTGTGGCTAGCCTTTGTATGGTCTTTCTACCCCACCATTTATGACTCGATCAATTGGATAGACTTGACAGACTGATCAACACCACCACATATGGTTTCATCACCAGAGCTCTGTCTTGCCGGTGGTAACCTGGAAAGGCAGTCAGTTATCTTATTCTCAAACCTAAACACATTTTGCATCTCATAATTGTATCCCCTTACACTTTCCAACCACTTCACAATAAGTTGGTGAAACACTTTGACTGTCTTTTGTAGAAAACATTTATACCAAAGGTTTGAAGTTATTCTTCATCACAAAAGGCAACCTCCAGAAGTAGAATTTAAACCACTGATTAGCCAACACACAAAGGCCAGCTCCTTACGCTCAATGACTGGGAAATTCTCTTCAGCCTCTCTAAGGCCCTTGAGGCAATTCCTATAACCTTTTCCTCTCCATCAACAAACTGCAACAGCACTGCTCCCAAGCCTTTAAAGCAAGCATCTATTCTAACCACAGGTTTCCTGTGCACATCAGAATGACCCAAAGTTGGCATACAACCCAATTGCTCCTTAACCATATGAAAGGCCCCATTGCAATCAGAAAAAAACACTCAAACTTGACACCCTTCTTCAACAAGGATCTTAACAAATGAATTACAGATGCAACATGCTTGATACATTTGGAATGATATTCATCTAAACCAAGGAATTACCTTGGCTGCTCTTTGTCTATTGGCCAGGGGCTCTTACAATAGCTTCAGCAAATCTTGCCTGGAACTGATGCTTTCCCATAGTGTGTCCAAGAATCTTCACCATCCCAACTTTACACTGACATGAGTTTGTAACCTGTTCAAAACCTCCCTCAATGGTCCATCAAGTTCTTCTTTATCCTTACCAAAAATCCAGATGTCACCTTAGAAAAATCGTACATTCCTTATACCTTGCAAAACTATCTTCAGAATACGTTGGAAACAAGCAGCAACAGATGCCAACCTGAAAGGAATCCTAACAAAATGATAAGTACCTAAAGGTTTCCAAATGAAGGTAATGACTTGGACTCCTCACTCAACGCAACCTCAGGGTAAGCAGAAGATAAATCCATAACGCTAAACATCTGAGCTCCATTCATAGGGGAAAGTTTGTCTGAGATTTTGGGCAACGGTTGTTATGTTATGTTATGAAGCTTATAGAGCACATAGCTACCCAATGGCCTCCCAGCGCTATGACAAATCTTCCATAACAAAATCATAGGACAGATATCAATACAGCTATGTTTTTAATAACCGCCGGAAGGAATATTCATGATCAGTTTGGCGTACGGCCAAAGGTAGCAAGTTCCATAGTTTAGCGCCGTGGTAGGACAAAGATCTTCCGCCCAATCTGGCCACAAAGCTGCTGAAGAAGACCTAAGACATTGAGTAGGCTTATGAAATGTGGTCAAAGTTTGCAGATATGGGTGCCCTTTAGCATTTAGAGCTCTATGAATGCAGCAGAGTACTTTAAACTTAATCCGTTTCTCCAATGGGAGCCAATGCAGAGCTAAAAATACCGTCTTAACTGATTCATGCCTGGGTCTATTGAAAAGCAGTCGGGCATCAGAATTCTGTAATCCTTATTTCAATGCGGGTGCGATCTATTGAGAGAAGTTTGGCGCTTCAGGGCTGCGAGGTAGATATCGAGTTATGCCTTGATTAACATACGGTGCACCCTTAGGGGACCACACCCCTAATCCCCAACTGTGTGGCATTCCATACAGCTCATAATAACAAACAACAAGAGGCACTCGTTTATATCCACAATGTTAAACAAATAGTACAAAAATATCTGTCACAATCATTGAAATATCCGAAATTGTAGAACAGCATCCCATGTATCTCTGGAAACGTGTCACGAGGTCGCAAAGGATAAGATACGAAATAGACTTCAGTGTGATTTCAGGTTTCTTGTGCTTTAATGCCAATGTCCAAGTTTAATTCAGTTCATATTGATGAAAGTAGTCATGCGTAATATTCCAATCCATTTCATGGCCAAACATCAATGTCCCAAAACTTTCAAGCCATAATCTTACCCACTCCTGTGGGTAAGGGTTTTTAGAGTTCAAGGCTAGAAGAAGTGAAGGGGGTTCAGAAGTTTTTAGGGTTCAAGGATGGGCTGAGTTTAGAGGTGCTAACTGTTGTAAGGTTCAGGGATGGGTGGTGTTTTGGAGTAGTGAACCTTTTTTTAGGGTTCGGGGATTGGATTTAGGGGTGGTGAGAGGCTATTAGGGGTCAGGGTTGGTTGAAGTTTAGGGGTGGTGAGAGGTTTTAAGTGTTCAGGGACTGCTGGGATTTAGATCAAGAAAGAAGATTTTAGGTATCAGGAATGGGGGGGAGTTCAGGGGTAGTGTCGGGTTATAGGGTTCAGATGGGTGCATTTATCAATAGAAAGGAGATGTAGCATTCTAGGGTGGATGGAGTTTATGGGTTAGGGACAAGCAGAGTTTAGGGGTGGTAAGGGGTTTTCAGGGCTAGGAATAGGTAAAGTGTGCGGTAGAAAAGGCTTTTAGGAGTTTTTAGGGGACAGAGATATACAGTGTTTGGGTGGTGATAAATCAACAAATTAAAAACATCTTAAGTAATTTTTTCACAATGTAAAGGGTATAAATCTGAAATAACCCTGGGGTAAAGCACAGAAATAAATGCCTCTGACAAAAAAATGAAAGTAAGACCTGCAACCATTACATTTACACTTTAAAAATAAGCATGCATAAGACAGTATTGTAAAAAATACATTCTGTGAATTGATTTCTATGAATTGTTAAATGGCATTCGATCCTGCAAATTTCCATTAAACAGTGTATTTGGAATTGTTTCTCATTAAAGGTATTTCTTGATATCGCTTTTCTATGAAATTACATACACCGGGGCACACCATGTGTACCACTACTTTGCTGAGAGTAACCACTTCTATCTTGCTTGCTTGAAGAATGCCAGCAGTGGTTGCAGGAACTGTTCCTGCATTAGGACAGTGGACTACGGGATTCTTGAGTTTAAAAGGGCTCTGACGAACTCTTTCACCCAGGTTCTTTGTTTCACCCATGTGAGGCATGCATGGCATGTATATTTTTGTTCTGTGATTTTGTGGCAGAGTCAGTATGGAGTGTGTGGACTGCGTGTGATCATAAGAGCACAGGAATCTATTTTGCATCACCTCTGTTAGAATGGGTCACAAAATGGAGGATGGAGGATGGAGAGAGCTTGCCACACCGGGAGTTCTATTGTAGGTAGCCCCTAGAAGATTCCTGAGAGCCCTTTGAAGTAGCCCAATCTTTGCTGAAAGAATTGAGGGAAACAGAAGTCCCTATGAATTGTAAGGACAGTCTCTGCCCCCTTCTGGCTAATTTAATTTTCAATTTGTGAATGTGGCCATTGACTGACAAGCCCCTATTCTCTGTTGGGAACAATCGGCTCCACCAACTTGCCTGACAAATCTGCAGGACAAAGGAAAGTGGAATGTAAGTTGAATCCTACCCTAGTAAGGCCAGATTCCACATTTTAGATTGCTAGCTCAATTTAATGTAGGATATCACCCCCAGTCAGCGTTCCAGGGATTTCTCATCGACTGTTGACGGGAAGGGGGTGCACAGCAGTGTACTGGGGAAGAATTCTCCTAAGGGCTGGTGTATTTGGCAACCGGGCCCCTTCTCTGGTCAGAAGCCCACCTGTTGGTCCTGCAGTAATCCCAGTAGAAGTGCTTGGGTGGAGACTTCAAGGATGGAGCTATCACCAAGGGGAGAGAGGTGTTGAAGTTATCCCTACATTGAAGAGCTGCCCGAAGAAGACAAAGAGGTGTGCAGGATAGCTGAAGCACACCAATGGAACACTGACAGAAACATCATGGGTTAAGCGAGCCAGCCAGAGCTGTGCTGATAGGACTGCTGTTCCGTCTCGCTAGTGCACTGCTAGCTGAGTGTCCTGTAGTTAGGACATGTGCATTGGAGTATGTAGCCCTCCATGGAGATATTCTGTTGGGAGAAGCTGGCAAATAACGAATTGCTATCCCATGTTGTCCTAGCTCCAAAGGTTTTGGAGAACCCATGATGGAGATACAGTCATCCATGGGCACGGATTGATCAACCCTCTTTGCACCCCAGAGTGCTTTCGCTATTGCAACCCAGAGATCTTAGTGGGTAGTGGGTTACTGGGATTTCACAGCCTACTCAGAGTAAGCAATAGAAGACCCCCTCATCCGGAACCATAAGGAGTGGGAGCACCACTGAGGACATTGACGACAAGGAACATAGACGAGAAGTGTCACAGATTATGATCATTAACCACCTCCTTGAGTAAGCTTCAACAGCTTGAATGGGTTGCTGCTGAAGGGTTAAGTAAACGGACGAGCCTTGGGTGTTTGGTACACTAGACAGTGAGAAAACATTATAGAGCTAATCACTAGCACTCCCAGCTTCCTACTTCTACCCCAGGATCATGAGAACAAAAGCCCAACACAAAGCATGGTGGGATCTGTGCACATGCTATAATGAGACGTCCTATAACATATTGGGATTTGTGAAATATCTATGCAGAGATGAGCTACAGCATGGTAGAATTTGTACAATACCTGCTTCAACCGTACAATACTAAGCTGGAACGTGCTCTCACGCATTTTGTTTTGGCAATGCAAGTTTATGATACAAACCAAGAGTTCCTCTGACTTTTTATGATGTCATTACAACCCTGTTTATGTAATGCACATCCTTATACTTTCAATATACTATGTCAATGTATTGCATTGAATGATGTTACGGAGCAGATTCAATAAAAATGGTTTAAAAAAAATACTAAGCCGGGAGGAGTGCAGTTACTATCATGACTTTCAGCATCGCTTGCTCGGGTTGGACGAATACTAATCATGAAATGGTGCCCAGCGTGCTGGTATTTAAGGTGCTCCACAGCATTCTGGCACGTCTGCATCACCTCCTTTATATGCATACTGACACCATTTTCTTCTTTCATCTGAAGAACTGCATCAGCAGTGTGCTCTAGCAGGCTGAGGTGTGAGCATAGACCCAATGAGATTGTGAAATACCACGTCATACTGAGATGAGGTTTGTACACAACTATGTTGAGGTTGTGCTGTTATGGGATGATGAGATGTGTGACCAGAATATGCTAAAATTGTCACCTGAGTGTTATTTGTAGGAAAGCAAAGGGGATGGTGATGTTGAATAAAATAGAGCTGTACAGACAGGTACACACTACTTAGAAGCCACACTGGCTTTGTTGTCACACCATTCTAACAATTCTGTAATAGCTATATACCAGCTGCGTGGCCTCACACCATCACCCATTCCAATGTAGAATCTTCCCTCATATGTTTTTGTTGTTGGTATTGACTCATATGATTCAAATATTAAAATATTGTTATTGATAAACTAGAGGATCCTTGAGGCCAAACACTTTTGAAGTACCCCCCAGTCCCAATTCAAAGAGATTAGTGTCTGAACATTACTATAGGTATGCTGGGGTTAAACATTGTTCCATGATTGTTTAAATATCTTTATTGTATAAAAATGAACAGCACACATACAATAATTTTGATCTGGTCCAACTGCAAAGTAACACAACTTTGCAGAGAGTGCATCCTTAGTCATGGCATTGTGATCTGTGCGGGTCTATCACAATAACAGTCCAGTTAGGCAACAGAATCCTAATCAGTCCATCATTTTTCATTCTCCTTCATTCTGTGCTTCACAACCTCCTCCCGTCTTCAGACATTTCAGTTCTCAGGTGATTTGGTTTAAGGGCAAGTAACCTTTGATCAATGATCTTACATTTATGAAAATACACACAGTGAGGAGTGTACATTTACAGTACTCTGCAAATCTAATTTTTAATATACAAAGACCACAGATGATTACTAGCAATGTAACTCATAAGAAATGTAAAGCCTGTCCAAGAAATCATCACCTGATAAAGCCCTTAAAAGTGAATCCATGGGCCGAAACCTTGTTGTTATAGTCAGATTTAACTCTCTCACTGGAATTGTTTTGCTACATTTATTTAGAATCATGCTGTGTTGGGTTGCTTAGCTTTGTAAGGAACACTGTGTCAATAACAAACAGGAATACATACTTACATCCAATGGGTTCACAACGTACCAAACACCTGACAAAGCCCTTAAAAGTGAATCTCACAGGCCAAAACCTTGTGTTCTTATAGTCCAATTTAACTCACCCTCTTGGATTGTTGTGCTATACCTATTTAAAATGTGCTGTGTTGGGTCACTTGGCTTTGTAAGGCACATTGGCCCTCATTCTGACCCTGGCGGTCTTTGACCGCCAGGGCGGAGGACCGCGGGAGCACCGCCGACAAGCCGGCGGTGCTTCAATGGGGATTCCGACCGCGGCGGTAAAGCCGCGGTCGGACCGGCACCACTGGCGGGGTCCCGCCAGTGTACCGCGGCCCCATTGAATCCTCCGCGGCGGCGCAGCTTGCTGCACCGCCGCGGGGATTCTGACCCCCCCTACCGCCATCCAGATCCCGGCGGTCGGACCGCCGAGATCCGGATGGCGGTAGGGGGGGTCGCGGGGCCCCTGGGGGCCCCTGCAGTGCCCATGCCACTGGCATGGGCATTGCAGGGGCCCCCGTAAGAGGGCCCCTACATGTATTTCACTGTCTGCTGCGCAGACAGTGAAATACGCGACGGGTGCAACTGCACCCGTCGCACAGCTTCCACTCCGCCGGCTCGATTCCGAGCCGGCTTCATCGTGGAGGCCTCTTTCCCGCTGGGCTGGCTGGCGGTCTGAACGAGACCGCCCGCCAGCCCAGCGGGAAAGTCAGAATTACCGCCGCGGTCTTTCGACCGCGGAACGGTAACCTGACGGCGGGACTTTGGCGGGCGGCCTCCGCCGCCCGCCAAGGTCAGAATGAGGGCCATTGTGTCAATGGGAAATGGGAATATATACTTATTGCCAACAGCTTTCCAAAATACCAAACACCTGATAAAGCCCTTAAAAGTGAATTAATGGGCCGAAACCTTGTTGTTATAGACAGATTTAAATCTCTTGCATGAATTGTTTTGCTATATTTATTTAGAACCATGCTGTGTTGGGCTGCTTGGCTTTGTAAGGCACATAGGGGGTTATTCTAACTTTGGAGGAGTGTTAATCCGTCCCAAAAGTGACGGTAAAGTGACGGATATACCACCAGCCGTATTACGAGTTCCATAGGATATAATGGACTCGTAATACGGCTGGTGGTAAATCCGTCACTTTTCCGTCACTTTTGGGACGGATTAACACCTCCTCCAAAGTTAGAATAACCCCCATTGTGTCAATAACAAACAGGAATGCATACAGGTATAACACAGTTTGTTAGACAGCTTTTAGCAGTCACAGATATAAAGTTGCTTATTGTGAATAAGATTTTTCTTTTCTTTTGAGAAATTAATTTGTAGCCTGGCTGCTAATTTACCACCTATGTTCAACATAGCCTTTATGTTATATGTAACATTATGGTGATGAAATATATAATTGAACCAATGTATCAATAGTCAGGCTTGTGGGGGTTGCTTCTTTCTTATTTTATAGAAGTGCTTCTACAAGGATCCATTTCTCAAGAGACCACATGTCCCTTTCCTGAACTAGATCCAGTCCAACACACAGTGTACGTTGCTGCTGTGATGGAATGACCTGTCACACCCCTCTTTTTGTGATGTACAGCCCAAGGGTTTATGGTCGATCATTTGTTCTCAGTTTTCACCAACAAATGCCACTGAAGGGATGCCTGTTTCTGTTCCTGTACATGAGCTAGCCCACATCACTAGTGGTACACTTGGGAATGTCTCTTGTCTCTAATCCAGGCCATGTTTCTAGAGCATCAGACGCCACTCATTCTCCAGCCCTGCCTGAGTCCATCTAGACCAATATCTACTCTAGACAGGACACAAGCCATGCCAGTCGAGTCTTCATCTTTTGTTCAGTCCATGTCCAGTCTGCACTTCTTGCCCAACCCTTGTCACAGGACATGAACATCTGGTCATTGCCCTCATTCCACTGGAAATGGACAACTGCCTACTCCTCACCTCTGCACCAGTCCATTTTATTGGAATTGAACACCTGCTGTATGACCCATCTATTAAAGAACTCCTTCACTGTTAATTCATCCTGACCCTCCCCCCATCGATCTCACTGGAGGTGAACACCACTAACATCCTAATTTCTGTTTCTGGCCAGTTCTCTGGAGACACAGATGTGGCTCTTTTCTCATATCAACTCGCCCCCTACTCTACAGGTCAGAGAGGGTCAGGCATACTGATGTCTCATCCCTGTTTTTGGTTTATGCCATGTAACTGGAGAACTGCCTGTGTTTGTATTGGTTTCAGTGGCTCCTTACATATTACTGGAGATAAAGCAGGCGGTCCCTTTTACCTCCTCTGGCAGATATGTCACTGTAAATGTGACAATATTTAGATGTCCCCATCCCCTGCTCAATAAATCAGTAGAGGACACTGAAGATACGCATTTATTCCATATTTCTGATTTATTCAACTCAAGGTAAGAAGTTCTCTGGGCACATTCACAACCCAAAAGTTTTCAAGAGAAGTGCATGACATACCACCCACAGATATTTGCTTTGCTGTAAATACTGTTTGTTTATCCTATCCCTGGACCAATGCATATCCCTCGAGTTAAAGGACTTAATTGCTCAAATTTGTTCCTATCGAAACCCAATTTCAGCGAACCTGATGCATTGAGGGCAAAGGTCATTCATCTCTGCCTCAATTAAGGTCACTGGGGGCAAACACCCGCCCCTTTCATTCCTAACCTAACCAGGACTCCTTAACTGGAAAACATGCCCTGTTCCTAACTTCTGGCCGACCCTAAGTCATATGTGACATAAAACGCCCATGTTCCTCCTCCTGGACCAAAACCATCTCGTTTTTAAGCCCCTTTTTTTGCATGGCTCAACCCATGATATTTTATGAACAGACCGGCCTATCATCCCATGTTTACTCCAGTCTATATCTCTGGAGTGTACACTATTTACTGTTCCTCATGCCTAACCACTCCTATGCCTCTGCAATTATGTCTTCATCTTTGACATCTTGTAACATTTGCCACTGGACATAGCTTCTTCACAGATTCATAACTCAACTCCAGATATCTGTAGATATAAGTCTGCTGCACGTTGTATGTCTCGGCCTCTGCTGCCCAGAGGTTTGGAGTTAATGTACACTTTACTCAATTAAAAGCCACATGAAAGCCCGCCCTCAACTCCTTTGAGCCCCAAAGCATGAACCTCTGAAGTCCAATCTTTGATTGTACTCTGTAACAACACAGATCACATGCTAGTTCTTTTTCCCGCCCTCATCCTGCACGCTGACCGCTACTGATACGCGTGGGTGTCCTCCCCAGCTTTCCCAGTGCCTGCTGTTGGATGATGAGAGCCTGCTTTTCATGACACAAGCCCACATCAGATCATAAGAAAGTCAAGGTCTGGACCAACCACAAGCAGTCACGACACACGTCAAGAAGTTCATTATCGGTACATGAGTCTTCCTCCAAGTGGAATCTCACTCATCCTCACTCAATCCTTTTACTCTTCGATTGGAGGTGTGGATCCATCTTCTCCGTGCTTCGTGTTTTTTAATTCCACTCTTATCCCTTTCCTGGGATCCGCCATCTACGGGTTCTGGTACAAGTGCTAGGCCTCAGCTCTGGGGATAACATTGCAGCGCTCCAGCCCCACTAGGTAGGGTTCTTTGGCTTGGGGACATCACCGCTGATAACCTTGTCCATTAAGGGTCTCTGTCCTTACAAACACACACTGACCACTTTCTTGGTGACGCACTTCTTACACTGCACCACACAGCACCAGTGGAACCGGCACAGGCAGTTCTCCTCCAGCACAACTGTCTCCTCTCGGTAGCCCCGGCCACAGCAGAGCAGGTCGCACCCGCCCATGTCCATGGCGGTGGTGTTGCACACCCGCCCCCGCGTGCCGGGGGCCCCCGTCTTCCGGTTGGCCGTGCAGAAGTCCGGGGATTCGGCCGAGTAGATCAGGTCCCGCTTGTCGGGCGGCTTGATGTTGTGCCCCACCGGTACCACCGACTTGCCGTCATTTCCGGCCATGACCTTGAAGGCCCCGTTGAACTTCTCCAGCAGGCGGTCGCCCACCTCCCTGAAGTGGGGCATCTTCTTCCAGCAGGTGCGGAGCGTGCAGGAGCCCGAGAGGCCGTGGCACTTGCACTCCGTCCGCATGTGGTTCTTCACGGCCTGCAGGGAGGAGAAGAGGGAGGGGGGGAGAGATCAGCTGGGGAGATAACAACACGTGCAACCCAGAAGGAATTCCGAGGTGTCCCCTCAAGGCACGTCCCACTACCTCAGGAATGCCTCTCCGCGAGGAGCGCGGCTCTGAAGCCTGGGACTCGTGGCTAATTCATTCATGATTAATGTAGGCATCCTGTCTGCACCGGGCCTTTAATTAAAATGCCTGTGCCATCAGGGATGGGACCGGACAGGCCCCCCAGTCCCTGGCCAATCAGACATTCTAATCAGGTCCGCTTCTAAGTTTAGGAGTCATTGTGTGAGTGCGATCCCCTGCAGAATGATGCAGGTGTGTGTGTGTGTGCGGCTGGTGTGCGTGCGTGTGCGTATGCTGCAGTTGTGTGTGTGTTTTTTTATTTGATCCCGCACCTGTATGCCTGCGCACGTGTGTGCGTTCGACGTCCCATGTGTCTGTGTGTACTAAGGTGCATGTGTCATTGTGTATGCACCTCTGCTGTTGCATGTTTGGTTTTGTGAGACTCCGGCTGCACACTTACACACAGGCGCAGATGTATGTTTTTTGTGTATTCTCTACGTCTACATGAATTCTGTGGACCCCACTCAATAATTACTGGACCCGCCCGAGGACCCCAACTGAATTAATTTTGAAATCCGGGAACACCCACTGAGGACTACGGGGGCCCCCGTCTAAACATTCTCGAATATTTGAACCCGAAAAATAGTACACAAACAATACGGACTAATCCCTGAAACGAAAAACACACATGAAGACATATGTTATGCAATTCACAAACACAAATAAAAATCAAAATGTTAATTTCAGTGGGAATGTTGCGGCATCTTTAAATTCAGTCATCGATACTAACTTCTGTTAGATGCACTTACACTGCTCCCACAAATCTGGAGACACTCAGTTAGTTTTTAGCCTCCAAGGTTACATTCCTTCACATTTGCAAGACGTTTTAAAGTTTTCAACTTTACGTTTTGCTGCTTTATTTTTATGCACACTTTTTAACCTGTTATTATTAATACATTTTTTAACCATTCACGGATCCTGTGAATGGGCTTTGCGGGCACCCAGGGGTACCCGGCCCACAGGTTAAGAACCCCCGCTCCACATCTATGAGCCTAACTGGCCACGTGCGCAATGCTGCACGCAGAGAGAAGTCTTTTTCGTGTTCCTGTGAGCACAAAAAGAATGGTGTGTGTTATTTTAACTATGCTGGCATGAGGAGGACTGACATCTGACTGGTGGCATAATGGCACCTCACACAGACTACTTCAAAATGAGGTAATACGTCAGACAATCAATATAAATCCATCCCTCTGAGATTCTCTTCTGGTGGGTTACTAGAGGATGTTGACTTCTCTCTGTGCAAGTCCTTTTAAAATAGGGTAATGGATGTTTATCTTTTATTCAATAAGTGGTAAATTGTCTAAAAGTTCGTTCTAATGTTGAAGGCCCCACAAAAAACATCAGTAGTACGGTCATTCACTTGTTGTCTAATTCCATCAGGGGATCTTTCAATTTGGAAAATAAAGCAATACTTTTTATTGAGGAATTTTCTATCATATCATACTGTCTCCCACGCCACCCATAATAACCTCCTGAGATGCAGAGTGGCTCATTCTACAACTGAATCAATGTTAAAATGAAGAAGCTGATATGCTGATACCTCCCTGTGGCCTTTGTCAGGGTATGAGAAGTACTCAGAAGTTGATGACGGCGGGGGAAGGACCAAGGAGATGACAGGGGCTGCGCGGTGGATATTGATGAAGGAAGGTAGATGATTCCAGTTTCAAAGGATTTAAGCATGAGGGGATCCAAGGTTTTTGAAGGGTAAATGGTTGCAACACAGTTAGACCTTCAGGTTTGTAGGTGAGGAAGCGAGTATAGGCTGATAGAGGCAAAGGGCCATGGACTGAACCTTGGGAGACACCCACGAGGAAGGAAACAGACATAAACTGATCAGATCACCGGTTATCACTACTGAGAGATTGAACGCAGAATGTGCTGTATACGTGACATGATTACTCTTATTCTAATACATAGGGGCCTGGAATCCCTGGATGAAACCTTTCATCTAATTTCCTCACTAGAGGCAACTTGTGACGTCCCTAGTCACCCGTAAGAAGGAAGTGGCATAGCTGCGCAACTGTAATAACTTATTACAATGGGTTCTGAGGTTACAATGGTTTCTTCTCTGTTTTTCTAGCTAGAGAAATATAAACAGAGATATGATATTTATGGCAACATGTTTATTTTTTCAACACTTTAGGTAAATATAGGATCATAGACTCACTCTACATGTTCCTACACTTTCTGAGCTACAGCAGTTGTAAATTTGATTTGTAGTAAGTTGATTCAAGTGTCTTCTTGCAAAAGCTATGTAAATAATTTTAGTTGTGTTAATTTTGCTCTGACTCATTCATATGGGAAGGATTAAGGTGTGACCATGTATTGTAAAGAGTAAAGTACCCCCTGACGTAGAGTATAAGGATATTGCAAGCCACCATGGAGTCCTAAAACCTTATAAAACAACTCGGCCTTCAGTCTTGTTCCTCTGTGTGGTCATGGAACTCCTCAGACACTTGCAAAATCCATATGGTGTATGCAGGGGCTACTTAATCCCACATATACTGAGAATGAGTTGTTTGAGGAGTAAGAGATGAACCATTTCTAGAGGTGAGTATGTTGAGAATGTGCTAGGGATTCAGCGGATGAGTCTGAAAGGATGATAGGAAAAGGTTGTTTTATGCAAACTGTGGAAGTAAAGTTGTTTCAATGGAGAGAGCAGCACGGAGGCCCACTGAAAGGTGTGAATCAGGGTATTTTAGAGTACATGGTGGTCAAGGCTATTGAAAGCCGGTCTTCAAGGAATTTAGAATAAGATGAAAGGCAGCACATTAGCTGACAGTTAAGGAGAAGTTGACTGAAGTGCCCAGCCGGACATAAAAACAACTTGGATACACTGAGTGAAGCAGATGTGCGTAATAGATCCTGAAAGAGAAAGCTAAATGTTTAACAATTTTGGGCCGATGGAGTCAGAAGGAATAAATGATGGATTAGAAGATTTATCAATAGGAAGGAGGTCAGCAGGAAAGGTAGAGGGAGGTGAGGCAAACATGAATAAACATCAAAGGAAAGTGTCAGCAACAGGTAAGAGAAGTATATGTTCTCCTGATATTTTCAATTTTGACTGGAAATAAAGAGCAAATTTATTGGTCTTGAAGGTGGCCAAGGTGATTGCGATGCCAGATTGGAAGAGCAGTGATTGTAGAGATAGGGTAACTGTTAGACCTGGCATCCTTGTTGTGGTTCCCCTGTCTTTTTGCCCCTGCTTCCTGTGTTTTTGCTCTCTATGTAAACTGTATGTATAATTGGCTTTTCCATGATTGGCATATTTGGTTTACTAATAAGTCCCTAGAAAAGGGCCCTTGAGGTTCCCAGGGCCTGTAAATCAAATGCTACTATTGTGCCTGCAGCACTGATTGTGCCACCCACATGAGTAGCCCTGTAATCATCTCTCAGACCTGCCACTGCAGTGTCTGTGTGCGCAGCTTTAAAATGCCAATTCGACTTGGCAAGTGTACCCACTTGCCAGGCCCAAACCTTCGTTTTTTGTACATGTAAGGCATCCCTAAGGTAAGCCCCAGGTAGCCAACTGGGCAGGGTGTAATGTATTTTAAAGGTAGGACATGTACTGATGTGTTTTACATGTTCTGACAGTGAAATAGTGCAAGGCCTATCTCTCTCATAGGTTAACATGGGGGGCTGCCTTCAAATATCTTTTAAGTGCAGTTTCCCATTGGGAGCAGATCGAGATTTGGAGTTTGGGGTCTCTGAACTCACAATTTAAAAAATACATCTTTTGGTAAAGTTGATTTTTAGATTGTCAGTTTGAAAATGCCACTTTTAGAAAGTGGGCATTTTCTTGGTTAACCATTCTATGCCTCTGCCTGCTTGTGGAATCCACATCTGTGTTAGACTGACATTTGGGTTGTGTGTAAATTCCCTCTAGACAGTGACACAAAGGGAGCTGGGTGTAGCTTGCATATCCTGATGAGTCTCCTGGGCTAGAGTTGGGAGGGAGGAGCTGACACTTACACCTGAAAGGTCTGTGCCTGTCCTCACACAATGCAGTCTCCAACTTCCTGGAACGTGCCTAGGGCCAGGCCTGGGGGAAGGATCTTGTCAACAACAGAGACTTTCTTTTGAAGTTTGCCTACTTCAAAGGCAGAAAGGGGTATAAATAGTGCACCCAAAACCCCAGACTTTACTTCTGGATCAAGAGGAACCTCTGTCAAGGATAAGAGCTGAATAGCTGGAGGAGGAGTACTGCTCCTTTGCCAGTGACTGTGCTTTGGTGGATTGGCCTGCAGTTGCTGCTTCTGCCTTTTGAGAGGACAAAGACTGGACTTCGCTGTGTTTTCCTGCTTGTGAAGTGTCTCCAAGGGCTTAGACTGAGCTTGCACCCTGTTCTGAAGACTCAGGGCCATCAAAGACTTCCTCTGCCAGAACCTGGACTCTCTTGCTGAGACTCCAACCCTGACAAGTGGTGCGTAGTCTAGTCCCTGGGCCCTTCAAAGGAGAAGCTGGTGGAACCAAGACTGAAATTCACACACAGAAGCTGTGCAGGAGAAAAATCGACACAGAACTTGGTTCACAGCTGAAAAATCAATGCTCCACCTGCATCGCGGCTGGGAAATCGCCGCAACACCCATGTGCAGCTGGTAAAATGGATGCATCACCCATGTAGAGCGACTCTTCACCATCATGCTGCAGAATTTCGCATGCATCGGCACTGAGCGTGAAAATCACAGTGAACCAGCGTGGATCCGAGGTTGCCCGTCCGGAAATCGGCGCACCGCCCTTCTGCAGGAGAGAAAAATGAAGCATTGCCTACCCGAATGGAGGAGAAACAACGCACGGCCTCACTTGTGAGTAAGGAATCAATGTAACGCTGACTTTTCCGATGCGTGCTCACGCATGCAGCTTTATTTTGGGTGAAATCCAGCAACTTTGTGTAAAAACAACGCATCCATTGATTTCTATGGATTAAGACTCTTTTTTAACTATAAAAATTCATAATTTTGCTTGTGTATGTTGGATTTTTGTAATTTTGGTCTTGTTTGCATCGCTCTTCTGTGGGAGAGAAATACGACGCATCGCCTACCCGACTGGAGAAGAAACGACGAACTGCCTCACTTGCGAGTAAGGAATAGACGCATAGCTGACTTTTCCGGCGCACGCTCTCCTGCACGGTTTTATTTTTGATGCAAACCAGGGACTTTGTATAAAAACAAAGCATCAATTGATTTCTATGGATTAAGGCTCTTTCTACTTCAAAAATCCATAACTTTGCTTGGATTTTTATGTTAGAATTTTGTCGTTTTGGTCTTGTTTGACTTAGATAATTATTGCCTATTTTTCTAAACTGGTGTTGTGTCACTTTTGTGGTGTTTTCTTTGTGTTTCTGTGTGTGTTGGTACAAATACTTTACATATTGCCTCTGAGATGAGCCTGACTGCTTGTGCCAAGCCAACAAGGGGGTGACCAGGGGTTGCCTGAGGAGTGTAACTCCCTTACCCTGACTAGAGTGAGGGTCCCTGCTTGGACAGAGTACATACTGACTGCCAACCACAGACCCCATTTCTAACATTGGTGTTCAGTGGTGAGGATAGGACTTGTATTTGTACTTGACATACAGTGATTGGTGTACACTACTGTTACAGTGCAGACCATTACGTGACCATATACTACTTGTTTTTCTCTCTGTGGATTTTTTCTGCTTTCTTTTTGATCTTTTCCCCTGGGGATCTCTCTGGCTTTTTGGAACTTTTTCATCTTTATTGCACTTCACCACAAGTATGTCTCAATCTGGGAATGCCCCAGCTGTTGCTACAAAGTTGTGTTTGAGTTGGAGAAACTGGAGGAGTATACAGTGGCTCAGCTTAAACAATTTTGCAAAGAACTTTCCTGCCCAATCAAAAGCTCCACTAGGAAGGAGGAGCTACAAAAGGCACTGAGGCACTGGTTGGCAGCTAAGGAGGCTGGGGGGCACACAGAGTAGGAGAATGTGGATGAGGAGGTGCATAGCATACATGATGTTGTGTTGGGTAACCAGGACCTGCCTGGGAGGAGGGCCTCCAGGCTTGTCAGTAGTGTTTCTTTCAAAGGTCTGACTCCTGAGGAGTTGCAGGACAGACAAGCAGAGAGAATTCACCAATGCAAATTAGAGAAACTTAAAATGGAAATAGAAGAGAAAAGATTAGCCATGGAAGAGAAAAAGATGCTTTTTGCTCACGAGATAAGTTTGAGAGAGCTGGACCAAATGAGCCAGTCCAGCAGAGATGGTGGCAGCAATACCACAGTGCAGCCTGAAAGGAGAGTACACATCCCAAAGGATTTAGTGAAGGATTTCAAAATGGAGGATGACATATACCTGTAGTTTAAGGGGTACGAGTCAGCTCTCCACATGAACATGGTCCCTGAGGTACACTGGGGGACAGGTCTGTGGGAGCACTTTGAGGTAGAGGGGAGGGATACCCTGACATCATTAGGGGATCCCCAGGGACTCACCTATTCTATCATGAAGGACGCCCTACTCACTAGGTATGGTTTCACCCCTGAGCAGTACAAGGAAAACTTTAGATCCTATAAGAAAAAGGATTCCCAAACTTGGTTGGATTCTTTCTGCAGGTCACTGGATGGTTGGGTGAAGGGCAGCAAGGTAACAACTTATGAGGGGCTGTACAATTTGATTGCATGGGAGCACTTGTATAGTCCTTGTTTTCCAGAGCTGCACCAGCACCTAATTGACAGCAAGCTGACTGATCCCAGGAAGCTTGCCCAGGAAGCAGACCACTGGGAGAGTACCAGGGTCGTGAAAGAGGTTTGGGGGAGACTCCGTCAAGGGTATGCAGGGTTCCCATCAGAAGAAGTGGGGGGATAAGGGTTAATAGGGGGAGGTCTCTAAAAAGCCCCAACCTAGTTCCAAGGGTAAGAAGTCCCAGCCCCCAAGTGAGAAGAAACCATGGATCTCTTCAGGGAAACCTGCAGAGAAGGGTCCCCGCAAATGTTATGCATGTGATCAGGTTGGTCACTTGAGGGGGAACCCTACATTTCCCAAGTGGACATGGGCACCCACTGGTGCTCAGTCACAGGGTTTGGCCAGTGTAGCTCTTGGGGAGGAGTTGGTTCCAGGAGAAAGGTGGGATCCAGCTGAGATGACCCTTGTCTCACTAGGGGACATTGAGATGGTCCGGAGGACCCCCGTGCCTGAGAACACTAATAAGAACAGGCAGTGAGTGACCATCACTGGACAGAGGGTGGCGGCTCTGAGAGACACAGGAGACAGTTTGACTACTGGGAGGTGTCACTTGGTATCTGAAGAGCAAGTAGTTCCCCATGTGCTTCACCATGTAGTTGCGGTAGACAACTCAGAACGCCTGTGTAAGGCGGTGCAGGTTCCCTTTGAGCGGGGGGGGTCTCAAGTTTCTTGAGGGTAGCTGTGAGTTCAACCATGCCTGTTGATTGTCTGCTAGGCAATGACCTGGAGGATTCCCCTTGGAGTGAGGTGGAACGCCGGGCACACTTAGAGATGTTGAGTCTGTCTGGGTGGGTGTGTGTGACCACTCGGCCTATGGTAGCCCTACAGGGTGATCAGGAGGCCCTGGAGCCTGAAAAAGTGGTACCTGCCAGGAAGAGGGAGGACAACGGGGATACCAGCCCCAGAAGTTCCCACGGTCCGGGAGGAGACTGAACCTGAGGGGGACGAACGGAACCTACACGCGAACAAGTGGCTGAACTGGGGAGGTGCACAAGCTTACCGAATGGCAGCAGGAAGGCGTCCCACCAGGGAGGAATTCTGTGAGGCACAGAAGTCATGCCCTACTCTTGAGGGTCTGTGGCTGCAGGCTGCAGACCAGGCATCTGGCAAGGAATCTGGATCACACTGGATCTATTGAAAGGGTGGCCTCCTATATAGTGAGACTAAGGTTGCTGAGCCTGGGGCAGCACATGTGCTGGTGGTACCCCAGTGCTTCATGGCCTTCCTACTAGGTCTGGCTCAAGATGTGCCTTTAGTAGGACATTTGGGGAAGGACAAGACCTTTAAGAGGCTTGTTAACCCCTTTTACTGGCCCCAAATGTGCAGGCACTCTGATGCACTTTACAGGTCTTGCCAAACTTGTCAGGCAAGTGGCAAGAGTGTGGGGAAGTGCAAGCCCCCCCCGACTTTTTGCTGTCATGAGCACCCCTTTTGAGAGGGTGGGTATTGACATTGTGGGTCCTCTGGATCCAAAGACAGCCATGGGCAACAGGTTTATCCTGGTCTTGGTGGACCATGCCACCTGGTACCCAGAGTCCACCCCTCTGAGGTCAATTACAGCACTTGTGGTGGGCTGGGCATTGATGGGGATTTTCACTCACTTGGGGTTCCCGTAGGAGGTGGTATCGGACAGGGGTATCAACTTCATATCTACCTACATGAAGTCTCTGTGGAAGCAGTGTGGGGTAACCTACAAGTTCACTGCTCCATACCACCCCCAAGTAAATCGCTTGGTTAAAAGGTTCAACTGCACCCTGAAGGGCATGATTATGGGTCTGTCAAAACCCCTGAGGCGTAACTAAGACATCCTCTTGCCGTGCCTTCTGTTTGGTTACAGGGAGGTGCTGCAGAAGGGACTTCATTTTAGCCTCTTTGAACTGCTGTATGGCCATCCTGTGAGGGGACCTCTGAGTCTGGTAAAGGAGGGCTTGGATAAAACCTCCAGTAAGCCCCCATGACATGTTTAGTTACTTGTTGGCCTTCAGAAACAAGACTGTGTGCTTTACGAAGCTTGCTCAGGAGAACCTAGAAGCAAGCAAAGAGGCATGAAACGCTGGTATGACCTGAATGCCACTCTGGTTGAGTTTCAGCCTGGCCAGAAAGTGTGAGTCATGGCCCCAGTGGAGCCTCGCACTCTCCAAGACAAGTGGACTGGGCCTTTTGGGGTGGTGGAGCGCAAGAGTAATGTCACCTACTTGGTGAACTTGCAGAGTCCCAGGAAACCTTTCCGGTCCCTGGATGTGAACCGCCTCAAACCTCACTTTGAGAGGACTGAACTGTCTATGCTCTTGGCAACAGATGATGGGGTGGAGGAGGAGAGTGAGCACCTCTTCCTGACCTCCTGTCTGCCCAGTAGAAAGATGGGTCTGTGGAGGGTGTGAACCTCTCCCCAACAATGACACCAAAGCAACAGAGGGACTGTCACCAGTTGCTGGGACAGTTTGCCTCCTTGTTTTCCTTGACCCCAGGGGTCACTCATCTGTGTACCCATGATGTGGATGCTGGGGACAGTCCACTGTGCAACACAAGGTTTAGGGTGACTGGCAAGGTCAGGGCCAGCATCAAGGATGAGGGTTCCAAAATGTTGGCGTTAGGGGTAATCGAGTTCTCCAGCTGTCCTTGGGCTAGCCCGTTGGTCTTTGTCCCAAAGACTGCTGCCCCCGGTGCCACCCCAGAACTGATGTTTTGTGTGCACTACGGTAGACTCAACATTGTCACTAAGATTGATACGCACCCCTTCCCCAGAGCTGATGAGCTTATAGATTGGTCACCAGGCAGGTCGCTCCCCCCATCTGCCACGCAGCCCCCTGTGGGTTGAACCTCCGTTGCCACTTTTGCCGCCTGACTACTCGCTCCCTTTTTTCTATTCCCCTGAGCTTGTGCTTCTGTGCCACTTGTTTTTTCCATTCTGTGCCCCTGTGTTTTGCTTCTATACCCCTGTGCTCTGTTGTCCCTCTCCCGCCGTCTTTTTCCGCCGTTTTTTCCCTGGGTTTTCCCCTGGGTTTTTCCCCGGGTTTTTCCCTTGCTGCTGAGCCCCTGCTGCCCCGCCCCCTTCACTCCCATTGGCCGCCCGCTCCCACCTCCCAGCTGCTCCTCCCTCCCTCTGCCCTCATATGGAGGCCGCGAAGCGGTGGTAGAGAGCGACCTTTGACCCTGTCACCAGGCAGGTCGCTCCCCCCATCTGCCACGCAGCCCCCTGTGGGTTGAACCTCCGTTGCCACTTTTGCCGCCTGACTACTCGCTCCCTTTTTTCTATTCCCCTGAGCTTGTGCTTCTGTGCCACTTGTTTTTTCCATTCTGTGCCCCTGTGTTTTGCTTCTGTACCCCTGTGCTCTGTTGTCCCTCTCCTGCCGTCTTTTCCAGCCGTTTTTTCCCTGGGTTTTCCCCTGGGTTTTTCCCTTACTGCTGAGCCCCTTCTGCCCCACCCCCTTCACTCCCATTGGCCGCCCCGCTCCCACCTCCCAGCTGCTCCTCCCTCCCTCTGCCCTCATATGGAGGCCGCGAAGCGGGCGCGCCGCTGGCGCGCCGAAGGCGTGCCTAAGGCAAGCCCGTCCGCGCCCGTCCGCGCCTGGACCACACCCAGCACCAGCACCAGAACCCCTGGAACCCACACCCCCCCCAACGCCAGACTGCACTACGACGCAAGCACCCTCCACGCACTCAACACCAGACGAGACCAGCCCTGCTACCAGGCCACCCCGAAACGCACCCAGGGGCCTTTCACCTGCCGGAACTGCAGATTCTCCAGCATCTAACCCTCCACACCACCAGCCAGAGAACCCAACCACCTCCGCTGCATCCTCCTCAACACCCGCTCTGCTCGCAAGCACGCCATCGAACTTTGGGACCTCCTAGACTCCACTGCCCCTGACGTTGCCTTCCTGACGGAGACCTGGCTGAACGCCACCTCAGCACCAGACATTGCCATAGCCATCCCACAGGGCTACAAGATCTCCCGCAGAGACCGCACCAACGGAGTGGGAGGAGGAATCGCCATCATCCACAAAGACTCCATCAAAATCTCAACGAACACCGATGACACCCTCACCACCGCCGAGCACATGCACTTCCAGATCCACACCGACCCCAACACCACCCTCAGAGGAACTCTCATCTACAGACCTCCCGGACCCCGCCCACAGTTCAGTGACACCATCGCTGACCTCATCAGCACCCACGCCCTCGCTTCCACGGACTACATCCTCCTCGGGGACCTGAACTTCCACCTCGAGAACAACAACGACGCCAACTCCACCGCCCTGATCGACAACCTCGCCAACCTCGGACTCAAACAGCTAGTAACGACAACCACTCACACCGCTGGACACACGCTTGACCCCATCTTCTCCGCAAGCCCCCACGTCTCCTTCAACCACACCACCGAACCACACTGGACCGACCACAGATGCGTCCACTTCACCTTCAGAAAACCCACCACACACCCCCGCACCCAACAGCTACCACGCCGCTGCTGGGGCAAGGTCACCGGGGACCAACTGACTACCGCCCTCGCCCTGAGACCACCCACCAACCCCACCGACCCAGACACTGCCGCGACCAACCTCACACAGTGGATCAACGACTGCGCCAACACCCTCGCCCCTCTCAAGACCTTTACAACCAACCACACCAACAAGAAAGCCACCTGGTTCACAGAGGACCTCCGTATCTCCAAGCACACCTGTCGGAAGCTGGAGAAGAAATGGCTCCACGACCGAACACCAGACAACCACACAGCCCTCAAGAGTGCCACCCGCAGACATCACCAACTCATCAGGACCGCCAAGAAGACCGCCTTCAAGGACCGCCTAGACAACAACGCACACAACACCAAAGAGCTCTTCAGCATCGTGAAAGAACTCTCCAACCCCAGCTCCATCACCAATGACATCCCGCCATCTCAAGACCTGTGCGACTCCCTGGCCACCTTCTTCCACCGCAAGATCACCGACATCCACGACAGCTTCAACCCCGACCCCCCCTCAACCACCACCGAGTCCACCACCCCTGCGACTACCACTCGCACCAGTCGCCTGACCGCCTGGTCCAGCGTCAGCGACGAAGACACCATCAAAACCATGAACTCCATCCACTCCGGATCCCCATCGAACCCCTGCCCTCACCACGTCTTCAACAAAGCCAGCGCAGCCATCGCGCCCCACCTCCGGAAAACAATCAACTGTTCCTTCGAGACAGCAACCTTCCCAGAAAGCTGGAAGCACGCCGAGATCCACGCCCTTCTGAAGAAGCCCAAGGCGGACCCCAAGGACCTCAAGAACTTCCGTCCCATCTCCCTGCTCCCTTTCCCGGCAAAAGTGATCGAGAAGATTGTCAACAAACAGCTGACCCGCTACCTCGAAGTCAACAACATCCTGGACCCGTCCCAATCTGGTTTTCGCAGTAACCACAGCACCGAGACCGCCCTCATCGCCGCCACTGACGACATCCGGACCCTGATGGACAAAGGAGAAACATCTGCCCTCATCCTCCTGGACCTATCAGCAGCCTTTGACACGGTCTGCCACCGCACCCTATCAGCACGCCTCCATGAAGCCGGTATCCAAGAGAAGGCCCTGGCCTGGACCACATCCTTCCTCTCCGGCAGAACCCAGAGCGTCCGCCTCCCACCCTTCCGCTCCAAAACCACTGAGATCATCTGCGGCGTCCCACAGGGATCCTCCCTCAGCCCGACACTGTTCAATATCTACATGGCCCCCCTCGCCAACGTCGCACGACAACACAACCTCAACATCATCTCCTACGCCGACGACACCCAGCTGATCATATCCCTCACCGAAGATCCCGACACCGCCAAAGCTAACCTCCACCGAGGAATGAAGGCCATAGCCGACTGGATGAAGGACAGCAGACTGAAGCTGAACTCAGACAAGACGGAGGTCCTCATTCTCGGACCCATCCCATCAGCCTGGGACGACTCTTGGTGGCCCACGTCACTAGGCACAGCCCCGAACCCACGGACCACGCACGCAACCTGGGGGTCATCCTCGACTCCACTCTCTCCATGACCAGGCAAGTCAACGCCATCTCCGCGTCCTGCTTCAACACCCTCCGTATGCTCCGCAGGATCTTCAAATGGATCCCCCTTGACACGAGAAAAAACGTTACCCAGGCCCTCATCACCAACAGACTCGACTACGGGAACGCCCTCTACTCAGGAACTACAAACAAGCTCCTGAGATGACTCCAACGCATCCAGAACGCCTCGGCCCGACTCATCCTCGATGTCCCCCGCCGCAGCCACATCACACTCCACCTAAGAGGCCTGCACTGGCTCCCCATCAACAAAAGGATCACCTTCAAGCTCCTGATCCACGCACACAAAGCACTGCACAACACCGGACCCACCTACCTCAACAACCGACTCAGCTTCCACACCCTCACCCGAAGCCTCCGCTCAGCCAACCTCGCCCTCGCCACAGTCCCCCGCATCCGAAAAACCACAGCCGGCGGCAGATCCTTCTCCTACCTCGCCGCCAAGACCTGGAACACTCTCCCCACCATCCTACGACAGACCCAGGACCTGCTGGCCTTCAGAAGACTCCTCAAGACCTGGCTCTTTGACCAGTAGCACCCCCCCTCCCCAGCGCCTTGAGACCCTTGCGGGTATGTAGCGCGCTTTACAAATGCAGTGATTGATTGATTGATTGATTGGTTGGGAGCTGCCAGGTTTCTCATCAAGTTTGACTTAACGTCTGTGTACTGGCAGATTGCCCTAACTGATGAGGCCCATGAGTGATCAGCATTTCCCACCCCAGAAGGGCATTACCTGTTCAAGGTTATGCCCTTTGGGATGAAAAATGCCCCTGCTACCTTTCAGAGGTTGGTCAATCAGGTGTTGTCTGGACTGGAGGATTTCAGCGCTGCCTACCTAGATGGCAGTGTTCAGCTGCAGCTGGGAGGAACACCTGCAAAATCTCTGTGAAGTGTTGAAGGCCATGCAGAAGACAGGCCTCACTATTAAGACCAGTAAGTGCCAAATAGAGCAGGGACTTGTGGCTTACCTGGGACACCAGGTGGGGAGTGGCCAGGGGGCAGCCCTGCAAAAAACCAAAATGAAACCATTCTTGCTTGGGAGCCTCCCAAAACCCATTCAGAACTGAGAGCCTTTCTAGGTCTCATTGGGTATTACAGGAGGTTTGTCAAGAGGAATGGCACCATTGATGCCCCCTTGACAGAGCTGACCTCCAAAAAGCAGCCCAAGAAAGTGATCTAGACTGAGGCTTGCTAGGCTGTTTTCGATGCCCAGAAGGCAGCCGTGTACTCGGCACCCGTGCTTAAAGCACCCGACTTCTCCAAGGAATTTGTTGTGCAGACTGATGCTGTAGAGCATGGTGTGGGGCTGTTCTAGCACAGCTAAACAAAGAGAGCCTAGACCAGCCTGTAGCCTTCAGTAGTAGCAGGTGACTTCCCTAGGAACGGAAGTGGAGTGCAATTGAGAGAGAAGCTTTTGCTGTGGTATGGGCACTGAAGAAGCTGAGTTCCTACTTGTTTGGAGTTCACGTCCGGGTTCAGACAGACCACAGCCCCCTCAGATGGTTAATTTAGACTAGGGGTGAAAACCCAAAACTGATGAGGTGGATAATCTCCCTACATGGGAATGGACATTACGGTGGAACACCACCCTGGTACAGAACATACCTTGATGCCTTTACGTATTGCAGGGCATTATGCATGAGATCCCTCGGAGGGTGTTTTGGGAACTGGATAAGCTCCTGGTGGAAGTGCTGTAGAGGGAAATTCGGCAGAATTGGACTTGCCACATTGAGGATGGAGTGGGACAAGGGGGTAATGGAGGTCCCTGACCTGGAATTGTATTACTTTGCATCCCACCTGCAGCATGCAGTGCATTGGTTTGATGCCGACTCCACCTGGGAAAGATCTGTCCTGGCCGGCACTACTGGTAGCGAGGACTTAGAATCCTTCCTGCTATACAGGGAAAGAGCACCCAGGAGTTCATCACTAGTGGTGAACCTTGAGTGCAGGATCTGAGAACTAGAAGTGAGAGGGGTGCTACATAGGACACCATTTGCGCCAGATCTGGAGATATTGTACATTAGACCCTTTGCACAAATTGCCAGAAACATGTCTGTAGCTGGCTGACGAGAGGGAGGCTGTATAACACTGACAGGTCTATATCCATCTGGCGGGTTAATCACCTTACCAGAGGTGATACACTCATTTGCGGTGGTACAGGCCAGTTTTTTCAAAATGCCAATATAGCAGCCACAGCTAGGGAGATATGGCCCAGATTCCTGGATGCCCCACCCCCCACCCAGACTATGGTGGCACTATTGTCACTGGCTGGTGATAGGAGACTTATCATTAACATTACCACGCATTACGGGTGGCCAAATCCAGGACTACCCCTAGGGTGGAACACACATGTCAGCGGCTAAGCGAGCACCCTTTACCAGCCGCAGAGTGGATAAGAATACAAAGTGGGGTGCAAGAGTTCTCAACAAACGTGTGCTTCAAACTGGCTCAATACAATGTGATACATCTAAACTACGCCACACCCCAGCATTTACATTTAATATATCCTACAAAAAGTGCAGAATGACCGCGATGCTGGTATACAACAGCAGATTTCCTCCATATGGGGTGGACCTCCAATTATAGACTACTGGGACATGATCTTAGACCATCTACACACGGTGACTTGATAGCCACAAGAGCGGGAACTTAGACGATGTCTGCTAGGACTGGTCCCCGACATGAAAAAAAAGGAAGCTGCAGAAAATTCACACTGCTGGGCTTGACCTTGGCCACAAGACAGATAGCTATTAGATGGCTCAGCCCAACACCTCCTCTGACAGATGATTGGCTGAGGGGTATGACGGAATGTGCTGGCACGGAAGAGGCTAATATGAAAAGAGTCAGACGTGATGATGAATTGGCAGATTATCTGCTTGCATGGGGAGCCACAATGCATGATCTTACAGACAAAGTGCATAGTGCACATTACCCTCATTGATGTGTTGGGCTCCCAGAGTGGGGACTCTAAAGAGACAGAGAATGGAAGACATCTGCTGGGAGCAGGGGTCAACCTGTTGAATGGTGATGTAGGGGCGAGGGTCCATTGATTTGCAAGCTCTGAAACTTTAGGTGCTATGAGTATCCTTCTGATACTGCCAGATGCAGTGAGCCAAACACAGGGGCTGGGTTTGGGAGGGGGATTGTTCCCAGTTGTTGTTTTGGGTACCATTATCTGCATTTGTTAACAGTGGGTAATGTAATGTTTTGAATTTCACAAAATAATACATATGGCAGTATTGTATATTCATGCATTGTTCGTGGTGGTACTGTATGAAGCTGAAATGACAATAAAATAAATATTTTAAAAAATACAACTGCCTTCAAACTTTTAACCTTTCGGACTACTTTTAGGTAGAGGTATACACACGGATGTCTTCCCTTAAAATTAAGGTATCCAATGGCTGAAATGAGCCAGCTCATTTCCCTGCATTGAGCGCTTTTATGATTTTGTCAGAAGAAATGAGGCTGGCAAGACATGGAAAGTTGTCTGTAGGCCAGACTCAAAACATATTCACTTTTCAGTGATTATTGCGGCTTACATTTCTGTTTAGTTCAGAAAGACAGGGCCTGTCACAGCACAAGAGAGTGACTAGCTTATGCCAAAGGACAGCTGGAGCTGGACTGCTGCATAGGTGACAGGAGGTGACTGTCCCCTTACGAGGCCAGAAAAGTAAAACTGAGTTGTGGGCAGGAAGCTGGCACCTAGCCAATGCTCTGTTTGTGGGCCTGTACCCATAGCAATAGCCGACAAAAAGAACATTCTCCTTGAAAACATTCCATACTGGGTGCTAATAGTTAATAATACATTTGTGTGAGTAAAACTCTATCTCCTGGGGGCAAAGGAAATAGAGATTCTTTCCACTTTTCAGATTTTGATATGATGTAACATGTCGCCATGTGGGTGTTTCTCTTTTTATCTTTGACTAACAATTAATTTGTAATTTTTTTTTTGAGATTTCAGTGTGAAAAGATTGTTGGACAAAATGTACGTTTTGATTTCATATTTGACACTGCCCTGTTATTGTTGTGGCACCTACATTTGTTAAAATATGTCATCAACTTGTGATGGCCAATTTCAACCTTTAGAAGGAGTCTGCAGTATATTTTTTCTTTGGAAAAATTACTTCAGCAAAGTGAGCTGTGATTCTATTTTAGTATCTGTAAAATATAATTTATTAAGTGGAGTGCATTGATAATGCCTCCCACCTGTGTACTAATTAGATTAATGTTTTGTATGTTTTTTTCCTAAGGCAATAGTTTGTTCTAACACATTCTGCTTCAGTATGATTTCATATATTCAATTTAAAATTTGTTTTTGTTTCAATTACATATAAGATTGATTTGCTATATTTATGGTATTTGTAACTGAGTGAGTATTCATTAGTGCTACAAATGACTTATTGTTGAACTTCCTAAATGTGTTATTCATGATAATCAGCCACCAATTAATTTCAATATTGAAGCCCATCCTTTTGTGTTGTGTATCTGAGTATGACTGGTATGTGTCTAGTAGTAGTTTTTTGAACTATGAATACTTGAACGGATTGAGAAGTGTTTACCAAGTTTGCTAGTACTTATCCAACCTGTGAATTTATTAAATGTTTGCTATCTCTATCCAAAGTGCTTCCTTCCTCTTCATTACCTAGCTGAGAAATTAAATATCCATTGCATATGATCACTATCGCACTTGACGGGCTATAAACTAGCTTCCACTACATGTAACTGTTGAGTATGGATTACTGGACTTCTAACTCCAATGTCCAGCAGAACAAGCAGGGAAACTGAAGCCTTTGAAAACCAGTAAAACATAATCTTCACTTTAGAAAACAGGTCAAATATCCTGCTGGATTCAAAGGAAATTTCCACCAGTGAACTGACTGATAGGTAAGGAACTTTGTTTTCCATTTTTATACATAATACAACCAGAAAAATATGTTCTATTATCTGTGTTCATTTAAAAAAATGGAAAAATACAGAAAATATTTCTTGTGTTGAATGACTCGCTACTCTGGGGCCAGTATCTGTGCAGATTAACAGCAGGGGAAATAGATATTCCCTTAAGAATCTGGAGCTGTGGACATGTGATACTAAAATGAATATGTTTTTATATCAGCGTATTTTTAGTTGTAAAGCCCATCACCCACCCAAATGTAGGTCTACATTTATCAGTTAACTAAATGTGGAAATACAGAAGTGGAAACTTCAGTTTTATTATCACCTAAAAATATGAACCAATATAAGGCAGTATCTTGCATGCCTGTTAACGTGTCACATATATGTGCAGATAGATTGTCCTATCACACTTTCAGACTACACAGGAGTGGTGTGGATAGTGCAGGGATCACTTTTCATACCCGACCCTTATTGCTAGGGCTGTGCTTGTTGAGCCACTGAATAATAAATTCCAGTTACATTTGCAGGATGCCTATATATGTGTGATGAAAATGCACATGTAATGAAATTCATTGGTGATTATGTGCATGCTTTTTAATTCTTAAAACTTGAAATTATTTTAGTGTCATTGATTGAACAAGTCCAGCTCTACCTATCAGTACACTCCAGGCAGGTGAACTCCTCCTTACCAGTCGCCCTGCCTCATTGTTGTGCAGGTCTACGAGGGTGCGGATATCGCTCTGCCCTTTCTTCCTCTTGGCATCCATGAACTGCTTGGACTTCTCGTACCCGTACTCCACGTCATCTCCGCAGCCCCCCCACTCCCAAGCCGTGCCCTCTGAACTCTGGCCCGGGAAGGGAAGAGGGGGCGCCCTGCTGCGTATCACTTCACAGCCGCACTGGAGCAGCTCCCCCATGCTGCAGGCCTGCGTCACAGCATGGATCACCCCCGCTGCGGTGATGGCGTACACGAAGGCCGTCTCTCTGATGTCTGCAAGAAAGAGAAAGCCATGTCACTGTTCTGCTTATTTGTATTTACTCAGAAATTATTTGAGTTAGCAGAACTTGGCAGAGGTGTCTTCAGTAAATCAATTTTATCTAAGATATGAAAATCTCGACCAAATCAACATCTTCCCTAGTTGCCCAAGTGTAACAAACCCTCTGTTGTCCAAAGGAAGTAACTGTTGTCATCACCTTGTGTCATCTATTTCTAAGAAACAAGTACAGTCTTGATGCTACAACAATACATCCCAATCTCTATCACCATCAGAGGATGTACACAGCAGAGCCACAACCTCAAAGGACCAGGGTATGCGCCGTAGCCTTGACAACCCTGATTCCAGATCTGTCTTAATCTTGAGTTGACTAGCATAGAGTTAGAAAACTAATGATTTAACAATGTCAAGTACAATAGCATAGAGTTTTGTTTTAATGTTTGTGAACTAAAAGTGTTTAATAAAAAACGAAACAAACTTTTGAGGGTAATCTTGGAAATGTATCTCTTCCATTGCCTATGGAAAAGAGATAGGTTCTTTGCACACCTGCTTATCCTTTGAACTTAAATCTCCTGGATGGCTGATTATAATTTATTAACCCCAGTGCAAGCGTTCTGTTCAGGAGCTATAGCCAAATATTCTCTTTTACAGGGAACATGGCCCTTGAACTGGCCAATGGAAAGCCCAGCTTCTTTGTCCAGGCGTGGCTGCTCCGCTATGGCGGAGGAGGGTGGCCCCCCACCAGCAGCAGGAGCTGAAAAATGAAAAATAAAAAAAATAATAAACTGTGTTTATTATGGTTTTATTTTTCAGAGGGGTGTGCAACGGGCGATAACAGGGATGCAAGGGGAGTACACAGCACTCCCCTTAGTATGCCTGTTTGTTATGCGGGCCGCCTTGAGCTGGCCGAACATACATGTGCGCTGGGTTCTGTCCACCCGGCACTGTGTTGCCAGGTTGGAGAGAGCAGACAGAGGCTCCCACTATGCCTCGGAGCACCAAGCCAGGGCGCTCTGTCCAATGCTTAGGCTGCTCTCTTGCAAAAGCAGCATTAGGATGGGTCGCAGGGCAGGCTGGGAGCCTGTGCCTGCAGCAAGCAGCAGAGGTAAAGTTATTTTTTTTATTTCTTTATGTTGCTGTGCCCCGCCCTGCTGCTTTGCCACTACAGGAGCCGCCCCTGTCTTTGTCCAACCTAGAGCTTACCACTCCTACCTCCTTTACTCGATGGCTTCCTCTATTTTGAACCCATGAATACTGGTCCAAGGCCCTTCTCTTAAGGAGACCTTTACATTGTAGCTGACCACAAACCCTAGCCCTTGATACCTGACCCCATGACCCTGTTAATTACCCTCATTACTCCAGGCCTCAGTTTCTCCCTCCATTTCCAGTCTCACATCTTGACTCAGCCACCTGCCCCAGAGCATGTAGTCCCTTAATCCCTCACTGTCAATGACTCCTGAACTCTGACCCGTCTCAAATTCCTGATCCTACAAACGTATTCGTTTTGCAAGTCAAGAATTTGGTAAATCAAGATTTTTGACTTGTCAGTTGCTACCTAATCCATTTGGAACTTGCACTTGTTAGCATCAGACTGACAGATAAGAATCAACACAGTCCTAGTTATATGTTCGTTACACAGTGTTGCAAAGTGCCCATTTAGATTACAGGTTAATCTGAGAAGAATACAGAGCCCCACTGTCCTGGATCAAATATCTATAACAGTTGAGAAAATAATATGCCTTCTTCCCCTTGACTTCTAGCTCAGGAGGCAATAGACTGTTCTGCATTGAGCTAGTTGCTACAGATGAGAACTGCTCTACAGCAAGGACTCTGGAAATAGCTCAAACCCCACAAATATATGCCCAGACCAATGTAGGAACTACTAATGCAGGTAAAGGAGGCTCACAATTCCCAGTAAAAACTTGCAGGGTGCTGTATGGACCTACTTTCCCAAGCCCGGCATGGGAGGGCTGACAGAGGGAGGGCAGTCAGGGATTTCATTAAATGTTTTCTAGTCCTATACTGGAGTGTAGGGCACAGTAGGCAGTTTTTCTGTTTACCACGTATGGATTCTAGGTCATTAAAGTGACAGTAAAAATGCTGCCTTTCCTATGTAAACACAGTAGTCATTGGCTCACTCTTTGCAGCAAGAGGAAAAGTGCACGCTTGCGTTCCTTGTTGCAGTGTAAAAATGTAATGTAGTCCCTACTCCCGGGGTGGTTTGGAAAATATAAAACTCGAACAGGCATCTGAATGTTCTACAAAATTGGAAAAGTTAGAAAGTTACAAACCACTCGAGAAATATGGCGATTGTGATCTGTGCCGTATACACTTTTCCAGGCCGAGTTAGCCATCTCTGACCAAATGAGGGTTACAAAATAGTACATACACCATTAATATGTGTTTTATCATGTCAATGGGATGGAGAGTGGTTCTTGTCACTAGAACATTGAGGAAAATACATGCAGAGTTTTTGCAACTTCAATATTGAGCAACACAGCTTCAGGTGGAAGACAGAACCTGGTGCTCCACTTCTGATGGTCAATGGTGGTCATCATAGATGGCGCGGTGGGTGGTCACTAACGATTACTCTGCAGACATAAATGGTAAAATGTGATTTGACCACAGGTTTGAAGCAGCTTATACTAGAGGTGGACAAGTGTGGGAGAACCATTAAATACTGAACTAATGGGGTGGCAGAAATCCCTCTTGCGTAGTCCTTCTGTAAGGAATGTACCCTAAGGGTGTAGTCTACTCGACTCTGGGGGGTGGATCTAGCTGTTTATGTTACAGTAGAAGTGGAAGAAGCCCATACATTTTTTTGGATATTAAGAGGAACATCTGAATCTGGGTTCTCTTCTCTCCTGCACTGGAAGGCAGTGGAGGAAATAAAGAGAAGGGGTTTGGGCAAGCTCAGCTGCAGGATCCCTTGGTCACTGTAGACACACTTTTTTCAGAAGACGCACGCCTGGTTGGTTTGGCCTTTTAGGAAACCCAAGTACAGGAGAGAGATGTGGACAACCAACATGGACATATGGTAGTGACAAGGTGTGTGTGTGGAGCCTAAGCTTACTTTTATTTGTTTTATTTCTTTTGATTATGCACAGAAAGGACGTAACAACAATCACAAATTAAACCGACTTAAAAAGATTTTCTTCTGAGTGATACATAAGTCCATGGTTATGTTTGTGTAGTTCAAAGAAACCGAGTGGTGACAGATGTGCTAAAGCATATCGAACACCATTGTATTGTTTAATCGCCTATCCAATAAGGAAATTATATCATCTCACTAATTACTCAAAAGGGTCGTAAATCAACTAAATCAGACAAAAAATAAACCTTTAAGGATATGTGTGAATTTGGCAGGAGTGGCTTGAGAGAAGTCTACTAATACTGATGGAAACCTTTCAAGGTCCAGTGCTTAATTTGAACCGGTGGCTGTCGCTAGGGTAAACCTGCACTTATTTATGTTGACATTTACTTGTTTTTCTGCATCAGACATTTACTGAGCACATGGGAGGTTAAAACAAACAAAGGGCAAAGAAGGAGAAAGAAAATGAAGGAAAAATAGTCATAAAGACAGAAAGCAGGAACCTGCAAGAGTGAGCTAGAGATGCAGGGAGTATCTGGTGGTGGGTTAGAGGCATGAGGTGGTACAAGACTGCCAGGCTTGGCACTCATCGACCTTCCATTGCACCTGCCATGGGCTTCTGAGCATAGCTTCGGGCCCCAGCACTTTTTCTTCCACAAATTCAGCACTGTGTAGGTCTAAACATAGTGGGAATTACCTCAATATGTATCCTTAATTGAGGATAGTCACTGACATACAAAACCTTTGGGTACCAAGCCATCACTAACTTGTGTAAACAATCTTTGGGAATCGTCAACAAACCTTTAATCCACTTGAGCATGATATTTCACTTCACCAACAACATGACTATGCCCGTGACACCTTGGAGCACTCTCTTACATTTGTTTGCTGCAGACCAATAGACACACCAGTGGGTCATGCAACATCTTCACCCCAGTAATGGCTTCAGTCATGACAAGAGGAGATGCCCTCTATGCACTAATGAATAGTATGGCCCAGAAGGTGGACACCCATCACTGCCTGTTATCCGCATCTGCAAAAGTACTGCGTAAATACTTGAGTGCGTAAAAAACCCTAAGTAAGAAGTTTACATTGAGGAGTTTCCTCTCATAGTTAAGTGGAGTTACAACTAAGGCGGGTTTTTCTCGTCAAATTATATTGGATTGCGTAAACTTAGATAACGGGTACGCAATCCCATGGCTGGCCTATGTGAAGCAAAGATTTTACCACCTTGGGTTGTGTTCTCTTTTTGATTCATTCTCCAGGGGAGATAAGCCCCCAGTTGAGGGATAGGGTCAAGAAAAGCTTTTTAGCCTATAAAGGGGAAAGGCATATTGAAAGGTCCCTCAACATGGATTCTGTGCTTTGTTATATGCAGATTTTTAATACTCCTTGTTTGAATTCTTGTCTTTTAGGGATTACTAGTAGGCAGTACAGATTTTAATTTATGAGGTTAAGGCTCAATATAATTCATCATCTGGTCACCTTTCCCGTGGCTGGATTGAGAGTGACTTGTTCCTCTCGTTGCCCTTGGGATAATGTGACATTACAATCAACTGCTAATTTTATGCTTTTTTTTGTAAAATGTATTCCTCCCCTCGGGCACAGTTCCTCTGCCCTATTTTAAAGCACAAGCACTTTATGAGTTATAAAAAATTGCCTTATTTTTTTTAAATCTCTGTGTACTCCAGAAATCCAGAAATCTGTTTTTCCATTGTGAATTTTATGATGGCAGCAATCAGAATACGGAAATCTTATGTTGCCCTGAATAATTATCAATAGCTGGGATTAAAATAGAATTCCCAACTCCCAAGGATCGTGTCCTTAACACGGGGAATGATACACAAAAGATGGGAACCTGACAAAGACCAGAAGTTAAAATGACAATAGGTTCTTAAGCAGCAACAGATAGGCCTGCACGCAGAAAACAGCTGCATCGGCTATGCTACAGTAAGCAAGTGAAGAGGTTGGCATACATCAGATGAAAGATGAAACTTCCACAGGAAAAATACAAACCTGTCTCCCATATGCTAGCCTCATTTCGATTGCTGGATACTTGCTGCAGGGAGACCTAGGTAGCAGGTGCTGCCATAGAATAGCATTGAAAGACCCCATCCCTCATCCCCTGCTGTGATACCTTCCCACATAGTCAGGGGCATATTTACTAAAAGTTCACGCAACACAGGGCAGCAAGCAAAGTTGCTGTGCAGCATTGTATAAATGGGAAAGAGCTGAAGAGCACCACATCTACTAAAAATGTATCACTCGTAGAGGGAGGAAATAACGAAGGACAACAAACATATTGATCCTCTTTGTGCCATGGTATGCATGGCACAATCCCAGGTTTACTGGCTTCATTAAATCTGGGATTGAGTCACATTCCATGGGTGAATGCACGGGAAAACCCATGCTCCACCCAAGGAAAGCCTACCACTACGAAATGTAATGCAAGGAAGTGCGAGCTGGTGCACTGTGTTGGATTACATTATTTCACAAAGTCCCACAAGGTGGCAGAAGTTGCTCCTTGTGTGTTTCTGTAAATCTTACTTAAACCTTAGTGTTGTCCTTCCATCGCCTTGCAATGCAAAACCTTAGTAAATCTGAGCCTCAAAGTTTACCAACTGGCCATCCACTGACATGAGCCCTGACACAACCACTTCTTCCCCTGCATGACTCCATCTGCCAGCATCAGACAATGTCTCACCCACCTGTGCCATGCATCGATCAGTTCTTTCTCCATAATATGTTACCACCTAGGAACACCAAGCACAGCACTTCTTACGGGTTACCACTGGCTTCTTACGGGTTACCACTGGAGGCTTCAGATGTCTATCAAGGCTTTCATGCTCCAGGATCGCCCACCACCAGGCACACTGTTGCAGGAATGGTCCATCTGGAGGCACATCCATGGGTTTTCTAATAAGTATGCATAGTCGTTTGAAAGTGAACAACCTTCAGCTGACTTCACACAGGCGGAAATATCTTGTTCTTTCTTGATTTAATGTTCTTAATGAAAAATCCACCAATACGTATTCTTAGTCCTAGCAAGAAGCACCACTTAGATGCAAACCCAGTGAATGGGTAATGGATAAGTGCAATGGCAGCAGAGGAGGCTGTCAATACAGGATCTAATTGGTCCAAAAAGAGTCTTCAGCACGGTACAGCTCATTAATTTATTCATCCAAAAACATTCAAAGGCAAACATATGATTGCTTTAGAGTTTAGTAGTAATGAATAGTCATCTGATTACCAGAAGAAGATTTCAATCCTTCTTTGGGGAATTCTCCGCAGAGAAGAATGGTCCAGCAGGATTACCTTTGCCATTCCACCCCCTGACTGCTGTAACTCCACCAGAGAATTCTGCTCTGATGGAGAATCCTCCTCCAGGATTTACTACTTCCGCCTCAAATCTAAGTAGTTTATTCTCACCCAACTCTAGTTCTTCAAATGTTTTGTTCAAAATATTCTGACATTGAGGAAACCAGGTGTCAACATCAACAATCCAACTAGAGCATCTGTTGTCTAAAGACTTTCTGCACTAATACAGCAGCCCAGAGGGTAAACCCATGCAACAGTTCTCAGCATCAGTGCACTGAGACTGGAGCACTGTGTATATCCATCCCACTAGTGTAATGTCTTTCATCTCCTCAAAGACTGTAGTGCAGGTTAACTATATGTTTGTGTGTGAAGCAGCATAAACCTCAGCGCCACGTCAACATTCATGTGAAAAAAGCCATTTTGCATCAAAAGTTGACCATTGCATTGCACCTAAACCTGTTAGTTCAAACCTTAATTAATATGGACAAGTGTGAGTGTAAAGGGTGGGTTGTCGGGGGGCAGCACATAAGCAATTGGTTTTGGCGCAAATCCAGAATGACCAAACTAGTGTGTTCTGGCTTTGCCCCAAATCGTAATGCCTAGTGAAATCAGGCATCCGCAAGAGGCCAAGTGGTATATTGCCCGGTATGCCAACATGTGTGCTTTTCAGTGGGGCACACGTCTTACGTGTCTGATACAGTGCAGTGGTTTGCATGAAGGAATCGGCTCTGGAGGGTGTACCCCTTTTACCAATCCTAGATTGTGCATGTTGCAAGGCTGAGCATCATGCAGAACAGCCAGATTCCACATCAGAACCACCACTATTTTCTTCCCCCCGCATAATACAGAGTTGTGATTGTCACTCTCAGATGGTAAAGGTACTCTTTGGGTAGAAATACCCTAGAGTTTCATTTAGGCAATTTGGATAATGTATCCTTTCCAACTGACCCATTTAGGCTATTTTTAAATCTTGCTTCCTCCACAGTCATTATTATTTATAATCTTTTCTTTTTTAGATTTGGCAAGATGGCATTCACTAAAAATTATTGCTTACAATATTAAACATAAAATTACTTGCCGGGGGGTGTATAGGATTCTTTAAAAATTAGTAACAAGAAACATGTTTGCAAGTAGCATGGCTCAGTAATGGAGCATACACCTCTGCCACACTAATTGTTCATCTGGTATTTTCATTGGTTGCTCCTGTTAGTAGAACAAATGTGTTTATATATAGAGAGCATTTTCAGTCATTCATCTCTTGTGATAGCTAAGTGACAAATACCAAGGTCTGACTGGCTGCTGGTGAGAAATCTGTGTATTCACAGCAGAGCCCTCATCCTGACATTAGTGCCTGAAAGCTTGGATGTAATTGTCAGGGTGTAAAACAAACATATGGGTCCAGGGGGCATTGTGCAGCAATTAGAAAACTGAGCTAACATTTAACTTTTGCGACAGTAGTAAGATGAAAAGTAGCTGTGAGAGACACCAAGTGTAGTTTTGCACTGTAAAAGGACCCACGTGATTGTGTAGCATTGGCTTTCCGTTTCTGTGCCTGGCTGTGCTTAACTTTAATGATACAAAAAAGTACATTTTTAGCTCCCTCACTCCATACACTGGGCATGATGAATCTTGGTCCTGGATTTTCATTTAACAAACAGCTGCATTCAGGGATGTGTTGTCTCCATTTCCATCATTCAACCAACAGAGTTGACAACAATGATTTCTAAAGGGAAAGTCCAGGATTTTATACACAATTTCTGATGTACATGGAGCTATCTTGTAAACCTATGTGTACCATATTCTTCCATTAAATGAATGAATGTGCTCAGTTGTTTTACATATTGCATGACTATAGCAAAAAGGATGAAATTGGTATGTAGAGCGCTTTGCATTGTTTCTCAAATATTATCATTCCATAGAGGCAGTGAGTGATTCAGCAGACAGGAAGACTGAAGTAACTCATCACCCAGTAAAAGAGATTTCTCAAAGAAGAGTCAAAGAAGAGGCCAAAGATTGATTAGACATTGATACCGAGCTTTCCTTTATCTCAAACCTGATTTCATCAGCAAAGGGTCTACGCACTAGTGGTTGAGAAACTTGCATCTCAACATCCATCATTATTTCTTTCTGTACAGTAATCTCCTCTCTCTAGCTATGTCTACATGCATGATGCTTCACCTGTTCCTTGCGGTGTGGGACTGTGTGCATCCCTGTATGTTCATTGTCTCTGTATCTTCTGGTATATGGTGGTTTATGGACATGGGAGCTTGGCTCTCCCTGTTCTTGCCATTGGAGCTCACTAACAGTTCTCTATACCGAACTCTCCTTAATGGGTCAGTTCCTCACACTGTTTGGCGCTCCTTGATTTACACCCTTTCCTCTTCCTCTCTTCCCTTCTTTCTCCTGCAGCCTATTCTCCTCTTTCCCCTTTTCTAGTAGCCACAGCAGGTCAACTAGAGACAAAGGGCATATGTACAAGAAAGTGGCACATCATAGATGATGCACCACTTTTTCTGCGCCCCCTACCAGCCCCTAACAACACCATGGTTGTGCCGAATTTACAATACAGTGCACCATAGCAGTTGTTAGCACAATAGCGTCACAATGTTTGACGCTATTGTGGCACTTTGCTACACTGGCATGAAGAAAAATGTTGACGCTAGTGCAGCAAAGCACAGGGAGCCCCTTTGAATATAATGGGTGCGTCATTTTAATGCCTGCTCTAAGCAGGCGATAAAAATTACAGAAGAAATGGTGCAGTGAAATGTTGTAAGTTTCACTGCGCCATATTTTCGGGCCTCCCTGCACCGGAATGCCCCCCTTTGCATACATTATGCCTGATGCAGGTATAACGTGCGCAAAGGTTTACAAAGTGGCGCAACGCAAGCCTTGTGACCCTCCGACATACACACCCTACACACAGACATACACACGCATACCTATATTCACCCACGCATGCATACATCCATCCACACACACTGACATACATACAAGCACACACGCATTCACACATCACAGCATAAACACACTCACATCCATTCATGCACACATGCATTCCAAACGCCCCACACCCGCATGCACGCACACAGAAACATATACACACATATACACACACACCCCCCCACACAGCACCCAACTTACCTTCTTGCAGGGGGTCCTCCCACAGAAGACGGGATGCCAGCAGCAGCGTCCACCAGCAGAACACCACCAGGCCGTATCATGGATCATGATACGGTTGGCGGCGGTCTACTGGCATGGCGCTGCTGCTGGCAGCAGCGCCACCTTACCGCCGTCCCCCGCCATGACCGTAGCCGGAATTCCGCCATCCTTATGGCAGACTTCCGGCTACGGTCATAATATGGCGGACGGTAGGTAGCCACGGCGACGGTCTTGTGGCGGCCGTCGCCGTGGCGGTAGGCGGCATTTACCGCTATGTCATAATGAGGGCCTACATGTTTTTCTGCATGTATCCAAGCTGGATATACCAATTATGTGATGATAAACCCTGGATGGTTTCATTTTTATTGGTTAACCTATTGGTGTGAGCAACTTCTAATCTCTACCTATCAGTGGCGTAGCAAAGGCCCTTGCAGCCCCCGTGGTGCGGGGGCCCCCTGAGCACAGTACACTGTTCACAGGCGGCAGGGCCCTGTCTGGGTGGAGGGGGCCCCCTTCCAGGTACTTTGCAAGGGGCCCCCCTCACGTTTCGTTCCGCCACTGCTGCATATCAATCCAAGTGCACACTTATAAATTGCTAAACATCCACCCTGGGGGAAGGTGCCTTTGACAGTCAATACAGGGCGAAGTATCAACCAGTCAAGTTTTCATTTTTGTTGTGAAGCTACGAAGTTTGCACTCTTCAATCACTTCCATAGCCAAAACGTTGCTTGGTCTAGTACCCTGGGCTCTGACAGGTCTCCCTTGCTTTCTCCACATTGTTTTGGAAATGAGCAGAAGAAACTTGTGAGGGGGAAACTCAAAAAAAACTTCCAGATAGAAAGGATGGAAAAGCAGAATAGGAATCTCAATGTATGGAATTGTCTGCTTCTGGGTCAAAGTGAATGCATCCCCTTGATCTTGGCCAATAAAAGGTCATATTTTCTCATGCAGAAAAGGAATATATTCTGTGGGAAGCCCTAGGTCAACAGAATCAGTATAGCTATTAGTAGTTCAGATCAATTTCCTTCTCTTTATCCTGATATTTGTATTATTGTCAGTGCTCAAAACTTGAAATGCCTCATATGTTGCCATCACCTGCCAAACCCAGGGGAACGAGAAACACCTTGGGAAGAATGGGAAGATATTTTCAAAGTTGATATGCTTGATTGAGATGGTAAGAGGTTATCGGATGATGGGATGCAAGGCACTTTGCTGCATTGCTTGGGTAGTACAAATTTTAGGGTACACCATGATCTCCCGGGTTTGCAAACACAAGAGGGTGGTTACAATTTGACATTGTATGCAAAATCCATGAAGAAATTGGAGACTTACTTTGGGCCAAAAACTAATATTATACTTGAATGTTATAGGTTATTCTTTAGAATCCAAAACGATAACGAATGTATTGATATTAATGTTCCTTGCCAGAGGAGTAATCCCTCTTTACTGGTAGTTTGATGCAGGCTACGTTTAAGGATACACAGAGTGTCTTCTATCTCCTAGATGACATTTTAGTTGTTGCAAATAACAAGTTGGAGCAGGATGGCAGATTAAATAGAGTTTAGAAGATCTTGAGATTAAATGGATTAGTGGTAAATTAAACAGGGTGAAATATGTATATGATTGATGGATGGACTTAAACCAAACGATAAATTGATTGGAAATATCATGAATGGAGACATTACCGAGAGTAAAGATGAAGTAAGATCCTATTGTGTCATTACTGAATGTTATTTCATATTTGTTCGGTATTTTCTGATAAGACCAAATCAACAAGGGAATTGTTAAAGAAGAATGCAAAATCTGAATGAAGCAATTCAAGTCAGGAGGAATCTGTCAATAATAAAGCAAGAAATTGCTTTTGCACCACCGTTGGGCAGTTTTAATTTTACCTTTAGAAATTTTAGTAACTACAGATGCCAGAGACTATGGATTAGATGCAGTTTTGAACCAGGGTTCAAGATGGTGAAGAAGTAATAATAGCTTCTTCATCATGCACTTTGTCTGATTCCGAGAGGCTGTACTCACTCACAGAAGGGCACCAAGGCCTTGACTGTAAACTGGGCAGCTGAACATTGTAGGGCTTATTTTTGGGGTGTTCATTTTTTGTTATTTACCAATCACAAGCCATTGATTCAGCTGATGACCACCTGAGGTTCTGGTGCGGCTTCATCGAGGAATGCAAGATGGTTGGCAAATCTTGAGGTGTTCAATTTCATGCTAGAGTTATTTGCTGGTAACAATAATGCATTTGCCAGTGGCATGTTGAGAGTTAAATTATGAGACGTCCAGAGTCCTGAAACTTGAATTGACGTCGAAGATCAGCCATGTATTTAAGCCATGGGATACATAGCATGGAAACTATAATGGAAGAGTCATAGAAACAAGCAGTAATAGATGGCAATGAGTTGTCAAACCTTAGCAAGCGGATCAAAGAAAGATGGCCCAAACATCCTGGTGTTTTGCAAACGTACAGCTATATTAAATACGAACTTAGAGAAGATGCGTGGTGAATGAGAAGTTGATTAAAATTAATACCAACAAGTTGCCTGAAGGACAAGATCATTCAGTCGGCTCATCATGGTCAGATGAGTCTCAGAAATCCAAAAATAGGATCTGGGAGTTATTTCGGTGGCGGGGCATGGGTAAAGAAATAGAGAGGATGGTAAAAGAATTTCACTTGTTTGGTAACAGCGACAAGAAATATAAAACCAGTGTGCAGCCACCTTAGCCAGTAATATTTTGCAGGCGGTTATGGGCAAAGTTGGCAATTGATATAATTGTTTCTATAGCAACCATTGGAGTGATGCACCCATAGGCTCTCTTTGACACCTTTGGTAGAGACTGCAGAGCCCAGCCTGCATGCTGACAACACTAATATTTAAAAAATGGGCTAAGCATGCCCGGCAACAAACTTGTTAGGCTGGCCAAAAGGAGATGGGTCCTTCCAGTACCTGAAAAACAGTGTGAAACCTGGGGCCCATCATTTATAAAGCGCAACTTATCACCCAGGGGGTCTCAAGGTGCTAGCTGGGGGATGCAGGTCAGTCGAAGAGCTAGATCTTGAGGTCCCTCCTGAACTCAGCCAGCGTCGGGGACTGCCTGAGGTGGAGCGGCATCGAGTCCCAGGTCTGCCCTGCAAGGTAGGAGAAGGATCTTCCTCCAGCCGTGTTCTTCTGGAACCTGCGGATGGTGGCGAGGGCCAATTGCACCGAGCTGAGTTGCCTGGAGGATGTGTAGAAGCAGAGGCGGTGGTTGAGGTAGCCAAGTCCGATGCTGTGAAGGGCCTTGTACTTTTATTCACTCTGCAAGTCCTAGCGGCAGCAAAGGTGTCTGCCTCAGTCCCATGAGTATAACCTATCTGAGAAGTGTCCAACTTCCAGGAAACCAGATGTGGGAACAGTAACCCAATTCCCTACGGTAATTCTCCCCCTTCTGACTCAATGCGCATGATCTTGATCGTCCTACAACATGCCAAATAGTGTACAGTGTTCTGTTGCTCCCCAGCTAGGTTTACAGTATAAAAATACTAACAGACACATACATCCAAGCCATGCAGATGTGTTGATTAAAATACAACTTGGTCACAGAAGATACTGCTCGGCCTCATGCTGGATCGCAGTAGAAGCCCGGCTTCAGACACAAGTGCTCAGTGTTATGTGAAAGTCCATCCATGGCCAAGCGCCTGGCATCTTTGCAAAGTATTCCAGGCTATTAGTGGTAGATTAGAAACTAAAGTCTGACAGCAGGAATTGCTCTCTGGAATCACTTACCTGGCACCTACGGTGCCACCAGGGTTCATGATCAGTCTAAAAAAAAATCAAAGAAAATATTATTCAGAGGGCCTATAATGTTGTATTCGCCTGCATCTGTTGTAAATCCCCGCACTCCTATCTTGTAAACATGTATTTGTCTGTGTTGCTTTGTTTAAGTACAAAGAAGCTAGTTTTGTGTCTGTTTTTCACGTTTTATATTGTGTCAACTTGGCCCGAGTGCATCAGAGCACTTTACAACAGAGACAGTTCCACATTTTTTGCTAGGCACAGGGAAAGTCGTTGATTTGCCCAGAATCACAGAAGGATAAACTGAGGATGAGATTCGAACCTGGTTCCCCTGTTGCAGTTGTGGCCGCTCTCGCCTGTAGGCCACATCTCCTCCCTCGTTTGCTGTGCAACATACATACACACAATGCAAACATACATGCATGCATGCACACACTTGCATACACACACATACAAACATATACACGAGAATGCATGTATTCATACATTCATTAATACACACATGAACACACATACATACACACACATACATACAAGCATGCGTGCATTCATACATGCGTTGATGCATATATACACATATACATACACACACACGCATGCATTCATGAATGCATTGACACACTCACACACACACAGACATGCATACCTTCCCTGCAGCACCCACTGGCCGGAGTCTCTGACACCCTGTCCGTGACGTCAGCAGGAGCCAGTACTGGGAGTTGTTCTTGCCCTTTCAGTGTCTTCTGGCTTCTCGTTGAAGGATTAAATTCCAGAGAGCTTTCTGCCTGCAGACCCTGCCTGGACCTGCCGCCTCGTGGAGCTGCAGCCAGAGGGCTTTCCACTCGAGCGCACACCTCATTGCTGAGGGATGCGCTGCCTCCCGCTGTCACTGAGGCATTCCGTGCAAGTGCCAAGCAGGCCTCGGATGACACGGGCGCGGGAGCCGGGCGAGGGCAATTGAGACAAGAGGAAGCAAGGGAAGGCCGGCTTGGCCCACCCTCACTCAGAGGCCTGGCCCACCCCTCACTCAGTGGCATGGCCCACCCTCACACAGAGGCCTGGTCCACCCTCACTCAGAGCCTGGCCCACCCTCACTCATCCACTCTCACACAGAGGCCTGGTCCACCCTCACTCAGACGCCTGGCCTACCATCACTAAGCGCCTGGCCCATCTTCACTCACAGGCCTGGCCCACCCTCACTCACCCACTCTCACACAGAGGCCTGGCCCACCCTCACACAGAGGCCTGGTCCACTCTCACTCAGAGGCCTGGCCTATCTTCCCTGAAAGGCATGGCCCGCCTTCACTCAGAGGCCTGGGCCATCCTCCCTGAAAGGCATGGCCCACCTTCACTCAGAGGCCTGGTCCACTCTCACTCACCCACTCCCACACAGAGGCCTGGCCCACCCTCACTCACTCACTCTCACACAGAGGCCTGGCCCACCCTCACTCAGAGGCCTGGCCCACCCTCACACAGAGGCCTGGTCCACTCTCACTCAGAGGCCTGGCCTATCTTCCCTGAAAGGCATGGCCCGCCTTCACTCAGAGGCCTGGGCCATCCTCCCTGAAAGGCATGGCCCACCTTCACTCAGAGGCCTGGTCCACTCTCACTCACCCACTCCCACACAGAGGCCTGGCCCACCCTCACTCACTCACTCTCACACAGAGGCCTGGCCCACCCTCACTCAGAGGCCTGGCCCACCCTCACACAGAGGCCTGGTCCACCCTCACTCACCCACTCTCACATAGAGGCCTGGCCCACCCTCACTCAGAGGCCTGGTCCACCCTCACACAGAGGCCTGGTCCACCCTCACTCAGAGGCCTGGCGTACCCTCACGAAGCCTGGCCCACCTTCACTCAGAGGCCTGGGCCACCCTCCCTCAAAGGCATGGCCTACCTTCACTGACCCGCCCTCACTCAGAGGCCTGGCCCACCCTCCCTCAAAGGCATGCCCACCATCACTGACCCACCCTCACTCAGAGGCCTGGCCAACCCTCACTCAAAGGCACTGCCCACCCTCACTCAAAGGCACTGCCCACCCTAACTCAGAGACCTGGCCCACCCTCACTAAGAGGCCTGGGCCACCCTCCCTCAAAGGCATGTGCCACTTTCACTGACCCATCCTCACACCGAGGACTGGCCCACCTACACTCAAAGATATGGCCCACTCTCACTCAGAAGCTTGGCCCACCCTCACTCAGAGGCCTTGCCCACCCCCTATGCAGAGACCTGGCTCACCCTCACTCAAAGGCGTGGCCCACCCTCACTCGGAAGCCTGGCCCACCCTCATTCAGAGGCATGTCCCACCTTCAGAGGACTGGCCCACCCCACCATGCAGAGGCCGGGTCCACCCTCACTATGAGGTTGATCCACCGTCAGTCAAAGGCATGTTCCGTCTTCACTCAGAGGCCTGGCCCAATACACTCAAAGGCATGGCCCACCCTTGCTCAGAGGCTGGTCCACCCTCACGCAGAGGCCTGGCTCGCCCTCACTCAGAGGACTGGCCTACCCTCACTCAGAGGCTTGGCCCACCCTCATGCAGAGGTCTGGCCCACCCTCACTCAGAAGCCTGGCACACCCACACTCAAAGACATGGCAAACCCTCACTCGAAGGCATGGCCCACCCTCGCTCAGAGGCTGGTCCACCCTCACTCAGAGGGCTGGCTCGCCCTCACTCAGAGGACTGGCCTACCCTCACTCAGAGGCTTGGCCCACCCTCACTCAGAGGCTGGTTCACCTTCACTAGGCCTGGTCCACTCTCACGCAGAAGTCTGGCCCACCATCCCTCAGAGGCATGGGCCACCCTCAGTCAGAGGCCAGTGGATTACTGACAGGCCCGTCTCCAGTAGCGTAGCAAGGATGCCAAGGGGTGGGGTACAAATTTAAAAAATTGTCCTTTTGACCGCTTGTTGGGGTAGTAAAATACAGCTTCGTCCCAGTTTAATGGGGACTTGGTGACACTGCACCTGCTGCACTGTGCCGCTGAAAAGGCTATAATACGGGGGCCATTCCATTGTAGGACTGCATGAGATGTGGATTTATACTGAAAGGCTACTGAGCAACCACCAGCTGCAGGTTAAAAGCTTGCTGCTCCATGGTAAAAGAAACATGGAACCACATCCAGCGTGACCCACATCCAGTGTGACCCACATCCAGTGTGACCTAGCACCTAGGAAGACGTATTTGACCTGGCCAAAGCACTACTAGCCTCGTAGTCTGAAGATGGACCACGACTGAGACAACCTTTACTTCCTGTTTTTAGAACCCACATTTTCTGCCTTAGAACAATGTATATACGGAGGCATCTTCGGAGTTTGGCCAATTGGACCATATATAGTCCCATCACATTTTCTTATTTCAGCTTTAATCCTTGACTTTAATGGGTATACATATAGTTTCTATGTTGGTCCCTCTGCTAGTCCCCTTCCACTTACAGTTGTTTGTGTGTTGTGGGGACAGCAGGAGGCAGAAGATCTAAAATAGCAACCATCAAAATAGTATGCCTGTTGGCTATACTGCATGAAAACAAGCTCCCCTAGCAGTCTTCAAACAAAGTCTCTGTAATGGAGAACTTAAGTGCTTAGCTTCTGGGCAATGGCAATGCTTACTCAGTTACTAAGACGAGTCTGGTATGTATTATGTCAACAATTAGGGCATTTCACTCGGATTTCATAACTTTCTAGGAATCCGAGGCAAAAAATGTAATCCAAAGCAAAACATTGTGATTTAGTGAAACCAGGGCCACCATGACAATACAACACTTAGCTGTGATGGAGACAACTGCTGCTGGATAGCTCAGTGGGTTTGACAAAAATACCATCTCTTCTCGGTCTGAAACCCAAGTCTAAGATGTGTTGAGAAATGCTCATACTGAGGCTAACTAGCAATGTTGGGGGAAACTTAAATTCCACCAGATAACTTTATGTTTAATTATCCTGCTATGTAATCACTTGTCAGGAATATTCTCAGACGGTAGGCTGAAATTGTGGGTCAAGTTTTTAATTTTAGGCAATTTGTGGCCATGTACACTTTAAGTTCGTCAAAAATCCTACAATCTTCATATTTTAGGATCACGTTTCTCCTAACTCCATTGTTCAACAACTGAAGAGCATAATTACAAGGCCCGTGCACCGCCACAGTATCACTTTTGTGATGCTTCAGCACGCCGAGTGCAGACCCAAGTCTATGAGGCCACTCAAAGCCACTTTACCTGGCTTTTTATAGCCTCGCAGATATGGACTAAGGCAAGGCAGCTCACGACATTGCGCTGCCTTAATCTGTGTCAGGGGTGAGTTCCATAGGCTTTGCGGTGGGTTTTCCGTTGCAACACCCAGAGGTTTTAATGTATTCCCAGATTTACAAGGCTGGTAATGCGTCAAAACCATACGCCTCCCCAGAGGAGGCTAAGCAAGGAGAAATATCTTTATTTCTCCTTGTTTTTTCTTCTTTATATGTGTTCTACATTCTGCGGCACACATAAAAAGATGAAAATGACTCCATGGATTGTCTTTGTGCAGAAATGTTAGAAATGGGGTTTCTGGTTAGCTAGGGTTTGCACCTCAGCCAGGCAGAACGCACCACTCTAGTCAAGGCAAATAAGTTACACACCAAAGATAACCTGTGCTTATCCCCGGTAGCTTGGCTCAGAGCAGTCAGGCGTACCCCTGTGTAAAGCGTTAGTGCAGAACACTCACGTCAGTGACCTAATAAATACACCACAAAGGAGACTCGACACAGGATTATATAAAAATATAGGTCTCTTTGCAAATATATAATTAGCTTAAATACACATAGATCATATACACTATGCATATTATGCAATCCCAGTAGAAAGAATATGTAATGTCATAACGTAAAAGGCCAGATTTGCATGCGGTCATTAAGTGCTTCGGTCACAGAAGACATTCAGTGATAGTAATTAGGTACATAAATCACCAGAAAACAACATAGATGAAAAATTGTACATATAAGTCAATACTACAGAGTGGTATATGCAGTCCTGGTGCTATGAAAATCCCATGTCAACAGGCCTTATTAGGTCAGAACAGGAAATGCAGCCGTAAACTCACATTACATTAGGTGCCACTCCAACCAGACCAAAGACGACATGAATCATAAGTATTGGCCAATATGTTTTGGGCAAATCACATGAAACTATGGGGACCTACAGGAGGCTGGTATGGTTTGTAGTAGGTACATAAGGTACTTACACCTTACACCAGGTCTAGTTATCCCTTATAAGTGGATTGTAGGCAGTGTCTAGAAGATAGGCTCTCTAGGGGTAGCTGTAGCTTAGCATCCAAGGCTTATCTAAGAGACATGCAAAGCTCATGCAATACCACTGTTGTCACACAGTACTCACACACACAAAAGAAAACACTCAGGGGGTCATTCTGACCCCGGCGGCGGCCTGGCTGGAACCGCCAGAATACCGCTGTGCGGTCAAAAGACCGCCGCGGCTATTCTGGGTTTCCCGCTGGGCTGGCGGGCGACCGCCAGAAGGCCGCCCGCCAGCCCAGCGGGAAACACCCTTCCATGAGGATGCCGGATCCGAATGGAGCCGACGGAGTGGAAGGGGTGCGACGGGTGCAGTTGCACCCGTCGCGATTTTCAGTGTCTGCATGGCAGACACTGAAAATCTTGGTGGGGCCATTGGCATGGGCACTGCAGGGGCACGACACCCCATACCGCCATCCTGTGCCTGGCGGCCAAAACCACCAGGAACAGGATGGCGGTCGGAATCCCCATGGCGGCGCAGCAAGCTGCGCCGCCATGGAGGATTCCCCAGGGCAGCGGAAAACCGGCGGTACACCTCTCTGTACCGCCGCGGTCAGAATGCCCAAGGGAGCACCGCCAGCCTATTGGCGGTGCTCCCACGGTCGTTGGCCCTGGCGGATTTTACCGCCAGGTCAGAATGACCCCCCTAGTGTTACAAAAATAAAGGTACTTTATTTTGGTGACACAAATGCCAAACACATCAAAGAGACTAATACACAAATTATATACACTATTATGCACAAATACACATAGAAACAGTTAGAAAACAGTGCAATTAGTGAAAATCACAATAGTTACAAATGGGCCTAGGGGGAACACAAACCATATACTAAGAAAGTGGAATGTGAATGTTGGTTTCCCACCTAGGCAAGTGTAGTGTGTAGAGGGTCGCTGGGAGTACTAGAAAACACCAAAGGTAAGTACTAGAACCCACCCTGGAGCCCAGGACAGTAGGATTAAAACACAGTAACTTTCCCAGAACACACAGAACACACAGAAACACGAGAAAGAAGATTAGACAAGAACAAGAGGAGTCTGCAAAAGAAACTGCAAGACCTCAACAGTGGATTCCTGCACCTGAAGACCTGTGGAAAAAGGGGACCAAGTCCAAGAAGCACAGAAGAGTCAGGGGGGAGAACAGGAGGCCCCTGCTAACCCAGATGAAGGTGAAAAAGAAGAACCACCGGTGAAGAACAACAGTCGGTACTGCATCCAAGAAGACTGTTGCGGGTTCCTGGTTGGTGCAGATGATGTCCCTGCCGGATGGAGGATTGCAGTCTGGTTTGTGTCGCTGGAGTCTGCCAAAAAGCCTTGGCACACGCAAAGCTCGTGGTTAGCGGAAAATGCCGCTGCCCGGGACCAGGAAGGGCCAGGTGAACTCTACCCAGGAGAGGAAGTCAGAGGGGGCTCTCAGCAACTCAGAGAGCCCACAGAAGACCAGGCAGCACACACAGGAGTCCCACAGCACAGAGACAAAGGAGGTGCAAAAGGAGGCCCATGCAGCACTACGACAAAGGCTCCCACTCCGCCAGAGAACCACTCAGGAAGATGTGTGTTGCACCATAGAGTGCTGGGGGCCTGAGCTGCCCGGTGCATGAAGAACTTTATGGAAGGATGCCAACAAGCCTTGGCAACTGCAAAACACGTGGTGCATGGGGGTACTGTCTTGCGGGGGAGACAAGCTCTTACAACCACCAAAGTTGGACAGTAGGATGTCAGGACCGTCCGGATCACTTCTTTCCACCACCCATGATGCAGGATCCACGCAGCTCGTCAGAAGAGGGGATTCACGTCGCCAGTCGTCAATGAGGTGAAGGGCCTGCTGAGGCAGGGGAGTGACTCCTTTACTCCAAGGGAGATTCCTTCACTCTTCTGGTTCAGGCTGAAGACAAGCTGTCCTCTGAGGATGCACAACCAGGAAACAGTTGCAGTTGCTGGCAGGAGCTGAAGATACAGTGTTGCAGAAGTGGTCTTTGCTTCTTTGTTGCAGTGTGTAGAGTTTCTGGAGGGTCCAGATGCAGTTTCTTCAGTGAGAAGGTGAAGTAGAGGATGCAGAGGATTCCTGCTGGAGTCTTGCAATCTGAATCTGAAGAATAACCCAAAGGAGAGACCGTAAATAGCCCTGAAAGGGGGACTGGTCACCAAAACAGGTAAGCACCTATCAGGGGAGGGCTCTGACGGCACCTGCTGGCACTGGCCACTCAGATGCTCCCAGAGTTCCCTGCCAACCTTGGAAACAAGATGGCAGAACCCAGGGACCCTCTGGGGGAGCTCTGAGCACCACCCCTGGGGTGGCGATGGACGGGGAGGGGTCACTCCCCTTTCCTTCATCTAATTTCACACCAGAGCAGTGACTGGGGGTCCCTGAACTGGTGTAGACTGGATTATGCAAGGAGGACACCAAATGTGCCCTTCAAAGCATTTCCAGTGGGTTGGGGAGGCTACCCCTCCCAAGCCTGTAACACCTATTTCCAAAGGGAGAGGGTGTGACACCCCTCTCCCAAAGAAAATCCTTTGTTCTGCCTTCCTGGGCTTGAGCTTTTCAAGCAACAGGAGGGGAGAAACCTGTATGGGAGGTGGCAGCAGCTGGGGCTGCCTGGAAAACCTCAGAAGGCTGTAACGGCAATAAAAGGGGTCCTCTAAGGAGCCCCCAGACTGCACGGAATCATACAACCAATGCTGGCATTAGCATTGGGGTAAGATTCAACATGTTTGACACCAAACATGACCATTTTCGGAGTTACCATTATGTAGCTGGACATAGGTATTGACCTATGTCCAGTACACATGTAAAATAGAGTCCCACACTCACAAAGTCCGGGGAAATGGTCCTGGAGGTCGTGGGGGCACCTCTGCTAGTGCAGGGGTGCCCTTCCACACAGGTACTCTGCACCCTGCCCTCAGGCCTGGAGGACCTGCCATAGTGGTGACTTAAAAGTGACCTGGTGCAGTGTAAATGGCACTGAAAGGGTGCATGCACCTTTTCATGCAGGCTGCAATGGCAGTCCTGCAGAGGCATTTGCATGGGCTCCCTGTGGGTGGCAAAAGATATGCTGCAGCCCATAGGGATCCCCTGGAACCCCAATGCCCTGGGTACCTAGGTACAGTGTACTAGGGCCTTATAATGGGGCGCCAGTATGCCAATTGTGAGTGAAATACTGTGATAACAGTAACCAACAACCACATTTAAGGGAAAGAGCATAACTGCTGGGATCCTGGTTAGCAGGATCCCAGTAGACACAGTCAAACATACCGACAAACAGACCAAAAGTGGGGGTAACCAAGCTAGAAAGAGGCTACTTTCTTACAGCACCATATAGGAATAACATCATATGAGGAAAGGCTCATTATCCCTCCCATGGCAATGCTACGATCGCTATCCATCCCCCATACGTTGATTGCTATTCTGACACCATCTACGCAAAGACAACAGACCTCAGGAATACTGGACAGGACAGTGTAATCATTTATAAGGAGACCCAGATGTCTTGATAAGGCTGGGGTTCAGGTTGCAGCACATAAGGCAATACTTGCAGGCTCAGGGAAGCATGAAAATTTCTGCAGTGCCCTCCAGTGTCACCCTAAACAAAACCCTATCAGCAAGCCCCCACGAGTACTGGGAGCATTGGGCTCTGATCTAGTGGTTCCAGTCTCACCAAAGATAGGCCCACCCATCAGTCTCCTTTCTTCCCATAGAAGCATAGTTGCCCACTGGGGCTGTGCAGGATGGCAGCACAACTCCCACCGGGGCCCTACTCCAGCCCGATCATGGCTCAGGGGTATCGTCGGGTGGGGTGGCCGACACCCCTTCCCCAACATCGGGCAGCCCACAAACCATCCTCTGGACTCACTCCCACAGCCCGGGGAGCAAGAAGGAAAAGCCAAAAAGGACTTCCCATGGTCAGAGAGCCTCTCTCCAGTGGGCTCTGGTGGGGGAGATAGCTTCAGCTCCATCAATGTGCCGCATGTGGGCTCGAGGGGCAGGGCCACACTGTGGTTCCGTGATGTGCAGTATAGCTCTGACCTGACTGCCCGTGTGACGGGCCCCTCCGATGGAGTTTGCAAAGTATGGCGGTCTGGGGACCAGCTAAGCTGCCGGCGCTGCAGCACTTCCCAGTAGCAGCACATCTCCTTCTCCGCTGGCGTCAAAACACCTGGCGAGTTCAGGAAGGGGCCCTCTTACCTCTGCCAAAGGTGATTGGAGATTGTAAAATGTTTTGTCTGAGCTAGGGCTATAACTAGGAAAGTGCTCTCCATGCGCTCATTTTTCTAACACATCAGGCAATCCCCACATGCTTCTCACCAAAAGTCTGGAAGTGTCCTCCACACGCTTGGTTCAGTCGAGGTAAGGGCTCTGCCTGTGCTGAATGGGGTGTAAAGGAAAAGCGCCTAATTTTCCCACAATGACCAAAGCAGTCAAGGGGAAAAAGAGGTAATCCTTCCAGTTGCTGGTATCCCAAATGAAGAGGGGAATGGGGGAAGTCCACCCAGCCCCTGGAGGGCACTGGAGGTGAACATAGCGGGCAGGCAGGAGTAGCAGGGAGGTCAGCACAATGTAGCAGGTGGCATTGTGGCCATTCCTCCTGGCAGTCCCACCGGGCCTAGTGCAGCCAAAGTTTCTGTGAGTGGTGGAATCTGTGATGCAGGCCCACTAGTAGCATTTAATTTAAAGGCCCTGGGTATATGGTATGCCACTTTACAAAGGACTTATAGGTAAATTAAATAAGCCAAACAGGTGTATATCAATTATACCAAATTGTAAGGGAGAGAGCACATGCACCTTAGCACTGATTAGCAGTAATAAAGTGTCCAGAGTCCTAAAGCCAACAAAAAGAGGGTCAGAAAAATAGGAGGAGAAAGGCAAAACGTTTGGGGATAACCCTGCAGAAAGTGTCACTTCCAACTAGGAAGGTGTCACTTCCTGTGCAAAAACAATCCTGCATGCAATGCAGGCACACAATTGCACCCTGGACCAGTCCCAGGATTCTTTTTTTCAGTCCAGGGAGGACCTGGCTTGGCAGTTCGGGCTGGACTGTTCCCATGGGGAGGAGGGTCAAGACTGATTTGCATATAGCTGGGTCCAAACTGGGGTGATATGGCAAGCAAAATAACAATGGATTAAACCCAGATCTGTGACTGGAGGTGAGTGTTTGAAAAGTCTCAAACGCTCCGTCTATCATTTTATTTTGTGATGTTGCTATGTGCCCCCTAAGTAACTAGGGTTTGCCAGACATGGGTCCCTTATTTGCTGCACCACTGGATTTGAGCTAGCCTGACTGATAAGGGGTGATACCCCGAAACTGGTCCCAGGATGCTTGTTTCCAGTCCAGGGAGGACCTGACTTGGCAGTTCGGGCTGGACTGTTCCTGTGGTGAGCAGAGTCAAGACTGATATGCATATGGCTGGGTCCAAACTGGGGTGACGTCATGAGCAAAATAACAATGGATTAAACCCAGATCTGTGTCTGGGGGTGAGTGTTTGAAAAGTTTCAACACTCTGTCCATCATTTTATTTTGTGATGTTGCTAAATTATTTATTCAGCACACAAACAATAATACATTGAATACACTACACAACACAGGAAAAATCCCAAACTAATTTAGAAAAGTAGAGAACATCTTAATAGATAAAATGACATAAACATCAATTACATCCAATCAGTAGAACCAGAGTTATGAATTTTTGAAGTTTTTAGTGAAATGTAGCGCCCAAAAGATGAAAGTGCTAAATGAAGGTATCTGGTCATGCAAGACCGGGTCAAAGGCAAAAGTTAAAGCTGACCGTGATGGAGTGCCGATCAGATACAAGGGTTGGATTACGGGCAGTTTTGGCTTACCTTCAGACTTAGAAAAGTCTTGAGAAAAGTCCTGGAGAAGGTAGGGTCCGAGCAGGACAAGGCAACAGGCTGTATTCAAGGATGGGTTGTGGTTGATGATGGGGAGACATTGGACAAGGTCTCAGTGAAGCTGGCCTACTATCTTGGGCTGATTCTCCTAAGTCAGCTCAGCAAGGGGGCAGCAATGGTGCCATAACCCTTGACAAAATTCAGTGTGCTGGGGCGGAGCTGTGCCTAGTTCCACTTGCGTGTCAAAGGCCTTAAGGCAGCAGGGCAACAGGGCAGTCATTCTCAATCTTCCACAGGTTCAGGAGTGTACTGAAGAGCTGCTTTGAGGGTTTGTTATTTATGCTTGATGCCATCCTATGTATGTTGTGTGGAGTACCCTGTCCTACCCCCATTTCTGGCTCTGGATATTTCTTCCCTTCCTCTTTAAAGGCTCCACATTGTCAGGGGTGACAATAGGCTGGTATCAGATTCCTTTGTATGTACTGGAAGCAAGACCTTTGACACGCAAGTGGAACTAGGCACAGCTCCGCCCCAGCACACTGAATTTTGTCAAGGGTTATGGCACCATTGCTGCCCCCTTGCTGAGCTGACTTAGGAGAATCAGCCCAAGAAAGTGATCTGGACAGAGACCTGTCATAAAGACTTTGACTTACTTAAAAAGGCCATGTGTATAGTCCCTGTGCTCAAGGCCCTTGACTTTTCATTGTGCAAACACATTCCTCAGAGCATGGCATAGGGGAAGTGTTATCACACTTAAATGAAGAGGGCTTAGACCAACCTATAGCACATTAGTAGAAGGCTACTTTCCAAGAAACAAAGATGGAGTGTTACTGAGAGAGAAGCCTTTGCTATGGTCTGGGTGAAACAAAAGCTGAGACATTACCTGTTTGGGACTCACTTTCAAGTTCAGACAATTGCCAGACCCCCTCAGGTGGTTGATGTAGATGAGAGGTGAGAATTCCAAATTGTTGACGTTATCTATCACACTAGAGGGAATGGACTTTATGGTAGAACACTGTCCTGGGTCAGACCACGCTAATGCTTCCCCCACACTTTTTGCCTTCACCCCACCTATTTTTACTCATCTTGTTTTTGTTGGCCTTAGTACTCTGTCCACTTTACCACTGATAACCAGTGCTAAAGTGCTTGTGCTCTCTCCCCTAAGCATGGTAGAATGATTGACTTTTACCAAATTGACACATTCAGTTTACTTGTAAGTCCCTTGTAAAGTGGTACCTCATGAACCCAGGGTCTACAAAGGAAGTTCTACTAGGGGCCTGCGGCACTGATTGTGCCACCCATGTAAGTTCCCCTGTAAACATGTCTCAGGCCTGCCATTGCAGCTTGTGTGTGCACTTTTAAACTGCAACTTCTACCTGGCAAAATAAGCCTTTTGCTAAGCCCAAACTGTCCTTTTTAATACATATATGTCACCCCTAGGGTAGGCCCTAGAAAGCCCAGAGGACAAGGTTCATTGTATTTAAAAAGTTGGACATGCACTTATAAGAGTTACAAGTCCTGGTAGTGAAAAACTCTTCATTTGTTTTTGACTACTGCAAGCCATAGCCCTCCCATAGCATAACAGGGGATTTCTTTATTACATTTAATAAATTATAACTCTCAGTTGGGCGCAGGTAGACAACTCACGTCGGTGCCTAAAGAATTGTAACTAAAAGCCCTCTTTAATGGTAAAGACAGAGTTTAAATCACAATTCAGAAAATTCCACTTGTAGAAAGTTGCAAAAAGAATAGATAATGGACATAATGCTGCACAATGCAAACATTCAACCCCAGTCACAAAGATCTGGGTTTAATCCATCATGTTTTGCTCACCACGCCACCCCAGTTTGGACCTAGCCATATGCAAATCAGTCTTGACCCTGTTCCTCATGGGAACAGTCCAGCCGGAACTGCCAAGCCAGGTCTTCCCTGGACCGGAAGCAAGCATCCTAGGACCGGTTTCAGGGTATGACCATCATTAGCTAGGCTAGCTTGAATCCAGTGGCGCAGTGAGCACGGGACCCACGTCTGGGCACACCCTTCCCACTTGGGGCGACAAATGCAAAAAGAACAGATGATGGACGGAATGCTGAACAATGCAAACATTCACACCAGTCACAAAGATCTGGGTTTAATCCATCTTTTTTGTGCTCACCATACCACCCCTGTTTGGACCCAGCCATACGCAAATCAGTCTTGACCCTCTTACTCATGGGAACAGCCCAGCCCCAAAGGCCAAGCCAGGTCCTCCATGAACCGGAAACAAGCATCCTAGGACCGGTTTCAGGGTATCACCCTTCATCAGCTATGCCGTTCAGTGTGTTTGTAACCATACATAAAGGAATAAGCTGCTCATTTTGTTTGTGTTTGGAATATGCTACTCCTTCTGTCCAGATATACATGCTGAAATATGCTGTTCAATGAGTTTTAGTTACACATGCTGGAATATTCTGTTTAGCGCACTTGTAGCTGCACATTCTGGAGTACCTTGTTCAGTGCACCTGTAGCTGTATGTGCTGGAATGCACTGCTCAGTTCGTATGTAGCTGTACCAGCTAGAATATGTTTTTCTGTGTACCTGCAGCTATACATGCAGGACTTTGATGCCCCTTTTGTCTGTAGTTATACCTGCTGTATATGGTGCTCCTCGTGTTGGTAGCTATAAATACTGGGGTATGCTGCCCCTTGTGCAGGTAATTATATATACTGGGATATGCTGCTCCTTGTGTTTTTTACCTACTGGTTGGGGGGATGAAGCCCTACTCAAGCAGCAACCGCAACCCTTGTTTGGTTGAAGTCACCAGCAAACCCTAAATTAACCTGCGCTTAGCCCTCTGGTAGCTTGGCACCAATGCAGTCAGGCTTAACTTAGAGGCAATATGTAAAGTGTTAATGCAGCACCTCAAATCTTTTAAATCATTTTAGACCAAAACGATAAAATTCCAATCAGTAGAACCAGAGATATGCAATTAATTTTGTTTAAATGAAAATAGCACCAAAAAACACAAAGTAACAACTGTGATTATCTGGTTGTGTCAAACCAGGATAATGTAACCAGTTCAGACCGACTGTGATGGAGCGAGGGCCTTCTACAAGAACCATTAGGCCCGCTGAGCAACAGTACCCTAAATCCTAATTTTAGAGCATTGCAAGATCTCGTGTCGAGGATGCGTCACATAGCCGAGGCAATGTGGGGGTCAGGGAGAGGCATTGTGCAGCGTCTTTTCCAGGAGCTGCACAGCTCCTGGAAAAGTCATGCATCATCGTCCAGGATGTCGTTGACAAGGGGCTTTGCAAGGGCATGCATCAAAGATGCGCTGCAGACTGGCTAGTTCCAAAGAAGTTGTGGGGCTTGCGATGCAGAATCCTGCATCATCATCAAGGATGCCGTAGTAAAGGGGCTTGTGAAGCTGAGACCTGTGTTGAGGATGCAATGCACAGCGACGGTTCTGACGAGCTGCAGTGTGAAGTCCTTCATTGGGGATGTGTCACGCATTGGTTGTGATGCAGATTTTTGTAAGGTGATGTGTTTTGCTGCGGTTCTGATGCAAATTTCTGGGAGGCAATTCATTGTGCTGCATAAGTTCTGCTGGGACCACAGCTGGTCTGGCAGAGCACCATCAGGCCCACTTCCAAGGTTCCAGGACTGAGTTGGCACCTCTTGGGAGCGCAGGACGCACAGCTTGCAGAGTCCTGGTGCTGCGTACTAGTTTGTTGGAGCCTGACCTGTCCCTGAGGCTCTGATCAGAAGGCCAGCCAACTAGCTATTGAAGTCACCCTGGTTGTCTGGGTTCAAAATGCAGGTCCAGTCCTTCTCACTAAGGCAGGAACAGGGCACTACAGCAGGGCAGCAGCATGGCACTCCTTTTTGCAGCAAAGCAGCACAGTAGTCATTTGTCCGAGTCTTCCACAGGTCTAGATGTGTACTGAAGAGTTGTGTCCGAGGGTCCAATATTTATACCTGGTGCCCACTTTGAAGTAGGACAAGGTTCTGGAGGTTTCTACCCCCTTTTTCCCCGGGTGTCAGGCATCCCCTTCCTCCCTGCCCTGACCCCAGCTTGTCTGGGGACTAAAAACACTAGTGACAGACCCTTTGTGCGTATGCTCAGACAAGGCTTTTGTGATGTGCAAGTGTGGTAGGTGACAGCTTCGCCCCCTTGTTAAGTCGGAGTAGCACATCCTGCCAACACCTATCTTCCCTTTGTCTCATTGTACAGACATGCAGACATCATATTCAAGCATGTGCAGCTACATTCACACCGAACCCCTTATTGCATCATGCATAACTGTAGGCAACAAGAGCAGCAAATTGCAACATGTATAACTACAGCTATAAGAAGCAGCGTATTCTAACATGTATAATGACAGGCGCACTGAACAGCATATTACAGCAGTTACAGCTACAGGCACATCGAACAGCGTATCCAGAATGCAGTGCAAACCTAGCCAAAAGGCACTAGAGCTCTCTACATGGTAAAAGTCAATCATATATTTAATGAGTAATAAAGGAGAAAACCTGGTTGTGAATGGTTAGTGCATTGCAATGTAGTCTTTAAAGAGGTGAGTCTTCAACGCTGTTCAAATTGAAACAGCATTTACGAGGTCCTGATGGATGCTGAGATTTTGTTCCAGATCATGGGAGCATAGATGGAAAAGGCCCGCTTTTTGTTTTCTTTTTTAGCCTTAGGGCCTGATTTAGATATTTACATGTTGTGATATATGTCAAAACGGTCAGTGATATCATGTCAGCCAAAATCTAAATCCCATAGGAAATAATGGGATTTAGATTTCGGCAGGTGGGATATCCGTCATCATTGTGATCGAGTGACCCATCCACCAACATCTAAATAAAACTCAATGTCTTGGCTGTGAGTATGTCAATATCTACAAGAGACACTGAGCAGCGTATTCCAGCATTTACCGCTACAGACAGTACACCGAGAAGCATATTTCAGCATGAACAACTACAGACACTACACCAAGCGGCATATTCCAGCATTTATCGCTAGAGACAGTACACCGAGTAGCATATTCCAGCATTTATAGCTACGGACACTACACAGAGCTACATATTCCAGCATTTATCATTACAGACAGTACACAGATTAGCATATTCCGGCATTTATCGCTACAGACAGTACACAGAGCAGCATATTTCAGCATTTATAGCTACAGACACACCAAGCAGCAAATTCCAGCACGTATAGCTCTGAACATACAAACAGCATATTCTACCACGTACAACTGGCACACTGAGCTGCTCAGACAGTAGATTCCAGCATGCACAGCCCCCAACGCAATGCACAGCATACTCCTGCATGGATAGCTACAGACACACCCAACAGCACATTCCAACACGTAGAAGGTAGGTATTCCAACATGTACGGCTGTAGACACGCACACCATCTCACATGCTACAACTATGCAGATGACACACAAATACTACTTAAATTAGCATGCCCCAAAAACATTGAAAACTCACAAATCTTCAGTTGCCTCAGAGCCGTTGATCAGTGGATGACCTGGAGCCATCTCAAACCAAGTACCTCAAAAACAGAAATACTCATATGTGGTGACTGGAAAAATTATGACCCTCTGTGCGTCTGGCCTGACGATCTCGGACCACCTCCTCAATTATCCAAGGAAGTTAAAAACCTAGGAATCACCATGGATTCCAAGTTAACTATGAATGCCCAAGTGGACAAATTAGCACAAACAAGCTTCATCACCTTGAAGACTTTACAACGCATTTTCCCCCACCTCGGATTTCCACACAAGGTGCAAGCTACTATCTCGCTTGTAATATCCAAACTGGATTTTGCCAATGGCCTCTACCATGGATCATCTCTATCTGTTATGAAAAAACTACAACGTATCCAGAATTCCGCAGCCAGGCTACTATTACATGTAAAGCCGCAAGCCCACATCTCCCCTGCCTTGAGAGCACTACACTGGTTACCCGTTGCCAGAAGATGCACTTTCAAGCTGCTTTGTATCACCCACAAAGCTATACATTGAACAGGACCGCTTTTTATCAGAAACAAAATTACCAAATACATCCAACAAAGAACCCTCCCCTCAAGATTGGCACCCCGCCTTAGAACACCACCATACAAGAAAGGTGGTACATCCTTCTCCGTTCAAGCAGCCAAACTATGAAATTCATTACCCCCAAATATAAGAGGCACAGATAACTTTCTTGTCTTCAGAAAACTACTCAAGAGTTGGCTCTTTCCTTCATAACCACCATATTCAAACAACTATGAACGGTATATGCCTATGTTGATAAATATTTTTTTCAGATTATGTGTATATTTCTAGTTATTTATAGTTTCTTTAAAAAATATGTATTGCTACTATGTCATAACAATAAAATACACACACACTCTTTAAACCTGTTTGACTAAGTATATTTTACCCATGGTTCTAATTATGTATTGTATGTGCATATGTGTGTGTGTATGTATATATATATATATATATATATATATATATATATATATATATATATATATATATATGTATGTATGTGTATATGTTGTTTCTGTGCTTGGCATGTTCATGGGTCATTGCATGGCTCCTGGGTGGGTTGTTATACTAGATATCTGTGAATTCCTGCTCTCATCTTATCACACTTATCTACCCATCATCATATGTCATGTCTCTATCAAACTATCCTCCATTCTCACTCTGACCCATCCCAAATCCTTTCTACTACTTTCATATCCTAAATAACTTTGCCTAAGCTCTTTCCTCCGCTTCCACATCTAACTCACCAAACCTCACTCTACTACCATGATCTCCCACACAACCCTACTAAATTCTCCCGCATTTATCTCACCCTGCTACTATGCTCTCCCTAACCCTTCCACATACTCTTCCCTCCTCCATCCCCCTTTACTCATCCCAAGCCTTTGGGTTGAGTAAATGAGGGATATACTCCCAATTAACACTTCTGGATTTCTTTCCTCCTCCACCCCTCCATTACTCCAGTCAATCTAACTAACAAACTCTCATATCCACTTCTCAAATTAACTCATAATAATACTAAAACTGTACTCATTATTTCCCGATACTAATCCATCACTAATTCTTGTTGGGTTCCAGAGTAGCGTGCTACTCACCGAAAAGCGCTTTGACGCCTCGTCAGGGGTAGTAAGCGCTATATAAATATGATTACAATACAATACACGCCTGCATATTGTAACAGGCACAACTACAGACATATAGAGTAACATATACACACCAGAAGCAATATTCCAACAGAAATACCTACAGAGACAGCAAGCAATATTTTCCAACACGCGAGAGGTTTTCACACACAGGAGCTTAACAGCGTCATCACAATGTGTACTTCATATACAAAACATTTCACACCACCAGCGTAGAATCCCTGAAGTTGCTGAGCTCTTAAGAAAGTACTTTTTCCATATCATTTAGAATTCACGCCCCACTGAGTGTCCTTGAATCTGAACATGTTAGCTTTCATAATGTTTAGACTTGCACAGGACTTACCATACATTCCCTTTCTGCAAGTTACACATTTTATTACAGTGTTTACATTTTTTGTCAGGGTTGTAATACAGATGAGTGACTACGTTACACATCAACAACGGGTTATCGGAATATAGAGTTTTTAGCAGTTCTTCGTGCTGCGGCCTGGCTCTGAGGAATGTCAGAAGTATCTCTTCTGGCACTGATGGAGCGACGTGCGTGTGCCCCGTGTTGTGATAAATAGGCCACGTGATTTATTAGAACGTAAGCATGTCAGGCTCGCGCCCTAGCCCTTGTTGAACGGCTCACGTGCTCCCTTATATGTCCCACAAGAGAGATGGCATAGCTAGCTCTTCCGCGTTTGCTCATAGACGTCAATTCACTGTAATTGCAGGGTAGCGGAAGTGACATCACACGCCCTTTGAGCTCCACTTTCAGTCACACAGACATACTTATATAGACACACAAATTCAAACTTGCATGCACTCTCTCTCACATGAAGACACTCTCCCCCGCAGGCAAGCACATAACTACATTTAAAAGCATTTATTTTACTTACATCAATTGCCATGGAAGGGCATATTCCAGCTAATTGTACTCCATTTTTATTACACTAGTAGTGAAAACGATGTTATTGTTCACTACTAGTGTAATAAAAAATGTCAAATAACAATGAGTAGGCCTCAACTAGCCTCCTTAAGGATGAGCTGTCCCTGTGTTCCTGGCTCTGAATTTGCCACCTTTAATGCCAGGGGTCGCAAAGGCAGTGCTAGGGGTCACAAAGGGCAAGTCAGGGGTCGCAGTGAACCCTAAATGACGTCCATATGTTTGCTGTTGCTCGTATTCAGTGTTTTATGGAGTCAATCTCTGGTACACAAATCTTCGAGTTTCTAGATGTAGTTTCCACTCCCCATTGTAGTTTCTATGCATCAAAATACTTGATCGATTTTCTGTTTTTTTTTCGTTCTGCTGGTGGCAAGCAGTGTAGGTGGTCCAGCCGATTTTCCGCCAATTTCACTTTAATGCAATCCATACATTAGTTCTCATTGTTAGCTTCAAGACGGTATGGTACCAGAATACTGGGACCTAAATATCGCTTCACACAATATTGTGCCCTAGATATCATTTACAAAGGACTCGCCCCAGTGCAGTTATTATTATATAACATGCACACTCAATGGAGCAATATTTTTAAAAATTATATTAAGGCCACAATATTTATGTCAGATGATATTTTTGCGATCTTCATTTTGAGATAGAACCCCCACCGCAATTGTGTACTCACAAATAGGCAGGACATCACGACTACCATGATGACCGACACTAAGGCCTGATTTAATAACATTTGACGCAGCGCAGCAAGACACCTTACTGTGCCGCATCAAATGGAGAGACGAGGAATATGCCATATTTACTTAGATATGATGCTATCCCGCTCTCTGCCTGTGCCGGCATACAGTGCGCAGCCAAGGAAAAAACACAGGCACCCTTGCGCCATAGTGCAAGGGTGCACATGTTACAGGCAGGACTGTTTTTGTGCAGAAGGGGCACCTTACTGCACATAAATTAGTCATCAGAGGCATTCTCCTCTTTGTGTGTTGCAGAAAGCAGTTCGTGTAGAAAGTAGAAATAACTGGGTGAAATAAACTTGTTTCCCCTCATCACGCATCTCTTGGGATGGTGTACCATTCCTACACATTCCCAGTTTTAGAACCTTTAGTTAACCTGGGAATGCACCAAAGACTATCAGTTAATTCATGGGAACACCCATACTCCACTTATAGAACACCTTCCCAGCCCAGAGTAAGGCAAGGCAGCGACTTCCACCGCCTTGCATTTCTCTGGATTTACCACGCCACTCAGAGCCACGCAAGGTAGCTTTGCGTGGCTTAGCAAATATCACATATGCCCTTGCATTGCATTGTGTCCCCTCAGATGACGCAGCGGCAATGGAAGAGCTTGGTAAATCTGGACATTAAGGGGGTCATTACGACCCTGGCAGCCGGCGGTAAGCTGGCGGTAACACCGCCAACAGGCTGGCGGTGTTCCGCCAGCTATTATGACCGTGGCGCAATAGCCACGGCCATACCGCCGGCCCCTCCAACATAATCCCCAGGGCAGCGGTGCTTGGGTTATGAGTCCCCGACCGCCAGCCTGTGCGTGGCGGTAAACACCGCCATGGAAAGGATGGCGGTAAGGGGACTTGGGGTGCCCCTGGGGGCAACTGCACTGCCCATGCACTTGGCATGGGCAGTGCAGGGGCCCCCAGGCATAGCCCCGTCGCGCATTTCACTGCCCGAATTTCGGGCAGTGAAATGCGCGACGGGTGCTACTGCACCCGCTGCACATCAGCATTGCCGCCGGCTCTATTACGAGCCGGCAGCAATGTTGATGTGACTTTTCCGCTGGGCCAGCGGAAATGTCATAATAGGGAGCCAGGAATACCGCCGGCAATGGCGGTTTTCTGGCTCCCACAGCCTCGGCGGTCTTTTTGTAAGACCGCCGAGGTTGTAATGAGGCCCTAAGTCTGATGGGGCTGCTAAAGACAGTTACCAGCCATATAGGAATTATGAGATCCCGGGAGACACTGCAGATGTGTTTACTTTCAACTGCATTGGTCAGCTTCTGAAAGCAAAACTGAGAAACTCCTGACTGACTAGGACCTGATAAGTCGTCATTTCTCAGTGTCTCAGGCTCTAATTTGTAACAGAGCAGAATTTTTCTGTCCACAGAGTTATCAGCACTTCTGGTATTGGTAACTTTTGGGGTGGGGAAATACCCAACCAATTCTATCGCTGTACCTAATGAGGGCAAAGAAGTGAATTTGTTTGAACTTTCATCACATCAAGGAACTGCATAGTGTGACTGAACCCATTGACATTACCAACTAACTGTTGCAAACCAAGATAAACACTTTACTAATAGCAGGAGCACACAGTAAGCAGTAATGAAGCATATTATTCTTAGGTTATTATTCCGTATCCCTGGCTAACTTTCCATTTCAGGACAGCGATTGCATCCCAAGAGTCCAGTGCTATGACCAGCGCATGATATCCCGCTGCAGAATGAAATTCCAAGGCGCGGGAAAGGTGTTTGTTTTTAGGCGGGAGGCCGATGTCCTGCCAAAACAAAGACCACCTTCAGCCAAAAGTGATATGAGAGGAAACTATGTAGGAATGGAAAAGCCTGTGTCTTTCACAAGCCCCAGGGTAGTGCATCTCACGCCTTTCTGACAGCTCTCTCCACGCTGCCACTTGCTCACAAAAATACATTTAACTCCCAATACATGACTAAAGGGTGGCTTGAGACTGGAAAAATACTTCTCTCAGTTCAATACTAATCACATCTTTTCCTCTATCCAAAGAGCAGCTCCATTATTCAGGGGGAAAAGGCAGAATAAAGATTCAGGCACATTATCATGTGCACACAATGGCCCGGATTTAAGAAAAGTGGCACTTCATGCCATGAAGTGGCACTTTTCTTGCAGCCCGTTGCACCCCCCTAACGCCACCAAGTGTGCGCCGTATTTAACATATGGCACACCATGGCGCAGGTTAGGGACAATAGTGTCATCATTTTTTACGCTATTGTTGTACATTGCAGGATTAGTGCCAAAGGATTTGACGCTAATCCTGCACAGAACACAGAGGCCCATAAAAATCATGGTGTGCATCTCATTAAAGCCTGCTCTGTGCAGGTGTTAAAAATTTGAATAAAATGGCAGAGTGGGATCTCCTAGATTCCACTGCACCATTTTTACGGGCCCCCTAATAAGGGAACGCCCCCCTGCATGCATTATGCCTGGTGCAGGCATAATGTGGCGCAAGGGTTTACAAAGTGGTGCAATGCAAGTATTGCACCACTTTGTAAATATGGCGCAGGGTTTTTTCCCCCACTATCTCCACATTAGCATAAACAAATGACGCTAATGTTGCAATAGTTGGCACTAGGCCCTGCTTAAATGTGGGCCAGAGTGTCTCGCTCTTTCTTTCTGTAAATACACATGCATACTAGATATGCAGATGTTCATAAAATAATATATTTAATACCATTTTTGAGCATGGGGAGAAGACATGACTCAAGAGAATCAAATCCTCCAATGGGTCATGAGGTCTCCCAAGAAATAAATAATATATTTTCAAATCAAATCTGCATTTATGCTTTATCTATACTGCTAGGGATATAACTAATAGAAGGGATGCATACATGCACTGAGATAAATTCACACTGTATGTACCACTTCACTAGAAGCAGAGTTGCATTCTTCTGTCAAGCATTCTAACATGCAGTCTGTTGTTCTCTGAGACAGTAAGCAGTATTTTTTATATCATTAATGCTATAGTCTAAAAGTAATGTGGAAAGTTTACATTTGCACTGTAATGTGCGACCCTGTGTTTATTTATGCACTTGCTGCAAATAACACGTTATTTCAATGGCGCTGGCAACCTCTGCATTCTTGAGTTGGGATTAAAGTGCATACTGCAATAAAAACTTAAAATTCACTAACAGTTAAAAATTGAGTTTTGGTTCTGGTTTAAATGTGTAAAACCACTGAAATTCAGTGGCTATGGTTCACAGAACACAGAAAGCACACCACTAGTGATTCAGTGGCTTTATGTGTTTGATCCAGAATCATAACAACTCAGTGTTAACCAAGTATATATATATATATATCTACATATATTTATATGTAGATATATATATATATGTTCACTAAAAAAACGAAGCTTAAAGGGACGTTATAGGCTCACATTTTAAATATATGAAACCATAGAAATTCACCAGTTACTATAACTGGTGCCCTTAGGTAACTATAACTCGCACCCTTGCCATGCACAGTTTTTTCATCAAACATTTTGCTGCAAATATTACATTGATATTATCCAAGGATGTTATCAAAGATGTCATGAGTGCCGTAATTTGTGGGGTCAATAGCAGTGCATGACGAGGGCGCAAGTTATAGTTACCTTAGGGCACAAGTTATAGTTATATGTCCCCCTGCTTACATAAACGGTATAGCCCCAGGGAAGTGGCAGTCCCGAGGGCATAAAACTGCCCTAAGAGGGGGGTCCCATGCAGCTCCCTCCTTAAATTTTACATGCTTCCAGGACCTAGCCCACCCAGGGGCTTCCTAAAATAAAGCGTGGCAGGCCGCACAATTTTCCCACAAATTTGCAATGTCATAGCAAATTTGTGGCAACATTTTTTTTAAAAAGTGTTTTTTTTAGCCCTAGTGGGGTCCCTCTGGGATCTCAGCACCAGAGCTGGTTACAAAAAATGTGCCATTAGGCTTTGTAGGAGTAACACATTTAGAGATATCAGGACTGTAAGTCTATGGATGGTTTGTGGCCGATGCACTGACCCAAATTAAAAAAATAAAGAAATCTGACTGGACACAGTAGCTTTTTTCTTGTTGTCCATTTTGGTTCTGCAAACCCAAAGCTTCTGATTACCTGGCTGCAACAGAGAAAATTCTGTAACAGCCATCATTATGTGTGTAAGCTTGGACGCTGCTTCGTGGGAAAAAATGAAGGAGCAATAAGGAGCCAGAGTGAGCATCAAGTAATCAACTGGCTGAGGATGGAGGAGAAGCCCAAAGACACCCTCCCCTCAGATTTAAAGACAATATAGTCCTCTTTCCCTTTCCATTTATAACAGTCCATGTCTTCAAGTATGGTGTATTTTGGGACTTTCAATACAAAACCCACTTTGCACACTTTTAAAAAACGATTGTCTACAATAAAGGTCAGAACTTTATCTTTTCATCAAAAGCATGTATAATATATGTTTTACCCGCATGCTTTTCAGATGTATTCCTCAGTGGTGGTTGTCGTTAATGACACACAATGTATTCCGAATTAGTTCGAGTTCATAATTGGATGATCCTCAGATGTGTGTCCTTGATTATTCGAACATTGTTTCCTAGGCAAAATGACTCGTTAAGATACATCTTATTCCTCTTGTACATAATTATCACCTTCATATCACCCTTTTTCTCTCACTACTTTTGTCCTTCTTTGATTTGTTACTCCTTATTGGGCAATGTTCATCTCCACAGTCTTTATGCAGCACTGCTGCAATTCTTTTAAATGTTTCTTGGGAAATGTGTTAATCGGTCTGAATTGATATTTCACCTAATTTAGATAGTTTTCGCTTGCATCCTTATGGTCATGGTGTTGCATAAGTAAACATACAACTCCTCAAATGCATTTAAGCCACAAGGGGCATTAAGATTTGACATTGTGATATACTAAGATTCCAGCTGGTGTAAATCATGAATTTGATCACTTCCCTTTCATTTTGTCCACCGTATCTATGACATAGCATCTCAAGGTGGTCGATGTGACATTTTTCATAATATGTTGCCGTGGTGTGTGTAAATTTTTTATTAATGATGGCCGGGATGTGTTCCAGAATGCATTGTCTAAGGTGACATGTTGTGCTTCCCACATACTTCGGATTGCAAGCGCTTTGCATTACATATACTGTAAATTGACTGCTGTAGTTTATTTTTGTATTGATTTGAATAGTCCTGTTTTTTCTATATTTAAACTGTTTCATATTGACACTAAGCTTGAATGCTATGCGGGAGGTTCTCTTAATAAAGCCAGACTGGCTCTTTTTTATCCATTTTTAACTTTCCCAATGTCACTAAAATGGTTCTTCTCCACTAGAACTTTTAATGATTTAAGTTTTCCACATGTGATATAATTGCTCTCTTTGAAATATGTCACAATGTAATTTTTATTTTCACCAATGATCCTACTTATTGGACCACCTTTTATTTTTGTAATCAGAGTGTCTGCATGGTTATTTTTTTTAATTATTCTTCCCGTTTTGTCAGTTATCTCCTACTTTGAAATCTCATTTTCATGTCTGCACAGTTGATTGTGAATTCAATCTTTTCAGAGCAATATCATCTTAATATAAGGAATTCCCCATATGATGTGCTATTTTTAGAGATGGGTGGTGAAATCTTGTGCCAGGTAGAACGAGCTTTCAATCTTTTGAGCTTTTAAGTAGATCAATACATCCAGAAAACATACCCTTTCTGAATTGTTATTGTACATAAAATCCATGCATAAAAACATCTGGCATGAAGAATGTTATTTTTTAAGTCACTTTACACAATGTAAATGCATCAATTCTTCTATATTTAACTCTAAATTTTGCATCAAAAGTTCAATTCATAGATGTAGTAAAACCCGAATTAAGATTGTTGTTGTCAATTTTGCTTACAAACTCCATCCATTACAACTTGGTATTCTGTATGTAGCACCTGTTCCTCTATCCAGCTGATACACAAATCAGCACAGTGGGGTGGAGGAGGGGAAGGGTGCCCATATAAGTGACCTGCAATTGCCTGTACAAAATATTATCAAGTAGGGAAATATTAAGGCAAGTATACATCATTTTCAGAAGCATAAGATTGTCCCAATATAGTGTAAGAGGTCTAGATCTTAAAAATGCACAGCCGCTCTCATCCCATCCAAATGACTGATGCATCACCATTGGCCTGCTGTGGGGGATGGACTACAAGTCCTAGACCTCCTTGCATTGGGAGACGGAATTGAGCAGATGCTACATATTTCCTACATATTTGACGCATCATTGTTGGCTTGCTGTGTGGGATGGACTACATGCCCCAGACCGTCTTACCACTGGAAGGTGGAGCAGAGCAGGTGCTATAAATTTGCTGCACTTTTCTGCGGTGGGGGACACATCATCATTAGCCTGCTGTGGGGGACAGACTATATGCCCTAGCCCTCTTTGCCACTGGGAGGCAGTGCTGAGCAGGCACTATACATTTACTGCAGGTTCCTGCAGTGTGTAAGGCACGCAGAGTGCTGGATGCACATCCTCAGACAAAGACTGGGCCAAGAGCGAACCAGTCTATGCCTGTCTGATCCTTGGTGGGGCTAGCTGGGCCACCCCTCTTGGCTCCAACATCTGCTTACCATTCTTTCTTAACTATAGGCAAGCGAAAAGCAACTTTATCACATGCTGTGGATATACACCCATGCACCAATACCACTATTCTTTCCTACTTTAATTCAGCTGTGGGAGCTATCACAGAGGAAGTTTCCACTGTGGAGGAGCAGCTGGGTCTAGTGCAGTGTGAACAGAATAACAACGAAGTATCAGTGGCTTCCACTACCAAAGAGGTGCCCCTAAAAAGGTAACTTCTGTGACTGCAAGATCTCCAGCATCTATTACTTTTACTACTAAGGCCCAGGTACATCAGACCTTCTGAGAGCCTAGTATTGAAGCAACTCCTCTGTGAATTCCACAGACTAAACCTGGTGGCTTAAGGAACAGGAATAAGTAGGACAATGATGAGCAGCACTCATTAGGAAAGTCAGCCACTGCACATTCCCCTCACGCAGGGGTGGAGGAGGGCCTTATCAGATTGAAAGTCCTGGAAGAAGACTCTTTTGACTCCTGTAATCAGCAGCTAAACAAGACTGAGGCTATTATTTTCAAATTGGTGGACTCACACAATATAGTGGTTAAATCCAAGTCTCTCTGCTTTGGTGCACTTATCATTATTGAAGAACCTGTGCAAAGCAACCAGTCATTGACCCCCAGTATTAATTCTCACGTACATACTCCATCTATTAGCAGTTTAGAGGATGTTAGGGAGAATATTCACCCTCCATAGAACACAGGTAAAGGAGGGCATGGCAATGCCACAGGGACCTGATGGGATAGTCCCCAGTGTAAATATAAAGAATAACCTTGAATGCAGGGGGTTATATGCCCCATTGAGCCATTCTATTGAAAGGGGTATTGGTGGGTACACCAAGGTCTCCATTTGATGTTATGACCTTGGATTTACCACGAGCAGCAACCCCTTTTGTGTTGGCCAATGTGTTGCCACTTGGTAACAAAAGGATTGAAAGCTTCATACAGCTGAAGAACAAGGTTACTCATTGGTTACATCAATGCAGGATTCATGGTTTTCCAGACTCCTGGTAGCACTTGGTGATGGAGACAGTTTTTAAGGAAGGACATAGAAAGGCTACGTGTTGTTATTGGCCTATCTCACTAATTTACACAGAGGTGAAAATAGTAAGAAGAGTGACTTTAAATCGATTATGTTCCTAGGCTAAGCAGCAGAATGCGTTATCTGATATACAAAATGGCTTTAGGCCCGAGGTGTGGACCGTTGATCAATGATTAAATCTGTACTTGATCGTATTCCATTATACTGTTGACAAAAAAATGTAATTCCACCTAGCATTCATGGATCTCTGTTCAGCCTTTGATAGAATGAATAGAGATAAGGTATATGTTGTCCTGATATCTATTGGGGTGGTGTGGGACATTAATACCCTACTCAGATCATTGCACTACAATCTAACTGCTTCTGTTTGCTATGATGAGGAGGGTGAATGTTCTTTATCCTTTAGTTTTAAAAGGGGTGTCCATCAGGGCTGCATATTAGCCCTGTCTTGTATACACTATGTATTAATTTCTTGGACCAATTCTTGCTAAAGTTTGGGACAGATATCTTTCATGAGCCAGTGCCCATTGGCTGTGTTATTGTATGCTGATGACGCTGTGCTCATCTCAAGATCTTCTGTAGTCTTCCAGCGGCTTTTGAACTCATTTGTTGAGTTCACGGATAACTTGAACTTAAGCAACAATGTTACAAAATTATAGGTTGTGGTTATTGGATCTAAAAATACTAAGGGCCTGAATGAGATCTTGGTGGAGGGGTTACTCTGTCGCAACTGTGACGGATATCCCATCCGCTGAAATCTAAATATTGTTTTCTATGGTATTTAGATTTCGGCAGGTGGGATATCTGTCACAGTTTCGACGGAGTAACCCCTCCGCCAAGATCTAAATCAGGCCCTAAATCTCAGACTTTTAACTTCAAGGTCCATCGCATAAGCAAATTATGGTCCTTTTCTTATTTTGGCATCCTGTTTAATGGCTCTTTGAATTTGTCCTTGCTCCTAAATCACAAACATTTATCATTCACAAGGTTTGTACATGGTGTCTTTGATTGCGCAGCGTTAAGGTTAACAATTCATAGATGCTATGATTAAACTATATAATGCTAAGTGCATATCTATTGCCACCTGTGGATGTGATATTTGGGGATATGTCTCTTTACAGTCACTCCAGGAAGAGGAGAACGTATTCAGGAGAAGGTTGTTATCTCTACCAAATATTGTTGCTTTAGAGGTGGTCCATGAAGAATTGGGCATGAGTTACATATCAGATTTGACACAGTTGCGATCTTTGCTGTTGTGGTACAAGTTTTGGACCAAACTGCAAAAAACACTGAATTGCCACATTCTGGAGGATTGCTTGAGATCACTAATGTACTTTCAATACCCTGGCATAGAGATTAATTTTAAGGCACTTAGTTGGCCTGAATTCTATAACCAACCACGTAAGATCACCAAAGCTGATGTGACTTGGACCAAGAAAGCCTTTGTTCAGAGGGTGGAGACACATGGAGAGAGAAGCTGGGGCATTGTTAAAACAGACAGTCAGACATTCTGTCATGATTGAAGCAAAAATGTAAATGACAGACAGTCAGACATTCTATCATGCGATGAAGCAAAAATGTAAACGCCTTGAGCATCTTTGGCGTAAATCTTATGAGGCATCTCATAAAATAGAATACCTAGCAGCTTTAAAAGTCTATTACCATTCAATTAAGCAATCCCTCAGAGAATTTTATGCAAGTTGCTAACCTCACTCTCTTCAGTTCCCTCTGCCATTTCACCCTTGGATGAGAGATGCAATGATCTGGCTCTCTTTTTTTCTCAAAAAGTAGGTAACACCTACGCCTTGTTTCCAGAAATGAGAGAATCTCCATGTTTGAGCTTTTTGTTCAACACAGCTGACGATACCTCTATGCTTCTGAAATGAAGCAAAAATGTAAACGCCTTGAGCATATTTGGCGTAAATCTTATGAGCCATCTCGTAAAATAGAATACCTAGCAGCTTTAAAAGCTTATTACCATTCAATGAAGCAATCCCTCAGAGAATTTTATGCAAGTCGCTAACCTCACTCTCTTCAGTTTCCTCTGCCCTTTCACCCTTGGATGAGAGATTCAATGACTTGGCTCTCTTTTTTTCTCAAAAAGAATGTAACATCTATGCCTCGTTTCCAGATGAAATGAGAGAATCTCCATGTTTGAACGTTTGTTTCAACACACTTAACTGTACCTCTATGCTTCTGAAATTTGATGCTATGGAGATGGCTGATATGGCTTCTTTAAACTTCCCTGTTAAAACTGGTTCCCCCTAGACCCTGTGTCTCCATCTATTTTGGAGCAGGGTTCCATAGTGATCTATCCAGTTCTATGCAACCTTTAGCTGCAGGCTGTGCACTCCCCAGAGAAGGAAACACACAATGGTAGTCCCTTTATTAAAAAAATCCTCTGCTTGATCCTTTGAAACCAGAGAATTATCAGACAATCTCCCTGTTAACTTTTTTCCCAAGATCACTGAGAAACATGTTATTAGGCAACTTTCGAACTTTTTAGAAGGCAACAACTTGCTTTATAGGACTCAATAGGGCTTTCATCCTTCTTACAACAGTGATTCTGCTTTGCCACTGCCCACTGAATCAATTACTTATGTCTTGAACTCAGGTGACTCTGTGGCAGTTATCATGTTAGATTTCAAAGCTGCTTTTGACAAGTTATCTCATAATATCCTGTTAAAGAGACTGTGGGAATCTGGTACCAGCAACAAGGTGTTTCTTTTACTTTTGTGCAAGGCAGAATGTTTCAGGTTTCCCAAACTCCATTCCACTAAAAAATGCTTGCACTGCTCCAAGAGTGACTGAGGGATCTTCCCTGAGTTCAATCCTTTTTAATGTCTGCATCTGCCCCTTGGCATATGTTATTAAAAGTTTTGGCTTCACTAAAATTTGTACGTGGATGATAATCAGCTGATTATCACTCTTTTAAATAAATAACAATACTGCTTCCCAGTTGTGTTTGTGTCTTCTAGAAGTAGCTAACTGGATGGACAATAACTGCTTAAAGCTAAACGATGAGAAGAAAAAGACAGTGATCCTGGGTAATCCGCTTGATATCTGGTCCACCCCATGACGGCCTGTTAGTCTGGGTCCTTTACCTTCGCCAAACCAAAAAGTTAAACATCTTGGTATCTGGCTAGATCAAAAGTTGTCATTTGACAACCAAGCAAATTCCCTTGATGGAAAATGTCTTGGGATACTGAAAATCCTCAAGAAGATTCTGAGATTTCTACTATTGTCAGCTCAGTTATTTCCTGGCTGGATTACTACAACGCCCTTTACCTCGGGCTTTCATAAACGTGAATCAATAGAGTACAGTGCATTCAGAATTCTGCTACACTTCTGTTGCTGAAACTTCCCAGACATGACTCTCTTAACACCGGTCTGAGCAAACTGCACTGGCCTTCCTTTAAAGTTATTTGTTATTGTTATAAATCGCTGTTTAATGTTAGACCATGGTACCTTCAGGCTTTGATTAAACCTTGTGTCCCAGTTAGGAATTTAAGATCATCTGACACCAGGCTAGCTCTGGTTACAAAATTTCAAAAAGTTAGAATAGGAGGCAGCTCTTTTAGATATCTGGCTCCTAAGATCTGGAATTCCATGCCTCTAAAAATTTGGCAGGGACCATCAGAAAGCCTCCTTCAGGAAACACTTAAAAACATGTTTTTTCATCCCACATCATTAACCTCCTATGTGTACAGTCTTTGTAGAGCTGATACTAAGCCCTAGGACACTTCAATGAAGTAGCCATGCACTCTCTATATCTGCATTATTATCATTATTATTATGATTATTGTTAATAATAATAATAATAATATTATTATCATTATTATTCAAACTACACCATCAATTGAGCATGCCTGTGTTTGGTTCCATCTAATTTTCATAGATACCGCCTCACCATGGTCAGGTTGAACCTTTTCATCATTTATTAATAAAACCATCTGGATAAATTAAAGATTTAGGGCATGATTTAGAGTCTGGCATTGGCAGAAATCCTGTCCGCGGAAATACGATTCCCATAGGATATAATGGCACCCTAATACAGTGGATGGGACATCCATCATGTTTGTGACGGAGTAAACCCATCTGCCAACCTCTAAATCAGGACCTCATACATTTGCCATGTCTTTGCGATAATGTTTCTACACAGAACTCTTTGCGCCTACTTATGCTCTGTACAATGTATAGTGCATTATTGAAATGTATCATTTATCCTATTTTGAAGATGTTACATTTTTAACAGGTTAAGCCAGCACTTTTGATTTTACAGCTCTCACCGGATAAGAAGGTCACTCAGTTGCTTGCTTTCTTGCGCTTGCAGTCAGAGTGAGAAGAGCCTCAGGAGGCATAAGAATTTTATCCATTATATTTTTATCAATGTTACTGGCTTTTATGAATTTGATGACATTTTATAGTTATGATTTATTAACAAATGTTTTGTATTTTGGTGCTGTACTTTTATGGTTTCAATGTGTAAACTGAATAAAGTTGGTTTGAGTGACTAACTGGCTGACTGACTGACTGATGCTTACATAGAGAGAGGAGCCACATCTAGAATGCATCTAGGATAACAAACTGAAAATCTTTCTCCAATTCAATCTCAAAGATTCTTGGCCTGATTTAGAAGTCAGTGGAGAGACGGATATCCCGTCTGCCGTATTACGATTCCCATAGGTTATAATGGGATCATAATACAGAGGATGGGATATCCATCATGTTTGTGATGAAGTATTCCTCTTCGCCGACTTCTAAATCAGGGCCCCTGCCCAAAAAATTGGCCATGACACCAATGTAGTCGGGGACAGCTTGAATAAAAGGCATTACAAAGTAATCAGAATATCTAACAGACTCCCCTGTGCCAATGCTATGGGCTTATTGGAGGTTTGTCCCAATTTTGGTGGACCGTCAGGAGGAAATATACCACTGGAAACAGCTTAAAAGGAGAACACACACATTGTCAATATGTCTCTGAATATCCCTTTTATCACCTAGCTCAATGGTTCGTAACCTTTTGACTTCTGTGGACCCCCACTGGTTCATTACTGAAAGCTGGGGACCTAATCTGTTAATTTTCTGAGAAGTCGCCGATGCCCTGAGGAGATTCTGCTGATCTTCAGAGGTCCCCGGAACACAGGTTGGGAACCACTGACCTAGTTTCTATGTCAAAGAATAGCTCTATTATCACCCAGCTCATTAGATTGTCTCTCCACAGCTTTGTGGGCATCCTCAGAAAGTGACAGAAGAGGACCCTAGAACGTGTTTGAAATGGATTGGGCAACACTAGTTAGCAGTGGGTGTAATTGGGGGACACAAAAGACCTTCTCAGCACCTAGACATTCAGATATTGGGAGGAGTTTGGTACAGCTAAGCACACTATGAGTAATGGAACATTATTATAATGTAATAGAAACAGGGATGTAAAACATGAGAAGATTCCAGGGATTAGATTAGGATCACATGTCAATACTACTTCTGGTTAAAATGTGTGTTTTTCCAACTTGCAATTTTTACCAAGTCGAAAAGAAATAGTGAGGATCCCATGGACACTGTTTTAGAAGATTCCATTTCTGCCAGCCTTCCCCATAATGATTTTCTGCCCTCCAATACCTGACTCCAAGAATTGAGAGAAACAGTTTTCAGGCTCCACCAAGAGAACGATCTGATCATCCCTCCTGGGCACAGCTTCCTGCCTAATAGTGACTTTTTCCTTAATACTAGAGTCCACTACCAAAGGGAGCTGCCAAACCAGTTCTCAGGTTCCTTATTAACTACTATGCTGCTGGTACAAGTGTGAAGACCTCCAGAATCTGTGTTGACCCCTTCACTGATTTCAAGAAGACATATGTCTCTGACCAGTTCTGAGCGCACCCAGCCTGTAGCACCTAGCTAAGTGAATCTCTCCAGTCCTACCAACCTCTGTAAATGTCCTTTGGCTTAGAACCTGTATTATTCTTGATGGGTGTCACTTTCTACTGAATTCTTATGCTATAAGACACTTTTGATATATTGCTATTTAACAACGGATTTGTGTCTATTTTAATATGTTTTATAACGTTTATCTCTTCAACATTTTTTATGTATTCCTGGAGGTCCGACAGACAGATTACGACCCTGGTGGTCAGACTGCCAGGAGACTGTCACCAGGATCATGGATCCTGACAGGTTGGCAGCAGTCGGAGTAATGGTCAGCCGCTGCAGTGCCAAGTTCGGCACCGCTATGCTGATCAGGACTCCACTTTCTGCCAGCCTTTCCATGGTGGTTGTATTGCCATGGAAAGGTTGGTAGAAAGGCAGTGCTAGGGACCATGTCATGGACAGTGCCAAGGACCACTGCCAGCACCACTGGAATGCGCACTGTCTGCTATGCATTCTGAGGGTGTTGGTGTGCAACGGCATTGGCCAGTGCCGCTGCACTGTCCCCGCCGAGCTGACCGGTGGAAACGTCATTATACAGCGTTTCCGCTGGTCAGCCCCGTTCAAACATCGTAATATGATAGGGGGTGAGGCCCCCAGGTTAACAATTGCCTCAACCCCGCAGCTTTGGTGGTCTGACCACCAAAGTCATAATCAAGCCCTTTGTAGCTTTATAACTTTACAAAGTTGTGGACGTCTCACAACTTTGACAGCAGAAGTTATGTTTTTCACAGCTCTAGTGCTTGCTCTGACTTCGCATAAGTCTAGGTGTGGATAAGCTGCACATTGAGCAACAATACAATGTCATAGCCCCCCAAGACCAAATCATTCTCACCTTTTATTACATAAATGCACACATGAAGAATTGTGAAAGACTGTGGAAATTGATGCACAATATGGGGAGTGAGCCTCTGTTAGTGGTATGGAGGCCAGGCCCTCAGCTGAAATGATAGGTAAGCAGGGCGCCCACCACACTCTAGTGTAGGTGCCAAGTCTCCTGGAACAAGACTCACAATATTCTAAGTGTAAACAAGCGGATAACGAAGGCTTGGTAGTAGAGAAATGTATGTTATAACACATTGGTCATACTGTCCTAGTTCTCAGTAAGATGCAGAGAGAGGAAGACATGGCAAAATGAAAGCTCAGTTAAAGAAATTGTACAAACCCGAAAAAACAACTAACTTTTAGCATGAAAATTCGAACAAACATTGATAAAAGAAAAAAGGAAAGAAAACAATATAAAAACAGGACAACTGGTTTATGCTCTACCCTCAATTACATTACTTTCTAAGGTAATGCAGGAAAACAGCAAAGGAAAATTAAATTGCATGAAGTAGCTGGCATCAGAGACTAATGATCGTAACTCAGTTAGAGAATAAAGTCACACATGTACTTCCACAAAGTGTTAAATGGTTCCATGTGACCCTTTCTTCTCTTCTCTAAAACCATTTATCCGCTGAAGCGAATCAAAACATTTCTTGAATACTTCAGTGCAAAGACATGCACTGCTTATGGAAATTTTCTAAAAGAGCTCCTTCTTAATCATTACACCTTATATTTTTAATATGAAAGAAATACCATTGTAGATAGACACCTTGTTTAAAACCTGAAGGTCACTGATGCAAACCAAACGAATTCTAATTTAAAATACCCTCTCATAGGAGACTCACCACCACACAGGACAAATGCAGAAGTAAAATTCCTTTACTAGCCCAGCATCTCCAGCAGTTATTGAAGGACATAAAGCTTTACTTTTTAAATTTCACAAGACACCAATACAATCTCCACATGGTTGTTGGGGATCAATCTTAAGGTAAGCCTACATCCTCTCTTCAGTATTCCAGATCAGTAAATACCCATGATATCAACCACCTATCCATTCTAAATGAATGGCTTTCATCGAACAAATGTATCCTACAGTGCATCTGTTCACCATTGGGGCTGCTCACAAAGGTAACTTACATGTGGAAGTAAATTTACGTGCACTTTTACACTTTTGACTCATTTTACTCGAAAATGTAACTCGCATATCTCCATCCCCCGAAAAGGAGATGGAGCCTAACTAACAAGTTTAAGTTACTACAAAAAAAACAAAAGTGGTAAATCTAGCACCACACATGGCATCTCCTGGTAGTTCAACTCATGCCAATATGAACTTAAAATAAAACCTTTTAGGAAAAAATGTTGAATAAAATGAAATAATTCACAGTAGTTAAAAATATAAATCAATATAATTTAATGTTAAAATAATTTATAAAAGTAGTACACATTTTTAATGTACTTCTAAAATATTTTAATAACTTTTACTTTTTAAAATTAATATACCAATCAATGTCATTAAAATATAATTAAACCACTTTTAATACATTCTATACATTACTTTTAATAATTGGATATTAAAACATTTGCTTTTATGTTAAGTGGGATTTTATTGTTCAATTTAAACTTGAAATGTTATTTACTATATTTACAGAAATTAAACATCTAATTCCACATTAGGGCCAGATGTACGTACCATTTTTCCTGTCAAAAACGTCCCGATTCGCAGAATCGGACCGTTTGCGACAGGAAAAAAACATTTTGATATGTACAGACCCTATTTAGCGAATCTGTAATCTATTTACAGAATCGCAAAAACGGTGCGTGAGTCACAATTAGGAAGGGGCATCCCCTTCCTAATTGCGAGTCGCAGTCCAATGTATGACTTTTTTGTGACCGCATGTTAGCACCAGTCTCAAAATGCTGCTAACCATTCGCAAAAGGGGACCCCTTCCCCTTTGTGAATGCATGCAAAAACATTTTTTTAGAGCAGGCATTGGTCTCTGGGACCACTGCCTGCTCTGAAAAAATGAAAAGAAAACTTCATTTTTTCCGAAATGCATTCTGTTTTCCTTTAAGGAAAACGGGTGCATTAAAAAAAACATACTGCTTTAATTAAAAGCAGTCAGAGACATGGTGGTCTGCTATTCCCAGCAGGCCACCATCCCTGTGAGGGCCGCCATTCACAATGGGGTCCCAAATTGCGACCTACCTCATGAATATTCATGAGGTAGGTCATTTGCGACCTCATTGCAAATCACAAACAGTGTCATTGACACTGTTGTACATCCGGTTTTGCGACTCGCAAATTGCGAGTCGCTAAGACTCACAGTTTGCGACTCGCACTACTGGTGCTGTAAGACTTTATATATTTCTGCATTTAAATAAGTATAAATAACTAATTTATATAAAAATGTATCATAAAAATATTGTTATGTCTTTTTGGCTTTCATAAACATTTATAATTTTCCTTACACTTTACCATGCAGAGATTTAGCAGCCTGACTGCAAAGTCTGCCTATGGTAAGGCTTAGGGAAATTTTAAAACATTTATGAAACTCGAAAAAAACTTTCGCAGTTTGACATCTTTCCATTATGTTCTAACAGGGGTAATATTTTTCAACACAGGAACATGTACACCTATGTGTAAGGTAAAGCACCTTATATTAATTCGTTTCTTTGCCCCGCTTTGCGTCTTGAGAAGTATCATACAGGTAACTGAGCGTATCAACAAAATGTGGAATAGGTTCTATTGTTACTACCACAAATTTGACTGGCAATGTATATTCAATGAGGTCTCTGTGGTAACAGAGGGCTTTGTATCAGCAGGAATAGCGAGAAATAATATGAAGGTAAAAACAATGAAGAAATTAAACCTGGAATGGATTTACAATGATAGGCTGGGATGATAGAGTGCAGCAGTGGTCAGAGTTAAGAGTTTAATGAAAGAGTCGATCCCTGGAGGCCCATTGTGATACATTTGTCTTAAAAGTGACAAATTCCTGAACTTTAATCATTACTGCTGTTAACTTTGACATTGACATCATAGTGAGAGGACTAACCATCTTGGGGAACATGGCGGCCAGTTAACGGACTGACCGTGAGCTCTCGTCGGACGGGAGACGGCAAAGACACCTGACACGTGACGCGTTGTGCCTGAGAGTCAGAACTCTCCGGCCGGCACGCGAGAAAGTCGTTGCTGCTGCTCCGCTTCGGCTGAGGAACCCCCCGGAGAGCTGTTGTTGGAGGAGAGACGCCGGGGGAAGTCGGAGAAACCCGTTTAACGCGCTGCGCGCTGTGTCTGGAGCTCTCAGACCGGCGCTTGGGTGAGCCGCTTGCCACAGTTGCAAGCCTCTCTTTAGCGGCCAGTTTTCTTTTTGGTATTTGGGAAATCAGACTTGGTTGTTTTATGGCACTCTAGAGGAGAACAGGAAACGCGAGTAAGAGCAATCTTTGGCAGGTTTCTCCCTTTTTGTCTCTCCCCTGTCTAGCATGGAGTGGTTTCCCTTGGAGGGGCTTTCAGCCCAATGATTTATTAGAGCTTGGACTCTCAAATCTTGTATACTGTTTCTGGGCGTTACTAATAAGTCCTTCCTTTTTTTTTTTTTTTTTTTTATGCTGGGAACCATAGACTAACACAGAGTTGAGTTGTCCACTTAACCTATAGACACAAAGGTTTTGGGAAATAGTTTTCTCTCAGCTATAGCCTGTTGGGCTTGAAAATCATATGGTAGGCTGAAGAGCTAAAAAAAAAAAAAAAAAAAAAAACAACACATCGTGCTACTTGGCTACCTCATTACCGCAATTTACCCCTCTGTATCGTCCTTCCCGCCCTAGGTCGGGAAAAAAGAAAAAAAAAAACGGCTAATAAGAAGGCGGGGTTAAGTGCTTCGCCGAGAGGTGGTGAGGTGGTGCCCTGGAAGCAGGCATCAAACTCCAGTATCTGGGCAGAGGCGGTGAGGGGTGTGTGACGTGGGAGATCCTATACCTCGCGCTGTTCTCTTCGTGGGGGTCCACCGGAGACTTCGGGGTTTTCAACTAGGAGAAATTTAAATGGGAGTCTGGTAAGAGGAGATTGCGACAGTGTCGGAGCCTCACAGTGTATGTCTCCAATTAAACGTCGCCCCAGGGGTGTACGGGCAAAAGTTAAAGACTTGGTTGGTGTGAGGAAAGGCAAGCCCGGCCCCCTGGGTGTGAGTATTAAGCCTCAGCCTCAGCCATCAGAGACCGTAGCAGCAGCTATAGTAAATTCCGGACCAGTGACTCACGGTGAGGGCTTAGTAAGGGGGATTGATCATACAGTGTCACTCTTGGAGCTCCCCCCACCCTCCCTGGAGGTAGGTCATACCGAGCCTCTGGGAAAGAGCGAATCTTTGATCAAAAGGTATTTCCGGACCACAATTCTTCCACCGCAAAATATGGCAAATGCTCAACCGATCTTAGGCGATTTAGGGGCATTAAATCTAGCTGTATGCTCGGTCCAAAATCCATTAGACAAGGATTTAGAAAGGCAGAGAGAGGGCTCCTTCACTATACTAGCCTTGTCAGAAGTAGAGGGTAATCCTCCTAGTGGATCAATGACCTACGGTATGGACGTACAGGCTTTGTTAATCTCCCTCACTAAAGAGATTAGGGAAAAATTTATGATCTCAGAGAATAATCAAACTAGGATTCGAGAAGCCTGTGAAGTTTTGGAAATTAAAATCAATTTGTTAACAGATCGGTTGGGTAAGCTGGAGGCTGTGGTGGAGGCCCACGAGGAGCGGGTGTTAGCACAATCCAAGGATATTTTACAATTAAAACGTGGAGAAAAGATGTTACAGGATAAACTAGAGACATTGGAAAACAACATGAGGAGAAACAATATTAGGCTTTTGGGAGTCCCTGAGGGAATGGAAGGGTAAGACATTAAGGGCTACGTGATCGCTTTGATTAAGGAGGTTATCCCAAACATAGCAGTGCTTAATCTGGAAGAGGATATTCAAAGAGTCCATCGGGATCCGTTTAAGAAAAATCCTGGAAGGAAAAACCCTAGGAGGATTTTGATAAACTTCAATACATACTCTATCAAGGAAAGAATTTTGTCTGAAGCCCTTAAAGTTGATGTTTTCTCCAAGGGGGATTGGTCTTTCAGGATAAGATCAGATGTGTCCAAAGCAACGTTAGATAGGCAGTGGGAGTTGGGAAACTTCATGCGGGAGCTTCGCTCTCTTGGGGCTACAGTTCAATTAAGGTTCCCGGCTGCTCTCCGAATCATGTGGAAGAATAAAATGTATAACATGAGAGATCCGGGGGAGGTTAGTGCATTTATAGGTCAGACTAAGGCGTCTCAATAAGATCTAGTGGAAAGTCCCGTCCGACGGGAGTTCGAATTGAGGATAACAGGATGGTTATCCTAGTAGAAATAGGGAGGGTTCCCCTGGGCGGGGGGTTTGGGTTTGGTTGTGTGTTGGTGTTGGTGTTGGTGTTGGCTGAGGGTGTGGGAGGCACTGGGTGTAGGGGTTTGGCTCGGGCTAGGTGGGTTGAAAATGATAAATATAGGAAAGTCCTCATAACTTGCTTAAATAGGAGGGGGGGTTCTGTGTTCATGATTTTTTTTTCTTTCAGGAATGACTAAGTTTGGCAATTTAAGATTAAACTTTCTCTCTTGGAATGTGAACGGATTAAGGGTGCTATGTAGGAGGAGGAAGATTTTTGAATATTTAAGATTGGCGGAGGAGGAGATCATTATATTGCAAGAAACCCATCTTCAACAAGATGAGTGGGAGAGCTGGCTTAAAAGGTTAAATTGGGTTTCATTCAGTGTATGTTCTTCCCAAACTAGCACGATAAAAGGTGTGGCAGTCCTGATTAAAAAATCCATAAGGCTTAAAGTAGGAGTGGTGCAAGTTGACTCTAGGGGGAGATGGGTAGTGGTAGAAGTGTGCTTATGCGGTTACTGGGTCACAGTGGCGGGTTATTACGGGCCAAATCTTGATGATCCGACGCCATTTCAAGAATTATTCAATATTTTACTTCTAGCTAGGTACCCAGTGGTATTAGGTGGGGATTTTAATATACTGTTAGATCCTGTTCATGAAAAGTCAACCCCCTGGGGTATGGTTAATTCACCTAAAACGAGGGTACAGGTGAAACAGCCATGCAGGATTTAGAATTGGTTGATATATGGCACTGGTGAGGGGGTGATGGAGATAGATACACATTTTACAATAAAAAATATAGGCATAGATCTAGAATAGATTTTTTTTTAATACATAAAAGTCTATGCTCAGAGGTGAGAAAGATAGCCCACAACCCAGCACACTTTTCAGATCATTCAGCTGTAAAACTACACTTGGATATCAGGGTCGTAAGTAAGGGTATTAGGAGCACAATTAATCGCGCTTTATTCCTAGATGACTCAGTAGTAGAAGTGTTAAAAAAGGATACAAGAGATTTTTCCACTTAAATCAAGGAACAGCAAGTTTATGGTGTGTTTGGGATGCGTTTAATGCCTATATTAGAGGGAGGCTTGTGAGTCTGGCAATATATAAGCATCGTGAAGGAAGGGAAAAGCTGGGAGATATGGAATCATCATTAAAAACTCTTCAAGTTTCAATGCATAATGCACGACTAGAAGGGAAGGACGATCTATTAGAGGAGTTGATACGCCAAGAGGAAAAGGTTCGGATTAATTTAGATGCTTTTTTGGAGAATCGCAGTAGGTTAAAGTGGGAAAGTAGTCGATATGCACACTATGAATATGGAGAAGGTTGTAGTAAACTATTAGCTTGAAAGGTTAAGTCGGATCTTTCTAAAAGGCATATTTTATCGGTTAAATCTGATCTTACGAACCAGATCTGTGTGGAGCAAGAAGAGATTGAGGGGGCATTTGTATCCTTTTTTCAAGAAATGTATTCAGAAAGCTTGGTTAATTCAGAGGAGTCGGTCAGAGAATTCTTAGAAAAAGCGCATCTCCCAGTTTTAGAGGAAGCTGAAATGCTTTCATTGAATTAGAAGATAAATGAGGCAGAGCTCGTTGAAGGCATAAAGGCTTTGAAAAAAGGGAAGGCGGTTGGTCCAGATAACTTACCTAATGAATTATATAAGGTTTTGGGGGATTAACTTATTCCTTTTTTATTAGAACTATTCAATTCTATGCTGGTAGAAGGGGCACAGATACCTAAATCCTGGAGAGAAGCAATAATTTGTTTATTGTTAAAGCCAGGTAAGGACTCAATGTTTTGTTCATCCTATAGACCCATCTCCTTGTTGAATGCGGATTACAAATTGTATACAGGGATTTTATCTAGGAGACTGGGGAAAGCCATAGGTAATCTGATTCACTTGGATCAAAAGGGTTTTATGAAGGGGAGGCAACTCCATGAGGTAACTCACGAGTTAGTTGCTGCAGTAAACCTGGCTGAACAAGAAAAGGCTCCATTGGCGATCTTGACTTTTGATGCAGCGAAAGCCTTTGATTGTGTTAATTGGTCTTTCTTAAGGGTTGTGTTGGAAAAAGGGGGCTTGGGAATACCTTTTGTTAGGGCGGTTAGGGAACTGTATAGATGCCCCTCAGCAAGAGTCTTGGTTAATGGCCAATTATCACAGGAATTCAGGATCTGGCGGGGCACGCGACAGGGGTGTCCTTTATCTCCCTTGCTTTTCAATTTATATATTGAACCTTTGGCAATTTTACTACGGGCTTGTAAGGACATTACCCCATTTCGGATTGGGGGCTGGGAAAAAAAAGTAGCGTTATATGCTGATGATCTTATGCTATTCACCAGCGACGTCAGGTCTACTCTACCTATGGTCAATACTCTGATGGAACAATTTGGTAGATTTTCCGGTTACAGTATAAACACAGAAAAGACGGAAATTATGTGTTGGAATTTGACTTATGCTTCTCCCTTAGTTAAACAAGAGATTAAATATTTGGGTATCCGATTAACAACTGATCTTAATGAGGTAGCTAAATTAAATTTCGACATAACTTACAGGGAAACTAAAAAACTACTAAAGGCGTGGGCTGCTCTTCCACTTTCTATAATCAGAAGATCTAATATTCTAAAGATGTGCATTCTCCCAAAATTCACCTTTTTATTTAACTAAATTCCACTAGAGTTTAAGAGGAGCTGGTTTAAAAAACTACAGGGGGATCTATCCTCGTTTGTATGGGCCTCTAAGGGAGTAAGGATTTCGTGGAAAAAGATGAGTAGAAAGAAAGAGTGGGGGGGTATTGTGTCTCCGGATTTTTTTAGGTATTATTTGGCCTTTCAACTAAAAAATACCAGAATGTTATTGAATAAGAAGTCAGAGTATGATCTGGTCTGGAGAGCTTTAACGGCACATCTTGAGGAAGGAGCAGACCATTTCTTATATAAATTTGGACACCCAAAGTACTTTAAGAAGGTACGCTTGAAGCTCCCCAGACAGGCATGTAATGTTTGGATGTATTTTCGGAAGGCGCTAGAGATACCTTATTTTTGTAGTTCTGCTCCCATTTGGGACTCACCCGGTACCCCTGAATGCCTTATCGACAAATTATCAATTCCTTTGAAAATGAGTGGGATGGTAAGATGGGGTCAGATTATAGAAGGATCGGAATTGCTAAATTGGTCTGCATTCCAGGAGGGTACTGGAGGGACAGTTTCTAAATTCAAGTATTTTCAGATATCTAGTTGGGTGAAATCTCGACGAACAGGAGAAGTAGGGAGGAGCTTATGGGAAGGGAAATTAAACCAGAAAGTCATTAAAAAAGAAGTTGCTTTTTGGTATCATGCTTTGTTGGAAACAGCAGAGGATGGTGCTTCCCTTCCCCTGTTGAAGTGGGGGGGGATTTTTCCAACCCTAGAAGTTACAGCATTGTGGCAAAGGTCTTGTGCAGAACTGTGGTTTACTATTAAACCTGCAGGGTTGAAGAAAAACCATTTGTTTACACTCTACAGGGTTTATTGGACACCGGCTAGATTAACAGCTATCGGGAAAGTTCAGAAAAACTGTCTGAGGTGTGGGGAAGACAAGGCAGATGACATTCACATGTTTTGGCAATGTTCAAGGTTGTTGAAATATTGGGAGGATATAGGAAACATCCTAAAGGTAATCTTTAATGTAAACTTAAAAATAAATCTTTCTATGGTGGTGTTTGGGGTTTGTGAACAAGGCATAAATTACCAGAGAATGTCAGTACACCAGGAGCATTTGTTGTTTATATTAATGCTTTTAGCTAGACGAGAAATATGTTGTAAATGGGTTGATCCTCTTCTCCCCCGGGTTCAGGATTGGGAAACATCTGTAAATCGAATGTGTAAAATGGAACAACGAGGTCCCTTCTCTAGAAGAGACAATTTTTTGGTGAACTTGGAAAATGTTTATCAATAGTTTATCAAATTTGTGTTTTATAGGTTCTTTGTTGGGTCTCCTCCTCTTGAAACTTAAGTCCAATGATTAGAACTCCCCTCATCCTATTGGGTGCTGCTTTGGTTATGATCAGGTCTCGAAGAAAACAATAAGACTTGGTCGATGGCATGCGATCGGGAAAAGAGCAATAAGTAGAACAGGTGGGACGGTCCAATAGAGGTGTGGATCGCATACCTGGAGACATATTTACTATTCGCCGTGACCTTTGCTTTTCTCTTTTAACCAAAGCGAGGGTGACGAAATGAGGACAAAAAAAAAAAAATTACTGCTGTTAACTTTGGAAAGAGGTAAGCTAAGATCAGAGCATCCTGTGATGTTATACCACCATTTCTAGTTGGACCAGTAGAAACCTAGAGCTATCCAGACCTCCTCATATGAACATAAGTTGAAACGTTTCCGGTATTTAGAAATACATGCAAGTACAGGATAAGCTGAAAATTCTCTGTTTTCCTTCTGATTTTAAAAGTGAGACATTGAGTGGGTTTGTAATTTTAAACTTTTAAGTGGAAGACTGTTATTTTGTGAGGTTCTAACTATGTTGTCAAGTTGAAGTCCCCCTGACACCCAAGTCTTTCCTGCACCTCTAATTTTATTGGGTTCCTCATGCCATACCTTTAAAAAGTAACTAAAATCGGCTACCTAATGAACTGAAGTAAAAAAAAATGCAACCTATCTCAAAGTCTGCACATAGTCAAATGCACTGCAATATAAACTGTTATGATCTAAAACCAGTTAAAACTCACTTAAGTGTGCAATACCCCTTGCAAGCAAATGTACGTGTCAGAGGCCAAAGGTGCACGTGAGATGATAGTTTACTCACAAGTCCCTTTGCACAATCAGTGGGGTACTGCCCTGGCCTGGTGGGCCCAAATTCCCATGGTGTCTCTAGTAGTGTTTTCTCCACTGGTGTTTTGGGGTGAGTCCCCTCTGGCATGTGACTTTTTTCAGATGTTCGTCCCAGTTTCCACTAGCTGTGGGAGTAGACGGGCTTGCAGTGCTAGTGTAGGTTGTTGCAGGGGATGTCAGTCTGAGCACAGTCAGATGTTCCCAGTCCTCTAGACCGTCTGGTTTAGAGCTCCCAATACTTCGAAATCTTATCACAAGACTAACTTCCTATCTTTCCTAATAATCTACAGGAAATTTTCCAGAATGTATTCAGACAACTATGAATTCAGAACTGGAAGCTGGAGATGGATTCAACATGTTTCCCCACACTCACTGAAGAAGTCACTGTCAACAAGTATTCCAGTACAGCAGCCAAGATGCAGTCCAGCAGCAAAGACGTTGACCTTTGAACAAAGCATTTCTCTACCTACAGAGGCATTTGTAGCTTTACTACAGCAGCAACAGCCTGATCTCACCACTTCTTAAGCCCAGGAGATATGTTCCAGGACCAGCTTTCTCACCATCAGTATAGCTAATGTAACTTCTAAAGCCCCAGAACATACCCAGCTATCACCTAGAGGTCCATCCAGCCCTATCTCCAGTGGTAATCATCCGTTACTGAAACTGGCTGTCATGAACACTCACTCTGCCCCGAAAAATAGCCAGGGTTCCTACTACCAATAATGGCAAGATTACTACCACATAGTTGGGCGACTATAAACATGGTTTGGGGACAAACCACTCACCATCCTTGACAACCTTGTTAGCCTGGATTTAACAATAATACACTGAAACAGGAAGGATATGAATAGATGTGTCCTACTCCTAGTTGAAAGTGCTGAGCTAAAGTGCACCAAACTAACACACCATTTGAATCCAGTCATCCATTGAACAATGGGGGCTTTGCTAGCCAATACTCATCACAATTTGAAAGAAACAACAGCAAAGTGACTGACAATTGCAGTACAGGATACTTTGGCACATAGCTAAACATTGCCAGAATTAAAGGAAAAGGCAAGTACTCAGGCCAAAGACTCCATGCAGATTTGGGGACAAACTTAACCACTTTAACTACTTTCTTTTCTGATGAACTCTTCAGGTAGACAAAACACTATTCTACTGCTTACAGGTCCATGTTCTCAAAGACTGCCTTTCGGCTTTGGACAGTTCTCTGCCCAGTCAAATTCTTAACAGTCAGACAGGCTTCTGTGCTGCAGCTTCAACCGTAGATAACATCGTCTCACTTGCCGTTTTTAGCCAGCGAGTACCCTCTAGTAAGCAACTACCACCCTTCAGCTGCTATATTGCTGACTTTGACAAAGTAGACCGGGACACGTTATGGAGAAAGCTAAGAATGTGGGGGATTCCCCCAAACCTCTTGTGTGCCATTATCTCGCTTTACTCAAACACATAGGTCTTCCTCACTTAGGTCATTCGTCTGTGCACATCCGACAATATGCAGATGACATTGTGATAATGGATCACAACAGAATCGGATCGCAGCGGGCTCTGAGCAGTCTTCGTTATACAGTGTTAAAGATTATCTAGCTGTAAACCAAGACAATACCACAGTGGTAATCTTCAGGCGACAAAGAAACAAGAAATAGCTCTCCTGGCATTTGGGTCCTCTGACAATTAAATTGGCATTGAAATACAACTACCAGGTGGTATGGTTCACAGACACTGTCAAACCACTAGCCCAGATAGCCTTCCTAAAGAAGAAAGCCACAGCGATTACATATGGTCTCGCCCGCCTCAACACACAACTAGAAAGTCCATCCACTGCTCAAATACATCAAGTCATTAAGGCCACCATTCTCCCTGTCCTTCATTACGAGCATTTGACCTTTCTTGGAGCCTGCTCATTTACCCTGGAATTTGTCCAGGCCTCAGGCCATAAAAGAATACTTCACCCACACAGGTATCTGTGTAGTTCACAAATTTGTCTAGAATTCGGCCTGACTCATCAAGAGCTAACCTGATAATCTAATTTTTTGAAATACTGTCTCCAGGTACGAAAGGCGCCCAGGAACTCACTAAATGCTCACCTGAGGGGAACGTGCAAAAGCCCTGGGAACACATCGTCCAAGCAACTCCAGAAGGCGTGGCAAAATTTCAAATAGTAGACTCAGCTCTTGCTATGAACTCAATCCCTTTTTTGATCTGAAAATAGGTGATCAACAGGCAGCTTTGTCTAATCTCTTATCCGCAAGACATTTCTTCTCTAAACTTCTCAGACATCTTGCTCCCTCTGAACACTTTGTATTTGGAAGGGAGACCTCAACCCTACCTTGCTGACTCAATTAATATCTGGGTGTGCAGCTACATCCTGCCCATAAGACTTTTCAGGTTACCTAGAACGGATTTCAACCAAGCTTGAACCAGCTCAGGCCATGCAGGGGCTTGCAGGCTGTGCAACTTCAAATGTGAACCGTGGCTGCACCTTCTGTGCTGCTGCCCCTCCCTAAATGCCACAAGGAGGACCTTACTGAAACCAGTTTTTCCGCCAAAGGGGGCTCGCACTTGCTGGGCAGCTTCCTCACGCTGCTTCTCCCAAATCGACACATGATCATTGGCAAGATGAACCGAATTTATGAAGGAACTCAGAGCTCTCCTGCGGCCTCACAGAAGGAACTCAAACTCCATCAATTACAGTCAAAAACTCATAACAGACAACTTTTCCCACGAATCAACGAACCCCAAGAACCAACCATTCCACTTGACACAAGGGTGGAGCTCTGCACGTAGCACTTTAGACACAGGTTAAGTCCTACCCGGTAGCTGCACGGCCTTGCCACATCCTTCTCAGTGATCACAGTCTCTACGGCACTTGGGTGACACCTGGCACACAGTATCTACGAGACTGGTCAGCCCCTTATGTAGCGGCTATTTATCCACATTTTATCTCAACTAAGTTTTAAACTCTATCAGTATTTTAGCCTTTTAGTTTTATTTTTGCTTGATACTTGTCTATAGTAAAGTAACTTTTATGCTTCTAAGGGCCAGATGTACGAAAGGATTTTACCCATTCTGTGTCTATGAGAAAAAGCTTTCGTACATATGGCCCTAAGTGCTTTGTTGAGACTTGTACCCACAGAGACAATCCATTGCACAAAAAGTAGGGTAAAAAGGAAACAAGACATAAACAATTAAAGTGGTGCTTTTCTGGGTTCACTGACAAATTGTTGAATTAAGAGAGAAACGATTGTTTGAAATAGTAAAGAATATCATGTCTAGAAACCTCCATGAGTACATTTGGCAATAAAGTCATCACACTTCATAGGCTCTAAGATTTGATTAGAGGTTTAGATACGTTTGTTTTTGGAGACCTACATTTGCAAGTGAGGAGCCCAAAAATAGCTCTTTTGTGAGGTTGAGCTGGTTCAAGTGGACAAGATCATGGAGAAGACCCCATTAGTTCTGCAAGAGACTGCTGTAACCTGACAGGTGGCTAGTGAGCTTTGTAGTGTGCTTTTGAGACATGCAACCAGGCCTGAGATACCTATGCCAGGCTGACTAGTACAAAGTAAGTGCATATCCACCTCTGGTTCAGTAGAACAAGTGGAAGGTTTGCAAAGGCATACCCAAGCAGCAGCCACCAGTTAGCGAGGGAAACATCCACAACTCTAGCATTCAGAAGTGAAATTCAGATGATTAATTTGTAACTAAGTGAAAAAGTCCAGTTTCAGAGGCCCTCACAGAGAGTTGATTGACCAGAAATTTGAAGAATTCTGCTTGCAGTCACATTAGGATTTTAGACGTTGAGGGTACAGATTGCACCTGATTTGGAGACACCATAGATCACCATTGCTTCTATCTCTTATTTCGCTAGCCACTGATGGTCGCTCTATGAAGGCAAATTAGCTGAGACTCAAAAGGAACTTAATAAATATTAGAAAGTTGTCAGATAAAAAGAGCCCTCTTCCTACTCTCAGACTCCCTATGGTCAAGGTAGGTAGGATGGTGGCTGGTAAGATGACCTCAGTAGAGCAAGATAGTAGCCCTATGAGCCTCACTGTGTTCTACAGTGAGTGAAAATCTGAAGTGAGGGTTGCAAAAAAATATTCTTTCATAACAGCTTCATTTCCAAGGGCAGAGTCTGTTCCAAGTTGGCAAAATGTTTCTAAGTTCCAGTTTCAGGAAAAGTCATGAGGAGTACACTATGAAACCAACAAATGGTCTAGAACTTTGAAGACAGCTCTTGGGAATCAATACTCACTCCAGCAGAGGCCAGCAGCAGGGTTCTGGGCAGGTCCAGTTGCAATTGATCAGCTAGGAATGCAGGCAAACAGCCTCTTGGAGCTTGCTGTGTCCCTGTAGTCTGAAGAGGATATCAGCCTTATGACCACTGGAGTCCACTTATTTGTCCTGTGTACACAAGGGAGAGCAGGTCCTGTCTTCAAGGCGCTTGTCAGATCACACACAGCAAGTCCAGTCCTCATCTGTTTTCTTACAGGTGCAGAATTGATCTGAGGCTGGCACTGGGGTTGCCACATTTATGCCCAGTGCCAGTCTGTGGGAGAGAGGAACTCCTAGCCATTCCCTAGCTAATGGGATATAAATTCCTGTGTGTTGAACTGGACAATACCCCCACAGTGCCCTTTCATGCTGAAAAGGAACATAGCAGAATCTTGCTTCCCCTGTACAGAGCACCCAGTGCCCACCCAGAGATGGGCTATGATAATGGCAAACCCTTCCTTGTGGTCACTCCACTACATTTCGTAGACAGCTCCCCCCTCCCATTGGGTTTGGAGCCAAACTGACTAGGAAGACAAATGGAGGTAAGTGTGAGCTACATCTGCCAGTGACTGGGTTGTCATACTTTGAATCTTGGGAAGGAGCTGGGCACAGCACCCCAGGCCTTCGTAAAAACACCTCTCCACACCAAAGTCCTTTGTCTACTGCCTGGGAGCAATCTAAATCTCAAAATAGGGGAGCCATTTAACAGTCAGATAACTCTGGACTCTGACAGAAAGGCACGTTTTGGGTTAGACAAAGAAATTACAACTTTCTAAACATGTAATTTCTAAAATAGTAATATAGAATCTGATTTGATTGTTAAGTTTAGGCTGACTAGATTTCGAGAAGTATAAACTGGGACAGATCAGACATAAACATAGGACTAAAGTCTTTAGTGTTTCTTTTATGTCTAGTCTGTCTCGTTTTTTGCATAGACATCTAAATGTAAATTACACAAGTGTGCGTAAATGTATGCATTTACAGGCTACATTATGTAACATTAATTGTGGCAGAACCTGCACCCTGAACCCCCTAGCCCCCTCCCCACTCTGTTTTCCCTCTGTTGTGAGCACACAGTTGACCTCCTCCTGCACTGCCTGAGAAACAGATAATAAATTAAATCACTTTAGATGCTTTAATTTCTCCTTTGTGGAATGGCTTGAGCTTTGTCCCAAAAACCGGGACATGTATTGAAAATTATGGAAAGCGTCAGGACTCCGGAACAGTCCTGGGACTGTTCACTGAAATCCAGAACATCTGATCCTAATTAAATTGTATTTCGAACTACTATTTAAATCAGTCCTTGAACCATTTTTAGTTACTCCCAAACTGAAACTAAGCACTGTCAGCTGATAAAGTGTAACCCAGCGCTTCCCTATGGAAGAGACACCCTTGCTACAGTAAAAAACAACTTTGAGGTTTTTCTCTCCCGGAGCATTTAAAACACTAAATTTACAGGCCCTACTTTTTAAAATACCATGCACCCTTCCCTCTAGGCATTTAGGGCCTACCCGCGGGGTGATTTTTAGGCATTAAAAAGAAAGGTTTAGGCCTGGCAAAAGATTTTTTTGTCAGGTCAACATGGCTGCTTAAAACAACACATCCAGGCATCATTGGCTTGCATGGGACAGATTTTACAATGCTACATTAGTGGGTGGCACAATGAGTTATGCAGCCTTTAATTTACAGGCCTGGGTACACGTAATACCATATACACTGGACTTATAAGTAAATCAATTGTACCAGTAAGGGATAGGCCAGTTTTACCAGGTTTAAAAGGGAAAGCACAAGCACTTTACCATTGGCTAGCGTGAGTAACGTATGCAGAGTCTTATGGCCAACAAAAATGGATTCAGCAAAAGAAGGCAAAAATATGGGGGAATGTCATGCAAAAGAAGTTCATTTCTAGAACCCATGCTAAGGGTAAAACACCTGGGAGTTCAATTAGTTTCTGAGGTCTTATTTAGTGAATACAGACATCAATTTTTACCTTTCATACTTGGATAGATCTCCCACTTCTTCAGACTGACTATCAAGGATAAATATCACACTTCTGCAGACTGACTATCAGGTGGAGCTGAAAAATGCCTTTTTTATTGCATACCTAAACTACAGTATCATGAATTACACCAGCGACCAATGAACCTCAGATTTTGATCTTAGAGGTAGAAAAACACTAATTTGGCGATTGAGCACAGTATTGCAGTCATTCCTAACTACAAAATGCTCAAGCCAAGTCTACCTCCATTAAAGGCAAAAGAGAAAAATTAAGAGAAGTTACTGGAAACAGCTTGGGGTATTGGTGGATTTATTTTGAAATATACAAAGACTAAGTTGCATTTAGCAACTCTGGCAAAAATCTACGCACACCTAACTCATTTTCCAAATTCAATGAGACCAAACAGGAGTAAAAATCCCAAACAAATGGTGAGGATGCTATAGAATCCTCACATTCACCTATAAAAGAGCACATTAGAATGAGTTAACATTATATGCAAATGTTGTGCTGCTATCAATATGGATATTGATATTGAAATTATTTAAGTGCACAAATGTCCGGAGACATCTTGGCGCTGGCATCTGCAAGGTTTGAAGCAATTGAAGGAGTTAGAAGAGAAGTGAAAAAAGCCATGATTTCAGTTGTTTCCTGAAGCTGGCCAGATTCTGCTAGTTATTAAGATGCCAGGGAAGTTTATTCCAAAGCCAATTTGTTACATTTGGGGACTGTGACTGTTTTGGATGCAGCTGAGAGCGCAGAGCTCTCCTTGACATGTACCATGTAAATTTCTTCCTCAGGTACTTTGGACCTTACCCAGAGAGTTATTTATGCACCACACAGAGTGCCTTTAAGGCCACTTGTTCTTAACAGGGAGCCAGTGGAGCTCCACTAGGGTATGAGAAACTGATTGAAATTTGGGTATTCTCTTGAGAAGATGGGCTGCTGCATTCTGCAGTAGTCAAAGTTTGTATAAGGAGGGTTGCTGAATTCCCTGATAAAGGGCACTACAATAACCCAGCCTGGATAACACCAGCGCAATCATTACTGACTCACTACTGAATTTTTCTTACGGTTCTTAAAATGAAAAAAGCCAGAGGAAGTGATATTATTAATCTGATCCCCAAATGTAAGGTTGGCTTTGAAGATCACCCCCAAGTTCCTGACTTTTGGGTCCTGGGTAGTAAGGAGGCCAAAGGGCTGGGTCCACTACCAAGTGTTCCAGAACAGTGGGGGCTTATCCAAAGAGAAGGACCTCAGTTTTCTCTGAGTTTGGTTTAAGGCTATTACATTTCAGCCAGGTGATGACGTCATGCATGTGACTATTGTAGTGGTAACAAGACCTCATCAACAATGCTGGAAATGGACACTAGAATTTGGGTGTCCATTTTGGCATAGGCAATTGTTTAGAAGCCAAAGGATTGAATCAATTTGGTCAGGTGAGCCTCATATATATTAAAAAGTGTGGGGCTCAAGGATGACCCCTGAGGGACACCGCAAGGCAATGACAATGGTTTTGACCTAAATTCTCTGAGGAAGGATCGAAGTAACTCAAGAGCTATCCCACAAATCTTGATCTATAAGAACAGAATTACTCATGGCCTACTGCTGCGTTCCAACTATTATCCATAATCAATCTTATTTCCTCGGTGGACAATACCAAGCCTGATTCTGTGTTATGGTTTGTTTTGAAACCATGTTGAGCACCGTCAAGGATCTCATTTTTGTTTAAATATTCTGATAGAGTGGTGTAGAGATGCTTTTCTAGAATTTTCGCCGGAATTAGTAAGCGAGAAATCTGGCGGTAATTTTTTTCCTCATTGGGTTTGAGGGAAGGTTTCTTTAACAGAGGAAGTATGGAAGCCTTTTTCCATGTCATAAGGTACTGTACAGAAGTTATAATGATGTTCAATAAGGTCATAAGAGGAGCTACTACTGTCCCAGCTATATCATGAAGAATTTTTGCGGGGCAGGGGTTTGAAGGCACCCCTGATTTGGTGTGTGCAATTAGCTCAAGCATTCCTTCTTTGGTGAGAAGGGGTAACACCCCAAACTCCAAATGAATAAGACTTAGGGGGTCATTATGACCCTGGCGTTTGCACCACGGTTGGACTGCAAGCACTGCTAGTTTACCTCCACAGGAGGCAGCAAGCAGTGCCACCCTGGGGATTATGACCCCCCTCTCTGCCAGCTTTTACATGGCAGTAGCACCATCATGTAAAGGCTGGCAGAGATGGGGTTCAGGTAGCACTGCCAATGCATTTGGCATGGGCAGTGCAGGGGCCCCCCTGGCCAGCCCGTCGCACTGTTCACTGTCTGCAAAGCAGACAGTGAACAGCACGATTGGTGCAGCTGCACCCTACGCATTGCAGCATTGCCGCCGGCTCAGTCATGAGCCAGCATCAATGTTGTAGGCTGTTACCCACAGGGCCAGTGGGCAGAAACAGCTCAGAAGGTTATTTTATCCAAAGGTCATCATAAACACTGTGAAACCAAAGTTCTCATATTTTCATTAGGACAGCTTTATAAAAACAGATAAACACCGATTTACAAAAGTTATGAAAACGCTGGAAACAAAATTTGAAAACACAAAACACAAGTTCTAAACAACAAAACACACCCCTGCTAAAGTGCCGCAAACAACAGGAAATATGACTTAATACACAACAAAGAGTCCTATCTCTTGCATAAATGCTGCAAAATTCAGATACCACCCTATTATGGCTCTGCAAATAATCAGTGTAGTCCATCTTAACAACCATTCACACTCAACCTAACAACAGCACCCGACAAAAGGCACTGCAAACAATGAGTGATATACCACCTATGCAATGAAACTTAACCCCCAATGTATCACAAGCAATACCCTTCCATATGCTATGCATCCCACTGCTGCTAATGCACTGCAAACAATTAGAATTTCTGAATTTATTCAAGAGGAAGTGAAAAAAGATGCCTTCAAAGCTTCCCAGAGGTGTTATCATCAGCTCATTTGAGAAACCAAGAGGAAGACCCCAGTCAAACAGATAAATGACAGCTCCAACAGCAGCAAAGAAATCTTCAGAATCGTCGAAGACCTCACCACACCTACAGCTGTTACTGGAAGCATCAGCCCATTACAAGATCTGTACAATGTGTATTGCAACAAAATTGCAACTGTGTACAGCAACCACCTTTCCCCTGCAAACTGACCCCCCCTGACCCTCTCCAGAGGTCTCCCGTGTTGAAGAAAGTCAACATATTCACCACATGGGACACCAAAAGACCATTTATTCTGGGGCCCGGGCAGACCTTCCTCCACAACGCCTTCGACAAAGGAGAAATTCCTATCAGTGAGGCCTTTATCCCTTTCCTCAGCAACTACAAAAGTACCTTCTTCCTTGAACCACAGAAAAGCACAGGCGTCACTGCCCCCCTAAAGAAACCCTTTGCTGACCCGACCAAACTCACCAATTACTGACCAACATCCAGCCTTCCCTACCCAGCCAGCAAAATGCCATCAACAAGCCCCTCTTGGACCACCGCTCCAACACCAGCTTCTTGACACCACAAAATCAGAATTCATACCCAACCACAGCATGGAAACCTCCCTTTCAGCAGCAACAGGTGACATCCAGATGATTCTTTATAGGGGGAAACTGCAGCCTTCATCCTTCTAGGCCTATCAGCATACTTCAACACTGTCTCTCATCCCATCCTAATACAACTACTCCATGAAGCAGACATCCAGGGACTCACCCTCAAATGGATCTGCTCCTTCCTCACCGAAAGAATCCAAACCATCAACATGCCCACCTATGCCTCTGAAGCATGAGATCTTATATGCGGAGTCCTGTAGGGTTCCTCGTTCAACGCAGTGCTCTTCAACATCTGCATGACCCCACTGGCTGGTGTCATATGAGCTCACAACATAAACATCCTCACTTAGGTTGACGACACAACTGATACTGTCCCTCTCAGAGAAAACATCCAAAACCAGGAACAAGTTCATCACATACATGACAGACTTAGCCACCTGGATGAAATCCAACTGCCTCAAATAGAACTCAGATGAGACCAATGAGGCAGTCTTCATGAAGAACATCTCACCGTGGAACTCCACCTCATGGCCCACAGACCTTGGACCCACCTAATGCTCTGCTCACAATCAAGAAACCTCAGAATCATCATAGCCAACAAACTGGACATGTCACTGTAGCAGTCTCGGCCTACGTCAACACTCTAGAGACGCTGATGGGAATCTTCAATTGGCTACGAGACAACACCAGGAAAATGATCACTCAAGCCCTCATCACCAGCAGAATAGGCAACGGAAACACCCTGTGTGCTGTGATTACCAACCAGCTCACGAGAAGACTGCAAACCATCCAAAATAAAGCAGACAGACTAATCCTTAACCTCTTACACCAAGCCTCCATCACACCACACCTTGGTAAACTCCACTGGCTCTCAATACACAAGTGTGCACACTTTAAACTCCTCATGCACGCCTACAAAGCCCTGCACAACAATCGCCCTGCCTACTCGAACAGCCGCATTCTCTTCCACCAACCTTACAGACACCGCCGATTTGCTGGTCTCTAAATAGCACACATCCCAGACATGCACACAACCAGGCCATCTCGTACCTGGCCCCTAAAGCCTGGAACAACCTCCTAGATCACATCATCCGCTCTTCTTGACTTTCACAAGATGATGAAGACCTGGCATTTTAAGTGAGCCCCCAGGGCGGGCCTCACACGCCTGCTGTAGAAAACATGGATACTCTCACAGGTGATTAGCACGCTATAAAAACACCAATAACATAGCATTTGATATATTCAGTCCCTCACTCCTTCAATCTTTTATGTGCACCATCCCATATGTAGCACAAATAGCCCCCACTTCTTAATGTAATCAATCTAGATGGCCTAATAATGCCTGCTTTCAATATTTGGGAGCATTGTTCCCAATGTAAACAACCATACACACCCATATCTACACAGCGCGAATAGCCAACACTTCTAATGCATGCAATCTATCTAAATATGTCACCTCCTTATAAATTCATGCAGCCAGTCATATACCTCCTAATGCACTCTTGGCAAACATCCACATACCGTGCACAGAATAATATCCCTCCTGTTGTACTGCCACAAGCCACTCCAGTGAATTATAATGAAACAGCCATGAGCTGTACAGCAAGCATGTACTGCAAACAGAAGGTACAAACAAACCTCAAAGTACATTATGCAATGGCCCACTAAGCCCCATATTTATACTTTTTTAGGGCCACAATTTAGGGCAAAAAATGCAATTGTATTATCTAAGTTTGCGCTGCTTTTGCGTCAAAAAATGATGCAAATGCGGCACTAAAAAAGTATAAATATGGGCCTAAATATCAAACTCACTGTATAATAAACCATCAAGTTTCAAATCAGATGTAGTTGTTCTTTTTAATGTTTATGGGTACGTTGATATTATCATCCTGTGAAAATTCGTCGGCCCACGGGGCCATGGATCATTGTCAAAGCTCAATAAAATATGTAGTGAAAAAATAATCAGATGTAGTTACTGGGGAGACACCCCTAGAACAGCTCAATACATAAACATAAACTGAGACCTGGGGCAAGAAGAAATATGCCCAAAAGAAGTTCCTGGTGAGTTGCAGGGTTGACCACACTTCTATGGCCTTTTTGACCAGTGCCTCATAAAATAGCAATCCACATGTAAACACTTGTTTGTGCACAGATCACAAGTAATGCAACATTCATCTCACCTGGTGGTAAATACAGGTACTTCAGATTATTCCCCTGTTAAATGTCAGCAGGTCAAAACTACTCACAAAGGCTTGAGCAGAAAGGATTTTGACTTCATGTAAGATTTCATTGCACTGCATTGAGTAATTCAATCATTACTTTCACTACTGTTAAATGAAACCCAAAATAACCTACACAGATCATCACTCGGATTCAGTTTGACTGTGTTTGGTAAATTCTATGCCTGGGCCAAATTTGTATGATTTCCTTTCTGCAAAAGGTCCACAAATGTATGCAAGAGTTTGCATTACAACGTGGAATGCAGGCTTTGCAGTTTGCACTATACCTTGCGTGAAATGTGTTCATGCATCTATTTTCTTGATAAAAAAAAAAAGCAAATTAATGCTCGTTCTGTTAATTAGCACTGTTCCCATGCTCCTGCAATAGACTTTTTACCCAAACAAAGTGACGTGGCATTTCGCATAACAATTGTAATACAAAATTCCAGAAATTACATGAGAATCCGCCAGCGTAAATCAAATTTCGCCAGAGCCTTGGCAGATACATCAGGTCAGAGTATCAGAGAATCTGGTGATGTCTGTGGTTCAAACTCAAAGTAAGGTGTAGATACGCAGAGGAGTGGAAAGCTGCTGTTCCTGTGGTAACATGTGAACAATCAGCACAATAAAATAAAATCTTACAAAAAGAGACATTTCTCACCACCTTTTGGTAAGAAACACAAAGGCTGAAGAAATCTTCTCTCTAAAGTGGGAAAATGAACAAAGGTAGGGCCAGAGTCCTTACTAAGATCATGGTAATTTAAAACCACAGTTCTTACTTTTGTTCAAATGTAACATTATGTCACACTTATGTTTCTACTAAAGTGTCATTAATAAAGGGGTATTTTGAACTTGTTTCATAACCAAAAGTATTTGACCAAGGTGCTTTTCAAACACATGTTTTTGACTTATTAAGCTGCCCCCATTTTTCAGGTACAATAATACGCTACCATAGTCTACACATATCTAGACACAGCCTATACTTACAATGCACTAGAGCTGGCTTATGCGTCATGGGTAATGTTAAAGTAATTCTAGATTCAAGATGACAAGAAGCAGGTGAGTGTAAAAATAAGATGGATGTCTAAAACTTGGGACAAGATTTACATTTCAATGATATCTGAAAATCAACCAATTTCTTAAAGAATCTGTAAATGCAGAGAATCCATCATATGAATTTCTTTCACAATACTGTCTCAACCATGGAGGACACAAAGCGGGGAGGATCTTCTTCATGCTTGGAGTTTGCTCTGGAAATTGGGGACATTTCTTGCATTTCTGAACTCCAATGGACCTGATTACGACCTTGGCGGATGGGATACTCCATCACAGACGGGATGGATATCCCGCCCGCCGTATAACAAATTCCATTATATCTTATGGAACTTGTAAAACATTTGTGATGGAGTATCCCATTGGCCAAGGTCGTAATCAGGCCCTAGGAAAGGCCTTAAGGCACCTATAAGGACTCTAACAACTGTCTTAGGCAGGGTAGATGCATTTATTGCTCCTAATAAAATCCAACCCCCTCCAGTTCGGAATTTATCCACAATGATACAGTGCACCTATACTGGGTTTTAGAAGAACAACATGTTGACAGCATCAAGATCCGCGTGCAATGGTAACAAAGGTACGCTTTTACCCAGTAAAATTCCAGCAGATTTGACTTCCCAAAGTTTAACAAAGGGTGCAGGCATTTAACACCTGATATTTACCAAACATGGTCATTCCACAATACTCTGAATTGTGGTTTCTGTGCAGACAGTGGTTTGTGCATGGGTCAAAAAAACTCCAGCCCACTAATAATCGGGGCTGGCATTTCATATAAGCAAAAGCTTACATTTAAATGGCACTTTCATGGGATTCTGATCACTTATGAAGCTTGGTGAAGTGGACAGTTAAAAGGTTAGTACCTAAAGATGGGTTATCTGACCTATGGGGCCTTTAGTGGGGTTAGAGAGGGTTCGAATGAGTTTAGCACATTCATGCATGATTCAGAGATAACTCTGAGAGTCTGGGTTTCTAATAAAACTGGTAATGAAAAATTGAGAATAACTGCAGCTGCAGAGCTACAAAATCAGCTGTTTTTGTTATTTCAGGGAGCTCCCATTTCTGAGAAGGGTATGGACGACAAAGGGTCTCAGGCTCCTCCTGTTCATGGAACCCCTTAAGGTTGGAATACTGTGTTACTTGCGTTCCTCTCCAGAGGAAGATGTGGCCAATCAGTTTACCAGGATCTGATCCCTTGGGGCGGCATTACAAGTAATTCCATGTGGTTGGCTCTCTTCTGAAACACCAAAGAATTTACAACACACAAGTTACTGTGGCATCGGATGCCCACTGAATGTCTTAGTGGCTAGGAAGGGCAGGGGAGTAGCTTGGTCAGTAATCTTTGGGGGAAGAGGGGAGCTTCAAATTTCCCAACATTCATGCTGGCATATCTTGCTAAATATATTATATGAGCAGCAGGGCATGAGGGGGCCAGAGGAAGTGAGAAGGAGAGCAGTGCGGATCGTTAGGATTACTTAAAAGACAATGGAGCGTGTTTACAATGAAATACCGCAACACGGTGTTGCAAGCAATCTTGCTGCGTAGAGCTGCGTCATTTCCAGAATGCAGCGATGCACAGCATTTACAAGAATACAGAGCATCCCTGTGTTCTCTCCTGCAATGGTGCTAAATTAGCTGCACAGTGCCAACGCAGGCACCCTTTCTCCATGGTGCAAAGGTGCCTATGTTGCACGGGTGAGTGCTTTTATGCAGGAAAGGAAACCTTCCTGCACAAAAACAATCACTAATGGTGATCTGCTCCTTCTGCAGCACACATAGAAAGAGCTAAAAACGAGGAGAAATAAAAGTATTTCTCTTTGTTGCGCCACTCTAATGCCACCCCTGGAGTTAGTTTTTGGCGCTGCCTCAGATTTGTGTTTCCTTGTAAATCTGGGACAGTGTCAAAAAGCAAATGGTGCTGCATGAGTACACCCACAGCAACACCTATTGCACGCCCCTTTGCTGCAGAAAACTGCATCGGGCCTGTCCATATTTACAGGGCGGCAATAAGCCACTTTTATGGCACAAGGGGCTTGTAAGTATGCCCCTTTGTACTAGAGAACCCATTAGGGGGATGTAACATCTAAAAAAAACCTGAAGCTATAGCCCTGAGAACAGGCCACTTTAAGTATTGCCAGCCGTCATTTCCAATGTCTCACCTTTTTGATACAAGTATCCAAGAAAGTTTAGTGTGGATGCATGCATGCACGTGCACTTTTTAAGAACAAACAAGCCAAGTGTACGTTAAATGGGGTGATAATTTGAGATTGCAAATTAAGGGAAAACCCTGAGTTCTAAAGGACAACAGGCTCCATTTCATAGTGCAGAATCCTGCAGAGTGTCGTGTATCTTTAGCTGAAGCACAGAGGGACACAGGCACAAGGCCACATGTATATGGATTTTTGCATATACGCAACCTATCTAGAAATAACTGTGAGGTGCTGAGAAAGGCTAAAAGGTTGTTTTTCGGGAAGGGCCTGCTGGGTCATGTCCCAAAGTTGGGTCCGGCAGAGGTAAAGAGGTTTTCTTACACATCACAGCTTACCTTTGGCAGCTTCTTCCTACCTACAAGACAATAGTGTAGGGGAGAGATTGGACATGGCACATGAATCACACTTCTTACTGTAATTGACTTCAAAGAGATAAAAAAAAGTTAGTTTAACCCCTTGACTTCTAGGGTGACTGTTCATGCTTCAGGCAACCAAATAGAAAAAATTAATCTTGTACTAAAATGCAGAGCAAAATAGTCAGCAGTGGATTAATAGATCAAACTTTAGAAATCTCTTAGAAGCAGCCCCCACGAAGCACAACGTGTTACGTGTTTGCTTCAGGAGGTGTTTAGACAGAATATCAGAAACAGAAATATCATGAGACAAAATATTGTGCCAAGAATATCAAGGACAAAAATATTGTGAAGGTAAGTTTCTATAGGTAAGCAAAGATTTACTATATATAACTCCACATATTAGTACTTGACGAAATATATATATCTTCAAGGTATGTAGATACGGAGTTAAGAACAGTAAATCTATACTTACCTCTTTTAACTTACCTTCTCGATATTTTGGTTCTCAATATTTTTGACATGATAATATGCTCACATCCTATTTCTGTTTCTGATATTCTGTCAGTGATCCCGCCAGGACGAGCGGTAACTGCATAAAAACAACAGAGTCCCACGGATACTTTGTTTCTCCCTTATTCGAGAAGTGTAGTATAATGTATAATCAGGAGGCAGGCCCACAATGTGCTGACTTCAGGATAATGTTGGTGAAAGGTTTGAGTCTGGCTGTGTGTGTTGTGTCAAGGTGGTGATGCCAGAGGGTTGTGGAATTCTCTTGCCTGCAATGTGCAGCTAGGATGCAGCATCTTTGTTCTTAGGCGAAGTGATGCAACATAAGATGATTGGTCTCCTCAGATGAGTACCCCATAGGGGTCCCTGGGACTCCGTAACTCACAGGAGCTCATAGAGTTAAGTTTGTTTTTTGGCATCTAGAATGGTGGGGGGCTGCATAACAGGGACTGCAGGAGCAGGTCAAGGAAACCACTATGGTGGTCATTATGAGGCTGGCGGTCACAAGACTGGCAGCCTCATGGTGGCGGTCGGACCTCCAGCCTTGCAGTGGACCTCGGACCACCAAGGCTGTGGCAGTCCGACCGACACATTATGCGTTTGGCAGGTGGACCCACCAACAGACTGCCGTCTCTGCCAGGATCCATGAGCCAGACGGTGTGACGGCAGTCCTGGTTATAATCAGCAAGGGCGGTGCTGAGCTCAGCACCGCCCGGCAGATTACAACCTTGTTCTTCACCTGCTTTTTCATGGCGGTTATCCCACCATGAAATGGTTGGTGGATAACAAGTGCAATGGGCCACAGGGGGCCCTCCACCACCCATGCCAATGGGCCATGGGGGGGGCGTCACTGCCCAGCACCATCGGAATGGGCACTGCGTGCTTTGCAGATAGTGTGCATTCCGACGGTGCTGGACAGTCCCCTCTGTGCTACGAGATAGCACTCGGCTTCTTTGAGGGAGATAAGTGCTATCTCGTAGCACTGTTCCTGCCTGTCAGGCAAGTGGGAACAATCTGTTTCAAGGATTCCTCCTGTCAGCTAGGTCAAACCGGTGAAAATCTTGTAATAGGGCGGAGGGGGATGCCGCCGCCATGGTGGTGGTGTCCTTCCCGCGAGTTTGGTGGTCCTGCGTTGGGACCACCAAACTTGTAATGAACCCCTTTGCCTGAAAGAAGGGTTCAGTTGGTCGCTCATATTTGATAAAGATGCACACCATTTCCTCACTTCGCCCAAGGCAAATATCCAGTTTCCTAAGGTGGCTATGCTGACACAGCAGCGCCCCAACAAAAGCAAGCAGCTTTGGAGCGGCCTGCATAAGGCACTACACAGCAGCGGAAAACTACCCATTGCACTCAGGCCCCTTATTTACCTCCATTATTTTTTAAACTACGCCAGCTTTGGGTATGCAGCCTTGAAAGCTCCACTTTTCATTTTCTTTTTTTCAGCATATATGTTATTAACATTTTGCAAAGTACAAACAAACTGTGCAGCTCAATTTCACAATGACAATTTAACATAAGCGTTGACGTCTGATGTTTCGATGCAGAGAGTTCATGCTTTACACCAAAGAACATGCATAATGAGTATCTAGCAAACTACCATATGCAATACAAACTTTACAAGGTACCGCGTGAGACTAGGGGTGGAGGTAAGGCCACATTGTCCCTTACACCTAATTATTCTGTCATTGCTTCAGTTCAATCTTGGCAGTGGCATGTGGCCAGCGCACACATTTGGCAACCCTGCTCTGTCTTTGTCTGATGGCCCCACGTGTGGAGTATTCGTGGAGAGGATTCAGGTGGGTTTAGCATCACTTTCTCATACAAATGTATGAGTATTGTATCTCAACTAGTTATGTAGTAAGCCTCCCCCAAACTTTTCCATTTCATTGCCACCAATAATTCTAAAACTACAAAGTTTTTTGGCATTTGTTTTTCTTTTCATTTGATATTCGCTAATGTTTACCATCTCTAACGATTAGCAATGTATAGCTGTGCAATTTTAAACCATGTGCATAAAAACTCCATTGTCCAAATAACATCTGTAGCATTCTTCAGAAATCAATTGATACATTGTTTAAGGGTTAGCTGTCAATTACGCGCAGTGTTACATATTGTGTTGCATGATAAAGTACATGAAATGTTAACTTGAAAAAATAATTACAATATTTTTATATTAAAAACCAATGTAAATCAATGTTACATATTTTTCAAATGTAGAACAAAATGAAAAAATGCATCACTGTTAAATTAATTTTTAAATACATTTTTGAGGGAAATATATTAAATTAAATTAACATTCATTTCAGTTTAAAATAAATCCCCTACCTAAACAAAAAAAATATTATGCAGTAATTAGTTTAATTACATTTTAATACAAAATTATCAGATTTATTTTTAAATTGAAAATATGGTCTTAACATTTTATAAATAAATAATAAATATGTACTATTGTTATATATTTTGTAAATTGAAAGTACATTTATTTATATTTTTAACTATTTTAAATAATTTAATGTATTTAACATAATTTACTATGGAGTTTTATTTTAATTCCCTGCCTCCCTTATTTTGTATGGGAGCATTTTGCAGTACCATTAGTAAGCCTGGGCGTAGAGTTTACGGAATTCTCACAGATTGTGCTACACGGAGCAGCGCAGAGTTCCCAAAATCCACACTTTGGCATGGAGCAGAATTCATTCATTTGATTTTTGTGCTTTCTTGTGAGCACAACGATGCTCGAGGGCTGCTAGCCAGCGCACGCAAGACTTTGCAGTCGCTGGAGCTGCTTCCGGCCGTGACGGCAGCCAAAACAGTGCAGCTCGTACGTGCTAATTCACTTCCGGAGTACATTTTCTACTCCAGAGTCACTAAATCTAGTCAAAAAGAGATTTTGACTAGATTTTTTTCTCTAACGGCCCCTGCAATTTGTTTTTCGGATTGAAAACCTTTTTTTTGTCAAACCGGAAGGAAGTCTGTCAGAGCCTCCAACTTCCTGTTCCTGTCCAGCAGGCTCCTCCCAGTACTTTGTCCATCTCTTGGTCACTTTTCTCCTGGATTTAGAGGTGGAAGGATCACACTCTTTGTCTCCTGGATATACCTTTGAATTTAAGGACTTTGGGCCTGATTACGACCTTGCGGATGGGATACTCCATCACAAACATGACGAATATCCAGTCCACCGTATTACAAGTTCCATTATATCTTACAGAACTTGTTAAACAGCAGGGGGGATAGCCCCGTTGTGACAGAGTATCCCATCTTCCAAGGTCGTAATCAAGCCCTTTGTTTTTGTTGAATCTCACAAGTAATTTCAAAAACTATTGTATAAGGGTGTTGTTTGTTTACGTAGGCATGCACCAGTATTTCTTTGTACTTTAACTACAATTTCAAATTTTATAGGGGTTGGTGGCCTTAGTGGTTTTAGTATAGGCCTAGTTTTTATTTATTTTGCATTTCATTGATTTTTCACCTTTTGTAAATTGTTGCACAGTTCAGTACCTTTTCTACATGTTTGTAACATTTGCAATATTATTTTAGTATTTGGCCTAGATTTCCAAAGGGCCATCTACCAAGTAGAAGCCAGTACTAGTAGTCATCAGTGCATGAAATACATGTTTCGGTGTTACAAGTTTTTAAAACTTTATTGAGGGCAGGGATGTTCTGGGGTAATATTTTATTGCATGAATTTTTATAGCTCAGTTAATTTTCATGTTTTGCATTGCTGAATTAATGTTGGTCACATTTCTTTAGTGTTACCACCACCATGCCTCAATATGGTCAGTATGTGTGTGGGTGTATGGATGTGTTTGTCATCGTCCACCATTTATCTTTGTTCTCCATGCAGTGTGGCCAGGGGCCATTTTCTGTCCATAGACTTGCATGTATTCTTTGTTCTCCATGCCTCCTTGTTCACAGTTGTTGTTTGACCATGCGGCTAGCAACCATTTTGTCCAACCAGTCAGTGTTCCTTTGCCATAGACTTGCATGTGTTCTTTCTTTGCCATGCCTCTTTCCTCCTTGTTGTTGTTGTTTGACATTTTGGCTGGCTGGCAGTCAATTTGTGCATGCAGCCAGTGTGTCTTTGCCATAGGCTTGCATGTGTCCTTTGTTTGCCATGCAACCGTGCTCTGTGGTGTTGTTGTTTGAACATGTGGCTGGCTGGCAGACATTTTGTCCATCCAGCCAGTATCCCTTGCCATAGGCTTGCAAGTGTGCTTTGTTTGCCATGTCGTCTTCCTTCTTGTTGTTGTTGTTTGACCGTAGGCTGGCTGGCTGGCAGACATTTTGTGCATGCAGACAGTGTGTCTTTTCCATATGTTTACATACAAGCATTGTTAATTATTGATCAATTGTTTTTTGTTTCTATTTTTTTTTTTTGCATTTTAATTTTTAATGTTTATCTTCTATTTTACTTTGTTTGTCTTAATTTTAATTTAATGTTTTATTCAATTCTTATTTGTATTTTTATTTTTTGTTTTAATTTTATATTTTTTTAGTTTTCTTATTGTTTTTATTTTAAAAACAATTTATTTTTATTTTAAATTTTACTTTTTTATTCCTTATATTATATTTTTTTTATTTTTGTTGTATTTTATATTTTTTATTTTTATTTAATTCTGCATTTTGCCTTTATCCATCCATCCACATCCATAGATTTCTCTTTCCATCCACCAAAGATGCACAGCTGCCCTACAACATTAGGTTTCTTTAGGTGTAATTCTAGTTCTTCCAGGACACCCTGGCTGTGGAGCACTGCAGGCAAATCAACAGCATAATTAATTTTATTAATGGTTATTCCATTTCCCATGGACCACCTTGCTGTTGTAGTTTTTTTTAAAGGATTATTCCATTTACCCATGCACTTCTTTCAGACTACCCCAGGTGTCTCCTTTAAAACAGATGGAGATAAAATAAGGAGATGAATCTGCATGTTGTGCTGTCTGATTTGAAATGTATTTGTTTCTAGTATGGTGGTGTGATCTGACTTTACAATGTTTGATTAAATTGGCATTTATTACATAAGTAACCAACTGCACTAAGATTGCGTTTGTCTGAACTATTTCAATCTGCAACATTGACACATTTCACTAACTACATGTTTTTCGTGCTTGGTTGGTTTTAGGTGCACAACAGAAGGGACCACACATCACCTGTAGTACTGCCAAAGAGAAGGCCTTACAGTTAAGTTGGTGCTACAAACTCTTTTGTTTGTGCATCTTAGTGTCACTGCCAACCTAGAGCTTAAGATGGCCCCAAAGAAAGTTGCTCCCAAGAAAGTGGCCAGTGAGAAGAAGAAGCAGCTTTTCGCTAGTGGCGTGCAAACCGCAACCTTTTTCAGGAGACGTGTGCCTGCCACACCTGTCTCCATAGAGAAACCTGGAGTAGCACTTCTGCATCAACAGCACCACCCCTACCTCAGCCAAGGACCATGTCTGTCAGTGAGGCAGCCACTGAAATCATGGTGACGCTGACGATCATTGACATTGGATTTGTCCCTTCTGCAAAGTAGTACCCAATTGTTTCAGGAAACTGAGCAAAGTGGACAGCAGCCGCCAATAGTAAATCTTCCCGGATTTGGAGCAGAACAGGAGGCCGAGCATCCTTCAGAGCAAGAACCTTCTCTTTTAGAATCAATGTCTCCCAGATTTCCAGCAAGAAAAAGGAAGGGTACTACTCCACCATCTTCTCCAAGCACCACTTCTGATGACAATGATAGGGACACGGCGTGGACCCTGGAAGAGTCCTGGAGATGCCAGGAGAGACAATGGAAAAGAAAAGTTCCATAAAGTTTAGAATCATGGAAGGGGATGATGAGAAGGATGATGAAGAGAGCCAGTCATTGTGGAAGTTGGCACAGAGAAGTCCGACATTACTATCCAACCTGTTCTGAGGGATGTGGCACAGACAGCATGCCAACTCCCATATTTGTTATGCCCCAGCAGAGACCTACACCAACCCGTACCTCAATAGAAGTATGCACGGCAGAGAGGCAATCGACACACCCACCTACCTTCAGTTCTTCTTTAGGCATCGGCGGTGGCCCAGCAAGAAAGTACATCTCCACTGGCTGAGATGTTTTTCCGATTAGCAAACAGGAGAAGAATATTGCCATATGCTCCATTTGCCACGCAAGTGTTCGTCAAGGTAAGCCCAGATCACATTATAGTACTGGAGGCCAGACGACCCATATGAGAAAACATCACAAAGTCCAGTGAGAGGAGCACCTTAAAACATGTGAGAATGTGGGTGGTCGCACTGGTGACAGTGAGGAAAGCCAGGAAACATCAGCTACAACTGGTCAAATCACAGTGTAAGGTGAGGAAGAAGAGGGTGACACTATCACACAAAGCAGCCCTGCCCCCAGCAGTGAATCAGAATCACCTGCCTCAGCAACCTCACAATGGCACAAGAAGAGTCAGAGTCAGATGGAGACACCACAGCAAATGGTGACTGCACCACAACGCACAGAATTCTGCCAACACCTACATCTCAAAAGTCACCTGCGTCAGCAGCCCCACAAAAGAAGAAAGTCCAGGCTGCAATTATGGGCATGTTTAGGCAGGAGGGGCCCTACGACCGCAACCTCCCTATGGTGCATTAGTACAATGGAAAGCTGACAAAACTGTTAGGCTGGACCTTCTTCCTTTTTCTTCTGTGGAAGGAGTGGGATTCTTAGAGTTTGTGGCAGCCATCTGCATGAAATAGCAGGTTCCAGGTCAGACCTATTTTGCCAAAGTTGCTGTTCTGGCACTGCATCAGGATGTGCTACAATTGGTTGGACAATCTTTGCAACAAAGTGTTGTCCACACTATCCACCTAACAACAGACTTGTGGACCAGTTGTCAGGTGACTGATTACATGTGCATCACTGCACTGGATCTCTTTTGTGGGGGTAAAGCAAAACCTATCTGCAGGTCTTGGCCCTCAAGAAATTGTTAAGAGGATTTGGTGCCATTTAACAGTAGCCATGTTCACCATGGGGATATCACACACAGCTGCAAACATCTTGGATGAATTTAATAGCAAGGTGTCTGAAAGGCTGTGACCCAGAGGTCTTTGAATAGGATTTGTTGCCATGGACAATGACAGTAACATAGTCAAGGCCACGGCAGAGGTGGCTATTTCAGAGTTCTGTGTTTGGCACAGTGCATCAACCTGTTTGTGCAAGACTTTCTTAAAAAAGAAGACATAGACAGAAACATACTGGCCACCTGCAGACGCATCTGCACTAATTTCAGCCATTCTTTTAAAGCTTGTAAACAGTTGCTGATTATTCAGTGTGGTAACATAGTACCAGTTAAAGCCATACAGGAAGTGCCAGCATGTTGGAACTCAACCAATTATATGTTGCAACGTCTGTTTGAGCAGGACAAACACATCAATGACTATATCATTCATAGAGGAGGGGTTGCAATTTGGAATGCTATGACTACGGATGGGGACAAATGGGGCCTGTCAAATGCCTCACACAGATGCTTCTTCCTTTTTGATGCTTTCATGCTGGAAGTTAGCAAGGAGGACAGTATAAGGGGCCAAGCTATCCTGTTATTTCATCTGCTACAGGAGCAGCTAAAGAAGGTGTCTGAAAAGTTAGCATTCGGGGGTGCGAAAGAAAACCCAGAAGCCCAACTCTTGGTTGAGAGCCTAAGCTATCACTAGACTTGTAACGCAAGGCTGCAAAATGGTATTATCTCCTCCAAAGAGTACATCTGTGCCACCGTTCTTGATCCACGCTACAAAAACATTAATCCCATTTTCATTCTTTTTTCTGAAGAGGATGTTTCACAATACAAGAGGTGAATTGTTGAACAAGCAGGAGAACAGGCAGAAGAACGGCTGGAACTTAGAGTCCCACTCCACAGTTCTGGGGTGCCACCTTCAAATTCCAAGACAGGGCAGTCTTGTAGTCTCTGATCTGCCAACCACACCAACAAGAAAACCGGTGATAACAGCAACAGAAGAATCAGACCCACTCTCTACATTTGCTTGGTTTCAAGTGGCAGGTCTTAAGTCCAGTGCAGAGGCAAAGGCAAAGGCAAATGCAAAAGCGGTCGAGTAAGTGACAGCTTCAATGACCATTCAGAGGACTTACCAAGAGTATCTGGATGACCTGAAAGAGGTGTATGTGGATCAAAACCCTTTGGTGTATTGGTATGGGAAAAGGCACCAATGGCCAGAGCTCAGCAGGCTGGCAATATAGTTTATGGATTGTCCTGTAGCCAGCGTGTCTGCTGATCACATGTTTAGTGCAGCTGGTGCAGTTGTTACAGTGAGAAGGACCAGTCCCTCGCCTCAAAAAGTGGAGAGGTTAACCATGATCAAAATTAACCTGCATTTTACACCGCACCACAGGAGGAGGATGATTGGTCAGAATCAAGTGTGTTAGCTGACCAACTTCTGGTGACCCACAAGAGTTTAAGGATGAACTCTACTTCCTGGATTGAATGTGCCAATGCCACTATAGAACTTTTTAAATTGCACTGAACTTCTTTTTTTTCTTTATTTGTAAAAAAATGCTAGTGGAACTTATGTTTGTGTCTAATTTATACTGCCCCCTCATTTTATAGTCATATATAAACCCGGATTGGAGTTGGACCCGTGTGCAGTGAAGAAGCCCCCACATACCCTTCAGGACATTGAAGCGACAATGCCTGCTTCCCTCACATGCCATTGCCTATCCTATTTTTTTTTTTACATCACCTAGCAGGGCTGCTCTAGAAGATCATTGATTAAGAGACGGCCAGTACCAATGTCAAATTCCAATGTGTTGATGATACTATCAAAGAGGAGATATTTTGTTAAACCACTGTGCTTGGATTGGAAGGTAACTACTAATAATTGCACCAATGAGTGGTGATATATTGAGTGATTGTGAGTGATGACTGATGATGTATATGGTGACTGTCTTACAGTGAGGGAGCGAGTTCAACAAATTTGTAAACTTCTTTCTAATGGTCTGCAATGTTTGGGGGCTGATGGGTGATCATTTTTCCTGAAAGTGATTGGTCTTTCAAGCTTAGTGAAATTTACCTGCAGGGTCCACACCTTTTTTCTGGATCCTCAGACAAGACCCATCACTTTAGTTACCAAACACAAATCTTCACAAAATACTTGTTTTGTTTGTCTATTTGTTCTTCAACAGCAGTGCACTTGACTACACAGGTCTACCTCGCTTGGTTTGGGACTGGGACGGAGTTCCTCAGAATTAGGAGGAGGAGGATGGAAGGACTCAGGGTGGGACTACCTCAACAGCTAGAAGGCAAAAGTTATCAACTTCAAAGACAAACCATGATGATGGCGAAGACTCTGAGGCCTAGCTGCCTCAAGCTAAAATCTGACAAGACTGAGTTCCTCATCCTGGGACACTCCACATCAGCCTGGAATGACTCCTGGTGGCCATAAACCCACAGCACCCCCACTCATCCATACAGACCACACACGCAACCTCGGCTTCATCCTGGACTCATCATTCAGCCTGACCCACCAAGTCAACTCAGTCGCATCCTCCTGTTTTCACACTCTCCGACTGCTCCGGAAAATCTACAAATAGATCTCAAAGGACAGCCACAGAACTGTGACCCACACCCTGGTTACCAGCAGACTCGACTACGGCAACGCCCTCTATGCCAGCAACACCCAGAAAAACCAGAAGAAACTACAGCACATCCAAAACACCTCCGCCAGACTCATGCACCAGGACATTCCCCGCTGTGCACACATCTCCAATCACCTAAGAGACCTCCACTGGATTCCTATAGAGAAAAGGATAAACTTCAAACTCCTCGTACACGCATTCAAGGCCCTCCATGAACTAGGACCCGCCTACCTCAACCACTGCATCACCTTCTACTCCCCCAGCAGACCTCTCCAATCCACTGAATAAGTGCTAGCCACTGTACTCCTCATACGGAAGACCTGAGCTGGTGGAAGATCCTTCCTCGCGGCAAAGAGCTGGAACACCCTGCCCATGCACCTCATGCAGTCACCATCGCTGCATCAGTACAGGAAGGACCTTAAAACCTGGCTCTTTAACTGAAGCTTAGAGGACAAATCCCATCAGCACCTAGAGACCATTACAGGTTAGTAGCTGCACTTTATAAACATTGATTTGATTTGATTTGAATACTAACTCAGCTGTGAGAACTGGAGAGCGGTGTGTTGATTTCAGAAATGCTGCTGAGTGTGTGTTTGCTGCATTGCTGGCTCAAACATAAAACTCCACTTTATGTCCTTTTCTGTCTCTTAGGCTTCTTTGTACACTCCAGATTCCTTATGAAGCTTACGTTGCTTCAAATCCTTTTGTCCTTCTCCTTTACTCTATAATACAGTTAGTGTTTTTTTCAACACTCAGGCCTTCTCCTAGTACTCCACAAAAAACAATTGGTAAAAACTCAAGACTTCAGCTTACCTACCAGACAAGTTCAGCCAGTCACCCAAGAGTGATGGATATTCCAAGAAGAATGGAGATTCAGCACCCAATTCGCCAATACAGTATCATTTCCCTATTAACAATAATAATTTTTAGAACTGGGTAGGTTAACGTACTTCAATCCCCTATAATTTGTGTTTTTCAAACCTAGAAGACATAGCATTTAGAGATATACTATCTTGGGTCTCTCTAGCGCAGAAGGACTGTTTGCAATGCATTTTACTGAAGTATGTCATACTTATCCCTTCAGCGTTCCTTCCACAACAAATTGACGATGTGTGCTGCTCTGCGTAATGATGAATACTGACATGGTTTCTTTTGTGTAGTGTTTGTCTTTGTCATACCTTTACCCAAATTCACTTTCTCATCGATTCTTCGAGCCTCCTAACCCTCTTCCCCCGGGCTGTGTGAAGTGGATCACACACTTGCTGGAGCCTGATATGGTGAAAGCGACACCAACTCACTGCATGACCTTCTATTACCTGAGCAATATTCCACACCGGACCATCAACATCATTAAGGTCTGTTGTGTTGTGTATTGCATAAATGCCTAACCCTGTCCAACCACTGTTGACTCTGAGCCCACTTCTCCTGACTCCATGATTTCATATCCTAGGTTTAGTATTTACATACTAGTTCCCCACCATTGCTCAGAAGAGGTTGATATTGCTAGCTTTTTTATTAACATATCAGGTCTTCTTTGTTGTGTATCAAATACTGTCATTGTGGTGGTCTGGCATCAGTCTTCTTAAAGTTATGATAATATATGCCCCACTAACTCTCTGTTTTATTTCAATCTAGTTGACAGTGATGGATAACCCTTTGGTTAATCCTGCAGTTGGAGTTTGCATAGGTGGCAGTGACATCTCTGTTTTTCCTGTTAACGCACTAGCCTGCTACTACTAATACCTACCAACCCTTTAAGATGCCACCTTGGGAAAAACAGTGGATTAAGAATACTCCCTCGCTACATCTATTCAGGCAAGAGAAGAACTATGGATTGAAGTTGTTTAGTTATTAACTCCTACTAAAGAAGCTGTTGTCTTACTTGTCTATGTGGCCTAGGTTTTTGTAGGCAAAATGGGCAATGGCAATGATCCCCTAGTGGTCAATATATTGGCAGAGGGCAATAGAGCAAGGGTATAGGTAAATGAGATACACTTTTTAGCAGATTTAAAAAACAGGCTACACTAAAAGATAGCAGTGCAAACTAAACACCAAAATAAACATTTCAGTCGTAAATCGAGAAAAATAAATTATCCCCGTTATTTTAAACAAATACAAAATCCACAGTTACCACAACCAACAGGCCCTTCCCACTCCCAACAGACAGCCCCGTCCCCAAATGTCCAATGAAAAGTCCAATAGCTAATAAGTATTGTTCTTGAAAAAACCTACCCCTACTCCTTCCCCACCCTCTTCACCCACAACAAGTGTCCCTCCCAACAAAACAAAAAAAATTTAAAAAAGAGTCAGTAGAGTGCATTCTTGATATGGGTCTGGAAATCTTAAAGGGTTGCCTCCATGTGTGCCACCTGGCCGGCCAGGCGCGCAAGGTATTACAGGACGCAATGTTGGAAAATGCAGTCCGAGCGCAAGAAGGGGCAGAAGTGGTGGAACGGGGACGGGCTGATGCTGGCTGGCGGCTACGATGGTGGTGCCGCTGGGAGGCTGGAGGTGGTGGCAGGGTGTTAGAGGAACTAGGGCCAGTGGCAGCGGCCACTGCTGCCTCTGCCTCATCCTCCTCATCCTGAAGAGTCACCAGCCACTGATATTCAGTGTGGATGCTGTCCAGCCTCTGCCACCGCAGCTGGGCCTCAATCTCAAGGCAAGTTGGATTATGTCCACCAGGATTAGATATAGCAGGAAAGAAAAAGGAAAATGACAAATTATAAACCATGCTCTGTGCAAAAAACTTTTTAAAAAGTAGAGTGGTACAGCAGCAGTAAATTGCTGGTCCCCTAAGGCCACTGGAATTTGATATGGCTGATTACGACGAGTCACAAGGCCATTTTTTACCCACTCATGGCTCACTGTATTTGACGAATGTCAAAAGGGTAAAATTTGAACTGGCATGAATCTGTTATGGAAGCCATGAAATATTTAGCAATTATACATAAATGTGTCGCACGCAAGGGATTGTTCAATTGTGTTTTGGGTGGCTGGGCCAGAACTTTGGAAATAAATTAAGGACTGAAGAACTATGAGGTAACAAGGTGGGTACAGGGCACTGGGAGGGAAGTGAAACACAACTTTCAAGCTTGCAAAGCATTGACAACTTTGTAAATGCTGCATGAACTGAAGCAGATGCACATTGCATAGAACACACTATTGTACTGCCGTATTGAACCACGCTGCAGTTGCATCATTGTAGCACTGGTTGCTAAGAGGCTCTTTATAACTTTGTCGGTCATAAAACTCCGACAGCCAAAGCTGCGGGCTAGGAGGCAGCCTTCATACCTGCTGCCCCCCCCAGTGTGTATTACGATGTTCCCACCAGGCTGACCGTCAGGAACATCGTATTATGACATTCCTCCTGGTCAGACCAGCAGGAACAGTGCTATGGTATTGGGCTCGGCTTCCTCAAGAGAGCCGAGGCCAATACCATAGCACACCAGCACCCTCAGAATACCCACTTTGCAAACAGTGCGTATTCCGAGGGGGCTGGTCAGTGGGGGGCCAGTACTGCCCATGCCATAGGCATGGGCATTGCAATGGACCCCTGTGGCCGCCTGCACTGTTTTTCTGCCAGTCTTTCCATGGCGGGGTCCCCGCCATAGAAAGGCTGGTGGGAACAGGAGTCATGATCAGCACAGCAGCGCTGAATTCAATGCAGCTGTGGCTGACCACAAGTCCACCCGTCTGGAACCTTGTTCCTGGTGGTGACAGCGGTCCCCTGGTGGTCCAACCACCAGAGTTGCAATCTGGCTGTCGGAACGTCTGGAGTGCAGCAGCCCAACCATCACCAATGGACTAGTGGTCTTAAGACCACCAGCCACGTAATGAGGGCCAAAGCAATGGGAAGGGAGGTATGATAATGGGTGGGAGGATATATATCGGAGAACAGCAGCCATGCCTCTCTCCACTACAGATGCCTTATTTCTTGATCCAAGCATTCACCTTTTAATTAATCTATTCTCTTCACCCTTTGATACCCACCATTTAAGCTTTGCACTCTTTCATCCAGTCTTTCACTATTCCAGTGCAGCCATCCATATTTATCCACCCATCCATCCATACAATCACCTATCCAATATCCACTCTTTCAAACACCCTGCTTTCACTTACCCATCCATTTACCCATGTATCACTTGTTACCATTCATCCATTCCTCACCTGAGCATCGGCTTGCCTTTTACCCATCCCCCTCTCACCCACAGAGGCATCCTTTCACTACTTTCATCCCTTTCATCCACCCTTTCACCCACCCGTGCATCTCCTATCATTCAACTACACACCTTTTCCTTTCATCCACACATCCTTTCACTCAAATACCATTTTACCCAATCTTTCTTTTAGCCATCCATCCTTTGTTTGTTTTTCCATCAAGCCATCATTTGTAGCATCCGTTCATTATGAGCTTTTATCTGCTGATCTGCAGCTGCTAAACCAGAGGCTTCACAAGCAATGCCCTTGCAGTAACTGTATTAGTAATTGTCAATGAGCAAGTGCAATATGGTTTACCAGCGCCCATCCCTGCTGCCGCCGGTTCTCCCCTCCAACTACTGCCACATCCAGTGCACTGGTACTGCCGCTGGCCACTGCACTGATGGTTGGTGCGGCTGGAAAAAACATTACACATTTTAGTTTCAACAAAATACAACCACAATAAATCATAACAGTTCTATCTTCTTCCCTCATTCACTTGATAATGGAGGAGCAGAGCTAAGTCACTGAAATGCAATAAAGGGGTGCAATACTTTGGTCAATCCAGGAAAAGCTATGGTGAGGTCTTGGTTGGCAAATGCAATGGGCATGAGCAATTCAAAGAAAACCTTCACAAACATGCACAGAAAAGCTGACTAGGGCATGCAATCTTGTCAGTAGAGTACCTGTCATAAACATCTGTCCTCTTAGTATTAAGTACCAGTTCGCAAGATATATAAGGGAAGAAGGGAAAGCTAAGCATAAGAAAGCTTTTACAGACAGGAGGAAGTCAGGTACAGAAACATAAAAAATCGATAGATGCAAGGATATCTAGAATGTATTTAACAAAGCTTACGTAGGATGAAAATAAGTACTAAAAAAGGTAGATAGGCACACTAAAACTAAAAAGAAATATTCAAAATGAGGAGAGGTGAAAATTATGGAAATAATAAAATAAGAGGAAGACTTACTGGGATCAGCAGATCTGCCAGCATCCGCACTGGTGGTGGCACTGGCATCCTCGACTCCTCCTGGACCCGCCGCCGATGTTGCCCTCTTCTTCCCCTTGAGTGCTGAGTTAAGAAATAAAGAAGATAAAAAAGATTAATGGTACAGGTAATCTCCCCCAAAATATTTTGACAAGCAGAGGCAAACACAGTAACATACTTTTCTAAATCAAATTGCCTAGTATGATGGGTCAATTCGAGTTGACCTATTACTTTTAATCCAAATTCCCTAAACTATGGGCCATATTATTTACAAACATTTGATGCAGGGCAGGAATGTGCTGTATCGTCAACAGATATGGCACATTACTGTCCTTTTCCCCTGCACTGGTGGCGGCGCGCAATGGGCTACCATGAGCCAATGAAGGCACCCCTGCACCATTCTTCAAGGGTGCCTGCGTTGAGGGGATGATTGTTTTTGTGCAGTAAGGGACACCTTCTGGCAAAAAAAAAACAATTACAATATTTCTCCTAGTTGCGCCTCTCCCTTGCGCGTCGAAGCATTCTGATGTTTACAAAACCTTGTAAATCTGGGATTGTGTCAAATGTCATAGGTGTTATGTGGGAGCACCAACCGTAACACCCATGGAACGCCTCCATGCCGCAGGATGTGTCAATGCAGCGACTTGCGCTACTTTGACTCTGTCCACATTTACAAGGCTATGAAGAGCAATACAGGGAGGCCTTAAAAATATGTCCCTGCAGTGAGTGTCACTGGACCGCCACTAAACGTGACTTCTGGTTACACAAAGGGCCTTGGAAATAAATATGGCCCTACATTTACAACTATGTACCACTAACAATTAATTCATATTGCAACAAGTGATCTGTGTTTCTCTCAACCAACTTTGATGGGGCGAATTAACCTCCATTTTTTTTCAGTACATATATGCATACATATTATGATGATATACACATCACCTGGAGATTGCATTTGGGAGGGACTGCATAAGCTACATAAAGAAAGGCATGCTAATTCACTGATATTACTTACTACTACCACTATCTTATTCTTGGTGACAGGAGGAGTCTCTAGCTACATGGCTTCTTAAATAATCAGCCCATACGCACATCCACGAGTACAATTAGGAAGCGCTGACTCATCTTGATAGCTCAAACTGGATCACAAAATAAATAAACGTAACCTTAACATGCCTCTGAGAGTCAGCACTGCTATTAGGAAAAGAAATTAGCATTGTGGAATACAGACAATAGATAAATAACTATTACTCACCAAGTCCCGACACCTCGCCTCCCAGCAGGTCAAGCAGGTCCTATTTCTGGTCGATGATGTCCGCCCAATGGTGCGTCAACTGGTGCTGAGTGCGCTGGACCCCAGTGTGCCGACAAAACAACGGGCGGACCCTCCCCACGACAGTCAAGGACCATGTGGATCATTTTTAAAAGGTGGATCATTTTTAAAAGGGTGGGATGGTAAAGATTAAGAATGGATGAGAAAAATAAGCCCAACCCCATGCAAAGAGACAAAGAAAACAAAATGGCCGTGCCCATGCGAATGGCGTGGTGGCATTTGTGCGATATTTGCAATGTGAAAACGCAAATTGCACTCCTGAACATGAAAAACATAGCGTGAATAGGCACGGTGAGCAACTGCTGGCAGAATTCCACAGAGCTTGCAGAGATTTTTAACCACTTTGTGGAATTCCGCGAAGTGGGACTCCACGAGCTCGTCCAAACCCCTAACCATTAGTTGGCTTTGTGTGGTAAATTTAGTAGTGAATTACACTCAGATTTTGTGGATTAGCTACACACAGTAAATTTACTCAAAAGTGCAACTTACTAAAAAATGTAAGTTACTTGTGTGAATCAGGCCCTGTGTTGCAAGGACGGTGTTTCCTATCTCCAGGCTGGGGTACATGCATTGTTCCTTCCCCAGTAAAGATACACCATCAGTGGGTTACTGTATGAAGTTGTTTGTCTTCACTGTTATGGGTATTCAATTGCTCCACATATGTGTTCTGAATGTGGAATTATATCTAACCTGTGTTGTAAGTCATGTATGGAAAAGTATAGTGAGTATTCTATTGCTGTCAAATTCCATAACTAAGTAGCAAAGTCCTAAGTTTCTTTAGCACTGGTGTGCCCAAATAAGTTTGGCACAATCTTTTTAGTTCAGTGCCATGAATGCAATTGTAATCTTCTCCCAAAACGGACTGTGCCTGCATTAGGCCAACCAGATGTGGTGTCAATGTGTTTAGGTCCTCCAATTGTGAGGAGGTGGGAGCACAGAGGATTACAATTGCTGTAGGTCAACCATGTATGGTCCTCTTCAATATTACATACCCAACTTCTGAGGCAGTTTTATTATAGAGCACTTTTAGAGGCACCTCTGGACAGCCCCTATGCAACACAACCCTTATGTGTAATGAAAATGTGTATAGTACACCGGCCCTTCCACCTCTTGTGGATCCTGGCACCCACTTCCCTTATCATGTGTGTAGACACGCTATAAGAATATAAGCATGATTAGAGTTTGTCAGCAGGCTAATTTTGTCACAAATGTTACAGATAACCTGTCCACTTTATTACGAGTGCCATATCATATAATGCACTTGAAATAAGGCAGCTGAGATGTCTGTCAAGTCTGTGACCGAGTAACTCTTCAACCAAATGCTAAATCAGGCCCAATGTCTCTATGTTCGGCTGTTGCTTGGTCCACTATTGGTTCGAGCTGAGCCACTGATGTTGGTCTACTTTATTGTCTGTTCAATCTACACCTTTTGGGTTGTTTTATCAGTATGTGGTGATTTGCTAACCATTTAGCTGCCTTTTCTCTGCCTTGTGATCGATCTATTAAGAAGTGTGACTCCTTTCCATCTAACACTTAAAACTTGTGCAGAAATATTAACATGTATATTAAGTTCAAGGAAATGAATTTATTTTATGCCTGGGTGCAATTTTCTTTACACATGCATAATTTAGCATAATTTCACGTTACTCTGGGTACATGAAATTCCTGAAATTATGCTACTGCACCATGCCATGTAGTTATGTACCTTTTGCTGTAAAAATTTACAGTCAACGCTGCATTTGTGATAAAAATGGTCAATAAATGCGCGGGCGAATAACAGATTGTGAATGGATTTTATTCACAATGTTTGGTTTTTTTGCACTTATTTAAATGCAAAATGCATCTCCGCATCCAAAGTGGACGTAAGAAGGCATTCCCCACTAAAGCACAGTGCCAAGGCCCAGCTTTGCATGTCATGTAATTTAGCATAGATTTTTGACAAAATTTCATGTAATTATGCAATAGGAAATTATACATATTTCATACAACCTTACTTTATTTGCTGTTGCACTGCAGCACTAAAGTCTGGGAAGCGGAACATCCACTGTTGGGTGCCGCATATGGGGTGTTGCATTATGCCAGTTCTAGGGGACAGTCCTGATCTTTGTAAATAAGCAGGCTGGTCACCACCACTTTTGGTGGAGCCACCAGCCACAGGGATGCTGCTGGGTCACTTTGTACCCTTTCAGCTGAGAAAACTCTGGAGCTATTGTCTGGGGCTATCTTGGTGCTAAAGCTGACCTCCAGATGCCATTCCTTAGTGGTCCCTCAGCCTTTCCATGAAACCAATGATTCTCACATTGTTTCATCTGTTGCACCTCTCGGCATCCTCCACCCTCTACTCGAAGAAATGCACTGACTCTAAGAGGTTTATTGCTTGTTCCTTCAAGCCCCTTATTGAGGATTGAACTGAGGTCAGTGCAGCCTAATTTTCTGTTGGATAATTTTGGTTGATATTATCTCAGGATGGTGAAATCTGATGCTACAGTATTTATCTTTTATTCAAGAGCATTGCAATTCTTTGATGGGTGCCAAAGTGGAATCTAGTTTGCAAAGATGTGAGTCACACCTCACGTGTGCTTCTGTTTGAGCAATCTGTTGAGGCATTTTTGGATAGATGCAGAAGACTACTGAGACGTCGATTTCTCCATGGTATGGCTGTGTGCACAGACAAGCACTGGGCACTGGGGGGTCTGCGATCAATCCAGGGCAACCACTTTACTTTAATCTCTTGTGTTCCACAGACTGATGTATTTGTGCCTAATATTCCCACAGCATTTGCCACATTTTATACACCCCTGTGTAATCACCTGCCTTATGCTGTGAAGGAGCCAGTTTGTGTGGAGGGTTCTTAATTCTTATTAATATTATCTTCTGTTTGCAGTTTCATGCAAGATTGTGATCTGCACCTCTTTTTTGCCCATAGAGTTCGGCATGTCTTCAGACCCAGTCAGTACCTCCTGCCATTGTGGTAGTCCAGTACCTCTCTCAATCCCCCCGAGGAGGGTAGCTTTGCCTGCATCTCTGCCTGACACACACTATCCATGTCTCACCCTCTCTGGTGCTGGCCTTTGCATTTCTGGTGGTCTGAGGCTCTGTCGGCCTAGTCACACTACACATGCTGCTGGCCTATGCATCTCTGGTGGTCTGAGGCTCTGTCGGCTTAGTCACACTACACATGCTGCTGGCCTATGCATCTCTGGTGGCCTAAGGCTCTATCAGCCTAGTCACACTACACACGCTACTAGCGTTTGCATCTCTGGTGGTCTGAGGCTCTGTAGGCCTAGTCACACTACACATGCTACTAGCGTTTGCATCTCTGGTGGTCTGAGGCTCTGTCGGCCTAGTCACACTAGATACGCACATTCCTCCGCTAGAGTGCTTCACTTTCTCTAGACGGTCCACCACTCTGTACTTTCTTCCTGCAGGCATCTGAATAGGCTTTAAGTTGATGCTCAAGTCCATAGCCACAATACACTTATGGACGCATGGGGAATTAATAATTTGCCAAATGCAGCTCTTTTAATACTGGATCCTGCATGATTTTCACATGAGAAGCTCATTCGTTGTGCGACCGATTCACCATCCTCTTTAGTCACTGAGAAGGCAGAATTGTAATATTAAAACTTTACTTCAAACATGTTGCACAAATACACTGCCACATGCACTGGACTGTTTTCTTAACCTGGGACCTTATTCCAATATCATCTCTGTATTAGTCTGAAGTGCACATTAACCTTAATATTTCAGAAAAGTCTCTTGTATTTCTGAAGTCTGGAAGCCATTTAATAAAGTAGTTTACACTTGCACATTTCCTGCACCATATAGTAAACATAGCTGCATTAAGATGTTTGGCAGTAAGAAGAATTCATTTTAGAAAGAAGTGAACTCTACATTCGTTTTTGCAGTTAGATCTTCCCTTCAAGGCAATTCTTTCTAGTGATAAGATCCTGCTTTCTGCTCATTGGTTAGTTTTGTTGGAGTAACACTTTATCTAGATTTTGCTTGAATGCTTCGGACCATTGAAACGACAATTTTCACGTATTATTTTGCTTGCATATTGACTATTCTTGCATTGTCATGTTTTTGCATTAAACACATGTTCGACTTTTAGGCTTTCTGAAGTGATGTGTTTAATTTTACAGCCACGGCCCCATGGCTCCTATTTTCAGTCACTTTTGGACAACCATCTCTGTAATTATTGTAGGATCTGGGCAAGTCTTCGCAGACGCTAATCTTTGACATACAGTTGCATTTGTCATGTCAATCTTTGCAGACAGTGATTATTCGCTACAGAGTTTCAGATGCTAGGCCTCTCGTCACAGAGGATGGCCACTGTTGCACAGTCAAAACACTTTTGGTCCATCTTGGCAGACACAGACGTTTCGCTACAAAGTTGCAGATGTCTAACCAGTTTTCACAGACACTGACATTTTGGTAATGAGTCTGTTAGACTCTCTTGAATGCACCTCAGGTCCATAGAAGTTGAGGACCCTGGTGCGAATTGGTAATAACGGCAGTTTCAAGACCACATTAAGGGCCAGATTTAAGAAAAGTGGCGCTATAATACATGCAGCGCCACTTTTTTTGCAGCCCATTGTGCTCCCCTACCGCCACCTGTGTGCACCATATTAAAAATGGGTCACACCATGGCGCAGGGTAGGGGGCAATAGCATCAGAATTTCTGACACTATTGATGTACTTTTCGCGCTATCCCTGAACAGTACGTAGGGGCCCATTGAAAACAATGGCATGCCCCCTTTTAACACCTGCTCTGAGCAAGCGTTACAAATGTCGGAAAAAAGACGCAAAGAAATCTTTTCTATTTTTTGCGGCATTTTTTCAGCCCCCCAACGGGTGGAACGCCCCCTTGCATACATTATGCCCGGACCAGGCATTAAGTGGCACAAGGGGTTACAATGTGGCACAATGCATGCATTGCACCACTTTTTAAAACTGGCGCAGCGAGTTTTGCCTCCTTGGGCCACATTAGAATAAAAAAATGACGCTCATGTGGAGCAAGGAGGCGCTGGGGGCTTTTAAATATGCCTCTAAGTGCTTGCTGGTTGTAGAGTCATAATCATGTTTAAGATCATATTATCCAGCAGGCTGGTAGACTCTCAGTATAGCCACAAGGATTTTTTCTTTAAGCCAACTTGAGTTTAGTTTCCTAGTGCAGAGGTTGAGCAGTTATTCATCGTCAATGGTGATGCCAAACAGCCAAGGCAACGTCAGGAGTTTTTAAAGGGTACACACCTTTACCGTTAGTTGATGGTCAGCTACGTTACCATGCTAACCGATGCCCATTATTGACACAATATGATGCATTGTGAGGATGTGCTTTGTGGCAGTAAATTCCCATAGAGCCTTGGGTCTCCATATTCAACATGGCGAAGGGACGGATCCATGTTTTGCGAGCTCCTTTTATCACCACACCCACGCCCACTTGCCTGACCCAGCCATTTCAAGGACAAAGTGAACCTTCTGCTTCTGTTGATATAACCGAATCATACTCCCTCCCTTCAGACTTCCGGAAACTTTAATGATCTTTCCTGGGTGAAGTGGGTGGTGCACCTCATCATTTTCCATACTGCAACTATCAGGTCTTTCCAAGCCCAGAAACCCTAGATATGAACAATATTGTAATTCTTATCTCTCTCACAGCTTTTCTGAGAACACAAATATTGTGGTCTACATGTGTCCTTATCATGGACAGGTGTTTACCGGCTGCGTCCATCACAGAAAAATCCATTCTGCACACGTATGTGAAGTCTCTGCTTTTTGAGAGAAGTGTCACTGGGAGCATTGCCACACAAGGACTCATATGACAATTTTATATGTGAGGGACAATCTCTTCTCTCTTTCCCTCCTTTTGCCATATTTCATACATTTCCGTCCAGGCTCTAACGTAGCTATTACCACCTTGTTATATATGGTATATCATTGCCAGTCTGTATCATGTTACTATGACTGCTATGAGATGCGTATAAAGTCTCATATTTTAAACACACACATATCTCTGGATTGTTCATCTGGTCTCCTCTGACACCAGAGGAGACCTAACATAGTAAAAAACTACAGTGTTGGAAGTTTCCAGAAAACGCATAAAATTGATCGAACACTTGATAATGAATTGTTCTCTTAATGTATTGCATGCAGTCTCGCTTTCTGCCTCCTATGGGATGCTGGTTCCTGCTGTTTTATCTCTGGAATTAAGAAATGTTGGAGTGGGGACATTTTCATGAAGGGGTTTTCCTTTGAAGTAACTCCTCCCATGGTTAAGGAGGGTAATTTTGAGGTAAAAACCCTGTGGCAATTGTGTCAGCCTTTAAATTCCAGCAGATGGCCCTGGATTGCTTGCTCTCCCTGAGCTCCAAGGCTGAGGATTGCCACTTGCGCAATACCTCTGAATACTGGTCCCTGAACCTGGGCACCAACTGGTCCCAACACTGGACAGACACTCCAGATCATATTGTCACATCTGTAGCTTGCCATAAAATTGTACAGGACAGCCTAGCAATGACTGAGGCTCCAAAAACATTATGACCAGAGATCACTGGCTGCCAGACCATGCACCACCAACCACCATACCATTGCCAGTGAGAACTGAATTGAGCCACCGACTCCACTGCTGGGGACTATGCTGCAGTTATGTTCGCTACCTCTGACACTGGTCTGGAACTTCGGTAAATGCTCCAGGGAAATCATGAACCTATAGGATGTCATTCTGTCACCAAGTGCATGAGGTGGAAGGTGCAAAGAAACACAGATCAACACCAACATGTCCCTTACGTGTATGCAGCAGCCTCCACTGCCTATTCTACGCTGACCTTTTCAAGCCTTCACAGTAAGTAACTCTACAATTGAGTAATGCAAGGAAGCTACACTGCATGTTGGTTCTGAGAATGAGTATATTATTAGAGTCACAGCTAAATAGGTGATGCTCTTTTTTATGATAATATTCATTATTTGCAATTTTCACTGTACAGATCAAAACTCTGATAAAAAGTTATTGAACTGTGAGTGGAGCAGAAGATCTTTTGTAGCTGCAGCCGACCTGGGAGCAGCGAGGCCGATGCTGTGATTCCAGATGTGACAGTAGAGCGAAAAAAAGAAGGCATGCTAAGTGTTTGCCCAATAGAAGCAGAATAAGAGATTCTACTGCAGATGGCTATTTTCTCCTAACAGACCTTGAACGATAATAAAGGAGGACAATTCCCGCTTATTACTGGTGCAATTTGGAAAGGTTCATCCAGAGGACATAGAAGAAGGACCTTTCTTGTCCAAATCAGGGAGGAGTAATTCAAGTTTCTTATTTCCTTCTCCTTACAATCATAACTAAAGCTTTCTGTTTTCCATTTTTACTGATTTTTACAGATAAATTCAGACAGAAAACAATCTATTTCCTATCAGTATTTATTTTTAAAAGTGGAAAAAATGAGAAGACCGTGCTTCTTTTGCATGACTGTCCATGCTGTTCTTCACAATTTCCAGGCCAACTGCATAGGAGATAGACACCATGGGGAGTTAAAAACAGGATGAGATTCCCTGAACTACAGGCATATATTAACATATGACTGCATATAATGCTAATATTTACCTGTGAATGTAGTGTTTTACTTGATGGCAACAGACATCAAAGTATGAGTGTATTTTTATCAGTTAAATAAATGTAGAAATATAGGGCCAGATTTAAAAGAAACGCGTGCTGCGCCCTATTCAGCAGCGCCACGCTGCGCCAATTTTGAAACGCAGAGCTGCACCATATTTACAAGAGTATGGTACAGCCCTGCATTTCCCCCTGCACTAATGCTAAACTATGCTGCCTGCGCCAACGCAGGCATCCTTGCACCATAGTGCAAGGGTGTCTGCGTTGAGGGGATTGATTGTTTATGTGCAGGAAGGTATCCCTTCCTGCACATAAACAATATATAATGACGATTTGGCACAATGCAGCACACATAGAAGTGCCAAAGCGTCATTTTTGAATGATTGTTTATGTGCAGGAAGGGACACCTTCCTGCACATAAACAATCATCCATGGCATTTTGCTTCTTCTAAGTGTGCTGCAACCAGGAGGAATGAAAGCATCCCCCCTTATTTTGCCATGCTAACGCCGCCCCTGGGGTGGCATTAGTTTTTGGCACTGCCACAGAGTTACGGTTTCTTGTAAATCTGGGGCAGCATCAAAAACAATGGGTGTTGCAATGGAACGCCCACTGCAACACCCATCGCACGCCCCTCTGACACAGAAAACTGTGTCGGATGGACCCATCTTTAAAAGGAGGCGTAACGCCACAAAAAGGGTCATTACACCTCCTTGTAAATATGGAGTAGCGAAAAGCACTACAGGAGCGTCACTGAAAGTGACGCTTTGGTAGCACTAGGTCCTTTTAAATCTGCCCCATACCATTTTACGACTGCATTTATTCACAAACCACAAAATACAAATTAATAAATACCAATAAAATGGCCAAAAAATAAATATCAATAAATACAGATGGAAATGTTAAAAAACAAATACTTAAAAACCCGGAGCCTTGATCATAACTTTCCCTTGCCCACTTCCTTATCAGAATGACTGCACAAGGCCAATACAAACTCTTTCAGAATTCTATATTCACCAAACCCAGAAATACTTCTCTCTGAGCAATAATGCTGTGGTCACAAGGGGAACTCCAAACTGATCTTATCTCCCACATGCACTACACCACTTGATGGGTCAACATCTTCACCAAAGGAATTAACATCTCCAGCTTATCCACACAGTTTACAGTTTTAAAATGGGTTCCGTGCTCAGTGTGCCACTGGATTCAATCTAGCCTGGCTGAAGAGGGGTGATACCCCGAAACTGATCCCAGGATGCTTGTTTCCGGTCCAGGGAGGGCCTAGCCTGGCAGTTCGGACTGGACTGTTCCCAAGGGGAATAGGGTCAAGGCTGATTTGCATGTGGCTGGGTCCAAACTGGGGTGGCATGGCAAGCAAAAGAATGATGGATTAAACCCAGATCTGTGACTAGGGGTGGGTTTTTCAAAAGTTTCAGCACTCCATCCATCATCCGTTGGTGTTACTGATGCAATAATGACAGTTGTGTATGTGTGCGATATGTGTTGTGTATCAGTGCGTCCCCATCCGTGTCTGGCCCACTCATGTTCCCAACCTATGCGTGTCACATCAATTTTAAACGATTACTGTGACATGTATTTGTCTGCAGTAGTCCCGAGCTCATGTTCAGTGACCCCCCAACGTACACAGCCTATGCAGGTTTCCTACCTTTGTGTCCAAAGATGAGGGGTTGTGTTTTCTCAAGGGTGCAGTAGCAGCTGTGACGTAGTGTGTTATGCAGTTGTGCGCAGTCTAAAACAGGAGTGGAATTGGGCACAAAGGTCAGTTTTCACCCCTTTTTCCTTCAATCCGTCAAATCAGAAGTGGAGGTCAGACCGCCACCTTCTGCTTGGCGGTAAGGCACATCCAAATCTGCACGGCACGAAGTGTGGCTGGAGTCCTGCCATCAGCAACTATTTCCTAGGGCGTCATTGAGGTGGATGGGAATCCTTGGCAGAGTCAGTGGGACTCAGGTGGGTTTAATTCTATAGGACCGCCAACATCCAAATAGGGGGGTGGACCGCCAAGGTGGCGGACTGGGTTTCCGTCTAAAAAGTGGCGGCCGATCCGTGACCGCCAACATCTGCATTACCAACTGGTCTTCTATTGTTAAGAACTCTGACAGCTTCTGGCCATGCTTGTGCCCTGTACAACTGCATATTAGGTAGCTTGTACCCCACCAAAGAGGGGTATCAAAGAGTGCAATAAAAGCCACATGAGCAACCAGGAGCCAGTGTGACATGGCTGTCTCCAGTCCCTGGACGCGAACCCTCAAAACTCCATTTGTCTTTTCTTTCTCCCTCCCGTGCTCTCTTCGCATCATGTCCCCTCCGCCTGTTCCTGGCTCCTGCCATAGTGAAGGCAGATGCTGAAAGATTTAGATGAAGGCAGCTGGCGGAGGTGCGTGTAACAGAGTGCGGCTTGTAAGTAGCTCCTCGGGGCAGGTGTAAATCACTCCGCAGGCAGGGAGACATTCTTTTCCATTATTAAACCCACACATTGTCTCATCGGATCCATAATTACCCCATCACAGCCCAGCATGTTTAATCAGCGGAGACGAGGCATTGCAACACGCGGCAATAAGCCGCACAGGTGCCCTCGGGGGGAACTGACTGGCCTCCAGGTCCCTGCGATAAAATTAAACTTCGTGAACTCGAACTCAGGGGCGTGGAGGGAAGCTGAACATGACGGGGGTGCCAGGAACTGCTGAAAGCCAAATTCTCCCGGTTTGCTAAAGAGTTATCGCTGCTGGAGTTCTGCTTCTTCATCTGTAAAACAGTGTGGCACCCAAGCTGTGTCATGCAGCCGCCACGAGTTATGCAATAATAGGATTATATTATGTTACCTAAAGTGCTGTGCTATGCTATGTAGCGGTATGGTATGTTATTCTGTATTCTTCTATGTTATGTATTTATTTTATATGTATTTTTATTTTAAAAAGCACTTCTAATCACATTGCAGTGTCTGGAATGGGTACACATAGGAGTGGTGGGCTGCGGTATGGTACATTTACAAGCACCGAATGATGGAGAACAGAGGAATGTCGAACAGAGGAATGCCGAATATGGCACAACCTGATGACAAAGCGAGTGTCCTGAGAGCGTGGATACTTTGTTATTTTATGGGTAGTTACAACATCTGTCATTCACTTCTCTGGCTGCCTTTTAGCACTAGAGATATATCATTTTTGTTTTATTTAATTTTTATTTAGCAGTTATTGATAGAGCACTTCACAACCCAAAGGGGAACAGAGCACTACAATGAATCTTGATGCAAAATATAACTGTGGAAGTCATGCATTATCTATGTAGATGTGAGATAGCGACAGCAATTGATGCTGTGCACGTCCTGGGAGTGTATGACATTGATTGCAAGAGAGTGTCACAATGCAAATACAATTAGGACATTTAAACAACGAGTTTGTCAAGAGTCATCAGTACGACATTCGGTTCTGCTTTAGAGTATGACTGGAGCCCGAAAAATGCCAACAATATACCAGATTGATACCATTTCAGGAAAGGGGTGGGGTTTCAGCTTTCGTTTGAAACTTAAATGATCTTCAGTAAATTTGGTTAGAGAGGGTACCTCTGACAGCTGAGGTGGAAAAGCACCATTTCTGCATTTCCTATTTCTTATTTCCTATATTTAGGGATATCCATAACTTATGATGGAGCCAAAGACTCTGGTCAGAATATATTGCTTGTGTTTTCTGAAACAAGGGCTCGGCCTGGTGGTCTTGCACGTCAATTTACATTCAATTGCGGTGCTACACGGTCCATCTAGACAAAAAGCACAAGGCTGTGGACACAACACCTCACATTTCATGCCTAGCATTGCACTGATAATCTCTTTAAATTCTGCTTTGGATAGTTCAAGATGCCCAGGTAAAATCTATTTGTATTAAATAGGAGAGATGTTACAATGGCCAAGATACCCTCAGCTTCATGAGAGAAGATCAGGAGTTGAAATATATATATATATATCACACTTGACACCTGTGTGGCCACAGAGTGTTCAGAGTCAACAATTGCTTCTAGATTCTTATCTTTCCCTCTGGGATGGGTGAGGTCCCACATTCTGTCCCTCACACGTGTGTTTTCCAGAGGTGGCGGGAATCCTCACCACTGTAGTTGGAGACTGGCTAGAGCTCAGGTTTAGGGCAAATAGCCTCACACATTTGGTCAATGGGCAGATGTTTGCTTTACAGAAACTCTGGATCACCATCTGCATGTCATCTGTGTGGCTGATGGTCACAGGAGGTAACTACGTGTTGAAGTAAGCAAGAAGAAGGAATGAGCACCGAGGCATCTCACAAGTCAGCCTCCCTGGCAGGGACTGGGAAGGTATTAAAGACACCACTTGTGGCGTGTGTTTCCCGAATGAACCAGTCCAATCTAAATCTATCTTGAATCTTATCTGTATCTCAGAAATGCTCAGTCAAATCAGAAGGCTGCCTTCTTCAGCAACATCTTACTTGAAAGCATCTGGGACAACACCAGCAGATGAGGAGCTATTCATGAGGTTCAGGATATTCTCTGCTACTGGGGGCAGAAGCCGCATGTCTTTAAAAATCCCTGCTGCAAACACTTTCGGAGAAGAGCATGATCAATTTATTTTTTGCCTGGGAAAATTCATTTGTTCCTGGCCTAAAGCTCGAAGAGATCTCTAATATGTCTATGCGCGCAGTAAGTGATCCTAGAAATGTTCTCCTAAAGTTCTGTTTATTGTGCACTGTGTGGTCCTGTGTACAGATGTTTGCAATTTTATGTTTGAAGAAACTTGTTATATAAAGCAAATCCATTTAAATTAAACTTCACTTGAAGTTAAGGTTGTGCTTAAAATGCAAGCTCTAGAAAACAGAATTTCCCAAATGACTGATGACGTCACAAATTACATCCTCAATAACTGTTGGCTTCGAGAAGGAAATTATCTGGCTATATTATTTTCACTATAAAAACACGGTTAAACACTAGGTGATGGTGCTTGCTCAAATACCCAAAACCAGTGAAATCCAAGAGTTATGGTTAGTGATGCACACAGCTCATTCCGTGACTCACGCCACTGCCATGTGGTATCCTTAGCTCTCTTTTTACCGCATGGTCAGTGAATTGGTGTTTTGAATATCAGACGGCACAAGTTATGGTAAGTGTTGAGTGCATCTCTAACGACAACTGGTGAGTTTCAGTAGCTTTTGGGGTTTGAGCTAGTACAGTACTCAGTTTTTATCTGTGTTTTTTCAATTGTTCATCCACAATGAAACAAATACGATAAGTGATGAAAATCGTTTTGCAGATTAGATTACACATCACAATACCCATACCACTTTGACAAAGGGGGCTATGGATGTAATATTTGTTGATTTTAATATGTTGTTTAAATAAATTTTGCTTTTAGGTGTTATATATTGGGATTTTTTTTAGATCATAAGCATTGCCTTCCATGTAAGAGTTGTGGTTTTCTAAGCTGTTGTGCGAGTTAAAGATTGTGGTACTAGTTGTTGTCCTAACCATAAAAAGCAAGGTTCAGAGATCTTTCAGTTTTAATTTGTACCCATAACAACACTTTAACTGTGTTTTTTAGTGATTTTCTAAGGTTTGTTTTTATGTGTTATAGCCAAATTTAACCATAGCTTCATTTTAATCTTTTCGGTAAATCTTTAGGTTTTTTTTTTAATCATATACTACATGCACCAATTTCCTTCACCCAAACCTCTGCGGACATTAAACTCATGCTTCGAACGGCTTCGGCTGTGGTGATGGGACCGTGGCGAGGCCATGCTCTCAAACTGCTCCGTGTGGCCAATACCCTTATGAGGCATTGGCCAAGCACAGAGGTGTGCCTAAGTACTTTTTCGCCATTTCTATTAAACAGTTTGCAAATCTTATCTTTCATAAACCCCGTACCCTTCCTGGGCTCTGTAGGTAGGATTCTAAATTGTAAATACAGCTTGGGATCGAGAATCCCACAATATTATTTACAAATATTTATTTTATTGCCAGTGTTGTCTTGGAGTCCTTGTAAGTCAGACAATGACAGACCTAAAAGAAAACGTTTCTTTGATAGCCAGTTATTCAGAGCATAGTGGATATATGAATCAGCAAATGATGGATGATACCTTAGAAAATATTTTGAAAATTCAAAGCAAAATGTGTATTACATATCTTAAACTCCAACGTTGACGACAAATCTTATATAGGGGACAATGAAGAGTATATGTGGTATTATGCGCTTAGAGGAGTACACTTCATATTAAGGAATTAGCTCATTTAAGCTAAAGAATATGGATTGGATAATATCCTAGAAAAAATTACTCTGTGGGAAGTACTAGCATTAAAATATGCAGATTTCATTTTTAGTCCATGCATCATCCCATGTCTGAATAGGCAAGCATATGTTCATATCCTTCTACCATTCAAACTGCTCCTTAGTTGTCAATATATCCTCCCCAGTTTCTCTCTTTGGTGCATGTTAGCCACTCACTGTTATGTTTATTATAGTGTGTCAAAGGTTTATAACAAAACATACAACACCATGTACATTATAACAGTCTAATTCCTATTACGTGACATGCTTAATGTTCCACCAATTTCATTAAGTATAGGTCTCTCCAGCATCACTACTGCTTGCACATTTGATAAGAACTTGGAAACACTTTGGAACAGATGAAGTCTTAATGTTTGACAGAGCCTCCAAGACAAGATGCCCAATAATGTGTATGGTGTCTTAGACAGGGACATGTCAGAAGAATTTGGTATGTTGTCTTTCCCATCATTCATCACAACCGGCATATCTTTGACCCCGTATAGAGATTGGCCAAAAGCTCTAGTGATCTCCAAAACCGGTAATATTCACAAACAGAACGTCACATACCATGAGTAGGCATCACAGAGACCAGGCTGGTTGTTATGTTAACACTGATTTGATGATGTATGAAACCTCTGTTGCAGTTTTCATGAGAAAATGTAGGATTGGAAAGAAACAGTTATCTGAAATGTAATAAACCCATCATATCTTGTTTCTACCTTGTATAAGCATTGTACAAAGCTACCTAAGGGGCCCACTTTGAAATCAAATGAGACCCTATTAGAAAATATTACAATATATTTAAGACATTTTATGCTACCACTTTCTTAGCTATTTCCTCCTATTATAAGAATAGTAAGGACTTCCTGAGAAAACTTGTTGACATGGAATGCGAACCAACATTTGTGATGATTATACATTACGTACGCAAATTCACTTTATTCTTCTATTAAACATGATTTCGAACTTAAAGCATGTAAATACATTTTCAGGAGCAGATTCCTCGCTAAGTATGCCCACACAACTATGCTCATCCAGATGATTAAATACTGCCTGTATACTAACATGTTTATTTATGGGGATACATGTTAAAAGAGGCATCTGGGACATATCTGGGCACCTGCTTCTTCTCCAGCTATGCAAACATGGTTATAGCTGCTGGGCTCAGCAGGGTTTATGGAACATGGAGAATTAATCCACGACAGATCACATACAACTATGTATACTATATTTTGACAATGTGGTCATAGTATGGGATTATGAAATGTATCAAGCAGATTCAAGCAGAAGGCCTTATCTCTACACTCAGTCCATATGTGCTATCTGCTGGTCACACAGTACTGGTCACAACTAATGACCGGTATTTTTGCGACCACTAAAGAATTTTAAGAACCCGACCTACGTACTAATAAGTCGGTTCATAACATTTTGTATCATAGTGGGTGGGTCTCAAAGTACAATTTATTGCGATTGGCCATCATAAGGAGAGTGGCCTGGTGGTGCCACCAGACCGCTATGTCTCAGATTGGTTTTAATAAACTAACTGCACTGTGTTTATAACTAACGTTTTTATTTATTCAAAGTTTGTTCACAAAGGGGAAAGGGTAACCCTCCCCTTTTTACAAATCGTTTACCACCTCTATAGAAGTGTTGGTAAAAATTCAATGATTTGTGACAAGATTTGGGTTGCAAAATATTGAAACATTAAATACCAATGTTGTTTTTGGAAATGATGCCTGGAGTACTCCCATTCCAGGTACTGAATCAATATCCATTTGTAATCATATTTTAGGTGTCAGAAAACGTTTCTGACTCCTATAATCAGATTCATAAATAAGAAACAAAATTCACAAAACAGTCACAATTGCCAAATCGCAGAATTTGCAACCATCACAATGCTTTTTGCATGTGGTCCATAGATCTACATTTGGCATTTACTCACAACATGAGTTGGGATGAGGCAGCTTTTCATGATTCACAGGCGCTGGAAGTAGGGATGAGTGGGATGATCCTGCACCCCCAAAATAACCATGCAGGGGTTCCAAAGGTGAATGAGCAATGAAGGTACCTTTCAATTTAGTTTTCATCCTGTTATATTTGGTATATGTTCCAATATCAAAGTTCAGGCTGTGTCTTCTGCCAAAATGGTGCTTATTATTTAACATGGAGACTGGTGTTTACTTTTCTTTTTTCGACTGCAACGTGAGAGGATTTTGTAAAATGAACACGGTGAAAATTTTGCTAGAGTGAAAGAATGGCTACAGGATGTCATTTTTTCTAACACACATGCATTAAATACCTAGAAATGAACTAAACATGTATTTAAAAGTATATTAGCAATTAAGAATGAACAAATGAATCACTTTTTTGTAATTCTTAAGTGTGATGGACATCAAAATTTTGATAGAATCCAAATATATCAAGACACTTTACTTGATGATGTACAAATGACAAATATTTGCTGAAACCCGATTTCCACACATTATCATTTGTGAGCAATATATCTTTAGCAGTGAAACTGTTTGTCTTTGCAAATGGATTGGCCATTTAAATGGAGAATGTTCTACACTACTACACCATGCTTTAATAATATATTTGTGACAGTGTGCTCCAAAATACACTAACCACTTACTACATCTTTACATCTGAATGTGCGTTACACATATGCTACACTTGTTTTCTGTGTGACACTTGGATTTTTCATAATCCCTCAGACTTCAGTTGTGCAAAATTGATACCAGGGCCTCCAATCTGAAAAATGTCCAGCACCACTTTATACATGTTAAGGTCGAAAATAATACACTGATCATAAGTCTTTTTTGCAAACGGAATGCTGGAAACAGCATCTCATATTCTGAAAATCATCACTCCCCAAAAACTAAAGGAACCATACCTTTTAGTTACTTTTAAGAGCTAAAAGAAACCGAAGAACACCTGGATTGTATGCAAAAGAAAGGATAAGAATGAGTTTGAGGTTCCAACAGAGAGGTTGCCTAAGAAAATATTAACCAAGCTGTAATCAAAGCAGAAAGTAAACGCAGGCAGAATCTGCTACACAGCAGAAAATATATTACACAGAGATACAATCCAGGAAATAAAAAAATAAAAAATAACCAAACATTGGAATGTCTTGACGGTGGACAATATAGTTGGTAAAACATTGGCCAACACGTTGGCATTGCATACCAAAAATAAATGCAAATCTTTTCTGGAGATGTTGGTACTCAGTTATTTACCCAAAAAAGTTAATTGGGACTTGGCTTGAAGTACCTAGGGTTTTCTTATATGTAGGAATTGTAATGCATGCAAAAAAAGTACTAATGGAAAAGACTATCTTATACCCACAGGGAAAAGAAGAACTAGTATAGAACAGACAATCTGTGCCACTGACTCCTGCATATATATCTTAGAATGCCCATGTGGTCTGAGGTCAGTTGGGAAAGCCATCTTGCCCGTACAATAAATAGTATGAGCCATAAAACAAAATTACGCCTCTCAATCAGAAGCAAGGCACCTCTCACTATTACACATTTAAAATGCTGAACGACTGGTATTGTCCAGTATTGGCACAATTACACCTCAACCTAGAGGAGATGACAGAGAATATTCTTTTTAAAACAATGGAATGCAGATATATATTAGAATTAAAGAAAAAGATCCTTCAGGTGTGAATAAGGATGAGAAACTCTCTGTATATGTTATCTAAGATATCAGTACAATATATGACCATCCAGTTGCCACAGTTAGGAGTGATTGGTTAATACATACCACACTGAATGAACAGACATGCATTCTCTGATATATTGAATATGTATTTTTTATAAATGGGCCATCCCCTGAATACATGGGGATAATAAACCAATATGCACATGATGAATTGCCCACTAGCACTTTATTGTTTGTATATTTATAAGTATTCTTTAATGTGATTTGCATAAGTACATTTTCCTACTAACAAGGTAACAAAAGCATGTTTATGTATTAATATTAGATCCCTACACCACTTTTAATTTTATCATGAGGGGTAATGACTGTGAAGTTCTATCCTTTTTTAACTAAATTTCTGGAAACTGTTGAAATAGCTAGCCATAATGTATAACAGTGTTGCATTTACCTTCATGGATTGTTAGAAAAAGTATCTGTATAGTAGAATATATTGCACACTTATTGAATAATAAAATTTGATTTATTTCAATAATATTTTATTGATTGACCTAAAACGTAACACAGACATAATCTGAAAGGCACACTAAGTATTTCTTTCATGCGTATACTTTTTAATGAAATGACTATTATATATTTTTTTGACGGAATATAAATTAGATTTTTGTTCAAGCTTATTCATAATTTGTGGATTCCTTTCCTCAGACAAGTCAAAAATAGGTCTTCTATCTTTATGTAACGTGGCGTTTTATGTTCATGGTGGGTGGGGCACAATATTTTAGTTTCTTAAAAGGCTATAGCTAAAATGTGTCCAGCAGGCATTATTCCTTTGTTGGAGAGTTTTGCATTGCATATGGAATGGGAGCTCCACCATTTGCTCTCCACAAACTTCATGGGTGGCTAAAGTCGCTGGATATGGCAATTCTTGTTCAGAACTCTCTCTCTCTCTATATATATATATATATATATATATATATATATATATATATATGTGTGTGTGTGTGTATATATAGATATACATGTATGTATTGTATGTGTGTATATATATATATATATGTATATATATATATATATATTCGTACCCAAGTCCCGGAATTCAGGTGCTCCACACAGCGGTCCTGGATGGGTTCCGAGAGACCCTAATATAACCTAAAACACTCCTTCCAATATCAGGAGAACCAGGACACCTCCAATATGAAAATTCAGTTTATTTCAGCACAAAATCCAACGCGTTTCGGCAACAGCCTTACTCATGGACATCACATAAATAAAGTGCTTCACATATATACAGCCCAAGTTGGTCATAGAAATAAAGATAAGAGTGAAAATAAAAATAAAAATAAAAATAAACAACAGACAAATCCTAATACACCCACAGAAGAACACGTATTTGTGGTGGCCATCATTAAAGTGCACATTCAGTCTTAATACCATGTAATAAATGTTAAATAATTTTTAAATAGTTTTTAAATCACACTGATATCCCTCATAAGATTTACATTATCAAAAGACTTATTAAAAGTTACTTCTCATGATGTTACTCTTCAAACAATTGGTAGAAAATATAATAAATAAATAAATATTTGATACACCATTGCAAATTTATAAAATAATTCAATTTTTAAATATCTCAATTAAATATTACAATTAAATATCAAATACTAAATATTAAATATTAAATATTTCATTTCCATGACGTTTGAGTAGAAATATCCATACATATTTTATCAAGTTAAAATCCAATATATTTTATAAAATATTTCATATAAATATTTAATACTCAAACCTATGTCTCAATTACTACCATTGTATCATGTAATGCCCAAGTGGGCATATACATTCGCAAGTAACTATCCTGGAGGATAACATATCATTTCTGATGTTATACATAAACGACCTCGTTCTACTAGTGCATCATGACTTATTAACCCAAGTGGGTGGACATACAAATTTCATTCATAATAAAAAACTAACACCTCTCCATATCTTAATATACATTGAAATAACACCAACACTACAAAATACTATTGTAATAAAAAATGCTCATTGTACTACAAATCTACCACATATCTTCAAAATATATTAATTACTCTAGATGGATACTCAGTTCCTCACTCGAATTCAGCCCTACAGGTTCCAATGTCTCAAACTCAATTATGTATTTAGACTCCAAAGTGCGTAACGTCCTTACTCTATCACCGCCCCTTTTGTTGATCTTGACTTGATCAATGACCACAAATTTCAATAAATTCTCATTACCAGAGTGTTGCTTGAAGAAGTGCCTCGCTACCGGATAGTTTTTATCATAATTCTTGATAGCTCGTCTATGTTCCAGAACTCTTTTCTTTGCGCTATGTATCGTGCTCCCCACGTACAATTTGTCACATGGACATATCAGACAATAAACACAATAAGTTGTGTTACAATTAAAGTTCCCCCTAATTGTAAAACTGTCTGACATCCCTGGAACATTTAATGTTCTGCAGTTGTTACTAGTTCTGCAAGCTTTGCATTTCATACAACAAGCAAAACCTGCCAATTTAGTATTCTCCATATGTCCCTTCAGTGTTACATCATTACGACATAAATTGTCTTTCAAAGATCTATTTCTCCTAAAGGTTATTTGAGGATTGTCACCAATCCAATTGTTTATGGTGGAGTCAGTCTGTAGAATGTGCCAGCTTTTGCTAAGAATAGACCGTATTTTATAAGACTGATTGTTGTATGTCGTAATGAATCTGATTGGGTCATTGTCCTTCACCTGACTCTCATTCGTCCTATACAAAACATTATCTCTCTTCAAGGACTCTACTTTCCGTCTAGCTTGATTAATAACTTTAACCCCATAGCCTCTACTTCTAAATCTTTCACACATTACCTCACATTCCTTTTGGAAATCTGCTGTCTCACTACAGTTCCTCCGGGCTCTCAGCAATTCCCCATATGGGATGCTGCGTATCAAGGTCCCTGGGTGTGCACTATGGGCACAGAGCAAGCTGTTACCAGCTGTCGCTTTCCTAAACAATTTGGTCACCAATCTGTTATCTCTTACATAGACTTCCACATCAAGGAACTCAATACAATTTGGATTCACATGTTCAGTAAATCTCAAATTGTAATCATTATTGTTCAAGTCTTGTACAAATTGTCTAGCTCCTTTCTCATCACCCTTCCAGATTACAAAAATGTCGTCAATAAAACGGCACCATAGGACCACATTGACATCAAATTGAGTAATCACTTCAGACACCTGTTCCTCCCACCAGCCCATGAATAGATTGGCATAGCTGGGGGCGAAGCAGGTGCCCATAGCTGTCCCTTGCAACTGTTTGTACAGATGATCATCAAAAATAAATAAATTGTTCTTGAGACAGAACTCAATCATAGTACATAACATTTCTGAGTGAAAAAGGAAAGACAAAGATCTCGCTCTAAGAAAATGTCTAATAGCTTTTACCCCTAAGTCATGATCTATACTTGTATACAAGCTGGTCACATCTAGGGTCAATAATAAAAAGTCATCATCCCATTGAATGTCCTCGATGATTTTTAAAAAGTGTGTAGTGTCTCTCACATAGGAGGGTATTGACTCAACAAAGGGGCGTAGAAAATAATCGATATATTTCGAAGTATTTTCCAAAAGAGAATCCATAGCCGAAACTATAGGTCTCCCCGGTGGACTAACCATATCTTTGTGAATCTTCGGAAGGAGATATAGCACTGGGATCTTTGGATGATGACACTTAAGAAATAGGAACTCGTCCCATTCTATCATACCCTGATCTTTCCAATCTATAAGCATGGCATGATATTTCTCATTCATTAATCTCACATCACCCCAGCTCACTTCCTCATAACATTGGACATTACTGAGCTGTCTCACTCCCTCTGCCACATATTTGCTGGTATCCTGAATAACCACATTGCCCCCCTTGTCAGACTGTCTAATGACAATAGTGAGATCTTTTTTCAATTCTTGGAGAGCTTGCCACTGCTCACCCGATAGATTACTATTTTTCACATTCAATACACCATATTTCAACTTTTTCAGTTGTTTGGTCATTTCTCTTTCAAAAACATCAAGAGCATCACACTGGATGGCAGGAAGAAAGGTCGATTTCGGTTTAAACTTGCTAGGACATGTACTGTCTAAGGCGATATCTAATCCCATCAAATTTAGAATAGGATCACCATGAGCATCCACCCCCTCACACAAATCCATTGCTGTGTGAAGTACATCAATATCCGAAATGCATAGTTTACTCTCATTATCTCTTACCACCACTTTCTCATCACTTTTAACTTTAGTATGGTACCACTTTTTTAATTTCAATTTTCTGATGAATTTGAAGGTGTCAATCCTAGTTTGAGTATAGTTAAAACCACCAGTTGGGCAAAAGGATAAGCCAAGAGAAAGGAGATCCTCTTCAACAGCAGACAATACTCTGCTGGAGAGGTTAACGACATTCATAGTTTTTACTTGCGTGCACGAGTTACCACTCCCAAGGGCTTTGCGTCTTCTCCTGCGCCCCCTCTCCTTGGCTTGTCTGTTCCTCTTCCTCTTCCTCTGACTCCTCGTCCTCTGCCCCTCTGGGGATGAATTCCTTTGTGTTGTTCCAACCTTCCCTGATTCAACAGTCTGAATTGTTTTAAAAAATTCGATCTATCCTTTTCTTTGTCTGATGTCAAAGCCCCAGACACAACCGTATCAGGCACATCCGAGAGGTTCCCATCCGAAATGTCACTTTCTTCTTGTTCCTCAACTAGCTGACTTGCTTGTTCAGTATTCCTTACATCAACATCAGTACTACCCTCATACATATGGTCTGACTCCACCATAAACAATTGGATTGGTGACAATCCTCAAATAACCTTTAGGAGAAATAGATCTTTGAAAGACAATTTATGTCGTAATGATGTAACACTGAAGGGACATATGGAGAATACTAAATTGGCAGGTTTTGCTTGTTGTATGAAATGCAAAGCTTGCAGAACTAGTAACAACTGCAGAACATTAAATGTTCCAGGGATGTCAGACAGTTTTACAATTAGGGGGAACTTTAATTGTAACACAACTTATTGTGTTTATTGTCTGATATGTCCATGTGACAAATTGTACGTGGGGAGCACGATACATAGCGCAAAGAAAAGAGTTCTGGAACATAGACGAGCTATCAAGAATTATGATAAAAACTATCCGGTAGCGAGGCACTTCTTCAAGCAACACTCTGGTAATGAGAATTTATTGAAATTTGTGGTCATTGATCAAGTCAAGATCAACAAAAGGGGCGGTAATAGAGTAAGGACGTTACGCACTTTGGAGTCTAAATACATAATTGAGTTTGAGACATTGGAACCTGTAGGGCTGAATTCGAGTGAGGAACTGAGTATCCATCTAGAGTAATTAATATATTTTGAAGATATGTGGTAGATTTGTAGTACAATGAGCATTTTTTATTACAATAGTATTTTGTAGTGTTGGTGTTATTTCAATGTATATTAAGATATGGAGAGGTGTTAGTTTTTTATTATGAATGAAATTTGTATGTCCACCCACTTGGGTTAATAAGTCATGATGCACTAGTAGAACGAGGTCGTTTATGTATAACATCAGAAATGATATGTTATCCTCCAGGATAGTTACTTGCGAATGTATATGCCCACTTGGGCAGTACATGATACAATGGTAGTAATTGAGACATAGGTTTGAGTATTAAATATTTATATGAAATATTTTATAAAATATATTGGATTTTAACTTGATAAAATATATATGGATATTTCTACTCAAACGTCATGGAAATGAAATATTTAATATTTAATATTTAGTATTTGATATTTAATTGTAATATTTAATTGAGATATTTAAAAATTGAATTATTTTATAAATTTGCAATGGTGTATCAAATATTTATTTATTTATTATATTTTCTACCAATTGTTTGAAGAGTAACATCATGAGAAGTAACTTTTAATAAGTCTTTTGATAATGTAAATCTTATGAGGGATATCAGTGTGATTTAAAAACTATTTAAAAATTATTTAACATTTATTACATGGTATTAAGACTGAATGTGCACTTTAAAGATGGCCACCACAAATACGTGTTCTTCTGTGGGTGTATTAGGATTTGTCTGTTGTTTATTTTTATTTTTATTTTTATTTTCACTCTTATCTTTATTTCTATGACCAACTTGGGCTGTATATATGTGAAGCACTTTATTTATGTGATGTCCATGAGTAAGGCTGTTGCCGAAACGCGTTGGATTTTGTGCTGAAATAAACTGAATTTTCATATTGGAGGTGTCCTGGTTCTCCTGATATTGGAAGGAGTGTTTTAGGTTATATATATATATATATATATATATATTCCAAAAATAACCTCCGAAAAAGGGAGCCCCCAACTCTGCATGGCGGCCTCATCATATGGGTACGGAGCAACCCATAAATCCAAGAACAAAAGAACAGAGATTATGAAGCCCAACTCCAGTGCTGCATGGCATTTTATTCCATCATGTTTAAGCAGCATTCTCTGTATCCTTTTATCAAACAGCACATTTCATTTCCAATCTTATTTTCTTATTTCCTGACGCGTTTCAGCTCGGTAGAGCCTTGTTCACAGGTGATTCTATTTTTATATATATAAACTAGTGGTGGTCGCCACTAGGTAGTTATAGTTAGGACCTAGTTTCTGTAGAAAAATATACCTTTGGCGCTGGTTAATGAATCTTCACAAGATTTTCCCCAAAAAATACAACGTTCACTTCAGCTGCTGTCTAAAACGTTTTGAGGGAGATTGGTCAGCAGGGGCCGAGAAAAAGAAGGGTCCTAAAACACGTTTTCCACATGCATTTTTCCACAAGGATTTCGAACAAAACTACAGCCGAAAACGATGTACAGAATAACACCACATTTGGCAGAAAGGTATCACTTGGTCCAGAAAGACCCCTTTTTGTTATTTGGTGTAAATCCATTCAGTAGTTTTTGAGATGTTAAAGAAAATTCAAATCTGTATATATAGAGATACAAAGGTCCTGCAAACCCTCCCAATCCTGTGCTGAGATCGGATTGGCTACCAACACTTCAACAAGGAAGTGTTGACAGCTATCTTGGGACTCGGCTTCAGCTGAGTCCCTGAAAAATAAAGAAAAGGGGCTAGGGTAGGGACACCCTGATCCCTTAGCTCTGGTGCTGGGGACCCAGAGGAACCCCCCAGGGCTGAAAAGCACTTTAAAAAAAATGTTTGCAGCTAATTCACTACGGGTCACAAAGCCGCCGCAGGTCCCAGGATGCATATATTAAATAGAGGACTGCCACCTCCCTGGGGCTAAACTAACAATTAATGCGGGAGGGGTGTGTCTCCCCCCCCTGTAGTCCCGGGGAGAGCCACCTCCCGGGGCTAAATAATCGATTAATGTGGAGGGGGCTGCATGCCTGCCCCTCAGCCCTGGGGACAGCCACCTCCCCTGGGCTAAACTAACAATTAACACAGGGGGCCCGTAAAGACCCCCCCAACCCCAGCCCCGGGGATCACCACCTCCCAGGGCAAATACAATATTGGGGGGGGGGGCAACGCAGCATCCCTTGTGGAGCCATAAATGGCCCACGGTACAGCCTCCCCTCCCCCCAGGCCAGCTCCTGCTATGTTCCGGGGCTGTCCATCCCCAGGACATAGCTGTTTGCTGTAACGTGGCAGGAGCTTTGACAGCTCCCGCTAAGTCAGAGCCAACACTCCGGTTCCAGCAAGCAAGAACTGTGAAACAGCTCTCGCTTGCTGGAAGAGGAGGTTTCATCAATTTCCCTGCCCGCATCTCTGCAGGCAGAGAGAAACAATTACTCTCACAGACAGGGAGCCGCTTGTTTAGCAGCTCCCTGACTATGACAGCAATGCTGGCTCCGGCAGGAGGCATGGAGCCGGCTCGGACCACGGGGGCCTTGAGGCTCCCCCTGTGGTCCCATTGCACACTGGGTTCCCTCTGGAAGAAACATAAATATTAAGGTCAGACCCCTGGGAAGGGGTCCCCGGGGCCAAAATTGGCTGGGGGGAGGTGCAACCCTCCTCCCCTAAAGAAATGTATTGTAGAAGGCCGGGGATGGGGTCGCCATGGCTGAAATCATCCAGGGGAGAGGGGCCGCGTGGCTCCCCTCCTCCATTTAATAAAGGCAATAAACCATCTCAGATCCCGGCAGGCTGACGGCGGTGCAGGTTGCAATCAGCCAGGGCTGCGCTGAACTCAGCACCACCCTGCTGATTACAACCTTGTTCTCCACCAGCCTTCTCATGGCGGTTCAACTGCCATGGAAAGGCTGGTGGAGAACAAGTGCAGGGGGCCACAGGCAGGCCCATGCCTGTGGCATGAGCAGTGTAGGGGGTCAATTGCCCAGCACCCTTGAAATGTGCACTGTCTGCTGTGCATTTCGAGGGTGCTGGTGCCCCCTGAGTGTGTCAGCACTGACACCAGCTCTCAAAGCGTTCCGCCAGTCAGTCTAGTGGGAAAGTCATAATGGGACTGGGGGGAGGTCAACCGCGTGGCGGCGACCACCCCGTCAGAAGTTTACTTCCGCCAAACTCTTAATCAGCTACTAAGTTACTTTCACCACGCAGTAATTTAATTGTTATGCAACACCATTAATGTAGGTTTGGGGGAAAATAAGCAAGGCTTCTCACTCATAGCACTGTGAAAGAAATGAGATCTTCTTCCTCACCATTCTCTGGTGTTCCCACTGTGATACATTATACCATTCAGGTACACACCCGCTTCTATCCCGGAATTGGTCCAGCACAGTTCTCAAACAATTCTCCTCAAGCGCAAAATGCAGCAGTCCAGTCCATCCCGGCACTGGTAGTGCACAAACCTCAGTATGTCCATGCAGTCATACATTGCAGTGACTGCTTCTGTTCATCTAGTTATACAAGACATTCTGCAATATTTCACCTTAATCGTTTGCAGCTCGTGCTTCCATTACCTCCTCTGCCTTTGATATGTTGGCTAAACTCCAAATGCATTTGTGGGATTAGATCAAAATAGGAGAATATGGAACCTCACTCCCTTTGCCACCACATTGTGTAGTGTAAAACAAAGGTATGTGTCTAGTAACTTCAACATAATAGATCTTCCATAATTTCTGTTACTTGTACACATTTCCTAAAATCTAGAGATGTCATATTTTTATGGCACTTTTTTCTGTACTTAACACTTGTTGATCTACAGAGCCTTAGATCAAATAGCTGATCACTGCAATCTGATTAACATTCATTTTAATTATATGAAGACGAAAATTATGATGTTTGGGAAAGCCAATAATCAGTTAATTGCCAATATAAAACTGGGCATTTTGAATCCATACAGCTATTTGGGTTTGTGGTTCAACAACTAATTGAAATGGGGTCACAGATGCATTGAAATGAAAGAAGACTTTGGTACACCATGGGTATTGAATCATTTAATTCTATAGTGATCATTCCAAGTGCTGCTCAAAAACAGGTGCGTTAAAAGGACAGTTTACTTTGTGATACAGTAGGCTGCATTATTTTCTGGGAGCACTACAATCACACATTCTATGTATGCACCTTGAGATGGGTTATAATGTGCCATGCTAACTGTGTGTTTTCACTGGTTGCAGGGTGTTCAATAACAGAATGGTACTATTCGTCTGCAAAAATTCACCAGGTAATTCTAGGAGTCAAATATCATGGACTTTGGTAATTTTCACCAAACTTGTAACCTCAAACTCCCTTTTATCATACAATTGGGGGTTTACAAGAGGGTTAGACAGAGGTCCCAAATGTGGCATTTTTTAAGAGCCAAATAAATTACTGCATTCTGAAGTATTAAAGTCCACTTATTCTACAGGACTGCAACTTTATTTACCCAATCCACCACAGTATATTGGCAGCAGGCATGTTGAAAATTGAGGTAGTCAGTAAAGCTATGGGCAGCAAAGGTGTTGATTGTGAGTTAGGCAGTATTCTCGATTCGGAGGTGTTTAGTATTCCCATTTACCACCGGGTCTGAGCAGATGATAAATGGAAGCAATGGCTTTTCTTTGAGACACAGATAGAGTAAGGTGAAGGGTAGAGAAGAGAAAAGGAGGAATAATTTTGGTAGAGGGGAGCATTGCATACTTCCTCCTTGCTAAAGGACAAACTTTCTCAGGGACTGGGGATGAGGACTGGCTGCAGTTGTGGCCCAAGACACACGCCATGTCACTAGCAGAAATTATTGACTGGTTAAATTGTGTATGGTGTTCCCACACCCAGATAAACTGGGTTTGGGAACACCAGGAGAGTCATAATCCGGGGAAGAAGAATTCTATATGGTAATTCCACTCCATGAGACTCTAATCGGGCCGTAGAGTTGATTGGACTGGAGCTGGGCATGATCCTGAATAGGTGCAGCAATAGAAGGCACCTTAAGATTCAACTTAAGTGAACAACTAGGCAAAGCTAAAGATATCTAAACCATGAGAATCAGCCTTTTTAGGGTTAGTTAAGCAGGTTATCAGGAAGAAATTACAAGGGAAATACACTCCCCATAGCAAACAATGTGAAGTCGGGTTAAATCCTCTGAGTATACAATCAAAGCTGTAAAGAGAGGTGGCAGTAAAGTACTTCTAAGACTTTCATTCAGGCAGCAGTTAATTAGACCTGACCGAAGCACATAACCTAAAGATCAGTTACTCTGTTCCTAAGTCATATTGAGTGACAATTATGAAATCAGGAGTAATTGTCTGCTGTTGTAAAGTTACTTCTATTTTTTAAAGTAATCCAGTTAAGTGTACCTATTAACTGTCTCTTTCCAAAGGGTCATTTCATAGCACTGTTTTAAGGAAAGAGGCCCACGAGTATGAAATTCAGTAAAAAAAATAATATGATTGTTTTTCAAGCCCAGGATTGCATATTTCATATTTATGTGCACAATACACAAGATTAGGAACTTTTACATAATTTAAAATTAACCCTGAAAATCTTCTCCTCATTTACACTAAAATATTGCCCTTAAATCTCTTTTCTTCGACATCCTTTTGTGAAAATTGACATAAATGGTGCTTCTTCCTACAGTTTCTACAGCAATTACAGTGGAAACTGTAGGAGGCTGGCCTGGCTTGTAGTGGGTACCAGAGGTATTTACACCTTGTGCCAGGTCCAGTTATCCCTTATTAGTGTAGAAGAGGTGTTTCTAGCAGCTCAGGCTGATAGAAGGTAGCTATGGCAAAGCAGTTTAGGCTGAACTAGGAGACATGTAAAGCTCTTACTATAACACTGGTGTCATATGCACAATATCATAAGAAAACACAATACACAGATATACTAAAAATAAAGGTACTTAATTTTTATGACAATATGCCAAAAGTATCTCAGTGAGTACCCTCAGCATGAGGATGAGAAATATACACAAGATATATGTACACAAACCAAAATTATGCAGATAATAGCAAAAGGAAGTAATGCAAGCAATGTAAAGTTACAGTAGATTGCAATAGGAGCACATAGGTATGGGACAACACAAACCATGTACTCCAAAAGTGAAATGCGAACCACGAATGGACCCCAAACCTATGTGAGCTTGTAGAGGGTCGCTGGGACTGTAAGAAAACAGTGAGGGTTAAAAAAATAGCCCACCCCAAGACCCTGAAAGGCAGGTGTAAAGTGCACCTACTACCCCCAGAGAGCACAGAAGTCGTGATAGGGGGATTCTGCAAGGAGAACAAACACCAGCAATGCAACAACAGTGGATTTCCGGACCTGAGTGCCTGTAAGACAAGGGGACCAAGCCCAAGAGTCGCGACAGTGTCGAGAGTGAGCAGGAGCCCAGGAAATGCCAGCTGAGGGTGCAAGGAAGCTGCCAACGGATGGGAGAAGCTTGGTGTTTTGCAAGAACGAAGAGGACAAGGAACTTCCCCTTTGGAGGATGGATGTCCCACATCGTGAAGAAGCTTGCAGAGGTGATCCCACGCAGAAATACCACAAACAAGCCTTGCTAGCTGCAAGGGTCGCAGTTAGGGTTTTTGGATGCTGCTGTGGCCCAGGAGGGACCAGGATGTCGCCACTTGGATGTGGAGACAGAGGGGGCGCCCAGCAAGTCAGGGAGCCCTCACAGAAGCAGGCAGCACCCGCAGAAGTACCTGAACAGGCACTTGGAAGAAAAGTGAACCGGAGTCCACCCGAAGTCACAAAAGGGAGTCCCACGACGCCGGAGGACAACTCCGAAGGTTGTGCACTGCAGGTTAGAGTGTCGGGGATCCAGGCTTGGCTGTGCACGAAGGAAATCCTGGAAGAGTGCACAGGAGCCGGAGCAGCTGCAAATCACGCGGTACCCAGCAATTCAGTCTAGCGTGGGGAGGCAAGGACTTACCTCCACCAAACTTGGACTGAAGAGTCACTGGACTGTGGGAGTCACTTGGACAGAGTTGCTGAGTTCCAGGGACCACGCTCGTCATGCTGAGAGGGGACCCAGAGGACCGGTGATGCAGTCTTTTGTTGCCTGCGGTTGCAGGGGGAAGATTCCGTCGACCCACAGGAGATTTCTTCAGAGCTCCTGGTGCAGAAAGGAGGCAGGCTACCCCCAGAGCATGCACCACCTGGAAACAGTCGAGAAAGCCAGCAGGATGAAGAGATACAAGGTTGCTAGTAGTCGTCTTGCTACTTTGTTGCGGTTTTGAAGGCGTCCTGAGCAGTCAGCGGTCGATCCTTTGGCAGAAGGTGAAGAGGGAGATGCAGAGGATCTCTGATGAGCTCTTGCATTCGTTACCTGGTGAGATCCCCAAAGCAGAGACCCTAAATAGCCAGAAAAGGAGGTTTGGCTACCTAGGAAGGAGGATTGGCTACCAAGAGAGGTAAGAGCCTATCAGAAGGAGCCTCTGACGTCACCTGCTGGCACTGGCCACTCAGAGCAGTCCAGTGTGCCACAGACACCTCTGTTTCCAAGATGGCAGAGGTCTGGGACACACTGGAGGAGCTCTGTGCACCTCCCCTGGGAGGTGCAGGTCAGGGGAGTGGTCACTCCACTTTCCTTTGTTCAGTTTCACGCCAGAGCAGGGCTGGGGGATCCCTGAACCAGTGTAGACTGGCTTATGCAGAGATGGGCACCATCTGTGCCCATCAAAGCATTTCCAGAGGCCGGGGGAGGCTACTCCTCCCCAGCCTTCACACCTATTTCCAAAGGGAGAGAGTGTTACACCCTCTCTCAGAGGAAGTCATTTGTTCTGCCTTCCTGGGCCAGGGCTGCCTGGACCCCAGGAGGGCAGAAACATGTCTGAGGGGTTGGCAGCAGCAGCAGCTGCAGTGGAGACCCCTGAAAGGCAGTTTGGCAGTACCCTGGTTCTGTGCTAGAGACCCGGGGGATCATGGAATTGTCCCCCCAATGCCAGAATGGCATTGGGGGGACAATTCCATGATCTTTGACATGTTACATGGCCATGTTCGGAGTTACCATTGTAACCATTATGTACAGTGCACACGTGTAATGGTGTCCCTGCACTCACAAAGTCTGGGGAATTTGCCCTGAACGATGTGGGGGCACCTTGGCTAGTGCCAGTGTGCCCTCACACTAAGTAACTTTGCACCCAACCTTCACCAGGTGAAGGTTAGACATATAGGTGACTTATAAGTTACTTAAGTGCAGGGGTAAATAGCTGTGAAATAACGTGGACGTTATTTCACTCAGGCTGCACTGGCAGGCCTGTGTAAGAATTGTCAGAGCTCCCTATGGGTGGCAAAAGAAATGCTGCAGCCCATAGGGATCTCCTGGAACCCCAATACCCTGGGTATCTCAGTACCATATACTAGGGAATTATATGGGTGTACCAGTAGGCCAATGTGAATTGGTGAAATAGGTCACTAGCCTGTTAGTGACAAATTTGGAAAGCAGAGAGAGCATAACCACTGAGGTTCTGGTTAGCAGAGCCTCAGTGAGACAGTTAGTCGTCACACAGGGAACACATACAGAGCACATACTTATGAGCACTGGGGCCCTGCCTGGCAGGGTCCCAGTGACACATAGACTAAAACAACATATATACAGTGAAATATGGGGGTAACATGCCAGGCAAGATGGTACTTTCCTACAAAAACTCCCCACTGAAAATTAAGAGCACAACTTGAGAAAACTGAAGAGTGATTAAACACTCTTTTTAATGACATGACAGTTTTTTATCTTTTGTACATACGGTGCATGTTAGGAAAGTACAAGTTACTCCTACTTACAATGCATTAAGTTAGTTGTAATTAAAAAAATGTCCTGGCCTTTACTACTTAGGATCTAAGTCAGAACCTTAGTTCCCTTTTCTTTTAAGATCTTTGTTTGCACTTTTATGGACTAGTATTAGTCACATTATAGAGTCTGGAGAGTGTTCTGAGCTTGGAAACATTTTCGTAAATTGTGTCTAGAAAAATATAGTTGAAACAGTTTGGGGTATTGTATGGGAATGTCTTAGAATGTCTTATTTGCACAAGATCTGTCTAAAACTATTTTTTCAAAATCACTGCTAATGGCTCTCAGTCCTCAGAATTTGCAATTTACATTTTCCCCACTAATAATGAACTAATTAAAAAAGTTCGATCTGTGACAGTTGTTGGGCAACTTTTATACAAACTGAGATGTCTTTAATAAATGTTGAATTACATTTTTTTGTGTATGTGTAATAATTTATTAAAATGTCATTGATGTGTTTTTAAAAGCTGATAAATGAATTAGTATAAACAACCAATCAAGTAAATATAATATTATTATTATTATTATTATTAATGTTGTTGTTGTTATTAGTATTCCATATGGTTTCATGTTAACATGAAAGCATAGGTAAAATTTATTTTTGCGACGTTTGAGATCAGATAGTATTCATATATTTCAACAAAGCGTTCCCCCACTGAACGTTGACTCAGTAATGTAATTCAAATATATATAAAATTATGATCAAGGAACTGTGAATGTAACTGAGTTTCTTGAGGTAATAACATCATCTACTACAGAAAAAGGTAGCCTAACATAACGGGCCTCACTTGTGTCAGCTGTTCTGTCTTGTGAAAACAGCTGCAATTAAAGTCTAACATCCATGAGGTAGGAGGCATATTGTATGCAGAGTAGAATTGAGAATTCGATGCTGATTTTATAATTTTAGAATTGTCCAAATATGTTTAACAGTTTATAGATAACCAATTGATTTACATCAAAATGAATACAAATAATAATTTAGGTAATATTGGGCTCCAATGAAGCAGAAAAAAACAGAAATAAATTAACATCTCTAGCTAAAGCTCACAAGAGGACCAGCTTGAGACATGTAATAACTTTTTTGTGACTGCACATTATAAAGTCTTTCTGAATTGTGGCTCTTGGGAGCCTTGCTGTGGCTCTGAAAACCCACATTATGAAAGCCAAATTGGTGATTTTATCAAGATACTTTGTGAGTAAATTTGTTTAAAGGATAAAAAAAAAATCACTAATTAATTAGGGAGCAGTTTTCTTAGATATGGAAAAGTTGTCAGAACTATTTCTAAATATATTAATTTAGGTTGTGTTGCTATAAAAAGGCCTTCTTCATCTTTGCACCTAGGATATCCCCAACAACTACTAGCTCCAGGTCATATAGCCTTTTAAGAATGATATGTTCCACAATAGTTCCGGGTCACACTATGGAATAGCAGTATAAATAGGATGAAAACTTTGACCATGGTGTCTGGCAAAATGTTCTTTGGATTGTTGCGTCTCTCTCTCTTCTTCATCTGTTTATCAGCTTTTGCATTCCTGCACCTTAAAAGATTTGTTCCCTTCTCTATCCCTTGTGTTTCCTTTTGCCCAACTTCCTCCTTATCATTAACTCCCTTGTTTTGGTGGATTGTGTTTATGGTTGTTTTCCACCTGGGAGAAGTGCTCCATCATCACTTTGAAATTCGAGAGGTGTCCTTGTACTCCTTGAGGTTCATCACAGCCTGACCTTAGCTCATGCTACTAGGTTAACGTATACCCTTTAATTGACAGTTACCTTATCATCATTTTCATCAACAATCTTATGTCTTCTCATCCGCTCCAGGGTGTACTGATTTAAAGGTGAGACACTGAGGAGTCACACTTTATGCTGAGAATTGATGTGACCTTGTACCAGTCACTGACAAAATGTGCTCTCCCTCTCTTTCCTAGTTTCTTTCTTCATTTCCCATTTGGCCTGCATTTGTCAGCCTTGTAGTGCTCTAGGGCAGTCTCTATTGGAAGGGCGTGGTTTGCATTGACTCTACCTGCCAGGTCACGCATTCCAACTGGTCTAGGCAGTAATCTAATTCACGTTATGTCAGAAGAAAGTTCTACAAAAACCTGGACCCACTTTGCTAAAATAGCATTTTATCTGCTCTTTTCTCTTGCGTGAAGGCTTATCTGTATTAAGTGCTTTCTCAATGTTTTGCTACAGCTTAATGGGCACTACCATGTACCAACTTAATATAAGGCTTGCTTTATTTTCAGTGAGTGCATTGTCCCCACATGACTATTATTCAGCACATTACACAGGGTACCATTCATTCATCACAGATCTGCTATGCCAAGTATGCTTTATGGAACATAGGGTCTCATTATGATTTTGGCGGTCCGAGCACCAGATGGGAAATACGAAGGTGGGGAGTCAGCCGGCAAGCCGACAGCCTCCCCACCGCCGTATTATGAGTTTCCCACCGGGCTGGCTAGGCTGGATAGTGGAAAGGGAAGTTGCGATCAGCACGATGGTGCCGACATCGGCAACGCTTTGCTTGACTATAACTTGCATCTTCCCAAACCCCTCAGGATTTTTGATCCTGGTGGCGGTTTCCTGGCAGTCTGACCACCAGGATCATAGGGGGTCATTCTAAGTCTGGCGGGCGGCGGAGGCCGCCCGCCAGACTTCCCCCACCAAAATACCGCTCCGCGGTCGAAAGACCGCTGAGGGTATTTTGGGATTTGCCCTGGGCTGGCGGGTGACCGCCAAAATGCCGCCCGCCAGCCCAGGGCAAATCATCCTTCCCACGAGGACGCCGGCTCAGAATTGAGCCGGCGGAGTGGGAAGGTGCGACGGGTGCAGTGGCACCCGTCGCGTATTTCAGTGTCTGCATAGCAGACACTGAAATACAAAGTGGGGCCCTCTTACGGGGGCCCCTGCAGTGCCCATGCCATTGGCATGGGCACTGCAGGGGCCCCCAGTGGCCCCGCGGCACCCCCTACCGCCATCCTGTTCCTGGCGGGAGACCCGCCAGGAACAGGATGGCGGTAGGGGGTGTCAGAATCCCCATGGCGGCGGAGCGCGCTCCGCCGCCATGGAGGATTCACAAGGGCAGCGGAAAACCGTCGGGAGACCGCCGGTTTTCCGCATCTGACCGCGGCCGAACCGCCGCGGTCAGAATGCCCTGCGGGGCACCGCCGGCCTGTCGGCGGTGCTCCCGCCGAACCTGGCCCCGGCGGTTTCTGACCGCCGGGGTCAGAATGACCCCCATAATCTGGCAGTCGGACCGACAAGATTGCGGCAGTCGGACTGCCACCACCATTTACAACCTCAACACAATATACACAAGTAGGGAACCTAGAAATTAGACAGAACATCTCATATGCCTTGAATATATGCATATAATATATACATACATATGCCTGGCTCCTAGATAGCCTACTTCTTACAAAGTACGACAGTGCCCTCAAGACATGGTGCACAAATACCCACAGGTAATTAGAATATCGTGGATACATCACATGTATCTACCAACACTCACAGATGCTATGTAATCATGTAACACATGCTTTGTACACTTGCCATCTAGAATTGGAACAGAGAAGCATGCAACACAGCACATAATGCAGAACAACTCATGTACACTGAAAAGGGCACTGTGTAATAGAGTTGACTATCATGGTGCTTCCTAAAGTACTTCCCACTATGATGTGTAACATACCAACATGCAACAGAACACATAAGTGTTGCCCATGCATGCATACACACACACACACTCCGAATGCAGCGTTGGTACACAGTATCAGCTGAGTGCATGCATGTTCCTTCATTTCTAAACACAATGACAGATATGACATTTAGAAAACACTATGGCCCTCATTACGAACCTGGCGGTCTCATGACCGCCAAGTACACAGTGGCGGTCGGACCGCCAACAATGTGGCAGTCTGAGTGCCATATTACGACCGTGGCCGTAGTGCATCGGTTGGACAGCCAGCATCACCAGGATTAGTCATCTCTGCGGTCCTAATATGCAAGGGCAGCGCTGCTGTTTACAACTTTGTTCTTCACCAGCGATTTGGCGGAGAAAGGGTGCAGGGGACCACAGGGGGCCCCTGCACCAACCATGCACTTGGCATGAGCAGTGCAGGGGGCTCCCCCGGGTCAGCACCATTGCAAGGGTGCTGGTGCATTGCCTTCAGCTCTATTACGAGCCTAAGACAATGCTGTAGGCCATTTCTTGCTAGGCCAGTGGGCAGAAACTAAGGTTTCCGTCTGCTGATCCATAGGGAAACTCATAATGGGCCCAGCAGGGAGGCAGCCACAATGGAGGCAACCTCCCCATCGGGATTTCGGCGGACGGGCTTTTCAATCCTCCGAAATTGTAGTGAGGCCCTATTTCTCCACTTCCTGCACTAGTCACTTTGAAATGGCACTCAAGCACACTGAACACCTTAGAAAACATTCACATTAAGCCATTAATCACAACCCACGGATATACTAACAACGATAAACAGAAGAAGACATCTATATCACAGACATATAGGCAGGAACTCACAAAGAATACTTCCACCAGAGTTCAGACCTGCCGTGTAGACAGTGATAAGAGGCTAAGGGGGTCATTCTGACTCCCTCCGGCCGCGGTAACCGCAGGGCCGGCGGGAGCTGCCAGAATACCGCTGCGCGGTCATAAGACCGCCACGGGTATTCTGGGTTTCCCGCTGGGCTGGCGGGCGACCACCAGAAGGCCGCCCGCCAGCCCAGTGGGAAACACCCTTCCACAAGGATGCCGGCTCCAAATGGAGCCGGCGGAGTGGAAGGGGTGCGACAGGTGCAGTTGCACCCGTCGCGATTTTCAGTGTCTGCATGGCAGACACTGAAAATCTTGGTGGGGCCCTGTTACGTGGGCCCCTGCAGTGCCCATGCCATTGGCATGGGCACTGCAGGGGCCCCCAGGGGCCCCACGACACCCCATACCGCCATCCTGTTCCTGGTGGCCAAAACCGCCAGGAACAGGATGGCGGTATGAGGGTCGGAATCCCCATGGCGGCGCAGCAAGCTGCGCCGCCATGGAGGATTCCCCAGGGCAGCGGAAAACCGGCAGTACACCGCCGGTTTTCCGTTTCTGACCGCGGCAAATGCCCTTGGGAGCATCGCCAGCCTGTTGGCGGTGCTCCCGCGGTCCCCGGCCCTGGCGGTCCATGACCGCCAGGGTCGGAATGACCGCCTAAGACTATTTTAAACTGGTGGGCATCAGACATGTGACTGACCAAAGAGAGGCAGAAGCAGCCAATACCCTCCAGACACACCTCGCAGATACCAGAACCAAACACCCACAGCTCAAAAAAGACAACAGTTCCAATCAGCCATCCAGCATCACTACAGATGCACCTTTACCATATGAATCTAGGGTCCACCCTTACACCAGGCATGTTACACTACAACATCCAATAAGTGGATTAAACCATAAAACCCAAACAAATAATGACAGGGTGAATCAGACTCTGTAAATGTCAGACTCAGGTAGAATGAGACCCTGGGCAAAGGACAGGGGAAACAGGCCATACTATTCGCAACTGTGTGCTAAACTAATGCCACTAAAATAACATGGCATATGTTAGATGCCTCACAATGAAATATATATTTTTCCTGAATGTGTATGGCAGTGAAAAAATATGCAACTTAACACGGATAATTTTATGCAGTACATATGCGTGTCTTCCTCCCCTTGAGGTAACTTCATAGATCAGTTGTTGGGGGTGACAAGGAGAGTCATGGGCAACCAAGTGAATCCTAAACTTCAATTAAAACTTTATAAAAATCCGGGGTTTGTATACTCTCCACAATATCCAATATATAAAAGTAAAAGCCAAATCCTCAGCCACCTAACACCTCCCCGCTGAGGGCTTCCAAACCTAAGACATCAAGAATAGATTAATATAAATAAGATGTCTGCCAACTCCTGCCCCCACCATTCTCAGGGCTCCCCATTCTCATTCTCAGATGTACGAAAACAGCTGTGGCACCCTGCCGCCCTCTCAGAGCTGCATCATGTTCTGCCCCCAACCGGAGGATATTCTGATAACATTCTTGGAATCTTGCAGCCTGTCCCATCTCCCTCCAGAGACGTCTTAAGGCATGGGCAAAGTGGGCTCTGGCCCAAGCCTCCAGCCTTTCAGGGCCCCCCTGAGAGAGCCGGTTCTGTTCTGCAGAGAGTCTTGTCCTGATGACCTTTAATTATTCTTAAATAGATTGTTTTAAATACCTTTTTCCTTTTTTTAAGTGTTGGTGATGTGTGAGAGTCTATTACAGATATTATGGAGAGAAATCTATGTTTATGCTTCATACATCATCCATAAAAAAAGTTTATTTTAGATCAAAACAGGACCTAACATACGAGAAATGGGAGAGTGTCACAGAGACTATTTGCAGTAATATTAGTGAGCTCCTGCTGTTACAATATTGAAAAGACACGTCGCTATCCGTGAATATTAATTAGATGTAACACATTTAGAATTTGGACGAGTGTGTCTGTCCACTGTCAGTGACCTGGCCAAAGAGGGCATGCAAGGGCTGAAACTGGATCATAATTTCAAAGCTGTACGAACAGAGCCCCCCAAAATAGGTTTGGCCCAGGCCCCCAAAATCCTTAACATGTCCCTGCCTCTCTCAGGTCTCCTGTCTGCTTCTATCCCAGGGCCTTCAGCTCCTCGCCCTTTGCAGAGAGAAGGGAGCAGCCTCAGCAGCACACAGCAGCACCTCTGGATAGAGCTGCTGCTGAATACAGCTGTACATCTTCTATTCATCCTGGGACTATAGGGGCGCCAATTAGTCAGAGAACAGGAGGAAAGCCTCAGGCAGCACAGACCCAGAGAGACGGGCTCTTTTCATTAGTGGACAAGGAGAAAATGATGGTACAATTCTGCAACTTCATAACACTGCATGATCATTTGAGTTATATCTTCTTCATTATTACTATGTAATTCTTGTTTAATTAGCCAAAATGTAATTGTACTCTGTTGGTGAAATTGGGCTAGAAATGCTTGTTCTCATTCCCCAAGATGATTCTACAATCAGCCTAGCAAAGGACAAAGTAGCTGCCGGCATTAAAATATGGATCAACTGTGACCTTCATTTTGAAAAGTGGAATGCCTGCAGAAGTGTGTTAAAACACCTTGGCACTTATTGAGGAAACGTTTTGAGGCGTAAGGCCCTGATTATGAGTACAGCGGTCCTGGGATCAGCGTACCCGCGGTGGCGTTCGGACCGCCAGATTACGTGGATGGAGGTTGGACCGCCAAAGACCACTGAACACATGCCGACGTAGTGACCCCGCTGCCGACATGACCAGCAGCCCGGCGGTAGTGTCATAATAAGGCGGTCGGGAGGCAGCAGGCTTGGCGGCATCCTTCCAACCATTGTTTTGGCGGTCTGGGAGGCCCCACCGCCAAACTCCAAATCGGGGCCTAAGTCTTGCTTAGAAATAAATGGATTACTTACACGTGACGGATGGGGCATGACGCACTGTAAATATTGCAAGAGGTAAACACTAACACGTACACTACATGTGCATAGCTTAGTGGGTGTCCAGAGGGAGTCTGGGAAGTTAATGGAAATAGATTGATTATTAGGCCAGCACCAGGGTGGGTGTTTATTACACAAGTGTGGTCTGCGAGTTTCCGGATGTCGGCCTCCTTACAGTTCAGGGATGTTCCTTCTTCTCCCACACCCACAAGCTCACTTGTTTTGTTGCATATGTTAGTCGGTGGTGGTAGCTTGCAAGCGTCCTGCATGTGAGTGCACAACTTGTTTACTCTTTGCATTTGGTATGAGTGTGCGCCTTGGATGGATTTGTTAGTAAGTAACTCAACATGAGCTGCACTCGTATGCAAAGCGCTTGCAGAAGTCCACATCTTCATGCAGACCCGCGGGTAATCTCCATGGATTTAAAAGTCTTTTGAGAGAATTACACACACTTGAATAGGAAAAAACCAAGCGCACAGACCTGCTTGGGCTCAGCTTGGCTTTCTCACGTTTATCTTCACATCTAACTCACACCTCACACGATTCTAGCGGAAATGTTGCAGCAAATGCTGTAAAGTGTATCTGGTTGTGTTTAGAAAGGGGGAAACAGGTGTATCGCAAAAGAAACTGCTAAGCGATTAAGTAAACATGTTTAAGTGTCCCAGCACCAGTGCTTAATTTGTGCTTGTTGTTTCCGGTGCTGAGCGCCGGCACTTATTTTTGAGGTCTGGCGCTTATTATTCTGACCTATGCATTTGCTGCGAGCAAAAGACACACATAGGAAAGACGGAGGAAGAGAAAAACAAAAAAGCGTCACAACGGGAGAAAGCAGAAAGCTGCAGGAGTGAGCTAAAGGGGCAGGAAGTGACTGTAAATGGATAAAAGAAGCCCGAGATGCTATAGGATTAAGCTGCCTCAGTATTCCGTGTTCGCACATTTAATTGCAGCAGCCGCGTGTTTAAAAGGAGGGCTTTGAGCACCGGCATATTTTTATTTACAAATTAAGCACTGCCCAGCACTACCAAGGGCACAGTGCATGCGGTGAGCAAACTACGCAGAGGCAGCGATAGGACATTATACTTTGGGAGGTTTGTACACTTACACAGGTATTTTCAAACATCCATAATCTGAGCACATATGAGACAGAACAATGCGGGGACCGTTCACTAAAGCATTTATGAGTACAGGAAGCAGTGCTACAGGAGGACTCTTTTACGCACTATCACACGGCTTTGTGAATAGGCGGTGCTTTAAATCGAAATATAGAAGTGCAGGCACTCGCTATTCAGAGTGCTTGTTTGCTTTTGAGAAGTGCTGGAACTCTCCGATTAAATGAATTGCAGAAGTGCTGATTAGTGCAGGTACTGGCCCATTAAATGAATTGCAGAAGTGCTGAGAAGTGCAGGTACTGTCCCATTGAATGGATTGCAGAAGTGCTGAGAAGTGTGCGTACTGTCCCATTAAATGAATTGCAGAAGTGCTGAGAAGTGCAGGTATTGTCCCATTAAATTAATCGCAGAAGTGCTGAGAAGTGCAGGTATTGCCCCATTAAATGGATTGCAGAGTGCTGAGAAGTGCTGAGAAGTACTGGTACTGTCCCATTAAATGGATTGCAGAAGTGCTGAGAAGTGCAAGTATTGTCCCATTAAATGGATTGCAGAAGTGCTGAGAAGTGCTGGTACTGTCCTATTAAATGGATTGCAGAAGTGCTGAGAAGTGCAGGTATTGTCCCGTTAAATAGATTGCAGAAGTGCTGAGAAGTGCAGGTACTGTCCCATTAAATTAATAGCAGAAGTGCTGAGGAGTGCAGGTATTGTCCCATTAAATGGATTGCAGAAGTGCTGAGAAGTGCTGGTACTGTCCCATTAAATGGATTGCAGAAGTGCTGAGAAGTGCAGGTATTGTCCCATTAAATGGATTGCAGAAGTGCTGAGAAGTGCTGGTACTGTCCTATTAAATGGATTGCAGAAGTGCTGAGAAGTGCAGGTATTGTCCCGTTAAATAGATTGCAGAAGTGCTGAGAAGTGTGCGTACTGTCCCATTAAATTAATTGCAGAAGTGCTGAGAAGTGCAGGTCCCTGTCCAATTAAAGAAGTGTTGGTACCCGGTACCGGGGGGACTCTACCCATTTTAAGCACTATAAATGTGCTCTTATATGATTAATCCAAGCACTCATAAATTACGACCATGAATAAGTGTAAGATTGGGAGGTCGTTATTTACAAACGAGTTTGTGACCCCTGACCCTACGTTAATTAAGAACTTATAAATAAATTAATACATAACAAATTTAGAAAATTGTTACCAAATTGGGCGATATGTATTAGTAATATATTTCACTGATTGTGCTCGTTACAGGAACATAATTAAACACAACTTCACAAAGCATGAATCGTTAAAAAATATATCACTGAGTGTATCTGAAGTTGAAAATAAAGTTTTACTGTTTTACTGCTAAGAGTCAGACTTTAAGTGGCAGAGAGGAAATGCAGAAACTTTTGAAAATAGTTAGGATGACAGCTGTGAAAGGAAGCAGTCACCTGCTTTTATCTGATCAAGAAAGCAGACAGGTGTAGGGTTAATTCAGTGAGACGAGGTGGGGAGTGAAATGCAGATGGCAGACTGAGTGCCCAGGGCCTAGTGTCCATTCTGCCCCTAGTAGGCCAGTCCCATGCCCGCATGGAGAACCTGTGACCACAGTTCACCAGTGTTAGGTGGACTACACAGATCCCACTCCAGGCCAGGATTGTTACCTACGAGGCTCTACGTATGGGACATCCACCTTATCTGTCTAGGTGACTCACTCACCATCTGTCAGGAGCGAAGGCACTTTATCTGGAAAGCCCAACACTTAACCTACCTCTGGCACTTAAACAGTCTTCCATTGGCGCAGAAGTAGTCGATGGACCTCCCTCCTTCCCGTACTGAGCATCCCTACAACCTGCCTTGGGCCCTCTTTGTTTCAGGAATCACAAAAACGCACCTTGGGAACTAAATTTGGATTTATGTGGTGTTTTCCTTTATCAGTCCCATCAATCACAATTTCCTAACTAACCTCCCCAGTGGAGCCAGCCTAAATAATCTTTCACTGTTGTGTGTAAAGCACGCTAATGGCTTTTAGGCATAAGGAATGTCACCTGCGGCTGCTGGACACTGCTGTGGCAACAGAGCAGAGCCACTCAGCCCTGCCAGAGGATGAGACTGGTGGAGTTTGAAATGTTCTCCCTGGCACACAGAGAAGCCATACCAGACCATGTTTAGCCTCTGGTGATGTAGGGACTTTGACAGCTTGATAAGTAGGTGGCCTGGTGTCCTGCTGCTGCCTTACAAAGAGACACACTGCAAGCCACCACATCAACGAGCATCATCATATTCCTAGGGCGCTTGCTGCAGAGCAATTAGAGTTACGCCCAGTGCTTAATTTGTGCTTGTTGTTTCCGGTGCTGAGCACCAGCACTTATTTTTGAGGGCCGACGCTTACTCTTATGCCTCAAGCATTTGCTGCGAGCAAAAGACACATATGGGAAAGACGCAAGAAGGAAAAACAAAGAAGCGTCATAAAGGGAGAAAGTAGAAAGCTGCAGGATGAGCTGAAGGGGCAGGGGGTGGCTGTAAATGGATTGAAGAGGCCCGAGATGGCTTCAGGATTACGCCACCTCAGTATTCAGTGCTGGCAGATTTAATTACAGCAGTCTCGTGTTTAAGAGGAGGGCTTTGAGCACCGGCACCTTTTTATTTACAAATTAAGCACTGGTTATGCCCATTCTGGGCAGAGTCCAGAGATCTGATTTCATGATCATATACAGTGCCAGCTCCACCCTGGTCACCCAAGCATGAATCGGTTCAAAAAGGTAACCCCTCTGGACATCACAGTTTCCAGTTCAAGCAGCAGGAGTTAATGTTTGTTAAGTTACTGTTCGGATATGGCACAGAAGAAGATCTTTCCTTTGATCATTTTTAGTTCATATAATAAACACATTCAGGACCGTCAGGTGTACAGCAGAAGGCCCGGGATAGAACAATCAGGCTGAAACACATAGGAGGTTGCTTGCCTTATTATGCAAAGAATATTTGGCCTGGAACACTGTGCCAACGGGTGACGCCCATAAAGGCATGGAAAAGCAAAAAAGATAGGGCCTGATTCACAAATATAAACTTGTTATTTGTGTGGTTACTTTTTTTTTGCTTTCCAAACTATGAGTTAATAGTAAGTTTGCGACTACGGAGACTCCACAGTCGGGGCGGAGAACTCTGCACATGAAAAGATAGGACATTACTTTCATATTTAAATTTTGTTGCCTGACCTCTGAGGATCTACACACCCAAAAGATTTTAGTGCAACTTGTATCTGACTGTTCCTTGATATCATCACAGACACATTTACTTTCCTTAACTCTTCATCTGAATACACAATGGATGTTTGTCAGCTCTCGCCTTTAAGATAATAACTTTATCTCCATATTACAAAATGTAATATTAGATTTAATTCTGGTTAGCAAATAGCCCTCTCACGTAAGTATCATTTTTCATGAGGATACTATCTTAAAAATTCCTCTGCCCCTCTGGGTAAGGTACACACTAAACAAACATCAAAAATAAAATAAAATAAATATTATGGCAATACTGCCACAAAGATCAGCAAATATTATAGAACTGGAAGATCAAGTCTGGCAGTTGCAAGATAAGCATTTCAGGCTGTTAACATCTAAATGAACCATATTGTTTCTTAAGAAATAACCACAGCACAGAGCCATGCCAGGGAAATCTGCCCATTAACATCGTGAAAAACAAGCCAAACCCTGGCTTGATTAACACAAAAATGGAAGCTTAATCTTAAATTAAACAATTCAAAAAATTGTTGAGAAATCGTCAATAAAAAAAAATGTTCACCATAATGTTTCATTAATATTAACATTACAGTTGACATATATTTATAAGCAACACATTATCCAGAACTTTGTCTCAAAAGTGATAACATTAACACTATTACAATTATTGGCAAGGATGCTGTGAGTGTGATGTAGTATCTAGATTGCTGGGATGCCGTTGGAAGGTACTGGGCATTGACCCTATAGTCTCTGCCTGAAACCAAATTTAAAAGACACCTCGAAATTTTAAGTAGCAAATTTCAGTATTCAAACTTAGGGCTTGGTTTAGGTCTTGGCGAAGGGGAATACTCTGTCACAAGTGTGACAAATATCCCGTCCGCCTTATTAGGATCCCATGATATCCTATGGAGATCGTAATTAGGCAGACAGGATATCTATCACTTTTGTGACAGAGGATTCCCTCAGCCAAGACCTAAATCAGGCCCTTAGTCCTTAAGTTACAGACAAAATATGGCAATCATCAGGAACTTACTAGGACAGGTCTCTGCAAAGTCGGTCCTGGAGAGCCGGGTCCATGCCAGATTTTTAGCATATCCACATTTCAAAAAAATTGTTTCAGAAATCTACAGTTTTCTAAATGTGGATATGCTAAAAATCTGGCATGGACCCGGCTCTCCAGGACCGACTTTGCAGAACCATGTACTAGGACAAGCGGGTTTTTAAGATTTAAGAAATATTCATGGCTCAGAGATGTTTGTGATAATTTCTCCATACTTCCTGGTTAAATCAATCAAGGCTTACCTTGCTGCAGAATTTTCCCAAAGGACTTGTTGTGGCTGGTGCAATTCCACCTCCGGGACCTGAACTGGTGCTGGCACTCCCGCACTCCCAGCTTTGCACCCTTGGCAACCTCGTTGACGATCTCAGGTTCTGTCTGGCAAAGTTCGGCCTGCTTCCCGGCTAGCCGCTTAGTCTTCCGGCAAATGCTGTTGGGGTCCATCACCAGGGGGCTTCCAACTGCCCTGTGAAGACAAGGCAAAAAGGAAGCAAGGAGGTCGCGAGAACAGGTGCACTTGGCATTTCTGACTACCACACCCCACACCCAGCCAGCCATTCCTTGAAGTATATGAATTAATGGAAAACAAAAACTCAGACGCGGCATTGGAGGAAACCAAATCACAGAAAAACAATTTTGAGGAAAAACACATTTAAAGAAATACGAATAAATAAAAAATCTAAGGAAACATTTTAAAGAAAACAAAATTGAAGGAACAATCTGAAATTACATTCAAAGTGGGTGGAGTTTATGGGTGGTGAGGTTTTTTTAGGGTTCCAGGTTGATAATGTTTAGGGGTTTTTAGGGCTCTGGGTTGGTGATAAGGAGTTTTGGGGGTCAGTGATGGGTTGAGTTCAGGCATAGAATGGGGTTTTTAGAGTTCAGCTAGGGTGACGTTTAGGACTGCTGAAGGTTTTTAAGATTCAGTGATAGGTAGAGTTAAGGGGTGAAGAAGATTTTTTTAGAGGTCAGAAATGGGTGAAGCTTTGGAGGGTTTTAGGGGTCATGGAATGGCTGGAGTTAATGGCTACAAATAGTTTTAGGGTTCAGGAATGGGGGTTTAGGGTAGTGAGGGGTTTTAAGGGTACCGGGATGGGTGGAATTGCAATGTAAAAAGGGGTTTTAGGGTTCATGGCTGAGTGGAATTTAGGAATGGTGAGGGATGTTTAGATGGGTGGTGTTTAGGAGTGGTGAGGGGTTGTTTTAAGATTCAGGGATGGGTGGAGTTTAGGGGTAGTCAGTGGTTTTAACGGTTCAGAGATGGGTGGTGTTTAGGCATAGAAGGGGGTTTTAAGGTTCAGGAATGGGTGGAGTTTAGAGGTCATTACTCGTTACTGGTTTTAGGGTTCAGGGGTGGGTGACACTTAGGAGGAGAAAGGGCTTTAAGTGTTTAGAGATGGGTGGAGCTTAGAGGTTGGGAGGGGGTGTAGTTTAGGTGTGGTGAAGGAGTTTTAGGGTTCAGGGATAGATAGAGTATAGGGGTAGAAAGGCCTTGTAGGGCTCAGGTTTGGGGATAGTTTAGACATAGCAAGGGTTTTTCAGAGAGCAGGGATGAATGATGTTTGTGGGCTGCGAGGGGGTAAGGAATGGATGGTGTTTAGGGATGGTCAACGGTCATCGAATTAAAAACATCCAAAGTAATTGTTTGACAGTGTAAAAGACTTAACCCCAAAATTATGTCCCCTGAAGTAAAGCATGGAACAAATTCCTCCATAAATACCTCTGACAAAAATGTTTCTGAAAGTAAGACCTGCAACCATTGCATTTGCAACACATAAGCATGCGAAAACCAATTTTGAAAAAAGGACCTTCAATAAATTGGATACTATGAAATGGTATATGCCATTAATCCTGTAAAATTCCATTACATAGATTCGATGACATTGTTTATTGGTAATGGTATTCCATGATTTTTTTCTGTGAAATCATATACGACTGCAATTCAGATGTTGAGTTGCCAGCAGTACTCTAGGATTAGCAAACTTATAAAAGATGTCCTGCAAACTTGGTTTAAGTACTTTTTGGAAACTATAGTGTTACACAGCTTAAGCCTAGGGTAGCAGTCTAGGAAAAAACACAATCCAGAACTCTAATATAGAATATGGGGGAAATCAAAATGTGTAGTCAAGTTCCTCTTAAAGAACATAAAGATAAGACAGAGCTGTGGAAATGTGCCATCCCATCCTATCTGAGGTGTATGGGATACTTACCCTGATTAAATAGGATACAAAAAGTCTCAGGGGAAGCTCTGTGACCATATGAAGGTCACGGACAGACAGTTCACCTCTGTAAAGTCATAGAACACTGGTTATGTCCTGATAAAGCATGAGAAAGAGGTGCTTTATTCTGTATAATACAAAGTGCCCTGCCTTCCGTAGAAGCACCTGGATCTTGCCACGCAGCAATCCGACCATGCCTGGTGCATATACCCCTTCTTTGCCCATAATACCTCTACTATAAACCATACTTTGTGGAATGTTAGCATATGGTGCCATAACACTTGAGCTACAGTGGCCAAGATGTAAGCTTTTGTTTATCAACATATTATATACTATATAAATGTACACCCTGCACTCTACCATTATTCAAACTTCGTCACGCTGTTGGCATTGTGCTAAATAGACTCTTCATTCTCATAGAGAATATGCAACTTTTCAACAGATAAAATGCAATATCCTTGTAGACTGATATTACTGCATCACAATTAGAGCTCCCCTTCAATTCTCATGCACTGCATCTAACACTTCCCACCTAGGCCAGATGACAAACACAAAGGCTAACAACTAAACGCCGGCATCAGGATTGGTACCTGTCCATCCACCCTCAGATGGAAAGTAGAGGCAAAATCCGTTATAAATCTCTCACAGCAGCAAGTTGGCATCAGCACATCTGGAGCACCCCTCCAGATCTCATACACAAACACTTCCCACATGGGTAACACTATAAATCTGTGCTATATGAACCATGCACACAAGTTTAGAAGGCTCTTACTCAAAGCACGTAAGTATACACAAACTGGTCTGCATCTGTCTATGTGCGTCTAGGCACAGCCAGAAGGTCACCACAACATTACTGGAGCACCCATCAGAACCTCATACTCAACACCCAAACACTTCTCAGATAGGATACTCAATGATCCACACTCTACCCACCACACAACAGACAGTAGACTCCTACTTGAGTACCCGGGACCACCTCTTGGACCAATACAGGTCTGAGGTGCCAAGAAAATATCACAATACAATACAGTACAATGAAATCAATTGAACAAAATAGAATTAAAGTACTTGAGTATGCTTGTTTGCAAAAGCATGTACTTAGGCATGGTGTCCCCAATAGCATAAGGGGCTTTTGTAACTCTGTCCACCACCTTTTTCAGTTCAGACCATACTTGGTATTTTGGATCAGTTGATCCAAACTGTGCCAACTTTCCTTCTCTGCTCCAAATCAAAACTCAACCTACATCATCTCCACTTCCTTATCTGAGAACATGCACAGTGTCTTGCCGCTCACTTTAAAGCCTTTCCGCATTAGGGTTGTCAGATCGTTCCATGGAGGTGGGAAACATTTTTGTCAGTTCCACTTTTTCATTCAACAAATCAGTGTATTCTGGTTGATTTAATTTTTAATTTTAAGAGAACCGTTTGAACTAACATATGTGAAAACCATAAAATGCAAAACAGAACAAGCATGTTTTCAGATCATGTGTCCACCAACACTGAGAAGATGAAAATCTGAGTAGATTCAATCCTGTGACCTTATAATCAAACGTAAAGAGCTACATTGGCTATATTAATTCACCAAGTCACCAGATCCAGCTGTGCAATATTTCAGTGAGCAAAGTAAAGGCGAGAGCAGAAGAAATCATGCTCTGACTCCTAAATCTTTATGGCAAGTCCATCCCTATGCATAACAAAGTTGGAAAAGCAAATCTAAATTATACATTGGGTCCTGCTGCCCGTGTTTTAATCACACCCACTGTGGTGAGCCTCATCCATCCTAAAGAGGCAGCAGAACTGTGCAAGTCTGCAGGTCCCAGGCCCAGCTCTCCCTGTGCTGCTGCATCGCTCCTGCTCCTGTCTTCTTGCTTTTCCCCCATTTTGTGAGTGCCTTCTCCTTGCTTTTTCCTTGGTCTCACTTCTTCCGTCTTACTTTTATCCCAGGTTTTTTGTGTACCTTCCCAATGCCTTTTTCTCGTTTTCACTGCTTTCTCCTTGTTTTCCCCCATTTTGTTTTCTCCCTGCTGTTTCCCCTATTGTTTGTGTGTCTTCTCCTTGCTTTCTCCCATTTTTTGTGTGCCTTCTCCATGCTCTTCTCTCATTTTCACTGCTTTCTCCTTGCTTTTTCCCTAGTATCTGTGTGGGTTCTCCTTGTTTTTCCCTCGTTCTCACTGCTTTCTCCTTGCTTTCCCCCCATTTTTGTGTCTTCTACTTGCTTTACTGCTTTTGCCTTGCAGCTCCTGCATGCCACCTGTTATTTCCCACCTCCCGCCTTGCTCCAGCCACCACCTCCGAGCCCCTCTCCCTTCTCCGCGGACCTACAATTTGGAAGCCGCAGCACGACGCCATTGACCAGGTCCCAGGCCAAGCTCTCCCCGTGCATCACTCTTGCTACTGAGTTCTTCTCACTTTTTCAATGCCTGGAGACCCTCAAGGGTGATTTGCTGTGCTTTATAAATCCTTGATTGATTGAGTCTGTGTGCGAGTTAGTGGTCAGAATTTAGAGCTGACATCTCAAATATCTGGATGTAAATCAGTTGGTATTGTTGCACAGAGCAGTGATGGCTGTAATAATCCTTTCCGGTGCAAAATACTTATTCTCAAAGATCAGCAACAAATCCTGTATTATGTATGCTAATGAAGCAGGAATCCTTCTGTGAATCCATGCGAATGGCTGAAAACACAGAATGAAGGCCTGTGAAGGACAGGAGGCATGCTTTTCCAAAGAGCAGTGATTGCTGCCCTTGTCCGTGGGATCATGCGTGGATTTCCTGGGCTGCTGTCACCCAGCGCCCCCCCATTCCTCAGGCCTGGAGTCAAACCATAGAAGCTGTCCCTGATGGAAAGTTTCACTTTGAGTAGGGATGCCATCCCTTTTGTGTGTTAGTATTACATTAATGCTTGGAGTGGAGGAGAATGAAATTGCATATTTTACTTTACAAAAAAATCCATGAAATCTTTAAAAAATTGTGCTTTTCTTTGTTTACCAATATGTGGTTTGCTAGTAGCATATGTGACTTGATTAACACAAGTGCTCACCTTGCTTAAAAAGTCTAGTAATATAATGGCAAGAAACTGCTTTGAATAGAAGCAAGGTATTTTCTGTGTTAAAACAGTTTCCAGTTTGTATCTGGCAAACTTTTTTTACGTGAGATGAGTTCACACTTCAAAATCACAAACTGCAAAATGTTGAGAAATTTTATGAATTTCGTGTATTATACCTTTGCAATTTATATTTCACTCAGTCCATTCTGAAGCTGGTGTATCACAAGGTGCTGTGGGTACATGAAAACAGCCTAGGGCTACACATAAATATTTCAATAATGAAAAATTAGGGCATTGGGGTCCTTCGCCGGTACTTCAGGTGCCCATTTTCTCTTTTCTTCTTCTTACTCTTCCCCTCCTCTCTCTTTCTTCACTCTTGCATATACTTGGAGAATTTCTATCAGTGTGCTTTATATAAAAACCTTGGCAAGTAGCTAAGGAGAGACAGTCGTGCCAGGGATACTGGAGTGACCTATGAGCTGCATGCACAGAAGGATGTCCAACGAGGACAAGTCACAGGCAGGTCTATGAATCCTCAACCCTTACTGCAGGGTTCACTTGAACTATGGTCAGATAAAGTGGTCCCTGCTCAGTACACCAAGGTGTAGGGTCACAGTACTGCACAGAATGAGATGCAAACTTCAGAAAACTGTAAACAAGTAAAGTTTGCAAATTTGTAAAGTCTCTTCATTCACAACGACAGGAACTAATTAAAGTCTGTGAGTTTTGTGAAGTTGTGAAGTTTAAGACTAAAGGGCTAGTTTTCAGCCACTCATGGGAGCATAGATCCATACCTGCTGCTTCGAAAGGTGACAGCTGCCCTGTAACTGTATGACAGCAGTCTCCCATCCATGGACCCTCTTGCAGAGTCCTGACAGACTACCAAGCCATCTTGCCTGACCACCCTGTCCCCGGTTCATTCTCATTGTGGAGTGCCCCCACTCACACCATCCTCCACTTCTGCGCTGTTTCTTCGCCCCTTCGCAGCATCTTGTACCTGCAGCACCGCATTCTCAGAGAGAAAATCCAATTAGTATGAAGTGGAATGAAGTTGCAACATTCCACACAACTTTGTCACATGTAAAACTTCAACCTGCCCCAACGTTCATCAGTGGAGAAAAACCTTTGCAGGCTTCTCTAAGAGAGTGGAAGCAATGTACCAGAAGTTCAGTTCCAAAAACACCAAGTACTGGGGTGTGAAGTGACGAGGTATGAACCACAAAATGAGAGTGCTCAGGAAGACTAATCCGCATCTCTTTGCTACACAAAAGGCCTCTCAGAATTTCTAAAGGTAGCCTGGTCTCTCTTCTTCACTTCATTGCCTGGGTCTCCTCCCTCCACCTACAGGAATGCAGCCTCTATATACTTCCACTCATTTCTTTACGCTTCCAACCCCGGAGCTAATCACCTCTCCTTGCTGCGTGGTGTTCTAGCAGTAGCATGGCAGCTGACATTCTGTTCACCTGATTCAAGGGCCTATCACAAAGTACCTAAGCACTATCCCCCATTCAAACAATGATGTTTCTTTCTTCAGTTCTGCATTCTCAAAGTGCATGATATTGCAAAAGTCTACTCAATGATCCTGAACCCATGCATGAAAATGTGGACCTTGACTTAAATCTTCTGATTGCTACCCCTCCTTTTCTTTGACTGACCATGTCCTTACTTTCCACCCCCATGCCTTCTTGTGTGACGGTGGATTATTAGTTGAAGTGTATGATAGACCTCTTCTAGCAATAATGGCACTCTTCCAATAGACCTCTTCTAGTAATAATGGCACTCTTTCAATAGTCCTCTTCTAATAATAATGGCACTCTTCCAATAGTCCTCTTCTAGTAATAATGGCACTCTTACATAGTCCTCTTCTAGCAATAATGGCACTTTTACAATATTCCTCTTCTAGTAATAATGGCACTTTTACAATATTCCTCTTCTAGTAATAATGGCACTCTTACATAGTCCTCTTCTAGTAATAATGGCACTCTTCCAATAGTCCTCTTCTAGTAATAATGGCACTCTTCCAATAGTCATCTTCTAGTAATAATGGCACTTTTACAATAGTCCTCTTCTAGTAATAATGGCACTCTTCCAATAGTCCTCTTCTAGTAATAATGGCACTCTTACATAGTCCTCTTCTAGCAATAATGGCACTTGTACAATAGTCCTCTTCTAGTAATAATGGCACTCTTACATAGTCCTCTTCTAGTAATAATGGCACTCTTCCAATAGTCCTCTTCTAGTAATAATGGCACTCTTCCAATAGTCCTCTTCTAGTAATAATGGCACCTTTACAATAGTCCTCTTCTAGTAATAATGGCACTCTTCCAATTGTCCTCTTCTAGTAATAATGGCACTATTCCAATAGTCCTCTTCTAGTAATAATGGCACTTTTACAATAGTCCTCTTCTGGTAATAATGGCACTCTTCCAATAGTCCTCTTCTAGTAATAATGGCACTCTTCCAATAGTCCTCTTCTAGTAATAATGGCACTCTTCCTTACTTGGTCCAGTTAGGTCTCAATAATGTAAACCTGAACTTAGCCCTTGGTAGCTGTAGCATGGAGCATACAGACATAACTTAGTAGAAATATGGAAAGCATTTATCGATGCTGAAACAGTTAAAAAGCAGAAAACACAACACAATAAACACTCTACTCCAACTTAGAAAAATAGAAAAACATTTCATGAACAAATAGACACCAAAACAACAAAGGTAGATGTAGAGAACTTGAAATTTGATTTTTCAAAGTTTTAGATGTTTCTAGAGCCAAAAAGTGCAACAAGCCGACTATGCATATCTCTCTACACTAGTCCGGGTCAAAGTCAAAAGTTAAGGTTGACAACAGTGGAGCGTGGTTTGGATGCAGAATCTTTTTTTCCTTGGTCAAAGCCCTGGGCACACCCCTGAGGTGTGTCTAGGGAATTGAGGAATTTCCCCTGAAAAATATGATTTCCCTTGTCTGGTATTGGTGCCACTCTGGCTACTTGGAAAAGGCAGGAGCAAGCCTAGGTGTGAGTCACATCTGCCTGTGACAAGGACTGCCCCTTTGAAGCTTGTACAATAGGTGGGTACATCTCCCAAGCCATCTTGTCAGGAGGAGGTCACACCTCCTCCCAGCCAAGGTTACTTTGTTCCCTTTCGTGAGAGCAGTTCATAACTCCCAGCTGGCTGCTGGGCTACACTTGGGTATTATCTTAGAAAGGGCTATCAGAGGCTTGAGGCAGGAAAATGGGAACTTGTTCAAAGGGGCATTTTCAAAATTGTCATTTAAAATCCAACTTTACCATCAGATTGTATTGGGAATTCCTATTCTTTTGAGCCTTTGTATCATGGCTCTAACTATTCTCATACTGGAGTTATACATTAGAAGGTGTTATATTGTAACCCAGTACTTTTCTATAGGAGAGCCAGCCTCATCACAATGCAAAACAACTTTGAAGATTTTTCACTGCTAAGACATGTAAAAGTTAAGCACATGTCCTACGGTTTAAATACCATGCATCCTGCCCTATGAGCACTTAGGGCATACATTAGAGGGTGATTTATAAGTCTTGAAAAGGAAGGTTTAAGCGTACATACTCATGCTGCACAGGCAGGCCTTCAGGCATGCTTTGCTTTCTCACTTTTGTGGTGATACAATAGGTGCTGCGTCCACTAGTAACATTTAACTTACAGGCCTTGAATCCACAGACTACCACATATTAGGGACTTGTAGGTAAGTTAAATACGCCAATCAGGGATTAGCTAAATCTGCATGTTTATAGGGATCAGAGGACATATACTGGGTGCTAGATGGCAATGCAGTAGTGTTAAAAAATACATACACCAGCAGCATCAATCCAAAAAGTGGGGGGTCAGCATGCAGCATACATTCCTCTTCTAAGTACAGTCTACACTAAGTCATGCATTTGTTATCTCTATTATCATAGCCCTACAAATTGCCAACACCTAATCTTAAAAATCACAACCTCTGTTTCTTTGAAAGTCATCACCTGTATCCTAAGTCAACTTGTCAAGTCAGACATACTTAGAAGCACAGCTAATCACCCCGTGGGTATCTAGGCGCTGTGCTGCAGGATTCTAGGTATCCTAACAATATCTCATCTGCTCTAGCTGATTGACTCATCTCACCAACCATCTGCATGAACTCACATCCCCACCCCCCCACTATTGGTCACACCTAGCTTCTACTAATGTAATCCAACACAAAGACACTGGAGTAAATGCATGGAATGGTTTCCTTTAGACCACAAGACTAATATCAGTAATCTACAATAACCTGTAACAAGTGAATTAACCAGTAACCTTGAGGTTTGAAGCAGCGTGCTGCCTGGCATAAAACACTACAATGCCTAGCCTGCAGAGCTGGCTTTGGCCCTGGTGGTGCCCAATGCAACCAGGTTTGTTGCTAACCTCCTATGACCTCCTTCTCCATGGATTCCCTCAGTATCACCCTCAATGGTGCTCCCAATCTCTTCTTAACCCATCTCTCACATGTAATAATTTCCTTTAAAGCATTACTCATGCCAGAGTGGGGTATAGGAGAGCTTTACGTTGCACAAATGTTATAGAGTGGCAGTGAATCATGCAAGTGTGTAAATCAATGTACGGAAAATGTTACATAAGACAATGAGGGCTATCTTTAGTGCTAGGCATTAAATGTTAGAAGTGCTTGGTATGGAGCACTCAGGATTGGAAATGTGACACAGTGCTTGGGGTTGTCTTTACTAATAAGAATTTACTACTGTCCAAAGGAACCCTTTTTAGTAACTTCGAATAATGAAAGATTTGGGGAAAAACATGAGGTTCTAACTGCTTTTGCATGCAGCTCCTTGATGCCGCTTAATAGCTCACTGTGCTATATTAGGAAGATTGTAACTTATGAACTGCTATTAACATAAAGGTCTCTGTGGCCAAAGCACCAGCCTACTGAGCTATGTACATTACATACAGATCTGTGATCTGATGATGCGCCTCGCAGGCAGCACATTAACCCTCTGCGCTACTTTATAATCAGCCAAACCTGCAACTAGGCCACATGAGGCCCTTTGCAGCAGGTGGCTTTAACCCCATAGGATATTTCAAAATGCAGTGCCCTCCGCCCCCGAGGTAGGCGCCCAGTGCGGTGGCACCAGCTGCATCGCCCTAAAGCCATCACTACTTGTCACAGAAAGTAAGCATTATATAAATGATATTTCAATCCAATAAACAATTAGGAAGTGGCGGTAACCATGTTGTCACCTGGGACATCCAGGAGGAAAGAGAAAACAAGTAAGCCATCAGCCCTTCTACAGCCAGCAAATCTGCTGATATGGTGGTAGTTGATCAGGGGACGGTGTAGTAAAGAATATTTGGCTTCTAACCAGGTAATGCAAGGCGCACAAGGGAGCACCTAAGAGCATTCTAACTATTAAAGGCCTAAGTGCATGTAGGGAGGGATGTAAGTGCAGAAATAGCAACTAACCAGTAGTTAGGATTCTGTCCTGTATCTCTGCATCTATTTCAATTTCATCCCCGTGGACTGGAGAATGTTTGTGCTTATCTGGTGCTCCGGGGTGGAATTGTGCACAGAATTTCCAAGTCCAAGGGTATTACCGCTCAGAATCACCACCTGCACTGAGCAGCTGGTAGCCTGGCAATGGGGGGAGTTAATTGCTGTGACTGGGGGGAGGGGCGCCTGGTATTACCGGTTTCTTAACTATCCAGCCTTTAGTTATGATGTGTTAAAACCATCCCTGGCCACACTTATGAAAAACGAGGTTCCCAATAAAGCAGATGTTTCATGTGTATTACAGTGGTGTGCAAAATAGCTTCATGGTGTGTTTCCAAGCCATTTAATAAAAAATGACTCCCCACGTAGGATTTTAAAATTAAAAATGTTGCTGAAATCTAAGTTGTGAAAAGGCACTTTTAATCTTAATTACTCCTAATATTCGTATTCCTAATATTGTGCCTGTCTCCTGTTTATATAATTGAAGGTACCCAGGATCTATGTCCTCCAAGGCACTACTTAAACTGGGTGACTTCGGTAATGTATAAGGTAGACTTTCCCTCATGCCAAAAGCCTTGACGTGTCCTGGCTGCAGTTTGAAGCCATAGCAATTCAGAGTATATTGTGTCACTGGTACACCTTCTCTGCTATATTGTAATGAGTCACTAGAAGGTCAGTTGCTAAGTTGGAATTAATTATTTATTAGCATGTTTTATGTGCAGAACATAATAACTGGGCGTTGTTAAGTTGTCTCCCAATGCTCCGAGTTAAATATGCCATTGCATCAGGTCAGAAAAAAATGGGAGGGGGTGGCCCACAACTTTCCTACAATCACAAAATAGAAAGTTTCATGTTCACAGTGTTTCCCCTATTACAGCCGTATTTTATATGTTGCCTTAGAAGCGTTTAAGTAATGTGCTAGTTCGTTTAAGAAATTATAAATAGTGTTTTGGGAAAAAAACAGGTATTCTTCCTTGAAAGCCAAAAGAAACTTATTTTAAAAAAATAAAAAAAGTTTGAATTGTTTGTTAAAATCTCTTTTGTAGTTTGCTTTAATCAGTTATAATTTAGCTATTAATTACAGGTCTTGCTAAAACTTTCTAATTAAGTAAAACAGTATTTTTATACTTTGGTTATTTAAAACGTGGAGTTTGTTTGCTGAAAGTTATAACATTTCCTAACTTTTGCAAAAGCAGACATCATTTGTATAAAGTTACAAGGATTTGTGTACGTTTTTGAAAAACAAGACTATCTGCTTTGAATATTTATTCAAGTTAAGTGGAAAGCGTTTTCAAAATAGGGCTGCGCAGCCGGATTTTTTTGGGAAATGGGACTTTCTTCAACTTACCCTATTCACCCAATTGAGAAGAATTTATCTTATTTCAGCATATTTATATGCAGCTTCATATAAAGCAAATAACTGCCCACTAACAGTGGGGGAACCACAAATATGTCTAGACACTAGGCAATTAACACAAATCAAAGATTAACACACACAGGTAAACAAACACACATCCATGTACACACATACATGTGCACACTCACACGTGTACTACGCACCCACCCGCTCACACTCACTTGTTCTTAGTGGTAGCATAGATCTGTAATTGGAGGCCCTGACACTTAAGAACTATCAGGGAGAGCACAGATCCATGTTGAAACTAGAGTAAAACAGAATTGAAAATAAGTGAGAAGAAGAGCACTTTGATTCTCCAGCCTCCCTTTTTGAAACAAAGAAACCTTGGAACTGTGCCTACTCAGATAGTGAAGACTGACTCTAGGGTTTGTTGTCAAAGGAGAACTACAGCTTAACCTACATTTTAAAGTGTGGAACAAAATATTAAATTTCAACTCTGTGGCTGAGAAGCAGAAGTCTTCCAGTTACACTAGACATTCTTATGATCAGTATATCGGGCCAGTTAATTTGAAGACTGGACTATCAACACAATTTTTAGGGTGGTCGGTGGATTTTCATTCAGGCACACTGGTAGATTTACAACCACAGTCAAAATGCGGTTGAAAACACACCACTTCTTGGGGTGTTGGCGGGGACTCAAAAGGTGTCTCTACCAAAGCAAAGAATCCACCGTGGTGGAGAAGCATCTCATTGGAATATCCACCAATGTCCTGCAGTATAAGTAGACAATCCATGATTAAATGTGGACACTCACAATGTTGATCAAAGTGATAATACAATGTCAATATCCACCTAGTAGTGCCCCTAGCATGCAGGTAGGGATCTCCCAGCATGTTCTGGAGACTGTATGTACCTTTCCATAGTGACAAGGCCCCATTATCATGTTGGTCTTTCATGAAGATACCTTTGTTATACATGGTGCATCTGAGAATTTTATCAGGATTTTCAGGCAATCAGGGTTTACTGGGTTTCAATTATAACAAGGAGAGGCTTTTATCACTGATGTTGAGGGATTTACCTTACTATTGGACCAAACATTGAGCACCAAGTACACCCCTGTAGCACTTGAACTTCTGAGTAGCAAAGTTGAGCACTCCAAGGCTTACTCTGGCAGTCGGCATAGGATAGTGAGTCTGAACTCAATGATAAATGTATCAGTCGGTAATTCATTGTCCAGACAATGCTTTACATTATCAGAAAAGATACTTTACTTGCAGAACACAATGCAATACTGATCCTAAACTTCCGAGGGCATCATTCTGGTATACAGTAAGTAGTCACTATCATTAGTGGGGAACAGTGGGTACAGGCTTAGTCTGATCCCCTATGTAAGATAATTTGCGTAAAGCAACTCAAAACATATTGCTCTTGTGAGGGAAGAGTGGTGAGTAATGTTCTCTTGACCCCTCTTTGTTCCCCATCCATCCCTCTCAAGTTATATTGTTCAGGTAGAGCATACCTGGTCCAACATTAATGTCCCCCCACAATTTCTGTCCCTTGATTGTCTTTTCATCTTTCTAGTCCTCTGCAGCCTCAGCCTGCTAATGCCAGTTGGAGATGAGCAGTGTGTCCTTCTGGTAGTGTACACGGTCAAGCACTAACAAGGGGATTACTTATGGAATTAATTGGACTTAAAGTCACTTATTGGCAAAATAAATGAATCTTAAGACAAACATGTATTATTAATTAAATAAAATCATAGTGAAAAGGGAAAACAGAGAGAAAGAGGCATACACAAGGAAATACAAACAAATCATGCAATAATAATCATGGTCCCGAGGATGATATCACGTATTCATAACTTAGGAGACCGAAAAGGCCACCCTGTTCCACTTCTCATTTGTTACTGACTGGATCCCCGGATTGATGGATATGTATTGAAGACTGTCTTCAGTTACAAAGACAATGGACCTTACATGCATTAATCTAGGAGTTTTGGATAAGATTTTCGATTTAAGCTGTAAGATCAAAGTATGCCGTTTTACTTATTTTATTTTATCCTACAATGTTGGTTAATTTGAAAGAAAACAACATACACACACAAGAAGAACCTGAAACTAGCACAGACAGGTTTGAGACTAGGGGTGGGTTTAACTCGTGGAGTTTCTGTTACATCCTGATTTAGGTATAATCATTCTGTCTCCCTAGTTTCCCTGATAGCTGATGCTCAGCCAAGGTGCATGTGATGTCATAGGATGTTTGTGTATGCCTGGGAGATCAGATGGAGAGAGTGGGCTGAGCAGCGGGATGCTGCTCCTGATGGGGCTTTGATACAGCACTGAGATGAAACCTGTAACCTGTAACTAAGTCTATTACCTTATAATAAACTTCATCATAAAGCCTACATTACCTGCCAACTGGACCTCTATCTTTGATTGCAACAATGAGGACGAGTGGAAACTAGCCTACGCATGAAGGGAGTGAGGCGTGGCAGGAGATGGAAGACAAAGATAAAGTTTAGAAGAAACAAAGAGCAATTATATGAAGATAACTGAACCTACGAAACAAAATAAGAGATGAGGAAGTAAAGCCTGTAGAAAAGAGAAACGCCCTGAATGCCTCGCCAGTGTCCTTTTCACCGGACGGCCGCAGACCACAGAAGTCTTTGGGTTTTTCACCAGCCTGACCTATCAGTATATCCTGTTTTAGAGTGACGTTGGTGCCAACAAGGGCAAGGTTGGCATTTCATTGCTTTTGGCCGGTGATTAGGGAACCAGTGGTAAGTGGGCTTTGACCTGTGTAGTTTTCAAGGGTATGATGTTTTATTGTGAAGCAAGTGAGGATCGTTCTAGAGGTGAGTGTAGGAGGCAAGACGCTCAAAGTGTAGCAATAGTGTTTCATTACATGCCTGCCGCCACTGTGAGTAACTTTAAAGGCACGTTTTGGGACACCCTTTAACCATTGGAGGGGGGCGACAATTCAGAGCGCTGGGAAAAACGTAGCCATTCTCCTACTGTGCACTGCTGCCATAGTTTCCAAGGATCTTGCGCCGCATTAGGGGCCAGATGTAGCAAAGGTTTGCGAGTCGCAAATGGCCCGAATCGCTATTTGCGACTGCGCAAAATCGGAAATGGGTTGCAAAAATCCCATTTCCGACTCGCAAAAAGTGATGCGAGCCGTTACCGACTTGCAAAATGTGCGACCCCATTTTGCGACCCGCAAATAGGAAGTCGCAATTTGCGAGTCGCAAACCATATGCAATTGCAACTCGCAAATTGCGACTAGTCACAAAATGCCCAGTTTGCAAGTCGCATTTACCACTAACTCAGAGCAGGTGGTAATCATTACCAAAGTATAAAAGGAGACCCAGAAGGCATCTGGGTTACTCAAGATGGCGGAGATATACCTAATAGCAGTGAGGAGGAGAGCCCACGCAGCCCAGCAGAGGAGGAGGAGGAGCCAGAGACAGGAGAAGATTTACAGAACAAGGCAGACTCTTTTTCAGCAAACTGAGGAGGAAATCTACGACAAATACCGACTTAGCAGCGCAGCTATACTTGAATTAATTGAATTACTCAAACCACAGCTAGAACGCCAGACTCTGCGCGGCTGCGCCATCCCTACGCATGTGCAAGTGCTATGCTCACTACACCTCTTGGCCTCGGGGAGCTATCAGGGGGTCATTGCTGTGGCAGGTGGGGTATCTCAAAGTGCATTATCAAGGTTCCTCAGGGCATTCCTAGATGCCTTACTCACACACATGTCTCACTTCATATACCTACCCAGGAATGAGGCAGAAATTAACAGCACCAAGATGGACTTTTACCGGATTGCCAACTTTCCCCATGTCATAGGGTGTGTAGATGGGACACATATTCAAATATGCCCTCCTGCAAACCTGGAATATCTTTTCCGCAACAGAAAGTGTACCCACTCACTCAATATTCAGGTTGTTTGTGACACCCATTATGTCATCACTGACATTGTCGCAAAATTTCCAGGCAGTACCCATGACTCCTACATTTTTAGGCACAGTGGGATACACCAACGCCTGGAACGTGGGGAGTTTGGAGACGGATACCTCCTAGGTAGAGCTGCATACACCTTGTAGACATGCACACAGATCAATGTGCACACCAACCAGGACTTTCTAACAGTGTAATGTTTGTGCCCAACAGGTGACAGTGCATATGCACTACGGCCATGGATAATGACTACGTTCTTAACACCCAGCAATGAATGCAAGAGGCGATACAACAGTGCACATAAGAGGACCAGGAACCTGATTGAACGCACCTTCGGATTGCTGAAAGCAAGGTTCAGATGCCTCCACCGCAGTGGAGGTGACCTCCAGTATACCCCCATTACAGCATTCAAAATTGTTGTCGCATACGCCATCCTGCACAATATTGCCCCCCGACGTGGGCTACCTCTCACCCCTGCAGACCCAGATTCCGAGGATGAAGAGCAGGAGCAACCACATCGCCATCATGGGGATAGGAGCATCGCAAATCAAGGCAGACTGAGACGGGAACACATTGCAACACAATACTTTGGAAGGTACGTGTCAACTTCAACCATACTCACCTACTGACCAAAAACTCCATTTGTTAAGTGGAACAAAAAAACTATTTAATATGTGCAGAAATTGAACTATTTACAATGACAAACTGTTCAGGGACTACAAAAAGCCAACCATGCATGGGGCACATTGCCGTCATGTGCCCCAACATCAGGGACAGGGTTTAGTCTATGACCTACGGCGGCCTCTGCCAGCCTGGCTGGTCCCAGGTTGTTCTGCAGTGCTCTGCCTGGTACTCCCACTCCGGAGCACCCTAGTGTCACCAGCAGAGACACTGCTCACAGTGGAGCCCTCTTCGCTGTCCTGGGGTGTGTCCCCTGTACCCCTGGACACATGCCGTGCCTCCATTAGATCGATCACATGGGTGATCCGGCACAGGCCTCTTGCCACATCCCCTGCAAAGTGGCCCATTTCCACTTGGAGGCCGACTGTCCTTTTTGACAGGCCAGTGGTGTTGACTGCCAGTCTGCCAATTGATGAGGCCATCCTGTCCAGCCTCTGGAGCAGCTGGCGGTCCCTGCGCCGCCCACCCTCCCTCTGTGACAGTAGTCCAGCCACCAGTTCCCGCATGGACAGGGCTAGGTCCCCAGTGTTTGTGCCCATGACGTCCAATTGTGCATGGAGCTGCTGCATGCAGGTCTCATTGCTCCTTACAAAGCGGTGCAGAACCCCACTAATTCTCCCTAACATTTGGTTCTGCAGGTGCTGACCACGTAGCAGTTGTGCCTCGGTCATGGTGGTCGATGGACGCCCAGACTCAGCCTGCAGCCCTACTCTCCTCAACCTGCGTCGCCTGCGCAGAGGTGGATGCCCTGTGAGCTGTACCGTGGCACTCCTGGCTGTTGCTGGCGCAGCCTCCGGAACCACTGTTGCAGCAGGTGTAGTCATCAAGGGGATGGTGTTGGTGGTGCAGGTGGGAGTGGTGGCAGCTCCTGTGCTTTCCTCATGGGGCTGGCTGACTGTTGGCACCTGGCTGCTGTGGCTTGTGGTGGTGTCTTGTGGGAGACCTGTGGGACATGGGGAACAGACTGTCAGTGTCTACTATCTGTTGCACACTTCCTAATAAACATTTGCCTATTGACTACCTACTTGACTACATTGCCCATAATGCATCATTCTGGTGTTTGCTACCCTGAAATTGAGCTATCTTGGTTGTGCATGCCCCTGTGTACATGTTGGGTGGGGGTATGGCATTGATGGGGGTACAGGCATATCACATGGTACTCACCGGTTGATGTTGTGGGCTCAGAGGTGTCCAGATCTCCGAATCCTGTAACTGCCTCCTGCTCCAGGGTCTCCTCCACCCTTTCCTCCAGGGGTGTGGGTGGTGGTACGGATGATGGTCCCCCTCCTGTGCCTCTCATCTCCCGGAGCCTTTCTGCCACCCTCTCCTTGGTCCGGGAGCGGAGGTCATACCACCTCTTCTTGATCTCATGCACACTCCTGTGGCTGACCCCCAGGGAGTTCAGTTTTTCCTGAATTTCCAGCCAGAGTTGGTTTTTTGTTGAGTCTGGCACATTGAGGGCTGCCTTCCCAAAAAGATCATCAAAGTGCTGACAGCATTCTTCTGTCAGCACCTCCAGCTCCTTCTCAGAAAATTTAAATTTCCTCTTTCTGGGTGTTTCTGCGATTGTAGCTGCTGTTCCTCCTGTTGGCTGTTCAGCAGTTTAAAATGGGTGTGGTCCTCCCTCCTCCCAGGTGTATTAGTAAACTTCCTAGCTGTGATGTCATCATCATGTGCCAGGAAGTGTTTCCAGAGTGTTCTGGAGTGGTTTCTGGAGTGTTCTGCAGCACCTGCAATCAATTTACATGGTACTCCTAATTTGCGACACCCACTTGCAAATTGCGAGTCAGTTTTTTGCGCGGTCGCAAACAGCGACCTCGCAGACAGTGGACTCGCTATCTGCGTTGCGACTCCGGGTGCGAGTCGCAATTTGTCCACGGAAATTGTACCTGCATTCCTATTAGCGACACGCAATTTGCGAGTCGCACATGTTCGCAAATTGCGAGTCGCTAATTTTTTTGTACCTACATCTGGCCCTAAGAGAGGCCGTCAGTGCCGGGCTGCACAGACCACATCACTGAAGAACTAGAATGTTATCAGCAGTTCCGCATTGGTAAACTCCACAAAGTGGGTACCGCATACGGAAAAAGAACTGGAATGGTGTTACATTCTTACATATGGGATGTTGCGCTCTGAAAAGAGGAATACTGTTGGCTCATCATAGCATCCTAGTGATTGGACACGCTGATTGGGAAGCGCATGATTGGCTGCATGCCCTTTGAATGCTGAAGCGCGCTGCTCAGGCTGGTGTGCAGGAACATCCATGGAAGGTGACCGAGCATGTTTCAGATTGGATTTCGGTGCCATCCTGGGTACTGTGAGCATTCAAGAAAGGTGTCTATTTTGGCTTCACTGAAAGCGAGAAACAGAATGGTACTCAGTGATTCTGTATCTTCGGACAAGTTGCGATGTGTTCGGGTGAGGAGTCGCTCACCGGGGTGAAGGAAAAGTTACCTGCCAGAGGAAAAAATTCTAATATTATGTTCTTTAGATATGCTATGCTAAATTGTTATTTTCAATGCTATGTGAAAAGTTATGCATGATGTTGGACATGCTGTGCTGGATGTTTATGTTTAGTGTTAGTGTTTTGTCAATGCCATGCTGAGTTTGCTCTCTAAGGGCCGTATTTATACTCTGGTTGCGCCGAATTTGCGTCGTTTTTTTCGACGCAAATTCGACGCTAAACTAACGCCAACTAACGCCATATTTATACTATGGCGTTAGACGCTTCGGGCGCCAAAGTGCCCGGAGTGTGCGTCATTTTTTAGCGTGAACCCCTTCCTTGCGTTAATGATATGCAAGGGAGGCGTTCCCGTCTTAAAAAATGACTCCCAGGCCTTTACGTGGTATTTATACTCCCGGGCAAAAATGACGCCCGGGAGTGGGCGTGGCCAAAAACGGCGCATTTGCGCCGCTTTTTAAGGCCTGGGTCAGGCATGGCGTTAAGGGACAAGTGGGCTCAAAATGAGCCCAGAGTGCCCTCCCCTGCCCCCAGGGACCCCCCCTGCCACCCTTGGCCACCCCAGGAGGACACCCAAGGATGGAGGGACCCATCCCATGGACATTAAGGTAAGTTCAGGTAAGTTTTTTTATTTTAATTTTTTGTGGCATAGGGGGGCCTGATTTGTGCCCCCCTACATGCCACTATGCCCAATGACCATGCCCAGGGGACAGAAGTCCCCTGGGCATGGCCATTGGGCAAGGGGGCATGACTCCTATCTTTACAATGATAGGAGTCATGTTGATGGGGGATGGGCGTCGAAAAAAAATGGCGCAAGTCGTGTTACGACGATTTTTTCGACGTAACCTGACTTGCCCCATTTTAAGACGCCCATACGACATTTTCCCCCTACGCCGGCGCTGTCTGGTGTACGTGGCTTTTTTCCACGCAAACCAGGCAGCGCCGGTCTGCTTGCGCCGGCTAACGCCATAAATACGGCGCCCGCATGGCGCTTCAGAATGGCGTTAGACGGCGCAAAATTTTTTGACGCTAAACTGCGTTAGCGCAGTTTAGCGTCAAAAAGTATAAATATGGGCCTAAGTGTGTTTGTCATTGCCATTCTGGATTTTCAATTCAATACTGAACTTTAGGAATGTTTTATGAGGTTGTATGCTAGAGGTTTTGTTGTAATTGTGACTTAAGAGTCACAAGGGTGAGTAATGCCTGGCTTAGTCGTCTTCAATTTTATGTAGTATCATGTAGTTTGGGATGAGTGAGGGTTGGAAGATACCCTTTGCCTACTGTAGTTTGTGTGAGGGTCGATGAAAGAGACACTTTATTAGTTGCTAGCTTTGTACAAAGGGTTGAAAGACACGCGTTATGTTATATGTGATTGTGGTTGTTTCTAAGCTTAAGTGGTGTCCTGTTGCAAGGATGAGCGTGGTTTGAGAGATACATTATGCCTATTGTTTGAAAGAGGGTGAGCGGAAGACACCTGTTGAGTTCAATTTTATGTAGTATCCTGGTATTTGGAATGAGCGAGGGTTAAAGTTACCCTTTGCCTAGTTTTGTTATGCGTGAGTGAGGGTGGTAAGTTGCCCATTTTGTATGAGTCACTGTGGGTTGGTTCTAATTTCATGTAGTATCTTGTGGTGCAAGGATGAGTGAGGGTTGGAGGATACCCTTGCCTACAGTTGTTATGCCTGAGTATGGTTGGAAAAGACCCTTTTAGGAATTGCTTCCTGCTTGAAAGAGATCTTTTTATGAATTGCTACCTGAGTATGCAAGATGTCCTGCGTTTTGGGGATGAGTGTGGGGGTGAAAGAGACCCTTTTCTATGGTCACAAGATCCCCTGTGTTTCGGGGATGAGTTAGGGATGAAAGAAACACTTTTCTATGATCACCAGATGCCCTGAGTTTCAGGGATGAGTGTAGGCTGAAAGATACCTTTACTTTGTCTACTTTGATGAGGGTTGAAAGATACCCTTTATGTATTTTTATTATTTTTCTAAGGTGTGAAATGTGTTACATGTGTGTGATATGTCATAGAATGTTTATGAATGCCTGGAGAAATCCGTTGGACAGAGTGGGCTGAGCAGCGGGATACAGCATTAAGAGGACTCCCGTAACCTGTAACTAAGACTATTACAATCTAATAAACTTGATCATAAAACATACGTTATCTGCCTAATGAGGATATATCTTTGATTGCAACAGTTTCACTTTGCAAAATTCTGCAGAGTTACATGAAAACTCTGCGAGATTCCATGGACTTCCGCAAATGGGTGGAAATCAGAATGTTGCGCTGCTCACGCTGATTTTTAGTGCCCGGAGATCATTCCCATATTGAAAAATCAGTGCAAATGGCACCACACAGCGAGCCAGAGGGCACTTAATCTTTCTCACCGTGAATGGTTGTGACCACCAGTGATCTCCTGCGTTGGAAAAGTCTTGCCGGGTGCCCTCCTAGCAACCAAAAACACACTAGGAGATGTCAATTCTTACTAGTGCTCTCCAGCTTACTGCTGGTGAGCCATACATGAGAAAAAACTCAGCTATACAGAGGTTGGCAGAATTTTGAGCACTAGTGGCCAAAATTATGCCAACTCCGCTGGCAGGTGGAATTCCTCGCCCACTCTTATTTGAGACCAGAAATTTTTATCCCTTCCACTCAATGCCTGGAATTGTTTCTCAAGGGTCATACAAGCGGCCTCATGTATTCACAGGGACATAAAAGACAAGAATCACAACCTTACTGTGGAGAACTATTAGTCCAGTGGACACTTCGGACTGTGCTGGATCCCTGGCTGAAGAGAATCATTGAGCATGCCTTTTACTGCTGTCGGTACCGTGGTGCCTTGGAGGCTGATTTTGCGGTTGAGAAGTTCAGAGCATGATCAGAAGAAAGAACTTAAGCATCCATGAAAAAATTCAGCCAATATGGGACCGAGAACACGTGCTAAAGCTACCTGAGAAAGGTGTAACCTCAGCAGGAAAGATTTTCTGGTTCCTCAAGCTCAAATCCTTCTCTTGCAAGAAAATAATCTTTAGTGGGACCACACTCAGAGGGCATTTTCCTAGTGAAGTGCGCCTGGCTCTGGCTTTTAGGCTCAGCGGATTGTGAGCTCTAGAAAGTTTTTTTAAGTTCAAAGGTAAAAACTGAGATAAGGAAAAGGCAGCAAAATTAGCCAAGTGAGTGAAGTGCCCTCAGGAACTATTGTAAGGTTTAGAGCTCCATGACTTCTTCTGCATCAGAAGATAAAACTCTTGACTAGTTTGAACCACTGGGCTGCATCCGATCTACGCTGCATTGTGCTTGACTTGAGGCACGTCTGCCATGACCTTCCACGTCCAATGATGTACATTAACATTTTGTTCTCTTTGTGCTTTTTCATCTTAAAAGTTTAAAGATTCATGTCCACCTCACCCCTAATATGATTGTGACTAGTTAAGTATCATTTTACTATTTACATTTTTTTTCTTTTTACTTATTTTATTGATTGATTTAACTTATTTCATTCTTAGGTTTTATTTGAATGCTGTGCTACTGCTGATTGTATACTTTACATGCATTTCACCGGAGTAAAGCCTATTGGTTTGTGACATTCTTACTGAGGGCAAGCATGGAACTTTTCAGTGAAGCACTACATTACCAAATAAACTGATGTGTGACACAGAAATCTGGACTCTCGAGTCTCTTAAATTTGAAAAAGGCTCGAGTTTGCTCAGAATCTTATTTTTTGCAATTTACAAAGTGTTGTGCAATCTTTGGGCACACATTATAAATGACCATCACGAGGTCATTGTGTTGGTTTTTAATATGAAGAACACAGATGAGGAGAAGCCCTGGCAAAATGTATTGCCAATGGTTAGAAAATCTGAAGCAAGTTGAGTACTCTTTTAGCAGCAGGTTTGTGGCATGCTCTTCACCATTCTGGTCCAGAAAATCACCACTAAAGACCCCCTAATGCCGATTTAACTCTGAAAAGTGTTTTACGAAAAGAAAACTAAGGTGATGCATTCCCAATACATAAGTGATGGGGTGTCTTCAGAATTGTTGTGGAATTCTTTTAAGAATTTTTATGAAATAGTTCTCATATGGCAGTGGTCATGCCATTTCATATTGTTAGCATTTTAACACTGAGCCCTTCAAAAGAGTACCCCAAAAATGGCGGTATCAACCATGGGTTTCTTTTCCTGCTTGTCTGAATTAAGCTCACTTGACACCAGACTTAGACCTATGAGCCTCTGTACTTTTATTTTCCTGCCACATCCTTCGAAATCAGTTGTATCAGGGTGAGGAAAGGGGGAAATTATTTTGTGAACCATTCGATAGGTGCTTGTGATTTTAATAAGTACCGAAGGGTTGGGTCCTCGATACACATTCTGGTTACACTAACTATTCAACATGTTAAAGTTATGTTACATTTAAGCTATGGTAAATGTATTTCATGTTAAAGGAAAAGCCATGTTAAACCTTGATTAAATGAGTTACTTGTAAGGTGATATATATTAATAGTATGTACTATCAAATGTAACTTAAGGTATATTTAAGTTAAGGAAGGTGAAGCTGCATTTCACTTCACTGAAGTTATGCTGTTAACATTTTATTTGTGTTATATGTTATGTTTTGGATTGAAGTTTGTTCCAGTTTGCCCTATATTATGTTATATGTTGTGGTGTGTTATCTTGTCTTCTCTATTATAAAAGTTGTGTTATTTTCCATCATGACGACTAACGTCGTATCATTCCATCCCATAACATAAAAAGTATTACCATACCATACCCGGCCTTGCAGTGTCCTAACATGACATAACGTAGCATAACACAACATAACAACATAACATATAACATAACATAACACAAATTAGCATAACATAACACAACAACATAACATAACCTATCATAATATAACATATAACAATAGAAAACATAACGTAACATAACATAACGACATAACAAAACCTATCATAATATAACATAACACAACATAACATAAAACATAACACAACATAGCATAACATAACACAACACAACAACATAACATAACCTATCATAATATAACATATAACAATACAAAACATAACGTAGCATAACATATCACAACATTACAACAAAATACCGTAACTTAACACAAACAATAACATAACAATACATAACCTAACATACCACAACATCACATCACAACATAACAACATAACATAACATGACATATAACATAACATAACACAACAACATAACATAACACATAACACAACATAGCATAACATAACCTATCATAATATAACATATAACAATGCAAAACATAACGTAACATAACATATCACAAAATTACAACAAAATACCATAACCTAACACAAAAAATAACATAACAATACATAACATACCACAACATAACAACATAACATAACATCCCTTGATATCAAGTTGCGTCACATGACACCGGTGGACCTCCAGCATCTTTGTGTTTCCGGGGTGGCTGTAGCATTGCGCATGCCCAGTTCTTTGCTGTGAAACACTTGTCAGGTCTATTCTAATGCACTCACATAGCTCATGGCAGAGCTGTTCCAGGGCCTAATTATATTTATTTTAGAAGGATGAAAGCGAAGGAAAGCTGCCTGTCTCAGGCTGTCAGGGTGATTGGCCACTCAAAGTTGGGCTGTCAGGAAAGTAACAGACATTGCCTAAAATCAATTAGCAGATTCTCCCTCCACAGGGACCTCGTCTTCCAAACTAGCTGGGGATTCCGGGCTGTCCCCAGAGGCGCCTTCTGGCCGTCCGGTGTTTAGTAAGCACCGTCCCAGACAAGGAGGCCACCTCTAAGAGCGGCCCCCCAACCGGAGCCAGGGAGGGGAGGAGATGGGAGGGAGAGATACAGGGGAAGAGTGGGACAGACAGCTTGAGAGCTGTATGAAGAAAGGACAAAGGTGTGTGAATGTCACATAACCAAGGTAAACATTTTGATATTTTGAGTAATTATGCAAAATGCAAATCCATTGTTTCGCGCTATATTTTAGCTTCAGGGTGCATCTAAACAAAAACACTATGAACAACAGCCTCTCACATTCTATTGTTTCTGTGCGTACCTAGAAAATGTTTACTGCAAATAGAGCCATTCAAAGTAAAATCCTACCAGGAATACTGCATAAGTACGAGAAATGGCATAATCGAGTCATTTCAGGAATTTCATCTAACAGCCGTAATGCGAAATTCCCAAAATTAGGCAGATTACGCCAGTTTAATTTACATTGCAACTTGGCATGCATTGATGAGTATGAGAGCATTCAAATCTTCTTTTTCTTCAAACAGATTAGAATGATAAGGAGTGGTTTATATCCACGTTATGTACTCAGAAAAGTCTCCTACTAGGCATTGCCCTGGATTTTCATGCAGAAGTCACCTAATGCATCATCAACTCTAAAATAGAGTAACAGTTCGAATCTAAATATGGCTTTGATACGCCACATACAGCAAACAGGGCTAAAACATCCTAGCAAATAAATACTACTTGAGTAGCGACTAGGCCAATGTCAGAAGGTGCCAAAACGACATGGCAAGGTTTGCAGTTGGTCTACAGAAATGACCCAATCTTTCCTACGATGAACACAACTTACTCAGCTCCCAGCTTGAACAAGAATAAAATGCAAGATTATTTGACACACACACGTGTGCCACATCTGAACTGCTCCCCTATAACTTTCTAACATTATTATCTCTAATACTGAAAAGAAACAACTCTTCTGCTGTGCTGTTGTCAACCATCCCACAATCCCCATCTCCAAACACACTGGAAGGGGTGAGGGAGTCTCTAGAGTCTGAGAGCAAGACCATGACCCTTTGCATTTAAGGTAAGTCATCAAAACACTGCTCTTCTCCAAAATGGACATAACATCACCAGAGAATATTTTTCAGTGACATGATCCACTGGTATGGAAACAGATAACTTCCATAACATGCTAATAATAAAACAAAAAGTGATGGGTGGAATGCTTGAAACACCACAAGTCACTGATGCTTACTTTAGGCTGCATTACAGTTAATTGTTACATTGCTCACCGTGGCACTACAGAGAGGGACCAACTTTATACTAATAAGCCTTTGCCCCTGCACCAAACGAGCACCCTAGCTTAAACTGCCAGGCCGCATGCCCTCTGAATTGGAATTACAACCAGTGTCAGCCTTCTTGTCCTCGTCAGTGAAATGTAGCTTATCTGTATGGTACCACACACACACACGACCCAAGTATGAGCAGACCCATTGCACTATTTAAATGAGAAAAACAAAAAAGTGATGGGCAGAATGCTTGAATTAATCTCAGCCACTGATAATTGCTGTGGGTGCGAATTCATCCATCATTTTGCTCACTGTGCTACTACAAAGAGGGACCAACCTTATGCATATCTTGGTCCAGTTGTTTCCTCTACAACCTACAAACCCACGTAATATTACTCTCTCCATTGCCATTTGCAGCTTCTCTTCTGTGCTAAGATGTCTATCTGGTGAAATCCTCCCCACCAGCCGGCCTTGTGTGAATGTTGATGTGTTTACTGTTGGGGGCTGCTCTTCTACCCCTTCATGATGTTTTCGCAATTCTATTTTGAGAGAATTATGTTAAGAGCTTATTCTAGGGACACCATCTGTATACCTTTAGCTTTCACTCCTGTAGGCAGACATTCATTCACCATGTATAGAATCCTATTCCTTTACTGCAGTTCCTACAGAGGGACTCATTTATAACATCCTCTTGCCCCATCACATTCTAACAAATTTCACTCAAATGGAAAAAAAGTAAAATCTACTGAAACTGTAAGCATAACCGAGGAATTCCTGTCTTACAAAATGTCTTCTGAAAAAAACACCCTCTTCCAATGCCCCCCTTTACCCAATCTCTATCTGCCAGACTGTCCACCCCCCCCTCCCCCATGGTCCCCTGCATCACAAACATCCTACCAGGCCATTAAAGGAATCACAGTAAAGAGTACACTCATTTCATCCTCAAAATTGAGAAGAAGGCAAAGCCTTTGACAAACAAATCGCCACGTTCTCACTCACCCCTATTTAAATCGGCAGAACTGTCCATTCTAAAATCCAAAAGTCTTCACTCATCAAACTTCTCACATAAATTTCCTAACCAATCAACCTCATTTGTCCTTTCAGCTCAAATCAAAACCTCTGTGGAGATCTGTCTGACTTCTTCCAAACTAAAATCTTGTAGCCAAAAGATCATCTCACAGATCCCAAATATTGTCCCAAATATTGCTACTTAGGAGTTAATAAGAAAACAGGGGCGTGGCCAACATGGCGACAGGAGTGGCAGCATAAACTGCAGCTCCGATCCCGGGCCCACATAAACATCCTGCTAGCGGCGCCTGCACCTCCTTTTAAGGGGGACAGGCGTTGCCCATTCCACTGCCTGAGACCCGCACTGGCAGCCGTAGCTGCACACCGGATATCGCGGCCTCTTCGCAAGCAGCGAGCGGTCCGCTGAGCTGCCGGGTCGGCGGCCGCGGCTGCGGCCTACACACTCGCCGCTGGAGCCGTGGTCCGCCTCCTGGGACTCGGTGTCGGAAGACAGATCTGCGTCCGGCCCGGAGGCCGCATCGCAGGAGCTCCGGCCCCACGAGCAACGCTGGAGACGGGCGCTAGGCCTTAATTGCATCTCGGGCCGCGGCGCCAGGCGGAGCTGATCAGCCGCGGTGCTTGCCCCACACGTTGATGCCTGCCGGAGCGGGCCTACAACTCTGTGTGAGGTTACTGCCGCTGGTGTTTGCGCCCAGGCTCCCCCGCTTACTGGGAGGGGGCGCGCCTGACGTCCTGCTGGGCCCCGAGGCTCGGGTAGCTGTGGCCTGCCTGGAGGAGGCCTCTCAGCGTGGCGGCCTAATGGAGGAAGTGCTGTAGCCATGCAGTTCAGTACCTAGGCCTCAAATACCAATAAAGATTCCACAGGCCTGAGACCTCGCCCAGCACTCGCCTGAGCTTCACCACAGGAGTGGTGTGGCGGAAGGTGTGTAGACGGAGATCAAGCGTGCAGAAGGAAGGCGGAGTGGAGGGGAAAGCGAGGTGAGCCTTTCGGCGACATTTATTGAGTCGCAGTGCGCAAATGTGATGACCACCCCCCCCCGGACCAATTCACACGGGGCAGCTGACTGATAGCCCCAACAAGGCACATGGGGTACCGTCCCCACCCCACCAGGCCCTACATATAACTTCCCATCAGCGTCACTACGCCTAAATCGCGCAAGCAACCGCCAATATACTAGGCCATTACTTATCATCCTTCATTGGCCTACTATCGTTTTGTTTGACCTCAGCGCCCATGCTGGGCTGAACTGTGGTGCGTCTCCTAACCCGGCCGTTTACGACACTTCTCGCTCATCTGCTGCTCCGTCGCCCCTGTGTGGCTATTGGGCTTTGCCGTTTTATGTGGTTGTAGAAGTATAACACGCTTGACCCCTCTGCTGATCGGAGTCGAGAGGCGTGGCAGACATACAACAAAGCGCTAAAGTACTCTGCTAACCACAAGGAACTAGTCTGATAGCTTCTTTATCACAATCCTGTACCACTCCACCGTCGCTAGTATATCACTTCTGGCCTTCAATAGCTATCCATAGCCCTCTGGAACTGAGCCTTTCCTACGCCGCAGCTTGCTTCTTTGCTCCCCCTGCCCGCATCGCCTCCAACCGGTCCTACTCGTTAGTTACCACTTGGAACAGCAATTATCAAATGGTCAAACCAAAAACCCCACGTGCACCTCCGGGTAGAATGGACCCCGGCACCCCTCCCTCCTCTGAGGCCCAAGTATCCATGCAACTGGCTTTGCAGAAGATGGAGCTTACCTTACAATCACACACATCACAGTTTGAAAAGATATTGCAAGCCATTCTAGACACCAAGACCACCCTAGAAGCCAAAATAGGCTCGGTGACAGAAGAACTCAACATACTCCGAACTGATCAACACGAATTGGCCGACAGGGTGCCCGAACTAGAAAAAGACTCTGCAACCCTCCCCCGGACTGTGAAAGATCTCCAATCGCAATTAGCTCATTTAACAACAGAGGTGGACTTCTTAAAACGCAGAGCTGAAGACGCAGAGGGCAGGTCCCGGCGCAACAACCTTCGCTTGGTGGGGTTCCCTGAGCGTGTCAAAGGTCCCAGCACAGAATTATTCATAGAACAATGGCTCATGGACACAATTCTTAAAGATAATATCCCGAAGTTCTTCTCCGTCGAACGTGCCCAAAGGGTCCCTGGTAGACCCCCTCCACCTGGTTCACAGCCTCACCGGTTGATAGCAAGACTCCTTAACTACAGAGACAGAGATCTCATCCTACAGTTATTTCGCAAATCTGGCCCGTTACGCTTTGAAAACGCAGAGATTACAGCTTATCCAGACTTCACAGCAGAAGTTCAGAAGAAGCGGAGCTCTTTCTATCGTGTTAATGAATGCCTTCGCAAACATAACATAAAGTATGCGTTTATGTTCCCAGCCAGACTCCGGGTACAAGATGACACTCGGGCACTTTTCTTCACTACACCGGAAGACGCCTGGACCTGGCTGCATGCCAAGGGCCTTGCCGACCCGATCGATACAAGCACTTCGGGTGAAAATTGGTCTTCTCCCAAGACAAGGCGTAGGCAACGCAACAAACAAGGCATTAAACCCTCACCTGAACAGTCACAAACTGAACGTACCCTTCTCCTGCAGGCCACATCTAGATTTGTTAACACGTCGCCAACAGCCCTGTCCACACAAACTGACGGGGAACCGGATCACGACGTAAACTCTGACTCGGCGGAATCTACACGTGGACCTACTCTCACACCGCGCACAGCAGACGATATTTGCTAAGTCAATTAAGCACCAACTATTCCCGCTCCTTATGTACAATAATATGGCCTTCCCCTCCCCGGCTGCTCAGAAATGGCCTGGCGACACCACCGATCCTTTGTTGCAGTGCGCTGCCCGCTTATGGTCTTGGGCGGCATACTCTGCACTGTGAGCAACTCGGGCAGTGTAAATCCATGACTTTGAACTAACGTCCTTCGGCACCCCCCTGCTCCATATGGACTGTTCTCCCAGGCCGGCAATCGCTGGAATATTTTTCAATTTTCCATTATTTCAGTCGATGTTATATATTGTTTTTGAGTGCATTTTTTTTGGTTGTTGGTTTTGTCACACGCTAGTTAGTCGTAAACACAGTAACAAATGCGCATGTCACATTTACCATATCAATAGGTTTACATTTTACAACACTACGGATATTAACTGGCTAGCCTTGGAGGGTAATCAACACAATATTTCCACAATGGGGTCGGAGGACATACACCTCTCCAGTTTTGTTAAAGTTATAATAGCCTCATGGCCTCCCAAACTCAACAAGGTATCTTGAAATATAAGATACTCACATGGAATGTCAAAGGTATGGCAACACCGCGTAAGCGGCAAAGGATTCATGCATTTCTTAAGAGACATCAGGAACACATAGCCCTACTACAAGAGACACAGCTCTCTAAATCCACGTTGGAAAGCACACGCTCAAAATGGAAAGGACAATTGCACGGTACCACTTCCTCATCTTTTGCTTGTGGGGTGGCGATCTGGATCGCTCCTGGGGTCCCATTTATCATATCTCGCACACAATGCGACCCAAACGGCAGACACGTGATACTAGAAGGTGTCCTCGACGGGTTCCCCTTAGCGTTGGTAGCGCTATACTCCCCGAATTCAAACCAACGCGATTTCCTGAGTACGCTCACCACTGGCAATATTAGTGACCCCACATTAGAGTGTATATGGGGGGGCGACTTTAACTGCGTCCTAGATACTCAAATAGACCACTCATTTCCCCCACTCGCCACAGCTCCATTCAACCGTGCCTCACAAGCACTAGCAAACTGGGCCTCCAATAATGGTTTGAGAGACATCTGGAGGGTAGGCCACCCCACCCACCGCGAATATTCTTATTACTCCTCTGTACATAAGTTACATACCAGAATAGATAGGATCTTTGTATCCGCAGCCGTAATCCAGAAAGTGTGCATGACCGAATACCTGGCACGCACCATATCAGATCATAACCCGCTCTGCGCAATAATGGCCTGGGGCCACATGCACACTCGCATACCAACATGGCGATTGCAGACAGAAGCTCTCTTAGACCCCCCCTTTCATGCAGAAATGTCCAAGCGACTGGCTGATTACTTCTCACTGAATAAAAACACAACCTCATCCCGCGCTATAGAATGGGATGCCCACAATGCGGTAATACACGGACACTGCCTTGCGGCCACAGTGGGGGTAAGAAGGACACTCACCAAAGAACTACAAGTTCTGGAGGTTAAACTCCGCAAAGCGGAGGTTGAGGTCTCCAGAAACGAGTCCACACTAGCAGCACTGAATTCGCTTAGAGCTGCCCATAGAGAAGTAGACACCAGACTATGTAAGCACGACTACAGACACTACATGACACGACAACACGCTGAGGGGGATAGATCAGGTAGACTGTTAGTGTGGCTGACCCGCCAACCCTCGCAACTATCACCCATTGGCACGATACGTCTGAACTCCGACGTCATTGTCAACACCCAAGCAGGAATCAACGAAGCCTTCTCCACACCGTGCCCTATATACGCCTCCTTCCCCCCCATCGGAGCAGCAATTAGCTGACATATCATCACTCGTCTCCCAAAACCAACACATCACGGACAATACCGCCACTTTAGACGGTCCAATTACTATAGAAGAACTGCGCTCAGCTCTTGCACAAATGGCACGGAGCAAAACCCCTGGCCCAGATGGCCTACCGGTAGAGTATTTTAACTCCCATGCTACTCACCTCCTACAACCACTCATAGAGGTATTTAACGAAGCGCGTAATAAATTACAATTGCCAGACTCCATGCGTGAAGCTCTAATAGTCCTTCCGAAGGCGGGCCGCGATCCTCTCGACGTTACATCATACAGGCCGCTCTCTCTCCTCAACACAGACTGCAAACTATTGGGGAAAATATTGGCAAACAGGCTATTCCCTTACCTATCAAGCTTAATACACTCTGATCAGTCTGGCTTTATTCCAGGGAGAAGCACCTTTTTAAATATTAGAAGACTGCTCCACATAATGCACAGCAATACAAAATTAGAAGCGGTGGCCCTCTCCCTATACATTGAAAAAGCGTTTGATATGTTGAGCTGGGATTATCTTCTACGCACACTCAAAGTGTTTGGATTCGGCCCCGGTTTCATTAGATGGATCAAAACGCTCTACTCCAAACCTACAGCTCGAGTCAAAAATGGACGTACTATCTCTGAAGCATTCCCCATAGGCAGAGGTACCAGACATGGTTGTCCATTATCCCCTTTACTATTCGCTATAGCCATGGAACCATTAGCAATTAAGCTACGTAGCTACGCACACATATGGGGCATCACTGAATCTAATACACATCATATTATATCCTTATACGCAGATGATGCCCTGATATACCTGCGCAATCACTCCACCTCCATGACAGAGGTGTTGCTAATGCTTGACTCCTTTGCTCTCGCCTCTGGTCTATGTGTCAACTGGTCCAAGTCAAGTATTTTCCCCCTTGCCCCCATACCAATTGACCTTCACATGGTATTACCGCAATATCAGCTGCCATGGTCACACACTACCTTTAAATATCTCGGGATACAAATTTATCACTCCATTGCCGATCTAAAAGAGGGCAATATTGACAGGGCACTTAGTTCTACCCGCAGCTCATTGTCGTTTTGGAGCTCACTTCCCCTATCCCCCATGGGTCGGGTAGCAATAGCCAAAATGCTCATCCTTCCCAGGTTCTTATATTATTTTACTGCCCTTTCACTATGTTTACCACGCTCTTTTTTTTGTAAACTGCACTCATTATTAACTGACCTGCTCTGGGGCAAAGATAGACGCAGAGTAGCTTTAGCTATAACACAATATCCGCAAGAAGCGGGCGGCCTGGGCATGCCTAACTTCGAAAGATACTATGCAGCTGCTCAGCTGTTGTGGTTATCCACATGGCTCAAGGAAACTCCTCCCCCCGAAGGCATAATGCTGCAGGCATATATAGCCCCGCAAACGATACTGTCCTCACTTTTATCCGGCACTAACCGCCTACCCTCAAAACCCATATTGTTAGAAGCAGCTTGTTTCTGCTGGCATAGATACGTTCAAAGCAAGACCCCCTCTCCTCCTTATTCCCCTCTGTTACCGCTGTTTCAATTGCCGGGCACCCAAATACTCTCATCACACCACGATGCACGGGACATAAGTACACTGAATGTGGGCGATTACTACTCTAGCTCCACAATGCGCACCTTCACGGAACTAGTGGCCGCTGGGGTTATGCACACTGGAGCCTTTTTGACGTATAGCGCCATCAAACGGCTACTCAATAACGTTTGGGGTTCTGGCAACAATGAACCACCTCAGTCCCAATTACTTACCACCATCCTTACCATGGGTAGCGCAAAAGGCATCATAACTAAGCTATATAAAGATCTGCTAGCTGAAGTTTGCTCTACCCTGCCGCTTGCTAAAGCACGCTGGGAATCCGTCCTCCCTTCACCATTACCACAAAAAACTTGGGTCACGGCTCTCACAATGATCAAGTCAATATCCCACAATCCCCGATTGCATTACACCCAATTCAATTATATTCACCACGCATATCTATCCACGGCCCGCAGCAAAAAAATATACCCGAGCACAAACCCGACATGTCCCAGATGCGCTACTCCGGCAGCAGACTTTTACCACATGGTCTGGAGCTGCCACTCAATAAACTCGGCTTGGCACCGCGTTACGGACGTCACAGCAGATATTTCGTCCCACACTCTGTTGCCCACCCCAGACTCCTGTTTACTTGGCATACGTCACCGAACCAAAAGTGATAAACATCTACACAGATTTATCGATCTAGCATTTGTTGTCTTTAAGCGCCTAATAGCTACGCACTGGAAAGCCCCACACGTTCCGTTCCATTCTGCTTGGCTCCGCGACTTACATAGTCGCTCACAAGCCGAAGCTCAGACACTACGCTTATTACAACATAAAGGCCTATTACAAGATGGTGCCGAAGTCTGGGATACTTTTGTGGTAGCAATAGAAGCTAGAGATGACACATACCCCCCCTAAATCAGTAATTATATATAGGTATTATCTTTTAGTTTAATATCTATATCACGCTACTCCCAGTTGTCCCACCATTACTAATTTTCTGTATTAACTTCCTCATTTCCCCCCTTACTGCAACAACGTAACACTTCAGGATGCTTCTCCTACGGCTATGCTTTTATGCAACCCGTGCCTAGCCTTGCTTATTACTAGTCTGGCTCTGCGCCCCTTCCTGCCCCACAATTCATATCTCAACTATGACTCCCCGGCCCCCATACACAATAGATGTATCCTTCTTCCCCCCCCCACCCTCCAATGGGTGTAGTCAGCACCAGGTGTGACATTAGCGGTGTTTAGTTGTGACTTTAATCACTTGTTGCACAGTTTCAAGCTGTATTTTTTTTTTAGCAATTCATTGCGCAATCGCGCTCTACAAGCTTATAAATGTGTGTAAACAGATCGCAAAATTATTAATAGCAAAATGTATTGTTGTGTGATCATAATGATTAATAAACAGGTTTAAAAAAAAAAAAAAAAAAGGAGTTAATAAGAAAACTCTGCCACCAGTGGGATGGCATTTTTGTAAACCAAATTCAGGACACAATATTTTGACTGATTCAATTTTTGCTAATAATAGCTTGATATACAACCCCCAAAATATGTTAATTAATCTGAGGTTGTATTCACCAACTGTAAAGCCTCAGGTTGTCCCTTTGGCTCTTGTCTTATTAATGCACTCCAAACAGCAATCTTCTGTACACTATCAACTATGGCTTTCACCATTGAGCCATACTGAATACTCTTAAAGAAGTGGTCCTGGTATCCCTTATTTGAAAGTCCACCTTCTTCCATTGACACTTGAGGACTCATTTAGAATCCCATTATATCCTATGGGATTTATATTTCGTCAGTCAGGATATCCGTCACTGTTGTGACAGAGTAACCCTCCACCAAACTCTAAATGAGGCCCTTAGTTAGACCCACATCACATCTCCCCATGCTGAATGAACTATTGAGTGAGCAGCAACTCCAAGCACAAGTCGTGAGAACTCCTTTCACCATACTTTGGCCAGGACAAGGCACTGCAGTGTTCCTAGCTTTTCTTCTGGGTGAATTCAGGCTGACGTTCTATGTCTACACAGGCAGTGTCTTCATCATGCAGTTCAAGGCTGCAGCTGTGAAGTATGTGGCATCTGAGTGATAACATTTGCTGCCTACATGAACACCTGTAAAGTCAGTGTAATTCTAGCTCTTCTGGCACTGACCACGACAGTCTCTAAAATGTGCTTTGTGAATTTTTTCCCAAATCAATGTTTTGTGAAGTTGAGAGACTTTGCAAACTTAACAAACTGTAGATTTTTTCAGCTTTACAAAACTCTGCTGGTGAAATTTGCATTTGGCATATCCCTATTCAAGTATGACTTCTTATCCTAAAAACCCAACCCCACTTTCAGGGCATCTTAGTGTTGGTAGAGGGCAGTGCTGAAATAGAGTGGGCAATAGTTGTGGTTCTGGCAGCCATCTTGAGCCAGAACTAGGGTCTAGGTGGACCTTAGTGAATCATCCCACCTGCACACTGGTCCAGTGTGCCGACACCGGTGCACATTCAATGAACTTTGAACAGCAGAGGGCTCTTTCTCAGTGCAAGAGACCAAAGACAGCACTGACGAAAAAACAAACAAGGCCACCACACCCAGCAGGCAACCAAAAGAAACAAAGAACCTCCTGCAGTTTAACTTCAGATGTTTTTAAGAAATAAAAATAAGATCTTTTGCCTTTCTTAGGCTTTATGCCTATGCACAACATGTAGATCTGTGCATGCTCTGTACAATTACCAGATATGAGGTATGAGCTCTACATTATTTAATGGTTATGAACCATTTTTCACCAAGCTCATTTATTCGGTCTGATCGGTTTCAACTCATTTCATAGGCGGATTATAAGATTTCTATTTCTTTTAATAAGAACACTCTGTGGTCGAGAGCTTTAAGCAATGCATGCATTCGATCGTCCTATGGTTGCCCGCTAACAAACTAAAGCTAAACAGAGACAAAACAGAAGTATTGATTTTGACAGCTCCATCTCCCTTTGGTCTTCTAGATCAGTGGTTCCCAACCTGTGGTCCGTGGACCACTGGGGGTCCGCAAAGCCTTCTCAGGGGGTCCGCGACTGCTTAGAAAATTAAAAAATATTAATAAATATTGACAAATTAGGTCCCAAGCTTCCAGTAATGACTCAGTGGGGGAGTCCCCGGATTCCAGTGATATATAGGTTGGGGTCCCTGGGTTCCATTAATGATAAAGTGGGGGTCCACAGAAGTCAAAAGGTTGGGAACCACTGTTCTAGATAGTAACCTGCTGAACTAGGACACCTTCCGGCTCCTGTGGATCTGGCAAAAAATCTTGGGGTGATATTTCCCCCGTAAGCTACCTCTTCGTTCCAGAATCAATGAAGTTAGCTCGATCGGTTCCTACTATTTACCCTTACTGCATAAGATCCTTTCTTGCCTGCCTTTGGATCAATGCAAGGCCATTGTCCAGGGATTGATTACGTTCAGATTGGACTATTGTAACTCTCTGTGTGCAGGCGCCCCTGTTACTCTTGTGAATGCTCTGCAACTGATTCCCAACAATACTGACTCCTTTTAGGTCCATTGAGATGAAATCCTATCTGATCCCCCCTTCTCCGTCTACATTGGCTCCTGCTGGTGGAGGAATTGCCTTTAAGGCACTCTGCGTTTGCCACGCGGTCTGCTCTAGGAAGGGCCCAGTGGACATGAGACCTCATATTATACCCTATCGTACATCACAGGCTCTGCTTTCAACCTTTGGCTCACTGCTATCTGTTCCTAAAGTTAGGAACACTCAGAGTGGAGGGGGATCTTTCTACTTCCGTTCCACCAATCTCTGGAAAGTGTTCTTTCTTCATATAAGAGCAGACCCTACACATATGGCTTTCAGGGAGAAACTCAAAATGTGGGTCTTCAGCTAAATTGTTTTTATTCAGGCTTTCTTTTCAGTTAGTGTGGAAATCACCACCCTGTACACATTCTATTCAAAGTCAAATGCAGATATTGTTCTACATGCCTTCATATTAGTCTTGAAATTAGTCAATTAAATAGCACCATATGCAAATTGGAGTTTTTAGACAATAATAAACATGAATTACTGCACACTGAAATCCATTTTATCAATCTTAGAAAAATTAATGACTGGGTTGAAAACTGTAAGGTTTCAAACCTTTACCTTGCAAGTTATAGGGAGTTGTTGAATCCGGTGTATATCTAGCAGAGCTATTTAACAGCGTTGCACTGTGTGTTCTGCAGGTAACACAAGTATCTCTGCAACAAAATTATCAACCCACTGCCCTATCTTACATAAGATATAAATCAGTGACCCATACACATATGCTATGATCCGTACCAGGTGCATTAACCTTCTGAGCTATTTTCTGATGCTACAAACCTGGAACCAGAGAGTACACACATATATTTAATACTCTAGGCCTGCCTGAATGCACATAAAACTTTTCAGCAGATTTACTATCTAATTTTTACTTTTTTTGCCAATATTTCTTGGGACAAAATTTATAAACAGTAATCGATAGGCCTACTGCCATGGACTCTGCCCCTCATGAATCTGCCCCATATGACCTCGTCTCTTTAATTTTCACCCCCTTTCTATCGCTGGCCTTCACTTCCAATTTATATGTTCCTAGAATATTTTAGATTTTCCACACTGCAAGGAGTAATTTTTTATTACAAGCTCTGCTTTTTTTAACAATGGGTGGTATGCGGCCTGTAAATTTATAGCAACGAGCTTTGCGATACACAGTGCATTGCATAGCATTGTGAAGGTTATGCGTAATAAACTAAACAGCAGCAGCTGCAAACTTGAAAAATAAAATGATAATAAACTATATTTATTATTATTTTATTTTTTAGGGCCATGGGGATGACAAGCGCCATGGGGAGTGGTAGGTGCACTCCCCTGCGCATGTGTGTTTGGCTGGCCGTCTCATGATGGCCAAACGCACATCCGCACTGAGCTGCCTCCACTGTGTTGTTGGGTTGGAGAGAGCAGGCACAGGCTCCCAGTCTGCCTGGGAGTGCAAATCGAGAGCACTCAGGCCAATCCTAACGCTGCTCTCAAGTTGCCAGCAGCATGAGAGCAGCCTTAGGATTGGCCACAGGACAGGCTGGGAGCCGGTGGCTTCAGCGAGGGACCCAGAAGAGCAGCGAACTGGCGGTGATGCCGCAGGCAAGTTTTGTTTGTTTTTGTGTGAGCCAGCCCTCCTGCATTTGTCCTGAGCCTGTAGGATGTGTGTAACTGAGGGACAGCTCATCTGTCTGCAGTATCAGAAGTGGGGCTGAGTTCCAAGCCATGTTTTTATGCTTCCTCTCAAAATCAGAGGAGCATAGAGAATACAAGGGAAATAATATCTTTTTTAAGACAAGAGAAGCATAGAAATACACCCAAATATTGCAGGCAAGGATACTTTACCAATGTAATTCCAGTCTTCGAATACCTGAGGAAGAATATTTTTGTGAGGTTTTAACCCTTCCTCTGCTTAACAAGGTGCAAATGTGAACGACTTTTTTGCTTTGAAGCTGGTTAAATTACATCAGCAGAAAATAGACACTTTAAAAGAAAATGGTTACCTCTTTAAAAAAAGCATTGGCAAAGCAACTATGGCTTTTTGTTAGAGAAAGTATTTGGTGAAAGTTGGATGAATTTTTGTGTTTTGCCCCTGGAAAGAAAACCCCACAATGAAGCAACATCTGAACCCTCAAGAAGAGTGTTCTGGAAAAGTTGGAAGATAACATTTGTGTTGTGAGGCGCGAGGTTAAGAAGCATACACGCGCACACATAGACTGCACAACAGATACTTTTGAAAATGGGCCAATATTTATATCTTATCGTTAAGAAAACATACGACTAAGAATAACTTTTCAAACTATAAAAATTGAAAATCTAACATTTTATTTAGCCTGCAAAGTGAAACAAATTAATGTTCAAGGGTGATTAGAAAATACTGCTGTCTCCTTAAAACAAGCCATGGCTCTCAAACAGCAGGCACTTCTCTAACAAAACAGCCATAAACCAGCAATAAAAACATTATGGTTTTGGGGAAATAGAAACATCAAAAACACACACCACACTGACTCAATTACAAGCTGCAGGTTCAACAAAAGGATTATTTGATGCCTAGTCACTACAAAGGATCAATGTAACCATCCCCAAAATGCCATTGGGTGGACGGGTAGCCCATCCAAGCAATGGCGTACTATGAAAAAAACATGAAAGCCAATGGCTGGAGAGGGTTGGCCCAAAGGCCCCTCTCTGCCTCTATCTCTGATTGTACGTTATTGAAGATTTGATTACGTGAGGTTATTAAGACCCCCAAAGACGTCTATAACCAGACCTAAAAATGCATCCAACACGATTATCGACCCTTTAAAAGCAATTTAAAATGTAGCTACCAAGTTGTATATGCCCGTTTAATAAGTATTGTTACAGCGAGTCATTTCCAATCTCAATTAGATGTTTATAGGTAAACAACATACATAAAACGTTACCCTGGGGCTAAAATTGTTCTTTCGCATTTCTGGGTGATTAATTGCACTCAGGAACCACTTCAGATGATCACATCCTTATGCACCATGTTCTAGACACCAAAGGTATCTGCATTTCACCTGGTATGTTATCCCTGATACCAGCCTAGAAAATAAACAACAATCTTGAGAGCACAAAGCTTCCTGATCAATATCTTTATTCATTACTTACATGTGTGCAGATGATTCAATATGTATAAACCCATGGATAATGCTTTAAACACAGATTTGCTTGCTGAAGCATCAAGTAGATACACATGCATGCGCAATTTAGACACGAAAATATATATTGTGTATATTTATGTACAGTCTAATATTAGAAACGACTGTTTTTCAGCTTTGATTGTGAAACAGACCTGTTCTTTTTTAATTGCGGGAGATTGTTAGGGGTGAGACATCCCTTCCTGTGATGTTACTTCATGTGACGTAAATGTGAATTGCATGGGTAATTAGTCCCTCCCCTTTGATAAGACTGGCTTGACAGTGCAGCTGTCACCCTCCTTATGTCATCAACAGAGGAAAGCTCTGATGGCGTAGCGCTCAGAGAGGGATTTAGGGCATCATTATGAATGTGGCAGTCGTAACTTCACATTACGTTAACGGTCGGACCGCCACACTCCAGGCAGTCCGACTGCCCAATTACAGCTTTGGCGGGAGGACCCGCCTAAAGACCGCCGTCCCCACCAGGATCATAGATCCCAACGGGGTGACAGCGGTCGGGCTTGTAACCAGCCATAGCGGAACTCGGCACCACCTGACTGATCACAACCCCACTTTCCTCCAGCCTTTTCATGTTTCATAGCGGGGACCCCGCCATGAAAAGGCTGGCAGAAAGCCAGTGCCGCCCCACCACCCAGCAACGCCAGAATGCGCACTGTCTGCATAGCAGACAGTGCGCTTTCCAAGGGTGCTGGAGTGCTGGAAGTTCATGTCACATTTCACATTTAGCATGGGAACGATGGCTGTACTGTTACGGATAATATCACAAAAGTAAATACAAGCAAACGCCACTCTAATACTTTTGCAACATTGTTTATTGCACATTGGGTTATTGCAGTTAACTATGTATATATGGTGCTGTTACCACCCGTGGCACCATGCTGAGCCCGTAGTCCTACCTTTATTTTTACTGTGACAATGCATTTTAACCACATACACCATGGTGGCAATTAGAGATGCTGTCGGCAGCTTCAGAAATAGCATGCCCAAACTTAGAGGTGAGCACATACCATTGGTTATTAATATAAATAATGACAAAGCACGGTTATATGTATAGTGACAATTGCTGACTTGCACCGTGTAAGATTGCGTGACGGAGCACACAGAGTGGATATTCATTCCTCGGAACTGGCCAATATGTCAGTTTGACGGACAGACATGATGGCTTTTTATCGACGATGGCCATCGTTATCATTGTTTAGCCCAGTTGTTACAGAGATCACTGGAACTCGATTGGCTCTTGACACGGCCTGCTTACTTTGCCTTTTGCTGGGTCTGTTGACTATCGTCATTGGTTAACCATTCTGTCCCTGCGCATCACAGTATAATTTTGGGTGTTATCAAGAGCACTGGATTCTATTCTATTCTTTCAATTTACCTTGGTGTTGGTATTGTTCACCTGGTCTTTGAGTTCATCTTATTGTCAGATATATGAATTAACTTAAGGACTCCCTTTCCAATTGATTATTCATGTTGTTTACTTAACAGACATATATATAGGGCTAAGGCCTGAAATGCACCTGGATTTTTTCAATATTTATGCATGCTTTGGAGTCAAATCAAGAAATGAAAGAGGATATTACACATGATGATGATTAATGTGATTTGAATCCACAATAAATTTGATGCATTGATCAGCAATTGAAAGAAAATAATTCTTTACATGAAGAATACTAATGATGCAGTTGGGCTAGCGATGATCCTATTCGTGGGACAGAAACAGTAGTGCATGAAGGGGGCATTGTTCCATCTTTGAACAGTGCTTCAGAGTCACAATTCAATAGCCTCAAGCTGGCTGTGGTGACAGGACAATGATGAGGGCTATCGACCTGATTGGTTTTGTGGGATATGTTATGTTAGAGGCCATAGGTCTAATCTGCTTTTCATGAAAACTTCCAACAATGGCTAAAGATCTGACTTATTTAGTGTTAAAAGCTTATGTTAAAGCCAGAGGTGGAATTTTACACAGGGTTAAAGCCTGTAGATCTGCATTTTGTTGTTGGAAGCTCACAGTTTACCGCAGTGGACAAGAGTTTCGGTGTTGGTTACAATCTCTTGAAAACCCTGAGGTTAGAAGATCTGCACTGTGAGAATCTTTGTTAGTCCCTCTTAAGAGGACGAATGTTGAAGCTCCCTGCACTCACGAAAAAAGAACAGAAGAAACATGCAGCAAGGAAAAAGGGGTGATTAAAAAAAGACTGGTTTATAGAGATAGAAAGAGGACTTAGCAGGAGAGTGCGGGGAAGAAGACAGAGATAATATAGCAGTACTTGTTTAATGTACGCCACTGCATTAATCAGATAATTATGTTGGTATCACAGTTTGCAGGATCCTCAATAGAGAAAAGTGCATATTTCTAGGAAGACAGAACTCACACAAATCTCAAAGCCCTGTTATTGTAACAATAAAATGTCTCAGCCCTGTGGGAAATTGAGTGCTTGTGCTTTCCACCTGGATGTGCAATATTTCTCTGTGTATTCACTTTGGTGTGATATCACAATTCGACGTTTCCTTTATTTATTTTCTAGTGACGACCACTGCAGTCAAAAAAAACTTCAAAGGGTTACAAAGTCTGCATTTATCATTTAATGCAAAGACGGTTGTGTTATATGTGCTGCAGTGCAAGATGCGGCTCACTCTAAGATTCAGCACAATCTAGTTAATCATGTGACAGCAAGTGTTTAAGTTGTGCTTGTTGTTTCCGGTGCTGAGCACCAGCACTTGTTTTTGAGGGCCGGGGCTTTCTTTCCTGCCTCACGCATTTACTGCAAGGTAAAGACACATATGGGAAAGACAGAGGAAGAGAAAAAATGAAAAAGCGTCACAAAGGGAGAAAGCAGAAAGCTGCAGGAGTGAGCTGAAGGGGCAGGGAGTGGCTTTAAATGGATTAAATGGAAGATGGCTTCAGGATTACGCCGCCTCAGTATTCCGTGTTCTCACATTTAATTGCAGCAGCCGCGTGTTTAAGAGGAGGACTTTGGGCACCGGCACCTTTTTTTTTACAAATTAAGCACTGGTAACAGTATCAGTGGAATGTAGCCATCATCTGTAGTTCAGGAGTGTCCCTCCAAAAGATTACCACGGTTGAACTGTTTATTCTTTTCACCATGTTAGTAACGCTATTTACCTTGGGAAGGTAGGGGGTTCAGGTGAGGCCCTGTGAGCTAGTTAGGAATCAGGTTGACAGCTTCTGTCGGTGTAGACGGACTCAGTCCTCTCGTCCTGAAGTTCTGCCGCCCCAATACACCGCCCAACCTTTTTAGTGACAACCATATAACACTAGTGAGGTCTTTTGTTTAGCACTTGTTGCCAGCACCTTGAAACGTCAGAGCACAGTTAAGAAGGGATCTTGGTGTTTCTCCTCTGAAGATGCTAACCTACTGCACTCTACAACAACCGCACTACACAGGGCAACCTCACTGCAGCTGCGTTCTTGCCCAAACAGGTGACCTCAGCACATGCACCTTTCCAAAGATACCCAAAGAGTAATGCTTGATGCAAGCCCAAAGTTGGATCAAAAAGGAGGCATGTTTGAACTCTGACCCGGGTGTGACTTTAGCCCATTGGCCTGAGATGTTCTTCAATCTGCAGTCATCTACAGCCCGGGTACCAATCACATGAGGCACCCCATCCTCTATGCTCCCATCCCGATCACACCCTGGAAAAGGACTTACTCCTGCCCTTGCAAGGAGTAAATACAGTCCTTAATTTGTACGATAATGAGTGCTGGTGCCCAAAACGCTGTTCAGAAGCCCGTGGCCGCATGGACGTCATTTAGGGTCACCAGCGGTCGCAGCTGCGCCCCTGGCTTAACTGCGACTCCTGGATTGCAACCCCTGGCACTGCCATTGCGACCCGTGCCCTCACAGGTGGCAAATCAGCGCGAGGAACAAAGGGGCAGCTCATCCTAATGGGCGTCAGTGGGAGCTCCACGCTCTTTGTTTTCTTTCAATTCGTTATCACACTAGTAGAGAATAATAATATTTATTCACTATTAGTGCAATAAAATGTAGTTCAATTAGCTGGAATATGCCCTTCCATGGCAGCTGAGGTAAGTAAAAAAGGCTTTTAAACGTATGTTGTGTGCGTGCTTGCGGGTGAGAGTGTATTTATGTGAGAGAGCATATGTAAGTGTGAATGTGTGAGTGAAAGTGGAGGTCAAAGGGCATGTGATGTCACTTCTGCTACCCCTGGCATTACGGTGAATTGACGTCCATGCGTGGCCGGTGCAATTAAATGTTGCCACACTGAATACCAAAGATGCCTGTTCTTAAATCCACTTCATGCCTTTTCATTCACTACCAGGCAATCACCTCTCCTTTATCTCACTCATGCATGATCCTGAATTCTCCCTTTGTGATGGTTTTTCTGTCCTTCCCTTCCTTCGTCTTTCTTCTTTGTGTGTCTTTCCCTCTCTTGCTCTTGGTAAAATTCTGAGACTGAAAAAAAGGGCCAGTGCCCCCACTGGCAGCCCCCGGCTCAAATTAAGCACTGAGTAAATGTGTGTTTTTAAGCTCTCAAGATGGAAATTACCTGAAAATAATTGGTAAATACCCACAGATTTACGAAGTTGTGAGTGTTGATAAATGTTTGCATATGGAGTCACCAGGATGAGCACAATCCCATTGTTAATTCTGGAAATGTGATGTGAAAAGCCCACCACACCGGCTGCATTTTTCTTACCAAATCCAGTCTGTGTCATTATCCAATGATGCTTATTCTGCGAATACGTGAATTCCAAAATATCACATTACCCTGGCATATTCTTGTCATTTGTGCTCTTAAGATGGGCCTTAGGACACATAGGGGCATATTTACAAGACCCTAGTGCCACTGGAGTGTCACTTTTTGTGGCGCCCCGGTGGCGCTGTGCACTGTGCCATCTTTACAAGGTGCCACTAAGCCACTTTTTGTGGTTTAATGCTGCCTTGTAAATATGGGTCCCTCTGATGCAGTTTTCTGCAGCAGAGTGGCTTGCAATGGGGGTGCTGTGGGTGTTTCAACGCAACACTTATTGCTTTTGACGCTGCCCCAAATTGACAAGAATTCGAAAATCTGTGGCAGCGCCAAAAACTAACTCAACCCCAGGGGTGGCGTAGCATGGTGCAATGAGGAGGAATACTTTTATTTCTCCTCATTTTTGTTTTTCTTATGTGTGCTGCCTTCTCTGCAACACACATAGAAAGAGCCAAACATCATCAATGATTGTTTATGCGCAGGAAGGTGCCCCTTCCTGCACATAAACAATCATTCAATAATGACAAGTCGCTACATTCTGCAGCACACATAGAAGTAACAAATCGCCACTGTAGATTGTTTATGTGCAGGAAGGAACACCTTCCTGCACATAAACAATAATTCGGTTCAACACAGACACCTTTGCACTATGGAGTAAGGATGCCTGCATTAGCGCTGGCAGCTAAATTTAGCACCAGTGCTAGGGGAAACACCGGGGTGCGCTGTATTTGTGTAAATACGCTGCATCCTTGCATTTCAGAAGTGAGGCAGCGCAGTGCTGGCAATCTTGGTGCAGCGCCGCACCACTTCTGTGTAATTATGACCTATATTTTTAAAAAATAAGGTCTGTAGATGTTTCTGACCCTGTGAATCACGCCTAAGTCCCACATATGAAACCTGTGAATCTTTGTATCTGCACGTCTCACAGAAAGGAAAGGTTTTGCGAAGTAGGACCGAGCACCTGCATTGGTCCAGTCCTCTCACGTACCACGAGCTTCCGTTTACCCCCTAGAGCCCAAGACACTGTAAAATAGTGCAGCATGTATGAAGGTCAAGTCTCCACTCAACTGTTATATTTTGCAAAGTCACTGCTTTGTGACCTGAACCCACGTTGTGCTGAGATGAATGCAGTCCATACTGACCATTCTATAGGCCTCACAGCATCATGCCCCAATAATACTAATGGGACAGGATTCAGTTTAGGAGCCTCATTGAATATCTGTGAAGGTCTGAATGATACAGATGATCTTCAGTCCTGCATTCACATTCAGAGAATATTACCATTGTCCAAGGAAGGGACATGGACTGAGTTACAAATTAAAGTTGGCAAGCTGCTAAGGGAACTGAGGGAGCATTCAGCAGTTCCATGGACCTCTGCCCACTCCCCCAGTTCATAAATCGCACAATCACAAAATGGTAGTTGTCTGCTCCCCCAGTTTTCACCCCCCATATTTCCAAGGTGGATGCTGTCACCCGGGCACTATTTCCACTTTCCTAATGGATGCCACCCCTTTTCAGGAGTCAGCATCCTATCATTGGGTTGTGAATGCAGCTCCAGTCCCAACTCACTGAAACATGGCATTGTGAATCAGAAGAAAGGGAACACCCCTTCTATCCCCCTGACATCTTCTGATACACAATGAATCATGTTAATGGAAACACAGGAGCACTCTCTTTGCTGGGATAGACAAAAAACTCACCAGAAGGCTTAAGATCATTCAGAACTAGGCAACTAGAATCACTTTCAACCTCCTGCGGCGCAAAAAGATCACCACCTCAAGTAGCTCCACTGGCTTGCGTTGCGCCACTTTGTAAACCCTTGCGCCACATTATGCCTGTGTCAGGCATATTGTATGCAAAGGGAGTGTTCCGACACAGGGAGGCCCGAAAAAAATGGCACAGTGAAATTTACAGCATTTCACTGCACCATTTTTCCATCATTTTTAATGCCTACTCCGAGCAGGTTTTAAATTGATGCACCCTTAGTAACCTATGGGCCTCCCTGTGCTTTGCTGCACCATGTCAAAATTCTTGACACTAGTGCAGCAAAGCGCCTCTATAGCATCAAAAATGTTGATGCTATTGTGCCCATGACTGCCATGGAGTGCCATATTGTAAATACGGTGCAACCAGGGTGTCGTTAGGTGGCAGCAGGGGCACGCAAGAAAAGTGGCGCATCCGGGCCGATGTGCCACTTTCTTGTGAATCTGCCCCCTTAGTGTGCTCAACTACAAAATTACGCACCCGGACGTGTTTATTTGCCACGCAGCACAGCTTCAGGGATGCTGTGCAGCTTGGCTAAAACCATAGGCAAAGCCAATAGGTCTCAAAGGCAAGACCTATTGGCTTTGCTAATGCTTGTTGTATTTTCTTGCTACTTTCAAAATAAGAAACAGTTTAAACTAAACCCTGTTGCACTTTCATGAGAGGCACTTGGTCCATGAAGTTTTTTTCCTCTCTTTATTTTGCCTGGTACCGACTGTTATGGGTAGTAGCTGTTAGGGCACTGTTCACCCTGATGTGGGGGTATTTCAGCTGAACAGGACACAGTAATTCACAGAATATGAGGTCTGGAAGCGCTGGCCACCTTGACAAGGGCTGGTGAGAGACAGGTGGGAGTGAGGATCTCAGGGAAGTAGCCAGAGGGCTCTGCACTTATCTCTCCACAGCAAGGTCACTCATGCCTGTTCACACACAGAGGGGAGAAGGCACAGCGCCTCCCCTTCCTGGAGAGAGAAATGCCTTCTCAGGAATGTGCCCAGGGGAGGTATGCAGCCATCCCTGCGTCCTTGCCCCGGTTCTGCTGGGCCCCTTATCATCAGCGGGGATGCGGATGGGGACACCTGCCTCGTGGTCCGTCTACCGCTAGACCTTGGCCCTACCTGTGATCTTAGCCAAGTCACTTTAAGATGCATTCCTAGTGCAATTCAGTAGGCGATACAAAATGCACGTTTAAAGAAAACTACATCTCTCTCCATCCTTCTCCGAATGCCCAGCCCAGTTTATCCCTCCATTTTTTGTTCACTTGTCACATTTTCGATTATGATCACTAATTCCAAAAATAATGCATACAGATGTCTGCAGGGGGTAATTAGAGTAGAGGCGCACCTCAGGAAAACCAGAGAACTACTGCATCCGAGAGGCCAGAAGGGCAGGTTAGACTCAGTCATATATCACTGATTCAGTATTACCAGCCTCACAGAGCCAACTGTTTGCCTATAGGTCAGTCTGTCCCCGGCCCCACATTTCTTTATCACACAGGAGGAAGTAACAATGAGGACAGAGAGCGCCCACTAGCTCGGACTTCGATTCTGGGGGTTCCCTCGAAGGGAGATGTGTCTGGGCAAAGGGAAATATTGAAGGATACTGCTAAAGAAATCAGGAAGTGAGCACAGTACACGTGTGATGATATCCAACCTCTTGGTACCTTTAAACCGCTGTACCACTGGTTGTGTACAATCTGGCATTTGTTTAACAGGCTTGTGCTGAGTGATATGTGCACCATGAGCCCTGGGATGCCTACAAGGCATTCATTGGTGACACCAGAAGCAATCATGATGGAAATGGTTTGCTTCTTTTTATTTATGTTGGGGTTGCCCTGGTTCTCAGTGCTCACTCTTTTTCCAAATATGGACTGAAAGTCCAACAGCATAAACATCTGAGGCCTCATTCTAAGTGGACACTCATTCTCTCCTCTGGCGCAAAAGGGTGTTTGTGCGCAAATTAGGGTTAGAAGATGTGTCAAATTTACTTGTCATTTTTTTCCAACAGAATTTTGTTAGGTGAAACTCTGTGACATTTTGGATGAGGAAAAGTCGCAAATGTTGCGCTATTCAGAAAGAGGAAAACGTTGCGGTACGGTGTCTACAGCGCTCATCGCACTATCTTTGAGAGTTATAGAATTGACCAGCGGTGGCTCCTCCGATATGACGGAGGAGCGTCTCCCCCGCCAGCAGCAACCGCTTCAAAACCTTTAAAAACAAAAGGGTAACAAACTAAGGCCCATATTTATACTTTTTTTGCGCAGCATTACCGTAGTTTATTGATGCAAAAGCGGCGCAGACTTACAAAATACCACTGTATTTTGTAAGTTTGCACCGCTTTTGTGTCAAAAGATGACCGTAATGCGACGCAAAAAAATTATAAATCAGGGCCTAAGTTTATTATCCCTTTGTTGTTAAAGGGGCGGGCATTAGGGATGACGGGGACAAGGGGAGTGCCCTGTGCACTCCCCTCAGTGGGCATGTGTGTTTGGCCAGCTGTCTCAGGAATTAATCTGACCTTGACAAGGTCATGAGGGATGATGTGCCATCATTTCAGCTCTTCATTTCATAGGGTTTTGATTAGGCCTTCAAGAAACAGAAACATATAAAAACCACCCAATTTACAGAGAGATGCAATTTCATTTTTTTCCATTTTTCTTTTTCTAAATTTAGATCTGTTATAAGAGCAAGTTCTCTGGAATTTCTTTACATTTTCATGATCCTGGCAGTAGGGAGGGTCCTTCCAAGCATGCATCCTTTCATTCTTTAGGTGTCAAGCCCCCGAGGGACTGGGGTCTGTCCTCCAGGGGTAGGTGGGCAGTTGCCACCTGGCCTTGCCCTTTATTTCATTGTCTAAAAGTGCCCACACTGTGGAGCACAGTAGACATAATAAAAAGACAATTTTCAAGCATGCATGTGTCAGGTGGTAGTTTTTCCAACATGTCACGAAATTAATTGGTTTATCAATGTTTTAAACTCTGTGCATAATGAAAATATTGCTCTGTTAATTCGTTTTTCTCTTTGATGCAAATCTGTGTTGCATTTATGAAAAATACCTTTGGGTAGTGTACCTGTTTTAGATTGATCAGTAAATTAGAAGTCCAGTCTACAAGTAGCAGGATGGGTTGTACTCAGTCGTTTCTGATCAGCTCTTGCAGGTGATTTCGCTAGAGAGACACCAGGTGATCAGTGTTTGTCCCTTCACCCACTCCCCAACCCGCCAACCTGCACTTTCCTCAATACAAACATTGTTGTGAGTGTGGCATCATAGGCGGCTTGAGTTACAGGCTGCTGATTCTTGGCACTAGACATGCCAGTGGCAGTATGCAGTTATTAGATACTCCAATCACATGGTAACCCGATCTAGCGCTTTTCAGCCGTGAAACACGCCCATGGACCCAGGCGCTCGTGACACTTGAGTCTGATCAGAGGTACTTCTGCAGTGGGTGAGCGCCCTAGGGGCGATGTCTCCTCGTTGTTTACATTGTGCAGGCATGCAGTAATGGGAATAGTCCTCACTCCTGCTTCAGGCCACGGTGGGTTAATGCTCTGCCCTGGCACAAGCAGATCACCAGTCATTGTAACCCTTTGCTGTCCAGTGTCTTGGTCCCTCACAGCTGCTGTTGTGTCTTAGGACACCTTCCTGCTGGGCTTGAATGTACTAACACCCACTGCTTCATCTGTAAATAAAAAGGTGCCGGTGCTCAAAGCCCTCCTCAAACACGCGGCTGCAGCAACTAAATGTGCGAGCACGGAATACTGAGGCAGCGTAATCCTGAAGCCACCTCTGGCCTCTTCAATCCATTAACAGCCACTCCCTGCCCCTTCAGCTCACTCTTGCAGCTTTCCACTTTCTCCCTTTGTGACAATTTTTCGTTTTTCCCTTCATCCGTCTTTCCCATATGTGTCTTTTGCTCGCAGCAAATGCTCGAGGCAGAACAATAAGCCCCGGCCCTCAAAAATAAGTGCTGGTGCTCAGCACCGGAAACAACAAGCACAAATTAGGCACTGCTAACACCACAGCGGGACGCTTGCAGTGCTTCGAAGCTGAGCAGCGCTACATTGGTTTCATTGCAACCCTTGGTCAGGGTTGGCAGTGACCCCTTTTCATGCTTATATGATATCTGTGATTGGAGTGTGATGTGGAGTTCTTCATTACATCCCAGATGTTCCCAGAGACCTCCCCGTCACACCTTATCTGTCCTGAAGGGTGCAGGTTATGGTTGGATCAGTGTTTGGTTAAGGTTAGGCTCCAGGTTGGTTTTAGGGTGAAAGTAAGAAAAGGTTGGAGCTACCAACAGGATTATTGTTGGAGGTAGGGTTAGAGTCAGGGTTATGGATAGGATTAGGGTTGGGGTTAGCATCTGTGTTATGTTTAGGTTTAGGGTTGGGTTAAGGTTAATGTTAGGCTTTTGCTTAGGGTTTGGGATAGGGCTGGTATTGAGGCCAGAATTAGAATGATAGGACCAATGTAGGAGTTAGGGTTAGAGTAAAGTTTAGAGTTAGAGTTCGGTGTTGTGTTGAGTGTAGGGCTAGTTTTAGGGTTAGCCTTTGGTTAGGGGCTGGGGTAGGACTAGTATTTAGATTAAGGGGCATATGTACAAGCCCCCTGCGTCTCCTTGCGAGACATTAATGTATTTTTTCTGGTGCAAATGTGGCATTAGATAGGCATTTCCAACGTGCCATATTTACAAAGTGGCGCAGTGCACGCATTACACCACTTTGCAACCCCTTGCGCCACATTATGCATGCACCAGGTATGATGTATGCAAGGGGGTGTTCTGGCGCTGGGAGGCCAGAAAGAAGGGCGCAGTGAAATTTACACGATTTCACAGTGCCATTTTTTGCATCATGTTTAATGCCTGCTTAGAGGAGGTATTAAAATGATGCACCCATTATGTTCGATTGCCCTCCCTGTGCTTTGCTACACTGGCGTTAAAAAGTTGATGCTAGTGTAGCAAAGTGCCACAATAGCATCAAATATTTTGATGCTATTGCGCTAACGACCGCCATGGTGCACCGTATTATAAATACGGCGCATCCATAGTGTCGTTAGGAGCTGGTAGGGGAACGCAAGTAAAGTGGTGCATCATCTATGATGAGCCACTTTCTTGTAAATATGCCCCTTGGTTTAGAGTTAGGGATAGGATTAGGGTTAAGGTAATCATATGGTTAGATATAGACCTAGAATGAGTATCAGGATTTGTATCAGGGTTAGTCGTAGGGCTGGTTTAGGGCCATTAGTATGACACTAAGTTGATTAATTTGCCCAGTTTTTGCCAGACATCATTCCCAAGCTTGTCTTAGAGCACAATAAGGTCATTGAGATGCATGCATTCAAGCTTGCACTGATTGTTCAGTGACTGGATAGTTGTGCATTGGCCAAGAAAGTGTTGCTACACACCATTGTTCACTGGGAAAGACTTGCACATTTTTATTTCAATAATGGCATTGTTATCACAGCAGGGGAAAGTGGCACACAAGCCTCACTCAGGTACCACCCACAGTGACCAACAGGGAGAGCCATTGACTCAGGTATCTTTGCCTGATTTGGTCCACACATTCAACAATGTAGGGTTGGTTATCTGGTCATGCATGGGTGTGGCCAGATTTACATTGGCAATAGAACCATTGATAAAACAAACAGGAGTTCTCACATTGATAAATGTCAGACATTAATTTTTTTTTATTGAATTCTGACAATTGTAGGTGTTTTTTGCTATTTTAAAGGCTGAAGCGCCAAGGCCAGATTGCAAAGAAAATAAAGCACTGGGCCAAACATGCCACAACTAAGAATTAGTCCTTTTCTTCATTGATGTAGGATATAGCTCTCTTCCAACACCTTTCTACTGTAGATGCAGGGTATGTAATGGTGTTTCAGACATGCTAACTTACGATGTGCCACAGTGTGTCACATATATCAGAGTCCTTCACAAGGCACCCAGTGAAGACCAGATATCATTTAGTAAAGAAATAACAAATATAAATGGCTCCCTCAAGAAGAGCTTAGAGCCCATAGTCCCTAGCCAAATGTTTTTGCAAGGATAACACATACACACCCAGTTCTAGTCTCAATATATTAATTTCTATAGTAAAGTACATTAATAAATGTGCAGTGCAAAGAAAGTGGTTTGTGACAAAAGTGAATATAGGTGTGCATTCAATAATTACAAAAAATAATAATGACCAATGTTGACCAATGACATATTTTTAATGGTACAGAACTCATATCTATAAATTTTGCTGGATAACAGAATAACTTACTGGAGGCAGCAATGGAGTTTGTTGATGGTTCAACCCTTAGAAACAATTCCCATGGTGTCTTCATCAGGACAAGCAACAATGGAAGCAACCCTAAACCTATGTCCACACAATCCTGTCACCATCAGGACACTGTAAGACCGGTCGGAGAGCTCTAAACTCAAAAAACGTTTGCACCATTACCAAGAATTGGGGAAGAATTTCCCATGCAGACACTGCGTGGTTCTCTGCTTGCTGATGCCAGAGAATTTAATTCTGACAATTGAAAGTTTTTTGCCATACTTAAGCCTGTAGCAAACATACCAGAATGTACAGATAATACAGCACTGGGCCAGAGACTAAACAAGCTGCAAATAAGAAACAGTCAGTTTCTTCATTGATGTAGGATACAGCTCTCTTCATCATGGTGTTTCAGTTATGCTAACTCACACAGTGCAACAGTGTGTTACACATATCAGAGCCCTTCACAAGGCACCCAGTGAAGAGACAATATCACACAGTGAGCAGAGGGTGACCCGAAAACCCCAGCCCAGACTGTAATTGCAGCCAATTTATGAAGGCTTGCAGTGCACATACATGATCCATCAAGGCTTTGGAAGCAGCTCTCTAATGAACCACCAAGGATTCTTCAGATGCCTGTGTATTGACCACTGGTTGGAAGTAGGCAAGAAGGTTTTGCATGGCACAAAGCCGCTCCTTTGACCTAAGATCCACAAAAGCTCCTATCATTGTTTAATATGTGACGGAAGAAGGGCCTGATCGTCTTCTACTTGCATTACCCTCATTTATGGATCCACATCCTCTTTTCCATGGTGACTTTTTATTACAGGCGGGCAGGTCTGTTTTTATAGAGTGCTGCACAAATCTTTCTGTTGGTCATATAAGCATTGCACAAACCATCCAGTTATGAAGAGCTCATCCTACTTCAACCAAATTAATCCAGACACCAAGGGGGGGTAACCACACTCTAGGACATTATGGACACTGTCACCAATCTTGACTTTTTCACCTAGAAATCACTGTTTCCAGCCATGTTAATCTAATTAGTTTAATGGAAGCAAAACAAGATCACAACACCCAGAACACATAAGGTTCCCCCACAAATGTCCTAGAATGCAAACAGTGTCTTGTATGTCCGAGAGGGAGGTGGTCACATAAAGCTTGGTCAAAGCCTCCTTGTCTTTAAGGAATATATTCAAATTATTTACAAAAACAATTTCTCTGTCTTTTCACTCTCACAAAAAATAAGCAAACAGCGTTGATGCTGTGATAGTGCACTGATGCTATGGTTCTTACTGCATTGTTAAGATCACACCTGATTATTTTTGTTACATAATCTTCATTATGCAGGTTGTGCAGAATTTTTGTGCAATATTGAGGATTTAACAAGTAACTCCACTCTATAAAATTCTAAAGTTCCCACAAATCTTCACCATTGTCCATTTTGTCTACTTTCTTTCAGTTTTTGCACAGACTCATCCAAACTCTTTTGATATAGTTAACATCATTGTTCTTCCTCATTTTTCTGCTTCACTGAATTCCTTCATTACTTGTCTAGTCCTGCTATTAAAGGAAATATAAAGCTTAGTCTCTGCAACCATCAGACAGAGTAATCCAAAAGTATGAATTGTTGACTCCAATAACCATCAATCATGGACTGCTGCCCACCTTCATAAGTCCTCTTTTAGCCACAGATTAGAAGATGATGCTATAGAGGACTTGTCCCATTTGTGTGGTTGCTCCATGAGCTCTAGGATACAGATCCTACCATGGACCTCATGTATATCCTCTTCTGCCCAAGCAGACAACACCCCTGCTACACTTCCTGCATAATTTACCCTCCTGTGTGATCAATCCTGGTTCTTCCTGTAGACTGTCTCCCTCCGCTCTTCTCGTCTCAGTGCCTACAATGAAGCCTCCAAGCATGAAAGTTCACCTTATGAAATGCAGTGCACATATAGCTCAGACATACAGCAGACTTAACTTACAATAAACTATGCCATGTGCAGGAGATACACATATTGACTTCGCCACCAGTGATGACTTGCTGTAGGAAGAATTTGAAACTGTGCATGCCTAACTTCCAACCAACCTCATTGCTACCACACACTCAAAATATCACAAAAAACTCACACCACACCATCCTCTAAGACTACAGGAGCCAATCTTGGAGGTAGTGACAGGTGGACAAAAATTATCAGAGAAATAAATATTTCACAAAAGGATAATAATTTATTATTGCGACACCTCGTGAGGCACAGTGCTAAAGAACCCAGAGTTTCCAATACAGGCACAGCACAACTCTCTGAACAGCACACTACATGCAGATAAAACTGTTCCTAATTCTGAAACATTGTGCTTTGACTTGGCAAGACCTCGTTTCCCCACTGTTCTGTACAAATACCACGATATCAGATGTATAACAGCTTTTGCTATATTTGTGTGTAATTGATTCTTGTGGTTACTTTAGGAAAGATAGTTCTGTTCCTGGAACATTCATAACTTTGTCGTGACCTTCAAACTTGCAAAATAATTGTCTGGTAATGCAGGCATAGCAGACAATAATTATTAACTAATGGTAATTTCGAGTTTGTAATTAGTGGGAGATGAAAGTGGAACTGTCAGAACCTGGTTCAGAGGGACATGGGGACCCAACCGAGGTGGTTGAGACCTTTTAACTCCTGATGTCCCGGGGCCCACCCTACTATGGGTCTCGCATAACTGGGTCAAGCCCCCCTTCTGCACCTGACTCTCAGTTGAGTGGCAAAGCTCGAGCAGTGAAAGCTCCCTTGGGGGAAGCACAGATACAGATCAGTGAACACGACTGATAACTCTCTGTGTGAGCAGTGCAACAATAAATCAATGTCCAGTCAAATATGTGCTTTTATATAAAAAGAACTATTTTAATTGTATGCAAACTATTAGACCATACTCAAAAGTTTTCCCTCGGACTCTGCTCGTAAGTTCACTCACTAGAGTCTATGGGGTTGCAGCACCACTGGTGGTTTGTCCCTCAGGGACCAAAATGCCCAGATCTTGGCTTATCTGCTCTGGCAGTAGGAAACATTTTGTTTGGTGCAGCAGGGTCCTCCTCCAGATCGGTAAAGTTGGCTCGTGGAGGGTCATACATAGGCAGCGCCTGGGAGGTGCCAGCTCTCTCCTTCAAGTCACACTACCTGCTGCTTCAGATAATTATTGTTGCTCCTGCTCCAGCACTCATGCAGAAAATCACTTTTCCCTCCGCAGGGATGGGGTGGTGGTCTCCTTGCACCAACAGGGCTCTGGTGGTGTACTGCTATTCCTCAGGCCTCCTTCGGTGCAGTCAACAGAATGTGGTCTGATTCCGCCGTGGTCAGAGAAGTTTCTTGGTCTGGGGTGACGACCCAGACCCTTGGCCTCAGTGTCTCCAGTGGCTCCTCCTTGTGTATGAGGTTGCTGCCCCAGCCTCTCTAGTCCGGTCATGCTAACATGATGTTGGCATCCATGACAACCCCTCCTGGCATATAGGGTTGCCAAAGTAATCTGGCACGTGGGCGACAGCCTGATGGCTGCAGGGTGATTTTCCCCTTCCGCAATCGTTGATTCACTCCACAGTGGCCCCTCCTGGTAAATGGGGTTTGCCGAATCAGTCCTGTACATGTGCTGTGGCCCGATCGGTGCAGGAGTGGGTTCTTCATACCTTGCACAGGAAGTCCTCATGACCGGGCTCCCTTCTGGACCTCTCTCCCTCCAGTGTTCTTCTCTTCCTCACAGGCACACCAATCTTGTTGAACAACCAGGTGATGGTGCTACAGGCTCCAGTGCAAGTGATCTTGGTTTACCTGGGTGATGTCCCCTCACCCAGCAGGGTGACTAGCAGACTTGGGCCGATAGTCCTGGTCATGAGCAGAAGTCTTGTAGAGCTTCCCCTCCTCTGGCTGCTGGGCAGATGTCTCAAACCCCCCTACTTATAGTCCTTTTCCAGACACAAAGTGTAATTTAGTGTCTGAGTTTTTGAAGGTTTATGTTGGGGATCTGCTTCTTTGAAATTGACATCTTTCCCCTTTCTTCCTCCTCCTAAAAGATGTCTGTCACAGAATCCAAAGCTATTCAACCCACAGCAAGTTTCATGGGAGTGACCAGAGTTCACACCTGGATGTTAACCACAGTGATATGTGTATCAAAAGGTTAATCTTGGACCCCCAGCCATACTCTTTTAGATTCAGCCCCTTCTCTCTCTTCCTGAGATGTGTTCAGGTGATCTGGTGATCTGTCACTGAAGCAAAGAGCCTTTTGAAATGCACAGATAGGCCTTGCCCTCTGATCCTCCAGTGCATGTCCCACCCAGCTTACAGGAATGCAACAATAAACAAATCTGTCTTGGGGGATTCCTCAACTCCTCATGTTTTCACCAGGCAGACTTAGGATACACCCACGCAAGGGGATGCAGGGCGATGCGAAACCTAGAATGAGATTTATTGTGTAATGCAAGGGTCACCTAGCATGGCACTGCGTAGGTCAGTAAATCTGGAGTAACACAAGGCTCTCCCTTGCATTCCTCTGCATGACGGGGCGTTACATGAGTGGAGCGAGGGTGTTCCCACACATCCACCCATGTATTCTGAGGCATTCCCAGATGTAACAACACTAGTAGACCTGTATGCTTTCCTACCAGAGATAAAATATCTTTATTTAACACATGTTTGCACTAGTATGGCAACTCTCTTTCCATAAGTGCTCAAGAAAGTGTAAAATGTATGTACCCCCCATTTAGAAGAAAATGGAGTTGGTTACCAGTACACCAGTGAGTTTACTGAATCATGACATTGGGGGTTATTCTAACTTTGGAGGAGTGTTAATCCGTCCCAAAAGTGACGGTAAAGTGACGGATATACCACCAGCCGTATTACGAGTTCCATAGGATATAATGGACTCGTAATACGGCTGGTGGTAAATCCGTCACTTTTCCGTCACTTTCGGGACGGATTAACACCTCCTCCAAAGTTAGAATAACCCCCATTGTCTTTTCCTTACCTTGCTTAACAAGACAGGCCATTCTGTCATCTGTCATTTTTTGGGTTGTTCAGTCCCATAAGCCTATGGCAGCATCCCAATGTGTCTAGTGTTATGTGCAGAACCCATATTGAACTCTAGCATATGCATGAATTACGTGTCTTACTTGTTTACAAAATCTTTTGTTCATCCGTGTAGGAGAATATTATCTTGCTGCTGAAAAAACACATTTCCCACCATCGAAAACAAATCCTGAGATAAACAGTGTGGCATAAACACATGCCAATAAGAACTGAATGCACAGCAAATTTCTTAGAAGTATAGGATTGGGTGTTTACCCAGTACCCACCATTTACCCTCCACATCAATAAAAGTTGGACACAATCCTTGCAGCTTGCAAAAATAAGGAACAAATCCCTGAACCAAAACATTCCTATCTCATCACATGCATAATCTTTGCTGTTGAAACTTTCTCACATAGGCAAAAATCATTGTAGATCTGGTATGCAACACAAAAAATGTCAAACTGAGATTGAAAGAGCATAGGGAACACAATAAAAAATATTCCAGTTATCAGCTATATCAAAAACTAATATCACTGCCACTTAGCAGAGGTATCTCATCATAGTTCAACTCAGCCGCATGTGGTGACTTTCCTTGCTCATATATAATAGTGGAGTGGTGAGCTGTAGGACAGTCAGTTTCAGTGGTATCATACATTTCGTTAGGGGTGGGTGGAACTCTCAGAGTTTCACTCTGCAGAATTCCATGTGGTTACATAAAAACTCCATGAGATTTCACAAAGTTCCGCCAACAGGCAGAAAATATGCAGCTCGCACTGCAAGCGTGAACGGCACTGAAAATCACTGTGAATTTCACTATGTGTTGTGCAAGAGCATGCAACCATTCGAGTTGATTTTGCTGCTCGACAGGAACAAATTGGATAACAAATCTACTCGAGCGCCAGCAAATCTACTCAAACAGCTGCCCTCTGAAGGCGACTGCTCGCAATCGCCAACAGTAGAAAATCACACAAGGGGACACCAATCTCGCTCACCGGCTTGCGTTTTCTGAAGCCTTACTGGAGAAAAATTCCACCATGCAGCGATTGACCGAATTGGCCAGAATTCCATGTTAAAGAGTAACACAGAGTAACTAAAATTCCGACAGTTCCACAGGTGGAACTAAACATTCCGCCTAACCCTGCCTTACATATTACATCATTGTTCCCCCATGGCAAATCACTAACTTCTTTACTGGTATGTGCTTTTAGGAACTTGCCAGCCTCTATTGTCAGTGAAGAAACACAATTTACCATCAAGCTGTAACTTCAAGCACACTACATATAGCATGGTGTATTCCATATCCTGGGTGCACAGCTTCTTCTTGAAATCAATGAAGGCATAGCACACACCCTGCACGAAGACCATGAAATATGGCCTACGGGAGATAGAAGAACCATGATAAAACAGCTCACTCTGCAAATTTGCAAGATGCAAAGCTGTGTCACAGTAATATCATCTCAGGTACCTTGAATGGTTGTCCTGGACAGTTATCCTAGAAGTGCCACCAGGGCCAGCATGCACTTTCTCTATGTCAAACAAGTTTGAAAAATGTGACTGGTCCAGGAGCTCAGATAACATTCTTTCCATACAAAGTTTAGGCTTCCTCAGTTCTGTAGATTCAACCATGCCAATAAACATGATGTTATTCTGGCTTCAGCGTGCCTCTCAAACTTAATTGTTGGCATTAATTTTGTCCAGTCTTTCCATGAAGAGAAACCTTTTCCTAGAAACAAGGACATCATCTTCAGTGTGTGATATGCACCTTTTATTATACTTTTTGTTTCATTGTAAATTATTTATTTCATTAATATTTATGTTAATTCTTTAATTCCTACATTATATTAATTGTTTATTTTAATTGTTATTTTAAATAACTTTAATAGTATGTTATATTTTAGTAGCAGATAATTGGGTTTCTAGAAGAAAAATGTTGGAAGTTGAGTTAATAATGAATTTAAGTTTAATGGTAAATATACTGTTTACTAAATTAATTGTTTAATTGATTAATATTGATGTTAATTATTTATTGTTATATTATAGTATGTTGTTTTTTTTTTTTTACTTTCAATCTATATTTTAATTGTATTATTAGTAATAGGATGTCATTTGTTAGTACCAGGCTGTTGATTTTGTAGAGGAATAGGATGGGAAGTTATTAAATATTAATATTTATTTAAAATGATTATTGTTCTATTCCATTACTGCAATAGTTATTTGATAATTATTGAAGTAGTTTCTTTCTTTCATTTTTTATCTTTTTAAAGTGCTTCATTTTTATGTGTATTTAATTTTAATAATTTTATCATGTAGTTTTTTATATTTCTTATCTTACGAGGTATATGGTGGGAAGATATTAAAATTATGATTCGATGTTAACAAATTGTTTTCTATATGTGATTGATGAATAGATGACAATTTTTAATTTTTCTGCTGTATTTTTTTCTTCATCATGGTGCATTTTGCAGACCCTCCAACATTTTGTATTTAACTAGGCCTGGGTGGAGTTCACTCCACGTGACCAAAAAACACTGCTGCACTACGTGGAGTTCCGCAACCGGTGGAGTGCGTTCGGTCATGCCGTTCGTGCTGATTTTTATCACTGGGTGTTGGTCCTGTGCTGAAAAATCAGCTTGAATGGCACCACGTACAGCGTAAGAGGGAGCTGCTTCATTTTTGCTGCTCAAGTAGGTTTTATACTCGAGCGGCAACTTTCTCAATGTGAACGGAAGCCATCTCGGGTCTCATTAATCCATTTACAGCTGCTCCCTGCCCCCTCAGCTCACTCTTGCAGCTTTCTGCTTTCTCCCTTTGTGAAATTTTTTCGTTTTTCTCTTCCTCCGTCTTTCTCATATGTGTCTTTTGCTCGCAATAAATGCTTAAGGCAGAAAAATAAGCACTGGCCCTCAAAAATAAGTGCCGGTGCTGCGCACCGAAAACATTAAGCACAGATTAAGCACTGTCTTGTCCCCAATCCGATCTTTCCCACGTCTCCCCTTCTCCGCTGTTTCCCCTATGTCTTCCTCGGCCTTTTTCCTGTATGGTCCACATTTCTGTGTGTGCGCTTGCTATCTGGGACTGGCACATCTGGACTGGGTCATCTGCAGATCCATGCCCATGTATTTCTAAAGAGTGAACCAGGGCAAGCAAAGTATCTAGCCCATGAATTATGTATTGAAGAACCCTGTGTGTATCTCGGTGCAGCTCTGCTGCAGTCCAACCTGTTAGATGCAACATTCATCCAGGTTTCTTCTTGTGTCAATCTCAGTAAACAGACATTCTCCATACCCAACATAGTCATATTCACCAGACCAATGGGACATGACCATTCACACACCCCCATCCCTAAAAGAAGATCACAAGCCAGGTATTGCAAAAGCGTCAATGGTTTTGTGAATGGAGTGCCTCTGCAGAAGTGAAGCTGTGTAAAGCACTCTGTGAAATGCCACTGACCCACCAAGTGGAACACTCTGCTAAAACAGTTTCCATTGAGTTAAGGCTGAAAAGAAATGATGAAGAGTAAAATAAAGTGTCCCAATAAGGCTGCAGAATGTCAATTTTTGTGCCTCCAAATTTCCATTTTTGTGCTGCGAAATTTGCAAAACTGTGCTGCAATATCTATTTAAAAAGTGGTCTTGAAATTTTGTATATGGAGTGATATTTGACGTAATACTTTATAATTGTTTAAATAAAACATTATGTTAATTTGTATATTTTAATAATTTATTTCAGTCACATATTTTTTTGGTAGTATATTTCAAATTCTGTTAATTTTTAATATAATATACCGTTAATATTGAAAATTTAAATATTTTAAAAGTTATTTATTTTTTACATGTAAAAAATATATGTGTGTATTGAAATATATGCAAAATATACATGGATATCATTTATTTAAAAATATACATAAAATTATTAATTTAATATCATATCACATTTAAAGAATCAACTGCTTTAAATACACTAATTGAAAGTGAATATTTATTAGAAAAATATATGTTTACTTTTTTTATTGATTTTCTTATTACCGATATTTTTGACACAATATTTTGCTCATTTGCATTATGAGTTTAGGGCCACTATATTTTTACAATCAAGTTTTTTGACACAATATTTCTGACAGTAGATAATTACCATCACAATATTCTGTCAGTGATCCCCGGGCATGATGTGGAAACTCTGCGTACTGAGGTCTCTGCAGTCTAATAACCAAATTTCAGATGATTTTCTTTTTTTTTTCTTTACTTGAAAATTTAAAGGATATGTTTCCTTATACCCCATTTAAAAGGGTTACGTGCTATTTCACAGTTATTGCATCACTTGGTTCTGGTATTTTCAGGTGTTCGTTTGGTATACTAAATATGTGAGGGAATGGTATCCAAAAGGTTTGTGAACAGAATAAGTACTGACAGCACTTGCAGTAGTCACTCCCCTAACACTCCCCAAGTACTCACCTCCTTTTCCTAATTGTAACTAAATATTGTGTAAAAACCCACAGATATGGCAAGCACTCTGCAGCCATGTAGTGCATTTCCTCATGGGAAGTTCTGTCCCCCTTGTCTGTGTGAATGAGAATCCACAATTTAATTTCATAGTTGAAAACTATTTCCATATGGAAATTCCAACCAATGTGTAGAGAGTGTCTTGATATTCAATTCTTTTGTGATTCATACTTTAAATGCCAACAAACATAAACAACCTTAAGTCAGCAGATTTGATTTCTGATTTATGGACTTAATCGGTGCTTGCCAAGTCCCTGTGATTTATGCTGTAAATCCAATTTTGTTTTTTGATTTCCCACCGCTTCCTACTTCCTTGTTTATTGGGTAGTCAGGCACCAACATCATGCTTTTATTTTACCTTTATTATACTAATTTAAGCATTCTGTAATCACCCTGGAGATCAAGCCAAGCCACGGGCGGAGTTGCTGAACTCCAGGTTGATTTTCTTTTTACTCGCTGCTTCTCTTTCTTTATTTTGATCAATTCTCTTCCAGTGAGGTTAGCCTGGCAATTCCACTCGCATGCCCTCTCACTGGGCAGGCAACTAAACTACAAATTCAAGACCATGATCTGCGTGCAGAATGGGCGTGCATCTAGGGCATTAAAAGCATGCCAAGGGCAAAGTTGTCTGCACCTCTGCATGACCCAAATGCAGCTGTGGTGAGAGAAGCTGCCTGAATCCCTTCCAATCCGGTAACAAAAATGTGTTACTCCAACTCTGAACTCCAGAAATTAGCTAGAAACTGCACCAGCCAATGCCCTTTTCTTAACTCCATCTCTGACATTCTTGACAGAATTTGAAGATTTCCCATTATGAGCCATTCCCAGTGCTACACTAGCAGCCACAATAATTATGATTGGTCCATTTAGCTCTCCTTTCTTTGCCCTCCTAAGGTAGCATCGGCTTCTCCTCTACATCCCTACTGTGGTCCTTCTCACTGATGCTGGACAAGACTCTTGCATGGTTACAGATAATAAAAAGCTAATTTTTCACTTAGCATTACAAATTTTGATCTTATTCAAGATCATAACCTACATATATTTTCCAAATGCAGACACAGCTAAAAGAGTCTTCAGGACACAATTTAAGGGCCTCATTGCGAATGTGGCGGACCAAGGACCACCACACTCGATTTGACAGTCAGACCGCCGCACTCTGGGTGGTACGACCGCCCAATTACAACCCTGGCGGGCAGACCCACCGGGGGACTGCCGTCCCCGCTGGGAACATGCTTCCTGACAGCATGACAGCGGTCAGACTTGTACTCAGCCAGGGTGGTGCTGAACTCAGCCCTGTCTGCCTGATTACAACTCCCCTCACTGCCAGCATTTCCATGGTGGTTTCACTGACATGAAAAGGCTGTCGGTGAACGTGTGCTGAGGGTGCAGGGGGGCACCTGCACTGTCCATGCCAATGGCCCCCCTGCCCAGCACTGTTAGAATGCACATTGTCTGCTTTACAGACAGTGCGCATTCCGAGGGTGCTTGTCGGCCCCCTCTGTGCTGTGAGATAGCACTCGGGTACTTTAAGGGAGCGAGTGCTATCTCGTAGCACTGTTTCCGCTGGTCTGACCAGCAGGAACATTGTAATAGGACAGGGGGGACTCCACTGCCATGGTTGTGGCGTCCTCCCTGCTGGTTTGGCAGTCACATGGCGGGACTGTCAAACTCATAATGAGGCCGTTAGATTTTGCGGTAGTTCAGGTTGGAATATCCTTCATGTCAACCTTGTAGGCAAAACCAAAGGAGAAATAGCCATCCATTTTAGGGACCATCTATCTCTTTTTCCAGCTTCCTTATGAATCGCTGTGATTCTGCTGAGTGCCTTTATTTAAAATTATCCTCTACGGTAAATATTACCTTTTCTGGGATTCTATTCAACCGCCCTTAGATTCCTCAATGAGCTTAATGATGTTTTTATATTTATTTATCTTCTCGCTCTTTAACCAGCCTTGGCAATTTTAATGTGCAGCCAGATAACTTTCACTACCCTTCTAGAAAGCATCTATTAGGTTCTTGTGACTCAGTTAGCTGCACTAAATAGTAAAATTATCTACCCATGGTACAGGCCATATGTTGGTCCATATTTATACATTGTCCACTTTTATTTCACTTACACTAAACTTCAATTACCTGGTTTGATCATCAAACTGTTCTTTTTTCTGTAAAATGCTGTTCACTCAAATCCTTCAGCTCTCCCATCTAAAATCTTCTTTTAAAGCACAATTCTAATCAGCTTTACAATCTGAACTTATGGATATCAAAATTATGATTATACCCAAAATCGAAACTGATATTTACTCTGTTAATTCATTGAGGGTCAAAACCCTGGATAAATTTGTTCCTGAAAAAAATGTTACTATCTCATCGAAAAAAAAATGCAGCTCTGTGTTATTCAGAGGTTCTTATTTGGTCCAAGAGGCACTGAATATTCACCTTAAAGATCTTGGTGCTCACACTATTCTTGTGATGCTACATATAAACAGATTTAAAACATTAGGAAAAGGAGAGATCACTGACACAATATTGATGCATACAATATCAAAATATAAAAATACTGGAAATTGAATGCTGATGACAAAAATATATAGTCTTTTTAAAATCAACGAGTAAATCCACAAATATAGAGAACACAAATATTGTTGTTAAAAATGTCAACTTTTTACCTCTATTGATAACAAAAATATCAGAAACAAAATATTGTTACCTTTAAATAAACATATATGTGAAAATTATTGAGTTACATAATATCAACTACAATATTATTGCTAAAATAATTAATCATTAATAAATATACTAAAAGCACTTTTTATTAAAAGCAAGTACTTCATATAACCTCAAAATATTTCATATACATATTTAAATGAAATAAAAATATATTACATCAGCAAAATATGTACCATTATCCCCAACCCAACAAATTATATAACTAAAATATTAACAATGCAACCCCAAAAATTAATTAGCAATAACTACAAAGATTTAAACTTTAAACATCAATCTAAATATGAATAAACATATATAAATATCTTTATATTCAAAACTATCAAACTATGATATCATACAGAAAAATAAAACCTAAATCAGTGTTTACCGTAAGACTCAACTGAAAAATGCAAACTAAGGGATCATTCCGACTTTGGCGGTCCAATCATGGGACCGGCAAAGCCGTGGGGAGGACGCTGCTGTCATGCCGTCAGTGTTCCCCACTCCCCCCATCATATTACAACGTTCCCGCAGGGCTGATCGGCAGGTACATTGTATTACGACGTTCCTGCTGGTCAACAATACCATGGTATCGGCCTCAGAGGCCAATAACGTAGCACAGCTGCACCCTCTAACAGACAGTGTGCATTTTAAGGGTTCAGGGCAGGGGGGGCCCTGAACTGCCCATGCCAGTGACCCCATCCCTGGACCCCGAATACGAGGGAGCACCGTCATACTCCCCTGTGATGGTGGAAGTGGGCCCATGACCCCATCCCTGGGCCCAAATGGTGTTATCAGCAAGGGGGGAGTGCTGCTGCACTCCCCTGTGTGGCTGGCCACCCCACTCTCTGTGCCCGTGACTGGGGGGAGTGGAAGGCCGGCCACAGCTGAACGCGCCTGCCCGCAGTAGCGGGCAGGGAGAAGAGTGCTGCTGTCTTTCAAGGCAACTTGCTGGCATACTGCCCGTGGGGGGAGCAGCAGAGACAGCTGCGGGGGGCTCCTTGAGCTGTCCCATAATATAGGACTTTGCACACAGGGTGTGTGGGTGGGACCTGCATGCGAGAGGAGAAAGGCATAGCAGGATGCTGCAAATCAAAAAGAAGCAAAGGAAAAACAACACATGGCTCTCCAAGGTGAGCTGGAGAGCCTCTAATCTAACATGTACGCCTCCAAAGAAGTGCCCCATAATGCTTTGCGGGGCCTGCTTATTTTCACACCAATTAGTGATATTTTCTCCCGTATGGTGGCCCTAGGACAACAGGGTCACCACCAACAATAACAGGAAATGTGCTACTTTCACCAGTACAGCTTTGTGAAGTCTCCACGATAAGTTGAGGGGAACTCCAAAACATTTACCTCCCCAGGATTTTTTTCACACTTTTAAGCACTCCCAAGGCCAGAGCTTTTACCCTACCACAGGGAGTGCTGCACCATCTAGGGGTCATGTGTATGGTTGTGTTCATTATAGCCTGCAAAACCTAACGGTGATTAAAGGCAATACACGTATTGAAGTGCCCTCTAGTTGCAATATAATGGCCCTCATTACAAGGCTGGCGGTCATGAGACTACCAGCCTTGCTGTGGCGGGCCTACCGCCACGGAGACAGCGGTAAGGATCACCACATTAATACTTGAGAGGCTTGGCAGACGCCAAGCTTCTAAAACCCCGCCAGGCTCGCCGGTGTGGTTGCACCGCTGCGGCCAGCGGGGAGCACCTCTAACCTGGCAGCAGGCCTCAGCCTGCTATCTGGATTACAAGGCTGCAAACACCCAGGCTTTCTGTGATGGTCACCTCGCCCTGAAAACCCTGGTGGTCTTCATTCCTGTCGCTGGCACACACATACACAAATGTCCGCACACATGCACACATCCCCCCGCCCATCCACACACTCACACACACCCCAATATCCCTTCACGCATGCATGCCTACACATGCACACCGATTCAGCATACGCATACATGCACTCAGACACACCCACTCACTCACACTCACACATTCACTCGCATACATGCACGCATTCAGCACCCCCTAACCCCTCCGCAAACATGCACACACTCACCCAAACACACAGATTCCCCCCCCCCCCTTCGGACGCCCACTTACCTCCTCAATCGAGGGGGGCGTCCAGGAGGGGATGGGTCCAGGCAGCCTTCCCTCGCCGCCACCACCACGCTAGATGGACTCCGCCAAGCTGTATTACGGCTTGTAATACAGTGGGCAGAGCCTTTCTGGCGTGGCACTGCTTTCCACCTCAATAATGGCGGAAAGCAGCCAGCACTCGTAATATGGCGGTATGCTGACCTCCAGCACTGGCGGTCGCCTGGAGGGTTGGGCTTTGGCAGTCAGTGAAATTGACCACCAAAGTCCAAGTGAGGGCCAATGTCATTACAATGTGACGCCTTCTAAGGGCTGCTTTTAAAAGTGCAGGTTGATGGTGAAAAATGAACATAAAGTACACAGACACAGGCTTTATTCATTCTAAATGTTTTATTTGTTCACCATAATGATGTCAGTGGTTCCTGCTCACAGTATATATAATTAATCAGTATTAATAGTGTATTCATGCTGGAGCATTTTTTTTCTGATAATAGCATTTAAGTACACAATGATGATTTAAACCTTGAAAAAATTAATAGACTCGATTGATATGTTTGTGTGACGCCTGTAGGCAGTCACAGAATATTTTGCAATGTTATATAAGGTATTTTCCATTTACCAATGTACATATTTGTAAATTATTATGCAGTATGTAGTAGTCTGTGTGTAATAAATGCACTTATCCTTTTTCTAAAGAAAAAGTAATGACTGGGCAATAATCTATTGAGTGTTAGTATTCCATTTCAGTAAATGGTGATTACTAACCCACACCATCTCCCCTGACTAGGCCTTGGACTGCTCTGCCTCACTACCCTGAGACAGTCATGCGCTAGAGTGGGGTTCTTTTTTCCCAGTAAGGACAACTGTGGACCTATTACGTGTGCAAACCACACAACCAATAACCCAATTTCCTACACCACTTTAATCTAAACCAATCTGAGGAAGGTGTTGGACGCAAAAGAGATTACATTTACTATTCCCACTCCAATGTAAACCAATTTGAGGACGACGCCGGACACTAAAGGGTTTATATCTACTATTCACACTCCAATCTAAACCAACTTGAAGAAGGTGTTGGACACTAAAATGATGAAATGTACTATTCCTACTCCAATCTACAACAATTTAGGGGAGGATTTGGACATTACATAGTTGACATTTACTATTCCCACACCAAGTTAAGCCTATTTAAAGAATGTGTTGCATGCTAAAGAGATGACATTTACAATGGCATTTCAAAATATAACATCTTACACCAATTAATACAAATTCAACATTTCAAATACACAATCAATGCTCCATGCTTATGGGAAGCTGTTCATGTCAAAATTACAGCTCCCCATATTGGACACCTCCTGTAATGCATAGCGTGCTACAAAATGAATATGATACACACCAGAATGAATGTACTATGTGTCAAAATAATTATGATACCTGGCAGAGTGAATCGGAATTGAACCAAAACAAATATGAAACCTGACAGAGTGAATATGCTACTTAGTGATTAATATGGATAACACACACCAAATTGAATAAGAAATATACTGAAATATATATAAATCGTACTGAAATTAATATGGCCTTCACTGTAAACAATAAAGCAATCACTGAAACGGATACAATATTCACCAAAAAGAATGGCACATTTCTTGAAATGACTGACTTATGCCAAGAGAAATATGACATACTTTGAAATTAATATGGCAGATTGAAAATAATATAAAGTACTTAAATTAATATATTATATTCTGAAGAGAAAACAATGCACATTGAAACTAATACAATGTACACTGAAATGAACATTAAACGTTGCAATTAATTTGAATTGTGTTGAAATGAATATTACCGAAATAGCAATGAGTATGAGACACTCAGAAATGAATAGGAGATGATTGAAAATTAATATGGCTTTTGTTGAAATTAATGTAATCCCACTGAATTGAAGTTGACATGCCTTCAAATGAGTATGACCACAGCTGAAATTCACATGACATTTTTTTAAATGAATATGGCATGCCTTGAAATTAATATGACACATATTCAAATTAATATGATATATGCTAAAATTGATAAGTTGCATCTTAAAATTAATATGACAAGTGTTAATATGAATATGACATCCATTGAAATAAATGTAAACTTGATTGAAAAGAATATAACACATGTCAAAATGAACATGACATGAGTTGAAATGAATATGATCTTCTTTGAAATTAATTTGACATGTTTTAAAATTAATACAGGTAATGTTAAAATGATCATGACATTCATCACAATGAATATGGCTTGCATTGAAAGTGATGTGATTTACATTGACATGATTATGAAATATGTTACAATGGATATAATTCATGTTAAAATTAAGATGTGTTAATAGGAATGAAGCATCCATTGAAAGGAATATGACACATGCTAAGATGAATATGACATGCAATGAAACAAATATGAGTTCCACTGAAATGAATTCAACATGTCTTAAACTGATTATGACCAATGCTGAAATTAAAATGAAACTTGTCAAAAAGAATATGTTATGCTATAAAATGTATGTGATACACAGCAAAATAAATACTGCATATATTGAAATTAATATGACCTATGTTGAAATGGATATTACCCGTGTTCAAATTATTATGACAGTTGTTAAGGTGAATATGACATCCATTGAAATGAATGACATTCATCGTAAGGAATATGACACGTTAAGATGAATATGAGCCACTTTAAAATGAATATGACACCAGGTGAAATTAATATGGCCCTCATCAAAAGTAATATCATATTCTGTAACATGAATATGACACTTTTTTAAATGAATATGAAACTGTGAGATAAATGTAGCATGCTTTGAAATTAATTAAGCAAATATCAAAACGAACACAAGCCGTGTTTAAATGAATATGGCTTGCTCTTAACTTATGTTGATTTGCTTTAAAATTAATGTTACATATTGAAATTAATGTTACATATTCTCAAAGGGTTGCATTACGAGTTTGGCGGTTTGTGCCCAACCATGGCGGAAGTCTGATCGCCATCTGCTTGGCGGTCGGGCCACAGTATTATGATGCTGGCAGTCCCATAGGGAAAGACTGCCGCAGTCCTGCCAGCACCACCAGGCAGCGCAGACCACCGCGGTGGCGAGGCAGGCCAAACAGGCAGACAGAGACAGTTTTTCGGATGCAAACATTATGATGTTGCCTACCGCCAGCGTGACCGTGGCAGTCCAACCACCACATCCCAGCAGGTGGAAATGGAAAGCATAAAGGAAGCAATTCACCTGCAGGCAGTGTTACATGACCTGTGCCGCCCTGGAGCCCATCACACACACGTCCTGCAGCATGTGCTGCTCATTGATGGACCCACACAGCACCCACATTGCAACACAATGGAAGGTCAATGGAATGCACAATAGGCTGTGAAACAAATATCCAAAGGTCACAATGCAAACAATACCTGCACAATTGGCGGATCTCTACATCTAAAATGTGTATGCCTGTTATCCTGGATCAGCCCATGATTCCTTGGTAATGCAGAACAGCCCCATACATCAGCTGATGTCACAACTGCAACCAGAGATAGCCTGGCTGGTTGGTAAGTCACATCTGTACTGATTGTGTGTGAGCAATGTCAGGTGCTACAATCATGAAGTGAGTGACTCATTGTTGCACTTTTGTCCCCTTCCTTAACAGGAGACTTAGCATATCCAAACCGTCTTTGGTTATATTCCGCTATCTGAACAGGACTGGTGGAGCCCTCCTCTACTCACCTGGGAAAGTGTGTCAGACCACTGTTGCATGTTGAGTGCTCCACAACATCGCCCTGCGGAGAAATATCCTGTACATCCCAGAGGAGGGGGAGTCTGCAGTGCCACCAGGTGAGAATCCTGAAATGCCAAATGAAGATGACAGTGGTAAATAGAAGGAGATGACTTGCGAGAAGATCTCATCCACAGCTACTTCTTGTGAGTGTAAGTATGTCATGTGATGTATTGACTGTGACTGTAAAATGAACTGAAGTTGTGGGAATGTGTGGAGTTTAGTGTTCTGGAAACAGTGAGGGGGCTGATACTCTGCAAAAATCAGCCAAAGGCTGATTGATAAGATAGCTTTTGACATATCCCCACCTCGATGATGTTACTTTGTTTGTGTCAGTTTCTTTGCAATGTAACTTGTTTTCCAGATGCTTGCTATGTAACTTGTGACATTTGTATGGTTTTAAGCCTATACTCCTTGTTTTGTTCTTTGTACAGGTACCTTCATCATGACATCTTCATGGGGACATTTCAGAGTTGTGACATTGGCAGGTATTTGATGCTGTTCTGACATACAAAGTGGGCATGCATTGTTCCAGGTAATGTAGGTCGCAGAATTTGGGTGCATGAGACCTGTACCAAGACAGTTTGCACAGTGTTTGGGTGGAGGTTCAGAAGTATCCATTGCACTTGTTTTGTGTCCTGTGGTGGGCATGATGCATCTTGTATGTCCTCATGTAGTCATCGAATATGTAGTCCTAGATTACGACCAAGTAATTGTTCCCTCACATTGACTAAAAACATTTTGTATAACCTGTAAGTAGCTGTAGATGTGTTTCATCATTGTAGGCCACAGTGCCTGTGACAAAACACTGACATATGTTTGTGTCATATCACCAGATGCATGAGCGTTGGATTATAAAGGCCCTGTGATCTGGAACTGTTCCACTGCCATCTGTCTGAATCTTGGATTATGTGGTGTTGGATTACTTTGGTGTGGTATGTGATAAGGCTCAAGCTGGTGACATCAACTACTTCATGTTTGCCTATTCTACAGGACGATGTCTGACAAATCCCTTCCTATCGTGGTCTGGAGGGCTGTATCTGTAAATATGTTCATGTGCTTAGTATGAGACAATCATTTATGATTTACAAGAGTTCAGACATATTGACAGCCTATATGCTGAACACTGAAATATATTTTTTAGTTTCAGCAGGCACTTGTATGTAAGTGTTTGTATGAGATGGTTGTAATCCTGAGCTGGAAACTGTGTACATGCAACATAGCCCTTATTAAAGACGTACCTTGGATCATCATTGTATGGTTAACATGATTTGACATAGCTACATGGCTAAATATCAAAGCAAAATCAGCCGGGGATTAGCTGCTACAGAGGCAGGGGTATCTGTGACTGGTTGTTCCTCTGGTAGGGCATCCCTTCCTGTGGCTGCTGCCGATGTTGATGAGCTTGTTGTTGATGAGCCAAAGGTAGGAGAAGATTGGTTTCGAAAAGCGCTACTTGGGGTTGTGTGCATGTCCCTCAACATCCCTTATTAGGGAGGCCATGTTGGAATTTGGGCATCCATCTGTTCACACACATCCCTGTGCATGTCCCTCTGTAGCTGCTTGATTTCTCACAGTTCGGTCAACACCTGGCCCATCACTCCTTGAGACCCCCAAGACATGGCAGAAGTTGTCCGGGCCAAGAACAGCCCTAGTGGCTTCACCCCACTGTCCCAGAGCATCCTTCTCACGTACCCTAACCCCAAGGGCATGTGCTCTTGCCACAGAGTGACCTCTCTAACTTGTTAATGGACCCTCATTGTCCAAAGTGTTGTCCTGCAACTCAGGATCCAGGTTTGAGGAGGCACAAGATGCTGAAAATTGTGCTTAGTACACAGGTTTGTGGGGAGGCAAATGGTTTCCTGTGATGTTGAAGGAACAGGGCTGGGTGGTGACGTTGTGGGCACAGTGAGACTCACTTTTGTCATCTGAGCACGTTGCCCAGATGGGCCAGAACCATCCCCCACGTCCACAAGTCCAGGAGTTTTGGCATCAGTCAGGGCTTCATCTAGGGGAGGTGTTAGTCTACTCTGTGGCCTCAGTATGCCTACCGGCAGATCTACCTGTTGATGAAAAACATACATTGTTACTTGTTGAATGATGACAATTACCTCCAAAGGTTTTGTGTTCCAGTAAGCAGAGACCTTGGACAAAGTTAAATTGTAGGTAATCCGATCCTGCCAAATAATCATGGTATTGGGTGATTTTGCATGACATGTATGAAGCATGGCAATGCAATATGACTCAAGCAGCTGATGAGATGTGCAAATCACTTGCACTTTGGAAGATGGCCTGAAAATGAAATTTTCCCACCAGACTAACTGAACAAGACAAGTGAATATGGAGGGAAAAAGACGATGTGCGTGAAAAGTGTAAAATGGGATGGGGGAAAAAAGGGCTGCCTTATGACAAAAAATGGACAAAATTATGTGTGGTCTGTCTTGCTATGCTGCAGTGGAAATGCAAAAGATTGTGCTCTGTGAAGGGGTGTGTTTTATAACGTCTTTTGCAGGTGCATCCACTTAGCCAATGTGCATCAGCTGTGGGTTTTTTTTTATTCATCCATAGAGCACTTGTCTCTTACTTTGCTGAGTCCAGACTGCGGTGGTCGACCACCACTGGCTGACTGCTGCGGGAACTGTATGTTTGTAACAGGCTTGGTGTTTTGCTGCTGCACTGATTGTACTGGAGGTCAGACCACCTAAATCCAAGCTGCCGCGCTGCTGGCGGTCTGCCTTTTTTACTTGGGGGATGGCGGTCCTGCCTGTATGAATCATAATATGGTGGTCTGGGAACAGCAAGCGTGGCAATCTTTTTGGGACCACCAACATGGCTGTCTGGTGGCCTGACCGCCAAACTTGCAATCAGGCCCTAAATCTTAGTGTAGCAGTTAGAAACACATTAGCTCCAACTGGGGCTACCACGACATCTTGACAGAGTACTTCGCAACAGTCCGACGCCACTTGCAGGGGAGTGTGGCTGGTCACAGACTACAATACCTTGGAAAATTAGGAAACAAACAATTTGCAGATATGGGCCAACAGGCCCATAGGTGCGAATGGGGCCGGTATCGCAATTTGCGATTCGGTAATAGCATTTGCGATTTTTAAGAAATCGCTATTACCGATGCGCAAATGAGATTCATATCATTTTGCGAGTCGGAAATAGCGATTTCTTAAAAATCGCTATTTCCAAATCGCAAAAGGCCTTCATGATACATCTGGCCCAAAATCATCACTTTCTAAAAGTGACATTTTAAAACCTACAGTTTGAAAACCTACTCTACCAAAATATGTATTTTTTAAATTGTGAGTTCAGAGACCCCAAACTCCAGATCTCTATCTGCTCCAAAGGGGAAATGACAGTTAAAAGATATTTCAAGGCAATCCCCATGTTACCCTATGGTAGAGATAGGCCTTACAATAGTGAAAAACGATTTTAGCAGTATTTCATTATCGGGACATGTAAAATACCCCAGAGTATGTCCTACCTTTTAAATACACTGCACCATGCCCATGGGGCTGCCTTCGGCCTACCTTTGGGCTGCCTTACATGTACTAAAAGGGAAGGTTTAGGCCTGGCAAGTGGGTGCACTTGCCAGGTTGAAATGGCAGTTTAAAACTGCCCACACAGACACAGCAGTAGCAGGTCTGAAACATGTTTACAGTGCTACTCATGTGGGTGGCACAATCAGTGCTGCAGGCCCAATAGTAGCATTTGATTTACAGGTCCTGGGCACACATGTTGCACTATACTAGGGACTTACTGGTAAAACAAATATGCCAATCATGGATAAACCAATCATCAGTACAATTTAGACAGAGAGTCCTTGCACTTTAGCACTGGTCAGCAGTGGTAAAGTGCTCAGAGTCCAAAAGCCGGCAAAAACTAAATGTAGCACATAGTCGAAAACATATATTTATTTTAATTAATTAATTTTTCTTCATATCTTATCCTTTGTGAGTATGTAATATTAATTTCAATGTGTAATGTTAATTGTAAAGCAAATCAACATCAATTCAAGGCAAGCCATATTTATTTTAACAGTGGTCATTTTAATTTACATATGGCTTGTGTTCATTTCAATGTGTGCTTTATTCATTTCAAAGCATACTATATTTATTTCACATAGTTTCATATCCATTTCAATAAGTGTCATATTAATTTTAATGAATTTCATAATAATTTTTATATGGGTCATATCAAGTTCATCAGATGTCATTTATTTGAGAGTGGTTCATATTAATCTTAACATGTGTCTTATTGCTTTTAATGAATGGCATATTCGTGTCAATGGATGTCATATTCGTCTTAACAGCTGACATTATAATTGTAACATGGGTCATATCCAGTTCAACATAGGTCAAATTCATTTCAATATATGCAATATTCATGTCGATGTGTATCATATTGACTTCAAAGCATAACATTCATTTTGACAAGTTTCATTTTAATTTCAGCATTGGTCATATTCAGTTTAAGGCATGTTGAATTAATTTCAAAGGGGCTCATATTCGTTTCAATGCATGTTATACTCATCTTAGCATGTGTCATATTCCTTTCAATAGATGTCTCATTCATATTAACGCATGATATTGATTTTAATATGACTCACACCAAATGCAACAGATATCATAATCATGTCAATGTGTATCATATTACTTTCAATGCAAACCATATTCACTTTTTTCTAAATGTAATGCTCATTGCACATTATATTCCTTTCAGAATAATGCATTTTAATTTCAGTACCTTATATTCATTTCAATCTGTCATATTAATTCCAATGTGTGTCATATTCCTTTTGGCATGTGTCAGTCCTTTCAAGAAATGTCTCATTCTTTTTATGAATATTATATGTGTTTCAGTAATTGCTTTATTATTTACAGTGAGGGCCATATTTATTTCAGTATGATTGATATATATTTCAGTGTGTCTCCTATTCAATTCTGAGTGTGAGTTATTCATAATAATCACTAAGTAGCATATTCACTTTGCCTGGTTTCATATTTGTTTTGGTTCAAGTCAGATTCACTCTGCCAGGTATCATATTTATTTTGACACATAGTACATTCATCCTGGTGTGTGTCATATTCATTTTGCAGCACGCTATGCATTTCAGGAGGTATCCTATATAGGGAGCTGTAATTTTGACATGAACGGCTTCCCATACATGCTCGCACACAGTTTTTTTACTTAACAGGTAATTAAACATTTATCTAGAAACACACTAACTAAAAGTAAGGAAATACATATTAAAATACAAAAAAATATTTTAGTTACTATAAATAATTATTATAATTTTCAAACTATTTACAATCATTCATAAAGATTAAGCCATAAAATAACAAATAAAATCATAACAAAAAATATATAAATACATTTTATAAATTAAAAAACATTAAAATAATTTGAAAATAGAATTACAACCTAAAACCCTAGAAAATGTAAAAGATAATTAACTTATTTAAAACTTTCATTAGATGTTTTTCAATTTTATACTTATTTCTTAGTACTAATATATATTTTCAGTAATAGAAAATTAAAATGTGTTAACATATTAATATAACAAAATAAATGTAAAAATGATGAAGTATTAATTAGCATATCTTTAACATTATTAAATTATTATTTAATTTAGATTTTTTTTTTTAATTTCTCCACTCTTAACTCCTACAAACCTAATATCCAGCTACTGAATATAAATATTAAACAATTATTTATACAGATTAATGCCACTAAAAAGTACTAACTTCAGCAATTTAAAATCTAAAAAAAATTACGAAAAAACACAACTGAATAAAAAACAATACACATATATAATCCAACACGCTACAGTAAAGTATATACTAATTAGCACTCAAAAATATTACATACAACAATATTCTTACATCAATATTTATAACAACAATATTAAAAACAACACTAAAAATCATATTTTTGGCTTTGATATTCCTGTCAATGATATTTTTGCTATCCCGATATTCTTGACATGATATTTTTGTATCATGATAGTTTTTTTTCAATATTTTGTCCAAACACCAAAAGGAGTGCCTAAAACTCTGGTAAAGAACTGCACAGCCTATCTCTGTACAATCACAGACATAGGCCTTCATCAAGACCATGGCGGTCTGAAGACTACCATGGTGGATGTGGCGGTATCACCGCCGACAGGCCAGCGGTGAATACCGCCAAATTAGGAGTTTGGCTGAAGCCAGACCGACCGAGCCTCCACCAGTCCTATCACATTACCGCCTTCCACTGGGCTGATACCGCAAGTGGTATCACGAGGTGGGACACCGCCAGCATTTATCTGGCGGTTGCACCACCAGAAAAAGCTGGCGGTCTTGCACCCTGGTGACAGGAATAAGCATTCCTGTTGCAAGGATATACTTGCACACACATCCACATACCCGCACACATGCACTCACACACTTCTACACACAATCAAACCCCACTCACCCATGTAAGTGTGACATTCACACTGACAAACACAGCATGCACATATGCATTCACACCCCCTCCCCAGCACATACATACATTTCCACCTCCCTCCCTTCTCCCCCAGTGCATACATACATTCACACCCCTCTGCCCCCTCCCCCAGCACATACATACATACATACATTCGCGCCTCTCTCCCTCAGCGCATACATACATTCACCCACCCCTCCCCCTAGCGCATACATACATTCACATCCCCCTCCCCAGCACATAAATACATTCACACACTCCTCCACCCTCCCCCAGCACATACATACATTCACACCTCCTTCCCCTCTACACACACTCACCCGCTCTCCGCGTCCCCGGACACACATGCACCCCACACCCCAGTTCACTCACATAAACACTCACCCCTGTCCGTTTACATACACATGCACACACATACACGCACTTACGATCTGATCAATCACACTCAAGCACTCAATCGCTCACACCCACACACATGCACTCATGAACTCACCCCCTCACTATCCACACTCACCCCCCCACTTCCCATCCACAAACACTCACTCACCCCCACTCCCATCCACATTCACTCACCCCCACCCCATCCACAAACACTCACTCACTCCCACCCCATCCACAAACATTTACTCACACATGCAGACACGCACCCACAAACACTCTCCATTCCCCCCGCATTCACAACATTCACACACGTACTCACACACACATACACACACACCACCCTCCCCTGTCAGACGATCCACTTACCTCATATGTCAAGGAGGTCGTCCAGGAGGGGCGGGTCCTGATGCTTCCAACACCGGCAACGCCCCGCCATCAGGACAACGCCACGCCGTATTAGGGGCTGTAATACGGTGTGTGTGGTCTCTTTTTGGCATGGCGGTACCACCTCCGCACCGCCTGACTGCCAGCACGTCTGGTCTTGGAATTCCATCCGATTTCGGGCGGAAGTCAGTGATCAGTCGTATTACGGCAGTCTGAAGACCGCCAGCAGTGGTGGTATTTCGGCGCCCGCAGCATCAGCAGCCTTTGGACTGCCGAAGTCGTGATGAGGGCCATAGTCAGTTGTAGAGTTCTTTTAAATACTGGTATCACATTTTATCACCAAGATCCAATTAAGTCAATCTGCATTTACTTTGGATTAAAATGTGAAGATCACCAACCAAATGACATAGCCCGATATGTTGGTCAAATTCTCTTTTATGTCGTCCAGCAAGACTAAAGAGCTAATTTTCTCTACTTAGTCAGGTACTCCTGTGTATTCCTGCCCCACACAATGTCTGGCAGTAGATACTTTAGCCCCCCCCCACACTAAAAGAGATATTATCAATTACTCGTTTTCCTAAACATGTGTCCTAGAGACATGGAAACAGGCCTCTAATCCTCATCTCAATAAAACTTCCTAGTAATTAATGCCTAAACTTGCTGTTACCTTTCATTCCCAAGGTGACTGAAAAGAAAGTAAACTATCAATTGTTCAACTAAATTCAAGAAAATGGCCTCTTTGACACAGTGCAGTCAGGCCTCTGTGATGATCATTGTACTAAATTAGCCTTCATTTTTATTGTCAACCACATAACGTTGTCTCAATCCCTCAACCCGTTACTGAATATTGCAACTTAGGAGTCATCACTGGTCATGGTCTAACTCGGAATTCTTAAAAATGCTACTTCTCTCTCAGAGGAACCAAGTTGGAGTCGATTGTGACATTACTGATCTCAATTAGGGTATGGAAATGCTTTATACCTAGGCATTCCCAAATACCAACTTTACTGTTTTCAAGTGATCCAATACTCTTATGCTTACCTTTTCTAACATCCTCCCCAATATACTTCAATGTCCACCCACCTTGTATAAATTCAGTAGTTAACTTTTCTGCCTTGAAATGTCTTTGTAGTTGACATAAACCCCTCTATGATGCCAGTCCTCTGTTCATCAAATATCTTTCCACCTGCCATCACCTAGGACACTCCTCAGATCATCTTTGACTCATTCACTTAAAATTCTAAAAGTTCACCATGTATGTGGGAGTGGTTAGTCTTTTTGTTTTCTAGTCACTGAGACCTGGACTTCTCTACCTCCACTACTAAATTCAACCAACAACCATCTTTCATTCAGAAAATCTGTCAAAACATGGCTGTTTAAGTAGTCAATAATTTCACAGCTGTAATTTCATTCTGAGTCCCTTCAATGCCAGGGCACCAATAACTGGTAATAGCTTGTTTAAAAAATATTAACATTTCAACATATTATGTATGTATATATGTATGTATGTAAGTGGAATGTATACCAGGACCCTAGCCAAAAGCCAGTGGAGAGGTATACAGTGTCAAAACCAAAGACACAGTCATCAAGGGATTGAAGAAGTAGTGGCATTCTGAGCAGCAGAAATAGACTGCCAGAAACTCATTATGATCCAGGGCCTAATTATGAGTCTGGCAGTCACTAGACCACCAGACTCGCAGTGGCAGTCTGGACCACCACTGCTGTGGCGGTCCGACTGCCACATTACAACCCTGGCGGTCCGACCACCAGGGTACCGCCATCTCCACCGGGATCAGTGATCATGACGGTGGGTGCAGGGTGCAATCAGCCAGGGCGGTGCTGCATGCAGCGCCACCCTGCTGATTACAAACTGGCTCTCCACCAGCCTGTTTATGGTGGTTTCATCACCATGAAAAGGCTGGTGGAGAACAGGTGTACGGGGCTAAAGGTGGTCCTGTGGCATGGGCAGTGCAGGGGTGCCCCTGACCATCACCTTTGTAATGCTCACTGTCTGCCGTGCATTACAAGGGTGCTGGTGCCTATCGCAGGTGGCTGCATTTCCGAGGCAGAGCCAATGCTGCCACCACTTTCCCGCTGGGCTGACGGGTGGAAACCTTCTTTTCCACCGGTCAACCCAGCGGGGAGGTTGCTACTACAGTGGCGGCCACCCTGTCAGAAGTTTGGCAGACGGGTGTTCCCGTCTGCCAAACTTGTAATCAGGGCCACAGTGTTCTTTACAGGGCTACATCTTCTGATCTTTCTTAAATTGGAGCAGGGTTGGGGAAGTACTTATGAGATGGCAGGTATGAAATAGGGCATACTATTTCATACTGTGCTTTGAAGATGTACCCTAACACTACAATGAAGTGTATATCCCAATAAGGGCATGGTGCATCCAACACTCAAAGTATGGGTTAGGTCCAGCAATATTTAATGGCTCAACAAGAAAATATATAATAATGTTAAACTACTCAGAGAGCAAATTCACATGCAGAGCAAAATCTTAGGGAAATGTTGTCATTCTGTCTCAGTGTCCACAAAACCCATGTAAGTATATTAATTCTGTAAGAAATTGGATTATTGATTGAGTGGGTAGAAACACTACTCAAGCAGCAACCACAATCCTTGCCAGGAAGAACTACCATGGTCAGTAAATTAACCACTGCTCAATCCAGTGGTAACTGGGCATAAAGCAGTACTTAGATGAAGTGTGTAAAGTATTTATGCAACACACAAACTGTAATAAAGTGAAGACACAACAGAAGAAAAATCTCAAAGCAATTTAGAAGGATATAGAACGTTGTAAGAAATAAAATGAGACCAAAACAACACAAATCCAATCCATAGAACCTGAAATATGCAATTTCAAAGTTTTAGGCAAGTATAGTGCCTAAAATCGCAAAGCGCCACTCTCTGTCATCAAGTCATGCTAGACCATGGGGAACTCACAATTTCAAGACAATCACAATAAAGGCGCAGGTTGGATACAGGGACCAAGTTAGTCCCACTGAAAAAGTTACTTTCTCAAAGTCCAGTGTGAAGAGTCCGGAACTTAAGCATTTCTCCTTTTCTTGTAGAGGAGTTCACTCTGATGCAAGCCAAGAGTTCAAAACTTGAGGAGGCAGCTGTCAGGGATCAGGGACTCACTCTAGCAGAGGCCAGCAAGGCTCAGGTAGGTTCTGGCAGGTTCTGTTGCAGCAGGTCGGCTGGGCAGTTGCTTTACAGGGAAACCTCTGGAGCTTGTTGTGTCCCTGTAGCTCAGAACAGGGGGTCAGCACTCAGGTTGCCTGGGATGAAGGAAGAAGGCACAGTCTTCCTTTGCAGAAAGTAGGACAGGCTTAAAGAAGCAGGGCAGTCCTCTAAGCAGCAAGGCAAGCCTCAAGCAGCAGAGCGGCCCTCTGGAAAACAAGGCAGTCCTCAAACAGCAGGGAGGTTCTCTGGAAAACAAGATAGGCTTCAAGAAGCTGCACAGCCTCTGAGGAACAAGGTAGTCCTTCCTCTGTCATATCTGCAGGTACAAGTGTTTTCTGAAAAGTGATTCAGTAGGTTCAATATTTATCCCTGGTGCATGTCTTTGACATGAGGGGGCCTTCTAGGCTACCCCACCTCTGGTTCTGGACACTTCCTTACTTTCCCTGCCAAGGCTCCAGGAAGTCTAGGTTGACAAAATAATAGCGTGGAGTTCCTTTGAGTGTGCAGGAGGCAAGTCCCTTGAAATGCAAGGAGGGCACGTAAGAGTTCCGCCCTCAGCCATCCTGGAAGGATGGCCCGCTAGCAGCTACACCGGGGTCATATTGTTCGCTGCCTGGCCCCAATACACATTCTTAATGGAGGAGCCATTAACAGGTCCAGGCAGCTGGAAACTCCCAGAAGGCCTCAGAAACTTTTAGGCAGGAGAATGCCAAGTTTCTAAAAGTGGCATTTTCAAAATTGTAATCTAAAGTCCAACTTTGCCAATAAAGAGGATTTTAAATTACAATTCATTTGAGTCCAAACATAACAATTCAAACTACTGCCAATCAAAGGTTAATACTTTTTAAATGTATTAAGATAACCCAATGTTATCCTATAGGAGAGGCAGGCCTTGCATTAGTGAAAAATAAATTTGATTTTTTTACTACCATGACATGTAAAACTTAACAACATGTCCGACTTTTTAAATACAATGCACCCTGCTCCGTGTGCTGTTTTGAGCCTACTTTAGGGATGACCTATATGTTTAAAAAAGGAATGGTTAGGTGTGGCAAAAGGTTTATTTTGCTAAGTTGAATTAGGAGTTTAAAACAGCACTACAAGCTGCAATGGAAGGCCTGTGGCATGTTTTAGAATGCTACTTTAGCGGGTGAAACAACAAGTGCTGCAGGCCCAAAGTAGCATTTAGGGCCTGATTACGAGTGTGACGGTCTAAGTGCCGCCACACTCACGGTGGCTGTCAGACCGCCGTGGTTGTGGTGGTCTGACCTCTATATTGCAATGTTGGCTTACCGCTGTCTTCATCTTCTCAACTGAGACTTGAAACATTTTCAAACTGGTCACAAAAGAGGACCTTTTCAACATTGTGAAAAACCTTAATGCCACTGCAAAGTTTACAATTTTTTCGAAAGCTTGGTAGAAAATTGTCAATGTGTCCCTCATTCAAGATTGCTTCCAAAGCTATCTCAAATATGGTCAATTCACCCCCTCGTACTCAAAAAACCTACCAGAAAATTATTCACCAATCTCCAACCTTGCTTGGTTAGGGGAAAACTATTGAAAAATGTATCTCCCTACAAATTCTTAAATTTATTAAAAACTAAAACTTACTAACAACATGTCAATCTGGATGCAGAGTTGATAAAGGAATTGAAATAGCATCACTAAAAAGTCTGGGTGGCATCCACCAAATACTGGAAGATGGAGAATCTTTCCTCCTTGTTTTCATTGATCCCTATGGCAGCTTTTGACTCAGTTGATTGCTCCAAATCTCCTTGACCATTACCTCTGATTCAAAGACACAGGAAGCTTTTCACAAAATTAAACTTAGATGTAAGTAAATCTACACAATTTGTTCCTACACTTGGAGTAACTTTATTAATTTTGAGCATGCAAGTGTAAAACGTGTCTCAACTCCTGAAACAAGGTGGAGCTAAATTTGCGAGTGTAAATTTAGTACAGGATGGAGCAGTAGTAAGTCCAGCGCAACACATGACCAACAACTGATACTGAAACCCCCTCCCATAGAAAAAATGGACAGTTGGACCACAACAACAAAAAAAATTGGAAATATTGTCAAATTAAATTCCCATATTTGAAATAGTTACAAATATAAATAAATATAATTTAATGTTAAAAATGTTTATTTCATTTCAACATATTTTAATTGAAAAATATATAAAAAAAATTGAAGTAACATAAATTCTGAATAAAATGTAATTAAATTGGTTTTATTTATATACATCACTTTTAATATAGGTGGGTTTTTTTCTTGAAAAAATTATTTAAAAAATGTTGATGTAATTTTATATACTGAAATTCATTCAATATTTAAATCAAAATTGAGTTATTAGTTCTGTGACATTTTTATATTTCATTCTACATTTAAATTACATATATAAAAGCAACTTACTTTAATATTTAACATACAAATGTGTTTACTATGTTTATTTCAAGATTAATAAACTTTTCCCTAGACTTTACCACAAGTAGATTTCTGTCACCTTGGTAATCTGATTATACATCTCAAAATACTTCAACATTAATATTTGTATAAAATTAAATATTTTGCCTTCATAAATCATTGGCAGCATAGATATTTTATACAATTGTGGTTGGTACACATCACATGGGATAAAAAGTACATTCCATAAGAAACTTTTTACAAGTCTGCGTATGATACTTCTACAATCCACTAGCAGTCTTCACTATGTTCAAAATTTACAAATCTAGGCTAGCAGGTCTGTGACTTCTCATGGTTGCAGATTTCTGACACTTTTGAAGTTCACAAAAAAGTCCAGGTTATACCTAAAAACGTGGATAGTTTTTAAGGATTCCATTTTATTTTATGAAAATACACATATTCATCTATTCACATGACAAATTCAGCAGAGTAAGTGCAAATGCACTTCACCCTTTACCAGATTTTGGTGAATGGCTGGAATATTTTTTCCTTAACGTAACAAAAGATGTAAAGAGGAGGCACAGACTTTTGGATTTAAATGTCAAAATGTAGGGTATTAGAAAACCATATGCCAGATTGTTTTTCACACAAGCTTGGGCTCCAATGAAAGCCCCTATAACTAAACCATTAGGTATTTAGTTTAACTTGAATCAAAATGTCTTGGCTAACACAAAATATAACACAAAAAAACTGGAACATAAACTAAAGACTGGTATGGGTACAATAGTCACTCCAGATCCACCATTCCAATTAATAAATGTTTTCGGGTATGTAGAAACTGCAGTGAAAAAAACAACTTTACTCCAACGGAAAAAAGCTTACCAGGGTGAGTTGACGTAAAAACAAAAACATTCAAAGAGTCATATGCCAAACTAAAAACACAGACAGTAATCCACTATTGGTTGTAAACATAGTAGTAAAACTTTTGTTGCTGAAAATGAATAAACACTAACAAAAAATAAGAATAGTTACAAATTATGACGATGCAAAGCAACAGTATTCATAAATATTGTATAACAGTATACATTTTCTGAAGACCGATGAAAGCTTATTTGAAAAAGCCCCTCAATAATTTATCTATGTGTTTGATTTTGAGTGACATACTCAAACGACTGGAAGACATTGTTTTTACTTGTTCAGATTGTTCAATGTGCAAGCTGGGTCTTAAAAAACAACATAATTTAGATCTACTAAGTATAAACTCTGCACAGTCAACTCTACTTCAGAATTCATTATTTGCACATTGATCTAAATATGTAATAAAATCTTTGCGGGGAGCACCAAGAACCAATTAAAACAATTACCTTTCTAAGGGCCTTATTACGAGTACTGCGGTACATGAACTGCCATACCCGTTGTAACAGCCTGACCACCACATCTTTTGTGGTCCAACCGCCAGATTATGATGCTGGCAGTCAGACAGCCAAAAGACCAACACCACTGACAGGATCATGGAACCAGACAGGTTGGGGGTGGTGCAAGTCATGGCAAGCACGGCGGTGGCAATGTAGGCACCATCATGCTGATCACGACTTACTTTTCCATGGCTGGGACTCTGCCATGAAAAGGCTGGCAGAAAGGCAGAGACGGGCCACAGGGGGACCCCTGCATTGCCCATACCCATGTCGTGGGCAGTGCAGTGGCCCCCATGTCAGCACACTCAGAATGCGCACTGTCTGCCATGGCACTGAGTGCGCTGGCAGCTCTGACAGTGGGGTGGCATTGGCCTCGGCTCTCCCTGAGAGCCAAAGCCAATGCTGCAGCACTGTTTAACCCAGCCAGCCTGGCGCAGAGTTCATAATACGGCAATCTGGAGGTCGCTGGTTTGGCGGTGGACTCCAGACCGTCATCGGACCGCTAAACTCCTACTTAGGCCCTAAGATCTTTACAGAGCCATAAACATTTAGATTAAAAAATTCACTCTCCCCACCATGGGAATCACCACATGAACAATCTACATTTTACGTTAGAAATAAAACCTACAATGAAACCACGTCTGACATTTATATTTTTAGGTGACCGAGATTGAGCAAGATTCAGAATATTTATTATCACAATATCAATACACCACAAGACGAGTGATAAACTTGAAACTATGCCCTCCCCTGTTGACCACATATGTCAATCTTAGAGGCAAATTACTATTTATTTATGATGTTGTAAATAAAGAAGAAATCATCATCTTATAATTATAAATGATCAAATATTTTTCTAGTAGGGAATTAATTCCCCTGTCACCAAACATCCAGTCTTAATTACTATGGGGGTCATTACGAGTTCGGCGGTCGGAAACATCCGACTGTCAAACTCCCGACGAGGAGACTGCCGTGGTGTAGCAGTCTCCCCACCGGCCCCATTACAACTTTCCCACTGGGCTGATGGGCAGGAACCAAGGTTCCTACCATTCAGCACAGTGGGAAAGGTGCGGCAGCATTGTTCCAGGCTCATAATTGAGCCGGCAGCAATGCTGCTGCACGCAGGATGCACCAGCACCCTTGAAATGTGCACTATCTGCACAGCAGACAGTACGCATTTCAAGGGTGCTGGCCATGGGTGTACCCCTGCACTGCCCATACCATTGGCAGTGCAGGGACCCCCCCTGTGGCCTCCTGCACTTGTTCTCTGCCAGCCTTTTCATGGCTGTCAGACCACTATGAAAAGGCTGGCGGAGAACAAGTTTGTAATCGGCAGGGCACACTGCCTTCAGCGCCACACTGGCTGATCACAACCAAGACTGCCGTCATCCCATCAGAGATCATGGCGGAGACAGCAGTCCACTGGTGGTCAGATCGCAAGGGTCGTAATGTGGTGGTAGGGCCGCTACAGCTGCAGTTGTCCGACCACCACCACAAGTCTGGCAGTCTTGAGACCACCAGACTCGTAATGAGACCCAGAAACTCCACAATCTCCACTCTTTGATTAGGACCAGTATGGTGCCAGTCTAAAGCCACCCATCTAACATCCAAGAATGCTTCATGTTAATGCTTCATGTTAATAGCTACTTTTTGTTTGTGGTGGACAGGAGTAGCTGAGGCCATTTCAAAGCTTTAATATTTAGGCAGAACATTGGAATGTTGGGAGCTCCAGTGAAGACAATGAAGAAGCTCTGGGCTTCTAACGGCTGGTAAGAGCCCAGAGCTCAAACATTCCAATGTTTGTCTCACAGCAAGAGCTGTGAACAAAGGCTTCACAGAGCCTGAGGGGATTTCAGTCCCCTCAAGCTCTGTGAGGCCTTTGTTTTATTAATTAGAGCATTCTGCCCTTATGGGACAGAATGTTCTAATAGCTTTATAGCCCGCCGTAGCTGGGTATACCAGCCATAAACAGCCTTCTCCCTCAGCTCAGGTCTTTAATGCTGGAGCTGTCCTTTAATGGCCAGTATAGCTCACACGGCAGGCTATAAGGCTATAAGGGAAGTCTGTTCTGCCACTTAACTGATACACTTTGCTGTTTTGCCGACAGTACTCCTGCTCCAAGATAAACACACACAGCTAATTAAATGAGGTCACTCCCTGTAACATATGGTTATCCCTTGTTTTCTTTAACCTAATGATCATCCTTGGCTGATATATGGATATGACAATTTATGACATTCCACAGTAGCTGGTATTTACACAAGAATATAAAATGTATTTAATTGTTCAAGATGCTTTTAGAATTAAAGTCATCTTTCTCTCACACACACCTCCTGCCACACCCTATTTGCTTGTAAAGGCCATTTACTTTTTCAGAAACCTTGTCTTTGTCTGCCACGCTGATTATGGATCTAGAATCTTCCCTCACAGCCTTTAGTCTGTTTTGAAACAGTATTCAATGCTAAAATTTGGGCAACTAAGGTAGCCATCTACTGTTAAGGCTAATCCTTCTAAGCTTTGGTCCATGTCTTTCTAGTTAAATCATCAATCAGGGCATTGTGCTCTCCCTGTCAGGAAGAGCCTTCCCCTTTCCTCCTCTATTGTCCTCCAGCCTATTCCTCACCAAACCCCCCACCCACCAACCAAAAGGGCCACACATTCATTCACCACTTGCTCAGAGCAGGTGGTAAATGTAAGAGCTAACCCTCCATGGAATTGGGAATTATGGGCCGCATTATGAGTTTGGTGTTCTGTCTGCAAGACTGCCATGATGGCGGCCGCCAAAAGCCCGCCATGTTGGCGGTCATACAGACCGCCGTATTACGAATTACCCAGCCAAGTCCGCTAAAAGAGAGCCAAAATCCCAGCTCCACCAAGACCCTGGAGGGAGGGAAAGAGGTGGTCCCATCACCAGGACCACCAGCCCGCCAAATAACCGCCAAACCTATTACAAATCAAAAATCACCATGGCGGTCTTGCCATGACGGTCTTCCAATAGCGGTTAGATCTCCGACGGTCAGCGGTCCCCACTGTAATACAATACACCACATTGGATAGATTTGAAAACTACACAGTTGACACACATACACACACTTGACACACCCACCAAACCACACTATAAAACACACCCCTTCACACATTACAATCCTTTGCCTCCACAATGCAGACCACAACAACAGTAGTGCAAACAATAGGATAGGCACCACTCCACCCCACATAAGCCACACATCCCACATCTGCACTGCACCCCCCAAACACATATTTGCACACTATCACACACTTCACTGCATGCCACCCACTCATCACACAGCACCTACTAATGTATTGTTTATTCCAATTCCCTCACTTTTTTTTACACCACATCACCACAAAAACACCCATGATTCACCGATGAGGAGTTAAGGGTCATGGGCCACATATATTTGAAGCCCAAGTCCAGCAGACTACTTTTGCTCAGAAAATGGAAATGTGGCAAAGAATAGCCAACAGAGTGAATTCTGTAGGCAACTATCCATGCACAAGGGACAACATCAGGAAGAGGTGGAACGACCTCAGGGAAAGATGCGTTCCATGGCTGCCAGGCACCTGCTGGCGGTACACAAGACTGACGATGGTCCCCCACCTCCTTCCCCACAGTTCACATCATAGGAGGAGAAGGTCTTGTCCATCCTGCATCCTGAGGGCTTGACAGGAATACCTGGGGGAGTGGAGTCGGGTAAGTCACAACTACAAAATGTGTCCCCCAAATGTATTGTCATGCATGCCCACTGCTCACTTTTACCCACCTACAATGTCACACCACTCAAAAGTCCAGTGTCCACCTGTCCATAGACCCCTGTCTGGCCTTCAATATTTTAATGAGACCCACCTAGGGGCATAAAATACCAGTAAACCGGGTGTACCTCAGGGATTAACAACATTACAACTCCCAGCAGGCACTGTGCTACTATCACCGATACCAGAACAGAGTACCCTTTGAAAACTTCCCACCTTTAACAACTCCACATTGGAGTGTACCAACCTGAGGGGCATTTAAATGGATAATGAGTGGGTAGGACAGGCCATGACAGCAATGCTAAGGCCAGAAGGCACTGTGAATGTCATTCCACACAGCCACAACTGTGTCCTCACCTACTATGAACCTTCATCCTCTACTCAGCTACAGAACTGTACTCACCTGAGGGGATCCCCTCTGCATACTGTGTGGGAAGGACAGGTTATGACAGCGATGAAAAGGCCAGTAGACACTGTCTACCCAAAACGAAATACCTGCCCAATGTGCTCAACATGATATGTGTCCCATTGCAGCCTTCTTCAATGTATGGTCCAGCTGATCCCATTGCAGCTGTGCAGGTGTTGTTGTGATGGTTTGCTTTGTGTCTTTTGTGTGTTTGTCTCTGAGTGTATTGTGCATGGCATTGTTGATGCATTGTTCTGTGTGTGTGTGTGCTGTGTAGGTTGATTGCAGTGTTGTTTAATGTTGTTGTGTGTGTGCCATGGCATATGGATGTATATGTGTGTTATATGTGTAGCCAGTCCCTGGCCAGTGTTGTGTGTGAGTGTGTGGAATGTATTTGTATAAGTGCATTAGTTGTGTTGTTGTTGCTGTGTGTGTTTATGTTGTGTGGCCTGTGGTGTCCCTGATCGAGAATTATGTAGCCGTGCATATATGTGTGTTATTGCCATGCAGTGTGTGTGTGTGCTGGCTGGAGTGTGCGTGTTGCGAATGTGTGGGTGTCCGTGTTGCAGTATGTGAGTGGGTGTGTCATGAATGATAGATGTAGGTGTTTGCCTTGGCATCCACCCTGAGGATGTGTTTGCCAGAGGTACAAGTTTAATTAAAATGGAAAAAATACAAGTAGGTGTGTGTACTTACGCTTGTTGTCGTGCACTTCGGCGTTGATTTCGTTGTATTTCAGCGAGCAGGAGCAGCAGAATAACGCTGCGGTAGGGCTCCATGATGGCTACGGACGTGTATTGCAGTGTGCAGGTGAATGTTTCCCTTTATACTGCTCGTCTCCACCTGGTCCTCCGTGGTGGTTGGACCACGGGAGTCACATTGACGGTGTGCAACCTTGTAATAGGTCCGGTGGAAACATGGTCTCCCCCGGCCTGTTTGCTGCTCCACAAGACTGCGGTGGTCTCTGCTGCCTCACGGTGGCGGTGGACCACTGGCGATCTCCTATTTCCTGTGCCACCAATCTCATAATTTGTGGTCCGCTCTGCCATACTGTTGGCGATCGGACCGCCACCGCCAACATGGCACCAAACTTGTGATGAGCTCCTTTGTGTGGTTTTCTAACTAGAAAAATTGGCCTTACATGGTAATTTCCCATTCCATGGGGTTTCCTCATAATTGCACCATAAAGATGCGGATTTACGGCATGCTAATGGTAAAATGGCATCTTAATTTACCCCTATTCATGTTCCGTCCAACTTGTAACCCGGCCCTTAGTGATCTTTTATGTCAAGATTGAATGGGCTATCCAGCATTAAGCAAAGGGATGTGGATACATTCGCAGTCTTAGGAAAAGGTGTTTAGAGCCTGTCGCACATTGATGAAGTCAGAAGGAGTTGCAAAGTCTTTCCTCTAAAAATGTTTTGCAATGTTGTCAAAAGTTTGCGCTCTTAGTAAAGTTTGCAAATGCTGTACAATTTACACTGGGAGACAGAAATTCAACAAGTGAATTCTTTGCAGAAATAAAATCGATAAACACTTTTTAAAGGAACGTTTTCTAGTATTCGTTGAAGGTCAGTAGAAATATTTTACATGAGACTGAAGCATGGAGGTGTTTAAGTTGTTCATCTGTTATGAGATCGTGCAGATGCCAGAGAGGGCATCATTCCTGCTCTAGGTAACCCTAGAAGCAGACCCAAGAACAAACACCAATCCGAAATCATCTGCCCAGACCTGATATCACCCAAGGTGTGAGACTTAAAGAAAAAAATGGAAAGATGAATTTCTGCACGGGGCGCGGGCCAGGACTCGGTTCCAAGAAGCAGTTTTCTTTCAGGGCACGTGTGCCAGCTTGGGGAATACCAAACACTGCCAATGTGCTACCGTCTTGGCAAGAATGTGTTTCTGGCAGCTCTGTCTGCGTTTGCTTGTTGCTTTCACGCGCTTGGTGAGTTGTTGTAAATACCATACACCCAGCCTAGGACACTAAACAAACACACGTGCACCCACGTGAACAGATACGTGTTCGTACATATTCACAAAAAGCAAGGACAGACATGCTCACATAAATACTCACGCACCCCCAAATACAGACAGGCGCACACATAAAAACTAAAGAAAAAAAATAAAGGCCAAAATATATTCACGAGCTGCAGGAAGTGAGAAGTTTACTTTCTTCACTCAGCTTTGAATGTGAATTATTTGAATGGTCCTCCTCTAACAGATACCAATGCCCACATGGGTCCACCCTGGGGGAATAACACCGTACGTCATTCCTGGTAATGCGTGTCTGAGGACACCAAGGGCCAGATGTATCAAAGCTTTTTGCACACGCTAACGGTGCGAATCGCAAAATTCCACCGTTTGCGAATGCAAAAATGCCTTTCAGAATGTACGAAAGGCATTCGCAGTGCAATTTCAAGGAATCGCTAAAATAGCGATTCCCTGAAATTGCGACTCAATTCATAGAGAATACCTATTTGCGATTACCAGTGCACATGTATAATTGCTTTTCCTAAATGTGAATTTGGAATTTAGGAAATGCAATTACCACGAATTGAAGTTTGATGGTACGCATGTGCAATTTGAAAAAATGCATTAAAAATGCATTTTTTTAAATGACATATAGCGCACACATGTCCCTACGGCATGTGTGCGCTTTACATGTCCACAAATATTTTTTTGGGGTGCATCAAAGGGGGCCTTAGGCCCCCAGCACCCTGGGATTTGCTTACCTAATTTTCGAATTCCTAACAGGATTCGCAAATTCGGAAATGCAAACCCATTCGCACCTATGGGTCTACAGGCCCATAGGGATGAATTGAGTCCCATTCCCTAATTGCGATTCGCTAATAGCGATTGCAATTTTTAAGAAATCGCTATTACCGAATCGTAACTTTTATACATTCAATTAAGCATTTTTCAAATAGCAATTTCTTAAAAATCGCAATTTAAGACAAGCAAACCGGGAGCTTGATACATCAGGCCCCAAGCCCGGACCTATGTGCGGTTTTGCAGGGGCAGTGGGTAGGTACTGCACTTGGCCCCTGCCTGCCTTGCTCCTGCACAACAGAGGATCTGCACATAAGCCTCCTTTCTAGCTCTGCCCCACGCCACCTCCCATGCCACCCATACCGCAGACCAAATCAAAGCATCTGCCTCCATTTACCACGTGCTTCAAGAAAGTTGTAAATAGATGGGATATGAGTCTGGTATTTTCCCCAGAATGGGGAAAACACACATTCCCTGAACAATAATCCAGAAATCACTTATTTGGTGGTGAGATATCAAGAAGATTCCAGGTTCCTCACCCCTCTGTAACCCAGTACCAAATTAAGGGTTTCTCATAATGATGGCCTAATATGATCAAATGCGCAGACCCTCAAGCACACACATGCATGTGTACACTTGAAGCTGTTATACCATCCTAAGTACAACTCTATAAGAAATTGGATTATTAATTAGAGGGATGGGAGCCCTAATCAAATAATAAACCCAATCCTTGTCAAGGTGAATCACAAAAGTCATTAAATACACCTGTGCTTAATGGCTTGGAACAAAACAGTCAGACTTAACTTATGGGCAATGTATAAAGTATTTATGCCACAGTCAAATAGTCATAAAGTGAAAACACAACACCAATAAAATCCAAAAGCAACTTAGAAAAATAGAGTAAATGTTAATAGATAAACTGACACCAAAACAACAAAAATTCAGTAAGTAGAACTGGAAATCTGACATTTTAGACATCTAGGTGAAAATAGCGCCAAAAAACACAAATCGCTTCTCATGGTTACCTCAGCACACTGGACCGGGTTAAAGTAAGAAGTTCAGGCCTACCAGGATGGAGTTCGGGTAGGATATAGGGACCAGGTTCATTTGGCTGAAGAGTAACCTTCTCTGGCCCACGCGAGGAGCTTCCGTTGTAGGCAGGCGAAGCAGGTTGGAGTAACTATTTACTGCAAGAGCCAGTCGTTGCTGGAGGTTTGTGTTGGAAGTCAACAAGGGCTATCACAGTCAGCACAAAGTGAAGATTTAGCTGGAGCTTTGCATTTGTGGTTGTCGTGGGAGGTCATTTCTTGGTGCAAAGAAGTCACTTTGCAACCATGAGGAGCCCAAAACTTCAGTATCTGATGTCACCAAGGGCCCAGGAACTGCGGGGCACCTTTTAGTGACCAGGAGTCACTCCAGAAGTGGCCAGCAGCAGTGCTTAGGCAGGTCCAGTTGATACTGGTCAGCTAGGCAGTAGCTGGGAGGCCTTTGGAAGCTTGTTGCCTTGGAATACTTTCAGTAAACCCATTTAAAAAAATAGCCAGCCACATGTGGTCATGCATCATCATGCACTGGTGGCCATCTGGAAACAGTTTTTTCTCATAAAAACAAACATGAAAAAGTGGATATCAGTGCATATGCATGTGACACACTGCTGTCTATTATAAATTGTATGTATACATTTTCACTATGCTTTACAAACAAGCATTGGCAACTGGCTTTGCCATTGCTAGTTTTTATCTGTGTGCGTGAAATGACTGCCTCTTTATCTTTCTACCCTTTCTATGGCTGTTTGTTTCAATATCTATGCCTTCTTAACATATCTCTATATGTATCTTTTTCCTCCCATAGATCTCTATCTGTTTTGCCTGACCACATTTTCTTCCATTGCTCTATGCCCCCTCCCTGCTCTTCTACTGCATTTTAATCCACCACCATTCCCCCACACTTCATGGTCACTACCTCATAATGCAATCAAATTGTGATTTATTGTGTGGCTAATCACGGTGCAGGTATCCAGGACCTGAGGGTCTCCCTCCTGCAGGTGGGTTTAGTAGAACAGCGAGGTCTTCCGAAATTCTAGAAGATACGGGGTGGTCTGGAGGTGCAGGGGGAGGCCGTTCCAGAATTTAGTTGCGAGCTAGGAGAAGGAATATCCTCCACTGTTGCTTAGGCGAATGTAGGGGGGGTGAGAGAGAGGGAAGTGGAGTGCAAATTTCTGGAGGGGTGGTGGAAGTTCCGGTGGTGCTTGACTTTGGTCCTTGGTTGTGCAGGGACTTGATATTTCTGTTCTATATAGTGTTAGGACATTAATTGGATCATTAAGTCTTTGGCAGGTCAGTCAACTAAGTCGACTGAGATCATTGCCTTTGCTCCCCTTTCATGTAGTGTGATCTCCACAGCAGCTGCTCCACAGATGGCACTGAACTTTGCAGAATGGGCACCATGATTGTTGAAAAAAAGCTCAGGGAAGTCTATTTCTTAAAACAAAACAATTACCTTGAGACACAGAGAGTTTTCTCTCTGCATGGTGGGGTCAGTGATTTCCCTTCCTGGGATAGCTATGCCTCACATGGTGTTCCTGGGTAAGGAAATCTAGTGACAGCTGCCTTTGAAAAACCCCTGTCTCCCAAATCTCTAAATGGGGCAAGACATCTGTGAGACTGGCAGGACTGAACCACCGCAGATATGTGGCAGTGCTCCCTCTTCACCAAAGTCTAAATGGCCCTGTATAGCTGTGCATTCTTGTGTGTGATTGCATGTACTCGATTTGTATGAGCATCACTTCGTATGTGAATAGATTATGATGTTATTTGTGTATATTGTTGATAAATTAAACATTTAACCATGTGCCTTTGCTGTTTTCAATCTCAAATGGCAATTATGGAGTAGGTCCTCACAAGGATGGTAACACATGTTCAAGCCACCAAGAGGATGGTTCTGTGCACACGGTTAAATAATAATATATTTGCAAATCTAAAGCAGGATCCTGGATTGTGAATTTGTTTCGTAACATTTTTCTGTTATTATTATATTTTAAAAACATTAGGAAGTGTTAGTCCCCACAAGGATGGTAACACGTGTATGTGTGTGTGTGTGTGTGTGTGTGAGAGAGAGTATCTCTGCATGTTTTGTGTTCCTAATATGCATTTGTGTCTGTATGCTGTGCACCATGTATCTTCTAGTTTGCAAATGTTTAAAGGTCTCCTACCAGTTCGCGTGCATACCTAAAGTTTGTGTGCGGTTTGCATTGTTGTACGCGTTCTGTGCTAGTATACATCTTATACATTTGTGAATAATATATGGAAGATGTGTGCTTGTGTCTGTACTTGAAGTGTGCCATTCTCGTTGAGTGTCTTCTCCTGTGTTTTTGTGTCTAGACGTTAAAGTTTCATGTTTATTTTGGCATGCATATGCCTTTGCCATGGTGTGTCTGCATGTTTGTTCCTGCTCTAGGGGATTTGTTAAAATGCTGCAATCCTCTAACTGATAACATCTCATAAATAAAATGCACATAAATGAACGCTAATGAACAGCTTGCATTTTATTTGCCATTGAATGAGAGCCCAAGAGCTGTCTTAATTTGCTGCAGGAATGTGGAACAGGACAGGAGGCGCCTTGCAGTGGGTGGGGTTATTTCAAAACACTGTCAAATATCAGAGTCCCTTTAAGAAAGCACGGTTTTACAAAACGTACAAGGATATACAACTTCTATTTACTGGTAGCCTGCACCTTCAGGTCATCGTGGAGTATAAATACTCACCCCTGCACCACTGGACCACCCCTTACAAAGGAGGCCCTGAGCCTAAGAATTTTCAACAAAGCAGATAAGTCCATTCTCGTGTGGAGCACTGCTGTGAGGATTGTTAATGCTAATGCTTCAGGTAAAACACAACTTTGACTCCTAGAATACACCACAAGAAGACTATTTTTCAGGCCTTGTGATGTAATTTGGTGCATCCATTAGGTGGTGACATAAGACTCCTACGTCATCTTGCTGTGAGGAGGCACCAGCTCTGGCAAAATGGAGCCATGAATGGTGCTGTGGAGCGGCACAGCATCCTGCATGATGGGCCATCAGTCCAATTGCAGAGTTGAATGTGCGGCCCCTAACCATTGGTCAGTGATGGGCGTCGCTGCTGACTTGGCTCAGTTCATTGTTGACCTGGGATTCTGATCAGACATAAAAATGGTCTCTAGTGGTTCTATTGGTAGTCTGAAGGAACATAAAATATTTTGAATAATAAACATGGAGCAAAGTGAACTACATGAGAACTATTTCTATCCTGGTGAGATACTCCACTTCTCAGTGCAACTCAGACATGAGTGACAGTGTGTGAAGTTGCATAGCTTTATTGCAGAATTGTTACTGTTTGACCTGGTATTCTCAGCAGGGTTGCTCCTAAACAGTTTTCATTTTTTTCCTCCACTTTTTGCAGAATTAGTGTTTGCTGGCCTTAGGACTGTGTACACTTTACCACTTCTAAACAGTGCTAAAGCGCTTATGCTCACTCCCCTAAACATAGTTTAATTGATTTAATCTGATTAGCATATTTAATTTACTTATAAGTCCCTTGTAGTGTAGTATACCATATAACCAGTGCCTGTAAATTAAATGCTACTAGTGGGCCTGCAGCATTTATAGGGCATAGTGGCACCTTAAAACATGTACCAAGCCTGCCATTGCATCCTGAATGTAGTTTTAAAGTGCCAATTCGATCTGTCAATATAACTCCCTTTCCAAGCCTTGAGCTCCCCTTTTATTTCATATGTCACCCCTAAGGTAGGCCGTAGGTAGCCAATGGGGCAAGGTGTATTGTGGTTAAAAGGTTAATCATGTACTTTTAAGGTTTATATGTCCTGGTGGTGAAAATTCCTAAATTCGGTTGTCACTACTGTGAGGCCCACCTGCCCCATAGGATAACATTGGGTTGCCTTATTACATTTAATAGGTGCTACAGTTTGATTGGGAGCAGGTAGAAAGTTAATGTTTGGTATCTATCAAGTTGTAATGAAAAATCTCTTTTAATGGTAAAATTGGATTTTACATTACAATTTTGAAACTGCCACTTTCAGAAAGTTGGAATTTCTTGCCCTTAATCCTTTTGTGCCTGCAGCCTGTCTTGGGTCACATAAATGGGTGTAACTGACAGTTAGGCATGTGAATTCCTCTCAGACAGTCACACAAAAGAGGGATTAGGAGTGCCTGAATGGGCCGTCTGATGGTAGGATGGAGGGCTTTACACAGCCCCACTTGCAACTGAATAGGTTGTGCTCTGCCTTCACTCAAAGGAATTATCACCTCCACCTCCACTCTTCGGTTCACTCCTGGAGCTGTGGAAGCACTGTCGGAGGACTGCCTGTTACTGTGATATGCTGTGCACTCTGCAGGACTGCTTTGCTGTGCCTGGATGGACTGCTTTGCTGCCTGCAGCCTGCCTTGAGCCCTCAGAGGCCAGCCATGCTGTTTGAGTGCTGCATCATCACCTGCACCCAGGACTACCAGAGTGACTCCAAATGCAAGTTTGGAGGCCCCTGCTCAGAGCTATAGAGGCACAAATGCTCCCATCACCTGGACCTCGCACCTGGATCCAGCCTGAGAGAGTCCTGAACCCCCGAGTGGTGTCCCACCAATTCTGGACCGTTGGTTGTGATGCTAAAGGTGCCTAGATGGCCAAAATCCAAAACTGAGGACTTAAAAAATGTTTTGATCAAAAACTGCTCTGAGGGGAGACCACAACAAACCTGCTTGTCTATCCACCCAAGGTGCATCACTGGTTGCCTGACTTTGCAGCTGTCCTACCATGTTCTTTTCCGTAGCAGAAAATGCTGTTCAGTGGTCCTTCGCCAAAAGGGTATCAGAGCCCTTGGAACTGTCCTTGGCTACAGCCTGCTGCCTCATCCTGCTGGAGATATTTGACCTCACAAAAGAGACTAAGGGCCTGATTTAGATTTTGGACGATATGATGGGATTTAAATCTCAGCGGACGGGATATCTGTCACTGTTGCTATGGAGTAACTCGTCCACCAAAATGTAAATCAGGTCCTAAATCTAAATGTAACAAGCATTTACAATGCAACGGGTCTCGCGTTTGCTCATGTTAGAGCTGATCGCGTTGTAAACTCCTGACCCGACTTTTCACCTATCGGGCAAAAGTGCATTTATGTACATAACCCGAAAAAGTGAAATTAACTATGTAAAGCGCTCGACTTCTGCTAAGCGAGATCGTGCTCGTAAATTAGAGAAAAAGAAGTCCACCAGCCCGATGGAAAACAGCGAGCCTCGCATGTTTTCTGTACTTGGTCGCTGCGCTCGAGGAGAGCTAGCCACCGGAAAAGGAATGAGTTATGCCTGCCTTCGACTAATGAAACAAGCAGATTTTATTAGGCAAGCCCACGAACCAATAAAAAACACTGACGTGAAGTTGACAGGGCTCCGAGCCCTTTTCTAAATACAAAAGAGTCTCGCTGTGATACGCATGCGCGAGCGCATGCAACGCAGGCTCGACCCTAAAAATCCACATTGTGGCTTCGACCCAAGGCTCCCCAATGACAAAGCTCCCTCCTCGGACATCACATACTGCCTTGCCCCACTGAAGTTTACCTTCTCTGAATATTTTTCTTAAAATTTCTTCTAAGTCCAAAGGTAAGCACTGTCAAAGCCCAGTCCACTCCTTGTATCCGAACCGTGCTCCATCGTATTTTTTTATTTTTACGTGGTCTTGCTCAGCTTCATATTTGAGGTTGGCGCTTTGATTCTTTTAGGCATTAGTTTTTACAAAAAACTTTAAAAATTCATAACCTTGCTTCTACATGATTGGATTTTTGTTGTTTTGGTGTCAAATAATTGATGAAAATTTGGTCTATTTCCCTAAATTGGTGTGGGTTTTTTCTTGTGTTGTGTTTTCACTTTATTACTATTTGTGTGCTGCATAATTTACACATTGCCTCTAAGTTAAGCCTGACTGTTTTTTGTGCCAAGCTACCCAAGGTTAAGCACAGGTTAATTTACAGACTTTTTGCGGTTCACTCTGCAGGGGATTGTGGCTTTTGCTTCACCAAGGCTCACTCCCCAGTCAACCAACAACCCAATTTCTCACAGTTACCAAGGCGATGAAAATCCGACTAATCATCCATAGTTCGGTGGGATAGCTTCCACCTGAAAACCACGACTTTTGCATATATTTTGTAAGGAAATGTAATTTGTGTCACATCACTTGCAAAATAAAGCTAGATAAGGTGTGCACTGGAAGGCAAAATGCTTGAATTACCAGTATGAGGTGGTTTCAGAGTCACTCACAAGAAAAAGCTAAACAAAGTATGTTATCACAAGTAAACAGCACCCATGAACACTCATGAGAGAACTTTGCAAGTGTGTAGGAGTAGAAAAAAGCGGAAACTCTTCAAGGTATGCCTGGGTTAATTATTGTGAAGTACATGAGACTATGCTCCCGTAATAAAAACTTCACACTGTCCTAAGTATGCAGGGTTTTGTCTTCTTCAGGCAGGTCAAAGAGAAGACTGGCATGTCCGTTCATACTATTCTTTCCAGGCAGGGGCGGCCCCTCAATAAGGGTGGAGGAGCATCACCCCCTCTCCCCCCGCCAGCAGCAAAAGCTGCAAACCCTTCCGAACAAAAGGATAATAAACTATGTATATTATCCTTTTGTTCTGAAAGGGGCGGGCCATGAGTGAGAGTGCTCAGCACTCTCCCTCAGAGTGCATATGTGTTTGGCCGGCCTTCTTGGGCCAGCCAAACACACATGTGCAGTAGGCTGTCTCCAGCCCGGCAGCACAGTTCTGGGCTGGAGAGAGCCTGCACCGGGTCCCATTTCCATCCAATCCTGACGCTGCTTTGAGTGGCGCAAGGATTGACGCAGGGCAGGCTGGGAGCCTGTGCCTGCAGCAGAAGGCAGCAGAGACGGAGGAGCGGCGTGGCCTGCGTTTAGTTAAGGTTTTTAAAAAATATATATTTAATGTATTCCCCCTCCCCCTGTTCTCCCTTCCCCTCCCTGTCACACCGCACCCGCCCCGGCCCTTTTAAGAGCTGCAAGCCACAACTGTTTCCAGGCTCAGTGAACTGGTGTGCAGGTGCACAATGACAACGTCAGAGTGCAGGTAATTCAAGAGTGTAGATTGGCCATGCTACACTGGCATATTCTAAAGGAACACAGCGCAAACTTGTGTAGTATTGTAAATCTGGAAAGAGCACACAAGCTAGCAGACACTGTAACAAGAAACATAAGAGTGACCTTCAGCAAGGAATCTGTATATAAAGAAAATGTGGAGTGGCTTCACTGAATGAAGGAGCATGAGCAAATTTACTGTCCTTGGGCTTACAAGGAAGAAATGACTAGCCTTTTCAAAAGACCTTGCTACAAGAGGTGGATACCATTGAACTGCACATGGCAGGCAGTCCTACGGATAAATTGCCTCCATTGTGGGAAGCTCAAACACTATGTGCAGGTGTGTAGGGCACCAAAATCTAACAAAGGACTGGGGGGAATAACAACAATATAGTAATTGTTTCCCTATTATCACAATCTCCAATCAGCTATGCTCAGAGCTATTGAAATTCCTACTTCTGTAGTTATCTTATAGTCTGTCACACTCACTTCATGGAAAGGAGATGAGAGGAGATAATTCTATAGGATCCATAGACAAGTAGTTTACTGCAAGAATGACATACTAAGCATATGAGTTAGACCTGGCATCCTTGGTGTGGTTTTCCCCTAACATTTTGCCTCCAGACTTCCTGTTTTGCTGACTTTGTTTTTGCTGGTTTTAGGACTCTGCACACTTTACCACTGCTGACCAGTGCTAACGTGCTTGTCCTCTTTCACTAAGACATGGTAACATTGGCTTGTACCCAATTGGCATATTTAATTTACCTTTAGGTCCTTAGTAAAGTGCACTACATGTGCCCAGGGACTCTAAATTAAATGCTACTAGCGGGCCTGCAGCACTGGTTTTGCCACCTACTCAAGTAGCACTTTAAACATGCCTCAAACCTGCCATTGCAGAGCCTGTGCGCACCGTTTAAGCTGTATTATCTAGAGACAGCTTGTTAGTGCCACCCAGCAAAGAGAGAGGTCCTGAAAAAGTAAGATTAATTACCACTTATAACAAAGAGGCAGTTAGGCTTAGATGCATATTGAATAAACACTGGCAGTAGTCAACTCTGATCAAGTGATTGGGAAACTTGTGGATCCTCGTCCTCCTGTAACATATAGGAAATGTGACTCACTGAAGGATATGTCGGTACATAGTCACCTCACTCAGAAACAGGACGACCTGAAGTCCTGGTTGAATAGACAGCAGGGGTTTTTACATGTAGAAAGTGCAATGCATGCACACACTGTACAAACAGAGAGACCTATACAGGCAGGACGATTAAGATTAAGAAATGTATCAACTGTAACAGTGATTTTGTCCTCTATGTCTTATTATGTCGTAGTGGTAAGCAGTACGTGGGCAGCACTAACTTCCCTGTCAAAAAAGACGATCCTTTAGCTCTATCGTGGGATCAGGAACAATGACCCTAGCTACCCAGAGGCATGACACTAGCATAGAATGCATGCGCACAGTAATGAAAGGATTTCATTCTCTGGTATTGACAGGGTACTGCTGGGTCCAAGAGGAGGTGACAGAGAGAGAACCTTGAGGAAGTTGGAATCAGAGTATATTATTCAACATAGGAGTAAGTATCCTGGAGAACTCAACATGGATGAGGAGTTACGTGTACATTTAGGTTGAGCTACCTCTCTTCAGGATTTCCCTCCTTGGGTGAGATTGTATAATATTGTTTATGTGCCTTTAGTAGATGATATTATAAATGCCAGGTCCTTTCATGTTTTGCCTTACATTGTTGTTTTTCTTCTGTTGTTTTACAATATTATTTGTTTCAATATGACAGATATCCAGATTTTGAGAACAAAAACTCTTGTAGATCAGGTGCAGTTTCGGTGCATGAGTACACATGCCCAAATCATTACATCTTTAAGTCACTGGACTATGATATGATTACTAGAATTATGTTTTTCTAACTAGTATCTGATGTTTTTATGAGATTCCACACCTTATCGATTTCAGTCTCAGACATATACGCCACTTAGCAGTTGTTATTTCGTCTGAATTATTATTTGAGATAGATTAATTTCAGAGTAATTGAGAATTTAAAGAAATTTCCTTTATTTAATTTGTATATATAATTTCTCAAATTTGTAACAATGATTCTGGGGGTTATGCACCTTCTATGCATTTTTGAACAGGTGTGCTTTTACAGAGTATTTTCTTCATATTTATTCCACAGGGGTCTGTGTGTGCTTTTTAAAGGGCCTGGAGCCCCATGCAAAACCATAGAAATTCTGCAGTTATAGTTAGAGTTCTTTCATGTAACTATTCAAGTAAGTGTTCAAGTAACTATTCTATGGTTTTGAATGAATAAATTGAGATCCTAACTATAAGGTCCCTCCCCAAGTTTATATATATATATATATATATATATAAACAAAGGTTACAGGGATGTTATACTTAGGAAATAGAATTAAAAAACATAGGAATTCACTTAAAAAACCAAAGGTTACAGGGATGTTACATATGTATAACTTGCAACCCCGCCAAGCACAATTATTTGACCAATAATTTTTCTGCATGTGATCCAGTGACATTATCTATGATGTTATCAAAGATGTGATGAGTGCTGTAATTTGTGATGTAAACAGCAGTGCATGGCAAAGATGCGAATCATAGTTACTTGAAATAATTTTAACAGGGGAATTTCAATGTTTTGGTATGTTTAAGATGTGAGCCTAACAATAACGACCCTGTAACCTTTGGGTTTTAAGTGCTGCACCGCCCCCTTCCAACTCTGTATTTAGCCCAGGGAGGTGGCCATCCCCAGGGCTGCAGGGAACCCCCTCCCTTCTTTTGAAAGTTTAAAAAAAATGCTTTTTAGCTCTGGTGGGTCCCTCTGGGACCCCAGCACCAGAGCTAAGGGGTCAGGGTGACTCTACGCTGGCCTATTTTCTTTCTTAATTTTTTTACATCTTTACATCAGAAGCCGAGTCCCAAGATGGCTGCCAACACTTCCTTGTTGAAGTGTTGTCAGCCAATCAGATCGCAGCACGGGATCGGGAGAGTTTGCAAAGCCTTCACGTCCCGCTGTATACAATTTTGGATTTTCTTTAATTTCTCAAAAACTTTCGAACGGATTTACACCAAAAAACAAAAAGGCCTCTTTGTGGACCAAGACCTACCTTTCTGCCAAATGTGGTGTAAATGTAATGTAGTTCCATCCAGTTGTTTGGGTGCTATTGCTGTTCAAACTCCCTGATTGAATGAATAGGGAAAACATGTTTTGGGACCCTCCCTTTTTCTCAGCCCCTGCTTGATGGATCACCCAGAAACTTTCCAGGCAGCAGCTGAAGTGAGCACCGTGAAAATTCATCAAACAGCGCCAAAGTTATTAGCAAAACAAAAACTGTTGTTTTCTATAGAAACTAGGGGCCAGATGTACCAAACGTTTTGCGACTTGCAAACGGCAAAATCTGCCGTTTGCGAGTCGCAAAACACGTATCCCAATGCAGAAATGCATTATGCGAGTCGTTACCGACTCGCAAAATGCATTTCAGACTCGCAAATAGGAAGGGGTGTCCCCTTCCTATTTGCGAGTCGCATTGGGATGCAATACCATTTGCGACCGCATATGCGGTCGCAAATGGCATCGCAGTTACCATCCACTTCAAGTGGATGGTAACCCAATCGCAAATTGGAAGGGGTCCCTATGGGACCCCTTCCAGTTTGTGATTGCACCCCAAAATATTTTTTCAGGGCAGGGAGTGGTCCAAGGGACCACTCCCTGCCCTGAAAAATCCGAAACTAAAGGTTTCGTTTTTTTTTTGTAGTGCAGCTCGTTTTCCCTTAGGGAAAACGGGCTACACTTAAAAAAAAAAAAAACTGCTTTATTGACAAGCAGGTCGCTAACATGGAGGCCTGCTGACGTCAGCAGGCCTCCATGTTAGCGAGTGCCCATACTCGCAATGGGGCCGCAATTTGCGACCCACCTCATGAATATTCATGAGGTGGGTCATTGCGACCCCATTGCGAGATGCAGAAGGTGTCTGAGACACCTTTCTGCATAGCAAATTGCGACTTGCAATTTGCGAGTCGCACAGACTCGCAAATTGCAAGTCGCAATTTGCAAGCTACCTACATCTGGCCCTAGGTCCCTTCGTTAACTACCTAATGGTGACCACCACTAGGTAATATATATATATATATCCATATATGCATATGTATGTGTGTGTGTATATATATATATATATATATATATATATATATATATATACATACACATACATTAGTGAGCTAAGAGCATCTTTAGTACTGTTATAACTTCTGAACATACCCTCCATGAAAGAATTAGTTTTAGCAGACAGACATCTGTATATCCGTATCGCTGACCACCAATAGGCCAAGGGGCATCCTCTTCTTTCTTAAGTTGCATACATAGCTGAACCATTTCAATCTCTAAAAGCTTTTAAGTATTGAATACTTAACATGATTGTATTTATTTTTGCATTATTTTAGCTGTATTAGTGAATAAACCCCATGTTTATGCAGTGATGCACTTTAGGTGTGTCTACTCTACTTAGCGATGAGTGGTTAGCCATACCAGAGAACATTTAGTGCTCTTGCCCAGACTAAACCTCTCCTAGTAAGTATAACTTGGGATTCCAGTGAATGTCCTAATTTCTGCCATTGATCAATGATTGAAGTTGTCAAGTTCACAATGGATCCCTCTTTGAGGTGATCTACATGTTCACTCGCCCCTTCAGGATCTTCTTGTCAGACACACTCTGCACTCGAAATTATAAACTATAGAGAGGACTCCATTAGAAAAGCCTTATGTGTCAGCCCTGGTTCCTGCCAGCTGCTGAGTCAAATCCCAGGAAAGGGAGCTCTACTTTAAGATCTGACTATCCTTTTCGGAGCACACCTCGCCCATTTTAGAATGTACCTCTCAATGCCCTCTGTGCTTGGCATCCCAGGATAATGGTTAAAGTGATTAAAACATTTGAACTATGAGAGAGATCACAGAATGAGGAGACAGAAGATGGATCTCAAGAATAGAAATTCAGAAGACCGGGCAAAAAAAGATGTCATCCCAATGTGGTAGCCTGGAAGCATCCGAACAGTGTGACAAGGCTGTGGGATTAGTAAAGAGAGCAGACTTGCATAGAGTTGTTCCTAGCTGCAAATTAGTGTGGAGCTGCTGTACACACCATTTGTGAGAACTTATCAAAAGCACTGTGGCCATTCCTGGTGTAACATCTCCTAAAGCTTGCATACGTATTAGGACCCAGGCTATAAACAAGGTGCAAGGTTTAAATCATCGGTGCAAGACTTATGGGAAGGGAGGAGGGGTAAGGTATGCCAAAGACACTGTGATTCCTTGAGAGGAGTGCATAGAGCGGCATGTTTGGCAAAGGATTCCAGTGCTTGAGGCTCTAATCGGTTTGGAAAGTTGATCTAGCCAAGAAAAGAAAGAAATGATTTGGGAATCACTTAGTGACATAAAGTATTGCAAAAGTAAATCCAGAAATCCCAACAGGCCCAAGGGTTAGGAGTAGGCATGGATATTGGCAAGGGATATGTGTGGATGTGCCATGTCTCATACTGCACCAATTAATTAGGGTGTTTCTATCACACTCCATACCTTATGTGCTGATTCCGTGTCTGTCAGGGCTAGTGTGAATAGTGAACTCCCTGGCTTTCTGTCAAAATTGGGGGAACAGTGAGGATCTGAGAATCTCGTGTATTAACAGCTTGATACAGTGCTACTGTTTTAACCACATAACCACAAGATTTTAAGAGTGAAATTCTGCACTTTAACTTGAAGGAGAAGATAATGTGCATAGGTTTGCAGTGGGAGGAAAAATTTTATGGACAACCTTGAAAAACAATTTAAAAACTAATATGCGATTGCGTGTGATGCTCACTGGTGGTCTTCAATCTTCTCCTGGTGATGGTTAATAGTTATAATTTTAAGACACTGAAAAGTGTGGCACTAGACTTCTTAGAATGAACCAGTGACTTCCCTTGGGTAGAAAGAACAAGAGGACATGATTCCAAATGTGTTCCAAGCTGTTGAAGTAAATGGGAATGTCTTCACATGAGTTAAAATATCATTTGTACAACTCGGTGCAACACCAGTGCCCTGGACAGCTTCAAGCTGATAGGGAAAGACAGAATTTTTCAGAAATTGTTTCATTCGAAAATCCCTGATTGGCAGCAATTGAACCCACTTCAGCAGGTATAAGATAACAACAACCAGGTTGCGGCTGAAGGGCGTTATTTAACAGTGGTGAAGAGGGTGAAGTCAGGACATTTTAAGGGGATGCGCCTTTACTGCGCTAAGTGGCTGTATGTAAGTCAAGAAAAATCAATTTCCCCACAGCTGCTTTTATTTTTGGGTCAGTCACAGCTGCGTTAGTAAGAGCTCACTCATGCACCTTGACAATGTGGCCCTTACTTAGAGCGTCCAAGAAAAAAGACAAACTTCTGAATAAGGGGTAGGCAGTATTACCACTTAAATAAAATGTGGAAATCCCAGATGATGTATGGAAAAACCATGTCGCTGCAATATCAGCATATTTATGTCTTGAAAAAAACAACCTCTGATGCAACACCACGCATCATGAAACAAAGGCCCAAATTTAAGAAAAGTGGTGCTGCATTACATGCAGCGCCCCTTTTCTTGTGCCCCATAGAGCCCCCCTCACGCCATCATGTGTGCACCGTATTAAACATACAGCGCACCACGGTGCAGGTTAGGGACAATAGCATCAATTTTTTTTACGTTATTGTTGTACTTAACAGGATTAGCAACAAAAAAGTTTGGGGCTAATCCTGCAAAGTACATGGAGGCCCATTATAAATAATTGTGTTCCTCCTTTAAACCCCTGCTCTGTGCAGACGTTAAAAATGCCGCAAAAAATGGTCCAGTAGAATCTCATAGATTCCACTCGGCTATTTTTGAGGTCTCCCTAACGGGGGACGCCCACCTTGAATACATTATGTCTTGCGCAGGCATAAAGTGGCGCAATGGGTTACAAAGTGGTGCAATGCATATATTGCGCCACTTTGTAAATCTGGCGCTGTGAATTTGGCCTCGTTGAGCCATATTAGCATCATAAAAATGACAGTAAAGTGGCGCAAGGAGGCGCTAGGCCCTCTTAAATTTGGGCCTAAGAATGTCCTTACCTCATTGTGATATTGTAAACTCTCATTAGCCGCTAATGGGATCGCCCATAAAACAACCCCCAGCCCCAGTGATGGGAAATGAAGCGGGCTCCATGGTTGCCGTGGTGGCTCCTTCTGGGCAGATAGGAGGTCACAAACCGTATCCATTCGAGGGATGCAAAGGCGCTCTCATTTCTTTCTCCTAACTCTTCCTTCTTTATTCCAGGAAAGTGGGAAGGAGGAAGCGGGAGAGGCTGCAGGCTGGGGTTCCTTCTCCTAACTTTTCCTTATTTATTGCAGGCAGGCAGGATCACCCTTACATAGAAAGGGGAAGAATGGAAGATAGACAGGCTGGATGAGTAGATTTATTTTGCTGACTCTTCCTTCTTTATTCCAGGCAGGTGGGAAGTGTCAAGTGAGACAGATTGGACCCTGGGATTTCTTCTCCTAACCCTTCCTTCCTTCTTTAACAAACACCCTTCTGCCCAGCCCCATTCCTTAGGATTTTTGTGCATCTTCGAACTGAGAAAGGAGGGAGGAAAAACTTCCCTGCAAGGAAAGGACTGAGGGCCTACTTTAGAATTTGGTGGACAGGTTACTTTGCCCCAAATGTGACAGATATTCTGTCCCCCATATTACATGATTCATTAGATATAATGCATTTGCAGAAGGGCGGGCGGGGTTAACGTCATGTTTGTGATGGAGTACCCCATTGAGTACTAAATTAGGAAATTAGAATCTATTTCTTGGGACACAATTGGGATTATGACAAGAATGTTTACTTCAGAATAAACAGACACAAATGAGACAGTGACACATAAAGTCAACTCTTTGTACTCTTTGTACAAATTTGCGCTATAAGAAACCCCTTTAATTTAAACGGGATGGGGGACTTAAATTGCAAAGTTTCAAACACTACGCTTAACGCCTTTAGTAACCGAGATAGAGAAAAATCGCTTAATATCCCAGCTATTAAGTTCCATCCTAGAATTAGGACAGATAAAAGAGGCATATCCTTGGTGAAAGGCCGAAGGGCTTGCGGCTGTATCATTCTTAATGGGTGCTACAGTATGGATTCTCCGCAGCTCACACTCATAAGTCATTTAAGAATAACTCTATAATAGACTACATCTGTGCTTCATATAACCTGGCACAAAAAGTTGGGGATATGGAGGTATTTGACACTCCATATAGTGACCATAAAATCTTACGGCTTTCCTTATGCCTGAAGGTAGGGGCAACAGATTCATGGTCTTTCAAAGGTGTAAATGTAAGTAATATGGGAAAAAATAGGGGAATGTCTTGGTCAACAGTAAAAATGCCATCGATTAAACCACTGTTGGAGAATTTCACAGGAAATTTAGAGGTGTGGGGGAAAGATGCATTATTACAATTTCCCAAGTTGATAAGGAATATTACAGAGAATAAGAAGCCTGAGCGTAATTTAACAAGAGTGGATAATGACCAGCTCCCTATTTTGAATTTGAATAGAGTAATTAATAAGTTAAGTCTTAGGAGATGAGTAGGGAAATAACAAAATTAAAAAGAAGAAGATCGAGGCTGAAACTGACAATTAAAAAAAAAAGAGAACCAGAATTGGGTGGCATTGAGGAAAGCGGCCCTAAAGAGAAACACCAGATTATTCTGGACTATCATATTGGAGGGGTGGGGAAATCGTAAAAACTTAGCGCCCACCCCGATAGCAGAGGAAGTTTGGAAATCATATATCCAAGAACTATATGCTGAAAATCAGGGTGCTGATAAGGGGAGAGAGGAGATAGTATTAAATAGAGGTGTAGAAAGGGGTTATACAGGGACACCAACTGTGAAAGAACTAGAAGGGATCATTACATCAATGCGTTCTTCAAGCGCCATGGGCCCCGATGAGATCCCAATGACCCTAATTAAAAGGGAGCCTTTGCTTTGGGCAAAATTACTTCAACCAGTTTTTGGACTAAGCTATGCCTATGGCACCATCCCGGAATCATGGACAGGGAGTATAATAATCCCCTTATATAAAAAGGGAGATAGATCAGTCCTGTCAAATTATAGACAAATTGCTTTATTAGATGCTACAGCAAAGATATTTGTAAAAAGTATCCTCATACAATTGACGGATTGGGTGGAGGAAAAGGGTATTTTACCAGTGGAACGGGCAGGCTTCAGAAAAGCCCATAATACCCTAGACAATATCTTGACTATGCAAACTATAATTGATAAGTATGTCCAGACTAGGGGAGGTATATTGTATGCAGCATTTATCGATTATTCCACAGCATTTGACAGAGTGGATAGGGGAATACTGTGGGAAAAACTCCAAGATCTAGGAGTACCATCTGGCCTCCTGTGATTGGTGATTGCCCTATACTCATCAACCTGGTGTAAAATCTTAATGGGCGGAGAGCAGGGACTATCTACTAAGGTATTAACAAAAAATGGTTTAAAACAAGGTTGCATACTGGCCCCATTACTTTTCTCCCTTTATATCCGTGACCTACCTCTAAGCCTCAGGAACTCCTCCGGTGATGCCCCTGTGGTGGGGGGCCGGCTGATTGTGTGTCTGATGTATGCCGATGATATAGTAGTGTATGACCTTACCCCAAAAGGCATAAACCATCGTCTGGCTGCTTTGAAAAGTTACCCAGAGATGCACTACCTGAAAATGAATACAGCTAAGTCACAGGTGGTCTGCTTCTCCGGGAAGATTCATAGAAGGAAAGTCTTGTTTCCCTGGGTAATAGGTCAACATAAACTGGAACAGCAAACAGCATACCAGTTTTTAGGTAAGATCTTTTTGGCTTCAATAAAAGATGCTGATCACATACGTCAGAATACCACACCCTGTCATTAGCCCAAGGCCTCTCGGCCTTTTATAAAGCAAATGGTAAGCGCCATTTTGCCCACTTACTATCAGCCTACCAGGTTAAGATCCCAGCGACTCTACTATATGCGAGAGAGTGTATTGATACAACTAAATGGGATTTTTGGGATAAGACGGAATGCCGCATTATGAAACGCATGGTCTCTTGTAATCATGCAGTCTCAGGGGCTGCATTACGCCATGAATTTGGCATTAGGAACATCTTTGTGCAAAGCCTTGTGGCAGTAATAAGAAGGGCGCACAACCTCATGCACAGTGAAGATTGTACATTGAGAAACCTGGCATATAGTGAGATTTTTAGCAGTCTGAGGGAAAAATCTGTTTTTTTAGAAATTACATCAAAGCTACTCAGCTCCTAGAGTTAGTCCTGGAGCTCTGTCCTTCAATTCCCTATGTATCATTAACAAAAATTCTGAAGGAAGTGTCATGGTCTAAAGGCTTTCTGATGGACACGGAGGCATGTCGCAAAAGAAGAGGTTTAGACAAATTAATTTCCTCTGTAACTATGAAAATGGTGCAACCCTACTTGACCTGGAATTTAAACCATGGGGTGAGGCGACTGAGTATGTTGCTTAGACTAAATAGATTGCCATTGAAAGATCTCACCTCACGGTGGGATGGCTCTAGTAGCATATGTGATCTATGTCAAGGAGAGGTACAGTCTCTTACACATGTCTTATTTGTTTGCCCGGCTAACGCTGTTCCAAGGAAATTTTGGTTGAAACCCCTTTGTTTGCAGCTTAATATTAGATCTCATAGAGAGGCATTGGATTTATGTTACTCCCCCCACAATGAAAGATTTTGTTATAAGATTTTTTAATTCTTTCAATCATTCTTGCAGATATTCTGAACTTGGTGTTTTAATTAATGAATGAATTAATGTATTATGTATTTATTTTTATTTTTTTAACGCTCCTTTATGAAATATGTATTTTATTATGGGGAATTTTTAGGGTTTTGTATTTGTATTCATGTGGATCTCTTAGGAGTTCCATAACATGATAACAAAATACATTTGGAATTTGGAGACAGTGACACATAAAGTCCCTAGAGTTTTCTGGATATAATCAGGACTGTGACGTCAACAGCCCTGGGAAAATATCCTCTTGACGATGTGATGTGAACTGAAAGGAAAATAAACTTCAGGGGAAATGTAGTCACCCCTGCATATTATTCGTTTACAGGTATTATCAGAGTTTTCCCTCCAGACTCCAAGTGAGGGTCTATGAAGAAGTAAACATTCCATGAGCCCTTTAACACCATCCTGGTTATAGAAAGGTGGCCATTGCAGCAAAGTGGGATGGATGTGGAGCAATGTGTGCATCCTACTGACCATAATCCAAGGACTGGGATCATCAGCCACTTTAGGTGCTGTTTAATTGTGTTCATGCCTTCAATGGCACTAGAACATCTCACAGCGGGAAGCTGCATGTCTCAAGCTTTCGGTCCGCAAGATTCCCTTAGTGATCAAGCATCTTCCTTGTGTCTTATCCATCCTCACCCCACCCCACATACATATTTTTGTTTTTACCCCACTTTTTTCCTGGAACTGAGGAGAGGATTTGGTGTTATAACCAGAGCTGTTGATTTTGGAGCTGGGGAACCAGGTTTGAGTCTCAGAGTCGGCTGATCATCCTGTGATTCTGGAAAAATGAGTAAATCTTCCCATGCCTAACAAATGAATGCAACTAGTGCTCATGTAAAACACTCCAATACCTTTGGGTTGGGTTTGCGCTATATATAAAACAGCCAAAAATACCTGGTTTGTTTTTGGTGTTTCTGGAAGAGTGGCCTTTCCTCTGCGGTACATTGGGTGGGACATGAACCATAATTAAATTCACTTCTAGGGCCCGACTCAATTGTTATTTTGTTTGTTTTACTGGGAGCTCCTCCTCCACGTTTTCATTGCTTAATTTCTTTTGAGAGACATCCACAATACCACATTTTGTTTTCATTGCCCCTCTTCCCCCCTTCCCCTAGCTCCTCCTTTGCAGCAACTGTGCTGTGACAATCTACGGCGCAGTGCAGGCAAAGAATTGTCCTACCTAATTGGACAACTACCACCTTCAAAGTATCACATGTCACACCACTGGCAGGGTTTGTGTCATGATTGGTAACAGAGGACCCCTTGTACAGCAGAACTGCTCAATTCCTGCTCCAAGATATGCATCTTCAACTTCCAGGTATTTATAGGACTTGTCAGGAGCTGCCATTTTTCTTTTCAGTTCTGGATAACTAGTCACTCAGCAGAGGTACACCTGCAATCATTAACCAAACCAGTGAGGAAGTATCACTGTCCTGAGAAGGTGGTATGTTGAAGATCCACATTAATACACAAGCCACAATAAGGCCAGCTCCGGCTCTTTAGGACCTCCTAGGAGACCATCACCTGGCCAGACTGGAGAGGAATAATGTTAGGGGTACCGACGGGGCAGCAAGAGATGAGAGGATCCTCTACAAAGAGTCAGCAGAGCAACACCAAGTGCAGGATCTATTTCCTGAAACTACGGGTTCAGGTGGACCCTCTTGGAACTAGAGCACAATCCATTGTGCAAGGGAGCTAATTCTTTAATGAAGCTGTGGATATTTTACCAAAGCTGTACCCACCTAAGTGAACCATTATGTGCTGAAATTGTTAGAGTAAACAATCGTTTTCTAAACACATTTCAACAATACCCAGGGCATTGCAGTAGAAGCAAGACGTTCAGCCATTCTGCATGTTGCATTTTGAGGTTGGGCAGTTCGCTTGATATACCACTGGGATTGCTGTAGTCGCACCAGGGCACCCGATTCAAACTTAAACAAGCATTGACATGAATTGCCAAAAGATATTCTCATGCTTAACTAAGATGCAGGGAACAACAACAAGAGCATCAACAGTGCAAGCTTCCTTCACAGTCAAAAGACAGCAATGGGAAGGACATCACCAGTTTAAGCGCCCCTTCCTCACAGACAATGAACCGCATAGGCATTACTAGTGGAATCTTCCCGGCCTATAGAAAACAACAGCATGTATCTCAGCGGTGGACGGTTCTCTCCCTGGCTGAACAGGTAAAGAGCGGGAATCAGATGTACAAATATCCATCCCTTCAGGACAGGTAATACATACAGCATAGCATCAGTAGTATGTATGTCATTGACATGTTACTGATGAATTTCCCTTTTTTGCTCTTAAATGATAGTGCTCTTTCACTGAATTTCTACGTTTTTTTAACATAAGTCAAAATCTTACTACGTTCCTCATGTATAACTCAACTTTAACCTTTGGTTTCTCCAGGGAATTTCTCTGTTTTTTTAATGTAAACTAATATTGTATTATTTATGATAGGCTTGTGCCCAACCCCTCAGCACTTACAGTCTTCGGCAGAGGGCAGCCCTGAAGAGTCGGCCCCAGTGCTGATCTGCAGCCAAGCCCTGCGCCCAACCCACAACAAACAGCCAAGCCCCCCCTACACATGGCCTTCAGCCATGCAGCAGCAGAACCCCAACAATGGTTTTGGTCCCATTGGAGCACACAGGGAACTGCACTGAAACCACCCAAGTCCCTTGGATCTTAACAAGGTCCGTTTATCAATTACTATGTTTTGCACCAGCGGACATCCCTTTGGGACCACTTCCCCCGGCCAATGAGTCCTGGGGGATCGAGACAACCACCAGGAAAAAAAGCACTCACAAACAATAATATTGTTTTTTTTTCATTTGCATCCCGCTGGACTCCTACTAGAGTTTTGTGGGACAATTGTCAAAATAGCTATACATTTTGAACCTTAATTTCTCAAAAAGTACTGAACAGGTTTACATCAGATCAACAAAGCATGCTTTCTGGGTAAAAATGCATCTTTCTTTCAAATTTGGTGTAATTCTGTCCAGCTCTATTGTTGTCTAATTCTTCATACACAAATGCATGGGGGGAAAAAAGCGCTTTGGCACCCCCTTCCTTTTCCTCAGCACCCACATGACAGGTCACCCCAAAACTTTTCAGAAAAAAGCTGAGGTGCATGAACTTTCTTTGGAATGTTTGGTGAAGATTCATCAAACACTGCCAAAATTATTAGCAAAACAAACAACTTCCTATGGAAACTCTGACTCATGTATAACAACACAGAATATATATATACAACTCGTACCCCCCACCATGCACAGTGATATTACCAATGATGTAAAAGAAGATGTCATGAGTGATGTAATATGTAGGGTAATTAGCACTGCATGGCAACAGCAGGAGTTAAAGTTATCCTAGGGTATTAGTTCTAGTTACTTTAGATAACTCTAACTATAACTGGTGAATTTCAGTGGTTTAAGAGTTTAAAACTGAAAATTACACCTAACTATAACGTTACAAGAACCTTTGTTTTTTTCAGTGAGTTTCTATTTTTTTTTAACATAAAGTAATATTTAATTATCATATGTTAATCCAACCCCCTATCGCACACACCAGAGGCCTGTGACCAGACCTTGCGACCAACTGTCTGCATGCAGCCAACCCCATGCTCTACAGGGCGTTCGGTCATGCACAATGGGGCTTTGGTCAGAAGGCTTGGCCTGTGGCCAGGCCTTTGGCCAACCCCCAAAAGGCAGCCAACTGCATGCGGCCGGCTGGGGGTTGGCCACAAAGTCTGGCTCTGTGGAACCCAGTGCCTTTCTTTTCAGAAGAGGAGAGTGGGGCATGTGGCCCCACTCCCTGAATCTATTTTGCCCCTGGGGACTTCATTCCCCAGGCCTTTTTTAAAAAATAAAGTGAGAGGGGCCTTGCGGCCCCCCTCCCCAAACCTTGAAAGGCCAAGGGGAACCCATCCCCCAGGGCCACTAATTAAAAAAAAGGGAACGGGGCACACTATCCCCTACTTCGGCTGATTTTGGCCTCGGGACCACATCCCCGGGGCCTGGTGCATTTTTGTGGGGAGGGGGTCACATAGCCCCCTCCCATTGCTCCCACCCGCAGGAAGCAGTTTCCATGCCTGCACAACTGAGGGCAGGGAAAGAGATCCAAAGTTTGCTTCCAGTGGGCAGGAGAATTTTTCAAGCTCCCACCCACAGGGAGCAGATTTTGTGTTTGCTCCTGCTTGGCAGGAGATTTGAAATTACTCCAGCCAAGAGAGAGCAAACACAAGTTTCCCTGCTTGCGCCAGTGCGGGCAGGGAAACTGCTATGTCCCGGGAGTGGACTGCACAGGGCATAGCATATCAGTCGTCTCTGGGGGATGGGGTCTCCAGGGCCATTAAGGGCTCAGGAAAGGGCCATGTCACCCCATCCACTTTGCATATACAACTGGGCCCCTTAGATTGGGTCCCAGGGGCAGAACGTGGCTCGGGGAGAGAGGCCATGCACCCCTGTCCCCTTTTACTGCCTGGCCAGGCCCCGGGGGATGAGGTCCCAGAGCTGAAAATGGCCTGGGGGGCGTGTGGCCCCTCTCCCTTCACTGGATGGTGGGGCCCTCGGAGTTGGGACCCCACCACCAGGCTTAGGGGGTTATAGTGTTCCTACCCTGCTTCCTTGTGTCTTTTTTTGCATTTTATTTCTTGGGACTCAGGACCGAGTCCCAAGTACTAAGATGGCTGTCACCACTTCCTTGTTGAGGTGGTGGCAGCCAATCAAATCTCAGTTTGAGATCTGTTGGGATCTGTGGAGCCTCTGCATCCCTAGATATACAAAGTATTTGAGCAATAATTGTTCAAGACCTACTAAACAGATTGACACCAAATCACAAAAAGCCCTCTTCCAGGATCAAGACAGTGCAACTTTCATACCCTCCCCACTCTGCTCTGGCCCATTTAAAGGTTGTACTTTAGTTCATTACTGGACAATATGAAGTTTTCCCACATTCTGCCATCTTCGTTACTCCAGGAAGTCGAACTCTGGCACTAATGAAGATCATGATAAGTAATCAGACCAGTACTCTTAGGGGCAGATTTACAGGAAAGTGGCACATCGGTCCCAGTGCGCCACTTTTCTTGTGTTGCCCCTCCCCCATCTAATGACACTATAGTTGCGCCGTATTTACCATACAGCGCACCATGACGGTCGTAAGGACCATATCGTCAACATTTTTTACGCTATTGTGGTGCTTTGCTGCACCAGCGGCAAACATTTTGAAGCTAGTGCAGCAAAGCACAGGGGGGCCCATTGATTAAAAATGACTGAAAAAATGGCGCAGTGAAATATTGTAAATTTCACTGCACCCTTTTTTCGGGCCTCCCTGTGGCGCAGGCATAATGTGGTTCAAGGGGTCGCAAAGTGGTGCAATGCAGGGATTGTGCCACTTTGTAAATATGGCACGGGGAAAAGCCACATTAGCACCGCCTTAGCGTAAAAACAAATGACGCTATTGGGGTGCAAGGTGGGGCTAGGGGCTGTAAATATGACCCCTAGTACTGTGAAAATGTATTTCGCTACAAGACACTTCTTGTTGACAAAAGATCTGATTCACAAAGGTCATTGTGAATTTAAGCATATCCCAGGGGCACAAAAACCTACTTGGGCTGCGATCTTCCTTCGTTTTTCGTAAATACACGATTGACTGATTTTTTTTATGAAAAAGGCACATAGAGTCCTCTAGCATTCTGGGATGTGCAGCATTGTACCTTTAGAGGTATTGTCAGGAAAAGGTCATTTCAGCATCTCACACAGACAAAGTTATAGGTCTGGGGGTATATTCAAACATTTAGCAGGTGGTTCCTAACCCTAAAAACACATCAGTGAAGTAAAGGGGATAGAGGTGGGGGCTGCGAGCTTCAGGGGTCCCCCTCAGCACGGAACCCTGGCCTGAGAACTCCTGAGTGAGTCCAGAGGGGGGCCCCGTGTACTTTGCAGGTGTGGAGAGGCTAAAGTTTCGTTATGCCACTGAAACACATGCAACCCTATACTAGTTCGAGCAGGAGTAAATGTCTGTCCAGAGTGGCTTTCTGGCTTTTTAAAGTACTGATTTGGAAATCTTGCCCAAAACTTTCAAAGAAATGTTTTTTGGCTTTTTTGTGGTTCGATCTGGGAGGTATCTGGCGCCCTTCTACATATCTCAGTTCCAAAGAACACTTCCACATTCCGTTTCAAATTGTAGTTCAGTATCTCCTAGCAGCCTTCCTGTTTACCCTCTCTGTAATTTTTACTGAGAGTTTTATAGGTACTCTTTGTTTTGCATGATAGCATTTTACGATAGTTGGATTTGTTTCAGTTTGTTTGGTCCTCTTGTGTGCAACTGCGCTCTTTTGTTTTCATCCCAAATCCTACCGTGCTCTGATAACACGGAGCTCTGTTGATGCGCCATAAAAATATTGCAATAAAAATGCGCATTGTCCAACGCCTGCTTTGTAACACCAGCAGAAGTGCTCTGGGACTGAGGGGGCGTGGTCTGCCTTTGCTTTGGCAGGCCACGGCCAACTGATCTGTAATCTCTAGTGACGCTTTCATCAGTTTCTTGCCCGGGGACTGTTTGTTTTTCATCAGTTGCGCAGCGGACCAGTCAGACCTCAGGGCACCTGCAGTTCTGAGACCTTCAGGTCCCGCCTCTTTGACCTTCTCTCAGACCTGCTCAAGGGTCTTCTGCCAGGTTAAATGAATGCAGCTCTTCGGTCAGGTTGTATTTGTTCAGCCATTAGATTTTCCATTGGTGAAGTTTTGTAAAAGTTTACTGATTCCACCCTTTGAGATGTTGGCAGGGTTTCTGGGTTTGCCTTGCCCCTCGTCAACGCAAAGGGTTTTCTTGTAGACCTCAAGATAGTTTTCACCTCTGCGCAAGGTGATTTCCTCTAATCGAGGCTAGAAATTCTAGAATTTTTTGTAGAATTTCTTCCGCAGAATTTTTCTTTGCACAAACGCACTGTGCAGCTCAAGAGCACAAGCCTTTTCCACGAATTATATTGTATTGAGAAATCTTTTGTTACCCTTAAATTATTATATATATATAAACATATAACATGATTTGTTGAAAAAAGTCTAATTGTTAAATCTGGCAAAACGGAGGAACCTTTGCGAAAAATCCCACAGACCTTTGAGAAAGTTAAAAAAAATAGTTGCAACTGTCCAGGCCCCTGTGTAGAAGAATCACACGTTTCTGAATTTAGCAGATCTCCTCTGCTGTACCAGCTGCTGCTCTAAAACACTAATATTGTTTTCCCATCTGCTTGAAACGGTATAAATGTGCCCCAAACTTAACTGTACTAGGTAGCGGCACCGTTTGGGACTATTATAATAAAAAAGCAAATTATATTGTTTGTACCTTTTTAAAACCACACAATTCCCTTCCTCAGACGTGAAGTTCGTAAATGACGTGAAAAGTGAGTCTAACTAACCCTGCCTAATGAGATAAGAAATATGGCATTGCTCTTAAAAGCACTGACCTTTTTTGCCACAAATCGCAGTAACATTAATAAATCTGTTGTGAATGTCAGATGACTTTCTGAGATTACTTTTGGCTTTAAAACGTTTCCTTTTCCTGAAATGTGAGTATCACAGAGGAAGTGTGAGGTTCTGAAGTTGTGCATTCCCTGTTTTATTTGTGATATATTGAAGAAACTCAATTCGAAAGGGACATGAGACAATCAATGTAATTAAGACATTTGGAGGAAAATTTGTTTGCAGCAGAGCCATATGTACAGAAAAACGTTTAATCACGTACTTGAGACAGCGCATGCTCTGTCACTTGCGAGATCTCTTCTAAATATAAACAACTTACAAAGGAGTTAGAGCCCGCCCATTACTAACCATTGATTGACTTCAACGTCACTCACATTTCCATTGCTTGTCATTGGCCAGCGCCCCCAGCTTTCACTTTCTCTTCCTGTGTTTGGCCGTTCTGTGGTGGATGGACTGGACACCTTCCAATCTGTGACCAGTGTCCATCTCCTGGCCACGCTCTTTTAGAGGGACTTTTTTTATTTTCTTTGTGCCCTCAGAAGAGTGCATGTGTTTGCAGTCCATCTCCCCCTTCGGGTCGTTACTTGCCCTGTCAACCTCTCACCCTCCCTGCGCTGCCTGTGATGTGGCTTGTTCCCTCTCAATCCCGTCAGTGCTTGCCCCATCCCTCTCCCACGCTCTTGCCACTGTCCATGCTGTTACTTGCTTCCTCCGCCCACGGTCCATGGTGAGGCCTGCTCTCTCCCTCCGTCTGCTGGGCCAGGTTTTGCTTGCCCCTCCTTTCTCCCTCATGTTGGTTGGCCATCCTGCCCTCCTCTTGCTGCCTGTTTTGTACCCCCATGCCGTCCCCTTCTGCACTATCCTGCCCTGCTTGGCCCCCCATCCCTCCATGCTAAAATAAAAATATGCAAGAGCTGTTTGGCTTCCTCAATGCTTTAATTTAGCAATGTTGTAGAAAAGCACAGCTGCGTTGCAACATGGCTGAAAATACCTTTTAAAAACTGCTATGACGCAGCCAGCGTTGACCTCATCATAGTACTTTTTGTTTTTTTACTTTCTGTCCTGCTGCAAAGCCACGCTGCTGTACAACATAGCAAAAAAAATTGACAAAGCCAATAGTGCTCTCATAGGTGAGAGCTATTGGGTTTCCCAACGTTTGCTTTGAGCAATGAGGTCAGCAGGAGATGAGAGGACATGCCACACCTTACTGTGCCAACACACTTTGGGCATTCGCCACCACGGAGGCATACATTTCCTAGCTGATTGAGCTCTGTGGACATTGAGGGAGCAGTGCCGTAATTGTGGAGAAGGGCATAAATATGTGCAGATTGTTCAGAAAGTGGTTGGATGTGGTTACAAGTAGGTAGATATAGTTTTGTGATATTAGAATATAGTCAACAGCTTTGAGTACCATGTTCGACTTCTCAGGGAGCTAACGTCTTTCCTTCTCACGGATGACATGAACCCATCAATGGCTCAATCCCTAAAGTCCTATAGCAATGATCTCTTCTTAGGTATTCCCAAACTTTGCCTGGCTGCCCATCATGAAGCTGCAAGGTAAGTCTCAGGCACCAGGAAATGTCACCACATCACCCCACTGCTGGTCACCCTCAGGGACTCCTTCCAAAGCAAGGAACTTATTTAAATGAGCCTGTTTAGTACAAGTACCCACTGTGCGGGTAGAGGTGGAGGCTTGGGGCATGGGTCACACATCAGGAGCCCTTCTCCATGACTGCTGTCAGTGGTGGTACCTGCTATCCCTGATTTTGATGAATCTGATGAAGAAGAGAGTGTGGTGGCATTCATGAGCTACACCATCAGGAGTGAATGTGATCACCTGTTCTTTCTTCTTAGCAAAATGTGGGTTTTAATCGTTAATAGATCATTGGGTTGCGTAGATTATTTTTCTTGTTGTTAATTTGCTTGCCCGTCTCCTAATCTCTTGTTAAGCATATTAAAGCATTGTGCCAGGTGCTAATTCAATAGTTTAAGAAATTTGGTTATTATTTGAGGGGAGTGGAGGCCCCACTCAGGCAGCAACCATAATCCTTGTCAGGGTGAACCACTAAAGTCACTAAATTAACCTGTGCCCTCTGGTAGCTTGGCCAAAGCAGTCAAGCTTAACTTGAAGGTAATGTGTAAATTGTTTATGCAACACACAAAGAGTAATAGGGTGAAAACACAACACAAGAAGATTCCCAAACCAATTTAGAAATGGAGCAAATTTTACCAGAACGACAAACAACCAATCTGTAGAACCAGAGATGCACAACTTCAAAGCTTTTAGTAAATATAACATCCAAAACGACCAGGTGCCACTCGCGGTCGTCTGGTTTTGCTAGACCGAGGGAAAGAGACAAGTTCAGGCCAACCTTGATAGAGCACTGGGTCGGATACAAGGACCGGGTTAGTACCACTAAAAGAGTTACCTTCTCAAAATCGGTGAGAAAGGTTCCATTCACAGGGGAGGAGGCCGTAAGGATCAGGGAGAGCATCCTGGATGGTCGTCGCTATAGCGCAAATACACGTTTGGTGGCACGGGCTGTTGTTGCTGTATCATGAAGGAGGGTTGGACAGCATGGACGGTCATTGCTAGAGTTTTGTGTTGGCAGTCACCACGGGTTGTTGTAACAGTAGGGCAAAGTGCAGATCTTGTTTTGCCGGTTGTCACTGGCGTTCCTGTAGCGCAAAGAGCAGTTCTTTACCGGGCCTCACATTGGCAGTCATCACAGGCAGCACAGTCTTGATATGAAAGGGCCTGTTCATGATGGCTGAGAGCCCAAACTACAGGATTTCACCTTCTTCTCTTGGGGTGAGGTCAGACTGATGCCAGCCATGAGTCCAGGACCTGGGGTCACCTCTTGGAGATCAGGAGCACAGTGCAGCAGAAGCCACAAGGTTCAGGCAGGTCCAGTTGCAGCAGTTGGAGGGAGGCCTATGGAGATTTTAATGTCCCTGTAGCTCAAACAGGTCAGCCAACTGACCCTTGGAGTCACTCAGGTTAGCCTGGGATGAAGGTAAGGAGGTCCAGTCTTCCTTGTCAGATAGCAAGCCAATCCTCAAGCAGCAAGGCCGTCCTCTGGTAGCTTGGCACAAAGCAGTTAAGCTTAATTTAGGAGCAATGTGCAAAGTAATTATGCAGCGCACAAGCAGTAATGAAGTTGAAACAACACACAAGAAAAATCCCAAACCAATTTAGAAAAATAGAGTAAATGTTAATAAGTAACATGATACTAGAACAAAAAAAATCCAGTCAGTAGAACCGGAGTTATGCAGTTTCACAGATTTTAGTAATTATAGGACCTAAAAGCACAAAGTGCCACTTGTGGTCATCTGGTCGTGCTAGACAGGGGAAAGTTCAAGCTGACCTTGCAGGAGCATGGGTCGAATTCAGGGACCCGGGTAGTCTGTTGAAAAGGTTACCTTCTCAAAGTCGATGCAAAGAGTGCCTTTCATGGTGGAGGAGGCCCTGAGGAGCAGGGACAGCGTCACACATGATCGTCACTGTAGCACAAAGTGGAGGATGGGCAGTGTTGGCTGTTATCACTGTAGTGCAAACAGCTGGTTGGAAAGTCCAGACGGTTGTTGCTAGAGCATCTAGTTGGCAGTTGCCGTAGGTGTCGTTGTAGCATGAAGTGCATATCTTATGTTGCTGGTAGTTGCTATAGCACGAAGCTTCACCTGAGCTTTTCATTGGCGATTGTTGCGGGTGACAGAGTCTCGGCGTGAAGGGGCTTGTTTGCAATTGCAAACAGCCCAAACTTCAGGATTTCACTTTTTCTTCTTGGGAGGTGCTCAGACTGATGCTAGCCAAAAGTCAAGGATTTAGAAGGCACCTCTTGAGGATCAGGAACTCACTCCAGGAGAGGCCAGCACGGCTCAGGCAATTATAGGTTCAGGGCAAGGCAGGTCTAGGTGCTGTATGTCAGCTTGACAGTTGCAAAGAGGCCTCTGGAGCTTGTTATGACATTGTAGCTCAAACAGGTCAGCCAAATGACTCTTGGAGTCACCAGGTTAGCCTGGGATGAAGGTAAGCAGGTCCAGTCTTTCTTCTCAAACAACAAGGCAGCCCTCAAGCAACAGAAATGATCTGATGAGTGGCTTTATTGGTCCAATAGTTATACCTTGTGCAAGCCTTTGTGTGTGAGGGTACATCTTGTCCTACCTCCACATCTGGTTCTGGAACTTTCTCCCCTTCCCCTGGCAAGCCTCCAACAATTCTGGGTTGACAAAAGGCAGGGCAGGCCTGGTGTCAGATTACTGTTTGTGTGCATGAGAAAAATCTCTTTGAGATGTAAGTGAGGCTGGGTACCGCTCCTCTCATTTATGTTGCCTGGATGACCTATCCTGTCCCCACCTAAGCCCCTGTTGTGTTACTGTCTGGAAGCAATGCACAAGCCCCAACAGCAGAGCCATTAATAGTTATGCAACCCAGGACACTGGCAGAAGGCACAAATGGTTAGGACAAGAAAATGCCAACCTTCTAAAAGTAGCATTTGCAGAATAGTAACTTAAAATTCAACTTTACCATTAAAGAGTGTTTTAAATTAAAACTCATTTGAATGTGAACAGTGTATCTCTATCTGCTCCCAATCCAAGTGTATCACTTATTAAGTGTAATAAGGTAATCCAGTGTTAGCCAATTGGAGAAATAGGCCTTGCAACAGTAAAAAACTATTTTAAGAGTTTATCCCTGCTAAGATATGTAACTTTTAAACCCACATGTCCTACTTTTTAAATACAATACACCCTGCTCTCTGAGCCTTTAGGGCGTACCTTAGGGGTGACCTATAAGTATGTATTAAATGGGAAGGGTTCAGCCCGAAAAAAAATTCATTTTGCCAGGTGAAAATGGAAGGCTAAAACTGCATTACAGGCTGCAGTGGCAGGCCAGAGAAATATTTTAGAGGCCTACTTCAGTAGTTGGCTCAATGAGTGCTGCAGGTTAACTGGCAGAATTTCATTTACAGGCTCTGGGTACATGTAGTACCCTATACTAGGGACTTACAAGTAAATTAAATGTGCCAATTGCATGTAGTCTAATTTTAACATATTTGAAGTCGAGAGCACAAGCACTTTTGCACTGGTTAGCAGTGGTAAAGTGTCCTAAAGCCAAAAAAAAACAAATTCAGCAAAACAGGAGGAGTGAAGGCAAAACCTTTGTAGGAAATACCACACCAAGGAAGTTAGGCTTAACAAAGGGCAATGATATTGCCAATATTTTCTTTTTAGTTCCTACATTCTCAGGTTATTGATTTGACACCGGTTTTCACATCTCACAGACCAGTGGATATGTAATACCTCAAGACTCAATGGTCATTTGATTTGGTGTAATTTAGGCATGACAAGGCTTCCTAGGCAAAATAGCCACATATTATTTTCTCTTTTTTTATTTGCCCCTCTTTAAATGTGCCTGACTTGCTTTATTCGGAAGTCCTAGATTAGCTTAATGAAGTCAAAACATGTGCCACTATTTAAAATCAAAATACTAATGGTTTCCATCACATCTCCTGAGGGACTCTCCAACAGTGTATATATATATATATATTTTTTTTAAACAAGGGTCTATTTATTAAAACTTTGCAACAACCACCCTTAGTATAAAGACGACTGGCAAGAACTAGAATCAAAAGTGACAATCCTCCACGCCAACCTCCATCCCCTCCTTCTAATTCAGTTTGAATATTTTCATTTGGTTTTACACTATAACATACTCTGAATTATTCCCAAATAGAGGTCATGCAAGACCTAAAGCAGACATTATTCCCAGCAAGGGTCAGACAATTACGTATTCCTATAGTACAGCACAAGAAACCATAGATGTGTACATGGTACCATAAGAAAACTCACATATACATGGTCACAAACCTCAAATATGATTTGTGGCTGTTGCAGCATAAAGAACAACCCACATCCCCCATGACCTTCAACGAACATTGATCTGCTCCACAATATGCCCAGAGATGTCCACTAACTTTAAGTCTGTCCAGCAATAGGAATAAATGTATAGTCCATTTCAAAAGGTACCTCACGGACAGTAACATTAGGAGGTAGGCACTATGAGTTAGCCCGGAATTGGGCTGGTGGTTTCTCAGTTCCCCCATAATCTGAAGTTCTATTGTCCTAATATGCAGTCCTATTATCTTAGTAGGACTCATGTAACAGTCGGATCTAGTCTGCTCAGGACCTTAATGAGGTTGACAGCCAATCAAGAAATGGAGTTCAGATGGCCTCAAAAACCATCATTGGTCGTTAAGTTTATAGACTGTTCCTTTGTATGATGCTACTGTACTCACAGCATCCACACATTCTGTCACTGTTGCCACATCTGCTGTATTCCACTTTTGCAGGATGCAATGTTTTGCCATTGCTAAAGATGATGCTAAACACTTCTTCTCATGTGTAGACAACTTTTAACAGTGTCAAAATTATGAAAGGTCTCCAAGTCCTCAGACTGTTAAATGCTCCTCACCCCAATCTGATTTAAAGAGTTCCAGACATCGTTCCAGAAAGTCTATATTCTGGGGCAAGACCAGATGGTATGCAACGTATCTCCTCCCATCTGTCCAAGGCACCAGCAATGCGTGGACATTGCAAGATGTGCCCGGTACATTTTAAATGGTGACCAGTGCCAGCCATGCAGTAGTTTGAAATAGCAGAATATCAGAGGTGCTTCTCTCAAGTACATAGTGTGGGTCAGTAAGAGCTCTGACCATACCTCTTCCTCGAAGTCTATTTGACAATTGGTTGACCACATCCTGCATAAGAGTCTTATGTTAGTTTTAGAGAAAAGCTTACCAATTTTTAGGGATTATGAGCCAGAAATGAGATGTTTGAAGGCACACCATTTTGCCAAGAAATCATGGACTGAAGAAGGTTCAGGTGGACCTAAACGGATGTTGGCAAGGGGGCTCCAAAGACAGCTTCTCAACTGCCTGTACTTTCAGAACTCGGTACTTGGCAGACAATAGTAAATTAGTAAGTCATAAAATGCTTTCATGGTGTCCCCCTGAAAGAGATGTCCAATTTGCTGGAACCCCTTGGTCGCCCATAGGTTCAAGAAAAGGTGTGAATTGTTAATCCAAATAGTAGCGTTGTGCCAGAGCAAGGCCGAAGCATGTAAGAGTCCATCTTGTTTCATTGCTTTCTGGGTCAACTTCTAAACTTGTATGGAACATTGTAGTGTATATAACATTGTGGCCCACCCTGTAATTCTAACCCAGCCTACTCCCCATCGGCATGCCAATATACAGTCCAATCATAACCCTACAGCAGTATTTTTTTCCATTTCCCCTACTAGACTTGCATGTCACAGTGCCCACACAGAGGCATCAAACTCATGACTCCAACCACAATATTTCATTATTACAGCAAGCACATTACTTTTAGTCGAACTGGTGCATAAGACTTGAGTCCTGGCTGTTTACGGTAATTGATGAAAAAACTATGGGCCTGATTTAAATCCTGGTGGAGAAAATACTGCGTCACAAACATGATGGATAATCCATCCAATGTATTACAATCCCCATAGGATATGATGGGATCGTAATAGGGCGGACAGGATATCCGTCACATTTGTGACAGAGTAACATGTCCTCCAGTATCTAAATCAGGCCTTAATTTCTCCTAATAATTTTTTCACTTTGCACAGCGAATGTCAATTTCTCGAGAGGGAGGAGCTACCATAATCTATAAAACTTTGAGTAATGGGTGAGGGTTCTGTTTTTTCCAACAAAGGGTAGTCAGCAACTTTGCAGCACCCAGAGTGTGATGCAAAAGAGTCTTATGCTTACAATGTACCTGTCCATTGCAATCCTGAGTTACGCCCAACAGTAACACACCTGGCTCTTCCCGGAACTTACTATGGCTTTTAGAATACATCTCAAACCTGGATAACACTCTATTTATTTGCACTGCTTCTTGTGTTTCTGATGCATTATTTAACATCAAGTATATCTTCTCTTTCAAGAAATTCCTCAAAGATCGCTCATGGTACTGTAGGATATGACTGTATAACCTTAACCCAATTTATTTTTATCTTTATTTTTACTCATTCTTTTCTCATTGATTACACTAAGCTAAGGTTTCATCTAACAGCATCGATTCCTGATGCTCCAAAAGCCTAAATACGGAATCAGTAGTCTTCCGCAAGGAGATGCTGCAGGAGCCGGACAGCTAAGAGTTTATGGGGCGGAGCTGGATCTTAAGAGAGCACTGAGAGTAACTCAGCACACACCAAGTTAAAAAGGCAGAATGACTGCACAAAGGACTTGAGACAAAGGAATGACAAGCCCACTCTCAATGATTGATTATGAGTCTTGTGGTTTGAAGTGTAGCTGCGCTCATTGGGCCACCCTCTCACTTCTTGGAGCACAGTTTTTAAGTCATTGAGTTCAAGTCTCAAGTATTTTTGCTCAATCTCTTTCAGTGGGTGTGAGTATTACTCAGTGAATTACACCCTAACTCTTTGGGTAATAGTTTTATTTTTTGGATTATAGCCTTTTAGTAAAACATATTGCTGTACACTGGCACTGAACTCACATGAGCCTCACACCTTGGAATAGATTCTCACTGAAAAGGTTTGAGTTACACACCTTGGTGCATTGTCTCTCATCAACTGTCAGTTTTGTGTCTTGGTGCACAGACTACCATTTATCAGATGTGATTCTCACTTCTGGAGCAATGTTCTGTGTCCTGCTTCCTTTGGTCGCAAGAAATCAGGGGTTAGTTCAATTGTAACAATTTTTGTCATTTACCACTGTTGTCCTTAGACCACATCAGTATAGGACACACACTAAATTGAACAATTACCCCTCTTTATTATCGGACTCTCAGTGGTAACCCAAGGTAGGTCTACTCTTGGAGGTGATGTAGGTTTAGCACAACTAGAATAGCACCCCATTCCTCCCAACTGGATCAGAATGGCCATTGGAAACAAGACAAAAAAGGCATTTGAGATAAAATTTTTGGCATATTGGTAATTTTGGTCTATCTGGATCTCATGCTAACATATGTTCATTCTTCCTGTAATTAATTGTTCCTGTCTTTAATCCAGACTTCAAGAGAGTCACAAAACTTCATGTCATCCAGGCTAGGGAAGTGGGGGATGTTAATCATGGAACGGTCTATTTTCTGAAATAAAAAGCCATCCCGGTTGGCAAAGATTGACCCCTGGGTCCCTTGCACCCAAGAGGCAGTGGAAAGTAGCCATGATATTTACAGTGTTATCCACCTTGAATCACATATATCCCTCCTCATACAAATTCTTTTTGGATCTATAGGGCACAATTAGCGATAAGTTCTAATACACCCATTTTGGAGGGATTATAATTTCTGAATTCACAGAATTTTTTAATAATCACTGGTTGATGCTGTTTGAGATTTCCATGGGCTCATCATACCCACAGGTCAGAGGTTGAGCCAGATCTTTACTCGTGATGCTTGATTCCAAGGATTGTTCTATGATAAGTAAATGAAAGGCGGGGAGGATACAAGCTGACACTATCCATGACGTTGAAATTAAGTCATTTGGGATGAACTGATTTGTAGGGCTAGGTCAATCGTGCAGTTAACATCATTCTAGAGTGTAGAAATGTGTTGCACCAACTCAAGGCAGACTTTACTGGTGATATCTATTCAAAAATGGCAAAATTGAAAAATGTAGATTGGTATGGCACAGCAGTTGTGAATAACCTTTTATAGAATTGTTTTTAGATTGTTGTGTATTGTAAGATGTGACCCACTACTTTTTGTATCTCCCCAGAGGCGTGATTAGTGAATGTACCTAAAAGTAGTTCTTAGCATATCATACCTTACTGTGGTATCAAATTTCTCCCCAAAAGTGTTCTTTTGTTTTTTAATATTATTTTTCTATTTAGTTTGTAATTGTATAATCTTTTCATTATTTCTCTAGTTGTCTCTTTAAAAAAGAACATTTTGTGTTAACCTAGTTTACTTCAGAAAGTTTATTTGCATTTTAACATTTAAATATTATTCTCTTCACTCCCTGATTGCTAAATACAGAGATGCTGCTTTTGTCCACATAAACTATTCAGAGTTAGATTGCCCCATATAGAACATTTTTGTGCTAATATTCCCTCTCCTGAGCTTAATGGGAGCTGCTACAAGTCACAATGATTGATGGTCATACCAAATCCTGCCTCAGCTTGTGTAGATAATTCCTAAATAACTAAGTCAAAACATTGGCAGGAAACCTGTATTTTAAACGTTCTAGGGCCAAGATATTTGGTAAGGGTGAATGCTAAATCCAGGTAATAGAAAACTAATATATCACACTCTAGGTGTTATCACGTTTGTCACAGGACCCAGTTAAAACTGTGGGATAAGATTTAGATGTCAATTTAAAGATGGAGGCATGTTTGAATAAGACAGGTCTTTTAGGCTACTTCTTTGTCTACATTTGTTGCCATAGGAACAGTTTATGCCCTGCTGGCAGGGTACCAGTCAACACTAAGTTTAGCTTCTTCAGCTCACAAAGTAAAACTAAAGATGTCATGCACAATTTTCCGATCAACCAGCAAATAGCGTGACTAAAACACACAGGATTGTCCCCATGCCAGTGTACAGAAAACCACCCGAATTACCAGTGTGAGTGAGGAGTGAACTGAAGAGAGTAGTCCTTCCCTACATGAGTGTCTGTGGATGTGCTCCAGCCTCACCTACATAAGCATGGAAGACACTGCATGCACATACCTGTAGATAAAATAGCACATGCTACCACTCAACATGCAAATTCTGCACCAACTAAGCTGACATTCTAGCTCTTCCTGGAATCATATTCAAAATATCAGATTCACAGTCAGCTGTCCTGGACTATGGAATGACCCTCTTCCCCCGACAAGCATGATTAAGGAACACAACCTCACAGACATCAGGGAATAAACTAAAATCTGACAACTACACACCAACACACTCCAGACTCACAGTGAGTAATGGTGCAACTGGAATCATCACCAGCAACAAGAGAATTTGATGTCAACTGAAAGACAATCATCTGTCAAACCGTTCCAAAAACACCAGGACTTCTTAGAGACATTCAGGGCTCTCTAAAGCCCCCATGATAATTTCTCACTGACATACAACCTGTGACACGTCAATGATGTAAAGGGATGCAACCAGGATGCTTCACCATCATGAGGATACAAGGACGTACCATGCGTAAACTGATATAACTTGGTGATGGCAGCTTCCTCCGGCCAAGTAAGCTTTAGACCGCAACCATCTTACAAGGGGCCACCTCAGGGCGCATTGTAGCCCTCTCCTGCCTGCATCATCCCTCTATCACCAGCGTCCACAAGCAATTAAGGTATGAAATCAGTGGCAGTTTCTCTTCGAGGGTGGGGGAGCTTTGCTCCCTGCCCGCTGCGAGCCGAGCAGGAAGAAATAGAATGGCAATGAAAAGATTTAGGGGGTGATTCTGACTGCGGCGGACGGCGGTCGCCGCCCGCCAAGCGGTTCCCGCCGAAAGACCGCTCCGCGGTCAAAAGACCGCGGCGGTCATTCTGGCTTTCCCATTGGGCTGGCGGGCGACCGCCGAAAGTCCGCCCGCCAGCCCAGCGGGAAACACCCTTCCCACGAGGACGCCGGCTCAGAATGGAGCCGGCGGAGTGGGAAGGTGCGACGGGTGCAGTTGCACCCGTCGCGAATTTCAGTGTCTGCAAAGCAGACACTGAAATTCTTTGTGGGGCCCTCTTACGGGGGCCCCGCGGCACCCCCTACCGCCATCCTGTTCCTGGCGGGAGACCCGCCAGGAACAGGATGGCGGTAGGGGGTGTCGGAATCCCGTGCTCCGCCGCCATGGAGGATTCTCAAGGGCAGCGGGAAGTCGGCGGTACACCGCCGACTTTCCGTTTCTGGCCGCGGCTGAACCGCCGTGGTCAGAATGCCCAGCGGTGCACCGCCAGCCTGTTGGCGGTGCTACCGCCGACCTCCGCCAGGGTCAGAATGACCCCCTTAGTTTCCATTTTATTTCTTCCTACGCAGTGTGCACCAGCCCAGAGACATGCTGGGCATGCCCTCTGCTGCCGAAAGCTGAGGTAGCAGAGGACTGCCTCTGCTTCTGGCAGCAGAGGGCTGGAACAGTGCCTGGACTGGATGCTCCAAAGTGTGCATGTCACTGAAGCGCTCCACCCAGCTGTCTTCCAACAGCTGGGTGGAGACCAGGCACGGGCCTCCAGGGCCTGAAGGAGCATCCAGCCAGGATGCTCCAACCAATCCAGTCACTTCTTTCATGCTGGTTAACAGCATGAGAGCAGAGTCTAGATTGGTTAGGGAGCTCTTCCTCTATCGGAGAGCAGAAGCACAGGAGCAGGATGCGCAGCTCGTGGGTAAGTACCTTTTTTTTTTTAATGTGTGATGCATATGTGTGTAATGCATGTGTGTAATGTATGTAAATGTGGAGTGCATGTAAGTGTAGTGTTTGTGTTTTAATTAGTGTTATTTGGGTTTTGGTGGGAGGGGTGGTTTACTTTAGGTTTTTGGAGGGAGGGCACTTCACTCGCCCCACCACTTTAAAAGGTTACAGGCTGTCGCTGTATGAAATGTTTACCTTATACACAATGTAAACATGACCAGAAACCTTACACGATAGACAGAGAATAATGTAATCTTGGAAGGAATTACCCAAAGCTCAGAAAAAAACAAAAAAGGGAATCACTTTATAGCATTAGGCTCCTCTGAATAGTGTAAACCTCTATTTTCAGTCTCAAAAAGGAATCAAATGGAATATAATGAAATGCAAAAATAATTTAAGCCACAATATAAGTACATTTGATACTGCCAACAAATGTATCTCCCAAAGCCATCCTAAGATACCAAGGGAGTTGATATACAGAGTAAGAACATCAAATGCTACCTCTGACAGTCGCTTCATATATTCCCTCTTTTGTTCTACGTTTTTGCTCAAAATCAAAAGCTTTGACTTTAGTAGCCAATACTTTGGACCAAATCTCAGAATTCTGAAATACATATCAGGAAGGACAGAGCCATATTTGTGCCTATAGGTTTTTCTGTAGGCGACTCTTTACTTGAATCTATAGGCTTTCAAAATGGAATAAAGAAAGAGAATAGGACTGCACTGCACGTTTCTAATGTGTAAACATATGATTAACATGCTTTTTGTAAGAGTATGTTTTATTCCAAATTGGCTATCACTCAGTTTCTGAGAGCAGGACATCCATGAATCTGGAAAAAAAATTATGAATGGGGCCCAAAGAAAAGCCAGGACCAAGAGAGTCAATTAGACCCTCCAGGGCAGGGAAACCTCTGATCTCCACTCCCATGGTGTAGCACCACCCACCTTATCTAGAGATCTCCCCTGGCTGAGACCCCTCAGCATACAGTGGAGCTGCTGCCAGCAACACTGTGGGCTCATTACAATCCTGAATGGGGATCATATTCTGTGTCCCTACTTGCCATTCATGTTTGTTTTAGACAAACTAATTGCCAAAGCAAGAGTCTATTGTGTAAAAGAATCAATGGCCTTGAGCCATTGGGATTTTACTTCTTGCCCATAAAGGCTACTAATGACTTTCTATGACGATCCATGGTTGGACATTCTACTGCTGGGTGTCTCACCTTAAGCAATGTGGAACATCCAATACTATAATCTGGCAGCCCAGCAGTGGACAGACCACCAGGTCAAGTGTTTCCACCAGAAGATCCGCTGAGGCTCTGCCCGTGAAAACTCTGTGCTTTGCCCACATCTGAAGGAGGCGGGTGGACCTTGAGTCTGCTAGGGCAGGAGCCCTGTCCATCTTACAGCAGAGCTCCCAGTGACCAACCTGTGAATGAGCCCCCAGGTTATCAATGTAATAAAACTTGACATGATGATGAAATTTAAAAACAATAATTATATAAAATAACTATCATTTATTTTGAGATGTTTCAAAAGCGGGCAATCGTTTTCTTATCCTACTGTTTTCTCCAACACACCGTATCATTGAAAATACATTTACAGGAGGTGTGGGCATTATTGAGAATAGTGCTGACTTCGATACAGTGATATTAGAAATAGAATGAGTGGCCCATTAGTTGGATGGTTCTGGTGACTGGTGTTAATGAACCCATCAGAAGTAAAAAGTCAATGGTGTTTCCCACGTCTTTCCTCCCAGAGATTTCCACTGTTCAAAACATGTAAAACTCTGGTAAAAACTGAAGGGAGTAATGTGGAATTATTGAGTGAATAGGAACCGGAAAAACTGATTCAACTTGTAACTCCTTATTTCTCAGCGGGACCTGTACATCTGTTCATCGACTTGATCTTGCTGAACTGGCTCTCAACTGGACCTAGATGCATCTTCAAGCTTGCTTGCATCACGCACAGTGTGGCACACAGGCGCACTCCAAGTCACCTTACTAGAAAGCTTTAGTTCTCAGGTGGGCAACTTTATCGAAGGAGTGCAGAGTCACTACTCCTTGAAATATGACAAGCTGAAATCGATGAAACTGACTTAGTTGGACAATGCCCAAATATCTTGAAACTCCTTTCCACACGAGATCAGGACCATACTTTTCTCTGAATTCTTCAGGCTTCATGAGTGGAAAGATGGTATGAATATGTCCATGGGGACGGAGAGAGTTACTTATAAGAGCAGATGTTGTCCCCGAAAACTTACAAAAAGTATGGGGAGCCTGAATACGCTATTAGAATCTGAGACATGAGGATGAGGGGCTGTCAACCTGGAATTTGGGGTGATGATGCTGGGAAGGGAGTGTTTGATTGGGGATGATTCCTGAGTTGGGAGGCATGTGGAGGAATGTTAGTCCTGCCAAGAGGAGGAGCCTTGTGTTAAGGGACATGACGTGGGTTGGTGGCTGTGAGAGACACACCTCCCCTTATCAGCCCCCCATCCCTCCCTTAACATCTACCATTCTGGTTTTCTTCTCATTACTGTGTCACTGATGAGTTGCTGTGGACTTGACGCACTGGGCTCATCCTTAAATGCACATGTTAACAATATAGTTGTGGTGCTCTATGTTGTTTCTTTTTTGTTTTTTTGTTTGGTGTAAAATTAATGAGCATCTTTCAAAAAAATATAAGGAAAGGTGAGGATGTCTGTGATGCTTTGCCATGCAAATGTTTCGTGCATTTTTACTACAAGGAGTATTGTGGCAACACTACACAGCTGCCAATTGTGAATGCATACTAAAGATAACTCTGTAGTTGAAAACAAAATTTTCACCAAACATATGTAAATTTCAGTTTTCAACATTGTCCTCTGCTGTGTGTGATGATAACTCACACAGCATGAAGTAGGGGAAATCAGTCTTAGCCCTGTGTTTCCCTCAAATTTCTTGACTACTAAAAATAAATAATAACTTATTCGACCAATGCTTAGAAGCAACACTGATCTATGTCAGAATTAAAAGTGTTGCTCTGTTTAGATACATTTGATTTCACATAAAAAACTTTTTCATTTGGAAGATCAATTGATGGATCCATTCTGTATCTCTTTAAAGGCTGCAGGACTTACCTTGAATTTAAATGCTTTTGCTCCTGTGTATGCGGGCTCTGTTGTGTGAGGGGGCTCTGGCAGGCAGTGATGCTGCAAAGATCTTTCAAACTAAAAACAAAATGCATGGCAATACAATCTATGCAATGTAGTGGCTGGGCTGGTCTTCGAAATTACCAACTAGGAAGCCCCATCATATAACCAAATCTTTAAGATGTGCAATATAACAGTCAAATATTGAATGACGTAATATAATATCTAGACCTTTAATCAGAATACAAAGATTCCTTTTATTTGGCTATACTAGAAAATAGATAATAGATATAATTCTATTTTCAAATAAAAGGACTAGTATTCCAATTTTAAGACATGTGTGGGTGCTCTGGTAAAACCCTTTTGGTGCTCAATTAATATGTCACATCAGTGTGTGTATGGTGTTTGAGAGCTGTACCTTTACCCTAGGAGTGGGAGAAGAATTTCGCTCTGCGCGAAGTTCTGAAAAACTCCGCCAAGTGACACAGAGAGGTGTTTTTCTCGCACTCACCAAAGTGAAGATGGCGAGCAGGAGCAATCGCTAAGTTGGTGAGCAAGATTTCTCAACGCGAGCAGTCGCGGTAGGCCGAGACCTCTCACGATGAGAAAGCTACAGCTCGCGTTGAGGAAGCTGCCGCCGGAGTAGAAAATCCACTTGAGCAGCTCAAAGAGTTTGCATCCTCTGGCCCTCCGCATGATGCCATTAATGCTGATTTTACAGCATAAGAGAAACTCCTGGTGCTGAAAATAAGCGCGAACAGCGCGACTTACCCTAACTCCGCCACTCGCGGAACTCTGCGTAGTGCGGTGGAGTTTTTTGGGCACTTTGCAGAATTATGTGTAGCAGAATTCTGCGAACTCCCTCCAGGCCTACTTTACACAGGGCCTTATAATCTACCTACCCCATATATATTATATTACTACTTAATAATTATGTTTTTAGTGGCATGTCATTTACGAGAGCGTCCACAGGATGTTGAAGAGAAAAGGCATTGAAGAAATTCCAATCTATGATGATCGCTGGGATAGAAAGTAATGAAACCCTTGGGATAAACAAAGAGGAAGAGCTCCATAAATCTGACTGGAGTTGGGCGTGGCTTTAGAGGGAGGAAGCATGTCCTAGTGAGTAAATTGCTGGCTTTTGAATTTGACTATCCACTTTTTGGCCACTTTCAGCAGTTAAAGTGAAATTGTGAGATTCTGAGCAAATTACTAAATCTAAACATGCCTAAAAATACATGAAATATTGTGTAATGCAAATGTCTAAAATCACCCCTTGTTTATACTATGCTGAATTGTCTCCCATGCTAGCCCCAAACTCCCCTCCTAACATTAATTTACAGAGCTCTATTGGTGTGCCTCTAGGACTGTGCAAGTGATATTGATCTTGAAAGGAAATACTTGTTAGTCAGCCTGCTGGTTTAATACCATTCTGAAATGCATCCCTAACCATATCTGGCACATTCTTACAGCTGGGTGTGTCAATGCTCTTGCACATGTCCCAAGAGATGTGACTCTGGTGCATTCTTACAGCCATGTGTGTCAGGCTCTTTTGCATTTCCCCGAAGCTGCGACTATGGTGCAATCTTACCGCCAGGAGTTCCAGGCTCTTGAACATGTTCCAGGAGCAGTGACTCTGGCACGTTCTTACAGCGGCGTCTGTCAGACTCTTTTGAATGTCACAAGCGCAGTGACTCTGGCACATTCTTACAGCTGTGTGTGTCAGGCTCTTTTGCATGTCCCAAGAGCTGTGACTCAGGTACATTCTTACTGCTGGTATTTCCAGGGTCTTGAACAAGTCCCAAGAGTTGTGACTCTGCTAAATTCTTAGAGCCGGTGTGTCAGGCTCTTGAATGTGACCAAAGATCTGTGGCTCTGGCACATTCTTACAGCCAGGTGGTGTCAGGCTATTACGCATGTCCCTGAAGCTGTAACGCAGGGGCAGTCTTACCGCCGGGGGTGTCAGACTGTTGAACATGTCCAAAGATCTGTGGCTCTGGCACATTCTTACAGCCAGGTGGTGTCAGGCTCTTACACATGTCCCTGAAGCTGTAACGCAGGGGCAGTCTTACCGCCGGGGGTGTCAGGCTCTTACGCATGTCCCAGAAGCTGTAACGCAGGGGCAGTCTTACCGCCGGGGGTGTCAGACTGTTGAACATGTCCAAAGATCTGTGACTCTGGCACATTCTTACAGCCAGGTGGTGTCAGGCTCTTACGCATGTCCCAGAAGCTGTAACGCAGGGGCATTCTTACAGCCAGGTGGTGTCAGGCTCTTACGCATGTCCCAGAAGCTGTAACACAGGGGCATTCTTACAGCCAGGTGGTGTCAGGCTCTTACGCATGTCCCTGAAGCTGTAACGCAGGGGCAGTCTTACCGCCGGGGGTGTCAGACTGTTGAACATGTCCAAAGATCTGTGGCTCTGGCACATTCTTACAGCCAGGTGGTGTCAGACTTTTGCACATCTCCCAGAAGGTGTGACTCTGGTGGATTCTTACATCCAGGCTACACAAGCATCTCACAGGTAGTGACGCCTACAGAATTCTACAAATGTCTCACATAACAGTAACTTGTTACTGTGGAAAAACCTAAACATGTGTTCTGGATCAGGTACACATGTACCCCATTCATTTTCATTCCTTGAATTCTGCACTCAAACGTGTCTCTAAGCTGTGTCTTTATTGTAATTCTAATTTTAATTCTGATTGCCTCAGTAGCTGTGGTCTTTGCACTCCTGCATGCATGTACCCCAGCTGTCACTCAATTATTCTTTCAATTACATCACAAGAGTAGACTCTACAGCAGTGTTTTTTTAAACTTCTGTGAATCCCCCCTATGTCCATACTGGAGGCCGGGGACCCCCACCAAATCATTATTGCAATCCGGGGACCCCCCACTGAAGTCATTTATGAAAGCCGGGATCCTAATCTGTTAATATTATTTAATTTTCCCAGTTGTTACAGACCCCCAGGGGTCCCCAGACCACAGGTTGGGAACCACTGCTCTACAACATTCATGCAAGCATGTCTCTGCCTCCAGCACAATCCAATGGCTACAATGGCCAGAAACAGTGACTCCTACACATTCCTGTATGCTTGTGCCTGTTAGCTGTGACTCTAAGATCCTACCACAAGCACATGCCCCATGAGTTGTGATTATAGTTCATTGATTGCAGCACATTCAAACCAGACCTGGGTGCAGTTTTCATATGCTATTGTAACTTCAACTAATTTCTTTAATTTCGCATTACCTTTGTTATGCAAAATTCCCAAAGTGATGCCATTAAACCACATGGTGTAAGTATGACACGTTTGTGGCAACATTTTAAGTGAGCACAGGAATAATGTCCAGAACATGAGCAATTGAGCAATTGTTGATCACAGCACATACGTTTTTGTGCAATTTTTTTCTTCGCAGAAACACGTCCTTGCATTTAAAATGGATACAAGGACACACTTCACACTCATATATAGTATTAAATGGCGGTTTTGTACTTCACATAATTTCACGTAATTCACTTTTGCTGAATTTTTCATAAATACAAAAAAGGACATTATACAAACATCGCACCCCCCTAAACGAATTACACTGGCTGCGACTCTAACATGTACCTAGACATGTGTCCCTGAGTTGTGACACTTGCACATTTCCAAAGACACAAGTATCCCACATGAGCTGATACTGCTAAAGCGCTATAAATGTGTTATTGAGCAATTAACCCAGCACATTGCTACACAAGAATGCATGATTAGTGACTCCTGCACAATTCTAAGTATGTCTCAGATAACTGTAATTTGTAACTGTAGAAAAATTCTATACATTTATTCCAGACCAGGTACACTTTTTTTTTTTACGCAACAGCGGCGCAATTAGTGCTCTACGTTGTCACATTATACCTGCCTCAGATATAATGTATTCAGGGTAGGTGCTCCCACGTTAAAAGCCACGTAGAACTGACACAGAGAAACTTACAACTTTTCACTGCGTCACTCTATAACTTGAATGCGTCAAACTCATTACGCCTTCTCAAACTAAGCATATGGATTAATGCAGGGCTTTTAACATGGGACTCACCTCTGTGTTCTGACGTATTGCTGGAGTTGCATTCGTTTTCTGACACAACTCCAGCAACGCGTCACTTTAGCGCCAACAGATGTGTCAGAATTTCTCACTCATCCGTGAAAACCTGTGGCATGGTAAATGCAGTGCACCCATGGCGTTGTTAGGGCTTCTACGGCAGGCGCAAGAAATGTGATGCATTGATGCTGTCAATCAATTGTTCCTATACTAAATTTTTCCTACGCATGTGTCCCGAGCTATAACCTGGCATGTTCTTACAGATGCATCCGCAACATACAAGTTTTGAGCTCAGACACATTCTTACACACATGTTCCATCAGCTGTGCAAAGTCTAACAACTTGCCCATGACAGTGTAACATACACATATCTCTGAGATGCGGCTGCAACAATTTCTTACAATTACATGCTACATCATCTATGAGTTTTGTAGTTTTGAAACAAATCTATCATTTAACTATGATGATAGCAAATTCACACATGTTTCATGAGTTCTGGTTCTGACACATTCTTACACACATGTCCTTCATGTGTTGTGACTTTCACATTCCTATAACCATGTGTCCCATGAGCAATAACTATTGCACACACACTTTGCAATAGTTGTGAGTCTGGGACATTCCACATGTACATCTCATGAAATTTGTCTAGCATGAGACGTTCCACCCTGCATTAAAAAGACCTGTTGTAGTTTTTTAAATAAAAATTGCAAAGCTCAGGGTCTCAAATCTAAGAAGTACCACTAGTCTGCTCCTTCCTCAACCCCCCACCCTACCGCAGTGCACACATCCTGTGAGAAAACTGGCAGAAATCCCCTCACTTTGTGCCCCAGTTTTTCACTATACTGGTGTTTTCTGCCTCTGGTTTTGCCCTGGGCACTGCTAATCAGTCCCAGGGCCTGTGCTCTGATTAAAATGTTATAAGCAAATTAGGCCTAATTATAATTGGCTCTGACAACCAACTTATATATCCCTAGTATGTGGTAAGGTATGTAGGTTTATGGACCCCAGTATAATTAGTGCACCCAGAGGTGCACTGCTGTGGTATACAGTGTCATTTTAAAGGCAGACTTGACTTACTACCTGCTTTTAACGTGTAGTTACCCCCAAATTCGACTTTTGAATTAAAAGTACTTCCAAAGTCCTAAACTACCTTATTTGTACATAAAAGTCACCCTAAGGTCTGCCCAAGGTGCCCCAGGGGTTGGGTGCAGTGCGCATATAAGCAGGGACTTTATAAATTATGTTTTATAAGCCCTGGTGAGGGAAAAACAGACACATTTGTTTTCCCCATTGTAGTGCATTAGCTCCATAGGCTTAGGAGGCTTTATTTAAAAAAGATAAAGTCTTATTTCCACTAGAATTGTCAGGTTTGGTATCAAATTAAAAGTTAGAATAAATCCAACAACTTGCCTAGGTTGGATTTATTTTAACTAATACAGGGAAAGAGTTTTAGGACTCTTTCAGAAGGTTACCAAAATCAGCAAAGTAGTGCCCGTTCCTATTTGGTTAGTCTCTGCCAGCCTGAGCCAGGCTGCCATAATGAGGTGTGAAGTAGCCTGGGCTGAAACAAAGGAAGTATCAGGTGGAAAGAGAACTACGGTAGCAGATTGCAGAGCAGGATGGGGGTAGAGTGACCAAACTGGTTTTCAAAGGAGGGAAAGCCACAGGGGACAGAAACTGGACCTCCCCCATTTCCTGCTTCCCCAGCCAGATTGGAGCCCCAATAATTAGATTAGGAGAAGGGCTAGAAGGGGTGTGTTTGGGAAACTTAGCCACACCAGTAGGTGGGCTCAGCCAGATGTAACCTTCAAAGAGAGATTTTCTTCATATTGGACTTTTAAAGAATGTTGCTTTCTGGGATAGATTTTTGCCACACTTCACAGGAAGTGGTCACCCCAGAGGGTGGTACCCTGCATCACATTAGTCAGGGGCACTCCCTTCCCCCCCTACTTACCAACCCAGGAGCAAGGATAAATATGGATGTGCTGCCCAACAATTCAGATCCCTGCTTAAGAAGTTACTGGAGAAAAAGGACTTCCCTGCTGAATCCCTAGTCTGCACCTGAAGGACTGCACCCACAAGGTCTGCACCAGCTGCACACTTTGTGCTTCACCAATAAAAGGACTTTGCCTTGCTAATGGAACTCCAGGAATGGTCTTCCTGAAAGCTACATGTACAAAGGAGTTGGCCAGAGTCCCCTACTTCAAGTCCTGCAAGAAGAGCCCAGCAGACCAGCGTCCAGTGGCCGTTTCAGGATTCTGACCAAGTGCATTCTGGGAACTGTAGACCCAACTTCCAAGGAGCAACGCACAGCTTCTAGAACCTTGGATCACGTTTGTGGACACTTTAAGATCCAGAAGTTTGGAGAAAATTTGTAAAAAAGCTCCAGAAGTGGACCGACCCGACATCGTGAGCCAAGCCAGCTGTCTTCAACCTCGACCTGGCCTGAATTTCAGGTTCGTCCTGCTGAAAGCTCTGGAGTTCCAGATTACCAGGACTTGACCAGGGGCTCGCGGAAAGGCAATCCAACAATGTTGCATTTAAACCGGCTTGCTGGACAGGACCGCACGATGTCGGGGAAGAAAATCTCCAGAAATGTTTCTAAGTGCGAAGGTAACATTTTGACAGAGGCCTCCCGCTCAGTGTATTCGAGCAGGGCTCCATTGTGGTCTGCCTCAACCTTTGACTTTGCCCCAGTCAAGCGCGACCAGATGTCCCCATTTGGCACTTTTGCCTTTTAGGCACTAAAAAGCTTTTTTCAACTTTTTAACTTTTTTAAAAATCAAATCTCTGGCTTGGTGTCATTTTAAAGATAAAAATATTTCCTATTTTTTATAAATTAGTGTCAGATTTTTACTTATTTACTATTTTGTTGATACTAAACGCTATATGTACCTGTCTTCTAAGTTAAGCCTAACTGCTCGTGGGCCAAGCTAACAAAGTTTGAGCAAGGATTAATTTATCGAGACCTTGACTGGACCTAGTGGGGGATTGTGGTCTATTGTTAAGTGAGATACCTACCTGCCCTTACCAATAAGCCACTTTCTAACACATCTGTCTCTAGCTTAACCATAGACCCTCGGGAGGAGATAATGAGAGAGGCCTCCAAGAGGAAGGCATTGAATATGTTGGTGGATCGTTGTCCTGCAACCTCCATTTAGACAAGCCTTCGTTGCCCTGTCACCTGATGGGGACAGTCCAATCCTTGCTCTTAATTAGTAGAGTCCCTTGTCAACAGAACCACTTAATGATTTCATCATTCCTACTTAACACTGCTGCAGACCCTCAAGCACTGTGTTGGTTTGTGTTATGTTGCTGGCCCAACAAAGGATCCGTGAAGCCTTAGCAAGTAAGAATTTATTTTAATGGACACAGAAAGTATACTGAGGGTGAAACATTCTCCATTACATGAATTTATAACATTAGCTCCTTTTTTTTGCAACAAACTAGACACAAATAAGGCGTAGAGAAATAATAAAGAAAAACGAAAATATAACACTAAAAAAAAAATCCATCCCTGAAAAAACATGGAGTGTTTAAAAACGCAAACTTCAACTGGTCAGGGCAATGAAAGAAACCAAGAAATCATCTTAATTTCCAAGGTAGACACATAACACAAGAGGATCTGCAAAGCGCATGTTCAACACCAAAAGAGTCACTCACTGAATCTCTCCTCATTAAATAGGCACTCTCTTCAGATGGCACTTTTAAAACTCTCTCAACTTTCTACCAATGCCTACCTTGAACTTAGACTGTGTTGCCACAAACATTATTCACTGTCAGTAGATCACTAGCCAAGGAAAGCTTCTCCTTTCGTTATGATACCGGTTTTTAATGTACACCAAGAGCCTGATTTAGATATTGGCGGATGAGTTACTACATTACAACAGTGACGGATATACCATCCGCCAAAATATAAATCCCATTGGATATAATGGAATTTATGTTTCGGCGGATGGGACATCTGTCACTGTTGTGACGGAAAACTCATCTGCCAAGACTTAAATCAGGTCCCAAATTTCCCACCGAGAACAATACATGATTGCCATGTTTCCTTCCATCATATTCAACTCTATGTGTGTCCTCAGACTCAACAACTCTTTTGCAGACAACATCTTTGTAACCATGAACAGTTACCCTTTGATTCCCCTATTACCCAAATTTCTAACTTCCATACTCTACCAAAATTCTGAAAAGAGTAGCAACAGATCAACTACAAGTTAACAAGGTTGAAGAGACACAACAGTCCCACAACCTCCAATCAGGTTTCCGACTATTGACAGAAATTGACTTAACATCAGAGAGGAGCTCCCACCTGCACCCGATAGACACCTCGAATCAGTGGCATCTCTCTGCGTCTTGTGAAAGTGCTTAGCCTGACATTCTGCTGCCTAAACTGAGAGACTGCTTCAGGGTTTATAATGATGCTCTAAAATGGATCAGTGTATTTTTTTATGGTCACTGTATGCAGGTGCGGAAGGGTCCCTCAGAATCCCCAACTCGCAATTAGCTGTGAGGTATAGATCCCTCAGAATCCTCACCTCATGGTTCTCTGTGGGGCATGCATCCCTCAGAATCCTCATCTTTGGGATCTCTGTGGGGTGTATGTCTCTCAAAATCCTCATCTCACAGTTAGCTGTGGGGGTATGGATCCCTCAGAATACTCACCTCGTGGTTTTCTGTGGGCATGCGTCCCTCAGAATCCTCATCTCCTAGCTCTTTTGGCAGTATGAGTTACTGAGAATCCTCATCTTGCATTTCTCTGGGTGGCATGAGTCACACAGAATCCTCATCTCATGGTTCTCTGAGCAGCCTTTGTTCCTCAGAATCCTCAACTCACATTTCCCTATGTGGCGTGGGTCCCTCAGAATCCTCATCTCGGGGTTCCCTATGCAGTGTCGCTGAAGTCTCCACTCTCTCCACATGCCCCTTTAATAGCTACAAGCAGTTACTCTCTCAGCAACTAGACCAGTACAAGATTCAATTCCACACACAGGGATGACATCCAAATCTGCATCCAATTTGAGACTAATACGAGTGACTAAACTACTTCATCAACTTCAAAGACCATATTAAAAATTTGATGAGTGAAAGATTTCTAACCTGAAACTGATCTAAAATGAGATCCCAATGTAGCCGGTCCGAACACTCTACCATTTCAGTAGCCCAGAAGAAGGTGATCTGCTCCTCCAGTGCTCCAAAACTAAAAATCTGAAAATCATCTTTGACTCTAACCTCCCATTCTCCTGCTAAATGAACTGTGATCAATGTGGGGAAAGTTGCGCAGGCGCCTTTCTCCAGAAAATCCTCCCTTTCAGCAAGTATCATGTTAAATTAAACTTACACAATTTCTTGTTTTATTGGATCCAATAAACTATTTTAATGTGATTTACCCAGATTTATCAGGCACCATGAACACTGCAGAGACTCACTAAACCATTTTGGAAACACTCCATTGGCTCCAGGAGTGTGATGGGAGGGAATTTAAGTCACTTTCCATCATCTACAAGGCCTATTGTAATAAATGTGCATCATACTTACAAAAGCTGACACCACACTAGATCCCCACTATTTATTTATGTGCTGAGAGCCCCTACATAGACAAGGCAGCTGCTTTTTGAGAACAGGAAAGCACATTAAGGGTTACATGAGTAAAAGCAAGGTTTTTAAGGCGTTCCTAAAGTGCAGTAATTCAAATGGAGATCTTAGGGTAGCTGGTAGTTTTTCCCACTGCTGGGCTCCTCTTATCATAAAGGCTCAGCCGCCCTGATTTGTCTTCTGGAATTTTGCAACACACATGAGATTTGCCATTGTCGAGCAAAACCATCTCCCTGACCCTCTGGTGTATCTTTTTTATCTTTTTTGTAGTGAGAGCCTCTACTCTTGAAGACTATGCACAAAGATTTGAAGGCTATCCTCTGTTTCAGTGGTAGCCAGTGAAGTTCCTTCTCCACTTTGGCAGAAGATGATTTTCTGGGTCTGTTTAGTGCTGGTTTTGCAGCTGATGCTTGGCCTCTATAATTTGTTTTTCAGGTAGGCTGGAGCTCCTAGAAGGAGAGTGTTACAGTAGTCTAACCTGCTTAGTATATGCTATGCACAATCAGAACTGTTGCATGGGCGAGCATCAGTGGTAGAAGTTTCCTCAGTGCAAAGCAGGTGCCAGCAACTTGTTGACATGGCTCTCCATGGACAGCACTAGAAGCCTTCAATCAGCAGCATCCCACCTGATCCCACTCCTCCCCTCCAACCATCGTAAACATGGAGTGTGGTCTCTGTGCCTGCTGGGTCCAAGGCTCTGGATCACTAATCCCCCATCTGACATCACTATCCAACTACTTCTGATTCAGAAATCTGCTAAAAAATGTGTGTTTTAAAAAAGACTTTGCTTAAGGCTGTCCTCATATTGAACATTATCAAATGTACAATATCAGACGTTGAGAGGCGTCCTATTCGACTGCATGTTAACCAGTGCTTAATTTGTAAATGAGTAAGCATGAGGGCTAAAATATTTAACAGAAGCCCACCGTCAGTACTTCTGTATGTTGGGGTGGTTGCACACCTAGGCTTCTTAGCCTTGGTTCCATCTTGCGCCTCTTTAATCCACCAAGAAAGCCTCCCCACCTCTTGCCTCAATCTTGCTGGTTCTTCTTCAACCATGCTTTCTCCCCTTTCACCTCTTCCTCTTCACTATAGATCTCCTACTTTTCTTCCTTTCTCTCTTTTGTTCTAGGTCAATGTGTGCTGAAGACAAATAAGACCTGGTGCCCAACAATTAGCGCCAACGGAGCCTTCATGTGACCACTGGCTCACATTGGGCCCTGGTCCTAACAGCACAGCATTTGTCTTTCTTGTAGGGGGTGTGATTGCATTCCCTGCCTTCTGATTGTGGAATTGCTCCAAAGTTATAATAATATGACAACTGGCCCATCATATAACACTTCCATAAATGAATAATTAGTATTTTCCTCTTCACCTGTCCCATGAATTCTACTCCCACATGTGTATTACATATCTTCCACAGAAGATGATGCCCTAGTACTTTCCTATAAGCACGAGTCCTGCTAGCCACAACTATAACACACGCCGAGGGACCCTACAAGTGTTGACAGTAGCACAATCCTACACACTTGTTAAACAAGGATGACTACAGCAACAGATTATAGCAGATTCTTATACAAGCCATCCATCAGTTGTAACTCTCACATGTATACAGGCATCTGGCTCATGAACTCTGTCTCTTATAGACATCGGTCCATTGGGATCTGACTGCACACTACATTCATGCTGACCTATGCCCTCAGCTGTCTCAACAGTGCACACTACTAGAGAGATGTCCTAAAAGCTTTGACTTTAAGCATATTTCTGTACATATATGTCCCACAAGCTCTGACAATGACACATTCTAAAAGTTCTGGGTTGTGACTGATGTACATCTGTCCATGTGCTGTGTCTGTCAAACATATCTACTGACACCAGGCCCATGAGAAGTGAGAATCTGATATTCCTACAAGCATATATCCCATGAACTATGGATACATCCGTGACTGTACCCATAGGTCCTATGATCAAAGGATGTAACCATCACTACAGACAATTGTCCCAGGAGCTGTGGATATAACCATTTCTAAAGGCATGTGTCCCATGCTCTGCACATATATGTATTCCTACAGGCATGTGTCTCGTAAGCAGTAGCTGTAATCAGTCGTGCAAGTATGTGCCCCATGAGCTGTGGATATAACCATTCCTTAAGGCATGTGTTCTATGAGCTGTGGATATAATCATTCATACAGGTATGTGCCTTATGCTCTGTAGATATATATTATTAAGTAGAGGCAGGGGCCTCATGACCTATTATTTAACCATTCCTAGGGACATAGGTCCTATGAGTAAAGGATAGAACCATCACTGCAGGTGTTTGCCCCATCAGCGGTGGACGAACCATTAGTACCGGAATGTGTCCCGTGAGTGGTGGATAGAATCATCACTACAGGTATGTGTCCCATGAGCTATGGATAGAACCATTCCTAGATGTGTGTACCGTTTCTACAAGTTGTCCCCCATGTGTTGTGGATATAACTATTCCTACAGGCCTGATCCATGAGCTGTGGATAAAACCATTCCTAGAGGCATGTGTTCCATGAGCTGTGACTAGAAACATCACTACTGGTGTGTGTTCCATTAGTTGTGGATAGAACCATTCATAGATGTGTGTACCATGAGCTGTGGATTGAACCATTTCTACAGGTGAGTGTCCCATGAATTCTGGATAGAACCATTCATAGATGTGTATCCCATGACCTGTGGATAAAACCATTCTTACAGGCATGTCTCCCATAAGCTGTGAACAGAATCATCACTACAGGTGTGTATCCCATGAGCTGTGAATAGAATCATCACTACAGGTGTGTGTCCCATGAGCTATGAATAGAATAATCACCACAGGTGTGTGTCTCATGAGCTGTGAATAGAATCATCACTACCTGTGTGTGTCTCATGAGCTGTGAATAGAATCACCACTACAGGTGTGTGTTCCAAGAGTTGTGGATAGAATCATTCATATGTGTGTACCATGAGCTGTGGATAGAACCATTTCTACAGGTATGTGTCCCATGAGTTGTGGATAGAACCATTCCTACAGGCGTATCCCATGACCTGTGGATAGAACCATTCCTACAGGCATGTCTCCCATGAGCTGTGAACAGAATCATCACTACAAGTGTGTGTCGCATGAGCTGTTAATAGAATCATCACTACAGGTGTGTGTCTCATGAGCTGTGAATAGAATCAACACTACAGGTATGTATCCCATGAGCTGTGGATAGAAACATTCCTACAGATGTGTCACATTAACTGGGGATATAAAAACGTAAACTTCTTACAGACATGTGTCCCATGAGCTGTGACTATAGCACATTGCTAAAGAGACATGTCAAATGAGCTTTGATTACAGCACATGTGCCCATGAGCTATGGCTGTTGCACATTTCTAGAAATGCGTGAATCATCAAACATGTGAACCATGTGGAGTATCTATAGGAGAGTGTGACTGACAGGTCTCTCGTGAGCTGTGAATACAGCCATTCTTACAGGCATGTTTCCCAAGAGCTGTGAATACAGCCATTCTTACAGGCATGTGTCTCAAAAGCTATGAATACAACTAATCTCACAAGCATGTGTGTAGGAAACTGGCACTAGCCTCTAATAAGTCTAACTGCTCGACCACACTACCACAAATAGAGCATTAGTATTATCTATTTTTGCCTCTGTCAAGCTTCTGGGGAACTCCTGGACTCTGTGCACACTATGGGGGTCATTCTGACCCTGGCGGCCGGTGGCCGCCAGGGCCACCGACCACGGGAGCACCGCCAACAGGCTGGCGGTGCTCCCGAGGGCATTCTGACCGCGGCGGTTCAGCCGCGGTCAGAAAGGGTAAACCGGCGGTCTCCCGCCGGTTTACCACTGCCCGTTGGAATCCTCCAAGGCGGCGCAGCTTGCTGCGCCGCCGAGGGGATTCTGACACCCCCTACCGCCATCCTGTTCCTGGCGGTTCACCCGCCAGGAACAGGATGGCGGTAGGGGGTGTCGCCGGGCCCCTGGGGGCCCCTGCAGTGCCCATGCCAATGGCATGGGCACTGCAGGGGCCCCTGTAAGAGGGCCCCGCTTGTATTTCACTGTCTGCTTAGCAGACAGTGAAATATGCGACGGGTGCAGTAGCACCCGTCGCACCTTCCTACTCCGCCGGCTCGATTACGAGCCGGCTTCATCGTGGGAAGGACGTTTTCCCCTGGGCTGGCGGGCGGCCTTTTTGAGGCCGCCCGCCAGCCCAGGGGAAACCTCAAAATACCCACCGCGGTCTTCCGACCGCGGTACGGTATTTAGGCGGCTCCCGCCGGGCGCGCGGTGACCGCGCCCAGCGGGAGTCAGAATGACCCCCTATGTCTCACTTTGATATAGTATATACAGAGCCAGCTTCCTACATTGGTGGATCAGCGGTGGGGTCTACGGCTTTGCATTTGCTGGACTACTCAGCCAATACCTGATCACACAACTAAATTCCAAAATTGCCTTTAGAAAAATGAGTTTTGAATTTGACAATTTTTTCTAAATTTTTAAAAGTCCTGCTAGGGCCTTGGTTAAGTCCCCTTAGCATCTCTTTTTAAGTTTAAAAGTTATTGTAAAGTTAGGATTTAGTTACCAGAAGTAGTTTTTAGTTTCTAAAAAGTAATCCCAACTTTAGTAGCATAATGAGCAGCTCAGAGGAAATAGTGATGGAACTCAACCTCACTCCTTACCTCCATCTAGGAATGGCAGAGTTAAGGTCCCTCTGTAAGCGGAAAAATATTAGAACTAGTTCCAACCCTACCAAGGTCAAGCTCAAGGAGCTCTTGGCAGAGTACACCAGGGGCCACCCTACTGAGGAGGAAGAACTCCACTCAGAAGGGGAAGATGTTAGAGATGAGGAGGATGATCTCCCCCTCTTCACCTAACTAGGGAGACCAGGGTCCCCAGACCCTTGTCTCCAAGGATAGAACTCACTGGATCTGGATCTTCCACAGGGGAGTCCTATTCCTCTGGGAACATTGAGGGCAGCCTCAATGAAGAGGACATCCTTTTAGAAAAGATGGCCAAAAGCTCAGCTTTGGAGCAACAACTCCTAGCTATAGAAAGGGAGAGAGCACCCATTAATGGTGGCAGCAACATAAATAGGGTCAGAGAGAATACTGATATCCTAAAAATCCCCAAAGGGATTGTCTCAAAATATGAAGAAGGTGATGATATCACCAAGTGGTTCCTGTAAAACTGTATTCTCTTTTCCTCCCCCATATACTGTTGAAAATTGTACAGTGTCCACTTGTAAAATAGCTTTTTGCCATTTTAAGAAAAACTGTATACATTGTTGATTCTGTTCAAAGTCCTGACTATATATATGCAAAGTACCTTTCATTTTATGTACTTACCTGCAAACTGAATCTTTTGGTTCTAGAAATAAATTAACAAAACATATTTTTCTATAAAAAATCTTATTGGTCCGGAGTTAAGTCATTGAGGGGGTCATTCCAACCTCGGCGGTAAAAGGCGCTTACCGCCGTTCAGAAGACCGCCATAACACCGCCGCGGTAAACCGCCACGGTCATTCTGACCCACAACAGGCAAACCGCCAAAATACAGACATCCACAAAAGTCCGCCACACCAAAGGGCAGCGAGAAACTGGCGATGACCAAACCTCCACCGTCACGCCAACAGAAATACGCCCACACTATCACGACACACGAATCCACGCGGCGGTCTTTCAACCGCAGTATTCCATTGGCGGTACACACCGCCGCGCTCAAAATACACACACACTTACAAAATACAACCACATTGGACAATTCAAAATACACACACCTGAGACACATACACACACCACTCCCACACACCCAATTAAATATAAAATACACACCCACATCACCCACAAACCTCCACTCCTAGAGATTCGTGAACACGCACCGAGAAAAGACATCCGAGCACCCAGGCGCCCAATTCACTGTCACCCAGAAATATTTGCACGCACTTCACACAACACAACAATACACATCACCACACTTAGCACCACACAATCCACCCTACACATCACCCACACCACCCCATGGCACCGCAAAGACACCCCAGGTTCTCTGATGATGAACTCAGGGTCATGGTGGAGGAAATTGTACGAGTAGAGCCACAGCTGTTCGGGGCACAGGTGCAGCACACCACCATTGCCAGGAAGATGGAGCTATGGAGCAGAATAGTGGACAGGGTCAACGGTGTGGGACAGCACCCAAGAAATCGGGACGACATCAGGAAGAGGTGGAACGACCTACGGGGGAAGGTGCGTTCCATGGTATCCAGGCACAACATCGCGGTGCAGAAGACTGGCGGCGGACCCCCACCTCCTCCCCCAGAATTTACAACATGGGAGGAGCAAGTCTTGAACATCCTGCATCCTGAGGGCCTCGCAGGAGTAGGCGGAGGAATGGACTCTGGTAAGGCAAATCTTAACTACTTCTTCCCCCCACCCCACCTGCATGCCAACTCATACCCCCACCCTCACCCTCACCCCCATCACATCCTACTCCTTGCAACTGTCTCACCATCACAACCCACCCATCCCAACACCTAGCCCTGCATGCGTCCACAAAGCATGGACACCCATCACCTAAGCATGCCCACTGCACATACACATACAACCCCCCCCCCCCAACCACCGTCACAACAGCCCCCACAAAGGAATGCCAGCACTGGGATACACAGGCACCCACCCATTGCACGCTATGACACACACAGAAGCAATAACCATACTTTTATACCCCTGCAGGACCCGAACGCCACGTCACCGCGCAGGAGGGTCCACAAATGTCCACTCCACCCCCGTAAGAGGCCCACAGTGAGGACAGCAGCTCTGTCTCCCTGGATCTAGATGACCAGCCCGGTCCATCGGGGACCTCGGGACAGTCGGTTCCCCTCACACAGCCACAGGCCACAGTAGACCTTCCCCCCTCTGGGAACACCAGCACAGCACCCACCCAGCGGGCCCATACCTCTGTCCCCAGGACACGTCAATCAGCGATGTGTCCACCACTACAGGGAACCCAGGCTAACCCACCACCCCAACAACAACAGGGACCTGGGGGCAGTGGTAGTGGGCACACGGTCCAGGGGACAGAGGCCCAGGGAAACAGGGGAACTGGGAGGGCTGCTGTGCGACAGGGGGGCGACAGGCCCAGGGAACCCACTCTCCACGAGGCCCTCTCCTCCATCATGGGAGCATACCACCGCTCCCAGGAGGCGATGGCGACGGTCCTGGCCAGGTTTCAGGAGATCCAGCTTCTGCAGGAGCAACAGTATATGGGGTTCAGGGAGGAACTAAGAAACATCAGTTCCGCCATGGGTACCATCGTAGTGGCCCTGAATGAGGTAGTCACGACATTGCGGGACACTGTGGCACCTGAAAGGGCCCCTGACACTAGCATGCACCAAGAACTGCCTACCACCTCCGCCGGCGCTAGTGGACAGGAGGCCCGACACAAGACCAACAGGCCACCAGAACCCCACCCCCTGCAGAAGGAGAACCACCCTGCAAGCGGGCCCTGAGATCCAGGAAGAAGACAGAGTAAGATGTCAAGACCCCCGCCAGCAAAGGATACCGCCCTGATTGTCATCCCACTGTCCCACATTGTCACCCTGTCCAACCTTAAACTGCCCCTGCTCCACTTCCCACAGGCATTTGGACAATGCACCTGTGAAACTGATAGTCTGGACTCTGCCATGGACAATCCTCCACCATCACCCCTCACCGATTTGCAACCACCCATCCAATTTAGAGCACTTGAATAAAAACACTTATTGCACAAAACAATCTGGAGTCTGGCTGTGATTTAGAACAAATGTATTAGACATGACCGTGCCAAAATGTTCATTCACATTGTGATGCTAACAAACCGCTGTCACACAGCTGTAGTCCATGGGGAAACAAAGCAGATGTCACGCAGTGGGGCCCACATCTCTGAAAACGGAAGGGAAAGTCACAACACAGTTACCATACACTGGGGGAAAAAGTCAGACAGTAGAGAGGTAGGAGTCATTAAGTAAATGTAATATGCCGGTGTCTACTCTTACCTGTGTGTCACTGAAAATACTGCTGTATTACTGTGTTCCTGTTCTCCATGTCGTCCTCTTCGGCTTCCTCCTCTTCACTCTCCACAGGCTCCACAGCTGCTACAACACCACCATCTGGACCATCCTCCTGCAGAAAAGGCACCTGGCGGCGCAAAGCCAGGTTGTGAAGCATACAGCAGGCCACGATGATCTGGCACACCTTCTGTGGTGAGTATATTAGGGATCCACCTGTCATATGGAGGCACCTGAACCTGGCCTTCAGGAGGCCAAAGGTTCGCTCGATCACCCTCCTAGTCCGCCCATGGGCCTCATTGTACCGTTCCTCTGCCCTTGTCCTGGGATTCCTCACTGGGGTCAGTAGCCAGGACAGGTTGGGGTAACCAGAGTCCCCTAATAGCCACACCCGGTGCCTCTGGAGTTGACCCATCACATACGGGATGCTGCTATTCCGCAGGATGTAGGCGTCATGCACTGACCCAGGGAACTTGGCATTAACATGGGAGATGTACTGGTCAGCCAAACACACCATCTGTACATTCATGGAATGATAACTCTTCCGGTTCCTGTACACCTGTTCACTCCTGCTGGGGGGGACCAAAGCAACATGTGTCCCATCAATGGCACTTATGATGTTGGGGATATGTCCAAGGGCATAGAAATCACCATTCACTGTAGGCAAATCCCCCACCTCAGGGAAAACGATGTAGCTCCGCATGTGTTTGAGCAGGGCAGACAACACTCTGGACAACACCATGGAAAACATAGGCTGGGACATCCCTGATGATATGGCCACTGTTGTTTGAAATGACCCACTTGCTAAGAAATGGAGTACTGACAGCACCTGCACTAGAGGGGGGATCCCTGTGGGTTGGCGGATGGGTGACATCAGGTCTGGCTCCAGCTGGGCACACAGTTCCTGTATAGTGGCTCGGTCAAGCCTGTATGTCAGTATGACATGTCGTTCCTCCATTGTCGACAGGTCCACCAGCGGTCTGTACACTGGAAGATTCCTCCATCTCCTTGCATGTCCCAGCGGACGGTGCCTATGAAGGACAACAGCGAGCACAGAGTCAAGCAACCCACAGGTACGTAACCACAGCTTGCACACAACATGATTCCCAATGCATTGAATGGCTTGTATGAGTGTTGGTGCATGGCCTAAGTATGTGTGACGCAGTTGGTAATTAGGCCATGTGGGCCCTTGAAATGGCGGCTGCCTTACCTGTGAAGTGCGACAGTGGGATGTGAGGTCAATGCGCTGGCGTGGCACACCGCGGCGGTAGGCGGTCGAAGACCGCGGCGCTAAGCCGCATTGGTTAACATTGAACCCTATGGGTTTCAGGAGCCAATGACGACGTGCGCCGGCGGTCGCGGTACGCACCGCCGCGGGCGTGACCGCCATTTTCTATCTGCTTAATCACTCACTACCTGATCTTCGACAGGAGAGGACCTACACTGCAAGTGCTGCTGTGACCTCGGTCTGGAAGAGACAATGGCTCATGCGACTGTGGAAAGGGCCCCTGCCTTCACTGCGGAGGAGTTGGAGAAACTTGTGGATGGGGTCCTCCCCCAGTATGCGCTACTCCACGGTCCTCCAGACCAACAGGTAAGTACACTGGGACCATGCTTAGTGGGCAATGCCTGGGTTGAGTGGGGTGGATGAAAGATGGTGGGGAGGGGAGCGATTGAGGCATGCATCAAACGACAGATGAGAGCATGTGCCACATGGCAAGGGTGGGGATGGGGGGCCACTCACATCGAGCATGCAGAAGGTGATGACAATTTTTCTCTCCCTGTACATGTCACATAGGTCAGCGCCCACCAGAAAGTCGCGATTTGGCGTGCCATCGCCAAGGACGTCCGGACCCTGGGGGTCCACAACAGACGGGGCACCCACTGCCGGAAGAGGTGGGAGGACATCCGACGCTGGAGCAGGAAGACGGCGGAGGCTCAGCTGGGGATGGCCTCCCAACGTAGGAGGGGTGCCAGTCGTCATTTGACCCCCCTGATGTCCCGGATCCTGGCGGTGGCCTACCCCGATTTGGATGGGCACGTGAGGACATCACAGCAGACACAAGGGGGTGAGTACAAATACATTCTGCTGACTTTGCGTGCAGTGGAGGTGTCTGGGTGGGGGAGGAGGGCTGTGGGTATCCCTAGGCCAGGGCGATTTCTGTAGGCTAGGCCCCTCCGTAAGGCATGGCCCTGTGCCCCCGCCCCCCACCTCTGTAGGGTGCCAAGTACAGGTATCCATGGCCCTGTGTCATCTATGTGTGCAGTTGTCGTCCATAGGCTTGTAGGCCATGTCCCACGGATTGCGTAGTGGACCCCAAGTGCGTGGCGTAGTGCAGGGGGCTTCTGTGTCTGTCTTGTCCGCCAACGGTAGCGGTAATCCATGCACTCAACATGTCTTTATTTCTCCTCCCCCCCTTTTTTGTGGTCTTCCTGTTCATGTGTGCATTAGCATCATCAGGCGGAGGAGAAGTGGCATCGGAGCACGAGGGAGCTGCATCTCACATGGCCATGGCGGGCCATGCAACTGACTCGGATCGCACCAGTGAGACGGAGGGCGAGGAGAGCTCCACAGCGGGGACTTGTGCTGATATCTGTGACAGCGACTCGTCCTCTGAAGGGAGCTCCCTTGTGGTGGCGGCAACATCCGTGCCCCCCGCAACAACAGGTACAGCCGCCACCCAGCGCACCAGCACCGCCCTCCCAGCAGCCCCTCAGCGTTTCCCCCGTTCCCGCTCACCCAGGAAGGTGGGCATCTCCTTCGCCCCAGGCACCTCAGGCCCTGCCCCTGTCGCCCCTGCTGCCCTCAGTGAGGAGGTCATTGACCTCCTGAGGACCATCATTGTTGGGCAGTCTACCCTTTTGAATGCCATCCAGGGGGTACAAAGGGAGGTGCACAAGAGTAATGCATACCTGGAGGGCATTCATTCGGGTCAGGCTGCCCATCAGCGATCGTTCAACGCTCTGGCCTCAGCACTGATGGCAGCAAGTGTCCCTGTCTCTAGCCTCCCCCCTCCAACTCCCTCCACCCAGACCCAATCCCCTGTACCTCTGCCTATCCCAGACACACCATCAGACCAGCCTGCACACACCTCAACACCCAAGGGAAGCTCATCCAGACATAAGCACCACACATCACACAAGCATTCACACAAGCAACATCCACATGCAGACATACCAACAGCCACTGCCTCCACTGTGTCCCCCTCCTCCTCGTCTCCCTTCTCCCTCCCTGTGACGTCTCCACTCACACTTGCATGCACAACATCTTCAGCCACTACGTCCATCACCAGCACACCCACCAGAACTCTCCGCACACGTGCAGTCACCACCCTCACTACCATTTACACGTCCCCTGTGTCCTCTCCCAGTGTGTCTGTCACCCCCTCTTCCAAACTACACAAACGCAGGCAGCCAGCCACCCAACAGCCATCCACCTCACGACAGCCTCCAGCCCAAGCACCTGCACCCAAAGACACCAGACTTCACACTCCTACAACCACATCCTCTTCCTCCACTCCCATACCCACTACACCTACCCATCCCTCTCTTTCCAAATTGCTTTTCCTTGCCAACCTTAACCTCTTTCCAACAACTCCCCCACCCCGTCCATCTCATAAGACTCCAATTAGCACCTCAGCCACCACAAAACCGGGACCTGTGAAGACTGTTGTCCATTGACTGTGGAGTCCCCCACCCTCAAGGGCATCCAGTTCAGCTAGGAGCCAAGGCACGGCCAGTCCACCACCGGAAAAGCATCCTAAGATTGCCAGTGCCCGGCGCGAGCGACCAAAGACCCCAGGGACAAAAATCCCTACATTGGCTCCGGCAGGAAGTCGGGTGACACCTGGCACACTGCCAAAGGTGGGAAAGGGCCACAAGCGTGCAGGGAAGGGTGGGAAGGGCAGCACGCCCGACAAGTCCGGCAGCAGGCCAGCTGGCCCCCACCAGCCCCATCCCAGGTGTGCAGGAGGACACACACAGGCCCGGTACTGCAGCCCAGGAGGGCCCCGCAAGCCACGTCCCAGGTGGGCAGGAGGACACCCACAGGCCGAGAACTGCAGCCCAGGAGGGCCCCGCAAGCCACCAGACAGATGGGCAGGAAAGCCCCGCCAGCCACATGTCAGGTGGCGAGTGACATCCATGCCTGGGCCGGATCCACTGACCAGGACACTCATCTCAAGCACCGCTCCGCTGGGCACCTCCGTCTCAAGCACCGCTGAACAGGGCCCTTCATCTCAAGCACCGCTCCGCTGGGCACCGCCGTCTCAAGAACCGCTGAACTGGGCCCTTCATCTCAAGCACCGCTGAACTGGGCCCTTCATCTCAAGCACCGCTGAACAGGGCACCGCCGTCTCAGGAACCGCTGAACTGGGCCCTTCATCTCAAGCACCGCTGAACTGGGCCCTTCATCTCAAGCACCGCTGAACAGGGCACCGCCGTCTCAAGCACCGCTGAACTGGGCCCTTCATCTCAAGCACCGCTGAACAGGGCACCGCCGTCTCAAGCACCGCTGAACTGGGCCCTTCATCTCAAGTACCGCTGAACAGGGCCCTTCATCTCAAGCACCGCTGAACAGAGCACCGCCGTCTCAAGCACCGCTGAACAGGGCCCTTCATCTCAAGCACCGCTGAACAGGGCACTGCCGTCTCAAGCACCGCTGAACAGGGCCCTTCATCTCAAGCACCACTGAACAGAGCACCGCCGTCTCAAGCACTGCTGAACAGGGCCCTTCATCTCAAGCACCGCTGAACAGGGCACCGCCGTCTCAAGCACCGCTGAACAGGGCCCTTCATCTCAAGCACCGCTCCGCTGGGCCCTTCATCTCAAGCACCGCTCCGCTGGGCACCGCCGTCTCAGGAACCGCTGAACTGGGCCCTTCATCTCAAGCACCGCTGAACTGGGCACCGCCGTCTCAAGCACCGCTGAACAGGGCACCGCCGTCTCAAGCACCGCTGAACCGGGCCCTTCATCTCAAGCACCACTGAACTGGGCCCTTCATCTCAAGCACTGCTCCGCTGGGCACCGCCGTCTCAAGCACCGCTGAACTGGGCCCTTCATCTCAAGCACCGCTGAACAGGGCACCACCGTCTCAAGCACCGCTGAACAGGGCCCTTCATCTCAAGCACCGCTCCGCTGGGCCCTTCATCTCAAGCACTGCTCCGCTGGGCACCGCCGTCTCAAGCACCGCTGAACTGGGCCCTTCATCTCAAGCACCGCTGAACTGGGCCCTTCATCTCAAGCACCGCTGGCCCATTGGCGGAAGGGGCAGGCCCGCATCTGTGTCGGGCAGGGCTGCACGAAGCACTCTGGGCACTAGTCCCCCTCCAGTACCAGTGGAGACTGTTATCCACTTGAGAGACTGTGGCTTTGCACACCCCAGGATGGCACAGTGGGCAACCCACCCACTGTAGAGACTTGAGAGACTGTGGCTTTGCACTCCCCAGGATATGGCAGTGGGCAAGCCACCCACTGTAGAGACTTGAGAGACTGTGGCTTTGCACTCCCCAGAATGGCACAGTGGGCACCCCACCCACTGTAGAGACTTGAGAGACTGTGGCTTTGCACTCCCCAGGATGGCACAATGGGCACCCCACCCACTGTAGAGACTTGTGAGACTGTGGCTTTGCACTCCCCAGGATGGCACAGTGGCCATGGAGGCCCCTTGTGGATCTGGCGTCGTGGACTCATCTGGCTGAGGTGCCCCCCCTTCCCTTCCCCCTGAGGTGCCTGTAGTTTTCCTATCTGATGCCCCTGCAGTGTTCTCTCCGTTGGAGGCAGGTATCCTGTGTGGGCTTTGCCCATGTGTTTTGGCCCAGTGGCCCACGAACAATGGCTGATAGACATATCGGACTGGACAATTTATGTATATAAAGTTATAGATGTGTGATATATTTTATACTCAGTCTTACAATATATTTCTATATTTATAATCATTTCCTTTTCCCTTTGCATTCTTCCGGGGGGTTTGGGGGTGTAACTGTGATGTGTTGCTATGCATTGATGTGTGTGCTGTAGTGGTTGAGGGTGAGGGTGGGTGTGTCGCATATGAGTGTCCCCGTAATTTTTTGCCTCCCCCTCCCCTGTGTCGTAGGTGCAGTACTCACTGTTGTCTTCTGCGCCGGCGTTCGTGCTCCTGGTAGAGGAGCAGGAAGACAATGGCTGGTAGGATGTGTAGTTCGGGTTCCATGCTGTCCAGATTCCTCGTGGGGTGTATAGAGGTGAGCGTTTTCCGTTTGAAATGGCTGTTTCCGCCGTGTTTTTATCGGCGGGGCTACCGCCCTGGAAAAGGTGGCAGATTGGTGGGTTGTGATAGGGTTGGCGGTACATTGTCTCCCGCATGTCTGTTGGCGGTGACCGCCGCGCTGTTTGTTTGTCCCGCCGTGGCGGGCGGTGTGTTAAAGTGGCGGTCTCTGTTGGCGGTTTCCGCCAGGGTCGGAATTGCATTTTTTTTACCGCCAGCCTGTTGGCGGTTTGACCGCCGCTTTAACACCGACCGCCAGGGTTGGAATGACCCCCTGAGTGTGTGTTTCTTCTATTGCTTGTGTGTGTACAACAAATGCTTAACACTACCCTCTGATAAGCCTAACTGCTCGACCACACTACCACAAATAGAGCATTAGTATTATCTCTTTTTGCCTTTGTCAAGCATCTCAGGAACTTCTGCACTCTGTGTACACTATGGGCCAGGTGTAGCAAAGGATTTTACCCATTCTGTGTCTATGGGAAAATGTGTTCGTAAAACTGTAAACTTCGTACTTGTATAGCACACTACTCACCCGTTAGGGTCTCAAGGCACTGTACGCATACCACTGTGGAACCCCTCCTGGCTTTGCCCTGTGAGGTGCCCACTCCTGGGCAACCTCCAAGGTGAAGCTAGGCATCCCAGCACTGGTGGGGCTGTTGTGGAGATTAAGCAAGCTATTGCCCAGAGTTAGATTAGGCAGAGTTACAGAGTGGGACCCATGAATTAGATTAGGCACCGATGCGAGAATTATCAGGTCCGAAGAAATTGAGCCCAAGACCCACTGAGAATTGAACCCTGGTACCTGGCCAGATTTCTGCATTAGGGTCTGCCGCTCTAACCATTGAGCCACACTTCTCCACTTCTCCACTTTGTACATATGGCCCTATATCTCACTTTGATATGTACATACAGCGCCAGTTTCCTAAAATGTATCATATGAGCTGTTGATGTATTTTTCACTGCACACATGTATGTCATGGGCTGTGGATATAACAAATCCTTCAAGCATGTGTCCCATGAGCAGTGGATATAGCCATGCCTGCAAGCATGTGCATCAAGATCTGAGGGTCTAACTGTTCCTATAGACATATGCCCAATGTACCATTCCTACAGGCATGTACCCCTTAGGTTGTGAATGTAGCACGTTCATAGAGAAACATGCCCCACAGGCTGACCATGTGACTGGACCACATTTTATACACAGGTGCCACACAAGCTGTGAGTGCAGCCAATTACTTCACACGCTCGGCCATGAGCAGGCGCTACACCCCACTGCATTGGATGTCCCACGAGCTGTGCCCTGGCTCTTTCCTAGAAAAACATGCCCCACAGGCTGACCCTGTGACTGGACCACATTCTTGTACACAGGTGCCACACAAGCTGTGAGTGCAGCAGATTCCTTCACATGCTCGTCCACAAGGATGCGCTACATCCCACTGTGTGGGATGTCCCACAAGATGTGCCCTGGCACATTCCTAGAGACACATGGCTCACAGGTTGCCCCTGTGACTGCCACACATTCCTGTACACAGGTGCCACCCAGTTTGTGAATGCTACAGATTCCTTCACATGCTCGTCCATGAAGAGGCGCTATACCTCACTGTGTGGGATGTCCCACAAGCTGTGCCCTGGCACATTCCTAGAGACACATGGCTCACAGGTTGCCCCTGTGACTGCCACACATTCCTGTACACAGGTGCCACCCAGTTTGTGAATGCTACAGATTCCGTCACATGCTCGTCCATGAGGAGGCGCTATACCTCACTGTGTGGGATGTCCCACAAGCTGTGCCCTGGCACATTCCTAGAGACACGTGGCTCACAGGTTGCCCCTGTGACTGCCACACATTCCTGTACACAGGTGCCACACGGGCTGTGAGCGCAGCAGATTCCTGCAGACAAGTGATCAAGCACAATACGAAAACTGTTATTGGCAGGACAAGTCAGACAGGTACTGGCAAAGAAAACACATTGCAAGAGCAGAGAAGCTCAGGTATTACAATAATGCAGTGGGGTTTATGAGCGGAGCCTCACGGGTGACAAGCCCGGGCACATCTCACAGCCCTCTCCGCTGCTCCCAACATTTCTGAACACGATTCAGGAGAGAATTTCCTTCGTCTGATTTACAACAGAATCCTTCGCTCTGGGTAAGAAATGGTGGCATGTGGTGCAGAACACAGAGCTTCTCGGCGCCCCAAGCTGCAGGATCCCACTGATGGAGGAATCCGGCCTTGCCATCTGTACCAGTTCCGGGGGGCTCCTTCCTGTGGTCACTCGTTGCATGTTGGGTAATGTTACACCTTCTGACTGCAGCCAGGTACTCTGCACCACGGACGTGCCCTTGAAGGGCACCGGCCTAGTTGGTTTCGTTTCACCAGGATGCCAACGCAATGTGTCTCTGGTACCTGCCTTGCGCACCCTAGCAGTAACTCCTGCCTGTTGAGGAGTTGAAGCTGAGACAGGGACATTTAGTTTTGGGGTGTAGTCCTGCCAACTTTGATGGTTCCTCCATTATATTAGCCTGGGGCTGGTGGTCGATTGTCTCTGGTAGGGTGTTGAAATTTGGACTTCACCAACTTCCAAAACTTTTTAAGAATTCATAAGATTCCCAAAGTTGGCTAAGTTTTAAAAACATATCCCACGAGACAGGAGTTTTGTGGGATGAAAATCTTCAAACCCTGTTTTTTATAGAATAACTCTCTGAGAAATTAAAGGTTTACCGGATAAATCTCCTTTAAAACACCTTGGAATTCTACCTGTTTCCAAAGTCTACAAACTTTGCAACTTTAAAGATATGTAGAGTTGTGAGCTTGACTCAGCTTTACTGTCAGAATTGAAGCTTTGGACAACATTGAATGTCTCTCTCCCCATCTGTGTTTTTGGACAGAGACTGTTACTTGCACATCCAAGTGCAAGGCCTCTGGAAGCTCCAGCGTGAGATGTTTACTTGGTTCTTTAGGGTCCTGGGGTTGTGTGTCTGTGGTTCACCTTTCTGGATGCGGCTCCAGAATGTATCTTGTCAACACCATTACTCCAACGTACCACTACCTCCTGTCATACCTGGACCAATAGGATTCCTTTGGCTGCCTCCATTGAGACATAGGATCCCTTTGACTTTTAGGGTACGCCTCTGTCCATGCCTTGCTGAATAGTACCTTAAGGCCTCGTTTGGAGGAGGGTGGCAACAGGACATGTACCAAAAACATGCATGTGCCCCGTGTTCCATCTTTTCAGTTCCCCGTGAGCTCTGCAAATGGGAGAAGCTTGTCTCAAACCTGTGCGAGTGAAAAAGGCACCGAGGAGCTGCCCAATTTATGGCCCACCACAAGATGTCATTCCCACCAGCATCCTTACTGTCCAGGTCCGTCAGAGATGCCATGGTGCTGCTTGACAGAAAAAGTACATGAGCGTTTCCAGGAAATTGGGAAAAAAACTTCCAGCACTTGGGGGACATTAATTATGATGTTATTTACTTAAAACAGATCCACAATATTGGGGTCTACATTTGGAAATAACTCAACTGATGAGAGGACCGTAATCCTGGTGGTGCAAGGCAGACTTGTCGCCAATTCCAAACCTTTTCATGGTGCACCCATTATTTTTTTATCTACCTCTGAGGTCCCCTCTTGATCCCATTCAGATTCTACCATGTGAATGTCTAATTCTTTTGATCAAGGTTTCCCTCGCCACTACCCACTCTGGTGCATAGATGTATCAGGCCCCAAGTTCCCATACTTATTTTAGCACAAATTTTGTAAATTTCCTTCTCATTTTATAGTTAACACAGCTAATTTTATTACTATCTTGAGGAACGCCCCCTTTGCATATATGATGCCTGACGCAGGCACAATGTAACACATAGGGTTACAAAGTGGTGCAATGCATGCATTAAATATGGTGCGGAGATTTTGACCTCGTTGGGCCACATTAGCATCAAAAAATATGCCCCGTAATTTCTTATAGGTAGTTGGGTACAGGTGCTTTCAGTCGGGAATTGTATTTAAACATTATATGCCCGCCTGATTGTTGGTAAATATCTGAAGCTCACCCCCCCCCCTCCCCTCACACAAGGTTACTGGCCAAGCTACACCCACGGTCACCGGTTCTTACTTGCAAGGCACTCCCAGCCGGACTCCTCCCTGCCTCCTGACCTCTGCCTCCGCTTTCCTCCTTCAAAGCTGATGGGTGGTCCTGCTCCTAAACCCGGAATTCCTTACCTTCCACCCATGGACGTCATTTAGGGGTCACTGACTTACTTTTGCGACCCCTGGCACTGCCTTTGCGACCCCTGGCCTCACAGGTGGTAAATTCAGTGCCAGGAACACTGGGGCAGCTCGTCAGTGGGGGCTCAGCTCTCTGTGTTTTCTGTCAGTTTTTATTACACTAATAGTGAATAATATACTATTATCTCCCCAATGGGGCGCCAGGACGCTCGACAGGTAGCAGTGTGCTGTATGAAACTCACTAATTGATTAATTCACCCATTGATTCATTCATTCAAGTGTCCACCGAGAGGACAGTCTGAAGGGAGACAGGCACACAAAATGTGCTTTTTGTAGATTTATTTTATTTCTTATTCTTCGCACTGAGAAGATAATTTTCCAAGTCCTGCTGTTCAAGAAGCTAGAGCTACACCATGTTCCCCTCTCCTTGGTTTTTGCCCTCTTTTCGTCTATTGAGCCCTCTCGTTCTCTCCATATGCACAAAAGCGCATTAAAGAGGCTTTAGAAGAGCGCACGCGCTATACAAACAATAAACATGTCGACTTGAGATCAGGATCCGGCCTTCCTTCGGTTTCCCCCAAATTCACTGTTTCCCTCTCTCTCGTTATTTCAGTTCTCCTGGTCTTCTCAGCGCTTTGAAGTGACTTTAAGAGTGCATAAACATTAGGCAAGCACCCAGAATAAAAATATCTTCATACAATATATTCTCCTGCTTCCTCTTTCTATCCCTCTTACCGTCCTTAGTGCTGTGAAACGGGTCACTGCATCAAAAGCGCTACACAGACAGATCCAGGCTGCAAGCGCTTCTGGCTTCATCGGGCGCAGGAACAATATTACTGTTCATCGTGTTATTTTAAGGAAAAGCCCGTGTCCCATAAAAGTTGAACGCATAAAGGGGAAATGGTCCGCACATGTTCTCAGCATGGTAACTCGGCCCTTGCTTTTGTAAGCGCTTCGAAGGCGGGAGATGCGCCGCTGGACCTGCGCATCTCACGCTCCCCCCGCGCGCCTCGCTTAAACATCCCCCTATTTTGCCTTTTTCACTGATATTGTTTTTTCCATGAGCTCTGCCCCTGGCACAGGCACCGGGAGCCCGGCCTTCCCATAAATCACTTCAAGATAAAAGCGGTTTGAAGAGATTGAGGGGGTTTATTCCGGGGAGGTCAGGAGGGTGCCGGGACGGGCGGCTGAGCTGGGATGAATCAGCCGAGGATCACACGGTGCGCTCGCTTCCACCCAGTGGCTGGAATCCAGGGGCAGGAGGGGTGGGTTCCTCCTCGGTTTGAGACGGTCGTGGCCCGAGGGATGGCGGCTGCGGCTTCCGAGCACCGGCGCCTTTTGTGGCGCAGAGGAGGGGTCCCCTTCACGGGTACCTGGGGGGGCTCCTCCCGACGCCCGGGGGGCTCTTCCCGCCGCTGCCGCTCCGTTCACGCTTCTACACTATGGAATGACACCTCGGGAGGCAGCTGAATTCCTCCCCTGTCAGAAATCCTTGCAAACTCCTTACAAACACAATCAAACTGTTTATTTTGATCGTTTATAAAACTATATTATAATTACAGATTCACTGAACACAGCAAATAAAACTAATAGGCCTATTAATAAGCTCTCTCTTTCTCTTCCTCTCTCTCTCTCTCTCTTATATATATATATACATATATATATATATATATATATATATATATGAATAGATAGATACTATCATTGTATATTGGTTACAATGCACGTTCTTTTCAGAAAGGAAATAATGATATTTTGCGATGACATTGACATTCTTAAACAAATCCCTCTCTTGCACACGTGAAGTTTAGGGAGCGCCTGGCAAGGGTTTCATTTTCTGAGCCTTGCTGTCAGAAGTGTTTGTGTCACACAAACAGGGGCTTTAAGTGCAAGACATCGACATGGGGAAAGCGCAAAACTGTATTAAAATGAACGCCCTTGAGCGTCCAATTATAACGCACTTCAAACGCAGGTGCATTTAATAAAAACTGTGAAACGAACCCGACCGTTTTTGTAAAAAATAAAAGCGAAGCCTGGGTTTGCGCGTTATTGATGCATGAGCAGCATGACAGGGTCAGGGTGAGCACCGGATATTAATGGGACCTCCTGCTGTCAAGATAGTGCTTAATTTGTAAATAAAATCGTGTTGGTGCCCAATGCCCTCTTCTGAAACACGCGGCTCCTGCAATTAAATGTGCAAACACAGAATACTGAGGCAGCGTAATCCTGAAGCCATCTCGGGCCTCTTCAATCCATTTACAGCCACTCCCTGCGCCTTCAGCTCATTCTTGCAGCTTTCTGCTTTCTCCCTTTGTGACGTTTTTTCATTTTTCTCTTCCTCTGTCTTTCCCATATGCCTCTTCTTGTCGCAGTAAATGCTTGAGGCAGACAAATAAGTGCCAGCCCCCAAAATCTAAGTGTGGGTGCCCGCACCGGAAACCACTGGCTCAAATTAAACACTTTGTCGACACATCATCAGGTAAAAAAACATGAAATAAAACATAGTACGCTTTGTTACCATTCGTGGCAAAAGGAACCCAGACAAATATACATTTGCAACCGACCAGTGATTTAAATGGGCCGGTACTCTTCGGTACTGAGTACCGGCACCTTTTTATTTTGAGAGGGAGAGTACCTGCAAGTCTGAAGAAAAACGTAATACTTTTAATTTAAGAGTACATGTACTTCTCAGATACAAGCAGGTGCTCCGGTACAGAGTACATACACACCTATTTTTCCATTTCAAGCACTGCAACCCACAAATGTGTGAGTTAAACTAATGCGCGTTTGTTCTTAAAAACAAGGTACGTAGGTACATCTGCCGAACAGCCGAGGGATCCAATGTGGGACCACTGAGTATTCGTGAGCAGGGGGGCCCTTGCAGGCCGCCCTTACCCACCCCCAGCCAGGCGTAAAGTGGAGGTGCCCCCAACACGCAGTCCGTAAAGAAAGACGTGTTCCCATCAGGGGTGCACAGGTGCCTCGCGAGGAGCGACGCGAGGTACCCACGAGGTCCTCTACACCCAGCACTAAGCGTCACAGAACCTAGCCGCTATGATTGCGAAACGGAAAATAGTTTAAAGATCAAGTTTCCTCGTGAGACGAGGTTTCGGAAGAGAAGCGAAATCCGCCAGTTAATGTGAGTTTTGCAAAAAACGTAATTTGTGGCGAATCACGCAAAAAAGGGCGCACGGCAGGAGGTGCTGGTGTTCTATGGTGCTTCGATGCCATCTTAGGTTTTAAAGCGATTTGCCACGTGTATTTCACGGAGGTCTTCTGTGGGGTTTGAGCCGTGGGGGTACCCTGGGGTACCCCTCTGGCACCAGAGCGGCCGTGGGGAATCGTTTCGGAGGGGTTTCCCCTCCCCCCCCCCCCTCAGACAGGAAGCATTTGCCTCTCTCTTTTGGCTAACCTTCAGCCATCAAAGGCGATACTGACTTACCATCAAAGGCGATACTTGACTGACCATCCAAGCCGACACTGACATGGAATGCACATTCAAAGGGGAAACCCGTGGCTTTATTTTAAGGATAAATCCATGGTTAATACGTCGTCTAATTAAAAACGACAAGATGTCCTTTTTACAATAATTCCACTCTTTTGTTGTTTGGAGTTATGATTATGTATTAATATCATTAGTAGTTGAACGGTGAACAAAGGTCCCAGCAGCTGCTCCGTATCTCGCCGGTGTGCACTAGGGGGCCAGTGCCACTATTGTGGGATGAGACGAATTGCACATTGATAGCGCGACCACACGTCTCTTTGAACTCAGGCACGTGCTCTCGTGACCCGGGTGTTCTGTCGCATGTAGTCCTGATGGCGCGCAAGAAAGTCGCCTTATGCACTGAGTGTACTAACACTGCACACAGAGGTTGATGTACTAACAATGTACACGGGGCGAATGTTCTAACACTGTGCACGGGCGGCTTATGTACCCACACTGTACATGGGGGTCTGTACTAACACTGTACACGAAGGCTGATGTACTAACGACGTACACGTCGGTTGTTGTACTGACAATGTACACAGATGTTGATGTACTAACACTCTACACCGGACCTGATTCACTAACACTGTACACGGGGACATATGTACTAACCGTGTACACGGCGATTGATGTACTAGCAAGGTACACCGAGATTCATGTACTAACAATGTACTAATGGGTTGATGTACTGACCCTCTACACGGGGCTGATTTACCAACACAGTAGTCGCGGACATATGTACTAACACTGTATTTCCCCGGACAATCCCGGTTTTCAGAGGACTGTCCCGGTGTCCCGACGCTTTTGTTAATTTTAAATAAATGCCCCGGTTTTTGGGTCTGCTGCTGCTGCCTACTCCCGCGCGCGCGTATGCGTGCGTGTACACACTTACACACACACACATTTACAGGACAGGTTAGATATAAAAGTGAAACTAAGGGCTTTAGTCCTACTTTTATGTCTGACCTGTCCCGTTTTTTTCTTTTCGAAATCTGGTCACCCTAGTACACGGTGGCTGATGTACTAAAAATGTACACGTCGGTTGTTGTACTAACAATGTACACGGGGGTTAGAGTAGTAACCCTCTACACGGGCACTCATTTACTAACACTGTACACGGGGACATAAGTACTACCAGTGTACACGGGGGCTGATGTATCAACACTATGCACGTGGCCTGTTCTAACACTGTACACGGAGGGCTTATGTAGTAACACTGTACACGGGGCCTGTACTAACACTGTACTCGGGGGCTTATGCACTAACACTGTACAGGAGAGCGGATGTCCTAACACTGTACACGGGGCTGATTTACTAGCACCGTACATGGGGGCTTATGAATCAACCCGGAATCTATATAGAAAATACAATAGCTCTTTTGTGGATAGGACTCCGGGCACCTTGTATCAACATACATGTCGTGTGAGCTTTACAAGCAGGACAGGGTTCGGATGCTCCAATAGAATCGTGGGAGGGGGTCTTCCCAAGGGTATAAGGTCAGTCAGTCCCTGGCAGGCAGTTTAATGTGACTGACATACTGGGGGGGTGTCCTAAGGGTAAAAAGTAAGTACCATGTAGGGATCTGATTGACATTCTGGGAGTGTGCCAAAGGGTGCAATGTCAGTGCCAGGTAGGTAGTGTGATTGCCACACTGGGGATCTGTCCAAGGGTACAATGCCAGTGCCAGGTAGGTAGTGTGATTGCCACACTGGGGATATGCCCCAGGGTACAATGTCAGTGCCCACGTAGGTAGCCTTTTTGATGTAGTGGTAAGGGTAATGTCAGTGCCAAGGAAGGGGGTATGATTGCCACACTGGGGATCTGTCCAAGGGTACAATGCCAGTGCCAGGTAGGTAGTGTGATTGCCACACTGGGGATATATCCCAGGGTTCAATGTCAGTGCCCAGGTGGGGTGTGTGATTGCCACACTGGGGATATGCCCCAGGGTTCAATGTCAGTGCCCAGGTGGGGTGTGTGATTGACATGCTGGAGGTGTGTCCCAATATTGTGGGGTGAGAGGCTTTCTTTGAGTGAGACATCCTTTCCATGGTGGACACTCACAGAGGTCCCTTCATGGGCAGCTGAGGGGTCTCCGCACCTGATGGAGTTACCAAGGCCTGTGACGGAGCCGAGAGTGGCGCTGGAGGGGTCTCCACCATGGCGTGTCCACCACCGAGGGTAGCGGGTGGTAGCTCCGACCATGAATCCGTCATTATTGTTCCCCAGTTCTGTATTACCGCCTGCTCTACATAGTACCATAGAAGGACTCTGAAGCACATTTACCGGTGTTGTGTGCGCTGTGGGGCAGCAGGTAAAGTTGCTGTGCTGCGTTGCGTGACAGGGAAAGAGCAGACATGGACCACATCTACTAGAACAAGGCGCACCTCTCACCACTCCCAGTGCTGGTGCACTGTGTGCGGGGTGTGGCACCCTTGCGCCGTGCTGCAAGGTACCTGTGTTACAGCCAGGACTACTCGTGTGCAGGAAGGTATTACTTCCGGCACAAACCCAGCCCTAAGAGGCAAGTCCTCTTTCTACTGTGCTGCAGAGTACAGTGCAAGCGGAAAGAGGAAACAAGGAGGAGAAACAGACAAATGCTTCCTCACTACGCCGTGGTTGGCTTGGGTGCTGTTTCCTAGCAATCCCAGGTTCATTGGGGTAACAGTTTATTAAATCTGGGCCTTTATTTTTAATGTGGCCTTCAGGATACATGCAAACTTATTTTGAAGCCTTAGGGCACAGAGCAATCCCACTGGTAGTGGATGGATGGATTGATTGATGGATTAATGGATGGATTGGAGGTGGGGATAGGTGGAGATCGATAGATGAATGACAGACAAATGTATAGATGGAAGGATGGATGGATGGTTTGAGGGATGGGTGGGTGGCTGGGTGGATGACTGGTTGGATGTACGGACTATGGACGGACAGACACGCTTATGGGAGGATAGATTGATGGATGGATGGATGGATGGATGCCCAATGGGTGAATAGACAGACGAATGGATGAATAAGTGGAGTAGTTGGTGTACGAATGAGAGGATGTACTATTGGGTAAGTGAGTGGCTGGATGGATGGATGAATGGATGGATGCATGAGTGGGTGGGTATGTGGACTGATGACCAATGGGGAATTGACAGACTAATTGATGAGTCAGTGGATACATTGATACAATCAGTATGTGAGTGGATGGATGAATAATTTAGTGGGAGGATGGATAAATGAGTCAATAGGTAAACACAAAGGCGGATAGATGGATGGCATGCTTTTATTAAGAAAATCAAAATACATAAAATATCTATATCAAACCAATAATTCATTTGAAGAGTTTTCCGTGTGTGATCAAGTCTTTCAGTTTCACTCTGTGGCTCAGGTTTTGACATATGTTTTCTTTACACCTGCTGTATTGTAGTATTCTCCTGAATATCAACTAGCCGGTAGAATTATTGATTTAAACTGAAATTCAACAATCCCACCTTAGGAAAGAAATAAAGTCCCTCCCATGAGTATCGCACCATGTCTTGTATCGCTCTAAAAATGGCACCCCAGTGTGTGCATGGCATAGTGCAGCTGTTATCATAAGTAATATTCTACACGCTGCAAGCAGGTGAGGGGAGCGCTACAGACCTCTTTTTTTTTTTTTTCTCTTGTGCATTTTCCTGTCCTCCTTCCTTTTTTTCTTTGTCTTTTTGTAGCTTTCCTTTTTCTTCCTTTTATTTCCTTCCTTTTCATCTTATTTTATTATTTCTCAGTCCCAATTCCTGTCTATGTCTCACTTCCTTTCTCTTTGCTTATTTAATTTGTTCCACTCTTCGCTTTCATCTCCTACGTCTCCCCCTCCTTAGCACCTTCAGCCCCATTCTTTTGAGCCTCGACTCTGGAAAGCAATCTGAAGGATACAGATCTCTCATATGCATCATTGAAACAGCAGTTTGTGTTCACTCCAAGATCACATCGCTGCTAGCCATCTCCTGCATGACTGCCAGCCTGGCTTCAGATCATGCTGCAGCACAGAGGCTGCTGCCTTGCAGATTGTACACGGTGCTCCCCTGACCACAGAGGAAGATGCTTGACATTGTGGACATTTCCACTGCCTTCACCTCAGCTGACATCCAGCTTCAGACCCACACAGGAGTCTTGGAAAGGATTCATCAGCAATGCCGTGCACTGGTTCTCCTCCCACCGTTCCAACCAACACCAGTTTGTTCACATGGACCCCTCCATGTCCCAAAAGATCCCCATCATTAGCGGGGTCCTCCAGATTTACATTCTGTCTCTGGTCTTCTTCAATGTTTACAAGGAGCCCCCTGGTGCTCTACTCACGGGTAAGAGCTTTAAGATTCACCAATATGCCAGTGATTCACAGTTCTACTCAAGAGTCTCCTTCAATGCCTCAAACACCGCCTGCACATCAGCCAGACCTGGATGTCCTGCGTCTCAATGAAGCTCAACCCAACCAAGACAGAATTCTTGCGAGTTGCCATGCTACAGCCAGAAACAGTATAAACCGGAATCAGTAACATGAACTTTGATGGCTTTGAACCTCATTGTTCGCCAAATTCTAAGTCACTTGGATTCACCCCGGACACCAGTCTCACCCTCAAGAAACCCACTGCCAAAAACACAAAGAAAGCCTGGTACCAGGTCACTCTTCTAAAGAAAGTAAAAAAAAATTCAAGAAAGCGACTTCAGACTGCAGTTCAAGCCCCCGTACTCACACATGTGGATGGTAGTATGGCCCTGCTCCAGGCCTCCCAGTGTCCAACCTGGTCCCTCCTAAGGGCATCCTAAAAGCAGCAACACGTCTCATCCAGGGCCTCAGAAAATATGATCACATCACTTCCATCATGATAGAACTCCATCTGCTTCCCTTGCTAGCCTTCACCTTCTTCAAAACCAGCAGCATCATTTACCAAGCCATCATGATCAGCATCTCACAGACAATCTCACCATCTCTGGTGGTTCGCAGCACACCACAGCCAGGATGTCATCAGTTTGCAGACCAAGAAGTGTGAAAAATTAAAAACAAGGCAGCAGCCCTTTTCCCTCCATGCACCCAGAATTTGGAAGAACATCCCTGTATCCATTGGGATTGCTTCACTTTAGGAAGAGTCTCCATTTAAAGAATTCTGCATGATAATGCATTAACTGGCCAACACCCAGCAATCTCTCTTTGGCTTTATGCTTCTCTTTGACACTTTACATTATGCTGCTACCTTTATACTAGGTTTGCGCTATAGAAATACCATCTACCTACCTATTCCTACATACATATATTACATCGTACATACATATGGTCCTGGCTCCACAACCTAAAAGAGCCAGAGATGCAACATTTCTACAACTGCAATTTAAGGGGTACCGAGCTAGTCCCTGCCCCCGGGCCCTGGCATGGAGTTTTCTGGCTGCAACTTCATCCAAAAAGCCCCAAATCCAAGGGTACTCGGCCCTACCCTATAGTAGAACACCAATCTGAGGTGTTCCTGACCCCAGGTGCTACAGAATGAAGAGTTATAGCACTCTCTAGCCCAGGTGCCCTTCCACAGATCCCCGCCTGTGTCCACATGGAAACATGAAGGGTTCCTTTCTGCAATTTGTTCCAAGCCCACTTGCAAAAGTTTCCCTCTCTCCACCTTACCTAAGGATCTCAGCTTAAAGGGTCCCTAGTGCACTCTTTCCTATTTTCAGTATCTAGATGAGTCCTATGCTGAGTCCGCAACTTTAAGGGCCCCTGGCTGCCCCGGTCCTTATCCAAAGCCCAAATGGGCCCTAGACAAAGCCTTCCATGAGTGCCCAGCCTGTTGGGGACCTCATATAAAGGAAACACCCTGTCCTGTCGTTGTATCTGAGAGGTCCCTGTACACAGTGTGCTGTGGCTTCATCTGAGAGGTCCCTAAACACTCTGTCCTGTAGTCGCATCTGAGAGGTCCCTGGATATTCCCTGTCCTGTGGAACCATCTGAGATGCCCCTATACACTGTGCCCTGTAGTACCTTGTCCTGAGGCTTCATATGAGAGGTCCCTGGATATTCCCTGTCCTGTGGAACCATCTGAGATGCCCCTAAATACTGTGCCCTGTATTACCATGTCCCGAGGCTTCATATGAGACCCTCTCCTGTGGTTCCATCTGAGAAGAATCTTGTTATACCCTGTCCTGTGGCTTCATATGAGAGGTCCCTATACACCCTGTCCTGAGGCTTCATCTGAGAGGTCCCTAAACACCCTGTCCTGTAGTCGCATCTGAGAGGTCCCTGGATATTCCCTGTCCTGTGGAACCATCTGAGAAAAACCTTGTTATACTCTGTCCTGTGACTTCATCTGAGAGGTCCCTATACACCCTGTCCTGTGGTTCCATCTGAGAGGTCCCTATACACCCTGTCCTGTGGCTTCATCTGAGAGGTCCCTATACACCCTGTCCTGTGGTTCCATCTGAGAGGTCCCTATACACCCTGTCCTGTGGTTGCATCTGAGAGGTCCCTATACACCCGGTCATGTTCTTCCATCTGGGAGGTCCCTATACACCCTGAGCCATGGCTTCATCTGAGAGGTCCCTGGTAACACCCCATCATGTGGCTTCATCTGAGAGGTCCCTGGTTACACCCCATCAGGAGGCTCTGTAAGAAAGGTCCTGCTTACACCCTGCCCTGAGCCCATCCACACTCTCCCCCTGAATTACCAGCTCAGAGGCGTTTTCGTGCAGTGACCCCTAGCGTTGTCAGCTCGTGGCGTTTTCACAACTGTACTAGAGGTGCCCCCTTTGGCGTCCCACATAAAAGAACTATAGTGGTGTTCTTAGTTGAAGCACCAACTCCTTGCAGCAAAGGGCTGAACCCCTTTAAGCATTTAAGGGGTGCCCCCTCTGATACCTCAGTAGTCACTAATGAGGGACTCCAGTATTGGCAGCTAGGGAGTTCTTTTCCCTGTCAGTGCCCACAGTTTTGCACATTAGGGGTTCCGTAGTGGGTACCCCTGCATTGACAACACGGCGCTATTCCACGTCGTTGCACGTCACTGTCCGTACTTCCAGCTGGTGCAGCCCGTACCTTCCGTACCCATAACAGATGCAACAGTACTGTCAGGCAGGCAGTATCCAGGGCTGTTATCACCCTCCCATAAAGGCCGGGTGTAGTAATAAGAAGTACCCAGCCTGGCACCCACCACCGCCAGCCCTGTAGGTGCCCCCCTCCTATACCCAGTGAGGTGGGTGTCTGCAGTTGTACCCACCGGTACTGCCAGTAAGGAGGCGCCTAGTAATGCTCTCCGTTAACAGGACTGTGGTGCCCCAGGGGCCCCTGCACTGGCTGTAGGAGGGGGGTCCATACCCCAGTGCCCCCCCCCCCCGCACCCCCAACCCCCCGCCCTTTCCAGAAAGGAGTCGGCACTTACCACCACAGTCCGATGATGTTGGCCGGACACAGAAGGATGAAGAATAGCCCTAGTTGGGTGCTGGAGGGGGGCAGCATGCCGGCTCCGCGGGTGGTGGGGGCCACAGAGCGTCCTTATCTTCCCGGGAGGGGCTCAGCACCCCCAAGAACGCTGCACGGCGGGCTCCAACAATCCCAGGTGTGTCCGGCGTCTGCGTGGCCCCTGCAGGTGCGGGACCCCTTGGGCCAGTGGGCGAGGGAGGGGGCGGAGTCCCTAGGAGGGGGGCAGCCGGGGTGACGGCAGAGGGCGCGGCAGGGGCCCGGGTGGGGGCTGCTAATATATTCTAAGGTGAAACTTCCTAAGGTCAGAAGGTGCGCTATAGGTTCCGGCAGTGATTGAGTTGAGTGATGCTGGAGGTGGGGGGGCAGGGAGGGGGCACTGTGGGGGTGGAGTGCTCTAAGGCCCCCGAAGTTTTGGGGGTTTATACGGGGTCTCGGGCAGGTGATCAGGGGCTCTGGAGTGAGTGCACTAGTACTCCGGGGCCACGGGCTCCTAGTAGTGCTGGTGGGGGATAAAGGTGTCCGATGGTGGCCGGGGGGGGGGGGGACAGGGATGGGGTACCTGGGTGCACGAGCCACCGGGGGTACCTGAGGCTGACAGCAGCAGGGCGGACGGGGAACAGGCGGCTCCGGCCGCGGCTTCTGTGCAGACTGAGGAATCCGGGACCGAGGCATCCAGGAGCGGCTGAGGCCGGGGGAGGGGAGAGGGGCGCACGGGAGGGAGGGAGAGGGGCATCAGGGCGCGACACGACGAGGAGAGGGCATGGGCACTCCAGGTACCCGGGGGGACTGGGAGGGGCAGTAGGAGGGAGGGGCCATGGGCATGAGATTAAGAGATAAGGCGCACGGGTGAGAGGTGGGCGCACAGGAGGTGGGAAGGGAAGGGCGACCTGGGGCGCGAGGGGATGGGAGGGGGGGAGCACGGGGAGAAGGGCTCACGGGAGGCAGGAAGGGGCATCAGGCTGATGGAAGCGGGGGCGCAGGTAAGGAATGCCAGGTGGGCAGGGAATGGGAGTTGATGATACACCTGGGTAAGAGGTGGTCACACAGGACGGATGGGGCATCCAAGGACTGAAGGGAAGGGGCGCGCCAGGGAGAGCGAGGGCATAGGGAGGAGGGCACTTTGGGTACAAGAGTGGTAGAGGTGGGTGCAGTCAAGAGGGAAGGACAGGTGACGGGAGAGATCAGGGGCGAGATGCAAGGGCATGGGTTTAGATACCAGTGAGGAAGGTGGCATTGGACCGGTGGGGGTCAGGGCATGGGGTGTGAGGGGAGAGGGTTGGGGCATGTAGGTGGGAGGAGGTAAAGTGAAGAAAGCCGGGGTATCTACTCTCTGACTGTGAGCCCCCTCTCCAAGCGACCCCCTCCCCCGTTTCTCAATCATCCACCACTAGGGAGGGCAACGATATTCTACTGCCCTTGCTAGGGATGAGACAGGCTCACCGATTTACAAAATTATAGCAGCAAAGCCATTGGCACAGGCTGCCCTGCGCCCCCTGCTGGAGGAGGAATCTCATGGGACTCCCTGGGGAAGACATCAGATACAGCATCCCCTCCGTTTCTGATCACAGCGAACCCCAACATTTCTATTCAGACGTTGACAATTACATCCCATTCAGCTGAATGAACGCAGATAAACTTCATGAGATACGTTTTTTTGGACAATATTTCTAACCACGTGCGCAAGGGGTTCTGGGTAATTGTTGTATTACCTGCCCAAGGTCATGTACTTAGATGCTCATCGTGGTTTTCCTCCATCTTGGAGTAAACCTGACACCAGCCAGGCCCCTCACTCCAACACCCTGAGGTTCTACGCCCTCTCACGCGTTTCACTTTCTGAGACCTACATTTCTACCGTGTCCCTCTGTTAGGTTTTCAGTGCGTCTTAGATCTCCCGAGATTGTACAGGAATTAAAGGAAGGGACGAACAAGTTCAAAAACTTCACATTAGGTTAATTTCGTAACTTTTGTCGAATTTCAGAATTTCATCCAACATTGCTTTGGGGGGAGGTTTTCACACAGGTTTTTGCGAAAGATTTTTCCAAGAAAAATCTTTCTTCTGCTAACATGTTCTGCGGTGTTTTTCTTAAGCAGACGAAACTGTTTTTGCAATGTTTTTCTCCAGCAGACCCACTTTCAGTTGAAAAAATTTCTGCTATTTTATTTCATGAAAACTTTGCACACATGTGGAAGTCCTCGACGATTGCAAAGTTTAGAAAACTTTAAAAAGAAAGTAAAATCTTTGCAACTTCACAGATCCTTGTTATAAAACACTGCCTAATTCAAATTACTGAACATGTTTTAATACTTTGCAAACGTAAAGTTGACTAAATGTGCAAGGTTCGAAAAAGAAACGGATTAAAAAAGTTGTAAAAAATTGGGTTTATGTGGGCGGGAAACTCAAGCAATCCTTTAAAAAAGGGGCAATGTATGAAACGATAATTACTCCAGAGCGAATTTGAGAAATAGATTAACTTTGAACACCTGCAAAATTGCAAAGTTTGTCTCCTTTAGAACATTGTGCAGGTTGGCTGCAATGCCCTGTAACCCTAAAGCAGTGGTTCCCAACCTGTGGTCCGGGGACCCTGGGGGTCCGCAAAGCCTCCTCAGGGGGTCCGCAACTGCTTAGAAAATTAAATATTATTAATAGATTAGGTCCCCAGCTTTCAGTAATGACTTAGTGGAGGATCCCCGGATTCAAAATAATGATTCAGTGGGGGTCCCCAGGTTCCAGTAATGACAAAGTGGGGGTCTACAGAAGTCAAAAAGTTGGGAACCACTGCCCTGAAGGCTAAATATTCACAAAGTTATTTTGGAGTGCGTAAAGTAGTACTACCAGTGCTTAATTTGTAAAAATAAATACATGCAAGGGCTCTTTTCAGGAGGCTACTGCAGCTTGCCCCACACATTGCCCCTGCCATGCTGCCAACGACAGTAAGAACACAACTACTTACCATCACACTCCAAGTGTGACAATTCTAACTATTTGAGGCCCCCAAAGCTGTAAGAATGGCTTGAGTGGCAGCTGGTAGTCATTTTTAATGTGTGTTGTTGTGGTCACCTCTAAATTAGCCAGACAGCGCAAGCTTATGGCAGACTGTCACAAATGCCAGTGTTGAAAATTAAGTGCCAGTGTTGAGAACTGGAAACCATTGGCTCAAATTAAGCATTGAGTACTACTATATGTACTGAAAAATGCAATCTACACATCTCTGACAGGAGATCACCGTCTCTCCTACATTATCTGTACTGAACCCTCTGCCCACTGGCAGAGATCTCTGCAAATGTTAGAATAAGATTCAGTAGCAAATGTGAGAGGCACAAGGAGAGTGGTGTGAAAATGGGAAATCATCACTACGAAATTAATGGTTTTACGGGAAATGAAAGGAGGTGTTGTGTATGCTAGTCTTACATGCGCACTAGTCCACCACCGAATAAGTCAAGCACCACACACGGCCTACCACTGGTACTGCAACACTCTCCCATAAAAACAGTGGAGACAGGGAATAACATTAACAGAGAGACATAAAAATACATTAAATACCATTAGAAATACAACTTTATTTAAATTATTTTCTTTTTTATTATGAAATACTATTTTTGTAATCAAAAAATTCCAAATGTTGATTTTGAATATATTTGACATCTGAATACAATATACTGTAAATGATATTTTTTTCCTAAGTGAAATCACAAATACAATGATGCATCACTTTTATCCTGGATTGTGACACATTCAACACAAATGATACTGCAAGGTGTGGGAGAGGACAGATTAACATGGTGAATAATTGTATTCAATTAAAAAAATATTAAATTCATAAAAAAAAATATAGAATTAAAATATATAAAAATGTTACGTTTCTGTTAGTGTAGCCGTCCTAGGTGAATATGACTTAGGGAAATGTGTTTTAATTATTTTAATTAAAAATACATTCTATGCTTTATTAATTTTAATCTAACTTTCTTGAAATTTCCCATTGTTTTTCCACAGGGAGATCTCAGCCTCAGGTGCAGCGATCCCTACAGACAGGCAGAACACTGCTAATAGTAAGTTCACACTTGTAAAATCAGTTGCTCAGAGCTTCCGCCCCTCACATGAGCTAGGTGGATACTCATGAGTCTACGTCTAGGTGTAAACCTGCTCAAGAAATGGTGAATTCAGTCCATGAGAAGGTTTACACATACTTATAGCTGACGATCTACACACGAGGAGCCCTACGCATGCAGGCTTATCTATGTGACTATGGCCCAAAAAGTTTTTACCAAATATGTTTTTTCTGCAAATCACCTTTTTGCTTTTAATAATTCCACAACAAGAAATATGCATGGCAGATAATATTTCATACATAGCCTGCTTTTAGTAGGATTTTTAACCGCTATGCTTTTTTCTTTTAAGAAAGGTCAATATTGGTGATGGTGGCAACATTTCTTGAAACTTCTGAAAGCTGGTGAAGTCCAGATTTGTGCATTTCTCTTTTTAATAGTGGCATTTTCTGATAAATAAAGTTTTTGTGGGAACATCCTCGCTAAAACTGCTCTGTCACATGAGAAGATGTAAAAGAAAATCATAACTATGTGAAATTCAAAAGGTGTAAGCTTTGCCCAACCTTGCTGGCTAACCTACAAGTTCACCAGATTGGTGCTGCGTTAAAAACTGGTTGAAAGCGCAAGCCTCCTCCACCTGGCCAAGCTCCACCTAGCTGATACTTCCTATCTTTCTCAAGCCCAGTGTCACCCAGCCAAACACGGTAAAGTGCCCACCCCAGCACTCAGAATGCACCTCACATGGGAGGATCTCAACATGGAGCCATCCTCAAGAGAGGACTACACTTGTCCCACCTTGCATGTGTGCTGCAGTGTGCAGTAAACATCTGAAGTGGGAAAAGCTATAACAGACAACACGCACACACATTTGCACCATAGTGCAAAGATGCGTGGCGTAGACAGCCTGACTGCACGCCAGAGATAGGGAACAAACAGGACTGTGCCATACTGTTGTAATCAATGATGGATGCTCGTAGGTTATAAAAGAGGTAGGTTTATTAGCTCATTTATAGGTTACAGATAGAGCCCCACCAGGAGCAGCATCCTGCCACTCAGCCCTTCTCACTCCAACTGTCCACTCATCCGAGCACAAACACTGTCCACATTCCAACCATCCAATGACCTCACTCACCGGCTGAGCAGCAGGGAGCATTAAGGTAGTGGGGAGAATGCATAAGATAGAAAGAGGCCACAACACATACTTTAGTAGTTAAGATGCTTTCCTGCTCTCTTCCTTTCACACAACCTAGCGCAATAACTTTGAATGCTGCCCTGCGTTGCGTGATGTCTTTGTAAATTTGGGGCATGGAGGTTAGCAGGCAGCAGGAAGTGCCCTGCAAAACTTGATGATGTAGAACAAAGTAGCACACCAGTTAAGGGTGAGGTGTGGTGCGGACAGTAGTCATAAAGTATGTCCAAGTTCTAAGAGAAGTCATGGTTCTGCAAGGAGGCGCCAGAGTGCGGTGTAACCCAAAATGATGGGGCCAACTGCAGAATGTGAGGAGGGGCCCCTGAGACTTCCAGTTATGGGGTCACCCTTCAGAACCTGGGGAGGGGCCCTAACATTCCCATTCCTCACACATTGTCATAGTTCACAGGCCTTAGGCTGAATGGGGGATACCTGATTAATGGGAACCCCTGTGTCTGATCAACCGCAACTTCTGGAACCCATGAGGAGGCGTGTCTTAAGGAGGGATGGAATATCCAGACGCCAAGGAAAGTAATGGTTTGTGGTTAAGGATTTCCTGAAGCTCGAGAGGGCGTCTTCAAGTCTCAGTAGGAGTTAGTTCCCTGGGATGAGCGACGAACATAAAAAGAAGGAGCACTGGGCTGAGCCATTACTTTCTCTTTAACTAAATTTACAAAGCAGAAAAAAGCAATAAACGACCACCATATACGTTTGGGTTACCTTGTATCTTGCGTTCTTCTCTTTTTATTTGCCCAAAGAAAACATTAAAGCCCGAAAAATAAAAAGTTTGATGTGAATTAATACAATTGTAATGTATGTATTTTGTTTACATTTCATTTCGTATTTTAGAATAATGTCAGCTTCAGAGGCACTCTGAGGAGGGGCTCTTGTCCTCAGGGAGGTAAGGCGGTTCAATCTTTTCTCCCTCCCATCGCTTCAGGTCCCATCCGTGGCACCACGCCTCAAGTGTCTCTAGCATACCAAGTCTTCAGGAATTCAAGCTCAACTAGGATCCAAGGACATTGCAACCCCTCACTCAGAACAAACTCACGGCACCATGCCCAAAAAAAAGCTCTTCACTTGAAAAAAAGCTACGAGTACCCACAGGACAACTCCCCTACACTACTGGCTTCTCTGTTCCAGGAGTTTGACCTCACCCGTAGTCCCCCCAACAAGCTTGGAAAACAAGAGACAGAGGCGTACGGCCAAGATGGTACATCAATATCAAAAACTCCAGCAACTCCTACAACCCTTGAGCTAAATACAGCTCAGAGGTTCGCTGGTGCAAGCCCCAAGAGGTCCCCCACCTTAGGACCAGCACAAGGGCAGATTAAAGATTATTTCCATAAGGTCCCTCAGAGGGGCTTTTTCATTTGCCTCACAAGGTCCAGGGAAACTAAAGAAGCCACCGTAGATCTCTGGTAGCGCCCGCCCCGACGGGCATCCAGACACACGGCCAAATCTTTGCAGGTCAAATTCCTGCCCAGGACTACAAAGGAATAACCAAGCAGCAAAGGGATCTCTCCAACTGCCCTGCCGCTATGCGGGTCTTGCCCCGGAAAAGTGCTAACAATCAGGAGACATTACTTCCCTGGCCCAGCAAGTCTCACCCAATGGGGGCCTGCAGGGGAAGCACCTACTAGCAAATTCTGACCATTACACTGTAATGGTGAAAGAGCAAGTCCACAACAGCGAGACAACGCCCCCCATCTCAGACACCATAGCTGGACGTTGAGCAAGCAGCACAAAAACCAGGGGTCAGTCCCACTCCATCTCTCATAAAAATGATCAGGAGGGAAAGTATATCAGACTTAGAACTGGGAAACCTTTCGGGTCACTTCCTGACCATCCTGGAAGCCCAAATTGAAGCTCAAATTGAAGAATCACTGGGCCAAACCCACTCATTTAGAAAAGGCCTCAAAAACAGTTCCAACAGTCCCATACAGATAAGGTCTTGGGCTCCCCCCCAATAGTGCCTTGCAGCTCCTTTCAGGCCTCCTTATCTTTCATCAACATCAAGCAAGACGCAATGGCCAGTGTCCCATTGTGGCAATCACAAAAAATGGAACTTCAGATTGACCTATTGCAGTCCATTGCCTCAACCTTAGCAGACCTGGACTGCAGACTAAGCTCCTTCGAGTCCCTTGCCTGTGCTGACCCTGATTAACAAATTAAGTTCCCTGCCTGAAATACTCTGGTCTCTGGTTGACAGCATCAAGAATACAGCTCGCCCCTTCTGGAAAACAAGTGCATCGTCCTTGGGCAATCACCCTGAAACAAAACCAACTACTGTCAGTGCCGAGGACCCCCTAGACACGGCAACTGTTGACCCTCCTGGGATCAAACAGGGGCTCCTTCATGCAGCTTCTCAGTCAACACGTACTTCTTGCACCACAGTGGACAGATCCCTTACTAGAGTGATTGACGAGGATACACATGTCCAACACCCAGTATCTCCAGAGCCGCTACTCATAGGAGATACCTCTAGTCTCTCACATACGGCAAAAAAAAGCTGAAAAACAGACAAAAAAGCAGCGTCTCATAAAAAGGAGAACCCAGATTGCAGAGGCCACCTCAGTTCATCACACAGGGCAAGGAGATGGGCCTTCCAAAGTCTAAACAATATTTAACTTAGCACCTAAACACCACACGGGTCGATAGAAGACACTTTTTCTTCAAGCAGTGAACAAGAATTTCTGACCAATCACATCCTCTTGGAGCCAGCACTGGACGGTGCTCCAAAAGGGGCAATAGCACAAAGGACAGCTAATGTTATCAAAAACACATTAAGGGGCCGATTTCGAGTTTGGCAGGTATAAAACTCCGTCCGCCAAACACCTGACAGGGTGGGCGCCGCCTATGTGACAAACTCCCTGCCTGAGTTAATAAGAGTTTCCTGCGTGGCCAGCGGGCAGAAACCTAAGTTTCAATCCCACTGTACTAGTGAGAATCAGGCTACAGCATTGTCTCCGGCTCGTAATCGAGCCGGCGGAAATGCTGTAGCCTGCAGGGTGCACCAGCACCTTCGCAATGTTCACTGTCTGCAAAGCAGACAGTGAACATTGCAATGGTGCTGGCAAGGGGGGCCCTGCACTGCCAATGCCAGGTGCATGGGCAGTGCAAGGGCCCCCTCTGGGGCCCCCTGCATCTGTTCTCTGCCAGCATTTTCATGGTGGTGGTGCTGCCATGAAACCGCTGGCGGAGAAGGGGGTCGTAACCTCCAGGGCAGCACTGCTCTGGCAGATTAGGACCACCACCACCTACAGACCACGGGGATCTCCGATCCTGGTGGAGCTGGCTGTTCCCTGGCAGCCCGACCGCCAGGGTTGTAATGTAGCACTCGGACCACCGCATTGTCAGCGGTCCGACCACCACCCGCGAACCTGGTGGTCTAGTGACCGCCAGGTTCCCAATGAGGCCCTAAATGTGACCTCCACTCGGCTCAACCATGTACAGACCCCAACAACCTCTATTCCCTCCTTAAGGGCCCTACAGCCACAAGAACACGTGGCCGAGTCGGCGAGAATCACAACCTAACAGGAAGGCAATGGCATAACAGCCAGAAACAACAGCAAACAACGCCTCCTCTGCCACAGTTCAGACTAGCCAGTGCACAGAGGCAGCCCCATTACATCTTTCATCAATCACAACTAAACCCCCAGCAGCCAAACAAGGGCCCAACAGGGTGCAATAGCTAAAGCCCCTGCAGCAGGAGCAGGAGGTTCTGGGAATTACCTACTTTGTCAGAACCCAAAGGGGAGAGCCAAGCAGTGGTACAACCTTTCACTACACTGTATCACCCTTTAGAACACCTGTAGACGAAGGGGCCATGGGCACCCCTTGTACCAGTCAGAGTGAATATTGGTCACAGGACATTATGACACAGCACTCTGCAGCAGAGAAAGCCCGTTCCGAGGCAAACATTATTCCTGAACAGGGCCAAGCGACTAGGAGGTTTCCCACCTATTCTGGAGCTCTAGAGTCCATGAGTATCAATCAACTGCAAGCCCAAACACCCAATGATTGGAGGCAAGGCAGGAAGTCAATCAGCCAAACTCAGCACCAAGACCATTTGGCATGCATCCGGAGGATAACCGCTGAACCAGTATCCTCCCTTCGGGCCACGGACCCATCAGGGCCCCACTGTGCCATATTCAGAAAACACTGAATCCTCAACCAAACTACCCAGGGGGAATTACTCATGCAGGATCAACGAACCTCCTTGAACCGGCGTGCATTCCACTTTATACCCCTATGGGTGCACACAACATATTAAACAGGGGCAATCTTATGCGCCTGTTCCAACACATTTCAACCCTGAAGCTCCTAACCTCGTCCGATTTGATTTTGGTGAAATTTGTCCACATCCCAGTCTGAGGAACCTCGGACACTACAATAATAGCACGGTGAAGCATCAATTCAAGGGATGCCATTGTGAACGAAGCTGGGATTTTCGGAGATTGGGATACTGAACTGTTAAAATTATCTGCACCAAAATACTCACATGTGCTACTGCCGCCTGAACTCCCAAGAGCACACACAAGCGTTCTTAGGGGGGCATGGGGTGCCACCAATGAATGGCTCCCAAGCATAACAAAAGCTGTGAATTCCCTAGAAGCTTCATGTGTCCACAATACAAAAATAGTATGCCACGAGGCAAGAAATAACAACAATGAAAGATGAAGTCATCCGGGATATTTCTATCTTAGCCCAACACAGGACTATTCCTAGCCTTCCTGGCCCAGACCCTCCCTTACACCAGAAATCCATATCGGAACCCAAGCTCACAATCACATCTTGGAACGTGGCAGGTATAAAGACAATATTTTCAAGTAAATCTGTGATGGCACTCTTAAATAGAAGTGACATAATCAGCCTAGAGGAAACATAGGCACTCACCCCCACAGTGATACAAGGCTACTATGAGCTCTCCAAGCCAGCAATACGTGCAAACCTGTTTGGCCGGCCATCAGGAGGTCTTTCAATTTTATCAAGCAAACAGCCAAGATCACTGCAAGGCCTCTTAATCAGTCTTCCCCGGCCTAGCAAGGGGCACTAATCTCTGGGCTTACACTCTGCCACATAAGGACACTGTTTCTCTTGATAAGCTGCTACCTTAACACACAGAAAGCTCAGAAACTTAGTGCAACTATCGATCTCTGTAACTGCTTGGAAATAATTTTGCTCAAATACGCCACTTACAAAGTCGTGCTGACGGGGGACTTTAACATCAGGGGTCTGGGAAAGTCCTGCACGAGCCCAAGATCAGGTAAAGAACAAGGAATAATGAACGATTTCCTAAATACCTTTAAACTAACTTCAGCCGAGCGAGCACTTAGAGCCAAAGCTCCTTACTGTCAGTTCCTCTCCACCTTCAAAGGAATCTCAAATATTGACTACATGGTCGGAACTTTTAACAAACCAACTTGTCAGTCTTGAGATCCCTAAAAGGTATGAGAGCGATCATAATCCCTTGATCCTAACAGTGAACTTGGGAGCTCCCCCGGAGGACAGGCTCCAGGCTGTGGGGTCCTCAACACAGGCTGAAGAATCCAACTTAGTCAGGAGGATTAAATGGAGGCCCACAAGTGCCCCAACCATGACACACTGGCTACATAAAATGATCATTGACACTAACATCACTTGGGGGTTCCTTGGGACCAGGTGAAGTGGACTGACCACAGACCTAAAAGCCACTCTGCAAGCCAGTGAGGACCACACAAAACATCTGCATTGGAAATACCATAAGGAGCCGAAATTGTACTACAACAAGGCCATGTCTCTTCAAGGAGAATCCTAAGAATCTCCTTCCATCAACATAAGCTAATCACCACACTCAGATATGCTAAAGAGATCATCAAATTGCGGAAAGAACATAAAAAGCTAGCGTGGGAAGCTAAAAAAGCATTAGAAGAAAAGCAATGGTTAAAGATACACAGTTTGCTTCAGGAAAGAAGTATAGCCCAGTCCTGGAATTGAATTAACAAATTAAAAACTCCAAACGTAACCAGATGCAACAGGGTCTCTGAATGGGACTGGGCAAGCCACGTAAATGCACTGTATTCTGGTTACAGAGCTGCATCCGTTTATATGAACAATCAGGGATGTACTGACCAGCCTACATGCCATCAGCAGGTCCGCACCACCTCGACTCAGGTCACCAAAACCATCAAGGCAATGAAAAAAAGGGGTGCCAGGACCTTCAAATGCGCCCTGGAAAACAACGATGCTTACCCCCCTCTTTATCCACACCTTCCTTTCTGCCAAAATTCCAGACACATGGAGAGGCTCCATTCTGTTCCCCATATTTGTGAAAGGGACCCTACAAATCCATCCAACTACCGCCTGATTGCCGTACTGGATCTTAGGGCTAAAGCATACACCCGCCTACTGAAGCAGCTAGAGCCCTGAGTTCAAGATAATGAGATTCTTCCATTCTTTCAGACAGGCTTCCAAGCTACAGCTTCAACCATAGATAGCATCGTCTCATTTGCCGTTCTTAGCAACTGCCACTCTTCTGCTGCTATATTGACTATAGTGCTTCCTTTGACAAAGTAGACCTCTCCACGTTACGGAGAAAGGTAGCAACTTTGGGGGTCCCCCCAAACCTCTTGCGTGCCATTATCTCGCTTTACTCAAACACATGGTTACACATAAAAACTGGGCCACTTACTGTTTGCAAATAAATTCCACCCAAGGCAGTTTGAAGTGAGGCTGCATCCTTGTCCCCCTGTTCTTTATCCTCTAGTCTGCAGACTTGGGCAACGCACTAGCGAACAGAGGCCTGGCCCATCCTCACTTAGGCTATTCATCTGTTCTCATACTACAATACGCAGACGACATCATGATAATGGACCACACCAGATTCAGAAGGCAGAGATCTCTGAGCAGCCTTCATGTCTACAATGTTAAAAATTATCTAATGTGAACCAGGACAAGACCAAAGTGGTAATCTTCGGGCGACAAAGGAACAAGAATTTGCTCTTCTGGCATTTCAGTCCATTGACAATTAAACCGGCATCGAAATACAACTACCTGGGGGTCTGGTTCACAGACACTGCGAAACCCCTAGCCCACACAGCCTCCCTAAAGAAGAAAGCCACAGTGATTACATATGGTCTCGCCCACCTCAACACGAAACTACAAATTCCTTCTGCTGCTCCAATACTTAAAGTCATTACAGCCACCCTTCTCCTGCCCTTCGTTGCGGACATCTGGCCTTTCCCGGTACCTGCCCATCTACCCTGGAATTTGCACAGTCCTCAGGCCACAAAAGTATATTTCGCCTACCTAGGTATCTGCGTAGATCCGAATCGTCTAGAATTTAGCTTCACTCATCAAGAGCTAACCTGTGAATCTGACTTTTTGAAATACTATCTCTGGGTACTGAAGGTGCTTGGGAACTCACTAAAGGCTTGCATGAAAGGAACCTTTGAAAGCCCTAGGAACCCATGGTCCAAGCATCTCTGGAAAGGCCCTAGCAACGTTTCAATTCGTAGACTCAGCGCTTGCTATGAACTCAATCTCTATTTTTGACCTGGAAAAAGATGATCAAAAGGCAGCTGCACCTAATTTCTTATCAGCAAGCCATTGTTTCTCTAAACTCCTCAGACATCTTACTGACTCAAATAACAGCCGGGTCCTTAGTGACATCCTGCGCATGCGACTTCTCGAGCTACCTATAACAGCTTTTACCCCAGCTTGGGCCAGCTCAGTCCAAGCGGGGCTTGCAGACTGACAACTTCACCTGTGGCTGCACCTTCTGTTTTTGGTCAGGAGACCACCCCGCCCCCCCCCCCCCCAGCACCTTGAAACCCTCACGGGTACGTAGAGCGCTCTACAAATTCAATGATTGATTGATTGATTGATTGCTCCTGCCCCTCCCTGGATGCCACAAGGAAGTCCCTACTGATACCCATTGTTCTGCCAAAGGGGGCTCGCGCTTGCCAGGTGGCTTCCTCACTTTGCTTCTCACAAATTGACAAAACATCGTTGGCAAGATGCAGCAAATATGTGAAGGAACTCAGAGCTCTCCTGCGACCTCACAGAAGGAACTCAAATTCCACCAATTACAGTCAAAAAATCATAGCAGACTGCTTTCCAAAAATCCAACCGACCTCAAGAACCAACCAGTCCACTTGACACAAGGCCCGTGCAGCAACCTTCTCAGAGATCACAAACTCTACGCAGCACCTACGAGACTGGACAGCCCATTACGTAGTATATCCGAAGTTTATCTCAACAAAATTTCGAACTTCATCAGTATTTTAGCTTTTTAGCCTATTTTTTGTTCATACTTGTCTGTAGTAAAGTAACTTCTTTTAAACGCTTTATTTATATTAACTGTTATGGTTTTTATTAACTAAACAATAAAGTTGACATTGACGTCAGTATTTAAGACTATACAAATTTAGTCAGAACTGATACCTGTTTTCAAGAAGAACTTCTGTTTGCATTTAGGTAACGTAGCAGCTTGGGGTGTTTAAGAGAATTTGGTGTGGGGGTGCTCTCCCAATCAAGGTTTAGTATTCTCCTTACAGCAAAAAAAACATAAAATCGCCTCAAGTCACAGCTCATGAGACGTCTTGGTGCATTCAGTAGGATGAAGGGCTGAGCTGTCACTCACTCCAGGTAGAATGCACAGAGTAGTCTGCAGCTAAGGCTCCGGCTGCGGAGCTTTCATTAAAGCTGAAAACTCTGTCCAGGATAGTGCCTCGAGTCCTTTCCAGCTATGTAGACAGTGTCGTCATTTAAAGTTCACGCAGCACATCACTGCCCGCTTGACGCACCCACTACCTGGCAGCCCAGGTCCCTCCTCCGCCCCCACCGCCCCTTCCCGCCCAGGCTGACACCCCTTCAGGCGAAAACTCTGCTGTCAGTCAAATGATGGACGTGAGGTATGAGCCATCCACTGGGGCGTAGGGGAGGGGGCGGGGTAGTTGTGCACGGCAGGTACGGGGGGTCGCGAAATGCCAGGTAGGATCAGGTTAGAGGAAGAGGTGAAGGAAGGCAGGAGCGATGGAGGAAGAAGGGAAACGAAGGGGAAGTTAAGAGCAGAGAGAGGCGAAGGGGGTCGGCGCACGTTAAAAAAGCGAAGGAACCCCCCTTAAAGCAGATTTGGAGAAGGCGTGCGGGAGGTCACTTAATGTGTGGAAGAAAAGAGATGCGGCGTAATGTGAGAAAGAAAAGAGAGGTGGCGTAATGTGTGGAGGAGAAGAGAGGCGGCGTAATGTATGGAGGAGAAGAGAGGAGGCTAATGTGTGGAGGAGAAGAAAGGCGGCGTAATTTGTGAAAGAGGTGACTTAATGTGTGGAAGAAAAGAGGTGGCGTAATGTGTGGAGGAGAAGAGAGGCGGCGTAATGTATGGAGGAGAAGAGAGGTGGCGTAATGTGTGAAAGAGAGGTGACGTAATGTGTGGAAGAGAAGAGAAGTGGCTTAATATATGGAGGAGAAGAGAGGTGTCGTAATGTGTGAAAGGGGAGATGTGTGACGAGCAGAAAGTGGGGATGAAGGGGCGAAAGGGAAGATGAGAGGTGACGGAAGGGGCGACGGAGACTAGAGATGGAAAGGACCAGTGAGGCCAGAGGGGAATGGCTGGAGAGGAGGGCAGAAGAGCGGGAGGATAGGAGTTGAAATGACGGGATGAGGTGGAAAGTAGGAGTTGAGAGAGAAAAGGAGGACTTGCAGAAGAGGGGATGGAAGGCATGGCAGGAGGGGTGAAGGGAGCGCAGGGTGAGGTGGAGGAAGGGGGTGAGAGGGTTGAGGAACAGGTGCGTTGGGGCGGCGGGCGGGAGATGAGAGGGCTGAAGGGCAGGGGGTGAGTTGAAGGGCAGGAGAGGGAGGGAAGTGCAGGAGGTGAGAAAGGTGAATAGTATGAGAGGGGAGGTGAAGGGCAAAGGAGGGGCGAGTGGTTGGGAACAGAAGAGGTCAGGTGGAGGGCAGGAGAAGAAGGGGGGGGCGAAGGGAAGGAGTGCATGGGCCGAATAACCTTAAAAGGAGAGGACATCAGTCATGATATCAGTCCAAGGAAGATCATGATTTCTGAAGGGTGAAGGGGGCGCCAGACTGCGGTGTAAAGCAAAATGGTGGGGCCCCCTGCAGAATATGAGGAGGGCACCCTGGCACTCCCAGTGACGGGGGCACCCTGCAGAGCGCGAAAAGGAGCCCCTGAGACTCCCAGTGATGGGGGCACCATGCAGAGTGCGAAAAGGAGCCCCTGAGACTTCCAGTGACGAGGGCACCCTGCAGAATGTGAAAAGGAGCCCCTGAGACTTCCAGTGATGGGGCCCCCGTGCAGAGTGCGAAAAGGAGCCCCTGAGATTTCCAGTGACGAGGGCACCCTGCAGAATGTGAAAAGGAGCCCCTGAGACTTCCAGTGATGGGGGCACCCTGCAGAATGTGAAAAAGAGCCCCTGAGACTTCCAGTGATAGGGACACCCTGCAGAGTGCGAAAAGGAGCCCCTGAGAATTCCAGTGATGGGGGCCCAAAGCAGGATGTTAGGAGGGGCACTTGAGTCTGTCAATGATGGGGGCCCACAGCAGAATGTGAGGGGGCGGGGGTGCTGGCACTCCCAGTGATGGGGCCCTATACAGAATTTGAGGCGGGGCCCTGGCACTCCCATAGCTCACACATATTCATAGTGTTTAGTTCTTAGGCTGAATGGGGGAGCCCCGATGAAGGGGAGCCTCCCTGTGTCTGATCAATTGCGACTTCATGAACCAATGAGGAGGCGTGTCTTGGGGAGGAATGAATTATCCCAACACCGAGGAAAGTAAAAGGTGTCTCTTCAAGGATTTCCTGAAGCTGAAAACTTCGTCTTCAAGTCTCAGCGGGAGGAAGGTCCGCGGGGACGAGTGTATTTATTTAACATGCAGACATTCCAACATAGTGCAGCAAACGGAAGCACTGCACTGAGTGGCATTTATTAGAAGTGACGTTTTTAATGTGAGAACTTATATACATTCATGCCCTCGCCCGTACCCTGACAACAATACCATTAGTAAACTACGAAGCAAGTCACCTTTCCTATGTACTCTACATACCTAGGGTCGATGTATGCGTGAGCAACATTAGTCTGTTCAATCAAACACCACAGGCGTTTATACACACCCCCTTCCCCCCCCCCGGACTTACTCAGGAGCTCTCAGGCCTGGGTACTCTGCTGAGGCCTGGGTACCCTGGAACTCGCCCCCCACCCCCACACCGCAGATCTGCAGTGACCTTTGTTACGCCACTGTTTGTACAGCATGCATTATTTGATGGTACGTTGGGAAAATGCTCATTGAAATAAAATATTTGGCACAGAGTACACAATTTGGTTAAACAAACACTGCTTGACATCCCAGCACTCAGTTCGCCCCAGTGCATCATGGTAAATGCAGTTCGTGGGAGCGCTCACTTCAGTGACTGATTTAGTTTTGCATCCTTGTGGGTGCAGCGAGTGCAGCTAGGGTGGCCAGGTTCCCCAGCCTTGCCAGCACAGTCCAACATTTTCACCAGCTATCCCAATAAAGTGTCAGTATATGTAGCACATAGCCCGGTTTCAGGGAGGGTGGACTAAACACAAAGGGCCGCAAGTTTTCATCTGTTCAACTGCAGGATTAATTTGCAGTCCTCATAAATAATAAGTAAAAATTAAGGCAATTAACACACAATATTGATTGGAAAACTGTAGACCAACGTCTTTGTCTGAGGAATACCCCTGGTTTTGCTTTTTAAAATCTGATCACCACCGTAAGTACGTTTTTTTTTTCAGTAGATCTGCAAAGAAGGATCTGTGTGTCTTTCCTTTTCTTGGATTTCAGCACTCACAGAGCTCTGGTGCTATTCTGAACATTGAGTAACTAACTCTGGGCCCAGTTCTCAAAGGTAAACTTAGACCAAAAATCTAAGTTTAGACCAAAAGTCTAAGTTTACTTGTAGTAAAGTTAGACTTTTGATCTAAGTTTAGACTTTTGATCTAAACTTAGACCGAAAGTCTAAACTTAGACCAAAAGTCTAACTTTACTATGACTAAACTTAGACTTTTGGTCTAAGTTTACCTTTGTGAATCAGGCCCTTGATGTCTAAAGTATTGATGCACTTGGAATGAATGGACAGCTCAAAGTTAACATTTGTTAGTTATAGGTGTAGAAAGGACAGAGGTGTGTGAGGGTTGTTAGGATTAGGGGTGGGTGTAACTCACACAATTCTGTGTAGCGTAATCATGCAGAATTACTGAGGAATTCCAAGAGATTACACATACTTATGCAAGAAGACTAATTCTGCATTTAGCACTATATCTTAGTGCAAAAATGCCCCCTCGCGTCCAAAACGCATACGGGATGCATTCTGTGCTGAGAAATAGCTCTACATGCAACAGAACACAAATAGAGAGCACAAGCACTCGTGCTCGCTAAATGTGCTCATGGGGTAGAATTTTCCCCCAACTCACTCCCAACATTTAGGGCCTGATTACGAGTCTGGTAGTCCTTATACCGCCAGACTCGCAGTGGCGGTCAGGGCTGCCATTGCTGTGGTGGTCCAACCGCAACATTATGACGCTGGCGGTCAGACCGCCAAGGTACTGCTGTCTCTGGCGGGATTGGTGATCCCAATAGGTTGATGGCCGGTGCAGGTCGCAATCAGCCAGCCGAACTCATAATCAGGCCCTTAGTGCTGTTTTCTTAGTGCCAAATACACTTCAAATCCAAAATGGATGCAGGGATACTTTTTGCACCAAGAAAATACTAAATACAGCAAAATACAAATAGCGAGCACGAGCGGCTGCTCACAGTTACTATATGTGTTCTTGCGGAAGAACTCCCTCCCCCCCAAAAATATTATGCCGGAAGAGTAATTGCATAATTATCTGTAATTCCGCAAGATTAACAAAGAATTGCCAAAATTACTTTGATTACTCCAGCATAATTGAAATTACGCCAAGGCCTAGTTATGATCTAATATTAAGCATGCAATTAGCTTATTTTCAGACTAAACCATCTGCTCTTAAACGTTTACAGAGATTTGATTAGCAAACAATTTGCTTGCCTAGATATGAATGTCCCTTTCAAGTGAGGTTCAACTGCTTCAAATGTCCTCACAAAATTTAGGATGTGTGGCTTCAACATAAACATTAATTTCTGTACTTTTGCTACTATAATGATTTGTGCTTTTTTCTTTTAGAGAAATACATATCTCAAAGCTGGTTTATGATGGTGAGTCAATACTGCAACTTTAAATAAATGTTATGATTGCTATGTAACACTTGTGATGGCAACTTAGCAGACAAAGGTACTAGCAGTCACTGCTAAATTAAAATGCCTTACATTTTATTCATAGCAAATGGGTATTTTACAGGTGTGTTACTAAAAATTGGTGGGTTATAATAAAGTCGGAGTATGACTGAATTGTGCTGATCCATTACTCTAAGTTGGCTGCCTTGTACTGTGGTAGGAAGAAGCACAATGTCAATGCCAGATGAGCAAGCAAACCAATAGATAAAGATGCTCGAGGAAAGGTCCTATTATTTGGTTCTATGACACAATATCCAGCATCAAAATATCGTTTCACCAAAATATCACGAAAAAACGATTGTATACCAAAATATTGTCACACTTTACACAAACAAGCAATACAAAAATATTGATAACAAAAAATGTTCATTAAAAATATCTAAATACCACAATATTGAACACAAAAAAAATAGCATAACAAAATGTTGCTAAACAATTAAAAACATAGAATATTAAAAAAATTATTGAATTCAACACTATCAACTAATAAAATATAATTGAAACTAATTAAAAATAAATAAATACATTAAGTAATAACTATCATTAAAAACCCATAAAACTAACAAACACAAACAACACAATTTAAAATATTAAAAATATACTTATTACCATATTTAATAGAAAACTTAACTAAACATGAAATAACCACGAGTAAATAAACACATACTGTACACACACACACATATATATACAAATAAAATGTTAACTCAAAATGTACAAAATAAATTCATATACAATTGAAAAAATAATCTTACAACATAGGAACATATATCAAACTTAAACCTAAACCTTAATGAACATCCACCAAATAAGGAATACATTGTCAAAAATATTCCAAACAAAGTAACCAATACAACTCTTAAACTATTCAAACAAACACTCCGAAAAGGAGCAGCAAAAATCACCTAAACTTCACAGCATAAATGCTACACCTACAGGAAAGTAACACTCTGCTGGATTTTACATTGTAATTTTAGGATCTACCCTGCACTAAAGCTATAATCTACATTGGAAAGTAAGTTAAAAAAACTAAAAATTAAACTAAACTATTTGCCTAATTTTTAACATAATATAAAACACTAAAATACTTCATTTTCTTTATATCCCCTGAACTCTAGCTGCCATTATAACAACACAAACAAGAATGCCTTCTGCTGACCAAAAACGCCAACTTCCACAACAACAAACTTGACAAACAAGGTAAAAATATAAATAAATATGATTAAATCTCTCAACTCCTTAACGGTAAAAAGGAAACTAAAACCAAGCACCCCAAAAACTAATGTCACTATTAATAAACGTAAAACAAACCGTCTGTATCCAACAGAATAAAAAGCACCATCTGCAACATATGTCGACTCAAGGTAGCAGAGAAGAAAAAAAAACAGAACATTAAAATAATAACTGAAATATAAGCATTAAATGTAAACAGTGAAAATGCATTTTAAAATGTTAAATGTAAATTACAAACACATTTTAAACTTATAGTAATGCATTTATACTTCTAAAATTTTCAGCTGCAATGTCGGAAATAGTCACATACATCTTGTCCCAGAAAAGGAAAGGCATTATTATTACACATGGGTTATCCAAACAGCCAGGAGATCACAAGCACAGAAAATATATTGGAAATGTGTATAATATTATGCTGATGCTTTTTATGGGAGAAAATATATTGCAATTAATGTTAGGGAGTACAAGCACCCCCAAATAGAGCAGAGATAGAAGAAAGAAATGTATTACAAGACCCGAGATCGACAAGTACTTGATCCCAGGATCTCACAGCAATAATCTTAAAAATATACTTTCTACAATTCCTGAGCCCATCACAGGACAAATGCCAGGAATCCTGAGATTAAAAGGTTGATTACACAAACTAGAAAATCCACAGTTGACTTCCCTGCTGCACCCAGAAGAGACAAAGACATTGACATTCCTGAAAATCTAACCATTACACATATGGAAGAACCCATCCGTCTGTACGAAAATAAAAATAATGACAGGAGAATAATAATATATGCAACTGAAAATAACCTCCTCATATTAAGCCTAGCCCACAATTGGATGATTGAAGGCACTTTTAAATTGTTCCCCCGTCCATCATTCACACAGATGTACACCACACATTGTGAATATCATAACAGTAAGATACCACTGGTTTTTGCATTGCTTCTCAACAAGCAAAGCGCTACCTACTATGAATTACTAGGCCAAATTAAAATAAGGACTAAAAACTATTACCCCAAGAAAATCATAGTAGATGTAGAGAAAGCAGTGATACAAACTACTTTATAAATCAACCCCTACAAAGGGGTTCCTATTACTACTTCAATCAAAGCTCTGGAGACACCTCCAAAAATCTGCACTAAGGGGCTGATTATGAGCTTGGTCGACGGAAACATCCATCCGGCAAACTGAGGACGGGTAGGTTGCTGCGGTGCTGGTGACCTCACTGCCGGCCCCATTACATATTTCTTACCGGGCTGATCGACGGTCAGCCCAGTGGGAAAGGTGCAGCAGCATTGTCAGCTCATAATAGAGTCAGCAGCAATGCTGTTGCATGCAGTGGATACTAGCACCCTTGAAATGCACACTTTATGCACAGCAGACAGTGCACATTTCTAGGGTGCTGGGCATGACCCCCCCCCTGTTGTTCCCTGTACTTGGTCTCTGCCAGCCTTTTCATGAGTGCAACCACCATGAAAAGGCTGGTGGAGAACAAGGCTTTAATCAGCAGGGCAGTGCCGAGTTCAGCACCGTCCTGGCTGATTACAACCTGCACATCCGTCAGCCCGTCGGGATCTAGGATTCTGGTAAGGATGGCTGGTCTGTCCCCCAACCTTGTAATGTGGTGGTAGGCCTCCACAGCCAAGGTGGTCTGGCTGCCACTGTGAGTCTAGCGGTCCTAAGACTGCCAGACTTGTAATCTGGCCCTAAATGTTGAATATGAAACACACATCCTATTTGCATACAAAACAAAAAATAACCTGACTTTTGTACCAGCCGCAGAAGTTACTAACCATTACAACTTCCTTATAGAATTCCCCTACTATCAAACCCACAAGAAAAAAACAAAGGGCCTAATTTGGATCTTGGCGGAGGGAATATTCTGTTACAAATGTGACGGATATCCCTTGCGCTTTATTACAATCTCCATAGGATATCATTGGATTGTAACACTGTGGACAAGATATACATCACATTTATGGTGGAGTAGTCCCCTCTGCCAAGATCTAAATCAGGCCCTTAGTCTTCCAATGGACTAATTTGAAGACACTTGGGTTGTCAGACTGCATTGTTCTGGCCACAGATGCCAACCCAAGTGCCAAATACCATGGAAGACAACACCTTGGCCTAACAAGCCAAAACAAACCACACAGTGGAAGGATGCCACAGTGCCTTCCATGCTACATTAGACTGGAGAAATCCTATCTTATACCAATTCCAAGAAAACCTCAAAAAGGAACAAGGCTACCAAGAACTAAGGATAGAACAATCTTTTACTCAAATTAAACCTAAAATATCCAAACAAAGCAACAAAATGTGCACAATGCTACAACGGTAAGTAAAACTGTTTATAAATGACAAAGTCCTCCACTATATAGAAAGCATGACAAGAACAAAGCTACAAGTCATCTCGAAAATCAAATTAAAATCACATCCAAAATAACTCTACAAAGCCAATGCAATTCATTTATTAATAATATTAACATTATTTTTATTAATTAGCCTAACTTATAAAAATGTAATTAAACAGTAGTCCAATATACCTGACAAATACAAATAACATACAATAAAATAAACACATAAGTATATTAAAAACATAACAACTCATATATTCAAAAATCCAGTACAGCAAACATAATAAAATCCATGCACAAAATAAAATTTTGTTTTAAAATACTCCCCCCAAAATTTAAAAAACAACAATAGCCTACATTTCCGCACATAATAAAAAAAAAATAATAATTTACGGTGCTGTAGTTGATGCTCATAGTACTTCTTCAATCCACTAAACACAATCCATAAAATAGGTAAAAAGTCACCCCCAAAAAATCAAAATTGAAATAAGCAAAAAGTACATACACTAAGTTATTCCACAGTCCTAGAAAAACCATTACGAACCCCCAAAATAATACTAAATTCCACTTCAGGAAAACCGAAAAATTAAAAGAAGTTAAAAAGTAATCTTGCTTAAAATGTAACCAAACTTTTGTTCTAAAAAAACACATTCAAATATAAGGGAAGGCTTCCACTCTGACTAGAAAGCCTATAAAAAGCTGTGAAAAAATACCCACATTCACACACAAAGCACCACAAAAACATTACAAACAATACCAAACATTTTTAAAAACTATACTCAATTATAAAAATAATCAAACTAAATTAATTTAAGGTACTATATGTAGTAAGGCCTACCTAACTACACTACGTAATGAGAAAACACAAAACTACCCTATCACAATAGCCCAACAAACTATGAAAACACTAACTAATAAATTAAAAGGAGACTTACTTTCTCTGTAGATCAGCAGCAGGAAACGGAACCGACAGCCACTAAAATCACCATAAACTGAATTTAATGGAATAAAAAATATAGATAGTGGGAAAAAATGGTCAATAAATGAAAGTTAAAAAAGGCTAAGGGCATATTTACGATCTTGGCGGCATTGCCACAGAGACTGTCAATACGGCGGGGTCAGGCTGCCACCAAGGTGGTGGCCTCACCCCTGTCTTATTGCAATGTTTCCACCGGGCTGACCACCAGAAATGTCGTATTAAGTTGTTTCCCCCGGTCAGCCCAGTGGAATCAGTGCAGTGGCATTGGCCTCAGCTCCCTTGGCCAATGCCTTCAAACACCAGCACCCTTGGAATGTGCACTTTCTGCACAGCAGACAGTGCGCATTCTGAGGGTTCCGAAGGTGCATTCCGAGTGCACATTATGAGGGCCAGTGTTGGGGTCCCTCTGTGGCTCCCAGCACTTTCTTTCTGCCAGCCTTGAATAGCTGGCAGAAAGTGAAGTCATCATCAGCACGGCGGTGCCGCCATAGGCACCGCACCACCGTGGTTGACCACGACTTCAACCACCGCCAACCTATCGGGATCCATGATCCTGGCTGTGGCAGCGGTCTCCTGGTGATCCGACCACATGGATCATGATCTGGCGGTCAGACCATTAGGAGTGCGACGGTTTGACCGCCACCACGAGTTTGGCGGTCGTAGCACCGTCAAACTCGTAATCAGGCACACAGTAGACTAATAGAATTCAATGGAAACATTAAAAAAAAAAAAAAAAAAAATGCACTTGTCAAAATTTCTTGTAAAATATTAAAACATATACAAAACCTTAATGAAGATGTTAACAATTATTCCTAAAATATATATGAAACAGTACTATAAAAAGAGTATAATAAAATGTTAGTACTAATTAAAATATATGAAATTAATTTTTTTTGAAGTAAATATTTATATCTAAAAGAATATAAATTGTATGACACAAGATGTAATGATGTGACCTATATAATTACATGTCACGAGACAAATTACATGTCAACATTTATGAACATTAGAATACAAATATGTAAAATGTATGGTACAACAAAATATGTGAATTTTTTTTTTTTGCTTTTTGTAAAAAATATTATATGTAAAGAATACAAAGTATATGTGTATGTATGTTAAAAATCTACAAATGTAAAAATAAAATGTATGTTGAACTACTCTACTGTGTTATTGAAATGCGAAGAAACTCAAAACCCTACAAACCAACTAACAGTACAGAGCATTAACTCAATAAAACCTATATGTTTATACTATCACTTTCTACGGCACATTATCCATTAAATAACATATTAAACAGTTTAAATATACCACACCCACTAACACCAAAATTTTTGCAGGAACACATATACAATAAAACACAATGCATACTAATCCCACACCAAACTAAACTATAGTAAATACATTGTTCGAAATTAAAGGGTTAACATTAAGAATTAGTACTTCAACGTAAATCATCTTGGGAGAGAGGTCAGACACTGAAGGGGTCATATGTATTAATGCCAATGCAAACTATTTAGGAAAAAGTGTTGGATGCTGAAAAACTCTGATTTACTATTCACACTTCATCCTAAGCCATTTTGGGGACACTGAGGAGGTCAAGTTTCTCTTTCCACTCCAATATAATTTTGGGGAAGGTGTTGGACACAGAATGGGTCAGATTTATTATTCACGCTCCAATCCAAACCATTTTGTGGACTATGTTGGACAACATAGGGATCAGATTTACTATAGACACTCAAATCTAAACCATTTTGGGGAAGGTTCTGGACACTGAAGTGGGTCCCATTTACTATTCTCACTTCAATCTCAACCTTTTTGGAGAAGGGTCTGGATACTGATGGGGTCCGATTTACTATTCCTACTCTAATGTAAACCAATGTAGGGAATATGTTGGGCACTGAAGGGGTCAGATTTACCATTCTGACTCCAACCTACTGTAAACCATTTTGTGGAAGGTGTTGGACACTAAATGGGTTAAAACGGCTATTCACACGCGAATGTACACCAATTAATGAAGGTGTTAGACACCAAAGGGGCAGATTTATTATTCCCACTCCAACCTAAGCCACTTAGGGAAGGAAGGTGTTGGCCACTGAAGGGGTCATATTTATTATTCCGACTCCAATGTAAACCATGTTGGAGAAGGCTTTAAAATTAAATAATTATACATACACACCTAAGTACAATACAAAAAAAATAGAATCATTATCTTAATTTTTAAAAAGTATGTAAAGAATTACCTAATATAAAAATAGATGTAAATGTACTGAATTCATAATTATGAAAACATTTTAAATAGATGTTTTTTAAAAATAATATGTGTTTGTGTATATCTGTGTGTGTTTATAGATTTATTAAAAAAAATGGTTAATATTTTACATATTCAGTTTTTCTGCCCCCAGGGGCAGATGGGGACAATAGCCCCCGATCCAGCCCCCCCACTTCAGGGGGACAGAAAGCCCTCTAGGAATTCGGGATTAATTGCTTATATACATCTAGGCATGAGGTCTGCCCTTAATAGGCATTGTAATGTCCCCACCCCTCCCAGAAATCGGCACAGTCTTTCTGACCCCCCCCCCCGGGAGGGCAGATGGGGACAATATCCCCCAATCTGTCTCCTGGGGAGGCAGAAAGCCCACTAGACACCTAGGATGTTTTTTATTTATCTAGGGGTGGGGGCTGCTCAGAATGGCCACTGCAATATCCCAACCCCTTCAAAAAATACCAGCACAGTCTTTTTGCTCCCCAGGGGAAATGGGGAAAATATCCCCCAATCTGCCCACGGGGACAGAACGCCCTCTAGACACCTGGAATATTTTTTATTCATGTAGGGGTGGAGCTGCCGAGAATGGACATTGCAATGCCCCTACTCCTAACAACAAAATAAATAAGCACAGTCTGTCTGCCCCCTGAGGGGGCAGAAAGTCCACTAAGCACCAGGGATTTCTTTTAGATATTATAGGGGTAGGGGTGCACCCAAAATAAATGGAGACAGTCTTTCTGCCCCTCCTGGAAGACTGGAGTGGATCATTACCTCTGATCTGTCCCCCCTCTCCCCCCCGGGCAGGCAGAAAGCCCACTAGACACAAGGGAATCATTTTGTTTAAAAAAATGAGGGGGTGGGGTCTGGCCACCACCATGGGCTTGGTTATACGCCCCACCACAACTGAAGGGGGCAACAGTCTTTCTGCCCCCTGTGGACCAAAGCATCTCATCCCAGTGGCAAGCAAGAGCACATTTGACTCTTTTGGGTTTTGAGTTTACATATGGGCCAAGAGAGCTTGGCTAACTCCCAATATTGTCCCACTTGCAGTGGTGAGCTGCTGCACTTTTTGGACCTGGGTACGCTGCCACCTGAAAAAACCTACAAGACCGAGACACTTCTGAAAGCTAAACATCTGCATGAGTCCAGGGTGTTGTGTTCCATATGTACACAGCACGATGTCCTTACCCACAATGCCCTGCAAACCTCCAACTTTGCCTGACGTCACACATTTTCCCTGCATTTCTGTGATGGAAACCTCTGGAATCCGCAGGAATCCACAAAATTCTACCACCCAGCATTGCTTCATCTGTACTGATAAAAGCTCTGCCTCACTTGTGTGGGTGCCCAAAGCAGAGCCAGCCTAAATACATACGACAAAAAGCTGCCCTTTTGGGCCCAATTTGGTTCTCCCTCAATTTCTACATGTTTTTGGCCCTTCCCTGCCGCAGGCACTTGGGCCTCCTAAACAAGTGAGGCATCATTTTTATTGGGAGACCAATGTGAATGCTGGGTGATAGGAAATTTGTGGATCCCCTCGGATTCCAGAACTTTCCATCACAGAAATGTGATGGAAATGTGTTTTTTTAGACAAATGTTATCATGGCCCATGTCTAATAATGATTTTCTGAAATACTACTTTGAAGACGTGATCTCTTAAAGTATCATTTGTACCGACCACTTTACCTGCAACCTTTTTTGGAGTACGCTACATTCTGTTCAGATTCGTCAATTAGTGGAGCGTAATTATAGACGCAATCACAGGTTCCTTTTGGACCTTCGAGACACTCATTGGTTAGTACACTATAGAGTGACTCTGATATCTTTTCTTTTCTACTTACTACTGGGAACTAAGAGCACTAGAAACTATTAATTGTGGACACAATGACTTTTTTCTTTAAATCGTTTCCTTGTATGAACACCTAAGGTATTCTCTATTCTGACTTTTAGTCACCTATATCTGTCTTTGTATGGACTGTATCTTTCACATTGGGATTTTTACACACGCACTGGGTGCATACGTTGCACTATCTTTTTACATATTTCCATATCATACCTGGAGCAGGCATGTCAGTGTTTTCTGCTGGAAAGTCACTTCACGTAAAGCCCTTGCTCACCCTGTACACTTGGTTCAGGTACTTATGTTCATTTCTATATCCCACAGCCTTGATAAAGTCACTTTGTTATGAAACACGTGTTGACTGTCAAACATAAACAACTCTAATGAAGAACTGTACAGGAATATGAATTGAAATGAATTTTCACAATAAAAGAAGACCTGGCAACACAAGATGGATTGGTCTGAAAGGCTTATGCTATGGACTGTGTTTCACATGTTTGAACAAAGAGAGTGTTTTGGTTGCAATGTTTGAATTTATTATGTATCAACTAATACATATTTCTACCTGTAGGTAGCGGGGTAGACAACCATTTAGCAATGTTGGTAGACACTCTGAAATAAGTTTAATCTACCTAGATACTGTTGGACACTTATGGGAGGTGCATTCATTTTGCCATTGCTACCCCTTTTTTGTATGTTTGCATGAAATGCTGCGGTTTGTACTGGATTCTGGTTAACAGAACCTGGTGAGAGCCACACAAGTTACCCTATCCTGGATTCCCTTAGGTGTCTAGTTTTTAAAAAATGTACATGTGTACTAGGTTACCCTAGATGCCAGCTGGAGTAGGGACCAAAAACTACAACTACATACTTTGCAAAAAACTGGTCAGTTTTGCATAGGAAAATTTGAAGTATCCATGTTGCATTTTGGGCCATTTCCAATTGCAGGTACTAGGTGTACCCACACAAGTGAGGTACCATATTTATCAGAAGTCTTAGGAGAATGCAGGGTGGAACAAGTTTGTGGCTCTGTGCAGATTCCAGAACTTTGTATCACAGAAATGTGAGGAGATTTTATTTTTTTTGTCAAAGTTTGATGTTTGCAAGGGGTTCTGGATAAAACAACCTGGTGAGAGTCACACCAGTCACCAAATCCTGGAGTCCCCTAGGTGTCTAGTTTTGAAAAATGTACAGGTTTGCTAGGTTTCCCTAGGTGTGAGCTGAGGTAGTGCCAAAAAACACAGCTACACACTTTTCTGAAAACGGGTCAGTTTTGTGTAGAAAAAATTGATGCATCCATGTTGTGCTTTGGGCCATTCCTCGTCACGGGCACTAAGCTTACCCACAAAAGTGAGGTGCCATTTTTAGCGAGAGTCTTAGGGGAACACTGAATAGTAGAAAAGGTGTTATTACCAATTGTCTTTCTCTGCATTTGTGCCTTCCAAATGTGAGACAGTGTGTAAGAAAAACGTCATTTTGGGGAACGCCCTCTAAATCACATGCTAGTATGGGTAATCCGAACTACAAAGATCTGCAAATAACCACTACTTCTAAACTCCCTATCTTGTGCCCATTTCAGAAATACATAGGTTTTCTTGATACCTGTTTTTGACAATGAAAAACCATTGCAAAGTTCAGCTGAGTTATTGGCTCTGGGTACCTAGAGTTCTTGGTAAACCTACAAGCCCTATATATACCTGTGACCAAAATGGTACAGTGGGTGTAACTGTATATTGTCTTTAAAAAGCTGCCATAGTTTGAGGAAGTTACACATGAAAACATAAACACAGGTGGCTGTTTTTTTCAACTCAATTTCAATATTTTGTTCATTTCAACTGTTACTTTCTTTGGAAAAACCTTGAAGAATCAATAGAAATGACCCTTTGCTGAAGTTAGGATTTTGTCTACTTTTCAGAACTTTTAGCTTTCGGGGATCCACCATTGATTTCACACTCATTTCTATCACTAACTGGAAGGGGGTTGAAAGCACAGTAAATAGGAAAATGGGCTATGTCCAAAATTTTGGTTTTCTGATTTAAGTCTGCCTGTTGCTGAAAGCTGGGAAGATGGTGATTTTAGCACCACAAACCCTTTGTTGGTGCCATTTGCAGGTAAAAAAACAGACCCTTTCTTCTGAAGCACTTTCACCCATTTTTCCCAAAAAAAACAAAAAAAAGGATTTAGCTGTATTTTTGGCAAATGTCTCAGTTCCCTCCAGGGGAATGCACATACCCTGGGTACCTTTAGAATCCCCAGGATATTGGGAAAAAAAAGGATGCAAATTTGGCGTGGATAGCTTATGTGGACAAAAAGTTATGGGGGCCTAAGCACAAACTACCCCAAATAGCCAAAAAAGGCTTAGCACTGGGGGGGAAAGTTTTAGCAGCGAAAGGTTTAATGGACACATGGAACTCTCCTGAAAATCTATGCACATTGTGCATTTCCAGCTCTTCTCACTGGTGTAACATTCTTGGATGTTGCATTACTGCCTGAGGGAAATATCTGCAAAGACAACAATAACGCTATGTGCATTGGACCATGGGCCTCATTACGACCCTGGCGGCCGGCGGTAAGCTGGCGGTAACACCGCCAACAGGCTGGCGGTGTACCGCCAGCGTATTATGACCGTGGCGCATTAGCTACGGCCATACCACCGGTCCCTCCAACATACCGCCAGGCTTCCACCTGGCGGTCATAATCCCCAACCGCCAGCCTGTCCATGGCGGTAACACCACCATGGAAAGGCTGGCGGTAAGGGGGACTCGGGTGCCCCTGGGGGCCCCTGCACTGGCCATGCACTTGGAATGGGCAGTGCAGGGGCCCCCAGGCACAGCCCTATCACGCATTTCACTGCCTGAATTTCGGGCAGTGAAATGCGCGACGGGTGCTGCTGCACCCGCTGCACTTCAACACTGCCACCGGCTCTCTTATGAGCCGGCGGCAATGTTACTGTGACTTTTCGCTGGGCCAGCGGATGGAAACGTTGTTTCCGTCCGCTGGCCTAGTGGAAAAGTCATAGAAGGGAGCGACATATACCGCCAGCACTGGCGGTATAGTGGCGCCCGCGGCTTCAGCGGTCTTCTAGTAAGACCACTGAAGTCGTAATGAGGGCCTATGTGTTGTTCCTCCATAATGAAAATATTTTATCCTATGGAGGATCCCAATCCCCTTATTAGTTATGAGGGTGTTCCCTTTAAATATTTCCATATTTGATGGAAGTCAGTTCACCTGCATTTGAAGGATGGGAAACTACCTCCAAACCGTTGTTGAAAGAAAACAAGGTTTTGGACATACACCAACTTTTGCAGGGGAATCCTACTGGATCACCTAGAAAGCCACCCCATCTGCTAAATTTCTGCATGCAGAAATTCCACCATGACCGAATTTCTGCATTCAAAAATGCTCTTTGCAGAGAATCTCACTACCTCTTTGTCTGTGAATCGGGATTGGGCAGGTGGACTATGTAGAGTGAACACTTGAAAATAGGCAGAGGCTAAGTTAGGTGGACACGGGGCATCCACTCAAAAACTAGCGGATGACATGTCTGCCGTGTTAAGGGACCATTAAAGTCAACGGTACTCTACAGTGAACATGACTTCTGCCAACTTGTGGCAGATGTCCCACACCACCATACTCTAAATATGGTACTATTTTTTGATGTATTGCCCATAGCACAATATGAGTTTCCAGGTATTCAAAGTTTTTCATTCAGGACCATATTTAAGGAAAGGCAACAACTTTGCACAAACTGCTACCACAAGAAGATTTTTCCCCATGGGGGCCTCCTCATTGTGGGTCCATCAAGCGGTCAGGCTGCTCTGAGTATCCTGGGATAGGAAAGATGGCAATGTTCCCAATCCCAAGACACCTTTCAAAGGGAGGTGACCTGCAGAGATCCTACGTCATGCTGAGTGATGGATGACCTCATTGCTGGAACGGCCTCCAATCCCAGCCAACCTTTGCCAGGGAGGTGGCCCGCAGTGACCCCACGTCTTAGATCAAGGACACCCTGTCCCCACCACACTGACCTGCATCTCACCTTTGGGAAGGCAGGTGCTGGAAGACAGAACTGACAGGCCCGCAGGTCAGGAGCAGAAAGTCTGAAAGATGACCGCTTTTGTGTGCGAAGGTCAGCTTAAAATGCAAGTATCTGAGAAACAAATGTGTAAGTATAGTGAGTAACTTTGTTTAGCTCTTTGCAGCCTTTCCCAACTTTCTTTAAATTTTAAAAAACATATTGAAGTTTCAATTGATTGCGAAAAACTGTTATTGGCGTTTATGGATATTTACCAGCTGACTCCTTATTAAATTAAATATGTAAACGTTATTGGGGTTTATTTAAAACGAATGGGTTGTTTATAAAAAACAATAATATTTGTCTATATGGTTTTTAAATCCAATCCTACCTATTATTAAAAGTTTGAAATTGTTGCACTTTCAACAAAGTTCGAAATTATATGAAAATGCATGAATTGGTTTTACCACTTTTTAACAGCCCGTTTCGATTTTTTTTAAGCCTGAGTTTTATAGCAACAGTTTTATTAACAAATCACCACAGTTTTAAAAGAAACACAATGTATTTACACTATAGAATACTAGAATATTAATTCCACGTTCATGCAATGTACATGATACTTTTTCCAACTGGTTAGCAAAGTGATAGTTTCATAATACGTTTTTATACCGCAAAATATACGTTTGAGTTGTTTTAACTGTAACATTGTAAAGCTTGTGGAACATTGACTAAGCTCCAGAAAGGCGTTTGAGCGCAACCTCTGTATTTAAGGATGTATGTCTAAAGGACACTCAGACAGTCAGTATGGTAAACACTGCTGCGCCCTGAAAAGGCCCCAGATAGAATCTGCAACCCTATAAATCGCCATCAATGCAAAAGTGAATATTAGTTGAAAATGTCAAAAGAAAAATTGAGATGATCTGCCTTTTCAAACAGATTAGGAGGCATTTCTAGCAAATTCTTTCATGTCTCCATCCTTTGGCCTGGGTATGTCTCCCAGGATGCTTAGCGATAAGCCTCAGTGCCACCTTGGGGTCATGCTGTTTGCATTGAACATCGGTAAAGGATTGCAGAGGGTGTACTTACAGGCTACTGAACTGTGTGCAGGAGTCGCCTTCCATGCAATCAGTTTCAAACAACCAGTAGTGTATTCCTCCCTCCTCAGCTAAAAGGCCAGACCTGAGGAGCCGGGGATTTTGTGATGGGACGATGCCCGCTGGACGAAGGGGAAGAAGCCCCATATCATTACTACTGGGATGCAAGTATCAAAGCCTGGTGGTGCATCAAGAGCCAAGAGTGGCAATTGTACATATAATAGCCGAGGACCTAACTTGCATAATTCCGTTTAGCAAATCCATGCAAAACAGCCTAAAAATTCTGTGAGGTTAACGCAGATTACACGGAATTACGTGAGAAGAGTAATTCTGCATTTAATGCTAATTTCTTGGCGCATAAAAACTCCCTTGCATCCAAAAGGACCAATGATGCATTTTGTGCTAAGAAAAAGTGCTAAATGCAACAGAACATGAATAGCAGCACGAAGATCAACTCGCTAAATGCGCTCTTGGAGTAGGATTGTCCCCCAATTTACTCCCAACATTTAACACTAGTTTCTTAGTGCAAAATGCACCTTCACATCCAAAACGTTAGGATGCATTTTGTGCTAAGAAAACAGCGCTAAATGCAACAAAACACGAACACCACAAGCAACCACTCATGCTCTCGAAATGAGCTCTCACATTAGGATTTTTCCCAAAATGACTCTTAATTACGCAAGCAGGAGCAATTGCGTTATTATTAGTAATGCCACATCAAAGAGTAACATAAAATTAACAAAATTATTCTGATTACTCCAGTGTAATTAAAATTACTCCCACCATATAATCTGATGTATCCAAGAACTTCTTCAACAGCCATATGAAAATATATATTCAGAGTATCATCTCCTGTGGACCAACTAGACAAGCCAGAGTATGGTGAAAAATCGCAGATGGAGACCCCTAAATGTGTCTTCAGAAATATAACCAGCACTGGACCTAAGATTGGCAACGATGAACGAAGCAGCATCTAATGGCCCGTGATACCTGCATGATGGGCTTCTCTTTCAGATGACTTGGGCCATGGAACCATTACCTCTGGAAGGGTAGTAAATCATTAATTTCATTAACATTTAAGAGGTCTAGGGGAAGGCAAAGTGTGCTTTGGAAAACCTCAGGCCTGATTGACATAGGCCAATTTCCATGTGTAGATCTACTCATGCGGATATCTACGCATGTGTAGATCTACTCATACACCTATGTGTAAATCCACACATTTTTGTTATTTACCATTTCTGACTGAAGATTCACACCTAGACATGGTGTTACATCGATCCACCCCTCAAGTGAGAGGCTGGAGCTTCCTATGACTGAATTTACAACTATATACTTCCTTTAATTAACTTTTCACTTGTTGGTGGTGATCTCTATCATTAGGGCATAATTATCTGTGCAGAAGGATTCATGAGGTGGAGACCTTTACCTCTAAATTTTTGGATTGCATTTTGGATTGAGTAGTTTGCCTGGAGTAGTATCTTATGTACAACAAATTCGTTTGTGAATTTGACCCTATTAGCTTTGTATAGTTTTAGCTCTTATATTGATCAACAATAAAAACGTGCCTTTCTATAAGGTTCTAATATACATGTTAAAACGCTGATGTGAAGTCCTTGGGAGGGCAACGTGTATAGCTGCTCTGTAAAACATTTTGGGGAACTGCAATATTGGCCAGGGTTTTTATAGGTTGGGACTTGAATGTGAGGATTGGGCTGCTCAGAACCTTGGTCCATGGGACTCACATGAGGATGTGGAGTTGCGTGTTCCCCTTCCTCATGTAATGAAGGCAAAGCATAATAAAGGAGGGTTTATGATTGATGCATTGATGCGTGAATACAGGTTTAGAATGATGGTTGGATCCTCTGAAAAGTGGATGCAACTGAACAGGGTTTATGTCAAGGAGATGCAAGTCTGGTTAAAATGCCTTTTTCTGCCACTTGGCCTTTTGCAGGTCAGAGCAGGAACTTGTTTGAGTAAAGTTAGGTTATAATTGGTTGCATGTCCCTTCACAATTGTTCTTTTCTCAGGCCTAACCACTAATACATGATCGTAAAGGCATGGGGCATCGTTTAATTGTGGAGAAATGAAGGCCAAATGCGGGCATGGCAACTCATCATCTATTAGTGGTTGGTTGGAACAAGAATGAAGGTTGGTGTGAACCCAAACTTGATAAGGTTCATACCTGCAACACTGTTCTGGTGAAGGGAGTTGCTATGTGGGTGTCAAAAAGCTGGCCTCGGAGCAAGTGTACTGGAGAAGCCAATAGAATAGACATCATAAAGCCGGGTGGTCTGTTATACCTAGCTTCATTCCCTGGGAAGCAGAAGATCTTTGCTGTAGGCTTGTTGAGTTTGTCTGGTTCGGTGGTGCATTTTTGGAGTTTACCTGAGAAATACAAAATGAGGAGGCTGCACGACCCGCCTTGACCCCAAGGGACACTCAGCATAGCTATTTCATGTAGGAAAAGTTTCTGGCCCGGTCTGCGGCTCCTAATGATTTTTAGACATACTATGTACAGCATCGCTGGACATGCAGCGGATCATGGTAGGGATGTCTTGGACCTGCTGTTTGCTGACAATGCTGTTTGCTAACTTGAGCAACCTAACACGGTACCACTCACTGAAGGGATTAGAGGACTTCTGTAGACTTAAGCAAATTCAGCTAACTATCCTAAATAAACATGTGATGGCATGGAGGAAGAAGAATCCTGGCAGATAATTCTCCCTTTCAACCCAAATAGTCCAGCATAGATGCATCAGGGTCCTGTAGTGGACATATGAGTAAGGCCAATGTTGACGTTGTAATGAGGAGGAAGTGGTAGCAGCCGCGGCTGAGAAATCTGAGTTTTGGGGAAACTGTTCTCTCATGTCTGTTTCGATATCCAAGAATGACCTCATGACGTTGGGTTCAGTGTTCAAAGATGGAGGTCCCATGTAGTGAAGGCCGCTAAGTTAGATATGACCACAATACGAGATCCGCTGACTTTGAAACACCTCTTGCACTGGGTGTGGATCAGGCTCAATGAGCAGCAGAAACCTCTTGTGATCCAACTGCTGAATGTCCAGGGAGGATCCCCCGGCTCAGCCGTGTTAGGAGTCAGTGCTGCTCAGAACTCTTCAGGAGGACCTGTCCAAGGTTAACGAGGCGACTGTGGAGTTATGTAGAGAGATGGTTTGTGCTGTGAGCTTGCAAGCTCTTGACTCCTTCTAAGTTATTTCAGTACCTGGTCTAAGCTTAATCTGTCAACTAATGGTCATCATGCCGTGATGATACAATAGGCCGGCCTTGGACCGTGACAGATGATGGCCAGAGGTCACAAAGTGAACCTTGCTTACCTGTATGATATTGTTGGAGTGGTTATATCATTCGATCCGGGGAAGGGCTGCAATTTCTTTCTAGTTGACAAAAAGCGTTGAGTTTTAAAGAACACCACTGAGTGGTTTGCTGCGCCAAGGGCCCAGGGCTGGTTTGTTGTATCCGCTGTGGAGCCAGGACAAGAAGTCTGTGCCCAAGAACTGCCTATTGCTTCTATAATGGAATAGGTTTTAGGATGTCTGCAGTAATCTGCATTTTATCAATCCCACCAAACATGTGCATTAATAATCTCAGTAAACATCTTCACCAACTCGCACACCTCAGCCACCCACCAAGGATGACAGCTCCTCCCACTAATGTAATGTACCTCAAAGAGATTGGAGTGCATGCATGGAATGGTTAGCTTGAAAGCATTAAACGAACCCCAATGACCAATACCAGGACTGGCCACTAACCTTGGGTTCGGGAGTAGCACGGTGCCCGGCGTAAACCCCTTCAGCGCCTTGTGAGAGGTGGGAAGCGCTATATATTGCAATTACAATTTACCAAGGTTCCCCAGAAATGGATTCCTGAGACTTAGATGTCTATGGGCCTGATTCTAACTTTGGAGGACGGTGTTAAACCGTCCCAAAAGTGGCGGATATACCACCTACCGTATTACGAGTCCATTATATCCTATGGAACTCGTAATACGGTAGGTGGTATATCCGCCACTTTTGGGACGGTTTAACACCGTCCTCCAAAGTTAGAATCAGGCCCTATGTGTGAGTCAGAAGGGGGGTTTGGAGAGGAAGGGGGGGGAGAGAGAGGCAGAGAGAGAGGGAGGAAGGGAAGGAGAGAGGGAGATGGAGAGAGAGACAGCGAGAGAGAGGGAGAGGGGCTGAGAGAGATAGAGAGAGAGAGAGAGAGAGAGAGAGAGAGAGAGAGAGGGGGAGCTCTGACTGGAAAAGAGGAAGGAGATGGCCGGGCAAGCAGAGAGAGAGAGAAAGTGTGTGAGAGAGAGAGAGACAGGGAGGGGCAGCAGAGAGAGAGGGGGTGGAGACAGACAGAGAGAGGGGGCGGGGCAGGCAGAGAACAAGAGAGATGTCGAGGCAGAGGAAGACGAGAAAGAGGAGGAGGGAGAGAGTGAGGGAAGGGGAGTGAGCGCTTGTAGCGAGGGAAGGGCTTATGAGGGGAGTGAGCTGAAGGCAAGGTGTGTTCAGAGGAGGGACATCAAAGGTCCTCGGAATGAGGTGACGTCATTGAAGACGGAGTAGGCGGACAGCGGGGTCATGGGGATGTGCGGGAGAGATGGACCGAGAGTGCTGGAAAGTGCGCGAGACAATCTATGTACCTATGAAGAGAGAAGGATGGGGGCACAGGGGGATAACAAAAAAGGAAAAAGAGATGACAGAATATGAGACAAGCGAGATCAAGAAATGGGCAGTAAAGGTGAACGAAAGTGTGACGAAAGGAGTGTGCAGAAGAGGGAAGAGAGAGAAAGTGAGAGAGAGGTAGGCGATAACTTGAGGGAGTGAGTCAGAGAAAAGGGCAGTGAAAATATAGAGATTGGAAAGGGAAACTCGAGAAGAGAAGATGGTGAAAACGAGGGAGAAAAGGGGCGCAGAAAGGGCAGAGTAGAAACAGAACCGGGGAGGGAAGAGATCCTGGGGTGAAAGAGACGAGAGATGAAGGCGAGGCTAAGAAGGACGGGGACCGCGGGGGAGAACTAGGCCATGCGATGATAAAAGGAGGAGCCTGGGAGGGCATGAAAGAGAACCGGCCTGGGCCAGAGGGGGTTCTGGGGAAAAGAGGCGAGGGGGCAACCCGTGAGAGGGGAGAGCCTGGAATGAAAAAAGGGCAGAGAGAACAAGGGGTCGGTCTCCCGGAGGGAAGAGAAAGAGAGGCTAAGAGAGGGTGAGAAGAGGAGCTTGTGTGGGAGTGGGAGATTGGGGTGGGTGATACAGAACAGAGAGGCCTGGAGAGTGTCTAAAAGAAAGGAGAAGAAGAGACACTCCGAAAAAGAAAGAAAAAAATAATGGACCGGAAGAGAGGATGATGGGCCTGAGGGGGAAGAGAGACGGTGATTGGGAGAGCAGGAGACTAGAAAGCAGAATGACAGGCTGGACATTAAGGAAGGGGGTGGATGGATGGTTGGATGGATGCATAGATGGGCGGACTTGGGTTGGGAAGGGGTTGGGGGATGGAAGGAGAGAGATAGTGTTTCTGGAAGAAAGAGTACGAGAAGTGTGTTCGGAAATGCTTCACTGAGAATCACAAATATGAAAACATGCACATTCGGTATTTCAGGCTTCGGTCTTTCAGGCTGAAACTAAATAGGCAGGTAGAGGTGTATTTTTAATTTAGCTAATATTTCTCTAGATTTGCATTCATGTTATCGCAATGGCGGTGCTGGTTTAGACCGTGCCGGGCCACGCTTGGGAAAGGCAGTCAAAGGCTAATTCTTCTGTTGCTTTGTATATGTTTTGGCAACTTGGCAGTAGCACCTAGAGAGAGAGAAAAAAAGGCCCTTGAGCGATTTGCGGTCGGATCAAGTTTCTCCTGTCAGGCGCTAATCTCTGCTGTGAGCAGCGCACCCCCTACAGGGCGCACCCTGGTACAGGCGCGGGCAGGGCCCGGGGGCGGCACGAGCCCGTGCGCGGGGCCAGCTCCAACACGTCAGCGGCGCGCGCCACTGCCAGAGGTCTGGAAAGGTGCCTTATGGGGACCCGGACAGGTTAGACGCGGGAGGCCTTTCCTCGGGGTTCTTAGACAAACAGTGGTCACTTTGCAGCATCTGTGCTGGGAATTCCTGGTGTCCCAGTTACTTTTGCATTCCTATGGCACAACCATGTTAGTTGTTGTATGTAGAGCCGTCTTGGTGGTGTTGCCCTGGTGCATTAAGTAATAACTCTAATATGTGATGTGGTGGCTTGAGGAATGCACTGGCGGCGGTACGGGGGCGGCCTTAAATAGAAAGATAGGAGCACTGCAAGTCAGCAGACATGCTCCCAGCAGTCCAATACAGAAGGGTGAATAGCTTAACATCTCTGCTTTGTGCTGACTTGTCACTACACAAAAAGAACTTCCAGTTTATTTGCCAATGTTCATGCATCAGTGTTTACTGAGATAGAGCCCTGGCGACGAGGCGGTGCTGACACCACACCCCAGACAACCTGATCATTGGTGAACTGGTCCTGCACGGTGGGCCTGGTGCCATCCTCAGATTGTGAAGCGGGCATTCTTGGCCTCAAGTGTAATCTGTGTGTCGAGGCACATCAACAGATCGGTGTAGCTGTGCAAAGATGCTGGACTCCAGTGCGCATTTAGGTAGCTTGTTTACCAAGTAGTACAGATGAAGATAAGGGTGCGTCCAGATGGCCCACCAGGAGCGGGTAGTTCCCTGCTCAGCCTCTTTCTCTTGTGGATCCCCACATTCCCAATATCCCAAACAAAACCTTCCAGGCTGGTCAGCAGCAGCCCATGAAAGTCGTAGAAGACGGAGATCCCAACGCGTCTTCTTCCTTCACCATGACCCCCTGAGGCAAGCAGATCCGTAAGAAGAAGATCCCATCCCACCTTCCTTCTATACAATAACACAACTGAGACGTGTAAGTAAACAGATTCCAAAGGCCATGTCTCACATGCTGGCATTAGCTGCACATGTTGAATTGAGATGCCTACAAGGTGTCCTCGAAAGAAGAGAACACTGATGGGCCGGATCTGCCTGAAACACACTCCATCAGAAGACTTGCCACCCCCAGTCTCCTGTCTGACATATCCCAGACTCTTATCACAGTTTTACTTTGCTACTGACTCCCATGCCCTCCACACCAGCACTGCCTGCTCGCCTCTATCATGTTATTCAGCCCCCTCAAGCACACTTCTGAGCCAAGCACTGATGGTCTTGGATGCTAGCCAAGCAAGGAGGTATGTAGAGTTGTCATACAGCATATTCCCAACACACTAGTGATGATCTAACTTCCAGTGCCCTGGCTCGAGGAGCGAATGGTTCGAAGAAGAGGGCAGGGCGAGAAAAATGAGCTGTACAAGAGATCACGCATCCTCTCAGAAGTCCAGTGAAGAATGGCCAGGCTCCCCAACATTGCATCCTCATGGTGACCCGAAATAGTGACGAATGACCATCCAGTTTGTTCGCCAGCATTTGTGTGCCAGTGCTTGCTTATGACAATTGTGCACGCTCCTTTCACGCTTGAGTCTCCAGTGATAGGGAGGGCGAGCATCTGGGGCTTAATCCAGATTGTTGTAGTAGGATTGAAACTCATAAAATGTATGACATAAAATGGCCCTCAGTAACTGCGACATCCAGTCCGAGTTTTATCTGGAAAACAAATATTTACGTGCAGTAAGGAGGTTATGTTTGCAATGGTACAATAACAGAAGAACTTAGCACCTTACAGGATCAAGGAATAACCCAAAGTGAAATCAAATTTGTTATGCAGTAATGTCTGACATTTCAGTAATATAGGAACCAGACACCAATGTTAATAAAGGGAGGTGGCTCTGGCTTGTGTGTCTTTCAAATTTCTGAACACTTTTCCATACTATGTGCACTTTTAATTTAACACCCTTACAACTCTCCCTAACTTTGAGCACACTAAATGGTATCATACAACCTTATTATCTACAGTCCTGGATTATGGGTCATGTTAAAATATCTTGTAATCCTCCGACGGAAAGCAAAACAGCCTTTGTATTTTTTTATTTTTTTGACTCTTACCCTCTCTAATAGTGGCATGCTTCATCGTCAGGTCGCAGCCTGGTCCCTTAAAACCAGGATGAGCTCAACCATGTCCCAGGGAGCACTTTCAAGATTGTTTTCTGCTGGAGTCCTCAAAAGAATACAAATACCTAAATACACCCAGGTATCCCTTTTAACAAAAAGTGATTTTGGTATGGATAAAAACCATATATATCCAGGCTGATATTGGGGAATTAGGTTCGCTACTCCCTTATTTAAGTCCACATGTGTCAATCCTTGTTAGGGAAAGGTCCCTAAGGGTCCCCCGTCTTCGTATGCAGCCAGTTTTTGCCATACAAAGACGGACTCATTGAACTGATGGAACTATATTTCCCATCTCTCCCACATTCCTGTGGGCCAATGTACATCACACAGTGACCCAGGAAGGACTTCACATGCATGATGTGAGGAAGCCACACTCGGATAGTTCTTATTTTAGAATAATGCTCGTAAATCTTGGCATACAATGGACATCTTTAGCATGATATTGCCTACCCTTAATGCTACTTTAAAGTGGTCATTCTTGGCATGGGGCTTGATTACGAGGAGGGTGGTCTGAAGACCACCAGCCTCGCAGTGGCTGTCGGACTACCGTGGCTGTGGCGATCTGATCGCCACATTATGAGGTTGGCAGGCAGACCCACCAACATACCACCATCCCCACCGGGACCTTAGATCCTGATGGGTTGGTGGCGCAGGTTGTAATCAGCCAGGGCGGCTCTGAACTTAGCGATGCCCTGCTGATTACAACCTTGTTCGCTGCCAGTCTTTTCATGGCAGTTCAACTGCCATGAAAAGGCTGGTGGAGAACAACTGCAGGGGGCCATGGGGGGTGGAGGCTGCACTGCCCTTGCCAGTGGCATGGCAGTGCAGGGGTCCCCCAGCCCAGCACCCTCAAAATGGGCACTGTCTGCTGTGCAAACAGTGCGCATTTCGAGGGTGCTGGTCCCCCTTGCATGCAGCAGCATTGCTGCCGGTTCTATTATGAGCTGGCTATTTCCCACTTGGCTGACTGATGGAAACCTTGTTTTCCGCCGGTCAGCCCAGTGGGAAAGTCATAATGGGGCCAGCGGGGAGGTCACAAGCACGGCGCTGACCATCCTGTTGGGAGTCTGGCAGATAGGTGTTTCCGTCCACCAAACTCCTAACCGGCCCCATAGTGGGGAATTTATCGCATGATGGTGCCCATTGCTCACTCGTGGTGCAATGCAGGCCCTGTCATAATCCAATGCATTACGATGTCCATCCCTTGTATAATGTTGACTCTAGCATAACATTGGTAATTCTTGGCATATTATGGACATCCATGACATAATGTAATCCAGGTACAGTCTAAATATTGACCACAAAAATGTTAACCACCATAGCTATTGAGGTCAGAAAATCTATGACTAAAATATTGAGTTTCTATGCATAAAACACAAATGACCAAAATGTAAAATAAAAAATATCTACTACCAACCAACCAGTTAGGCTCACGTTTTAAACATACAAAACCATAGAAATTCACCTATTAGAGTTATCTTAAGTAACTGTAACTCGTGCCCTAAGGTAACTATAGCTGACGCCCTCGCCATGCAGTTTTTTCATAAAAAATGTTACTGCAAATATTACATTGATATTGTCATTGATGTCATGAGTGCTGTAGTTTGTGAGGTAATGAGCAGTGCATGGCGAGGGTGCAAGTCATAGTTACCTTAGGGCACGAGGTATAGTTACTTGAGATAACTAACTGTAACAGATGAATTTCTGTGGTTTTGTACATTTAAAATGTGAGTCTAAGTATAACGTCCCTGTAACCTTTGTTTTTTTCAGTGAATTTTATGTTTTTAACATAGAGTAATTTTTATTACTATGCATTAATCCAACCACGTCGCTCACGGCCTTCAGCCTTGTGCTGCAGCGGCTGGCCACAGGGCCTGGCCAGCCCCCTATTAGCACCCAACCTTGGATTGTGCACGGCCTTTGCCCGTGCACGGCAGGGGTTGCCCGCAAGGCCTGGCCTGCAGACAGATCCTGCTGTCAACCCCTGAAACTACCCAACCCTACACTGCGCATGGCTTTTTGGCTGTGCATAGTGGGAGATGGCCGCAGCCTATATCTCTGGGTGTGGAAATAGGTGTGAGAGGGTGTATCAAGGGATGAGTGTGGCTGTGAGAGTCTCTGTCTGAGTGTGAGAGGGTGCATCAGTGTCTTAATGGGTGCATCAGTGCCTGCACAGGGTAGTGAGTGGGTGCATGAGGGTGTCAGTGGGTCTGTGAATGGGTGTGTAAGAGTCTGAGTGGGGCTGTGGGTGAATGCCCGAGGGTCTGAGTTAGCAATGCTCCATTGGACCTTGCCCACTAGGGGGCTTCAGAATAAAGAAGCACGCGCTTTGTTTTTAAAAAAAAAATTCCGGATCTGCCACAAATCGTGGCGAAGATTAAAACAAAGTGCTCTTGAACTCTGGGAGAAGGTCCCCTCTGGGACCCCAGCACCAGAGCTAAGAGGTCAGGGTGACTCTACCCTACCCCATTCTTTTTTTTTTTACATGTTTTTCTGGGACTCTGCTGAAGCTGAGTCCCATAATGGCTGCCAACACTTCCTGGTTTGAAGTGTTGGCAGCCAATCAGAGCTCTGTACTTGCCATGCACAAGCTCTTAATCTTCGCGAAGTCATTGAGGTCAGAGATATACAAATTTGTTTTCCCTTTAATACCTCCTAAACTACTGGAAGGATTTACACCAAATAAGTGAAAGTGTATTCTGCGTACCGAAAGCTAGCTTTCTGCTGAATTTGGTGTAATTCTGTCTGGTAGTTTGGGCTGTAGCCTTGTTTGAAGGTCCTACGGGAATGAACACGGGAAACAGAACTTTTTTTGACCACCCCTTTTTCTCGGCCCCCGTTTCAGGGATCACCCCAAAACTTTCTGTGTGCCATAATAACATTTTGTGAAGATTCGTCAAACGGTGCCAAACATATAGGCAAGTCTAAAATGCTTTTTCTATGGAAACATCAGGCCTCCTTACAAGTCTGGCGTTCAACAGACCACCAGACTCGCAGTGGTGGTCATGTCCACTGCCGGTTTAGCAGCCCAACCGCCAAATTAAAAGTTTGGCGGTCGGAGAGCCAAACGACCGCCATTTCCGCCGGTAACAATGTCAGCGCCGCCCTGCTGATTACGACCTGGTTCTCTGCTAGCCTTTTCATGCCGGTTTAACTGCCATGAAACGGCTGGTAGAGAACAGGTGCAGGGGGCCACAGGAGGGGCCCTGCACTGCCCATTGCATGGGCAGTGCAAGGGTCCCACTGCCCAGCAGCCTCATAATGTGCACTGTCTGCTATGCAGACAGTGTGCATTACGAAGGTGCTGGTGCCCCCTGCAGGTGGCAGTATTGCTGCCGGCTTTATTACGAGCCGGCGACAATGCTGCTGCCACTTTCCCGCTGGGCTCCGTCTGTCAGCCCAGCGGGAAAATTGTAATTAGGGCCTGCAGGTAGGTCGCCAGTAAGAAAGACCCGTCCGCCGAACTCGTAATCAGGCCCATAGTCCTAACTATAACTACCTAGTGGCTCACACCACTAAGTAATAGTAATATATATATATATATATATATATTACTTAGAGCTAATTGAAAAATATGTTATTTGAAAAGGGTATGTGTAGTAAACACGCAGCTACAGTTATGCAGAACAGTCGGTTTATTGGTAAGACTCCTCGCACATCACCTCCTCTCCTCAGATCCCCTTCTGTCTCTCCTCACCTCAACATTCTAAGGTGCACTCCTGGGTGTTCCACCCCTTCAACATTCTAAGGAGAGCATCTGGAGTGTACCAACATGAAACAAAGATTATAACATAGCGGAAATATGCTTGTTCATTTTATGATAATTAACTGATGAACAACAACATAAATAGAATATACTTACTCTTATGCGAACTACCAAATATAATATAATCATACATTATAACACTTATCCCTCACTTAATAATGGAATACATAGTCCTTGTGCCATGAGGGACACATTCTTGTCCTATTGCTTAGTATCTCTAGTTTACAATCATTAATACAAAACGCACAAAAATTAATACAATACGCTCCCCGTTCAATGTCTAAGCGCAATATTCAATTGCAGTGAACCACAACTCAATGCTGAACATCGCTCAAGTACACAATCATATAATTTTCATGACATATAGGTCCGCAAAGATCTGTGGAGAATTGCCAAACTGTCTCGAATTTTGTGCCCATTACCTTCAACCTTTGAATGTCAACGAAAGTAGAAATGCGTGATCACAAGTTCCCCCGTTTGGTAATTAATTTCCATCCATAGCACTTCTCCTAGCACTTCGTAACAATCCCAACTCAATTGTTATAATAAAACGGAACAGGAAGCACCCAAGGGAAGGACTCCGCCTTCCAGGAACTACAATCAAGAGGGGCTGAGTGAGAGACGCAACTCCGCCTCACCCGGAACCCAAATGATGGGAAGGACTCCTTGGCTCTTTGGAGATGGGACCCCGTCTTCCACGGCGTGCTTCAGCCGAAGGCTTGCGCTGGGAAGCGCGGAGCTCCTACTTGCTGACACACCTTCCGTCTTCCCTGACATCCTGGACTCTCCCACGCCGGAGTCTCAGTGCTTGGCAGAGCTCAATCAGCTACTTGTTGTAGCAGCCGCCAGTGTAACAGGAGGTTTCTCCGCACCCTAGACCGGTAAGAGAGGCTGGATTGGGGCATTACTTCCTTCTCTCGTTCCCCTTCTATATTCTTTCACTTGCGTTGCGCTGGCTTACGGATATGCCTGGACGAATGCAACTAGTGGCCCGATGCCACACTGACACACGGTCGGTCTTGTTGAACAGATACTTGCTGTGTGAACCGCTCGCTTCACCGCTGCACCACACATGCGGTTCACCAAGGGTGCCTCGCCTCAGTCCCAGGCTGTTATAGGCAACGGGAGAGTGTGTTTCTTCGTGTTCCCCCGCACCATAAAACTCACTGTCCGCTCCACGCAATCCGCTTTGATAAGGTGATGATAAGAATCAGGGGCAAGGAGTCTTCACTGCCCCCTGCGCAGCAATCCCATCCTCATCGCCATTTTCTGTAGTAAACACGCAGCTACAGTTATGCAGAACAGTCGGTTTATTGGTAAGACTCCTCGCACATCACCTCCTCTCCTCAGATCCCCTTCTGTCTCTCCTCACCTCAACATTCTAAGGTGCACTCCTGGGTGTTCCACCCCTTCAACATTCTAAGGAGAGCATCTGGAGTGTACCAACATGAAACAAAGATTATAACATAGCGGAAATATGCTTGTTCATTTTATGATAATTAACTGGTGAACAAGAACATAAATAGAATATACTTACTCTTATGCGAACTACCAAATATAATATAATCATATATTATAACAGTATGTTATTGAAAAGTGTCTTTCTAAACAAACCCCCAAAAATGGATCTGTATGTTAAAAAAAAGAATTATTTGATATTTTATAAAAAAAATAAAGTAATAATAAAAAGTTTGTTATTTATTTTAACAACAAATGCATTACCTCTATTAACTCTTACACTATGAATAATATTACATGAAGAAAAGTTATAACAAATTAAATTACATTTTTTTTAAATATAGACATATTTAATTGTTAATCAAAATTAACTAAAACGAAACAAAGATATCTTAAAACACATGCTCAATGTTCATGCAACCACCAAATATATTTTAGATAATATTTTATTATTTCCCTAAACTTGTCTATAGTCTATAATAGATTACTTAAACATGGAAAAAAATATCACTACATCACAGCAAGAAAATCAATAAATAAGTAAATTTAAAAAATGGAAATAAAATGTATTAATTACAATTCTAAAAACATTAACAGTGTAAAATGTGATGCAGGGATAATATTTGCTAGTATAACTTCAATACAACAAAGATTGAGGAAGGTGCATGTGTGTTGAGAGCAGGCTTGCAGGCCAGATTGACTATTCTAACTCCAGTACCAATACAAATATTTTCAAAACCAGACAAGCTAATGTTTGGAGACAAAATTAGTGGATTTCCAAGTATATATTTAAAAAACAATTCATGTGATGAACATCATAGCTGTCATAATAAATACTGCAAGACTGTAAAGCTATTGTAAGCCATATTTTATGTGAATTTATGTTACCCCTAGCCTGAGTGACAGCACTGCTGTATGAGCCACTGGCTCAAAGTGATCTTGGGGAGGGTGACTGCAGCACTTCTCTGGAGGGTCAGGATTGTTCGGAATAACATGAAAGTACCGAGGGACCATTTCAGTGTCTTTTTATTAAATGTACATTTGTATAGTAAAATTCCATTGTGTCCAGATGTGCGGGGCTTTTCTATGCACATTGAGAAATGTATGCAGAACATTTCTTTGTAAGTTTAGTTTCTGCTGAATTACCAATTACAGTGCAGAGAAGAATTCACATTATTTCATGTACAAATATCTTTATCAGAACATTTTTTGTATTAAATTAAGACATATGCTACATAGATTAGAGCAAAACTCAAAATGTGTACACGGTTGTGGCAAGGTGAAAACTTTTGTAAAGTTTGCAGATTTCAAAGTTTAAAAATAGTTATTTGCGAAAGTGAAAAAAATGAACAACTTGTAGGACTTTGTGCTGAAATCATTTATTTTTACTGTCTCGCAGGGTGTCTTCAGAATATAGGTGTATGTTTTTGTATGAAGTGTGCATATTCAGTACTTATTTGCAGAACAGGGGGAGCGTGTTTTCTGTTGGATGAGTTTCCACTTTCCTTTTTAAATTCTTGGTGTCAAACGAATGTTGGACTTTATTGCAATGTAGGAGCATTGGCTCGACAGCCCCATCCAACAGTTCCATCAGGATCTTCAGTGGGAGATTCCTACATCAGAGTTTGGTCTTTGCAGCATAAAACGCGTGCTCATCCATCTCTCGAAAGCATTTTGTGACTTGGGTGAGGTTTCTAGCCCTACTGAACGTTGTTCCATTATAGGTGTATCTGGTTGTGTATTTGCTGTTGTCTCTGCTTATCGTAACCTCTTATTGATTGACCCTTATTTAGCATTTTCTCAAAGATCACGGGTGTAGTGCCTTAAGGCTAGAAATGATAGAACCCTTTTGGATCCTGATGGACTCCGTAGAGCTGTGACCCAAGTGTTAGAGTGGAATGCAATGAAGGCAAGTTTAGTTAGCTTTGTTATATAAGCTGTGGGAACTAAACTATGACAAATATATATCAGTTCAAACGATTGCGGTTATTTTTAAATTCACACCAGACCCCTTGTGTTTACATATGTATGGTTAGATTATCTGTACGTTGTTTCTAGTTCCAAGGTACTGCCACTGCTCTGTGCTCTATGCTTCTGGTTCTTTAAACATTGTACACATTTGGAGCCTCCTTTTCTTTTTTTTGCATTTTCCTTTCAGTACTTTCCTTTCAGTACAGCTCAGGATAGACGCCTCCTTCTTTTAGTACCCCATGCACACCGGCATTTTCGCTCACCCGTTATAAGTGTAACCTGTCATGTGATCTTAAAGGACTTCTGGGAGATGTAGTCATGTATTGAACGTTCGCGCCGATATGGTGATATTCCATCTACATCGTACCAATATTTTAGTTCAGACTTTGGGCCTGATTTAGAGTTTGGTGGATGGGGTTACTCCGTCACAAACGTGACGGATGTCCCTTCCTCCATACTACGATCCCATTATAGCCTATGCGAATCGTAAAACTGCGGACAAGATATCCATTACATTTGTGACAGAGTAACCCGTCCACCCAACTCTAAGTCAGGCCTCTCTGTTTCATCTCTTTCTGGCATGCTTGCTTTTTTTCTATATCACCCATAACTCTCCTTTCTTAGTCTCAGCAGTGCTTCATTTGTAGAAAAGTACTGCATATTCTCTCTAAAAACCTGCTGCTGCACTTCTAAATGCCAGGGTTACCACGTGTCTTGTCTTGATTCCACCTCATGCTTTTCTTCCACCATGCTGCACTTCCTGTCTCTTTATCTCATTCCTGCAGATCCCTTTTCCACCCTGCTTTCTCATTGTGTCACTGTTTTTATATTTTTCTCCTTCTTACTCTCTTTTCAATATTTCTCTTGCTTGCTCCAGGTCAAAGTCTGATGATGAAAAACAAGTCCTGGTCCAAACAATGAGTGCTAGTGGCAGTTGTGGCGAGGTAAAGTGGTGGGGTGGTGCGTGGCGAGGGGCTGACAACGCGACAAAACAAACAAAAAAAAATGAAATTAATAAAAAATAAACTTACCGGACTCCCCACCAAAACGCTGGTCTTCAGGCTGCACTGAAGGCACAGGCTCCCAGCCTGCCCTACGGCCAGTCCTAACACCGCTCTCATGCCGTTGGCAGCATGAGAGCAGCATCAGGATTGGCCAGAGTGCCCTGGCTTTGCGTTCCCAGGCAGACTGGGAGCCTGTGCCTGCTGTGTGGTGCCAGGTTGGCGAGAGCTCAGTGCGCATGTGTGTTTGGGTGACCTGAGAAGGCCGGCCAAACACACATGCGCACTGAGGGGAGTGCACACCACTCCCCCTTCGTCCCTGTCATCCCCCATAGCCCTGCCCCTTTAAAAATAAAACTATAATAAACATTGCTTATTTTTAAAGTTTTGCGGCTGCTGGTAGGGTGTGGGGGGCGCGACACTCTTCCGCCATAGCGGAGGAACCGCCGCTGGCCAGTGGGCCCCACCTACAACCACTGGTACAAGTTAAGCACTTGGTCTCATTCTTTTCGGCTTTCTCTGTCCCTCCGCCAACTCTTTTTTCCCCTGGCTTTTCTCCCTTTGCGCGCCTCTCTCTTTCCACTTCCTCTGCCATATCTTCTTTTTCACCCGCAGCCTCGTTCTATGTCCCCTCTCTCAGCCTTAACCCCTCTCTCTCTTCTACTCTCTCACTACCTCTCGCTCACTCTCCTCACACAGACCCACTCTGAGCTCTGTTAGAAAATCTTTCTCTCATCTCACTGTCTATTTATTTCTGCCTCTTCTTTCTCATTGCTCCCCCTAAGCCTCTCGCTCTCTGTCCTCTCTCTCTCGCTCTCTCTATCCTCTCTCTCTCTCTACCTCTCTCTGTCTCTCCCTCTGCTCTTCTTCAACTGCTTTCTCCTTCTCTCTCTGCCTCCCCTTCAGTGCTTAATTTGTGCTTGTTGTTTCCGGTGCTGAGCACCTGCACTTATTTCTGAGGGCCGGCGCTTAGTTTTGTGTCTCAGGCATTTAGTGTGAGCAAAAGACACATGGGAAAGACGAAGGAAGAGAAAAAAGAAGAAGAGTCAGAAAGGGGAAAAGTGGAAAGCTGCAAGAGTGAGCTGAAGGGGCTGGGAGTGGCTGTAAATGGACTGAAGAGGCCCGAGATGGCTTCAGGACTACGCTGCCTCAGTATTATGTGCTCGCACTTTTAATTGCAGCAGCCGCGTGTTTCGGAGGAGAGCTTTTAGCACTGGCATCTTTTTATTTACAAATTAAGCACTCCCCTCTATCCCCTCTGGGTCTTATCCTCGCTCCCTCTTTCTTCTCTTTTTCACTAGTTCTCTCATTCTGTCTGCTTCCCCCTCTCTCTGCTCCCCTCCGCCTCTCTCTCTGTCTTCTCTCTTTCCTGCATGTGCCCCTCTGCTTCTCTGTCTTCTCTACTTCACTCTCTCTCTTTCTTGTGTCTGCCCCCTCCCCTGTGCTCTCTCTCTGTCCCTCCGCTTGGCGTCAGTCTCTCGCCCTCTCTCTTCCTCTTCTCTCCCTCTCGTTCACTCCCTACCGGCCGCACAGCCCCCGCCAGAGCCCTCCCCGGCCCGCCGTGATCCACAGCCCCTCCGGGCCCGGACGTGCGAGGGTTACCACGTGCAGGACTCGCCATTCTGCCGCAGCCTAATGAAAACAGTGATTGCAGGGCGAAGAAAAACAGGCCGGCTCCATTACACCCCAGGTGGGCATAGCCGGGCCCTGGGCGCACGGTGAGGGGAGCGAGGTGGAGCCAGGCCGGGAAATGTGAGGAATTCTGCGTCCGTGGGAAGTGGCCGACCACCGGAGCAACTGGTCCGGGGACCTGAGTGCTCCGTGGTGCCCGAAAGGAGCGGGAAGACCTCCGGGCCCCTCCATCTTGGTTCTCCTTGCATGGGAGTGCTGCTGTCAACTGGAGTTTCCATTCCCAGGAGGCAATGCAAGGGGAGCGGTCCAAGATACTGGGCCTTGTGGCCTGGGTCGAACTGGCCCTTCACACCTGGTAGAAAATCCACTGGGGGGCAAGGTGACCCCCACACCTAAAATGGGCACGAGTCCGACGTCATAACGTGTCCACATTCACATGGACGTCAAAACTATGCATTCCCTGTAGAATACGCAGAACTAGGAATTTAAAAACAAAGCACAGTTATCAGTGTACCCCCTTTTTCATACATACCAATATTTTAAGACTGGAAAGTGGGAGCTCTTGACAAATAAATTGGGAATGCACTTTCCCCATTGACTTACGTTAAAACGGGGGCAATTTTAGGCACTAGATGGCCTGGCTTCAAAATCTGGGAGCCCCCCGCCTGCATCGGGTCTGTTGGCATGCACGTCTTTTCTTCCTTTTCCCCTTTCTTGAGGTGTGCGATGCCACACACTTCCCATTAGACACTGCCAGTGGCTGTTCCATTTGACCTCTCCAATCCAATTCAATTCTACTTATAAAGTGGTAAAGAACGGAGATGGGTCAGGCAAGGAAGGGCCAGGGTCCCTAAAAGAGACGGGTCTTGCCTTGTCTCAGGTCCTCTAGACCTTGGTGTTCCTGATAGACTTTGGTACCCTGCTGCAACCCAACAAAGCTCGGGCACCTTGGTCCAACCCTACTAAACATTATGAGGCCTTGTCCTGAGGCCGAGAGCACAGATCTTAAGTTTTGATCTCAGGAAGCCTGTAGCGCAGATGCTTGATAGACTTCATTTTCAAAAATCCAGCAATCCTTACCCTAAAAAAGGCCCATTTTCAAAGCCGAAGGCGGTCCACATCTTATGAGGAAGTGGCTTCAATGGCCATAGCGGATGAGTGCCAATCAGCCAATGCTAGTGAGCCTAGGACTACGGTTTCATGTGTATACCAATATAGCCTTAGAACCCGCCGTAGCGGGCTCTACCGGCTATTAAAGGCCCGCTCCCCGCGTTAAATGCCCGAGCCGAAGGCGAGGGCATTTAACAAGGGAGAGGGACTTTAATAGCCGGTAGAGCCCGCTACGGCGGGTTCTAAGGCTATTAGAACATTCTGCCACACAGGGCAGAATGTTCTATTAAAAAAAAAAAATGTTCACGGAGCACGAGGGGATTTAAATCCCCTCGGGCTCCGTGAGGCTTTGTTCACAGCTGTTGCTGTGAACAAAGCGAACATTGGAATGTTGCCGCTGCGGGCTTTTACCGGCCTGTAAAAGCCCGCAGCAGTCCATTGTCTTCAATGGACATGCCAACATTCGAATGTTCTAATAATAAGTGAATTACATTAACGCCATCAGAGAGTATTTTGTCTGCCTCTTAAATTGTGCTACCACAGAGTCATCGCTGTGCGCCTCGGATTGGAGACTTGCTGCATGAATCACCTGTTAAATTTGATGTTTTTGACATCATTCCCACATTCAGAGTTGAAACTCTTGACTGTCCATTCTGAGAGGGCTACTTACAGGAGTTACTACCCCCGTTAAGGTTACGAGGTTCATAATGAGGTGAGCAACCGGTACCATCGCAAACGTAGCGTAAGTGAGCATTAAGAGTGACATGGTGAAGGCCGCTATTGAAAAGCTTTTCTTGGCCCAAATCCAGTTGACACCAAAGGCCAGTTTGACAGTGGTCTTTCTAAAGGGTAAAAACTTTGGAACTGGGAAGGGAAAAAGGTTATGTGAAGCAAGAGACGAGGCAGGTTCTAGCCTTATCTAAGCCCTTCCAGATCAGAATGGCATGCAAACAGCATGAATTTCTAGTTAACTTCATGCTCTCAAATCACAAAACTTGAAGTTAGATCTGGAAATTGATTCACCCACTGTAGGAGGCTGGCCTGGTTTGTAGTGAGTACCAAGGGGTACTTACACTCTGCACCAGGTCCAGGTATCCCTTATTAGTGTAGAAGAGGTGTCTAGCAGCTTAGGCTGATAGAAAATGGTAGCTTAGCAGAGCAGCTTAGGCTGAACTAGGAGACATGCAAAGCTCCCACTATACCACTGGTGTCATATGCACAATATCATAAGAAAACACAATACACAGATATACTAAAAATAAAGGTACTTTATTTTTATGACAATATGCCAAAGTATCTCAGTGAGTACCCTCAGTATGAGGATAGCAAATATACACAAGATATATGTACACAATACCAAAAATATGCAGTAATAGCAATAGAAAGCAATGCAAGCAATGTATAGTCACAATAGATTGCAATGAGAGCACATAGGGATAGGGGCAACACAAACCATATACTCCAAAAGTGGAATGCGAACCACAAATGGACCCCAAACCTATGTGAGCTTGTAGAGGGTCGCTGGAACTGTAAGAAAAACAGTGAGGGATAGGAAAATAGCCCACCCGAAGACCCTGAAAAGTAGGTGTAAAGTGCACCTAAGTTCCCCAGAGAGCACAGAAGTCGTGATAGGGGAATTCTGCAAGGAAGACCAACACCAGCAATGCAACAACGATGGATTTCCAGACGAGGGTACCTGTGGAACAAGGGGACCAAGTCCAAGAGTCGCGACAAAGTCGAGATTGGGCAGATGCCCAGGAAATGCCAGCTGAGGGTGCAAAGAAGCTGCCACCGGATGGTAGAAGCTGTGGATTCTGCAAGAACGAAGAGGACTAGGAACTTCCCCTTTGGAGGATGGATGTCCCACGTCGTGAAGAAGCTTGCAGAGGTGTTCCCACGCAGAAAGACCGCAAACAAGCCTTGCTAGCTGCAAGGGTCGCGGTTAGGGTTTTTGGATGCTGCTGTGGCCCAGGAGGGACCAGGATGTCGCCAATTGCGTGAGGAGACAGAGGGGGCGCCCAGAAAGACAAGGAGCCCTCTCAGAAGCAGGCAGCACCCGCAGAAGTGCTGGAACAGGCACTATGAAGAGGAGTGAACCGGAGCTCACCCGAAGTCACAAAAGAAGATCCCACGACGCCGGAGGACAACTCAGAAGGTTGTGCACTGCAGGTTAGAGTGTCGGGGACCCAGGCTTGGCTGTGTACAAAGGAAATCCTGGAAGAGTGCACAGGAGCCGAAGCAGCTGCAAATCACGCGGTACCCAGCAATGCAGTCTAGCGTGGTGAGGCAAGGACTTACCTCCACCAAACTTGGACTGAAGAGTCACTGGACTGGGGGAGTCACTTGGACAGAGTTGCTGAGTTCCAGGGACCACGCTCGTCGTGCTGAGAGGGGACCCAGAGGACCGGTGATGCAGTCTTTTGTTGCCTGCGGTTGCAGGGGGGAGATTCCGTCGACCCACTGGAGATTTCTTCAGAGCTTCTAGTGCAGAGAGGAGGCAGACTACCCCCACAGCATGCACCACCAGGAAAACAGTCGAGAAGGCGGCAGGATCAGCGATACAAGGTTGCAGTAGTCGTCTTTGCTACTTTGTTGCGGTTTTGCAGGCGTCCAGAGCAGTCAGCGGTCGATTCCTTGGCAGAAGGTGAAGAGAGAGATGCAGAGGAACTCTGATGAGCTCTTGCATTCGTTATCTAAAGAATTCCCCAAAGCAGAGACCCTAAATAGCCAGAAAAGGAGGTTTGGCTACCTAGGAAGGAGTATAGGCTAGCAACACAGGTAAGAGCCTATCAGAAGGAGTCTCTGACGTCACCTGCTGGCCCTGGCCACTCAGAGCAGTCCAGTGTGCCAGCAGCACCTCTGTTTCCAAGATGGCAGAGGTCTGGAGCACACTGGAGGAGCTCTGGGCACCTCCCAGGGGAGGTGCAGGTCAGGGGAGTGGTCACTCCCCTTTCCTTTGTCCAGTTTTGCGCCAGAGCAGGGCTGGGGGATCCCTGAACCGGTGTAGACTGGCTTATGCAGAGAGGGGCACCATCTGTGCCCATCAAAGCATTTCCAGAGACTGGGGGAGGCTCCTCCTCCCCAGCCCTGACACCTTTTTCCAAAGGGAGAGGGTGTAACACCCTCTCTCTCAGGAAGTCCTTTGTTCTGCCTTCCTGGGCCAAGCCTGGCTGGACCCCAGGAGGGCAGAAACCTGTCTGAGGGGTTGGCAGCAGCAGCAGCTGCAGTGAAACCCCGGGAAAGGTAGTTTGGCAGTACCCGGGTCTGTGCTAGAGACTCGGGGGATCATGGAATTCTCTCCCCAATGCCAGAATGGCATTGGGGTGACAATTCCATGATCTTAAACATGTTACATGGCCATGTTCGGAGTTACCATTGTGACGCTATTCATAGGTAGTGACCTATGTATAGTGCCCGCGTGTAATGGTGTCCCCGCACTCACAAAGTCTGGAGAATTTGCCCTGAACGATGTGGGGGCACCTTGGCTAGTGCCAGGGTGCCCACACACTAAGTAACTTAGCACCCAACCTTTACCAGGTAAAGGTTAGACATATAGGTGATTTATAAGTTACTTAAGTGCAGTGGTAAATGGCTGTGAAATAACGTGGATGTTATTTCACTCAGGCTGCAGTGGCAGGCCTGTGTAAGAATTGTCAGAGCTCCCTATGGGTGGCAAAAGAAATGCTGCAGCCCATAGGGATCTCCTGGAACCCCAATACCCTGGGTACCTCAGTACCATATACTAGAGAATTATAAGGGTGCTCCAGTATGCCAATGTGAATTGGTGAAATTGGTCACTAGCCTGTTAGTGACAATTTGTAAAGCAGAGAGAGCATAACCACTGAGGTTCTGGTTAGCAGAGACTCAGTGAGACAGTTAGGCACCACACAGGGAACACATACATATAGGTCACAAACTTATGAGCACTGGGCCCTGGCTAGCAGGATCCCAGTGAGACAGTGAAAACACCCTGACATACACTCACAAACAGGCCAAAAGTGGGGGTAACAAGGCTAGAAAGAGGCTACTTTCTCACACCCACATATAGCTTTACATTGTTTCAAGGGAGTGCATCTTCCCCCAGAGTTGGACAGCGTGCCAAACGTAAAAAGCAAGTTTGTGGATGTTGAGAAGCCCCTGCAAGCCAATTCCCAACCTGAATCAGATCAGAGACAGACCCCGCGCCAGGGCAGAAGTAACTTGGCATTCATCGTGGTCTCATGATCAGTGGACTTTACAAGAAGTGTGTCTGCACAGGAAAATTATTTATTTCTGTGGAACAAAAATGTGCAAGTTTAAATACACGTTTGCTAAGCGTTGATACCTATGTGAATAAACACCAGCTGTGCACGTATGCATAAGAGGAACCCTCATAGGAATATCGCAGCCTACCCAAAATACTCCTGGAACTATTTGAGAATTCAAATAAATGGTCACATCTACTCCAAATGAAGGCATAAACCTATGAAAATAGATGTTTTTTTAAAAGAATCTTCCATGGCCAATATGCCTGCAGTGTCTTCATCTTTAAGGCAGGTTGGGTCCTCTGCGCGTACTAAAAACACGTGGCACTGATATTTATTTTTTATTGAACTCAAAATAACTCCTGAGAGCGCGGAGTCCAGCAGACCAGGATGAAGCCCTCGACCTTCCATTTTCGAAAACCCTCCTTCAGGGAATGCACTAGCCCACGGAGAGATGCTATTCGTGGCTTGCTTCAGTGGCTGCTTGCGGGTTGGTCCTGAGGTCTTAGCGCGAGCTGACTTCTTTGCAGGAAGCCTGCATCATTCCAGTTGTAAGACTGAGACTGTTCGTGTCACTGTCTAATCCCAAAAAAGTGATCTTCAACCAGTCCTCACAGGAGACTTGAAAAGACGTGTTTTATGGTGTATTTATTGAGTTATACAGATGGGGTGTCACAGTGAACCACAGCTGCAGTTGTCAGAATAACAAATAAAAAATATTCCCATAGCAGTGGTTGCAACAGTAGCGTCTTCCCTGCCAGGCCTTAAGTACATTTTCAGAACTGTGGCCCGAATGGTGTTAACTATTGTTATAAGGAGTTTTCTCGCGCAAAATACACGTGACCAGCCCAGACCGTGACTTCTAGGCCCTATACTGCACCTTCAAATGAGTTTAGGCGCTAGAAAGACCATTGGTTTCGATGCACGGTCATTGGAGCTCTCCTTGTTTTTTATGAACACACCAAGATATCAAGTGGAACATGTAGACTTTCTTTGCTGAGGGGCCGTGTAATTGCCCCCTCCGACCCTCCTTAGCCCCTGGGGGCACTGGCGCACCTGAGATGAAACCCACTCCGCGCTGCAAGGCCTGACATTGCAAGATGGCTCTGACAAGGTGTGAGGGCTCCCAGAGGCGAAACTCGAGACGCTTCATGTGTCCAGGCCACGCCCATTTTTAAAGCTGCTTTTGTTGAAAGGGGTGTTTTAGTGCGCGTTGTACACAGGCCGAAGGGGAGCGCAGCGTGCATTTCTGGCTCTGTCAGGGGTGTAAATCTGCCGTTTTTACGCTCCGCGTTATGTGGGAGTGTCGGAAGGAGTCGGGGAGCACTGGGCTCAGAGGGAAAGGTGAAGCGCTGCTTTACGGCGTGGCAGGTGCATAAATTGGTACAATTTGTCATTTTTTCCATGAAAGCATCCCGCGCGCCTCCTGCCTCCCCCGGGGCGGCAGCTCTAATGTCCCGGTGACAATGGGCCGCCTCTGTCCCCCGGGGAGCGGGATCGGGTGTCCGGGGATATCTCGGTATCTTCGCGGTGGTGTTAACAGGTTCCAGACAATCCGCCCCATTCAGCGAGCAGCCGCCTCCAGGAGCTACCCTGACAGCTCCCGGGAGACAGAGTGCAAGTCATGCTCCCGCAGAGGATTCTGGGACCCCACATCTGGATAGTGCTAGAGTTAGGGGCGCTGGTGCCACTGTCTTTATTTGGAGACCCCCCACCCCCAGCGACCTCCTTTTCCACAGCTTCCTTCATACCCACTTTTCAGCAGTGCTACTCATCTCTCCATAACTCCTCTCTCACATGCTTTTATTTTGTTTTATAGCGCTACTCATACCAACCCTAGGGTGTCATAGCACTTTACATCACACGTTATATAGAAACAATGAACCCTACGTGTGTAGATCAATCTGTAGAAAATGTACGGCAAACCAAGGATGATCAAAGTTCTGTGTTCTGCATTTACACGTACTTTTCAGCAGGCACATTAACCCTCTGCGCTACATTCTGATGAGTCAGAACTGCCACTAGATACAACTCAGATGTCTCTCCATCTGAAAAATTAGTCACAGCATTATTGTGACATTTTTATTGTTGCATGAAAACTGATGGACACACAAGGAAACAGCACCCGCCTTGAAAACCAAGTTATTTCTGAACATAGCAGCTCTCCCGTCCCGAGGTCAGCGCCAGGTGCAGCTGCACCAGTCGCACCGCCTTAAAGTCGGCCCTGGTGCTCGTTAACAAAACCGAGGGGGCCTTATTGACAGGCACGATGGTGGGGGGTGTCGGGTGTCGGATGTCGAGGGGGGGGGGGGGGGGGGGGGGGGGCTCCATTCTGGTCCCAACCAGTGCTTCATGGGTTGAAAGAAAAAGTATAGGGGAGCAAAGTTTTTCTTAGGTGCCGCCCCCCACCTCGCTGGTTCCGATTACCAAGGCTGCCCCGTCCTGACTCCACCTCACGCCCCTTACTTTCACCTCTGGACACATCTTTATCTCAGCCTTGTGGCCTCCTCTCATCCTGATTTCTTCTTGTCCCACAATCTTAATTTCTTTCTCTTCTCCTTGTTATATCTCTCACATTGCTGCTCTGGCCTGAAGTCTGATGATAACAAACAAAATAGTCATTGCCCCTAAAACCGAGTGCTGGTGCCCGGCCTGCACCAACGAAGCGCCGAACAGCCCTTAATGATGGAAATAGAGCGAGAGTTTTCCAAAACTAGGACAGGGCTCCTGGTGACCAGCAATTCTATGAATTCAAGGAACAGAAAACTCATCACTTCCCTGACTCCCACTGAACCTGATTTCAAAGGATGGCCGAATTCCCATATCTAGATCTGGCCTGAGCAAAGTCCCAATAAAACTCGGTTACCAAAAATAGGCACAATTGCTGCGGTTTGCACAGTGGATTGAAGAGACAACAGAGTTCAATAAAAGTGTAATTTGATGTGAGAGATAACGTCGCTGCAATGTGCGCCCTTGCTTCATCTGACTCCAAGTTCCAGTCGTAGGACCCCTGTGTAGGAGGATAGAAACTCGATTTATGGGCTCCTTTTTATTGTGGTTGATGCGCACTCACTGCCACAATCATCAATACAAAGTACACAAGTTGGACTTCAGCTGGCGGTGATGCTGTGGTCAGTTCTGTCATCACCTTCTCCGCTCTTGCATCCTGGTCATTGAGGTGAGGCACTTTCACTTTATCTCTGCTGATCCCATTCTGGGCATCCTGATGCAGGCATAGCTTGTGGCACGTGCATGCTTCTCACTGGAGCTCTTTGGAGTATGTCATTACTAAACGCTGACCAGTTTGACTTCAGACTGTGGGCACTGCAATAACCGAAATACAGCTGAGGACTAACAGCGAACCAAGACTTTTTATGTTGGTGTTTAATACCTGATAACATATCTTAAATGACAAATTACTTTAACAGGGCTCCAATTTAGCCTTGTTTTATTTCATTGTGAATGCATGAGTGGCTGGATGAGTGACCGAGTGCATGTATGATGAATTACTGAACGCCTAAATCCATTGATGACTGAAAAGGTACTTTCATCGATGAGTAGGCGGAGTGACCTAAAAACTCAGCAAGATTCTGCAGAGTTCCGCAAGCTATGGAATTCCGGAACGTTGCGTGACTCACGCTGATTTTTAGTGCTGGGAGCTTGTCCCGTGCTGTAAAACCAGTGCAAATGGCAACATATGGCGCACCAGAGGACACTATTATTTTTTACCGCTCGAGTAGACTTTCTACTCGAGCTGCAGCAATGTCAACGCAAGCTGCAGCTTTCTCAGCGTGAGCAGCCATGGCCTGCTGCGACCACCGGCATTGACAAATCTCACTTAGAAGCGGTCTAGTGCTCGATTTTCTCACTCGCCAACTTAACTTTGGTGAACCAAGCAGGAGAAAAAAACTCCACCATGTTGCAGTTGGGGGAAGTTTTTCTAGAACTCTGAGCTCCAAGCAAAGCAAGGACTGGGCTAAACCCTGCAAACTCTGCAAACCACCCAACCCTATTGATCAGCCAGACCTATTGACATTGCCACTGCTTGTTTGTGTACTGCATTAGGAAGGTGGACAGTCAGCAATGCAGGGGAAGATCCCGTCACTGTCTTCAGTCTTAGACGTAGAAGGAAGGCTTCTCTGTGCCCTTGTAAGCTTCTATTAGATTTCAAGTCTTCCATGGGAAGTCCTGCGTGTGGAGAGTGTCATATGGTAGATTTTGCAGAATGGCTTGTTTGGTTGCGCCCATCACCAACTGGCCCGAATTACAAATTTTGAACAATTTTATTGGCCCAGGCTTCCCTCCAATACTCCGTAGAACTGGATAGAATTAGTCTACCCAAGCCAGTGCATTGTCTTCACTGTGGATTTGGAAGGAGCCCTGGATCCTGTCTCAGAAAAGGGTGATTGACCAGTGCCAGGATGCCCCCAAGAGTTGGACCTTGTCTAGGATATTCATAATATTCTGCATGTGTTTCCTTCCTTGGAGAAAGATCTGCTGAACTTTTAACTGAGGAGAGGAAGAATCCTAAACCTGGGAAAAAGCCGGGCACAACTCACTGAAGTCTTGTGTGCCGAATAGAGATGAAGAATCGTGTACGTCTTTCGCTAATGGTTGACTTTTTGCTGCATTGGTGAGTATCAAGGTGCTGCATTGGTGGGTATCAAGGTAACATATTACTGTCTGAATGTCACCTGGTGCCATGTTCCATGCATGTGAAACTGGTGTTGGTATTTAGTTGGATTTGGATTAGTGCTTGGACACTCTTTTCCAATGTTTGTAGACCAGAAGGATATATGCTGCTGACCTCATCATGCCTTCATTCTAAAACATACACATTCAGGGATAGCTGCAGAGATGGCTTTGCTCGTGTCCCTGTTCTGAACATTTCACTCCTAGGTTTCTTTCAAGGGGCAGTTTAAGATGTTCTCTGCTTAGAGCTGGTGATAATGCACACTCCATCTGAAGATCAGACATGACAGTGCAGCCCACAGGCAGGATGTGGTGTGTGGCGCCATAAGTATATTACTACAGGACATAGTGAGTGTGTAAAGGTTAGGGGTCCCTTGGACTATTTTACTGAGATCATGCTGGGTCTGAGAGAGCTGGCATAGTGGGTTCATATCTTCAGAGGCTCCAAGCTAGAAGTTAACATCTTGGGTACCAAACTGCTCTTTCAATCGCTTTGCTCAAACCTTCCGCCCTCACCACATTTTTAGGTTTTCTTTCCGCTTTTCGAAGTCTTTCCAGAGTCTTGCATCATCCCTGACAGGGATGTGAGCATCAGCTCCCAGGTCAGGACAGTAGATGTGAATGTATTCATTAGAATCACACAGCTCTAACAAAGCACCCCTCTCACCTCAGGAATCAAAGTAGGTTCCACCACTTAAATAACACAGAGCGTGCCAGGCCCTCCGTGCACACCTCCTAGATTACCAGGTGAAGCACCTGCAAGCACCCCAAAATAATGCTAGTGTGCAAACTGCTGGGCTGGACAAATGAGTTCTCACACATCCTTGTGGTTTGTAAGCCTCCTTCCCACAAGTTTGTTTTACGCTTAAACATATTACTGTATATTCGAATATTACTTTTTTCCTTACGCTAAGTATCCTTGTAATCTCTTTAATGTTGTTAACAGATTTGATCAGTCCTAAAAAATAAGTAAAAAATATTCACTTCAGGACTATGGACCTCATTTACAAAGATTAGGTGTAAGTAAGTCCCGCAAGACTTCTTGCTACGCTGCCCTACGCCAAATTGAAAGGGCAGGAATGCCCATATTTTCGAAATACAGTACATTCCTGCCCTTTCAGCCTGCACTCAATGTGGTGCCTAGGACCAACGCAGACACCCTTGCACCAGGGGGCAAAGATGTTTGCGTTGTTGGCAGGATCGTTTTTGTGCAGAAAGGGGCACCTTCCTGCACACAAACCTCTTTCTGTGTGCGCTGCAGACTGCAGCACAAATGGAAAGAGGAACAAATGAGGAGAAACAAAAACATTTCCTCTCGTTACACCTGCTCTGGGCAGTGGCGTAATGAAAAATAAGGGGGGCTCCTGCAAAGTACATGTAGGGGCCCCGCTGCACCTAGTCAGTGGCCTGCTGCCCGTGCACAGCGTACTGTGGTTATGAGGGCCCCTGGAGCTCAGGGGCCCCCCACCACAGTGGCTGTGGGGGCCTTTGTTATGCCACAGGCTCTGGGGAGGTGTAAGGTTTTGGTGCTGCCCCAGGTTAATGTAACTTTGTATATTGGGGCAGTCTCAAAATCCGTGGGTGTTGTGTGGGAACACCCACCGCCACGCCCACGGAAAGCCTCCTTGATGCAGAGTAAGGCAGCGCAGCGCTTTGTGCCTTACTCCATACCCAGGAGGCCATGCAGAGCCACACAGGGTGGCTTTCGTTTCTCTCATAGATATAATTGAGAGGCCTGTGCCACCGGAGTGTCTAAAAAAGTGATGCTTTGGTGGCACAAACCTTTTGTAAATAACCCCCTAAGTGGGAGTTAAAAGCCCCACAGCTGTTGAATGACAATCTGCCCTAGCTTTGCCGTGCTCCCACCTTTACAGAAGAGCTGCCCTGGGAACATCCACAAGAGCCTCAATGTCCAGCCAACCTCAGGTCTAGTGTCCTGCCAAACACTAATGACTACTAGGATGACTATGGGGTACAATTGTGTCCCCATCTGTGGCTCTTCTTGCTGTAGTAAGGACCCTAAAAACAGAGAACCACAGAATGGGGAAGGATGGCTCTGTTTTTTCAACTCACATGTCTGATGAGAGAGGGGAATGGAGCTGACCCACACTACAACAGCAAAAAACTTGCCCCAGTTCCTATAATATACTCCCCTAAATGAAAAAAATCGACATAAACTAAGAAATTAAAATATAGCTTTAAATATTCTGGAAGGGTAACTTCTGCACCCTGCGATGCATGATGCTAAACTTACACTCTTTCACACAAGTATTCACAGGGGCAACAACTTAGCTGAAGTCAACAATGTTGGTACTCTACGAAAAAACTTGGGGGCAGCAGAGGGAAGACAAATCTCCTTCAATAAGATGAAACAATTATGATAAATAGACAAAATGCACTCCATATTGCTATCCGGATACTGAGCACCATAGGCCTGATTTACAAAGGTATTTATGCTTTTGGAGTAAATTTGCACTGGTATTTTGTGAATAGCCAAAAAAGTACTAAACATGCTCAAAAGTGTGAATTACTCAAAGTGCATAGCCTCTAAGCCCTTCAATTTGGTGGAGATGTGTGAGTTACACTTTTGGGAGCAAATTAACACTCAGATTATGTGAACTGCAAAACAAGTAATAAACTGACCCAAACATGTTAATTACTAAAACGCGTAAGTTACCTTTGTAAATCAGGTCCATAGAGTGTACAGATCATTCAGTAAAAAGGATATGAATGTACAATCCATCGGCAGAATACTCCTAAATACCAACAAACTATAAGCGGTTCTAGTGAATGGGATTAGGAGGTGCATTTTCATCCATAGGTCAGGAAGTGGCTCCCTCCGAGGCTAGCCCTCTCCTATAAGACTTGCTCAGGGCTCCCATCCCGTGAACAGAACATCTGATTCCGTCCGGTCGAGACCAAGGACATCAGTCAGGAGTAGCAGTTTGTTGTAATCCATCGAAATGAATCACACATATTTGGATGTCATCTTTGGTGAGATTTATTTATGACAGATTTCATCTTTGGAAGCCACCCCTGTGCCCTCTGCCGGACGCACTCCGACTGACGTAGCTGGAACACTTATGCAGAACGCACAGCGACGGAACACAAAATCACATTCTTTAGGAATAAATAATGTAAACATAACACAGTTGCTACCCCTGGTTTGTGCACAAGTACCCCGCTTCTCATGGGCAAGATGTCAGAGCTATGGGCAGGAAGTGATCACGCTTCAACGCTTGGGGTCAGCGAAACAACTCTTAAGTTAGATTTATGAAGCCATGCAACGCCACCTTGCAGGGCCTTCCCTGGCTTGACTAATATAGAGTAAAGCAACGCAGTGCAAATCACTGTGTTGCATTAATGCGCCCTGAGAAGGCATTCGATGAGTGGAGCATGGGTGTTCCCACACATCCACCCATGGACTTTGGTGCATTCAAAGATTTGACCTTGCTGGTAGACCTGGGGATGCTTCAAAATGCTCTGCCTTTCCAGGTGAGGCGTAGCAAGGAGAAATATCTGTATTCCTTCCTGTTACTTCCTCTTTCTATGTGTTCCGCATCCTGCAGCACACATAGAAAGATAAAAATGCATCTGAGGATTGTTTTTGTGCAGGAAGGTGGCCCTTCCTGCACAAAAACAATCCTGCTTGCAACGCAGGTACCCTTGCACCATGGTCCCTGCGTTGGCGCTAGGCAGCACATTGTGCGCCAGGGCAGGGAAAGGAGAGGAATGCACTGTACAGTGCTAAGTACAGCTCAACCCTGCCCTTTCCCTATTAGCAGCGCAGCACAACAAGGTGGCTTGCAGCACTGCATGACTTTTTAATAACTATGCCCCTAATTGTTTACTTATTGTTTGCAGCGTGTGTCCTTTCCCTTGCAGTTCCCCCAAAATAGGAGACTACTGAGGAGCTGTGACGCAAGAGGTCAACCTGTGATGTTATCCGGCTCAAAACGTGTGCAGCTTCACTACTGGTGGCACAGCGAGGGGGCCACTGGCTACATCATCTCCGGTGACCTTAACATTCTAGGGAATTAGCATCCTTGATTGAAATGTAGCCGCCGGACCATGTGACTGCTAGAGCGCGAGCGTGTACGCCAGTGAAGTAACAAAGGCCCCCGCTGTGCAGGGGGATCCCGAGCTCCAGGGGCTCCCTCAGATCGGTATCCTGGCCTGAGAGATCCTGAGTTAGTTTGGAGCGGGCCCCTTCCATCTGCTTTGCAGGGGGTCCCCCAAGTTTCGTTACGCCACTGGTGTATGTGTGTGGGCGCGCGTGCATGTTGCGACTGCGCGTGCACGCGTGCGTGTGCATCTGGAAGAATGAGCCCAGTTGGCTCCGCTCCAGGAGATCTATTCCCGAAGACACAGCCTGGGCCTCGGCATTAGCTGATCCGCGGCCTCTGGCGGTGTGAGATGCCATGAACAACAAGCGCTGCTGAGCCGAGGCAGATACTCATCTCTGCTTTCTGTTGACCTGTCCTCAGCCACCCCTCCCTCCAACATGGTTATGATGTTATTACATATTAAAATATCGTCCTCTGGCCTCGTAACATTCCTCTGCCTCGTGTAAGAATGTTAATGTACTTTTTGGGCTATCAGGGGTTTGGAAGTGCTCCGAAGGTCACACAGGGAAGGGTTGGCGCTGCAGGGATTGGAACACTGTGTGCGAGCAGTGCCGAGCTGCACACAGAGCGTCAGATAGACATCTTCAGCACTGGACCATCGGGGGCTGCCAGGGGAAAGGGCCCCAGGAACGGGACATGGCGGTCAGAGGTGCGGGCATGGTTTGTCTGTGCAAGGGACAAGGACACCGAGGTAGTGAGGCACTCTGCACTAAGGGCCAGATGTATCATGGAGGCCTTTTGCGAGTTGGAAATAGCGATTTTTAAGAAATCGCTATTTCTGATTCGCAAAATGCAATGTATCACTTTTGCGAATCGGTAATAGCAGTATCTGAAAAATCGCAAATGCTATTACCGAATCGCAAATTGTGATACCGGCCCCATTCGCACCTATGCCCATATCTGCAATTTTTTTGCATTTCCAAAATTGCGATTTCTTAACCAGAAATCGCAATTTTGGAAATGCAAAACCCCAGGGTGCTGGGGGCCTAAGGCCCCCTCTGCTGCACCCTAAAATATTTTTTTGCAACATGTAAGGAGCAAACATGCCAAAAGGGCATGTGTGCTTTACATGTGAATTTTAAAAATGCATTTTTAAATTTTGCACACGGTTACCACGAGGTTCAACCTGGTGGTAAATAGCGATTCCTAAATGCCCAAATCGCATTTAGGAATTGCTTCTTATATGTGCTTAGAAATCGCAAATAAGGATTCCTTATTTGCGATTTCTTATTTAGAGAGTCGCAATTTGCGACTCTCTAAACAGGGTCGCAATTTTAAGGAATCGCTATTTTAGCGATTCCTTAAAATTGCGTTCAGAATGTTTTTCATACATACTGAAATGGCTTTTTGCATTCGCAAACGGGCATTCGCACCGTTTGCGAATGCAAAAAGCTTTCATACATCTGGCCCTAAATGCGGTGGCACCCGATAAAGAGATGAGGGAAATGTGCATTGCTGTGTACACTGTATACAGAGCTATTGAAGAGACACAAATGGTATGTCTGTGCACTAATCATGCAATTAGTTATTAAATATGAAACGGAGGGGTTGTCTATGCACTAATCAGGCAGTGAGTTATTGCACATGTACAAATGGTAACCAGATGTTCACTAATCAAGCAGTGATCAATCAATCAAGCATTTATAGAGCGCTGCACATCACCCGTGAGGGTCTTGAGGCGCTGGAGCTCTATGCTGCTGAGTCGAGGAATGATCGTTCCAACATCCAGGTCTTTAGCTCTTGTCTGAATTTCTGGAGTGATGGTGCACTCCTGAGGAGCACAAGAGGTTGTTCCAAGCCTTGGCTGCCAGATGCGAGAAAGGGCGTCCTCTGCTGTTGGCTCGACGGATCCGCGGGGTGTCTGCGAGGGAGAGGGAAGTTGATCGAAGGTGTTTGGTCAGTTGGTAGAAGGTCAGGCATTTGCTGATGTATGCTGATCCTTCGTTGTGCAGGGCCTTTTAGGCGTAAGTCAGCATCTTGATCTGTCATCTCTTTTGAATCGGGAGCCAGTGTAGTTTTTTGAAATGGGGTGTGATATGGGTCCTTCTGGGAGGTCGAATAGGAGTCTTGCAGCTGAGCTCTGTAGTGTCTGGAGTCTTGCTGTGATTCCCATGTAGAGTGTGTTTCCGTAGTCCAGTCTGCTGGTGATGAGGGTCTGTGTGACGGTCCTTCTGGTGTCTGCTGGGTGCCACCTGAAGATTTTGCAGAGCATGCCAAGGGTGTGGAAGCAGGCAGATGAGACTGTGTCAACTTTTATGCTCATGGATAGTTTGCTATCCAGGATGATGCCAAGGTTGCTGTTGTGGTCTGTTGGGGCCGTGGTATGTGCCGAGCTCTGTGAGCCACCATGTGTCAGTCGATGGCGAGGTGTTATTCCCAAAGATTAGGACTTCCGTTTTTTCAGTGTTGAGTTTAAGACAGTTGTCCTTCATCAAGTCTGCTACATTCATCATGCATCGGTGGAAATTAGCTTTTGTGGCGGAGGGATCTTCCGACAGTGAGAGGATGAACTGTGTGCCATTGGCATAGGAGAAGATGTTGAGTCCATGTCATCTGACGGTGATGGCCGGGGGGGGGGGTCATGTAGGTTTTGAGGAGGGTTGGGCTGAGGGATGATACTTGGGGGACTTCACAGATGATCTGTTTGGGCTCTGAGGTGAACAGCGGGAGACTGAACCTTTGGGTTCTGCTGGTGAGGTATGAGGCGATCCGTTTGACTGCATTTCCTTGAATCCCAATGTAATGGAGTCTGCTGATCAGGATGTGGTGGGGGACGGTGTCAAACGCAGCGGCCAGGTCCAGGAGTATAAAGGACTGCTGTTTCCCCACTGTCCGGGAGGGCTCTGATGTCATCTGTGGCTGCAATCAGGACCATCTCGGTACTGTGGTGAGCTCGAAATCCAGATTGGGAGCGGTCCAGGAGGTTGCGGTCTTCTAGGTGGTGGGTGAGTTGCTGGTTGATTACTTTCTCAAGGCCTTTTGCTGGATAGGGGAGCAGAGAAAGGGGCTGGTAGTTCTTCAATTTGGCTCGGTCAGTGGATGATTTTCTGTTAAAGAGGTACAGATTGTTTGTGTCTGTTCATTAATCAGGCAGTGAGATATTAAAGAGACACAGGGATGATTTATCTCTGCACTAATCAGGCAGTGAGTTATAACTTATTACATAGACATGAATAGTAACCAGTTGTTTACTAATCAGGCTCTGAGCTTTTAAAGAGACAGAGGGATGCTTTGTCATGATGTACTAATCAGGCAGTGAGATTTTATTCAGGCATGAAGGCATCCAGCTATTTATCAATCAGGGAGCAAATTAGGACAGTTTGTCACTGTACACCAATCAGGAAGTGAGCTATTACAGAGACACAAATAGTAACCGGCTGGCTAAGCAGATAGTGAACTATTAAAGAGACACAATGATAGTTTGCCTCTGTGCACTAATCAGGCAGTGAGTTATTACACAGGTACGGCTGGTAACCAGCTGTTCAGTATCAGGCAGTGAGCTGTTAAAGATACACAGGGCTGGTTTGTCATTGTGCACTAATCAGATAGTAAAATGTTAAGGAGACATCTAGATGGCTTGTCACTATTCACTCATCAGGGATTGAGTTCCTAATCGTGCACTCATTAGGCAGTGAGCAATTAAAGAGACATGGTTTGTTTCTGTGTTCTAATCAGGCAGTGACTTGTATTTGTATTTATAAAGCACATTAACCACACAAAAGGCATCAAAGCACTAAAGCAGGAGAGAAGGAACCAGATTGCAACCCTAAAAGGCTAAACACACAGGGGCAGAACCAAAGCCCACTCTGCTGTTGAGAACAGTCAGTTTCGAACTATCCTGCGAAACAACATATATGAGTCCGCCCCTCTGATGTCATCTGCCAGCTTATTCCAGAGCCTGTCCACCACCACGGTGGATGCTCTTACCCCCGTCTGGCCATCTGAAACCTTGGTATGTTTACATTCTTTTTACCCACAGATCTTGGGGCCAGATGTAGCAACCCTTTTGCGAATCGCAAACGGCGAAAATCGCCGTTTGCGACTCGCAAACGTGGGTTTGCAATGCACAAATGCATATTGCGAGTCGTTACCGACTCGCAATATGCATGTGCGACTCGCAAATAGGAAGGGGTGTTCCCTTCCTATTTGCGACTCGCAATGGTATGCAATGCGGTCGCAAATGGCATCGCAGTTACCATCCACTTCAAGTGGATGGTAACACAATCGCAAATTGGAAGGGGTCCCCATGGGACCCCTTCCAGTTTGTGATTGCACCCAAAAATAGTTTTTCAGGGCAGGGAGTGGTCCAAGGGACCACTCCCTGCCCTGAAAAAACCGAAACAAAAGGTTTCGGATTTTTTTAAAATGCAGCTCGTTTTCCCTTAGGGAAAACGGGCTACATTAAAAAAAAAAAAAAACTGCTTTATTGAGCAGCAGGTCGCTAACATGGAGGCCTGCTGACGTCAGCAGGCCTCCATGTTAGCGAGTGCCCATAGTCGCTATGGGGCCGCAATTTGCGACCCACCTCATTAATATTAATGAGGTGGGTCTTTGCGACCCCATAGCGACTTGCAGAAGGTGTCTGAGACACCTTTCTGCATCCCAAATTGCGACTTGCAATTTGCGAGTCGCAGAGACTCGCAAATTGCAAATCGCAATTTGGTTTTTTCGTACATCTGGCCCTTAATGACCTTCTAGGGGCATACCAGGTGAGGGTGGACCTCAGCTACCTAGGGCCTAACTGATGGAGAGCCTTGTACACCAAGCATAAGGCCTTGAAATTAACTTGTTTCCTTATTGGGAGCCAGTGCAGGTCCTCAACCCCTCCCTCACTGTAGACTGACAGTGCTTAGTGTGAGACCCTTGTGAGTGTTATGTGGGAGTTGGTATCCAGCCACATTCAAAGGATCACATACACTGGTTGAAGGCATATTTATAATTTGTCATATTCTATTGGGCATATGCATATTTTTCTTTATTTTCTAAAAATCCCCAATGTGCATCTCAGAGGTTGTTGTAAATGGCGCTTTCTGCAGGGATATCCCCAAAACCTTTTGCCTTCCTCCTTCTATTTTTCTGACCATTATGTTGGCTTTAGGACTCCGGGCACTATACCAATGCCCATCAGTTCGGCATATTTGATTCACCTGTATGTCTCTTGTAAAGTGGTATACCATATACGCAGGGCCTCTAAATTAAATGCCACTAGTGGTCCTGCAGTGCAAATTGCACCACCCAGAGAAGCAGCCTTTCAAACCTGTCTCAGGCATGCCACTGCACTGCCTGTGAGCGCAGTTTACTGCCCCATTGACTTGCCATTTCAAACTACTTGCCAAGGCCTAAACTCCCCTTATACTATACCTAAGTCACCCCTAAAGTAGGCTCCAAGTAGCCCTATGGGCAATGTGCTGTTTATGTAGAAGGTAGGACATGTACATTTATGTATTACATATCCTAGTAAACAACCTATTTTGTTTTTCACCACTCATAGGTGAGCATTGGGAATTCCCTTATATATTTCAAGGGGGTAATTTCTGATCTGGAAAGAGTAGCATGGGCATGTTTGGTATGTTTGGAATGGTAGTGAGAAATCCTGCTTACTGGTGTACTTGGATTTTACATTACTATTTTAGAAATGCCACTTTTAGGAAGTGGGCGTTTCTGTGTTTATAACTCTAGTGCTTTGCATCCTGACTCCAATCCACGTCTACGACAGAGTGACAGCTACACTTTGTGCATACTTTCCAGACAGCCACTATATAGGAGGGGCTGGGTGTGACAGGAGAAGCATCTGCATCCATCTGCGTACTGATAATCTTCCTGGGCTGGGAGAGAGGTTGTTTGCACCTTACATGTCAATAGGCTGTGTTCTGACCTCAAAGAAAGGACTGATTTACCCCAACTGATGTCTGGAGCCAGGACTTTGTTGAAAGGGGTTGCATTACACTTGAAAGGGTTCCTTTGAAAACACCCCTTGAACAAAGACATTTTTTGAATATAAGTACAAGGGCTCTGACCCTATGTTGGTAGAGCACTTTTGGAACTAGGACTGAACCTCTGTCAGAAGGACTGTTGCGCTGCCCAAACGCTTCACTTGTCGGTGAAGCCAATGTAGGCTTCACCGTCACAGCCTACATTGAGTGCCCCCCCCCAGTCCCAGCACATAACTTGGGGGCACTGATGGCATGATGGAGAGGAGGTCTTCGACAGAGGCTCACCCTCCATGAAGAACTTGCTGCATTTCACAAAATAGATAAATTACTGTAATGTCACTGATGGGTGTGCAGGTGCTCCTGTGCCCTCCGTCCTGATGACGGAGGCACACATGACAGTGGGATCTCCAATTACTGTATAACTTCTGATAGGGGTGTTGGTGTGCTGTATCTTCCATCCTGGTGAGGACATTTTCATGATCCGGCCTGGTTTTGCTGATTGGGATGATTCCTGTGTGTTGCTAATAGTTTGCATGGTCTGATGTCATAAGACATATCGTTTTGATTCCTGCACTGCTAGGACAACAAGTGCTATGTCCGAAAACTGCATAACGTACACAGTACTTATGATTTATGATGACATTATTATGCCTCATGTGGATATATTCTAATGGGATACATTATATGCATTAAATATCCACTGACAAGGGGTTGTATGCCACTAAGGATTATTGTTTTACTCAGAATAACAAGTATCATCTTCTAGTAATTGTTTTACGTGCACAATATATATATTTTATGTCATCATCGTCTATGACATATTTACAATATAGAAGCATATTTGTTATATAGTCCTGTTTGGAGTCTGTTTTGTGGTGTATTTATTGTGTCACTGGTATGAGTGCGTTGCACAAATGCTTTACACATTGCCTCTGGACATAAGCCTGTCTGCTCTGTGCCAATCTACCTTTGGGTGAGCTTAGTTTATCTTTGGTGTGTAACTTACTTGCCCTGACTAGAGTGGTGGGTTCTGCCTGGCTTAGGTGCATACCCTTGCCAACCAGAAATCCCATTTCTAAAAGGTGTGATGGTGCATCCATAAACACCAGGAACCCATTATTTAGTGAAAAAAGGCTGCGTTAGTGAAATAGGTGCAAAACATAATCCTACTACTTTGGCTCTAGGTTGTAGAGACTAACATTAAACCTGGCCTCACTATACATATTACCAACTATCCACCATCCTCCCTCCTCCCCTAAGTAACCCCTCAACAATGAGCAAAAACCCAATCTCAACTCTCCTCACTCAAAACTTCATGCATCCAACCATCCTGCATACACCACTGTTGCCTTCTTGTTGCTTTAAAACTTCCCCTCTCTTTCCACCTGCCCACCTGCATGCTCGAATCGATCACATCCTCACCAACCTTCCTTAAATAATTTTCACATCCTTCTGCATGAAGCCATGTCTCCTCCCCCTTGGCAGGCCTGCCTGGACTAGACAGATTCAGCAGCAGGTCAATGTCCCCACCCCCCAGGAACCAAAACTCCGCCACCTTCTGTTCGGAGCGTGGCACTGCACCCTTATCACCTCTCCCCTCAAGACCAATAAAGGGACCTGGGGGAAGTGAAGGGCACAGCCTAGGCTTCCCCTGGGAGCCTTCGTGAACGCGGAATGGGTCATGGACAGGATAGGTAGTTGGGCTGGCGGGGCTTAGTTGAGGGTGTATTTAGTATTTGAGAGGAAGGGAACTTCCTCTTTCGTTAACATAGCGCTAACGGGGAGACTTGTTGAATCTGTGTGATTGCTCTGGATTTGTGAAGGAATGGCTGAGGAGACACAGGTGGAGTCAGTGAGGAGCGCATTGCACATGTTAGGTGAGGCTGACCGGGCAGACCTCCTGCAGCCCAGTGTTTTCGAGGAGGCACGGGTGGGGATGTGCTGCCTTACTCGCGCAGCGTTGTGGGGCTCATGACGGCCACTGCGGCTTGCTTGCCATTGCCTCCGAGATCCACAAGTAAGAGAGGGGGCGTGGAGGGGCGAGGCACGTCCCCCTAGGTGACCAAACATGCAGCGGTAGCAGGGAGGCAGCAGAGCCTCCCAGCTCTGGAGTCACAGGCCCCGGCTGGCAGAGGTCAGTCTTCGTCTTGGGTGGGAGTGGGGGCAGAGCCACCAAATCGAGCGCGGAAGGTTTTACAGCTGCAGAGGATGGTGCATCCTCTGGTGCAGAGGGGCCCATCGATTTATTGGTTAGGCCAGCCCACGGTGGCCAATTTCAGTCTAACACACTAGGTAAGAGGGCACAGAGTGGCAAAGCAGGTAGAGGCAAGCAGAGTGGAGGGCGGGGCTCCAGGGGCCAAAGGAGTAGCTGACACCCAGTGGATGGGCCAGGTGAGCAGATGGGGGCATTTGAGGAGGCTCCAGGAAGGCAAGGAAAAGGCCAGGAGTAAGCACTATCACACAATCAATCAATCAATCAATAATTTATAAAGCGCGCTATGTACCCGTTAGGGTTTCGAGGCGCTGGGGGGGGGGGATGCTGCTATCGTTCGAAGAGCCATGTCTTGAGGAGTCTCCTGAAGGTGAGGAGGTCCTGGGTCTGGCGTAGTGAGCTCGGGAGTGCGTTCCAGGTCTAGGCGGCGAGGTAGGAGAAGGATCTGCCGCCAGAGGTCTTGCGCTGGATTCGGGGGACGATGGCGAGGGCAAGGTTGGCAGAGCGTAGTTGACGTGAGGGAACGTAGAAGTTGAGTCTGGTGTTCAGGTATGTGGGTCCGGTGTCGTGTAGAGCCTTGTGTGCGTGGGTGAGGAGTTTAAAGGTGATCCTCTTGTCCACGGGGAGCCAGTGGAGGTCCCTCAGGTGAGGGGAGATGTGACATCGGCGGGGTATGTCGAGGATCAGGCGGGCGGATGCGTTCTGGATGCGTTGGAGTCGTTTGATGTCTTTTGTTGGGATGCCTGTGTAGAGTGCGTTGCCGTAGTCGAGTCTGCTACTGACGAGGGCTTGGGTTACCGTCTTTCTGGTTCCTGTTGGAATCCACTTGAAGATCCTGCGGAGCATACGGAGGGTGTTAAAACAGGAGGATGAGACTGCGTTGACCTGTTTGGACATGGTGAGGGCGGAGTCGAGGATGAAGCCAAGATTTCGTGCGTGGTTGGCTGGGGTGGGTGGAGGGCCTAGGGCGATGGGCCACCACGAGTCGTTCCAGGCCGATGGGGTGCGCCCGAGGATGAGGACTTCCGTCTTGTCGGAGTTGAGTTTTAGGCGGCTGTTGCTCATCCATTCGGCGATGGATTTCAGTCCCTCGTGAAGGTTGGCTTTGGCGGTGAGAGGATCTTTGGTCAGGGAGAGGACGAGCTGGGTGTCGTCGGCGTAGGAGATGATGCTGAGGTTGTGCTGGCGGGCCAGTTGTATCGAGGGGGGCCATGTAGACGTTGAATAGCGTTGGGCTTAGTGAGGAGCCTTGGGGGACGCCGCAGATGAGGTTGGTGGCTTTGGAGTGAAAAGGTGAGAGTCGGACCCTCTGGGTTCTGCCGGAGAGAAAGGAGGAGATCCAGTTGAGGGCTTTGTCTTGGATGCCGGCTTCGTGTAGACGGGTTAGTAGGGTGCGGTGGCAGACTGTATCGAAGGCGGCTGATAGGTCTAAGAGGATCAGGGCTGAGGTTTCGCCGTTGTCCATTTGTAGTCTGATGTCATCTGTGGCGGCGAGGAGTGCAGTCTCTGTGCTGTGGTTTCGTCTGAACCCGGATTGGGAGGGGTCTAGGATGGAGTTGTCTTCTAGGTAGTGGGCGAGCTGTGTGTTGACGATCTTCTCGATGACTTTCGCTGGAAAAGGGAGGAGGGAGATTGGTCGGAAGTTTTTGAGATCGTTGAGGTCAGCCTTAGGTTTCTTGAGGAGAGGTTGGATTTCTGCGTGCTTCCAGCTGTCCGGGAAGGTAGCGGTGTTGAAGGAAAGGTTGATGATCTTGCGGAGTATGGGGGCGATGGCGACGTCGGCTTTGTTGAAAACGTGATGTGGGCAGGGGTCAGAGGGAGATCCTGAGTAGATGGAGTTCATGGTTTTTAGGGTTTCGGTGTCGTCTACTTAGGTCCAGGTGGTGATGTGGTCGGCGTGGGAGGAGTTGTTGGGGGTGGGGTCTGGCGGAGGTGAGGTGTTGAAGCTGTCGTGGATGGCTGCGATTTTCTGGTAGAAGAAGGTGGAGAGATCGTCGCAGAGTTTCTGGGATGGAGGGATGTCGTTGACGTTGGCGTTGGGGTTGGAGAGTTCCTTCACGATGCTGAAGAGTTCCTTGCAGTCTTGAGCGTTGTTGTTAAGGCGTTCTCTGAAGTGGGAGCGCTTGGCGAGTCGGATCAGTTGGTGGTGTTTACGGTTGGCTTCCTTGAGGGTAGCAAGGTTCTCGGGTGTGCGTTCGAGGATCCATTTTTTCTTGAGTTTCTGGCAGGTGCGTTTGGAGGTGGTTAGTTCGTCTGTGAACCAGGCTGTTTTTTTCTTTTCTTGGTTGGCGGTGGGTCTGTTGAGTGGGGCTAGGATGTTGGCGCAGTTGAGGATCCATTGTTGGAGGTTGATGGCGGCGGAGTCCGGGTCGGTGGGGTCGGGTGGTGGGTTTTTGGCGAGGGTGTTGGTGAGTTGGTCTTCGGTGACTTTTCCCCAGCGGCGGTGAGGCGGAAGAGGGGTGCGGTGGTGTTCGGTGTTTTTCTTGAAGGAGAAATGGACGCAGTGATGGTCGGTCCAGTGGAGTTCGGAGGTGTGGCTGAAAGAGATGTGGTTGCTTGAAGTGAAGAGTGGGTCAAGGGTGTGGCCGGCGATGTGGGTGGGAGTGTTGACCAGTTGACGGAGTCCGAGGTTGGAGAGGTTGGTGGTCAGTGATGCGGTGTTGACGTCATTGTTTTCCGACTTGGTCTTGGTCTTGGTCAGACCGGAAGGCCCAGGTGGGGCACCAGTCAACAAATGGTAGCATATAGACATTGAGATGAAAATAAGGGAACAGAGAAGGGCCCTTGCAGAAGCAGAGCAGCACTTACAACGCTGCTATGAGGACATGGCATGGTTGGAAGGGCAACCTCAGTAGCCAGTGAGGGAAATGGTATATGGGGGCATACACAAAGGGGTTGCAGATTATGGCATCCCCAGTGAAGGGGACTATTGGATATGGGTGCCAGAGACAGGTCACGGGGACTCATCCAGGAAGAGACCTAGTGCAGCTTGTGGGCCCTGTAGTGCTGTGGATCTGTCTGGTTGGCGCAGCCAGACTGTGGACGCCCCCAGCTGTCCAGCTGTGGCAGCTGGCGGGCCAGTCGGTAAACCAATGGTGCACATCATGACCCCTACATGTTGGTCCAAAGCAATAGGGTAATCTCTGGCGGCTCTCCATACACTGAGGGATCGCCTGTGCTATGCAAGGCAAGAATTGCCCCTTTGGGGGGCAAAGACTACAGTGTGGTGGATCAATCAATCAATCAGGAATTTGTAAAGTGCACTACTCACCCGTGAGGGTCTCAAGGCGCTGAGGGAGGGGGACAAGGTGTCAGGAGGTGCTGCTACTGCTCGAATAGCCAGGTCTTGAGTAGTTTCCTGAAGGTAAGGAGATCTTTGGTCTGGCGCTGGTGGGTGGGAAGAGTGTTCCATGTTTTTGTGGTGAGGTACACGAATGATCTACCACCAGTTGTAGTCCTGAGGACGCGTGGGACGGTTCCGAGGGCGAGGTCGGCAGAGCGGAGATGCTGGGTCAGGGTGTAGAAGGAGAGCCGTCTGTTGAGGTATTCTGGTCCGGTGTTGTGCAGTGCTTTGTAAGCTTGGGTGAGGAGGTGATTCTCTTGTTGACTGGGTGCCAGTGCAGGTTTCTCAGGTGGTCTGTGATGTGGCAGTGGTGGGGGATGTCCAGGATGAGGCGTGCAGAGGCGTTTTGGATGTGTTGCAGCCTAATCTGGAGTTTGGCCATGGTTCCTGCATAGAGGGCATTGCAGTAGTCCAGTTTGCTGCTTACGAGGGCTTGGGTGACTGTTCTGGTTTCAGTGGGTATCCATTTGTAGATGTTTTGGAGCATGAGGAAGGGTGTTGAAGCAGGAGGAGGAGATGGCGTTGACTTGCTGGGTCATGGATAATGAGGAGTCCAAGATGAATCCTAGGTTGCGTGCGTGGTCGGTGGGAGTTGGATGGTGTGGAATGTTCAGAGGGGAGTGCAAAGGTGAATAACAGGGTCATGTATGAAGCGCATGCAGGTGTGGACGAATTGGAATTGGATTATGACAAAGGCTGTGATGAAAGGGAGGAAGGTGAATTACGGGAAGAGAGTGAGGGGAATGCACCTGTGGTGGCAGCCAGGAGAGGGCAAGCAACCGAGATCTCAATAGGTATTTTACAGAGCCCAAGATCGGGTGATGTAGACTTCACAGGCCAGAAAAAGGAGATTTGATCCATGCTGAAGGCAGGACAAGTTGTATCTGGTAAGAAAGAATGGTGGTCCGTGTGGGATGCGGGCAAAAAGAGAGATGACAGCAAGGTGTGTAAATCAGTGGGAGTGGGAGATGGGGTGATTGAAGATGTGGGACCGCGTAAGGATGACCGCGTAAGGATTTGGTGGATGGAGGAAAACCTCAGAGCGATTCACTCATCGGAAAGGGCACTGGAGAGTCGGGAGTCCAAGCAGACGCAGGTAAGGAGGGAGAGTCTGAAGGCAGCATTGACAGTGGGGGGCACAGCAAGCTGCTACCTTACATGCGCTTGGCAATGCCATTGGGTTCACATATTTTGCAAAAAACAAAGATTTGGAAATTGAAACATGAGTTTGTAGGCGTGTTCAAACTCCTCCATAGGGACATTCAAGCCAAGGAAGGGTCCAAAGAAGAGGAATGGGAGATAGCTAGACCCCCATGGGTTCCCATTACTAAGGAGAACTGAACTTCAGTGTTTTTGATCTATGTGAGCATATATTGTGAGAAGTACGCTGACAGAGCCATTGCCCTTTTCAAATACATGGACATTATAAGGGGGGGTTTTGACTCAGAATTGTGGCTGCAGTAGATGTCCTTCACTCAATCGCCAGCCTTGACCTATAGGGCGAGCGACCTCCCTATTACTTATAAACCTTTTTTCTCACATCCCACCCACCATGGGGTCGGTAATGGACCAGGGCTGGTGGGTAACAACTGGCGATGGGAGGCAAACTCCGCTTCGCTGGCTGAGTTCTCAGAGTTTTTGCTACTCCAAACTCCGCTTGGAGTGCGGGGTTTGTCAAAAAACTCTGCCTACCATAGGCAGAATGGAGTTTACTGGCACGCTCGCACTCACAAGTAGATTTGTCCAACAAGTCCCTTGTTGTCACGCTGCACAGGGTGGAAAGAGTCGAGATACAGCAGTACAAGCACCTCCAGACTCCTCACTCTACTTACAGGTAACACGCCCACAGCAACCGCATGGAGCTCGTTCATACAAACGGGACATACATGTTCATGAGAAGGTGGTCTAGTCGTTGCTCTTACGGATCCAGTTATATCATGGTAGCTGACGTTACATCTCTAGGGGCTGCTCAGATCTGCCGCTCCAGTGTCTGATTGGCATCACCATCCGCTCCAGTCCGGTATCCCTGAACCACAACAGTCCTGACGTCCCTGCTTGACCTGATGTACTCGGCTCTGCAGCTGAAGTGGTGGCTGGCACGGCCCTACAATGTCTTCTTGACTTTGCTGTTGCACGCCTTACAGCTGGTGCACAAGGCGCTGCCGATGTGCCTGGGTCTGCCCACCCAGCGTGAGGATGGCAAATCTTGCGACTTTGACTGTGTAAGCATCCATGACGTCATGGCCCTTTAAAGAGACTGGGCTAGGGGTGGCTGAGTACTACTCCCCCTGCATGCGGAATTCTGCGGAATCCCACAGAGGTTTTTGCTCACTCCGCAGAATTCTGGGGAGTGAAACTCTGTGAGTTCTGCCCAGCCCTAGTAACAACACTGGGGCTTGCTGGAACTTCAACAATGGTTTCTGCTCCAGATACCCATGCAAGTTCAAGCATGAATGTTCAAAATGTGGGGGCAAACATCCAGATGCACAGTGTTCCACACTGAGAATCCCCTTTGTACAATGGAAGGCGTCCATAGGAAGGGGACATCAAGGGGCTCCTGGAGTAAAAGGCGCATACGCCCATTAAACTGGAGACGATGCTGCTGTGGTTATGTCAGTATCCAGACAGGGAGGCAGCTTTGAAACTTGAATGGGGGAAGGTTTTCGGGTGGGCTATCAAGGTCCCAGGGGTAAGAGATGGGTTGACAATTTGCAATCAGCCATAGCTGAGGCAGAGGTAGTGGCAGCCAAGATTGCAAAGAAATCAGAGAGGGCAGGATTGCAGGACATTTTTTTGATTGGCCCCTTGTGGACCTGATTAACTCTCTACTTGGTGTAGTCACTCAAAAAGTGGAAGGGGATTTTCACTTGATTCACCATTTGTCATGGGGAGTGTGGGGGCGCATTGGTGAATGACTTTATCGCCACTGAGGACAAAAGGGTAGTGTACGCTTCAGTGGATGATGCAATCAGGTTGGTCAGGAGATGTGGAGTGGGGTCTGAATTGGCAAAATGTGACATAAAGGCATCCTTTCAGTTGCTACTCATTCATCCAGAGGATCTCTCCTTGCTGGGGATGCAATTTGGGGGTGCCATTTATGCTGACAGAGCTTTGCCCATGAGTTGCGCAGTATCCTGCGCACTGTTTGAGACATTTAACTCCTTTCTGAAGCGGGCTTTCACCAGAATGAGTGAGCACCGACTGGTGTCACTTTATCTAGACAATTTCCTATTCATTGGCCAGGAAGGTACAGAGGTGTGCTTCAAGGCACTTAGGACTTTCGAACACACGGCAGCTGAGTGGGGAGTCCCGCTGGCACCTGAAAAGACAGAGGGTTTGTCGGCTGCGACTATCGCTGGCAAGTTAGCTGATTTGTAGTTTCACAGCAAGTTGTACTGGGGATTTGACCCAGTTAAGGATGACATTTTGGGGAGGGTTTTGAAAGGTTGGGCGTAGGGTGAAGAGTGCAAATAAATTTGTTTTGAGAGACGCGATCACTTTTGACTTGCTTTTGGGTGTGTTGGCGCTTCTTCCCGAATGTTATGACAGTTTTGAGGTTGGTGTTTTCAAGTTGTGCATGGTTTGAATGTTCTTCGGGGCCTTTTGGGTGTCTGAGTTGTTGGGATCGAGACACGAACTGGGGGTGTTACTGAGGATATAATGCTGGAGCAGGGACAGGTGGGTATTTGGCTGAAAAATTCCAAGACGGATCAAGCCGGCCGGGGCAAGTGGATATGGTTGCAAGAAGGCCGTCGGGTGGTGTGCTCAGTGACTGAGTGGCACAGTTTTGTAGGTTGGCCAGGGCGCTGGCAAAGTGAAATTTTCTGTCATGAGGACGGGCGAAAGGTCATGGCATCCCATCTGTTGGCAGAATTGTGCATGGTGCTAAAGAAATCAGGACAAGATCCAACTGTTTTTGGGACTCATTCTTTCAGGATTGGGGCAGTAACTGCAGCTGTACATTTGGGTTGGGACTGTGGGCAAATTTGCCGGATTGGCAGGTGGAGGTCAAGGAGTTGCAAAAGGTATGTTTGGAAATGAGGGGCTAAGGTCACAAAGGATGGGTTAAGGGGTTATCATGGAGGTTACTGAGAATGCACATTTTTCCCATTTTTCCTAGGGTGTGTGGCTGGTCCAGGGAGTCAAATGGCGGTGACATGGATGGTGTGGCATTCTTTTGTTCACTGGGCTGCTAAATATGCCGAACCACAGTTATACAGATGGAACCTGTGTTTGCCAAGCAGCAGACATGAGGTCCAATGGTGGGGTAAAGTGGAATGAGATGAGGCAACTTGTTACCTCAATTGGCGACGTTGGTTCCTAAGTGGGAATGCCTGGATTTGATGAGCATACACTTGGGGGAAAATTATTTAGTTCGCTGGTCTGTCTTTGCTGCAACACATGCAACGGGGATCTGATGCTGTTTAAACAGAACTTGGCTGGGACTTGCCTAGCGTGGACTGAGTTTGTGCCTCGGCAGAGATGGAGAGGGGCAACAAAACAGCAGGCATAGAAAAGGCCAGGCGGAAGCTCAACAGACCCATGCAGGTTTTCTGCATGGCTAAAGGGATCAGGGTGTTGGCGCACACAGGCATCAAAAAGGAAGAAATGGGGTTGTTCGCTCAGACAGGGTACATGCCTCAAATTTAGGCAACACTCACTACATTTTAGAGTTACATGACTTTCTGGGTGTGTTGTGGCATGAGAGAATCTGATGCAGTGACAGGTAAAGGATGCATTGCAGTGTTGCAGTACAAATGGGGTGGGGTAGTAAAACGCCCTCCAGGGATTTACAGGATGGCTGGGGCTTGGGCGGTGGAGAGTCACATGCAGGCGTATTCACCTCCTTGGGGAGGGAGGAAGGGAGCACAAGTGAACAATGAATGTGTGGGGATGTTTGGGACGGATAAAGACTTTCCTGGATGATGCATAGGTAAAGGAAGTGAGAAAGAGATTGGGAATAGTAAGTGGTTATTGAGTGGATGGTGTTAAGTGAGGACGTGAGAGGGTGTTTGGGAGTGGAAGTTCGGAGTAAAAGAAATATGTGGAGGTTAAAAAGAAAGTGCATTAAAAGATGCTTTTGATGTTCTGATGACAATGTTTATGATGTTTTACAATGTGGCAATCCTGCCCTAATAAATGGCTTTTTACACTTATCTAAGGAGTGGTGTATGATTGTTTCACGAAAACAGCAGGTGAGGTTGTCCTGTCTCTCTCTAGGCCCCCGACCTCCTACTCCATACCTGCCATGCAGCACCTACGTATGTGCTGTGTGGGGCCTGCAAGCTACTGCCTCGCTTAGCGGGCCTACGTGCTTCATTCCTTCCCCTGCCCTGCACTCCCTGGTCTGCCAAGTGGGACCCTGCCTTACACCTTTGTCTGTTTTGCAAATTGTGTCAGATGACGGGGGCTCCTGTCTTGCACTGCTGCATCCTCTTAGCTAAGACCACGTGCTGGGGTGTTTTGGCCTTGGAGGGCCGTCCTCCCGCGCTGTCTTCCTCAAGGCCACCCACTTGGACTGGCCACACCGACCCTCATTTCTACTTTGTCTTGGGGTGTGAACAGGCCAAAATCACCCCCTCCCCCAGCTGAGCGCCTCTGTGGCCTATGCCTGCGCGGCACCGATGCCTGTTGTAGAACTCCTGGCTCCAACAAATCCACTCTGCTTATGCTTGCCTCCTTGAGATTTAAGAGCAGCTCCACTACTTACTTATGCGTTCAGCTCACCATAGCACAATACTCTACTACTGAAAAACAAGCATTTGCAATGCAATGAGTCTCGCATTTGCTCGAGTTAGAGCTACTAGCAATGTAAAGTCCTAATTGGACTTTTCATGCCATATAAATTGAAAATGAAAAGTAAAACAGTTGATATAAGCCAGCCAATTCAAAGCACCATGGACGCGATGGGCATGAGCGCGAAGGAGGGACACAAAATGAAAAAGAAGTTTGCTCACAATCAAACGTATCGGCAATCGTGCAATTATCAATGTAACAGGGGCAGTATGCAAGGCGGTAACAAAACCGCAGCAAAGAGGGACAAACGGAAAGCATTTACCAATGATAACAAAGGATTTTTGAAAGGCAAGCCCACAAATGAGTGGAAGTGATGGGCATACGGTGGCTGTGGCTAAAAGCCCACTATACTTACAACAGGTCAAAGCGCTTGCGCGCTCAACCTAAAAATGGACTAAAGCTGTCCCTGCCAATTGGTGTGCCCGAACTGTAATTCAAACAGGTGGCAGATTCCCCAAGAGACTTCACCTACTTCCCTAAGCTCTGCCCCTCCCTGTCTGGTGACCAATACCCTGTTCTGCTGTCCTCGGCCCCTACCATCTAACCATAGACCTCGGTGGCGCAGAGCATGCTGCCCACTCCCTAAAGCCCCATTTTTTGAGTGTCTCAGGATATTTCAGCCGCTTTCCATTTGATAGCAGGAGCTTCGCTCACATTGTGGGGTAACATGGTTGCAACTAGATGCTTGTGTCTTTTATAAGACTCTTTCTTATAAATTGTATTGCAGCTATAGGTCATAGTATGGATTCCTATGACTGCAAATCGTTCAACAGGGGTTGACTTTTAAAGCCTTTAAGACGGCAACAGGTTTTTGAGACTGTTAAAGGAATGAGAGCAGATGGGGACATGTACCATAATGCCACAGGAAAATTACTTCCTTGCAAAAACTAAAGGTATGCAGTCATAGGAAATGAATATATAATAGGAACACAGCCTATGAGATTTATTTTTCAGCGTTTTCCCAGTCTGCAGTGATTGATGTAGGAAAGGCTGCAATGGAAAATGGGGGCAAGATGGCGGCCATATTGGATGCTTTTCTATGAGCTTCAAGTGAGGCCCTTCATAGTCCTGCCTTCATCATGTGCAGTGAGTACCTGCTGACTGCCACAGTGAACACTAAGCCCTGACATCTCCTGATAGCGCAATAGCACCCACTGACTTATTGATGCAGACTGTGACACATACGATCAGACATGGCTTGGTAAGGCCTTGGGAGCGAAAGTGCCTATGGACCGCTCCTTTATGACGACCGAGGATGAATGGGCTGCCTGCTGAGGGTGCCATTCCTTGGTGGGGTCACCAGCACAAATTGCAGTTCTGGAGCGATAGTGGGCGACATTGAAAGGGAAGACGCGGCCTGGAGGTGCTGGTGCTCGGGCATGGTCCACCTGAGATGAGGCCAGCCTGGCGATGCTGAGACACTGGTGCGGTCCATGGTGGACTGGGGCATGGAGTGGGCCCGCCAGGAGAGGGTGTGTGCTGGTCTTGACTGATCCTGTTCCCAGGCCTCCTTTTGTGGTGTTCCTGCCTGTGATTGAGGCATCACATACAAGCCCCTGTATACCAGGCCAAAGCAGGGTACTAAAGAATACTTCCAATGATGCCATGAGGTGACTGCAGCTTAAATTTAGCTCCATGTGGTAGAGCCCCGTCGACACACCGTTTTGGTATTGTAGGAAAGTACCATCTTGCCTGGCATGTTACCCCCATTTTTCACTGTATATATGTTGTTTTAGTTGTATGTGTCACTGGGACCCTGTCATCCAGGGCCCCAGTGCTCATAAGTGTGCCTGAATGTGTTACCTGTGTAGTGACTAACTGTCTCACTGAGGCTCTGCTAATCAGAACCTCAGTGGTTATGCTCTCTCATTTCTTTCCAAATTGTCACTAACAGGCTAGTGACCAATTTTACCAATTTACATTGGCTTACTGGAACGCCCTTATAATTCCCTAGTATATGGTACTGAGGTACCCAGGGTATTGGGGTTCCAGGAGATCCCTATGGGCTGCAGCATTTCTTTTGCCACCCATAGGGAGCTCTGACAATTCTTACACAGGCCTGCCACTGCAGCCTGAGTGAAATAACGTCCACGTTATTTCACAGCCATTTTACACTGCACTTAAGTAACTTATAAGTCACCTATATGTCTAACCTTTACCTGGTAAAGGTTAGATGCAAAGTTACTTAGTGTGAGGGCACCCTGGCACTAGCCAAGGTGCCCCCACATTGTTCAGGGCCAATTCCCCGGACTTTGTGAGTGCGGGGACACCATTACACGCGTGCACTACATATAGGTCACTACCTATATGTAGCTTCACAATGGTAACTCCGAATATGGCCATGTAACATGTCTATGATCATGGAATTGTCCCCTCTATGCCATCCTGGCATAGTTGGCACAATCCCATGATCCCAGTGGTCTGTAGCACAGACCCTGGTACTGCCAAACTGCCTTTTCAGGGGTTTCACTGCAGCTGCTGCTGCTGCCAACCCCTCAGACAGGCTTCTGCCCTCCTGGGGTCCAGCCAGGCCTGGCCCAGGATGGCAGAACAAAGGACTTCCTCTGAGAGAGGGTGTTACACCCTCTCCCTTTGGAAAATGGTGTGAAGGCAGGGGAGGAGTAGCCTCCCCCAGCCTCTGGAAATGCTTTCATGGGCACATTTGGTGCCCATTTCTGCATAAGCCAGTCTACACCGGTTCAGGGACCCCTTAGCCCTGCTCTGGCGCGAAACTGGACAAAGGAAAGGGGAGTGACCACTCCCCTGACCTGCACCTCCCCTGGGAGGTGTCCAGAGCTCCTCCAGTGTGCTCCAGACCTCTGCCATCTTGGAAACAGAGGTGCTGCTGGCACACTGGACTGCTCTGAGTGGCCAGTGCCACCAGGTGACGTCAGAGACTCCTTCTGATAGGCTCCTTCAGGTGTTGCTAGCCTATCCTCTCTCCTAGGTAGCCAAACCCTCTTTTCTGGCTATTTAGGGTCTCTGTCTCTGGGGGAACTTTAGATAACGAATGCAAGAGCTCATCCGAGTTCCTCTGCATCTCTCTCTTCACCTTCTGCCAAGGAATCGACTGCTGACCGCGCTGGAAGCCTGCAAAACTGCAACATAGTAGCAAAGACGACTACTGCAACTCTGTAACGCTGATCCTGCCGCCTTCTCGACTGTTTTCCTAGTGGTGCATGCTGTGGGGGTAGTCTGCCTTCTCTCTGCACTAGAAGCTCCGAAGAAATCTCTCGTGGGTCGACGGAATCGTCCCCCTGCAACCGCAGGCACCAAAGAACTGCATCACAGGTCCCCTGGGTCTCCTCTCAGCACGACGAGCGAGGTCCCTTGAATCCAGCAACTCTGTCCAAGTGACTCCCACAGTCCAGTGACTCTTCAGTCCAAGTTTGGTGGAGGTAAGTCCTTGCCTTCCCACGCCAGACTGTATTCCTGGGAACCGCGACTTTTGCAGCTACTCCGTCCTCTGTGCACTTTCGGTGGAAATCCTTTGTGCACATTCCAGCCTGGGTCCACGGCACTCTAAGCTGCATTGCACGACCTCCTAAGTTGTTCTCCGGCGACGTGGGACTCCTTTGTGCGACTTCGGGTGAGCACCGTTTCACACATCCTCATAGTGCCTGTTTCTGTCACTTTTCCAGGTGCTACCTGCTGCTGAGAGGGTTCCTTGTCTTGCTCGATGTCTCCTCTGTCTCCTGACACAATTTGCAACATCCTGGTCCCTCCTGGGCCACAGCAGCATCTAAAAACGTTTACCGCACGATTTGCAGCTAGCAAGGCTTGTTGGTAGTCTTTCGGCGGGAAAACACTTCTGCACGACTCTCCACGGCGTGAGGGATCCGTCCTCCAAAGGGGAAGTCTCTAGCCCTTGTCGTTCCTGCAGAAACCTAAGCTTCTTCTGTCCAGTAGAAGCTTCTTTGCACCCACAGCTGGCATTTCCTGGGCATCTGCCCATCTCCGACTTGCTTGTGACTTTTGGACTTGGTCCCCTTGTTCCACAGGTTCCCTCGACTGGAAATCCATTGTTGTTGCATTGCTGGTTTGTGTCTTTCCTGCAGAATTCCCCTATCACGACTTCTATGTCCTTTGGGGAACTTTAGTGCACTTTGCACTCACTTTTCAGGGTCTTGGGGTGGGCTATTTTTCTAACCCTTACTATTTTCTAATAGTCCCAGCGACCCTCTACAAGGTCACATAGGTTTGGAGTCCATTCGTGGTTCGCATTCCACTTTTGGAGTATATGGTTTGTGTTGCCCCTATCCCTATGTGTCCCCATTGCATCCTATTGTAACTATACATTGTTTGCACTGTTTTCTAAGACTATACTGCATATTTTTGGTATTGTGTACATATATCTTGTGTATATTTCCTATCCTCTCACTGAGGGTACACTCTAAGATACTTTGGCATATTGTCATAAAAATAAAGTACCTTTATTTTTAGTATAACTGTGTATTGTGTTTTCTTATGATATTGTGCATATGATACTAAGTGGTACTGTAGGAGCTTCACTCGTCTCCTAGTTCAGCCTAAGCTGCTCTGCTAAGCTACCATTATCTATCAGCCTATGCTGCTAGACACCCTATACAGTAATAAGGGATAACTGGGCCTGGTGCAAGGTGTAAGTACCCCTTGGTACTCACTACAAGCCAGTCCAGCCTCCTACATTGGTTGTGCAGTGGTGGGATAAGTGCTTTGAGACTACTTACCACTCTTGTCATTGTACTTTTCATAAGAGAAAAATATACAAAACAAGTTCAGTGTGTGTACACATAGCAAAAAAGTTTTGCATTTCCTCTTTTCACTCTTTTCTAAGTGCTGAAAAGTACTTCTAAACTTTCAAAAAAGTTCTAAAAAGTTTTAAAAGTTTTTTTTTCTGTCTTTCTAAAAGCTCTGACAAACTTTTTTCACTTTTTCTATCACTTTAACTCTCTCTAAAAATGTCTGGCACAGGCCAAAATGTTGATCTGTACAAAATTGCATATGATCACCTTAGCTGGAAAGGAGCAAGGAGTCTCTGCATAGAGAGAGGTTTGAGTGTAGGGAAGAATCCTTCCTTGGAATTGTTACTTAACATGCTTAGAGAACAAGATAAGGCTAAAAGTGCCCCATCTGTTGAAAAAGTAGCTAATGGTTCCCAATCTGATCCAGGGACTCCCCCAGGAAAAGATTCAGGAAAGAAACTTCTTAGCCTGCCCATTACTAGACAGTCTAGCATAGTTGGTACTGAGGTGGAGTCACATCATACAGATGGTGTGCTCTCACATTACACTGTCAGCCAAGCTGTTAGGGTGCCCTCTGTAAGGGACAGGTCTCCTTCTGTTCATTCTCATCATACCTCTGTGTCTAGGAATGTCCCTCCCACCTACCCTGATGACAGATTGTTAGAAAGGGAGCTCAATAGATTGAGAGTGGAACAAACCAGACTGAAGCTCAAGAAGCAACAGCTGGATTTGGATAGAAAGACCTTAGAAGTAGAGAAGGAGAGACAGAAACTGGGTTTAGAAACCCATGGAGGCAGCAGCAGTATTCCCCATAGTCATCCTGCAAAAGAGCATGATTCCAGGAATCTGCACAAGATAGTTCCTCCTTATAAGGAGGGGGATGACATTAACAAGTGGTTTGCTGCACTTGAGAGGGCCTGTGCTGTACAGGATGTCCCTCAAAGGCAGTGGGCTGCTATCCTATGGCTATCATTTAGTGGAAAAGGTAGGGATAGGCTCCTTACTGTAAAAGAAAATGAAGCTAATGATTACAAAGTTCTTAAGAATGCACTCCTGGATGGTTATGGATTAACCACTGAACAATACAGGATAAAGTTCAGAGAGACCAAAAAGGAGTCTTCACAAGACTGGGTTGATTTCATTGACCATTCAGTGAAGGCCTTGGAGGGGTGGTTACATGGCAGTAAAGTTACTGATTATGACAGCCTGTATAACTTGATCCTGAGAGAGCATATTCTTAATAATTGTGTGTCTGATTTGTTGCACCAGTACTTGGTGGACTCTGATCTGACCTCTCCCCAAGAATTGGGAAAGAAGGCAGACAAATGGGTCAGAACAAGGGTGAACAGAAAAGTTAATACAGGGGGTGACAAAGATGGCAAGAAGAAGGATGGTAAGTCTTCTGACAAGGGTGGGGACAAATCTAAAAATGAGTCTTCATCAGGCCCACAAAAACACTCTGGTGGGGGTGGTGGGCCCAAATCCTCTTCTAATCAAAACAAGGAAAAGAAACCATGGTGCTATTTATGTAAAATAAAAGGCCATTGGACAACAGATCCCAGTTGTCCAAAGAAAAGCACCAAGCCTCCTACCACTACAACCCCTACTGCTACACCTAGTGTCCCTAATAATAGCAGTGGTGGTGGGAGCAAACCTACTAATAGCCAATCCAAGGGAGTAGCTGGGCTCACTATTGGTAACTTAGTTGGGGTTGGTCTTGTTAGGGAGACCACAGAGGCTATATTAGTCTCTGAGGGGGCTATTGATTTAGCCACCTTAGTTGCTTGTCCCCTTAATATGGATAAGTACAAGCAACTACCCCTAATAAATGGTGTTGAGGTTCAGGCCTACAGGGACACTGGTGCCAGTGTGACTATGGTCATAGAGAAACTGGTCCACCCTGAACAACACCTACTTGGTCACCAGTACCAAGTAACCGATGCTCACAACAACACACTTAGCCACCCCATGGCTGTTGTAAATCTCAACTGGGGGGGGGGGTTACTGGTCCAAAGAAAGTTGTGGTAGCCACAGATTTACCTGTAGACTGTCTACTAGGAAATGATTTGGAGACATCAGCTTGGTCAGATGTGGAGTTGGAGGCCCATGCAGCAATGCTGGGCATCCCAGGGCATATTTTTGCTTTAACCAGGGCTCAGGCCAAAAAGCAAAAAGGACAGGGAAGCTTGGATCTTGGAACAATGGACCAAGTGCTCCCTAAAGCTAGGGCTAGTAGAAGCAAACCACTTCCTACTATCCCTCCCTCTACAGTGGATTCTACTTCTGAGGAAGAAGAATTTCCACCCTGTGCAGAACCTACACCAGAGGAGCTGGAAGCAGACACTGCTGAGCTTTTGGGTGAAGGGGGGCCTGCCAGGGAGGAGCTGAGTGCGGCACAGCAGACCTGTCCCACACTAGAGGGTCTAAGACAGCAAGCTGTCAAACAGGCTAATGGGGATGTCAGTGACTCTCACAGAGTTTACTGGGAGGACAACCTCTTGTACACTGAAGCAAGGGATCCTAAACCTGGAACTGCCAGGAGGTTAGTGATTCCTCAGGAGTACAGAAAGTTCCTCCTAACTCTAGCCCACGACATTCCCCTAGCTGGACATCTAGGACAAATGAAAACTTGGGACAGGCTTGTCCCTTGTTTCATTGGCCTAGGATGTCTGAGGACACAAAGGAATTTTGTAAGTCCTGTGAAACCTGTCAAGCCAGTGGCAAGACAGGTGGCACTCCAAAGGCACCCCTTATTCCACTGCCTGTGGTTGGGGTTCCCTTTGAAAGGGTAGGGGTTGACATAGTTGGCCCCCTTGACCCTCCTACTGCTTCAGGCAATAGGTTTATCTTGGTGGTAGTGGACCATGCCACAAGATATCCTGAAGCTATTCCTTTAAGGACCACTACAGCACCTGCAGTGGCAAAGGCCCTCCTGGGAATATTTTCCAGGGTGGGCTTCCCAAAGGAAGTAGTATCAGACAGGGGAAGCAATTTCATGTCTGCATACTTAAAGGCCATGTGGAAGGAGTGTGGTGTGACTTACAAGTTCACTACACCCTATCATCCACAAACAAATGGACTGGTGGAGAGATTTAACAAAACTCTCAAAGGCATGATTATGGGTCTCCCTGAAAAACTCCGCAGGAGATGGGATATCCTGATACCATGCCTCCTTTTTGCCTACAGGGAGGTACCCCAGAAAGGAGTGGGCTTCAGCCCCTTTGAACTCCTCTTTGGTCACCCTGTTAGGGGTCCACTAACACTTGTCAAGGAGGGTTGGGAACAACCTTTAAAAGCTCCAAAACAAGATATTGTAGATTATGTACTTGGCCTCAGATCAAGGATGGCTGAGTATATGAAAAAGGCCAGTAAAAACCTTTAGGCCAGCCAAGAGCTCCAGAAGCAATGGCATGATCAGAAGGCTGTTTTGGTTCAGTACAAACCAGGGCAGAAAGTGTGGGTCTTGGAGCCTGTGGCCCCAAGAGCACTCCAAGATAAATGGAGTGGACCCCACACAATTGTTGAGAAAAAGGGTGAAGTCACCTACTTAGTTGACTTAGGCACTGCCAGGAGTCCCCTTAGGGTGCTCCATGTCAATCGCCTGAAACCCTACTATGACAGGGCTGATCTCACCCTGCTCATGGCAACTGATGAGGGACAGGAAGAAGACAGTGATCCTCTACCTGATCTCTTCTCTTCCACAGAACAAGATGCTCTTGTGGAAGGTGTAGTTTTGGCTGATTGTCTTACTGCTGAGCAGAAAGACCACTGCATAAATCTCCTGGGTCAGTTTTCTGAACTCTTCTCTACTGTGCCAGGTACCACTTCTTGGTGTGAGCACACTATAGATACTGGAGACAGCTTGCCTGTCAAAAGTAAAATCTATAGGCAGCCTGACCATGTCAGGGACTGCATAAAGCAAGAGGTGCAGAAAATGTTAGAACTGGGAGTGGTTGAGCACTCTGAAAGTCCATGGGCTTCTCCTGTGGTACTTGTACCAAAACCCCATTCCAAAGATGGAAAGAAGGAAATGCGGTTTTGTGTAGACTACAGAGGTCTCAACCAGGTAACCAAAACTGATGCTCACCCTATACCCAGGGCAGATGAGCTCATAGATACACTGGCATCTGCCAAGTATCTAAGCACTTTTGATTTGACTGCAGGGTATTGGCAGATCAAATTATCAGAAGATGCTAAACCTAAAACTGCATTTTCAACCATTGGAGGACATTACCAGTTCACTGTAATGCCTTTTGGATTGAAAAATCCACCTGCCACTTTTCAGAGGTTGGTGAATACAGTCCTGCAAGGGCTGGAAGCTTTTAGTGCAGCATATCTAGACGATATAGCTGTCTTTAGCTCCAGTTGGGATGATCACCTGGTCCACCTATGGAAAGTTTTGGAGGCCCTGCAAAAGGCAGGCCTCACTATCAAGGCTTCAAAGTGCCAGATAGGGCAGGGAAAGGTGGTTTATCTGGGACACCTTGTTGGTGGGGAACAGATTGCACCACTACAGGGGAAAATCCAAACTATTATAGATTGGGTTCCCCCTACCACTCAGACTCAAGTGAGAGCCTTCCTAGGCCTCACTGGGTATTACAGGAGGTTCATTAAGAACTATGGCTCCATTGCAGCCCCTCTTAATGACCTCACATCCAAGAAAATGCCTAAAAAGGTATTATGGACAGCAAACTGTCAGAAAGCTTTTGAGGAGCTGAAGCAGGCCATGTGCTCTGCACCTGTCCTGAAAAGCCCTTGTTACTCTAAAAAATTCTATGTCCAGACTGATGCATCTGAATTAGGAGTAGGGGCAGTCCTATCACAACTTAATTCTGAGTGCCAGGATCAACCTGTTGCTTTTATTAGTAGGAGGTTGACCCCTAGAGAAAAGCGTTGGTCTGCCATTGAGAGGGAGGCCTTTGCTGTGGTCTGGGCACTGAAGAAGTTGAGGCCATACCTGTTTGGCACTCACTTCATTGTTCAGACAGACCACAAACCTCTACTTTGGCTAAAACAAATGAAAGGTGAAAATCCAAAATTCTTGAGGTGGTCCATATCCCTACAGGGAATGGACTATACAGTGGAACATAGACCTGAGAGTAGCCACTCCAATGCAGATGGACTCTCCAGATATTTCCACTTAGACAATGAAGACTCATCAGGTCATAGCTAGTCTTATTGTCCTTCGTTGGGGGGGGGGGAGTTGTGTAGGAAAGTACCATCTTGCCTGGCATGTTACCCCCATTTTTCACTGTATATATGTTGTTTTAGTTGTATGTGTCACTGGGACCCTGTCATCCAGGGCCCCAGTGCTCATAAGTGTGCCTGAATGTGTTACCTGTGTAGTGACTAACTGTCTCACTGAGGCTCTGCTAATCAGAACCTCAGTGGTTATGCTCTCTCATTTCTTTCCAAATTGTCACTAACAGGCTAGTGACCAATTTTACCAATTTACATTGGCTTACTGGAACACCCTTATAATTCCCTAGTATATGGTACTGAGGTACCCAGGGTATTGGGGTTCCAGGAGATCCCTATGGGCTGCAGCATTTCTTTTGCCACCCATAGGGAGCTCTGACAATTCTTACACAGGCCTGCCACTGCAGCCTGAGTGAAATAACGTCCATGTTATTTCACAGCCATTTTACACTGCATTTAAGTAACTTATAAGTCACCTATATGTCTAACCTTTACCTGGTAAAGGTTAGGTGCAAAGTTACTTAGTGTGAGGGCACCCTGGCACTAGCCAAGGTGCCCCCACATTGTTCAGGGCCAATTCCCCGGACTTTGTGAGTGCGGGGACACCATTACACGCGTGCACTACATATAGGTCACTACCTATATGTAGCTTCACAATGGTAACTCCGAATATGGCCATGTAACATGTCTATGATCATGGAATTGCCCCCTCTATGCCATCCTGGCATAGTTGGCACAATCCCATGATCCCAGTGGTCTGTAGCACAGACCCTGGTACTGCCAAACTGCCTTTTCAGGGGTTTCACTGCAGCTGCTGCTGCTGCCAACCCCTCAGACAGGCTTCTGCCCTCCTGGGGTCCAGCCAGGCCTGGTCCAGGATGGCAGAACAAAGGACTTCCTCTGAGAGAGGGTGTTACACCCTCTCCCTTTGGAAAATGGTGTGAAGGCAGGGGAGGAGTAGCCTCCCCCAGCCTCTGGAAATGCTTTCATGGGCACATTTGGTGCCCATTTCTGCATAAGCCAGTCTACACCGGTTCAGGGACCCCTTAGCCCTGCTCTGGCGCGAAACTGGACAAAGGAAAGGGGAGTGACCACTCCCCTGACCTGCACCTCCCCTGGGAGATGTCCAGAGCTCCTCCAGTGTGCTCCAGACCTCTGCCATCTTGGAAACAGAGGTGCTGCTGGCACACTGGACTGCTCTGAGTGGCCAGTGCCACCAGGTGACGTCAGAGACTCCTTCTGATAGGCTCCTTCAGGTGTTGCTAGCCTATCCTCTCTCCTAGGTAGCCAAACCCTCTTTTCTGGCTATTTAGGGTCTCTGTCTCTGGGGAAACTTTAGATAACGAATGCAAGAGCTCATCCGAGTTCCTCTGCATCTCTCTCTTCACCTTCTGCCAAGGAATCGACTGCTGACCGCGCTGGAAGCCTGCAAAACTGCAACATAGTAGCAAAGACGACTACTGCAACTCTGTAACGCTGATCCTGCCGCCTTCTCGACTGTTTTCCTGGTGGTGCATGCTGTGGGGGTAGTCTGCCTCCTCTCTGCACTAGAAGCTCCGAAGAAATCTCCCGTGGGTCGACGGAATCGTCCCCCTGCAACCGCAGGCACCGAAGAACTGCATCACCGGTCCCCTGGGTCTCCTCTCAGCATGACGAGCGAGGTCCCTTGAATCCAGCAACTCTGTCCAAGTGACTCCCACAGTCAAGTGACTCTTCAGTCCAAGTTTGGTGGAGGTAAGTCCTTGACTCCCCACGCCAGACTGTATTCCTGGGAACCGCGACTTTTGCAGCTACTCCGGCCTCCGTGCACTTCCGGTGGATATCCTTTGTGCACAGTCCAGCCTGGGTCCACGGCACTCTAACCTGCATTGCACGACCTCCTAAGTTGTTCTCCGGCGACGTGGGACTCCTTTGTGCGACTTCGGGTGAGCACCATTTCACGCATCCTTGTAGTGCCTGTTTCTGGCACTTCTCCGGGTGCTACCTGCTGCTGAGAGGGCTATTTGTCTTGCTCGACGTCCCCTCTGTCTCCTGATGCAATTTGCGACATCCTGGTCCCTCCTGGGCCACAGCAGCATCCAAAAACGCTTAACGCACGATTTGCAGCTAGCAAGGCTTGTTGGCAGTCTTTTGGCGGGAAAACACTTCTGCACGACTCTCCACGGCGTTCGGGATCCGTCCTCCAAAGGGGAAGTATCTAGCCCTTGTCGTTCCTGCAGAAACCTAAGCTTCTTCTGTCCAGTAGAAGCTTCTTTGCACCCACAGCTGGCATTTCCTGGGCATCTGCCCATCTCCGACTTGCTTGTGACTTTTGGACTTGGTCCCCTTGTTCCACAGGTACCCTCGACTGGAAATCCATCGTTGTTGCATTGCTGGTTTGTGTCTTTCCTGCAGAATTCCCCTATCATGACTTCTATGTCCTTTGGGGAACTTTAGTGCACTTTGCACTCACTTTTCAGGGTCTTGGGGTGGGCTATTTTTCTAACCCTTACTATTTTCTAATAGTCCCAGCGACCCTCTACAAGGTCACATAGGTTTGGGGTCCATTCGTGGTTCGCATTCCACTTTTGGAGTATATGGTTTGTGTTGCCCCTATCCCTATGTGTCCCCATTGCATCTTATTGTAACTATAATTGTTTGCACTGTTTTCTAAGACTATACTGCATATTTTTGGTATTGTGTACATATATCTTGTGTATATTTCCTATCCTCTCACTGAGGGTACACTCTAAGATACTTTGGCATATTGTCATAAAAATAAAGTACCTTTATTTTTAGTATAACTGTGTATTGTGTTTTCTTATGATATTGTGCATATGACACTAAGTGGTACTGTAGGAGCTTCACTCGTCTCCTAGTTCAGCCAAAGCTGCTCTGCTAAGCTACCATTATCTATCAGCCTATGCTGCTAGACACCCTATACACTAATAAGGGATAACTGGGCCTGGTGCAAGGTGTAAGTACCCCTTGGTACTCACTACAAGCCAGTCCAGCCTCCTACAGGTATCCACAGCCAGCCCTTTACAGTTACCTGGGCTCTGGATCCTCGTCTGTGTCCCTTTGGGGGTGCATTTGTTTCCCTCTCTATATAGACTCACTGGTATTGTTTCTGGATGGATCCAATCAGGGAAATTTGTGGCACAATGACTCTGTCCCCACAGTGACTGGCAGATACCTCTCTAGTGATCAATTGCATATTGAGCACCCAAGATTTGATGTTTTACCTGTCAGATGTGTGATGGTGCTCAATACCCTCCCCTTTGTGGAGCATGAGGCTGCGATAAATACAATTTCTGCTGTGGTTGTACTGTTGGTTTCCGAAAGTGAATGGGGAGTTCAATGACTGAAAGGGGGTGTTGTTGTTTTGACACCACATCAGTGAGGGATGCTCTGCTTCATCACAAGTGGGATTGAATTCTATGTCATTGCTTTGATGAGGTAGATGATTCTTAAGCCTAAAGGTACCATGCACCCCCTTCAAGGACAACCCCTCCCCAACACCGGCCCCCTATACCAAATGGGAGCCGGAAAAACAGATGGGGACATTTGATTAAAATTTACAGTCAATTCTTAATACGAAAAACGCCCTGAAAGCGAGGATCGATGCAGTAACAAGTGAATTCATTTCGAGCGAATCTCAGGAAGCTGACAGATCGAGTTCATGATAATGAATCTGCGATAACTTTGCTGCATCCACTCTGTTTTGAAAGATGCCCAGGCCCAAATACAGACTTTAAAGTGTGAAGTAAGGGAGCTCAAACCAAGAGCAGAAGACTCAGAAGAGCACTCCAGACCTAATAACATTTGTATGATTGGGTTCCCAGAATACACTTAGAGACCAAATATGGGGCTGTTTGTTCCATGAGGATTTGCTGATGAACACAGTACTAGCAAACAAAGTCCCACAGTTCTTTTCATTTGGAAGGGCCATTGGGATCTGAGGTGCCACCCCTTGATCTGGGGCTGCACTGCATACCTTAATCACATGCCTACTTAATTACAAGGACAGGGACCTCCTTCCGCAGCTTTTCAGAACCAAGGCTCTATGGCTCTAAAACAAAAATGCCACACAAACCTATCTGGATTAAACAGCAGAAGTGCATAGGCAATAATATGGCTCCAATTGGCTGTTAAGCGACTACCTCGTCTACTGTGCTTGAAATATTTTCTCATTTTCTTCATGAACGTTAGTGTGGTGGAGGGGGTTTGACACACTTTTCAAGTCTTCTGTGGAGGCCTGCACCTGGCTGTAGTCAAAGGGTGCAGGGCTCCCACTAAGGGATGAGGTATCCGGAGAAGGGTGCAGTGCTTCCAGGCTGGTGGGGGGAGGACGGGGCCAGAGGACCTTTGGCTATCCCATGGATGAACAGGCGGCCATAAAAAGAGCCTAGATGATTGCTGATGTTTAGCAGCAAAGTAAGAACACTTTTGAGGTGCTGGAATCAGAACATGACTTGGACACTGAGGCAGGGGCCGACGGCGCTGGTGGCTTGGATTGAGACTGGCCATTAGGGCTCGCCCTGACAGCAAGAACAGCAGATGATATTGTTTGAGCAGCCGACATCACTGTGAGTACCTCGAACTGCACCAGATACATGTATTTCAACTGAGCAGTCAGCAGTACAATGAGAGCCCCATGGAGTCATTAGTCAGAAATATACAAGTCCCTCACATCGGAGCATAGTTACTGTGATGTCACAACCCCACTTTGCAGTTTGGACATAGTTATCCAAAAAGCTTATGCTAATCTATGATTGCAATGTTTGCTTTATGATGTCAAATAGTATGTTCTATTCTCTATAGGGGAGGGGAGTTAAGGGTGGTGCTTGTTATTATTGTTTTTGCTACCAAATCTAAGGTCATGGTCTCCGTTGGAGAAAGCAGGATTATCAACCCGACCTAGGACTTGGATGAAGGCGTTAGGGCCAATGTAGATACTATTGATGTTATGGTGCATTGAGAATCGAGGTAGAGGGCTTGAGGCATTGAGATGTGTAGGGACAACTATGAACTGGTTTAGAATTGAGAGCGTTATGGAGAATCATACATGGTGGAAGTTAACATGGCGACACTTCCTCCAATTGCAACATTTTGACGTGGAACATACGGGGTATGGCTACACCCAGGAAACAATAGAAAATATACACTTACCTTAGGCGCAGGCAGATGCATATAGCTTGTTTACAAAACACACATCTAGTGTGGGTTCAGCTTTAAAAGCTGAGCAAGGGATGGAAAGGGTAGAAACATGGTACATCTTGTTCAGGGACAGATTTACAATGCCCTATCGCCAACGGAGAGTCACTTTTTGCGATGCTCTGGTGGTCCTATGCACTGCGCCGTATTTACAAGGTGGTGTTAAGTCACTTTTTGTGGCTTAACGCCACCTTGTAAATATGGCCCCTTGATACGCAGCGCTTTGCGTGGAAGGGACGTGCAATGGGTGTTGCTGTGGGCTTGCCGCAGCATCACCTATTGTATTTTGACGCTGCTCCACACTCACAAGTTTTTGTAAACCTGAGGCAGCGCCAAAATCTAATGCTACCCAGGGGTGGTGTTAGCATGGTGCAATGAGGAGAAATACTTTAATTTCTTCTCATTTTTTGCTCTTCCTATCTGTGCTACAGAATGCTGCACACATAGAAAGAGCAAATTGCCATTGAAAATAGTTTTTGTGCAGGAAGGTGTGCCTTCCTGCACAAAAATGATCGCCCCTGCAGCACAACCATCCTTGCACCATCACGCAAGGATGACCGCATTGGCACTCTGCAGAAAATGTAACACTGGCGCAGGGGGAAACATACCTGCGTTTTGAAAGTGAAAGAACACAGCACTGACAAATTTGGCGCAGTGTAGCGCTTTGTCATTTTCTTGTAAATCTGTGCCTAGTGTTTGTTAGGCGTGCCATAATATGGATTTCACCGAGAGCCCTGCTTGTGCCAAAGAGCAGTGTAATAGACCCTATGGGTAGATATGCGTGGAGGGGAAACTAGATGGGATCTGTTGAATCTAATAGCAGTAAATGCCCCAAACACTAACTATTTATGGGCACTCTCACATCAGCTGTCATGCAAGAATTGCAGGCGCCATGCATATTGGGAGGCGATTTTAGCTGTGTACCTCACATACCGCGCCTTGAATAAATCAACTGAATGGGAGAAGTGGTCATTCGTGACCACTGAATTAAGACTACAGACCGGAGACATCCTTGAAACTGAGCGTGATATATGTCTGACAGAGAATGCAACCTCTGCTGCCGCAGACCAAGCAGGATGTCTTAATGAGCTTGAAAGAAGGAGCCTAGAATTACGTGGTAGACTAGGGGAACTTGATTACAAGGATTGCATAGCGTAACTATATGGCGAAGGGGATGGGTTGTTGCACTGGTTGTTAATAAATGACATTGTATGAACGCCAATAGGTGCCATCAGATTCCCAGAGGGGACGGTGATTAACAAACACGAGGGAATAAATACAGCCTTATTGAACATTATCGAACATTACACACTGACTCCTCCCTTGTCCATGCATTACAAAAACAAGAGTTCATACAAGCAATTCCCGTACCTCAGGTAGATCCATTACAACATAACGATCTGTGGGAACTCCTGCAAGTAGAGGAGATACACACCACTATTGCCCAAAAGGCAGAAACAAAACACCAGGCATAGAAACAAAACACCAGGCATAGATGGCCTCCCAATTGAGCTTAAGCGACATACAGACCCACTTGACACTGTAATTACTCAGAGTATAACATGAAGCATGGAAGACAGGAATACTATGGAGTCCCTTAGAGAGGAGCTAATAGTGGTCCTACCTAAACAGAAATGAGACAGATTGGACATGGGTCTTTTCTCCCTTGTCTTTACTCAACTTGGGTAATAAAACATTGGGGAAAATATTAGCTAATAAACTACTTCACATTATCAGATCAACATTTCATTCAGACCCAGATGGATTCATACCATACCACGTTTTTGAACATCCAACATTTGCTGGGGTTGCTTGATGTCAGTGAGGGGATGCCATATGCCGGTGGCAGTGTCTTATGACATCGAAAAGGTATTCGATTCACTTAGCTAGACATACCTTATGGTGGTCCTTTGGAAAATAGGACTGAGCCCGACATTCCGTAGCTTGGTGCAGTTACTATATATCAAACCAATAGCCAGTGTCCAAACGGGCCAACTTATTTCATACCACTTCAATATATGCAGGGGTACCAGATACCCACCAAACTGTAATTTGATAATTTCAAATATTTGGGGTGCACATATATCACACAGAAGATTTAACTGAGTGCAATCAGGTTAGGGTCCTCAGGGTGGCCCGCAGGTTGCTTCCCTTATGTCCTCCTGCCGTCCCCTATGAGTCGAGTGGAGATAGCCAAAATGTTCTTGGTGCCACGACTGTTCTTTTGCCTCTTTTCCGGTGCTCTTAGAAAATACATTTTCTAAGGAAGAATGTAGTATCCTTCCAGATTTGATATGGGGATCTGCTAAGAAGAGAGTTGCATTACATAAGTTGCAATGCCCAATGTTAGAGGGCGGGTTGGGCAGCCAAAACTATGAACTATACCACGGGGTGGCACAGCTATGGTGGCAGATGCGCTGGTTAGTAGACGCCCCTAACCCTGATAACTTGTTGTGGATGCTGCATTGAATAGTAATATTGGAAAGGCTGCTAAATCATTTAAACACATTGACCATCAGGCAGAACCTCGAAGCAGTGCAAAAAAGTGTTGGCCTAAATACATTGATAACAGAGGGCACCTCTCCAATATGCACCACGTTTGCCATTGTAGGTGCTCCCCAAGATTGAAGGTCTCATGGTGATACATGATGGGAGGCCGTGGATAGATGCTGAGGTGGAACTCGTTGGAGATGTTTACACGGAGGGCACACTGTGCATGTTCTAAGACATATGCACAACCTGTGGGATAGCGACAGGTCACTTCCTTACATACAGTACCATGACACATGCATTGCACTGGAGATGGAGATGAGAACAAGGAGAGCCTGCTACCTTTCGGCCCCTATAGGACTTGTTGACTCACGAAAACAGGAGAAAGGCAATCACTTCACTTTACACCCTATGAAATGAACAACAATCCACCCAGTGCTTGGGTTTCAGAGACAAATGGGCAACTGGCATGCTGAAGGTGGTCACACACGAACAATGGAAGAGGATATCAGAACAGGTAAAGAAGGTTACTAGAAACCTGAGACTTAAACACACTCAATCTAACTAATTACATCAGACCTACCTCATCCCAAAACATAAACTTCACGTATATAAAGGAACATCTTCGGTGTGTCCGAGATGCCATCAGTGTGAAGTGGGCTTCTATGATATGGTGTGGAACTGTTCGGTGACTGTACGCACGTGGGTTGAGATGATGGAGTTTCTCTTGGAGATAGTAGATCCGACTGTTCCCCATGACCCGAACTGTACTTATTGACCAAAAACAGATAATTATATGTGCAGATCTGTAGATCTGGCTCTTACACGTTTTAAATGCTGCATCACCATGGCTTGGAAAGCCAATGGTGTTCCTACCATTGGCTATTGGTTACAAGTTGTGCACAAATGGACATTGGCCAAATTGGATGTCCTCACACTGGCTCAAAAACAGGGTGCTAGAGGCTGAGTTAGAACTGTGTAGGATGTATACATTACAAAGCTAGAGGCAAAGAATGTGTACCAAAGTGTCTAATGTGATGGCTATGTATTGGCAGAACTGTTGACATGATCAGAAATCAGGTGTAATGTTAACCTAAACCACATAATAATGTTGCGTACATGCATCACAATGGTTTTATAGACATGTAATTGTAGAAAACCAATAAAGAAATACAGAAAAAAGGCTGCAATGCAGAACAAATTCTAGTGTCCAGTGGCATGGTAATGAACAAATATACAGTCTGAAAAGGAATATTACATTTATGCAGCTGAGAAACTCTACAAGAACCAGTAGGTCCATCAAGGGGTTATCTGAATTGTGGCACCTGTCAATCAAAGTCAGCTATGTTGCTTCGGAAGTGCAACATCTGCACATTGTTCACTTGGAGTCACTATGTACGATTCGTGTTTGTTTCATGTTTGGTGTTTGCTTGCCTTGCTTGAATATGGCATTGCTTGGCACTATTGGAATGAGGCAGAATTCTGTTATAGTTGTACTGGGCCTTCAGTACATGCTTGACAGCCAGTACAGAATTATCTCTAGGCAAATTTTAGGTTTCTGAATATCATCCACGGAGGCCATTTTGAAGTAGATTGAAGTAGAATTTTGTGCTATTTGTGTATTGGTTGATCTTGGTGTTACCGTTAGTAGCAAGTGAACACAGGCAGCTCATGTAGAGATTGAAGATGGAAGGAAGATGTTGGATCCCTTGAGCACTCTGCTGCAGACAGGGAATTTCTGGGATCTGTAAGGTCACATCTGGATGGTCTGGTGAGGATTATTAAGGCAATACGTGAACCATTGTACAACAGTTTCAGTGAAACCCAGGTGTGTTTTCAGGATATTGCTCAGTGTTTAGTGCTCCACAGAGATAAAGGCAACTGAGAGGTTGACCAGGACCAGGAGGCATTTTGGTTCTTGGAGGGGTGAGCATTGTTGATAACTTCTAAGTTAGTTTTCTTCACGATGCTGCAAAATCTTAAGTCTAACTGTTAAGCCTGCATGAGGTTCTTCTTGACAATTTGATCTTGCTGTTGAATGCCAATTGATTTATGAATGATTTTTCTGAGAAAAAATGATGAATGCTGGGTCCTGATTTTGCTCCTCCTCTCAGAGTAGAAGTCATTGATAGCATTCAACTTGTCAGCTGACTGTGCAATTATGTGACCTAGAAGAGGGGTGATGCAAAGCTTGAATGCCATAAAGAGAGCATTGTTTCTGGTGCCTGCTTCGTTGATGGTAGTCTTATAGAAAGTAGTCTTAGGAGGTTTTGGGTGAATAGATGAAAGATATCCAGTCTGAGCTGAGTGCTCTGAGTTCAAAATGGGCATCACATGCACTGGTTCATCTCTATTTTTCTTTCCATTGTATGGTTTACTGGTTCTCCAAGAGTTCTTGGATATACCTTGGCACAGAGGTTTCTGGCTTAGACAACGGTGCTTTCAATAGTACAGTGAGTTCCACCTCTTTTCTGGGCTGTGTTGCATTGATTAAATTGAATGATAACATTTGACGAGAACTGCTGGGTGTTTCGAGTGAGTTCCTTTAGAAGAACATCTATAGGAACGTCTTTGAAGGAACAGTTAGTCTGCTCTCTTTTCTGTTGGCCATAATGCCATTGCGCAGAGAGTGGAGAAGGGGATGGCATGGTGGCCCACCTCGTTCAAAGGTAGTGGCCTTGAAATGAACGGAAGTTGAGGCTGGAATGATGAGGCGGCGGGACTTGCCTTTGCGGTGAATGGTTTGGATGATGTGCTGTTTGATGTACACACTCTTCTGCATTGTTTATCAGGAGTTATTTCCTTGCTTTGGTGCCTGCATTATTGGGGAGTTTGAAGTCACTATGGAAAACACAGAAGAGCGAGGAAGTGTGTAATCACTGACGGTGAGCTATGTGTCTTGAAAAGAGAAAAACAAAAAAGGCCATCAAAATGAAGTGAAGAGGAGAGTAGACCCGCCACCCAAAGACTCACTGCACCCAACAATCAGGTAGCGAAAAGCTGACGTATTTAAAACTCTGAAAAGAAAGACAGAAAGCTTGGTGCCTTTCTGATCAAGATAGTGGTCACTATAACGTTTGTGGGTGTCATACAATCTTTCCGCAGTCATCACATCTACTCATCTTAATGCATTTACCCTCTTGAGGTTTCCAATAATATGACCCACAAAGACTCCTGATTAGTTAAGAAGCAAGATGAGAAAGATACAGAGAAACATAGATTGCTGGCCTGTGACAGGGACTAGTCTTTTATGTCCCTGGTCCCAGCCCACCACTTCCCTGGGGTTTCTTGCCTCATTCTCTGTTGCTTGTGCAATTCTCTTGGTAAAGGCCATTCCATACCTAAATGTTACATTGTTGATTGTATCACACTGCCAGGGTTCACGTCTGGGAGGAATAATTATCTCTGATTGCCACAGTAATATTCTCCTTACAATACTACTTACAATGTGAGACTAGCACCCTGTGATCTTGTTAAGGCTGGCAGGAGATACCTCAGATCCACTTGTGTGGTGCTGGAATAAAGCTGCACATGTCCTTTTAGCAAGTAGAAATGCAACTGTCATTATATGATAAAAAGAAAATGGAAAATATTTTTGCCATTTTAGAATCGCCTTGTACATCAGAAAAACACTCACCACTGTTAAATGCACATATACTTAAATAAGATTAGTAATAGTCAACTTTATGAAACTATGTGTTAAACTGGACAGGCCTCAGTCTTCATATGAGCTGTGATTGAGGTCCCACAGAGTAAAAAAATCTACTTTCCCTTGGTAGCTCGAACCAAGTGGTGAGGCATGTTATATTTGTTTTATGTTATTTTATGTTACGTTATTGCAATACGAAAACAAGATCAAACTAGTTACAAGATAAATAGGTTACATGTTTAAGCCCAAATATATTAATCAAAAACACTAAAACAATTAAAATATGTTATACAGACCAGCTGTTATAAAAATATTAAAAATCTTTCGTAAACACTTTAGATATATAACAAAAACAATATTATTTAATAGGATGCAATTGACAAAGTCCTATGCACTATCTGTGCAGGGTCAGGAAAGACTTATCTTTTCACCCAGGTCAAGAGTTTGCCTTCAATCTCAGACATTTTCTGAAACTCACAATTTGCCTGTATGGTAAGTAAAAAGCTGTGACCAGCTGTGGCTTAATCGGATCAGGTGCATAGTCCCAGCCCCCATTGACTTACCTGCAACCAGTCCGCTGACTGTCCATGGCCCTTGGAGACCCGGCTCCAGCGGCTCTTGCTGTCTTTGTCACTTTGATTTCTCTTTTCTCTTTCTCTTTTCTATTTCTCTTTGTCTTTCTCCCTCTGACTTTTGTGCTACTCCTCTCACACTTTGTGCCTTTTCTCTCATTCCTTGTGCCTTTTCTCTCACCCTGTCTGCAACTCTTTTTGTGTCTTTTCTCTTGCTTTTTTGTTTTCTTTCAAGCTTTTTGCCTTTTCTCTTACTCTGTCTGTGACTTTTTTCTCTTTTCGCTCACTCTTTCTGTGGCTTTTTGTGCTTTTCATTTGCTCATCGTGTCTTTTCATTTGATTTTTTTGCCTTTGTCTCACATTCTTTCAGTGGCACTTTGGAGCTGTTACTCTCGCTTTTCTAGCCTTTTCTCTCACTCCTTCTACTTTTTTGTGGCTTTTCTCTCACTTTTAATGTCCCTTCTCGCTCTTTGTGCCCTCTCACTCACTACTTTTCTTTCTTTTGCCATCTCTCCATCTTCTCAGCATGCCCCCTTCCAGCTCCCATTTTCATTTCCCCCTCTGTCTGCACCTTCCTTACTCGTTTTTGTAATGTCGAACCTGCGAGTTCGACGCGTATGCAAGCTCGAGCTTGACGGTTCCGACGTTCCGGCCACAGACAGAGTCTGATGGTTGGAGGTGTCACGGAGCCGTCGAGCAGAGCAGCGCTGAATCTTCCCCACAGGAAATAAACCTGTAAATCATTTCAATCAGCCTGTGAATATCACCTCTCCTTCATAACAATTTCTGGCGACGAGTTGCCGGCTACGGAGCTGGAGGGGCAAGGTTCAGTGCCATCGGACCATGCGTGTGTTGGTGCCTGGGGGCCACACTTTACAGTCTGAAGGTACGGCAAATCAGGACTGTGCAAGTTTTGGCATGGCATTATTAATCATTTAAATGAGGGTACCTTCTTGTGTTGGTTCCTGTGGACGAAGGCAAAATGAACAAGCATTACAGGAATGGGCCTTGTGCAAAACTGTCTTTATCAAAATAAAGGAAGGACCAGCAGAATTGAAGGTATTAGAGGAAAGTACCTAGCTTGGTTGCCTTCCAAAGGAGAACACTGTGACTTTATTCTATTGGAAGTGCTTACAGTTGTATGGTTTTTTTTTTAATGGACCTGCCAACAATTACACCACCTCCTCCGTTTTTGGCATTACCTGGTCAGCCAGCAATAGAATGGGAGGAGTGGTTAGATATTTTTGATAATTAGCGCTGGATGGTCAAAGGTTCCGCCCTAGTAGGAAAAAAGCCATATTATTGAATGCTTTAGGCAAAGAAGGTCAACACATATATAAGTATCTTCCTGACTTGCCAGTTCAGGGTGATGAAGTAGATACAGATGTATACATGAACGCAAGGAAAAAATTAGATTTAAGATTTGCAAAAACTCAAAATGTGGTGATGAGACAACACAAATTTTACACCCAACCTCAAAGAGATGGTGAATCTATTGATGATTTTGTTTCAAGGTTAAGAGAACTGGCAATCAAGAGTCAATTTTGAGAGATGGAAGACAAAATGATTCGGGATCAGTTGATTGTCCAGTGTAAGAGTAAGAAAATGCAAAAGAGGTTGTGGGCAGCTAAGAATCCCACGTTGAAGGACGCCATTGAAATAGCAAAAGTTTTTAGAGAATCTGAGTATTGCATGAGAGCTATGGAAAAGAAGGAAACAAAAGATGAAGTAGCGGCCATAGGCAAGAGGCGGGATACTTTTTCTACCAGAGTTAAGAGTTATAACAGCAAATCAGCAAAGGAAACGGAGGGTATGAGATGCAACAAATGTGGAAGTTTCAATCAGACATCGGATGCAAGATTTTGTTTTGCTGTAGGAAAGGAGTGTAGAAAGTGTGGATTGAAAGGACATTTTGCGAGAATGTGTCGAGGTTCAAGCAGAAGGAGTGTGGCAACACTCTTGGAGGAAGAGGAAGATTACAACTTGTGCAAAACAAATCTGTTTACAGACAGAGTTTTGGTCATAAAAGATGGAGAAATACATAGACCAAAAGCACAAAAACCCAAGGCACAATTTGTTATTCGAGGAAAACCTGTTGAATTGATGGTGGATTCTGGATCTTTATATACCATAATTCCAAGAGAATTGTTTACTTCAGTATGGCCGCAAGTACGACTCTTACCAAAGACATAAGTCCTGGTGGATATCAAGGAGAGAAAATAGACCTCATAGGTCATATGAGGCTGACATTCAGTTTGCAGGAAGAAGCATCACAGGGAAGGTGTATGTTGCTGAATCAGGTTCACCCATTCTAGGATGGATCCATCAATATGATCTCCATATTATCATAAATCCTTGTGCTAAAACACAGATATTAGTTGTGGAAGATGTTACCTTGCAAGACATTCTTAGTGATGCCAAAGATGTCTTTCAGGAGGAAATGGGTTAATTGAAAGGGTACTGTCACAAGATTAAACTCAAGGATGGTGTGGTTCCAGTACGGCATAGAGTCAGGAGGGTGCCGATTTTGGCTAGGGGGCAAGTTAAAGAGTTAATTGATGAGATGCTAGATAGTGGTGTCATTGAACCAGTGGAAGCGTCAAATTGGGTATCTTCAGTTGTGATAACTAAGAAGGCTGCTGGCAAGCTGCGTTTTTGTGTTGATTTGAGGAGCCTGAATCAGAATGTTGTAACGGACAATTTTCCTCTTCCAAATACCAATGAGCTAGTTTTAATGTTGAAAGGAGGGAGGTTTTTTACAAAACTTGATTTGAAGCATGCATATCACCAGGTAAAGTTACATCCTAAGTCGAAGGCTTTAACTACATTCATTACTATGGAAGGGACATTTCAATTCACTAGGATGCCTTTTGGTTTGTGTTCGGCTGCTAGTGTTTTCCAAAGAGTAATGAGTGATTTACTTAAGGGAATTCCAAATGTTAGATATTTTCAGGATGATATATTAATTTTTGGTGATACTGCTGAGAGCCACAATTTGACGCTGAAGCTAGTTCTTGATACAATTTTACAATCAGGTCTGACCTTGAGGAAAGAGAAGTGCATATTTCTAGCCAAGGAAGTGGAGTATCTAGGACACACATTGTCACAGGAGGTTGAGAAGCCGAAGCGGTATCTGTTAAGAGCTATTACAGTGGCATCAGATCCTCTAAATAAAGACCAGTTGAAGTCTTTTTTGGGCCTGGTAGAGTATTATTCAAAATTTGTGGAAAATTTTGCATTAAAAACTTAAATACTTAAAGCATTATTGGGGAAAGGAGTGAACTTTGAGTGGGGTGCGGCACAGAAACAGTGTTTTGAGTCCATAAAGAGAGAAATTTGTGAAGCTGACATCCTGGTACCTTTTAATGGAAGAAAAGAATCAATTGTTACATTTGATGCCAGCGCTACAGGCTTAGGTGCTACGTTATCCCAAATGCATGGATCAAAGGAAAGAACATTTGCTTTTGCTTCTCGTTCTTTGACGCCGACAGAATGCAACTACTCTGTGCTAGAGAAGGACGCTTTGGTGGCTACATGGGGGATGGAGCATTTCAGAATGTACATATGGGGAAAACAGTTCAAGTTGCAGACTGATCACAAGCCTTTGGTAAAGGTGTTGACTCTTGGTGGAGCTGAGAAGGGCTCTTCCAGATTGATTGGAGTTGCAACGAGGTCACAGGAGTACAACTATACTGTAGAATATCTACCTGGATGGAGAAATGTGCAAGCTGACTGTCTCTCACGGCTGTCACATGATAGTGAATTGGTGAATGAGGCACCTGATAGTGTTAAAGACTGGGAGGATCTTGTTGAGAGTGTTGGTGATATAGTGCAATGGTCTTCAGGAGCTTTGAGTAAAGAAGAATGGTGTCAGGCCATGCTATGTGATGATGAAATGAGGGAAGTGATCAAGATGATAGTAAGTGGCAAACGAAGGGAAAGCACTTTGCCAAAAAACTTGTGGACATATTGTAAAGTGTTTGATGAACTCTCATGTGTGAGTAATAATGTTGTTGTACGTGGTGAGAAGTTTGTTCCTCCTTTAGGAGTGAGAAAGAAAATCTTCAATATTGCTCACAAGGGTCATTTAGGACAAACACCAACGAAGAGGAGACTCAGGGAGGATTTCTGGTGGCCAGGAATGGGTGACGATGTTGTGCTCTGGGTAGAGAGATGTGACGTTTGTATAAGTAGTGAGAAGAGACTGAAAGTAGGCAAGCAATCTCTAATAGGTCTTATAGAAGATCCAGGACAAGTGTGGCTTACTGTGTGTGGAGATTTCATTGGTCCATTGCGCGGAGCAAACCACATGTCAAGGTTTGTGTTTGTTTTGCTGGATGTTCATTCAAAATGGCTGATAGTGAGGTTTATGTCAGAAATAACCACCTCATCCAATGTGAAGGTTTTGTCTGAAATATTTAGGGAAGAAGGTTTTCCGGTGTGTCTGGTAATGGACAATGATACCCAACTTACTTCCTATGAAATGAAAAGGTTTCTTTCATCGTGTGGAATCAAACATTCAAGAACAGCACTGTATAATCCACAGGCGAATGGAATGGTGGAAAGAGTCAACAGGATAGTTAAGGGTGCCATACAACAAGCATTGGCAAGTGGTATGGATGTGGAAAGTATGGTTGCGGATGTTGTGTGGGCATATCGCACTACTGTCAATTGTGCAACAGGGTCTTCCCCTTTTTCCATGATGAGTAGAAAGCAAAATTCTAAATTGACTCCTTTCTGGTTGAGAGAATTAGTCAATGTTGATGTGGGAGAGTCAAGAAGAGAGAATAGAGGTGGAAGTCCTGTGAAGGATGAAAGAGGTAAGAACAAAATTTGGCCGGGTGATTGGGTGAAAATAAAGTCTGGAAGAATTGAGAGTGGAGTTAATAAATTTAAAGGGCCGTTTCAGGTCAAAGAGGTTTATCCTTGGTATATAATCCTGAATAATGGTGAAAGATGGAATTTAAGAAGAGTAGCTAAATTTAATTCAGAGGAATGGAACTGTGCAAGAGGCATGAGTTGTGATGGGTGCAGTGGTTATATGCTCGATGTACTGGGGAGGAAGAAATTCATGTGTATAGAGGTTGCACGAAGCTCTGCACTATCAGGGGCTGAGCTTGTTATTCCTGATCTGTGTGGAGATGATCGTATAGAGGCAGAGAGTAGAGTAGAAAATGATGAGATTATTGAATCCAGGGAAGAAATAGTGAAGAAGAGACCACAAAGAATTAAGAGAGCACCAGCATTTTTGGATGATATTGTAAGATAGACGTTTGGTGGAAGTACTTTCTCACATGGTCTTATTGACACTTTATGTGATACATACCTGTGTGATATTTGATTAATGTTTTTTTTCCCATTTTTTTCTTTGTGTTCTTTCCTGCTAAGTTGTTTAAACACTAATGCCTAATATTTTAATCATGTAAATTTCTTTGTGTAATGAAAAGAGGAAGATATGTTGTAATGTCAAACCTGCGAGTTCGACGCGTATGCGAGCTCGAGCTCGCCGGTTCCGTCACAGACGGAGTCTGAAGGTTGGAGGTGTCACGGAGTCGGTGAGAAGAGCGGCACTGAATCTTCCCCACAGGAAATAAACCTGTAAATCACTTCAATCAGCCTGTGAATATCACCGCTCCTTCATAATACTCCTCCCCTGCTCCCTACTTCTTCCTCTCAACTTTCTCATTCCCTACCATTGACCTCCTCCTCATCCCCACCACCGTCCTCTTTGCTAAGGGGTATTGCTTACTCACTGAGATTCGGCAGATTGTGAATCTCAAATTTCCCAACTAAGAAAGTGGTGGGCCATGGGATGGAGGGGGTGCGATGACCAAGGTTCGGGATGGCCTGTTCTCATGAGGAGCAGGGTTGGTACTGATTTACATTAGGTGGGCCTCTGTCTCCAGTGGCAAAGTGGGCAAAACGGATGGGCTGGAATGCTACCCAGAGCGATTGCCACTGGTTGGACTATTTGCAGAAATTCATCCCATCATCTTTTGAGTGTACGATTGCCAGTATTATGCCTGAAAGCCTGAGACTGACGCATCTTTCCATGCCCATTACTGCAATGTTTGTGAATTCCAAAAAGTTGTACATTTGCACCTATTCCAAGAGTACTTCTATTTACTACTTTTTTGTAACCCAGTCACTATATATAAATTTCCATCCACAGAATTAAGAAGTTAAATGCTGTTAGTGAAATTAGAAGGAAGAGGAAAGCCAACAGAGATGTAGCAGACATGTCTCTATACCCTAGAACTCAACTACCAAACCAAGAAGGCATTTGGCGGGTGTCTCATCCCAAACACCCCTGCTGAAGCTTCGCCATGGGCCATCCCACTAGGGCCTGGCAGTTCTCCCTGGCAACACAGGTCTGGACTCCCTGCCCTGGTATCACTTATTTTAAATATATTTTCACTGCACCTACCTTTCTTCGTTGCTGCTACAAGACACCTTGATGCTAGAGTTGTCAAATTGGTGCATGTATGTGAGGCTCCATGATTCCAGGCTTTGCCTTTTACAAATCATTTTATGTACTAAGCTCAAGTCACAAATATAGGTGGGGATGCCAGAAAATTAATTAAGCGAGCCGAGGCAGAGCTGAGACTATGGCCCTTATTTATCTGTGCTGACAGTCGACAGACGACCGCCAGCGCGACTGACCCCGCCGGTCATATAATAATCTTCCTGTTGGGCCGGCGGGCGAAAACAGTGTTTCAGGGGAACAGGGAACGGGGAAACAGGGCCTGCACATTGACGCCAGCCCTAAATGGAGCCGGCGCCAGTGTGGCAGTGCAGTGTAATTCGGGCAGTGAAATGTGCCAAGTGCATGGGCAGTGCAGGGCCCCCCAGGTAGGGCCCGAGTCACCCATTCCCCCAGCCTTTCCGTGGCGGTGTAAACCGCCAGGGAAAGGCTGGCAGCATGTGACTCATTCTCCGAAGGGCGGCACTGCTTGCAACGCTGCCCTGACGGATCTGAAACGCCACCATCGCCAGGCTGCCTGATGGCGGGAGCCTGGCAGTGGCGGCCTTTTCAACGTGGCGTTTCTGCCACGTTCAGAATATGGAGTTCTGGACCACCGGTGTGGCAGTCCAAACTGCCATGTTCATAATGAGGGCCAATGTCTGCCTTAGCTCTAGGAGTTCATGCACGAGCCAAGCCATAGAAACATTTGGCATGTTTATCGTGGAACAAACACAATGTAAAAATATGATACCATCTCTTCAAAATTCAAAAAAGTGTGTTCCTTTACCATGCAGAAGCATTTCACCTAGTACATATCATGGCCTAGTGAGACATTTATTAAAATTTTAAATGAACTTAGAAACATTATTTTCTGACTCTCTGATGAAAATATCATTGTGAACTGAGATGCAAGTCAGTAGTTATGTAAACCCTAAACATGGGCTATATTCCTTTTATAAATGGAGCAACCTCATAGATTATTAAATCAAACATAATAGGTGCTTGAATAGTCACTTCCTGGCATTTAAAATTGGTCTCATAATTGTTAATAAAGAGAAAGGAGGCTCTGTGAAATAAAATGTTTATCTAGGAACACACAATGGTAACAAGTAGGGAAACCTTTATTGATTCCAGGTTATCTAATTTCACATTTTTTTTAATTCAGCCACAAGATGATTACCTCTATTGCACTCTCTCTCCTGCTTTAACTCAAAGGTCATTGTTTTTGGCTTGTGTTTGTGGACTACAAACACTGACATAGACATACCAGAACCAACTCAGGGCATCAGACCTAACAGCCAAGCCACGAATGCATATATTTTGGGAGGTGTTATAACCCTAACACTCCTTGAAGCTATGCACCTTCCTGCACTCCGAGGGCCAACTTAATGATGGCCACATCGCAGATGCGCACCAAAGGCTGTCTAAAAGCAGACCTGTCTGTGCCCGTCCTCACCTGGACTGCTCCCAGCATCAGAAATCCTGGTCCTTCCCCGACCCAGCACTGCCTCGCCAATCTCCTTCTCGATTTGAATCCAGGATGTCCCACCTCCTACTGCTGGCATAACACACAGTGCAGAAAGAGCTTTCACCTGCTCCCTCTGCTGCTTCACCTGCATCACCGCTCCCATACCTCCAACCAAGAACATACCGGCACCCCTCACACACCAATATCATGCGTGCTTCTCAACACCCGCTTAATTCGGAAGCACACCTTAGAAATCTGAGACCCGCTGGATGACACTGCCCCGACCTCCGCTTCCTCACGGAAATATGGCTGACCACAGCTTCAAGGGCAGACGTTGCTACCACCATCCCCGCCGGATGCAAGATCACCCTGCAAGGCTGTCCAAAGAGGCCTGATGAAGGAATCACCATCATCTACAAAGACACCTCCACCTGCACCTCCTCCACACCCTGCCCCCCCCTCCACCCCCACCCAGCACACGAAAGCCGCTCCTGTAAATATGACAATTAAACAATTGAAATATTTCAGGTTTTAGGGAAAGGTACATGCAAAAGTGCCCAGGCGTCACAAATACCAGCTATTAGTGTAAAAACATAGGGAGCTCACACAAAAAATATGATTTTCATACTTCAACATTTTGCACAGCCTTTACATCAGAAAAAGGTTATTTTTCTAGAACAGTTACTTACATTTCACTCATTTTACACTTCACACATAACATTTATTTTTGATGTGAATGTGTATGCATACATGTTCATATTTGATCCATTTTCCTGCATACTAATAACAAGAGAACATTTTCTTTGCCTATGCACTTATGTGGTTTAATTTGTTTTGTTTTCAGTGATTTATTAAACCGACAATAACAAATAATAAATCCTGCACAAGTAATCCAGTCAAGTGATAAATCTGGCTGTGCTGTAGCGCTTCGCTGGATTGCATTTTCCATCAAGGTGCTATATTAGTGACTGAAACAGTGTAGTTAACAGTTGTTTCTGGTCACGTAAGCCATATCAGTGGGGGTGAGTGTTTAAAATGCTTGCATTTAGCTGTTTGCTTAGTAACACAATTCTAGAATAATCCTCCAATCATCTGGAGAAATGCAGGGTTACATTTGATTATACATTAGTGGTCAGTCTTGCTTTTTTCAAATGCCGAGTAGACATCGCTTTTGCGAATTGTTGTGTATTTTTTTAAATTCTCGAGTGTTTAAACTCACTACAGGCAATCAGAGTACTATTTAAATGAGGGCGAGGGTCACCGTTTTTTCGGGAGATGTGTGTAAGCCCCCACACAGCTCCCACACTTTAAGCCTCACTAGAGGCGTTTTAAGGCATCGGCAAAGTGGGCTCGTGCCCAGGGTGCCAGCCTTTGGGGGGGGAGGGGTCCCCTGACACAGCCAGCTCTCCTCTTTAGAGAGCCGTGCCCTGATGACCTTCAATAATTCTTAAACAGATTGTTAAAAAGAGTTTTTCTTTCATTTATTTTTAATGTGAGTAATGTGTGTGAGTCTATTACAGACATTTCCCAGAGAAATGTTGTTTGTTTCATGCAACATCGATAAAAAGAGTTTTTTTTAGATCAAAATAGGACCTGACTATGAAAAATGGGAGGATGTAACAGAGATTATTTGCAGTAATATTAATGAGCTGCTGCTGTGTTACAGTATTAAAAAAACACGTCACTATCCCTGAATATTAAATGTAAACATATTTAGCTCTTGGAGGAGTGTGTCTGTGCAGAGTCAGTGACCTGGCCAAAGAGAGTATGAAAGAGCTCGAACAGGGGTTCCCAATATACGTGTAGCCCAGGGCCCCACATCCTTGAGATGCCCCTGAGCCACAGAGTGTCACATTAATGCCCCGAGTTAAACACACGAGAAGAGGCCTTGGGTGTGCTCCACGGTCAGAGTCAGTGGCAGCTGCTACCTGGCAGGGCAGGCAGGGTAGTGTGTGGCACGGAGGAGGCAGGGAGGTAATACATTTGTTTTACTTACCTGCCGCCTCCCCTCTGTCGCTCCCGCCGCCTTGCCTCTGCCGCTCACGCCTCGTTGCTTCCTTTTCTTTGCTCCCCTCCCCTCCCCACCCAAACCAGACGCTCACAGCATGAGAGAAGCGCTGGGATTGGCCTGAGCGGGCTGAAATGCCACTCAGGGAGAAAGTTGAAGCCTGCACTTGGTCTGCACCCGGCTGTGAAATACAGCTCGGATGGAGAGTTCTAAGTGGCATGTCAGTTTGGCCGGCCTCTGATGGCCAGCCAAACTGACATGCACACTTAGAGTGCACCACTACTCCGCCTCCCTCCTGACCTGGAGGATACTGGTCTGCCATGCCCCGCCCTAGACAGTGGAAAAATAAAATGTAATACTGTATTATCATTTGATATTTCTCCTGGCTTAATAGCAGTGGGGTGATGCTCCTCCACCATAGTGAAGTGGCCACCTCTGTTCAGAGTGGGGCCTTCTGCTTTTTGAAGGCTTCTAGGAATTCTGCACCCACAGGAGTCCCTTTCCATTACCTCCAGCTGACCAGTTACTAATCGGTTTGGCTAGATCCTATCACTGCAATTTTTTTGAAACACGTATATAGAAAACTCAATTTGGTTCCACTTGTATCTTACAACTGATTAATAGTACTGGCTGGTTTCAGTCGATAAATTGTATTTATGCAACTGAATTTACCCTCTTTTTTCCTGTGACCATATAGAATTGAGTGTAGAAAACCCCACATGTTGTAACTGAATGCACTGAATATTGTTTGAAATTAGGTCTCTGGTTGGCAGTCAGTTTGCACTCTGTTCAAGCAAGGACCCTCACTCTAGCCAGGGTAATGGAGATACACACCTAGGATAACCCCTTCTCACCCCCTTGGTAACTTGGCACAAGCAGTCAGGCTTATCTTTGAGGCAATGTGTAAAGTATTTGTACCAACACACACAGTAACACAGTGAAAACATTACAAAATGAACACCATACTAGTTTAGAAAAATAGCCAATATTTATCTAAATCAAACAAGACCAAAATGACAAAAATCGAACATACACGAGTAAAGTTGTGAATTTTCAAATTAATAGATTCTCACTCTATAGAAAACAATGGAAATGTTATTGTTTCACAAAGTACCTGGTTTGTGTAAAAAATAAAGGCGCACGGTCGAGCTTACTCGCAAGTCAGCCTGTGCGTCGTTTCTTCTTCAGTCAGGTAGGCGATGTGTGTTTTTCTCTCCCGCAAGAGAGCGATGCGTCAATTTTTGGACATGGCACCTCGGATACACCCAGATTCATGATGATTTTGATGCCCAGCAATGATGCATGAGAAATCTAGTTGCACAGTGATGGAAAACTGCGCTGCATGGGGCTTGCGTAATTTTAAGCGGCCGCAAGCGGGTGTTGCGGCATTTCTCCAACCGCGATGCAGGTGATGAGTCGATTTCCCAGCCGCAATCCAGGTGGTGCAATGATTTCAGCCACGAGGCAGGTGGTGCGTCGTTTTTTTAGCTGCATTGCAGGAGGTGCATCAAAATTTCTCCACATGGCTTCCTATGCATGGATTTCAGTCCTTATTCAACCAGCTTCATCTTTCAAGGGCCCAGGGACTGGATAGGGCACCACCTTGCAGGGCAGAAGTCTAAGTAGAAAGTCCAGGTGCAGAGGATATCTTTGATGGCCCTGAGACTTCAAAACAGGAGGCAAGCTCAGTGCAAGCCCTTGGAGAAACTTCACAAGCAGGAATATACTGCAAAGTCCAGTCTTTGTAGCAACTGCAGGCCAACCCAGCAAAGCACAGTTACAGGCAAAGGGGCAGTACTCCTCCTCCAGCTCTTCAGCTCTTTTCCTTGGCAGAGGTTCCTCTTGGTTCCAGAGTAATCTAAAAATCTGGGGTTTTGGGTCCACTACTTATACCCCTTTCTGCCTTTGAAGTAGGCAAACTTCAAAGGAAAGTCTCTGTTGTTCACAAGATCCTGCCTTGTCCAGGTCCCAGACTCACACCAGGGGGTTGGAGACTGCGTTGTGTAAGCGCAGGCACAGCCCATTCAGGTGTAAGTGACAACTCCTCCCTCCACTCTAGCCCAGATGGCTCATCAGGATATGCAGGCTACACCCCAGCTCCCTTTGTCTCAATGTCTAGTAGAGATTTACAAACAGCCTGACTGCCAGTCTGAACCAGACAGGGAATACACACGCAGGCAGAGTCACAGAATGGTTTAAGCAAGAAATTGCCCACTTTCTAAAAGTGGCATTTTCAAGCAGACAATTTAAAAACAAACTTTACCAAAAGATGTACTTTTAGATTGTGAGTTCAGAGACCCCAAAACTCCATATCTCTATCTGTCTCCAAAGAGAAACTGCACTTAAAAGTTATTTAAAGGCAGTCCCTATGTTAACCTATGCGAGAGATAGGCCTTGCAACAGTGAAAAAAACGAATTTGGCAGTATTTCACTGTTAGGACATGTAAAACACCTCAATACATGCCCCACCTTTAACACACACTGAACCCTGCCCCTTATTTTTGGGGACTGCACTTATTTTTCCATATACAATATTTACTGAGCGCAAAAGAGGGAAAAACACAGATTGGAAAGAACAAGGAATAAAAAGACAGCAAAACGTCACAAATAGAAAGCAAGAACCTGCAAGAGAAAGGAAAAAGGACGGGGAGTGTCTGGTAATGGATTAAAAACTACGGGCGTTGGTATTTGGCATGCTGGTGTTTAATGGCTCTGGCTGCCGGCTTCTGATCAGATTTTCTGGCACCGGCACACTTTCTTTCACAAATACACCTCAGCCTGAGGTGTAATACATCGGGGTAGCATTGCACACTTAGCAGCATATTTATGAGCGCCGTGCTCAGCAAGAGCATCAATCTTTTTGATGCTCCAGTGGCGCAGACTGCAAAATAAAATCGTTGAGGCCGCACAAAGCCACTTGGTGTGGCTTTCAATGGCCTAATAGATATGGAGTAAGGCAAGGCAGCGCAAGTCGCTGCATTGCCTAACTCTGCGCTGGAGAGGCGTTCCATGGACGTTGCAGTGGGTGTTCCCACGCAACACCCTTGGAGTTTGATACCTCCCCAGATTTACAAAACCATGCAAACCTGTGAATGCAGCAAAACATTACTCCTTCCAAGGTGAGGTGTGAAGAGGAGAAATGTTTTTATGTCTCCTCGTTTTTATCTCTTTCGATGTGTACCGCACACATAGAAACAGTAAACGCCTCTCAGGATTGTTCTTGTGCGGGAAGGTCCTGCACAAAAACAATCCTGCCGACACACAGGTACCCTTGGACCATGGTGCAATGGTGCCTGCATTGGCGCTAGGCTGCCAAAATGGCGCACGCGCTGGAGGGAAGGCCAGGAATGTACTACTGTATTGCATAGATACGTGCATTCTTGCCCGTTCACTTTGGCGAGGTGACTTGCTGCGCTGTTCCTCGCTAAATCCCCATAACTGAGGGCCTTAAAGTACAGACATAGGTTTTTGAAAGAAGACGCAACATGTTCCTATCCTGGTCTGTTGATGCCAGGCCAGGCTCAGGGTGCCGACAGGCGAGTGGCTGTCAGCCCCTCTTCATCCCCGGAACTGCAGCCTTATCAGGGGTTGTGAGCGCCTTTGATGCAGGGGCCTTAAGAGGCAGATGAGCTGTCAGCTGCTGGTCTGTAAGCACCTATCTCCTAGCGCAGGCCTTCCTCTGAAGCAAGGTCAGGACCTTAGCTTTGATTCTGTACCACTGGAAAAACTAAACTCTAACAGGTTCCTTAAATTAGAAAACAATGTCACCGAAAAAATAGTGTCTCTTGCCTTTCTCTTTGAAAGACCGAGAGACCCTCAGTGAGGTGCTTGTAACACCAGAGAGCACATCTGCTCCAGCTCCCGACAAAGTACCAGAGATCTTCAGAGATAGAAGTCGTTGGACCCGCCCTCTCTGCAGGGTCACCACAAACCTTTTGCCTTCACTCCCTTTGTACGCTGAACCCATTTTTGCTGGCTTTTAGAACTTTGTGTACTTTACAACTTTTAACCAGTACTACAGTGCTTGCTCTCGCTCCGGCAAACATGGTAAATCTGGACTACACCTAATTGGCACCTTTAATTTAACTGTAAGTCCCTAGTAAAGTAGTACTATATGTACCCAAGGCCTGTGACGTAAATGCTACTAGTGGGCCTTCAGCACCCATTGTACCACCCACTAAAGAAGCATTTTCAGCATGTATCAAGCCTTTGATTGCAGCATGTATTGCAGTTTTAAACTGCTATTTCAACTTTAATAAACCTTCTGCCAGGCCCAACCCTTCCTTTTCAATACTTAAAAGTCACCTTTAAGATAGGCCCTAAAGTCTGATGGTGCATGGTATTTAAATATAGGACATGTGGGGTTAAGTTTCACATGTCCTAGCAGTGAAAAAACCCTAACATCGTTTTTCACTGCTTTAAGGCTTATCCTTCCCCTTGACTAACACTGGGTTACTTTACTACATTTAATAAGTGCCAACTTTAGAATAGGAGCAGATAGAGACACTCTGTTTAGACTCAAATGGATTGTAATGTAAATCTTCTTAAATGGTAACATTGTATTTTAGATTACAATTCTGAAAATGGCACTTTCAGAAAATTACTTTTAGAAAAAGGGGCGACACCCCATAACCCATGAACCTGGGTATAATATAAATTAAATGCACAAATGGTCCCCACGGGGGAAGTGTAGCCCTTGGCTGAGATTAAGCTTGACTGAGATGAATTTGCTGCAATTAAAATAAAATGCATGAAATATATAACTAATCCTTAATTTTAAGAAGGGTTCTTTACAAAACTATTGCAGTGGATATCAAGGGCTGCACTTCCCCTGTGGGGACTTTCAGAAAGTTGTCTTTTTCTTGTCCTAACCACTTGTGCTTATTGTCAGTGTCCTGGGTCACATGACCGTGAATGACTCTCTATTGGGGTTTGTATATTCCTCCCAGACAGTGACACAAAGGGGACAAGGTGTGGGCAGGATGGGCCATCCTACTAGGATAGCTGGGTGTGGAGCTGTGGCCTTCTCCAATTAGACTTCAAATTACTTTTCTCCTACACACACAAAGGGCTCTGATACCCGCCTATTGTTATCCTAGGCAGTTTGAAAATGTGTACATGGGAAGGTAATAACTATTCATAACCAGATGTGGGGGAAGGGCAGGGACACAGCAAGCTCCAGAGGCCTCCCTGCAACTACCAAGCTGAAGTGTTGCAACTGAACCTTCCTGAACCTGCAAATTGACCATCCTGGACCTACAACTGGATCTGCCTGAGCCCTGCTGGCCTCTGCTGGGGGGAGTTCCTGATCCCCAAAAGGGGCCTCCCAAGGTCCTCAACCCTGTGCCTGAATCATTCTGAGCTCCTCCTAAGATGGAAAGGTGAAATCTTAAAGTTTGGGCTCTTATCACCTGTGAACAGGCCCCTTTGCACTGAGTCTCTGCCACTTGCAATTCCAAGCTCCAGTGAATCCCTGTTCTTCATGCTAAAGCAATCATTAGTGATGAGATCTGCACTTCACGCTACAGCAACAACATCCTGTGGTGACTGTGAGTGATACCCAACTGGCTATTCCTGCTACCGCTATGACCATCTGTGACACTCTCCCTGCTCCTCACGATCTCCTCCACTGTGGACAGAGCTCTTCATGCCAGAATTTGAGAAGTTAACTTTTTTAACTGGACTAACCTGGGCCCTTTATCTGATCTACGCTCCATCACGGTTGATCGGCCTGAACTTGTGACTTTCCCTGGTCTAGCGCAACCAGATAACCGCCAACAGTGCTCTGTGTTTTTAGGCCCTTTATCTACTTAACACCTTAAAATTCAATATCTCCGGTTCTACTGATTGGATGTTTGTCATTTTGGTATCATTATATTTATTAAAATGTACTTAGTTTCACTAAATTGGTTTGGGATTTTTTTGTGTTGTGTTTTCACTTTATTACAGTTTGTTTGCTCCACAAATACTGCTTCTAGAAGGTTAAGCACAAGATAATTTAGTGACATTCTGGATGTGGCGTTTTCAGATTTGAGTTTCCTACGTTTCCATCAAAGAGGGTTTTAAATCACAATTCTCTAGACTTTAAACTGGACATTCCAATCTGCTCCCAATTAAAAGTTATCACTTATTAAATGGAATAAGGTAACCCAATGTTATCCTATGGTAGAGGTAGGCCTTACAGAAGTCAAAAAATAATTTGAGTATTTTCCACCCCAGGACAGGTAAATGTTAACAGTACATGTTCACCTTTTTAAATACACTTTTACTCTGTCCTGTGGGCTCTTTAGGGCCTACCTTAGAGGTGACATACATATTAAAAAGGAGGTTTTAGGCCTGACAAAGGTTTATTTTGCCAGGTCGAAATGGCAGTTTAAAGCTGCACATGCATGCTGCAATGTGTGGCCTGAGACGTGATATAAAAGGCAACTTAAGTAGGTGACACAATAAGTGCTGCAGGCCCACTATTAGAATTTAATTTACAGGCCGTGGGCACGTCATACCACTTTACTAGGGACTTACAAGTAAATTAAATGGGCCAATTGGGTGTAAGCTTATTTCACCATGATGAAGGGAGAGGGCACAAGCACTTTAACACTGGTTGGAAGTGTTAAAGTGCTCAGAGTCGTAAAAGCCATCAAAAGTAGGTTCAGAAAACAGGAGGGTGAAGGCAAAAGGTTTGGAGATGGCCGTGCAGAGAGGGCCAAGACCAACAGTGAGATTTTAAGTCTCAAAAACATTCTATATTTCATACCACAGAGGACCTACAAGGCTGTCAGATTTTGGGCTAAGATCTGGTTTGTTGATGCCACATCAACAACAATAAGGCGGAAGCCATCTTACCATTCGAGACTCTGGCCTTTTTCCTAGATAAAAACTTAAGAAAGCTATAAGGGGCAGGGTAGAAATACCCTGCCCCCCTATGCCTGGTGACGACCACCCACCCCTGGGGCCAAAATCATATTATTTTAATGCCCCCTACGCCATGTTATTCAAGGGGATGGGTTGCACTCCCCAGGGACCTCATTCCTTAGGGCCATTTTTAAAATAATGGGGGTCGCGGACCCCCTGCTAAGCCTCCCCAAGGCCCCAGGAACCTCACCCTTAGGGACCAACTTTAAAATAATGGGGAGCACCTGGATACCCCATCCCGCGGGCCATGTTTTATTTGAAGGAGGAGCCGCGCATGGCTCCTCTCACTGAGCCCCACTGAGCCACTCTGAGGCCCAAGAAAACCCATCCCCTTGGGCCAGCTCTGTTTCAGTGCCCAAGCAACTCCAACCCTGAGACACCATAGATTCCCTACCCGCGAGAGTGCTTACATAGAACACTAATTTGCTCCCACCCATCAGGAGCAGAAAGCTACTCCGGCTAGGTTGGAGTACATAAGTAACCCTGTCTGCTGTTTTGCAGTCAGGGAAACTTAGAATTTGTCCCTCCTAGAGGGCACCAGTGAAAACTGCTCCAGCTGGTGGGAGCAATGATGGATTCTGCTGTAGCAAGGATGTTTGCTGGCAGAGGAGTTGGCAGGGGAGCTGGATGGTCTGCGGGGCCTTGGGACAGCCCCAAACATAAATAATGCTGTGGGGTGCCCCAGGTGGTTTCCTCATAACAAAAGTAAACATTGGCGGCTCCTGTGCAGCCCTTGGGGCATGCCATAATGAATATCAATCTAAGGGAAGAGAAACTGTAGGGAAAATCTACTTGGCCTAAAGATGCAATGCTTTTCTGGGGTGGCATCACAAATGGGATTTAGGAGTCACTCTCATCCCTAATTCTCCTGATCAAGTCCTTTTGATGGCCAATTTTGGGGAAGAGGAGGTTTTGGTTTGAGAGGTTCAAGATGTGTATATGGTTGAACTTGAGTTGTGGAAAGATTTCGAACATAAATTGTTTTAACCCCTTCACTGGTAGGCCTTTTCCCCCTCCTGTGCCAAACCTTTTTTGGCTATTTGTGGTAGTTTGTGTTTAGGCCCCATAACTTTTTGTCCACATAAGCTATCCACAACAAATGTCCATCCTTTTTTTGCAACTTCCAGGGAATTCTAAAGATACTCAGAATTTGTGGGTTCCCCTGCAGGAGACCGAGAAATTAGCCAAAATATAGCTAAAATTTGTTTTTGTTTCTTTTATAAAATGGGAAAAAAGTGCTGCAGAAGAAAGCATCTGTTTTTTGCCCTGCAAATGGCATCAACAAAGGGTGTTTGGTGCTAAAATCACCATCTTCCCTGCATTCAGGGAGAGGCAGACTTGAATCAGAAAAAAAAAATTTTCAACACAGTTTTGGCATTTTACTGGGACATATCCCATTTTAATATTTTGGTGGTCATTACAACCCTGGCGGTCGGTGTTAAAGCATCGGTAAAACCGCCGAACAGGCCGGCAGTAAATAAAATGGAATTACGACCGTGGCGGAAACCACCAACATAGACAGCCACTTTAACACTCCGACCGCCACGGCGGTACAAACAAACACCGCAGCGGTAACCGCCAACAGACAGGTGGAGGACAATGTACCGCCCACAGAATTACAACCCACCAATCCGCCACCAATTTCCGAGGTGGATTCACCGCGAACAAAAACACGGCGGGAACAGGACTTCGAAGGGAAAACGCTCACCTCTACACACCCCACGAGGAACCAGGACGCCATGGAACCGGAGCTTCAAATTCTGCCAGCCTTTATCTTCCTACTCTTCTACCAGGAGCACGAACGCCAGCGGCGAAGACAACGGTGAGTACTGCACCTACGACACAGGGGAGGAGGGAGGGAAAAAACAGTGACACACACACACGCAACCTGCAACACCCCCACCCTCACCGGCTACAACACACACACAAGTACATGTTGATACATCACAGTTACACCCCCCAACCCCCCCTGGAAGAATGCAAGGACAAAAGGAAATGAGTCGAATAATTAGATATATTCAAAGACATGAATCTAAAATATATAGAAATATATACATTTATACGATATACAATTATATACACCAAAAACACAAGTCCAAGGGATTCCACCATCATAGTCCGTGGATCACTGGGCCCAAAAGCATGGGCGAGGCCCACACTCAATACCCGATCAAAATGGAGAGAACACTGCAGGGGCATAAGATAGAAATAAAACAGGCACCTCAGGGGGAAGGGAAGTGGGGGACACCTCAGCCGGTTGAGTGCACGACGCCAGATCCACGAGGGGGCTCCATGCCCATTTATGTATCCTGGGGAGTGCAAAGCCACAGTCTCACAAGTCTCTACAGTGGGTGGTTTGCCCACTGTTCAATCCTGGGGAGTGCAAAGCCACAGTCTCTCAAGTCTCTACAGTGGGTGGTTTGCCCACTGTTCAATCCTGGGGAGCGCAAAGCCGCAGTCTCTCAAGTCTCTACAGTGGGTGGTTTGCCCACTGCTGCATCCTGGGGAGTGCAAAGCCACAGTCTCTCAAGTCTCTACAGTGGGTGGGTTGCCCACTGTTCAATCCTGGGGAGTGCAAAGCCACAGTCTCTCAAGTCTCTACAGTGGGTGGTTTGCCTACTGTTCAATCCTGGGGAGTGCAAAGCCACAGTCTCTCAAGTCTCTACAGTGGGTGGTTTGCCCACTGTTCAATCCTGGGGAGTGCAAAGCCACAGTCTCTCAAGTGGATAACAGTCTCCACTGGTTCTGGAGGGGGCCTTGTGCCCAGAGTGCTTCATCCTGCCAAGGACAGAGATAGTGGATGTATCTCTCCACTGGTTCTGGAGGATGCTTTGTGCCCATAGTACTTCATCCTGCCAATGACAGAGGTAGTGGATGTATCTCTCCACTGGTTCTGGAGGGGGCTTTGTGCCCAGAGTGCTTCATCCTGCCAAGGACAGAGGTATTGGATGTATCTCTCCACTGGTTCTGGAGGGGGCCTTGTGCCCAGAGTGCTTCATCCTGCCCGTGGCAGACTCAGTGAGGTCGGAATCATTTGCGCTGGCTGGCCTGCGGGGCTGCTGGCGGCGGTGTCCTGGGCAGCAGTGCTTGTGGCGGTCTCCTTGGCAGCGCTGCTTGTGGCGGCAGTGTCTTGGGCAGCGGTGCTTGTGGCGGTGTCCTTGGCAATGCTGCTTGTGGCGGCGGTGTCCTGGGCAGCGGTTCAGCTGCTGGCGGTCTTGTTCTGCCCTGCGGGGCTGCTGGCGGCGGTGTCCTGGGCAGCGGTTCAGCTGCTGGCGGTCTTGTTCTGCCCTGCGGGGCTGCTGGTGGCGGTGTCCTGGGCAGCGGTTCAGCTGCTGGCGGTCCTGTCTGTGGTAGCGGGGCTGCTTCTGGCGGTCACTTCCTGGGCAGCGGGGCTGCTGGCGGTCCTCTCTGAGGCAGCGGGGCTGCTGCTGGCGGTTGCTTCCTGGGCAGCGGGGCTGCTGGCGGTCCTATCTGTGGCAGGGGGGCTGCTGCTGGCGGTCGCTTCCTGGGCAGCGGGGCTGGTGGCGGTCTTGTCCGACATGCTGATCTTCCCAGACTTGCCGCTTTTACTGTGCCCCTTTCCCCCCTTGGATGGTGTGGCAGCTGTCTCCACACAACCAACTGGACCCCTGGGAGCAGGTTTGGTGGCTGGTTTCTTTCCCCTCTCCCGCTGGGCACTGTCCAACTTTTTATGCTTGACAGGTGGGGGACTGTCTGTGCCCTGGCTCCTTGCCACACTGCCGCCCTGCTGCCTGGTGCACTCCATAATCCGGTGACTACTGGCACCACTGGTCCCGCCAATGTTGTGGCTGAGGTGCTAGGTTGGGACCTGGAGAGTCGGGCCCTAGGAGACTGACGGGGTGGGGGAGGTGAGGGAAAGAGGTCAAGGCTGGCCAGGAAAAGTTTCTTAGGAACACTGGGACGGGTAGCTGGAGGGGGTTTGGGAGTGGAGGAAGAGGTAGTGGTTGTAGGCAGTGTACGTATGGTGACTTTGGGTGAAGGTGCATGGGCTGGAGGCTGTCGTGAGGTGGATGGCTGCTCGGTGGGTGTGTGGCTGCGTTTGTGTACCTTGGGAGGTAGCCTCACAGACACACTGGGAGAGGACACAGGGGATGTGTGAATGGTAGTGGGGGTTGTGAGTGCACGTGAGCGGGGTGTGGTGGTGGGTGTGCTGGTGATGGACGTAGTGTCTGAGGATGTAGTGCATGCAGGTGTGAGTGTAGACGAGACAGGGAGGGAGGTGGGAGACGAGGAGGAGGGGGGCACAGTGGAGGCAGTGGATGTTGGTGTGTCTGCATGTGTGTGATGCTTGCGTGAGTGCCTGTGGGATGTGTGGTGCTTATGTTTGCCAGAGCTTCCCTTGTGTGTTGAGGTGTGTGCATGCTGGTCTGATGGTGTGCTTGGGATAGGCTGAGGTACAGGGGTGTGGGTCTGTGTGGAGGAAGTTGGAGGGGGGAGGCTAGAGACAGGGACAACGGCTGCCATCAGTGCTGAGGCCAGAGTCTGAAAAGCTCGCTAAAGGGTTGCCTGACCCGAGTGAATGCCCTCCAGGAATGCATTGGTTTGTTGCAACTGCCTCTCTACACCCTGGATGGCATTCAAAATGGTAAACTGCCCAACAGTGAGGGACCTGAGGAGGTCAATGGCCTCCTCACTGAGGGCAGCAGGAGTGAGAGGAGCAGGGCCTGAGGTGCCTGGGACGAAGGTAATGCCCACCCTCCTGGGTGAGTGGGCATGGGGCAAAGGCTGAGGGGCTGCTGGGAGGGCGGTGCTGGTAGGGGGGGTGGCGACTGTACCTGTAGATGCGGGGGGCACAGATAGGGCTGTCACCGCAAGGGAGCTCCCATCAGAGGAGGAGTCCGTCTCTCTGGTGTCAGCTCCTGTCCCCGCCGTGGAGCTCCCCTCGCCCTCTGTCCCACTGGTGAATTCGGAGTCTGTAGTCTCGCTCTCCAGGGCCATGTGGGATGCAGCTCCCTCCTGCTCCGGTGCCACTGCTCCTCCGCCTGATGATGCTAATGCACACAAGTACAGGGAGACCACAAAAAAGGGGGGAGAAGACAGAAGAAAGACATGTTTAGTGCATGCAATACCGCTACCGTTGGCGGACACGACAAACACAGAAGCCCCCTGCACTACGCCACGCACTTGGGGTCCACTATTCAATCCCTGGGACATGGCTTACAAGGCTATGGCCGATTTCTGCACACATGGATGTCACAGGAGCATGCCTAGGTGTAGTTGGCACTGTACACAGGTGGGGTGGGGTGCAACAGGGCCTGCCTGAAGTAGGGAACTTAACTAGCAAACTCGCCCTAGCCTAGGGGAACCCACAGCCCACCTCCCCCACCCAGACACCTAAAATGCACGCTGAATCAGCAGAATGAGAGTGTACTCACCCCATCGTGTCTGCTGTGATGCCCTCAAGCACCCATCCAAGTCCGGATATGCCACCGCCAGGATCCTGAACATCAGGGGGGTCATGGAGCAACGGGCACCCCTCCCATGTTGGGAGGCCATCCCCAGCTGGGCCTCCGCTGTCTTCTTGCTCCAGCGGCAGATGTCCTCCCATCTTTTCCGGCAGTGGGTGCTCCGTCTGTGGTAGACCCCCAGGGTCCGGACTTCCTTGGCGATGGCACGCCAGATGTCCTTCTTCTGGTGGGCGCTGACCTACAGGAATTGTACAGGGGAAAAGAGAAGTAATTACCAACTGCACCTTCACAGTCATTGGCCCACATCCCTACCCTTGCCATGACGCACATGCACTCACCGTCGTTTCATCCACGCCTCATTCTCACCCCCCCTATCTTTCATCCACCTCACTCCACACAGGCATTGCCCATACAGCATGCTCACAGTGTACTTACCTGTTTGTCTGGAGGACCGTGGAGTAGCGTGTACTGGGGAAGGACCCCATCCATGGGTTTCTCCAACTCCCCTGTGCTGAAGGCAGGGGCCCTTTCCCCAGACACACGAGCCATTGCCTCTTCCAGACTGAGGTCACAGCAGCACTTGCAGTGTAGCTCCTCTCCTGTCGAAGATCAGGTATCGAGTGATTGAACAGATAGAAAATGGCGGTCACGTCCACAGCGGTGCGTACTGTCACCGCCAGCGTACATCGTCATTGGCTCCTGGACCCATAGGGCCCAATGTTAACCAACGCGGGAATTGCGCCGCAGTCTTCGACCGCCTACCGCGACAGTGTAGAATGCCAGCGCAGTTACCTCACATCCCCCTGTCCCACTTGACAGGTCAGTGAGGCGCCATTTCAGGGGCCCACATGGCATTATTTTTGACTGCGTCACACATACCTAGGCCTTGCCTAACCACTCATACAGGCAATTTTAGATTTATGAATCTTTTCAGACTAAGCTGTGTTTACGTACCTCAGAGTTGGTTGACTCTCTGCTCGCTGTTCCCCTCCATAGGCACCGTTCGCTGGGGCATGTGAGGAGATGGCGGCATCCTCCGGTGTACAGACCGCTGGTGGACCTATCGACAATGGAGGAAAGACATGTGATCATCACCTACAGGCTTGATCGTGCCACAATCCAGGAACTGTGTGTCCAGTTGGAGCCAGACCTGATGTCAGCTATCCGCCATCCCACAGGAATACCCCCTCAAGTGCAGGTGCTGTCAGTACTCCATTTCCTAGCAGGTGGGTCATTTCAAACAACAGTGGCCATAGCATCAGGGATGTCCCAGCCTATGTTTTCAAACGTGCTGAAACACATGCAGAGCTACATGGTTTTCCCTCAGGTGGAGGATTTGTCTTCAGTGAAAGGTGACTTCTATGCCCTGGGACATATCCCCGACATCATAGGTGCCATTGATGTGGCCTAGGTCCCCCCACGCAGGAGTGAACAGGTGTACAGAAACCGGAAGAGTTACCTTTCGATGAATGTGCAGATGGTGAGTTTGGCAGACCAGTACATCTCCCATGTTAATGCCAAATTTCCTGGCTCAATGCATGACGCTTACATCCTGCGGAATAGCAGCATCCCTTATGTGATGGGGCAACTCCAGAGGCACCGGGTGTGGCTATTAGGTGAGCACCTGGACCCAAATCAGTGGGAATTGTTGGCTGGGTCTGTGGATGTCCCTTTGAGTCAGTGTGTGTCTAATAGTTGTCCCTCGCCATTTACAGGTGACTCTGGTTACCCCAACCTGTCATGGCTACTGACCCCAGTGAGGAATCCCAGGACAAGGGCAGAGGAACGCTACAATGAGGCCCATGGGCGAACTAGGAGGATTATAGAGCGGACCTTTGGCCTCCTGAAGGCCAGGTTCCGGTGCCTCCATATGACAGGTGGTTCCCTATTCTACTCACCAAAGAAGGTGTGCCAGATCATCGTCGCCTGCTGTATGCTTCACAACTTGGCTTTGCGATGGCAGGTGCCTTTTCTGCAGGAGGATGGTGCAGATGGAGGTGTTGTGGCAGCTGTGGAGCCTGTGGACAGTGAAGATGAGGAAGCAGAAGAAGAGGACATCGACAACAGGAACACGATGATCATGCAATACTTCCAGTGAGACACAGGTAAGAAGACAAACCTGCCTGCTACATCTGATTTTAATCCACTACCTCTCTACTGTCTGTCATTTTCACCCAGTGTATGGACCCTGATTTGTCACTTTCCTTACGAGTTCACAGATGTGGGTCCCACAGTGTGACATCTGCTTTGTTTCCTCATGGACTAGAGCTGTGTGACATGGGTATGTTGACATTACATTTGAAAGAGCATTTTGCCACTGTAATTGCTAATACACTATTTCGAAATCACAGACAGACTCCTGATTGTTTTGTGCTTCAAGGGTGTTTATTTAAGTGCTCAATATTGGAGGGGGTTGTAAAATGGTGAGGGGTGATGGTGGAGGAATGCCCATGGCAGAGTCCAGTCTATTAGTCTCACAGGTGCATTGTGCAAATGGGCATAGGAAGTGGAGCTGGGGCAGTTTAAGGATGGACAGGGTGACAAGGTGGGGCAAAAGGATGACAATCAGGGTGGTCTCATTTCTTGGCGGGGGTCTTGGCATTGTTCTCTGTCTTTGTCCTGGATCTCAGGGACCGCTTTCGGGTGGCTCTCTATCTGCAGGGGGTGGGGTGCTGGTGTGGTGGTCCTGTGGCGGTGCCTCCTGTCCACTAGCGCCGGCGGAGGTGGTGGGCAGTTCATCGTCCAGGCTAGTGTCAGGGGCCCCTTGCTGTGCCACAGTGTCCCTCCTGGTGTTGAGGAGTTCCTTCAGCACCCCTACAATGGTGCCCAGGGTGGAATTGATGGATCTGAGTTCCTCCCTGAAGCACAAATACTGTTCCTTCTGCAGCCACTGGGTCTCCTGAAACTTGCCAGTACCGTTGCCATCGTCTCCTGGGAATGGTGGTAGGCTCCCATGATGTTGGAGAGGGCCTCGTAGAGAGAGGGATCCCTGGGCTTGTCCTCCCCCTGTCGCACAGCAGCCCTCCCAGTTCCCCTGTGTTCCTGGGCCTCTGTCCCCTGAACCGTGTGCCCACTACCACTGCCCCAGGTCCCTGGTGTTGTTGGGGTGGTGGGTTATCCTGGGTTCCCTGTAGTGGTGGACACACTGCTGCTTGACGTGTCCTGGGGACAGAGGTATGGGCCCGCTGGATGGGTGCTGTGCTGGTGTTTCCAGAGGGGGCAAGTTCTGTAGTGGCCTGTGCTAGTGTGAGTGGAACCGACTGTCCTGAGGTCCCAGATGGGCCGGGCTGGTCATCTAGATCCAGTTGGACAGAGCTGCTGTCATCACTGTGGGCCTCTTCTGTGGGTGGAGTGGACATGTCTGGACCCTCCTGTCTGGTGACGTTGGGTAGGGGTCCTGCAGGGGTGTAAAGGCATGATTATTGCATCTGTATGTGCCATGGTATGCAATGTGTGGGTGACCCTGTACCCCAGTGCTTGCATTCCTGTGTAGGACCTTGTGTGATGATGGTTTACGGGGGTGTATGGGTATGTGCAGTGGCCATGCATTGGTGATGGGTGTCCATGCTTTGGTGTTGCATGCAGGGCTTGGTGTTGGGATGGGTGGTTTGCGATATTGGGACATGTGTGAGGAGTAGGAGTGATGGGGTGAGGACGAGGGTGGGGGTATGTGATGGCATGCAGGTAGGGTGGGGGATGTAATAGTAAAGTATTGACTTACCAGAGTCCATTCCTCCAGATCCTCCTGCGAGGCCCTCAGGATGCAGAATAGCCAAGACCTGCTCCTCCCATGTTGTTAGTTGTGGGGGAGGAGGTGGAGGTCCGCCGCCAGTCCTCTGTACCGCGATCAGGTGTCTTGAGACGATGGAACGCACTTTCCCCCGTAGGTCGTTCCACCTCTTCCTGATATCATCCCTATTTCTTGGGTGCTGTCCCACAGCGTTGACCCTGTCCACTAGTCTTCGCCATAGCTCCATCTTCCTAGCTATGGAGGTGTACTGCACCTGTGATCCGAATAGCTGTGGCTCTACCCGGATGATTTCCTCCACCATGACCCTGATCTCCCCCTCAGAGAACCTGGGGTGTCTTTGCCGTGCCATGGGGTGGTGTGGGTGATGTGTAGGGTGGTGTGTGTTGTGATGTGTGGGGTGATTTTAGAGGTGTGTTGTGTGAGGTGCGTGGATGCTATGTGGGTGATGGTGTTGAGTGCCTGTGGATGCTATTGTTCTTTCTGATGGTGTCTCTCTCTGGCCTTCTGTCGCAGTTGTTGTCGTAAGGGTTTGTGGGTGATGTGGGTGTGTGTTTTATATTGTATTGGGTGTGTGGGAGTGGTGTGTGTATGTGTATGTGTATCAGGTGTGTGTATTTCGAATTGTCCAATGTGGTAGTGTTTTGTCAATGTGTGTGTATTTTGAGCGCAGCGGTGTGTACCGCTAATGGAATACCACAGTTGAAAGACCGCCGCATGGATTAGTGGGTCGTGATAGTGTGGGCGTATTCATGGTGACGTGACGGTGGAGGTTTTGTTATCGCCAGTTTATCACTGACCTTTGGTGTGGCGGACTTGTGTGGGTGTCTGAATTTTGGCGGATTCCGGGCTTTGGGTCATAATGACCGTGGCGGAATTCTGCGGCGGTGCAGAAGAAAGATATTCGGTCATTGAGTGTGAGGCCGTAGCAAGTGTGTTGGTGGTGCATCATTTTGAGTATTTCTTGTGGTGTTTGCCGGTGTGGTGAGGACTGATCTTAGACCTTTGGTTTAGTTGCTGGGTTGCAGGAATATTGAGAATACCACCCCACGGGTGAAAAAGAGGGTTGAAAGTTTGATTGAATTTAATTTCTGCAGGGAGTATCTTCCGGGGGCTAAGAACATTCCATCTGACTGCTTGTCCAGATTACCTGTTGAAAGATCAGTTTTGATGGATGTGGATCTTCCTGTATTGTGGGTTTATGAGTCAGCCATATGCAAAGTGGAGTAGGACACCCAAGTCATAAAGATGATCTAAGAGAATTTGTTATGGGTTATTGGCCAAATATCAAATCAGTTTTGGAATGTCCGGGATGAGTTGTGAAGGGAGAGCTTTATCATGGAGATCGGTTGGTTCCGCTGGCAGGTCTTTGGGAGAAGTTAATCAATCTTGTCCATGAGGAACATTTAGGGGGAATTTAACCAATGTAAGGTTGAGGGAGTCTTACTGGGGGGCCTTGATTAGACCAACAGGTGGAGGGCATAGTAAGAGATTGTCTTCAATGTGCAAGCAATAATAATTCCAGGTCAGTGGAGAATATTCCCTTGTCACCTGCTGATATTCCAGTGAAACCCTGGTGCAAGTTAGGGTTGGATATTGTGGGCCCTTCTCAGTTACTGTGCAAGAGGTATTTTCTTGTTCTGGTGAATTACACTTCCAGGTGGGGTTCTGCCTGTTGAGTGAATTCTTTAGCCACCAGGAGTGTTTTGGAATTTTTGAAAGATGCCTTCTCCAGTTAGGGCATACCTGAGACCATCATAACAGATAATAGGGTTCACACTGAGCTCAAATATTTCTTAGACTGCTTAGTTGTTGTACATAATGGTACTACTTTGTATTCACCCCACCTTGTGAGGGCATGAGTTCCATCTGCTATGGAGATGAGGGTATCTTTGAAAGTTTTATTGTGTGATAAGTTGTGGGCACATCATAATACTCCCAATGCCATAACCAATGTGGTGCCATTCCAGTGTTTGAAAGGTCGATTGGCGGGTTCCAAACTCAACCCCTTGTGATTCGGTTGCAAGAGAAGTACCAAGGCAATTCATTTCAGGATTTTCCGAAGCCTCCCTATTACCATCATCATTGTTTGGAGCACGTTTTTTGCCTACGCCGTCACAGGAATGCTGTGAGGCCTATGAATCAGATGTTGATCTTGTTCAAGCAACATACAACTATAAATGGATCAGCAGGAGTTTCTGCGTCAGGAGGAGTCTGTAGTATCTTAAAAACTACAAATTGTAAAGTGTATTTTTAATTATTTGCCTTGTTATAAGCATTTTTAGATTTAAAGAGATTTGTGTTGTGCATTTGTGTTGCCAGGACAGTAATCAATGCATTTTGGTGGTTACTCTCCAGTGTGCAATTATCTACTCTGGCTCTTTTCCAGGGTCATCATTTCATTGTATATAATTGTAATTTTGTTCCTGTACTTTGCCTTCCACTTTGTGTTATTATTCCCCTCAAGGTACCCCTGTTAATTATCCCTATGTTATGTACCACATATGCTTTCTTCTGGCTGTTTATGTTCTTTGTATTTCTTTATTGAAGGAGATGCGTTATAACTGGTTGGTGTTTCAGGGGCATATTTACAAGGAGCTTGGGCTGCCATTGCGTCATTTTTTTTTTTTATGCAGCAGTGGCGCATTCAGTGCGCCATATTTACAAAGTGATGCACTAGGCATAATGCGTCATTTGTCTCTGTCCCGCTTTATTTTTTACTTGCGCCACAACTGGCTGCATCAGGTTGTTAATCACATGCAAGATAGCTGTTCCCTCTTTAAATCCCATGCAGAAATGATGCATCAATATTTACAAGTTTTTAGCAAAGTGACACATCATTGGCAAATGACACGTAGAGTCCAAATTCCTACGCCTCCTTAACGCAGGCATAAAAATGACACAGTGGCTTTTCAATAGGCATCTGACCAGCTGAAGTCACTTTACACACTGGAATATGTCTGTATTTCACTTCCCCTCTACTAGTAGATGGGTCTACACATGTGCCAATCATGTTGTAGGGCCCCTTGACCAAGCTGGGACCATAGCACCTATGATTTAATCATCAACTGCAGCAAGGCAATGTAACGTTGTGTACTGTTGTAGGAAATGTGAAAAATAAATGCCCCAAGGGGGATAGAAAGCCCACCAGAGACCAGGGAAGATTTTGTTTTTCAAAATTAGAGGGTGGGGGTATTGCCAAAGCCTCACACCAAATAAATGGGGCCAAAGTTGTTCTGCCCACCAGTGGGCAGATGGGGCAATTACCCCCGATCCACACCCCGGGGGCAGAAAGTCTACCAGATGCCATGGAATTAAAAAAAATAGATATATAGTGGGATGGTGTCTACCAACCAGTATGGGCCTGGTTATGCCCCCACCCCAACTGAAGGGGGTAACAGTCTTTCAGCTCTCCCCCACACACTAAAACATCTCATCCCATAGCAAACAAGAGGACATTCGATTATTTTGGGTTTTGGTTTTACATTTGGGCAATGAGAGCTTGGTAACTCTCAAAATCGCCCCACTTGGAATGGTGAGGGCTGCACTTTTTTTGACTTTGGGACGCTGCCATGTAGAAAAATCCACAAGACCTAGACACACCTGAAAACTAAACATCTGGTTGATTCCAGGGTGGTGTGCTTCACATGCACCCTGCAGCATTTTCTTATCCACAATGCCCTTCAAACCTCCATCTTTTCTGGAACTTGCTAATTTTTCACACATTTTTGTGATGGAACCTTCTGGAATCTGCAGGAATACACAAAATTCCTACCACCCAACATTGTCTCATCTATACCGATAAAAATTCTGCTGCACTCTCAGCCTAAAAATGATTTTTTTCAAACTGCTCTTTTGGACCCGCTTTGGTTCCCCTCAATTACAACATGTTTTTGGCTCTTCCCTATCACAGGAACTTGGCCCACCTACACAAGTGAGGTATCATTTTTACCGGGAGACTGAGGGGAACGTTGGGTGGTAGGAAATTTGTCCCAGTGCGGTGATCAAACACAAATGTGGGAAAAAAGTGATTTTTTAGCTAAATTTGAGGTTTTCTGAGGATTGTGGGTAAGAAAACATTGGGGGATCCACGCAAGTCACGCCTCCCTGGACTCCCTCGGGTGTCTAGATTTCAGAAATGTCTGGGTTTGGTAGGTTTCCCTAGATGGCTGCTGAGCCCAGGACCAAAGATGCAGGTGCCCCCGCAAAAACAGGTAGTTTTGTATTTGATAATTTTGATGTGTCCACGTTGTGTTTTGGGGCATTTCCTGTCGCAGGCGCTAGGCCTAACCACACAAGTGAGGTACCATTTTTATCGGGAGACTTGGGGGAATGATGGGTGGAATTAAATTTGTGGCTCCTCTCAGATTCCATAACTTTCTGTCACCGAAATGAGAGGAAAAAGTGGGTTTTTTGGCCAAATTTTGAGGTTTGCAATGGATTCTGCTTAACAGAACCTGGTCAGAGCCCCACAAGACATCCCATCTGGGATTCCCCTAGGTGTCTAGTTTTCAAAAATGCACAGGTTTGCTAGGTTTCCCTTGGTGCCGGCTGAGCTAGAGGCCAAAATCCACAGCTAGGCACTTTGCAAAAAACAGCTCTGTTTTCTTTGGTAAAATGTGTTGTGTCCACGTTGTGTTTTGGGGCTTTTGCTGTCGCAGGCGCTAGGTCTACCCACACAAGTGAGGTACCATTTTTATCAGGAAACTTGGGGGGATGCTGGGTGGAAGGAAATTTGCGGCTCCTCTCAGATTCCAGAACTTTCTGTTATGGAAATCAGAGGAAAAAGTGTTTTTGTGGCCAAATTCTGAGGTTTGCAAAGGATTCAGGGTAACAGAACCTGGTCATAGCCCCACAAGTCACCCCATCTTGGATTCCCCTAGGTGTCTAGTTTTAAAAAATGCACAGGTTTGCTAAGTTTCCCAAGGTGCCGGCTGAGCTAGAGGCCAATATTCACAGCTAGGTACTTTGCAAAAAACAGCTCTGTTTTCTTTGGGAAAATGTGATGTGTCCACGTTGTGTTTTGGGTAATTACTGTCCCGGGCGCTATGCCTACCCACACAAGTGAGGTACCATTTTTATCTGGAGACTTGGGGGAATGCTGGGTGGAAGGAAATTTGTGGCTCCTCTCAGATTCCAGAACTTTCTGTCACCGAAATGAGAGGAAAAAGTATTTTTTGGCCAAAGTTTGAGGTTTGCAAAGGATTCTGGTTAACAGAACCTGGTCAGAGCCCCACAAATCACCCCATCTTGGATTCCCCTAGGTGTCTAGTTTTAAAAAGTGCACAGGTTTGCTAGATTTCCCTAGGTGCCGGCTGAGCTAGAGGCCAAAATCAACGGCTAGTCACTTTGCAAAAAACAGCTCTGTTTTCTGTGGGAAAATGTGATGTGTCCATCTTGTGTTTTGAGGCATTTCCAGCTGCGGGCACTAGGCCTACCCACACAGGTGAGGTATCATTTTTATCGGGAGACTTGGGGGAACACTGGGTGGAATGAATTTTGTGGCTCCTCTCAGATTCCAGAACTTTCTGTCAACGAAATGAGAGAAAAAAGTATTTTTTTGGCCACATTTTGAGGTTTGCAAAGGATTCTGGGTAACAGAACCTGGTCAGAGCCCCACAAGTCACCCCATCTTGGATTCCCCTAGGTGTCTAGTTTTCAAAAATGCTGCTAGCTTTCCCTAGGTCCCGGCTGAGCTAGAGGCCAATATCCACAGCTAGGCACTTTGCAAAAAACAGCTCTGTTTTCTTTGGGAAAATGTGATGTGTCCATGTTGTGTTTTGGGGTATTTCCTGTCCTGGGCACTAGGCCTTCCCACACAAGTGAGGTACCATTTATATCGGGAGACTTGGGGGAATGCTGGGTGGAAGGACATTTGTGGCTCCTCTCAGATTCCAGAACGTTCTGTCACCAAAATGAGAGGAACAAGTGTTTTTTGGCCAAATTTTAAAGTTTGGTTTGGATTCTGGTTTACAGAACCTGGTCAGAGCCTCACACGTCACCCCATCTTGGATTCCCCTAGGTGTCAGTTTTAAAAAATGCACAGGTTTGCTAGGTTTCCCTAGGTACCGGCTGAGCTAGAGGCCAAAATCAACAGCTAGGCACTTTGCAAAAAACAGCTCTGATTTCTTTGGGAAAATGTGATGTGTCCACGCTGTGTTTTGGGACATTTCCTGTCACGGGCACTAGGCCTACCCACACAAGTGAGGTACCATTTTTATTGGGAGACTTGGGGGAATGCTGGGTGGAACGAAATTTGTGGCTCCTCTCACATTCCAGAACTTTCTGTCACCGAAATGAGAGGAAAAAGTGTTTTTTGGGCCACATTTTGAGGTTTGTTTTGGATTCTGGGTATCAGAACCTGGTCAGAGCCCCACAAGTCACTTCATCTTGGATTCCCCTAGGTGTCTAGTTTTCAAAAATGCACAGGTTTGGTAGGTTTCCCTAGGTGCCCGCTGAAATAGGGGCCAAAATCTACAGCTAAGCACTTTGCAAAAAACAAGTCACATTTCAATGTAAAAATGTGATGTGTCCATGTTGTGTTTCCTGTTGCGAGCATTAGGCCTACTCACACAAGTGAGGTACCATTTTTATCGGGAGGCTTGGGGGAACACAGAATAGAAAAACAAGTGTTATTGCCCCTTGTCTTTCTCTACATTTTTCCTTCCAAAGGTAAGACAGTGTGTAAAAAAGACGTCTATTTGAGAAATGCCCTCTAATTCACATGCTAGCATAGGGACCCCGGAATTCAGAGATGTGCAAATAACCACTGCTTCTCATCACCTTATCTTGTGCCCATTTTGGAAATACAAAGGTTTTCTTGATACCTATTTTTCACTTTTTATATTTCAGCAAATGGATTGCTGTATACCCGGATTAGAATGAAAACCCATTGCAAGGTGCAGCTCATTTATTAGCTCTGTTTACTTAGGGATCTTGATGAACCTACAAGCCCTATATATCCCCGCAACCAGAAGAGTCCAGCAGATGTAACGGTATATTGCTTTAAAAAATATAAGATCGCAGGAAAAAGTAAAATGTGGAGAAAAATGGCTGTTTTTTTCACCTCAATTTCCATATTTCTTTATTTCAGCTGTTATTTTCTGTAGGAAACACTTGTAGGATCTACACAAATTACCCCTTGCTAATTCAGAATTATGTCTACTTTTCAGAAATGTTTAGTTTTTTGGGATCCAGCATTGGTTTCATACCCATTTCTTTCACTAACTGGAAGGAGGATGAAAGCACAAAAAATAGTATAAATGGGGTATGTCCCAGTAAAATGCCAAAATTGTGTTGATAAATGGGGTTGTCTGATTCAAGTCTGCCTGTTCATGAAAGCTGGGAAGATGGTAATTTTACCACCACAAACCCTTTGTTGATGCCATTTTCAGGGAAAAAAACACAAGCCTTCTTCTGCAGCCCTTTTTTCCCATTTATTTTTTTTAAAAGGAAATGTTTGCAGTATTTTGGCTAATTTCTTGGTCTCCTTCAGAGGAACCCACAAAGTCTGGGTACCTCTAGAATCCCTAGGGTGTTGGGAAAAAGGACGCAAATTTGGAGTGGGTAGCTTATGTGGACAAAAAGTTATGAGGGCCTAAGCGTGAACTGCCCCAACTAGCCCAAAAAAGGCTTGGCACCTGAGGGGGAAAAGGCCTGGCAGCGAAGGGGTTATAGTTATTACTCTAACATGCTCTAACTTTTCAAGTGACACATTGCCATTTTTAAAGAATTGTTTTTTAATTTGTTTGTTGGAACAAGTAGTTACACTTTACGGGGTCTCGGGCCTGTAATGTTTTTACGTTTTGTACTTTTGGATAGCACGTGTTCAAGTGCGATTCCCCTGCTTTGGCTGCCATTTGGTGGTGCCACAAATTTGCTCTGGTCAGCAGTGTATCCCCAAGCTACACGGCCCTATTTAGGATGGCCAAGGAGTGGACAAGCAACAGATGTGTGCATTGGGCGTACCAATGGTGCACCAAAGGCAAGCCTATCTGTGCCCGTCCGCATCCGACTGGGGCCAGGAGCCAGTAAATCTGGCCTGTCCCAGCCAGAGAGGCTGTTGTATGCGGCAGAGCAATAAAATATATTGCGACCGGTTTGCCTTTCAAGCTTCAGGTCTCAAATCCATGGGTGAGTCCTCTGATCTGCAATAGTTGCACATTTGCCTGTCTAAATGCGTTGAATCTTATGGCCAGTAATGGCTCGCACTGACTGACTACTAAATTCTCTGAGGCAGAGCATAGCACTGGTCCCTGGGGGGGATGAAGCCGCTGGAAACCACCATCCCTACTAAGGAGTTCCGCTTTTTTAGTTTGAATGACCGCTCTCTCCGCAGTCACCAGCAAGATCTATTCAGTTTTCCATGGGATAGCAATCCTGACATTTTGTTTCTTACTGAGACCTGGCTACATGAGGGTTAGTCACCTAATGTAATTACGGCGCTCCCTCAGGATTATTCCCGAGCCAGGAAAGATAGATAAGGCAGGGCAGGTGGAGGGATTTGCCCTTCTTTTTAAAAATGACTATCAATGCAAAAATGAGGTGCTTCCAGTCCTTTCCTGCGAAGCTCTGCTTTTGGCACTCTCTCTATCTCACAAATTTACGCTGTCTGTGGCTTTGATTTACAGACTCCCCCCCCCCCAGGGTATGAGGGGAAGTGGTGCATCTGTCTTCTATACACAATAGCCCCTCATGTTCTGAAATCAGCAAATGTAACCCTTCTCAGTGAACTTAACTTCATTTGGAAGATGGAAAGTGTAATTTAAACATAGAAGATCTAGGGGTCCTTAGTTTGACCTTATGTAACTCAGATCCATCTCACGTGGCCGGCCACCTGTGGATCCAATATTCTCAAATGCGAAGAATCTGATCACAGCCCCCCTCCCCTTCCATTACCTTGGTCTGATCATTTTGCTCTACCTTTCAGTATTAAAGTCCGGGTGCATCCTTTAACTATACAGCCTCGTCCCTCAATTAAATCAAGGAACAGGTTGCAATTGAGCAGTTCTAATTTGAATGAGCAGCTTTACGCCAGACCAACCCTTGAACAAGAGAATGAGTCAGATCATCCTGGTTCACAATTGGCCAATGAAGACCGTGGAAACTACTTTACCAGCAACAGTAAAATGCTCAGGACGCCTTCACCTGCCTGCACCCTGGTTTTATGATCTGATTAAATCTGAAAGAAAATGTTGTAAGGCCCTAGAAAGACTTTGGGGGAAGTCTTATGCAGAAGAGACAAAAACCAATCACAGAGAGGCTTCAAAATATTACCACGGTCTCTCTAAGTGAAACGTATTACTCAGAATTAATCTCAATTGCTTTAAAGTGTCCTATGACCCTTTTTATGCAAATAACTTTCCGATAAAGTATCCCCTGATCCTTCACTTTCCCAGATAACAGTGTGAGAAACTTGCCCTCTTCTTTATCCAAAAGGTGGACAGTATCCATCTCAAGGTGGCAAAAGATTGCATGACTGGAGTCCATGCTAATTCTGAACTGGATTTAGGAAAGGAACATTTGTCTAATGACCAAGACCAGCATCTGGGAGTCAGATATGAAATGGAAACATGGTCCTTGTTGTACATGTATCTTTTAATGCCATCTTACAATCTATCAAAAAAGGTCCCCTGTGGGATCCCGTACCACCGGAGAAACGAATCCTATTGGATCAAACTTTTCTAACAGTAGTAAATGACCTTCTCATCTCCTATCTGAGTGAGAGATGTGTACCACATAAATAAAAGCATGCAATGGTTCTTTTGCCAAAAAAAGTCAATTTAGATTATTCAAACCTATCAAACTTTCATCCCATTTCTCTGCTTCCTGTGTTCTCCAAAATTCTGGGGTAACATGTAAATGCTCAGCTCACAGTATTTGTGGAAACTTGAAACTTCCTTTATACATCACAGTCGGGTTTTAGGGCCAGACACAGTACCGAAGCCATCCCACTGGGCGTCATGGAACACCTTCGACAATGCCTAGATAAGGGCAGTACTGCACGCTTATTTTGCTAGATCTTAACGTGGCCTTCAATACTGTGTCCCACTCTATCCTTACAGAAAGACTGGCATCGCTGGGTCTTGAGGGCTCGGCTTTGAAATGGCTTACCTCTTTGTTAAAAGATCGTTCTTTTCAAGTTTTTTCTTCTAGCACCAGGTCTGAGCCGCAAGCCTTAACATCAGGAGTCTCTCAAGGCTTAGTCTTGAGCCCACTGTTGTTCAATGTCTACTTCTGCCTTCTGGTGGATATAGTGGAGAGCTGTGGCCTCACTTTATTCTCATATGCCGATGACACACAGATCATCTTTTCGTTGTCGTCAGCACAGAACCAGGGACCGTCTGATCTCAACTTGGGCTTCAGCAGAATTTCTGGATAGATGAATTAAAATTTGTTTAAGCTCAATGGAGATAAAAGGGAGGTCATGGTGCTGGTGACCAATTCCTCCCTTTGGGGTCCACGTCACTGACCAGAAGCATTTGGGGCTCTACCTCTTCCATCTTCCAAGGTGAAAAACCTGGGCTTTCTGTTGGATGAGAGTCTATCCATGAAGCCACAGAGGGTGAAGATGACTGCCACTTGTTTTGCAGTACTCAAATGGCTTAAAAACATCATCTGGCTGATTCCCCTCTCAGCTCAAAGGACAGTGATCGAGGCTTTAATTCTATTGCGACTGGATTATGGCAATGTGCTGTACTTGGGTTCGAATACTTCAACGGTTCGTGATTTACAGGCAGTTCAAAATGAAGCCGCTAGGCTTCTATACCAGCTCCCCTAATCTGCCTCAGTGTCACATCTCCTTCGTGAATTGCATTGGCTCAAGATTTTGAACCATATTAAATTTAAAGCCTTATGCTATATTTTCAGGCCAGAACTGGATTAGGTCCTAGCTCTATTCAGGAACTGGTGAAGCCTCAACAACCCACTCGATCCTTAAGATGAATGAATCTTGCCTTGGTTACTGTGCCGAGGTTCCGACTGGCCCACATGGAAGGATGCTCCTTTGCCTATTTGGGCCCTAAGTTGTGGAATTCTCTTCTAGAGTCAATAAGAAATTGTACATCACTGTTGGCTTTTTGCAAAGGGCTGAAGACCTGGCTTTTTGACCTCTTTGTACTGGTCACCTTACCTTTTCGCTCTGCGCTAGGATACCCCTTGGAGTAGCTGCGAGTGTTACAAGTTTCGAAAATAATTAAAGAAATAAAATAGTCCATCATTTGTATGTGTTTCATGAATGCTTGTTCTGCATTTTTGTGCATTCTTTTGTGGTTCAAATCGTAATAATTACTCAGGTCAGGGTCCCCAGATTTCACTAATGACTCAGTGGGATTCCCTGGATTCCAGTAATGATTAAGTGGGTGTCCACAGAAATCAAAAGGTTAAAAACTACTGGTCTAGACCGCTCCCAAAGCTATGATGCTTCATTGCCACTTTCACATGAGTCACTGCTTCTTTTACTTTTAGTGAAATCAATATCCCAAAAATGATGTCCAGTTCTCACACTCAGTATAACTCATTCTATTTAAAGGTATGAGCATTGGGGCTGGTTTACGAAGTTTAATTCCAGATTTACAGGTCGTTAGAGGTCTGAAAAAGCTCTTAACTTAATCCTTTGCAATTCAATTATTGATTGACTGAAATGCCTCAAACATCATCCTATGACAATGGGTGTCGTGCACTTGTGAGTGAATTATGAATTAATTAATTATAAAATATTCACAACTGATCATTATAAATATCTGTACCACACATTACACGCGGGTTGAGCAGCCATCTAGCGCCACCATCAGGGACCAACCTCAAGCTCAATAGAGATATCAGCTTTCCAAGAAAGCATGCAAGTGATGTCCACACATTCTTAAGCAAGAACATCTGGAAACATACCTTCCCATTAAGAAAAAAATAATTTCATGTTTAAGCAATGCACAAATGCACGTATGTAACTCCATGAAACAACTGGCACTGGTGTAACACCATATATGTGGATGTGTGTCATCCTAAAATATGCATAAGTATGCAGAATACAGACCCAATATGTGCATATACTAGACACATAACAAAACCTCGCAGAAACTGCTTTTTCAAGTGAAAACAAGGGTTAAGAATGGGGAGGGTTGGTCATGGTAAAGGAGTTCAAATGTATGATTATTCATGAGATGTGCTGGGAGAGATGATTAAAGGAAATAGTTGGTGTTATTCGAATACAGTATATCTCTCTTTATAGAATTATTAGCATACTTTGGTAAAACATGCATATCCTTCAGTATAGAGCTAATTGCTTCCTTCTGCAAATTCTGCAAGTGTATAAGTAATTGCATCTTTTGCAGATCCTGCATACCCTTCTATGCAGAAAGACATCATGGTATCCTTCTGCAGATCCTGCATACCCTTCTATACAGAAAGACATCATGGTATCCTTCTGCAGATCCTGCATACCCTTCTATACAGAAAGACATCATGGTATCCTTCTGCAGATTCTGTATGAGCTTCTATTCAGAAAGACACCATGGTATCCTTCTGCAAATCCTGCATACATTCTATACAGACATCATGGTATCCTTCTACGGATCCTGCATACCCTTCTATACAGACAGACATCATGGTATCCTTCTACAGATGCTGCATACCCTTCTATACAGACAGACATCCTGGTATCCTTCTACAGATGCTGCATACCCTTCTATACAGACAGACATCCTGGTATCCTTCTACAGATGCTGCATACCCTTCTATACAGACAGATGTCATGGTATCCTTCTGTAGTTCCTGCATACCTTCTATACAGACATCATGGTATCCTTCTGCAGATCCTGCATGCACTTCTGTACAGACCTCATGGTAGCCTTCTACGGATCCTGCATACCTTCTATACAGACACTTTGGTGTCCTTCTACGGATCCCGAATATCCTTTTCTACAGACAGACATCATGGTATCTTTCTACGGATCCTGCATACCTTCTATACAGATATCATGGTATCCTTCTGCAGAGCCTGCATACCCTTCTATGCATGCATAATGGTATACGTCTGCAGATCCTGCATACCTTCTATACATAAATCATGGTATCCTTCTGCAGATCCTGTATACACTTCTATACAGACAGACATCATTGTATTCTTCTGTTGATCCTGCATACCCTTCTATACAGACAGACATCATGGTATCCTTCTGTTGATCCTGCATACCCTTCTATACAGAAAGACATCATGGTATCCTTCTGCAGATTCTGTATGAGCTTCTATACGGAAAGACACCATGGTATCCTTCTGCAGATCCTGCATACCCTTCTATACAGAAAGACATCATGGTATCCTTCTGCAGATCCTGCATACCCTTCTATACAGAAAGACATCATGGTATCCTTCTGCAGATCCTGCATACCTTCTATACAGACATCATGGTATCCTTCTGCAGATCCTGCATACCTTCTATACAGACATCATGGTATCCTTCTGCGGATCCTGCATACCCTTCTGTACAGCCATCATGGTATCCTTCGACGGATCCTGCATACCCTTCTATACAGAAAGACATCATGGTATCCTTCTACGGATCCTGCATACCCTTCTATACAGAAAGACATCATGGTATCCTTCTACGGATCCTGCATACCTTCTATACAGACATCATGGTATCCTTCTACAGATGCTGCATACCCTTCTATACAGACAGATGTCATGGTATCCTTCTGTAGATCCTGCATACCTTCTATACAGATATCATGGTATCCTTCTGCAGATCTTACATGCACTTCTGTACAGACATCATGGTATCCTTCTGCGGGTCCTGCATACCTTCTATACAGGCACTATGGTATCCTTCTACGGATCCTGCATACCCTTCTATACAGACACCATGGTATCCTTCTGTAGATCCTGCATACCTTCTATACAGACATCATGGTATCCTTCTGCAGATCCTACATGCACTTCTGTACATACATCATAGTATCCTTCTACGGATCCTGTATACCTTCTATACAGACACTTTGGTGTCCTTCTACAGATCCTGCATACCCTTTTATATAGACAGACATCATGGTATCTTTCTACGGATCTTGCATACCTTCTATGCAGGCATAATGGTATACTTCTGCAGATCCTGCATACCTTCTATACATAAATCATGGTATCCTTCTGCAGATCCTGTATACACTTCTATACAGACAGACATCGTGGTATCCTTCTGCAGATCCTGCATACCTTCTATACAGACATCATTGTATCCTTCTGTTGATCCTGCATACCCTTCTATACAGACAGACATCATGGTATGCTTCGTCAGATCCTGTATACACTTCTATAGGACAGACATCATCGTATCCTTCTGCGGATCCTGCTTATCCTTCTATACAGACAGACATCATGGTATCCTTCTACGGATCCTGCATACCTTCTATACAGAGAGACATCATGGTATCCTTCTGCAGATCCTGAATACCTTCTATACAGACATCATGGTATCCTTCTACGGATCCTGCATACCTTCTTTACAGACAGACATCATGGTATCCTTCTACGGATCCTGCATACCATTCTATACAGACAGACATCATGGTGTATTTCTGCGGATATGGCATATCTTTCGTATAGACATCATGGTATCTTTCAGCATATCCTGCATACCTTCCCTACAGACATCATGATACCCTTCTGCAGATCCTGCATACCTTCTATACAGACATCATGGTATCCTTCTACAGATCCTGCATACCTTCTACACAGACATCGTGGTATCCTTCTGCAGAGCCTGCATACCTTCTATACAGACCGGCATCATGGTATCCTTCTACAGATCCTGCATACCCTTCTATTCAGACATCATGGTATCCTTCTGCGGATCCTGCATACCTTCTATACAGACATCATGATATCCTTCTGCCGATCCTGCATACCACTCTATGCAGACTGAATCATGATATCCTTCTACGGATCCTGCATACCTTCTACACAGACATCATGGTATCCTTCTGCAGATCCTGCATGCTCTTCTATACATGAAAGTCATGGCATCCCTCTGCGGCCATACATGTCCCTCCATATGGAAGCCAGTGCATCCTTCAGCAGACTCTGTATGTCCCGCAATAGGATGTATGATCACATACAAGAAAAGCACTTTTACTGCGGTTGCCTTGAGTCCATTTGTGTATCAGTGATGGTTGTTTGTTTGCAGCTCCTGCACATAGCTCGGAAGCACAGTTATGATTTCTTCCCCATCTTATATTTCATGTACCACTGCAGGACAGTAATGACCTGTTTGTGCTTGCCCTATTTGTTTCTCTGTGTGTCAGTAATGACTCTCTTTGCAGTTTCCACAGCCCCTCTGTGCAGCAGTGATGACCTTGTTCTGCAGTTCCTTCATTCCCATCCTGATACCAGGAATGATGTCTGGCAGCAGTTCCTGCAAGCCCCAGGCAGCGAAAGAATGCTTTTGTTCCTTCTACAGCATGATGAGCTCCCTGCTCCTTCTGGTGACCCTGCATAGCTCTACATGTGCACACATGAACCTTTTCAGTGGTTCCTGCTTGTCCCTCTGTAAATCAGCAATGTGTTCCTTCAGAGGTTCCTGCTGTCACTGTGTATATCAGTAATGGGATTCTTCAGCGGTTCCTTCATGCCCCTCTGTAAGCCAATAATGAGTTCCTTCAGCAGTTCCTGCTTTTCCTTCTGTATATCACTACTGAGTTCTTTCAGAAGTTCCTGCTTGTCCTTCTGTATATCAGTAATGAAGTCCTTCAGCGGTTCTTGCTTGCCCTTCTGTATATCAGTAATGAGTTCCTCCAGCAGTTCCTGCTTGTCCCGCTGTGTATCAGAAAATAGTTCCCACAGCAGTTCCTGCGTGTCCCTCTGTAAATCAGTGATGGGTCCTTCAGCAGTTTCTGCAAGTCCCTCTATATTTCGGTAATCAGCTCCTTCAGAAGTTCCTGCATGCCCCTCTGTATATCAGTTATGAGTGTTTAGCAGTTCCTGCATGCCTCTCTGTATATCAGTAATGAGTGTTCAGCAGTTCCTGCTTATCCATATGTATGTCAGTAATAAGGTCCTACAGTAGTTTGTGAGTGGCCCTCTGTATATCAGTGATGGGGTCCTTCAGGAGTTCCTGTGTGTCCCTCTGTATATCAGTAATGAGGTCATTCAGCAGTTCCTGCCTGTCCCTGTGTATATCAGTAATGAGTTTCATCAGCAGTTCCTACTTGTCCTTTTGTATATCAGTAGTGAGGTCCCTCAGCAGTCCCTCTGTATATCAGTAATAATGGGGTCCTTCAGCAGTACATGCATGCCTCTGTATATCAGCAATGAGCTCCTTCAGCAGTTCCTGCATGCTCCTCTGTATATCAGTAGTGAGTGTTCAGCAGTTCCTGCGTGTCCCCCTGTATATCAGTAATGAGCTCCTTCAGCAGTTCCTGCCTGTCCCTCTGTATAACAGTAATAAGCTCCTTTAGCAGTTCCTGCATGCTTCTCTGTATATCAGTAATGAGTGTTCAACAGTTCCTGCTTGTCCCTCTGTATATCAGTAATGAGTTCCCTCAGCAGTTCCTGCATGCTCCTCTGTATATCAGTAATGAGTGTTCAGCAGTTCCTGCTTGTCCCTCTGTATATCAGTAATGAGCTCCTTCAGCAGTTCCTGCCTGTCCCTCTGTATAACAGTAATGAGCTCCTTCAGCAGTTCCTGCATGCTCCTCTGTATATCAGTAATGAGTGTTCAGCAGTTCCTGCTTGTCCCTCTGTATATCAGTAATGAGTTCCTTCAGAAGTTATGGAGTGGCCCTCTATATATCAGAAACAGGGTCTTTCAGCAGTTCCTGATTGTCGTTCTGCCTGAGTACAGTGATCCTTTTCTGTAGGACATGCTATAGAACTGCATTTTTTGCACCAGTGGTGATGCTGTTTATCAGGCACCTTCCTGATTAAGGTAAGAATATCACTTTTCTCAGAAGGCTGGGGTCTTGTAATGCAAGGGGGGGGCTAAAGAGAGAGAGATATTGCGCAAGGAAATGGAGGTGGAGGGTTTCTTCTATGGCTGTCTTTGGTTCCCCTGTGCCACCCAGGCTCCTGGCCTGCCCCTTGGCAGCAAACAGAAGGCTCTTTAGGGACAGAGAGTGGATTATAGGGCAGCCATGTGATATCAGTGGGTGAAGGGAGATGGGCAGGACTAACCAAGTTAGGCAGTATGCAAGCGACATCACGGTGCCTGACATCATGGCATGTGACATCGCACTTGGCATCACAACCCATGACCTCACAGGAAGTGGCATCAGATATTAACACCTCAGACAAATGTTTAGCAGTTCTATTACGACCAGATTATATTGTATTGCTAGATTTAACGAGTGAGATTTTGCATTGGGGAGGTGCCAAAAAGTTTCGGAAACCCAACACAAAATCTGGGCCTCAATTTATACATTCAGGGGCCTATTTATGAGTCCCTTGTGCCGCCATTGCATCACTTTATGTGAGGAAACTGTGGCACAAACCTTGAAATCATATCGAGGAGCCCATGCAAAGCCACTTTGTGTGGTTTGATTGGCCTCATAGAAATGGAGTAGGGTAGGGCAGCGGATATTGTTGCGTTGCCTTGCTCTGTGCAAGGGAGAGGTTCCTTGGGCATTGCGATGGGTGTTACCATGCCACACTCATGGGTTTTGGCACATCTCCAGATTGACAAGACCTTGTAAACGTGGGGATGTGCCGAACCCCAGGGGAGGTGTAACGAGGAGAAATATCTTTATTTCTCGTTTTATTTCCCTCCTGCTATGTGTGCTGCATTCTGCAGCACACACAGAAGAGGAAAAAGTCTCCCAGGATTGTTTTTGTCTACCAAAGTGCCCCTTCCTGCACAAAACAAATCCTGCCTACAATGCAGAAACCCTTGCACCATGGTGCAAGGGTGCATACGTTGGCGCTAGGCTGCCAAAACGCCGCCAGCGCAGCGGGAAAGCAGAGGAATGCGCTGCATGTCTTAGATATTGAGCATCCATGCCCTTTCCCTTTGATGCAGGGCAGCGCAGCAAAGTGACCTGCTGCCCTGCACCAAAAGCCCATCAATATGGGTCTGATTTTTTAAAAACTCTGCCACCAAGAAATTGGCAGCAAGGAGACATGTGGCAGCAAATCAGTTCTGCTTAATTGATTGCAAAGTTTGCATTTGTAAATATCTTATATGGTTAAGGCATTGCAATTCACAACTTGTAATCCTTCTAGCACAGCACAGGGAGCTATGCAGGACATGTGACTCCTACACCTTGTAACCCTCACTGCCTTGTGTAACACATCCTGTACATTGATTTACGCACATACCAGGTATTGTCACCAGCAGAGCTATAAGAGAAATGAAGGAAAATAGTGGTATTTACATTGTTATTTGTGTAAATACCGGGACAGACCAACACACGTGACATTCTTACAGTGCATGCATATCTCTCAAATACAGGGACTGAACAAACTGAACTCCATGCCTCTGAAGTGATGCCAACCTCGGTGCCATGGCTTCCTCCTTTGCAGCTGGGTGTGAGGTTCCAGAGCTTCCAGCCAGAATAATCAAACTAAAAGAGGGCTGTTGGCCCCTTCATTTCTGCCATTGCCCCCCAGCAGGAATTTTAAATAAGAAAGCGCTCCCTGGTCCTGCATGTTGCTGCTCGGAACTAAGGAAAGTATACAACTTGCAGGCGCTGTTAAGTGTGCAGGCGCCTCTGAAAGTGCCGCGCTACGCAGGAAGAAGTCACCATATTTTGCTAGGGCCCAACTGCTTGGCAGGGTGGACGGCGTCCACCCTGTGAAAATAATGGGTGGACGCCTTCCACTCGCGTTAACCCCAACTTGTGCCTAGAGATGGGGCTGCATTTTGTCCTATGCATTCTATCCGAAATGTGCACAAGCTGACCAGTGTATCTGAAAGTAGAGACTCGATAAACTCAGAAGGATGAAAGGCCGGGTAGGCCCCGCCAGGATTCAAACTTCTGACGTGAAAGGGATGTCCACAGCTCTGCAGCAACCCCTCAAACCACTAAGCTATCTAAAAGTAATTGTCAGCAGTTCAGTTATTGGATGTTTCATTGTAGTCATCCCTGAGTATTACTGTGGCCTGCACTCTTCCAATGGATCCAGTTTTCGACCCTCTGTAATTTTTTTCTGAAGCTGTAGCGCCCTGATGCGCTGTGGAGCCGGTGTGCGCTTCAGTGATGCTCTTAACCGCAAGGCCTTGAGCCGGACCGGGAAGAATGCGGCCCTTATCTCTCGCGCGGGCTGTAAGCGGATAGCGCTGGAGAGGCCTTCCCGCCGCCGAGGCCAGGTGTGCGGCTGGTCAAGGGAGGCCAGGTGCGCCGGCCGCTCGTCACCGGCCCGTCCTATCTCCCCGGCCGCTGATAGCTGGTCCTCCCAGCACAGAGGCGCCTCTCTTCTCGCCCTCCTCGGCTGTCCGCGCCCTCCGCTATGAAATCCCCCCAAATATGCCACATTCCGGGCACTGCCAGCGCAGTGAGAGGGGGCGACGGGCTGGTACCAGCACCACCTGCAGGTGGACACATGGATACTGCTGTACATGGCGCTCAACACAAGGCTTGGCAGGTCAGCCGGTTAGGCAGCTCAGTGGGTTAATGCGCCTGCCGCAAACACCAGTGCCCCATGCGTGAAGGGGTTCGTTCAACCTTATTGACTCCAGAGGCATGGGGACAGGGCACACGTCCTAAAGAACCAGAAGTGAGGGGACTAACCAAGTCACGCAGCATGCAAGTGACATCATGGCCCCAGCTATCACAGCGCATGATGTCATGACGTGTGACGTCGCACATGGAATCACATGTGTTTTGACTAAAAGTGACATCACAAGAAGTGACATCAGATATTAAGACCTCACTCATATGTTTATCAGATATATCATGAGTACATTTAAGCACATTATTAGATTCAACAAATTAGATATTGTATCAGGGTTGTACCAAAAAAGTGGTTTAATCTGGAACCAAATCTAGGCCTCAACTAATACATTTGGGGCATATTTACAAGCCCCTTGCGCTTCCTTGCGTCACATTAGTGTAATTTTTTTATGCTAATGTGCCGTTAGGCAGCCATTTCTGACGTGCCATGTTTGGAAAAAGCGCTATGCATCCATTGTGCCACTTTGTAACCCGTTGCGCCACATTATGCCTGTACCAGGCATAGGGGGTCATTCTAACCCTGGCGGTAAAAACCGCCAGGGCGAATGACCGCGGTAGCACCGCCAACAGGCTGGCGGTGCTCCTTAGGGCATTCTGACCGCGGCGGTTCAGCCGCGGCCAGAAACGGAAAATCGGCGGTGTCCCGCCGACTTTCCGCTGCCCTTGAGAATCCTCCATGGCGGCGGAGCGCGCTCCGCCGCCATGGGGATTCTGACACCCCCTACCGCCATCCTCTTCCTGGCGGGTCTCCCGCCAGGAACAGGATGGCGGTAGGGGGTGCCGCGGGGCCCTTGGGGGCCCCTGCAGTGCCCATGCCAATGGCATGGGCACTGCAGGGGCCCCCGTAAGAGGGCCCCAAAAGGAATTTCAGTGTCTGCCTAGCAGACACTGAAATTCGCGACGGGTGCTACTGCACCCGTCGCACTCCAGCAACTCCGCCGGCTCCATTCGGAGCCGGCTTCATCGTTGCTGGGTCTTTCCCGCTGTGCTGGCGGGCGGCCTTTTGGCGGTCGCCCGCCAGCACAGCGGGAAAGCCAGAACGGCCGCCGCGGTCTTGTGACCGCGGTGCGGTCATTTGGCGGTAACCGCATGGCGGGCGGCGACCGCCGCCCGCCGCGGTTAGAATCACCGCCATAGTGTATGAAAGGAGGGTGTTCCAGTGCTGGGAGGCCCAAACAAACGACGCAGTGAAATTTACAACATTTCACTGTGCCATTTTCTGGATACTTTTTAACGCCTGCGCAGAGCAGGCATTATATTGACGCACCCATTATGTTCAATGGGCCTCCTTACACTTCGCTGCACTTGCGTCAACATTTTTGAGGCTAGTGCAGCAAAGCGCCACAATAGCATTAAAAATGTTGAAACTATTGTGCTAATGACCGCCATGATGTGCCGTATTGTAAAAACTGTGCAACCATGGTGTCGGTATGGGGCGGCGCAAGAAAAGTGGCTCATCATCTATGATGCAGCCCTTTCTTGAAAATATGGCCCTTATTTTTTTTAAAGTCTGCCACAAAGAAATTGGCAACAAGGAGAAGCATGGTAATAAATCTGTCCAGCTTAATTGGTTGCAAAGTCTGCATTTTAAAATATTTATGGGGTTAAGGCATCTGCTGAAGAGGTGCCCAGGAAATCTCAGGAAATAATAATAATGGTGAGATAACTCTGGAGGTTAACGCATTTGCTGGAGAGATGTGTTTTATGCAGTCCCAGATTTGAATCAAAGTAGAACAGAAGGTCAATGTGTTTCCTGCAAAGTACAACATTTAACATGCAGATGACAGATTTTTATTTTATATAAATGGGTAAGTGGGTTAGCTTTGAATACAGAGTTCCTTTTGTTAATTGCAGTTCATGAATTGTAATCCCTCTAATATTGTAAGGTGAGCTATGAAGAACACATGACTCCTACACCTTATAACCCTCGCTCTCTCATGCAACACATCATGTATAATGATTTACACACTTACAAGATTTATTGTCAATATATAATATGCATGTTATTTAAAGTGCTCTGACACCCTGCATTGGGACGAGGAGCGCTATAAAAGAAATAAAATAGTGCTACTTAAATTGTTATTTGTGTAAATACTGGGACAGATCAAAAAATCCGACAATCTTCCAGTGCATGCACTTATACACAGGGACTGATGCCTCTCCTCCTGTGGGGTACTAAGCCTATATAGAAGCGTGTCTCCCTTAAGTACCTGTGAATAGATAACAAGCTGTGTGCTTTTGTTTCCCCTCTGTTGCATTTGAGTATAAGGGTCCAGGCCTGGTCCAGTCAGGCTGCTCAATCAAAAGCCAGCCTGATGGCCCCTTAACTTTGGCCTTTATCTTTGGGCCAGCTGGTGGCGAGAATAAAAAAGCCCCACTGGCTGCCTGCACATTGCTGCTGGGAATGGAAAGCAGACAACATGCAGGCGCTGCTGAACGTGTCCCGGTGCCTGAAAATGACGCCAGGACAAGTTCAGCATATTTCTATGGTGTCCACTCAGTGAAAATAGTGGGTGATACGCTGTGTACCCGCATGTACCACCAACTTGCGCCCTGCATGGGAACAAGCGCACTGCTAGGGCCAATAACTAGCTTTAGTGACCACCGACTTAAATGCGCTAACACGCCTCATATTGTCGTGATTCTGAATCAACAGTGGTATGACTAACCAAACAATTATGCCAAATAAAGCGGGCACAGTGGGAAAATGAAAATCTATGATGTGTGCGTCTACAGCAAGAACCCCTGCCCCCACCACACCCTGATTTGTCTATAACCAGGGCTTTAAGTGGGATGAAAAAAGTGGGGTCTCTGAAAGGGGCATGGCCTATGTAATCAAGGCGTGGCTTGAACATGCAAACCAAATTGCTGTGAGTCACACAGTGTGGCACCTGACCAGACTCTGCTTTCTATTTTTGCATTCAGATATATATACAACTGATGTGTGCCTAAAACCAGGGGCGGGTGCTCCGCTATTGCGGAGGAGCGGCACCCCCTGCCAGCAGCAGCTGCTGCAAAACTCTTACAAGAAAACTATAATAAAGTACGTTTATTATAATTTTCTTGTAAAAGGGGTGGGGTCACGGGCTGTGACGAGCACGGAGGGGGAGTGCACAGCACTCCCCCTCAGTGCGCATGTATTTTTGGCTGGCCGGCTCGACCAAACATACATGCACACTAGGCTCTCTCCAACCTAGCAACGCAGGCAGTGCATTGCTGGTTGGAGACAGCAGGCTGAGACTTTCAGTCTGCCTCGGAGCGCCCTGCCAGCAGCATGAAAGCAGCGTTAGGATTTGATGCAGGCCAGTCTGGGAGCCTGTGCCTGCAGTGAAAGAGAGGAGCTGCGCGGATCGGAGCGGCACGGCACGTAGAGTACGTTTAAAAAAAATATATATATCTTTGGTTCCCCCCCCCCGCGCTGCGCCGCCCCGTCCCTTTTCCCTCCCACGAGCCGCCACTGCCTAAAACCAACGAGCACTATTGGCTTTGTCAATGGTTGTTAGCTGTTGAAGATACATCAGTACAACGATGATTTTGTCATAAGTAATATTGAAAATGTTTCAGCTGTGAAACTGAGACTGTGAATTAAGCGTCACTGAGGCCTCTGGAAGGGGCAGTGGCTGTCGGTGTCTCAACCACTGCAGTAATTGTCACTTTAAGTTAGACATGTCAGCCCGTTTTCTCCACACATCTCTTTTATCTGCAGATCTTACCCCTCATCTCTTCAATCTTCAGAACTCTTTTTTCACTCTCTCCTGAATGCACCTCCTCCCATCTCTTTCGCTTCACCACACCCAAACATAGTAAGTAATTAAGTAAGTAACAGACATTTATTAAGTGCAATCACCTTACAGGTATCTTGGCGCTATAACCGCATGCCAGTGTTAGTCCTTATCATTCACGGTGTACTACCGCATTGCACTCCTCCCCTGTATACTCAGATTTCTTTTGCTATTTCTGGTAAAGCCAAATCTTCAGCTCCTTCCTAAATCTGGCTGGACAAATCTGTGCTGGCTCTGAGTGATGCTGGGAGTGCATTCCATGCTTGAGCTGCCTTAACCTGGAAAGATCCTCCAGCTGCCCTCACTTTCCTGAACTTTGGTTCACAGATCAGGTTGGCTGAGGCAGAGCGCAGATTCCTCTGGAGTGCATCGTGTCTAGGGGGGTTATTACAACTTTGGAGGAGGTGTTAATCCGTCCCAAAAGTGACTGTAAAGTGACGGATATACCACCAGCCGTATTACGAGTTCCATAGGATATAATGGACTCGTAATACGGCTGGTGGTATATCCGTCACTTTACCGTCACTTTTGGGACGGATTAACACCACCTCCAAAGTTGTAATAACCCCCTAAATGTCTTTGCAACAGTGATAGACCTGATCTATTCAAGGTTTTATAGACCACCACCATAGCTTTAAGGGTCATCCTTCCCTTTACTGGCAGCCAGTGTAACTCTTTCAAGGCAGTGGAATAGGAATCATATCTAGGATTATCCAGAGCCAATTTGGCTGCTATTGTTTGCACACGGCATAGTCTTTTTATTAGATATTCAGGAGCTCTCAGCAATAGTGCATTGCAGTAGTCAATCCTACTCAGAATCGTGCTCTGGACTACCATCTGAGGCAGCACAATGTTTCGGAGATTTCGAAGCAGGGCAAAGCAAGTGGCTGCCATTTTATTAATGGGAAATATTCTTTACACTGCAGTCACAACAACCACCTGCCTTTACAATGCAGTTGCCACCCTGACCGCAACGTTACCATGCGTTCCTTTAACCTGCAAGTCATTACAACTACTTGCTTTAGGGGCGCGTTGTTGGACCGGTGTTGAATTTTGGAGTCCAATACCCTCCCTACTGTTGCGTAGACTGGAGTTGGAATTGTAATTTATACTATTTCAAAGTCCAGCGCCCCCTAAGGAAGGTCTTTGTAACGACTTGCATGGTAAGGTAATGCGGGGTAACAGCACAGTCGGGGTTGTAACCGTGTTTTAAAGGCATGAGGGGTAAATGCATGCAGGGTTCCAACATACAACCTTTATTAGTATGTGCTTCCAAGGAGAGTTTATCATCCCAGTAAACTCCCAGATTCCTAACAACTTGTGCAGGTTTAAGGTAATCCGACCCGATCTAAGGCCAGAAATCCTTTGGAAGGCAGTACGGTTCTTTAGAGGGGAAACAAACTAGTGAATTTTAGGGAGTTCCTATTCAGCCACCTTGCCACCTCATTTAGACACGTGTGTAGCCCTTGCACTGGGTTATGATTGTTTTCATCCAAAGCGAGGATTAATTGTGTGTTATCAGCATAATTAACAAAAGACACACCATGAGATCTATTGAGTGTCATTAATGGTCTTAAATAAATATTAAAGAGCATAGGGCTCAGGGCTAAGGCCTGTGGCACACCTTAATTTGTCAGAAGGGCAAAGGAGAAGTAGCTTCTGACCTACGGGAGAGGTAGGATGTAGTCCAGTCCAATAAAGAGCCTTCTATTCCTACCTCCTTCAGTCTCTGAGTCGGTATCTGGTGGTTCAGAATATCAAATGCCGCAGACAGGTCAACTAATACCAAAACTGCTGTTTGCCTGTTGTCCATTGTCATCCTTAATTCATCCAATGCCAGGACAAGAGCTGATTTGGTGCCACGTGCTGGCCTGACTCCCATTGGCCCGGACTCCAAGATGCTGTGGTTTTCTAAGCGACTAGTTAGTTGCTTACTTATCTTTCCATTATTTTTTTAGGGTATGGAAGCTGCGAGATTGGGTGATAATTACTGGGATCGTCCATGTTCGCCGTTGGTTTTTTCAACGGTGGGGTTACCAGGGCTTTCTTCCATGCTTGCAGTACTATACCTCTTTTCAGTAATTGATTGCATATTTTTAAAAGGCAAGGAAGTCATTCCTCTGCCCTTTCCTTCTACATTGTTGGTGGCATTGGGTCTAATAAGGAGCCTGAGGAAACCGTCAAAGCCAGTGAAAGGAATTTCTCCTCCCTCAACTTCTAGTTTGTATACTTCCCTCTCCATATGTTCTACCTCCATGTCCTTCTCCTTCGTAGGTGGATCTTTTTTTGAAGGGTCCATATCAATATCTTGCAGAATGAGCTCAATTTTCTAGCAAAAAGCTCAGATAGCTTATCATAGAGGTCTTATGACGGTTGTATGATTCTCTTTGTACAGTCTGGATTTGCTAGATCCCTTACCAGTCCCAATATTTTCCTCAACTTATTCGAGGCTTCAGTAATGGTTGTCAGGTAGTACTTTTCTTTAGCATTCCTAATTTCCTTTTTGTACTAGATCAGAGCATTTTTTTAAAATTACTGCTTATCGTGATCAGCCGACTATCTCTCCGTCTTTCTAGATAACCTTTTTACTTCTATTAGAGAGTCAGTAAACCACTGAGCGGAGGCTTCATCTCGCGGTCGCAGTCTTTTGACAGATATGATTTTATCCAGGGTTTCATTTATTGAACACTGTAGGCGCACATAATTCTCCTTTAACCGTAGCCTCCTCCTGTGAGAAGGTAGCCTCTTTCTAGCCTTGTTACCCCCACTTTTGGCCTGTTTGTGAGTGTATGTCAGGGTGTTTTCACTGTCTCACTGGTATCCTGCTTGCCAGGGCCCAGTGCTCATAGTGAAAACCCTATGTTTTCAGTATGTTTGTTATGTGTCACTGGGACCCTGCTAGTCAGGACCCCAGTGCTCATAGGTTTGTGACCTATAGGTGTGTGTTCCCTGTGTGGTGCCTAACTGTCTCACTGAGGCTCTGCTAACCAGAACCTCAGTGGTTATGCTCTCTCATTTCTTTCAAATTGTCACTAACAGGCTAGTGACCAATTTCACCTATTCATATTGGCATACTGGAACACCCTTATAATTCCCTAGTATATGGTACTGAGGTACCCAGGGTATTGGGGTTCCAGGAGATCCCTATGGGCTGCAGCATTTCTTTTGCCACCCATAGGGAGCTCTGACAATTCTTACACAGGCCTGCCACTGCAGCCTGAGTGAAATAACGTCCACATTATTTCACAGCCATTTTACACTGCACTTAAGTAACTTATAAGTCACCTATATGTCTAACCTTTACCTGGTAAAGGTTAGGTGAAAAGTTACTTACTGTGAGGGCACCCTGGCACTAGCCAAGGTGCCCCCACATTGTTCAGGGCCAATTCCCCGGACTTTGTGAGTGCGGGGACACCATTACACGCGTGCACTACATATAGGTCACTACCTATATGTAGCTTCACGATGGTAACTCCGAATATGGCCATGTAACATGTCTATGATCATGGAATTGCCCCCTCTATGCCATCCTTGCATAGTGGGCACAATCCCATGATCCCAGTGGTCTGTAGCACAGACCCTGGTACTGCCAAACTGCCTTTCCCGGGGTTTCACTGCAGCTGCTGCCAACCCCTCAGACAGGTTTCTGCCCTCCTGGGGTCCAGCCAGGCTTGGCCCAGGATGGCAGAACAAAGGACTTCATCTGAGAGAGGGTGTTACACCCTCTCCCTTTGGAAAATGGTGTGAAGGCAGGGGAGGAGTAGCCTCCCTCAGCCTCTGGAAATGCATTCATGGGCACACATGGTGCCCATTTCTGCATAAGCCAGTCTACACCAGTTCAGGGACCCCTCAGCCCTGCTCTGGCGCGAAACTGGACAAAGGAAAGGGGAGTGACCACTCCCCTGACCTGCACCTCCCCTGGGAGGTGCCCAGAGCTCCTCCAGTGTGCTCCAGACCTCTGCCATCTTGGAAACAGAGGTGCTGCTGGCACACTGGACTGCTCTGAGTGGCCAGTGCCACCAGGTGACATCAGAGACTCCTTCTGATAGGCTCCTTCAGGTGTTGCTAGCCTATCCTCTCTCCTAGGTAGCCAAACCCTCTTTTCTGGCTATTTAGGGTCTCTGTCTCTTGGGATTCCTTATATAACGAATGCAAGAGCTCATCCGAGTTCCTCTGCATCTCTCTCTTCACCTTCTGCCAAGGAATCGACTGCTGACCGCGCTGGAAGCCTGCAAAACTGCAACAAAGTAGCTAAGACGACTACTGTAACTCTGTAACGCTGATCCTGCCACCTTCTCGACTGTTTTCCTGGTGGTGCATGCTGTGGGGGTAGTCTGCCTCCTCTCTGCACTAGAAGCTCCAAAGAAATCTCCCGTGGGTCGATGGAATCTTCCCCCTGCAACCGCAGGCACCAAAGAACTGCATTACCGGTCCCCTGGGTCTCCTCTCAGCACGACGAGTGAGGTCCCTTGAATCCAGCAGCTCTGTCCAAGTGACTCCCACAGTCCAGTGACTCTTCAGTCCAAGTTTGGTGGAGGTAAGTCCTTGCCTCCCCACGCCAGACTGCATTGCTGGGAACGGCGACTTTTGCAGCTACTCCGGCCCCTGTGCACTTCCGGCGGAAATCCTTTGTGCACAGCCAAGCCTGGGTCCACGGCACTCTAACCTGCATTGCACGACTTTCTAAGTTGGTCTCCGGCGACGTGGGACTCCTTTGTGCGACTTCGGGTGAGCACCGTTTCACGCATCCTCGTAGTGCCTGTTTCTGGCACTTCTCCGGGTGCTGCCTGCTGCTGAGAGGGCTCCTTGTCTTGCTCGACGCCCCTTCTGTCCCCAGACGCAATTGGTGACATTCTGGTCCCTCCTGGGCCACAGCAGCATCCAAAAACACTAACCGCACGATTTGCAGCTAGCAAGGCTTGTTGGCGGTCTTTTGGCGGGAAAACACTTCTGCACTACTCTCCACAGCGTGAGGGATCCGTCCTCCAAAGGGGAAGTCTCTAGCCCTTGTCGTTCTTGCAGAAACCTAAGCTTCTACTGTCCAGTAGCAGCTTCTTTGCATCCACAGCTGGCATTTCCTGGGCATCTGCCCATCTCCGACTTGCTTGTGACTTTTGGACTTGGTCCCCTTGCTCCACAGGTACCCTCGACTGGAAATCCATCGTTGTTGCATTGCTGGTTTGTGTCTTTCCTGCAGAATTCCCCTATCACGACTTCTATGTCCTTTGGAGAACTTTAGTGCACTTTGCACTAACTTTTCAGGGTCTTGGGGTGGGCTATTTTTCTAACCCTTACTATTTTCTAATAGTCCCAGCGACCCTCTACAAGGTCACATAGGTTTGGGGTCCATTCGTGGTTCGCATTCCACTTTTGGAGTATATGGTTTGTGTTCCCCCTATCCCTATAACTATACATTGTTTGCACTGTTTTCTAAGACTATACTGCATATTTTTGGTATTGTGTACATATATCTTGTGTATATTTGCTATCCTCATACTGAGGGTACACTCTGAGATACTTTGGCATATTGTCATAAAAATAAAGGACCTTTATTTTTAGTATATCTGTGTATTGTGTTTTCTTATGATATTGTGCAAGTGACACTAGTGGTACTGTAGGAGCTTCACTCGTCTCCTAGTTCAGCCTAAGCTGCTCTGCTAAGCTACCATTATCTATCAGCCTATGCTGCTAGACACCCTATACACTAATAAGGGATAACTGGGCCTGGTGCAAGGTGCAAGTACCCCTTGGTACTCACTACAAGCCAGTCCAGCCTCCTACACCTCCTGATAGCAATCTGAGGTATCAAATATTTTTTCTTCCTTAAGTTTCCTTAGATTATACCATGGCCTACCTTGTACTGATTGTCTGGCTATATTTACCTTCATTATTTTATTCTTGTGTAGCTCCAGCGCTATCTACACATGGTCTGGCCAGCAGACCTTAGGAGGGACTAACAGGTCCAAGGTATGCCCCTTTGTACCAGTCGTTCCAGGCCTAAGATCTTGCACGCACTCAGGGATTCATTACCCTGGCCCGAATTGCTATTCTCCACCCAAATATTGAAGTCCCTCAATATAAAGAAGCTGGAGTGTGTTAATGCCAAATTAGAAATTAATTTTACAAATGATTGTATAAAGCTATTCAGTGGTCCAGGTGGCCTATAGCAGAGGACACATGAAAAGGCAGTTCCTCCTTTCCTTTATAGAGTAAAGCCCATTGTTCTACCAATTGGGTAGTGGCTAAATCCTATTTTTCTCTAAAAAAAAGATTGCCACCCCTCCTCCTCCTCTTTTCTCTACTCTTGGATGGTGGATTACTCTAAATCCTGTGGTACATGCTATTCCTAAGTCTATCTTTGATTCAGCAAGGGATCCAAGTCTCTGTAATAAAAACAATATCCCACTCATTAGACTCGAGAAGAATATTCAATTCAATCCAGTGCTTAATTTGTAGAATAATAAGTGCCGGTGCTCAAAGCCCTGCTAAGAAACTGGTGGCGGCACCAGCACGCAGAGTACCACCTGCGTAGTCTTCAATCAACCTCAGGCCTCTTTAATCCATTTCCAGACAAAGGGGGCACCGCAAACTGAAAGTGGTCTGACTGCACCATGAAATGCAGACAATGCCTGTGGGTTGAAAACAGGTGTATGAACTGAAGGAGGAGGCCAGGACAGGTAGGTACATATATTTTTAATAATTACTGGGCTCATCGCACAGGGGAGAAAAATTCAATAAACCCGGCCCTGTTAAATAAGTGCCACACAAATTAAGCACTGACTCAATCACATGCTTTACCAAGGATCACACATTGAGCAGAGCACAACTAACTCCCTTTTTGCCTAGTATTGTGTGGGCCTCAACCCTTAAACAGTCCTCCTCACACTCCGTAATCCCATCTCCCTCCTCTCCCAATGGTATAGCCGTCCTTAATTTTTTTAATTCTTTACTGGAATAGACAGTCCTAGCGACTGTTTTTCCTCCTTCTGTTTCTGTGCGCGGTCTGTGCGCGGACGGGCGCGGACGGGCTTGCCTTTGGTATTCCCACTCACACGTCAGCACTGCATTTTCTTTTACTTTCTCCGATCCAATAGTTTGACAACTGTGTGCCTCATTTACATACAAAATCCTGAGCACTGGAGAACTAGTTTAAAGTTCAAAGTGTGCCCAGTACAGGAGTAATATGCCGCACTAAACAAGTGCAGGAACAAAACATTCTGGAAATAGCTTAATTAATCCTGCATTCCCTAAGAGTGTTAAGCATATTAATTATAATGAGAAACTGAATTTCTGACGTTGATTACATGAACATTTTGTACATTGTTTTCAGAAATCAATCAGTGTTTTTGCCAGTAAGGGTAGAGACATGAATATGGGGCCAGATAGGGACCTGTTTCAATGTCTGTTTTTAATTACTGCCGGGACTGAGACCCAGCTAGACCCGGCCCACTTTAAGCCCTGTCTACAAACCTCAGATTTATTTGTATGGTTGTATGGGCGCTGCGGCACATCTACAGGGGGGTATTATGCTGCACCGCGGTGAGTGCGCGCCGCCAGAATTCCCAGACTTCATTGTGTTTTTGCCTTGTTCAATTGCTTCTCTGCCTGACCTTCAAGTAAAATCCAGACAATTCCACTCCTGACAAAACTCCCATATTATTGTCATTGATAAATTATTAAAAAAGCAAAATTCCAGGAAAAATCACAAATTTTACTTGTTGCTTACTGTGTCCTAAGAATGATGAACACCGTATTTTCAAAACTTTTTTTCATTACAGTTCTCAATTTTTACAATACACCAATGCGATTAATTTTCCTTAAATAACAGCTTCTGTCCACCAATACATTTCTCTGGTATTTATTTGGTATTTTATAAAGTATAGACTATGTCACAGAGCCCTACAATTTATAGACAAATATGGTGAAAAATGCATCCAAATATTATACATGCAAAATTACAAAGAAATATTCCAAATGGTGTCAGAGCGCCTTGAAATGTGCAAAGATACGTTAGAAACACATCCAAAATAATATGTAAACAAAATTACAAAGACATGTTTTGGATGACGACAGAGCGCTGTAAATTATGAAGAAAAACATTGTAAGATACCCATCAAAACAACATATATGGGACAATATACTCCCTGCCATAGATTACAAAGATATTACAATTCACATAGGAGTTCTGACTATCCTCTGACTATCCATAGAGAGGAGCAAGGCCAAAGGCCACGTTCCTTTATAAGGTCATGAAAGTCTGAGATATTTTATTCCAAATAATACATAGTCCCCCATGGCCCTTTCAGAAACTCATTGGAGTCTTGCTCTTTCATATAAAAGAGACAGTATGGTTGCAGACATTTGGAAGAAAGGCATAATCTTTACTGAAAAATGAAACACATCAAAAAGTAGTTAGTAATTTCTTGCAAAAGATATTTGAATGAGTTTAATATGCCAGATTAAAGAACAATTCTGTAGCCCTGAATGTGTAGAAACATACAGAGAAAGCCTATATTCTATGTGCAAAAAATAAACATATTGCTATGAGTATCCCCCTTCTCCTCAATGGCTGCTCATTTTACAAAAAAAAAAACAGATCAAAACGATGAAAAGCCAGTTCTTGTTTGATTTGTTTAAACTGCAGCTGTAATGATGCTCCATGACTTGCCTTCCTCCTTGGCTGCTGTCAGCAATCATTTTGACATCACAACTGAACTGTAAGAAGGTACTACAGTTGAGCAGTTAGGTTATTTCGTTATTACAGGTAGAGATGACACAGCACATCTCAACTGTATGAGGGAAACTAGAAACAAGCTTTTATACAGAGAAGGCAGGCTCCCATATATTATACATACATATTTACAAGGCTTGCTCTTTATGACGTCAGAGCCCGTTAACAACCAGAAAAGAAATGTTGTGAGATTAATGAATATTTGCAAAGGCTTCTTAAGCTATGAGAGTAAACTTTCAGCACCCCCGCTTGACCTTTGCTGTGAAATAATTTGATTAAATCCAGAAAGCCCACGGGGCCTGATATATCAAAAAGTTGTATCTATCCTGTGTCTATGGGGAAATGCACTGATAGAGTTCAGGTGATATAGCTGGTGGACGGTGTTGAGGTGTCCTCTTAGATATGAAACGTTTATGGGGAAGCAACTAGTTGTGTTGCTGGAGAAATGAAGCATGAGATTAGGAGGCTAGTAATAGTGTCATGTGATGTGGTGCAAAACTCTAAAGTAAGTTGGGTGGAATTTTACTGCAAAATAAACATTTGGAGATTCCTTTCTCAAATATGATGTATGAAGGAACCATTCCCAATGCTGGAGACTTCCAGCTCCAGAGGACAGAGGTGGTACTGGTGGGAAGGAGGAGAGGCTGCCTCCAGGCGAGAACAAGGACAATGGAAGTTGGCAGCAGATGCTCCTTCCAGTCTAGACAAGGTGCTGTTGTTCATTTGAATGGTAACTGGTTGCATGGAGAAGGCTTGTCAGATAGGAAAAAAGGCGACTGTGGGGTTGGAGTCCTTGGGTTCAGTGATTCTTCTGCTGGGACCTGCATGAACGCAGGCTGGTGTTCCATGCCACTTTTATAGGAACTTAAATTTTCAAAAGAAGGTTGCGTCAATAAAAGAAGTTTATTGAGCTCTTCAATACACGTCCGATCTCCTGTCTAACCGTCCAACCAATGACTCCCCCTCCCAACATTCTACATTACATCCCTTGCATTCCAACCCCTGAGAGTTCCATAAAGAAACACATCGCCACAATACAACACATTTCCCCCCTTAAACAGACTAACAACAAAACAAGCACAAAAAAAAAAAACTAATAAGCAATACTTATTATTCATAAATAGTCTGCCAAACGAGTAAACTTTTTCCTGGAACGACCATCAGACTTTACTCTTGAGGCTATAGAGTCTTCTTCCTCACCCTGAATGTCTATCACCCCATACAATTCATCCATGTCTCCACTATCAACTCCATCTGAAATCTCACACTCGCCTATTCCCGAACATGCATCATTCAGACTTCCTTCCTCAAGAATGGGCTCTTCACCCTTTTTACATACAATGGGTCCCGGAACATCACGGTGTCCTTCCTGAGTTTTACCAAATTCCGGAAAACACTTTGCCAATTTACTCACATTCCAAACTTTGCCATCTTGTGTAACCACTTTTTTCCTGTACATTCTTACCACTTTCATAGGCTTACCAAATCTAGACACCCCCTTCCTTACCAATCCGGGCTTCCTTACCCTGACCCAGTCTCCCACAACAAAGTTAGGATCCTTAACTCTCCACTTCCTATCATACGCCTCCTTGCTCTTCTCTTGCTTCAACTTCACATGATCTTTTATCCATTCCACATCAACACTCTCACGCTCATTATTGTGCTTCTTTTTAAACCACCATGGACAGAGTTTGGAAACAGGATCTCTGCCCCTCAGTAATCTAAAAGGACTAACTCCTGAATTGCTATGAGGAGTGATCCGATAATACCATAATTTATCTCGCACTTTCTCCTTCCATGACCCACTAAAACCACGTGCCCACCAAATACACTCCTTCAAAACCCGATTTAATCTCTCCACTTGTCCATTCTCCTGTGGTTCATATAATGAAGTAGTGGCATGCTTAATGTTACAATATCTAAGAAATTCTTGCATTTCTTTAGACACCAATTGAACTCCGTTGTCCGAAACTATTGTCTCCGGATACCCCTCTCTGGCAAACACCTCTTTGAAAAACTCAATTACCACCGCCGTCGTAACATGTGGTACCAATTTCACTTCAGGCCACTTTGAGTGATAATCGACTAATACCAAAGCAAACTTGGCCTCGTAAGGCAAAAACAAAAATGGACCAGCAATATCAAAACCCAATTTTTGCCAAGGGGATTCAGGCCACTGCGCAGGACGCAATGGGGCTGGCACCGTCCTCAACATCTTGTCAGCACTCACACAAACACCACACTCCCTGACCATCCTCTCCGCCATCATATCCATACCTGGCCACCAAAAAGAAGAACGTATAAGCCTTTTCATGGACGACATCCCAGGATGCCCCTCATGTGCCAACTTCAAAATGGTAGCTCGCATCCCTTCAGGAGGAACACATTTCCCTCCTTTAAACACAAGTTCATTTTCGATCCCTAATTCGTCTTTTACCTTAAAGAAAGACATAACCTCACCTGAGATGCGTTCCTTCCTTGGCCAACCCAACCTCAAAAATTGTTTCACTTCTTGTAAAGTTACGTCTCCTTGATCTTTATCATGCCAATCCCTTTCTTCAATGGCTTTAAACCCTTCAGAGATAAACTCTGACACAACAGAAACAACATCAGAGTCACCACATTCTTCCAGATCATCGGACACGTTCTGAGGAAGACGTGATAAACAATCAGCTACAACATTTCTCTTTCCTGGCACATATTCTACTTGGAAGGAATACTCCTGCAACTTCGAGACTAACCTTGCAATACGGGCTGTCGCATTCCATCCCCCACCTGGGGACAGGATACCCAACAAAGGTTTGTGATCTGTTTGAAGTATAAAGCGTGAACCCCAAATGTAATTCCGGAAATGTTCAATAGCCCAGACACAAGCCAGTAGTTCTTTCTCAATCACCGCATACCTTCTTTCCGTATCGGATAATGTGCGTGAGGCGAAAGCAACATTCCACCTATCTTTGCCACATTCCTGGGATAGCACACACCCCCACACACCCCCCACACCATACATACTAGCATCAACCGTTACAATACATTGGGCTTGAACATTAAACGGTTTAAGCGTAGCTGCATCAACAATCTCTTTCTTGATAGCCACAAAAGCACTCTCCTGCCTTTCTGACCAAACATAATCCACATTTTTCCTCATCAGTTCCCTTAGTGGCAAAGTGTTCAATAAATTTGCTGTAGTATTCACATAGTCCAGTAAAAGATAATAGTTTTTCTCGACAGTCAGGGGCCGGTGCATTGACGATGGCTTTAACCAGAGATTGTTTAGGCACAACACCCTCACCAGAGACAGTGTGACCCAGATAATCAACCGACTTAGCAAAAAAACAACATTTTTTTAACTGCAATGTCAAACCACTCATGCTGAACGCTTCACACACTCTAACTAAGTGCCCCTTATGTTCCTCTTCATCTTTAGAATAGATTAACAAGTCATCCTGGAAACACTTTACAAACTTGTCCATGCCCTTAAATAGATGAAACATGGCTCTCTGGAATACCGATGCCGCAGAGGCCAAACCAAACGGCATACGCCTGACTTGGAACAACCCTTGAGGAGTAATAAAGGCGGTAAGGTGACTAGAATCCTCAGTGAGTTCAATCTGATGGTATGCTGACCTCAAATCTAGTGTGGAGAAAATCTTAGCTCCATCAAGCAAACTAACAACTTCGTTTATGTTGGGTAATGGATGACAATTTACTACAATATTGGCATTCAATGCCCTCAAATCCACACATAACCTCAACGAATTATCTGATTTCCTTGCCAAGACAATAGGTGAAACCCATTCAGACGATTCAATCTCCTCAATGATTCCATCTTTAACCATCTTCATCAACATATCTTTCAATTCTTCACGCACCCCAATAGGAACTTTCCTTAGTTTTTGTACCACTGGTTTGGCATTCTCCTTCAATTTAATGCTGTGACTATAACCTTTCAACTTGCCCAAAGTATCAGAAAACACATGTGGGAACCTAGAGACAACTAATTTGCCTTTGAATCCTTGCTCGACCAACATCACAGGTTCGTGAGCCCTGGGATTCAAAAGTATGCCCAACTCAGCTTGATCTCTCTACCCTAACACATTCACTCCTTTCTCAGCCACATATTTTTTAATTTGTGCAGAAGGGTCCTTAAAATAAATTGTAGTTTTTACACATCCAATGATATTAATAACAGTGCCCTCAAAACCTTCTGCTACAATGTCAGAGCATGCTAAACTCGACTTGTCCCATAATTCACTAAATTTGTGAGTGAAATAATCCCACGTAATGATGGTCCAAGGGGATCCTGAATCTGCCATAAATTCCAAATCACGACCTTCAACAAGAACTTTACAATTAGGTTGTTTAACAACATGCCCTTCATTATTCCCAGAATCATTCATGATAGATAAAACCACACCTCTCTCTCTCCCCTCACAAACACACGCAATTCTGTTCTTGCTGTCATCATCAGCTTTCTTAACTTCTCTGCAAACTTTTGCAAAATGTGATATGTTGTATTTTTTAAATGTGCATTACGCTGGCAAAGCTGAGACTTACGTGTAGTTGGAGTCTAACGAGGTGTCCAATGTTAGCTGCTGTTTGCCTTCAAGACAACGAAGAAGGACTAATAATTTACCCCACCAATTCTATACTTACATGAACACAGAGAAAGGACTCACACTGCAACATTCTGATAGGGATTTGTAGGTCTTTTAATTAAACCTAGAGAAAGTACTGAGAGTTTGGGGTAAAGAAGAGAATTAAGAGACAGAAGACTGTCAGTTTGGCACAAAGAGGAGTACTTTGTGTGCAAGAAGAATAAATTCAGCAAAGCAAAGGGTAAACAGTGACAACGGTGACTACCTTTATTACTTTAATTATTTGTTGTCTCGGCATGTTTGGTTGACAGCGGTGGCTACTTTCTTTGTTTTAGTTTGTTATTTGGATCTTGTTTATTGTTTTAAGTCCAGGACAACTGTGATGACTTTCATTCTTTTAGTTTGTTATGTTTGGTGGGTGCACCCTAAGTGCATATAAAAAGAAAAAAATATAGTACGAGAAACGCTGAACTTTCAAAACGAGAATGCAATCAATTATGCGTCCTCTAAAGTTTTTGCAAAGCCTGGGTTGCCCAGTGATGCCATGGGAAGACTTGAGAGTCAATTGAAACTTACTTAGAGTCGGTGGATGGTGATGTATTTATTCTCTAAGTGAAAGTTGGCTATTTTGAAACACAGCCTTGGATTGGAAGGGATTAAGGTGCTGCAGGGCATCTGAGTCAGATGAAGTGCTTGATGATGAGTATAGTGACGCCATGAGAGCTTTAGAGGAATACTATGGGGAAAAAGTAAGCATCGTAGTGGAGAAACATAAGTATTTCTGTCATGCTCAACTGCCAGGTGAAAGTGTAGAGCAATATATTTTGGTCTTGAGAACACTAGCTGGAACTTGTAAGTTAAAAGCTTTGCACAAGGAAATTATAAGAGATCAGCTTATAAATAGGATGAATTGCAAAATGATTCAAGAAAAACTGTTAGGATTAAATAATCCCTCACTCGATAAAACTATCACAATAGCATGATGAATGGAGAACACATCGGGATATGTGAAGGAAATGAATGAAGGGCAAGGAAAAGAAAAAACAGTGCTCATAATGTTCATGTGGTGCGTAAAACTTCAACAGCATCTAGCTCGCAGAAAAATAATAGTGGAGCTAAGTTACCAACTAGAGGGCAATTTGTTAAACATACTTGTTATCATTGTGGGAGTGTGAAACACCTGGAGGAATCTGATTCTTGTCCTGCCACTAAAGCTAAGTGTTTCAAGTGCAAGAAATTATGTCACTTTTCCTGAATGTGCACGTTGGAAGTACATGGTGGTAGTAAAAATGTTAATGTGGTGTAGGATGTTGCATGGGTTCAGGTGTGAATGAAAACTCATCTGATGAGAATGGAGATATTGATAGTGAACAACAGCTGCCAGCAGAAATGTGTCATTGGTGACATTAGAAAGGGAAATCATCCTCTGAGATTTGAGGTAAAGGTCAAGGAAATGTATATGTGAACAATTCATGCTCTCCACATACTCTAATAGACCAAACCACATGGAGATAAATGTATGGCTCTGACTTGCTTCCTGCAGATGTTGAGCCAGAAGGTTACTGTAGGGTTAAAATACCTTTGTTGGGGTATTTTATTGCTACAATAGAATACCAGGGACGAGTTGCTTCTGCGAAAATATATGTGGTTTAGAAAGGAAAAGTACTGCTGGGATGGAAGGAGGAAAAGGCTCTTGGCATGATTTTAAATCCCAATCAACAGACCAAGTATTCCTCACTTAAAGCATTAACAGTTATAGCAGTGAGTTCTGGAGCAACAAGTATACTGGCTTATTTGCTAACCGTTTGGGGTGTTTGAAAAAAATTGACCATTGTATTGTCCTCAAAAGAAATCAATTGAAGGAAGAGTTGGATTGATTGTGTGCTGCAGAGGTGGTTACTGAATGTATAGAGTAATTTGAGTGGCTCGGCCCAGTGGTGTTAGTGACTAAATCTAAATGGAAATTGAGGATGTGTGTGGACCTTAGAGACCTAAATCAGTGTATTTGGCTTGACTGCCATCCTTTTCCATGCATCATTGAAATGCTAATGAGTATTTGGAAAGCCCAATACTTCTTATCCTTAGATTTGTCTAAAACATATCATCAGGGGTGATTGCATCGTGACTCTAAACATCTTACGACCTTCATTACACCCAAGGGAGGTTTCCAGTTTGTGCTCATGCCCTTGAGGCTGCCATCCACTTTAGCGGCATTTCAGCATGTAATGCAGAGGACTCTGAAGAGTGTGGCTAACGTGTTGTTCTTTCAGGACGACATCCTGAGTTGAGGTCATGATAACCTGAGACATTATGATGTGCTAAAAACTGTTCTGGGGAGACTGGAAAGAGCAAGATTGATAGTGAGGAATGAAAAATGCAAGAGTTTTGTACAGAAGGTGGAGTATTTGGGACACACATTGTCTTGTGATGGTATTCAGCCTAAGCTCAAGTTGGTGGAGACTACTGAAAAAGTGCCTTTGTTAACAGACAAAGAACAGCTTCACTCTATTTTGGGTTTGGCCAAATATTATTCCAACTTTGTTGAGCGATTCTCAGACAAAGTTAAAGTGTTGCGCCTGCAAAGAAGAAGGAAGCATGGTAAGAGTGGACCAGTGTCAGTTGGTGTTTGAGTCTTTCAAGAGTGCCACTGTCAAAGTTGTGGTTTTGAAACCCTTTGACCCTCAAGACAGGACCATTGGGGTGGCAGATGCCAATGCGTATGGCTTAAGAGAAGTACTAATGCAGCAGAAGGGAAGCCAGGAAAGGGTGGATGCATTTGCATCATGTACGTTAAGGGGAGCTGAAGGAACATACTCCATCACAGAGAAGGAGGCTTTTGCTTAGTGGTGGGGTGTATAGCATTTTAAAACCTATGTCTAAGGGGTTGAAATTGAGCTATGTACCAACCACAAGCCATTGGTAGAGCTGTTGTCCACTAGTGGGGCTGAAAGGGCAACTCCCAGAATTGCCATCTGGCTATTCTGCTTGCAGAAATATAGCTTTAGGATCAAATATATTCCTGGCATAAAAAATTTGAATGCTGATTGTTTGGGGCATTTGCCTGTTTAGGGTGCACATGAACCCGAGGTTGAGGATTGGGTGGTGGCCAGTGTTGAAGAGTTGTGCTACTGTGCAATTTCAGAGCAAGAAAGCAAGTAGTGTCACCGAACAAATCCATCTCTGGTTAAGTGTATCAATAATGAAGATTGGCAAGAGTTATGTGACTACAAGAAGGTTTGGACTGAGTTGTTGGCAGTGGATGATGTTGTCAGGACATGTGGAAGGCTTTTGGTTCCAACTATGTTGCATTCACGATTGATGGAGTTGATGATGTATGATGGGCATGGTGGGATGTCTGCCATGAAGAGGAGAGCACAAATGGATTTTTGGTGGTTAGGAATGGATGGGAGATAGAGACTTTTGTGAAAGATTGTTTTGTGTGTTTATGTAGTGGCAAGTCCCATTCCACAGTTGAGGCTGCCATCAAAGCTACATTAATCACCATAAAACGACGGTACATCATCCCAGAGAAAATGGACTCGTGGAACTCCTTATTTGGGTACTGAAAGAATGTGTGCAGCTGGCTGTGGAGTCTGCATTGGACTGCAAAAATGAAATCAGGAATATGATTTGGAGCTATCAGAATACTTCACATTCAATTACTAATGAAACACCATTCCGCTTGTCGAGAGGAAGAGTTGCATGTACCAAAGTAATGTCTCTTTGGATGGATAGGATGAATCTTTCTTGTGTGGATAATGGCAAACTTAAGGAGAGAGTGGAGGTATATCAGAGCAGGTATGTGAATAGACACATAGGTTGAAGAAAAATCCCCATTGTTATGTAGAAGGAGGCTGGGTGAGAACTAGTGGTGAGGGAAGGTTTTCTAGGTGGTCACGTCCCCAGAAAGTGGATAGAGTAAAAGGGAATAATGTTTGGTTGGAGGACGGGAAACATGGAATGCCAGGAAGTCACAAGGGGTAATGATATTGAACATTCACATTCTGGTACAGCATCTGGAGGTGGAAGATGTGCAGCTGATGGTGCCCAGGAAGGCAAGAGCACTGTGGGAATGCAGGAAATGAAAAGACCTGCTAAGTGTGATGATTATATATGTTATTAATTCTGTGATGCAATCTTATATATTATTTGCTCATAAGGCAAACCTAAGCATGTGTTATCATATGTTTTCCAGTAATTCTCTGTTATGAGGTACATGTTTGTGGATGACTTACAGTTAGTTTAGATCATAATTATATTTTTTTTCTTCAAGTTTATTGAAAACAAATACGTTTTTTTGTTCATTATATTTTATTTTGCAGAAAGGGAGATGTGTTATATTCTGGTATATATATTGTCATGAATAGGCTGACTTATGATGTTCTGAAGTTATGTGGGGATTCCAGAACACTGGGACAAGGTTAATGGACCTGATCTGCCATGGCGCTGGCCGACGTGAGGCATGCACACGAATAACTCTACCTTTAATCATATACTCCGTGTGATTTCTCCTTATTAGAAGGGAGTACCAGAAACTCGCAGCACTAGAGAGGGGGCTATAGGGGATTTTGAAAAGCTGAAGATGCAGAGCCCTGTGCAAACCAGAGCAGCCGAGAGTAAATATGAAACTGCAATATCCGAAAGTAATAGTGAACTTCTAGTAGGTGCTGTGCAGAGTCTGACCGCTGGCTGGAGTTGGCAGTCTGAGGTCTGACTGGCCAAGAGGTGCTAGGGGCAGAAGGGATTTCAGGCAGGAATGACTGAAATACTGCTGGCCAGAGTGAATGCTAGCAAGAATAAGCATAGTAGGCGCTACTCATCACTGATTCCAAATAAAGTAGCGAGTGAGAATTTGCTGAAATAGATTTTTAGCAAATCGGAAATGAACATTGCATTTCTAGGTACATCGCTACTTTGCAACATATGCCACTATACCTGTATCACAAAGGGACTTTTTTGTGACTTGCTGAAAATGATTATTTTAAAGGATTTTCCATCATTTCCGTGCATGAGGCCCCTTGTAACTTCTGACCCTTTACGCTACATTATGCCTGCACCAGGCGTAATGTATGCAAAGGGGCGTTCCCCCATTAGGTGGGGCCGAACAAATGTAACAGCATTGCTTGCGTCATTTTATTCTGTACTTTTAACGCCTGCCCAGAGCAGACATTAAAAGGGGGCATGCAATTGAATACAATGTACTCTGCAGGAGTAGCCACAAAATGTTGCGATTACTCCTGAAGAGGGAGAAACAGGTGAACAGACAACTTTCACAAGGTTGTGATGCTAATGCTATTCACAATGATGCAAAGTCTGGTTTTCACTCAGTTAATGGAACGAAGTAGCCCTAATCCCTGCAATGGATCTTCTGAGACCACAAATGGATGACTTTTCGCTACTACCCAGTCATCCTCAAAGCTACAAAGATCAATATCCAAAGACATCCGGGACATGCAATTTGCATTCACATTCTTGTTTCAAGGTACATATTTAAAACTGAAAGTATATTCCTGCAGTCTATTTAACCACTTTGCTATGTGAGGCTTAGCTTTCCCAGCACCTTTTTTGGTAAATAAATCAATTAATGGGTGATAATCAGTCCTCAATTCAAATTGAGCTCCCCATATAAATGCTCTGTAGAACTGTACTCCCCACCAACAAGCTAAAGCCTCCTTTTCAATGACAGAATACAAGACTTCTGCGCCTTTCAAAGTCCTTGAAGCAAACATGACCACTTATTCTTTTCCTTCATGTTCCTGCATTAGAACAGCACCCCGCCCATCACAGCTAGCATCCATTACCATAATAGACCTTCTCGCTGGATCAAAAGGTACCACTATGCTGGCATTAACTGTTGCCACTTTCATATTATCAAATGCTTGCTGACATCGTTATGACTATTCATATTTTGCTCCTTTCTTCATCAAGATATGCAATACATGTGCCTTGTCAGCAAAATGCTCCACAAACTTTCAGTTATATTCTGCAAGGCCCAGGAAAGATATTAACTGCTCTTTGTCCTTCGGGGTTGGAGTATTTACAACAGCATTCATCCACTTAAATTCGGATTTAATTTTTTGTTAGATAATGTGTGCCCTAAATATTCCTCTTCTTCTCTCTGAAACTTACACTTATCCAATTCCACTGTCAATTCAGCACCTCCCAACCGGTTCAAAACTTTCCGCAGCACTTCATCATGATAGTCTGTATCCTGTCCCACCACCAAAATATCGTCCTGAAACACCAACACCATAGATAATCCATGTAACACACTTTGCATGACCCTCCAAAATGCGGCAGATTCCGAGGCCAGTCTGAAAGGCATGCGTTTAAATTGATATGTGTTCATCAGTATCTCACTGATTTCTGGAAAGGGATGACTATCAACCCAAATGTTTTCATTTACATCACAAAGATCAACACACATACAAATCTTTCCATTTGCCTTCTTTGCTAGAACTGTTGGACTCAGCCATTCAGATTCCTCAATTGGCTCAATGATTACCTCTTTGCATAACCGATTCAGTTCCTCAGATAACTGCTCCCTCAAGGCCAAAGGCACATTCCTAACTTTATGCATCCTCGGCACCAGACCTTTCTCAACAACAATTAGATGTTTGAAATTCTTAAAACATCTCAATTTCTGGACGAACAATTTAGGGTGCTCATTTTTCCACTTATCTATATTGGATAAAGTTGTTGGCAATAACTGATCAGAGTTGTTGGGTCTAATATGATTCCCAAGGCCCACTGGTCTCTGCCTTCCAACAAAGTTTTTCCTTTTTCAACAACATATACCCTTCCACAAGCACTTCAACCTTTAGTAGGCATGTACCCCACCATGAAAAGGCTGGTGGAAAGCCAGTGCTGGGGGCCACATGAGGGTCTGCACTGCCCATGGCATGGGCATTCTAGTGGCTCCCCCGCCCAGTACCCTCGAAATGCGCGCGATGCATTCTGCGGGTGCTGGTCGGACCCCTCTATTACTGTGCTACAGTATAGGAATTGGCTCCCTTAAGGGTCATTCTGACGGGAAAATTGTAATAAGACGTGGGGATAGCGCCTTCCCTTGGCATTGGCAGTTGGCTGGTCCAACCACAATTGTTGTAATTGGGCCCTAAGACACTTGAGGAAGGCACCACCTTAACAATGGTCAGATGCCGACTGAATCACTGCAATGTACTCTATTTGCCCTTGCTCAAATGTCAACTACATCAACTTCAGCTAATCCATCCCTCACCATATGACGAGTAATATTTAAATGCCTATGTTTGTGATATAAGGATCTATACAGCAAATGACCCGGGTTTATTAAAAAATTACTAATTTTCCATCAACACTCTAGAATGCTTTGCTCAGCTTCCACTGGCTTATTTGTGCTGCCTTAAATCCTGAAATATAGGGCCAAATGTATCAAAGGATTTTGCATTCGCAAATGGTGCGAATCGCTAAATTCCACTGTTTGCGAATGCAAAATCGCATTTCAAGATTTATGAAAGGAATTCGCAGTGCAATTTTAAGGAATCCACAAAATAGCGATTCCTTAAAATTGCGACTCCGATTAGGGAATCATAATTTACGATTCCCTAAATAGGAAATCGCAAATGGGAAATACCTATTTGCGATTACCTATTCACATGTACCATGCATTTCCTAAATGCGAATTTGGCATTTAGGAAATGCAATTACCACAAACTCAAGTTTGGTGGTAAGCATGTGCAATTTTTAAAAATGCTTTACAAATGCATTTTTTAAAATGACATGTAGTGCACACATGCCTTTTGGCATGTGTGCGCTTTACATGTCCACAAATATTTTGAGGGGGTGCATCAAAGGGGGCCTTAGGCCCCCAGCACCCTGGGGTGTGCATTACCTAATTTGAAAATTCCTAATAGGAATTCGCAAATTAGGTAATGCAAAACCATTCGCACCTACTGGCCTACAAGCCCTTAGGGATGAATGGAGTCCCATTCCCTAATTGCGATTTGGTAATAGCAATTGCAACTTTTAAGAAATAGCTATTACTGAATCACAATTTTCAGACATCCCATTTTGCATTTCATAAATAGCGATTTCTTAACAATAGCTATTTAGGAAATGCAAGCCGGGATGATGATACATCTGGCCCCACAGGGCTGGTAGACCCACCTTCTCATGTTCAGCCACCAAAGCATGACAATCACTTCTTCCTTCACTATGTACGCCCTCTGGCCATCTTAAGTTTAGAAAATGTTTGTAGACTTCTTTTGTTTAACCGTTATATTGTGGGGCATCGCTGAATTTCAGAAGTGTTTCATTAGAGTTTTGAAGCATGTCCTTCTCATTTCCTGTCTCCTATTACTCAGCATATGATTGTACCATTGCATCATAACGGGTGAGTGCCCGGGTAATAGGTAACATTGCTACATTTATAATAATAATAACATTCCATGTCGAAACCAGGTGAGCTAATCAATAACTACAGAACCCAAGTAGAATGAATACATTCTAAAAGGCAAGAGTGCAAATATAGGTCACCTAAAATATAGGAGTGAAAATACTATATGCAACAAAACAGGTATTATCATAAGAAGTCAATAACTCTTGTTATCTATTCTCCTGTTCCGATTTCAAATGTAGTAAGACACACTGGCATGTTTAGTTTCCAAGACATTACTTTGCAAATCAGAATGTCCTAGAAACCTCATTATGTTTTACAATGCTAAATTGACAAAGAAAGGCAATTGATGATGATGTTATAAGAGCCTGTCAAGTTACTGTGAGTTCCTGATAGACACCTTCTATGACTCAGTGAAAGTTAGCAGGGTACACATTAATTCATAGGTGTAGGAGGCTGGACTGGGTTGTAGTGAGTACCAAGGGGTACTTGCACCTTGCACCAGGCCCAGTTATCCCTTATTAGTGTATAGGGTGTCTAGCAGCTTAGGCTGATAGATAATGGTAGCTTAGCAGAGCAGCTTAGGCTGAACTAGGAGACGTGTGAAGCTACTACAGTACCACTTAGTGTCATATGCACAATATCATAAGAAAACACAATACACAGTTATACTAAAAATAAAGGTACTTTATTTTTATGGCAATATGCCAAAGTATCTTAGAGTGTACCCTCAGTGAGAGGATAGGAAATATACACAAGATATATATACACAATACCAAAAATATGCAGTATAGTCTTAGACAACAGTGCAAACAATGTATAGTTACAATAGGATGCAATGGGGACACATAGGGATAGGGGCAACACAAACCATATACTCCAAAAGTGGAATGCGAACCACGAGTGGACCCCAAACCTTTGTGACCTTGTAGAGGGTGTAGGAAAGTACCATCTTGCCTGGCATGTTACCCCCATTTTTCACTGTATATATGTTGTTTTAGTTGTATGTGTCACTGGGACCCTGGTAACCCAGGGCCCCAGTGCTCATAAGTGTGCATGAATGTGTTACCTGTGTAGTGACTAACTGTCTCACTGAGGCTCTGCTAATCAGAACCTCAGTGGTTATGCTCTCTCATTTCTTTCCAAATTGTCACTAACAGGCTAGTGACCATTTTTACCAATTTACATTGGCTTACTGGAACACCCTTATAATTCCCTAGTATATGGTACTGAGGTACCCAGGGTATTGGGGTTCCAGGAGATCCCTATGGGCTGCAGCATTTCTTTTGCCACCCATAGGGAGCTCTGACAATTCTTACACAGGCCTGCCACTGCAGCCTGAGTGAAATAACGTCCACGTTATTTCACAGCCATTTTACACTGCACTTAAGTAACTTATAAGTCAACTATATGCCTAACCTTTACCTGGTAAAGGTTAGGTGCAAAGTTACTTAGTGTGAGGGCATTCGTTATCTAAAGTTTCCCCAGAGACAGAGACCCTAAATAGCCAGAAAAGAGGGTTTGGCTACCTAGGAGAGAGGATAGGCTACTAACACCTGAAGGAGCCTATCAGAAGGAGTCTCTGACGTCACCTGGTGGCACTGGCCACTCAGAGCAGTCCAGTGTGCCAGCAGCACCTCTGTTTCCAAGATGGCAGAGGTCTGGAGCACACTGGAGGAGCTCTGGACACCTCCCAGGGGAGGTGCAGGTAAGGGGAGTGGTCACTCCCCTTTCCTTTGTCCAGTTTCGCGCCAGAGCAGGACTAAGGGGTCCCCTGAACCGGTGTAGACTGGCTTATGCAGAATTGGGCACATCTGTGCCCAAGAAAGCATTTCCAGAGGCTTGGGGAGGCTACTCCTCCCCTGCCTTCACACCATTTTCCAAAGGGAGAGGGTGTAACACCCTCTCTCAGAGGAAGTCCTTTGTTCTGCCATCCTGGGCCAGGCCTGGCTGGACCCCAGGATGGCAGATGCCTGTCTGAGGGGTTGGCAGCAGCAGCAGCTGCAGTGAAACCCCAGGAAGGGCAGTTTGGCAGTACCAGGGTCTGTGCTACAGACCACTGGGATCATGGGATTGTGCCAACTATGCCAGGATGGCATAGGGGGGGCAATTCCATGATCATAGACATGTTACATGGCCATATTCGGAGTTACCATTATGAAGCTACATATAGGTAGTGACCTATATGTAGTGCACGCGTGTAATGGTGTCCCCGCACTCACAAAGTCCGGGGAATTGGCCCTGAACAATGTGGGGGCACCTTGGCTAGTGCCAGGGTGCCCTCACACTAAGTAACTTTGCACCTAACCTTTACCAGGTAAAGGTTAGACATATAGGTGACTTATAAGTTACTTAAGTGCAGTGTAAAATGGCTGTGAAATAACGTGGACTTTATTTCACTCAGGCTGCAGTGGCAGGCCTGTGTAAGAATTGTCAGAGCTCCCTATGGGTGGCAAAAGAAATGCTGCAGCCCATAGGGATCTCCTGGAACCCCAATACCCTGGGTACCTCAGTACCATATACTAGGGAATTATAAGGGTGTTCCAGTAAGCCAATGTAAATTGGTAAAATTGGTCACTAGCCTGTTAGTGACAATTTGGAAAGAAATGAGAGAGCATAACCACTGATGTTCTGATTAGCAGAGCCTCAGTGAGACAGTTAGTCACTACACAGGTAACACATTCAGGCACACTTATGAGCACTGGGGCCCTGGTGAACAGGGTCCCAGTGACACATACAACTAAAACAACATATATACAGTGAAAAATGGGGGTAACATGCCAGGCAAGATGGTACTTTCCTACACAACCCCCCCCCCAAACGAAGGACAATAAGACTAGCCATGACCTGATGAGTCTTCATTGTCTAAGTGGAAATATCTGGAGAGTCCATCTGCATTGGAGTGGCTACTCCCAGGTCTATGTTCCACTGTATAGTCCATTCCCTGTAGGGATATGGACCACCTCAACAATTTAGGATTTTCACCTTTCATTTGTTTTAGCCAAAGTAGAGGTTTGTGGTCTGTCTGAACAATGAAGTGAGTGCCAAACAGGTATGGCCTCAACTTCTTCAGAGCCCAGACCACAGCAAAGGCCTCCCTCTCTATGGCAGACCAACGCTTTTCTCTAGGGGTCAACCTCCTACTAATAAAAGCAACAGGTTGATCCTGGCCCTCAGAATTAAGTTGTGATAGGACTGCCCCTACTCCTAATTCAGATGCATCAGTTTGGACATAGAATTTTTTAGAGTAACAAGGGCTTTTCAGGACAGGTGCAGAGCACATGGCCTGCTTCAGCTCCTCAAAAGCTTTCTGACAGTTTGCTGTCCATAATACCTTTTTAGGCATTTTCTTGGATGTGAGGTCATTAAGAGGGGCTGCAATGGAGCCATAGTTCTTAATGAACCTCCTGTAATACCCAGTGAGGCCTAGGAAGGTTCTCACCTGAGTCTGAGTGGTAGGGGGAATCCAATCAATAATTGTTTGGATTTTCCCCTGAAGTGGTGCAATCTGTTCCCCACCAACAAGGTGTCCCAGATAAACCACCTTACCCTGCCCTATCTGGCACTTTGAAGCCTTGATAGTGAGGCCTGCCTTTTGCAGGGCCTCCAAAACTTTCCATAGGTAGACCAGGTGATCATCCCAGCTGGAGCTAAAGACAGCTATATCGTCCAAATATGCTGCACTGAAAGCTTCCAGCGCTTGCAGGACTGTGTTCACCAACCTTTGAAAAGTGGCAGGTGCATTTTTCAAACCAAAAGGCATTACTGTAAATTGGTAATGGCCTCCAATGGTTGAAAATGCAGTTTTAGGTTTAGCATCTTCTGACAATTTGATCTGCCAATACCCTGCAGTCAAATCAAAAGTGCTTAGATACTTGGCAGATGCCAGTGTATCTATGAGTTCATCTGCCCTGGGTATAGGGTGAGCATCAGTTTTGGTTACCAGGTTGAGACCTCTATAGTCTACACAAAACCGCATTTCCTTCTTTCCATCTTTGGAATGGGGTTTTGGTACAAGTACCACAGGAGAAGCCCATGGACTTTCAGAGTGCTCAACCACGCCTAGTTCTAACATTTTCTGCACCTCTTGCTTTATGCAGTCCCTGACATGGTCAGGCTGCCTATAGATCTTACTTTTGACAGGTAAACTGTCTCCAGTATCTATAGTGTGCTCACACCAAGAAGTAGTACCTGGCACAGTAGAGAAGAGTTCAGAGAATTGATCTAGGAGATTTATGCAATGGTTTTTCTGCTCAGCAGTAAGACAATCAGCCAAAACTACACCTTCCACAAGAGCATCTTGTTCTGTGGAAGAGAAGAGATCAGGTAGAGGATCACTGTCTTCTTCCTGTCCCTCATCAGTTGCCATGAGCAGGGTGAGATCAGCCCTGTCATAGTAGGGTTTCAGGCGGTTGACATGGAGCACCCTAAGGGGACTCCTGGCAGTGCCTAAGTCAACTAAATAGGTGACTTCTCCCTTCTTTTCAACAATTGTGTGGGGTCCACTCCATTTATCTTGGAGTGCTCTTGGGGCCACAGGCTCCAAGACCCACACTTTCTGCCCTGGTTGGTTCTGAACCAAAACAGCTTCTGGTCATGCCATTGCTTCTGGAGCTCTTGGCTGGCCTGAAGGTTCTTACTGGCCTTTTTCATATACTCAGCCATCCTTGATCTGAGGTCAAGTACATAATCCACAATATCTTGCTTAGGAGCTTTTAAAGGTTGTTCCCAACCCTCCTTCACAAGTGTGAGTAGACCCCTAACAGGGTGTCCAAAAAGAAGTTCAAAGGGGCTGAAGCACACTCCTTTCTGGGGTACCTCCCTGTAGGCAAAAAGGAGGCATGGTAGAAGGATATCCCATCTCCTGCGGAGTTTTTCAGGGAGACCCATAATCATGCCTTTGAGAGTTTTGTTAAATCTCTCCACCAGTCCATTTGTTTGTGGATGATAGGGTGTAGTGAATTTATAAGTTACCCCACACTCCTTCCACATGGCCTTTAAGTATGCAGACATGAAATTGCTTCCTCTGTCTGATACTACTTCCTTTGGGAAGCCCACCCTAGAAAATATTCCCAGGAGGGCCTTTGCCACTGCAGGTGCTGTAGTGGTCCTTAAAGGAATTGCTTCAGGGTATCTTGTGGCATGGTCCACTACCACCAAGATAAACCTATTGCCTGAAGCAGTAGGAGGGTCAAGGGGGCCAACTATGTCAACCCCTACCCTCTCAAAGGGAACCCCAACCACAGGCAGTGGAATAAGGGGTGCCTTTGGGGTGCCACCTGTCTTGCCACTGGCTTGACAGGTTTCACAGGACTTACAAAACTCTTTTGTGTCCTCAGACATCCTAGGCCAATGAAACAAGGGAACAAGCCTGTCCCAAGTTTTCATTTGACCCAGATGCCCAGCTAGGGGAATGTCGTGGGCAAGAGTTAGGAGGAACTTTCTGTACTCCTGAGGAATCACTAATCTCCTGGCAGCTCCAGGTTTAGGATCCCTTGCCTCAGTGTACAAGAGGTTGTCCTCCCAGTAAACTCTGTGAGAGTCACTGACATCCCCATTAGCCTGTTTGACAGCTTGCTGTCTTAGACCCTCTAATGTGGGACAGGTTTGCTGTGCCACACTCAGCTCCTCCCTGGCAGGCCCCCCTTCACCCAAAAGCTCAGCAGTGTCTGCTTCAAGCTCCTCTGGTGTAGGTTCTGCACAGGGAGGGAATTCTTCTTCCTCAGAAGTTGAATCCACTGTAGAGGGAGGGATAGTAGGAAGTGGTTTGCTTCTACTAGCCCTAGCTTTAGGGAGCACTTGGTCCATTTTTCCAGGATCCAAGCTTCCCTGTCCTTTTTGCTTTTTGGCCTGAGCCCTGGTTAAAGCAAAAATATGCCCTGGGATGCCCAGCATTGCTGCATGGGCCTCCAACTCCACATCTGACCAAGCTGATGTCTCCAAATCATTTCCTAGTAGACAGTCTACAGGTAAATCTGTGGCTACCACAACTTTCTTTGGACCAGTAACCCCCCCCCCCCCCAGTTGAGATTTACAACAGCCATGGGGTGGCTAAGTGTGTTGTTGTGAGCATCGGTTACTTGGTACTGGTGACCAAGTAGGTGTTGTTCAGGGTGGACCAGTTTCTCTATGACCATAGTCACACTGGCTCCAGTGTCCCTGTAGGCCTGAACCTCAACACCATTTATTAGGGGTAGCTGCTTGTACTTATCTATATTAAGGGGACAAGCAACTAAGGTGGCTAAATCAATAGCCCCCTCAGAGACTAACACAGCCTCTGTGGCCTCCCTAACAAGGCCAACCCCAACTAAGTTACCAATAGTGAGCCCAGCTACTCCCTTGGATTGGCTATTAGTAGGTTTGCTCCCACCACCACTGCTATTAGTAGGGACACTAGGTGGAGCAGTAGGGGTTGTAGTGGTAGGAGGCTTGGTGCTTTTCTTTGGACAACTGGGATCTGTTGTCCAATGGCCTTTTACTTTACATAAATAGCACCATGGTTTCTTTTCTTTGTTTTGATTAAAGGAGGATTTGGACCCACCACCCCCACCAGAGTGTTTTTGTGGGCCTGATGAAGACTCATTTTTAGATTTGTCCACACCCTTGTCAGAAGACTTACCATCCTTCTTTTTGTTGCCATCTTTGTCACCCCCTGTATGAACTTTTCTGTTCACCCTTGTTCCGACCCATTTGTCTGCCTTCTTTCCCAATTCTTGGGGAGAGGTCAGATCAGAGTCCACCAAGTACTGGTGCAACAAATCAGACACACAATTATTAAGAATATGCTCTCTCAGGATCAAGTTATACAGGCTGTCATAATCAGTAACTTTACTGCCATGTAACCACCCCTCCAAGGCCTTCACTGAATGGTCAATGAAATCAACCCAGTCTTGTGAAGACTCCTTTTTGGTCTCTCTGAACTTTATCCTGTATTGTTCAGTGGTTAAGCCATAACCATCCAGGAGTGCATTCTTAAGAACTGTAAAATTATTGGCATTACTTTCTTTCACAGTAAGGAGCCTATCCCTACCTTTTCCACTAAATGATAGCCATAGGATAGCAGCCAACTGCCTTTGAGGGACATCCTGTACAACACAGGCCCTCTCAAGTGCAGCAAACCACTTGTTAATGTCATCCCCCTCCTTATAAGGGGGAACTATCTTATGCAGATTCCTGGAATCATGCTCTTTTGCAGGATGACTATGGGGAATACTGCTGCTGCCACCATGGGTTTCTAAACCCAACTTCTGTCTTTCCTTCTCTAATTCTAAAGACTGTCTATCCAAATCCAGCTGTTGCTTTTTAAGCTTCAGTCTGGTTTGTTCCACCCTCAACTTATTGAGTTCCCTCTCTAAAAATCTGTCATCAGGGTTGGTGGGAGGGACATTCCTAGATACAGAAGTATGGTGAGAATGGACAGAAGGAGACCTGTCCCTTACAGAGGGCACCCTAACAGCTTGGCTAACAGAAACATCAGTACCACTGTGGTGAGAATAAATGCTTTTGCTATGATGTGAGACAACACTATTTGTATGGTGTGGCTCTTCATCATTACCAACTATGCTAGACTGTCTAGTAATGGGCAGGCTAGGAAGTTTCTTTCCTGAACTTTTTCCTGGGGGAGTCCCTGGATCAGATTGGGAACCATTAGCTACTTTTTCAACAGATGGGGCACTTTTAGCCTTATCTTGTTCTCTAAGCATGTTAAGTAACAGTTCCAAGGAAGGATTCTTCCCTACACTCAAACCTCCCTCTATGCAGAGACTCCTTGCTCCTTTCCAGCTAAGGTGATCATATGCAAGTTTGGACAGATCAACATTTTGACATGTGCCAGACATTTTTAGAGAGAGTTAAAGTGATAGCAAAAGATAAAAAGTTTGTCAGAGCTTTTAGAAAGACAGAGAAAAAAAACTTTAAAAACTTTTTAGAAAGTTAGAAGTACTTTTCAGCACTTAGAAAAGAGTGAAAAGAGGAAATGCAAAACTTTTTGGTTATGTGTATATACACTGAACTTGTTTTGTATATTTTTCTCTCATGAAAAGTACAATGACAAGAGTGGTAAGTAGTCTCAAAGCACTTATCCCACCGCTGCACAACCAATGTAGGAGGCTGGACTGGCTTGTAGTGAGTACCAAGGAGTACTTGCACCTTGCACCAGGCCCTGTTATCCCTTAGTAGTGTATAGGGTGTCTAGCAGCTTAGGCTGATAGATAATGGTAGCTTAGCAGAGCAGCTTAGGCTGAACTAGGAGACGTGTGAAGCTACTACAGTACCACTTAGTGTCATATGCACAATATCATAAGAAAACACAATACACAGTTATACTAAAAATAAAGGTACTTTATTTTTATGGCAATATGCCAAAGTATCTTAGAGTGTACCCTCAGTGAGAGGATAGGAAATATACACAAGATATATATACACAATACCAAAAATATGCAGTATAGTCTTAGAAAACAGTGCAAACAATGTATAGTTACAATAGGATGCAATGGGGACACATAGGGATAGGGGCAACACAAACCATATACTCCAAAAGTGGAATGCGAACCACGAATGGACCCCAAACCTATGTGACCTTGTAGAGGGTCGCTGGGACTATTAGAAAATAGTGAGAGTTAGAAAAATAACCCTCCCCAAGACCCTGAAAAGTGAGTGCAAAGTGCACTAAAGTTCCCCTAAGGACAAAGAAGTCGTGTTAGAGGAATAATGCAGGAAAGACACAAACCAACAATGCAACAACAATGGATTTCCAATCTTGGGTACCTGTGGAGCAAGGGGACCAAGTCCAAAAGTCACAAGCAAGTCAGAGATGGGCAGATGCCCAGGAAATGCCAGCTGTGGGTGCAAAGAAGCTTCTACTGGACAGAAGAAGCTGAGGTTTCTGCAGGAACAAAAAGGGCTAGAGACTTCCCCTTTGGTGGGCGGATCCGTCTCGCCGTGGAGAGTCGTGCAGAAGTGTTTTCCCGCCGAAAGAACGCCAACAAGCCTTGCTAGCTGCAAATCGTGCAGTTAGCTTTTTTGGATGCTGCTGTGGCCCAGGAGGGGCCAGGAGGTCGCAAATTGGACCAGAAGGTAGAGGGAATGTCAAGCAAGACAAGGAGTCCTCTTAGCAGCAGGTAGCACCCAGAGAAGTGCCAGAAACAGGCACTAAGAGGATGTGTGAAACGGTGCTCACCCGAAGTTACACAAAGGAGTCCCACGTCGCCGGAGACCAACTTAGAAAGTCGTGCAATGCAGGTTAGAGTCCCGTGGACCCAGGCTTGGCTGTGCACAAAGGATTTCCGCCGGAAGTGCACAGGGGCCGGAGTAGCTGCAGAAGTCGCGGTTCCCAGCAATGCAGTCTAGCGAGGTGAGGCAAGGACTTACTTCCACCAAACTTGGACTGAAGAGTCACTGGACTGTGGGGGTCACTTGGACAGAGTTGCTGGATTCGAGGGACCTCGCTCGTCGTGCTGAGAGGAGACCCAAGGGACCGGTAATGCAGCTTTTTGGTGCCTGCGGTTGCAGGGGGAAGATTCAGTCGACCCACTGGAGATTTCTTCGGAGCTTCTAGTGCAGAGAGGAGGCAGACTACCCCCACAGCATGCACCACCAGGAAAACAGTCGAGAAGGTGGCAGGATCAGCGTTACAGAGTTGCAGTAGTCGTCTTTGCTACTATGTTGCAGGTTTGCAGGCTTCCGGCGCGGTCAGCAGTCGATTCCTTGGCAGAAGGTGAAGAGAGAGATGCAGAGGAACTCAGATGAGCTCTTGCATTCGTTATCTAAAGTTTCCCCAGAGACAGAGACCCTAAATAGCCAGAAAAGAGGGTTTGGCTACCTAGGAGAGAGGATAGGCTACTAACACCTGAAGGAGCCTATCAGAAGGAGTCTCTGACGTCACCTGGTGGCACTGGCCACTCAGAGCAGTCCAGTGTGCCAGCAGCACCACTGTTTCCAAGATGGCAGAGGTCTGGAGCACACTGGAGGAGCTCTGGACACCTCCCAGGGGAGGTGCAGGTCAGGGGAGTGGTCACTCCCCTTTCCTTTGTCCAGTTTCGCGCCAGAGCAGGGCTAAGGGGTCCCCTGAACCGGTGTAGACTGGCTTATGCAGAATTGGGCACATCTGTGCCCTAGAAAGCATTTCCAGAGGCTGGGGGAGGCTACTCCTCCCCTGCCTTCACACCATTTTCCAAAGGGAGAGGGTGTAACACCCTCTCTCAGAGGAAGTCCTTTGTTCTGCCATCCTGGGCCAGGCCTGGCTGGACCCCAGGAGGGCAGATGCCTGTCTGAGGGGTTGGCAGCAGCAGCAGCTGCAGTGAAACCCCAGGAAGGGCAGTTTGGCAGTACCAGGGTCTGTGCTACAGACCACTGGGATCATGGGATTGTGCCAACTATGCCAGGATGGCATAGGGGGGGCAATTCCATGATCATAGACATGTTACATGGCCATATTCGGAGTTACCATTGTGAAGCTACATATAGGTAGTGACCTATATGTAGTGCACGCGTGTAATAGTGCCCCCGCACTCACAAAGTCCGGGGAATTGGCCCTGAACAATGTGCGGGCACCTTGGCTAGTGCCAGGGTGCCCTCACACTAAGTAACTTTGCACCTAACCTTTACCAGGTAAAGGTTAGACATATAGGTGACTTATAAGTTACTTAAGTGCAGTGTAAAATGGCTGTGAAATAACGTGGACGTTATTTCACTCAGGCTGCAGTGGCAGGCCTGTGTAAGAATTGTCAGAGCTCCCTATGGGTGGCAAAAGAAATGCTGCAGCCCATAGGGATCTCCTGGAACCCCAATACCCTGGGTACCTCAGTACCATATACTAGGGAATTATAAGGGTGTTCCAGTAAGCCAATGTAAATTGGTAAAATTGGTCACTAGCCTGTTAGTGACAATTTGGAAAGAAATGAGAGAGCATAACCACTGAGGTTCTGATTAGCAGAGCCTCAGTGAGACAGTTAGTCACTACACAGGTAACACATTCAGGCACACTTATGAGCACTGGGGCCCTGGTGAACAGGGTCCCAGTGACACATACAACTAAAACAACATATATACAGTGAAAAATGGGGGTAACATGCCAGGCAAGATGGTACTTTCCTACAATAGGTTTAATCCTTATTATGAAATCATAAGTACATATAACGAACCTGTCAAGTTTGTGATGCATCATTATTACATGCCTGGTAATTGGAATGCTGCAAAAGACCAATAGATAGATATACTGGATCAGGAAATAGTGCCTGCAGACCTGAATACTTTTGTTGTAAATGGCAGATTGTGTAGTACTTGAAGGAATTGCATGCACCAACAGATATTAAATATTTGCAAAATATTTGGGCAACATTTGTGTGATGTGGTTTTCAATGAACGTACTACAGGAAAGATTAAGGGCCTTATTACGACATTGGGAGTCCGAAGACCACCAGTGCTGCAGTTGCGGTCCGACTGACACATTACAAGGTTGGCAGGCAGACCGTCTAACCTCCTGCCATCCCCGCCAGGACATGAGATTCTGATTGCCTGACGGCAGCTGCAGGTTGTAATCAGCCAGGGCGGTGCTGAAGTCAGAACCGCCCTGCTGATTACAACCTTGTTCTCCACCAGCCTTTTCATGATGGTACTACCGCCATAAAAGGCTGGTGGAGAACAGGTGCAGGAGGCCACAGAGGGGCCCCTGCACCTGCTGGTGCCCCCTGCATGCAGCAGCATTGTCACCGGCTCAATTATGAGCCGGCGACAATGCTGACTGCCACTTTTCCACTTGGTTGACCAGCGGAAACCATGGTTTCAGCTAGTCTGCTAAGTGGAAAAGACATAATGGGGCCGGAGGGGAGGTTGCCAGCAGGGTGGTGACCATCCCATCTGGAGTTTGGCGGACTGGTGTTCCCATCCGCCGAACTCGTAATCGGCCCCTTAATGCTAAACACGTGGATATCTGTACTTTAAGGGAATAGAAGGGTGATATGAATTTGGAAAATACAGGTTTTCAAGCACAAGTGCAAACAATGACTGTAGAGAATATTCAGTTTAAGGAAAAAATATTAGAATTGAAAGCTGTAATTGAACAACACACAGATAAGGAGGCTAATTTAATGCAGAGTTGGACTAAAAGTAGGAATCTTCAATACGGGAAAGTATTGGTGGCCTGGGCTTGACAAAGAAGCAGAAAATTTAGTGAGGGATTGTTGGTTATGTGCCAACAGTGCCAAAACTAAAGTAGTAAGAACAACACCTTTATCTCCCATAGAGATACTTGATGAACCTTGGTTCAAACTAGGGCTAGACATTGTGGGACCTTTCAATTTATTGAATCCCAGTGAGAGGTATGTGATAGTCCTTGTGGATTATAAGTCGAATGGGTTTCCACTTGTTGTGTTGGCTCCGTTACTACAAGGACTGTGATAGAATTTTTGAAGGATGTATTTGTTTCGGAAAGTATTCCCAAAATAATTGTCACTGACAATGGGGTTAAATTTGTTTCTGATGAAATGAAAAAATTTCTGGAGGATCTGTCAATTGAGCATCAACGTACAGCACTTTATGCTCTGCATGTGAATGGTCTAGTTGAAAAGATGAATGGGCTCGTAAGGGATTGTGCTCAGTTAGCCATTACACGCAGAGGAGTGTTCAAAAGCATTTTGAGGGATAAGCTTTGGGCTCATCGCACTACTCCGAACACTTTAACAAACAGATCTCCATTTCAATGTTTGAGGGGACGAGTGGCAGGATCCAAGTTAAATTACCAAACGGTTAGGATGTCACAGTGGTAATGAGAATGTGAATAGGAGCAAAGTTCTTATTCATCAGAGGAAGTATAAAGAGCAATTTGATAATAAACATGGTGCTGTGGCCAGGGACTGGAGATTAGGAGAGTTGATGTTTGTGTAGAAACCAAGGTGGTCCTCTAAGGGGGAGTCTAACTTCATGGGACCATTTCGCATCAAAGAGCTAAAGAAAAATGTAGCTTTGGAAAATGGAGAGGTATGGAGCATGTCTAGATTGGCTAAGTGTAATTGGGATTCCAGAGTGATGGAAGCCAATCAACATGTTTTTGATTGGGAAATTAGAAGGGAAATAGGTCAAAATCATAAAATCACCACTTCACGCACGGAGGTTCGCATGAGAAGGAAGCCGGAATATCTTAAGGACTATGAGTGTGATTAACTGTGGTAACTGCACTTCTATATTCCATGTAGGTCTTAAGGTTAATGTATATGGTAGATTTTGTTGAATATGTCTTTTGGATTTTATATTAATAAAATGTTTGCATATTTATTTGGGGGGAAGATGTGTTGTGATGTGTCTTTAACTGTGATGTACCTAATGGATTCTTAGGTACATCACAGTGAACGACTGCAACCAGGCAACAAGGGGAATTGGTGAAGAAAACGACAGGAGAAGCAAGCTCTGTTGTGGTGGCTGTATCGTTATACTCTCAACCTACTATAAAATACTTGAAACGCTATCTGTGTTGGACTAAGAACTTAACAAAATCCTTTGATGCATGTTGTTTGGACAACATATCAGATATCAAAATAAAAATATTGTGATATATAAATATCGTGTCAAGAATATCTTCATGTGAAAAATTTTGTGTATAGAAATATTGTAGGTAAGAATATTCTTTTAAGTGTTGTTTTTATTGTTGCTGTACAAATTTTGCATGATATCATTTATATTATCATTTTATGGGTTATTTATTATATTTTCTTGTAAAATGTGATTATTTTTCTATGTAAAATTTAGTTTTAATATTTCTTTTCAATTTTTCTCTGCAATTTTCAAAACCTATAAATACATTTTCAGTATCATTTACAACAATTTATTAAATATATATGTTTTTCTGTTATAGGAGAGGGTGTTGGGTGCATAGGAGAAAAGGGTGGGAGATTCTATAAAAAGTGAATAAAAATTTGTTTGTAAATATGCCTGTTTAATAAATTATACATCTATTTAAACATTATTTTTTGCAATTTGCATTTATTTAAAATTAGTTTCGTTTTGTTTGCTATATATGTTCACACTTAATTCATAATATTTCATTATTGCTCTTATAAATTTTGCTAATGTACATATTAATGCATAATAAATTAAATATTTAATATTTTGTTTTTTAATAGCATAGTTTATTTGTTTTAAATAATAATAATGTTGTTTTTTAATCATAAAAATAAATGTTATATTTCTATGATTTACACATATAATTTTTAATTAATGTATTAATTTGGTAATTTAGCATTTTTTGTATTTTTTAAAAATGTATATATTATTTTATTTGTGAGATAAAATGATATAATTAAATATATGGTTTGTTGTAGCAATAGCAAATAGTTTATTGTTCTATAAATTATTCATTGAAATTATGTACATATTTGTTAATTTGTAAATATGAATTTGATATAATTACTATTATAAATGTAGTTTCTTTTATGATTACTTCAATGATTTGTATGTGATTATACTGAATAAAATGAAATTCTGTTAATTCTATTTAAATGATGTATAGAATAGTTTTTGTATTATATTTTTACGAATTAATTTGGTTGAATTTTGCTTATCTAGATACTTTTTATTAAACAAAAATATCTATGTGTGTTATTCATTTTATTAGTTTATGTTACTGTTTTATGTTATGAAGCAGATGCATTTTTTTGTAAAAGTATTATAAATATTCACAATATTTAAACATGTTTAACATGACTATGTTGTTCTTAATAGAGATGTTTTAACATGTGTTTTAATATGGTAATCATATTGAAAATATGTATTAGATAGGAGTGGTTATAGTTAATTTCACATCTTTAATCTTAAGCACCTTTTCTTAAATGACTGAGAATGGAGTCCGAATAGTAAACGTTACTCCTTTAGTTCCAACACCTTTCCCTCAGTGGTTTAGATTGGAGGGGAAAAGGTAAATAGTATCCCTTTCATGTCCAACATTTTCCCCTCAGAGGTTTAGATTGGAGTGATAAAAATAAATCTTCTTCCATTAGTGTCTACTACCTTCTCCGGAGCTGCCTAGATTGGAGTGGGAATAGTAAATGGTACCTTTTTACTGTCCAGCATGTTTTAAATGGTTTAGATTTGAGAAGGAATGGTAAATGTCACCCATTTACTGTCCAACACCTTCCCCTAAATTGTTTAGACTGGAGTGGGGATTGTAAAACTTACAACTTTAGGACCTGATTATGAGCCGACCGCCAGGCTCATGGTTAGGAGACCGCGACGAGGTCTCCCCACTAGCCCTATTAAGACTTTCCCACTGGGCTGACGGGCGGGATCCAAGGTTCCTGCCCGTCAGCCCAGTGGGAAAGTGATTGAGCCAACAGCAATGCTGCTGCACACCGGGGGCACCAACGCCATCGAAATGCACACTGTCTACACAGCAGACAGTGTGCATTTCGAGGGTGCTGGGCAGGAGGTCCCCTGCATGGGCAGTGCAGAGGCCCCTCTCCACCAGCATTTTCATGATGGTTGAACTGCCATGAAAAGGCTGGCGGAGAACAAGGTTGTAGTCAGCAGGGTGGGGCTGACTTCAGCACTGCCCTGGCTGATTACAACCTGCGCCGCCATCATCCTTTCGGCATTGGAGATCCTGGCAAGGATGGTAGTAGATTGGTGGATCTGCCTGCCAACCTCGTAATGTGGCGATCGGACCGCCACAGCCACGTGTTAATTTTTAGCAACATTTAAATATATTTTTAAAATAAAATATGTTATATATTCTTTCAGCATATTGTTTGAAAATGTATATGTTTACGTTTATATATATATATCCATATGTATATATACAGTACATTTATATATTCCAAATATATACATTTGTCAAACATACTTTTTTTAAACATCTTTTAGATAGATTTTTGAATACTTTATAAATAATATTTAATTATTTGTTTGTTTTTATAGTATTATTTTATTTCTACTTTACAAAACTGTTTTACATTTTCATTTAATATTTATTGAAATTTTACATTTTTACATTTTTAAATATGTTTTAACTATTTTTATTTAAAGTCCCATTGTTTTCTCAGGGAGATAGGGCTTGATTACGGGTTTGTCAGTCGGACGAGTCGACCGCCAATCTTGAAGGCAGGAGACGGCTGTCATACCTGCTGTCTTCCCCCCACCCGTTGTTTTGCGATGTTTCCACTGGGCTGACTGGCGGAAACACCGTACTACAATGTTTCTGCCAGTCAGACAGGCAGAAACATCTCATTACAATGTTTCTGCCGGTCTGACCAGCGGAAACAGTGCTCCCCAAGGGAGCCGAGGCCAATGCCATAGCACAACAGCGCCTTCAACAACACAGTGCAGGGGCCCCCCTGTGGCCCCTTGCACTGTGTTTCCACCAGCCTTTTCATGGTGGGGTCCCCGACATGAAAAGGCTGTCGGAAACTGGACTCGTGATCAGCACAGTGGCACTTTACCCAGCGCCGCCGTGGCTGACCACATCTCCGACCCCCGTCAGCCCATCAGGAACCATGTTCCAGCAGGGGATGGCAGTCCTTTAGCAGTCCACCTGCCAGGGTCGTAATGTGGTGGTGGTCTGACTGCCTGGAGTGCGGCGGTCCAACCACCACCACGGCAGTGACAATCCTAGGACCGCCAATGTCGTAATGAGGCCTATAGTCTTTATTTTTATTTAGCGGGCATTTTGTTTTACCTCTAACTTTAATTCTGTGTTCCATTTTGTCATTTTTAAAAGGTTTTGCTGGGAGTGAGTCGCCATAAGGTGCTGCTGCTCATCGCATAAGGTAAGGCCTTTTTTAAAAAGTTTACTATGGGGCTTTGGGGGTAGGGTACTATACGTAGAACTACTAAAAGGTAGTCAGATTGCAGGCCTCTACTTTATTGTTTTTTATTCGTACTTCATGTTATTTTGTTTAATAGTTTTCTGTGTTCGGCCTAGATTTGGGGCCTAATTACAAGTTTGGCAGTCGGACCGCCAGACCTCCATGGTGGCAGCCGCCAAAAGACCACCATGTTGGCGGTCATACAGAAAGCCGTATTACGAGTTACCCAGCCAGGATCGCCAAAAGCCAGCCAAAAAACAACACCACCAGTAGGTTGAAGGGCGGGAAATAGATGGCCCGACCACCACCAGCCCGTCAACCAACCACCAAACCTATTACAAGTTCAGAATTGCAGTGGCGGTCATGCCGTGGCAGTCTTCCAATGGCGGTCTGAACAACAGCGGTTTGTGGCCACCACAGTAATACACACCACCACACTGGATGAATTTAAAAACAGCACAGCTAACACACATTCACACACCTAGAAACCACACTATAAAACACACCTCTTCACACACCACAATCCTTTGCAACTCCCACACAAAATACACCATCCAGAGCACCCAAAAAAATAAAAATTCCATTGTAACTGGCACCTCTGCATCTCTCACTGAGCAAATATCTCACACACTCAACACACCCTAATCACACCCATTTGCAACCCTTCACTCCATTTACTCCCCATCACCTTCTCATTTCCCAGCATCTATCTTTATTATTGATTATTATATTTCATCACCATGTCACCCCAGAAAAATCCCTGTTTCACCGAAGATGAGTTAAGAGTCATAGTGGATGAAATCATTAGAGTAGAGCCACATTTGTTTGGAGACCAGCACACTACTATCGCCACACAAAAAACTGAAAATGGAAATGTGGCAAAGGATAGTCAACAGAGTGAATTCTGTAGGTCCAACATGTGCACAAGTCAAGACATCAGGAAGAGGTGGAACAACCTCAGGGAGAAGGTACATTCCATGGCACCCAGACACCATCTGCAGCTCCAGAACACTGGTGGTGGTTTCCCACCTCCTCCCTTACAGCTCACATCATGTGAGGATAAGGTCTTGGCCATCCTGCATCCTAAGAGCTTGACACGAATACCTGGGGGAGTGGAGTTGGGTAAGTCACAACAATCAACATAGCACCAAAATGGATTGGCATACATGCTCACTGCTCACCTTTTGCCACCTTCACTGTCACCCCACTCAACAGTCCAGTGTCCCCTGCCCATAGATCCCTGTCTGGCCTCCAACATGTGAAGTAGGCTTCCCTGGGAGAACTACATCTCTGTACAGTGGGTGTAGTACAGTGATTGACAACACTACAACTACCAGCAGGCACCAACATTACTAAAAACAGAAGAGTGTAGCCTGCTCAAAATTAACATTTATTACAAACTCCACATTGGTGTGTACTCACCTGAGAGGATGGCATTTGTAAAGTATGTGTGTAGAACAGGCACTGACAGCAATGCTAAGGCCGGGAGGCACAGGTACTCTCACTCTACTCAGCCATAACACTGTCCTCTGCAACTATGGCCCTTCTCCCTCTACTCAAACATTAAACTGTACTCATCTGAGAGGATGGAATCTGTATAGTCTGTGTGTAGGACAGGCATTGACAGCAATGCTAAGGTCAGGAGGCCCAGGTACACTCACTTTACTCAGCCACAACACTGTCCTCTGCCACTATGACCATTCTCCCTCTACTCAACTATTAAACTGTACTCACCAGAGAAGATGGCATCTGTATAGTCTGTGTGTGTAGGACAGACACCGAGAGGAATGCTAAAGCCAGGAGGTACTGTATATCTAATGCAAAACATCAGTACACTGTGCATCTCTCCAAGTATCCCTATATGTGAACTTGCAGTGGAATTGTACCCACCTGAGAGAATGACCCATGCATATTGTGTGTATATTCTGAAGTACATGACTGTATAGGAGGGCCAGTCCATGTAACTCCAAGAACCAGGCCAGTGTCCATATGACAATGTGCATCTGCCTGTGAACTCACAGATGAAGTTTACCTACCTCGGAGGGACCAAGATACAGATCATGGTACACTGTGATGTGGCAAACCACCTAGATCCTTTTTGGACAGGAAGGATAGCTCAAACTGTGTGCAATAAAACATCAGATCAAAGGCCCCAAAGTGCATTATCAGAATGGTATTGACAGTAGACATATTCCCAAAGCACTGACCACATGATGACAACTATTACATATACAAGGTTCTGGTCTGCCGGCATGACAGTCAAGCTTAGCTGCTGGGCCTTCCCCTCCCACCCCCAGTGCTAAGCCCTTTTTTGGCTATTTGGGGTAGTTCGCGTTTAGGCCTTCCTAACGTTTTGTCCACATAAGCTATCCATGTCAAATTTGTATCCTTTTTATCCTTTTTTTCCAATGTCCTACAGATTCTAAAGGTACCCAGAGTTAATGGGTTCCCCTGGAAGAGCGATGTAGGAAGAACAGGAACACATCATATACATCACATACATACAAACATAAGTTCCCAAATCCCAATACAAACATTTTAGGCTAGGGATAGTTGTAAATGAATGTAAGTAGTGAAAGGCTTAATACATGACATGCTAAAAAAGGCAGGTCATATTTAGGACAAACAAACACTTATTATTTAGGAAACTTATACACATGCTGCATTGTTAATTTAGCTGTGCTGAAACACACAAGAGCCCCAAGCCACATTAGAATGAGAGTTTTTCTTTGGAGCTGCACCAACTGTCGCTTTCAAAATCTTCACTTTGCACGAACAGGGTGGAACAAAAGGGTGTATCCTGCCTTAGCACAAGGGTCCTAAAAACCACAAGTCATTCATATCTTGGTGAGGGGAACTGTGTTAAGGTCAGATAAGCATTTGCACAAGGCAGGGCTACCGTGAGCATCATGTCACATATACAGGGTCATTACAACATTGGCGGTAAAAGCCGCTTACCGCCGTGCAGAAGACTGCCAACACACCGCCGCGGCCGCGGAATTTCGCCACGGTCATTATGACCCACAGCTCGGAATCTGCCAAAATCCAGACACCCACACAAGTCCGCCACACCAAAGATCAGTGATAAACTGGTGATAACAAAACCTCCACCGTTACGCCAACAGGAATACGCCCACACTATCACGACCCACGAATCCACGCAGCGGTCTTTCAACCGCGGTATTCCATTGGTGGTACACACCACCGCGCTCAAAATACACACACATTTACAAAACACTACCACATTGGACAAATCGAAATACACACACCGGATACACATACACACACCACTCCCACACATCCAATACAATATAAAACACCCCCCCACATCACCCACAAACCTTTACGACCACAATTGCGACTGAAGGCCAGAGAGAGACACCACCATCTACAAATTAGCATCCACAGGCACTCAACACCATCACGCACACAACATCCACGCACCTCACACAACACACCTCTAAATATCACCCCACACATCACAACACACACTACCCCACACATCACCCACACCACCCCATGGCACCGCAAAGACACCCCAGGTTCTCTGAGGAGGAGCTCAGGATCATGGTGGAGGAAATCATCCCGGTAGAGCCACAGCTATTCGGATCACAGGTGCAGCACACCACCATAGCTAGGAAGATGGAGCTATGGCGAAGAATCGTGGACAGGGTCAACGCAGTGGGACAGCACCCAAGAACTAGGGATGACATCAGGAAGAGGTGGAACGACCTACGGGGGAAGGTGTGTTCCGTGGTCTCAAGACACCACATCGCGGTACAGAGGACTGGCGACGGACCCCCACCTCCTCCCCCACAACTAACAACATGGGAGGAGCAGGTGTTGGCTATACTGCATCCTGAGGGCCTCGCAGGAGTAGCTGGAGGAACGGACTCTGGTAAGTCACTCTTCACTACTTTCACCCCCCCTACCTGCATGCCATCAAATACCCCCACCCTCGCCCTTACCCGCATTACTCCAACTCCTCACAGATGTCCCAATATCACAAACCACACATCCCAAACCCAAGCCCTGCATGTAACAGCAAAGCATGGACACCCATCACCAATGCATGGCCACTACACATACCCATACACCCCCCTAAACCATTATCACACAAGGTCCTACACAGGAATGCAAGCACTGGGGTCACCCACCCATTGCACACCATGGCACACACAGATGCAATAATCATGCCTTTACACCCCTGCAGGACCCCAACCCAACGTCACCGGACAGGAGGGTCCAGATATGTCCACTCCACTCACAGAAGAGGCCCACAGTGATGACAGCAGCTCTGTCCAACTGGATCTAGATGACCAGCCCGGCCCATCTGGGACCTTGGGACAGTCGGTTCCCCTCACACTGGCACAGGCCACTACAGAGCTAGCCCCCTCTGGAAACACCAGCGCAGCACCCACCCAGCGGGCCCACACCTCTGTCCCCAGGACACGTCAATCAGCAGTGTGTCCAACACTACTAAAGGGAACTCAGGCTAACCCACCACCCCAACAACAGCAGGGACCTGGGGGCAGTGGTAGTGAGCACACGGTTCAGGGGACAGAGGCCCAGGAACACAGGGGAACTGGGAGGGCTGCTGTGCGACAGGGGGAGGACAGGCTCAGGGAACCTACTCTCCACAAGGCCCTCTCCAACATCATGGGAGCCTACCACCATGCCCAGGAGACAATGGCAACGGTACTGGCCAAGTTTCAGGAGACCCAGCGGCTGCAGGAGGAACAGTATTTGGGCTTCAGGGAGGAACTCAAATCCATCAATTCCACCCTGGGCACCATTGTAGGGGTGCTGAAGGAACACCAGGAGGGACACTGTGGCACAACAAGGGGCCCCTGACACTAGCCTGGATGATGAACTGCCCACCACCTCCGCCGGCGCAAGTGGACAGGAGGCACCGCCACAGGACCACCACACCAGCACCCCACCCCCTGCAGATGGAGAACCACCCCGCAAGCGGTCCCTGAGATCCAGGAAAAAGACAGAGAACAATGCCAAGACCCCCGCCAAGAAATGAGACCACCCTGATTGTCATCCTTCTGTCCCACTTTGTTACCCTGTCCATACTTAAACTGCCCCAGCTCCACTTCCTATACTCCTTTGGACTATGCACCTGTGAGACTAATAGACTGGACTCTGCCATGGACATTCCTCTACCATCAGCCCTGACCATTTTACAACCCCTTCCACTATTGAGCACTTAAATAAACACCCTTAAATCAAAAAACAATCTGGAGTCAGTCTGTGCTTTCAAAAATGTGTATTTGCAATAACAGTGGCAAAATGCTATATCAACTGTAATGTCAAAATACCTATGTCACACAGCACTAGTCCATGCGGAAACAAAGCAGATGTCACACAGTGGGACCCACATCTGTGAAATCGTAAGGGAAAGTGACAACTCAGTGACCATACACTGGGTGAAAATGACAGACAGATGAAGGGTAGTAGAATTAAATCACATGTAGCAGGCTGTGTTGTCTTCTTACCTGTGTCTCACTGGAAGTATTGCAGGATCACCGTATTCCTGTTGTCTATGTCCTCTTCTACAGCTTCCTCGTCTTCACTGTCCACAGGCTCCACAGCTGCCACAACACCTCCATATGGGCCATCCTCCTGCAGAAAAGGCACTTGTCGTCGCAAAGCCAACTTGTGAAGCATACAGCAGGCCACGATGATCTGGCATACCTTCTTTGGTGAGTAGAATAGGGAACCGCCTGTCATATGGAGGCACCAGCACCTGGCCTTCAGGAGGCTGAAGGTCCTCTCTATAACCCTCCTAGTTCGCCCATGGGCCTCATTGTAGCGTTCCTCTGCCCTTGTCCTGGGATTCCTCACTGGGGTCAGTAGCCATGACAGGTTGGGGTAGCCAGATTCACCTGCAAATGTTGAGGGACAACTGTTAGACACACAATAACCCTTAGGGACAACCCAGACCCAGAACACTAATCACACTGTATAGGGTCCATGTCCTCACCTAATAGCCACACATGGTGCCTCTGGAGTTGCCCCATCAAATAAGGGATGCTGCTATTCTGCAGAATGTAAGCGTCATGCACTGAGCCAGGAAACTTGGCGTTCACATGGGAGATGTACTGGTCGGCCAAACACACCATCTGCACATTCATTGAATGGTAACTCTTCCGGTCTCTGTAAACCTGTTCATTCCTGCGGGGGGGGACCAAGGCCACATGTGTCCCATCAATGGCACCTATGATGTTGGGGATATGTCCCAGGGCATAGAAATCACCTTTCACTGTAGGCAAATCCTCCACCTGAGGGAAAACGATGTAGCTGTGCATGTGTTTCAGCAGGGCAGACAACACTCTGGACAACATGTTGGAAAACATAGGCTGGGACATCCCTGATGCTATGGCCACTGTTGTTTGAAATGACCCACTTGCTAGAAAATGGAGTACTGACAGCACCTGCACTTGAGGGGGGATTCCTGTGGGATGGCGGATAGCTGACATCAGGTCTGGCTCCAACTGGGCACACAGTTCCTGGATTGTGGCACAATCAAGTCTGTAGGTGATGATCACAGGTCACTCCTCCATTGTCGACAGGTCCACCAGCGGTCTGTACACCGGAGGATGCCACCATTTCCTCACATGCCCCAGCGTACGGTGCCTATGGAGGAGAACAGCGAGCAGAGTGTCAACCAACTATGAGGTACGTAAACACAGCATACTCTTAAATATTAGCAAATCGACATATGCCTGTATGAGTGTTTAGGCAAGGCCTAGATATGTGTGACGCAGTCCAAAATAATGCCATGTGGGCCCATGAAATGGCGGCTGCCTGATCTGTAAAGTGGGACAATGGGATATGAGGTAACTGCGCTGGCGTTGTACACCGTTGCGGTAGGTGGTCGAAGACCGCGGCGCAATCATGCATTGGTTAACAATGGACCCTATGGGTCCCAGGAGCCAATGACGATGGACGCCGGCGGTGACGGTACGCACCGCTGCGGACGTGACCGCCATTTTCTCTCTGTTCAATCACTTGATACCTGATCTTCGACAGGAGAGGACCTACACTGCAAGTGCTGCTGTGACCTCAGTCTGGAAGAGACAATGGCTAGTGTGTCTGGGGAAAGGGCCCCTGCCTTCAGCACGGAGGAGTTGGAGAAACTCGTGGATGGGGTCCTCCCCCAGTACACGCTACTCTACGGTCCTCCAGACAAACAGGTAAGTACACTGTGAGCATGCTGTATGGGCAATGCCTGTGTGGAGTGGTGTGGATGAAAGATGGGGGGGGTGAGAATGAGGCGTGCATGAAACAACGGTGAGTGCATGTGCATCATGCCAAGGGTAGGGATGCGGGCTAATGACTGTGACGGTGCTGACGGTAATAACTTATCTTTTTCCCCTGTACTATTCCTGTAGGTCAGCCCCCACCAGAAGAAGGACATTTGGCGTGCCATCGCCAAGGAAGTCCGGACCCTGGGGGTCTACCACAGATGGAGCACCCACTGCCGGAAAAGATGGGAGGACATTCACCGCTGGAGCAAGAAGACGGTGGAGGTCCAGCTGGGGGTGGCCTCCCAACGTGGGAGGGGTGCCCGTCGCACAATGACCCCCCTGATGTGGCGAACCCGGAGTTGGATGGGCGCTTGAGGGCATCACAGCAGCCACAAGGGGGTGAGTACACTCTCATTCTGCTGATTCAGCGCGCATTGTAGGTGTCTGGGTGGGGGAGGTGGGCTGTGGGTTTCCCTAGGCCAGGGCGAGTTTAGTAGGCAAGGACCCCTCTTAAGGCAGGCCCTGTGCCACCCCACTCCACCTGTGTACAGTGCCAACTACACCTAGTCAGGCTCCTGTGACATCCATGTGTGCAGCAATCTGGCATAGCCTTGTAACCCATGTCCCTGGGATTGAATAGGGAACTCCTAGTGTGCGGCGTAGTGCAGGGGGCTTCTGTGTCTGTATTGTCTGCCAACGGTAGTGGTATTGCATGCACTCAACATGTCTTTCTTCTGTCTTTCCCCCCCCTTTTTGTGGTCTCCCTGTTCATGTGTGCATTAGCATCATCAGGTGGAGGAGCAGTGACACCGGAGCGGGAGGGGGCTGCATCCCACATGGCCCTGGAGGGCGACACTACGGAGTCGGAATTTACCAGTGGGATGGAGGGCGAAGGGGGCTCATTGGCGGGGACAGGAGCTGGGACCAGTGAAACGGACTCCTCATCTGATGGGAGCTCCCTTGCGGTGGCGTGACCATCTGTGCCCCCCGCATCTACAGGTACAGCTGCCACCCCCCTTACCAGCACCGCCTTCCCAGCAGCCACTCAGCGTTTGCCCCGTGCCCGCTCATCCAGGAGGATGGGCATCTCCTTCGCCCCAGGCACCTCAGCACCTGCCCCTGTCAGCCCTGCTGCCCTCAGTGAGGAGGCCATTGACCTCCTCAGGTCCCTCACTGTTGGGCAGTCTACCATTTTGAATGCCATCCAGGGTGTAGAGAGGCAGTTGCAACAAACCAATGCATACCTGGAGGGCATTCACTCTGGTCAGACTCTGGCCTCAGCACTGATGGCAGCCATTGTCCCTGTGTCTAGCCTCCACCCTCCAACTTCCTCCACCCAGACCTAAACCCCTGTACCTCAGCCTATCCCAAGCACACCATCAGACCAGCATGCACACACCTCACAAGGTAAAGCTCTGGCAAACATAAGCACTACGCATCCCACAGGCACTCCCGCAAGCATCAGACACATGCAGACACACCAACATCCAATGCCTCCACTGTGTCCCCCTCCTCCTCGTCTCCCTCCTCCCTCCCTGTTTCTTCTCCACTCACACCTGCATGCACTACATCCTCAGCCACTACCTCCATCACCAGCACACCCTCCACCACACCCCGCTCACGTGCAGTCACCACCCCCACCACCATTCACTCGTCCCCTGTGTCCTCTCCCAGTGTGTCTGTGAGGCCACCTCCCAAGGTACACAAACGCAGCCACACACCCACCCAACAGCCATCCACCTCACGACAGCCTCCAGCCCATGCACCTTCACCCACAGCCACGGGCAGGATGAAGCACTCTGGGCACATAGACCCCTCCAGAACCAGTGGAGAAAGACATCCACTACCTCAGTCCTTGGCAGGATGAAGCACTCTGGGCACAAAGCCCCCTCCAAAACCAGTGGAGAAAGACATCCACTACCTCAATCCTTGGCAGGATGAAGCACTCTGGGCACAAAGCCCCCTCCAGAACCAGTGGAGAGAGACATCCACTACCTCTGTCCTTGGCAGGATGAAGCACTCTGGGAACAAAGCCCCCTCCAGAAACCAGTGGAGAATGTTATCCACTTGAGAGACTGTGGCTTTGCACTCCCCAGGATATAGCAGTGGGCAAACCACCCACTGGAGAGACCTGAGAGACTGTGGTTTTGCACTCCCCAGGATATAGCAGTCGGCAAACCACCCACTGGAGAGACTTGAGAGACTGTGGCTTTGCACTCCCCAGGATGAAGCAGTGGGCAAACCACCCACTGGAGAGACTTGAGAGACTGTGGCTTTGCACTCCCCAGGATATAGCAGTGGGCAAACCACCCACTGGAGAGATTTGAGAGTCTGTGGCTTTGCACTCCACAGGATACATCAATGGGCATGGAGCCCCCTCGTGGATCTGGTGTCGTGCACTCATCCGGCTGAGGTGCCCCCCCCTTCCCTTCCCCCTGAGGTGCCTGTTTTATTTCTGTCTGATGCCCCAGCAGTGTTCTCTCCGTCTTGTCCGGGTATTGAGTGTGGGCCTCAACCATGCCTTTTGGGCCCTGTGGTCCACGGACTATGATAGTGGAATACCTTGGACTTGTATTCTTGGCGTATATATTTGTTTATAGTGTGAATATCTTAATGTATGTATATATTTTTGATTACTGTCTTCATATATATTACAATCATTCAACTCATTTCCTTTTGTCCTTGCATTCTTCCAGGGGGGCTTGGGGGTGGAACTGTGATGTATCATGATGTATTAGTGTGTGTGTTGTCGTGGGTGAGGGTGGGGGTGGGAGTGTTGCATGTTGCGTGTGTGTGTCACTGTTTTTTCCCTCCCCCCTCCCCTGTGTCGTAGGTGCAGTACTCACCGTGGTCTTCGCCGCCGGCGTTCGTGCTCCTGGTAGAGGAGCAGGAAGATAAGGGCTGGAAGAATCTGAAGTTCCAGTTCCATGGCATCCTGGTTCCTCGTGTGATGTGTAGAGGTGAGCGTTTTCCCTTCCAAGTCCTGTTTCTGCCATGTTTTTGTTCGCGGTGAATCCGCCCCAGAACAGGTGGCGGATTGGTGGCTTGTAATAGTGTGGGCGGTACATTGTCCTCCGCCTGTCTGTTGGCGGTTACCGCCGCGGTGTTTGTTTGTACCGCCTTGGCGGTCGGAGTGTTAAAGTGGCTTTCTATGTTGGCGGTTTCCGCCACGGTCGTAATAAATTTTTTTTTTCCACCGGCCTGTTGGGGGTTTTACCGCCGCTTTAACACCGACCACCAGGGTTGTAATGACTACCATAATCACTTGTTGTGCAGAAAATATAGAGATGCAGAATGACGTCAATGTTACTTACCCACCCATGAGGTGACCAATAATCGTGCATGTGCTCTTGTCAAGAGGTACCTCTCCCCTATTATCTTATCTGTACTGCTTGTTCTTGCTTACGTCAATGCTGAACTTGTCAGCATAGTTGTTTGTGGTTTTTACAGTATAAATAGCACTGCTTGTGAACTAGAACTTTGAACTTCCGTCATGGCCTCTATGTTGAGACTGCCTGTTGTTCCCAGCTGAAAATTGATTAAATCTATGTTACTGTGTCAAATTGATCTGTCTAACAAGAGGCAAAGAAATTAGCCAAAATACAGCTAAAATTTCGTTTTTTTCTGAAAAATGGGAAAAAAGGGCAGCTGAAGAAAGAATGTGTTTTTTCCCTGAAAATGACATCAACAAAGGGTTTGTGGTGCTAAAATCACCATCTTCTCAGTTTTCAGGAACAGGCAGGCTTGAATCAGAAAACCACATTTGTCAACACAATTTTGACATTTTACTGGGACATACTCCATTTTTACTATTTTTTGTGCTTTCAGCCTCCTTCTAGTTAGTGACAGAAATGGGTGTGAAACCAATGCTGAATGCTGGACAGCTAAACAGTTCTGAAGAGGAGACAAAATCCTGAATTCAGCAAGGGGTCCTTTATGTAGATCCTTCAAGGTTTTCCTACAGAACGTAACAGCTAAAATAAAAATATATTGAAATTGAGGTAAAAAAAAGAGCCATTTCCGGCCACATTTTCTTCTATAACTTTTTCCAGCTATGGTAGATTTTTGAAAGCAATATACCGTTACATCTGCTGGACTCTTCTTGTTGCAGGGATATATAGGGCTTGTAGGTTCATCAAGAACCCTAAGTGCCCAGAGCCAATAAATGAGCTGCACCTTGCAATTGGTTTTCATTGTCTACCGGGTATACAGCAATTTATTTGGTGAAATATAAAGACTGAAAAATAGGTACCAAGGAAACCTTTGTATTTCCAAACGGGGACAAGATAAGGTGTTGAGAAAGAGTGGTTATGTTCACATCTCTGAATTCTGGGGTCCCCAAACTAGCATGTGAATTACAGGGCATTTCTCAAATAGACGTGTTTTTTACACACCGTCTTACATTTGGAAGGAAAAAATGTAGAGAAGGACAAGGGGCAATAACACTTGTTGTGCTATTCTGTGTTCCTCCAAGTCTCCGGATAAAAATGGTAGGTCCCTTGTGTGGGTAGGCCTAGCGCCCGCGACAGGAAACGCAACATGGACACATCACAATTTTACATTGAAATCTGACATGTTTTTTGGAAAGTGCCTAGCTGTGGTCTTTGGCCTCTAGCTCAGCTGGCACCCAGGAAAACCTACCAAACATGTGCATTTTGTAAAACTAGACACCTAGGGGAATCCAGGATGGGGTGGCTTGTGGGGCTCTCACCAGGTTCTGTTACCCAGCATCCTTTGCAAACCTGAAAATTTGGCAAATAAAACACTTTTCCCTCACATTTCGGTGCTGCAAAGGTTTGGAATCTGAGAGGAGACAAAAACGTCCTTCCACCCAGCATTCCCCCAAGTCTCCCAATAAAAATGGCTCCTCACTTATGTGGGTAAGCCTAGTGCCCGCCACAGGAAATGCCCCAAAACACAATGTGGACTCATCACATTTTTCCAATAAAACGGACGTGTTTTTTGCAAAGTGCATAGCTGTGAATTTTGGCCACTAGCTCAGCCGATACCTACGGAAACCTAACAAACCTATATATTTTTGAAAACTAGACATCTACGGTAATTCGGAATGGGGTGAGTTGTGGGGCTCTCACCAGGTCTGTTACCCAAAATCCTTTGCAAACCTCAAAATGTGGCAAAAAAACACTTTTTCCTCACAGTTCGGTACTGCAACGTTCTGGAATCTGAGAGGAGCCACAAACGTCCTTCTACCCTGCATTTCTCCAAGTCTCCCGATAAAAATGGTACCTCACATATGTGGGTAGGCCTAGTGCCCGCGACAGGAAATGCCCCAAAACACAACGTGGACACATCACATTTTCCCAAAGAAAACAAACTTGTTTTTTGCAAAGTGCGTAGCTGTGATCTTTGGCCTCTAACTCAGCCGACACCTAGGGAAACCCAGCAAACCTATACATTTTTGAAAGCTAGACATCTAGGGGAATTCGGAATGGGGTGAGTTGTGGGGCTCTCACCAAGTTCTGTTACCCAAAATCCTTTGCAAACCTCAAAATGTGGCAAAAAAACACTTTTTCCTCACAGTTCGGTGATGGAAAGTTCTGAAATCTGAGAGGAGCCACACATTTCTTTCCACCCAGCATTCCCCCAAGTCTACCGACAAAAATGGTACATCACTTGTGTTGGTAGGCCTACAGCCCGCGACAGGAACCGCCCCAAAACGCAACATGGACACATCAAATTATTACATTGAAAACTGACTTGTTTTTTGGAAAGTGCCTACCTGTGGATTTTGGTCGCTAGCTCAGCTGGTACCTAGGAAAACCTACCAAATCTGTGCATTTTTTAAAACTAGACACCTAGGGGAACCCAGGATGGGGTAACTTGTGGCACTCTCACCAGGTTCTGTTACCCAGAATCATTTGCAAACCTCAATATTTCGCAAACAAAACACTTTTTCCTCAAATTTCGGTGATAGAAAGTTCTGGAATTCTAGAGGAGCCACAAATTTCCTTCCACCCAGCATTCCCCCAAGTCTCCTGATACAAATGGTACCTCACTTGTGTGCGTAGGCCTAGTGCCCATGTCAGGAATAGATCACACAACGGTCAATGTTGGTCCTTACATGAGGGCAACTGTTGACCCTGTGGTGATCCATTCCTGACGCAGGTACTAGGTACAGGCACCTAAATGGGGTAGCGTTTTTACCAGGACAGGTGGGGAAACACTGGGTGGTAGAAATTTTGTGGATCCCAGCGTATTCCTGTAGTCTGTGTGACAAAAAGTGTAAGGAAAAAAAGAGTTTTTAATTCAACATTTCAGCTTTGCAGGGTAAGTCACACCTCTGTGGACTCCCTCGGATGTCTATTTTCCAGAAATATCTGGGTTTGGTACGTTTCCCTATATGGCCGCCCGCACTGGACCAAAAACGCAGGTGCCTGCCTTACAAAACCTGGTTGTTTTCTGATAGATAATTTTGATATCTCCACAATACAATTTGGGTGGTGGAATTTGGGGCAAAACTAAATTGGGGAGCTCCCAAGAGAGCTCTCTCTTTGTGCTTGCCGCCACATGCACCTGCTCTCTGGGTTGGGCTAACCCGCTATAGTTCCACTGCTTGCGAAGGGACAGCAGGACTGTCCTCATCACCTCCCTCATAATCACTGGAAGAGGAGTTATCGAATGGGACTTCTCCAACTGAAAAATCACTCCCAGAGTCTACGCCATTGTCCTGTCCCTCAGATGCTGTCTCAGTATCTGCTGTCTCAGTCTCTGATCCTACTTCAGAGCTGTCCTCCATAACCCGAGATGGGGCTTGAGCAGCAGTCATCCAACGAGATACTACTGGCTAAACTGTCGCTCTAAAACACTTGCCTACGTACACAGTCACAAAATTGCAGGTAAGTGTGTGTGATACCTGCAACAGTAGAGGTCACCTCACCTTTGCTTCTTCCCTCATTCAGCATGTTCTCTCAAGACACTCAATAAAACAAAAAAGGACACACTATTACATCACCTTGACACATACCAATCGTCACAGTCTTTAGAGCCTCTAGCTCCCAGTCCAACAATCATTACTGGTGCTCCTACCTCCAATTATCTCCTCCTCCGATTCCCTAACTACCACCCAGCAAAAGTGCATGTCATCTCTCCATAGCCCCCCTCGCAGATGCATTTCATTTGTATTATAGCACAGGAAATGGCTGGCTTTACTAATCCACTCAGCTATTCATATGTAATACAGTTGTGATCCTTGCAGTAGGCATATAAACCCTCTGTGCTACTTTATGGCATCAAAACTGCCACTAGACAAAAGTCAGATCGTTTTCTAGCAACAACATTATCACAAGAGTTACTTGACTTTTTTATTGCTGCCTAAAAGCTACAGTTGAAACGCGACAGTTGAAGTATGGGCAGTGCTTTGCTTTGAAGTCGCAAGCTGCAATTGCAAGAGAACTGGTGGCGAAAATATATATATATATATATATACATATATATATATATATATATATGTAAAGAGATAAAGAGATCACTTTTTTATGTGGTTTTCCTGGGGGCTGGGAAACCACACATGTTGACAAAAGTGATCGATATATATATATATATATATATATATATGTATATATATATATATATATATATATATATAAATAAATACATATCTATATAGATATAGATAGATATATCTACATAGTTATGTCTATATCTATATAGATATATATATAGATAGATATATATGTAGATGTATATTTATGTATATAGGTCTATAATTTTTTTTAACAGTTGTATGGTTTCCTTGGGGGCCATAGTGGCCCCCAGGGAAACCATACAGCTGTTGAAAAAAATTATTGCCCCCACAGGAAGTCGCCCTGGTTACGGGCGACCCCCTGTCAATTTCATTTTTGAAAACATTAAAAAAAAAAAAAACATTTTTACACCCCTGAGGTGGCGCTATCGGGCGCGATCGGGCCCCCCCCCAGGGGTAAACCCACCTTTCAGAAAGAAAATTGCCCTGGGGGAGGGGGGCAGCCCGTTTGCAGATGGGGCCGACATTCCCCAAGTGAAATCCCTGGTGTCTAGTGGGGGTTTCCTGGCCTTCGATCGCAGCTGCAGTGTGATTGAGGGCCGGGAAACCCATTCAGTAAGGCCTTGTTTGAAAGGGGAGAATCTACCCTTTCAAACTAGGCCTTCACAAACACCGGGAAAGCCTGTTTTGGCCTGTTTTCTTCACTGGAGCAGGAAGCGGCCACAAGGCCGCTTCCTGCTCTGGAGGGGGAACACAGATAATGAGGTCAGCGCGCCTCACCTCGCAACGTGCTGATGTCACAAAGGGGCGGGTGAGGGAGTGGAGGAAGCACAGAAGATCTTCAGTTTCTCCCGGGGGGTTTTTTTATTAAAAAAAAAATCCTCTGATGTGACTTATCGGAGGATTTTACAACCCCCTCCCTGGTGTCGGCCACTGGTTGTGACCTGCACCAGGGACGTAGTGCAGGCGTCGGGCAGTGGCTGACACCCGAAATGAAGAGGTTAAGATGGCCTAAACCACATCCTGCCCAGCCACTGCTTTTACTGCACTGCTGGCAAGATATACGTCTGTGACCATCTCTCCAAGTGCTAATAAACTCAGACATCCTGAAGCTAGTCGACTGAAATGGAATTGGTTGTTACCCAAATGTCAGGTCGCCACAGTTAATAGCACGTGTGCCTATCACATAAGGAAAATCAGCGAATCCAATTTGTACATGCCCTTAGTCAAATGTCGCTGTTAACTATTGAAGGTAGATGTCACAATACAACCTGTAGCCTTCTGTATCTCTCATCACCAGGTCTACCTACCACTCGGAACACAGAAACCACTTAAGAGACTGCCACTATTCCCATGGATAAAGCCCTCACCTGGACGTGTAGACATCGAGGATGGTTCCGGCCCATCTGGGCAACCCGGTAAGATGACACCTGACAGCCTCACCGTGACCACATCGACTCCTCCCAGCCCCGTTGCATCAACATCTAAGGCAACCAGTCACCAGCAAACCTGTGTCGCAAGGACAGCAACAACAATCTTAGGCTGCCTGGTACAGGAGACACCTCTAACAATGATGGTCCTGGAACCACATATACATGCTTGGAAAACTATTAGTGGAATGGTACATTTGCAATGATGGTACATTCCATGTTGTGTCACAGGCAGGAGTGTGTTGGCATTGTGTATTGTCTGATAGATACCTTTATACGTCATAGTATGTCATTTGGCTCCTGGGGCAATGAGGGATATGACTGGTGGCCCAAGATTGTGGGACCAATCTGTGTTTATCTCTGCCCTTGATGTGTCATCATGTTTAAGAGTTTACTGAACATGTGTATTGATTGAGTATTGCTCCATGACTGTTGTCATTCATCATGAAATGTCTTGCATTGATGTTGACATCACATGGGTTTGGGTACATGCATTCATCCACAAATAGCTACCATGTTTGGCATGTACTAGGTGTGGGTAACGATGTTGCTTCTCATTGGACAACAGGTCGTAGTCCTTCCATTTGTGATTGTGTGTTCTGTGTCTCTACATTCAAGGGACAGATGTGTACTACTGACACACTCATATGTTGTCATTGTCATGGTTGTCAGACAATAGTGGTGACTATCCTGGGGCCTACTTGATTCTTTGTTGGTTGTATCCTTGAGACATTACTCTATGACATATTGAAGCCCAAGTCAATGGTGTTCCATTCATTGACACGTGGTAGGCCTCTCTGTGTGACACTGATAGTTCCTTGTCACTTGTAGATCTGTACATTGTTGACATGTGCCCATTATGACATGGGTATTTCTATGTTTAATACTCAGGGATATTGAACTTTTGTATCATAGTTAGCTGGATGTCCTTGGCTTCATCCCAAATTGCTGGTACATCATGAAAGTGCAAAATGCATGTGTGCACAAACTTGTGTGTGAAATATGAGTGTGTACTTTACAGTAGGATACTTTTGTTGGCTGCAAGTTAACTGAGTCTGCTGCATGTGGCATAGCATTGGGGATGGAGAGGTCACCTAGTTGTAATATGGTTGTGGAGTTTGCCAGACTTCATCCATGTAATTGTAGTAGTTTGACATCCTGATATTCTTGTGGGTAACTCTGGGAAAACCAGATGGCATGCAAGCATATGTTATGGCACATGTATGTGCCACTTAGGTGTAAGTTTTTGCTGGGGCCTACTTGACCTGATGGTATTGTTTGTCACTCAGAGTTGTGATTGAAGTGTTATCAGGTACATGTTGTGACCCTATGTCTCTTTCTTTTGGCAGCATTAGCACAGGCAAGCATAGAGGAAGCATCTAGCCATGAGACCTTGGGTCAAGATACCACCATAACACAGGGACCCATGTGACCTGGAGGGTGAGGAGAGTGCCACGGGTGAGACAGGATCTACATCCTCATCATCGGATTTCTCCTCCAGGGGCCATTTCCTAGTGGTGGCAAAGCCATCGGGGACCCCCATACCATCCTTGTCCATCACCCCCGTTCTATCACCGCCCTTCCTGCTGCTCCCCACCCAGTTGGCTGTGCCTGCTCACCCAATACGGTGATGCATAGACAATGAGGCAGGTACCCTCTAAACCTTTCGACCAGGGTAGTAAATGAAAGTAATTTAATGGTCAGAGCAAGGGGGAAGTACACCTAGACTTCCACAGTAATCTAATAAATAAATAATTATAAATATACAATCAATGTAGCATCAATAGTGATTTATTGCTTTTGTTATGTTTCTTCATTACATTTTATCACAGGAAAAAGATTATACTTGTGTTGATAGGTGCTCCTAATTTGAAAAACACAGTGAAGGTGAATATTGTGCAGAGAAGTGAAGGTGATATATACAATATGTACAGAAGGTGGTTTAAGAACAATATGGACTTCCAACAGCTCCGTCAATCCAGGAAGCCCTGAAGTCACATAAAATGTCTTTACAGTTTTTAATCCACATTCAAATTCACATCATGTCGACGTTTCAACCCTAAATGTAGATATGAATCAATGGTGGGTCATCATCAGGACTGGGAATAAAGTGTGGTCGGTAGCACCTAGGAAATCCAGTATTGGATTAGGGTCTTCTGTTCAGAGGCATCTTCATGTTAAGTAGTTCGATATGGACCAAAGACGTAGTGAAATTCGGTCTGGGGTTGTCAATCCGATTAATGCAGTATTCTGTATGATGTATTCAAGGGAGTTGAATCACTGGTAGCCATGCAATAATGTGGGTTGAGGCTCACGGTATTAGTGAATTATATTTCAGGAAGTCCACTCATGTAGCCAGGATAATCAATATGGCACCGCACGTTGACTTGTGTAGCCGGGGTTTCATTAAATTGAAGAGGGTGGGCATCTCATTTGCAGCAGTCTCCTCTGCCCCAGCCCCTGTTAGCCCTGCTACCCTCAGTGAGGAGGCTTTTGACCTTTTGAGAAGTATCTCTATGGGTCAGTCCGCCATTGTGAATGTCATACAGGGATTGGCAGGTCAACTCCAACAGACAATTGCATTCCTGGAAGGAATTCATGGTGCAATGGCTGCCCTACAGAGATATTTTCAGGCTCTGGCCTCGACACTGATGGCAGCCAGTCACCTCCACCTTCTGTCCCCCCTCCGACTCCCTTTACCCAGTCCAAATCCCCCATTCCCATACTTACTCAAAGCACACAACCAGATCCTCAGGCATCCACCTCAACGGTCAAAGAAAGCACATACAAACACAAGCACTACAAGACACACCAGCAGCACGCACACACACATCTACCCGTAGACACACCAACAGTCACTACTTTCGCTGACACCCCCACCACCTCCAGCATCACACACACATTAGGCATACCTACCAACACCACCACCCACCACGAACAATAAGCAGACCCGCAAACATCCATCCTGTTAGAAATTGGGTCTTTGGTTGATAGCCAGGTTATCCCCTGTTCAAGCAAGGACCCTCACTCTAGTCAATGTAAAAGAGAATCACCCTCAGCTAACCCCTGCTTACCCCCTTCCTAGCTTGGCAGAGCAGTAGGCTTAACTTCAGAGTGCTAGGTGTAAAGTATTTGTACCAACACACAGAGTAACTTAATGAAAACACTACAAAATGACACAACTCCAGTTTCGAAAAATAGGAAATATTTATCTAAACAAAACAAGACCAAAACGACAAAAATCTAACATACACAAGTCAAGTTATGAATTTTTAAAGATTAAACTCAAAAATAGCGCTTAGAAACACAAAATGCTTCGATGAGGTGTTAACACAGCGTCGTGACGGAGTCATTCCCAGCAAGCCGACACCAGCGGCGCCGGACACGGAGTCGCGTAGACCCCCAAGTACAGTACCTTTGGTGAAGAGTGAAAACAAGTCGATGCGCGAAGTCGGGGATCGTGGCGTCGGTGCGAAACGTTGAATCCGCGCACTTCGAGCGGCGTCGGTCACGATGTGGTGCGGCGACTCCCACGGAGTCGCAGACTTCAGCGGGGCTGGAGCAGCGTCGGGCCTGCGAAGAGCGTCGCATTCCAGCGAAGGTCACGGCGTCGGGTGCAGGCGGCGTCACCGGATTCAGCAGCGGCGTCGGTCCGAAGTTTGTCCAAAGTCGGTTTCCTTGGATTTCCACCAGCTTTCCTTTCAAGGGCCCAGGGACTGGATAGGGCACCACTTGTCAAAGCAGGAGTCTCTCCAGAGACTCCAGGTGCTGGCAGAGAGAAGTCTTTGCTGTCCCTGAGACTTCAAACAACAGGGGGCAAGCTCTAAATCAAGCCTTTGGAGATTTCTTCACAAGATGGAAGGCACACAAAGTCCAGTCTTTGCCCTCTTACTCTGGCAGAAGCAGCAGCTGCAGAATAGCTCCACAAAGCACAGTCACAGGCAGGGCAGCATTTCTCCTCAGCTCTTCAGCTCTCCTCCAGGCAGAGGTTCCTCTTGTTTCCAGAAGTGTTCTAAAGTCTGTGGTTTTGGGTGCCCTTCTTATACCCAATTTCTCCTTTGAAGTAGGCCTACTTCAAAGCAAAGTCTCTAGTGAATGTGAAATCCTGCCTTGCCCAGGCCAGGCCCCAGACACTCACCAGGGGGTCGGAGACTGCATTGTGTGAGGACAGGCACAGCCCTTTCAGGTGTAAGTGACCACTCCTCCCCTCCCTCCTAGCACAGATGGCTCATCAGGAAATGCAGTCTACACCCAGGCTCCTTTTGTGTCACTGTCTAGTGTGAGGTGCAACCAGCCCAACTGTCAAACTGACCCAGACAGGGAATCCATAAACAGGCAGAGTCACAGAAATGGTATAAGCAAGAAAATGCTCACTTTCTAAAAGGGGCATTTTCAAACACACAGGGGGTCATTCCGACCCCGGCGGGCGGCGAGCGCCGCCCGCCGGGCGGAAACCGTCCAAACACCGCACCGCGGTCAAATCACCGCGGCGGTGATCACAACTTTCCCGCTGGGCCGGCGAGCGATCTCAAGCAGATCGCCCGCCGGCCCAGCGGGAAAGCCCCAGCAAAGATGAAGCCGGCTCCCAATGGAGCCGGCAGATTTGCTGGGGTGCGACGGGTGTAGGGGCACCCGTCGCGATTTTCAGTGTCTGCTTTGCAGACACTGCAAATCTTAATGGGGCCCTGTTAGGGGGCCCCTGCAGTGCCCATGCCAGGGGCCCCACGACACCCGTTCCCGCCAGCCTCTTCCTGGCTGTGTAAACCGGCAGGAACAGGCTGGCGGGAAGGGGGTCGGAATCAGCGCCGCCATGGAGGATTCCCTGGGGCAGGGGAAAACCGGCGGGAAACCGCCGGTTCCCCCTTTCTGACCGCAGCGTCAGAATTGTCCCGGAAGCACCGCCAGCCTGTTGGCGGTGCTTCCTCTGCCCTCTGCCCTAGCGGTTACAAACCGCCACGGTCAGAATGAGGGCCACAAACTTAAAATCAACTTTACTAAGATGTTTTTTTAAATTGTGAACTCAGAGACCCTAAACTCCACATGTCCATCCGCTCCCAAAGGGAATCTACACTTCAATCAGATTTAAAGGTAGCCCCCATGTTAACCTATGAAAGGGACAGGCCTTGCAACAGTGAAAAATGAATTTAGCAATATTTCACTGTCAGGACATATAAAACACACTACCATATGTCCTACCTTAACCATACACTGCACCCTGCCCTTGGGGCTACCTAGGGCCTACCTTAGGGGTGTCTGACATGTAAGAAAATGGAAGGTTTAGGCCTGGCAAGTGGGTACACTTGCCAAGTCGAATTTACAGGTAAAACTGCACACACAGACACTGCAATGGCAGGTCTGAGTCATGATTACAGAGCTACTTATGTGGGTGGCACAACCAGTGCTACAGGCCCACTAGTAGCATTTGATTTACAGGTCCTGGCACCTCTAGTGCAATTTACTAGGGACTTACTAGTAAATCAAATATGCCAATCATGGATAAACCAATCACATACACATTTTGTAAAGGAGCACACTTTAGCACTGGTTAGCAGTGGTAAATTGCCCAGAGTAACAAAAACAGCAAAATCAGAGTCTAGCACACATCAATAACCTGGGGAACAGAGGCAAACAGTTAAGGGAGACCACGCCAAGGATGAAAAGTCTAACACATCCCAAACACCACACCTGCGGACAGCATAACTACTGACACATGTACATCAAGCACATCCACCATACCTGCAGTCACCACCTGAAAAGACACCCACCCACCACGGCATCCCCCAGCACCTCCATACCCACTAAGCCCAAGACAAATAAATGCCCTCCCTCACTAACCCATCCAGTGGACCCCCACCACACACAAGCATACCTCCCATAAGCACGCACCCAAGAATCCACAACTACATGCCAGAGAACCACTACCTCAACCTCCAAATCCCAACCCACTTCTGATGACCGTTCCTGTGTGTTCAAGAAACCTTTCCTTTGTGAGCTAGACCTTACTCCTGTTCCCCCATACCACTTCCAAAAGCTCCTCAACAATCTCCAATGCCATCCCTTCCACCACCAAGTCCTCCCACCGAGCAAACATCCTTACCCCTCCCCCAAAGAAGAAGCCCACCCCTCCCAAAAAGGAGCCCCCCCAAGCCTAAACCCACCCCCTTCCTAAATCTGATCCTCCCACCCCCAGATAATGCCTGGGGTGCCTGCCTCTCCCCTTGATGCCCCTTACTGTGGAGGTTACACGGCAGTCAGGAGTCAAGTTTAGGCACAACACTGTGCCATGATTTGAACATTTACTGAACTGGCCAATGGCCTTTGGATGTTGATATTGCTATTATTGTTGTTGGCATTAAACCCAGATTTTGTTAGGTATAGCTTAGACCTGCAATTCCTATCTATCTTTATGTTGTTCCTGAGTGGCTTTGCTTGTGTGCCTCCAGTTGTGTGTGTTTGTGGCTGCTTCCTGCTTCATATGCTGTTGTCTGCAGTATGTGAGTTTGTGTGCAGTGCTGTTGTCCCCCAAGGTAAGAGTATATGTTGTGTGTTAGGTATGTGTGTTGGTTTCATGGCATTGTGCACTGTTTGGTATGGTAAGTATTTCTTTTTGTGGTGATCAATGTGGGCATGTATGGTGATAGACTTGTCCCCCTGATATGTCTATTGTATATATTTGATGTGTGTTTTCTTGAGTTTGTTAGTGCAGACATGGAGTGAGTTCAGGTGTGCTAGGTTGCTTTTCATGTGGGTGTGCATGTGTCCCTTACTGTGCATGTCCCTTGTAGCTAGTTCGTATAGAGGTATGTTCCATGGTGTAGGAGTTGTATGTGCTTTGTTGACTAGCCTTACTCCATTGTGTAGGTGTGCATGACAATTGGTATTGGTATTGTTTGTCCCTGTGATCCATGTAGGGCCATTTCCTGTGCTCATGTTGTTTTAGAGGCCTGTTCAATGTAACATGCATCTCAGTGTAGCCTCTTTCCGTTTATGCTCCAGATGCTCCCATCCCAACTGTGTAGGTATTGTTGGTATGGTGCTCTTTGACTCTTTTGTCTATTTGTCTCTCTGTTTATTGTGTATGCCATTGTGCTTCCATTGTGGTGTGATGTGTGTGCCCATTGCAGGGATGTTTCATGGTGGTGTTGTATGTATTCTATGCCACATTGATAGATATGTGTGTTGAATATGCGGACAGTCCCTGGCCAGTGTTGAATGTGAGTGTGTGAGTTGTATTTGCATATGTGCTGTAGGTGTGTTGTTGTTGCTGTGTATGACAATGTTGTATAGCCTTCAGTGTCCCTCTGCCTGAGCTGTGTGGCCATGTGTATTTGTGTATTGTTGCACTGCAGTGTGAGTGGGCTGTCAAAAGCGTGCGTATTGTGAGTATGTAGGTGTCCATGTTGCTGAATGTCAGTGAGTGCATGTGGTTTGAGATGTGTACCTGCTGCCCGTGGCGTACCGCCCATGATGTGGTTGCCGACACTACAAGCTGTTTCAAGGTTAATGATACAGGTAGGTGTGTTTATTTACAGCTGCTGTCGTCCATGAAGGTGTTGATTTCAATGTCTTTTGGCGAGCATGAGCAGTGGCATGACATTGGTGAAGGGCTCCATGGCGGCTCCGGACGTGTGAAGCTGTCTGGAGGTGAGTGTCTCCCTTTATACTGTCCGGCTCTGCAAGATTTTCCCTGGTGGTTGGACCACCATGGTCACGTTGGCAGTATGCAACCTCGTAATCAGTCCTTCAGAAACACAGGCTCCGCTGGCCTGTTTGTGCTTCTAGATATCCGTGGCGGTCTGTGCTGGCTTGCGGACCGTTCGCTGTCTCCTGTGCAACTGCCAAACTCGTATGAAAGTCAGCTCCGCCAGACCGTTCACGGTCAGACCACCAAACTCATAACGAGGCCCAGTTTTGGTAGTACTGTAATGTTATTTTATTAATGTTATATTTTTTAATGTTTATATTATGTTTAAAGATAGTGTGTTCTGAGGGTGGGTATTGTAATTTTTGTACACATTTATAGATCAGACTTTATCTTATGGAAGTGTGGATTTGGGGGGTTTCTTTTAATAGTTTTTTTTTTTTATTTCAAGTGAACTATTTTAATTTTGATTTCCTTTGATTATCTGGGTTTCCTGGAACATCTTTTATTTTACAATTATGACAGTTTTTTCATAGTTCCTTATAACATTGGGCTGCTTTGTTGGATTTAAACAGGGTTTGTTTTATTTTTGTAATTTTTGTGCTTTTTTGAATTTATGTTTCCTATTTTTGGTGGATTATATTTTGACAACATGGATTTAGATGAAGATCTACAGCTACTTAATAGTTAGTTGTATTTATGTAATTATTTTTGGGTGGGAAATGTTTCATTTTATAATGTATGTGTATGTGATGTAATTGTTAGGGGTTATTTTATATTTTATGTGCTATATTTACTTAGTTCCATTTGATTTTATTTGTAATTTTGTGCTTTGTGGTTAATGATTTGTTCATTTTTAACTAATTAATTAATATTATTTTTATGTAACAATCTTTTTTGCTACTTTACGAGTATGTTGTTTTGACTGATGTACAAAATAATTTGTTCAATATTTCATTCACATTTTTTAGTTATGTTGGTTTGCACCTCAGTTAAGTTTTATTGGTTAGTGTGTAGATAGTTGGGGCCTTATTATGAGTTTAGCGGTCCCACAGGATTGCCAAACTCATGGGGAGGGCTCCACTGCCATGGCGTTCCCCTAAGTGAATTACAGTGTTCCTGCCAGACTGACACTGAACACAGCGCCGCTCTGGCTGAGTACAACTCAGACCGCCATCGGACCATCTGGAACCATGTTCCTGGGAAAGACAGGTTGTAATGTGGCAGTCGGACCACCGCAGTTGCGGAGGTCCGACCGTCACCACAAGGCTGGTGATCCTTGGACCGCCATCCTCATAAACAGGCTCTTTGTCTTTTTATGGTAGGGTTTTGCTATTGATTCCAAGTAGTGTACTAATTTGTTGTTAATTGAGAGTTTTTCTTTACATTGCAGCATATTGTACATTCTATTGTTTGTTTGCTAATTTCAGGTTTAAATTGGGTGACTGAATGCTCCATTCTTAGTTGTTGGTAGCTTTGTTCTTTTTGTTGGTTTTCTATGGATTTGTACAGCGTAGGTTGGGCTCTTCTTACACAGTTTGGAAGGCCTTGTGCCATCATTACACTGCATTGTTCATTTCAGCTTCGTGAGCCAGGGTGCTGTTACAGACGTTCCACCAATGTGTTGGAAAATTGATTATTGGTAAGGGCAGGTAAGTACCTACACTTAGCAATAGGCCACTAACCAGCACTAGGTTCAGTTAGGTCTCAGAAAATTAACCCCAGCTCAACCCTTGGTAGCTTGGCAACGAGCGACAAGGCTTAACGTAGGAGACAAAGCGTAAAGCATTCAAGTATTACAAAACAGTAATTAAATAAAGCACAGGAAACAGTTTAAAAATCCCAAACCAATTTATATAAATAGGAAATATTTTTTGCTCAAAATGACACCAAAACTAATAAAATCGGAGAAAGGGAACCAGAGATATGATTTTTTAAAGAATTAGGCCCTCATTACGACCCTGGCTGTCAGTGATAAAGTGGTAGTAATACCGCCAACAGGCTGGCAGTAAGTACCGCCAAATTATGACGATGGCGGTGATATCTCCTATAGACAGCCAATGTACCATACCGACCGCCACAGCGGAAACAACAGTCACCATGGCGGTAGCCACATATAGCCAGACGGAAGACAAAGTACCGCCCACCATACTAAGACACATCACTCCGCCACCTTTTCCGGGGTGGTACCAACGCCATAAAAAGCCTGGTGGAAACACATCATAGAAGAGAAGGGACTCACTTTTCAGAGACAAAGGGAAGAAGAATGCTGCCATGGAACCCGAACTGCAAGTTTTCCTGATGATCTTCTACTTTATGCTCCACGACTACGGTAATTACAGCCACCTAGAACACAAGGGAGGGTGGGAGGAAAAAGAGAGTGACACACACACACACCCGACACACACACACCATACACACAACCATATGCATTACAAAAACAATTTCACCACGAAAAACTGCAGAATAATGCCAAGGCAACAGGAATTTACAAAAATGATTGTAATCAGTCCAACAATAAATTCAACAATCCGATTTACACATTAAACAGATCTGTACATTTGTATAAAAAAGGGACACTGCCCAGTCCATAGATCACAGGGCCCACATGGCCACAGGGCAAAGTCCAAGGCCCCACTTGAATGCCCCAATCCGGATATAACACTGCCGGGGCGTCATTTGGCAAATAGGCAGGCACCTCGGGGGCACCTCAGCCGGATGAGGAAACAAGCCCACTGTTTCTGTAGGGGGCAACATGCCCATTTCTCAGTCCTGGGGAGTGTAAGGCCACAGTCTTTCGAGTGGGTGACTTGCTCACTGGTTCAGGAGGGGGAAACATGCCCATTGCTCTGTCCTGGGGAGTGCAAGGCCACAGTCTCTCAAGTGGGTGACTTGCCCACTGGTTCTAGAGGGGGCAACATGCCCATTGCTCTGTCCTGGGGAGTGCAAGGCCACAGTCTCTCGAGTGGGTGACTTGCCCACTGGTTCTGGAGGGGGCAACATGCCCATTGCTCGGTCCTGGGGAGTGCAATGCCACAGTCTCTCAGGTGGGTGAATTGACCACTGGTTCTGTAGGGTGCAACATGCCCATTGCTCGGTCCTGGGGAGTGCAAGGCCACGGTCTCTCAGGTGGGTGACTTGCCCACTGGTTCTGGAGGGTGCAACATGCCCATTGCTTGGTCCTTGGGAGTGCAAGGCCACAGTCTCTCGAGTGAGTGACTTGCCCACTTGTTCTGGAGGGGGCAGCATGCCCTTTGCTTGGTCCTGGGGAGTGCAAGGCCACAGTCTCTTGAGTGGGTGACTTGCCAACTGGTTCTGGAGGGGGCAACATGCCCATTGCTCGGTCCTGGGGAGTGCCACTCCACAGTCTCACAGGTGGGTGGCTTGCCCACTGGTTCTGGAGGGTGCAACATGCCCATTGCTTGGTCCCTGGGAGTGCAAAGCCACAGTCTCTCAGGTGGGTGACTTGCCCACTGGTTCTGGAGGGGGCAAGCTGCACAGCAGCCCTTGGAGGCTGGACTATATGGAGTCCGCCGGTGGTGACACCTGCACTGTGGTGGTGGTTGTGGGAGGCTCCTGCTCAGCCCCTGCACCCTCCGATGGCTGCACTGTGGTGGTGGTTGTGGGAGGCTCCTGCTCAGCCCCGGCGCTCTCCGATGGCTGCACAACTACAGCCAGTGGTGGGTGCTCTGTCACAGCTGCTGGTGTTGGGGGTGTATGGCTGTCAACTTCCGCTGGCCTAGATTGCCTTCTCTTCACCTGCTCGTGGGTTGGGGGTCCCTTACCCTTCCTGGCACTGGTGGATGGGCTCTTCCCCTCTCTGCCTGCTGGTGCAGGCTCCTTCCCCTTCTTTCCAGCTGGTGCAGGCTCCTTCCCCTTCATTGCAGCAGGTGCAGGCTCCTTCCCCTTTTTTGCAGCTGGTGCAGGCTCCTTCCCTTTATTTGCAGCTGGTGCAGGCCTGGAATCTTTTCCACTACAAGTAGGTGGTGCTACCACTGGGCCCGTGGAATGTTTGGCTGAGGTGCTTGGGTGGGTTCTTGCTTCCCTGCCCATACGTGCAGGACGGGGGTGGGGGGTAGGGAAGAGGTTAATCTGTGAAAGGAAAAGCTTTTTAGGGACGTTGGGGGGAAGACGGAGAAGTGATGGGTGTGGAGAATAAGGGAGTGGTTGTTGGAGGTGTTTGTCTGCTGGTTTTGGGTGCAGGTGCATGGGCTGAATGCTGTGTGTGAGGTGGATGGCTGTTGGGTGTCTGAGTGCTTGTGTTTGTGTACTTTAGGGGGGACAGACATGGTGGGAGAGGACACAGGGGACGTGTGCATGGATGTTGTGGAGGTGTCTGCCAGTGAGGTGTGTGTGTTCTGCTTGGTGTGGTGATGATGCTGGTAGTGGATATTGATGAAGTGCATGCTGGTGCGAGTATGTACGCAACTGTGTAGGAGGTGTAGGAGGAGGGGGGAGACAGTGGAGATAGTGGATGTTGTTGTGTCTGTAAATGAATGTTGTTTGTGTGAGTGCCTGTGGGATAAAGTGTGGTGCTTGTGTTTGCCTGTGAGACTCTTGGGTGTTGTCTTGTGTGCTTGCTCGTCTGCCAATGTGCTTGTGGTGGGTTGGGGTTGAGAAGAATGGGAAGTGGAAGTTGGAGGGGGGACGGTTGAAACAGGGACAATGGCTGCCATCAGAGAGGAGGCCAGAGCCTGAATCTATCTCTGTTGGGCCGCCAACCCACAGTGAATGCCCTCCAGGAATGCATTATAATGCTGAATATGGGCCTCCAACCCCTGGATGGCATTCACAATGGTTGTTTGCCCTAAAGAGATGGATCTCAGGAGGTCCCTTAGGGCAGCAGCGCTCACTGGGGTAGGGCCTGAGGTGCCTGGGACGAAGGAGATGCCCACCCTCCTGGGTGAAGGTCTACTGGGAGGGCGGTCCTGGTACGCGGTGGCGGCTGTACCTGCAGCTGGGGTGGTCACAGAGGTGTCCACCACCACCAGGGAGCTCCCATCGGAGGAGGTATCTGAGTCTGTATTGTCCCCTCCAGTCTCCGCCATTGTGCTCCCCTCGCCTCCGTCCCACTGATGCCCTCAGCGTTGGTGGACTCAGCCTCCAGGGTCTTGTGGGATGCAGCTCCCTCTGTCGCTGGTGCCTCTGCTCCTCTGCCAGATTATGCTAATGCACATAAGGATAGGATGACAAAACAAGAAAGCGGGGGGAAGAGTCAAAGGATACACTTAGTCAATGACTGCACCAACACCACCATTGGCGTACACAGCACCCTCACACACAGGGAACAGGCCTACGCATTATGCATGGCACTACCAGTGAAATGGCTACTCAACAAGGAATGAGGAGGGGTACACACTACCAACTGCAGCACACCTGGGACCCACGCAGCACTGACCAGTGTGAATACTAACAAGCTAGGTAAGTAGTATTTCCCAATCAAACCCTTAGCCACCAGAGGACCTATGCTGCTATGTCTAGCCTGGCCTAGGGGCACCCACTAACACACAAACACCACTCGCATACTACCCCTCCAGCCGTGAGTTTCAATGATAGCCACTGTACTCACCCCCTTGTGGCTGCTGTGATGCCCTCAAGCACCCATCCAGCTCAGGGTAGGCCACCGCGGGTATGCGGGCCATCAGGGGGGTCAGGGTCCGAAGGGGACCCCTTCTTCGTTGGGAGGCCATCCCCAGCTGGGCCTCCGCGGTCTTCGGTGCCCAGCGTCTCAGGTCCTCCCACCGTTTCGGACAGTTGGTGCTCCGCCTGCCATAGACCACCAGGGTCCACACGTCCTTGGCGATGGCACGCCATATTCCCTTCTTTTGATGGGCGCTGACCTGCAGAGGCAATACAGACAGGAGAACGCCATTAGACAAACAGTCCAGCCAATAACAGAAATGGCTCACCATATCCGTTTTCATCACCATTAGCACACACATAGTCCAGCACACAACGTGTACACCTCCAAGAGGACATCCACCCACCCCCCTTACACGAGGCCTTCACACACACAAATCCATGCATTCATGCCACATGCATTGTGCCCACAGTGTACTCACCTGTTGGTCTGGAGACCCATTCAGCAGTCCGTACTGTGGTAGGAGCCCATCCACCAATTGTTCCAGTTCCTCAGAAGTGAAGGCTGGGGCACTTTCCCTGGTCACATGGGCCATGGTAGGTTCCAGACACAGGTCACAGCGGCACATGCAGTGTAGGTCCTCTCCTATGGAAGGTCAGGAAACAAGTGAGGAAGCTGATAGAAAATGGCAATCACATCCGCGGCGGTGCATACCGTCACCGCCGGCGTAGATCACCATTGGCCATGGTACCCCATAGGGCCCAATTAAAACCAATGAGGAATTGCACGGTGGTTCACGACCGCCTACCACCACGGTGCACAACGTCAGCGGCATTACCTCACTTCCACCAGTCCCTTCACACAGGACAGGTGGATGCCATTTCCGGGAGGGTGAACAGGCCTATGGATTAATGCTGCGTCACAGGATAAATAGGCACATATTTCACAAATTACACTGTCCCATTACATGTTTGCACATTGCGGACTGCTGTTGTGGCTCCATTGTTCAGTTTATAAAAGACTCCTCACTCTTTTGTCCCTTATATACCTACCACTGTGGATGAATAGGAGATGGAGACATACTCCTTTGCACAGACCCCTGGTGGACTTGGCTACACTGGAGGACAGGCACATAATACTCACCTATAGACTAGACAGGGCCACAGTCACAGAGCTCTATGCCCAATTGGAGCCTGACCTGATATCTGCTATCTGTCACCCCACTGGGATCCCCTTTCTTGTGCAAGTTTTATCAGTTCTCCATTTCCTGCCAATTGGCTCTTTCCAAGTGACAGTGGGCTTGGCAGTAGGAATGTCACAGTCAATGTTCTCAAATGTGCTAAAAAGAGTGTTGTCTGCCCTGATAAAACACATTTGCAGCTACATTGCATTCCCTCAGGTTGAGGATTTGGCCACCGTAAAGGCCGGATTCTATGCAATGGGACATATCCCCAATATAATTGGTTCAATTGACGGAACACATATAGCATTTGTCCCAGGGTATGGCTAATAGGTGAGCCCTGGTTCCAACCCAGTATATGTTGGTGTATGCCTATGGTGTGGGCCATATGGGATAGCATGTGGCTAAATGTTGTCCCTCAAATATTTGCAGGTGACGCTGGTTACCCAAACCTATCATGGCTGCTGACCCCAGTGAGGAATGCCAGGACAAGGGCAGAAGAACATTTATAATGAGGCACATGGGTGAACCAGAAGGATCATTGAAAGGACCTTTGGCCTCCTGAAGGCCAGGTTCCGGTGCCTCCATCTAACAGGTGGATCCCTGTGCTACTCACCCAAGAAGGTCTGCCAGATAGTAGTGGCATGCTGCATGTTGCACAACCTGGCCCTCAGAAGACATGTGCCTTTTCTGCAGGAGGAGGAGACTGTGGCAACAGTGGACCCTGAGGACAGTGAGGATGAGGATGTGGACAACAGAACACATCAGTGCTTCCAATGATATACAGGTGAGACAGTGCAACTTTAAATTTCTATGACTTTGGTTGTATTGAGATTTTCTATAGTAGGACGAACCTGCAAGTCAGGCTAGGTTGTGGTTGAGGCACGCTGGCTAGCGTTGTCGCTGCAGGTCGGTCCATCTATGGAGCTTTTTCCAAAAAGCTCTCCAATCTTCTCCAAACTTCTGGATCTTCTTCCAGAAGGTCTTTTAAGGTTCTTTTGTAGTCCACAGCTCATCCCAAGGTTCCAGAAGTTCTGAGTTGCTCCTTGAAGGTGAAGACTACAACTCCCAGAATGCACCTGGCTCAAACTCCAAAGCAGCCACTGGACAGTGGTCAGCTGGTCAGTTTTTTCAGGATCTGAGGCAGGGGACTCTGGTTAGCAATTTTTCACCTGTAACAAACAGGGAGACCCTCCTTAAACTAGTTGAAGCCAGGCAAAGTCTTCTTGTGGTGAAGCCCAAGTGCGGAGCTGGTGCAGTCCTTCAGAGGGCAGTGTCCAGGTGCAGGGCAGGGGTCCAGCAGGGCAGTCAGACAAACCAAGTGCCAAAGCCGTAGGGAGGAGACCGCCGCGGAGCTTGCAGTCTCCCTCCAGTCCTATTACAAGGTTTCCACTGGGCTGACTAGCAGAAACCTCTGTAAACTGAAGATTCTGCTGGTCATTTGGCTGACGGGCAATTAAGCCACATGGTTTCCTGTGAGGCCATTGCAGTTGCACAGAGGGTGCTCCGAATGCCCTCAGAATACACACTGTCTGCCACAGCAGACAGTGTGCATTCCGATGGTGCTGGGTCGGGGGCCCCTGCACTGCCCACAACATGGTTGTGGGCAGTGCAGGGGCCCTCTGTACTGGCTTTCCCTCAGCCTTGTCATGGCGGGGTCCCCGCAAAGAAAAGACCAGTGGAAAGTGGACTTGTGATAAGCATGGCAGCCCCGAACTCAGCACCGCTGTGGCTGAGCATGACTCTGACTGCCTTCCCCCCCATCAGGAGCCAAATTCCTAGCTATGATGGCAGTCCCCGGACAGTCCGAAAGCCAGGGTCGTAATTAGGCGGTCAGACCGCCTGGCATGCGGCAGTCCACCAATACTGCAAGTCAGGCCCAAAGTATTGTTTCTATCATGACTTGTCCAAAATCTATAATTATTTTACGTGGGGAGTAGTTGTTTGGTTTATCTTGCAGTACATGTCTTACTTCAATTGTGGTGACATTTGGAGGTTGTTGTGTCCTCTCACATTAAAAACAACATCTTCTTTTGTGGTAACCCTCCTTCAACAAACAGAGTAATATTTAGTGCATTTCCAATTGACATTTTTGGTGCTTGTACTTTCTTGGCTGTAAATGCAGCCCACACGAGAGGGTAATTGTTTCCCTTTCTGTAATGTGATGTATCTTGCTCTTTCTATCATTATGTCTGAACATAGTTTAATAATATAATTAAAATGTAATACTTTTACTTCACATTTATAATGTACATAGAAATTTTAGCAGTCGTTTGCTATTTGATACTCACATGTGTTCTTGATAGTAATTGAAGTCCTTTTATTCTGTTTTACATTGGGAGTGCTGTAAATGTGGATCGGGTGGCTTCTTTTCTGTTGGGTAAAAGATTTGTTTCAGTTTAAACATTTGTTTGTTGGTAGCTAGAAGAGGCAGGGAGATTTTTGTTCTATTTTTATTGTTTGAGGTTGAATTGATATTTAGAACTGTTTTTCGTGTACTCACTTTTATATGGTTGTTTCCAGATATTTGATTTCTGAAGTTTCTTGGTGGGTTTGTAGTTTGCCAATGGTGTAGTACTTTTTCTGTAGTTTCTAACGTTTATAACATAAAAAATAGAGTTTTGTTATTTACAATTTAACATTTTTTTAATTCTATCATTTTTGAGTTTTACTAATTGTTTTACTTATTTTAGAAGGTGGTTGTATACTTCCACTTCTGTTTTTTGATTTTCTGTAGCACTTCCGACAAGGTATGATCTTACAACTTTAGTAGTTTTTGGTGTAGTAAGAGATCACATTTTGTGTTCCTTTTATATCATTAGTTTAATTGATTATACAGTTTTATTGGTTGGTTTGCCTTACTGTCGTTTATATTGGTTAATCGTCATTTAGCTAGATTAGTTATAGCCTAATATGATGGATGCTAATTATGTTTATTTTATAATGTTACATATAGTTTTATTTTTTGTGTTATTTTGGGTGTATTATTTATGTATAAATACTAATTTATTTTTGTTTCATGTTTATATTTTATTATTTATTGTAGCCTTTTTGTTTCAATCCTAATCTGATGATTTGAAGTGAATAATAATTTGGGGGGTATTTTAAATTTATTTTAGTACATAAAATTATCAGAATGTTGTTAGATTATTTCTATAAGATTTTAGAGTTAGTTTTCATTTTTTGTTTTGCATAAAATTCTGTTATTGTATTGTTTTGTAACCAAACGGCTTTGGGTCTCGTTATGACTTTGGTGGTCGGACTGCCAGACCGCCATATTGACGGTCCTGAAAGACCGCCATGTTCGGGGTCTTTCAGACTGCCCTATTATGAGTAATACAGGCAGGACCGCTGATCGCCAACCCAAAAAAGGCAGATTGCCAGCGGCACAGCAGCCTGCAAATAGTCGGTCTGACCTACAGCGCTGTCAGCAGCGCAACTGACCCCTGACCTTATAACAAGCACACAGTCGCTGTGGTGGTCCCTCATGGCGGTCAGCCAATGGCAGTCCGAACCACGGTGGTTTGAAGTCAGCAAAGCAATACACAACTGCACAGTGGATTAATTTGAGAACAACACAGCTGACACACATTGCCACAATGGACACACCTGTAAAGCACACTGTAAAACACAACACAATCCTTTGCATTTTCAACACAAAACACAGAAGCCAGAATGCTAAACTGTTGGAGGTAGATGTCACAATACAACCAGTAACGTATGTTTCACGTCAACAGGTTAAGCTGCCACTGGGCACACAGACGACACAGAAGAGACTGCCACTACCCCCCTGGATGAAGTCCTCAGTGAAGAAGACACTCCTGGATGTCTGGTCATGGAGGTTTGTTCTGACCCATCAGGGCAATCTTGTCAGACACAAACAGTGGGTCTCACTGTGGCCATATCAACACCTCCCCGCCGGTCGCTTCAACATCACATGCAGCTATTCACCCCCCAACTTTTGTACCAACCACAGTGTCCACCATCTTGTGCTTCCCAGTCCTGGATCCTAAGTTACAGCGCAATACTTCAGACAATGAGTGTTCAGGACCCAGTTGGAGAGGGCATCCTGTGGCAAGGGCTCATGCCTGTGAAGGTAGGGTACATAGGAGGGATGCTGTGGGCCAGCGAGGTGAGGCCACTGGGGCTGATCTTGGCCAGGACACCATGAGCCATGACTTGGGAGTCTAACAAGGGTCCCAAGGCATGAAGGGCCACATCCCAACCAAACACCATGAAATCAAGCAGCTGCAGAAGGACATGCATAGGGACATGTGAGAACAGATGGAGGCCCACAATACCAACATCGACTCCCTAACAGGGGTACTGCGGGACATTTACAGAGCTCTGAGCAGGGCTTCTCAAAACCAATCTTCCCCTTCCTTTGACACATCAACATCAGGCCCATCAACATCATTGCCAGACACTGGAAGGGAGGCCCTGCCCGAGGAAGAATCAGACCCAGACACCCAGGCCACTGTAGCAGGAGACCCCCTCCCCCCACACAAGTGGGGACATCCAGCAAAGAATCCAGGAGGTGCAGATGGCAAGACATCCACCACTGCCAGCACCTGACATCTTCCTAAAGGACCTCCTTTGTGTGCCACACATTCACTCGACTGATTCTCAAACACTTACCAGTTCCAATAGGAGGAGTACTCTGGACTTTGGTCCCCCAATGGTGTGCCATCTACTCCAATGATTTTATTCACCATGACTGACCCTCTCACTTTACATTTGTGTTATTTTCCGTCCAAAAATTATTTTCTGCGTTAGCATTGTAATAAAATCACCCATCACAAACTCATTGTCTGCTTGCCTAATTTCCACATTTTGCTATGTAGAGATGTAAGACCACGTGAACCAGAAGATGAGGACACATGCTACCTGTCCTAGGAGGAATATGTTACAGGTAAACAGTATCCTGCTCAGGATCACAACCATTTACATTCGTACAAGTGTCTGGTCATACAAAAATGTTATTCCAGTGTTCAGCACATAGGCTGTCTATATGTTTCAACATTTAGAAATAAGAGTGTGTGATTCATACTGAGGCAAAGTACATATTCTAAAGTGCAGCTCCCCAGACCATGGAAGCAAGGGATTTGCCAGACATTGTCCTGTAGAACAGGCAAACATTAAAGTGGATGATGTCACTAGCTTGTGCGTCATCACATACCACACCAAAGTAATCCAACATCACATAATCCAAGATAGAGACAGATGGCAGTACAACAGTCCCTGATCACAGGAACATCCTAATTTAGATAACATGCATCTGGTGGTATGAAACAAACATATGTCAGTGTTGTGACACAGGCACTGTGGCCTGCAACAATGAAACACATCTACAGCTACACACCGGTCATACAAAAAGTGTTTAGCCAATGTGAAGGTAAAATGACTTGATCGCAATCTATGACTACATATTTCATGCCCACATGATGACACACATGATGCAATCAGACCACCACAGCACACAAAACAAGTCCAGTGGGCACTTCTGACCTTCCGCTCAAACACTGTGCAAGCTGTCTTGGCACAGGTCTCATACACCTAAACTCTGTGACCTACATTACCTGGAAGAATCCATGTCCACTTTGTACGTCGGAACAGCATCAGATACCTGCCAATGTCACAACTCTGAAATGCCCACATGAGGATGTCATGGTGAAGGTATCTGTACAAAGACAAAACATACCTATTACACTAATCACATAGCAAGCATCTGGAAAACTAATTACATTACAAGGAAACTGGCACAAACAAAGCAACAACATCAAGGTGGGGGGGTGTCAAAATCTATCTCATCAAGCAGCCTTTGACTGAATATTGCAGAGTATCAGCTTCCTAGCTGTTTCTAAAACAATCATCTCCACACATTCTCACATCTACAGTTCATTGTACAGTCACAGTCATTACATCACATGACATACTTACACTCATGAAAAGTAGCTGTTGATGAGATCTTCCCACAATTCAGCTCCTTCATCTCCACAACTGTCATCCTCACTTGGCATTTCAGGAGTCTCACCCAGTAGCTCTGCAGGCTCCCCCTCCTCTGGGAAGCACAGGATATTCCTCTGCAGGGCAATGTTGTGGAGCATGCAGCATGCCACATTGATCTGACAACATGATCATATTTGACAGTAGACAGGAGGTTATTGCATCCTCCCTCTTCCAGGGTACCTATGTGTGACAAGCCATAATTTGTATCAGTAGTCATTGTGTCCACAGCAAAATACATGATGCATGCCAACAATATCATGTGACAAAGCATTTCAGCCTGGATAGACATGAGACCCAGTACACATTCCAGCTGGCAAGTTCAGAAGGGTCACATGCGACACCCCCGTGGTTGTCAACACCTGTCCACAACATGGATTCGGATGAAACCCAACTATCTGCTACACAATTGCCCCTCGAACGATGACTGTATTTTCCGACCACCAAAAATACTGTTGGTGGTGGTGGACCTTGCACCGCCGTCATGTGCCATCTGTGCCCTGCAACACACTACACTGGTGGTTGTGTAGGAAGACCTACATAATAAGATAGAATAGGGATGTTTGTGGTGATCCAACACATATATTGTACGTGTGATGCATGTTACAAAGCCATATACAGTATTTCAGACCGCCAAAATGGCAGATGCCTGACCTACTCCACTGGACATTAGGAATCACACACGACTGTCGGCAAAAGTCGTCTGTGCAGTAGGCAGTTCAAACTGTGACGGACACAGCAATAGGTTAACGTTGTTGCCTGTGGTGGTCATGGCCCAATGACTGTGTCCATCAGCAGTGATGACCACGTATGTGGCGGATGTGACCTCCATGTTATGAAATTTCAGTCACTTGACTCCTGACACTGCCGCCAGCAACACCATCACTACTTGAGCTGCTGTGTGCTGCCTCTGAGAGCAATCATGCCACATCCAGCAGGTAATAAGGCCCCTGCCTTCTCTACAGAGGATCCAGAGAGTCTTTTGAATGAGGTCCTTCCCCTGTATGGCCAACTCCTTGGCTCACCACAGGAGCAGGTCAGTACCTAATGTGCACAATTGACTCTTTTAAACACCATCCTTTCCCTCCTCACTGGCTACAATGTGTCCCTGTGTGACAGTCAGTCTTAGTGTGTGCCTGTTGTTGCAGTCTGTGTGGCATCAATGGGATGTACATGGTGCAGGTATTGGTGACCAGTACTATATGTGTTTTGCGGTGTTTTTTGGGGTCCTAGATAATCCTTGTGTTGGATGCACATAACTTGGCAAGGAGTCTTTACTGCCATCCAATTTCGTTTTTTGTTCATGATGGCTGTAAATGTTAGAGAACATGTATCTGCATGACAGCATGAGCGAAGTATGAATCTTTTCTGAGTAATTTGAGGATCTTGTAAGCAATGTGTATAGTGCCACAGATCTTGCAGCCCACATCTGGCCTTGCAACATTGTTGTGTGGAAGGCATATCATGACTCACTCTGCCCTTCAGGTTACCACACAAACCACAAGCCACATTGCTGATGGCCACATGATGTACTGTCATGTATGGAAGTGATAGAAATGTGAGTGGCATGTAGGTTCTGTATGCTCAAGCAAAAAGAACAGATGATGGACAGAATGCTGATGAATGCAGACATTCACCCCTGGTCACAGATCTAGGTTTACTCCATCTTTTGTTTTTGCTTGCCATGTCAATCCAGTTTTGACCCAACTATATGCAAATCAGTCTTGACCCTGCTCCCCATGGGAACAGTCCATCCCAAACTACAAAGCCAGGTCCTCCCTGGAACAGAAACGAGCATCCCGGGACCGGTTTTGATGAATCACCTCTCATCAGCCAGGCTAGCTTGAATGAAGTGGTGCACTGAACACAAGAACCACATCTGGGCATACCCTTTCCACATAGGCCGACTGGGGGTGAGTGTTTGAAAAGTTTTAGCACTCCGTCATCCTTTTGTGTTTCTGAAGTTGCCCTAAGGCACTCAACATACAGCCACAAACATGACATCAGCCACCATTTCAGCAGACACCCTCACCACCCCAACGACCCACACACCACATTTAGCATACCCATACCTATAGACACCACCACAACATCTAGTGACACATCCACAGCACCCACCAAACACCAGCACAACACACACAGACACATCCACCATAACCGCAGACACCACCACAACACTCACAGTCACATTCATCACATCCAGCATACCCGCCGACATCACCCCAACAGACACACAAACATGCACAAGATCCAACATACTTACAGACACCACCCCAACATACACACAAACAGCCACAACATCCAGCATACCCGCAGACACCACCCCAACAGACACACACACACATCCACCACTACATCACCCAAAACCTCCACCTCCCAGCACCCAAAGACACACAAATGCCCACACTCACACATGCAACAGACACCACCCAAACTGAAGCAATCCTCACACATGCACACACCCAAGGCATCAACACCTATAGACACGCTCACCATTCCCTCAACCTTCTAATGACCCTACCTGTTTTCCCAAAGAGAGTTTCCTTTTCCTCATTGCCTTTTCCCTCCAATCCCCCTCCCAAGCCCAAGAGGCCCCCACCCAATCCCAACCCATCTCTTCATATCAGAGTCCTCCCCTGTCATACTTGCCCCCCCTTGAAAGCACCCCTCTACCAAAGAAGAAGCCTACCCCTCCAAAGAAAAAGACCCCCCCCAATCCCAAACTCACCCATTCCAAATATGACCCCACCCAAGGATGAGCCCTGAGTTGCCTGCTTGCCCACTTGACAACCCCTTCCTGTGGAGGTTCCCTGGCAGTGATTGAAGTCAAGTGTAGGCAAAGTGATGTGCATGGACATTTAATTGGACTGGCGAATAGCCTTTGTGCTTAATAATTTGGAGATAATAAACCCAAGTTGCTGTTTTGTTGGGTAAACATTTGCCATGCAATTCCTTTTCTACCTTTATGTTGTTCCTAAATACCTTGTGTTTTATGCCTTGAGTTGTGTGTGTTTTACCCTGATTGTGGATCCGTTTGCTGTTGTTTGCAATATCTGACTTTGTGGGCAGTGCTGGTGTCACCGAAGACAAATGTAGATGTTCACTGTATGGATGTGTGGATGTTAGTCCAAATGGGGTGTCATTGCATTGTGTTATGTTTGGTATGGTAAGTATTTCATCTTGTGATGTCCAATGTCAGCAATTATGGTGTTAGACTTGTCCCCTGATATGGATTGTACATTTGTCTCATGTGTCAAAGCTGGAGTTTTATTTGTCCACACATGGAGGGTGGTTAATTGTGCTAGTGTCCTTTCCATTTGACTGTGCTTGTGTTCATTTTGATGTGTGTAACTTGCTGCTACTTCATCTAGTTGTATGGCCCATGCTGTTGTATTTGCTCCCTTGACTTGCACTTACACATTATGCAGATAGGCATGTTACTTGGCTCTACTATTTTTGATCCCTGATATACCTAACGTGTCAGTTCCTGTGGAAATGTTGTTTTAGGGACATGTGCAAAGTATAATGTGTCCCAGGGCAGCATCCTTCCATGAGCGTTCCTGATGGTCCCTTCCCTATTGCGCAAGTACTGTTTGCATTGTGAGCTTTGGATATTTGTCCCTCAACCTATTGTTCATCCCTTTGTTCTTCCATTGTGTTGCAAAGTGGGTGATTTGTGTGTCCATTGCAGGGCTGGTTCATGGGAGGGGTGTTTCTGTTCTATGACATACATGTATTCAGTCCATGGCATGTGTGAAATGTGAGGGTGTCAGTTGTATTGGTAGATGTGATATTGATGTTTTTGTTGCTGTTGTGTGATACAGTTTAGTGTGCACTTTGCTGTTCTTTTGCCTGACACAGTCAGATGTGGGTTTTTGTGGAGTGTTGCAGTGCAATGTCAATGACCTGCCCAAAGGGGGCTATTTGTGGCTGGGAATGTGTCCTTCTTTGTGAATGACTCCCACTATGTACACAATGACACGTGTAATTAGTGCCCGTACATGGACCCCATATCATGTGGATGGCAGCGCAAAGATCTGTTGTTGGGATTAATGACACAGGTAGGTGTGTGTACTTACCGTCGGGTGTGTAAATGGCAGCATGGATTTTGGGCACCTTCGATCAGGAGCAGCAGCAGGACATGTGTGATGGGCTTCTTGACGGCACAGGACATGTAAGGCTGCCTGCAGGTGAGTTTCTTCTTTATGCTCTTTGTTTCCTCCAGCTTGGACATGGTGGTTGGACCGCCACGGTCACATTGGCAGTGTGCAACATCATATTGAGTCTGGCAGGAAACACTGGCTCTGCTGATGTTTGACATGTCACGGCAGTGGTCTGTGCTGCCTGGTGGTGGAACTGCGACAGTCTTTGCTCTATAGTCCCACCAACATTGTAATACAGTGGTCCGACCGCCAAGCCAATGGCGGTCGGACCGCTGCCACCGCCATGGAGGTGCATGGACCGCCAAACTCAGAATCAAGCCCTTAAATTAGTTTCTTGTGGAAGAAAATAGAGCATGGACGAATATGATATGGTAGATAAGAATTTGAAGCCTTGTAGGCTGAGCGCAAAAATAAAATGAGTATTTACACTTTCTCCAGTAAAATGTAGAGGATGCAGAGAGAAATATAAGTGTTACAGATAGAGAACATAAAAGAGAAGCTAGATAATGCTAAATGAGAAGTCGTTTTGGGGAGCAACGAAAATTTTTAAACCTTGAATCAAAAAAAATTGTTGATTGGTCTCCACAATAAATTATGAAAAAATAAGGATCTCTGCACCCAACGTTACAGTAGTGGAAGCCAAGATCAAAGTTCTGAAGATACTTTTAAATAACATTAATCTCTACAATAGTATGCAAAGTAAAGATAATCCAATTTGGCTTGCTATTAATAAATCATGCTTCACATGCCTTATTTCACTAATGTAACATTTAGGGGGTGATTCTAACTTTGGCGGGCGGCGGAGGCCGCCCGCCAAAGTTCCCCCAACAGAATACCGCTACGCGGTCAGAAGACCGCTGCGGTTATTCTGTGTTTCCCGCTGGGCTGGCGGGCGACCGCCAGAAGGCCGTCCGCCAGCCCAGCGGGAAACCCATTCCCACGAGGAAGCCGGCTCCGTATGGAGCCGGCGGAGTGGGAAGGGTGCGACGGGTGCAGTAGCGCCCGTCGCGATTTTCAGTGTCTGCATGGCAGACACTGAAAATCTTTTAGGGGCCCTCTTACGGGGGCCCCTACAGTGCCCATGCCATTGGCATGGGCACTGCAGGGGCCCCCAGGGGCCCCACGACACCCCTCACCGCCATCCTGTTCCTGGCGGTCAAAACCACCAGGAACAGGATGGCGGTGAGGGGGTCGGAATCCCCATGGCGGCGCAGCAAGCTGCGCCGCCATGGAGGATTTCTCAGGGCAGCGGAAAACCGTCGGGAGACCGCCGGTTTTCCGTTTCTGACTGCGGCCATACCGCCGCGGTCAGAATGCCCTTGGGAGCACCGCCAGCCTGTTGGCGGTGCTCCCGCGGTCGTTGACCCTGGCGGTCAATGACCGCCAGGGTCAGAATGACCCCCTTAGTTCTATTTCTTAGTTCACTGCACTTGATAGTGAGAGATTTCCAAAATGTAATTTCTCCATGTCCTGAAGGGATATTTTGGACTCATTAAGGGTGGGCATAACTCGAGTAATTCAGTACAGTGTAATCATGTGAAATCACCTAAAAATTCAATGAGATTACACAGAATTAGGTGAGAAGAATAATTCTGCATTTAGTGCTGTTTTCTTTGCCCAAAAATGCCACAGCGCATCCAAAAAGGACTTGAGGCTGTATTTTGAGCTAAGAAATAGCGCTAATTGCAACAGAACATGAACAGCAGTGTGAGCAGCTGCTCACGCTTTTTAAATATGCACTTCCAACTCACTCCCAGCATTTTGCACCAAGAAAACAGTCCTAAAAGCGACAGCACATAAGCAGCAGCGCAATCAACTGCTCACTATTGCTAAATGTACTTCCACTGCAATATTTTTCATCTTAGTTTACTCTTAATTATGCGAGTGGCGTACTCATGTTATTATCATTAATTCCACATCAAATAGTAATGCAGATTTTCCAGAATTACCCTGATTACTTTTACTACCAGGTCTAGTATTCAAACAAACTATTTGCCCTATGAAGTATTAGCCTAAGGCCTTTATACGAGTTCAGGGCTAAATTCGGATCCCTGTGCAAATATGTTTACACAGAGATCGGAATTACAAATTCTATGCTAATTATCACACCCTCGCAGTTTTCCTCTGATAAATTCTATCTGGTGTGTTTAAAATCGATGCTACGTGTTTTGCCTTGTTTTCCTGTTGAAAACTCTCAATAGGCTGATACCATGAGGGGTGATAAATAATTATTTAAAAATCAACTTTATGAATTTCTGGAAATAAGTTCTTTGCATTCTTTTCATTGTGAGAGAACAAAGTTTCATGAAACTAGTATTGGGACTGATCAAAACATGCAGCCGGTTTCGTCAGACAGTAAAGTCTACCATTGGCCTCACCTGCATCTTTAATTAAAATTATCGAAGATCTAGAACAAAGAGAAATTTTATGTACCACGGACGGTACCTACAGCAATCCAATTTTAGGAATCATAAAGCCCAACGACCAATGCAGACTATGGCCCTCATTATGACATTGGCAGTAAATTCTGAATACCGCCGAGCTGACTGCTGCCAACATACAGCAACAAAGGGGAAAACCGTCTGCCAGAATATGACATATACACACAAAACCAACAGAAACAAGCCACAACCACAAATCTGCCAGACCCAATGAACACAATAAACCCTTGGAACTAGAACCCAAACCGTTACGCCACCAAAACAATGCCCTCCAAATAATGACCCACAAATCAGCACGGCAGCGGTAAACCATGGGCGGTGAGGAAAGAGACACCTAAAAACAAAGCAAGACAACATTGGCCAGAACAAAAAAACCACACCTGACACAAATACATGCACCCCACACACCCACCAACAGCACTATGAAACACACCCCTACATCACCCACAAACCTTTGCAAACATGAGAAGACTGCTACACCTTGCCACGCCAATCCCAGATGCACCGCACACCACACACCCCACTACACCACTCAACACCCTTTGCAGGACACTCACACCACACAACACCCATGTCCCTTCAAAGGCACCCCTGTTTCACTGATGAGGAGTTGCGGGTCATTGTGGAGGAAATAGTCAGGGTACACCCACAGCTGTTTGGAGCACAGATACAGCAGATCTTCATTGCCAGGAAGATGGTGCTATGGTGGAAAATCGTGGACCGGGTGAATGCCATGGGACAACATCCACACATAAGGGACGACATTCAGAAGAGGTGGAACGACCTATAGGGGAAGGTGCATTCCACTACAGCTAGGCACCAGCTCACCATCAGGAGGACTGGCGGTGGCCCCCCACCTCCTCCCCCACAGCTGACAGCATGGGAGGAGCAAGTCTTGGCAATACTGCATCCTGAGGGACTCACTGGAGTAGCCGGAGGACTGGACAATGGTGAGTCACCATTAACAACTTACCACCACCCCATACCTGCATGCCATCTCACCCACTCACCCTGACTCCCTTCACCCAACTCCATCCCACACAGTGCACCACCTCAATTACCACACCTACATGTCTACCCCTGCATGCCATACACAGTGCAAGCACTTCCCTCCCAGCTCTACATGCACACCCACCACCAATGCATGGACAGCATGGAGAACTACCAATCCCACAATCCATCACCATACACTACCAAAGGTGGGAGGACAATACCAATGTCATTGGGAAAGGTAGAAGTGCGGAATATGTGACAGATAAGTACCCTAAAACATCAATTACATCCCCACTGGTGCCCCAGCCAATGTTAGCCGTGAGGAGATGCCACGGCAACCCAGTCCCCACCAGAAGATGCCCTCAGGGATGTCAGCAACTCTTGATCTAGATGAACTCCCTGGCCCATCTGGGACCACTGATCAGTCGGCTACCACATCCCACAGCCAGTCCACCACAGCCGCCCCCTCAGACGTAAACACCACAACAGCCAGCCAATGGCCCCAAACCTCTGTCCCCAGGACATGTCAATCAGTAGTGTGCCCACCTGTACAGGGACCCGAGTCGACACCACACAAGCAAGACGATGAAAGTCCTGGTGTCAGTGGGAGTGGGCACACACCATTCAGGGGACACAGGCACAGGGGACCAGGGACAATTGGAGGGCAGCTGTGCGCCAGGGGGAGAACAGGCCCAGAGAACCGACTGCCCAGGAGGCACTCACAAATGTCCTAGGGGCATACCAACAATCCCAGGACGGGATGGGTCAGGTGCTCAACGTCATGCAGGAGAACTAGTGACTGCAGTGGGAACACCACCAGGAGGTCATGCAACAATTGAAGCCCTTGAATACTACTATGGCCTTCATTGCAGGGGTGCTGAGTGACATGGCGACCATCATGCGGGAGTACACAGGGCACCAGTGGGCCCCTACCACTAGCCAGCGTACTGACCAGCCCTTCACATCTTCTGCAGCTATTGGACAGGCGGCCCTGCCTCAGGACTCACAGGGCACAAGCACCCATTCCCCTGCAGAAGGTGAACCACCCCTCAAACGTTCCCTGTGACCCAGGCAGACATCAGAGACAGTTGCCAAGACCAAGACCACCGCCAGGAAATGAGCCCCTCCAGAATGTCCCCCTTGTGTTCCACTGAGTCACCTTGTTCACTTTGGAGTGCCATTGCTCCTCTTCCTATGGCCCCTTGGACACTGGACCTGTGCTACAAACAGACTGTCCCACTACACTGGACTTTTCCCAACCATCAACCCACTCTATTGCACTTTCCATGGAATATCTTATTTACTAATGAACACCCGTGAACACAACTTGAGTAATAGTGCTTTATCAGAAAGAAATGTGCAATGTATTGAACTGTATTGAACTGCACTATCCTGTGCAAATGTTCTGTAATGTGTGAATCAAAAAAATGTGTATCAGCAGTCTGTAGTCATTACATCAGTACATTGTTGTAACCGCAACAACATCTGCAAGAAGGGAAGGCATAGGTAACAGTCAATTGTGATGCATAGGTAGTGACTGGCATAACACTGCATCCACACAGCACATTACTGAAATGGAGACATGTATAGATCAACAGTCTTACTTGAGTGTCATCGGAAGTACTGCTGAACGATATGTGTCCTGTTGTCCACATCCTCCTCCTATTCATCCTCCTCTCTTTCCTCAGTGTCCACTCCTGCCACAGGTGCATTGTCACCCACTTACTCCTGCAGATCGGGCACAAGACGTCTGAGGGCCAAATTGTGCAGCATGCAGCAGACCACCACAATCTGGCAGACCTTCTCAGGGGAGTAGCATAGGGATCCACCGGTCAAATGGAGTCACCTGAATCTGGCTTTCAGGAGACCGAAGGTGCGTTCCACAGTTCTCCTGGTACGCCCATGAGCATCATTGTACAGATTTTCAGCCCCAGTTCTCGGATTCCTAACAGGGGTCAACAGCCAGGACAGGTTTGGGTAGCCAGTGGAAGAAGTGAGGGACACACATTAGCCCTGCACAATGGCATGGGGTGTGACTCCAGTAGGCACACACTGACATACATTGGGTGGGGACGCATGCTCACCTATAAGTCACACTCTGTGTCTCTGTAGTTGTGCCATCACCAGTGGGACACTGCTATTCCTCAAGACAAAGGCCTCATGCACAGATCTAGGATACTTGGCAGTGACGTGGGAGATGTACTGGTCAGCAATGTGCACCATCTGTACACTAAGAGAGTGGAAACTCTTCCTATTCCTGTACACCTGTTGATTTGCCCTGAGAGGAACTAAGGCAATATGGGTTCCGTCAATGGCCCCAATCACATGTGATATGCGTCCCATTGCATAGAATCCAACCTTCACAGTGGGCAAATCATCAACCTGGGGGAATGCAATGTAGCTGCACCTGTGTTTGAGCATGGCAGCCAAAACCCTTCCAAGCACAATTGAGAACATTGGCTGTGACATCCCTGCAGCCAAGCCCACAGTCACCTGGAAAGAACCAGTTGCCAGGAAATGGAGCACTGACAGTACTTGCACAAGAGGGGGAATTACTGTGGTGCAACGGGCAGCAGGTAGCAGATCAGGCTCTAATTGTGCACACAGTTTCGTGATTGTGGCCCCGTCCAGATGATAGGTGAGTATGATGTGCCGCTCCTCCAGTGTAGCCAAGTCCACAAGGGATCTGTACACGGGTGCTTGCCTCCTTCTCCTATTCCTCCGCAGTGGTTGCTTTCTAAGTAAGCCAAAAAGTAAAATGGGTGTGACAACAGGACCTATGGACACACATCAGAGTACACAGAGCATGTATGTATGTAGGAAACTAGAATTGTCTAGGTGTGTACAGTCGACACCAATGACACACATATCAATTCTATACATGAGTTTTAGCAGAAGGAAATGGCAACCACCTGTCCTGTATGCAGGGACAGATGGAAGTGACCTCACTCCGCCAGCATTAGGCGTCATGGCGGAAGGCCGTCTGCACTGCCGTGCAAGTCCTCATTGGCTAACACGGGGCTCTATGGAGTACAGGAAACAATGATGATCAACGCCGGCAGTGACGGTGTTCACCGCCACGGCCGTAACCGCCATTTTCATTCGACCACTTCACTTTATTTCCGAATTCCACTCAACGACATCTCCACTGCGTGTACTGCTGTGGCCTCTGACTGGAACCTGCTGTGGCCCGTGCTACAGGGGAAAGGGCCCCAGCCTTCACATCGGAGGAGTTGGAGAGGCTCAGGTATGGGGTCCTATCCCTGTATGGGCAGTTGTATGGGCCTGCAGACCAACAGGTGAGTACATCTTGGGTACGATGCATGTGACATGGCTGCATGTAGATCTATGTGTGTGCTAGCAGTGTGTCATTTGGGGGGGTGGCTACAGGCAATGTGAATGCAGAGGTACAGGTTATGTGTGTGATTGATAAGGGGCAAATGCAGTATGTAGGCCATTTGTGTGACAGGCTGGTCTGTGTTTCCTCTGCAAGTCAGCACCCATCAGAAGAAGGTGTTATCGCGTGCCATTGCCAAAGACGTGCGGACCCTGGTGGTCCATAGCCGGTAGAGCACCCAATGCAGGAAACAGTGGGAGGACCTGAGACGCTGGGCACGGAAGACTGCAGAGGCCCAGCTGGGGATAGCCTCCCAACAGGGGAGTGGTGCTGTCGGAGCCTGACCCCCCCTAATGGCCCGCATACTGGCGGTGGCCAATCCTGAGTTGGATGGGCACCTGAGGGCAGCACAGCAGCCACAAGGCGATGAGTACAGTGTTTCTGGTATTCATTTTTTGTCACATGGCATGGGATCTGGGTGCAAATGTCTAGTCAGTGGATGCCCCAATATACCAGGTTGGCCATTCCTGCCTGGTCCTGCTTAGCTATCTAGGATGGTATCCATTTTTGGTATTCCTAGGTGGCTAGCATGCCATGTCGGACAGGGCTTAGTTGGTTCCAGTAGGTGCGCAGATGGTAATGTTTGGGTTACTTCCTGCTGTAATACCTAGGCAATGGTTTGTCACTGTGGTCCATACTGCGCAATGTAAGTCCCACAGAGTGATTGAGATGTGTATGCCATCTGTGCTATTTGTGCTGTGATTGACCCTGTGCTCCCTTTATTTCTTCCTCCCCTCTCTCCTTTTGTCATCCTGTCCATGTGTGCATTAGCATCATCTGGCGAAGGAGCATGGCACCGGCAAGTGAGGGAGCTAGAGCCCACGGGACCCAGGAGGCAGAGTCCACTGATGCCGAAGGGACCACCACGGGGGAGACTGGAGCTGGTATAACTCAGATTCCTCCTCCGATGGAAGCTCCCTAGTGGTGGCGAACCCCTTTGGGACCACCCCAGCTATGTCATGTTCCGGGACCCCTTGTACCAGCACCGCCCTCCCAGTAGCCCCCACTCCGTTGGCTGTGCCCGCTCACCCAGGAGGGTGGGCATCTCCTTTGCCCCAGGCACCTCAGGCCCGGCACCCAGTCAGCCCTGCTGCCCTCAGTGAGGAGGCTATAGACCTCCTGAGATCCATCTCTGTAGGGCAGTCAACCATAGCGAATGCCATCCAGGGGATGGCATCCCAGATGCAGCAATGCAATGCCTTCCTGGAGGGTCACCACAACAGCAGACCCACAGACACTCGCCCCACACACCACATGTGCAGTCACCACCACCACCAACACCTCATGCAGCACACCCACCTCACTTGCAGACACCACAACATCCATCCACACTTCCTGTTTGTCTTCCCCCAACCTGTCTGCCCCCCTTCAAAGACACATAAACACTCCCACTCAGACACCCAACAGCCATCCACCTCACACATGCATACTGTCTATGCACCTGCACCCAAGTCCAACACGCCTCCTCCTCCAACAACCACTCCCTCTACCCCCACTCCCATACCTCCTCCCACAACCCGCCCCATTGGTCCTAAGCAGCTTTTCCTTTCCCGCCTTGACCTCTTATCTCCCCCACCCCCAGTCCTGCCTGTAAGAGAAAAGTCCTACCCACCAGCCCAGTACCTCCAGCTCCAAATCGACTCCTGTTCTTCTCCCCTATGTGTACTCCTGCTACTAAAGTGAAGAAGGGTGGCACTGCAGCCCCGTCCCAAGGCCAGTCCTCCGCCCCCAAAACAGAAGGGCAAGGACCCACCCCCTCCCAAACCCAAGCCCAAGGACCCCACCACGAAAAAGAAGGCCCTCCCCGCCCGCCACCCCCTGAGGTGCCTCCCTACCATCTCCATGATGCTCCTGCTCTCCAGTGGAGTGACTGGGCTGTCAGGACTCAAGTTGGGCCTTGGTCATTGCCCTGTGGCTCATGGCTGACATTGGGCTGGCCAATGGCCTTTTGTACATAGTTGCCTCAGTTGTTGTGGGCGCAGTTTCAGGGAAATCCAGAGGTTGGACCTAAGGTATGTGTCCTGGCTTTCTTTACTTCTGGCTTATGTTGCTGCTGATTTACTGTGCAGATTGTTCTGGATATGTGGTGTGTGTGTATCTTGTGTGTTGTGCGTGTGTGTCACTCTCCTCTCCCTCCCTTGTGTGCTAGGTGGCTGTACTCACCATCATCGTCTTCATCGGCATTGGTGCTCCTGGACAGCCAACGCGTGGTACAGCATCAAGAAGACTTCCAGTTCTGGTTCCATGGCGTCCACGGACTCCTCTGTGTCCCTGGAGGTGAATGTCTCCTTTAACATGATGTGTTTCCGCTAGGCTTTTGGTGGCATTGCCAACGCCCCGGAAATCTTGGCGGTCTGCTATGTCATAATATGGTGGGCAGATCCTTCTCTTCCGCCTGCCTGAAGAAGGCTACCGCTGTGTTCAGTGGTCATACCGCACTGGCGGTTGGGGTGGTACATTGGCTGTCTATAGGAGGGATCACCACCATGGTCATAATTTGGCAGTCATTACCGCCAGCCTGGCGACGGTACTACAGCCATCGCTGGAGTGGCGGTCAGATGACCGCCAATGCCATAATGACCACCTATGTTTAAATCTACAAAAATGTAATGAAAGTGTCCATGAGTCCTGTTGGCCACTCTCATGCATTGATCATGGTCTGGACCAGGTTAGGGTTCTAAAGTCTTCAGTTTTTTAGAGTTGACTGGATCTTGGATTGTCAATGTTAAATGATCAGAGCAGTACAAAGTAGTATTTCCCTTTGGCAAACATCAGTACTACTGGACCCTGTCACCTTTCAAATACCCTAATAGTTGTAATGAGTTTAATATATTCTTGCTCAAAGCTTCTCCAGATTTAGTCGGGACGGTGCCCTGACTTTTGTAATATTGAAAACCGTTATACCCTGGTCACTAACCCTCACTTTACAGTGGCCTCTTGGAATGCTGCAGGATTGGGGAATCACTTGGAAAAATGAGATGTGATCTGGTTATGGAAGGCTGACTTAATTTGCATCCAAGATTCATGGAGGGTGTCGGACTTCCCTTGTCCTGGGTACTCGGTTCTCTGTACAAAGGCCCAGCCTTCTCCGAAAGGGCAAACAAAAGGGGGTGTTGCTATGTTGTTAAGTAACAACTATAAATGGGAATTTGTTATTCTTCCAGTCTCTTCGAATTTCTTTCAATTTGTGAGAGTGTTTTTAAGGTTTGAGAATGGTTGGAAATTTCCCTTATTAATAGTAAATGCCTATATCCTCCAGATAAGGATTATGATTTAGCTTTATCATATATGCTTGATCGTATTTTTGCCGTCTGCTCTAATTCACAGGAGTGTGCAGATGAGGTATTGATCATGGGGGATTTAAATTGCAAGATCTCTAACCAATCCTTTTGCACCTTTTGTGATTTAGAGAGGGAGACTGCGATGAAAATCCCTTCCGTTCTATTCCCCCCTAGAATTAGGACAGAGAAAAGGGGGTGGATCTTACTGAAAGGGCTGAGGAATCTTTGTTGCATTATTGTAAATGGGCGTTTTTGCTCTGATTCCCCTGCAGCCTTCACCCACAAATCCTTACAGAGTAATTCTATCATCGATTATATGATGGCCTCTTATGCTATCACCCAACTGGTGGAGGACATGATAATTACTGATACACAGTGTAGTGATCATAGGATCCTTAATCTATCTCTAAAAATCCAGTTACCCACAATTGATTCGTGGAATTTAAAGGGCAAGGATAGTAGTTTTAATGGAAAAACAGGTAGAATTAATTGGACACCAGCTGAAACTCTACATGTTAAAGATGTCCTTGAATGCTTGGTGAGATCTATTTCTGATTGGAGTGGAAATCCGTCAAACTATTTCACCAAATTCATGACATATATCACTCAAAGTGTTCAGCCCAAGTGTACAAAACCTCCTCAAAAGAAAGTAAAGTTATCGGTCCTACTGTTGAATAGAGAGATCAATAAATTGGTAAGGAAAAGATATGATGGGGAGTCTGGGGATAGTAATTGGAAAATATCCCTCCTAAAAAGAAGAAGAGCGCGTATGAAGAGAAGTATAAGGAAGGAGGAGGAGGAGCAGAAGTGGGTCGCATTGAGGGAAGATGCAGTGTCCAAAAATTCTCGAAAGTTTTGGTCTATTATATCTGATGGGTGTGGAAATCGTAAATCCTCTACCGCTCTCTCGATGGCTGAAGTAGATTGGAAGGAATTTATACTTTTCCTTCACACGTAAAGTAGGGATATGAATTGAAGGGGAGTGGTCCTGTGTTTAAGTAATATAGTGGAAATTAATTGTTTTGATCCCTCCTCTGTTTTTGAGATCGAGGGATTTAGAAGGTCAATGCGGGCATCTGGAGCTATGGGCCCTGATGAGGTCCCAATGGCAGTAATTAAAAAAGAACCTCAGCTCTGGGCAAGAATTCTCCACCCAGTATTTCATGCCTGCTATTCACAAGGTAAAATTCCAGAGTTTTGGACAGGGAGTGTCATAGTCCCCCTTTATAAAAAGGGAAACAAAACCCTCTGTGTAAATTATCACCAAATTACATTGCTGGACACAACTGGTAAGATTTTTGCTAAAAGCATATTAGCACATCTAACTTCTTGGGTTGAAGTTAATGCAATCCTCCCTCTGTAGCAAACAGGCTTTAGAAACGGACATAATACTTTGGATAATATTTTTATATTGCAAACTATTAATGATCAATATGTTCAGCTTAGGCGTGGAAATGTATATGATGCTTTTATAGATTTCTCATAAACCACAGAGGGTAACCCATAAACAAGAAAGGGATGGGTGTAAGTCAATTATCAAAGACAACATTGCCCTTCTAGGAAGACAAGAATTATTCACACATATCATAAATATATCATAAAAATAACATAGGTGAACATACAAAAAAATATTTTATTCAATTACATATAAATATTAAAAACATATCTCTGTCTCTTTTCCATAGAGAACAACCCATCTCATAATAAAAAAACCAAAGGACAAACCAAATAGTGAGAAAAAAATGGCTTGTGATGGATAGCAACCAAAGAGAGAATAACCAATATCCTAATCCTCCACACTTGCATGAAAAATAATAAGAGCCGTTGGTTGGTTATCCTTTTACTGCATTAAATCAATTTCAAATCATCAAATCATCAAGGGATATAAATCTCCGTCTTATGTCCTTCTGTAATACTCTATGCCAGAAGAATTCTCATACAGGCCCTGATACTTTCACGACTGGACTATGGTAATTCCCTTTTTCTCTGCTCTCCTGGTTATGTAAAAATTGTCCTTAGAGTTCTTAAAAGACGAAAGCAAGATGAAGAGATCTTTTTAGGTTGCTGCTCCATCATGAGGCGAGGGTCTAGCCAGACGCCTAAACTCTTTATATGATCCTTAGGGGGCGAAGGTTATTAAAAACCTCTGGAAGAAGTGCTGAGAAGTTAGAGGGGGCACAATTGCCCACAATCATTACTTCTGACTTTCCGTCATTAAGTTTGAGTTTGGACTTAGTCATCCATTTGGCTACATCGGCCAAGCAGAGGGAAAGATTCGTAAGAGAGGGATCCTTGGGATTAGAGAGTGAAACTACTAATTGTGTATCATCAGCATATGTGACCACAGAAAGGCCATGGGGTTTTACGACTTTAGCTAGAGAGGAAAGGTAGATATTGAAAAGAGTGGGGGTCAAAGAAGAGCCCTGAGGAACACCACATGTAAGAGGGAGTATTTTAGGCAGAAATGAGCGGTCGAGAATTTGAAAGGTTCTGCCTTTCAGAAATGAAGAAAACCAGACCAGTGCTGTGCCTTCTATTCCTATGGTGGAATGAAAACAACGTATTGTTTTTTGGGGAATATTTTATCCTACTCACTCAGTGCCGAAGACCATATTCGAAATAACGTCAGTAAAGCCTTTTCTTAAGCGCAAGGGTTATTGGCTTTTTGTAATGCAGTAGGCCGGAGCCATTTTTTACATCTTCTCACTGCTTATCAAGCAAAGATACCAGCAATCTTCTTTACGCTATAGAATGTATTGAGATTTCTAAATGGGGTTTTCTTGATAAGACCAATGGACAGATTTGAAGACGCCTGTCCTCCTGTAGTAATTCGATCTCAGGGGCTGCCCTTAGGCTTGAATTCGGTATTAAGAGTACCTTTGTACAGAGCCTTGCGGCAGTGATTCAGAGCGCATGTTGCCTGCCTCAAAGTAGGGATTCCTCCCTGAGACATTTAGGCACTCATTATGACACTGGCGGTAAATCCCACTTACCGCCATGCTGACTGCCACCAACATACCGCGGCGGTAACCATATTATGACACACACACACCCACCAATCTGTCACTATACAGCCACACACACAAATCCGCCAGCCAAAAGGTTAGTGATAAACTGACGGTATCAAAACCCACACTGTTACGCTAACAGAACAACGCCCACAACATTATGACCCACAAATCACCATGGTGAACATTCAATGGTGGTAAACCATTGGTGGTAAATACTGCTGTGCTCAAAATACACACACACTAACAAAACAGCACTACATTGGACAATTCAAACTACACACACCTGACACCCATACACACACCACACCCACACCACTATAAAACACACACCCACATCACCCAAAACCCGTTACGAATACCAATAATTACCAGCAGAGAGAGACAGCAAGAGCACCTACACAACCAGAGCCACATACCTCCATCACCTATACACCACGCACGCACCTTACATCACACACTCCAAAACATCACCCTACACATCCTCACCTACACCACTCACACTACACACATGGCACCACAACGACACCCCAGATTCTCTGAGGAGGAGCTAAGGGTCATGGTGGAGGAAATCATCCGGGTAGAGCCACAGCTTTTTGGATCGCAGGTGCAGCAGATATCCATTGATAGGAAGATGGAGCTATGGCAGAGAATCGTGGACAGGGTCAACACCATGGGACAGCACCCCAGAACAAGGGATGACATCAGAAAGAGATGGAACGACCTACGGGGGAAGGTGCGTTCAATTGCAGCAAGACACCAGCTCACAGTACAGAGGACTGGCGGTGGCCCACACCTCCTCCCCCACAACTAACAAAATGAGAGGAGCATCCTGAGGGCCTGGCAGGAGTAGGAGGAGGACTGGACTCTGGTAAGTCAACTCACTATTACTATCGCTCCCCCTACCTGCATGCCATCACATACCCCCACCCTTACCCTCACTCCCATCACTCCAACACTTCCTACACACCCCACCATCACCACCCACTCATCCCAATGCCAAGCCCTGCATGACATACCAATGCATGGAGACCACTCACAGCCCTGCATGGACACCTATCACTACAGCATGCACACTAGAGACAATCAGCTAGCCCACCAAATACCAACTCACGCAAGGCAAAACTGCCAGGGCAATAACAACCATAGAGGGCAACCCACCCATGCACAATATGTCACACACAAAAACAAGAATACTGCATTTACATCCCCACAGGTATCCCAGCCAATGTCACCAGTGAAGAGGTGCCAGCAACATCCTGTCCCCGCACAGAAGAGGCCCACAGTGATGACAGCAGCTCTGGTCGCCTGGATCTGGATGACCAACCTGGCCCATCAGGGACCTCCGGACAGTCAGTTACCCAGGCACAGTCTCACACCACCACAGAGCCTCCCCCCTCAGGAAACACCACCACAGCACCCACCCAGCGGGCCCATACCTCTGTCCCCAGGATACGTCAATCAGCAGTGTGTCCACCACTACAGGGACTCCAGGGCACCCCACAAACCCAGGACAATCAGGAACCTGTGGTCAGTGGCAGTGGGCACACGGTTCAGAGGGCAGAGGCACAGTACAACAGGGAAGCTGGGAGGACTACTGTGCGCCAGGGGTAGGACAGGCCCAGGGAACCAACTCTCCAGGAGGCACTCACCGTGATCCTGGGAGCATACCAACATTCCCAGGAAACGCTGGGCCAGATCCTGGACAAGATGCAGGAGAACATGCGGCTGTAAGAGGGACTTGAAGTCCATTAACACCACCTTGGTCGCCATTGCAGGGGTGCTGGCAGACATGGCCAACAGTATGAGGGACGCAGTGGCACATCAGCGGGCCCTGTCACCAGCCAGACTACTGAACAGCCCTCCACCTTCACTGCCGCCAGTGGACAGGAGGCCCCGCCACAGGACCAACAGGCCACCAGCACCCCTTCCCCTGCAGGAGAACCACCCCTCAAATGTTCCCGGCGATCCAGGCAGAAGCCAGAGACTATTGCCAAGACCCCCACCAGGAAATAAGACTCTCCTGATTGTCACCCTTGTGTCCCACTCTGTCACCCTGCCCATCTTGAACTGCCATTGCTCCCCTTTCTATGCCCCTTTGGACAATGCACCTGTGCTACAAATAGACTGGACTCTAACCTGGACTTTCCTCCATTACTACCCCAGCCCATAGCACTTCCCCCTTTTCGTTAGAGCACTGCAATAAACACACTTTGAAAAAATACAAGTATGGAGTATGTCAAATGATTTAAGTGTGTATTTGTTTAACAAGCTTTAAACATTGCAATTCACGTGTGCAGTAATGTTAACATAGGAAAGACCTGTAGTTGGCTGCAGTGAACACACCAGGAGCAATAGTGGGGCACCAACATCTGCAAAAAGAGATGACAATGGGTACAGTGAGTGGGCATAGAAGTAGGAATTCACAGCCTGCCAGTGACAATGTTACACATCAAACTGTCAATGAAAGGTGAAATAACACTGTCTTACCTGTGTCGCATTGGAAGTATTGACGAATGACTGCACTTCTGTTGTCCTCATCCTCTGCCTCCTCATCTTCACTGTCTATAGGGTCTGCTGCTGCCACACGGCCATCTCCAGCCTCCTCCTCCTGCAGAAAAGGCACCTGGTACCTCAAGGCCAGGTTGTGCAACATGCAACATGCAACGATGATCTGGCAGGCCTTCTTGGGCGAGTAGCACAGGGATCCACCTGTTAGATGGAGGTACCTGAACCTGGCCTTCAGGAGGTCAAAGTTCCGTTCGAGTATCCTTCTTGTTCGCCCGTGTGCCTCATTGTAACGTTCTTCTGCCCTTGTCCTGGGATTCCTCACAGGGGTCAGTAGCCATGATAGGTTTGGGTAACCTGAGTCACCTGCAAATATCGAGGGACAACTGTTAGCCACACACTAACCCTTATGGCCCTTATGGCCCACACCATACCCATACACCAATATCCACAAGGCTCACCTATAAGCCACACCCTGTGCTTCTGGAGTTGGGCCATCACATTTGGGATGTTGCTATTCCTCAGGATAAAAGCATCATGCACAGACCCAGGATACTTAGCATTGACATGGGAGATGTATTGGTCCGCCAAACACACCATCTGCACATTCATCGAGTGATAACTTTTTTGATTTCTAAAGACCTGTTCATTTCACTGGGGGAGGGACAAATGCAATATGTGTCCCATCAATCGCACCAGTGATGTTGGGGATATGCCCCATTGCATAGAAGTCATCCTTCACTGTGGCCAAATCCTCCACTTGGGGGAAAACGATGTAGCTGCACATGTTTAATCAGGGCAGACAACACTCTGGTCAGCACTATTGAGAACATTGGCTGTGACATTCCTGCTCCCAAGCCCACTGTCACTTGGAAAGCACCTGTTGCCAAAAAATGGAGCACTGATAGCACTTGCACAAGAGGGGGGATCCCAGTGGGTTGACGGATAGCAGATATCAGGTCAGGCTCCAATTGGGCACAAAACTCTGTGATTGTGGCCCTGTCAAGTCTGTAGGTGAGGATAATGTGCCTGTCCTCCATTGGTGCCAAGTCCACAAGGGGTCTGTACACTGGGGGATGTCTCCATCTCCTATTAATCCGCAGCGGTTGCAATCTATGGGGCATAAGAGTGAGCAGCTGGTCATTATCTCTACATTGTAACCACCACAGTACAATGCATATTGTGATTGTAACAATATTTTGGTGGCATATGTCCAGAATGTGAAATTGTGAACTGTGACGCAGTTAGTATCCATGGCCTGCTCCCCCTCCCCCCCGAAATGGCCTCCGCCTGTCCTTATGGAGGGACAGGTGGAAATTAGGTAAATCCGCTGACGTTGTGCGCAGTTGAGGAAGGCGGTCGTGAACGGCCGTGCAACTCCACATTGGTTATCATTGGGCCCTGTGGGGTACAGTGGCCAATGGTGATGTACGCCGGCGGTGACCGTATGCACCGCCGCGGACGTCACTACCATTTTGTATATGTACACTCACTTGCTACCTGACCTTCAACAGGAGAGGACCTACACTGCATGTGCTGCTGTGACCTGTGTCTGGAACCTACCATGTCTTGTGTGACTAGGGAAACGGCACCTGCCCTCACCTCGGCGGATTTGGAGAGACTGGTGGATGGGGTCCTACCCCAGTACTGATCTCTGTATGGGCCTCCAGACCAACAGGTGAGTACGATGCATGGGGCATGAATGCATGGAGTGCTGTGTGTGAAGGCCTTGTGTAGGGGGGGTTGGTGGATGGGCCCTGGGCAGCATGCAGCATGTATGCTGGGGCATGTCTGTGCTAATGGGGATGGTAAGGAGCATGGTGGGCCATGAGTGTAACAGGCAGGATGGTCTGACTAATACCTTTCCCTGTGTCTATTTCCTCTGCAGGTCAGTGCCCATCAAAAGAAGGGTATATGGCGTGCCATCGCGAAGGACGTGCAGACCCTGGGGTTCTACGGCAGGCGGAGCACCCACTGTCGCAAACAGTGGGAGGACCTGAGACGCTGGGCACGGAAGACGGCGGAGGCCCTGCTGGGGATGGCCTTCCAACGAGGAAGGGGTGCCCGTCTAACCCTGACCCTCCTGATGGCCCTCATACTGACAGTGCCCTTCATTACTAGTTATGCCTGGTGAGGTGGGATCCAGGTGGGGGATGTGGCCCTGTGGGTGCCCGTAGGCCAGGCCTGACATTGCAGAGTAGGTTCCATGTTGGGCAGGGCTCTGATGTGAAATTCCTCCAACCTAGCTAGTAGGCATCCACTACTGTGCAGGGGTGTGTGGGCCCCAGGTATGTTGCAGTCGGCGGTATTTATCCCTACCCATGGCCTGGTGACTAGCATTGTAACTGGTAGTGCATTGCCTAGTGCGTAGGGCTGTTCCCTGGGTGTGTGTGTGTTGTGTACGCCAACAGTGGTGTTGGTGCTGCCATTGACCAAGTGTATACTTTGTCTCTCCCCCCCTTTTTGTTTTGTCATCCTGTCCTTATGTGCATTAGCATCATTTGGCGGAGGAGCAGAGGCACCGGCGATGGAGGAAGCTCCATCCCACAGGACCCAGGAGGCAGAGTCCACCGACGGTGAGGGCACCAGTGGGAAAGAGGGCGTGGGGAGCACCACGGCGGGACAGTTCGGACACGGATACCTCCTCCGATGGAAGCTCCCTGGTGGTGGCAGACACCTCTGTGCCCACCCCAGCTACAGGTACAGCCGCCACCCCCGTACCAGCATCGCCCTCCCAGCAGCCCCTCAGCGAGTTGCCCGTGCCCGCTCACCCAGGAGGGTGGGCATCTCCTTTGCCCCAGACACCTCAGGCCCTGCCCCAGTTAGCTCTGCTGTCCTGGGTGAGGAGACTATTGACCTCCTGATATTCATCTCTGTTGGGCAATCAACCATTGTGAATGCCATCCAGGGGCTGGCATCCCAAATCCAACAGTCCAATGCATTTCTGGAGGGCATTCACACTGGCTTGGCGGCCCAACAGAGATCAATCCAGGCTCTGGCCTCCTCTCTGATGGCAGCCATAGGCCCTGTTTCCACCTTCCCCCCTCCAACTTCCTCTTCCCAGTCCATTCCCCTCAACCCCAACCTATCCCACGCACACAGGCAGATGAGCATGCACACAGGACAACACACAAGAGTGGACATGGCAAACACAAGCATCACACTTCATCCCACAGGCACTCACACAAACACCATCCAGATGCAGACATACCAACATCCACTTCCTCCACTGTGGCCCCCTCCCTCCAGTTGCATCTCCACTCTCACCTGCATGCACTACATCCTCATCCACTACCACCATCACCAGCACACCTATCAGAACACACTTCACTGGCAGCCATCACCCCACATCCATGCACATGTCCCCTGTGTACTCTCCCACTGTCTGTGCCCCCTCCTCCCAAAGTACACAAACGCAAGCACTCAGGCACCCAACAGCCATCCACCTCACAACAGCATCCAGCCCATGCACCTGCACCCAAACACAGCAGACTGACACCTCCTACAACCACTCCCTCTTCCTCCACTCCCAGACCTTCCCCCTCTTCCCGCCCCAATGTCCCAAAGAAGCTTTTCCTCTCCACTGTTGACCTCTTCCCTACTCTTCCCCCCCACATCATTCACGTCAGGCCAGGGTGGTCAAAACCCAGTCAAGCACCTCAGCCACCCAGTCCACGGGCACAGTAGTTTCCCCGGCAACTCCAAGTAGGAAAGGATCCCGGCCACCAGCCAGCCAGACGGAAAGGGTGCCTGCCCCAAGTGATTCAAGGAAGGGCAAGGAGCCAGCCCCAGCTGCAGGAAGGAAGGGCAAGGAGCCAGCTCCAGCTGCAGGAAGGAAGGGCAAGGAGCCAGCTCCAGCTGCAGGAAGGAAGGGCAAGGAGCCACTCCCAGCTGCAGCAAGGAAGGGCAAGGAGCCACCCCGAGCTGCTGCTGAAAGGAGCTAGGAGCCATCCCCAGCTGCTGGCAGGAAGGGCAAGTGGCCGCACCAGCAGGCAGTAACGACAAGGGGCCTGGTGCTGGGACTCTGTTGGAGCCCACACCACCAACCATGGTGGTGCAGCCGTCCGATGCTGCACGGGATGGGCTGGAGCCTCCCCCCCCCACCACCACCAGCTCCCCCAGCAGCACCGCCACCAGCACCACCACCAGCAGCAGCAGCACCAGTGGGCAGTCATCCGAGGCTGCAGGGGATGGGCTGGTGCCTCCCACCACAACCACCACCAGCAGCAGCACCAGTGGGCAGCCGTCCGAGGCTGGAGCCTCACCCGACCACCACCATCAGCTCCGCCTGCAGCACTGCCACCAGCAGCAGTGGGCAGCCGTCCGAGGCTGCAGGGGATGGGCTGGAGCCTCCCCCCACCACCAGCAGTACCGCCACCAGCAGCAGCAGCACCAGTGGGCAGCCATCAGAGGCTGCAGGGGATGAGCTGGAGCCTCCCTCACCACCACCACCACCAGCTCCGCCAGCAGCACCGCCACCAGCAGCACCAGTGGGCAGCCGTTCGAGGCTGCAGGGGATGGGCTGGAGCGTCATCCCACAACCACCACCAGCAGCAGCAGCACCAGTGCACAGCCGTCCAAGGCTGCTGGGGATGGGCTGGAGCCTCCCCCCACAACCACCACCAGCAGCAGCAGCACCAGTGGGCAGCCGTCCGAGGCTGCAGGGGATGGGCTGGAGCCTCCCTTCATCACTACCAGCAGCAGCACCACTGCCACCACTGAACAGCAGTCACCACCGGCGGACATTCTGTAAACCTGCCTCCAAGGGCAGTTGTGTGGCCTGCCCCTTGCAAATCCTGTGGGTATGACACTCAGCTGAGAGACTGTGACCTTGCACTCCCCAAGATCTGCATCACAGGGCATGATGCCCCCTCCAGAACCAGTGGAGATGCTATCCACTCACCCCATCCTCCCCAGGATGAAGCTCCCTGGGAATGATGCCCCCTCCAGAAACAGTGGAGAAGCCATCCACTTGAGAGACTGTGGCATTGCACTCCCCAGGACCAAGCACAGGGCATGTTGCCCACTCCAGAGCCAGTGGGCAAGTCACCCACTTGAGAGACTGTGGCCTTGCACTCCCCAGGACAAAGCACAGGGCATGTTGCCCCCTCCAGGACAATTGGTGTTGTACCATCTGCCGGCTGAGGTGCCCCCGTCCCCCTGAGGTGCCTGCCTATTTTCGACCTGATGCCCCTGCAGTGTTCTCTCTGTGTTGTTGCAGGAGTGAAGTGGGGTCTTGGACTTTGTAATGTGGCCCTGTGGCCCACAAACATTGAGGACTGGGCAGTGTCCCTTCATTTGTAAATGTGTATATACTTTTTGATTTGGATGCATGTATTGCTACTATTTTATCTTATTACACTCACTTTCATCTATTCGAGTTGTCCTTGCATTATTCCTGAGGGGTACGGGGTAAATATGTTATATTACTGCATCTGCTTTTGTGTATGGTGTTGGGGGTGGGGGTGGGGGTGTTGCGTGTGTGTGTCACTCTCTTTTCCCTCCCCCTCCCCTGTGTGCTAGGCGGCTGTACTCACCGTGGTTATCTTCTCCGTCGCTGGAGTTCGTAGTGGAGCAGGACGTAAATCAACATTGGGAATATGTGCAGCTCGGGCTCCATGGCGTTGTGGTTCTTCCCTGAGTCTCCACAGGTGAGTCCTTTGACTTCTGAGATCTGTTTCCGCCAGGCTTTTGATGTCGTTGGTACCGCCCCAGAAAAGGTGGCGGTTTCCTGTGTCTTAATACAGTGGGCGGAACATTGACTTCCGCCTGGCTATAGCTGGTTACCGCCATGGTGCCTGTTCATTCTACCTTGGCGGTCGGTGTGTTAAAGTGGCTGTCTGTCTGAGCTGTTTCCGCCATGATCATAATTTAGCAGTATTTGCCGCCAGCCTTTTGGCGGTATTACCGCCACTTTATCACCAACCGCCAGGGTTGTAATGAGGGCCTTAGTATTTATAGAAGTCTTTAACAGTTTAAGAGAAAAATCTAAGTTTTTTTGAAATTATAACTTGCAGTCCAACTGCTTGATCTTGACCTTGATTTGATTCTATCACTAACATCGATTGCTCTTAAAAAAACCTTGAAAGAGGTAACATGGTCTAAAAGTTTTTCTTCAAGGATGGTAATCAGTGCCACTTAGCTTGTTGGCTAACAGCCATGCGAGGAGCTCCAATAAAAGTAAGAAATGACTTAGCAAACAAAACCATGTAGCTCAAGGTTTAGCTAATCTCCATGATTGCACAACCGTATCTGCAGAGTGCAGAATCAGATGATAATACTTTATGTAGATTGATGTTCCTTTCCCATTTCCACAGCTGTCATATGAAAGGCATGGGACATTAGTACCTTGCTCAGTCAGGGGATTATTGCATCAGACCTCAGAGTAGTCTGGTGGCTGAACTGATGTCAGTTTGCAAAACCCTTCTAATGTCAGTCTAACATTATTTAACAATTTAGTTATGGGGACTGACTCTACATATGTCAGTAATTGAATTACTGTGTTTTTGCCTAGCTGGAAATTCAAAGGAATGCTCTGTTCATATAGGAAGTCCTTGATACAAGGGAAAATAATCAATATTGTTTACGAGCTGGTGAAATTTAACAGGATTGCTGTCTTTTGGAGACTAGGGGCCATTCCAGAGTAGTAGTCTAACCAGGTTGGAAAAGATGAAGCAGATAGATTGGCTAATGACTGTGCTCTTCATAAAGAATATATTATTCTGGGTTCCCTCCTTAGGGAATCTCAAATGTTTGCCATGACCCAATTTCAGACTAAGCCGAGGGGAACCTATTAACTCTTCATTGGATTCATTATGCCCAAGGTGCAAATTAGATAACCACACAAGAGGGAGATCCAATAACTGGATTGTTCTTTTCCTACATTCAAGATCTATAAAATAGTCTCTTTACTTTAGATGATTGTGTGAGGAAGGAAGAAATAAGAGGGCACATAAAACAGCAAAATCCTTTGAAATACAGGATTTATTTTTAGTGCTTAAGACCCGTAAGACATATCAATAGGTAGTACCTTAAACCATTAACAGCAGCATAGGATTACTCAGCGATTACAGAAGGACACCAATCTCCTGAATGACCTTTGATATTTCTAAAGAACTATGCTATTGAGATCAATTGCAGAGGTTGTTTCAGCCCAATCCACCCCAACATAGGTGTGCCTTATAAAAGAGAGATTTAACCTTAACTTAGTTTATCTCTAGATGGATTTGATAGGACCCTTAACCAGGGCAATCGGTGGTAACAAATATATGCTCAGGGTTATGTGCTTGTTCACAAAATGGGTGGATGTATCCGAGCTCCAAACTGTAATTCAGACACAACAGAACTTTGTTATAATTAATCACTTCTCAAGGTTTGGTTTATCACAGAGGCTGTAACCAGTCAGAGGAAGCCATTTTACTAGCAGAACAATGACCTCCCACATGGGTGATTGTAATGATCACTCCTTCAATACTTCTTTTTGTGTATCTTCCTTTATTAAGATTCAGTATTGTCATAACACCTTCAGCACAACTCTTCATCCAATGTTCAACCTTCCTCTGCTCCAGAATCTTCTCTCTCCCTCTAGCCTCCAATTCTATTTGATCTCACCACCTACATCATGACATTCTACATTCCACTAAGCAGTACATCATATGAAATAATGGGAAACATCTCCACACATCTCCCCCCTTACAATATAACAATTTTATAATAAAACATAAAATTATTAGCAACAAGCAAACTATGTACAATAACAAAGGAAATTAATATGTAGCTTAACGATTAACTTTGCAGAGACAACCCATGCTCCATGTAGAACCATTCTCTAGGATTACAACATTTCTTTTGACATCTTTCACAAGTTGGGGAAGAGGGTATTTGCTTTCCCCTTTCAGAATAACTCCTTTTTTTCTTGTCACCACCCAATCCCCTGTTTGTATATCACTACGCTTCACACTCATTCTTCTGTTATAGTGTAGAATATTTTTCTTCTGCATCTTTTCAACATTTGCTTTTGTCAACTCCCTATCCACTATCACATTTCTTTTGGTCTTTAACCACACCGGGCACTCCTTTACACCTAGTTCCCTTCCTTTCAATGATACAAATGGTGACACTCCCGTTACCGAATGAGGAGTTGTACGATATGTCCATATCATCTTGTTCATTTCCCTCCTCCAAGGAAGCTGATTGACCAATGATAATTGAATATTCTCCATTATCAAACGATTTATCCTCTCTACCAAACCATTGGTTTGTGGATGGAAAAGAGCTACTCTCTCATGTACTATACCCATTCTTCGTAAGTACTCGGTCATTTCTAATTACACAAATTGTACGCCATTATCTGACAGCATGGATTTAGGAATTCCCTCCTCCATGAATACCTCTTCAAAAATTTCAATAACTTCTGAGGTTTTTACACGATCAACCATTTTGTAACTAACCATTTGGTATGATAATCCACCATCACTATAATGTATCTACATTTCGCACCCAACCTGGAGACTGGTCCTATAAAATCCACTGCTAATTTCTCCCGAGGTCTACTTGGAAATTCCATAGGTGCCAAGGGGGCTTGCTTTAATACTTTAGTCTTATCACTGTTAGCTCATGCAGAACAATTTTGTACAATTTCTTCTACCTGCTTATCCATCTCAGGCCACCAAAATGATTGCCTCACCTTCCTCTTCATCATTCCCCTACCTAGATGTCCCTGACGAGTAATATCAATGATGTGTTTCCTTATACCAACAGGAGGAACAATTTGATCTCTCCTCAAAAACTTCCCATTCTGGATGCTCAACTGATCTATGACCCTGAAATACCCAGCCAGATCACAGTTATGCTCATTTTAATTTCTCCAACCATTAACCACCTTATCCTTCACATCTTGCATGACAGAATCACTTGCTTCCGCATCCTCCCATTCCTGCACCGTTATAGCCAACTCACCCAAGACTGTTCCTATAATATTCCTCATTAAATCCTCCACAATCTCTTCTACACTTATAGGCATTCTAGAAAGGTAATCGGCCACCACATTCTTGTTTCCTTTAACAAATTCCACATCAAAATTGTAACTCATCACAGACAGTAACCATCTAGAGATACGTGGTGTTATCTTCTAGTCCATGCCCACCTTTAAAAAAATATGTCAATGGTTTGTGGTCTGTACTTAATTTGAAGGGTAGGCCCCACAAGTAAAATTTAAAATGGTTGATTCCCCAACAACAAGCTAGGGCTTCCCTCTCGATTACAGAATATGAAATCTCTGCACCTTGCAACCTCCTTGAAGCAAAACCAATTATGTATTCCTCTCCTTCTCTAACTTGCGTCAATATTGCTCCAACACCTACATTACTGGCATCAGTAGTCAAGTAAGTCTTAGCACTTACATCAAATATTTCTAAGGTAGGGACTTTCAAGATGCAGTTCTTTAATTCTTGAAAGGAGCATTTACAATCTTCATCCCAATTATATGCTACACCTTTTTTCATAAGCTTCCTCAATGGTTCAACTATTTCTGTAACGTTCCTTACAAACCTTGAACAATATTCTGCAAGTCCCAGAAATGACCTTAACTCTTCCTTAGAACTAGGTTCAGGCGCATGTTCAATTGCAGATACTATGCTCCTCTTGGGCCTGATACCATGACTACTTATAGTATGTCCCAAATATGTCACTTCCTGCTTTCAAATTTGACATTTTTCCTCCTTAATTGTTAACCCATTCTACTTCAGTCTACACATTACCTCCTGAAATAGGAGGTCGTGATTGGATTAATCATTTCCCAGAATCAATATCTCTTCTTGAAAACACAATACCTTAGTCATGTCCCCAAAGATTTGCCCCATTACCCTCTGGAAAAACGCTGAAGCGGAGGCTAGACCAAAAGGCATCCTTTTGTAGTGAAATGCCCCCAAAGGAGTCACAAAGGATGTTAGATTTCTTGACTCTACGTGCAAATTTATTTGGTGGTAGGCAGAAGACATATCTAAGACTCTAAACACATTCCCTTTACCTTTTACTGACAACATCTCTGTAATGTAAATCTCCCCCCCCCCCCCCTCCTTTGGTGCTACTACAATCGGAGCAAGCCACTCCGAAGATTCAATTGGCTCAATAATGTCATCGCTCAACAATTTTTCCAGCTCTTGTCTCAAGGGTTCATCAAGTTTGGAACATTTCTTACTCTATGAACTACAGGTGTTGCATTCTTCTTTAACAATTTTATGAGAAAACCCCTTTAAAAGACCCAATTTTGATGAAAAGACTTCAGGATGTTTTGCAATCAAATTATGTTGCCAAAAAAGTTGGTGGTGCAGACATACTTTGGTCCCCCATTCTGTTAAACTCCTTTTTTTTTTTCCATGTTGCAGGTTCTGATTGGGCCCTATGACATCCCTTGCTACTAATATCATCATATAGTACTCCAGCATCTGCCCCTGAGCTCTCTCCCTTTGAGATGATGCCCGGACAAAAGATGATGTTGCCACAGTATGTCCTGTACCAAGCTCCTGAATATATTTTGATTAATATACACTCCAGGAACGTCCAACACTCTCTTTCTAAATGCCCTGTATTTTTAGAAGGGGTATGGTTTACCAAGTATGTGTAGACCCCTTATATTAGCCTCAGTGGGTATAAATCAACAACAAGATATTGGTAAGCCCATGTTTCAACTAATTAGTCCATGTCTTCACATCAAGGTCATGTTTTAAATTAGTGTATCCAGCCAGGTCAGTAAATCCACTGAAGATTTATTATGAAGCACATAGATGAGAAACAAAGCACCAATATGAAGTACATAGCTGAGAAACAAATGCCGACATGTGTTTCGCCCCCTAGTGGTACATAAACCTGGGGCTTTCTCAAGGCTGTATACACTAATTTAAAACATGACCTTGATGGAAAACATGGACTAATTAGTTGAAACATGGGCTTACCAATATCTTGTTGTTGAGTTATACCCACTGAGGCAAATATAAGGGGTCCACACCTCCTTGTTGTTATATTTTGATTAATGCTTCCACCAACCTTGAGTGCATGGATAATCTGAGGAAACAGTAATGACATGCTTTGGTTATGCCCAGATAAACCTAGGAAATTTCCCCAGCTGGCAAAGACTTACTATGAACTTAATACTATCAAAAAAGAGTACCAGATAGATGATAAAATATACAGATACAACTTAATGCGAGATCAGAAGGAACATACACTCATCCTGAGTTTTAGAAAGTAACATTTGCTTTTATTGACAAAATCCTGCCTGTGATATACAATATCCCCATTGACAAGGATGCTATGAAAGAGGAAACTGGGTTCACATCAATAGGAATAAAAAATATGCCATCCCTGGCCTCCTCCTAAAGAAAGTGAGGAATTCTAAAATGAGGAATCATATACAGATTTTTAGCTCATAATCATCACTGTTAGAATTGGGTATTGAACTTCGCAGATAAATAAAGGATGTCATATGTCATTAAGAGATCATTGTAGGAAGCTGTCCTGGTGTGTGGTGAGCACCTATGGTGTTATCATCTTATCCTAGGTCCAGGTATGCCCTATTAGTGAGGTGTAGACAGTATCTATGAAGCTAAGACTCTAGAGCTAGCTGTGAATGAGCAGCCGAGACTTATCTAGGAGAGATGCAAAGCTTATGCAGTGCCACTACAGTCACACAGCACTTACACGCAAGAAAGAACCACACATTGTTACAAAAATAAAGGTACTTTATTATAGTAACACAAATACTAAAATACAATATAAGCAATACTCCACTAGGAGGTGAGTAAACACACTGTTATATACATATTTGAAGTCAGTGATTTGCAAAGAAAGCAATAGCAAATGGAACAAACAATAGCAAATAGTCAAGGCCCTAGGGGAGACCAAACGATATACTAAGTGGAATGTGAAAGGCAGTCACCCACCCAAGGAAGTGGAAGCGGTAGAGGGGAGCTGGAGGAATTAGGAACCTCAAAAGGTAAGTACCAGGGTGCCCCCAGCGACTAGGAGAGAAGAGGCAAGTGCCTGTTTTCCCCAAACCCACAGCAAGCTTTGGAAAAGGACTGTGCAAGACCCAGAGAAGACTAGAAGAAACCAAAGGTGAACCCTGACAGAAGAGGACCTGCAAAAGTAGGGGACCAAGTCCAGTTCGAGTTGCAGTGTCCAGCTGTGGCAAGAGCCTCTACTCACCCTTCTGTGAATGCAGGACCGGGTCGATGGTGGATGAAGAAAGCCATCAGTGCAGCACAGGAGCAGAAGAGGAGTTCCAGAAGTGATGCAAGTGATGTCCCACATCGGCAGTCAGGATATAGTTAGTCGGTTGTGTGGGAAAACCACCAACAAGCCTTGGCAAATGCAAGAGTAGGAGAAGAAGGTTTTGCAAGGCTGAAGAGGTCCCTCAAGGCGCAGGGACTCGGCTCAATGAAGGGAGCCCAAGGTGACCCTCAGCAGCTTGGAGAGTCACAAGAAGAGGAGGCAGCCCCCACAGGCTGCAGGCATAGGAGTTCCAGTGAAGTCCACTCAGCACACCTGGAGAGGAGACCCACGTCACTGGAGCAGTAGACAGGAGACTGTGCTTTCCAGGAAAGAGTACTGGAGGCTGGGGATACACAGAGCCTGGCAATCCCTTGGTTTAGGAACAAACAAGCCTTGGTAGCTGCAAGTGTTGTGGTGCACAGGGGTACTGCTCTGCAAGGAAAGGCAAGGGCTTACCATCTCCCAAGTTGGACAGCTGGTAGAGATGACGAAGTGGACCCCTCCAGACCACCACCTCTGATGCAGAATCCATGCAGTTCCAGAGAAGAGAGGATCCATGCAGCCAGTCGTCATTGCAAATGGTGCCTGCGAATGCAGGGGAGTGACTCCTTCACTCCAAGGGAGATTCTTTACTACTTCTTGTGCAGGCTGAAGACTCATCAGCCTCAGTGGATGCACAGCCAGGAAAATGTTGCAGTTGCTGGAAGGAGCCGGAGAAACAATGTTGTAGAGCGGAGTCGTCGCTGAAGTTGCACATTGTCAGTTCCTGGAGGGTCCAGTTGCAGTCCCGGTGGCCAGACGATGAAGTAAACCATGCAGAGGACTCCTTGTACATCGAATCTGAGGACCCATCTGGGAGGGAGACCCTAAATAGCCGAGGAAGGGGGATTGGTCACCTAGCAAGGTGACGACCTATCAGGAGGGGGCTGTGACCTCACCTGCCAGACCTGGCCACTCAGATGCTCCCAGGGGCCTCTGCCCACCTTGGATTCAAGCTGGCAGAATCAAGTGGCCACCTCCAGGAGCTCTGGGCACCACCCCAGGGGTGGTGATGGACAGGGGAGTGGTCACTCCCCTTTCCATTGTCCAGTTTTGTGCCAGAGCAGAGACCGGGGGTCCCTGGACTGGTTGATGCAAGGAGGGCACGAAAGGTACCCTTCAAAGCATACCAGTGGCTTGGGGAGGCTTCCCCTCCCAAGCCAAGTAACACCTATTTCCAAGGGAGAGGGTGTTACCTCCCTCTCCCACAGAAAATCCTTTCTTCTGCTTTCCTGTGCCTGAGCTGGTCAAGCATCAGGCGGGCAGAAACCTTTCTGAGGGGTGGCAGCAGCGCAGGCTGCCTGAAAAACCCCAGAAGACTAGTAGGTGTAATGCTGGGGGTCCTCTAAGGAGAGTGCATGGAATCATGCAACCAATACTGGCAACAGTATTGGGGGTATCATTCCGACATGTTTGATACCAAACATGCCCAGGTTCCGAGTTACCATTATGTAGCTGGACACTGGACCTGTTCAGTACACAGGTTAAATGGCTTCCCCACACTTACAAAGTCCAGTGTAATGGAGCTGGAGTTCATAGGGCCCCTCTGCTCATGTAGGGGTGCCCTCACACACAGGTACCTGCAACCTGCCCTCTGGCCTAGGAGGGCCTACCATAGGGGTGACTTACAGTGACCTAGTGCAGTGACCTAGTGCAGTGACCTGTAGTGAACGGGTGCATCCACCTTTTCACGCAGGCTGCAATGGCAGGCCTTCAGCCACATTTTGCATGGGCTCCCTAGCACAATACATGCTGCAGCCCATGGGGAAACCCTGGTGCCCCAATGCCCTGGGTATCTAAGTACCTTATACTAGGTACTTACATGGGGATACCAGTATGCCAATTGTGGGGTGTCCTAAGCCCTAAACAACCACATTTAGAGGGAGAGAGGACAGGCACTGGGGTCCTGGTTAGCAGGATGCCAGTGAACACAGTCAAAACACACTGACAGCAGGAAAGAAGTGGGGGTATCCATGCCAAAAAGAGGGTACTTTCCCACAATCATGAACATGTACGAATTAGGTGCAAGAAAACCTCAATGACAAGATTGTCTCTCCTCTGTGGAAAACTTGTGTTTCCAGGGACCTATCCACCCCTTCGGCCCATCACCAGAGTCATGGATGCCAAGACACAGTACAGCCCTGATCATCACATCTTGAAAAACGATCACTGAATCCTGACAAAATTTAAAGATTACATTTGTTTATCAAGAGTAAAAGTTAACAGACTATAAAAATGATAATTCCCTGTGCTCTGCCTTCTTTCTGTGCTTTAATTTATAAAGCCATACATGACTATTTGCTAATACAATTATGATGTGTCAATATCTCATTTGCTTATTCACAACACTATAAAATCCTACTTTGCTTACCATTAAAACAGTATGAAGACTTATATTGTACCTTACTTCTGAATTTCTTTGGAATCAGAAGAGGTTAAAAATTTGTTATAAAAAAGTATCGCATTTCTTGCCTGCTTGAAAAGGTGAAACTGACCACCACATTGACTCAGAGATAGCACTGAACATTTCGGATTGCTTCAATTTCCTTTAGTTCTAGTCTTACGCCTTGTGATGATTCTGTTATTCTACCAGCGACTTAATGGGGTGCTACCACTTACCTTTATCAAACCCACAAATGCGATTCCTATGGTAATCCTTCAAGATGCCCAAATATAAAACAGCATAAACCAACTTATATTTTTTCATAAGATTTTCCTTTCTCAACGTCAGAAATCTACTGGATGGCTGTATTCTTTGGCTCTGGACCACATTACGACGTGGCAGTGAAAACGAAAATTTAAGAGATAAGGACTGTTACTTTATAAGTGTGTCTCAAGTGGCAAAGTGACACAAATGTGAGTGACAGCTGTGCACTGCCTGTGGGTGGCCAAAAGGATTTGTAGAACCTTGAAGCTATCTGCTGGGAGCATCTGGGTGTGTCTTTCCTGTGGAATAGCAGGGAAGACTGGTTAGCTAGTGAGTGACATCAGTGAGATTGAACCTAGATTCATAGCTACATATCTTTTTGCAAATTCTCCATCATGTTCCCACTTTAAGTTTTAGCATTCAGATCCTAATGAAAGCCATATCCGTGTCAGGTTCCATCTTCGGTGAATACAATACTGAATCATAAATAAAAGGTTTGATCAATGTTGTACAGATTGCATTTTCCATAAGGTCTTTGGCAAGAGAATATTAAGCCTAGGCGAACTTTTACTACGCAGGAGTTATAGTGTTGCGTCGTTCTCATTATCCTAAAGAAACTACTGGATTTCAGCGATAGAATCACCTGAATTGTGGATACTGAGTACAATCCCACACCATGTGACGCCTGTCGGCCTAATCCGAGTTTTCTGGCTAACTATCAGTGCCTCAACTCCACCCAACAGCGGGGATGATCGTGGCGACAGGGCGCATTTTATGAAGGACTCCTCAGGGGAATCGTGGTCAATCACATCTCATCGCTTGCTCTCAGTTACATTAGTCTCACACAGGCAAAGACAAACAGAAGCAGAGTATAGTTCAATTAGGTTTATTGAAGTAACTGCATCTTAGATAAAATGGCATGTATTGCAATAGCTAGGATGATAAAACACACTAAAAGCAAAATTGTGACAAGGAGAGTGAAACACAAAAAAAGTCCCACCATACTTTCACTAGCAATAATATATCTACATTTCATACCTAGGCTATTTTATAGCACAGCATGATAAGCCCTAATCTGCCCTTCAGGTTCCCCCTTGGGAAGACCTCGTCCCCCATACCTGAGCAAGGAAGCCTGTGGTCTAGAAAGACACCCTCCCATATAAGCCAGGGGTTCGGTAGTCTGAGCAAGCAGCTGTAGCGAAGACATTCAGCAATCAGCATGCAGTCGTGGTCATGTGGCTGGAACCTCGCTCTAATGTGTATGGGAGAGAGAAGTGTTTTATAATAAAACAACAGATATTCTAAGAAAGGGTCCCCATGTAAGGATATGTATGTTTCCATGAATGTCAGAGACACAGCGTACCACTTTTGCCGGCAACCCTATCTGACTGCAGCCTTTAGGAAAGCACAAAGTGCAATGCTAAGAGCCTGATGCTTTCCTAGGTGAAGGAACAAATAAATTGAGAAAATAAAACAACACCGCAAATGTGGCTAATGCTAGAAAAATGAAGCAATGCTGAAGAAAATGTAACTGGGCTAAAGTGCACAACGACAGGCCTAGTTTGCTAAAATAACGTGCCTAAAACATGTCTAAAATAGCTATACAACAATAGGTTTAATTTTTTTGTAATAAAATCTAGGCGGAATTACTGAGACTACACTATTATTCCACATCACATAGTTTCGGGTAGAGGTGGAAATAAATCGTGTCATTCCGTGAGGCGTAATAATGTGGAATTACCTGAGAATTATGAGAAGAGTAATTCTGCATTTAACGCTATTTCTTTCTTTTCAGTTTTAGTAAACTTTATTTGTTGCATTTTCAGACAGTATACAATACAATATCTCCAATGCATAGCATCCCAATACAAATTATGCACTGTACTACAAAGACTGTGCTGTGGCAGCGTCAATAGAGCATAAATAAATGAATGCAGTCAAATCAATTCTCGATATTCAATAAAGAAATACAAAATTGTGTAGTCACAGGCTACTGGGCCCTACCTATACATAATTTAACGATATTTCTGAGTGCAAAAATGCCCCTCGCGTTGATTTTGGATGCAAAGGGTGCATTTTTGCACTAAGAAATAGCACTAAATGCCACAGAACAGAAACTGTGAGCACAAGCAGCTGCTCCTGGTCGCTAAGTGTGCTGTTGGGGTAGGATTTTTCCCAAACATAGTCACGGCAAAATGCACCATTGCGTCCTAAATGGATGTGAGGATGTATTCTTGCACTAAGAAATAGCGCTAAATGCGGCAGAACACAAATAGCAAGTGCGAGCGTCTGATCGCCGTTGCTAAGTGTGCTTTCAATGTAGGATTTATTTCCCCAACTTATGGGAGGAGGAGTAATCACGTTATTATTGGCGATTCCACATCAAAGAGTAATGCAGAATTACCAAATTTACTCTGATTACTATGGTGTAATTGAAATTCCACCTACGCCCAATTTGGTGGAGAATTTTATTAAAGCGAGATGTACTGTTCTGATATTCTTTTTAATTTGTGCAGCATTTCAGATGCAGCTGAAGCAAAGACCAGCAGTACTGTCTGTCAAGGAGAGCATCTACTGAGAGAGAAGCTCCAAATTTACCCCAGGTCTGCACAGCATAGCCCTGTGAAGGACCCTGTTCTTCTGTACTTTTATTTCCATTTGGAAGCACCTTTGGGAAACATTTTGCTGGGTACTTCCTGTTCTAGGATTGGGGGATTAATCCCTGTGATTCCATCACTGCATCCAGTGGGTAGAAAGCCCTATGGAAGTCTCAGTGCACCCAGAGTGAGTCCAAAACCCTTATCTTGGGAGAGAACACTGTCACCCGTGGGTCTGGCTGGGACTCGGTGATCTGAAACTGTTCACATGATTTTATCAAACTTTTGAATTTTATCTCTGACAGTTCAATTAGATCACAGACTCCCCACTCCTTTGTTTGTGAGAGGCCTCCATATGCCTGAGAAATGCGTGAGCCAGAATTGGAGTATTACTCCCTAAACTTAAAAAACACTGAGATGCAAAACTGCGCATATGCAGTTTTGCATCAAAAGTTTAGCACTGCTTGCACCATTCCTGAGCACCAGCTGGGCGCCATATTTATGGAATGGCACAAGCCGGTGCAAAGGGTGGGCTAGCGTAAAAAAATGACACTAGCAGGGTGGGGGTGGTGGTGTGGGAGAAGGGGGTTTTGCACCAAAAAAATTACGTAAGGCAGGTTAGAGTAAAAAATAATGACTTTAATCAGCCTAGCGTCATTTTCTGACGCAAAACCATCCATACCACATGACTCCTGTCTTACAAAAGACAGGAGTCATGCCCCCACCCCAATGGCCAGCACAGGGACCAGTGTCCCCTGGGCATGGTCATTGCACCCTGTGCCATGCAGGGGGCCCCAAGTTTGGCCCCCAATGGCACTTTATTTTATTTTTTAAATACTTACCTCTACTTACCCTACTTACCTGGGATGGGGTCCCCCATCCTCCAGTATCCTTCTGGTGTAGGTGGGTGTGTTCCTGGGATGGATGAGGGCACCTGTGGACCCATTCCATGGTGTTTAACCATGGAAATGGGTCCACAGGTTCCCTAATGCCTGGTCTGACCCAGGCATTAAATAACAGTGCAAAGAAAGCTTTGCACTATTATTTAGCCCCTCCTCCCACCCGTGTGGCATTTTTGCACGGGGATAAATATTGGGCTATGGGGTTAGCACCATTTTTTAGATGGGAACGCCTACCTTGTATCTCATTGAAGCAAGGTAGGTTCACTCATCTAATAAATGGTGCAAACTCAAATATTTTGACGTTAGACTTGTCTAACGCCAAAATATAAATATGGAGTTAGTTTTGCACCGAATTTGCGTTAAAAAAAAAAATGTAAATTGGATGCAAATGGAATATAAATATGTGCAGCCGAGAGCGGTGCCAAACATCCCTTGCACAAGAGATATCTTCACATTTGCTCTTCCACAAAAAACTAATTTACTTCAATTCTTTACCCAGAAGCCAGTAAAGTTAATGTGTCATTTTGCCTATTTTAAATTCTGCTCTCTGCTCTCACCGACTGCGTGAAAGAGAAGTCCTGTTTCATCAGGGTTCCTGTCACTTTGCTTAGTAAACTTTGTTTCCTCTTTGCTGTGTTGTGGATATTATTATCACCAAGAGTCATGTGTAAAAATGTATATGGTGATTGTTGATGCTATCAAATAAATGGAATGACGTCATTGTAACTGTACCTTAATATAGTGTAGAAATGTGTTGCTTGTGCACTCATGGTCATAAATGTATACAAGCCATTGTGTAGGTAAACCATCATAAACACAAAACAGAATAGTTTGAGATAATATCAGGAGCGGCTTGAAGGGGCGGGGCGGCGGGTGCAGGGTGAATTAATATTAAAAATACCCCCAAAAAAATTTCATCGCTGCCACCACCGTGCCGCTCCTCTGCGGCAGCTGTGGGCACAAGCTCCAAACCTGCCCTGCAGCCAATCCGAACGATGCGGTCATGCTGCTGGCAGCATGACAGCAGCATTTGGATTGGCCGGCGCGCCCAGCCAGGGCGCTCCGAGGCAGAGTAAAAGTCTCTGCCTGCTCTCTCCATCCCGGCAACACAGTGCAGGGTTTGAGAGAGTCCAGGGCTCATGTGTGTTTGGCCAGCACGAGACGGCTGGCCAAACATACATGGGCACTCCCCCTCGGACCCTGTCATAGCCCGTTGCCCCGCCCCTTATACTATAAGATGATAATAAACACAGTTTTTTTCAATTTTATAGTAAAAGATTTGCAGCTGCTGCTGCTGGCGGTGGCAACGCACCTGGATAATATCAGTTTACCACAAACTGCCTCTGTTTGATTATACTATGATACAAGTGCTTTTCCATTATTTTCTAGTCGTCTATTGTCCATGCTGATTAGGAGGGTCTATGTACTAGAGCACAATTAGGATGGAGCACTTAGGATGCCAGCTGGCATCCTAAATTTAATTAAATCTTTACACGCAATATTGAGCATGGACAATAAGCCCAACAGCAGACTGAAGTAAAGGAGACAAATTAAAGGTATGGGGCAAAAAATTGTGGAAAAACTAAAGATGTACAACTAGAGTCTGAAGGGTGGGTAGCGAAAGGGTCACAGGCATCCAGCAGCGTCGAGCAGGGCAGGTCTCAAAGTGTAGTTTAAAGAAAGTGGTAAAACTGCTTACCAGTTGGTTGGAGGTGGCGGTGAGCGCAACTCACATAATTTGCTGTTGCTTAATTATGTGAAATTACTGCAAAACTATGTGAGATTACACGGAATAATGCAAGGAGCCTAACCCATCATTTAGCTCTAGTGCATCCAAAATGGACCCATAAGTGCTAAATACAACATAACATGAGGAGTAGCTGTCAGCAGCCACTTGAACTCTCTAAGGCCCATATTTATATTTTTTTGCGCCGCATTTGCGCCGCTTTTTGACACAAAATCTGCGCAAACTTACAAAATACAAAGGTACAAAATGGTATTTTGTAAGTTTGCGCCGATTTTTCGTTAAAAAAGCGGCGCAAATGCGGCGCTAAAAAAAAGTAAAAATATGGGCCTAAATGTGTTGTTCCTGTGCTCTTGCAGTAGATGTTTTGTGCGAAATACCTCATAATATCATGAATTGGCGTAATTTTCTGTGATTTTGCGTCAAATTAAGAGTTACAAAATTAGTTACAAAATTAGTGAAATTACTCCACCCTAATTAAAGTGCCACTCAGGCCTAGTTGGAAGCTAGTCACAGAATGATGCTGGGAATTTAAGGGTATCCGTCACAGCAGATTATAGTTTCAGTGCCCCCCACCATTTCAGAAGCACGGCATAACTTGTTCACTATGTGTATAGTGCCCAGCAAGTACACGTTCACTGCACGCGCAAGGGACAGACACAGCCCCCTGATGCCGACATCCACCAGGATGGCGAGCAACATAAAGGCTGGATCGTGTGTGGCTCATTGTCCTTCATATGCCCCCATCATCCACTCTTGTGGTTCAGAGGTACCCAAGGCTTGCAACTCACTCTTGCCCTCCTTTTCTTTTCAGTTATCCTACCACAGGATCGTCTATTCTCACAAGCCCAGCACAAGAGATCAGGATCTCGCAGAGGGAGGGCACCCATCTTTAGTGAAGCTGTCTAGGAATTATGCCCAAATATTTCTCTTCGCTTGGCTTTATGGTATTAGAGGAAAGCAGTTCTACCACCTTCGTTTCTCCACACTTACCTGGTTCCTGCATCTCCTGAACTCTAAGCAGGAGAAGCAGGAACGTCTTCACAGCGCTGTGGACGTCTGCACTGGAGCTATCTGCAATAACAAGACTAGATTAGGTTAGTTAGTTAGGTTAGCTGTGATTTTATTACAAGACCGGAGGCTCCTATTATGCAGTCTTTTCTTGCTTTAATTACGAACAGCAGCCAAGCAAGAACTACAGTATCCAGAAACAAAAGAACTACAAAATGACCTCATAGTGTAGTAACCAATGGGATATCACAATGCACTACTAATATCTTATCTGCGAGCAACAAGTCCTCTTTTCTTGCTGCTCGCAGTCAAGATAAGTACCTGCATTACTTGCTCGGTTGTTTATTGTGTTTTTCTATATTACCATTGCATTGTGAAACTTGTGTGTTTAGCGCGCGGTTATTATAAAGGAACGCGCGTCCTTTTTTCTGTCCTTCCGACACAGCGTCTCTCAACGGCCGTCTTCGGCCGTTAAGGACGCGCGCTCGAGCGCGTCGCATTCCTTTCAGCGCGCGCGTAGCATTCCTCACATTCTTTGGGCCGGCATACCTTGTCAGCTGATACTCGCGTCGCGTCTTTATTTCCGACCGGGTTTGCTTCCTATTTGAGCATAATTGGCTCACTTTGTCTCGTTTGGTATTCTCAACTCCTGCCCACGTCTGTCAGTCGACTTCGACTGCATTGAACCGCCTCCCTTGGCTCGGTCCCGCCCCCTCAGACACTCCTTTTTTCTTTTACCTCAAAAAATTAACCCTTCGGTGACCAGTGTGTTTTTACATTATGGCTGGGGAAGAGGATTCCCAGGTGTTTCAGGAGAGTTTGAAGTCCTTCATAAGGGACTCTGTACAGCAGGCAGTCTCAGTTTCCATGTCTGAGGTTACCAAAAATTTTGAAGCCTCGGTTTCAAAGATGATGTCTTCTTCCAAGTTGCCTCTTAATAAGAGCAGGAAACGTGCGACCACTCTCCCAATGACGTCCAAAGGCGTTTCCTCTGGTCCTTCCACCCGAGAGGTCTATAAATCGGGTCCCCCTCCTTCTCCTTTATATATTTCGCAGTTAAGAGACACGGATGACGATGATAATGTTTCCAGCCATGAGGGCGATGTGGACGGATCAGAAGATCCAGTTTCTTATGGGCCTCTGGAGAAAAGGCGTAGAATTTCTCCTCCTGACGGTGGTGACGTACACCTAGTGTCTCACGATTTAGTCGACCATGCTGGTGAACCCTTATTTGATCCCTCCTTCATGGTCCATCCAAATTCAAAGGAGTGGTACCCATCAGAGCATGTGGCGGATTATGTTTCTTTCTTTTTACGTCACCCTCTGGATAAGGCCGCTCGTAATAAACTCAAGTCAGAGTGTCCTCGTCCCTCTCTTCCGGATAATATAACAGCAACTCCGGTAATTGATCCTAACATGCTGATGTTCTTTTCAAAATTCGGCAAGGATCCCAAAAAGGGCGTGGATAGAGCCTGGTCGGGTTGCCAGGACAAGCTTCTTGATTTGGTGGGCCCTCTCACCAGAATATTTGATTTGGTGGAAGAAGCAAAAATGGATAGTAACCCTATTGATCCGGAGGTCCTTTCAAACTGGGCGCAACGTGCTATTTGTATGCTGGGGAACGCCAACACTCAACTTTCGATTGAAAGGAGGAAGAGCCTGCTTTTAAAGATCGATCCCAAATTAACTTCTCTGGCCTCAAAAGATGAGGGTCCTTTGGCCAAAGGCCTGTTATTTGGAGATTCTTTTATTAAAGATTTGGGCAAATATGTGTCCACCTTTGCCTCTCTGGATAAGGCCCAGCTTTCGATGAAGAAAATTTTTTCGTCTCGGGTTTTTGCCAGGGCCGGCAAAGGCAGGAGTCGCTTTGCCGGCCGCTCCATCAGGAATCAATATTCCAACAGAGACTCCTTCAACCAGCAATCTCAACCTGAATCCTATTCAGGATACAAACCGAAGTTCTATCCCCGTCGTTCAAGAGGCTACCGGTCCAGAGGTTACTCCAGCAGGGGAGACCAAACCTCCGGTAAGTATTTCCGCTTCTGGCCTTCCTCCTGTAGGGGGCAGATTAGCTCTGTGTCTCGATTCATGGCGTTCTCTCACCTCAGATCCCTGGGTGATTCAATCTGTTCAAGGGTACCAGTTAGAATTCTATCAGATGCCAGTTCAGAGTCGCGTCCCTATACCCCTAGTTTTTTCCCAAGAGCAAAACGAGCTTTTGCGCGTCGAAATCCAATCTCTCCTGGCCAAGTGCGCAATAGAGCCTGTTCAATTCGACTCTTCGGGCTTCCTCAGCACCATCTTTCTAGTTCAGAAGAAGAATCACAAATTTCGTCTGGTCTTGAATCTCAAGGCTTTCAACAATTTTATAATCTATCGTCACTTCAAGATGGAGACTATTCTCCATCTCAGGGACATTCTGCTTCACCGAGATTGGCTAGTCAGACTGGATCTGCAAGACGCCTATCTCACAGTCCCAATTCATCATTCACACAGGAAGTTTCTTCAATTCCAATGGCAGGACTCTTTTTACCACTTTCGAGTTCTTCCCTTCGGCCTTTCTTCCGCTCCTTGGTGTTTCACCAAGATTCTCAAACCCGTCGCAGCCTTTCTCCGGTCTCACGGGGTGCGTTTAATTCTCTATTTGGACGACTTCCTTTTGATGGCACAGGACAAAAATCTACTTCTAGATCATCTTCAACTGTGTCTAAACCTCCTTCGCGATTTAGGTTTTCTCATCAATGTGCAAAAGTCGGTTTTAGTTCCGACTCAATCTTTGGAGTTTCTCGGTTTTCGAATAGATACCACTCTATCGGTGTTGCAGCTCCCGCAACACAAGGTTTCATTGATCAAGAAGGAGATTCGCCACTCCCTTTCCCTTCTGCAGATCTCTCTCAGAAATCTGGCACGCCTGGTAGGTCTGTTAGCTTCTTCCATTCAGGCAAACTTCCCAGGTCCTTTACATTATCGAGCCCTGCAACGGCTCAAAATACATCATCTTCACAAGGGTCTCGCTTATTCGGATCCCTTGGTCTTAGATGCCGAATCCAAAGAAGAGCTTCAATGGTGGCTAACCCATCTAGATGCCTGGAACGGCAGAACTATCTTCTCTGCCGCCCCAGATCTTGTATTAGAATCCGATGCAAGTCGGACGGGTTGGGGCGCGAGATGTGGTCAGTTCTCGACTGGGGGCGCATGGTCTCTGCAGGAGTCCTTCTTGCACATCAACAGTTTAGAGATGCTTGCAGGTTCCTTTGCCATCCGCACTTTTGCAAAGAACAGGGTAAGTTGCACCATCCTTCTCAGGATGGACAATTTGTCCGCGGTCAGATACATCAATCACCTAGGAGGTACCAGGTCAAAGATACTCTCCTCTCTGGCAAAACATCTTTGGGAATATTGTCTGCCTCGTCGGATTTCAGTCAAGGCGGTTTTCCTGCCAGGCAGATTCAATACAGTAGCGGATTGGTATTCCAGACACCTTCACGATTCCAGCGATTGGCAACTGCACCCTTCAGTGTTCAGTCACCTTTCTTTTGTCTTTGGAGAAATGTCTATAGATCTGTTTGCTTCTCGCCTCAATTCTCACCTTCCTTCATATTTCAGTTGGAGGCCAGATCCACAAGCCCTGGCCACAGATGCCTTTCTTCAGATTTGGCCGACTTCCCTTCTATATGCTTTTCCCCCTTTCCTTCTCATCCCCAGAGTCCTCGCTCAGGTGCGCAGGCAACGGTCTATTCTGGTGATTGTAACTCCTTTCTGGCAGACCCAACCGTGGTATCCGACTCTATTAGAGCTGGCGATCGCTCCGCCTCTTTGGCTGCCCCAATTTCCCGATCTCCTCTTGAATCCTCAGGGCCATCAACATCAGTTGATTCTCGACGGATCCCTGTTCCTCATAGCTTGGAAAGTTTCGGGTCGTCCTGGGGAGTCTCAGGAATTTCGGAGGACGCTGTTAAATTTATCCAGCAAGCCAGAGCCCCTGGAACTTCCAGGGCCTATAAGTCAGCTTGGTCCCTTTGGTGCAGCTGGTGCCTGGACAGGAATTCAGATCCCTTTTCAGCGAATGTAGTATTAATTATAAATTTTTTGGCTTCTTTGGCTTCTCAAGGTAAGGCTTATCGCACTATTAATTTGTATAGATCTGCCATTTCTGCGGAGCATCAAAGAGTTGATGGTAGGCCAGTTGGAGAGCATCCCCTGGTCTGTCAATTGTTAAAGGGAGTAAGATACGTTAATACACCGTCTCCTAAATATAATGTTATGTGGGATGTTACTCTGGTGTTGCGTTTTCTTACCTCGTGGCCTGATAATGAGTTATTATCTCTCAAACAGCTTTCGGCTAAGTTAACCATGCTTTTATGTTTAGTTTCTATCAAGCGGATCTCAGATGTTAGAGCACTGGATGTTACTTCCTTTTTCTTTTCTCCCCTTGGTGTTTCGTTTCAGATCAAAAAACGTACGAAAACCAACTTGTCTAGTATTAATTATCCATATTTTCCCTCTCAACCTAATATAGGTGTTGCAAATTGCTTAAAAACTTATGTAACCCGTACTGCAGATTTGAGATCGTCCTCTTCATCCCAACTACTTATTTCCTTTCAGAAACCTCACCTTCCTGTGTCTTCCCCTACCCTGGCTCGTTGGGTTAAATGGGTTATGTCCCTTGCTGGCATTGATATTAGTGCCTTTGGTGCCCATTCGGCCAGGGGGGCTATGGCCTCTCGTGCTTTTTGGGCAGGTTCCTCTTTACAGGATATTCTCAGATCTGCAGACTGGTCGAATGAAAATACGTTTAGAACTTTTTATTGTAAACCGATTTCTCATGTCTCAGATTCTGTGATTGCAATGCTTTGAACATGCATAATAGGAGCCTCCGGTCTTGTAATAAAATTGAGATTTTCCTAGCCTTGGTGTCTGAAAGGCTAGATTTTATTAAAGACACGGAGGCGAGTATTATCCCACCACGATTTAACCCGCCCTGTTTCTCTCTTTCAGTACCAACTCCCTCTTCCGGTGTTGGCTCAGCGTGATACACACCAACGTCTCTTACCAAGCTTGGATTTGTGCGACATCGACTATGCCTTCCAGTCGTCCTTCGGTCTCCGTCATCTTCGAGATGGTTGCATGGACTTTATGACTTTGGTTTTTATGTTCTATGTGATTGTTTTGGTTACTTCTCCTCTTTAGTTCGCATCAAGAAAAGAGGACTTGTTGCTCGCAGATAAGATATTAGTAGTGCATTGTGATATCCCATTGGTTACTACACTATGAGGTCATTTTGTAGTTCTTTTGTTTCTGGATACTGTAGTTCTTGCTTGGCTGCTGTTCGTAATTAAAGCAAGAAAAGACTGCATAATACTCGCCTCCGTGTCTTTAATAAAATCTAGCCTTTCAGACACCAAGGCTAGGAAAATCTCAATTAGCATGCAAATATCAAAAGGACACTTAAAGTGCAACAACTGCAGATAAAGGCGCAATGCAATGCATGTAATAAGTGTTATAATGTGACAAAAGTAGAATTGATTTCCCTTACTCCCCTTCGCCCTTAGAAGTAAGCACTTCCTCCAGATATCCATGTACTTTACCTAGAGTTAGTATGTTCCACTGTCCCCACCTATAGAATGTTAGTACATTCCATCAGTTGTCCAGGGACTCTACCTTAGAATGTTGTGGAGAGTAGAGCTGGAGACTGAACATCAAGGTGGAGAAGTGGAGATGTGAATAAAGGCTGACTAACTGCAAGTTGCCTGTGTACTTTTTATAACACCTGCGACGAGTTTATTGCGTAAAGGGGCAACTACATCTTCTCCCCTTGATGTAGTCCACGCTCTTTCAGTCAACTAGTGTTCAAGAAGATAAGGTACAGTAATGATTTTACTTAACCTAAGAAGTTTTAAATATGACTATTTTGCAGAAGTGACCAATACGTCTTACCTGTCTGGTGGAGTTATCCCGTTATGGACAAGCTGTCCTTTTCAATTTAACTGAAGGATAAACAGTCTTGCACCAGGTGACACAAACTGCGCCACAGCTTCATTTCCAGCCTGTGCAGAGAAATAGTTTACCCAATGCAGGATTGACAAACTCAGTGCTTAATTTGTGCTTTATGTTTCCGGTGCTGAGTACTGGCACTTATTTTTGAGGGCCGGGGCTTATTCTTCGGCCTCAAGCATTTGTTGCGAGCAAAAGACACATGTGGGAAAGACGGATGAAGGGAAAAACGAAAAAGCGTCACAAAGGGAGAAAGTAGAAAGCTGCACGAGTGAACTGAAGGGCTGGGAGTGGCTGTAAATTGATTGAATATGCCCGAGATGGCTTCAGAATTACGCTGCCTCAGTATTCCGTGTATACACATTTAATTGCAGGAGCCGCGTGTTTAAATGGAGGGCTCTGTGCACCAGCACCTTTTTATTTACAAATTAAGCACTGGACAAACTCAACACTTCTTTCACAAAGGCTGGCAGGACATGTTGGACTCTGATGAGTGGCGATCCCCATTATATGCAGCTTGAATCTCTCTACTGCACAATTCTGCGTGTAGGCACAGTGACAGGCACAGCTGCTTCATAGTGTGCTAGCCAGGATGTGCCAAGCCTCCGCTTTGGCTTGTTAGGATTTCACGCTGACTGCACAGCCGATTCGTCACCGTTCAGACTCCAATCAGATCAGCGCTGACAGGCGCAGCTATTGCGTAATTTGCCTTCCAGGATCCTTTTTTTCAAGTCTCCGCTTCAGCCCATCGGGATTTCACGGTGACAGACACACCCGATTTCAAATACGCCTGTCAATGTCGCAGCTGCAACTACCTTGCATCTCTTTGGGGACACGCTGAAGGGCGTCGCGTCAGGATCAACGTGGGGGTGCTTGCAGTCCTCCGCTTCGTGTCATCTGGGGTGGAACAGGGGTTGACTAGGGGTGCCGGCCCTTCCATGTGAAACTCTGGGGCTCAAAGTTCACTTTTTACGATGATGGGAAGACCTTGAGACTTCTTTATTACCAGTGCACTCTCGTTCATTTTTAGTAACACGCCCACCTCGCCATGTCAGTAACTTAGGGTGACCAGATTTTGAGGAGTAAAAACCGGGACAGGTCACACATAAAAGAAGGACTAAAGACATTACTCACTTTTACATCTGGCCTGTCCCGTTTTTAGGGTCGAGCCTGCGTTGCATTCGCTCGCGCATGCGTATCGCAGCGAGACACTTTAGTTATTAGAAAAGGGCTCGGAGCCCTGTCGACGTCACGTCAGCGTTAACCATTGGTTCGTGGGCTTGACTTGAAAAATCCGCTTGCTTTCATTAGTCGAAGGCATGCTCACGTCATGGCTTTTCCGGTGGCTAGCCCTCCTCGAGCGCATCGACCAAGTACAGAAAACTTGCGAGGCTCGCTGTTTTCTGTCCGGCTCGTGGTCTACTTTTTTTCTCTATTTTACTAGAGCGATTTCGCTTGGCAGAAGTCGAGCGCTTTACACAGTTAATTTCACTATTTTGGGTTACGACCATAAATGCACTTTTGCCGACAGATGAAAAGTCGGGTTAGGAGTTTACAACTCGATCAGCTCTAACATGAGCAAACGCGAGACCCGTTGCATTGCAAATGCTTGTTTTTCGTAGCTTTGTGAATGTGTGCCTATACGTGTGTGTGTGTACATATATATATATATATACACACACACATATATACACACACATTTACAAGACTACACATATAAAATTAGCTATGCCTTGACCTCCCACCCTGCACCCTCAACCCGCTCCCACCCACCTCTCTCTGCTCCCCACTCCGTCTCTCGGCTGGGAGCAGACAGGGGATAAAATACTTTAATTATTTCATACTTTGTAGGCATCTTTAACTTATGCTTCCCTGGATGATATGACCTTTGTCCCAAAAACCGTGACATTTATTTAAGAATCTGACCGCTGTCCCCAAAACCGGGACATTTATTTAAAATTAAGAGAAGCGTCGGGAAACCGGGACAGTCCTCTAAAAACCGGGACTGTCCGGGGAAATCCGGGACGTCTGATCACCCTAAAGTAACTGCAAACATAACTAACCGGTCGGAAACGCCAGGTCTGCAGCGCACAGCTTTAGGATTTCATATTTAAGGAGCGCTACCTGTTATTTCATACCGTGACGCACACATCTTTTTATATTAAAAAAAACTTGCAACACATACCATTCTTTCAAATTTTAACAAGTGTACAATAAATCAAATCTTACTCCCAAGAAAGTGAATACGCATTGTAATATGTGTATAATCTTGTATGTTGGCAAAATGATATTAGAAGAAGAATACTTTATTGCATCTCTGTTCAGTTTATTATTTGTAAGTAGCTAAATATCAATAATACATAAGTGTTCTCCATCTGAAGTAGTACATTTTCATTAAAGACTTGATTAATGATATACAGGATATTGTAAAAAGATCTGTCATCCTTCTCCTGCTTATAGCGCATGATTTAATGAAAATATTATTGTGGTCCTTACTTTTATACCATACGAGTTCTGAAGGTCTAGTTTGGTGAAATTATTTATTCATAAGGGCAGCAGCAGGCATGTCACAACCAGTTCCATTTCTAAATGAAGTAGGAGAGGCCAACATTCTATAGAAAGAATGGGTGAAAACATTCAAATTCCACCTTATAGCTATAGGAGGAGAAAAGTTTAATCCAGTGAGAAAGCAACACATTCTGCTCCATAACCTTGGTACACAAAATGTATGAGTCTTTACCAGAACCGGTGATACCTCAGGATGTAGAAAATGAATATGATGAATATAAAATCACTCATCTTAAATTGGAAGCTCAATTTGGTGATAAAGTTGATATTGTTTTGGAACGTCATAAATGTTCTTGTTGCACTCATGGCAAGCAGGAATGTGTAACACACTTTGTGGTTGCCCTCAAAGGGTGGAGTACTTTGTGTAAGTTTGAGGATTTAAACAATTCTCGCATTCAAGTTCAATTAGTACAGTGTACTAACAACATAAGTATCCAAGAAAAGTTATTACAAAACCAACCATATTTACATGAGGCTATAGAGATAGCCAAGGCAATTGAGCACACAGCTATATTCTTGAAAGAAATAAAATCACAACCCTCTTCTGAACAGGTATCAGAAATGAGAGAAGAGAAATGAGATATGGAAGTGTATAAAATGAAGAACCCTAATAATTTCTGCCAGAAAACAGATAAGGAAAATATCAAGTTAAGGTGCTTCCGTTGTGGAAGTAGCAATCACCTAGCCAATTCTAACCTTTGCCAAGCCAGAACAGCTACTTGTCGGAAGTGTAATAAGAAAGGCCATTTCATAAGGGTGTGCAGAAATGATACTGATACAGATAATAAACTATTAGAAGAGAATTCTCAAATAGTTAAGAAACTCATTTTACAAACAAAGAACGAAGAACCATGAACCTTCCAATACACAGAATGCCAAATATATATATTCATGGTAACCCAATCAAGGTTTCTGAATTTGATAAGATATGAGATATAAACATGATAAAGTTGGTAACCCTGACATCAAACCTAGAGGATAGATTAGAGACCCTATTTCCCTTAGGGTATGTTCAAATCTTGCATAGCATTCAAAGACCGTTCCACTGTAGGTAAAGGATATGTAGTCAAAGAAGGATCCAATTTATTGGGTTGGCAACACCAGAAAGAGCTAGGAATTAAGTTGAACCCCAACAACCCTAAACAGGTGACAGTAGTTGATCAATCCAGCACAGATGACCACATTTACAGTGAATTTCATGAAGTTGTCAATGACAGTTTAGGTTTGTTAAAGAATTTCTATCATAAATTGAAATTTAAATTAGACACAAAGCCAAGAGTACATAAAACCAGAGCTATACCACACTTACTGAAGGAACCATTGTAAAAGGAAATCAATAGAATAAAATCTCTAGGAATAGTACCACCCATTGAAAGTTCTAATTTGTTAGCTCCCATTGCGATCACAAAGAAAAACAAAAGTAATGATATTAGACTATTTGTTGACCTAACAGACTTAAATAAAAGCATTTGAATAGAAAGACACCCTCTGCCTCGAATTCACGAAATGTTGAGCACAATGGTAGAAGCAGTATACTTGTCGGTTCTTAATCTTTCCAACGCCTACCATCAGGTAGAATTACATCCAGAGTCTAAGTGGCTCACAGCATTCACCACTCCTATGGGTTCTTTAATGTTCTTTCAGGATGCCTTTCGGATTGGTGTTGGCTGCTGCCGTATTGCAGAAGATCATGGAGTGCATTAGAAAGGGCATTCCTAAAACATTACAGGCCTCATCTACAAGGAAATGGTGCAGTGCGATGCTGCAAGCAATCTTGCTGCACTGACCTGTGTCATTTCCAAAAGTCAGGGATGCGCTGTATTTAAAAGAATGTGGTGCATCCCTGTGCTTCACCCTGCGTCAGTGCTAAATTTGCTGCCTAGTGCCAACAAAGCCCCCTTGCGCCATGGTGCAAGGATGGCTGCTGTCAGAAATAGGGTCTCTAGTTGGCAATTGGTTTGCACCCTGTCCAAGTACGGACCCTCACTCTATTCAGGATAAGGGAGATACCCAGCTCAGATAAACCCCACTCACCCCCTTGGTAGCTTGGCACGAGCAGTCAGGCTTATCTCAGAAGCAATTTGTAAAGCATTTGCACATAACACACAGTAATAAGTGAAAACACTACAAAAGGACAGCACACCCATTTAAACAAATAGCCAATATTTATCTGTGTAAAACAAGACCAAAACAATACAAATCCAACATACAGTGCTAAAGATATGAATTTTGTAAGATTTAACTTAAAAATACAGTTTCTTGAAGTCGATAGCTCCACCTGGGGCTTTCACGGTGTTGTGATCAACAAAACCAACAGTTGAGGCTGGCCGCGGCATCGCAGGCCAGCTACGGTGTCGGGAAGGCCTGCAAATAGTAGTTTGGATTTGCAGGGCATTGTGATCCTCACGGTGAGCTCCAGAGAGCAGCATCGCTGGCGAGGTGGTGTCGGTTCCGGAGTCGGTGCGGGAATCGTCAGGCCCTTGAAGTTACACGTGTTGCGGATCAAATTCCAGGCTGATGAAGTCAGGAGCGCTGGCGTGGATGGCGTTGAGCTGTGGTGGGAAGCGGGACAGTGCGACGTGCGGTGCCCACAGGTCACGGTGCAAGCAGCGGCTCATTGATGGTTGTCCAGCGGCGGCGGTGAGACCAGGGCTATGGTGTGAAGTGGGGCGGTGCGACGTGCGGTGTCCACAGTGCACCGTGCAGGCAGCGACGTCGGTGTCAGCAGGAGCATCGGGGATTCCCAGGCTGTGGTGTGAGCAGGCGATGCTGGAGTGCGGAGCCCACAGGTCGTGGTGCAAGTAGCGGGTCGGTGAAGTGGGCCGATGATGGCGGCGGTGAGACCAGGGTCACGGTGCAAAGCGTGGCAGTGCAGCTCATTGCGGAGTCGGCAGTTCACGGTGCAGGCCAGCAGCTTCGTTGGCAGAGTCCCTGTGGTTTTTCTTATTTTACAGCACAGAACACACAGTTCTCGTTGCTGCAGGTCAAGGAAACTGAAGTCTTTGGTGTCCCTGAGACTTTCAACAGGAGACAAGCACTAGTCCAAGCCCTTGGAGAACTTTCTCAAGCAGGATACACAGCAAAGTAAACCCCTTGCACTCTTTTAAGGCAGAAGAAGCAACTGTAGGCCAATCCAGCAAAGCACCACAGCAAAGGGACAGTACTCCTCCTCCAGCTCTTCAGCTCTTCTCCTTGGCAGAGGTTCCTCTTGATTCCAGAAAGATTCTAAAAGTCTGGGGTTTTGCGTCTTCTTCTTATACCCCTTTCTGCCTTTGAAGTTGGCAAACTTCAAAGCAAAAGTCTCAAGTGTTTGCAAGATCCTTCCTTGTCCAGGCCAGGCCCCAGAAACACATCAGGGGGTTGGTCTGCATTGTGTGAGGACAGGCACAGCCCTTTCAGGTGTGAGTGACAACTCCTTCCCTCCCTCCTAGCACATATGGCTTATCAGGATATGCAGGCTACACCCCCAGCTCCCTTTGCGTCACTGTCTAGAGAGAAGTGCAAACAGCCCAACTGTCAAACTGACCCAGACAGGGAATCCACAAACAGGCAGAGTCACAGAATGGTTTAAGCAAGAAAATGCCTACTTTCTAAAAGTGGCATTTTCAATCACACAATCTAAAAATCAACTTCACTAAAAGATGTATCTTTAAATTGTGAGCTCAGAGACCCTAAACTCCACATTGAGATATGCTCCCAAAGGGAATCTACACTTTAATAATATTTAAAGGCAGCCCCCATGTTAACCTATGAGAGTGATTTGCCTTGCACAGTGAAAACCGAATTTAGCAGTATTTCACTGTTAGGACATGTAAAACACATAAGTACATGTCCCACCTTTAACATACACCGCACACTGTCCATGGGGCTACTTAGGGTCTACCTTAGGGGTGCCTTACATTTAGTAAAAGGGAAGGTTTAGGCCTGGCAAGTGGGTACACCTGCCAAGTCGAATTGGCAGTTTAAAACTGCACACACAGACCCTGCAGTGGCAGGTCTGAGCCACGTTTACAGGGCTACTAATGTGGGTGGCACAACCAGTGCTGCAGGCCCACTAACAGCATTTGATTTACAGGCCCTGGGCACGTCTAGTGTACTTTACTAGGGACTTACCAGTAAATCAAATATGCCAATCATGGATAACCCAATCAACAGTGCCATTTCTATAGGGAGCACTTGCTCTTTACCACTAATTAGCAGTGGTAAAGTGCGCAGAGACAATAAACCAGCAAAAACAGAGTCCAGTACACCATAATAACAGCTGGTCAGAAGGCAAAACTACAGGGGAGACATGCCAAAAACCTGCCAGGTCTAACAGCTGCATTGAGCTGCAGAATGCAGCACACATAGAATGAGCAAAAAATGAGGAGAAATACAAGTATCTTGCCTCGTTGCTCCAATCTAAAGTTGTTGGTGCTGCGTCAGGTTTAAATGTTCTCGTAAATCTGAGGCAGTGTAAAAAAGCAATGGGTGTTGTGTGGGTACGCCCATAGCAACACCCATTGCATTCCCCTTATCTGCAGAAATCTGCGTCGGGCGGCCCATATCTATAAGGCCACATTAAGCCAGGAAAAGTGGCTTAACGCTGACTTGTAGATATGGTGCACTGCACAGCATCACTAGAGCATCGCAAAAAATGACACTGGTGGAGCTAGGGCCTCGTAAATGAGGCCCTATGTTTTCAGGACGATGTTCTGATATATGGAGCCACAGTTGAAGAACATGATAAACTTTTAAGAGATGTTCTTAACAGATTCAGGGAGGCAGGGCTCATGTTAAAGAAAGAAAAGTGCCAAATTGGTGTGAGTAGGGTTAAATATTTGGGGCACACCATTTCCAAAGATTCCTATTACATCTCAACATAACTCATTATAAAACTGCCTTTTACTGCCCACGGGGCAACTGCCCGGTAGAAAGAATCAATCGCATGATCAAAGAATATATCCAGCTAGCTAGTATGATGGCAGATGCTGCTATCCAAGAGATGTTATGGGCTTACCACAGCACACCAAGTACCATTACTAATACATTACCTTTCTCAGCATTAAAGGGCAGGAAACCTAGCACCAAACTATGTCCATTGTGGTTGGGAGGAGGGGACAGAATTAAGTACAACGCTGCATTATTTAGAAGCAAAATCACACTACACCAAACTAAGTACAAAAATCATTATGAAGTCAAACATGATACAAAGCATCAACAGTTGGAGGTGGGTGACTGGGTACAAAAAAACATGATGAAAATAAGAACCAATTCTACATATACTGAACCCAGGCATATCGCTAAAGTCAAACAGAATGTGGTTATTATGAACAATGGCCAATGTTGGAGCATGGACAGGCTGGTCAGGCAGAAACCATCCTGCAGGCCCACAGTGGAAGATGAATCTGGTACTAATTCTCCTAGGAAGGATACATCAAGACAAGTAAGAAGTGGGGTCTACCCAGAAAGAACTTCTAGCAGACAAGTCCAAGCCCCTGTTTGGCAAAAGGATAACAAAATGAGCACATAAATTCTCATAATTCAATTTAGAGATGCTACATGCTTATGAGCTCTATTATAAGTCTAGTTCTCAGAGTTAATGACTATGATATTTGACATCATTATGTTTATCCATTATTACATTTTTAAAGGGGGGGGGAGATGTGTTATAATGTGACGATGTGTTGTAATGTAGAGTTGAGTTTCTCTTACTCCCTTTTGCCCTTCTAGATATCCATGGACTTTACCTAGAGTAAGTATGTTCCACTGTCCCCACCTTTAGAATGTTAGTGTATTCCATCAGTTGTCCAGGGACTCTACCTTAGAATGTTGTGGAGAGTAGAGCTGGAGACTGAAGATCAAGGTGAAGAGGTGGAAATGTGAATAAAGGTTGACTAACTGGAAATTGCCTGCATACTTTTTATAACAATAAGCATCTTATATCTCTTAGCTATGACGTAACATCCTTAAAATAGTGTAAGCTTGGTTCATTGTCCTGGAAGTTCCTTGAGAAGAATTTGTCTCTGAATCCATTGATTACTCTTTATTTCATATTTTACACGTTCCACTAAGTTGTGAAAATAATATCTCCATCACTACAAGTGAACAAGACACTGCACACTGACCAGAAGTGATGGCCTCAGCGTGGGTACAGTTGCACTCAGGTGAACCCTGGACCAAATGCTGTTCTCTCTGTGGCAGTCTGTCTCTGCTGGGCTGGGGTAAGAAGGAGAATGGCTCTTCATACATTACGAATGTTACCAAAACCTACAGAGGGTCACATGACATCTGACCATGTTTATTAATGGGCAGACACTGAAGAGGCGCCCCCAACACCTGATGAAAGAGTCACAGAACAGGATTGCTGTCCCTCCCCCAGCTCTGCAGACTGCTCTCTTCGTCTTGCACATGAAAGGTATGGGGGCTCCACCAAGCTATTCTTCTTGTATATGAGGAGGGGAGTGATTTATCTCTTCCTCATGCACATGGGGAGGTGGAGGGGGGTGCCACCAATCTCTTCTTCTTGCTTATGGTGGGGTGACCGATCTCTTCTTTTTGCACTTGGTGGTAGGGGGCATCATCTGGATTGAGGTGGTGGTGTGGCCAGGCAGCAATGGAGTAAGCCGCACTCCACAAGAACTCCTGGGAGCAAACCCCCATCCATCAACATCCTGCAGATCATGAGAGGCCTTGGGGCAGTTCTTAGCACCTCTGAGCCCTTGCATTGCTCCCTGCACTGATTGGTAATCCCGATGGGGCCAAGCGAATCCTGCTGCAAGAACTGAGACCTGCCCACACTGGTTGCGCACAGGGCTCCTAAGATGCTGGTCTGGGGCTGAAGTTGGAATTGAGGCCGCATGGAGTCCTGAGATGCCCGGGGCAGTCTGTGAATGTCCCACGTGCCACCTGACTGTAGCTACTCCCCAGATGTGACCCCCTCCCCACTCCAGCCCTGAGCTGAATGAAGCCCGCACTGGAGAGCAGCCGCAGCGGGAGACCTGCACAGGAGAGGCCCGAGTGGAGAATCGGGGGTGGGGGGGGGCTGAAGCGACGCAGCCTTGCGCGGCCCCAGACCCTGCTTTGAGGAACATAGGGGTGTGGATGATGTGATGGCTGACCCGCCCCCCACCTGCTTCCTCCCTTCACACAGTAGATGATTAGTTCCACTGGCTGCTAGCTGCCTGACTGTGAGGGAATAGTACTGCACCCCGAGTAGAAGCACTGAGGACCAATATAGCTGGACCTTTTCTGACATTTGCTGGCTGGCCGGACTGACCTGGCGGAGGGCCAAAGGAGCAGCAGGGTTGATATCACTGCCATACAAATGACTGCAGTGGAGACTGGGAGCAGAGATGATCCCAGCACCTCCCAGACGGAAGTCGCTGTGGAGTGATTGGGAGCATGACTGGTGCTGGTAGTTTGCCCTGGTGATGTTTGAACATGACTAATACCATTTGGACTTGCCCTGAAACTCACTAACTTTGCAGTCAGCCTGGCAGGGAGCGCCACTGCAGGTGAGGCTTGTGGGTCATGCCTGGCAAAGCTATGTGTTGATACCGTTTTTGACTCAGGTGCCTGTGTTGGAGAGCTTGTGGCTGTGTTGTCTGGTGCTCTGAGCAGGGGTGCCATGGGACCTCCCCGAGCTGCCCGGCCCCTGCCTTATAGGTTGGAAACCCACAGTGTGATCAGCAGCAGACCCCTGAAGATCAAATACTGCTTGAATTGCTGTAGGCTGACTGACGTTCCTGCTACATAGTGGGACTCGAGAGACGGCCTGTCCGACCCCATTTACATTGTATGCGCTTGTTGGAGGTACTACCCTCTGCTGCAAGGATAGACGGGTGTTGGACTGTAAACCCAGGAACCATGAGAAACAAAGTCCTTGTGGAGTGTCCTAGACCGGCATGTTCCTCACTGGGACATTTGCATTGGTGACCTCAGCACATTCCATATTGCCTTTCTAGCTGTTTCAGCTCTGAGACGCCTCTTGACTTGTTCAGTTGCACTGTATACTTTCACAACCAGTCGTACTTTCTATACTGCAGTCACTACCATGGGTAAAGTGACTAGAAAAAAGGACTTGGATGTGGGGGGCTCAGCCATGAGTAGCCCTGCTGACCATGCACCGGACAGTGGAACAGCTGCATCGTTTAGGAGGTCACCTGAGGGTCCAACAGTGCAGGACATCCTAAAGGTCTTCACCACTTCCAGGGAAGTACTAGAGATGAAAAGCGGCATGTTGAGAGCGGACATGAACATTCTAAAAGATGACCATCAATGACTGGAAGAACAGGTTACCACAACGGAAAGAATGATGATGGAGATTTCCTTGGAATTGATGGCCCTCCGTGAAGGGCTCACCCTTATGGAGCGGAAAGTACAGACATTGGAACTATAGGCAGAAAACACCAAAAACAGATCAAGGAGGAACGAAATCCATGTGATAGGACTCCTGGAGTAAGTGGAGGGGAACTATATGCTGGACTACCTAGAGAAATGGCTGCGAAAGGAGATTGCTCCTGAGGGGTTCTCACCTTTTTACTCTTTGGAGAGGGCCCATTGAGTGCCAGCATGACCCCCGTTACCTGGAGTTCCCCCAAGGACCAGTGGTAGCCAGACTATTGTATTGTTTATAGACCGAGACTAAATATTGGAACAACTCAGAAAGAAAAGAAACATTAGCGTGGACAATAGTAAAGTCATGATTTTCCTGGACTTCACTAAGGAGGTGTCAAAACAACGATTGACATTACTGGAGGCAAAATGACACTTCACCAAATAGGCTTGTCTTATGCCATGCTGTTTCCTGCTAGGTTACGTGTTGTGGCCCCTGACTGATACAGTTTTTTCTAACCCCACAGGAGGTGTGGGAGTGGATCGATAAACATCCAACTACAAAACGTAGCCAGTGATCCCCGCATCCCAGACAAAAAAGATCGAAAACAGAGAGAGGAATGCCCATGGGGTTGCTCCTGCAGGAGAAGAGATCCAACGAGTATAGCCGACAGCGGTGGAAGTAGTGGCAGCACTGAGTGGTGGAGGACGAGCCTAATTACGTCATTGGGTGGGGATGAGGTCTATGATTCTGACCACAAGCAGGGCACTAGCTCCTCTGGCATTTCAGACATTTAGATGCCAGTGGTGACGTGTGGCACTGCTGATGACCTGATCTGAAATAGGCGATGAGATTTAAGACTGGAGCTTTTTAATAGGGGGAGAGCCTGCGCTACCAAGCGGGCAAACTGTAAGAACTGTAGGGATGTTGGGCCACCTCCTGGGCATGCTATTCATTCATTTTTTTATTATTTGCTGGGTGCGGGGGCAGACAGGGGATTTGGGACGCTAACCCCGCCCCCCTTGTTGTGTGTATTCTCCACGGGTGCATCCGCTAGTGTTAGCAATTCAGTTGTGGGTTTGGATGGGGGTGTTTACCTGCTTGCTCGGGGTGGGAGTTGTGCTGTTTATTGTTTGAATGTTGAGGGGAGTTATATGAGTCAAGCCCTACGGGCAATTCAATCACTGTCCCAAGGGGAGATGGGTAACTGTGTGCTAGAGTGCGATTGGAGTCAGCCAGGAGTCTTTATAATGCCACAAGATGGCAACCATCATGACATATAGGCCCTCATTTGCAAGGCCCGTGGAGCACAGCGGTGCAGCACTATTATGCCACCCTTGAGGTGGAGTAGGAATCTGACGCATTCCCAGACTTGTAAATCTGGGAATGCATCAGATTCCTTCGGGTTCCATGGGTGCTGCCTGGGAATACCCCAAGCAACTCCTGTGGAACGCCCTTTTCACACAGTGTTATGCGTGAAAGGAGTCCATATTTACAAGGCCATGAAAAGCCACACAAGCTGGCTTTGCTTGGCCTTGTACATATGGCAGACACACTGTGCCACCGGAGCACCAAAAAACATGACGCTCTGGTGGTGCAGTGTGCTACTAGGGCCTCGTAAATGAGGCCCATAAAGTCTTCTCTTGGAATGTACACGGGATGCACACCATAACCAAGAGATATAAGGTATTGTTGTACCTTAAGAGGTGAGGAATCCAGAAAGCATTCCTCCAGGAGACACACCTGATAGCCAAAGAAGGAGATGCACTGCAGTGCAGGTGGAGGGGACAGGCCTATTATACTACATACACAGCCTATGTAAGAGGTATACTGATATGGATATGTCCAGAGGTTCCTTTCCAACATACCTGAACTCTCATTGATCCATTGGGTTGGTTTGTAGTAATGACTGGTCGACTAGAGGGACGGGATATAGCACTAGTCAATATATATGCCTCGAACACTGAGCAAGGGCTGTTTTGTGAGGAACTGACGAAGGTACTGACCCTATTTATAACAGGCTCAGTTCTCATGGGTGGGGACTATAACTGTGTGGTGAACCCCCTATTTGACTGCTCCCACCCTTTAATGAAAGACCCCCCCCCCCAACTACTAGAGTAGACCGATTATTTTCTGACTGGCAGGCAGAATGGGGACTCATTGACACCTGGTGCTTCCAAAACTCACAGGAACTGGACTATTCTTTTTTCTCATCACTCCATGACTTACACGTGTGCTAAGATGCATTTCTTTGCACCCCAGGTGTACACTGCTCAGTAAAGGCCACTGAATATCTCTCTAGAATCATTTGGGATCACAATCTGGTTCTGCTTACTCTGAGGTGGGTGGATGACTCTACCCTGCATCCCGACATGGAAACTGAATCCAGAGTCCTTAGAGGACCATGCTTTCTGAACTACTGAAAAGGCATCGACCCCTCAAATGGAGTGGGATGCTTTCAAGCCTGTGCTCTGAGGGCGGTTGTAGGAGGCTGGCCTGGTTTGTAGTGGGTACCTTGGGTACTTCAACCTTATACCAGGGACAGGTATCCATTATTAGTGAAGTAGTAGTGTTCTAGCAGCTTAGGCTGATAAAGGTAGCTATAGCAGAGCAGCTTAGGCTGAACTAGGAGACATGCAAAGCTCATGCAGTACCACTTATAGTTACACCGTACTTATACACAAGTAAAGACAATACTCAGTGTTACCAAAAATAAAGGTATTTATTTGGGTGACACAGTACCAAAAATATCTTAGAGACAATACTCCTTCTGGAGGTAAGTATTATACACAATATATACACTAGACACCACAATTAGATAAGTAAATAATCATAGAACAATCAAACAGTAGGAAATCCTACAGAATGCAATGGGAAAAAATAGGTCTATGGGCAACACAAACCATATACTAAGAAAGTGGAATGCAAATCACAAATTCCCCCCAAACACAAGTGTAGTGTGTGCAGAATCGCTGGGAGAGTAAGAATACAGTAAAGGTAAGTAAATTTCCCCACCCTAGAGCACAGAAAATCAAGAGTAAAGTACTGCAAGTTTCCTTAGGACACACTACACCTTGTTTTGGGGATTTTGCAGCAACCAACCAAGTCTGCAACAAACAACTGCTGGATTATTGGACCTGAAGACCTGCAAAGGAAGGGGACTAAGTCCAAAAGTCGAAAGACATTCCAGGAAGGACAGGGGCCCCTGCCAAACCAGAAGAGGGTACAAAAGAAGAGTCCCCGGTTAATCGAAGACTGCAGGAATGCACCCTAGGAACATGCCAGCGGGTTCCTGCCTGATGTAAATGCTGACTCACGGCATGAAGATTTTTGCAGATGAGATTTCGTGTTGGAAGTCGCCAACAAGCCTTGGCTACAACAAAAGTGCATTTTGCGTCAAAATGGGGCTCGATGGATCCAGGAGGGACCTGAGGGCCTCAACTCTGTGTGAGGAGGAAGAGGGGGCTCTCAGCACTTTAGAGAGCCCTCAGGATGCCAGCCAGCATTCCCAGGAGTCGCAGGATCTGGGTTCAATGAGGTGAAAAACGTGGATGATGCACAACAAAAGAAGGTCCCACGCCGCGTAGAACAACTTAGCGAGTTGAGCGTTGCAGAATGGAGAGAGAGTGCACAGAGGACACAGTACACAGTACACAGGGGTACCATCGCTCTCAGGGAAGACAAGGTCTTACCTCCTCCAAATTGCATCAGCAGGACCTCAGGACATTCTATGTTGATGATGTCCACCCTCTGTGTCCTTAGGAGCACACTCGTCACTGTGGGAGGAGTCCCAGGGCACTGGTTGTCGTCTTGGAAGGTGCCTGCTTGGAGCAGGGGAGTGACTCCGTCACTCCATGGGAGATTTCTTCGGTCCTTCTGGTGCAGGATGAAGACAGGGAGTCCCCAGAGTGTGCACACCATGGAAACTGTTTCTTGGAGCAGGCTGCGGTTGATCCAAGGTCAGACGAGTCTGAAGTTGTTGCAGAGGATTCCTGAAGGAAACATGCAAGCAGAATCTGAAGAGAACCCACAGGAGAGACCCTAAATAGCACTGAGAGGGGGATTGGATACCTTATCAGGTATGGACCTATTAGGAGGGGTCTCTGACGTCACCTGCTGACACTGGCCACTCAGAGCCCTCCAGAGTGCCCCCACACCTTGCAAAGCAAAATGGCTGAAGTCTGGGACACACTGGAGGAGCTCTGGGCACCACCCTGGGGTGGTGATGGACAGGGTGGTGGTCACTCTCCTTTCCTTTGTCCAGTTTCACGCCAGAGCAGGGGAGAAGGGGTCCCTGAACTGCTGTAGACTTGTTTATGCAAGGAGGGCACCATCTCTGCCCTTCAAAGCATTTCCAGAGGCTGGGGGAGGCTACCCCTCCCCCAGCCTGTAACACCTATTTCCAAAGGTAGAGGGTGTAACACCCTGCTCTCAGAGGAAATGCTTTGTTCTGCCTTCCTGGGACTGGGCTGCCCAGACCCCTGGAGGGCAGAACCCTGTCTGTGAGGTGGCAGCAGCTGTAGCTGCAGTGCAAGCCTCAGAGAGCTGGTTTGGCAATACTGGGGGTCCACAGTGGCGCCCCCAGGATGCATGAAATTGGCTCCCCAATACCAGATTTGGAATGGGGGGACAATTCCATGATATTAGACATGTTACATGGCCACATTCAGAGTTACCATTGTGAAGCTACATATAGGTATTGACCTATATGTAGTGCACGCATGTAATGGTGTCCCCGCAATCACAAAGTCCGGGGAAATGGCCCTGAACTATGTGGGGGCACCTTTGCTAGTGCAAGGGTGCCCTCACACTTAGTAACTTTGCACCTAACCTTCAGCAAGTGAATGTTAGACATATAGGTGACTTATAAGTTACCTAAGTGCAGTGAAAATGGTTGTGAAATAGTGTGTGCACTATTTCAAGCAGCCTGCAATGGCAGTCCTGTGTAAGGGTTTGTCTGAGCTCCCTATGGGTGGCAAAAGAAATGCTGTAGCCCATATGGATCTCCTGGAACCCCAATGCCCTGCGTAGCTAGGTACCATATACTAGGGACTTATAGGGTGGGGTCCAGTATGCCAATTGAAATTGGTAAATGAAGTCACTGGCCTACAGTGACAAATTTAAAAGCAGAGAGAGCATAAGCACTGAGGTTCTGGTTAGCAGAGCCTCAGTTACACAGTTCGGCACTACACAGGAATACACATTAGGCCATAAATTATGAGCACTGGGGTCCTGACCAGCAGGATCCCAGTGAGACAGGCAAAAGCATACTGACATACATGTGAAAAATGGGGGTAACATGCTAAGGAAGGTGGTACTTTCCTATAGCGGCGCATTGGTAGTGAGACGCACATTGTTAGATGAGGTAGTGCCCTCTGAGGAAGTGCTGAGAATAGTTGAACAGCATAGACCAGGTCACCAAGAGGTCCAACCAGAACTGTTAGAGGCCAAGGAAGTAGTTGCAGAGAAGGTGTTAAACTTTTGATCCTTTGACTATAAGGCCTATATGACCATGGCGCTTGCTAAGCGGGACCACACAGGATCGCCATTGGCTTGGATCCTGAACCCTGTAAAACAGGACTCAGTTATAGTGAGAATGAGACTGAGCAGGGAAAGAGTCTACTGACACGCAGATATTAACCACAAGTTCTTTACTTATTATTCTGAGTTACATAGTAGCACCTCAGACTGGTCTGCTGGCAATACAGGTGTTTTTCTAGCACCATTGATGTTTCCAAAGGTATCTCCTGAGGAGGCAGAGAAGCTGAAAGAGGAGATCACCCTGTCAGAGGTCTGGGTGGCCATAAAGGTATGGCTCAGGGCAAAATGCAGGGAAATGATGGTTTCCCGGTTGAACGCTATGGTACTTTTGGGCACAAACTGGCTCAAAACTCATTGACCTCTATGGGGCAGCTGGAGATACCAGTCTCTTACCGTCTTCCACCTGCGAGGTCCTAATAGTGCCCCTGCTCAAACCAGGAAAACCGGCTTACAATAAGAAGTTATAATGATCAGCTAGTACTCATGGACATTGTTTTACAAGTTAATGTTTTTGTGGTAGGTTGTTGCGCTCTGTTCTAAATTTCATTAGAAACAGCACAAACAGCTTGAGGGATCCATTAGTGACCATGAACAGTCTTGTGTACATGTTAGGGCCAGTGTTAATTCTAATATTTGTGTGGTGCATTTGCTTTATGAATTCCTGTGAGTTACTTTATTTGGTCATTCTTTTCACTGTATATGTATGGGTATATTTTAGAAATTATTATTCAAAATAAAAGCTGTGGCTGGATATTTATCTTTGTAGCAACTGCGATCATGGTCTTCGATCACCCTATCATGGAAAGAGAGCACCTGAAATCTCACCTTTAATAGTAGTGGGATGCCCTTGCAGCTGCAAAGTATGGAACAGAGTCTGGCATTGACATGTGGTCTGTGACAACAAGGGTTTGAATGGCAGACCTGAAGTATGTTTTTGGGAAACAATGTTTGATGGTGTAGGCTTTAGAGTTCATACCATAATGCCTTCACTTTTTGACTCTGCAAGGAGAGGACAGAGTCAAATGCAGAGATTTTACATTTGAAGTGACATGTCGTGGGAATTTGTCCAAGTCCACACAGGAGAATCATCCCTGGAATTGAGTGTTTTGATATTATCAAAGATGAAATTGTCTGTCTTGATTGGGTTTAGCTTCAGTGAGGCATTTGATGTCTATGCTTGGATGATGCAGAACCATTTTTTGAAGTGGTCAATATCTTTGACTGTGGAGGTGTGCAGGTAGAGTTGTGTGTCATCTGCAAATTGACAAACGTATTACATGACTGGAAAGGAGAATTTTAAGCTGTTCAATATTCAGTTTGAAGACCATTGTGGAGATGTTGCATCCTTATGGCACTGATCTCTGGAAGATGCTCAGATACTGAATGGCCCATTCATACAAGCTACAATGTGGCCTGTAGGAAAGTACCATCTTGCCTGGCATGTTACCCCCATTTTTCACTGTATATATGTTGTTTTAGTTGTATGTGTCACTGGGACCCTGGTAACCCAGGGCCCCAGTGCTCATAAGTGTGCCTGAAAGTGTTACCTGTGTAGTGACTAACTGTCTCACTGAGGCTCTGCTAACCAGAACCTCAGTGGTTATGCTCTCTCATTTCTTTCCAAATTGTCACTGACAGGCTAGTGACCATTTTTACCAATTTGCATTGGCTTACTGGAACACCCTTATAATTCCCTAGTATATGGTACTGAGGTACCCAGGGTATTGGGGTTCCAGGAGATCCCTATGGGCTGCAGCATTTCTTTTGCCACCCATAGGGAGCTCTGACAATTCTTACACAGGCCTGCCACTGCAGCCTGAGTGAAATAACGTCCACGTTATTTCACAGCCATTTTACACTGCACTTAAGTAACTTATAAGTCACCTATATGTCTAACCTTTACCTGGTAAAGGTTAGGTGCAAAGTTACTTAGTGTGAGGGCACCCTGGCACTAGCCAAGGTGCCCCCACATTGTTCAGAGCCAATTCCCTGAACTTTGTGAGTGCGGGGACACCATTACACGCGTGCACTACATATAGGTCACTACCTATATGTAGCTTCACAATGGTAACTCCGAATATGGCCATGTAACATGTCTATGATCATGGAATTGCCCCCTCTATGCCATCCTGGCATGGTTGGCACAATCCCATGATCCCAGTGGTCTGTAGCACAGACCCTGGTACTGCCAAACTGCCCTTCCTGGGGTTTCACTGCAGCTGCTGCTGCTGCCAACCCCTCAGACAGGCAGCTGCCCTCCTGGGGTCCAGCCAGGCCTGGCCCAGGATGGCAGAACAAAGAACTTCCTCTGAGAGAGGGTGTGACACCCTCTCCCTTTGGAAAATGGTGTGAAGGCAGGGGAGGAGTAGCCTCCCCCAGCCTCTGGAAATGCTTTCTTGGGCACAGATGTGCCCAATTCTGCATAAGCCAGTCTACACCGGTTCAGGGACCCCTTAGCCCCTGCTCTGGCGCGAAACTGGACAAAGGAAAGGGGAGTGACCACTCCCCTGACCTGCACCTCCCCTGGGAGGTGTCCAGAGCTCCTCCAGTGTGCTCCAGACCTCTGCCATCTTGGAAACAGAGGTGCTGCTGGCACACTGGACTGCTCTGAGTGGCCAGTGCCACCAGGTGACGTCAGAGACTCCTGCTGATAGGCTCCTTCAGGTGTTAGTAGCCTATCCTCTCTCCTAGGTAGCCAAACCCTCTTTTCTGGCTATTTAGGGTCTCTGTCTCTGGGGAAACTTTAGATAACGAATGCATGAGCTCAGCCGAGTTCCTCTGCATCTCTCTCTTCACCTTCTGATAAGGAAACGACTGCTGACCGCGCTGGAAGCCTGCAAACCTGCAACATAGTAGCAAAGACGACTACTGCAACTCTGTAACGCTGATCCTGCCACCTTCTCGACTGTTTTCCTGCTTGTGCATGCTGTGGGGGTAGCCTGCCTCCTCTCTGCACCAGAAGCTCCGAAGAAATCTCCCGTGGGTCGACGGAATCTTCCCCCTGCAACCGCAGGCACCAAAAAGCTGCATTACCGGTCCCTTGGGTCTCCTGTCAGCACGACGAGCGAGGTCCCTCGAATCCAGCGACTCTGTCCAAGAGACCCCCACAGTCCAGTGACTCTTCAGTCCAAGTTTGGTGGAGGTAAGTCCTTGCCTCACCTCGCTGGGCTGCATTGCTGGGAACCGCGACTTTGCAGCTACTCCGGCCCCTGTGCACTTCCGGCGGAAATCCTTTGTGCACAGCCAAGCCTGGGTCCACGGCACTCTAACCTGCATTGCACGACTTTCTAAGTTGGTCTCCAGCGACGTGGGACTCCTTTGTGCAACTTCGGCGAGCACCATTTCACGCATCCTTGTAGTGCCTGTTTCTGGCACTTCTCCGGGTGCTACCTGCTTCAGTGAGGCTCTTTGTCTTGCTCGACGTCCCCTCTCTCTTCAGGTCCAATTTGCGACCTCCTGGTCCCTCCTGGGCCCCAGCAGCGTCCAAAAACGCCAAACGCACGATTTGCAGCTAGCAAGGCTTGTTGGCGTTTTTTCGGCGGGAAAACACTTCTGCACAACTCTCCAAGGCGAGAGGGATCCGTCCACCAAAGGGGAAGTCTCTGGCCCTTTTCGTTCCTGCAGAAACCTCAGCTTCTTCTGTCCAGTCGAAGCTTCTTTGCACCCGCAGCTGGCATTTCCTGGGCATCTGCCCATCTCCGACTTGCTTGTGACTTTTGGACTTGGTCCCCTTGTTCCACAGGTACCCTAGATTGGAAATCCACAGTTGTTGCATTGCTGGTTTGTGTCTTGCCTGCATTATTCCTCTAACACGACTATTTTGTCCTTAGGGGAACTTTAGTGCACTTTGCACTCACTTTTCAGGGTCTTGGGGAGGGTTATTTTTCTAACTCTCACTATTTTCTAATAGTCCCAGCGACCCTCTACAAGGTCACATAGGTTTGGGGTCCATTCGTGGTTCGCATTCCACTTTTGGAGTATATGGTTTGTGTTGCCCCTATCCCTATGTTTCCCCATTGCATCCTATTGTAACTATACATTGTTTGCACTGTTTTCTAAGACTATACTGCATATTTTTGCTATTGTGTATATATATCTTGTGTATATTTCCTATCCTCTCACTGAGGGTACACTCTAAGATACTTTGGCATATTGTCATAAAAATAAAGTACCTTTATTTTTAGTATAACTGTGTATTGTGTTTTCTTATGATATTGTGCATATGACACTAGGTGGTACTGTAGTAGCTTCACACGTCTCCTAGTTCAGCCTAAGCTGCTCTGCTAAGCTACCATTATCTATCAGCCTAAGCTGCTAGACACCCTATACACTAATAAGGGATAACTGGGCCTGGTGCAAGGTGCAAGTACCCCTTGGTACTCACTACAAGCCAGTCCAGCCTCCTACATTGGTTGTGCAGTGGTGGGATAAGTGCTTGAGACTACTTACCACTCTTGTCATTGTACTTTTCATAAGAGAAAAATATACAAAACAAGGTCAGTGTATATACACATAGCCAAAAAGTTTTGCATTTCCTCTTTTCACTCTTTTCTAAGTGCTGAAAAGTACTCCTAAACTTTCAAAAAGTTCTTAAAAGTTTAAAAAGTTTTTTTCTGTCTTTCCAAAAAGTTCTGAAAACTTTTTTCTCTTTTTCTATCACTTTATCTCTCTCTAAAAAATGTCTGGCACAGGCCAAAGTGTTGATCTGTCCAAACTTGCATATGACAACCTTAGCTGGAAAAGAGCAAGGAGTCTCTGTATAGAGAGAGGTTTGAGTGTAGGGAAGAATCCTTCCTTGGAACTGTTACTTAATATGCTTAGAGAACAGGATAAGGCCATAGGTGCCCCATCTGTTGAAAAAGTACCTAATAGTTCCCAATCTGATTCAGGGACTCCCCCAGGAAAAGATTCAGGAAAGAAACTTCCTAGCCTGCCCATTACTAGACAATCTAGCATAGATGGTAATGATGATGAGCCACACCAAATAAATAGTGTTGTCTCACATCATAGCAAAAGAATTTATTCTCACCATACTGGTAGTAATGTTTCTGTAAACCAAGCTGTTAGGGTGGCTTCTGTAAGGGACAGGTCTCCTTCTGTTCATTCCCATCATAGCTCTGTTTCTAGAAATGTCCCTCCCACCAACCCTGATGACAGAATGTTAGAGAGGGAACTCAATAAGTTGAGGGTGGAACAAAGCAGACTGAAGCTTAAAAAGCAACAGCTGGATTTGGATAGACAGTCTTTTGAATTAGAGAAGGAAAGACAGAAGTTGGGTTTAGATACCCATGGTGGCAGCAGCAGTATTCCCCATAGTCATCCTGCAAAAGAGCATGATTCCAGGAATCTGCACAAGATAGTTCCCCCTTATAAGGAGGGGGATGACATTAACAAGTGGTTTGCTGCACTTGAGAGGGCCTGTGTTGTACAGGATGTCCCTCAAAGGCAGTGGGCTGCTATCCTATGGCTATCATTTAGTAGAAAAGGTAGGGATAGGCTCCTTACTGTGAAAGAAAATGATGCTAATAATTTCCAAGTTCTTAAGAATGCACTCCTGGATGGTTATGGCTTAACCACTGAACAGTACAGGATAAAGTTCAGAGAGACCAAAAAGGAGTCTTCACAAGACTGGGTTGATTTCATTGACCATTCAGTGAAGGCCTTGGAGGGGTGGTTACATGGCAGTAAAGTTACTGATTATGACAGCCTGTATAACCTAATCCTGAGAGAGCATATTCTTAATAATTGTGTGTCTGATTTGTTGCACCAGTACTTGGTGGACTCTGATCTGACCTCTCCCCAAGAATTGGGAAAGAAGGCAGACAAATGGGTCAGAACAAGAGTGAACAGAAAAGTTCATACAGGGGGTGACAAAGATGGCAACAAAAAGAAGGATGGTAAGTCTTCTGACAAGGGTGGGGACAAATCTAAAAATGAGTCTTCATCAGGCCCACAAAAACACTCTGGTGGGGGTGGTGGGTCCAAATCCTCCTTTAATCAGAACAAGGAAAAGAAACCATGGTGCTATTTATGTAAAATAAAAGGCCATTGGACAACAGATCCCAGTTGTCCAAAGAAAGGCACCACTGCTCCTACCACTACAACCCCTACTGCTACACCTAGTGTCCCTACTAATAGCAGTGGTGGTGGGAGCAAACCTACTAATAGCCAATCCAAGGGAGTAGCTGGGCTCACTTTTGGTAACTTAGTTGGGGTTGGTCTGATTAGGGAGACCACAGAGGCTACTTTAGTCTCTGAAGGGGCTATTGACTTAGCCACTTTGGTTGCTTGCCCCCATAACTTGGAGAAGTACAAGCAACTAACCCTAATAAATGGTGTTGAGGTCCAGGCCTACAGGGACACAGGTGCCAGTGTCACAATGGTGATTGAGAAACTGGTGCACCCTGAACAACACATACTTGGACACCAGTACCAAGTAACCGATGCTCACAACATAACACAAAGCCACCCCATGGCTGTTGTAAATCTCAACTGGGGGGGGGGGGTAACTGGTCCAAAGAAAGTTGTGGTAGCTTCAGATTTACCTGTAGACTGTCTATTAGGGAATGATTTGGAGACATCAGCTTGGTCAGATGTGGAGTTGGAGGCCCATGCAGCAATGCTGGGCATCCCAGGGCATATTTTTGCTTTGGCAAGGGCTCAGGCCAAAAAGCAAAAAGGACAGGGAAGCTTGGATCCTGGAACAATGGACCAAGTGCTCCCTAAAGCTAGGGCTAGTAGAAGCAAACCACTTCCTACTATCCCTCCCTCTACAGTGGATTCTACTTCTGAGGAAGAAGAATTCCCTCCCTGTGCAGAACCTACACCAGAGGAGCTGGAAGCAGACACTGCTGAGCTTTTGGGTGAAGGGGGGCCTGCCAGAGAGGAGCTGAGTGTGGCACAGCAAACCTGTCCCACATTAGAGGGTCTCAGACAGCAAGCTGTCAAACAGGCTAATGGGGATGTCAGTGACTCTCACAGAGTTTACTGGGAGGACAACCTCTTGTACACTGAGCATAGGGATCCTAAACCTGGAGCTGCCAGGAGATTAGTGATTCCTCAGGAGTACAGAAAGTTCCTCCTAACACTGGCACATGACATTCCCTTAGCTGGGCATCTAGGACAAATGAAAACTTGGGACAGGCTTGTTCCCCTGTTTCATTGGCCTAGGATGTCCGAGGACACAAAAGAATTTTGTAAGTCCTGTGAAACCTGTCAAGCCAGTGGCAAGACAGGTGGCACCCCAAAGGCACCCCTTATCCCACTGCCTGTGGTTGGGGTTCCCTTTGAAAGGGTAGGGGTTGACATAGTTGGCCCCCTTGACCCTCCTACTGCTTCAGGCAATAGGTTTATCTTAGTGGTAGTGGACCATGCCACAAGATATCCTGAAGCTATTCCTTTAAGGACCACTACAGCACCTGCAGTGGCAAAGGCCCTCCTGGGAATATTTTCCAGGGTGGGCTTCCCAAAGGAAGTAGTATCAGACAGAGGAAGCAATTTCATGTCTGCATACTTAAAGGCCATGTGGAAGGAGTGTGGTGTAACGTACAAGTTCACAACACCCTATCATCCACAAACAAATGGACTGGTGGAGAGATTTAATAAAACTCTCAAAGGCATGATTATGGGTCTCCCTGAAAAACTCCGCAGGAGATGGGATATCCTTCTACCATTCCTCCTTTTTGCCTACAGGGAGGTACCCCAGAAAGGAGTGGGCTTCAGCCCCTTTGAACTTCTTTTTGGACACCCTGTTAGGGGTCCACTCACACTTGTAAAGGAGGGTTGGGAACAACCTTTAAAAGCTCCTAAGCAGGATATTGTGGATTATGTACTTGACCTCAGATCAAGGATGGCTGAGTACATGAAAAAGGCCAGTAAAAACCTTCAGGCCAGCCAAGAGCTCCAGAAGCAATGGCATGATCAGAAGGCTGTTTTGGTTCAGTACCAACCAGGGCAGAAAGTGTGGGTCTTGGAGCCTGTGGCCCCAAGAGCACTCCAAGATAAATGGAGTGGACCCCACACAATTGTTGAAAAGAAGGGTGAAGTCACCTACTTGGTTGACTTAGGCACTGCCAGGAGTCCCCTTAGGGTGCTCCATGTCAACCGCCTGAAACCCTACTATGACAGGGCTGATCTCACCCTGCTCATGGCAACAGATGAGGGACAGGAAGAAGATAGTGATCCTCTACCTGATCTCTTCTCTTCCACAGATCAAGATGCTCTTGTGGAAGGTGTAGTTTTGGCTGATTGTCTTACTGCTGAGCAGAAAGACAATTGCATAAATCTCCTAGGACAATTTTCAGAACTCTTCTCTACTGTGCCAGGCACCACTTCTTGGTGTGAGCACACTATAGATACTGGAGACAGTTTACCTGTCAAAAGTAAGATCTATAGGCAGCCTGACCATGTCAGGGACTGCATAAAGCAAGAAGTTCAGAAAATGTTGGAACTAGGAGTGGTTGAGCACTCTGACAGTCCATGGGCCTCTCCTGTGGTACTGGTACCAAAACCCAATTCTAAAGATGGAAAGAAAGAAATGCGGTTTTGTGTAGACTATAGAGGTCTCAACTTGGTAACCAAAACTGATGCTCACCCTATACCCAGGGCAGATGAGCTTATAGATACACTGGCATCTGCCAAGTATCTAAGCACTTTTGATTTGACTGCAGGGTATTGGCAGATCAAATTATCAGAAGATGCTAAACCTAAGACTGCATTTTCTACCATTGGAGGACATTACCAGTTTACTGTAATGCCTTTTGGTTTGAAAAATGCACCTGCCACTTTTCAGAGGTTGGTGAACACAGTCCTGCAAGGGCTGGAAGCTTTCAGTGCAGCATATTTGGACGATATAGCTGTCTTTAGCTCCAGCTGGGATGATCACCTGGTCCACCTATGGAAAGTTTTGGAGGCCCTGCAAAAGGCAGGCCTCACTATCAAGGCTTCAAAGTGCCAGATAGGGCAGGGTAAGGTGGTTTATCTGGGACACCTTGTTGGTGGGGAACAGATTGCACCACTTCAGGGGAAAATCCAAACTATTATTGATTGGGTTCCCCCTACCACTCAGACTCAGGTGAGAGCCTTCCTAGGCCTCACTGGGTATTACAGGAGGTTCATTAAGAACTAGGGCTCCATTGCAGCCCCTCTTAATGACCACACATCCAAGAAAATGCCTAAAAAGGTATTATGGACAGCAAACTGTCAGAAAGCTCTTGAGGAGCTGAAGCAGGCCATGTGCTCTGCACCTGTCCTGAAAAGCTCTTGTTACTCTAAAAAATTCTATGTCCAAACTGATGCATCTGAATTAGGAGTAGGGGCAGTCCTATCACAACTTAATTCTGAGGGCCAGGATCAACCTGTTGCTTTTATTAGTAGGAGGTTGACCCCTAGAGAAAAGCGTTGGTCTGCCATTGAGAGGGAGGCCTTTGCTGTGGTCTGGGCTCTGAAGAAGTTGAGGCCATACCTGTTTGGCACTCACTTCATTGTTCAGACAGACCACAAACCTCTACTTTGGCTAAAACAAATGAAAGGTGAAAATCCTAAATTGTTGAGGTGGTCCATATCCCTACAGGGAATGGACTATACAGTGGAACATAGACCTGGGAGTATCCACTCCAATGCAGATGGACTCTCCAGATATTTCCACTTAGACAATGAAGACTCATCAGGTCATGGCTAGTCTTATTGTCCTTCGTTTGGGGGGGGGTTGTGTAGGAAAGTACCATCTTGCCTGGCATGTTACCCCCATTTTTCACTGTATATATGTTGTTTTAGTTGTATGTGTCACTGGGACCCTGGTAACTCAGGGCCCCAGTGCTCATAAGTGTGCCTGAAAGTGTTACCTGTGTAGTGACTAACTGTCTCACTGAGGCTCTGCTAACCAGAACCTCAGTGGATATGCTCTCTCATTTCTTTCCAAATTGTCACTGACAGGCTAGTGACCATTTTTACCAATTTGCATTGGCTTACTGGAACACCCTTATAATTCCCTAGTATATGGTACTGAGGTACCCAGGGTATTGGGGTTCCAGGAGATCCCTATGGGCTGCAGCATTTCTTTTGCCACCCATAGGGAGCTCTGACAATTCTTACACAGGCCTGCCACTGCAGCCTGAGTGAAATAACGTCCACGTTATTTCACAGCCATTTTACACTGCACTTAAGTAACTTATAAGTCACCTATATGTCTAACCTTTACCTGGTAAAGGTTAGGTGCAAAGTTACTTAGTGTGAGGGCACCCTGGCACTAGCCAAGGTGCCCCCACATTGTTCAGAGCCAATTCCCTGAACTTTGTGAGTGCGGGGACACCATTACACCCGTGCACTACATATAGGTCACTACCTATATGTAGCTTCACAATGGTAACTCCGAATATGGCCATGTAACATGTCTATGATCATGGAATTACCCCCTCTATGCCATCCTGGCATGGTTGGCACAATCCCATGATCCCAGTGGTCTGTAGCACAGACCCTGGTACTGCCAAACTGCCCTTCCTGGGGTTTCACTGCAGCTGCTGCCAACCCCTCAGACAGGCAGCTGCCCTCCTGGGGTCCAGCCAGGCCTGGCCCAGGATGTCAGAACAAAGAACTTCCTCTGAGAGAGGGTGTGACACCCTCTCCCTTTGGAAAATGGTGTGAAGGCAGGGGAGGAGTAGCCTCCCCCAGCCTCTGGAAATGCTTTCTTGGGCACAGATGTGCCCAATTCTGCATAAGCCAGTCTACACCGGTTCAGGGACCCCTCAGCCCCTGCTCTGGCGCGAAACTGGACAAAGGAAAGGGGAGTGACCACTCCCCTGACCTGCACCTCCCCTGGGAGGTGTCCAGAGCTCCTCCAGTGTGCTCCAGACCTCTGCCATCTTGGAAACAGAGGTGCTGCTGGCACACTGGACTGCTCTGAGTGGCCAGTGCCACCAGGTGACGTCAGAGACTCCTGCTGATAGGCTCCTTCTGGTGTTAGTAGCCTATCCTCTCTCCTAGGTAGCCAAACCCTCTTTTCTGGCTATTTAGGGTCTCTGTCTCTGGGGAAACCTTAGATAACGAATGCATGAGCTCAGCCGAGTTCCTCTGCATCTCTCTCTTCACCTTCTGATAAGGAAACGACTGCTGACCGCGCTGGAAGCCTGCAAACCTGCAACATAGTAGCAAAGACGACTACTGCAACTCTGTAACGCTGATCCTGCCGCCTTCTCGACTGTTTTCCTGCTTGTGCATGCTGTGGGGGTAGCCTGCCTCCTCTCTGCACCAGAAGCTCCGAAGAAATCTCCCGTGGGTCGACGGAATCTTCCCCCTGCAACCGCAGGCACCAAAAAGCTGCATTACCGGTCCCTTGGGTCTCCTCTCAGCACGACGAGCGAGGTCCCTCGAATCCAGCGACTCTGTCCAAGAGACCCCCACAGTCCAGTGACTCTTCAGTCCAAGTTTGGTGGAGGTAAGTCCTTGCCTCACCTCGCTGGGCTGCATTGCTGGGAACCGCGACTTTGCAGCTACTCCGGCCCCTGTGCACTTCCGGCGGAAATCCTTTGTGCACAGCCAAGCCTGGGTCCACGGCACTCTAACCTGCATTGCATGACTTTCTAAGTTGGTCTCCGGCGACGTGGGACTCCTTTGTGCAACTTCGGTGAGCACCATTTCACGCATCCTCGTAGTGCCTGTTTCTGGCACTTCTCCGGGTGCTACCTGCTTTAGTGAGGGCTCTTTGTCTTGCTCGACGTCCCCTCTCTCCTCAGGTCCAATTTGCGACCTCCTGGTCCCTCCTGGGCCCCAGCAGCGTCCAAAAACGCCAAACGCACAATTTGCAGCTAGCAAGGCTTGTTGGCGTTCTTTCGGCGGGAAACACGTCTGCACAACTCTCCAAGGCGAGAGGGATCCGTCCACCAAAAGGGAAGTCTCTAGCCCTTTTTGTTCCTGCAGAAACCTCAGCTTCTTCTGTCCAGTCGAAGCTTCTTTGCACCTGCAGCTGGCATTTCCTGGGCATCTGCCCATCTCCGACTTGCTTGTGACTTTTGGACTTGGTCCCCTTATTCCACAGATACCCTAGATTGGAAATCCACAGTTGTTGCATTGCTGGTTTGTGTCTTGCCTGCATTATTCCTCTAACACGACTATTTTGTCCTTAGGGGAACTTTAGTGCACTTTGCACTCACTTTTCAGGGTCTTGGGGAGGGTTATTTTTCTAACTCACACTATTTTCTAATAGTCCCAGCGACCCTCTACAAGGTCACATAGGTTTGGGGTCCATTCGTGGTTTGCATTCCACTTTTGGAGTATATGGTTTGTGTTGCCCCTATCCCTATGTTTCCCCATTGCATCCTATTGTAACTATACATTGTTTGCACTGTTTTCTAAGACTATACTGCATATTTTTGCTATTGTGTATATATATCTTGTGTATATTTCCTATCCTCTCACTGAGGGTACACTCTAAGATACTTTGGCATATTGTCATAAAAATAAAGTACCTTTATTTTTAGTATAACTGTGTATTGTGTTTTCTTATGATATTGTGCATATGACACTAGGTGGTACTGTAGTAGCTTCACACGTCTCCTAGTTCAGCCTAAGCTGCTCTGCTAAGCTACCATTATCTATCAGCCTAAGCTGCTAGACACCCTATACACTAATAAGGGATAACTGGGCCTGGTGCAAGGTGTAAGTACCCCTTGGTACTCACTACAAGCCAGTCCAGCCTCCTACATGGCCCTATTGAAATCCATGAAAGTTAATGGTTTGATGTTCGCCAACATGCAGAGCTGCTAACACATTAGGCAGGAAATCAAAAAGCTGATGGAATAAATGCATTAATTAATCTAAGCCACTGGCACTCAATCTTGACCACAGTCCACTTTGCCATCTATGCCACTCCATACAGGAAATATGAATTCAGAGGGAATATGGCCCCAGAAAACTGGGAAGGACTGTTCCTATTGGAGAAATGCCACACCTGATTTGTATGTGGGTGATGTCCATCTAGAATAGCAGTTCAGCTAAAAGACATAATGAACTGGAATGAGGCTTGAGTAATTACCATTGGCTGTAGTCCACTCCAACTCCATGAAGATCTCTACTGACATATACCTGTGGTGTGAACCCTGCTGTGATGCTTTCTAAATGGGGAGTCCCCAATACTGCTGTCTTCTCCCCCATAGAGAAAAGACCATATTCACAAGGTAGAAGAGATCCTATTGCAGCATGTCATTCAGATATTTTTTTTTATCTGAGAAAAAACAACTTTTGATTTCCTAAACCTACTAGCATAATTTATCCACTGCATCAATATCTTGTTCCTACTGTTACTTAAGGGCATATGAATATCAGAAAAGTTGCCACTGTGCAAGTTAATCATCAGTTGATTGGAGGACAATTAGTGCAATCTTATAACTTACTCAAATGGGTAAACGTAATTTAACCCCAGCACACACTGACTTGATTAGGAAAAACTGTTAATCGGCACATGGTGTCCTTTGGACTTAAAATCTTACCTTCCGAATTCATTATTTGGCATTAGCTTGATAAATAATAAGGTGTCAAGTTGATTCCAAAGGTCACTATGGGCGTCATTACGAGTTTGGCGGTACCAGGACCACCATGTCTGCGCTGGTGGTCGTACCGCCAACAGGCCATCGGAGAAGACTGACAAATTATGACAATGGCGGTCTTCCCAACAGAAGACAGCCAAACTACGACCAGTACTGCCAGTACGGTCATGCTGCCACGGGCGGCAGTAGCCACTTTCAGGCTGGCAGACACCATGTTCCTGCTGGACATGTTACGAGGCTGCACACCGCCATGGTTTCCACCATGGTCGCACCACCACAAAAACCCTGGCGGAAACCAACTCTATATAAATGAAACACTCACCTTCTGGAACACATACCTGTCTGGGGCAGCCATGGAACCTGAACTGGAAGTCCTCCCACTGCTCCTGCTTGCACAACGACTCCGGAACCATGACAAAGACAACAACCGTGAGTACACACACCTACCTGATACTGTAGGGAAAACCCAAAGTATACACACACACACACACAACATCCACATCTGGGATGGCTTGCGACAGTGACACACATGTAACCACACACCCATACTCACACACACACACACACCTACATACACACATGCACACACATACTACATACATGCACACCCATGCTACACACACCACCCAACACACACGTGCAATACACACACCAAACCACAGACATACAGCACCGGCACAGTCTAACATAGCAATACACAACAGCACCGATTCACACAACGCCACAACCGCAACTACACAAACACTTCAGTAAGCATTTTCATTACACACCTCCACATGACACTACATACATACAACACGTAACAACACCTGACAATCAATATACACAAGCAAACAGCCATACAACGAAGCATTCGTCACACCACGCTCACACAACACAGAACGCATCTGACATATCCATCACCACACATACAGACGCTCACACAGCAACCACACAACGGCACACAACACCACCATTATACATGTCGACACTACAATGTACAATTTATCTCCATACATGCATGTACCAAACACAAACATATCCTACACACAATACACAGCCATGACAGCGGGACAAATGACAGGGCCACACCCACACATGCAGCCCAGACACAACAGCTAGCCCAACCAACATGAAGACATATGTCACACACACACACCAAAGCCGCCAAACACAAAACAGCCATGTGGAAAGAAAGGCAGGACAAGTATGTGACCATCAAATCGAACAACAGGTTGGCCGAGATGTATTAACATTTTTAATATGGGACAATAAAAATACGTGTATAAAATGAGAAGGCCATTGGCCAGTCCAAAGTGCCAAAGGCACAAATTGCACCTTTGTGCCCCTACTTGACTCCTGACTGCTACATGACCTCCACAGGGTACGGGCATCAAGAGGGCAGGCAGGCACATTAGGGATTGGGGAGGTGGATGGGGGGATTTGGGTTTGGGTTTGGGAGGGTGAGTCTTTGGGCTTGGGAGGGGCTGATTTCTTGGTAGGAGAGGGGCATGGGTACAAGTAGGGGACAAGGGAGGACTTGGAGGTGGAAGGGTTGGACTTGGGGAGGGACACAGACTATTTGGGGGTATCATGGGTGGGATAGGAGTAGGGAACAAGGAAAACTCCGAGAGGAAATGCTTTTTAGACACACAGGGGCGGTCATGGCAAAATGTTTGAGAGTGGAGGTAGAGGGAATGGTTGTAGGAGGTGTTGGTGTGGCTGTCTTGGGTGCAAATGAGTATGATGAATGTTTGAGGGTGCTGGATGTCTGTTAGGTGGGTGAGTGTGGGCATTTATGTGTCTTGAGAGGAGTGGGGAAGGAGGTGCTGGGAGATGCCATGCTGGATGGGTGACTGTCTGTTGGGGTGGTGTCTGCAGGTATGGTAGATGTGCTGCATGTGGGTGTGTTGGTGGTTGTGGTGGCTGCAGATGTGGTGACTGGGGTGGATGACTGCAGGTCTGCTATTGTGCTGACAATGGGTAAGACAGGAGTTGTGGCTGGATCAGTGAATGTTTTTGTGGTGTCTGCAGGTCTGTCTGATGTAGAGTCTGTGAAGTAGGAGGTGGTAGAGGAGTCTGTGAAGGTAGCGGATGTTGGTGTGTCTGCAGGTGGGTGTTGTTTGTGTACATGCCAGTGGTGGGTCTTGTGGTGCTTGTGTTTGTCAGTGGTTCCCTTAACTGTTGAGGTGGATGCATGCTTGTGTGTCTGTGTGCTTTGGCTGGGTTTGGGAAGAGGGGTTTGTGATTGGGAAGAGGTAGGTGGAGGGGGGACGGTAGACAAAGGGTGACTGTCATCAGTGTGGAGGCCAGAAACTGAAAGGATCTCTTTAGGCCAGCTAGTGCACCGTGAATGCCCTCCAGGAATGCATTGCTCTGTTGGACTTGAGCTGCCAGTCCCTGGATGGCATTCACAATGGTCGACTGGCCCACAGAGATTGCCCTCAAGAGGTCAATAGCCTCTTCACTCAGGGCAGCAGGGCTGACTGGGGCAGGGGCAGTGGCGCCTGCGGTGAAGGAGACGCCCACCCTCTTGAGTGAGCAGGCGCAGGCAACTGAGTGGGGAGCTACAGGGAGGGCGGTGGTGGTAAGGGGGGTGGCAGACAATGATGGTGCTAGGGTGGTCCCAGAAGGGTCCACAACGGCCAGAGAGTGTCCACTGGAGGAAGATTCTGAAGATGACATGGATGATCCTGGCTCCCCGTGGCACTTCCCTTGCCCTCCATGCCACTGGGTCCCTCACCGTCACTGGTAGCAACACTCCGGTCCCCGTGGCCTGCAGCATCCCCACATGCCTGTGCCCCTTCTCCTCTGCCTGCCGATGAAGATGCACACAAATGGAGCGAGAGGTAGAGAGAGGGTTAACATATACCTCACATACACACATGTAAACATGGACATCTGTGACCAAACATATCCTGGCTAGGCTATCTCAGGTGCCAATACACATTTCCTACATCACTACCCACTCCTGTATGCCAACCCTCACACCTACATCTACATCCAAGTAAGTCTGCACGACTGGAGTCATTCACATGATCACCACCATAGCCATGCCTACATGGACATCTTGATCTGGATGAAGTCAAAATGTCTCCCTGAATTCACATCATACCTCAAAACACATCAAGCCTGTACAGTTACAACAGCTGATCAGTCCATGACCTTTGGTAAATATCCATGACAGTGAATACTACTCCACTCACACCCCCCACAGCATCTGCTTGTCACATTACATGGCTGACATAACACTCTGTACAGTGATGCCAATTTTGATCTAAGAACTGATTAAGCCACTACAAGTTAGACCCCCATAGAGGTGACATCTAATGTGAACAATACAAGTTTTGGATTCAGGTGTGTGATCAGTCCGACCCAATCAAAGATGAAGATCTGCAGACACCAAACACATATGTATCACAACTAATCATACATCTATATGCATCTACAATGGCCCATATTGCACGTATTACGCATCCATTCTCAATCACTGACTGCAGTGTCACAACTGATGAACCTCAGGAACATACACATGACATCATGGTCCACATACAAAACCACCACACATGCAGTTTCACCAATAGGACTTCACAACATGTTAACACCACCCTCACTCACACAATTCCAGATTTGTGAATATCTGTTCATAAGTCCAGACAACACACATCTCAGATGGTAAATACATGTAAGCATTATCCATACATGGACCAACACCACTGCCTTTGCACTGACAACAAATCACACTGTTACATAGGGCAGCCTCAGAAGAGATAATATGACATTCATTTCACATTAACATCTCATAAGTCATACAATACCCACTCTTGTCCTAATCACCCACTCCAGCTAGGCGAAAGGTAGCAGACATTGTCCCACTCCATCAGATGTGCCCCCAGGTAACCAATAAGACAAGATGTAGGCAGCAAATAAGCTATGTTGCACTGTAATTGCTAGGGCACTGGCACACATGGCATTAACATCACATATTGTCAATGACAAGATCTGCCTAGGCACTTACCACCTCTAGTACTATCCCACTGGGTTCAATGTTTCATTGCCACAAGTCTAGCACTTAGAAATGTATGATGAATACAATCAGACCAACTCAAAAATACAATTCAAATGGCTTTACTTGAGCAACCTTCACATACCCAATAGATGGCAGATTACTAATAAATGGGGATACAACTATCAAGCCATTAGTCCAGTCCTATACAAGCCATATCTGTGGTGGAAATGAAATGGCTGTCGCACATGGAGTCCATGCCATAACCAATACCTGATGTATATAGTCCCAGTAATAAAAGGTGAGTCACTCAGTTGCATATACAAGTGTGGTACACAGATGGGAGTTGACTGACACCTTAGAGCCACAAATGTCCAAATGCAGATGGATGGAACAGGTCATACTCAATGGTTAGGGTTATACACAAGCTCACATCCATAGTAATAGCAGGATTAAGTCACACATGTGCCAATGAGATTAGACCAACTCCACAATGCAGACATGGAGAATTCTGGATATGGGAGATGTTGGAAATGGCCCTTTTTGAAGGGTCATCCCTAAACTGTTTGCCTCCTTCCTCCTATTTGTTTTTTACCAGTTTTTGTTGGCTTTAGAACTCTGGGCACTTTACCACTTCTAACCAGTGCTAAAGTGCATATGCTCTCTGTGTAAATTGTCCTGGTGATTGGTTTATCTGTGATTGGCATATCTGTTTTACTTATAAGTCCCTAGTAAAGTGCACTAAAGGTGCCCAGGGTCTGTAAGTCAAATGCTACCAGTAGGCCTGCAGCACTTGTTGTGCCACCCGCACAAGTAGCCCTGTAAACGTGGCTCATACCTGCCACTGCAGTGTCTGTGTGAGCAGTCTTGCACTGCCAGTTCAACCTGGCAAGTGTACCCACTTGCCAGGCATTGACCTTCACTTTTTATACATGTAAGGCAGCCCTAAGGTAAGCCCTAGGTAGCTCCATGGGCAGAGTGCAGTGTATGTTAAAGGTGGGACATGTACTGATGTGTTTTACATGTCCTAAATACTGTGAAATACTGCTAAATTCTGTTTTCACGGTTGCAAGGCCTATCTCTCTCATAGGTTAACATGGGGCTGCCTTTAAATATTATTAAAGTGCAGATTCCCTTTGAGAGCAGATGGAAATGTGGAGTTTGGGGTCTCTGAACTCACAATTTAAAAATACATCTTTTAGTAAAGTTGCTTTTTAGATTGTTAGTTTGAAAATGCTACTTTTAGAAAGTAGGCCTTTTCTTGCTTAAACCACTCTGTGACTCTACCTGTTTGTGGATTACCTGTCTGGGTAAGTTTGGCAGTTGGGCTGTTTGTGAATCCCCTCTAGACAGTGAGACAAAGGTAGCTGGGGTATAGCCTGCATATCCTGACGAGCCATCTGCACTAGAATGGAGGGCGGAGTGGTCACTTACACCTGAATGGCTGTGCCTACCCTCTCACAATGCAGTCTCCAATAGGGACTGGTGTGTGTGAGGGGCCTGGTCTGGGCAAGGCAGGATCATGCAAAGAAGAGAGACTTCCCTTTGAAGTTTACTACAAACAGCCTGAGCCAAGTCCCAGGATACAGTGGGTACTCACCCCCTTGTTGCTGCTGTGCTGGCCTCAAATGCCCAACCACATCAGGGTAGGCCACTGCCAAGATGTGGGTCATTAAGGGGTCAGGGTCCGATGGGTACCCCTCCCTCTTCGGGAGGACATCCCTAGCTGGGTCTCTGCAGTCTTCCAGACCCAGCATCTGTGGTCCTCCCACCGCTTGCAACAATGGGTGCTCTGCTGGCGGGAGGGCCTTTTCAGCACTGGGAGGCCTTTGGGTAGCTATGCGCTTTATAAATCTTTTAAACTAAACTAAACTAAACATTCTCTCTTCTCTACCTAGATATCCTGCAATGAGGAGATTAAGACAACCACTAGTGTACCGTCCACTAGTTGACCTTGCAACCATGGAGGACAAGCATATCATCCAGACCTATTGTCTGAATCGTCAGACCATCATGGATCTATGTACACAGTTGGAGCCTGATCTCTTACCAGCCATACGCAATCCATATGCCATCCCTCCAACTGTATAGGTCCTGTCAGTGCTACACTTTCTTGCCACAGGCTCCTTTCAGAATACAGTGGGCTTGACATCATGGATGTCACAGCCCATTGTCAGTCTTGTGTTGAAGGATGTACTGTGTGCATTGTTGAAACACTTGGACAGCCACATCAGGTGCCCCCAATGTGTGGATTTGGCTTATGTGAAGGCAGACTTTTATGATATGGGACACATCCCTCATGTGATAGGGACGATTGATGGTACTCATATAGCCCTGGTCCCTCCCAGTGCCAATGAACAGGTGAATAGGAATATTCAGCTGGTGTGTCTGGCAGACCAGTACATCTCACAGGTCACAGCCAAGTTTCCTGGACCTGTGCATGACTCCTTCATTTTGAGGAACAGCAATGTCCCACACATGATGGCACGACTACACACAGAGAGGGCCTGGCTCCTTGGAATGTATGCACTTGAAGGTATTTCACTGTTATGGTACCTGTCATCACATTCTTCCTTGTTGCTGTACTTATTATGTCGTAAGTCCTACATTTTTTCACACAGGTGACTCTGGAGGTCCTAATCTTCCCTGGCTGTTGACACCGGTGAGGTACCCTGCCATGGATGGGGAAGTCAGTTTCAATGAGGCCCACAGGAGGACAAGGCGTGCAATTGAAATAACATTTAACCTCCTGAAAGCCAGATTTAGGTGCCTGTATCTATCTGGAGGTACCCTCCTCTACTCACCCCAAAAAGGTATGCCAGATAATAGTAGCCAGCTGCATGCTCCACAATCTAGCCCTGAGACGTCAGATACCATTGCTGGCTGATGAGGGTGAGGCAGCTGGACCAGAGGCTAGTAATGCTGACATGGCAAGTGATGAGAAGGCAGAAGAGGAAGGTGCAGCTGACTCCAGGACTAAGCTTATCGGTCAGTACTTCCAGTGATATACAGGTATGGTGAGTGTGGGTTTGCAAGTGTTGTATATTCACATGATTTGCTAAGTTGACTCATCAGTGGGGGTCCAATATGGTCCTATCCCTATGTGTGTGTTGGGAGAGCAGACTGATTGAATGTAAGGTGCATAGTAAAAGTGTCTCAAATCTAACAAGTGTACCCACTGAAGTTTCCAAGATTTAAATCTCCAATGTACAGACCAGTATTGAGCTCTGTTTGCTGAATTCTCCTGTTCTCGTGTCAATCCACTCAGTGACTGTGGTAATGAAATATGTGCCTCTGCTACCTATGGTTTGAGGCATTCCTAGTCATTAGTCTTTGCTGAATGATTTGAGAATTGAGGGTAGTAAATGACAGATGGCAGCTACAGTGATTTATGATGAATATTCTGTGACTGGTGTTTTATAGGTAATCTTTGGGGGGCCCTGGTTAGGAAATATTCTACACTGGGCACAACATCTATGTGCTGCATATGTGCTTTGTATGGCTCCATGCCTTCCATCCTGATGGTACTCTCTGTCATTGTCTTTTAGCAGGTTGGAATACTGACTGGACTCTTGTGTGGCCCAGGGTTTTGGACTATCTGACATGTGTCCTGGGCCATATCAGTTGTACTGTGTCTCCTGCTGAGGCTGCCTCCGTCTAATGTCCATTACACTGCCTGTTGGGTGTAGGGGTGCATAGCCATATCACATTTAGCAATAATGACTTTTGTTGATGTTGTAATGAAGACACATATACAGTAGCTTTGTTCCATTGGTGTTTATTGTGCATATATTGAATTTGTGAAAACATATATGGTGCATACATTGTCCAAGAGGTGATGAGTGAAGTCATGGTAGATGTGATCATCAGAGTAGGTGGTACAGCTGTTGGTTGCACAGGTCCAGTGTCCAATTGCCAATGGGAAGATGGAGTTATGTCATTGAAAAGTTAACAGGGTGTCTCAGTGGCACATAAGGGAGACAAATCAGATGAGGGTCCTTCTGGTGGGCGGAGGAAGCACACAGGGTGGTCTTGCTATCCCTCAACACCCCTGCAATGGTGGCCATGGTGGCATTGTGGGCCTGCCACTGCTGCACGGCCTCCTGCTGGGTATTCCCTTTGCAGCCTTTGGTTTTCCCCCACCATGGTTATATTCTGGCCCATCCTGTCCTGGGATTGTTAGTATGCTCCCAGGACTTGGGAGATGGTTTCCTGCTCAATAGAGTCCCTAGGGGGCCATATCCTCTGGCCCACAGCTTCCCTTGCACGCCCCCTGCCCCCATGTGCCTGTGCCCCTGTGTGCAGGATCTTCATTGTCTGGGGAGTGAGGAGTCAACTCAGGTCCCTGTACTGTGGGGCACACAATAGTTTGATCTGTTCTTGGGACACAGGCTTGGGGAGGAAGGGTTGGCTGTGATGCTCAAGCCACTGGGTTGGGGGGGATTGATGTGAGCATGATGAGGCAGGGAGTCATAGACTGACCAGGTGTCCCAGATGGGCCAGGTAGGTCGTCAGTGTCCAGACATCCAGGCGTGTTGTCCTCACTGGGGCCTTCATCCTGAGGTGGACTTGCAGTCTCTGGTATCCTCTCCATGGTGGCACTGGCAGGGGTACCTGTGGATGGATTGAGAGAGGAAGTTACAAATTGAAGATGTGTTTGGTTATCTCTTTATCATATGCATACAGTGGCTTGACATGATTTCCAGCAATGACAATGACAGATGCTGCACAGCATACCATTGGTGATAGATAATGGTCTGTGACATGTGTATCATACTCCATTTAGGTTGGTGTCATTCAGGTTTAGTACCTCTGACTGTGTGGATGGGTACTGGTACTGACTGATAGTTCACATGACTGTCCTCCACTGATAGCTAGTGACTATTCAGTGTTGGTAGTTGTGAGTGGAAGATGGCTGGACATAGCAGCATGGTGTCCCAGTGGGAGGGGGGTATGGGTGTATGCAAGATTAATTATTCTGTCTCTGCATGCTGTGCATGGAGTCTTCCATCTTACATTCCATACCTTGGTGGGTCACTTTCTGGGTTGTGGATCCTGATTAGTGGCCAATTGGATTAGTCGCGCTGCTGTAGCTGTATTTAGCCTTGTTTGGCATTGTGGTGTGCCATTGCATTGCTGTCATTGCCATGGTGTGGTCCTCAGTCATACCATCTTCTTGGTATAGCTAGTCCAATAGTCATAAATGCAAGGGGTGTGATGTGTTGTGCACATTCCAGGTATTCACATACACGGGCTTGTGCATTGTGGGAGTGGTAGTGTTAGTATTAGCCAATGCTATGTGCGCTTTTGCCAAGGGATTTGTAGGCAGTTGGGCTGGGTGGAGGTGTGGCATGCAGGAGAGGGGCATTAGGTGGATAGGTGGGATGTATAGTGAGACATGCAGTACGTTGGGGAGTATTTGGGTGGTGAGGAAGCATGCAGGACACGACAATTGTGTGACATTGAAGTTGTGTACACTTACTAGAGTCCAGTCTGCCAGGTATTCCATGCAGTCTCTCGGAGTGCAGCATGTCCAAGACCTTCTCCTCCCAAGATGTGAACTGTGGGGTAGGAGGTGGGGGCCCACCGCCACACTTGTGCACGCCAATCTGGCGTTATGATGCCATGGAAAGCACCTTCCCCATAGGTCGTTCCACCTCTTCCTGATGTCCTCCCGTGTGCGTGGATGGTTGCCTACTGAGTTGACCTCTGTTGACTATTCTCTGCCACAACTCCATTTTCCTGACTATTGAGGTTTGCTGGACCTGTGCTCCAAACAGTTTTGGGTCTACCCTGATGATTTCACCCACCATGACCCTCAACTCGTCGACTGTGGACCGTGGGTGCTTTTGTGGGGACAAGGTAGTGCTCGTGTTGTGGGTCGGGGGGTGTTGTGTGTGTGTAAGGGTGCAGTGTAGGGTGATTGATGTGATGTGGGTGGTGCATAGTGGGTGATGGATACTTGTGGTTTGTGTGTGTGTGCTCATTATGTGTGTTTTGTGTTGGTAGTGCAGTTGTGTTGTGTATGCTGGGTGAGATGTGTATCTGTAACTATGATGTAATGGTGCTATACGAGTGTATTTGACTGCTCTCTGTGTAAGTGTAAATCGATTTTGTAGCAAAGGGTTATAGGTGGTATGGGGGTGTGTTCTATAGTGCAATGAGTAGGTGTGTCTGTGTGTGTGTCTGTGTGTGTCAGGTATGGGATATTCAAACTGTCCAATGTGGTGTTGTGTTCTGACAGTGCTGGGTTCAGAGCATAGTGGTTCATACTGTGAATGGTTTTCCACCATGAAAGAGCTACTGTGGTGATTTGTGCCTCATAATATAGTGAGTGGAATTGTGTTGGCATGGTGGTGCTGGAACTATCTCTTTCCCGCCCTCCTTTTTCCTGGCGGTGTCGGATTTGTGGTTGTTTTCTGGTGGTCTTCACGATGTGAGTCGTGATACGGCGAACGGATTACCGCCAACATGGTGGCCGCCACTGCGGAAAAGTCATAATGAGGCCCTATATGTTGTCCTCGATAACCCTCTTCATGGAAGGATAAAAGTATGGAAAGAGGACAGGTCTCGTGGTAGCATAAAGTAGCCTAGATGGCTCATGTATCTCCTTATACCTCCTTGAGGCAACTGAACATGTGAAAACTTCCAAGAGGTATGTTGCTGCCGCCGGCCACACCTAAAATAATTCTTATCTTTAGCATAGCCACAGAAATGTTGATTAAAACAAGGAAACGTCAATTGGTCTCTTGTTCTGGACAATGAAAGCAGCTTCACAAGGCGGGCTCCCATCTCTTAAGAGCTGCAGGAGCAAAACTGTCCACTGAAGGGGGCGGGGACAGTCATTTGTTTAAAGTGTGAGGAGTCCAAGGAGGACATTGTGTTGACATGCATAGTAGATCTACTGATGGGCCAGGTGTAATAAGTAATAAAGTCATTCGGCTCTACAGGTGAGTAGGATGTGTGAGGGTAAGCAATGCATTGTTGACTGTGTGGACAGTAAGGCACTGTTTTACTTCACAGGTGGCAGCACTCTTTTACAGGAAATTTGGTGTGTACACATGGAGCATAAGCAGGGGCGTAGCTTGATCAGTAAGATTGGGGGGTGTAAGTTTCAGATTTCCCAACAATCATGCTGCCAAATAATGTTAAAATGCATGATACGGTAAGCAGGGCGCACAAGAAGGGCTTAGGAGCAGCGGAAAGGGAAGAAAAGCAGATGGGTAAGTGTACTAACTGAGAGATGTTAGAAATGGGGTACTGGTTGGTTAGGGTATGCACCTAACCCAGGCAGAACCCAGCACCAAAGATAACCTGTGCTCACCCCCTTGGTAGCTTGGCACAGGGCAATCAGTCTTATCCACAAGGTAAGGTGTAAAGCATTTGGGCAACAAACTCACACCAGTGACCCAAAAAATACTACACAAATGAGACTCCACACAGGATTATATATAAAAACGCAGAGGGGGCACTGATGGAGGGTTTTCCTTCAGTGGTTTGGCGCTCCAGCCAGTCTTCTCATGCTGGGCCACTAGCAAGATGACGGAAGTGCTTCACTTCCACTGGAGGGAGAACTTAAGAGCTCAACACATGCTATGTGCTTTATCCCTCATTCACCAAGCGCTCAGAGGGAAGGTGCTCCTCACTTACTCAAGGGTAAATGAAGTGCTCACCACGCGCTAAGAGCTATAAAGCATTCTCCACGTGCTGTAGAATAATAAAAAATGCTCACCACATGCTAAGTTACCAAGCGCTATCGTTACAGGGCCAGGGGCACCAACCAATGCTCACCACGCGCTGGAGCACTGGGAAAAGACTTGGGTGGAGAAACACTAGGCAAGCAGACCAGCACAACCAGACCTGCAGTCTTAGGGGCGATTCCTCTTTGTAGCACCACAGTGTCCTTGCCAAACAGAGGCAGGGAGCAGTTAGCACCAGAGCAGCAAGAATAAAGCAATCCAGTGAGTCTTTATGCCACCCAGCAGGTAGTAGGGCAACAAAGGAAGAGAAGTCCAGATGAGACCTTTGAGCAGCGCAACAATCCTTCTGACAGAGGTTCCGTCTCGGGTCCAAAAGTGCTCTAAAAATCATGGGGACAAAGTCCCTGTACTTAGACTACAAAATGTCTTTGTTCAGGGGATGACTTCCAAGGGACTGTTTCAAGTGTTACACAACCCCTTTCAACCCAGCTCTGGCTCCAGGCATCAGTATGGGTAAATCAACCCATTGTATGAGGCAGGGACACAACCAATTGATGTACTTTCACCCTACCTCCCACACTTCTAGCCCAAGAAGACTATCAGTATGCAGAAGCCTCTCTTGTCACACCCAGCCCCTCCTGTGTGGTGGCTGTCTGGAAAGTATGCACAAAGTGTGACTGTCCATCTGCCCTGTACGTGGATTGGAGTCAGGCTCCAAAACTCTAGAGTTATAAGCAGAGAGAAATGCCCACTTTCTAAAAGCGGCATTTCTAAAATAGTAATGTAAAATCCAACTACACCAGTAACCTGGATTTCTCACTACCATTCCAAACATACTAAGCATGCCCACGTTACTCCTCACAGATCAAAATTACCCCTTAGACATATATAAGGGAATTCCCAATGCAAACCTATGAGAGGAGCAGCCCTCACAGTAGTGAAAAACAAAATAAACTGTTTGTCACTACTAGGACATGTCACAGATGAAAGCATATGTCCTATTTTTTACATACACAGCACCCTGCCCAATGGGACGTCTAGGGCCTAACTTAGGGGTGACAGGTGTAGTAAAAAGGAAGTTTAGGCCTTGGCAAATAGGTTGAGTTGCCAAGTCAATATGGCAGTAAAATTTGCATGAATGCACTGCAGTGGTAGGACTGAGATAAGTTTGAAAAGGCTACTTCTGTGGGTGGTGCAATCAGCTCTGCAGGCCCACTAGTAGCATTTAATTTACAGGCCCTGCATATATGGTATACCACTTTTCAAGGGACATACACATAAACAAAATATGTCAAACAGGTGTAAGCCAGTCATACCAAGTTTGAGGGGAGAGAGCACATGCACTTTAGCACTGCTTAGAAAAAAAGAGGGTCTGAAAAATGGAGGAAGAAAGGGAAAAGGTTTGGGGATAACCCTGCAGAAAGGGCCATTTCCGAAAAGAGAAAACACATTATGCTGTGAACTAATCAACTTGTTTGAAGTCTTTCCAAACAGAGAGAGGGAGAGAGTGTGTTTGCATTTTTATCTGTGTGTGGAACAATTCCTGGTGAAATCCGACAGACTCCTCACCATACACGACTGAAAACACCTGTACCCAACTATTTACCACACACTATATTTAGTAGGGGTGGTAACACCTCAAACATCCCCTTGAAACTATGCTCCTGTGCGTAAGTGACTTCCATACTACATCTGTTACAATATTTTATAAACACCCATTGCAACAGGGGCGTCCCCTCCCGGTTGCACCTCAGGACACCAAAAGTTTTAAAAATCTAGTAGGCCTATGTCCCACACAGGTCTTAACCAAGATGCTAAAACACTGCTCTTTACTATTTGACCAAGAAATATTGAAACTGTTTCATCTGATCTTTCAGTCTCAACATTCCTCTCAGGAAAGGTCAAAACAATTACTCACACATCAATCCTCAAACAAAATGACTATCCCAAACCCAAGTAGATATTAAGGGGACTCTGTCAGTAGTAGTTTGTATAAACTGTTTTCCAACACCAGCAATGAATGCACAGAGTATTTCATGCAGATCTTGGCACCACCTCAGAGTTTATAAACATAAGTGAGGGGTAAGGTAGGTCACTGCCACAGCTCAACTCGGTGAAACACCACCCCAATGCGTTTAAAAATGGCAAGGAGTAAGGCTGAGTTGCAACCAAAGCTCAACGCTGTGTAAAACCATCTAGAGTCTTTCAACATAAGGAAGAAGTAAAGCAGGGTCACAACCACACCTCAACTCAATCTAGTACCACCCCAGAGTATTTAGAGGGGATGAGGTAGGTGCCATTATCCCTGTGTAACACTACCCCAGAGTCTTTAAACATAAATGAGGAGTAAGGCAATGTTACAAGCTCAGCTCAACTGTGAGTAACACAGCACAGAAACAGCTGTATCGCAGCCGCCAATGACAATTTAATCATCCTGGACCGAGAAGAAACAGTGGCCCTCATCCTGCTCCACCTCTCTGCAGTCTATCATACTATCTACCATAACACCCTCATCAGGAGACTCAAGGAGGTTGGCATTAAATGATCCGCTCTAACACAGATCTGTTCCTTCTTCCCCAAAGGGTCAGGCTCCCATCCTTTACATTACAGACCAAGAAATTGATATATGGGGTCCAACAGGGATCGTCCCTCAGCCCCCACTTTTTAACATATACATGACACTGCTCGCAAATATGCACAGCATACCATTGGTGGTAGATAGTGGTCTGTGACACGTGTACCATACTCCATTTAGGTTGGTGTCATTCAGGTTTAGTACCTCTGACTGTGTGGATGGGTACTGGTACTGACTGATAGTTCACATGAGTGTTCTCCACTGATAGCTAGTGACTATTCAGGGTTGGTAGTTGTGAGTGGAAGATGGCTGGACATAGCAGCATGGTGTCCCAGTGGGAGGAGGATATGGGATTATGCAAGGTTAATTATTCTGTCTGTGCATGCTGTGCATGGAGTCTTCCATCTTACATTCCATACCTTGGTGGGTCACTTTCTGGGTTGTGGATCCTGATTAGTGGCCAATTGGATTAGTCACACTGCTGTAGCTGTGTTTAGCCTTCTTTGGCATTCTGGTGTGCTGTTGCATTGCTGTCATTGCCATGGAGTGGTCCTCAGTTGTACCATCTAGTTGCTATAACTAGTCCAAAAGTGATACATGCAAGGGATGTGATGTGTTGTGCACATTCCAGGTATTCACATACATGGGCTTGTGCATTGTGGGAGTGTTAGTATTAGCCAATGCTATGTGTGTCTTTGCCAAGGGATTTGTGGCCAGTTAGGCTGGGTGGAGGTGTGGCATGCAGGAGAGGGGTATTAGGTGGATAGGTGGGATGTGGAGTAAGACATGCAGTACATTCGGGTGTATTTGGGTGGTGAGGAAGCATGCAGGACATGACAATTGTGTGACTTTGAAGTTGTGTGCACTTACTAGAGTCCAGTCTGCCAGATATTCCAAGAAGTCTCTCGGAGTGCAGTATGTCCAAGACCTTCTCCTCCCAAGATGTGAACTGTGGTGGAGGAGGTGGGGGCCCACCGCCAGTCTTGTGCACGCCTATCTGGTGTTGTGATGCCATAGAAAGCACCTTCCCCCGTAAGTCGTTCCACCTGTTCTTGATGTACTCCCGTGTGCATGGATGGTTGCCTACTGAGTTGACCCTGTTGACTATTGTCTGCCACAACTCCATTTTCCTGGCTATCGAGGTTTGCTGGACCTGTGCCCCAAACAGTTTTGGCTCTACCCTGACGATTTCATCCACCATGACCCTCAACTTGTCTGTGGACCGTGGGTGCTTTTGTGGGGACATGGTAGTGCTCGTGTTGTGGGTGGTGGTGTTGTGTGTGTAAGGGTGCAGTGTAGGGTGATTGATAGGGTGTGGGTGGTGCATAGTGGGTGATGGATGCTTGTGGTGTGTGCTCATCATGTGTGTTTTGTGTTGGTAGTGCAGTTGTGTTGTGTGTGCTGGGTGAGATGTGTATCTGTAACTATGATGTAATGATGCTATACAAGTGTATTTGACTGCTCTCTCTGTATGTGTAAATCAATTTTGTAACAAAGGGTTGTGGGTTGTATGGGGGTGTGTTATGTAGTGCAATGAGTAGGTATGTCTGGTGTGTCTGTGTGTGTGCGTCTGTGTGTGTGTCTGTGTGCGTCAGGTATGGGATATTCAAACTGTCCAATGTGGTGTTGTGTTCTGACAGTGCTGGGTTATGAGCATAGTGGTTCGCACCGTGAATGGTTTCCCGCCATGAAAGAGCTGCTGTGATGATTTGTGGCTCATAATATGGTGACTGGAATGGTGCTGGCATGGTGGTGGTGCTGGTGGTGTAACTACCTCATTCCCGCCCTCCTGTCTCCTGACGGTGTCGGATTTGTGGCTGTTTTTTTGTGGTCTTCATAATGTGAGTCGTGATACGGCGACCGGATTACCACCAACATGGTGGCCGCCACTGCGGAAAAGTCGTAATGAGGCCCTATATGTTGTCCTTGATAACCCTCTTCATGGAAGGATAAAAGTATGGAAAGAGGACAGGTCTCGTGGCAGCATAAGGAAGCCTAGACGGGTCATACATCTCCTTATGCCTCCTTGGGGCAACTGAACATGTGAAAATTACCCAGAGGTATGTTGCTGCCGCCGGCCATACCTAAAATAATTCTTATCTTTAGCATAGCCACAGAAATGTTGATTAAAACAAGGAAACGTCAATTGGTCTCTTGTTCTGGACAATGAAAGCAGCTTCACAAGGCGGGCTCCCATCTCTTAAGAGCCGCAGGAGCAAAACTGTCCACTGAAGGGGGGCGGAGACAGTCATGTGTTTAAAGTGTGAAGAGTCCAAGGAAGACATTGTGTTGACATGCATAGTAGATCTACTGATGGGCCAGGTGTAATAAGTAATAAAGTCATTCGGCTCTACAGGTGAGTAGGATGTTTGAGGGTAAGCAATGCACTGTTGACTGTGTGGACAGTAAGGCACTAATTTACTTCACAGATGGCAGCACTCTTTTACAGGAAATTTGGTGTGTACACATGGCGCATAAGCAGGGGCATAGCTTGGTCAGTGAGATTGGGGGGTGTAAGCTTCAGATTTCCCAACAATCATGCTGCCAAATAATGTTAAAATACATGATATGATAAGCAGGGTGCACAAGAAGGGCTTAGGAGCAGTGGAAAGGGAAGGAAAGCAGATGGGTAAGTGTACTAACTGAGAGATGTTAGAAATGGGGTTCTGGTTGCTTAGGGTATGAACCTAACCCAGACAGAACCCAGCACTCCAGTCAGGGCAAGTAAGTTACACACCAAAGATAACCTGTGCTCACCTGTAGGAGGCTGGCCTGGCTTGTAGTGGGTACCAAGGGGTACTTACACTCTGTACCAGGTCCAGTTATCCCTTATTAGTGTAGAAGAGGTGCTTCTAGCAGCTTAGGCTGATAGAAGGTAGCTATAGCAGAGCAGCTTAGGCTGAACTAGGAGACATGCAAAGCTCCTACTATACCACTGGTGTCATATGCACAATATCATAAGAAAACACAATACACAGATATACAAAAAATAAAGGTACTTTATTTTTATGACAATATGCCAAAAGTATCTCAGTGAGTACCCTCAGTATGAGGATGCCAAATATACACAGGATATATGTACACAATACCAAAAATATGCAGTAATAGCAAAAGGAAGTAATGCAAGCAGTGTAAAGTTACAATAGATTGCAATAGGAGCACATAGGTATAGGGGCAACACAAACCATATACTCCAAAAGTGGAATGCGAACCACGAATGGACCCCAAACCTATGTGAGCTTGTAGAGGGTCGCTGGGACTGTAAGAAAACAGTGAGGGTTAGAAAAATAGCCCACCGCAAGACCTTGTAAGGTAGGTGTAAAGTGCACCTACAACCCCCAGAGAGCACAAGTCGTGATAGGGGGATTCTGCAAGGAAGACCAACACCAGCAAAGCAACAACAGTGGATTTCCAGACCTGAATACCTGTAAGACAAGGAGACCAAGTCCAAGAGTCGCGACAGTGTCGAGAGTGGGCAGATGCCCAGGAAATGGCAGCTGAGGGTGCAAGGAAGCTGCCACCGGATGGAAGAAGCTTGGTGTTTTGCAAGAACGAAGAGGACTAGGAACTTCCCCTTTGGAGGATGGATGTCCCACGTCGTGCAAAAGCTTGCAGAGGTGTTCCCATGCAGAAAGACCGCGAACAAGCCTTGCTAGCTGCAAGGATTGCGGTTAGGGTTTTTAGATGCTGCTGTGGCCCAGGAGGGACGAGGATGTCGCCACTTGAATGAGGAGACAGAGGGGGCACCCAGCAAGTCAGGGAGCCCTCACAGAAGCAGGCAGCACCCGCAGAAGTACTGGATCAGGCACTTAGAAGAGGAGTGAACCGGAGTCCACCCGAAGTCAGAAAAGGGAGTCCCACGACGCCGGAGGACAACTCAGAAGGTTGTGCACTGCAGGTTAGAGTGTCGGGGACCCAGGCTTGGCTGTGCACGAAGGAAATCCTGGAAGAGTGCACAGGAGCCGGAGCAGCTGCAAATCACACGGTACCCAGCAATGCAGTCTAGCGTGGGGAGGAAAAGACTTACCTCCACCAAACTTGGACTGAAGAGTCACTGGACTGTGGGAGTCACTTGGACAGAGTTGCTGAGTTCCAGGGACCACGCTCGTCGTGCTGAGAGGGGACCCAGAGGACCGGTGATGCAGTCTTTTGTTGCCTACGGTTGCAGGGGGAAGATTCCGTCGACCCTCGGGAGATTTCTTCAGAGCTCCTGGTGCAAGAAGGAGGCAGGCTACTCCCAGAGCATGCACCACCAGGAAAAAGGCGAGAAAGCCGGCAGGATGAAGCGACACAAGGTTGCAGTAGTTGTCTTTGCTACTTTGTTGCGGTTTTGCAGGCATCCTGAGCAGTCAGCGGTCGATCCTTTGGCAGAAGGTGAAGAGGGAGATGCAGAGGAACTCTGGTGAGCTCTTGCATTTGGTATCTGAAGAATTCCCCAAAGCAGAGACCCTAAATAGCCAGAAAAGGAGGTTTGGCTACCTAGGAAGGAGGATTGGCTACCAAGAGAGGTAAGAGCCTATCAGAAGGAGTCTCTGACGTCACCTGCTGGCCCTGGCCACTCAGAGCAGTCCAGTGTGCCAGCACACTTCTGAATCCAAGATGGCAGAGGTCTGGGGCACCTCCCCTGGGAGGTGCAGGTCAGGGGAGTGGTCACTCCCGTTTCCTTTGTGCAGTTTCGCGCCAGAGCAGGGCTGGGGGATCCCTGAATCGGTGTAGACTGGCTTATGCAGAGATGGGCACCATCTGTGCCCATCAAAGCATTTCCAGAGGCTGGGGGAGGCTACTCCTCCCCAGCCCTGACACCTATTTCCAAAGGGAGAGGGTGTAACACCCTCTCTCTGAGGAAGTCCTTTGTTCTGCCTTCCTGGGCCAGGCTGGCTGGACCCCAGGAGGGCAGAAACCTGTCTGAGGGGTTGGCAGCAGCAGCAGCTGCAGTGAAACCCCTGGAAAGGCAGTTTGGCAGTACCCGGGTTCTGTGCTATCCGGTGGATCATGGATCATGGAATTGTCTCCCCAATGCCAGAATGGCATTGGGGTGACAATTCCATGATCTTAGACATGTTACATGGCCATGTTCGGAGTTACCATTGTGACGCTATACATAGGTAGTGACCTATATATAGTGCACGCGTGAAATGGTGTCCCCGCACTCACAAAGTCTGGGGAATTTTCCCTGAACGATGTGGGGGCACCTTGGCTAGTGCCAGGGTGCCCACCCACTAAGTAACTTTGCACCCAACCTTCACCAGGTGAAGGTTAGACATATAGGTGACTTATAAGTTACTTAAGTGCAGTGGTAAATGGCTGTGAAATAACGTGGACGTTATTTCACTCAGGCTGCAGTGGCAGGCTTGTGTAAGAATTGTCAGAGCTCCCTATGGGTGGCAAAAGAAATGCTGCAGCCCATAGGGATCTCCTGGAACCCCAATACCCTGGGTACCTCAGTACCATATACTAGGGAATTATAAGGGTGTTCCAGTATGCAAATGTGAATTGGTGAAATTGGTCACTAGCCTGTTAGTGACAATTTGGAAAGCAGAGAGAGCATAATCACTGAGGTTCTGGTTAGCAGAGCCTCAGTGAGACAGTTAGTCATCACACAGGGAACACATACAGGGCACACTTATGAGCACTGGGGCCCTGGCTGGCATGGTCCCAGTGACACATATACTAAAACAACATATATACAGTGAAATATGGGGGTAACATGCCAGGCAAGATGGTACTTTCCTACACAACCCCCCCCCCCCCAAACGAAGGACAATAAGACTAGCCATGACCTGATGAATCTTCATTGTCTAAGTGGAAATATCTGGAGAGTCCATCTGCATTGGAGTGGGTACTCCCAGGTCTATGTTCCACTGTATAGTCCATTCCCTGTAGAGATATGGACCACCTCAACAATTTAGGGTTTTCCCCTTTCATTTGTTTTAGCCAAAGTAGAGGTTTGTGGTCTGTCTGAACAATGAAGTGAGTGCCAAACAGGTATGGCCTCAACTTCTTCAGTGCCCAGACCACAGCAAAGGCCTCCCTCTCTATGGCAGACCAACGCTTTTCTCTAGGGGTCAACCTCCTGCTGATAAAAGCAACAGGTTGATCCTGGCCCTCAGAATTGAGTTGTGATAAGACTGCCCCTACCTCTAATTCAGATGCATCAGTTTGAACAATGAATTTCTTGGAGTAACATGGGCTTTTTAGGACAGGTGCAGTGCACATGGCCTGTTTGAGCTCCTCAAAAGCTTTCTGACAGCTAGCTGTCCACAATACCTTTTTAGGCATCTTCTTGGAAGTGAGATCATTAAGTGAGGCTGTAAGGAGCCATAGTTTTTAATGAATCTCCTGTAATACCCAGTGAGGCCTAGGAAGGCTCTCACCTGGGTCTGTGTTGTAGGGGGAACCCAATCCATGATTGTCTGGATTTTCCCCTGAAGTGGTGCAATCTGTTCTCCACCTACCAGGTGTCCCAGATAAACCACTTTCCCCTGCCCTATCTGGCACTTTGAAGCCTTGATAGTGAGGCCTGCCTTTTGCAGGACCTCCAAAACTTTCCACAGGTGGAACAGGTGATCATCCCAGGTGGAGCTAAAGACCGCTATGTCGTCCAGATATGCTGCACTAAAAGCCTCCAACCATTGCAGGACTGTATTCACCAACCTCTAAAAAGTAGCAGGTACATTTTTCAAACCAAAGGGCATTACTGTGAATTGGTAGTGCCCTCCAATAGTCGAAAATGCAGTTTTTGCTTTAGCATCCTCTGATAACTTGATCTGCCAATACCCTGCAGTCAAATCAAAGGTGCTTAGATACTTGGCAGATGCCAGTGTATCTATGAGCTCATCTGCCCTGGGTATAGGGTGAGCATCAGTTTTTGTTACCTGGTTGAGACCTCTATAATCTACACAAAACCTCATCTCCCTTTTTCCATCTTTTGAGTGAGGCTTTGGTACAAGCACCACAGGAGAGGCCCATGGGCTTTCAGAATGTTCAACCACTCCTAGTTCAAGCATTTTTTGAACTTCTTGTTTTATTCAGTCCCTGACATGGTCAGGCTGCCTATAGATTTTACTTTTGACAGGCATGCTGTCTCCAGTATCAATTGTGTGTTCACACCAAGATGTGGTGCCTGGCACAGTTGAAAAGAGTTCAGAAAACTGACCTAGGAGATTTATGCAGTTGTCTTTCTGCTCAGCAGTAAGACAGTCTGCCAAAACTACACCTTCCACTAGAGCATCCTCTTCTGTGGAAGAGAAGAGATCAGGGAGAGGGTCACTCTCTTCTTCCTGTCCCTCATCTGTTGCCATAAGCAGGGTGAGATCAGCCCTGTCATAGTAGGGTTTTAGGTGATTGACATGGAGCACCCTAAGGGGACTCCTGGCAGTGCCCAGGTCAACCAAGTAGGTGACCTCGCCCTTTTTTTCAACAATGAGATGGGGTCCACTCCATTTCTTCTGGAGTGCTCTTGGGGCCACAGGCTCCAATACCCACACCTTCTGTCCTGGTTGGCACTGAATCAGAACAGACTCCTGGTCATGCCATTGCTTTTGGAGCTCTTGCCTGGCCTGAAGGTTTTTACTGGCCTTTTTCATGTATACTCCGCCATTCTGGATCTTAGGCCAAGTACATAGTCCACTATATCCTGTTTAGGAGCTTTTAAAGGTTGTTCCCAACCCTCCTTCACAAGTATTAGAGGACCTCTCACAGGGTGCCCAAATAGGAGTTCAAAGGGGCTGAAGCCCACTCCTTTCTGGGATACTTCCCTGTAAGCAAAAAGGAGGCAAGGTAACAGGGCATCCCATCTCCTCCTGAGATTTTCAGGGAGTCCCATTATCATTCCTTTGAGAGTTTTATTAAACCTCTCTACCAGTCCATTTGTTTGTGGATGATAAGGTGTGGTGAATTTGTATGTTACACCACATTCCTTCCACATAGCCTTCAAGTATGCAGACATAAAGTTGCTACCACTGTCTGATACAACCTCTTTTGGAAAACCCACCCTGAAAAAGATTCCCAGGAGGGCTTTTGCCACTGCAGGTGCTGTAGTGGTCCTTAGAGGAATTGCTTCAGGATATCTTGTGGCATGGTCCACTACCACCAAGATAAACCTATTGCCTCAAGCAGTAGGAGGGTCAAGGGGACCAACTATGTCAACCCGTACCCTTTCAAAGGGAACCCCAACCACAGGTAGTGGAATAAGGGGAACCTTTGGAGTGCCACCAGTCTTGCCACTGGCTTGGCCGGTCACGCAAGACTTACAAAAATCTTTTGTGTCCTCTGACATCCTAGGCCAGTGAAACAGGGGGACAAGCCTTTCCCAAGTTTTAATCTGACACAAATGTCCAGCCAAAGGAATGTTATGTGCCAGAGTTAGGAGGAACTCTCCGTACTGCAGGGGAATGACCAATCTCCTGGCTGCTCCAGGTTTTGGGTACCTTGCCTCTGTGTACAAGAGGTTGTCCTCCCAGTAATCTCTATGTGAGTCACTGACATCCCCATTTTGCTGTTTGACAGCTTGCTGTCTGAGACCCTCTAATGTGGGACAGGATTGCTGTGCCACACTCAGCTCCTCCCTGGCAGGCCCCGCTCCACCCAAAAGCTCAGCAGTGTCTGCTGCCAGCTCCTCTGGTGAAGGTTCTGCACAGCGTAGAAATTCTTCTTCCTCAGAAGTTGAATCATCTGTAGAGGGAGGGATAGTGGGTAGGGATTTACCCTTGCTACCCCTAGCTTTAGGGAGCACTTGGTCCATTGTTCCAGGATCCAAGTCACCCTGTCCTTTTTGCTTTTTGGCCTGAGCCCTTGTCAAAGCAAAAATATGCCCAGGAATGCCCAGCATTGCTGCATGAGCCTCCAACTCCACTTCTGCCCAAGCTGATGTCTCTAAATCATTTCCTAGTAGACAGTCTACAGGTAAATCTGAAGCAACCACAACTTTCTTTGGACCACTAACCCCTCCCCCCAGTTGAGATTCATAACAGCCATGGGGTGGCTAAGGGTGTTGTTATGAGCGTCTGTCACTTGGTACTGGTGACCAAGTAGGTGTTGTTCAGGGTGTACAAGTTTCTCTATTACCATGGTAACACTGGCACCTGTGTCCCTGTAGGCCTGAACCTCAACACCATTGATTAGGGCCAGTTGCTTGTACTTATCCATATTAAGGGGACAAGCAACCAAGGTGGCCAAATCAATGGCACCTTCAGAGACTAGCACAGCCTCTGTGGTCTCCCTAACAAGACCAACCCCAACTAAATTACCAAAAGTGAGCCCAGCTACTCCCTTGGATTGGCTATTAGTAGGTTTGCTCCCACCACCACTGCTATTACTAGGGGCACTAGAGGTTGCAGTAGGGGTTGTGGTAGTGGGAGGTTTGGTGTTTTTCTTTGGACAACTGGCATCATTTGTCCAATGGCCTTTTACTTTACATAAATAACACCAAGGCTTTTTTACTTGATTAGAAGAGGATTTGGACCCACCACCCCCACCAGAGTGTTTTTGTGGGCCTGATGAAGACTCATTTTTAGACTTGTCCCCACCCTTGTCTGAAGACTTACCATCCTTCTTCTTGCCATCCTTGTCACCCCCTGTATGAACTTTTCTGTTCACTCTTGTTCGGACCCATTTGTCTGCCTTCTTTCCCAATTCTTGGGGAGAGGTCAGATCTGAGTCCACTAGATATTGGTGTAACAAATCAGACACACAGTTATTCAGAATATGCTCTCTCAGGATTAGATTGTACAGGCTTTCATAGTCATAAACAACTGCCATGTAACCACCCTTCCAAGGCATTCACTGAATAGTCAACAAAGTCTAGCCAGTCTTGTGAGGACTCTTTTCTGGTTTCTCTGAACTTAATCCTGTATTGTTCAGTGGTTAAGCCAAATCCATCCAAGAGTGCATCCTTCAAAACTGCAAAATTATTGGCATCACTTTTTCTAACAGTAAGGAGCCTATCCCTACCCTTTCCATTGAAGGATAGCCATAGGATAGCAGCCCACTGCCTTTGAGGGACCCCCTGTACCATACAGGCCCTCTCAAGTGCAGCAAACCACTTGTTAATGTCATCCCCCTCCTTGTAAGAGGGAACAATCTTGTGCAGATTCCTGGAATCATGCTCTCTCACAGGATTGCTATCAGGAATACTGCTGCTGCCACCATGGGGTCCAAACCCCAACCTCTGTCTCTCCTTCTCCAGATCTAGGGATTTCCTGTCTAGAGCCAGCTGTTGCTGTTTAAGCTTCAGTCTGGTCTCTTCCACTCTCAACTTGTTAAGTTCCCTTTCTAACAATTTGTCTTCACGGTGGGTGGGTTGGGAATGCTTGGACACAGAAGATATATTGGAATCAACAGAGGGAGACCTGCCCCTAACAGCTTGCACTCTAACAGGCTGGCCTTCAGGAACAAAAACATCCCTACTATGATGAGAGCTTCTATTACTACCAGCATTGCTATGAGGTCTGCTAGGGGGCAGATTTGGAAGAGAACCCTGTACACCTCCCTCAAGGGGCTCCCCTGAGTCAGAGTGTGAGCTATCTCCTAACTTCTCAATTGAAGTGCCACCCTGGGCCTTATCATTCTCAATGAGCATGTTAGACAGAAATTCTCTAGAAGGGTTCTTTCCTACCACTAAACCTCTATCAATGCAGAGACTCCTTAGGCTCTTAAAGTTAAGATTGTCATAAGTTGTATTGACCATTTTAAGAGAAGTTCCTACATCAGACATGATAGAAGAAGGTTTAGAGACAGTGAGTAGAGGGAAAAAGTTTCAGGACTTTTTAAAGAACAGAAAAAAAAACTTTTTCAAACTTTTTCAAACTTTTAGAAAGTTTAGGAGTACTTTTCAGCACTTAGCAGAAAGTGTAAAAGAAGAAAAGCAAAACGTTTTAGTTAAGTGTACATACACTGAACTTGTTTTGTATATTTTTCTCTTATGAAAAGTACAATATGACAAAGTGGTAAGTAGTTACAAGTACTTATCCCATCGCTGCTTCCAATGTAGGAGGCTGGCCTGGCTTCTAGTGGGTACCAAGGGGTACTTACACTCTGTACCAGGTCCAGTTATCCCTTATTAGTGTAGAAAAGGTGTTTCTAGCAGCTTAGGCTGATAGAAGGTAGCTATAGCAGACCAGCTTAGGCTGAACTAGGAGACATGCAAAGCTCCTACTATACCACTGGTATCATATGCACAATATCATAAGAAAACAAAATACACAGATATACTAAAAATAAAGGTACTTTATTTTTATGACAATATGCCAAAAGTATCTCAGTGAGTACCCTCAGTATGAGGATGCCAAATATACACAAGATATATGTACACAATACCAAAAATATGCAGTAATAGCAAAAGGAAGTAATGCAAGCAGTGTAAAGTTACAATAGACTGCAATAGGAGCACATAGGTATAGGGGCAACACAAACCATATACTCCAAAAGTGGAATGCGAACCACGAATGGACCCCAAACCTATGTGAGCTTGTAGAGGGTCGCTGGGACTGTAAGAAAACAGTGAGGGTTAGAAAAATAGCCCACCCCAAGACCCTGTAAGGTAGGTGTAAAGTGCACCTACAACCCCCAGAGAGCACAGAAGTCGTGATAGGGGGATTCTGCAAGGAAGACCAACACCAGCAAAGCAACAACAGTGGATTTCTGGACCTGAGTACCTGTAAGACAAGCGGACCAAGTCCAAGAGTCGCGACAGTGTCGAAAATGGGCAGATGCCCAGGAAATGCCAGCTGAGGGTGCAAGGAAGCTGCCACCGGATGGAAGAAGCTTGGTGTTTTGCAAGAACGAAGAGGACTAGGAACTTCCCCTTTGGAGGATGGATGTCCCACGTCGTGAAGAAGCTTGCAGAGGTGTTCCCACGCAGAAAGACCACAAACAAGCCTTGCTAGCTGCAAGGGTCGCGGTTAGGGTTTTTGGATGCTGCTGTGGCCCACGAGGGACCAGGATGGATGAGGAGACAGAGTGGGTGCCCAGCAAGTCACGGAGCCCTCACAGAAGCAGGCAGCACCCGCAGAAGTACCGGATCAGGCACTTAGAAGAGGAGTGAACTGGAGTCCACCTGAAGTCAGAAAAGGGAGTCCCACAACACCGGAGGACAACTCAGAAGGTTGTGCACTGCAGGTTAGAGTGTCGGGGACCCAGGCTTGGCTGTGCATGAAGGAAATCCTGGAAGAGTGCACAGGAGCCGGAGCAGCTGCAAATCATGCGGTACCCAGCAATGCAGTCTAGCGTGGGGAGACAAGGACTTACCTCCACCAATCTTGGACTGAAGAGTCACTGGACTGTGGGAGTCACTTGGACAGAGTTGCTGAGCTCCAGGGACCATGCTCGTCATGCTGAGAGGGAACCCAGATGACCCGTGATGCAGTCTTTTGTTGCCTGCGGTTGCAGGGGGAAGATTCAGTCGACCCACGGGAGATTTCTTCAGAGCTCCTGGTGCAAGAAGGAGGCAGGCTACCCCCAGAACATGCACCACCAGGAAACAGGCGAGAAAGCCGGCAGGATGAAGCGATACAAGGTTGCAGTAGTCGTCTTTGCTACTTTGTTGCGGTTTTGCAGGTGTCCTGAGCAGTCAGCGGTCGATCCTTTGGCAGAAGGTGAAGAGGGAGATGCAGAGGAACTCTGGTGAGCTCTTGCATTCGGTATCTGAAGAATTCCCCAAAGCAGAGACCCTAAATAGCCAGAAAAGGAGGTTTGGCTACCTAGGAAGGAGGATAGGCTAGTAAGAAAGGTAAGAGCCTATCAGAAGGAGTCTCTGATGTCACCTGCTGGCCCTGGCCACTCAGAGCAGTCCAGTGTGCCAGCACACCTCTGAATCCAAGATGGCAGAGGTCTGGGGCACGCTGGAGGAGCTCTGGGGAGCTCCCCTGGGAGATGCAGGTCAGGGGAGTGGTCACTCCCCTTTCCTTTGTCCAGTTTCGCGCCAGAGCAGGGCTGGGGGATCCCTGAACCGGTGTAGACTGGAATATGCAGAGATGGGCACCATCTGTGCCCATCAAAGCATTTCCAGAAGCTGGGGGAGGCTACTCCTCCCAAGCCCTGACACCTATTTCCAAAGGGAGAGGGTGTAACACCCTCTCTCTGAGGAAGTCCTTTGTTCTGCCTTCCTGGGCCAAACCTGTCTGAGGGGTTGGCAGCAGCAGCAGCAGCTGCAGTGAAACCCCGGGAAAGGCAGTTTGGCAGTACCCGGGTTCTGTGCTAGAGACCCGGGGGATCATGGAATTGTCTCCCCAATGCCAGAATGGCATTGGGGTGACAATTCCATGATCTTAGACATGTTACATGGCCATGTTCAGAGTTACCATTGTGAAGCTATACATAGGTAGTGACCTATTTATAGTGCACGCGTGAAATGGTGTCCCCGCACTCACAAAGTCCGGTGAATTTTCCCTGAACGATGTGGAGGCACCTTGGGTAGTGCCAGGGTGCCCACACACTAAGTAACTTTGCACCCAACCTTCACCAGGTGAAGGTTAGACATATAGGTGACTAATAAGTTACTTAAGTGCAGTGGTAAATGGCTGTGAAATAACGTGGACGTTATTTCACTCAGGCTGCAGTGGCAGGCCTGTGTAAGAATTGTCAGAGCTCCCTATGGGTGGCAAAAGAAATGCTGCAGCCCATAGGGATCTCCTGGAACCCCAAGACCCTGGGTACCTCAGTACCATATACTGGGGAATTATAAGGGTGTTCCAGTATGCCAATGTGAATTGGTGAAATTGGTCACTAGCCTGTTAGTGACAATTTGGAAAGCAGAGAGAGCATAACCACTGAGGTTCTGGTTAGCAGAGCCTCAGTGAGACAGTTAGTCATCACACAGGGAACACATACAGGGCACACTTATGAGCACTGGGGCCCTGGCTAGCAGGGTCCCAGTGACACATACACTAAAACAACATATGTACAGTCAAATATCGGGGTAACATGCCAGGCAAGATGGTACTTTCCTACATCACCCCCTTGGTAGCTTGGCACAGAGCAATCAGTCTTAGCCACAAGGTAAGGAGTAAAGCATTTGGGCAACACACACACACACCAGTGACACAATAAATACTACGCAAATGAGACTCCACACATAGGATTATATATAAAAACACAGGGGGGACACTCATGGAGGGTTTTCTTTCAGTGGTTTGGCGCTCCAGCTAGTCTTCTCATGCTGGGCCACTATCAAGATGACGGAAGTGCTTCACTTGAACTGGAGGTAGAACTTAAGAGCTCGACACATGCTATGTGCTTAATCCCTCATTCACCAAGCGCTCACAGGGAAGGTGCTCCACACATACTCAAGGTTAAATGAAGTGGTCACCACGCGCTAAGAGCTATAAAGCATTCTCCATGCGCTGTAGGATAATAAACAATACTCACCACATGATAAGTTACCATGCACTATCCTTACAGGGCCAGGGGCACTAACCAATGCTCACCACACGCTGGACCAATGGACAAGACTTGGGTGGAGAAACACTAGGCAAGCAGACCAGCACAACCAGACCTGCAGTCTTAGGGGCAATTCCTCTTTGTAGCACCACAGTGTCCTTTCCAAACAGAGTCAGGGAGCAGTTAGCAGCAGAGCAGCAAGAATAAAGCAATCCAATGAGTCTGTATGCCACCCAGCAGGTAGCAGGGCAACCACAGAAGAGAAGTCCAGATGAGTCCTTTGAGCAGCGCAACAGTCCTTCTGACAGAGGTTCTGTCTCAGGTCCAAAAGTGCTCTAAAAATCATGGGGACAAAGTCCCTGTACTTAGACTACAAAATGTCTTTGTTCAGGGGATGACTTCCCAGGGACTGTTTCAAGTGTAACACAACCCCTTTCAACCCAGCTCTGGCTCCAGGCATCAGTATGGGTAAATCAACCCACTGTGTGAGGCAGGGACACAACCAGTTGATGCACTTTCACCCTACCTCCCAGTATGCAGATGCCTCTCTTGTCACACCCAGACCCTCCTGTGTGGTGGCTGTCTGGAAAGCATGCACAAAGTGTGGCTGTCCCTCTGCCCTGTATGTGGATTGGAGTCAGGCTCCAAAACAGTAGAGTTATAAGCAGAGAGAAATGCCCACTTTCTAAAAGTGTCATTTCTAAAATAGTAATGTAAACTCCAACTACACCAGTAATATGGATTTCTCACTACCATTCCAAACATACTCAAGCATGCACACGCTACTCCTCACAGATCATAATTACCCCTTAGACATATATAAAGGAATCCCCAATGCAAACCTATGAGAGGAGCAGCCCCCACAGTAGTGAAAAACAAAATAAACTGTTTGTCACTACTAGGACATGTCATAGATGAAAGCATATGTCCTATTTTTTACATACACAGCACCATGCCCATAGGGCTGTCTAGGGCCTAACTTAGTGGTGACAGGTGTAGTAAAAAGGAAGTTTAGGCCTTGGCAAATAGGTTGAGTTGCCAAGTCAATATGGCAGTAAAATGTGCATGACTACATTGCAGTGGTAGTACTGAGATAAGTTTAAAAAGGTTGCTTCTGTGGGTGGTGCAATCAGCTCTGCAGGCCCACTAGTAGCATTTAACTTACAGGCCCTGCATATATGGTATACCACTTTACAAGGGACATACACATAAATAAAATATGCTAAACAGGTGTAAGCCAATCATACCAAGTTTGAGGGGAGAGAGCACATGCACTTTAGCACTGGTTAGAAAAAAAGAGGGTCTGAAAAATGGAGGAAGAAAGGGAAAAGGTTTGGGGATAACCCTGCAGAAAGGGCCATTTCCAACAAGAGAAAACACATTATGCTGTGGACTAATCAACTTGTTTGAAGTCTTTCCAAACAGAGAGAGGGAGAGAGTGTGTTTGTGTTTTTATCTGTGTGTGGAACAATTCCTGGTGAAATCCGACAGACTCCTCACCAAACCCGACTGAAAACACCTGTACCCAACTATTTATCACACAATATATTTAATAGGGGTTCTAACACCCCAAACATCCCCTTGAAACTATGCTCCTGTATGTAAGTGACTTCCATACTGCATCTTTTACAATGTTTTATAAACAACCATTGCAACAGGTGCGTCCCCTCCCGGTTGCACCTCAGGACACCAACATTTTTAAAAATCTAGTAGGCCCATGTCCCACACAGGTCTTAACCAAGATGCTAAAACACTGCCCTTTACTATTTGACCAAGAAATATTGAAACTGTTTCATCTGATCCTTCAGTCTCAACACTCCTCTCAGGAAAGGTCAAAACAATTATTCACACATCAATCCTCAAACAAAATGAATATCCCAAACCCAAGTTGATATTAAGGGGACTCTGTCAGTAGTAGTTTGTATAAACTGTTTTCCAACACCAGCAGTGAATGCACAGAGTATTTCATGCAAATCTTGGCACCACCCCAGATTTTATAAACATAAGTGAGGAGTAAGGTAGGGTCACTGCCACAGCTCAACTCTGTGAAACACCACCCCAATGAGTTTAAAAAAGGCAAGGAGTAAGGCAGAGTTGCAACCAAAGCTCAACGATGTGTAAAACCACCTAGAGTCTTTCAACATAAGGAAGAAGTAAAGCAGGGTCACAACAACACCTCAACTCTGCAGTACCACCGCAGAGTATTTAGAGGGGATGAGGTAGGTGCCATAATCCCTGTGTAACAGTACCCCAGAGTCTTTAAACATAAATGAGGAGTAAGGCAATGTTACAAGCTCAGCTCAACTGTGTGTAGCACAGCACGGAAACAGCTGTATCGCAGCCGCCAATGACAATTGAATCATCCTGGACCAAGAAGAAACAGTGGCCCTCATCCTGCTCCACCTCTCTGCAGTCTATCATACTATCTACCATAACACCCTCATCAGAAGACTCCAGGAGGTTGGCATTAAATGATCCGCTCTCAAATGGATCTGTTCCTTCTTCCCCGAAGGGTCAGGCTCCCATCCTTCACATCACAGACCAAGAAATTGATATGTGGAGTCCAACAGATGATCGTCCCTCAGCCCCCCACATTTTAACATATACATGACACCGCTCGTGAATATTGTCCAATCACACGATATCACGGTCATCTCCTATGCTGATGACACCCAACTTAACCTCTCCCTGACGGACAAAAGAACCACCATCAGAACCAACTTCACCATGTGCATGATCACTGTAGCAGACTGCATGCAAATCAACTGCCTGCAGCTCAACTTCTGAAGAGACAGAAGTGCCAGTCTTTGGTGCCAAGATCCCCAAATGGGAATCCACATGGTGGCAATCAGCTAGGATCAACACCCACACCCTCAGACCACACAAGAAATCTAGGGGTCATCCTGGATGACAAGCTCAACATGGCGGCTCAAGTCAATGTAGTGTGCACCTCCTGCTTCCACATCTTCAACATGCTGCGACAAATCTTCAAAATGAGTGCCCCAGAACACCAGACGGACCCTCACACAAGCACACATCACCAGCAGGCTGGACTACGGCAACACTCTCTGTGCCAGAATCTCAAAACAACTCCTACACAGACTCCAGACCATCGGGAAAACCTCTGCAAGACTCATATTCAACCTCCCACACTGTACCCACATCACAACGCACCTCAGGAAGATTCACTGGCTCGCCATACACAAGTGCAGCCAATTCAAACTTCTCATGCGCACATAAAAAGCAATACACAACACAGGACCAGAATACTGAACAGCCTCATACAATTTCACCAACTCTTAAGACACCTTTGCTGTGCCTCACTATCGCTTGCACACATTTCCTGCATCTGCAAAATCAAAACTGGAGGTCGCTCATTTTCTTATATCGCACCAAAGACACAGAAAGGCCTCCCTCTGCACATCAGCTCTGCAAGCAGTTGAAGACTTAGCTCTTCATATAAGCCCATTGGGACCACAAAACTATGCATATGCCCTTAATACTGTACCCCAGAGCCTTTAAACATGCGTGAGGATTAGAGCATGGTTGCAACTTCAGCTTAACCCTGTATAACACCACCTTAGAGTCTTCAAAGCAGTGGTACAAGGTCAGCTTAAACATTTGTAGCACCATCCCAGAGCCTTTTCAACATATGTGAAGAATAATGCAGTCACAACCACAGCTCAACCCTGTGTAACACCATCCCTGAGCCTTTAAACACGAGCTAGGAGCAAGGCAGTGTTACAAGCTCAGCTCAACTCTGTAACACCAATCTAAAGGCTTTGTACATAAGTGAGGAGTAAGAGAGGTTTACACACTAATCTCAACTGCATAAAGCCACCCAAAGCCTAAACATAAGTGAGGATTTAGCCAGGATCCCAACCTCAGCCCAACTCTGAGTAGAACCACCCCAGAGCCTAAGTATAAGCCAGGAGTAAAGCAGGGTTGCAATTGCAGCTCATGCTCCAGTGTCCTCCAGAGACATTGGACCTTACTTTGAGGTTGGTGGATAGGAACGCCCGTCCACCAAACTCCCGACAGGGTGGCCGCTGCTCTAGAGGCAACCACCCCGCTGGACCTATTAGGTGTTTCCTTCTAGGCTGACAGACGGAAACCTCGGTTTCTGCCCATCAGCATAGCAGGAAACAGGCGGCAACATTGTCTCCGGCTCGAAATCAAGCCACCGGCAATTCTGTAAGCTGCAGGGTGCCCCATCAGTGAACATTGCGAGGGTGGTGGGCAGGGGGACCCCTGCACTGCCCATGCCAAGTGCATAGGTAGTGCAGGGGCTGCCCCCCCTGTGGGCCCTTGCACCTGTTCTCCAGCCTTTTCATGGTGGTGAACGAGGTTGTAACCCACAGGGCAGCGTTGCATGCAGCGCTGCCCTGATGGATTACAACCTCCACCGCCGTCAACACTGCTGGATCATCGATACCGGCAGACACGGTGGAACCCTGCCGGTCCGACCTCCAGGGTCTTAATTTGCCAGCTGGACCGCCACAGCAGCAGCGGTCCTGACCGCCGCTTTGATGCTGGCAGTGTTAAGATCACCAGCATCATAATGAGGCCTATAGCGTCAAGCATCAGCCTTGCAGATCAACCTGAAAAAAAAAAAAAGCATGGTCTCACAAGTGAACTCAACAATATACAAAATACATTAAGGGGGTCATTCTGACCTCGGCGGTAAAAGGCCTATACCGCCGGTCAGAACTCCGCCATACTACCGCCGCGGCCGCGGTAAACCGCCACGGTAATTCTGACCACCAACTGTGAAACCGCCAAAAACCCGACATCCAAGGAAGGCCGCCTCATCAGCGGGCCGCGGAAAACTGGAGATGACCAAACCTCCACCGCCACGCCAACACAAACACGCCCATGCCATTCTGACCCACGAATCCACGCGGCGGTCTTTCAACCGCGGTATTCCATTGGCGGTACACACCACTGCGGTCAAAATACACACACACATACAAAACACAGCCACATTGGACAATTTGAAATACACACACCTGACACACATACAAACAACACTCCCACACATCCAATCAACTATAAAACACACTCCCACACCACCCACAAACCCCTACGACCGAAGATCAGAGACGAAGGAGAGAGAGACACATCACAGAATAGAGAGCTACATCACACAGAGGCACACTACACCATCACACACACCACATAGAAGCACAAAGCACCACACACCAACACATTCATCACCACATACACCACCCCACACCTCATCCACACCACCCCATGGCACCCCAAAGGCACCCACGGTTTTCGGACCAAGAGCTCCGGGTCATGGTGGAGGAAATAATAAGAGTTGAACCCCAGCTCTTCGGCTCACAGGTGCAGCACACCACTATAGCCAGGAAGGCGGAGCTATGGCAGCGGATCGTGGACAGGGTCAACGCGGTGGGACAGCATCCCAGAAATCGAGACGACATCCGCAAACGCTGGAACGACTTACGGGGAAAGGTGCGCTTGATGGTCTCGCGACACAACATCGCAGTGCAGAAGACTGGCGGGGGACCCCCACCCACTCCACCCGAATTCACAGCATGGGAGCAAGAGGTACTAAACATCCTGCATCCTGATGGCCTCGCTGGAGTACACGGAGGAATGGACTCTGGTATGTACAATCTCAACTACTTCACCCCCCCCAGCATGCTAACCCCCACCCCCACCCTCACCCCCAACCCCCCATCACACATCCTCCCTGAGAATGTCTCTCCAGCACAACCCACCCAACACCAACCCCTGCATGCCACCACAAACTATGGACACCCATCACCTAAGCATGACCACTGCACATACCCCCCCCCCCACAAACACCCCCACAACACCTCCCCCAAGGGAATGACAGCACTGGGGGACAAGGGCACCCATAAATCGCACGCAAAGCACACACAGAAACAATAACCATACTCTCTTACCCCATGCAGGACCCGAACGCCAACACACCGGCCAGGAGGGTCCAGAAATGTCCATCCCCCCCCCCGGAAGAGGCCCCCAGTGATGACAGCAGCTCTGTCGACCTGGAACCTGATGACCAGCCCGGACCATCGGGGACCTCTGGACAGTCGGTTCCCCTCAGGCAGCCACAGGCCACAGCAGACCCAACACCCTCTGGGAACAACAGCACAGCTCCCACCCAGCGGGCCCATGCCTCTGTCTCTAGGACAGGTCAATCAGCGGTGTGCCTGCCACTACAGGGCACCCAGGCTAACCCACCACCCCAACAACAACAGGGACCTGGGGGCAGTGGTAGTGGGCACACCGTCCAGGGGACAGAGGCCGGGGGAAACAGGGCAACTCGGAGGGCTGCTGTGCGACAGGGGGGGGAGGAGAGGCCCAGGGAACCCACTCTCCAAGAGGCCCTCACCACCATCATGGCAGCCTACCACCACTCCCAAGAGACGATGGCGACGGTACTGGCCAGGTTCCAGGAGATCCAGGCACAGCAGGAGGAACGCTACATGGGGTTCACCAATCAACTCACCAACATCTCTACCGCTATGGGGAGCATAGTCCAGGCCCTCAACCGGATAGAAGACACGTTGCGGGATCATGTGGCACCACACAGGGCCCCTGTCACTAGCCCGGACCAGGAACAGCCTACCACCTCCGCCGGCGCTAGTGGACAGGAGGCCCCACCACAATGACAGGCAATCAGAACCCCACCTCCTGCTTAAGAACAACCACCCCGCAAGAGGAGCCTGAGATCAAAAAAATAGACAGAGTAGGATGTCAAGACCCCCGCCAGCATGAGATATCCCCTGAAGTCATCCCACTGTCCCACATTGCCACCCTGTCCAACCTTGAACTGCCCCTGCTCCATCCTTCCACAGGCATATGGACAATGCACCTGTGAGACTGAGAACTGGACTCTGCCATGGACATTACTCCACCCCCACCCATCACCGTGTGAATATCATGTACCATTATATAGCACAAAAAATAAATCACTCAATGCACTGAAATCAATCAGGAGTCAGCCTGTATTATTTACAAATGTATATCACATTACAGACCAATCATGTTCTGTTAACTTTGTGCTGAACACATACCGAGATCAATAAGCATTAGTCCATGGGCTAACCAAGCAGAAGTCACGCAGTGGGTCATACAGCACTGAAAAGGGAAGGGAAAATCAAACATCAGTTTAAAAGAACTGGGGGGTCATAGACAAAGTTGAGAAGCAGGAGGCTTTCATGAAAAGTAAAATGGCGTGGGTGATTCTTACCTGTGTGCTACTGAAAATACTGTTGGATAACTCTGTCCCTGTTGTCTGTGTCGTCCTCAGAGTCTTCCTCCTCTTCACTCTCCGCAGGCTCCACAGCTGCTTCAACACCACCATCTGGACCATCCCCCTGCAGGAAAGGCACCTGACGTCGCAATGCCAGATTGTGAAGCATACAGCAGGCCACAATGATCTGGCACACCTTCTTTGGTGAGTACATCAGGGATCCCCCTGTCATATGCAGGCACCTAAACCTGGCCTTCAGGAGGCCAAAGGTCCTTTCTATGATCCTCCTAGTTCGCCCATGGGCCTCATTGTAACGTTCCTCTGCCCTGGTCCGGGGATTCCTCACTGGGGTCAATAGCCAAGGCAGGTTGGGGTAACCAGAGTCACCTATTAGCCACACACGTTGTCCCTGTAGCTGTTCCATCATATGAGGGATGCTGCTATTACGCATCACATACGCGTCATGCACTGAACCAGGGAACATGGCATTCACATGGGAGATGTACTGGTCAGCCAAACAGACCACCTGGACGTTCATAGAATGGTAATTTTTCCTGTTTCTGTACACCTGCTCATCGTCTTTTGGGGGGACTAAGGCCACATGGGTCCCATCAATGGCACCAATTATGTTGGGAATATGTCCAAGGGCATAAAAATCACCCTTCACAGTGGCCAAATCAACCTCCTCAGGGAATATAATGTAACTCCGCATGTGTTTCGTCAGGGCAGACAACACTCTCGACAAAACTTTTAAAAACATGGGCTGAGACATTCCAGATGACATGGCCACTGTTGTCTGGAATGAGCCACTTGCAAGAAAATGGAGGACTGACAGCACCTGCACCAGAGGGGGAATTCCTGTGGGTTGGCGGATGGGGGACATCAGGGCTGGCTCCAGCTGGGCACACAGTTCATGGATAGTGGCACGGTCAAGTCGGTATCGTAGTCTGATGGGGCGTTCTTCCATTGTCGACAGGTCCACCAGCGGTCGGTACACGCGAGGATTCATCCTTCTCCTCGCAAGTCCCAGCGGACGGTGCCTAGGAAGGACAACATGGAGCACAGAGTCAAGCTAATCACTGGTACGTTCACCACAGTTTGCATAGCACACGGTTATCTCTGTATTGAAAGGCATGTATGTGTGGCAATGCAAGGCCTAGGCCTGTGTGTCGCAGTAGAAATTATGCCATGTGGGCCCTTGAAATGGCGGCTGCCTGACCTGTGAAGTGGGACAATGGGATGTGAGGTCAATGCGCTGGCGGAGCACACCGTGGCGGTAGGCGGTCGAAGACCGCTATACGAATACGCATTGGTTAACATTGAAGCCTATGGGTTTCTGGAGCCAATGACGATGTGCGCCAGCGGTCGCGGTACGCACCGCCGCGGTACGCACCGCCGCGGGCGTGACCGCCATTTTCTATCTGCTTAATCACTCGAGACCTGATCATCCACAGGAGAGGACCTATACTGCAAGTGCTGCTGTGACCTCGGTCTGGAAGTGACAATGGCTGCTGCGACTGGGGAAAGGGCCCCTGCCTTCACGTCTGAAGAGTTGGAGAAGCTCGTGGATGGGGTCCTCCCCCAGTATGCGTTACTCTACGGTCCTCCAGACCAACAGGTAAGTACACCGGGTGCACATGGTATGGGCGATGCCTGTGTGGAGTGGGGTGGATGTAAGTTGGTGGGGTGGGGGGCGATGGAGGAGTGCAATGCACGACAGATGAGAGCATGTGCCATATGGCAAGGTTGGGGAGGGGGGGCCAATCACATCTAACATGCAGTAAATTGATGAATGTTTCCTTCCCACCCTGTACATGTCACATAGGTCAGCGCCCATCAGAAAGTCGAGATTTGGCGTGCCATCGCCAAGGAAGTCCGGGCCCTGGGGGTCCACGTCAGACGGGGCACCCACTGCCGCAAGAGGTGGGAGGACATCCGCCGCGGGACCAGAAAGACCGCCGAGTCACTGCTGGGGATGGCCTCCCAACCTAGGAGGGGTGCCAGTCGTACCCTGACCCCCCTGATGTCCCGGATCCTGGCGGTGGCCTACCCTGATTTGGATGGGCACTTGAGAGCATCACAGCAGACACAAGGGGGTGAGTATCAGCACATTCTGCTATCTTTCTGCGCAGTGGAGGCGTCTCGGTGGGGGAGGAGGGTTGTGGGTGACATTAGGCCAGGGCGCTTTCTGTAGTGTAGTCCTCTCCATTAGGCATGGCCCTGTGCTCCCAGCCCCCACCTCTGTAGGGTGACAAGTACAGCTATTGATGGTCCAGCCTCACACGTGCGCCTTTGTCGTCTCTTGACCTGTTGTCCTAGTCAGAAGTACTGAGTAGTGTACCCCGAATGCGCGGCTTAGTGCATGAGTCTCCTGTGTCTGTCCTCTCCGCCAACGGTGTTGACATTGCATGCACTCAACCTGGTCTTCTTTTTTCTCCCCCCCACCCTTCTTCTTCATCTTCTTGTTCATGTGTGCATTAGCATCATCAGGCGGAGGAGATTTGGCATCGGAGCACGAGGGAGCTGCAAGTCACAAGGCCCCGGTGGGCCCAGGAACAGACACCGAGGGCACCAGTGATCCGGAGGGCGAGGGGAGCACCACAACGGGGACCGGTGGTGAGACCAGCAACACAGACACGTCCTCGGATGGGTGCTCCCTAGCGGTGGCGGCAACATCCGGGCCCCCCGCCTCTACAGGTACAGCCGCCACCCAGCGCACCAGCCCCGCCCTCCCTGCAGCCCCTCAGCCTACGCACCGTGCCCGCTCGCCCAGGAAGGCGGGCGTCTCCTTCGCCCCAGGCACCTCAGCCCCTGCCCCTGTCACCCCTGCTGCCCTCAGTGCGGAGCTCATTGACCTTGTGAGGACGCTCATTGTTGGGCAGACTACCCTTTTGAATGCCATCCAGGGGGTAGAAAGGGAGGTGCATCGGAGCAATGCCTACCTGGAGGGCATTCATTCGGGTCAGGCTGCCCATCAACGATCGTTCACTGCTCTGGCCTCAGCACTGACGGCAGCCATTGTCCCTGTTTCCAGCCTCCCTCTTCTGACTGCCTCCACCCTGTCTCTGTCTCCTGTTCCTCAGCCTATCCCATCCACACCATCTGACCAGCCTGCACACACCTCAACACCCAAGGGCAGCTCATCCAGACACAAGCACCACAGATCCCACAAACACTCACCCAAGCAACACCCAGATGCAGACATTCCAACAGTCACTACCACCCCTGTGTCCCCCTCCTCCTCGTCTCCCTCCTCCCTCCCTGTGACGTCTACACTCACACTTGCATGCACACCAACATCAGCCAGTGCTTCCATCACCACCACACCCTCCTGTACAGTCCGCACGCGTGCAGTCACCACCCCCACTGCCATTTACATGTCCCCTGTGTCCTCTCCCACTGTGTCTGTCACCCCCTCTTCCAAGACACACAAACGCAGGCAGCCACCCACCCAACAGACATCCACCTCACGACAGCCTACAGCACCAGCACCTTCACCCAATGACAACACACCTGACTCTCCTACAACCACATCCTCTTCCTCCACTCCCATCACCACTTCTCCTACCCTTTACCTTGGCCCTAAAAAACTTTTCCTGGCTAATCTTAACCTCTTTCCCTCCGATGACCTACCCCCTCCATCTGCAAAGAGTCCCAAGAGCACCTCAGCCACCACCAGCCCAGCTTCGAGTGTCACTGTTGTGCATGGGTTCTGGAGTCCACCCTTTGCCAGCAGTGACACCTCAATCAGCAGCAAGGACACATCCAGCCCCCCCCCCGGCAAGAGGACCAGGAAACAAGAGGGCCGCCGTGCGAGGACTGACACGGCTGCCCCCAAGGAGCAAAGTTCGCCCACTTCACCAGCCACAACATCTAGGGGAGGCAAGGGCCCGAGAGCCCCATCTAAGGAGCGAAAGGGCAGCAGGGCGGAGAGGTCAGGCAGCAGGAGCGCGGAGCAGGTGGGCCCCACATGCCACATCCCAGCTGTAAAGGAGGACACCAAAGGGCCCAGGACTCCGTCACCGAAGGGTCCAGAAACATCAAGGTCGGAGGGCGACTGAGCAGGGAGTCCAGCACCGGTCTGGCTCACTTGACCTACTGGGTGTGCACCGCTGAAGAGGGCCCGCCGTGCAGAAGAGCACCGCTGAACAGGGCCCCGCCGTGAAGATAGGCACCGCTGAACTGGGCCCGCCGTGCAGAAGAGCACCGCTGAACAGGGCCCCGCCGTGAAGATAGGCACCGCTGAAGAGGGCCCGCCGTGCAGAAGAGCACCGCTGAACAGGGCCCCGCCGTGAAGATAGGCACCGCTGAACTGGGCCCGCCGTGCAGAAGAGCACCGCTGAAGAGGGCCCCGCCGTGAAGATAGGCACCGCTGAAGAGGGCCCGCCGTGCAGAAGAGCACCGCTGAACAGGGCCCCGCCGTGAAGATAGGCACCGCTGAACTGGGCCCGCCGTGCAGAAGAGCACCGCTGAACAGGGCCCCGCCGTGAAGATAGGCACCGCTGAAGAGGGCCCGCCGTGCAGAAGAGCACCGCTGAACAGGGCCCCGCCGGGAAGATAGGCACCGCTAAACTGGGCCCGCCGTGCAGAAGAGCACCGCTGAACAGGGCCCCGCTGTGAAGATAGGCACCGCTGAAGAGGGCCCGCCGTGCAGAAGAGCACCGCTGAACAGGGCCCCGCCGTGAAGATAGGCACCGCTGAAGAGGGCCCGCCGTGCAGAAGAGCACCGCTGAACAGGGCCCCGCCGTGAAGATAGGCACCGCTGAACTGGGCCCGCCGTGCAGAAGAGCACCGCTGAACAGGGCCCCGCCGTGAAGATAGGCACCGCTGAACTGGGCCCGCCGTGCAGAAGAGCACCGCTGAACAGGGCCCCGCCGTGAAGATAGGCACCGCTAAAGAGGGCCCGCCGTCTCAAGCACCGCTCCGCTGGGCCCCGCCATCTCAAGCACCGCTCCGCTGGGCACCGCCGTCTCAAGCACCGCTCCGCTGGGCCCCACCGTCTCAAGCACCGCTCCGCTGGGCCCCGCCGTCTTAAGCACCGCTCCGCTGGGCCCTTCCTGTCAAGCACCGCTCCACTGGGCCCTTCCTGTCAAGCACCGCTCCGCTGGGCCCTTCCTGTCAAGCACCGCTGCGCTGGGCCCCGCCGTCTCAAGCACTGCTCCGCTGGGCCCTTCCTGTCAAGCACCGCTCCGTTGGGCCCCGCCGTCTCAAGCACCGCTCCGCTGGGCTCTTCCTGTCAAGCACCGCTCCGCTGGGCCCCGCCGTCTCAAGCACCGCTCCGCTGGGCCCCGCCGTCTCAAGCACCGCTCCGTTGGGCACCGCCGTCTCAAGCACCGCTCCGCTGGGCCCCGCCGTCTCAAGCACCGCTCCGCTGGGCCCCGCCGTCTCAAGTACCGCTCCGCTGGGCCCTTCCTGTCAAGCACCGCTCCGCTGGGCACCGCGTCTCAAGCACCGCTCCGCTGGGCCCTTCCTGTCAAGCACCGCTCCGCTGGGCACCGCCGTCTCAAGCACCGCTCCGCTAGGCCCTTCCTGTCAAGCACCGCTCCGCTGGGCCCTTCCTGTCAAGCAACGCTCCGCTGGGCCCCGCCGTCTCAAGCACCGCTCCGCTGGGCCCTTCCTGTCAAGCACCGCTCCGCTGGGCCCTTCTTGTCAAGCACTGTTTATGGTTCACTGTGCCCACCATGCCTCCTCCATAACCAGTGGAGACTGTCATCCACCTGATGGACTGTGGCTTTGCACTCCCCAGGATGGCACAGTGGGCAGCCCACCCACTGTAGAGACTTGAGAGACTGTGGCTTTGCACTCCCCAGGATGGCACAGTGGGCAGCCCACCCACTGTAGAGACTTGAGAGACTGTGGCTTTGCACTCCCCAGGATGGCACAGTGGGCATGGTGGCCCCTTCGTGGATCTGGCGTCGTGGACTCATGTGGCTGTGGTGCCCCCCCTTCCCTTCCCCCTGAGGTGCCTGTAGTTTTTTCATCAGATGCCCCTGCAGTGTTCTCTCCAAAGGACTCAGGTCTCCTGTGTGGGCTTTGCCCTTGTGTCGCTACACTGTGGCCCACGGACTGTTCTATTTAATTTTGATGTAGAGGACTAATTGCCTCGGTTCTCCATGGCAGTGTATATAGTATTATTTTGGTATGGATATTTTGCATAGTTGACCTATATTTATCAGAGCCTATTTCTTATATAAATTATTCTTCACAATTTAATTATGTCTTTGCATTTTTCAGGGGGGTTTGGGTGGTGTCACTGTGCATTGTTGCTCTGCATTGGTGTGTACATAGTTTGGGGGGGTGGGGGTCGCATATGTGTGTGCACGTAACCTTTCGTCCTCCCCCCTCCCGTGTGTCGTAGGTGCAGTACTCACCGTTGTCGTCTGCGCCGGCGTTCGTACTCGTGGTAGATGAGCAGGTAGACGAGAGCAGGTAGGATGTTTAATTCGGGTTCCATGCTGTCCTCCTTCCTCGTGGAGTGTGTTTTGGTGAGCGTTTTCCCGTTCGTAGTCTGTTTCCGCCGTGTTTTTGTCGGCGGGGCTCCCGCCCCGGAAAAGGTGGCGGATTGGTGAGTTATGATAGTGTGGGCGGTACATTGTCTGCCACCTGCCTGTTGGCGGTGACCGCCGCGCTGTTTGTCTGTACCGCCGTGGCGGTCGGAGTGTTAATGTGGCGGGCTGTGTTGGCGGTTCCCGCCAGGGTCAGAATTCAATTTTTGAGACCGCCGGCCTGTTGGCGGGTTGGCCGCCGCTTTATCACCGACCGCCAGGGTTAGAATGACCCCCTAATTGTTCACGAATTAAACTGAAACAAAGCGCACAGAGGACTACCCGTACCTGATCTCATTCAATGTGCATGTGTGAGCTCTAATTATGCTGTGAAATCAAGGTATGTGCTCTACGTTGCAAGAAAACCACTAAATAAATTCAATCCCATGATAAAAATACTGTGAAAACGAATTAATTGACTGTACACCAAAAGTGACCCAAACCTAGCCAGCATAGGACAATCCAGTGTCCTCTGGTACCCAAACCATAGATGGAAATCAAAACTAAGGCGTTTGGCATCCACCACAGAAAAGTGACACCAACTCACCACACCGCAAGGCACCCAAAGCATTAAAACAGAAAGCACACATAAAAATATCACCAACGGGATCTTTCAAACAGCTATCTCTCGCACGGAGGAGGTCAGACAAGAAGTTGGCAAAGTCCTAGAAAATCGGCCGTCACCGCCTGGGAAGTGTATCTAGGGATGGACGTCAGAGTGCCGGGTGCAGATGGCTTCACAGGACCTGTGGCCCCTTCCATGTCTTCTGCATTCAGTGGAGGGCCAGGTCCTCCCTCCCCCTCCAGGCTCAGCTCCCCTGGGATAGACTCACAGCATTACATCCTCAGACACACCGAGCAGCTAGAGATACAAATCGTTGCATGTAGGCGCTATGCTCCCACATGGCGTGAGTTTCCTGTCCGTACCCCTGCCTCCCAAGCCAGACTGCCTTCCTTGCTCTTCCGGGAGAGATCAGACGGTATCTCAAAGCATGAAGTCACCCATCTAATCTTCAAACGAGCCCAGAGCAAGCAGATGACAGACTGTTCCAGAATCTTCTGGCACATGATGGTGCTGTGCAGGGCCTGTGTGTGTGGGAAGTTGGCACAAGTCCTCCGTCTCACTTGAAATTATGTTATTGAATACATCACTGGGCCTGTGCTGTCAGTGGCTGCACCTTCCCTTGTAATAAGCAGACTGACACATAGGCGGGCCCCAGTGCCAAGAGGGTGATGGGCTTGTGATGTAGCTCCTTTCGCCATGTCACTGGTGACGCAGGACTTTAAGTAGGATGGAAAAGCTAAAGGGTCTCTCAGAGGGGCGTGGCCGATGTAACTAAGGGCATGGCTTAAAAACACGTAAACTAAAAATATGTGCTTAGTGTGGTGCCCGACTGGTATTTTGCGGATTCTTTCTCTTATTGCATTCAGATATATGCATTCAACAATTGACATTACACCTACAACGAGCCAGGACTATTGGCTTTGTCGATGGTTGTTTGCTACATAAGGTAAATCACCAACAATAATGGCTTCTTTGTATAACATATTTAAAATACTTCATTTCGGAAATGATGAGACTGTGAACGAATCTCTTTGAAGTTACATCAAAAGCACTGAAGGGTGGTACTGCTGCAGTTAGGATTTTTATTTTCACCCTGAGGGTGAAGGCAAAGATGGGGGGCTCAATAGACACCTGTCTCAGCCCCTGCTTTTAGAACTACGTGTTCTGAGCACCGGCAAGACCTGGCCCACTTAAAGCCTGGCTTCCCACTGTGCTTGACTGAGGTCGCTGTTAAACTGTGCGGGTACGCCTTCTGACGGAGTGACGCAATGGCACGAGATCTACCACTGCAAGACTTAATGGGGAAGGAAAGGGCTCCAAACCTACGCTTTACCTTCTTCAGGCAGGAAGGATCATGCTGCGCTCCGAGTGGGGGGGGACTCCAGGACTCCTCTCCAAGAACCAATCAAATTGCTGTTTCATATATCCCCATGAATGTGTGATGGAACAACGCATGCGGGAACCACGCATGCCTTAACAATGCGGTAGGAACAACGACTGCGTTATTACCATGAATGCCTTTACCACGCATGCCTTTACAATGATTTTTCGTTGTGAAAGCATGCCTGGTATAGGCATGTGTGGGAATGGCATGCATGGTTCTGTCATGACATCCCTCCACCTCCCGTAAAGCCCAAAAGTACCCCACCACTAATAGTTAACCTACCCCGACCCCCCATGGCCCTAAAATCAAAACTACCCCGACCCCCATGCCCCCACCCCTAAAAACAAAACTACCTGACCCCCCCACCCGACCTAAGGCCCAAAAGTACCCCATCCCTTATACTTAAACTACCCTGACTCCCCACCCCCGCCCCTAAAAACAAAACGAACCCACCCCGCCACTAAAAACAAAACTAGCCAGACTACCCCACCCACCCTAAAATAAAACTACATTGACCCCCCCACTCCAGGCCCTAAAAATAATACTACCTCGACCTCCCCCGCCCCTAAAAACGGAACAATCCGGACACCCCCACCCACCCTGAGCCCAAAAACCTTCCCTGACCCCCCACCCGCTCTATAAACAACCGACCCCCCCACCAGCCCTAAAAACAAAACTACCCCAATCCCCCATCCCGCCCCTAGAAACAAAACTTTCCCGACCCCCCCACCTGCCCCTAAAAACCAAACTACCCTGACTCACCCCTAAAAACCAAACTACCCGACACCCCCACCCACCATGAGCGCTAAAACCCACCCTGACCACCCCACCCACCCTAAAAACAACCGACCCCCCACCCGCTCTAAAAACAAAATTACCCCAGCCGCCCACCACACCCCTAAAAACAAAATTGCCCACCCAAGCCCTTAATCCACGCCACCCCTAAAAACTACCCCCCAAACCTGCCTCAGCCCCACTTACCAGACCGCGCCCTCTCCTGATCCACCCTAAAAAATAAATCCCCTCACCGCCCCTAAAAATAAATAGCCTAACTCCCCCACCGCTACCCCAAGTCCTTTATCCACCCCTACCCCTAAAAACTACCCTCAACCCTGCGTGACCCCCCACCCTAAGCCCTACCCTTTAAAAACAAATCCTCCCACCACCCTTCCACCCCACCGCCTGACCAACTGGACCTCTCTCAACATCAAAACCACAATGTCCATCATGTCCTCCATCCATCCCCAAGCCCCGACAGATCCCTGCCCTCACCACGCCTTCAACCTCGGACACAAGGTAATCAGATCCCCGCTCACCAACATCATCAACTCGGCTTTCAGATCTGCCACTTTCCTGGAATCATGGAAACACACCAAAGTAAAAACACTTCTGAAAAACCCCACAGTTGACCCATCCAACCTCAAGAACTACCAGCCCATCTTTCTCCTCCCTTTCCCGACCAAGGTGCTGGAGAAAGCTATCAACCTCCAACTCACGACTACCCGGAATCAAACCACCTGCTCGACCCCTCCCAATCTGGGTTCTGCTCCAACCACAGCACAGAAACCACCCTTATAACCACCACGGATGACGTAAGAGCCATCTTAGACTGCAGCAAACTAGCATCCCTGATCCTCCTTCACTTGTCAGCAGCCTTCAACATTGTCTTCCACCACCTCCTCATCAAAGACTTCACCACATTGGCATCTGCAGCAACACACTCAAGCTACCAGCCTCCTTCCTCACCGGCCGCACCCAGGTCTGCCTCCCACGTTACATCTCCGACCCCAAAAGCATCATATGTGGCGTACCCCAATGCTCCTCACTGAGCCCCACTCTCTTCAACAACTACATGACACCACTAGCACCCATTGTTCGTAGCCATGATCTCAACATACGCAGACCACACCCAGCCCATACACTACCTCTCCAAAGACAGAGACACCACCATAGCAAACTTCCAGAATGCCATGACCGATGTCGCCAATTGGATAAGTACCAACTGCCTCAAACTGAACACCGGCAAGACCAAAGTTCTCCTCTTTGAAAGTCCCCCTCACCGTGGGATGACTCCTGGTGGCCCTTCACCCTAGGGTAAGCACCCTCCCCCACCACCAACACCCGTAACCTCAGCATTATACTCAACAGCAAGCTCTCCATGAGACAAAAGGTCAACTCGGTGACCTCTACCTGCTTCAACACCCTCAGAATGCTCCACAAAATCTTCAGATGGATCTCAAAATACACCAGAAGAACCATCACACAAGCCCTCATCACCATCCATCTTGACTACGGGAACGCGCTCTACGCCAGAACCACTACCCTCCTTCTCATCTGACAATCCAGAACACAGCAGCAAGAATAATCCTGGATCTGCCAAGATGATTCCACACCATCCCCACTACTGCACCGTGCACTGGCTCCCCATCAAGAAGAGATGCAGCTTCAAACTGCTCAAGCATGGCTACAAAGCCCTCCACAACACAGGACCTGAATACCTGAACAACCGCCTGACTTTTCACCACCCCACCAAACACCTGCGCTCAGCCTCCCTAACCCTTGCTACCGTCCCCCAAATCCAGCACACTCGAGCAGGAGGAGGCCCCTTTTCCTACCTCGCTGCTAAAGCCTGGAACGACCTACCCAGCCACCTACGTGCATCACCTCCCTCGCCAAATTCAGGAGAGGCCTCAAAACCTCGATGTTTATAAAGTAGCTTCCCACCCTCACGCAGCACCTGGATACCCTTGCAGTGATTTGCGCTCTTTACAAAGACTGATTGTTTGATTGATTGAGAGACACTGCCATTCGTCTGATCTTTGAATTACATAGGCAAATTCATGTCACTCCTTAAGGGCATCTTTTTCATTGACTTCCGGTGACTCGTTATCTGACTGTCCAGGCTGTCTCTAGGTTTGGTCCAAGCCAAATTTCATAAACATGTTCCCTCTCGCCCCTTTGACTTTGCCTCAAATCATTATATGGTTATTCCCCATTTAAAAAAGTGAAAGCGGTGGTCGTTTTATTCCTGCCAAACATTAGCACAGCCTTCCACCCTCAATTAAAACAATTAATCATATTTTGCATCTTAGAAAAGCTTTAAAACATTTACTTTTGAATAAATGTTGATCTGATTCTGCTCTTTTGTCATGTTTGTTCCAGCACCAGAAGACCCTTCTGGGTAGCGGTCATGTGTCATAAATTGTAGTAACTTAACTTTATCAATGCTAAGTATAGACTACAGCGATTCACTCTTTACTCCTGCACTTTGCAGGTGAGAAGTTTTTTCAATCCCTGCCAACAGCAGGCAACGCTCATGGCTGTGCTGCAGTTTACTATGTGAAAAGCCGGCAAAGTGGTGATGCAGCTGATATATTCCATTAGAAGCTGCATTTATGTTGAGTAGTACCTGTCACCACCACCACTATATGATCATAGAAGTCTGTGACTTGAAAAAGGAGAGGGGGCAAATTCTGAAATTCTGGATAAAGCTCTGCTAAATTAGCAGGGACCCATCCCTCACCAGAATGGAAGCTCTTCATTTAGTGTGATTTCAGTGGTATTCATTTACTATTAAAGTGCAGTATTCATTTAGTATGCATGAAGACTGGGTCCAGGGGAGAGGGGGCTCCTCCAGCTACTTCGCAGGGGGGTCCCATCCTGGGGAAAGGGGGGCCCCCTCCAGGTACTTTGCAGAGGGGACCCTCAAGTTTCATTAGGCCACTATGAAGACTATGGCCCTTATTATGACATTGGTCGTAAATCCTGCTTACCGCCACGCTGACGGCTGCCAACTTACCACTGCGCTGGCGAATATCCGTTCACCATATTATGAGACACACACACCAATCCGACTGAACACAGCCACATACACAAATCCGCCAGACCAAAGGTCAGTGATAAACTGGAGGTCCCAAAACCCACACCGTTACGGCAACAAAACAAAGCCCATTACATTATGACCCACAAATCACCACAGCAGACATTTAACGGTGGTAAACCATTGGCGGTACACTGCCGTGCTCAGAATAGACACCCACATACAAAACAACACTGCATTGGACAGTACCAAACACACACACCTGACATTCATACACACCACACCCACACCACTATACAAAACACACCCACATTACCCACAACCCCTTCTGAACAACAATTGCCACCAGGAGACTGAGAAGAAGAGCACAGAGACAATTAGACACACACACCACTTGCACCCATACACCCCTCACACACTCCACATCACACACCCCACCACATTACCCAACACACCCTCACCAAAACACATCACACAACACCCATGGCACCACAAAGAAACCCCTGTTTCACTGAGGAGGAGTAAAGGGTCATGGTGGAGGAAATTGTCAGGGTAGAGCCACAGCTGTTTGGAGCACAGGTACAGCAAATATCTATAGCAAGGAAGATGGAGCTATGGCGGAGATTCGTGGACAGCATCCAAGAACAAGGGATGACATCAGGAATAGGTGAAACGACCTACGTCAAAAGGTACGTTCCATAGCAGCAAGACACCAGCTCGCCATACAGAGGACTGGCGGTGGACTCCCACCTCCTCCCCCAAAGCTCACAGTATGGGAGGAGCAAGTACTGGCATTACTGCATCCTGAGGGACTCGCTGGAGTTGCTGGAGGACTGGACACTGGTAAGTCAACATTTAACAATTATCACCCCCCCATACCTGCATTCCATAACACACCCTCACCTTCACTCCCATCACTCCACCACATCCCACACACTCCACCAACACATCTCACTAATCGCAATATCAGGCCCTGCATGCTGCACCAATGTGTGGACACCTCTCCCAGCCCTGCATGGATATCCATCACTAAAGCATGCCCAGCATAGGGAAACTAACAATCCCACAATACACCAACATACACAAGCAAAAGCTGGCAGGGTAACAACAACCATAGAGGGGAAGCCACGGAAGTACAAATGTCATATACTTGAAGCATAATACATCATTTACATCCCCACAGGTACCCCAGCCAATGTCATTGGAGAGGAGGTGCCACCACAATCCAGTCCCCCAACAGAAGAGGCCCCCAGTGATGACAGTAACTCTGGACTTTTGCATCTGGAGGACCTACCTGGCCCATCAGGGACCACTGGACAGCCAGTCACCCAAGCCCACTCACAGACCACCACAGAGCCTCCCCCATCAGGAACCAACACCACAGCACCCACCCAGCGTACCCACGCCTCTGTCCCGAGGACACATCAATCAGCAGTGTGCCCACCTGTACAGGGACCCCAGGCCACACCTCGCCCACAAGACAATCAGGGAGCTGGGGTCAGTGGCAGTGGGCACACAGTTCGGGGGACAGAGGCACAGGCCAACAGGGACACTGGGAAGACTGCTGTGCGCCAGGGGGAGGACAGTCCCAGGGAACAGAATCTCCAGGAGGCACTCACCGAGATCCTGGGAGCCTACCAACATTCCCAGGAAATGATGGGCCAGATCCTAGACTCAACGTGCAGGAAAACAGATGGCTGCAGGACGGACAGTATCAGGGGATCAGTGAGGACTTGCAGGCCATCAACAACACCCTGATCTCCATAGCAGAGGTGTTGGCAGACATGGCCAACATCCTGAGGGAGGCAACAGCACACCAGGGGGCCCCTACCACTAGCCAGGCATCTGAACAGCCCTCAACTTCCACTGCCGCTAGTGGCCAGGAGGCCCCACCTCAGGACCCACAGGCCACCAGCATCTCTCCCCCGACAGAAGGTGAACCACCCCGCAAACGTTCCCTGCGAACCAGAGAGAAGCCAGAGACACTTGCCAAGACCATCGCCAGGAAATGAGACTCTCCTGATTGTCCCCTTTGTGTCCCATACCGTCACATTGTCCACCTTGAACTGCCATTGCTCCCCTTCTTATGTCCCCATGGACACTGCACCTGTGCTACAAACAGACTGGAACAATACCCTGGACTTTCCTCCATCATCACCCCATTCCATTGCATTTCCCCCCTCTATCTTTTAGCAAAACAATAAACACCCTTGGATAAAACTTGACTACTAGTATTTCATGTGTTGCATATTTGTATTGATTGAAACAGCTACAACCATTGCAAATGAACTATACATAGTGTGAGCATAGAATGAATGACCTGTTGCTGGCTGTTGTGATCACATCAGGACATTGTTGTCATCTCACCAACATCTGTAAAATGAATATCCATAGGTAACAGTAAATAGGGGAAAGAATTGGGTAATGCCAGCATGCCAATGCCACACAGAATACACCAATAGTCAGAGAAATGTAAAGTTGCACTGTCTCACCTGTGTGTCATTGGAAGTACTGACGGATCACTAGTGTTCTGTTGTCCACATCCTCATACTCTGCCTCCTCATTCTCACTGTCCTCAGGGTCCACTGCTGCCACAGGGGCATCTCCAGTCTCCTCCTCCTGCAGAAAAGGTACATGGCGTCTGAGGGCCAGATTGTGCAACATGCAGCATGCCACTACTATCTGGCATACCTTCTTGGGTGAGTAGCACAGGGATCCACCTGTCAGATGGAGGTACCTGAACCTGGTCTTCAGGAGGCCAAAGGTCCTCTCAATGATCCTTCTGGTTCACCCATGTGCCTCATTATAACATTCTTCTGCCCTTGTCCTGGCATTCCTCACAGGGGTCAGCAGCCACGATAGGTTTGGGTAACCAGAGTCACCTGCAAATATTGAGGGACAACATTTAGCGACACACTATTCTATTTGGCCTACAGGATAGGCACGCACCAACATACACTGGGTGGGGACCAATGCTCACCTATTAGCCACACCCTGTGCCTCTTTAGTTGGGACATCACATTTGGGATGCTACTATTCCGTAGGACAAAGACATCATGCACCGACCCAGGATAATTAGCATTGACGTGGGATATGTACTTGTCCGCCAGGCACACCATCTGCACATTCAAGGATTGGAAACTCTTACGATTCCTGTACACCTGTTCATTTTGCCGGGGGAGGACAAACGCAATATGTGTTCCGTCAATCACCCCTATTATATTGGGGATATGTCCCATTGCATAAAACCCTGCCTTCACAGTAGCCAAATCCTCCACCTGGGGGAAAGCAATGTAACTGCACCTGTGTTTGCGCAAGGCAGACAAAACCCTTGCCAGCACTATTGAGAACATTGGCTGTGACATTCCTGCTGCCAAGCCCACTGTCACTTGGAAAGAACCAGTTGCCAGGAAATGGAGCACTGATAGAAACTGCACAGGAGGAGGAATCCCAGTGGGCTGACGGACAGCTGAGATCAGGTCAGGCTTCAACTGTGCACACAGCTCTGTGATTGTGGCCCAGCTAGTCTATAGGTGAGTATAATGTGCCTGTCCTCCAGTGTAGCCAAGTCCACCAGGGGTCTGTACACGGGGGTATGTCTCCATCTCCTATTCATCCACAGCGGTAGGTATCTAAGGGACACAAGAGTGAGTAGGCTGGCACAATATGGACAACTATACCACAACTGCAGTCCACATCGTACAATCATGTTTTGGGACAGTGTAATTTAAAAGTATGTGCCTAAATATCCTGTGATGCAGAAATTATCGATAGGCCTGTTCACCCCCCCTTTAATGGCGACCGCCTGTGCTGTGTGGCAGGACAGGTGGAAGGGAGGTAATGCCGCCGACGTTGTGCGCCGTGGCAGTAGGCGGTCGTGAACCGCAGTGCAATTCCTCATTGGTTTCTATTGGGCCCTCTGGGGTACAGTGGACAATGGGGATCTATGCCGGCGGTGACGGTATACACCGCCGCGGATGTGACTGCCATTTTATTTCACATTCCTCACTTGTTTCCTGACCTTCCATAGGAGAAGACCTACACTGCATGTGCTGCTGTGACCTGTGTCTGGAACCTACCATGGCCAGTGTGATCGGGGAAAGGGCCCCAACCTTCACTTCGGAGGAGTTGGAGCGACTGGTGGATGGGGTCCTACCCCAGTACGGACTGCTGTATGGGCCTCCAGACCAACAGGTGAGTACACTGTGGGCAAGGTGCATGTGGCATGAATGCATGGAGTTGTGTGTGAAGGCATCGTGTAAGGGGGGTAGATTTCCTCTTGGCGGGGTACATGGTATGCGTGTGGCTATGTGTGTACCAATGGTGATGGAAACAGGTATGGTGGGTCATATGTGTGACAAGCTAGACTGTTTGTCTAATGGTGTTCTCCTGTCTGTATTGCCTCGACAGGTCAGCGCCCATCAAAAGAAGGGAATATGGCATGCCAGTGCCAAGGAGGTGTGGACCCTCAGGGTCTATGGCAGGCAGAGCACCCACTGTCGGAAACAGTGGGAGGACCTGAGACGCTGGGCACGGAAGACTGCAGAGGCCCAGCTGGGGATGGCATCCCAATGAGGAAGGGGTGCCCGTCGGGCCCTGACCCCCACTGATGGCCCGCATACTGGTGGTGGCCTACCCTGAGCTGGATTGGCGCTTGAGGGCATCACAGCAGCCACAAGGGGGTGGGTACAGTGGCTGTCATTACAACTTATGGCTAGTGGGGTGGTATCCGGATAGTGGTTGTGTGTTAGTGGGTGCCCCTAAGGCCAGGCCAGACATAGCAGCGTAGGTCCTCTGAAGGCTAAGGGTTGCATGGCAAATACAGGTATCCTAACTTGTTTGTATTCACTTATAGGCAGGGCTGCGTGGGTCCCAGGTGTGCTACAGTTGGCGGTGTGTGCTCCTCATCATGCCTTGGTGGCTAGCCATTTCACTGGTAGTGCAATGCATAGTGCGTAGGCCTGTTCCCTGTGTGTGTGGGTGCTGTGTACGCCAAAGGTGGTGTTGGTGCTGTCATTGACCCAGTGTATCCTTTGTCTCTCTCTCCCCCTTTCTTGTTTTGTCATCCTGTCCTTATGTGCATTAGCATCATCTGATGGCAGAGCAGAGGCACTGGCGACAAAGGGAGCTGCATCCCACAGGACCCAGGAGGCAGAGTCCACCGACCCCGAGGGAACCAGTGGGACGGAGGGCAAGGGGAGCACTACGGCGGAGACTGGAGGGGACAACACAGACTCTGACACCTCCTCCGATGCGATCTCCCTGGTGGTAGCGGACACCTCTGTGACCACCCGAGCTGCAGGTACAGAGCCACCCCGGTACTAGCACCGTCCTTCCAGTAGCCCCTCAACGAGTTGCCCATGCCCACTCACCCAGGAGGGTAGGCATCTAAATCGCCCCAGGCACCTCAGGCTCTGCCCCAGTGAGCCCTGCTTCCCTGAGTGAGGAGGCTATTGACCTCCTGAGATCCATCTCTTTAGGGCAATCAACCATTGTGAATGCCATTGAGGGGCTGATGCAGCAATTCTGTGCATTCCTGGAGGGCATTCACAGTGGATTGGCGGCCCAACAGAGATCCATTCAGGCTCTGGCCTCCTCTTTGATGGCAGCCATTGTCCCTGTTTCTACCGTCCCCCCTCCAACTTCCACTTTCCAGTCCCATTCTCCTCAACCCCAACCCATCCCAAAACAAACACATAGGCAGATGAGCATGCACACAAGACAACACACAAGAGTGTCACAGGCAAACTCAAGCACCACACTTCATCCCACCGGCACTCACACAAACTCCATACAGTTGCAGACCCGACAACATCCACTGCCTCCACTGTGTCCCCCTCCTCCTCCTGCTCGTCCCCCTCCCACCCAGTTACGTCTACACTCACACCTGCATGCACTACATCAATATCCACTACCAGCATCATCACCACACCAAGCAGAACACACACCTAACTGGCAGACACCTCCCCAACATCCATGCACACGTCCCCTGTGTCCTCTCCCACCGTGTCTGTCCCCCCCAAAGGACAAAAACGCAAGCACTCAGACACCCAACAGCAATCCACCTCACATCAGCATACAGCCCATGCACCTGCACCCAAATCCAGCAGACATACACCTCCAACAACCACTCCTCATCCTCCACTCCCATTACTCCTTCCTCCTCCCACCCCAACGTCCCTAAAAAGCTTTTCCTTTCCCAGATTGACCTCTTCCCTACCCCTACCCCCGTCCTGCACATATGGGCAGGGTACCAATGACACAGCCCAGCACCCCAGCCAAACAGTCCACTGGGACAGTGGTAGCACCACCTGCTCGTTGTGGTAGGGATACAAGATCAACAACATTGAAGGGGAAGGAGCCAGCACAACCTGGGATGAAAGGGAAGAGTCCAGCACCAGCTGTGAGGAAGGGGAAGGAGCCTTCACCACCTGGGATGAAAGGGAAGAGTTCGGCACCAGCTGTGAGGAAGGGGAAGGAGCCTGCACCAGCTGTGAAGAAGGGGAAGGAGCCTGCACCAGCTGTGAAGAAGGGGAAGGAGCCAGCACCAGCTCTGAAGAAGGGGAAGGAGCCTGCATGGGCTGTGAGGAAGGGGAAGGAGCCTGTACCACCAGGCAGAGAGGGGAAGAGACCATCCACCCCTGCCAGAAAGGGTAAGGGATTCCCCAACCCATGACCAGGAGGACAAGAGGCACTCTACGCCAGCGGAAGCTGTCAGGCAAACACCTCCACCACCAGCAGCTGTCATGGGGCCCACACCGCCAGACATGGATGTGCAGCCATCAGTGAGTGCAGGGGCTGCCCAGGCACTTCCCCAACCACCACCAGCAGGCAGCCATAAGTGAGTGCAGGGGCTGCCCAGGGGCCTCCCCCAACCACCACCAGCATGCAGCCATCAGTGAGTGCAGGGGCTTCCCAGGAGCCTCCCCCAACCACCACCAGCATGCAGCCATCACGGCTGAAGGATGCCATGTAGTCCACCCTCCAGGGGCTACTATGCGGGCTGCCCTCCCCAGAACCAGTGGGCACGTCACCCACTTGAGAGACTGTGGCCTTGCACTCCCCAGGACAAAGCGCAATGGGCATGTTGCCCCCTCCAGAACCAGTGGGCAAGTCACCCACTTGAGAGACTGTGGCATTACACTCCCCAGGACAAAGCACTGGGCATGTTGCCCCCTTCAGAACCAGTGGGCTTGTTCCGCATCTGGCTGAGGTGCCCCCACATTCCCCTGAGGTGCCTGCCTATTTGCAAACTGATGACCCTGCAATGTTCTATCCGGATGTGGTCAGGATTCGAGTTGGGCCTTCGACTGTGTCCCGTGGCCATGTGGGCCCTTTGAACTTTGGACTGGGCAGTGTCCCTTTTTTACATGTACATATCTGTTTCATTGCCAAATCGGATTATTAATTTTGATGTTGAACTGATCACAATCACTTTCATCAATTCCTGTTGTCCTTGCATTATTCTGCCGATTTTCGGGGTCAAATTGTTCTTGTAGTGCTGCTGGTTGTGTGTATGGTTTGTGTGTGTGTGGTGCGTGTCTGTGTCACTCTCGTTTTCCTCCCACCCTTCCTTGTGTGCTAGGCGGCTATACTCACCGTCATCGTCTTTGTCGGCGTTGGTGTTCCAGGTGGAGCATAACGTAGAAGATCATCGGGAAAACATGCAGTTCGGGTTCCATGGCAGCGTGGTCTTCCCTGTGTCTCCAATGGTGAGTCCTTTCACTTCTGAGCTTTGTTTCTGCCAGGCTTTTGTTGGTGTTGGTACCGCCCCGGAAAATGTGGCGGATTGATGTGTCAAAATATGGTGGGTGGAACTTTGTCTTCCGCCTGGCAGTTGCCGGCTACCGCCATGGTGGCTGTTGTTTCCGCCCTGGCGGTTGGTGTGGTACATTGGCTGTCTACGGGAAATATCACTGCCATGGTCATAATTTGGTGGTACTTACTGCCAGCCTGTCGGCGTTATTAGCGCCACTTTATCACCCCCCGCCAGGGTCGTAATGAGGGCCTATGTAGTATGCCCAGAAGCCAAATGCCCAAAATACCTTAGTGACTATACTCCCTTAGGAGGTAGTGTATATACCCAGTATATACACTAGAATGCAGTAATAGCTGTAACAACAGTAAGAAAACAGTGCAAATAGTGAAAATCACAATAGATAGCAATGGGCCTAGGGGGAACACAAACCATATACCAAAATAGTGTAATGCGAAAGTCGGCATCCCACCTAGGCAAGTGTAGTGTGTAGAGGGGCGCTGGGAGTGTAAGAAAGCACCAAAGGTAAGTAATAGAACCCACCCCAGAGCCCAGGAAAGCAGGGGTAAATCACAGTAAGTTTCCTAGAACACACAAGAACATGTGATAGAAGATTTTGCAAGAACCAGAAGAGACTGCAAGACACCAACAATGGATTCCTGGACCTGAAGACCTGTGGAAGAAGGGGACCAAGCCCAAGAAGCACTGAAGAGTCCAGGAAGAACAGGGCCCCCTGCTAACCCGGATGAAGGTGCAAAAGAAAAACCACCGGTGAAGAAGAACAGTCAGTACTGCACCCAAGGAGACGGATGCGGGTTCCTGGTTGGTGCAGATGATGTCGCACACCGGATGGAAGATCGCAGTCTGATTTGCATCGCTGGATTCCGCCAACAAGCCTTAGCACACGCAAAGCTCGCAGTTAGCGGAAAATGGCACTGCCCGGGACCAGGAGGGACCTGGTGGCCTCTACCAAAGGAGGGGGAGGGAGAGGGGGCTCTAAGCAACTCAGAGAGCCCTCAGAAGACCAGGCAGCACGCACAGGAGTCCCACAGCACGGGGACAAAGAAGGTGCAAATGGAGGCCCACGCAGCAGGACACAAAGGGATCCCAGGCCTCCCGAGAACCACTCAGGAAGCCGTATGTCGCAGTAAGGAGTTCTGGGGGCTGAAGCTGTGCTGTGCATGAAAAACTTTGTGGAAGGTAGCACACAAGCCTTGGCAACTGCAAAACATGCAGTGCACGGGGGTACTGTCATGTGTGGGGAGGCAAGCTCTTACCTCCACCAAAGTTGGACAGCTGGACCTTAGGCCCATCAGGACCACTTCAGTCCACCACCTGTGTTGCTGGATCTACACACTTCATCATGAGAGGGGACTCACATCACTGTTTGTCGCTGCAGAGGGGTGCTTGCTGAAGCAGGGAAGTGACTCCTTCACTTCAAGGGAGATTCCTTTGTTCTTCTGGTGCAGGCTGAAGACAGGCAGTCCTCGGAGGATGCACAACCTGGAAAGAGTTGCAGTTGCTGGCAGGAGCTGAAGATACAATGTTGCAGAAGTAGTCTTTGCTTCTTTGTTGCAGTTTGTATAGTTCCTGGAGGGTCCAGATGCAGTTTCGTCGGTAGAAAGTGAAGTAAATGATGCAGAGGATTCCTACTGGAGTCTTGCAATCTGAGGAAACACCCAGAGGAGAGACCCTAAATAGCCCTGAAAGGGGGATTGGTCAGCTACACAGGTAAGCACCTATCAGGGGAGGGCTCTGACGTCACCTGCTGGCACTGGCCACTCAGATGCTCCCAGAGTGCCCCACCACCTTGGAATGCAAGATGTCAAAACCCAGGGACACCCTGGAGGAGCTCTGGGCACCACCCCTGGGGTGGTAATGGACAGGAGAGTGGTCACTCCCCTTTCCTTTGTCCAGTTTCGCACCAGAGCAGGGGCTGGGAGTCCCTGAACCGGTGTATACTGGATTATGCAAGGAGGGTACCGTCTGTCCCCTTAAAAGCATTTCCAGAGGCTCTGGGAGGCTACCCCTCCCATGCCTGTAACACCTATTTCCAAAGGGAGAGGGTGTAACACCCCTCTCCCAAAGGAAATGCTTTGTTCTGGCTTCCTGGGCTCAAGCTGCTTGAGCAACAGGAGGGCAGAAACCTGTCTGTGAGGTGGCAGCAGCTGGGGCTGACTGGTAAACCTCAGAAGGCTGGTATGTCAGTACTGGGGGTCCACTGTGGAGCCCCCAGAGTGCATGGAATCATACAACCAATACTAGAATCAGTATTCCGGTACAATTCCAAGATGTTAGACACCTTACATGGCCATATTCGGAGTTACCATTGTGAAGCTGGACACAGGTATTGACCTATGTTCAGTGCATGCATTAAATGGCGTCCTTGACGATGTGGGGGCACCTCTGCTAGTGCAGGGGTCCCTTCACACACAGGTACTTTGCACCCAGCCTTCAGGGTTGGAAGGCCTGACATATAGGTGACTTATAAGTGACCTGGTGCAGTCTAAATGGCAGTGAAAGGGTGCATGCACCATTTCACGCAGGCTGCAATGGAAGTCCTGCAGAAGCCTTTGCACGGGCTCCCTATGAGTGGCAAAAGTAATGCTGCAGCCCATAAGGATCCCCTGGAACCCCAATGCCCTGGGTACCTAAGTACCATATACTAGGGACTTATAAGGGGTGACCAGTATGCCAATTTGTGATGAAATACTGGGTTACCAGTATGCAGTGACAAAACTGAGAGGAGAGAGAGCATAAGCACCGGGGTCCTGGTTAGCAGGATCCAAGTGACACAGTCAAACACACTGACATCAGGCAGAAATTGGGGGTAACATGTCAAAAAGAGGGTACTTTCCTACATGGTTAATTTCAGCTCAGCTAGTGTGGCCGACAAGTGGAAGGGTGTCCATCAATACCACGTGCAAGATGACACAGCATCAAAGTTTCATCTGTCCTGTCCCTTTCTCTGTCCTGCCCCATCTTCATCACCTCTTAGGCAAGTAAAATGCCACATTGAGATTCAAGCCTCAGAATCCACATTGACAGAGACAGTGACAAGTCTCTGACCATTATGTCTAGGAGAACTGCAAGGATTTTAAGTGTCCCCTCCAAACTCTCAATATAGAGTTGCAGCCGTTTGGGCTTTTTAAGGTAATTTTTTTGGCCCGTTTAGAAGTTGCATGTTACTGGCTGAATGAAAACTCTGCGTCTGCAAGCAACAGTGCTGTGCATAATATCATGAGAAACTTGTTTATCCACATGGAAAGGATAAGTACTGGGCACACCCACTTTTTTAGGGCTTTTCATTGGCTCTGAGCAAGTGTTAACTGGGAGCATGGGGGTGAGGTCAGGGCAGGGGTTGCCACCAAGCATGGTGACAGGTGACTGGGGACAAAGTAGGCTGGCAGCAGGGAGTGGCACTGCATGCTCCCCTGGTGCCATATGAAGAGGTCAAGCTGTTCTTGCAGCCTGATCCTCATGCAATCTTACTGGCCAGATTTTCCAGTTGGTAATTCTCAGTGTTCCTGCACCCATATAATTCAGATTTTGGAACATCAAGCAAGCCATGATTGGGTGGAGTGGCATATCACCTGAGGATACTGCTCCATCTGAGTAATAATCTGGTTGATTATGTTTCAGTTCTTTTAAAGGTACTCCTACTGCAGACTAAGGGCCATATTTATGAAGGACTTCGGTTCTCCTTGTGTGATACAAGTCGTCGCAAGGCAATGCAAGTTCTTAAATGGCATTTACAAAATCACACACAAAGCTAGCTGTGCCACCATTGCATGACTTTGTAAAGAAATGTAACTCAACGCAACAGCTTACACTCTTAGGTGTCATTTAGGGTCTGCCAGGGGTCTCATTTGTAACCCCTGGCCTCCCTCCTGCGACCCTTGAGACTGTCCTTGCAACTCCTGGCTTCAGAGGTTGTAAGGGCAGAGTGACGCATTCTACCTGGACTCCTCAATACATGCCAGCCTAAGGTATGAATGAAACATGGCATTGGATATACCTCCAATGATAAAATACACAAGGGAGACAGTGAAAAGACTTTTTTCCTGGAAAATGGCAATTTGTCCTTATGCCAGAATAGATGAATAAGATTAATGTATAAAATCTCCATTAATGAAGATGTGATTAGAGATGCTGATTGCAGGCAATCCTGGCAGCATGTAATGAACTTGAATGCTTTATTTAGAACTCGTTGGACGGGTTACCCCTTCACGACAGTGACAGATATCCCGTCCACCGAAAACTAAATCCCATAGGCCATAATGGGATTCAGATTTTGGTGGATAGGATATCCGTCACCGTTGTGATGGAGTAACCCGTCCGCCGACATCTAAATCAGGCCCTAAGTTTGAACTGTGATGGATTAAACAATACTTTTTTGAGACGTGATATTTATTTAAGCAGTGAATTAATATGACACTCTGAGCCTAATTTACGAGGCCCCAGTGGCACACTGCGCCAACAGAGCGTCATTTGTTTTATGCTCTGGTGGTGCAATGTGCCAGCCCATACTTACAAGGCCACACAAAGCCACCTTGCGTGGCTTTTCTTGACCTTGTAAAAATGGACTCCTTTCATGATTAACACTGCGTGAAAAGGGCGTTCCTTGCCTGTTGCTTGGGGTGTTCCCACACAACACAAATAGAACCCGAAGGAATCTAACGCATTCCCAGATTTACAAGTCTGGGAATGCGTCAGATTCCTATGACACCTCAGGGGTGGCGTAAGAATGACACAACAGGGAGAAATATCTTTATTTCTACCTGTTTTGTCCTCTTTCTAGATGTGATGTATTCTGTAGTACACATAAAAAGACTCCTCTTGTGCTTGTTTTTGTGCAGGAAGGTGTCCCTTCCTGCACAAAAACAATCATCCCCACCATGCATGCAAGGGTACCTGCGTTAGCGCTAGGCACAATTTGTGCACCTGCGCAGGGGGAGAGGACAGAAATGCGCCATATCTTGTAGATACCGCACATTTCTGCCCTTCCCCAGTGGCACAGGGCACTGTGCACCACGTGCATCGTAAATGAGGCCCTCTTAGTTTCAGTTTTCTACTCATGACAGCATTCTTAATAATCCTGCAACCTTAGCTCCTGATGAAGGGATGGATGGTTCCTGGATGCATTGAGAATAAATTACTGCTCTCCTGGATGTACCAGACGTACGGCTACCTTGTTAAAACTTTGAAAAAAAAAGTTACACGAAGAATACAATCATAGCAGAAAAAAATGAAAAAACATGTTTTCATCAAACTTAAGTAATCTTTTGTGATAGCTATAACACACCGAGTGCGCTGTCATTCCATTATAAAATTATTTACGCAAACCTCTGTCAATAGATTACAGAACCTTGGTTGGAGGTTCTGAGGACCAATAACAATTTAAAAGACCGAACAATGTTTCTTTTTTGGAACTTTCATAGCCCTCTTTGTGTCGCTTGAGCCCTGTTTCCTGTTTTTCGTTATCTGGCTCACCTTATCTCATTGCAAGATTAAACCGTGCTGGCTGTAGGCCAAAGGTAGAGCAAAACCTTGAATCAACACCTTGAAGAAGGCACTCCATGTCACACACAGGCACAGAAGGAAAAGGAAATGGTTTCTTTCAGATCTTCATCTTGCATCATGCTCAACCAACAGATCAAAGCAATGACCCATGCTCAAGAACCATAGACACATCCTAAATGAGTACATCAAGGCAGCAAAATGATAAAAGAAATGGGAACAAAGCCATCAGCAGGAAGAGAGACACATGGCCACCTAACATGCAAGTAGGTGATGAAAAATATGATGGAACTTGCATGAAATAACTGTACTACCACCATTCATCTATAACTGCCTGCGCTGTGATTCTAAGATCAGACATCCATAGTATTTGGTCCATTGAGAGATTCTTTTTTGCTTGAATAACACCTCACATTATCCTGAAGCATACATTAGATTTCATTCAAAATTGTTTTAATGCATCTTAATTTACTACTTCAAAAAAGAGTGCCTTATATACGAAGCGTTTGTGAATCCACAAACTTGTTACGATCACAAAAACACAATTTTCTTATATATGAAAAGCATTCACATTGAATTTTTCGCAATGCAATTTGCTCTATGCTTCATTTTTGTGAGTCACAATAGCGAGTCACTTTTAACAATTCAGTGTTGGCAATTCGCCATCTTTAGGTTAAGGCTATTTGCAATTTGTTAATAGTTGCTGTTAGACCTCTCAGCCTTAGGATGGTCTTACCCCCAACACTTTGCTTTCCTTCTCTGTTTTTCTGATCTCATTTTTGCTGGTATTATGACTCTGAGCACTTTACCACAGCTAACAAGTGCTAAAGTGCATGTGCATATTTAATTAACTTATAAGTCACCAGTAAAGTACTTCTCATGTGCCCAGGGCTTGTAAATTAAATACCATTAGTGAGCCTTTGGCACCAATTGTGCTACCCACTTAAGTAGCCCTTTAGACATGTCTCAGGCCTGCAATCACAGAGCCTGCCTAGGCAATTTTAAACTTCCATTTCGACCTGACAGGTTCCAACCTTTCTTTTTAATACATAAAAGTCACCCCTTGGACACCCCAGAGGGTAGGGTGCAATGCATTTAAAAAGCAGGACATGTACTTTCTAGTTTTACATGTACTGATAGTGAAAAACACCTCAATTAATTTTCACTATAAGGTCTATCTCATCCCATGGGATAACATTGAAGTTGCCTTGTTATTATTACATTTTATAAGTGTAACTTCCAAATGTGAAGAGATAATTCCTTCAAGTATGGTGTCTCTGGAATCATAATTTAAAAGCATAACTCTTATTGAAGTCAGATTTTAAATTTCAGCTCTGAAAATGCCACTTTTAGAAAGTGAACATTTTCTTGTCTTAGCCATTTTGTGCCTGAAGCGTGTCTCTGGTCACATGACTGGGTGTAGTTGGCAAATAGGCTTTGTGTATTCTTCCTAGGCAGCCACACACAATGGGAGCTACTTAGGTGGGACTTGGTGGGCTATCCTGGGCAGAATGTGAGTGAGAAGTTGGAGACAACCTCACTTACAGCTGAATAGACTATGAGGGTCATTTTGATTTTGGCGGGATGCCCGCTGCCAACCGTGCCGGCGGTCAACGGAAGACCACCAAATAATGATGCATGGAGCCTCACCGCCACTGATGGCGGTGAGGGCCGCCATGCGCCATGCTGGCGGTCGGTGACGGGGGTGGATACTGCTCCACCCTCACTGCCATGTCAGTCCAGACACCACCAGTCTATGATGATGCAGTCATAGGCGTGGTGGTGTATGGAGAGGCAGCGATGGCGGCGGAGCAGCATTCAGGGAGCCGGTTCCCTCCCAGAGCAGAGCGACGGAAGAGGTAAGTGCTGTCTGAGAGGGAAGGGAGAGAGAGGGGTGTGTGTGTGAGTGTGTGAGTGCATGGGGGTGTGCATGAGTGTATGTGTGGGGGGGATGTGTGTCTGAGGGTTTGTATGTGTGTGTGAATGTAGGTGAATGGTTGCGTGAGGATGCGGGGGTTGGGGTTTGGAGGGGACCTGTATGTAGAGGTGGGGGATGGTGAGGGTCGAGCTGGGAGGCTTACATGGGGTTTTGGGGGTGGAGGGTTGGGGGTCGGTTTTTGGGGTCCGGGGGAGTGGGGGTGGGTGTGGATCTAGGGGCTTTGGGGAGTGGGCGGGTGTACTGGCAAGGGGGGGGGGCTGGTGTGTCACATACAGGTGACAGGAATGAGTATTCCTGTCACCTGTATGCTTTCCGCCAGGGATTACCCAGCGGGGTATCCCGCCAGGAAATTCCTGGTGGAAATGGGATCATAATCCGGCCCGGTGGTCGATTCTTGCCTGGCGGTGGGTGGTAGTGAACAGTTCACTACTGTATTCAGAATATGGCGGTCTGGACCGCCATGACATTGGCGGTAATGACCGCCACCGCCAGCCTGGCGGTCCAGACCACCATGTTCATAATGACTGCCTTTGTCCTGTCTAAACACAAAGGGCCTAATGACCCTGTATTATCACTCCTGCCAGCTTGGAGCCAGGGCAGGTGAGGCAGGGAATTCCTTGTACTTCAAAGCCACTGTCTAGAAGTTTCGCCCACCTTCCAGAACCAGGGCATCAAAGTATAAATACTGGACCCCGGACACCACCACTTCAGGACACTTCTGGATCTATGGATACTATGCCAGAAAGAAGGACTGTTGTGCTGCTGAAGGACTGACACTCTGCAGGACTGCACTCTGCTGGACTCCTGCTTTGCTACGTTGACCTGCTGCCTGCTATTTTCCTGGCTGAGTGAGAAGGACTGGACCGTCATCTCTTGAACCCAGAGTGACTCCAAGGACTAGTTGGCTTAGTTGGCTGGCCTCCTGATTTGAAGTCTTAGGGACAGAACAGGCTTCCAGAAACCATGCTTTTGCACCTGGACTCTGCCAATTGTGAATCTACCCTGCCAAATGGTGCCTCCACAGTCCTGGAACCTTGGACGTGGGCAAAATTCCAGAAGAATTGACACATCCTTTCTGCTGAGCGACACATCTCTGAGCAGAACCAACTCATCTCCTCGGCTGACCAGAGCATCCTCGAGCCGAACCAGCACATCACCACCGCTGCGTTGGTTGGACCCAACACAAAAGACTTGTATCGCTGCCATGTTAGGTTTGAAGCATTGCCTTTGGAACCGACGCCACACAATGCTTTCCCAGAGTTGTTCTGTGCATTTCTTTGTGGCAGCAGCCTCGACGAAGACGCTGAATGTCTGCATTGAAGCTTCAACGCTCATCTGAACCGACACGTCGACTCGACTGCGCATCACATTCCCAACACCGGCCTTCGCATCGCAAGCCTGTCGAAGGGATCCTCGACGTTAATGAAATAAGACCTCGCGCCACAGCCTTGCAGCATCTTGGAACCAATGCTTCACCTCAGCTGCCCGACTCATCTTCGACTCAGATCCACACAACTCTCCACAACCAGGATTTAAGGTACTTTGTTCAGAGGGCCTAGCTGGGTCCATGTAGCCATTCAGCACTCCATCGCAGTAGGCCTGAAATTGTAACTTTTTCCCAGTTTAGTGCGACCTGATATCCCCAGTTTGCGTTTTATGGTTTTTGGTGCTATTTCACTTAAACCTTTAAAATTCAATAGATCTGCTTCTACTCAATGGATTTTTGTCATTGTGGTCTTGATTTATTTGTTTGAAATGTTGCACAAATACTTGCACATTGCCTCTAAGTTTAGCCTGACTGCTTTGTACCAAGCTACCAGGGGGATGAACAAAGGTTAATATAGGGTTTGCTTCTGTCTTATCCTGACAAAGGTTGTGTTTACTGCTTGACCAGGTTCATACCACAGTCAACCAACAATCTAATTTCTTACAGTCGCAAAATGATCATTTTACACATGCAATCAACACCAACTCGGAACGAGTGGTAACTATCTGCAAACTGTAACAACAGTCCCAGAACGCATCTGCAGCTTCAACAATGTTGGCTGTTAGACTTTGCATCCTTGGCGTGGTCTCCCCTAACTTTTTGCCTCTGTTTCCCAGGTTGTTGATGTGTACTGGACTCTGTTTTTGATGTTTGTTAATACTCTGGGCACTGTACCACTGCTATCCAGTGCTAAAGTGCAAGTGTTCCCATGTAAATTGTATGTGTAATTGGCTTTCCATGATTGGCGTATGTGATTTACTAGTAAGTCCCTAGTAAAGTACACTAGAGGTGCCCAGGACCTGAAAATCAAATTCTACTAGTGGGCCTGCAGTACTGGTTGTGCCACCCATATTAGTAGCCCTATAAACATGGCTCAGACCTGCCACTGCGGTGTCAGTATGTGCAGTTTTAAACTGACAATTTGACTTGACAAGTGTACCCACTAGCTAGGCCTAAATCTTCCCTTTCCTTACATCTATGGCACCACTAAGGTAGGCCCTAGGTAGCCCCATTGGCAGAGTGCAGTGTATGTTAAAGATGGGACATGTACTTATGTGTTTTACATGTCCTGACAGTGAAATACTGCCACATTCGTTTTTCACTGTTGCAAGGCCTGTCTCTCTCTCATAGGTTAACATGGGGGCTGCCTTTAAATGTTATTAAAGCGCAGGTTCTCTTTGGGAGCAGATAGACATATGGAGTTTGGAGTCTCTGAACTCAGAATTTAAAAATACATATTTTAGTGAAGTTGTTTTTTAGATTGTGTGTTTGAAAATGCCACATTTAGAAAGTAGCCATTTTCTTGCTTAAACCATTCTGTGACTCTGCCTGTTTGTGGATTCCCTGTCTGGGTCAGTTTGATAGTTGGGCTGTTTGCACCTCTCTCTAGACAGTGACACAAAGGGAGCTGGGGTGTAGCCCGCATATCCTGATGAGCCATCTGTGCTAGGAGGGAGGGGGGGAGTGGTCACTCACACCTGAAAGGACTGTGCCTGCCCTCACACAATGCAGTCTCCAACCCCCTGGTATGTGTCTGGGGCCTGGCCTTGGCAAGGCAGAATCTTACAAACAAGAGAGACTTTCCTCTGAAGTTTGCCTTCTTCAGAGATAGAAAGGGGTATAAGAAGAGCCCCAAAAATCCCTGAAAATTAGATCACTTCTGGAATCAAGAGGAACCTCTGCCAAGGTGAAGAGCTGAAGAGATGAGAAATGCTGCCCCTGCCTGTGCTTTGGTGGGATGTCCTGCAGTTGCTGCTTCTGTCTGCGAAAGGGGACAAAGACTGGATTTTGTGGTATATTCTTGCTTGAGAAGAATCTCCAAGGCCTTGGACTGAGCTTGCCCCCTGTTCTGAAGTATCAGGGCCATCAAAGACTTCCCCTACCAGCACCTGGACTCTCTACGACTCTCCCGACTACGGACGACTTCAGACCGACGCCGCTGCTGATTCACTGTCTGCAATCGACTCTTTGGTCCTCGTTGGGGTGCGATGCCCTGTGCAGACACGACACCGCTGCAGCCCTGCCAAAGTCTGCGACTCTGTGGAAGTCTCTGCACCACGTCGTGACCGCCGGATATTGACTCTGCCTGATGTGCACCGATTCAACGCTTCACACTGACACCGCCTCACCGCCACCGCTCCACAGCAAGGACCCGATGCCTCTTCATGATGCCTTTGCTCCTTTGCCCTGCAGCCCTGGAACTGACACCACCTCGGATCCAGAGATGCCACGAACCCCGACTTAACGCACTGGCTTGTTTTCACATTTTACTGAGGTACTGTACCTGGGGGTCTGCATAACTCCGTACTCGGCGCCATTGGCGTCGGATTGTTGGGAATGACTCCGTTAGGACGCCGTGTTATCACCTCATCGAAGCTGTGTTTGTAAGCGCTATTTTTTTTGTTTAATCTTTAAAAATGTATAACTTGACTTGTGCATGTCGGATTTTTGTCATTTTGGTTTTGTTTTGTTTAGATAAATATTGGCTATTTTTCTAATCCTGTGTTGAGTCATTTTGTGGTGTGTTTACTGTATTACTGTGTGTGTTGGTACAGATACTTTACACCTTGCTCTAAAGTTAAGCCTATCTGCCTTCATAATCCTGGGACCAACAGCAGCCTTTGATACCCATACCGTAATGATCTCCTGGGAATGTAAGGATTCAACGAGCACTGCATTAACTTTTGCATAGTGCAATGGGCTAGGCAGAGTATCTTAAACTGGATCCACTTATACACAGGTAGCCAGTGCAAAGCTGCTAAGGCTGGAGTAGTTGACTGGAACTGTGGAATTTTCAAGAGAATCCGGGCAGCAGCGTTCTGAAGCACTTAAAGCATCTTTATCACAAACTAAGGACTTCCTAAGTAAAGTGAGTTTCCGTAGTCCAACTGTGAATTAACCAGCCCCTGCACAACCACTCTCCGTAAAGGGCATGGTAACCAGCTGAACAGTTTTCTGAGTGTCCTTAGAAGTCCAAAGCAGGTTGATGCAGGTTTCGTAGCCTGTACCTCCATGGAGAGTTTACTCTCAATTCCGAACCCAAGGTTTTTGACTGCAGAAGAAAGGCGAGGATGTGCACCTAGATTGTCAGGCCAGCAGAGTTCCAGCCAGTGAGAGGAGTTATTAAAAACAACTAACACTTCTGTCTTTTCACCGCTTCAGTTTAGGCTGCTGTCCAGTTTGTTACCTGTTTCAGACAGGCAATTAGTTGGTTAGAGAATGTACCTGTGTCCGAGGTAAGGGATATTACGATGGTGATGTCCGTATTAGCACTGGTAGGCCTTCTGACAGCCATGCCCTATATAAGAACTTTATGAATTATGAATTATGACAATATGTGTGTCGCCTGTGTGGGAAACCAGTGCTAGACCATGGGCCTGTAGTATCTCAAAAAGCAGGAGCAAATGTAGATTAAACAGCGTGGGGTTTAAGAAGGATCCCTGTGGAACCCTACATTTTAACTCGTAGTTTGCAGAAAACAGGGGCTCTTCACATACCTGAAAGTTCCTGTTTTCAAAAAAGGCAGCAAGCCATTTGAGAGTGGCTCCAGAAATTACAACTTTCTGCATCCTTTAAATTAAGATGGGATGGGATACGGATCAGATCCAGCAGAGTCATGGCTGCTGAGCCGCCTTGATCCAAAATTGCTCTCAATTCTTCTGTGGCTGCAGGTAGGGCAGCTTCAGTACTGTTTCCGGGTCTGAAGCCTGTTTGGGTTGGATGTAGAATATCATTTGTCTCTAGAAATGAGGACAGGTGCATGTTCATATACTTTTCCAGGGCTTTGCAAGCCCCTGGGAGGAGCAAAATCGGCCATTAGTCCTCAGCTCGTAGAGGATCAGCAGAGGGGGCTTCTTCAGAAGGGTCTCACAACTGCATGTTTCCAAGCTGAGAGGATGCTCCCACAAGTTCATGAACATATTCCGGCTCCACAGTAGTTTGAACCACTTCTTGTGTAGCAGTTGGTGGGGGATGGTTGGTGGGCCCTCTCCAGTGGCTCTAGACTCACTTAGCAGTCTTACTACCTTCTCTTTCATGCTAAACCTGAGCTCACACCATCACTTTCATATTTATTTGATGGATCTCTGTGTCACTCTATCAGAGTTGATCTCCTGCATTGCTCGCCAATTTTGTTGTTTTGGGATTGAGGAACTATTAGACATTTTGCCAAACAGTTCCTCAAGGTCCTCAACACACGCCTCAGGCAATATTTCCAGTTCTTTTTTTGAAAATCTTAGGTTGCATTTTCTGGCTCCGGCCTTCTTCTCAGGGCCATTTTTTGCTATTTTTAGGTCTGCTGTTTGACAAGACCCTTTGATATTTTTTCTAAAAAAATACATGTACAAAATACTTATTAAAAGGGCCTTTTAGCCAACTTTTTTCGTCCATTGGCCTGTTCGTGTGACATTCAAATTTTGCTTCTATCCACTACAGCACACCACATGGGAGAGGGGGTCAGCCCACTTTAGCCACTGGATAAGTTCACTTTGAGTGACTGCATTTTGCTCTTTCCCAAGGAGCAAATCCGCACACAAGCTAGTTCCCTTCTGTGCCATTGTTTTTGTTTTTAATGTATTATTTTAATAATCTATTTGTGTTTAGAGTCTGATGTGACAGACACAAGCGCAGATCACGTTCCATCCTTTATCAAGGCTGTTGTAAATTCCTTTTGGAGTGTCTTTTTATGTGACTGCTGGTATTTCACAGCATAACATTGTGTTCATTTGAAACTGTTCTTTATTAAGTTATCGAAAACTTCAGTGTCATACATGTGAATTACATTTATTCTGGGCTCAATTTCACCAATGGTTCTGCACTACACTTCGCCCACGAAGAGACCCAGCCTTCATCATGTTTAACTTGAAGCACCTGAAACACTTTTTTATATTTCCTTCTTTCCTTTCTTCTTCCTTTCCTTCTCTATTTCCTTTTTTCTATTCCTCCTTTCCTTTTTCTCTCCTTCTTTCTGTGTTTCTTTATTTCTTTGGTTCTTTCTTTCATTAATTATTTCTTTCCTTCTTTGCTTTTTTCAACCTTTGATTTCTTCTTTCTTTCATTTTTCTTACATTCCTTCTTTGCTTTTTTCTTTCAGTCTTTAATTCCTTTTTTGTTCTTTCTAGCTTTCTTTTCTCCATTCACCCTTTCATACCTGTTTTAGTTTCTTTTTTATTCATTCTTTTATTGCTTCTTTTCTTCTTTATTTCCTTTCTCCATTCTGTTGTACCTTCTTTCTTGCTTTCTTTTTTCTTTCTTTCATTCTTTACTTCTTTCTTACTTTTTGTTTCATTCCTTCTTTAATTATTTTCTTCTTTCTTGCTTTCTTTCACCCTTGCCGATTTTTTTCCCTCTTTCCTTCTTTCTTGCTTCCATTCCTTCTCTCTTGCTTTAATTTTGTGGCCTTTCTTTCTTTATTTATTTATTTATTTCCTTCTTTCTCTTTCTTTCTTCCATTCTTTCCTCCACTTTTACCTTTTTTCTTTCCCTTTGCTTGCTTTTTTCTCTCTTTTTCTTTCATTCTCTCTTTTCATTTCTATCTTGTTTTTTCCCTGTCTTTCTTTTGCCTTCTTTCTTTCAAGATTTCATTCTGTCTTGCCTTCTTTCTTTCTTTCTAACTTTTGGTCTTTCTGTCCTTCATTCTTTCTTGTCTTCTTTCTTCCCTCCTTTCTTGCCTTCTTTCTAGTATTCCTTCTTTCTTTTATTCTTTCTTGCCTACCATCTTTCTTGCCTTCTTTCTTTCTGTCTTTCTTTTCTTCTTCCTTGCATTGCTTATTTATTGTCCTCTTTCTTTCTTGCTTCAGTTTTTTCTTTCTTTATTTATTTATTTACTTCCCTCATTCTTTTGTCCCTTCATTTTTCTTTATTTCCTTCTTTCATGCTTTTTGTCTGCTTTCTTTCCTTCTTTCTTTCTCAAAAGCAAGAGGCTGGCAGCCAATGGCACAATGATTGGCTTTTTAGGTCTGTGTCAGCCAAGACCTTTAGATTTTACTAAAATAGGTGTATGACGTAGTTCCTTGGATGGGGCTTCATCCACATGGTTGTATCATTCACATTTTTCTCCAACCCTCTTGAGTATGCATCAAGGGGACCTCACTGTGAGTTAAGGTGTGCTGCTCTTTCACAAGGACCACATCTACACCCAAAGTAGTTTCCTTCAGTGCCAGGGAGTACCATGGTAATGTGTTATTTTTTTAGACAATTTCTTTTCGCCTTCAGTCAACGTTTTTCCTTTTTAGATTGACAAATGCCTGGCAGCTTTTCAATCAATAATCAATCAATCAATAAAGTTTTCCAAAAGCCATTACGAAACAAAATATGAATTGCCAAAAAGGCTGGTGGACGACCCAGACCTAATGGCTTTGCCAATGCTTGTTATAATTTGGAAGGGTGGATTACACAAACTCAGGAAGATTTCAGTTGGATACTCAGTTCAACCTCCAGCATGAATACTCTCCAGTTCTCAACTCAGCAACACTTGCTGGATGTGAAGGCATCAGTCAATGCTTAAAAGCGATGTTCGCTAATGGTGAGCCGATTTGCAATTTAGAGAATCCCAAATTGTAATTACCTAAAAAGAGTACAAAGTGAAAAACAAATTGCAAAAAATAACACACAAACAACATCGTGCGTACCAAATAGTGATTTCCAAATTGCAATTCGCAAAAAAAAATAATCACAATTTAGAAATCGCTATTCGGATGCTTCGTACATTTGGCCCTTAATTTAATTAATTTCTCTTATGTGACAATGTTGCTAAATCTCTTCATTTTAGAATACAATATGTTTGAATTGAGGAAGCCTTGAGAAAAAACCTTTCAACTTCAAAGATGTCAGAAGGCTACATAGTTAAGTAATCTAAGTTGATCGAGTTTAAAACTACATTAAGGAATACAGTTTTAAAATATATAAGCAATAAAATCTTATGAGTGATGAAAAAAGTAGCTGTGATACATGCAAAAATGAAACTATGTGCTCCTAAGTGAGCCACACTGTCCAAGTGAAGAAACTGATTGGAGTATAATGTTTTGCTTTTGGTTTCAATTGCCCAGGGAAATTATGATCAAGCAGAATATATGCATTTACTGTAAGGGTGAACATCCTCAACAACAATCTCTGGGTTTGGATCCTTGCCACTTTTAAGTGTGTCCTAAAGACAGCTTTAGCTGTGTTACCAGCCTCATGTAACATAAAATGAATATAAATAAAATGTCATATTTATATGCATGCAAAAGGGGACTTTGGGTCAGGCCATCTCATCCATGGTACGTTCATTCGTCATTCACATTTTGATTCTGCCTTGTACAACATACAGCATGAGGAAATGGGCCAGTCCACTTCTGCCATTGTCTCTATAGCATGGCGAGTGCCAGTATTTTAGCTCATCACATGTACATCCACCTAAAAAGAAGTACAATTTTGTTTTGTGGATCGTGTGCCTATGCATTATTTTGTTAAGGTTATTTTCTTTAAATTCTATTTCTTGTTATTTTTATGTAAAAAGCTTGAAATCTGTTTTAAAGGTTATTAACTATTTTGATAAATTAACCAATGCACTAGCTTGCAAAAAAAAGATGTGTTAGTTTTGCTAAGGCTTGTTAGCTCTTGCTCCTGATCTTCTCTCTGTGGTTTCTCTTTTAGTTAACATCTTGAAGGGATGCCACAGTTGCAGACTGGAACCTCAGGGTAATTCACTGGATGAGCTATGAGCACATGGATCTTCTTTGGTATCCCAAACCCTGCCTCCCCTAAGAACGCAGTTATTGTTAGCCAACTTTGCTTGAGTTCAGGGTAATTGCAGCTGGTTCTTGGTTTTTGGAGTGTCTAGCTGCACCCAAGGGAACTGCCCACTTGTCTCCTGGTGTACAATGAGGCCCATTGGCTCAGGACCAGGGGAGGTGTCTACTTGCCGCTTGGTGTAAAATGAAGCCTATTGGCTCAGGACCACTAGAGGGATTCTTTGTGTATGTAGTTGTTCTGTAAATCCTACATTCCACAGCATTACACACAGTCATCAGCGATGCAGCCCTCCATGAATACTTATCTGTAGGTGCTATAATGACAAGGTGTGCAATCATTCCCGGTGAACCTGTCTTTCAAGGTTACCTAGAAGTGATGCCAATCACTCATTTGCTGTGAGAAAGCTGTTTGTGTGATCAAGAATGAGGACCACCCACAGCGGGAAACTTCATGCCTCACTTCTTTGTCCCGTTCTAAAGAAAGGCAGTAAAGAAGGAAAGAAAAAGAAAAAAGAAGAAATGCAGAGAAAGAGAAAGACAGAAAAAGGGTAGTAAAGAGAAAGAAAATAGAATGAAAAGGCAAGAATGATGGAGGAAAGAAAAAGAAGCAAAAAAGAAAAGGAACGCGGGAAGGAAAGAAATAAAGATGGAAAGAAGGAAGGAAAGAAAAAAGTAAAAAGAGGATAATCTGATACAGAACAGTTTTAATTTGACGCAGTCTGGTAGCTGTGAAAACGTAGCAGTCAGAAAAGCAAAACACAGTAAAATGAATTTACAACAGCATTGGCAAGAGATGAGAGCTGATAAAGATGAAATATGCATCAGAAGCAACCTGGATCATATTAGCCTCTAAACCTAAAGGCAACACTAAAGTAATTATACAGTAAAAACAAAAATACTGGCACTGCAGGGAACTAGCTTGTGTGTGGATGTGCTCCTTGGGAGAGAGTGAAATGCAGTCGCTCAATGTGAGGTTAACCAGTGGCTTAAGTAGGGTGACCCACTGTCCCTCTATATGCTGCAGTGGGCGGAAGCAAATTGAGAATGACATAACAACAGACCAGTAGATGAAGAGAAGTGGCTGAAAAGCTCTACGTGTAAATATATTATACATATTTTAGTAAAAAGTCTTGGCTAATGCCAGACCTAAAAACAGTGGCTGCAAACTGAAAAACAAGCATTTGCAATGCAACGGGTCTCGCGTTTGCTCGCGTTAGAGCTGATAGCGTTGTAAACTCCTAACCCGACTTTTCACTGGTAATGAAACCTATCGGCAAAAGTGCATTTATGTCCTAACCGAAAAAAGTGTAATTAACTGTGTAACAGGGTCGATATTCTGTAGAGCGCTCGACTTCTGCCAAGCGAGATCACGCTGAGAAAATAGAGAAAAAGTAGTCCACGAGCCGGACAGAAAACAGCGAGCCTCGCATGTTTTCTGTACTTGGTCGATGCACTCGAGGAGGGCTATCCATCGGAAAAGGCATGACGTATGCATGCCTTCCACTAATGGAATCAAGCTGATTCTAACAGGCAAGCCCACAAGCCAATGACAAACACTGACATGACTTGAACAGGGCTCCGAGCCCTTTTTAATTACTAAAGCATCTCGCTTAGCGAAACGTATGCGCAAGCGCATGCGACGCAGGCTCGACCCTAACAAACATTTGCAATGCAATGGGTCTTGCGAGCTAGAGCAATTAGCATTGTAAACTCCTATCCAGACTTTTCTTGCCACATAAATTGAAAATGGAAAGTAAAACAGTTTCACGTAACTAACCGGACTTTTCTTGCCATATAAACTGAAAAGTAAAAGTTTCACATGAGTGAGCTGACGTCTGCCATCATAGAAAAGCAGACACACAAAGGGAAATAAAACTTCACTTGCAGTGAAACCTATCGGCAAAAGTGCAATTATTCATGTAACTGTCAAAAGTGCATTTATCTACGTAACCGGCAAATGTGCAATTACCTATGTAACAGGATCGATGTCATGCAAAGCGCTCGACAACTGCCCAGCGAGATTGCGCTGCGAAAAAAGAGAAAAAGTAGTCCAGAAACCGAACGGAAAACATGGAACCTCGTATGTTTTCAGTACTTGGTCGGTGCGCTCAAGGAGGGCTAAACACCGGAAAAGGCATGACGTATGCATGCCTTTCACTAATGAAAGCAAGCAGATTTTAAAAGGCAAGCCCACGAACCAATGAAAGAGACTGACGTGACATGGGCGTGGTTTGAAGCCCAAAGAGAGATTTTGACACGGGATGGAGAGCTTTGCACTCGCCCCTAATAAACAGTGACCCTCAAGATCTGGGAGAAACTCTGAGGGCACATCGGTCATTTTTTTTTCACTTTCAGGAAGAAAAAGCCTGCTTTAAGGGTTTGTTTCTGAATATAAAATAAAACGCCACCTGGCTGCTATGACATGACTGCAGGGCAGCATTATATTATCTCATATAAAATACCACCTGGCTGCTATGACATGAATACTGGGCAACATAATATTATCTCATGTAAAATACCACCTGGCCGCTATGACATGACTACTGGGCAGCATTATATTATCTCATATAGTATACCACCTGGCCGCTATGACATGACTACTGGGCAGCATGATATTATCTCATATAGTATACCACCTGGCTGCTATGACATGACTACTGGGCAGCATTATATTATCTCATGTAAAATACCACCTGGCTGCTATGACATGACTACTGGGCAGCATTATATTATCTCATATAAAATACCACCTGGCTGCTATGACATGAATACTGGGCAACATAATATTATCTCATGTAAAATACCACCTGGCTGCTATGACATGACTACTGGGCAGCATTATATTATCTCATATAGTATACCACCTGGCCGCTATGACATGACTACTGGGCAGCATTATATTATCTCATATAGTATACCACCTGGCTGCTATGACATGAATACAGCATAGTATTATCTCAGGAAAGTCAGCCCATCGCGCTGGCAAGAGCAGTTATGGCAACCAGATGCCCTCCTAGTTGGGGACACCAAGGATGCGCTATGAAGCTCTTGAGATCTTCCATGGAGCCCATCTCTCAACATTACTACCATGGACAGGTGCTCACTCCATACCAGCAGCAGAATCTCAAGTGTGATGTCTGCTCTCAGATACTTTCACTGCCACTGATCCGCCTCCCGCGGTAAACAAACCTAAATGCTACTGCAGATTGCAGAATTTATTTTACAAATTTGGATATTTCGCTTTTGGTTACAGCTTCTATTTGTAGATCGAGGGTCCCACCGTTGGCCTTGCCCCTTATATGCCAGTGGACCATGGGCTATTGGTAGAAGATGTTAGCACGTGGGGGGAGATGAGTAATTCTATTTGAATTTGTTATCTCGGAGACATGCTTTTGGCTAAGATGGTGGAGCGTATGAATTTCGAGGTATGCTGAGTTAGTGGATATAAATGATAGAAAATTAAACTTGACTTGATTTATTGATCCCCCGGATATAGAATATCTTGACCAGGAAATCGAAGTAGGAAATAATAAACTGAAGTATTTTATTTTTAGCAAGTCATGATGTCTGTGAGCATCCCCGTCCCATTTTTAATAAACTCGGCATGATGTCCAAAAGGATTAGCAAGGAGGGAATGCAATGCTGGAATCTACCAAACAAGAGACGGAACATCAAGATTCAAAGGGCTGAGCTGCTTAATGACAAGACAGTTCACCATTAAAAGCAGGTGGAACTAATAAGGCGATTTTACCTCAATATTGAGTTTTCAGTGTCATCCTGGCAAATGTTGTGGCTAGAATGTGGTCATCTGTAATACCATGAAGGTTACTAAATGTATGCAAGTATAGATCTACTAATCTTAACTCCACATATATGTACCTTGACCATATATATGTCTTCAAGGATGTCCATGTGCATTTACGAATAGTAACCCTATACTTATTTAAACATATTTCAACATACTAACCTTTACAGTATTCTAAGAGGGTATATTTTCTTCACACTATTTTGCCAGGGTGATATTTCTGGCCATGGTGTTCAGGCAAACAAGCACATTAATATATATAATGTCCAGGCAATGGCTGTGAGAAGTGTACTAAACAAGATTTTGTCCAAACTAATATCTGCTAAAGCCATCAAAGGATGAAGTGTTGCATACCCATCCATCACATACATAAATTAGTGTCAATAGCTGATCAGATCACACAAAGGCCCCGATTACCCTGTACAAACCCTTGCCTGCTCAGGGTCCAAACTGAGCAAGGTAAGCGATACACCCTCGATTTTCCCCAGGTACATTTACGCAGGGCAAAACTGACCCGGGTAAAAGTCCAGTAAATACCGATTTTGAGGGGCAAAGCTCATTATTGGGGGAAATGATCCCAGCACCAGATTTCACCGGGTGCAGTAATGCCCTTCTTCCAGGCGCTCGTAATTAGGACCTCAGTGTTCTAATTCTAAACTCAGTACCTGGCTGGAAGTAAGCCTGTAGGATTCCACTTCTGTAGATGGCGATGTCGGTCACCAAGGTTTAAATAAAAGGAAAAGAGATACAAAGATGGGACAGATACCTGCAGAAAATGAGTCACTTTCACACCTGACGTGATTTGTGTAGCATTTTGTTTAACCTCTCCATGCAGAATGCAACACATTTACAGAAAGATAAAAAATAAAGAAGTATTTAATATGTATTTATTGTTTAATGTTAAATATTTATATAGGGCCCCTGGTTACAATTCTGCACAGCTAAACAACAGGGATTCCAAGGAGCTAGGGTGGAGGTTCACAGTGAAAAGAACAGATAACTGGTGACAGTGCTATGACCAGCCTTGGGACTCAGAGCCGGGGCTAGTCTTGGAATTGTCTGGTGAAAAGGGCTTTGAGATGTTTGCTGATGGTAGTGATGGGGGTAGGTAGGTCTCTTTAGGTCAGAAAGCCCCTGAGACATATTACTTTCCTGAAATTGAGTTGTTAAAGCTGGGCGCTTCCAAAAGCCAAGTGTATTCCCTCATCAATCCTCTCGAACCTCAGAAAAGGTGGCCGCAGCCACTAGAGAGGGTTGTTACTTGCTGTGAATGGTCTTGTGCATTTGTGGCCCCACCAATGTGAAAGATCCATCAGAGAGCTGGGTCCAGCGTGAACTCCAGTGATTTAGCAAAAGAGGTTGGCGAGGGAGAGAACTCTTCCATGGTCAATGAATCCTGAAAAAACTGGTCAAGGTTTCTCTTGAGGGAGGTTGAGCTGAAGAGAATTCAGGTTTAAGTAGGTCTGAGAGTTCTCCATCATCAAGCTTAAAAATTCAGGTTTCTGTGGGTCTAAGAGTTCTGCCTCGTCAAGCTTTACAGATGTGAGAGATGATTTCTTAAGCTGGTGACATGTTTTAGAGCTGAGGTTCTCACGCCAAGTTGGGTGTTGTTGACTTATTGGTGCACAGCAGCACCAGACTTTTCTAGAATGAGTACAGGGGCCTTCATTTAAAGATTGAATAATGTGGGGTGAGAATTGAGCCCTATTGAATAAAAGTCACTGCAGCTGTGTCCAAAGCGTGGTCTCTGATCTTTACCACCAGGAGCCAGTTTCTGAGGACAATGTGAACCAGTCCAGATCCTTTTCAATCAATCAATCAATCAATCAGTGAATTTATAAAGCGCGCTATGTACCCAACCATGTGATGTTCTAGTGTCATGAGCAGTCTGCAGTGGTTAATTGTGTTAAAGGCAGTGGGTAGCTCGAGTAGTATAATTAACCAGGTACATGCCAAGTTCATTTCAAGTTTCGTGTCGGCAAGAAGGGTCGACCATGAGCTCAACCAGAGGAAGACTTATTCCAAGATCATTCATCTGGACTAAAAATAACATCGGTTGGTACGCCTATTAATGCACATTATGAAAAAGTGGGTTACTGCATATGCAGTATACCAGGCAATGGTTGAGTAAGTTATGATGTAATCACCACATAATGAAACACTTGGATTTGTAACTTTTAATTATCCAACTTTGATAGTTTAGAAAATGTTTTTTTCTTCGCTTCCAATGTAAGGGTATAAATCCACCTTGTAAATAATAGTGTAATAATATAGCTTGTACTCATTTCTCATGGCCGATGCACTGCTTTCACAAAACAACTTTCTTTAACTACCATTGCTGGAATGTCTGGGTGCTTAGAAGAGAACAGGGCAGCAGAAATCTTTGTTTTGTGGAAGAACCCAGAAGACTAGTGTGAAACATTACTGATTCTTTGCACGTGCTTCCTAAGTCTGCATCTACTTTTACACTGGATTTTAATACAAACGTATAAATTAAGCCATGATTTATTTTTCTATGAGGCGATAGCCTGACTGCTGCCCACGCGTATTGTCTTATCTTCTTCATGGGAGGTATCACGACTGGGACAGTGGTCTGGTAACACCCCCTTTGAGCCTGAGGCACGCTTGCCAATAACATCAGTCATTATGGCAGCGCTGGGTTTCTATAAATTCAAGAGGAACGTTAGTTAAAATAAATTGTGATTGAGTGGGCATCCCCTTCTATCTCTTTGTGGTGGTGACCCTTCATTTTCAAGTGGAGGAACTGTACCGTTGCCATACTCCGAGCCATACTCCGAACTTCCCAAGTACCAAATGTCCTGAGGAAGGCTACTGGTCTAGTTATGCTACAGAGAGGGCAGAAACATGTCAGCATAAAAGACATAACCTTACTGGGTTTAACACTGTGATAAAGAACCACGAGTAAAGCATCCACTTGCTTCGCTTAACAAATGTTCAATTAGATCGCTTGGTGGTAACCGGGTCGTAGGTAACAATTGTTAAACCACACCCAGTTTGGGGAAGTATTCCATTAAGGAAGGCTACATAGAGCGCACACTCACTGCACACCACTTACACACTGTGGGCAACCTATTTGCTAACTCAATCTTAAAACTGGTCTCTGCTCTTGCAGAGGGACGTGAGTCTTCGCATATGGACAGGTTTACACTCCACAGATGTCTGCGATGCGCGCCACACTGCCTTCTTATCCAGCGGAGCCAGAACCTTTTCAAGCCACACTCTGTGGGTGAACATTCCGCGTCACATGTGACTTCTGGACTGAAGAACTGAAGGAAGTCACATTCTGCAGGTGAAGATTCTGCGTCATATGTGAGTATTGGGCTGAAGGATTGAAGAAAGTCACACTCTGCAGGTCAATGTTCTGCGGTATTTGTGAGTTCTGGACTAAAGCACTGAATCAAGTCACACTCTGCGGGTCAAGTTTCCACAACATATGTGACTGCTGGACTGTAGGATTGGAGCTAGCCACACTCTGTTGGTGACGTTTTCTCGTCTTATATGACTTCGGGACTGAAGGATTGAAGCAAGACACACTACAGGTGAAGGTCCCACGACATATGTGACTGCTGGACTGAAGGATTGGAGCAAGCTACATGCTGCGGGTGAAGGTTCCACATCCTAAGTGGCATCTGCACCTCGGAAATGAGGCGAGCCACACTGCGGGTGAAGATTCCACGTCCTAAGTCACTTGTGGATTGAAGTACTGAGGCAAGCCAAACTCTGTGGGTGAAGGGTTAGCATCATATGTGACTTCTGGACTTCTGGACTGAAAGATTGAACAAAGTCAACTCTGCAAGTGAAGGTTTCATGTCATATGTGAGTTCTAGACTGAAGAACTGAAGCAAGTCACACTCTACGAATGAAGTATGTCACTGAAGGGCTGGAGCAAGCCACACTCTGTGGGTGAAGATTCTGCCTCACATGTGACTTCTGGACTGAAGGTTTGAAGCAAGCCACACTCTGCAGGTGAAAGTTACATGTCTTAAGGGACTTATGGACTGAAGGGCAGAAGCAAACCACACCCTGTGGGTGAAGGTTCTGGGACAGATGTGACTTCTGGACTGAAGGACTGAAGTGAGCCACACTCTGCGGGTGAAGGTTCTGGGTTATATGTGACTTCTGAATTGAAGAAGAAAGACACACTTTGCTTGTGAAGCAAGGTGAAGTTTCCACGTCCTAAGTGGCTTCTAGTCTGAAGAACTGAAGAAAGTCACACTGCAAGTCAAGGTTCCCGCATCATAGGTGAGTTCCGGACTGAAGGATTGAAGCTAGTCATACTCTGTGGGTGACGGTTCCCCATCATATGTGACTTCTGGACTCAAGGGCTGAAGCAAGCCGCACTCTGTGAGTGAAGGTTCCATCATATGTGACCTCTGGACTGCAGGAAGTCACACTCTGCGAGTGAAGATTCAGCATCATATTTGAGTTCTGGACTGAACGATTGAAGGAAGTCGCACTCTGTGGGTGAAGGCTCCGCGACATATGTGACCAATGGACGGAAGGATTGGAGCAAGCCACACTGTGGGTGAAGGTTCCATCATATGTGACTTCTGGATTTAAGGATTGAATCAAGCCAGGCTCTTTGAGTGAAGGTTCTGCGTCATTTGTGACTTCTGGACTTAAGGGTTGAAGCAAGTCACACCCTGTGGGTGAAGATTCCATGTCGCATGTGACTTCTGGACTGAAGGACTGAAGCAAGCCACACCCTGTGGGTGAAGATTCCATGTCGCATGTGACTTCTGCACTGAAGGACTGAAGCAAGCCACACCCTGTGGGTGAAGATTCCATGTCACATGTGACTTCTGGACAGACTGAAGCAAGCCACACCCTGTGGGGGAAGATTCCATGTCACATGTGACTTCTGGACTGAAGGACTGAAGAAAGCCACACTCTGTGGGTGAAGGTTCCATGTCACATGTGACTTCTGGACTGAAGGACTGAAGCAAGCCACACTCTGTGGGTGAAGATTCCATGTCACATGTGACTTCTGAACTGGAGGACTGAAGCAAGCCACACTCTGTGGGTGAAGGTTCCATGTCACATGTGACTTCTGGACTGAAGGACTGAAGCGAGCCACACTCTGTGGGTGAAGGTTCCATGTCACATGTGACTTCTGGACTGAAGGACTGAAGCGAGCCACACTCTGTGGTGAAGGTTCCACATTCTAAGTGACTTTTGGACTGAAGTACAGACACACACACTTACAAAGGCCTAAAGCTATAAAGACTGCACACTTTTTGCACGTACAACCTTCAGATTTCCGCAGACACCTGCCAGTCTCTGCTTCATGTAATGTTCTGGGCAAGGTGGGAAGTTCAGGTAAATCTATGGTGAAGCTGTTTCGTAGCTCTTGAAAAGAAGGCCAGTGTCCATCTGAGATAAAAACTACGGCGTTTACCGTCACAGTCGTGCATCTGACTTATCTGCGCTCTTTTTATCATCTCGGAAGGTTGAAAGGCGGAGCGACCACCCTGCATTCGCGGGAGCGAGCGTCCCGCACAGATTCCAGCAGGAGGCGCTGAACCCACTGAACTGCCTGGCTGCCCGCAGCTCGCTCTTCACTCTGCATTTCATCACATGTTCATTACTAAACCCCGGAGGCCTGTCTGAAGGGTCCCTGTCTCACATTCTTCCTGCCCCCCACCTATCACTCCTCTGTCGCCGTCTCCGGCCCGGGCGCTAATCCCCCCTGTATCTGTACAAGTGGCCCTCAGTGTCACCGCCTCCCTTATCGGGGCCTGAAATGCTGTTAGTTCCTGGGAAGCGGGAGATAGGACATGAATCAGGCCTCTGCGTCCAGCGGCCTTCTCTTCACACGGGCACGTTTGCGGGGACTTTTTAAAGTTTTATTCTCATTTCTCATCTCCAGGCCATCAAACACTTAAGAGCCGCAAGAGGCCTGTAAGAAAGCGGAATATACGGTACTAAAAACGGAACGAAGCATGACCTTTTTATTTTATTTGCTTTCACCACAATGATGCATTTTATTTTCTATCACAATGACTTTAAAATATATTGTGCTTCCTTCTGCAGATATCAAATGTTTCTTAGCTCTGTAAACAACAAGGCGTAGAATTACTTAACTCACAGATGCAGTTTGTTGCACGCGCACACACACACATACACACACATACAACCATGACACGCTCCGGTACTCAACTCACTGAGCTATCTAAGGCTGAACAGCTGAGTCAGCCCAGACAAGAATGAAACCTCGACCTGTGTTTGTACACAGATTTCAGCAGCAAGTGTCTGATTTACTAAAGTTTTCAACTGACTTAAGATGGTCTCTCAATCCTCATAAACTAGGAACACCCTAGTGCTTAATTTGTAAAAGAATGAGGCCCATATTTATGGAAAGTTAGCGTCGCCTTAGCGTAATTTATTTTGACGCTAAAGCGGTGCTGACAACTCCATGTTTATATTTTGACGCTAGACCCGACTACCGTACAAATATTGGAGTTAGCGCCATTTTTAGGGAGCGCCAACCTACCTTGCGTCTCATTGCGACAATGAGTCGCAAAGTAGGTGTTCCCTTCCTAAAAATGACACTAGCCCCCCAGCGCCATATTTAACTCCCGATGCTGACCTAGGAGGTGGACCTAAATAATGGCACCCGATTAGCGTCATTATTTAACTCCTGGTCAGACCAGGCGTTAATGTGGTTTAGGCCCATTTCCATGGGGAAACACCATGGAATGGGCACAGAGATGCCCACCCCGACCCCCAGCATCGAATGTATGATGGAACAAAGCATGCACCAACCACGCATCCCTGAACAACGGGGTTGGAACAACGACCGCATTGTTTCCACGAATGCCTTTACCACGCATGCCTTTACAATGATTTTTCGTTGTAAAGGCATGTGTTACAGAATGCGTGGTTTTCGCATGCCATCCCACCCACTCGCCCTAAAAATACAACTACCCTGATACCCCCCACCCACCCTGAGTCCTAAAACCTACCCCAACCCTCCACCTGCCCTAAAAACAACCGACCCTACCCCTAAAAATAAAACTACCCCGCCCCTAAAAACAAAATTACCCCTAGCCCCCACCCCCCAAAACCAACGAACCTCCCCCCCAAAAACCAAACTACCCTGATCGCCCACCCCCAAAAAACAAATTGCCCGACCCCTCCACCCACAAAAACCAAACTACCCCGACCCGTTACCCCCCAAAAAAACCTACCCCGGTCCTCCCACTTCCAAAAACCAAACTACCCGACCCCCTCACCCCCAGCCCCAAAAACACTAACTACCCTAAACCCCACCCCAAAAACGAAACTACCCTGATCCACCACCCCACCGACCAAGAACCTAACTACTCCGATCCCCCACCCCCAAAAACCAAACTACCCCGACCCCTCACCCCCCAAAAAAACGTACCCTGACCCCCATCCCCAAAAACAAAAGCACCCTGACCCCCACCCCAAAACAAAACTACCCCACACCCCCGCCCCTAAAAACAGAACTGCCCCGATACCCCTGCCCCTAAAACCCAGAACTACTGTGATCCTCCCGCCCTGCCCCTAAAAAAAAAAAACTACCCGACCTCCCCCACCCCAAGCCCTTAATCCACCCTCACCCATAAAACTGTCCCCTAACCCTGCCCCAGCCCCAATTACCTGACCACGTCCTCTCCCGATGCTGACTCCCTTTCTCTCTGCCTTAACCACACATGTGCATTGTTCAGCAGAACTACTGATAATTACTTGATTACCCCTACTCTTGTAATTTGGAGGTAAAATCCTACTTGGAGAGCACATTTAGAGAGCGCAAGCGTCCACTTGTGCTCACTATTGGTGTTCTACTGCTATTTTTTTAGCGCAAGAAACTATTCTCGCATCCATTTTGGATGCAAGGGTGTATTTTGCGCTAAGAAAATAGTGGTAAATGCAGGAAGTAAGTTGGGGAAAAATCCTATCCCAAGAGCACATTTAGCAAGAACGAGTGACAGCTTGCGATCACTCTTTGTGTTCTGCTGCATCTATCACTATTTCCCAGTGCAGATTGCATCCTTGCATCCTTGCATCCATTTTTGGCACAAGGGAGCATTTTCTACACTAAGAAATAACGCTAAATGCAGAATTACTCTTCTTGTGTAATTCCTTGAAATCACACAGTATCCTTCTGTAATTCTGTATTACTATTCTATATGGAATTATGCGAGTAACACCCACCCCTAACTGAGACACACTGAAGACCACCACCCCTTCCACAGGCCTCAGTAATAATTATTTACAGCAAAATCTCTGCTATTACTCATTTCTCTTAAAAACAAAGTCCAGTGCGACATGAAGTGAAATAAAATTAGAAATATGACTGTTTTAAGCCAGAAATTATAGGTTTTATTTAAAAAGGGAGATTCAATAATAAATATTTACAGCAAAATCCTTTCTGTTACTCTTTCTTTTAAACAGCAAACAACCATTGACAAAGCCAATAGTCCTGGCTGCTTTTAGATATATGTCAATATATACATATTGTATGCCAAGGTGTGGGACCACTGCGCCTGGTTTTATCCTCTAGAAATACCAGCGAGTAACACCGAGTGCAGATCCGTCTGGGCTGCACAGGAGAAGCATGGGAGGCTCCCACAGACTGCACTGCCTCCTATTCCCCTCCAATCACAGGTCTCCCATCTCCATTACACCACCTGCTGAGAGCAAGATGTAACTGAGAGCTGAATTGTCCCTAAAAATACGCATGCGTAAAGAGACAAGACCCAGCAATTCGGGTCCACATGGACATTCCCCATCCCAGGAAGAATAAATCAGTTGCATGGTGCAGGGATGCAATTACCAACCAGAATCAGGGGCTATGGACCTGCTAATTGCAGCTTCTGTGCACTATGCAACTGAGTTATTGTTTCTTGGGTTCTATGTCATTGAGTGGAATTACAGGCAAAATGCAATTTACACAATAAGCCTGTGTGGGAAGTGTATAAAAACTGAAGGTGTTGACCAGGTATAAGACTCAGTGCGCACAAAATCATGAGACTGTATCTTCAGAAAAATGAAGTCATCCACCTGTGAACATTCATCTAACATGCTCAGTGTCACAGTTCATGAAAATGAGTCTTACTTTCAAACACGTCTTGCTTCTTTTGAAAACCACAGGAGTTCCCACTTCTGGAGCTTCACACACATGGTGATCGGTATCACCTTCCCCGCACTGTGTGTTTTGGTTTCTCAGTTCAGTTTTCCAGATAGCAAACAACTTTCCAAACTCTGCATTTAATATTCAGCTTCTACCTTTAAGAGCCTTTGAGAAGTAAATTCACTACAGGTTGCAGACACAAGTTCGTTCTTCCCTTGTCCACCTCCTAAACTGCTCGGTGCATGCTCAGTGTATATGTCACCTCCTCTCTGAGTGTGCTTTGATTGACAGCTGACATCCCCATCCTCCTTGGGTCTCAAGCCTAGGTATTGCTAAGAACATTATCATTCCCATGGGGTGTGAAGAACACTGGCGCTTGCCTCAAATAATCCTCAATAATGCTCATGGGAACGCTCTTTGGAAATCCATGCCTTGCAGGTCTTAATCATGATTTCGTTACATATTGGGGCAAGTAGAGTACTTGGGAGAGACTTTCTACTTGAGAGTAGCTTTGAGAGCAGTCATTTACCTTTTGAAAGCAGCAACAGAGAGACAATTTAATACTGGTGTTTCTGTCTCTTGACACATCAAATGCTTGAAACCTGTGCTGGGATGAGGTGTGGTGTCACATAGATGCAACCTGGCTTGGACCACTGCCTTCATCTTACAGCTTTTGTATGTCAGTTCCCATGGAATTCTTTATCAACTTGGTCATCATTTTTGGTGTTGCTTGATGTGTGAATCCCCTCCTGTTTTACCTAGGTCAGATGTGAACCCACAGGGACCCACTGACATCGAGAACTCGTAATGACCAGTGTCCAGCACATGCATTTAAAATGTCTTCCCTGTACACTTACTATGACTGAGAATCGACAAAGACATAGCAGGGGCATATCTGCTTATGCATATATGCCCTCACATGTAATATAATGCACCCTGCCTTAGGGCTGTAAGGCCTGCTAGAGGGGTGACTTAAATATATTGTATGCAATGTTTAGGGGATATGGCACCCAGGCTGTGATTTACCGCGGGACGCTTCGGAAGGCCTCTCTATACTTACTTACAATTCGATCCTTATCAACAATTATGACATTTCTATCAGAGGATTTTTCTACTATATATGGCATGCCTTGAGAAAGCCCTAGCGTAATTGCAACAAGGGGCGAAACACGTGTTGGCTGACACTTCGATGAATACTGGCTGAACTAATATGTGTTAAAGAAGAGACTGTTGCTTTCAAACTCATTTCAAACTCCTATACTTCACAATAAATAACGTGTTGAACTTGACTTATGTTTCACATGCTAAGTACTTTCAATTAGATGACATTCATTAAGTGGGATCTCACCAGTCAATACTACGGCACCCAGGCTGTGTACCATGTTGTTTTCAATTTTGGGAGCATCACGTCACACAGCCTGCAATGGCAGTCTGCATAAGGTTGGTGCTGGGTCCCTCAGAATGGCACAAGTTGTGCTGCAGCTCTGACGGGCCCTCCTCAGTACCCAGGCCATAGGTAACAGGGGTACCATTTACTAGGGACTTAGAAAGGGCTGAAGGACCTGGCCATTTGGGGATCAAGTGACCAGGTGTCTTGTTTTAGGGAAAGAACACTGGCACTGTGGGCCTGGTTAGCAGGCACCTAGTGCACTTCAGTTGAAATTTCATCTAAAACCAGGTAAAAAGTGCATAGAGGGGTACTGCAACCAGAACAAAGCTCCCTACAACAGGCCATAGCCAATGACCACTTGGTGTGCTGAATGTCTGCAACACACCATGAAATACAGAACACAGTGGGCTGTACTGGTGCACAGAGTTGAAAGCCATGTTCACCAGGCTCCCTGGACCTGTGGGTTGAGCACAATGCACTGCTAGAGGCTTTATGGAGAGGCGCCAATACATGGAGAAGGATACTTCAAGGTAGCTGGGAAATATTGATATACAGAAGAAGTGTGCAGTTGTCTCCAAAAATGTGATGCATTATAGGATGAAATCTTCAAATGGTTTATAGAAAAAGTTCTAGGCTAGAAAGAAAAAAACATGCATTGTCAACGTCAATGGGTCTGGCATTAGCTCCTAGCCTATTGGCTTTGCTAATGCCATTTTTAAAATGTTTTTGTGAATCTTTATTACAAAAAAAGTTAAGAAATGCCTGCCAGTGTGTTTTTATGTGTGTGTATGCACAGGCAATCATCCTTGAATATTTTTTGTAGTAAAGTTTTACAAAAACATTCAAAGATGGTCACTCTTGCTTGAGCATACTCATGCAAAGGTGGCCATCTTTGAATAGGATGAGTTAAAAGCCTATTCAATGATGGCCACTTGTGTGTGTGCATGCTATGTATATACTTACTTAGCTTGCCATCTTTGAACGGGTTTAAAGCCCATTCAAAGACAGGTGTTGATTGAAGTACCTGAGTAGGATGTGGCACACAGCAATAGGTGGTGAGGACACAGTAGCAATGTCTGGGCCAAAAAAACAAATGTCAAAAAAAAATAGGAAAAAGGATACATTTCTCTGGCACTGAAGGGACTATTTTCTATGTGGATGTCAATGTTGTGCTTGGGCAGAAAGCCATAACCACCAGAGAAAGGAACCAATGACTGACCCTATTCTCCTTGCTGACTGCTCTGGTGGGCAATCGGAAACGTAAATGACAAAACAAAAGACCAATGGATGATGAGGGACTGATAAAAGCCTCTATAAGTAGCTATAATTGGTATATATTTTTGTTAGTATGAACAAGTATTGGTTAACAAACATAAAGGTACTGTTTGATTCTCATTGGGAAGCAGATAACATGTGAAAAACTTTTCAGTGGGTTCCTGGTCATTACGAGTTCCCCAGCTACATGATGGCTTCTCTGAATCCTGGGAGGTTTGGTATCAAACATCTCAGAATAAAAAACCCTCACTGACCCCAGTGATGGATTTATTTAAAAAAATGCACACAGAGGGCACCTTAGAGGTGCCACCTGAAAACCTACCGACTACTAGTGTACTGACTGACTGGTCCCAACCTGTTCAGCCGCCACAGAAACATTTCTGGCCCCCCCACGGTGAGAGCCAGCACTCTCGAGGGCCTGAGACAAAAATCTACACTGGGCAGAGGTGTGACTTCCAGTCCCAGGCAGGATAGACATTCCGGGGGGGAGGCATCAAAGGCCTTGCTGCCTGTGTAATACGACCCAGGTCTCTCCAGATGGCAGAGATGACCAACTCCCCTGTCCTAACCCCACTTTTGACAGCAGCACAGGCAGGAAAATTAGTCAAATTAGGAGGAGTGCCCACTTTATGCCAGTCCCACCCCTAGGGTGGACGAGCTGAAGTGGACACTATTTTTCAAGTTCCTCCATTTTCCTTGGAAGAAATTAGGCCATTAAGGTTAGGGTTATGCCCACTTCCAAGTGGAAGTGGTCACAAGAAGGGTGTAGTCACCCTAAAGGTGGGCAGCCCGTTGGCTGCCGGCTGGCACTCCCTGTAACACCCCTAAATTTGAGTATTTAGGTGGCACCCCTAAATCCTAGAACTCAGATCCTGACTACCTACGAAGAAGGACAAAGAAGAGTTGACCCCGCAGAAGAAGAAGAAGCAGCTGACTCGGTACCAGCCCTTCTGGCCTGCCTGCTAACTTCACCGAACACTGCACAACCCTCGTCCTGCAGCTGCAGCTTCAAGAAACCCAGGAAGTCTGCCTGCCTTCTTAAAAGACTCAGACTCCCGTGAGGAGCGGACCTGCTCCGGAACAAAGTATCCAACGAGGACCCTGCAGCCTGGAAACCCGACACCTCAAGTGACCTCTGCACCCGATGACCTCAACCCAGTGATAAGCTCACCAATGGTGCCAGCAGAGCTTCCCAGCTGTCCTGAGCCCAGGTCCACCCAAGTGTCACCCCTCCTAGACTTATCCAAGTCCCCTGCAGCCCCTGCATGCAGGCCTCCTCTCCCCCAACCTGGTGGTGAGAGAAAACCTGACACCTACAGCAACCAGTTCACCTGTGACCCCTGACCCCAGCTGAGGTCGGTCATCAGTGCCAATGACAGAGCTTGAATCCACCCTGTGTCTACCCCTGCCGAACTTTCCCATGATGCCTGTGGCCTCACCCCACAGGACCGCCTGACCGCCAATGCTCCTGGAAAAGAAAACCCAACACCAAAAGACACCCCTGCACCTGTCCCCCCTGGGCACAGGAGAAGAGGACCAAAGGTGCACCTACATCCCTAAACTCCCCAAGCCTACTACCTACCTCTTTGTCGTCCCCGACTTGCTTCCCAGCCAGAGACTGCAGCCTGTCTTCACAAGGACCAGACTCCCATAGGAAACCATTTTGCACCTGACGCCTTACCGCACCTCTGTACTCGGCTGCTGCAGGGCCACACGGGATGACCTGTAGGTGTGGTTCTGATCAGTGCCCATTACTTACCTTAACTCCCTGAGATTGGCTTCATAAGCCGTTGTTAACCATGTGTTTGCTGAACATTGTTTTCCTCCATAGGTTAGCATTGAGAGAACCCTGAAAATTGCAGAGTCTATTTTTTAAACTGCAAAGTATTTATGCTTAAAATTCTGCTTACCTGATTACGAAGTTCTTGGGTTTGAACGTATATAAAAATAATTTTTGTTTTTCTAAATTAGTCTTGGATTTATTCTTTGAGTGTGTGTCTCATTCATTGCCTCTGTGAGTACAACAAATGCTTAACATTGCCCTCAAATAATCCTAACTGCTGGCCCACATTACCACAAAATAGAGCATTAGTCCTATCTACTTTTGCCTATGCAATACCAGTTGGGTATCCACTGGACTCTCTGCACAGTGTACTTCATTTTAGTGCACTATATAGAGAGCCAGCTTCCCACACCTGTACTCAGCCCCTCTAACCCTATAAGCTTTCCTTGAGGCATTGAGCCATGCAAAGTGGGCACTGGGTTTGGCATTTGCCCCTGTTCACCTCCCCTCTGTGGCTATTTGGACATTGACAAATGTTTTGTTTTCTAAATTTGTGCACCTAAAAATGAAGTTTTCAAACTTCTTCCATTTTGCAGCAATTATAACATTTTAAAGTTATGGTAGAATATTTAGGGTCATACTGTTTTACTGTAAATCAACACAAACTTTTCTAAGTTAATTAGCATGTGAAGTTTTGGTGTCAAGTTTTGATATCCCCCCCCACCCCTTGTCTGATCTATCACAATCAGCACCAAATGTCCTCCACCCAGTAGGCACTTAGTAAATGGATTGGCCTTTTTATACTTGGTGTGTATGTTCCCCAACCCTGTCTCTGCCAGGAACAGGATGTGGCTGTCAGCCTTGCCAACAGCATCGTACGCTCTCCCCTATGGGCTTCTAGGCAGATCGGTCAGAAACAGACCACTCCCAGTGTCACCTTTAACAGCGCAAGTGGCGAAAAGGCTCAAATTAAGATGAATCAATCTGTGCCTGGTGCATGCTTCACGCAAACAAGGATGTGACGCCTGGCAGGCAATGGCCACTCACGGCAGTCAAGAACAGCAGCAATGATGCCAACGAATAGTAAGCAATGGACGGGCTCCAAGACCTTTATGTCAACAATACCCCTGCCATGCGCAGTCTGCAGGTGAGACATAGCAAAATGTGCATTTTGTTCATAACCTGTTGCTAATCACCTGGAAGACATGAATATATTCAACTCTGAGTAGGCGTGTCATTTTCTACGTCTCCATCAATGAACAGTGTAAATCTACAAAAGATTAACCCATCAAGCCATTTAACCAGGAAGTTAAATCTGTGCCTTGTAAAATGTTTCCCATTGTTTCTGCGTAAAGTGATGGTAACTTGAAACCTGTGATGCAAAAAAGCACTGGTCTCTAAATTAAGATAAGACATACTATGCTAATAAAATGCCACATGACTTATGCACGGCAGTAAATAATGTGTGGGTATTTGTTGATTAATCCACCTGTTCCATGTAGGAGAGGCAGAGAAAGAGTGAGAAAGATAGAGAAAGTCTGTGATTTAGAGGGAAAGATATGCTGCTGGAGGTCAGAGATATTTTAGGGCATAGGCAAATTGGGCCCCCTTGATGGTTCTATCTCTCTTGCTCCGCTTGTAGTCCGCTTTTGCTATCTAGTGCGGATATTTATTATCTCTACTTGGCTTGTGCGTCATGCACGTCACTGGTAAGCAGCTGCTATTCCCCTTTTGGGTACCATTTTTACCTCATTTGAGTTCCTAAGGCCATCTTCTTTTTAGGGACCCTACCCCTGATTATATGTATATTTTTTATGCCACGCTATCCCATTATTCCCTGGTCTGTGCGGACAGACCTAATCCCTTGTAAACTAAATCGTTTGCTTGCCTTACCAGCTGTCTTTTTTTTTTAAAACATATTTTTATTGATTTTTCAAATGAATCATACATTGTTCTACATACGGATATTAACCGTATCAGGATAATCATGGTTCCATTAGGTCATTAGATTCTCACATGTTTAGATTAACAAACAACTAAAGAAAAGAAAAACAAGAAAGACATTCGTACACTACTGGGTCTTAACAGTCTGATCAACATGACTTAGTTCGCCTATACAGATAGTTGACACGCTTTGTCGCTGCGGGGGATACCGTCATCTCCACGCATGGGGTCTCTATCTCTCCGCCCGGGAGGAGAGGGGGGGGAGCAAAACATTGATGTATTAGTATCTGTTAGTTGGGCGTATTGGCCCGCTGGTCTTGTCTGGCGTGTGTGCACCTGGAGTTTGGTGTATGATCAGTGAGGTTGAGATATTGTCGACATGCGTGTGTACATCCTCTGGCAGAGTGCTGTGTTGTGGTCGGGTGATAGCCCACGACCACCTAGACAAAACACGGCTATTCATAGTTCAAGGAGGTTTTTCATTGTTTTTGGCCTCTAACCTTGAGAGTAATGTGCTCCAGGTCTCACAGCCCACATGTCGCAGTCCCCCCGTGCCAGGTTAACCAGTACTTGATGCTCAGCCCGGGTCCATCGCAGCATGAGGGTGAGCCAGTCTTTCAGGTTGGGTGCTTTAGGGGCTTTCCAGTTCATAGCTATCAGTCTTTTGTACATTGTGTAGGCTAGGTCCACGAATTTGTGTAAGTGTTTGTGTCTTTTCGTCCTTGTCCGAAGGCCTAATAGGCAGGATTTAGGGTTCGCGTCCAGTTCTAGTCCCGTCACTTCTGTTAGTACTTTGACCACCCCGGCCCATTCCCCTTGTAGCCGTGGGCACTCCCAGACCATGTGGTAGAACTGTGCTACTGGTGTTTTGCATCTGGGGCAGATCGGGTCAGTCCCGGGGAACATGCGTTTGATCCTAGCTGGTGTTAGATATGTCTGGTGTATGTAATTAAATTGTGTGAATCGGAATCTGGGGTTTCTTGAGACCTCACGTGTATGGCTCAGGGCTTTTGGCCATTCTGCCCCTGTGATCGGAGTAGGCAGTACAGCGTTCCATCTTTCACAGACTTTTGGCAAAGTAGGTTCCGGGGGTTTATTCAGGAGTTTATATGAGTTTGAGACTGCTTTGGCCTGGGTATCGCATCTCAGCATATGATGTAGCGTAGCTGAGATATCTGGTTCTAGGTCTCCAGATGCCCATGTCTTTCTGATTGCATGACATATAGCATAATAGGCCAGGAATTGTCCCGAGCTCACTGCTGTGAGGGTTTGCATGGATTCGAAAGACATTAATTTTTCTTCTTCGAAGCAGTCTCCCACTGTGTATATGCCCGCATCTGTCCAGATTGTGGGCAAGTGCGATCCCGTCTCAGTCCACCCAGGAAGCCCCTCTAGCGGAAGAAGCGGAGAATAAGGGAGTTCTTTTGCATTTTTATGGATATACCTCTTCCAGCATGGGTGTGCCGCTGTCATCAATAGATTTTCACGTGAGTTCTTGGCTTGTTTGCTCGTGAGCCACACGAGAAGCGGGACTCCCTGAAGTCGGGAGTTCAGCCAGATGGACTCAGTTGATTCGGGCCTGTGGATCCAGTTTAGTATCCACTGTAATTGTGCGGCTGCGAAGTAGAGTCAAAGTTTGGAGCACTCAGTCCTCGCCTTCTACCTTCTCCCCACACAAGTTGTAATAGGAGAGCGTTTAGGCTGGTGAAAAAACTTTTGGGAATTATGAGTGGCAGAGCAGCGAAGTGATACAGTAATCTAGGTAGTATCAGCATGTTTGCTAAAGCCACCTTGCCCAATGGTGAAAGCGGTAGCCTGTTCCAGAATTGCATTGAGCCCTTCATGGAGGTCACCGCTCTCCCCAGATTGCCATCCCTGAGGTCTTCTGCTTTGTGGTAAATATTGACCCCTAGGTATCTAAATTTATCAAAGCACCATTTCAAGTGAGTCACCGGGGCGTTGTCTTGTTTCGCTGGGGGCCAGGTGGCGAGCGGGAATATACAAGATTTTCCCCAATTGACTACTAGACGGAGATCCCTCCAAACTCAGACAACAGCGACATCACCAAAGGCAACACTCCCTCCCCCTTACATATGTATATCAGGGCATCATCCACGTATAACGATATAGCGTGGAGGATACCACTCCTTTCTACCCCCAATCTTCTTTTTTGCCACGAACGCGCGCAGCCAGAGGCTCCATCGCGAGTGCGAATAAGAGAGGAGACAGGGGACATCCCTGTCTTGTGCCCCTGCTGATCGAGAAGCTCCCTGATATGACTCCGCTTGTCTTCACCCTGGCCTGTGGGTCAGTGTACAATATGCGTACCCAGCGTGTGAATTTTGGGCCAATACCCATTTGCTGCATGGTGGCGAATAGAAAATCCCACTCTAGGGTGTCAAACGCTTTTTCGATGTCAAGTGAAATCACCGCCTCCTCGGATGCGTTTGGGGCAGTGTCACTCATCACGCTCAGCAGCCTTTGGATATTTAGGAAAGTGTTGCGCGTTGGGATGAATCCGTTCTGATCCTCGTGCACCAGAGTGTGCATGTAGAGGACTAACCTATTGGCCAGAATTTTTCCGAGTATTTTGCACTCTAGATTTAGCAGTGATAGGGGTCTGTAGGATTTAACGTCAGTGGGCTCGCGCCCTTGTTTCGGGAGGACTACTATCATTGCCTCCCTCATTGTAGGAGGTAGCATCCCGTTGGCCCATGCCTCTTCAAATACTTTCAGGAGATGTGCGTTAAGGTGTGTCGCAAAGGTGGAGTAATATTCTGACGGGAGGCCGTCTGCACCTGGAGCTTTATTCCTTGGTAGTTGTTCAAGGGCCTTATTAAGTTCTCCTAACGTCAGGGGGGCTTCTAGTGTCTCTCTGTCTGCTCGTGCGAGTTGGGGCAGGAGGGAGTCAGCTAAGAAAGACCTGAGTTGCCGGGTGTTGCACGATGTGCGTTTGGTGTATAATTTTGTGTAGTATTCCCTGAACGCATCATTTATTCCTTCCTGTGTAGTTACCAGTGCACCCGGGCCTCTCTCTATTGCCCCTATCGGGGGCGTTGTCGGTCCTCGCGTAGAAGCCATGCGAGTAGTCTACCCGATTTATCACCCTCCATATGTAGTCGGGCCAGATGGTATTTGTGGTCATGAAGGCGTAGTGTAGCGTCAGCGGTAGCATATTCTGCGCGTGCTTCTTTCAATGTCGTGTATAATGCTTCGTTGCGGGATACCCCATTTTCTAGTGTTCTTAGTTTTATCTCTAATTTACCAACCTCTGTTTGGAGTGTACGTCTCACCCCCCATGTAGTGGAGATACATTGGCCCCGAATCACTACTTTATGCGCGTCACACTCCACTGCTCTTGAATTTGTGGTGTCAGTTTTTAGTTCCCAATACTGCTTTAGCGCTGTACTCAATGTGTTTGTGAATGCTGGGTCCTGTAGGGCTTCTACTTGGAGTCTCCATGTTGGGATCGCTTGGCGCCGCCCACCCCAGTCCAAGGTGGTTTTAAGCGGTGAGTGGTCCGAAAGTGTCTTAGCTAGGTATTCTATCTCGCTGACTGTTGTGCAGATATCCTGAGTGCCCCACATTAAGTCTATCCTGGTGTGCACCTTATGTGGTGCTGAGTAGAATGAATATTGCCTGTGTGATGGATGCTTCACGCGCCATATATCGTGGAGGCCCATCTCACTGGCCCATGCTAACAGCGGACATCTGATGCGTCTATTGGCCATCACCCGTGTGGTGGGGTTAGATCTGTCCAGCACTGGATCTGGGGTGCAATTGAAGTCCCCGCCCCATATAGCGGGTGTTTCCGGATTTACTAACAGCGCTGGGGTGAGCGTACTCAGGAACTCGGGCAGTGCGTTATTGGGAGTGTAAATTCCTATGATTGCTAGTTGTTTACCGTCTAATCTGCCCTCGACTATCACATACCTTCCTCCCTGATCTATCCTGTGTGATGTTTGGAGGAAGGGGACATTCCCCGCTATCCATATAAGAACCCCCCTTGCAAAAGTTGAATAAGATGTACCTACTATCTGGCCTCCCCATTTACTTCGCAGTTCTTGCAGGTCCGGGTCTTGCATGTGGGTCTCTTGTAGGATTGCAATGTGTGCGCCCTGGCGTTTAAGTCGTTCGTGCACCCTGAATCTTTTACCCGGGGTCCCAGGTCCCCTAACATTCCAGGTGACTATACCATATTTGTGTGCGCCGTAGACTGTGGGGTGGGCCATTTTTATTTTGTGATGGTATGTCTGGGATCCCACTCACCACTAGGACCCGGCCAGATCCTCCCATCCCCCCCCCCAGCGACCAGGTTCCCCCATCCTGGCAGCGATCCCTGAGTTACGGACAGACCCGTAATGCACGAACTAATGATTATCCCGTGTCCCTCCCCAACTGGATCCCCTCCCCTACTGTGAACTCGTAACAAACTATACACCCCATTGGGGTGCTTACAAAACTGTGTCCATGTGGATATCTGTGGGGGAGCGATGCTACTATCTAGATGCAGCTCGTTGTTGGGCTCGCATCCTTCTGCAGACCCAGTCTGCAGTTATTTTAGGGGGCGCTCCCGGGTCAGCCAGTTCCTCCTATTTCCTCCACGCACCCCCGCCGCCAGCCGCTTGCAGCGCGGGAACGGCGATTATTTCCAGTAATAAAATTAAAGAGAAAGGATAACAAAAAAGAAGGATACATGAGTTCGGGTGTGATAACCACCCACTTCCCGTGGGGGTCATTGAGTTCAGTTCCATCCCGCATTCGCGGCGGACGGCCCCCGCCGGGGGGCGGGGCGGTGATGTTCGATCAAAGTGTGCCCTTCAGTGCCTCTGTTAATGTGGAGTCCGAGCTGATCGAGTCCGATTCCGAGCCTTCCTCCAGCTGTGTCCTGAGAGCCTCGAAGGAGTTCTGTGTCAGTAGGTGGGTTTTTTTCAGGACCCTTGCTCTCTCTTCTGCGGCTTGTTGCTCCGTGGTTTGTCCCCTAGGGCGCCTCTTGGCGCGTTTCAGAGACGAGGCAGTTGACCAGTTCACATCAGTGTCGGCTGTACCACGGGGTGGGCGAGCCCCTTGGCGTACATCCATGTCCAAGCGTCCTCCGGCGAAGTAAACACATGGGTGCGATCACCTGCTGAAACTCTCAATTTGGCTGGAAATAATAGTGCATACTTTATGTCATGCTCACGGAGACGTTGCTTTATTTGGGCAAAAGAGTTGCGTTGCTTTTGCACTTCTTGAGTGAAGTCTGGGTAAGCGTGCACGGTTGAGTCTTCATATTTGAATGGGCCTTTGTTACGGAACTGTTGCAGTATGGCATCACGATCTCTGAAGTTCAGGAACCTGGCTATCAATGGTCTTGGGGGTTGGCCCGGCGCCGGGGGTCTACCCGGAATCCTGTGCTCTCTTTCTACCGAAAAGAATTTCGATGGGGTTCCATTTACTACTTCCTTAATTAGCCAGTGTTCCAACAAAAGTTCTAGGTTTTGGTCCAATGATTTTTCGGGGAATCCAAGGAACCGTATATTATTACGGCGGGATCTACCCTCTGCCTCCTCTGTTCTTCTCAGCAGTGTCTTAACTTCTGCATCTAATCGGATAAATTTTTTGGGGTTTTCGGTTACTGTGGGAGCTAGTTCTCCTAGCGCTTCTTCCGTTAGCTTCACCTTTTCGGAGAGTTTGCGATGGTCTACCCTGAGGATATTCAGGTCTTGCGACACCGTGTCTATCTTACTCTCCAATGAGGATTTAGTATCCATGATTGCCTGTAGCACTTTCTCAAATTGTGAGGAGTGTGCCTGGAGTGTGGTTTCAGGCGACTGCAGGGTAGGTATAAATTGTTAGTCGCCAGGTGCTGGTCCGTGCGTACTCCGGTCCTGGCATCTCGCAGACTTGCACTTCCCGGCCATTTTGTTTTGTTCGTGGTTACCCCTTGTTTGGATATATTGCTCGACCAGATGTAGCCCGACGGCCAAACTCATCGATAGCGCACCTGCGCGCTCTTCACGTGCGTCCTCTCTTCACTTGTGTCTACCCAGTCCCTTAGGATCCCCCAATCGTCCGGGCAGGGGGGGTTTGCACGACCTCCCGAGTCAGTGTCGGTGTGTTCTTCAGATTTTCCAGGGGATTTTAGTCCTTATGTCGGTCTCAGAAAGAAGTCCTGGTTCAGGCGGGTGGGGGGGGGCTGGGCACCAGTCCCCCACCTAGTGCCAGATCTGAGTCCTTCAACAGGATGGGGTTGGGGAAGGACCTTCCCGTGAATTTGTGTACGCTTTGGGGCCCGCAAATCTCCCTCGCGGCCCAGCGTTCACGTGGCGGTCGGTATCGTTTGTCAGGCATCACATCTGGGCCTGGTCCAGCCCGGCCGCCGGCATCTCGCCATCCTCGGCCGCAGGCTCCTCACTTGGCTTCCGCGCCCCATGTAGGGGGGGGGGCGCGCTTCACCGGCAGCCCGTAGAATGGGGGGGCACCCTCAAACGCCTCTCATGGCTGGGTCCTCAATATTTAGTAAGGGGGGGGGAGAGGGAGCGAAGGGGCAGAGGGCAAGGCCCGGCTGCGAGTCCACCACTCCCTCAGCACAGGTTTCCCCCGCCGCCACACACCCACCTCTCCCACTGGTCTTGTGGCCGGGATCCAGGGCGTCTCCTTGTTGATGAGAAAAAAAAAAAATGGCGGCCGCGATTTCTTCACCAGGGATGGCTCCTTGGCGGTCCCTTGCCTAGGCCCGTCGTCAGTGTAGGCTAGTGGGGGGGCGGGGGTCACCCAGAGTGGTTCCCCCTTCCGCCTCCGAATGCTAGCGTCACGGGGGGCTCCGCTCAGATGCGCCGCAGCGGGTCCGATGGGGGGGCGTCTCCCCGTAAAAAATGGCCGTCTCGGCTCCACAGTGCGGCCGGGTCCCCGGCTGCTCCGCCTCCCGGCAGATCAGTCACCTCCCGGTGCCATTGTTCGAGTGCACAGGGCTCACGGAGCGGATTCCCCTCCGCTGCTGGAGTTTGGCGCCCCAGGAGCACCCAGCTGCTGTGGAGCGGCGAGCCCGGGATGGAGCGCTTAACTAAGCGTCCTTCCCGGTCGCCATCTTGGCTCCTCCCCCCCACCAGCTGTCTTTTTATGTTTCTGATTGTTTTAGGACTTGAGTACCCCCATGTGTGATGTCCCATGACATTCCCGGGGGCTCATGGTAGGTTCAGGAATGCTCTTGGATACTATTGAGTACCAAGCTTTACTATGTGTGAGGTTTTCTCCCTGTGAGGGTAGGTGTACCCTGTGGATGGGGTTTTAAGTAATCTTTCTTTGTTGGTGCCCTATGTGACGTAGGCCCTCATAACAACCTTGGCGGGCGGCAGAGGCTGCCCGCCAAGGTTGAACCGCCAGGCGGCCACCAATGCAGCCCCACTCCGCGGGGTGCATTATGAGATCCCCGCTGGGCCAGCGGGTGGAAACCTGGTTTCCGCCCACCGGCCCAGCGGGGATCTCAGCCGCAATATGGGAGCCGGCTCCAAATGGAGCCGGTGGTGTTGCGGCTGTGTGACGGGTGCAGTTGCACCTGTCACGCTTTTCACTGTCTGCTATGCAGACAGTGAAAAGCTGCATGGGGCCGTGGCAGGGGCCCCCAGGGGCCACGCGACTCCCCTTTCCGCCAGCCTTTTCATGGTGGTTCAAACCGCCATGAAAAGGCTGGCGGGAGGAGGACTCATAATCCCCTGGGCAGCGCTGCTTGGGGGATTTAAACCGCCGGGACAAAAGTGGCGGGAAACCGCCGGTCCCGGTGGTGTGACAGCAGCGCTTCCGCCGCGGTCGTAATTCCCCTGAAAGCACCGCCAGCCTGTTGGCGGTGCTTCCTCCAAAAAAGCCCTGCCGGTCAAAGACCACCAGGGTTGTAATGACCCCCGGAATAATTTACTAGCTGTATGGATCCTTATTCTAGAACTCCATCTTTGATGCTCACTTTATGTGGATGTTGTGATTAATGATAACTACTGAGGTTGTACTTGTAGTTGGATGTAAGTTACCTATGCATCCGCTGGTGAAGGTGCTCTATTATTGGAACATGCCGCACAGGTGCATTTTGACAGACATGCTGGTCCAAAGCATGAGGTGATGGTTTATTCTATTCAGGCTCTGCATAGTACACAATCCTCTATGGATAGGGACACTTATTCCTTTCTTAGTCTTTATTTTTTCATATTTTGAGGTATTCGAGCAACTAGAGGCTTGCTGTTTTTTTCACTATTTTATTATGGACTTATCTTCCTATATTTTTCATCCTATAGTTCAGCTCTGGGTTGCAGTTCCTACAGACATTGTACTATTTCTGACTTTTGTGCCCTGAAGAAGGTGGCTCCTGCTGAACGGTCCCACTGAAATATGCATCGGGCAATATAGGGGAAGGAAGGATCACAACTATATAACATTATAGCATCAACTCCTGTATATTCTATACCAGGATCTTTACTCATATATGTGATATAACCTTCTGTTGCTACTGTTATTCGGATGATACTACTGCCCTAAAACGTATTACATTTCTTGATTTTTTGCTACATGAATATGTCAGATCTATATGTCGCTCAATAGCGACCTCACAATACCCCTGTTTAGGACAAGCGCTTTTTTAAAGAATATTTGGTGTGGTATGATTTAATTATGTTTGGGTTATGCATGTGGTATGTCTGATGTTGAGTATCTATATGTTATAACTTTTTTTACTATGAATGTTGTCTGTGACCCAGACATACAGGCATACTAATGTGTCTCAGGCTTTTTCCCTTGGGCTTGAAACCATAGTGTACATATATATATATGCAATTGGTTGGGACAGCGTGATTGCGATCACTATTTGAGATTAATTACAATAAAATAGCGGATGAACGACTATTTTGGATTGCTTATCTCTCTGATGACGTCGGATCCTTGAGTGACATTGTGCAGCCGTTGGGTGAACTGTTTTTCTCTAGTTTCTGGAATTTATACAGACACACACATATATATGCAAGTTTTGTGAAAAGCTTTTGTTTTGCACTGTATGAATATATTGTTTGAATCATATGATGAGATTACCAATTTAATAAAATCTTACGCAATCCACATTTGCCTCTAACCTTATCTTTGCTGCTTCAATGGGATGTATTAGTCAGAAGCAGGAATTATGTTCTCTATTTTTCTATAACCTGGAAGTGGTTTATGTGGTTCTTTTCTATAGAGAGTCTTGCCCTGATGACTTCGAGTAATTCTTAAACAGATTGTGTTAAATACGATTTTCCTTTAACTTATTTTTAATGTGAGTGATGTGTGCGGGTCTGCTACAGATATGTGTGTTTATATTTCATGCAACATTCATAAAAAAGTTTATTTTAGATCAAAACAGGACCTCACATATGAGAAATGGGAGGGGGTCAAGGAGATTGCAGTAATATTACTGAGCTGCTGCTGTGTTACAAAACTGAAAACATGTCACTATCCATGAATATTAGATGTATACACATTTAGAATTTGCAGGAGTGCCCCCGTGCAGTGTCAGTGACCTGGCTAAAGAGGGAATGAAAGAGCTGACTAGATCATAATTTCAAAGCTGTTCCGAACAGGGGCTCCAAAATACGTTTGGCCCAGGGGCCCTGAAATCCTTAAGATGTTCCCTGCTAGAGGTGGGCACAGGACAGGATGAGGCCAGAAGAGACCCAGGGAGACCAAGGGTGAGACATGGGGCTTAGAGCAGCGGTGAGAGAGAGGCAGGGGGACAGTGTCTGAGATAATCCTGGCTCCGCTCAGCTTGTGTTTCACTTTGTAGCACTTCAGGCTGGACAGCATCCCTAATCCCTACAGGGCCTAATCAGACTTCTTCACTTAAGAGAGCATCCACCGCTGTGAGAATCCCTCTGACTGGTCACAAGTGCACCCACAGCCTTCAGGGAAGCCACACCGCAGAAAGATGGGAGGTTAAACACAGCAGCACAGGACAGGAGGCTGAGTACCACAACTAACAACAAATCAGGCACAGCAAAGAGATGCAAACTCGGCCACTGAACTCTAGGCGCATCATTACAAACCATCATTTCTCCATTAAACTGTCTATTAATACCTCTGGACGAAGTATGTCACTGTAGGTATATATACAGCTCTTTATGGTTCCCATATAAAGCTATAGAAGCAGTTTCACACTTCCCCTATAAACAGCTTTCTTGAAAGTTTTAGGTCTCTATGAATAATCTGCAGTCGGCACTGAGTCTCCACCTGTATCGAGTGGTGTACCTGTGTTTTGTTATGTGGGGTATTGTTCATGCACTCGATTATTAATCTATTGTCTGGGGTTTTGTGCGTACCCTGTATTTTTCGGGCATGATGGACGCATTGTATTGTTTTGGGAGAAAGTGTACACATTATCTCTAAGCGTCCAGGGCACTGACCTTATTTGCTGTGGATTGTAGCACATACAGAGACGTTTAATGCTTGGGCACAGTGGGCCCTGCCCCCGGGGCACAGCCTTTCAGTGGCCCCTGGTAGAGCCAGCTCTGTTCTGCACAGAGCCTTGCCCTGATGACCTTTAATAATTCTTAAACAGAATGTCTGAAATACCGTTTTCCTTTCATTCATGTTTAATGTGGGTGATGTACTGGGGTCTGTCACAGACATATTGCCGAGAAATGTTGTATTTATATTTGATAAAACATCCATTATAAGGTTCCTTTTAGATCAAAGCAGGACCTCGCATGTGAGAAATGGGAAGGTGTCCCAGTGATTATTTCCAGTATTATTAGGGAGCTGCTGCTCTGTTACAATATTGAGAACATACGTCCATCATTATTGTTAATACTAGATGTAAACACACTTATAATTTGGACCAGTGACCTGTGCACGGTCAGTGGCCTGGCCAAAGAGGGCGTGACAGAGATAAAATTGGATCATAAATTCAAAACTGTTCCGAACAGGGGCCCCCAAAATACGTTTGGCCCAGATCCCCAAAAAACCTTAAGATGTCCCTGAGTGCACATGATAAATACTTTATGGAAAGCCTTCTTCATCCAGCTAGGGTACAGTGGCCATCCCTCACTGATGGAGGAAGTCCAGCTTGCTTGTGTTGGTCAGGCTACAGTTTTGCTGAGATGTTTAGGGAGCCACAGGCCTCCCCCCGTTGTGGCTCAAGGTGCACGCGGGTCCTTCAGGTGTGCCATTCAAGAGCAGGGACAGTGAGCCTCCTGTCCTGGGTGCGACGAACTGTTTGCCACAGGTGCTGGGAAATGAAGCATGATCACCTATAAGTCTCCCATGCATGCATTAATCATTGCCTTAAGATACATACCATTGACTATAGCTCTGCAGGCGAGCAAGCTGGGCAAAACACGATGGGCCAGATTTACAAAGCCACTTAATGTAAAATCGCAAATTGTGATTGTTTCCGATTCGCAATTTCTGATTCGGTATTTGCTATGGATCATTCAGGTAATGCAGTGATTTTGTAATATTCACATTCACAATTTACAGATTCTGTAATAGCAAATCAGTAAATTGGGTATCAGCATTTTAGAGTCATAAATTTCAAAAGTCGTTCTAGGAGTGGTTTGATGACATCACAATGAAGAAGTGATTGAAATCATGCTCACTGTAGGTGTCTGTAACACTGAGGAAGTCAGATATTGTTTGCAGAACCTACTTTGCTTGTGTGTATGGATTGTCTGAGGCCTTTCTGTACCAAATACCCAGAGAAGAATCTGAGAAAGATGGTGCAGATGGCTAAAGAAAACTCAAATTTAGTCAAAAGGAGCTTGAAGTTCTTAGAAATTGGTGTGTACCATATAATGACAAACGTTTTGAAAAAAATAACTCAAAATCCGTGACTTTCAGGGAAAACAATTTGGAGGAATATTCAGGAAAACATCTACTTAGTTAGAGTCATCCAGTGTTCCATAAAGGAAATTCGCAAAAAGTGGCACGACTGAGATCCTGGAATAAGGAGATGGTTGCCACCAGACTCTCCGAGGCATGTGGATTAGATTGGGGACCTTCCACACAGCCACTCCAGCTCCTATGGAAGATCTTATGGAGTCCACCCTCCAGCCAGAGACCATTGGAGGAGTCACCAACATTACTTCCAACCCACCCACTACATCTAAAGGTAAGTCTGAAATTTCTTCTCTGAAGTTTGTAGCAATTTGCAAGATAATAACCTACAGCATAAGGCAAAACTGCAGAAATGACTCGAAATTTAAATAGGCATTATGGGAGATATAGTACTAAAACTTTATTGTCCTACAACCAATGAATTATCGTTTACATTAGAATGAAAGACACATTTAAACATGCCAAAATAATCAATTTCAAAGGGTATACACTCAGAACAGAAAAATGTATTTTAAATGTTGTAATTTAATAAAAAGGGTTTGTCAATTTAGCTTAGTTAAAGAAATATCTATGCATCATAGATGTATCATCACAGACAGGGCAGCAGATAGAGCAAGAGGCACCCCAAGAGAGTTCCTCTGATATTGATGAAGCCACTGGTGTACCAGTCACATCAACTGTACCAGTACCTTCCGAATGCAGACTTGCTGTTTCACCATTGCCAGATTTCCCTGATGTCTCTGAAAAGCTAAGCACAGCCACTAACACAACAAAATATGCTGTGATAGACTGTCAGATGCACATTAGGCTTCAGCAGAGTTGACGCAATGCTTCCATGGCAAGAAATGCAGGGCTCGTAACACTTGAAGATGGTGGTGAAACACTTTAATTGTTTGGTGAATTAGAGGCCTCTATGTTGTCACTGCAGCATCTGCAGAAGCAAAACATTAAGGGCCTCATTACAACTTTGGCGGTCTTTTCAGAAGACTGCTGCGGGGTGACCACCAAAAGACAGCCCACAATCCTTTGCAACCAGAATGCCACACACAGCCAGACACTAGCAAAGAACATATAACCAGCAAACAAACAATAGCCACCCTTACAAATTACACTCAGCACACATCCCACATTTACACAACACACAAATAACAAAACCACACAATACACAACAACCGTTGCCCACTCACATCACAGCACCCATACATCCTCACAAACATTATTCATCCTTTTAATCAGTTCATCACTGTCTTTACCACCACTACCATGTCCCCACAAAAAACACCCATGTTTCACTGATGAGGAGTTGAGGGTCATGGTGGACTCAATTGTCAGGATAGAGCCACAACTGTTTGGAGCACTGGTCCAACAAACATCGATTGCCAGGCAAATGTAATTGTGGCAAAGGATAGTTGACAGGTTCAACTCAATAGGCAGCCATCCACGCATAAGGGACGACATCAGGATCAGGAAGAGGTGGAACAACCTACGGGGGAAGGTGCGTTCCATGGCATCACGCCACCAGATAACCAGGCAAAAGACTGGCGGTGGGCCCCTACCTCCTCCCCCACAGTTCACATCTTGGGAGGTGAAGGTCTTGGACATACTGCATCCGGAGGGCCTGAATGGAATACTTTGGGGACTGGAGTCTAGTAAGTACCTACAACAGTCATGTCACACCACTGTATTATCCTGCATGCCTCCTCACCACCCAAATACTCCCTATTTCACTTAATTACCCACAGCACCTCACAACTATTCACCTAATTCCTCTCTCCTGCATGCCACCACTCCACCCAGCCCAACTCCCCCACAGCCCTTGGCAACAGCATGTTAACAACTGCCAAATCAAATCACTACGACTCCCAGCATGCACCAACACTATTGTTTGTACACCTTGAATGTGTACAACACATCACATTTCATGCATATATAACTAAAGTACTGACTACACCATCTAGATTGACCTAATGAGGACCAGTACATGGCAATGACAGATATGCAATGGCACACTCAGAATAGCATACAAAACAACATACAGCTGAGTGACCATTCCTAATGGCCGCAGATCAAAGATCCCAAGCCAGAAATAGGTTCACCTGTGTAGGAAAGTAAGCTAGCTGAGTCAACGCATATGCAACACATCTAGATACAGGACTATAATCTTTGCATACCCACATACTGTATTCCCACTAGGACACAATTGTGTATTGTACAGCTATAATTTGTGACATTTAGCAAGCCTCACAAATCACTAGGTAACAGAGGAGAGGTGAACAGTCATGTCAATTATCCCACAATAACATCTGCAGTGCAATTTGTACCAAACCTGTATGACATCTCCCAACATGGAGTGTGGAAATCAAGTCACAGAGTAGTATGTACAACAAAGGTATGCTGTGCAGCATCTGTCAATGTAATTGGAGGGAATCACGTGGAGCCACTGTCATGCATCTCTTGAAGAGGTAATCTAACACACATTCCAACCTGAACTCTGTGTCTCACTCCCTTCACAAATAACCCAGCCTTTGCCACCATGGAGAGGATACCAGACACTGCCAGTCCCCCTAAGGATGAAGGCCCCAGTGAGGACAACATGTCTGGATGTCTGGACAACGATGAACAACCTGGCCCATCTGGGACACCTGGTCAGTCAACAACTCCCTGCCTCACCCTGCCAACATCAACGCCCCTCACCACTGGTGCAACCTATCACAAGCAACCATTGGCCCCCCAAACCTGTGTTCCAAGGCCAGTTCAATCAATTGTGTGCCCCACAGTACAGGGACCTGAGTCGAACCTTGACATCCCTAACAATGAAGGCCCTGCTACCACTGGGAGGGGGCACACTGTGCCAGGGGCACAGGCAGCTGGGGCTAGGGTGTGTGGGAGGGATGCTGTAGCCAGAGGGTGGGGCCTCAAAGGGACTCAACTGACCAGGAAACCATCTCCCAAGTCCTGGGAGCATACCAAAGTTCTGAGGACAGGAAGGGCCAAATTATCGCCATATTGGTGGAGAATCAAAGGCTTCAGACGGAATACCTCCAGAAAGTCATGCAGCAGTGGCAGGCACATAATGCCACAGTGGCTTTCATTGAAGGGGTGCTGAGGGACATCAACACCACCCTGCGTGGTTCCTCAACACACCATCAGGCCTCTTCCACTAGCAACCTAACATCTGGCCTATCTACATCTGTGGCAGCTAGTGGATGGCGGTCCTGGCAGGGGAACCACGAGCCTCAGACACCCCTCCCTCTGTAGCTGCAGAACCACACCGCAAATGTGAATGTCCTCCCAGACATCCGGCTGGACCAGATGCCAAGACCAAACCCACTGCCAGGAAATGAACCTCGCCTGATATGTCACCCTTGTGTGCCACTGAGACACCCTTTAGACTGTCCTGAGACATGACTCCATTTTCCCATGGTACAAGGACACTGGACCTGTGCAACCAACTGGTGTAACTGCTACTCTGATGAATCCATCTACCATGACCTAACTCATCACCCCTTTTCACATTTTTCCACTTTGATTTTGCCCTTATTCATCATGATATGCAACAATAAATCACAACTGAGCACAGCTACTGTATATGTGTCTTTATTCATACCTCAACAATTGCCATGCTTGCCAACTGTGGTGAGTTCATGCCCCCCTGCATCGATCAGTCAATGAAATGGTCATCAGACAGAGCCTCCCACAGCAGGAGACACATGATAACAGAGCTGTCACAAGAAAGATGTATGGGAGTTTGCAATCCAGGCCAACACCATAGTAGAGTCAGTATTCCATTCTGCAAATAGAGCATGACAGAGAGTATCATCAGAATGGAAGGCATGGTGGCACACAATGCACAAATACAGGTAACATAGGTCATGCCGATGGTAACCCACCTACGAAGCAGGGCAGCCAGTATGGACCTACATATCACCAAGTACAGACTCATCACATACACATAACATAGCTACATGATCACATATCCCATGGATCACACATATGGTATCATTGAGGACCCAGTACATTGACCATACACAAACATATAGTATAAACCTGCAGTAATCTTCTGACTGCTTTCTCACTTTACAGTAATCAGCACCTTGTACAGCAACATCAGAATACAAACACAGCTAGGCCCCATGGTCATCACAAACTACTCCACCCACTGTGTAGCCAGAGGCCATGATCTATACTTCACACAAGTGCCACATATTTCAATTGACATGAACAATACTATTTCACACACCCCAATCCCACTAGTATTAGGAAAAGACAAAGCAGTCACATTTCCACATGTGTGAATGGAGTTCAAACAAGTTCACATCCCCCTGAAACTACATACAAATTGCCTGCTATCTGTCATTAACAACTCTCATGTTTGTCATTTACTAATATTGGCTGCTGACAATGAATACCTATAGCCATGGGTTGCAGAGGCAAACAGGAAAATGCAATTTCAGTGAGTGGAAGGAAAGGATGATATGGGAACGCAAGAAACATAGCTCAATACTGGATAATCTATTCCCGAAGTGAATGTGAACAATGGTAGAACAAAACATAAATAGCTTCAGCAACTGCCTATGATGTGATGACAGGTGACATAACACTGAAACACACAATACAATGCATACTTACCAAGCAGCCCGGCACTGTCTGTTTATAGTTGTGCCATCAGATGTGGGGCATTGCTGTTCTGCATTATGTAAGAATCATGCACTGATCCAGGAAACTTGGCTGTGACTTGTGAGATGTACTGGTCTGCAAGACACACCACCTGTACGTTGATTGAGTGTTAGTTCTTCCTGTTCCTATACCCCTGTTCATTGCCACTGGGAGGGACCAGGGATACATGGATGCAATCAATGGCTCCTACCACATCAGGAATGTGTCCCATCTCATAAAAGTCTGCCTTCATAAACACCAAATCCGCTCTTTGGGGGTACCTGATGTAGCTGTCCAGGTGTTTCAACAATGCACACAGTACATCCTTCAACACCAGACTTAACATGGGCTGAGACAAACCTGATGTTAAGGCCACAGTATTCTGAAAAGACCCTGTGGTCAGGAAGTGTAGCACGGACAAGACTTGAACGATGGGAGGTTGCATATATATAGAATAGGGATTGCAAATGGCTGGCATCAGATGTGGCTCCAACTGTGTACATAGATCCATGATGGTCTGGCGATTCAAACGATATGTCTGGATGACATGCCTGTCCTCCATGGTTGCCAGGTCAACTAGTGAACGTTACACTGGTGGTTGTATTACTCTCCTCATGGCAGAATAACTATGTTGAGAAGAGAGAATGTACAATCAGTTATGAAGTATGTACACATCACCACCACATTGTATATTACCTGACACCTAACATCTGTATGACTGCTGATATATATAATGCAGAACACAGATATGTACCACATTAACCCTCATTGCTGCAAATTGCCTTACATGTAAATTGGAATGTACATATGAAAAATATGTCATTGTACATGTGTGTGTGACTTTGTTGTCATGGACTCATTGCACATATGTTCCGGTATCTACCCTTACTTAGCCGTGGCCCATGTTCCACAGAGTGGCTTTACATTGTTCTCAACACATAGACAGCCTGAACACGTCATGTGTAAAGTTGGTCACAATAGGTTGCACAACAATGAAGGGCCAACATACAGTAACACTGCAAAAAGGGGGAGTAAGTGAGTGACGCAGAATAATTTGCACATTCATCAATTACATGTAGCCAAAATGGCATGCGTCTGACCTACTGTAGTGGACAGCTGGAAGTGACCTAAGTCCACTGGCGGAAGTCGTGATGGCGGTAGGTGGTTGCAACCGCTGTGCTACTTGTCATTGGTTAACATTGCTGTCTTTGGCAGACTGGGGCCAATGGGCATTAGCGCCGGCAGAGACGGTCCTGTACGTGGCGGCCGTAACCACCATTTTCTGCAATTATGCTCACTTGACTCCTGACACTGTTGCTAGCAAAACCTCCACAAGGTGAGCTGCTGTGTATTGCCTCTTGGAGCCATCATGCCACGTCCTGCAGGGTGATAAAGCCCTTGCCTTCATCCCTGAACAGCTCGAGAAGCTAGTGGAGGAGGTCCTACCCCTGTAGTGACAGCTATATGGGGCCCCAGAGGAACAGGTGAGTACAGTGGCCCAGCCATGTGTGGTAGATGTTGTGTGTGACGTTTATTCGGGCATGTGAACTGGTGAGTGCATAAATGCATGCAAATGCCAGGTTGTGAAGGCATCTTAGGAGAGAGGATGGGTATGTGTGCCTACTTGCTGTGACAGATGTGTAGTGACCAATCCTATTGGCATGGTGCATTTATACATGACTTTCTCCTTTTGTCGGTCTCATCCATGCAGGTAAACGCCCATCAGAAGAAGGGGATAGGGCGTGCCATTGCAGAGCAAGTACGGACCTTAGGGGTCCACAGCGGCAGAGCACCCATTGTCACAAGTGGTGGGAGGACCTGAGACGACGGGCCCGGAAGATCGCAGAGGCCCAGCTGGGGATGTCCTCCCAATGAGGGAGGCGTGCCCGTTGGACCCTGACTCCCCCCTGATGTTCCACATCTTGGCAGTGGCCTACCGTGAGGTGGATGGACGTTTGAGGGTAGCACAGCAGCCATCAGGGAGTAAGTACTGACTGTATCCTTGTACTTGGCTCTGGTGCTATGGTGTTTGCATTCACACTGTAGCAGCTGCAACAATGTTGTAGGTACTACATGTATGTAAATTAGTGGGAATACGTAGTACCCACATTGCCTGACTATTAGATGTGGATCTGGCATTCATGGTTTGCTATGTGTACTTTTATTTCACCTGTGTCAAGACATATCTATGACTGCATGTGGAGATGCTCAGATGAGAATGCCACATGTGTGAGTTCACCCAGCCATTTAATGATTGTAAGCTACAGTTTCATCCTACCCATAGAGTATGTCCTGGTCCATCCTTCAGCATATGTGCTCTAGTAGCTCTATGGTGTCTGAGCACTCCGATCTGCCTTGATCACCTGTATTAGCCACTGGGTCCCTGACATAATTTGTACAGGGGCCATTTAACATTTCTCCAGGTACAGGTATTGACTCCATGTGAAGCAGGCCTCTCCATTTCTGCATAGATATGGCCAGGATAAAACAGTACATATTGGTCTGTAAATGTACCCCCATTGTCCCATCTTCTTCATAATATGGGGTTTGTGAAGGTAGTAAGGGAAGGCTATTCAACTATGGGTGTCTGATTTGGTCTATGTGTCCTTTACCTGCATGTCCATGGCTTTGGCATATGGGCAAATCACATTTAGCCCAAAGGCTTAGTTCCCTAGGCGGTAAGTGGCAAGGCTGTGCTACCCTATCACTATATGCAATGCTCATGCAATCTGTGCCAATGTTCTACTAATTACACTGACACATATGTCATTATCTGCTTACATCATGTTTCAAAGGTTACTTGGGGTCACAGGTAATAGACTGGGTCAATCATTACTACCCTCTGCCTAGATAATGTAGACAGTTTGGACAGGATTTGTCATAGATTGACTTCTAATTTCATTGTATGATGGTATAGCTGCACTACAATTTCTACAACAGGTGTTACTGTGGGATATGTTGTCAGTGCAACGGCAGTTGTGTAATTCCTTGTGTACATCATGTGTTCATATCTCTTCAGTGGGATATGTGTGTTGTGTGCACTTCGGGACAGCTAATCACATGTCAGGAAAGGTGTGAGTGGTACTGCTTCAATCATGTAGTCATAGGGTGGAACTGTAACAGCATGTCAGGCGGTATGTTAGGTGCCCTATGAATTTTTTGTGGCTGGCTAATGTTTAGGTGTCTTTACACTGCACTCATTGATTGTCAGTGGATGTCTCATGTGTGCTATGTAGCCCACTGTAGCTGCACATGCATGTATGAAGTGATGTGGTGTATCTGTGAACAGTGTCTGAAGAGGTTCTAGAATTTGGTGCATGTGGTCACATGACTGTTCTCCATATATGTATTATACACATCAAATGTCAGCTGTGTGGTAGTGCCTCATGTTGTGGCTATATCAATGATAGTTTACATTATTGCATATATGTACAGAGGGTTCAGTCAGGTATGCGATTTGAATGGCAGGTGCTGTGTGGTCTGTGAATTGTTTATTTACTAAGATGGGACATTGCTTAGTGGACATGTACCGGCCAGGTGTAGATTCAATAAATGCATGTTATGGTGTGATTAGTAAACTAATTTAACTACAGATTATAGGAGTATGGAGAGTTATGATCCAGAATAGGACTGACTTTCTGCTTCAGCCAAGGCATGATGAGCATCCTGACATACCTTTTTAGTTGATTTCTTAGAATGCTCCAGTTGTGCTACCACATTTGGTTTGTGATGTGGTTGAGAGGGTAGCCATGAAGGGGTTAGAATATGATGGAGGTTATGTGGGTTACTAGATAACATAGCCTAGCCAGGAGATGTATAACTACAGATGTCCTTCTTCTAATGTGTGTATGTCCAGAACGTGATGACCCTCTCTCTCCCTCTCTATCTGTCCCTCCCTCTATCTCTATTTGTGTGCATCAGCATCAGCAGACGAAGAAGACCGGGCACAGGTGAGTGGGGATGCTGCTGGCCACGGGACCCAGAGTGCTGATACCACTGACAGCGACAGACCCAGTGGCCCGGAGGGCGAGTGGAGTGCGATGGGATGACCTGATCCTCCGTTTCATCATCCTCAGAATCCTCCTTCAGTGGACACTCCCTGGCGGTGGTGGACCCTTCTGGGACCACCCCAGCACCATCTTTGTCCTCCACACCCCCCCTTACTACCACCACCTTCCTTGTAGCTCCCCACCCAGTAGTCTGTGCCCGCTCACCCATGAGGGTGGGCATCTCCTTCGCTGCAGGCACCTCTGCCCCTGTCAGCCCTGCTGTCCTCAGTGAGGAAGCTATTGACCTCCTGAGGTCCAGCTCTGTGGGTAAGTCGACCATTGTGAATGCCATCCAGGGACTGGCAACTGAAGTCCAGCAGAGTAATGCATTTCTGGAGGGCATTCACTGTGCACTGGCTGGCCTACAGGGATCCTTTCAGGCTGCACAATGTCGGCAGCCAGTCACACTTTGTCTTTCGTCCCTCCTCCACCTTCCTCTTCCCAATGCCACACCCCTCTTCTCCGTCCAAGCCAAAGCACACAGACAGACAAGCATACATCCACCTCAGCATCCAAGGGTACCTCTGACAAACACAAGACCCTCCACCGGCATGCACACAGACAACACCCACCTGCAGACACACCAACACTCACTACCTGCTCTGACTTTCCTACTACCCCCATCTTCACAGACACTACACCGGACACACCTGTAAACTCCACACCCACATTCACAGTTACAACCACAACTCCTATCCTACCCACAGTCACCACAATAGTAGACCCTCAGACATCTGCTCCAGTCATTGCATCCGCAGCCACTGCAACCACAGACATGACTGCATGCAGCACATCCACCATACCTGCAGTCACCAACCCAACAGACAGTCAACCCATCCACCACGGCATCTCCCAGCACCTCCACCCCCCTCCCAAAACACATAAACGCCCACACTCACCCACCCAAGAGACACCCAACACACAAGCATACCTCACACACACATGCACCCAAGACATCCCCCAAAACACCTCTCACAACCACTAACTCTCGCTCCACTCCCAAACCCTATTGCCATGACCGTCCCCATGTGTCTAAGAATTTTTACCTCTTGGAGTTGAACCTTTTCCCTACTCCTCTCCCACCCCATGTGATCCCCGAAGATCTGTGTCCCTCCCCGTGTCCAACTCTTCCACCGCCAAGTCCCCCCCCAGGTACTCATGCTCCTCCTCCGCCAAGAAGTCGACCCCTCCCAAGAGTTCTCAGCCCTCCCCTAAGCCTCGACCTAAGTCTCCCCCTCCCAAGCCCAAGGATCCACCTCCCAAACCCAAACTGCCCCCTCCCCATCCCCTGAGGTGCCTGCCTGCCCCCTTGATGCCCCTACCTGTGGAGGTTGTATGGCAGTCAGGAGTCAAGTAGGGGCACTGGAATGTGCCATCTGTGCATGATGCACATATTTTATTGGACTGGCCGATGGCCTACTAATCTTGTACATAGTTATGTATATATTTATATATTTATTGCCATACATCTGGGCCAGCCAGTTGTTGGTTCCAAGGTTTCATTCCTTATGGCAGTTTTGGTCTTGGCTGCTTTAGTTTGTGTGTGAGTACATTTTGTGTGTGTGTTGATAGTGCTACCAGTTGTGTGTGGCCAGCATGTGTGGGTGTGTGCATTGCATTTGTCCCGCTGTGATGGCTGTGTATTTTGTGATTGGCATGGATGAGTTAGGGACATGGATTAATGTTGTTACTGTGTGTAGTGATTGTGTTGGCATGTGTTATTTTGAGTGTTGTGTGCCCTTGTGTGGTTGTACTGTGTGTGTGTGAGTGTGTGTGTGTTGATTGTTATGTCTGATCCGCTGTGATGAGTGTTAGAGGGATATGACATATGGCTTGTTGTATGGATGTTTGATTGTGTGTTTTGGATCTCTGGTGTGGTTAGGTTGTGCTGTATGTATGATTTGTCAAGTGGAGGTGTGTATTGCGGATGTATGACAGTGATTTTGAGCTGTTGCGGTTCAGGTGTTGATGTGTCATTTGGTTGTGCTGTGTGTTGTAGTGTTGGACTGTGCTGGTGCTGTGTATCTGGGTGTTGGTGTGTGTTTTGAAAGTGTGTGTTAGCCATAGTGTGTGTACTTTGTATGTGCATGTGTGTATGTGGCTGTGTGTGAGATGTGCATGTCAGTGTGACGGTACATGTGTGTCACCATCGCCACCCGTTCAGGATGTGTATGTTGTGTGCGCATGTATAAATTGACATTGTGCATGGTGTCAGGTAAGTGTGTGTACTCACGGTTGCTGCCATGGTCATTGTCACTGCTTTCAGAGTCGCTGTGCGAGCAGGAGCAGCGGGAAGACGTGTAGGTCAGGTTCCATGGCGGCTCAAGACAGGTACGTGTTCCTGAAGGTGAGTGTCTCCTTTTATAGAGTTGGTTTCCGCCAGGGTTTCTGTGGTGGTGTGACCGCGGCGGAAACATTGGCGGTGTGCAGCCTCGTAATCTGTCTGGCGGTAACATGCTCTCCGCTGGCCTGAAGGTGGCTACCGTCATTTGTGGTGGCCTGACCGCGCTGGTGGTGCCGGCGGTGGATTGGTTTTATTCTGTTGGGAAGACCGCCATGGTCATAATTTGGTGGTCTTCTCCGCCAGCCTGTTGGCGGTACGACCGCCACCGCCAACATGGCAGTCTTGAGACCGTCAAACTCGTAATGACCCCCCAAATCTGTCAACAAACAGCAGCCATGAATGCAAATATGGCACATATGATTGATGGGCAGAAAAAGTTGAAAGAAACAGTAAAGGAAGGACAAAGATTTCTAGGTGAGAAATTTGATAAGATCACAGATGCACTAACAACAACGCGGTGCACTGGCTTGCAGCAAGACAATATTAACCAGAGGCACAGACATTACCAGCATATGTCTTAGTTAGATGGCTTTAACAGGTCAGACACCGCCTGGCCCATGTTACTGCCACATTATTTGCCAAAGGTCTAGAGCGCACCACAATCTGATCCAGAAAATAAAGCATCAGAATGTAATACATAATAGGTAAAAATTGTTGTGTTTTATTCAAGAACAATGTCCAAGAGTATGAGTAAGTGTGGACAGTGCTACCAATAAGAACTCCAACAGGCAACAGTAGAAAACAGATGATTGATTTGGCAACAATGTTGCAGTCTGCATGTATGTGAATTGAAGATCTTCCTATACAGTGTCAAAACAGCCATTCAAGATAGTCTTATAAACTGTCAAAACAGCCAACAGTCAGTCAAGATGTTCTTATAATGTTAGGAATTGGGTCTCTAGTTGTCAGAGCTGTGAGGGTAAGTCACAACACAATCCAAATTATCCTGCGCTCACCCTGTGGTAGCTTGGCACAGAGCAGGCAGGCTCAACTTAGAAGGCAATGTGTAAAGTTTTTGTGCAATAACTCATACAGTAGCACAGTGAAAACACCACAAAAGTACATCACACCAGTTTAGAAAATAGATAATCTTTATCTGAATAAAATAAGGTACAAATGTCAAAAATCCAATCTGTACAGGCCAAGATACGATTTTTTAAAGATTAAATCCAAATAAAGCACTTAGAAATGCAATAACTAGGGCTATCACAACGATGTTGACGGAGTTGTTCCCAATAGTCCGACACCACTGGGTCGGTCACGGAGTTGCACAGACCTTCAGTCACAGTACCTTTGAAAACAAATAAACAAAGACATTGCACGGAGTCAGGGAAGTGAGGCGTTGCTGGAGCCGGTGCGGCATTGGTCCCTTACAGCATCCGGGGAGGTGAGGGTGTGGTTCCGTACTGCTTGGCAGGGAAGGCAAGGCGCCGGTTCTGTTCGGTTGTATGGGAGCTGATGCAGAATCAGTGGCGAGGTGTTGGTTCCTTGTGACCCGGTGGGGTCCATAAATCCAGTCGGTCAAGGCGTGATGTGTCGACTTCGCAGTGCTGAGATCACACCATGGGGCGTCAGCCATGTCGCCGCAACGTCAGACTTATATTGCAGGCCACCACGGAGCTGGAGCAGGCAGCTGTGTAGCATTGGGCAGCGGCATCAGTGCTGGGGTTGCTGAAGTCAGTAGATGAAGTCTTTGTTGACCCTGAGACTTGAGAACAGGAGGCAAGCTCAATCCAAGCCCTTGGAGAACACTTGTGGGGAGTCCTTTCATCAGAGTCAGAGGCCAGCAGGCAGCAGGGCAACAAGCAGGGCAGTAGTCTTTCTCAGCAAAGCAGTCCAGATGAGCCCTTCAGGCAGCCAGGCAGTCCTTCTGACACAGTATGGGTGTAGGTCCAGAAATGTCTGATTTGGTGGGGTCAGACTATATATATATACCCAAAAGTGCCTTTAAAGTAAGGGAAACTTCAAAGAGTGGTTTTGAAGTGCACAGGTTCCCCTTTCTGCCCAGTCCTGTCTGCCAGGATCCCTTTAGGGAGTTATCAGTCCTTTGTGTGAGGGCAGGCCACTGGCCTTGAAGTGTGGGAGAGCCCCTCCACCCTTCCTGCCCAGGGAAACCCATTCAGTATGCAGATCAATGCAGATGTGACTGACTGTTCTGTTTATATGGCTGTCTGGTTGGAATGCACAAGGGGAGCTGTCAACAAGCACAGGCCAGATGTGGATTGGAGACAGGATGTAAGGCACAGATGGCAGAAGTGCAGAGAAATGCCCACTTTCTAAAAGTGGCATTTCTAAAATAGTAATATTAAATCCAACTTTATCAATAAGCAGGATGTTCTATTATCATTCTGGCCATACTGAAAATGATAGGGCTACTCCTTTCAGATCAGAATTCGCTACTTAAAAGTATATAAGGGCAGTTCTAATGCTGGACTATGAGAGAAGCAGGCCTCACAATAATGGAAAACAAATTGGTGAGTTTTCCCCTACCAAGACATGTAAAACACATAAGTACGTGTCCTGCCTTTGAGTTACATAGCACCCTGCCGTGTGGGTTACCTAGGGACTACCTTTTGGGGTGACTTATAAGTAGAAAAAAGGCGAGTTTAGGGCTTGGCAAGTAGTTTTAAATGCCAAGTTGAGGTGGCTGTGAATTTGGACACACAGGCCTTGCAATGGCAGACCTGAGACATGATTAAGGGGCTACTTAAGTGGGGGGCACAACCAGTGCAGCAGGCCTACTAGTAGCATTTAATTTACAGGCCCTGGGCACCTCTAGTGCACCTCTCCAGGGACTTACAAGTAAATTATATGTCAGTTGGGTAGGGACCAATGTTACAATGTTTAGGGGAAAGGACACATAAACTTTAGCACTGCTCAGCAGTGCGCAGAGTTCTAAAACCAGCAAAAACAGGGTCAGAAAAATGGAGGGAGGCAGGTAAAAAGTTGGGGGATGACCATCTTAAGATTTTCTGGTCTAACGTATAAACTGTCAAAACAGCCAAAAAGTCAGTCAAGATAGTCTTCTAAGCTGTCAAAACAGCCAAAATGTGTTTAGTTGAAAACAACTTTTTCAAGGCTTCTTCTTGCTGCTTTAGGAATGTTATGGAAAAATAATTTATTGATAGGTTTCTCCTTAAGTTGAATGAAATGTTAATCACAGTATTTACTGTAAAGGCCAGGACAAGGTATATCCAAATAAAAGTGCAGTCGGACTTGCAGTAAAAAGGTTCAAGCTGCGGCAGCGAACCCGTAAAGGTGACTAGAACTCTTTGGAGATCTTGACTTCCTCAGACTCTTGGACATTATTCTTGAATAAAACACAGAAATTGTTACTTAGTGTGTATGGCATCCTGATACTTTTCGTCCTGCATCAAATTGTGGTGCGCTCCAGATCTTTGGCAGATTTGGTTGAGTGTGGCCCTTTGCCACACTTTATTAGCACATAGTTAGGAGCGTTAGCGCGGCCTGTGTACCACCCAATTACTTCTGATCTTGGTTCCAGGCATGTTCCGCTTAGTGTTTTATAGCCTTACAGTTCTTTTTGGATGTGCGGTTAAGTCCAAGCACCACTGCCGCGTTAAGTCGTGACCACCACTAAATGTCGCCGTACAGGAACTATGTGGATAGTGTTTTCTGGCCTCTTGGAGTGTGAAATTGTGGGGTGACTCCTTGAAGGACTGTTTGGTGTGGTGCTCCCTGCCCTTATATTCGTGCTCTGCATGGGGCTACTGAATAGCAGTTATGGTGAAACCCAAATTTTTGAACCACAGGCATGATAAAGCTTTTGATGCATTTAAGTTGTCACTGCCCCACCCCACCCACAGAGGCTCTGACCTTTCAAATAACGGAAGTCTAAATAGATGCTCTCTCAGGAAAAGCTTATGTAAATCCCTCAGATTATTCTTGATACTCAAGGGGCCCTTAAGACAAAAAATGTACACAGTAGCTGTGGATATCACACTCTTACAGGAAGACTACAAGAAAGCTCAAGGAGAAGGCACCAGCGAATGAGGGCTCCTTCCAGGACGCAATTCCATATTTAGAAGCCTCGAAGCGCACTGTACAGAGACAACGCTGTGACATTTTAAAACTACAAGTTCGAGTAGACGACATTGAGAGCAACAATATACCATAGCAGGTATGTGGCACGTAGACTTGTGAAAGTCAAAAGTGTCTTAGAGTACCTACAAACTACCCAAATCTCTGCAACTGGTGATATAGGTGGGGGAAGAAGGGAGGTGAGGAGGCTTCACGCCTTAGTGGCTTCTCAGTGATGCCATTAATGTGTAGTGTACATGTAGAAAAACATCAGGGGCTGATGTGTATGTTACTCCTACAGCTCCTAGCACTAAACAAGCAATTCTAATGCAATGGGTCTTGCATTTGCTTGAGTTAGAGCTATTGGCGTTGTAAATTCATAACTGGACTTTTCTTGCCACATAAATTAGACATCTGCTGCTTCTAGACATACAACACCCCCAGAGCATCACACCCCTGTCACACAAACATGGCCATCTGTAGAAAATGGCTAAGAAAATACATTAGCATACACTCATGCCATGAGAAGCTTAAACATGGAAAGGCAGGGCTCGGAGTGCCCAGTAAACTGTTACCTCACCAGGTCTCAATAAGAGACCACATAACTTGTTAACTGACCACCCTGCCCCACCCACACACACACCCCTTTACTACATGCAACCCGTCACTTTTTTCACACGTAAAACTTAATCATCACCCGCCCCACACCCACATAATCAGATTACAACTAACCCCACCTTCTCCAAAGCCCCCCCACCCCATACATTCACGCCCTCTTCACACACACAAACATGCATACACTCACCCATTCCCACATGCTTCCACAGATGCATACATCCATTCACACACCCCCACATACATACACACAACACCTCCAACCCCCATCCCCTGTCTGAGACCTGACTTACCTATGTGGACCTCTGGCAGGAGATGGGTTGGGGCGTTGCTGCCACCAGCAGCGCCCGCCAGCAGAACACCGCTAGGCCGTATTAGTGGTCATAATACGGCTAGCAACGGTCTACTGGCGTGGCGCTGCTGGTGGCAGCAGTGCCACCTTACCGCCATCTGCCTGCATGGCCACAGCCGGATTTCCGCCCTTCTTGTCACGGAAATCCGGCTTTGGTCATAATATGGCGAATGGCTGGTAGCCGCAGCAACGGTCTTTTGGTGGCCGTCGCCGCGGCGGTAGGCGGTTTTTACCGCCAATGTCAAAATGAGGGCCTACGTCTGGTGTATACTGCTGTGCTCTCCACTTTTGTGAAGACACCTGAATCTTCCTTTTAGAATTCTAAATGTGTATTCTGTTGTGAGCACAGTTGTATCAGTGCTCACTTATGGTGAATGGATTAAGATATGGGGTCATTATCCACAGCTCTGAAGCATAAGCACTGTCACCTAGAGGTGTGGTCAAGCTGGGAATGGAGTAGGCAACTTTGGCATGGTGGCCCGTGCTCGCTGCTCTGCTGTGAACTTCTGTGCTAGTCTGGCTGAAGTATGTCCTCTGAGTGATGAGAGGAGTGGCCTGGCAGCTCTTGGCATGGTTTCCCCTGTCTTTTCGCTTCTGACCTGTTTTCTATCATGTGCAGAATTTCGTTTTTGCTGGCTTTAGGACTCTGGGCTCTTTAACACTGCTGACTAGTGCTAAGGTGCAATACAGTGCACTATGGGTGCCCAGGGCCTGTAATTCAAATGCTACTAGTGGGCCTGCAGCACTGATTGTGCCACCCACATGAGTAGGTTGGTTTTTGAATTGTAAGTTTGAAAATGCCAGTTTTAGAAAGATGGCATTTTCTTGCTTGACCATTCTGTGCCTCTGCCTGTCTGTTGAATATACGTCTGGGTCAGGTTGACAGCTGGACTGTTTGTGCATTCACTCTAGACAGTCACACAAAGGGAGCTGAGGTGTGCCCTGCTTATCCTGATGGATCTTCCTGAGCTAGAAAGGTGGGAGGAGCTGACACTTGCATCTGAATAGGGCAATGCCTGACCTCACAAAATGCAGCCTCCAACTCGCTGGAGTGTGTCTGGGGTCAGGACAGGGAAAGGCAGGGTCTTGTGCACTACAAAAGACTTCTCTTTGAAGTTTGCCTACTTCAAAGACAGAAATGGGTATCAGTACAGGACCTCTAACACATCATAGTTAGAATCCTTCTGGACTGAGGAAATTCTGCCAGGAGGAAGAGTTGAATGCTGTAGTAGGGACTGCCACTCTGCCTGTTGGATTTTTGTGCTGGCCTGCTGCTTCTGTCCTGGAGTGAAAGGACTGGACTTGGCTTTCTACATCCTGCTTCCAGAGGTTCTCCAAGGGCTTGGACTGAGTTTGTCTTCTGTTAAGAAGTCTCAGGGACATCAAAGATTTCATCTGCCAGTGCCTGGGCTCTTCTGCTCAGAGTCCTGACTTGTCAAGTGGTACCAACTTCAGTTCTTGGACCCTTGGAAGTGCAAGCTGGTGATCTGAAGGAGAAAACTAATGCATCAACGCACCACAAGAACTGACGCAGCACCTCTCTCAGCTGAAAAACAATGCAGCACCTGTCTCGGAGTTACAGAATTGACACACTGCCTGTCTCACCGCGGTCCCATCAACACAGCGTAAATTTTTCATCAACCCCACACCACAGTAAGAAGCTGAGGCCGCGTGTCCAGAAATTGATGCATTGCCTTTCCTGCGAGATAAGGAACTGACACATCATCTCACCTGTGAGGAAAGAATCGCCGCATCACCTCCCCTGTGCAGAAAGGAACTGACACATCACTTTGCTTTTACAGCATCTCACCTCCCCTGTGGCCTGCATCTTCTTTGTTTTTGACACATCCAAGGTACTTTGTGGTAAAGAGATAAATCCATTGATTCTTATAGATTAAAACTTGCTTACACTTTTAAAAGTGATGTCTTGACTTGTGTATTTGATTTTTGTCATTTTTGGTCTTATTTTACTCAGGTAAATATTCGCTATTTTTCTAAACTGGTGTGTGGTCTTTTTGTAGTGTTTTCACTGTGTTACTGTGTGTGGGTGTTCAAATACTTTACGCATTGTCTCTGAGATAAGCCAGACTGCTTGTGCCAAGCCACCAAGGGGGTGAGCAGGGGTTATCTTAGTTGTGTGACTCCTTTACCCTGAGTAGAGTGAAGGTCCCTAATTGGACACGGTGCAAACCTCTGCAAACTAGAGACCCTATTTCTAACATACACCCCAATTCTGGTGCCTGGAGAAGTCAAAATTACCAAAGAAGTGATGCCTGGAGGAACGAGTAGCGATCAAAGATTGCAACCGCAAAGACTGCATGGCCCCTGTGACAGCACTGTGAGACTAGAGGTGGCCATGCCTTTAATGGCCCGGCCCCTGTAGGTAGGGAGAGGTTGGGCGTGCAGCAGCCTCAGGCAGCTGGGTCTTGTGTTCTCTTGTGATTCTCGGTCGGGAGTGAACCTGTAGCTAAGGCCATGCCTAAACGAGGTGGCACCCAAGTTGCAGGACAGAAGGTATGACCTTGAAGAAGCCCCGTGGCCTGGGGAACACTTTCTACACTTCCACAACATGGCACCCCTGGCACCCTGGGGCCACTTGTGAGGACCGGGGCTAAGCTTCAGTTTGTGAATTGGTTTTGTGCTAGGCAGAGGTAGTGTAAGATTGAGTGAGAAGCGTGGACATCATAGGTCAGAGGATTTTGATTAAAAATATAAAAGAACAATTTTGTGACATCACTAAACTTTAAGTTCGACTAGAGTATGTTGAGAGCAGATCGGGGTGCAATAATATATGCATAGTGGGGCGTTCAGAGGACATGGAAGACCCTGCTTAGAACTTTATATTGGAGACTGGCTGATCGCAGAGGTCTATGGAGGTCATCCGTCAAAACTGCTGCTGGTGGAGAGGGCCCACAGGGTCCTAGGAAGGACTCCTCCTTTGGGTGCACCACCACGAGTGATGGTTGCTCGTTTGCTCAATTACAGAGACACAGATGTCATCCTCAAATGTGCTCAGAAACATTGCCCCTCACACAAAGCACATACAGGAAGGCGTGGTGTAAAAGAGATGACCAGACTCCCAGAGATCGCTAAATAAACCCATAAAGGAACACGCGGCCACAGTCTACACCCTGGTGCTTGATCAACTGACTCGCAGACGCTCCCCCGGGTGGTTCCCACGACATGATGAATCAACACGTCAGTGATGATGGGAATAGCGCATGACAAGAGGTTACTGGCTTGCTCAATGTCGCCACACTTACACCAAGAGCTGCAGACAATATCCTTTGAACAGTTGTTGATCTGCTATATTTGTTTATATGTTTCACTTGAGCCCTCCTGATTTTAGTGGGGGACCGTTAAAAGACGCTCCATGCCTGTGTGATTCTAAGCCAACAAGGTGTGCATGAGGTTCAGAACAGGTGTGTTGCTGGGAAGTGTTTGGTATAGATACAGCTGACACCACAATAATAATGGAGCGAGCAAGCTTTTTGTGACCTGCACCAGCCCTCCTTAACCCTACTGTGTAGATATGGTCCAGATGGAATTCTTATCTTCATAATCTTATGTTTGCTTTAGTTTGGTTCTTGTTTTGAGTTGGGTTGGTCGAGAAAGGTGTCTAAACTTGACCAGGAAGGGGATTACAGAAGATCCATTGGTGTGCAGACAGATGCAGCAGAGCGAGGCCTCGGTGAGGGTGCTGGAGAGAGGAATGCATGATTGGGGGGGTGAATGCTGAGCCCCCGTTGCCAGAGAGACAGCACATGCTTGCACTGCTGGAAGGGGTTCTAGTATTGGACTTGAGGGGGACACTTGATAAAACCTTGTTCTCTTAGTGAAATCGCCTGAGAGGGAACTAAGCACACAAAGGAGGGACATTTAGAAAAATGCACCAATAAAAAGGAAGCATTTAAGACAAGCACAGCAAAGAACGAATGGCAATTCGGGAGCATGGTTAAAGCTCATAGACTGAATACAGCATGTCTTGCAGACAGCACATGCGCGCTGCCTAGGCTCGACCTAAAAAGCATTCAACACTGTTCTGTGGCCCTACCTGTTTGCCATACTTTGGAGACTGGGCTTCGGCCCTAAGTTCCTTTGTTGGATAAATTTAGTGTACACACAGCCACTGGCTAAACTGTGTACAGGTTATGTGGTGTCACCGCAGTGGGGCATAGGTGTCCGCTGCAAACCCTGCTTTTTGGCCTTACTGATGGAGATGTTGGCTCACCTACTGTGAAAAAAGGGAGATGACTGGTGGTTTAAGCTACTGCATGGAATGCAGATTGTATCCATATATGCAGATGATACATTACTGTTCCTGAGAGACCCCGAGAACTCTCTCACCAGAGTGTTGTAATTGGTGTCCTTTGGCCAGTTGTTAGGGTTGTGTATTAAATAGACAAAATCCTGCTTGAACACGTGTGCAAAGTATTAAACACACTTACAAAGCAAATAGCTACCCCAAAAGTCTCCTGTAAAAAAACAGTTACAAAGCTCACTGTGGCGGAACTTGTAAGAGTTGTGTGTGCTAAACATGCCACAGGGTCTGTTATAACACAGAAGGCATCACACATCTGTATATTGAGTAAGTGAGTATTTTTACAATTGTAGTATAAGACATTATTTGTGAATGAGTTCCATCTAGACAACTTATAAAATGGGGGAGTTGTGCAATATGATAAAAAAAAAACAATTATGAAGGAGGTGGACTGGCTATTGCTGTATGGCTTGTAGACTCCTGTCTCCAGGTGATACCGGGTGTGTGAACAAGCCGTTCTCTTAAAGAGCAGGAGGTGCTGTTGTGAGGCAGGGAGGACCCAGCACTAGTGCTGGCAACATCAGAGCATCATGTATTGGCATCAGAATGTCACTGCAGTGTTAGCAAGTAACTAGATCAAACAACGCAGAACATGAAACTGTGCATGTATATTTTTGGAAGACTTCAAGTGCTTGCATAAAACATCACTATACTGCTACAAAACACTAGTACATGAGGCACTGAACCTAATTACACCACATTTATATATGCATTATTAAAAGGCTCCATAGTATTTGTCATAAAGGCAGGGCAGCATACACCAAATGAGTATGCATGTCACAAACATATAAACATTGTAAAAGGAGTATTTAGTGATGTAAAGAGAAGGATGTGAAAGCCCAACTGAAGTAGACGTTAGTGGTGGGTGGAATTGGTGGAGTTTTATTATGTGGAATTAGGCGTAATTACAGTACAATTCAATGAGATTCCATGGAATTCCGTGATGAGTGGAGTGGGCTGTTGGCTCTGCTTTCATAGTACGAATTCCACCCTTGCATCCAAAAATGTACAATGGGGTCTCTATAGGGTATGTGTGTGTGCCAACTCTGAGCTATGGAAATGAATGAGCCTGTGAAAGGCAAAGATGGAAGGGTCAGAACACCACATACTTGTGGCCCCTCCCGTAATACGGTGTTGTTCTGGAGCCTGAAAAGTGGGAGCACAAAAAGTGGGCTCACACACCTGTATTCGCCCAGGTCAACTCCATAATGTGGCTTCTGGCTTCAATCTCAACTTTTCACCATAGACCATTTCAACCATATCTAATGTTAAGTAGCATTTACAAGTAGTAGATATGTCACCCACATCATCCCACCCTCTCATTCTTTTTCAGCTGGAATCCACTCACCACATTGATCCATGTGCAGCACCACATTTGAGTTGACCCTGTTGTATGGAAAACTTTCTCTGTATATTACTCTTTTGAGCTAGCTGCTAGGTCCATGCTGTATCAAATAACACAATTAGATACATTTGGAATCCATGGAGCTGTACAGACTGTGTCATAATGTGTATCTAGACAGGAATCTACAGATGATACCACATCCAGTCTTTATAGAGTTCTATAGATGATACCAACCCCATCTCATATCCATAGAGTTCTCCTGACAGTATCACATGAACTTTCCTCAGAGGCCCGTAGTCAGTATGATGTCTCGCATGGATAGATGTCTACAGACCTCCCTACAGCTGTACAGGCAGTGTCACATCTCATTTCCATATAGCTCTCTGTCACATCTCATCTCCATGCAGCTGTACAGCAAGTGTCACATTTCATCTTCATACAGATGCGCACACAGTATCACATCTCATCTCCTTACAGCTGTACAGTGCCACATCTCATCTCCATTCAGCTGTATTTCACATCTCATCTCCATACAGCTATGCAGTGTCACATCCATACAGCTGTACGGATAGTGTCACATCTTATCTCCATACAACTGTGCAGTGCGACATCTCATCCCCATACAGCTGAACAATGTCACACCTTGTTTCCAACAGCTGTATAGAGAGTCACATCAATACAACTGTAGCTACAATGTCACATCTGATCTCCATACATCTACATATCACATCTCATCTCCGTACAGCTATACAGTGGCATATGCCATCTACATACAACTGTACATCAGATCTCATCTCCATACAGCTGTACAGATGTATATCTCATCACAGCCCATCTGCACAGTCACATCTCGTCTCCGTACAGCTGTACATCAGGTCTCATCTTTTGACCTGTGCAACGCCACATCTCATCTCTCTGCAGCTGGTCGTCACATCTCATCTGCTTGCAGCTGTACAGTCAAGGTCACAACTGAACTCTATACAGCTGTACAAACTGTGTCACATCTCATCTCCACACAGTTCTACATCAGATCTCATCTCCATACAGCTGTACATCAGGTCTCATCTCCATACAGCTGTACAGATGTATATCTCATCACAGCCCATCTGCACAGTCACATCTCATCTCCGTGCAGCTGTACAGCAAGTGTCACATTTCATCTTCATACAGATGGGCACACAGTATCACATCTCATCTCCTTACAGCTGTACAGTGCCACATCTCATCTCCATTCAGCTGTATTTCACATCTCATCTCCACACAGCTATGCAGTGTCACATCCATACAGCTGTACGGATAGTGTCACATCTCATCTCCATACAACTGTGCAGTGCGACATCTCATCCCCATACAGCTGAACAATGTCACACCTTGTTTCCAACAGCTGTATAGAGAGTCACATCAATACAACTGTAGCTACAATGTCACATCTGATCTCCATACATCTACATATCACATCTCATCTCCGTACAGCTATACAGTGGCATATGCCATCTACATACAACTGTACATCAGATCTCATCTCCATACAGCTGTACAGACTGTTTGACATCTCATCTCCGTACATCTATACAGATTTACATCTCATCACAGCACAGCTGCACAGTGTCTCATCTCCATACAATTGTACTGACTGTCACGTCTCCTCTCCATGCAGCTGTACAGTGTCACCTTTCACCTCCATACAGTTGTATGTCACATCTCATCTCTATACACCTTTACGTCACATCTCATCTCCATACAGCTGTACGTCTTATCTAATCTCCACGTATATTTACAGACAGCATTGAATCTCATCACCAGAGAACTGCACACACAGTGTCACATCTCATCTACGTAGAGCTGTGCAGACAATGTCACATCTCATCTCACATCTTGTTTCCATCCAGTCAGTCATACAGCTGTACCAACAGTGCCACATCTCTTCTTCATGCAGCTGCTGTACAAACACTGTCACATCTCATCTCACATCTTGTTTCCATACAGCTGTACAGTCACATTCATACAGCTGTACCAACAGTGTCCCATCTCATCTCCATACAGCTGTGAGACGTCACCTCTCACCTCCATACAGCTGTACATCACATCTCATCTCTATACACCTGCACAGTGTCAATGTACACACAAGGCCTCATCTCATCTACATACAGCTGAAGCAACAGTGCCACATCTCATCTCCACTCAGCTGTACATCACATCTCATCTTCATGCAGCTGTACATACAGTGTCCCATCTCATCTCCTGATGGCTCTTTAGATGGCTTCCTATCTGGAGCTCCTGAAGGTTAACAGACATTACCACATCTCATCATTATTGAAGTCTACAGACGGTACCATGTGTCATCTGCATATATGTCTAGAGACAGTATGACACTATTCCTCATATGTCTCTTCGGAGAGTATCACACCTCATCTTTATAGAGTTGTACAGGCGGTATCCCATCTCCTCTACATACAGTTCGATTAACAGTCACCACTAAAACATGTTTTCTACAAACAGGTCACATATCGTCTCCATACAGCTCTAGAGACACATCACCTCTCTTTTGAAAGACGTCCACAGACAGCATGCATCTCGTCCCCGCAGAATTCAACTGTAGCATGTCAGGATCGTGTCTCGTTTACATACAATTAGAAGGCAGTATTGACCCTCTTGTAGATACAGATAGATAGTATTGCATTTCACGTGCATAAAAATCAACGCTCACTATCACATCTCGTCTCCATGGAGACCTTGTCATAGTATAACATCTTGTCTCCCTGAATGTTTGATATCTCTTCTATGTACAGTTTTAGAGAAAGTCTTATATTTAGTGTTTTCGGAGCTCTCGAGGCGCTATCACATCTGGTCTGCGTACATCTCTCGAGGCAGTTTAAACTCTCAGCCGTTTACCACTCTGCAGACAGTTTCTCATCTAGGGCCAGATGTGTCAAAAAAGCCTTTTGCGAATCGGTAATAGCGAATTTTAAGAAATCGCTATTTCTGATTTGCAAAATGGTATGTATCATATTTGCGAATCGGTAATACCGATTTCTTAAAAATGGCAAATGCTATTACTGAGTCGCAAATAGTCATACAGCCCCCATTCGCACCAATGGGCCTGTAGGCCCATGTCAGACTGTAGGCCTGTAGGCCCATATTTGCGATTTTTTCGCATTTCCCAAATAGCGAATTCCTGCCTGGAACTCGCAATTTTGGAAATGCAAAATCCTCAGGGTGCTGGGGGCCTAAGGCCCCCCTCTGCTGCACCCCAAAAAGTTTTTGGGGACATGTAAGGCGCACGCATGTCAAAGGGACATGTGTGCGTTACATGTCAATTTAAAAAATGCATTTTTAATGCATTTTTTAAATTTGCACATGTTATCACCAAGTTTTACTTGGTGATAATTGCGATTCCTTAATGTGAAATTTGCATTAAGGAATTGCGTGATACATGTGGTTTAGGAATCGCAAATAAGGATTCCTTATTTGCGATTTCTTATTTAGAGAATCGAATTTCCGATTCTCTAAACGGGCTATTTTAGCGATTCCTTAAATTTGCATTGCGAATTCCTTTCATAAATACTGAAAGGCATTTTTGCATTCGCAAACGGGCATTCGCACCGTTTGCGAATGCAAAAAGGTTTGATACATCTGGCCCCTAGTCTTTGTAGAGCTCCAAATACGTCACATCACAGATCTACAGACAGTCTCACATCCATTCTGCATGCAGCTCTGGGGCAGCCTGCCATCTCACACATAACCCACCCTAGCGACAATCTCACTTCTGGTCATCCAGGAGCATCACACACCCTGTCTCTGTGAGGTCTAGAGAATGTCTCGCATCTCACCGGTAGAAAGCTCTAGATAAAAGGTCCCACGCCCGCATGCAGCCCTGCAGGGCGCCACATGTCTCTCCTACAGTTAAAGGGACAGCAGTCAGGCTGACATCTGGAGTCTGGGTGTGAGATTCGCACTCTACGATTCCTGTAACAGAGACACCGAGTCAGAGAGAATTACAGAAAATGATGGAGCAGCGTGGCAATTTCTAAAATACAGGGTGCCAGAAAGGCAGACAGAGTAGTAAAAAGAAACCACAAATATGAAAAAAGCCACTGAAGTATCAGTTCCCAGCGATTACTCAGTCCTGTGCAAGGAGAGACAGAGGCTCGTGACACGATGCCAGGAAGTGCATCTGGTTTGAGGACGACCCCGAGTGAAGTATCAGATGGTCCGGCCTGAATTGCACGGTTCAGAAAAGACTGGCTTCCAGGCACACCTAGGCATGCTGTCTGCAAGTGTGTCACCAGCCATCTCCAGCGAGAGGCCGTCTTCGGCTGGAAGATGGTACTCACAGGGGCATTTGCATTATCTCTGTAAACCAGTGCTTAATTTGTGCTTGTTGTTTCTGGTGCGGGCACTGGCACTTATTTTTTAGGGCCGGCGCTTATTTTTCTGCCTCAAGCATTTGCTGCGAGCAAAAGACACATATGGAAAAGACGGAGGAAGAGAAAAACGAAAAAGCATCACAAAGGAAGAAAACACACAGCTGCAAGAGTGAGCTGAAGGGGCAGGGAGTGGATGTAAACGGATTGAAGAGGCCGAAGATGGTTTCAGGATTACGCTGCCTCAGTACTCTGTGCTCGGACATTTAACTGCAGCAGCCGCGTGTTTAACAGGAGGGCTTTGGGCACCGGCACCTTTTTATTTACAAATTAAGCACTGCTTGTAAGGAAATGCCTCCTTGGCATGGTTACCCCCTGACTTTTTGCCTTTGCTGATGCTAAATTATGACTTGAAAGTGTGCTGGGACCCTGCTAACCAGGCCCCAGCACCAGTGTTCTTTCCCTAAACGGTACCTTTGTCTCCACAATTGCCACAACCCTGGCACTCAGGTAAGTCCCTTGTAACTGATACCTCTGGCCAGGGAGGGTCTCTAAGGGCTGCAGCATGGTTTATGTCACCATAGGGACCCCTCACTCAGCACATGCACACTGCCTCTCAGCATGTGTGTGCTGGTGGGGAGAAAATGACTAAGTCGACATGGCACTCCCCTCAGAGTGCCATGCCAACCTCACACTGCCTGTGGCATCGGTAAGTCACCCCTCTAGCAGGCCTTACAGCCCTAAGGCAGGGTGCACTATACCACAGGTGAGGGCAAATGTGCACGAGCACTATGCCCCTACATTGTCTAAGCAAAACCTTAGACATTGTAAGTACAGTGTAGCCATAAGAGTATATGATCTGGGAGTCTGTCAAACACAAACTCCACAGTACCATAATGGCTACACTGAAAACTGGGAAGATTGGTATCAAACTTCTCAGCACAATAAATGCATACTGATGCCAGTATGCAATTTATTGTAAAATACACCGAGAGAGCATCTTAGAGATGCCCCCTGAAAACACACCGACTTCCAGTGTAGGCTGACTAGTTTCTGCCAGCCTGCCACACCAGACATGTTGCTGGCCACATGGGGAGAGTGCCTTTGTCACTCTGTGGCCAGGAACAAAGCCTGTACTGGGTGGAGGTGCTTCTCACCTCCCTCTGCAGGAACTGTAACACCTGGCGGTGAGCCTCAAAGGCTCACCCCTTTTGTTACAGCGCCACAGGGCATCCCAGCTAGTGGAGATGCCCGCCCCTCCGGCCAATGCCCCCACTTTTGGTGGCAAGGCTGGAGGAGATAATTAGAAAAACAAGGAGGAGTCACCCACCAGTCAGGACAGCCCCTAAGGTGTCCTGAACTGAGGTGACCCTTACTTTTAGAAATCCTCCATCTTGTGGATGGAGGATTCCCCCAGTAGGATTAGGGATGTGCCCCCCTCCCCACAGGGAGGAGGCACAAAGAGGGTGTAGCCACCCTCCAGGACAGTAGCCATTGCCTACTGCCCTCCCAGACCTAAACACACCCCTAAATTCAGTATTTAGGGGCCCCCCCGGAACCTAGGAAACTAGATTCCTGCAACCTTAACTAGAAGAAGGACTGATGACCTGAAGCCCTGCAGTGAAGACGGAGACGACAACTGCTTTGGCCCCAGCCCTACCGGCCTCTCTCCCAACTTCGAAGAAAACTGCAACAGTGACGCATCCAACAGGGACCAGCGACCTCTGAAGCCTCAGAGGACTGCCCTGCAACCAAGGACCAAGAAACTCCCGTGAACAGCGGCCCTGTTCAAACAACCTGCAACTTTCTTGCAACAAAGAAACAACTTTAAAGACTTCACGTTTCCCGCCGGAAGCGTGAGACTTTCCACTCTGCACCCGACGCCCCCGGCTCGACCTGCGGAAAACCAACACTTCAGGGAGGACTCCCCGGCGACTGCGAGCCCGTGAGTAGCCAGAGACGACCCCCCTGTGCCCTCACAGCAAAGCCTGCAGAGGAAATCCAGAGGTTCTCCCTGACCGCGACTACCTGTAACAAGGGACCCGATGCCTGGAAACAACACTGCACCCGCAGCCCCCAGGACCTGAAGGAACCGAACTCCAGTGCAGGAGCGACCCCCAGGTGACCCTCTACCTAGCCCAGGCAGTGGCTACCCCTAGGAGCCCCCCATGTGCCTGCCTGCATCGCTGAAGTGACCCCTGGGTCCCTCCATTACTTCCTATCTAAAACCCGATGCCTGTTTGCACTCTGCACCCGGCCGCCCCTGTGCCGCTGAGGGTGTACTTTCTGTGCCTGCTTGTGTTCCCCCCCCCCCCCCCCCCCCCCGGTGCCCTAAAAAAAAACCCTGGTCTGCCCCCGAGGATGCGGATACTTACCTGCTGGCAGACTGGAACCAGGGCACCCCTGTTCTCCATTGAAGCCTATGTGTTTTGGGCACCTCTTTGACCTCTGCACCTGACCGGCCCTGAGCTGCTGGTGTGGTAACTTTGTGGTTGCCTTGAACCCCCAACGGTGGGCTACCTTGGACCCAACTTTGAGACTTGTAAGTGTTTTACTTACCTGCAAACTTAACCTTTACTTACCTCCCCCAGGAACTGTTGATTTTTGCAGTGTCCACTTTTAAAATAGCTTATTGCCATTTTTACAAAGACTGTACATGCTATTGTGATTATTCAAAGTTCCTAGAGTACCTAACTGAAATACCTTTCATTTGAAGTATTAGAATTATCTAGTTTTGCCACTATCTTACCTCTAAGGGGAACCCTTGGACTCTGTGCACACTATTTCTTACTTTGAAATAGTATATACAGAGCCAACTTCCTACACTGCTGTAAACCTGTAAATCACAGAGAGTGTCCAGGATGCAATGGGCTCAAGGACAAGCATCATACCTCGAACAGCATGTGAGCCCAACAGAGACATTAAGGGCCATGTTTATGGCCCCGTTTACATTGCTTTTGCATCACGCAGTGTTGTGGTGCATGCAATACGAAACTTTAGTGAAACCTATGAAGCCACGCAACGCCACCTTGCGTGGCCCTGAGTGGCTTCATAAGTCTCAGATAATGCAACGTAGGGCTAAGCGCTGCGTTGCAATACTTTGTGTCAGGAAGGCATTTCCATGGGTGTTGCGTGGGTTTTCCCACGCAACACCCATGGATTTTGACACATTCCCAGATTTACCAGAACTGGTAGACCTGGGAATGCGACACAAACCTTTGTCTCCCCAGGGAAGGCATAACAAGGAGAAATATCTTTATTTTCCCTGTTTTTTCCTCTTTTTATGCGCAGTGCCTTCTGCAGCACACATAGAAAGAGGAAACAGCTGCAGAGGGTGGTTTTTGTGCAGGAATGTGTCCCTTCCTGCACAAAACAATCCTGAATGCAGCAAAGGCACCCTTGCACCGTGGTGATTCCTCCCAAGATGGCAGTGGTTCAGCTGGCATCTTCAGTGGCACATCCCAGCATGTTCGGTTAAGTTAGTATTGTAGTAGTGGTGGTTAGTCATGAAAATGTCCGTTTTGTGGTGGTAACAGGCTTTGAAACAACCCCCCTCCCAAAGTGTGTTATGCACATTCCCATTCTCCACATCAGGTATATACACACATATAATCCACTATCAGTGTAATTAAAAAAACTGACAGAAAACAAAGAGAGTGGAGAGCCAACTGAGGTCCATGAAGAGGAGCTGCTTCTGTGTTCCTGGCACTGACTTTGCCACGTCTGAGGCCAGGGGTCGCAAGGGACAAGACAGGGGTCGCAGCTGCGACTTCTAAATGACGTCCACGATCTCCATGGTGCATGTGCAGACTTTTGCAGTAAGATTTCCATTAAAAAAATAATTTCAAGAGGACCGGCAACGCCTACACATGCATAATCCACGCACGTGCATTGTGACCCATGATGGTGATGTTGTTATTTTTAAGTTATTGTTTTATCTTGGCGGATAGGCATGTTAGTGAGGTAAAGTAAAAAATAAAAACCAACACACCACGTGATAAGGCATAAAAAAGGAAGCAGCCCAGTAACACTTTGCAGATGTCAGGCCCTCTTAAAAAATAATAATATAACATTAAAAACAGATGAATATCAGGTAGCGGGGGAGGGGTAAAAAGAGAGGAGCAAATAGAGACCGCCGACGGAAGAAGGGCCAAGAAACAACTGCGGAAAAGACCAAGGAAAAGCATGTCAACATTTTATAGTTAGTTTGTGCACATATTTTACTCCCCTTTCCGCTTTATCAGAAACTCTCTCTACCCCCCACCCGCCCACAGACCCCGATACTCTACAATAGACCATTCTCTCCATTGAGAACATTGAGGGAGGGTAAGAGGGTAACCACCCCCCCCACCCCCCAGTCTGAGCTTGGATGGAATAAATACGTCTTTTCTTGACTAACCTGTTTTTGTTTCTTCACTTCAACATGCATTCCCATAGAGATGTAAATATAGAAACATCCCAGTCCCCTGAAGTTAGCAGTGGAAGGATACCTCACATCCAGTCCATGCACTTCAAAACCAAAATGCTGCAAGGCAGGGCAAACACAAGCCTGCTGAGGAAATCCACTGACTCAACAGCAGACACCTGAGATACCCAACAAAAACATCCAATCATGAACCAGGGGCCATCCCAAAAGTCCAATTCAAGTGCCTATTATCTATTAGAAACAATAGGTCTACCAAGCAACAACTACAACGGTGTGTGGCCAAGAAATAGAAATGAGCAAAAACTCAACCAGACTTTAGATAGACTTTTCTACCGGATGCTAATTGTGAATTTTGATATTATATTAAGCTAAGAATTATGAAACCCAAGTATGTGCCCAAATCCAACAAAGAAAGAGCCAATATAGAAAGCAACAGTGAAAACATACTAAAAGTGTATGCTTAAAGCATTTATATCTGCGATCATAGCAAAATAGGATTCACAGATAAAGTTATATCTGGTGATATGCAGGAGATCGGTACCAATAGTGAGGGTCAGGCCCGGACCACATGCTCCCTAGGTTTGCACCTCGCGCCATTGCCACTAATATCATACACATCAATATAATGCAGCCTGGTGACCACCCCCCACCCAAAACCAGTCAACACTGGCAAAGTAATAATCAACTTTCTCACTGACAGGTCCACCTTTCACTAGTTTTATCATAGCATTATAATTCCACTCTTTTTGTTGTTCTCCTTGTTTGTATAGAATCAGAAAAGTCTATGTCCTCCCACTGAGAAAGCACATCAATATATGTAAAGACTCAGTGGTGCTGGAACACTTTTCAGAATGGGAGCCCTGCTAGCAATGTTATGTCACGGAATTCATAGGGATTGTGTAAAATCTAAGCATCAGACATGCAGAACGAACCACACCCATTCAGCAGGTGAGCGGCAAGGGTGTGGCATGTAGCCAGTGGTATATTTTGAAAAGCACCTAAATCATGCAGTGGAGGTGCACTGTCATTTCCAGACAGCACATTTTCTATTCAAATGGTGTAGGAAAGTACCATCTTGCCTGGCATGTTACCCCCATTTTTCACTGTATATATGTTGTTTTAGTTGTATGTGTCACTGGGACCCTGCCAGCCAGGGCCCCAGTGCTCATAAGTGTGCCCTGTATGTGTTACCTGTGTTGTGACTAACTGTCTCACTGAGGCTCTGCTAATCAGAACCTCAGTGGTTATGCTCTCTCATTTCTTTCAAATTGTCACTAACAGGCTAGTGACCAATTTTACCAATTTACATTGGCATACTGGAACACCCTTATAATTCCCTAGTATATGGTACTGAGGTACCCAGGGTATTGGGGTTCCAGGAGATCCCTATGGGCTGCAGCATTTCTTTTGCCACCCATAGGGAGCTCTGACAATTCTTACACAGGCCTACCACTGCAGCCTGAGTGAAATAACGTCCACGTTATTTCACAGCCATTTTACACTGCACTTAAGTAACTTATAAGTCACCTATATGTCTAACCTTTACCTGGTAAAGGTTGGGTGCTAAGTTACTTAGTGTGTGGGCACCCTGGCACTAGCCAAGGTGCCCCCACATTGTTCAGGGCCAATTCCCCGGACTTTGTGAGTGCGGGGACACCATTACATGCGTGCACTACATATAGGTCACTACCTATGTGTAGCTTCACAATGGCAACTCCGAATATGGCCATGTAACATGTCTAAGATCATGGAATTGCCCCCTCTATGCCATCCTGGCATTGTTGGCACAATCCCATGATCCCACGGGTCTCTAGCACAGACCCGGGTACTGCCAAACTGCCTTTTCAGGGGTTTCACTGCAGCTGCTGCTGCTGCCAACCCCTCAGACAGGTTTCTGCCCTCCTGGGGTCCAGCCAGGCTTGGCCCAGGAAGGCAGAACAAAGGACTTCCTCAGAGAGAGGGTGTTACACCCTCTCCCTTTGGAAAATGGTGTTAAGGCAGGGGAGGAGTAGCCTCCCCCAGCCTCTGGAAATGCTTTCATGGGCACACATGGTGCCCATTTCTGCACAAGCCAGTCTACACCGGTTCAGGGACCCCTCAGCCCTGCTCTGGCGCGAAACTGGACAAAGGAAAGGGGAGTGACCACTCCCCTGACCTGCACCTCCCCTGGGAGGTGCCCAGAGCTCCTCCAGTGTGCTCCAGACCTCTGCCATCTTGGAAACAGAGGTGCTGCTGGCACACTGGACTGCTCTGAGTGGCCAGGGCCAGCAGGTGATGTCAGAGACTCCTTCTGATAGGCTCCTTCAGGTGTTGCTAGCCTATCTTCTCTCCTAAGTAGCCAAACCCTCTTTTCTGGCTATTTAGGGTCTCTGCTTTGGGAATTTCCTTAGATAACGAATGCAAGAGCTCATCAGAGTTCCTCTGCATCTCTCTCTTCACCTTCTGCCAAGGAATCGACTGCTGACCGTGCTGGAAGCCTGCAAAACTGCAACAAAGTAGCGAAGACGACTACTGCAACTCTGTAACGCTGATCCTGCCGCCTTCTCGACTGTTTTCCTGGTGGTGCATGCTGTGGGGGTAGTCTGCCTCCTCTCTGCACTAGAAGCTCCGAAGAAATCTCCCGTGGGTCGACGGAATCTTCCCCCTGCTACCGCAGGCACCAAAGAACTGCATCACCGGTCCCCTGGGTCTCCTCTCAGCACGACGAGCGAGGTCCCTTGAATCCAGCAACTCTGTCCAAGTGACTCCCACAGTCCAGTGACTCTTCAGTCCAAGTTTGGTGGAGGTAAGTCCTTGCCTCCCTACGCCAGACCGCATTGCTGGGAACCACGTCTTTTGCAGCTACTCCGGCCTCTGTGCACTTCCGGCGGAAATCCTTTGTGCACAGCCAAGCCTGGGTCCACGGCACTCTAACCTGCATTGCACGACCTCCTGAGTTGTCCTCCGGCAGCGTGGGACTCCTTTGTGCAACTTCGGGTGAGCACCGTTTCACTCCTCTTCGTAGTGCCTGTTCCAGCACTTTTGCGGGTGCTGCCTGCTTCTGAGAGGGCTCCTTTTCTTGCTGGTCGCCCCCTCTGTCCCCTGACGCAATTGGTGACATCCTGGTCCCTCCTGGGCTACAGCAGCATCCAAAAACCCTAACCGCATGACTTGCAGCTAGCAAGGCTTGTTTGCGGTCTTTCTTCAGGAAAACACTTTTGCACAACTCTCCATGGCGTGGGACATCCATCCTCCAAAGGGGAAGTTTCTAGCCCTTGTCTTTCCTGCAGAATCCTCAGCTTGTACTGTCCAGTAGCAGCTTCTTTGCACCCACAGCTAGCATTTCCTGGGCATCTGCCCACACTCGACTTGGTCGTGACTTTTGGACTTGGTCCCCTTGTTCCACAGGTACCCTCGTCTGGAAATCCATCGTTGTTGCATTGCTGGTTTTGGTCTTTCCTGCAGAATTCCCCTATCACGACTTCTGTGCTCTTTGGGGAACATTAGTGCACTTTGCACTCACTTTTCAGGGTCTTGGGGTGGGCTATTTTTCTAACCCTCACTGTTTTCTTACAGTCCCAGCGACCCTCTACAAGGTCACATAGGTTTGGGGTCCATTCGTGGTTCGCATTCCACTTTTGGAGTATATGGTTTGTGTTGCCCCTATCCCTATGTGTCCCCATTGCATCCTATTGTTACTATACATTGTTTGCACTGTTTTCTAATACTATACTGCATATTTTTGGTATTGTGTACATATATCTTGTGTATATTTGCTATCCTCATACTGAGGGTACTCACTGAGATGCTTTTGGCATATTGTCATAAAAATAAATTACCTTTATTTTTAGTATATCTGTGTATTGTGTTTTCTTATGATATTGTGCATATGACACTAGTGGTACTGTAGGAGCTTCACTCGTCTCCTAGTTCAGCCTAAGCTGCTCTGCTAAGCTACCATTATCTATCAGCCTAAGCTGCTAGACACCCTATACACTAATAAGGGATACCTGGGCCTGGTGCAAGGTGTAAGTACCCCTTGGTACTCACTACAAGCCAGTCCAGCCTCCTACAAATGGCCACTAAATTATTGCAGATATAGGGGCACATTCACAAGCCCATAGCACCACCTTGCGCCACCCTAGCGTAATTGTTTTTTACGCTAAGGTGACATCAAAGAGGTCTCTCTGTCTTTGTATTTACAAAGTGGTGCAGTGCTTGCCTTGTGCCTCATTGTAAACCCTTGCACCACATTATACCTTCGCCATGCATAATGCACGTAATAGTGGGTTCCAACGCAGGGAGGCCCGAAAAAATAGCGCAGTGTAATTTACAAGATTTCACTGTGCCATTTTTTTCAGTCATTTTTAACCCCTACTCAGAGCAGGCGTTAAAATGAGGCACCCATTTTAATCAATGAGCCTCCCTGTGCTTTGCTGCTCCAGCATCAAAATATTTGACGCTACTGCAGCAAAGCGCCACAATAGCATCAAAAATCTTGACACAATTGTCCTAATGACCGCCATGGTGCGCTGTATTAAAATACGGTGCAACCATGGTGTCGTTAGGTGGGGCAACGCAAGAAAAGTGGGGCGTCAGGACTGATGCACCACTTCTTGTAAATATGCTCCAAAGTTTTCCTGATTAATCCATACAGCATGAAATAATAATGTGTGAAAATCAGGTGTCAGTGAATATTTATTATTGGTGCATCACCATGTAAGATGTCTTGATTTGTTATGATCGTATTAAAATATTTATTTACATCACACTTTAGAGTTACAAAAGAAGGTGCTTAATTTGTGCTTTTCTAACTGCTGTTGTATTTATACAGCGAAAGTTTTGTTGTGTGTTGAAAAAACAATGAACATCCCACAGCCTTTCCGCAAGATTGTCATGTAGATCACATTACAAAATCGCCTAAATTTGCAGTGAACAGAAAGAAAAATAATCATCAATCTCCATGTTAAAACAACAAGCAACAGTTTGTCAGACTAGAGAGCCTGACATTTGACCCCTATGACAAGGTAACATTTAAAGGGATCTTTATTATTCAATCACTTTCTGAACTCCAGCGTGGTTATTTTGGGGGTGCTGCACCCCCAGCACCCATAATTCCAGCTTCTATTTAAAGGATGAAAGCAGAATGAAAAGAAGCAGATGGACCACTATGAATTTACAATTGAGTAAATGAATTTGTCACAAAAAGGGAGTTAATTCCTCGTGATCTGTGGTCAAAGACTAGACTTGGGTCCTGACGTAGAACTCACTGGACGGGTTACTCCGTCTCAACCATGACGGATATCCCGTCTGCCAAAATTTACATCCCATTATATTCTATGGGTTTAGTTTGTGGTGGATGGGATATCGGTCACCATTGTGACGGAGTAACCCGTCCGACGAGTTCTAAATCAGCCCCTTGGTCAGTCCTTCAGGATGGTTCTCTTTCAGACCTTAGTGCTGTTCTCTCAGTTCTTGTTTGTTTTGTGTTACTCTTGGGCACTATCCTGTGGATTTACAACATCATGTCGAACATCATCACTTCCGCAGCTCATCACAAGAATCTGGTCATTACTCCAACCATGGACTTTGAGAAGGGAGGCTAGGGCCATTGTTACAACCTACCACTGCACAGCTCATCAGATTTACTGTTGCCTCAATCTTAGGAATTTAGTCCACTGCATCATGTCAAGGTCAATGTAATGTCCTTGGTCTCAAAAATGATCACTCGAAGTAATGGTCAGTTGAAGTGATAGTATGTCAAAGTAAAGGGGTTTCACCAACCGAACACAATCCAAGAGTTTAATCTATTGTTTTTAAAGAGCACTTTCCAGTTTAAAAGAAGTTTAGTAGTATTTAGTCACAGATAGGTTAGCATTGAGAAGCTTCATTATAGATATAAGCTGTCATCTCAGTGAGGTGTTGATACAGAGCAACAGAAGACCACAAAAAGAGCTCCTCCATCAGACCCTAGTATGACCTGCTTATGATGGGGAAACCTTACGGGCATTTGATTTAATTAAAAAGTTTGGAGAAAAGATAAGCAGCTAACCCCATCAAGAGATGTAATCGTCTGTAGGAGGGACATGATGTTTCGCAGCCCAGAGAGACTTCAAAAGAAACATATGAATATATTTATATATTTAACATGAGATGACTCTGGGTAATAGATGTGCGTAATAAATGCTATCATTAATTCATTAATTCAATCATTGCTTAAAGGTATGAGGCATTTCAAAACCATTTTTCATGATATCTCATCTTCACCTCATGAAAGGGCTAGAGCGGACTCTACTGGTTTCAAATGCACTTTTGCACAGGAAATGTTAAATTATTGGATGGCGCCTGGATGCCACATTAGACTGATGCGTGCACTATCAGCTCTGAGTAAGCTATCTATCAAGAGCTGGAGTCATGTTTTACTAGTGATTGGCCAATGGTCAGAGGAAGTAGAATAGGTGTGAATGGTCAATAAATTCTGGATGGACAAGACAGGAAGTTATATAGCCAGGGCATTTGTCTAGATATATGCTACTATCTGAAAATTAGTTTTGGACTGTATAATAATGTTAGAAGATGGCATACTTAATTTAGACCTTTATCCATCTGGTAAAAATGTTAAGAAGAGCTACTGACATGAATATTATCCCTTGGTGTATGATAAGAAACTTTGGCTTGAATCAATGTGTGAGGCAGTGGGGTTTAACCTCTTTAATTCACACAAACGCTTTAAAGTTGGACCTCTTGTATTACCTATACTATGAGCAAACTTCACTAATTGAGCCCTTCCCACTCTAAGCTTCTGTTACACTGGTGCCCGGCCTTAGACATAAAAGCCATTGCTGTGCAGCTGAGGTAAGAGGCCCTGCGCGGGGAACAGCCATTACCACACATGACCATTACCACACATGCCTTTACCACACATGCCTTCACCACAAATACACCTTTACCTCACATGCCTTTAAAACGATTTTCATCTAAAGGCATGAATGGTAAAGGCATATGCATGGTAAAAGTTTTAAAGGTAAGTATTATTTTTTTAATTTTATAAAGGCATGAATGGTAAAGGTGTATGCGCGGTAAAGGTTTAACAGATAAGTACAGGTAAGTATTAAGGGGCATATTTACACAGAATTGACGCTACTTCTGAAACACAGGGATGCACAGCATTTACACAAACACGGCACACTCCTGTGTTTCCCTAGCACTGGCACTAAATTTAGCTGCCTAGTGCCAACACAGGCACCTTTGCACAATAGTGCAAGGCCGGCTGCGTTGAAGGGAATGATTGTTTATGCATTGAAGGGAATGATTGTTTATGTTAAGGTGTCCCTTCCTGCATAGAGACAGTCTCCAATGGTGATTTGTTACTACTATGTGTGCTGCAGAAGTAGCAAATCATCATGATTGAATGATTGTTTATGTGCAGGAAGGGTCACCTTGCAGCAGGAAGGGACACCTTGCTGCACAAAAGCAATCATTCATGGCGTTTTGCTCTTACTATGTGTGCTGCAGCATTTAGCACACATAGAAAAAGCAAAAACGAGGAGCAATATAAGTATTTCTCCTCATTGCGCCATGCTAACGCCACCCCTGGGGTGCCGTTAGTTTTTGGCGCTGCCAAAGATTTACAAATTCTTGTAAATCTGGGGCAGCGTCAAAAGCAATGGGTGTTGCAGTGGAACGCCCACAGCAACATCCATTGCACGCACCTCTGCTGCAGAAAACTGCATCAGAAGGGTCCATATTTTGTAAGGCGGCGTTAAGCCACAAAAAGTGCCACCTTGCAAATATGGCGCAGTGCACATCGCCACAAAAAGTAAAGCTCCGGTGGCGCTAGAGGCATGTAAATATGCCCCTAAGTGCATTGTATATATACATAAATATATAATGTACAGATATGTATATACATAGGGTTTTTAGGGTAGGGGTGTTTTATGGGTTTTTGGATGGTAAGTGGTGTTTAGGGTGGGTATGGTTTGGGGTAGGTGGTGAGCTCCACTCCGCTTGTGGAGTTAACAGAGTTTTTGGCACTTTGCACTCTGTTTGGAGCATGGATTTGGACCAAAAATTCACCTGGCCTTGGCAGTGGGGCGGAGCTCACCGCATGCTCACTGCAGCCCAGTTATAGGCCACACAACACAAGCGCAGACTGTCTGCACTTGCGTTGTGTGGCCCATAACTGTGCTGCAGTGCGCACTCTTCCTAGAGACGTCAGCGCAGCCAGGTGTAGCTGTGGAGCTGCTGCAAGCTGCTGCTGAGAGGCTGCACCGGCATCAGCACCAGATCCAGGCCTCCATCCTTTCACTGTCCTCAGCAGCGCAGGAGCAGGGGCAGAAGGAGGCAGAGAGCCAGGCCACTGACAATGAGTATCCTGGAGGGACCCAGGTAAGATCCTCATTTCGCTTTCTCTTCCATGTGCAAACTGTGGGTGGCACTGGGCATGGACAGGATTTGCATAGGAGGGGGGTCTGGGAAAAAAGGAAACTTGTAGTTAGAGCTCCACTTGAAAATAACCTATCTCGCCGGAGTCCCTGGGAAAGGAAGTGGTGTTATGGGGTACGGTGCTGAGGCCAGCAGGGAGAGCTGGAGACCAGGGGAGCATTGGCTGCTGAGTGTTAGTCTGGCAGCCTCCGCCAGATAGAGATGTGTGTGGCCTTAGAGAGTGCCTTAAAGCCCAGTGGCAAGCAAGGCTAGGCACTTTGTGAAAATACCAGGCTGCTGGTGGTGAGCCGGTTTGCTGCTGCCAGTGCAGAGCCCTAAAGAAAGGGTGGTCTGACGCTGTGTGTAAATGCAGATGAAGCAATTGTAAGGCTGGTGCAAGATAGGGGGTGTGCTTGGCCCTCCGAAGCAAGTTTGTGAAGGAGGGCAGTTGGTGGTGAGAGCAGCAGACTCCAGGCCGCTGGGCTGTCAGCACAAGAGGCCTGAAATGGCAGCATTGATGCCGTTTCGGCATACCCTGGACTGAATTTCCCCGATCTCTGAAGAGCTAAACAGGGTTAGGCCTGGGATAATGGCATTTATCATAGGTCTTTCAGACAGCAGTAATGCTGTTTACGTTTTTTACTGCACTGCTGGGCCAAGTTAATTACCCTGCTGCCCAGCTGACAGTTCACAGTCACTCATAAACAGCTGGTCGGAGTATAAACTTCTCCTGATGGAGGAAGACAACTAGGGGAATCTGCATAGGGTGATTGGCTGATACTCAATGGAAAGCCTGGGCATCCGTTTCTCACATGGACAATAGGTGAACAGATCGAACTCTGGCACAAGTCACAGCAGTGGTTTCTTTCGAAGTCTTGGAGGGAAGGAACCAGTTTTGCAGAGTCAATTAGAGTGGGAGCCAAGATCTAGGGAAATGTCTTTCAGAACCCAGCTTGAGTCTGCCATATTCAACATAACTAAGATGTTGCACAGGGCTTGGGCTAGCTTGCTTCAGGGATGCTTCTAAGAAATGGTGGTAGGGGTATGTGGCATCTTTGAGTTGGGTAGGGATGCCGACTTTCTGGAATACCAACCTTTAAATTCCCTTACAAGAGCATAAAGTTTGGGAGTAGAGGGAACTACAAAAGAGGAAGGACAGACCAGCTCAATGACTCCAGGCTTGTACTTTTTGGGACTCCATTGAGTCCTGTCTCCAGGGTCTAAGGTACTCCCCTCCATACTCCCTCTAGCAGAAAAGAGAGCATGTGTTTGCTGGACTCTGAAGTAGAGGGTCTTGTGGGACTTCTGTGGACTAGATCTGACTGAAGATGCCAGGGGAAGGCATAACTAATACACCTAAAACACACACAGGTGCTCTGCAAGTGGGCAGAGGCCTTGAGAACTGGCAAGGTAGGCGGTGTAGTCTCTCTTGAGATACTTCTGCTTGAAGACCCCAGGCCAGTCAGCCTCTGGGTACTGAGGGACAGGGCAAAAGTCCCTGAAGCATTCCCTCAATAGAGGAAGAGAAATCTAAACAAAAAGCTCCAGAAAGCCATCCCTAAAATGCAAAGGCCTGAAGACTATAAGTTGATAACACCAACCTTTAGAGTAGGGGAGATAAAATGCTATCTGTTTTGGCTCAAGGGGCTAGAGTTACTTGCAATCAAAGTGAAAGCACCCACAGATTCTCCAAATTGGCTGGTAGGTTGCCAGGGTCATCAGCTTATGGAAAACCATATTGCACTCAGCGGTTTCATATCCCCAGGGAAGAACCAGTGCTCCATGGAACTAATTATCTTTAGCTGGGCAGATCCCAGGCCCAGATCCCCACGTGCTGCTGCATCGCTCTTTCTCCTGTCTTCTCTTTTCTTTTTCTCTCATTTGTTTGAGTGTACTGTCTGCCTTCTCCTAGTTTTTCCCAGGTTTTCACTGCTTACTCATTGCTTTTTCCCATGTTTTTTGGGTGCCACCTTCTCCTTGCTTTTCTATTGTTTTCACTGCTTTCTCCCTGCTTTTTCCTCCATTTTTTGAGTGCCTTCTCCCTGCATTTTTTAGTTTCATTGCTTTCTCCTTGCTTCTTCCCCTGTTTTTGTATGCCTTTTCCTTGCTCTTCTGCCGCTTTCACATTTTTCCCCTGTTTTTTGCATGCCTTCTCCTTGCTTTTCCCTTGTTTTCACTGCTTTTTCCTTTTTCCTTCATTCCCACTCCTTCGTGCGGCCCATTATTTCCCAGCTCCCACCTAGCCACGCCCACCACCTCCCAGTGCTCCTTCCTCCTCCCAGGATCCATTTAATGAAGGCCACAGCGCGACCCCTTTGAGCAGGTCTCAGTCCTATCTTCTTGATTTTTCCCCTGTTTTTGAGTGCCTTCTTGCTTTTTTTCACTCATTCTCTCTTCTTTCTCTGTGCTTTTGCCCCCATTTTTTGTGCCTTCTCCTAGCTTTATCCTCGTTTTCACTGCTTTCTCCTTACTTTTTCTCCTGTCTTGTGTGCTTTCTCCCTGGCTTTTCACTCGTTTTCACTGCTTTCTCCTTGCTTTTTCCCATGTTTTCTGTGCAGCTCCCACACTGAACTCCGAACCATCACCTACCTTCTGGACTTCTGAAATGCCCTTAACTCAAGACCTAACTGTTCGAATGAGCCTATGGGACCTGCAAGCGCCTGGATACTCTGTCGGTTAATTAGTCATGATTTACAAATCCTGACTGATGGATTGAAACACAATCACACTGCTTTAAACATATTTCCCCTGTGGATTAGAGATGGGAACAACCATGAAATATCTGGCCAAGGGAACCTGTGGTCCTATTGCCAGTGAGGCTGGGGACTTCTCTGGGCACAGGATGCAACTTCACTTTGATTCCTCTCCTTGCTGTTCGCCACCTGGGCTGAGCAGCAGGGGTGGGAGGGAGAAGGTGCAAATTTTGGCTCCTCACCATTAGACCACATGGGCAAGGGCTCTCAAGTCATCTTGAGAGGCGGTGCACGGGTGCCCCATACATGTGGTAGGGGCACACGCTTGGCTCAAAAATCATGCCAGGAGGAGCAACCTACAAAAGAAAAAAAGGAAAGGAAAATTTCACTGACCAATGGCAGACGAACCAAAGGCTTGGCCACAGGCCAGATAATGCACCCCAGAAGCTACTGCTCTGAGGGATTTTTTATTTGCATATTGTTGTGATGGGGCCCCAGAACGGCGGGGGGAAAACCCAAAACGTATTTACAGGCAGGCAGCTATCCCAAACATGCCGCACAAAAATAACTTGGAAATTTTGACACCCTAAGATTCGAGAGTCACTCAAAGAAGAACCTTTAGAGAGTTTGCCAGATTATCAAGTACTACTGGAGCTGAGGTTCTTGGGTGCCGGAACCTTTGTTTCTAGGTCATCTGAGGTTACTAGGCAACCATGTTCAATATAGAACTAAGACTCTGATACAAAATGTTCACTCTTTCATTGGGCATGGACGGTATGTACAAAGGGAAAGTCACTTCGATACAAGATTATAGCTCAAATGAAAGTTAAACCAGTACATATTTATAACACCAACTGAAAAGTTTTATAATGTTAAATATTTCATTGACATTGAGGGCATATAACGTGTTTTAAGGGTGTAGAGCTTGCCAGGGCAAACCTCTAAAGGTGCCCCCCTCATGTGGGCCCTAGTATACATTTAGAAGTGTTACACCCCCTATAGGCTGCAAGGCCCGTTAAAGGGAGTTACCGCAGGCCAATCTGTAAATATGGCTTTATGTGTGCATAGTAGTGTAGTAAAGTACTGTTTTTTTCGTTATAAGCAACAGCACTAACAAAGTTTTGTTGCGTTACTGGGTACTGAGACCTAATCCTGCAGTATCTCCCCTGAGTAACTTTGCATCTCTACCCTGAGAGTCAAGTACTAAAAAGAGATACTTGATTTCCAGTTTGGGGACTACACAAGTGTTTAACTTGAGCTGATGTTAGTAGGTGCTCGGCATCGGCACTTAAGTCCCAACCCCAGCACTTATGAAACTCCATCACATGGTGGCTCTTAATATCTATCTCTAAGAGAAGCACATCAGAGTGTTTATCAATTCAACATATAGGGGGTCATTCCGACTCCCGTCGGCGGCAGTAACCGCACGCCCGGCGGGAGCCGCCGAATGACGGCACCGCGGTCAAATGACCGCGGCGGTCATTCTGGCTTTCCCGCTGGGCTGGCGGGCGACTGCCAGAAGGCCGCCCGCCGGCCCAGCGGGAAAGCGCCTTCAACGAGGAAGCCGGCTCCGAATGGAGCCGGCGGAGTTGAAGGCGTGCAACGCGTGCAGTGGCACCCGTCGCGATTTTCAGTGTCTGCTTGGCAGACACTGAAAATCAATGTGGGGCCCTGTTAGGGGGCCCCTGCAGTGCCCATGCCTTTGGCATGGGCACTGCAGGGGACCCCAGGGGCCCCACGACACCCGTTACCGCCATCCTGTTCCTGGCGGTGAAAACCGCCAGGAACAGGATGGCGGTAAGGGGGTCGGAATCCCCATGGTGGCGCTGCAAGCAGCGCCGCCGTGGAGGATTCCCTGGGGCAGTGGGAAACCGTCAGGACACCGCCGGTTTCCCGTTTCTGACCGCGGCTGTACCGCCACGGTCAGAATGCCCATGGAAGCACCGCCAGCCTGTTGGCGGTGCTTCCGCGGTCGTTGGCCCTGGCGGTCGGTGACCGCCAGGGTCAGAATGACCCCCATAATGAACAAAATATTATTATCAGTGCATCCAGCCCATTGTAAAGCTTTTGGTGGCCTGGAATAGTCCAAATTGTTACACCTCAGGTAGAATGATGATGAGTAGTTGTGTTGGTAATGCCATTTGGCAGCACCGGCGGGGCAATGAGTAGTGCAAGCTGCAACGGCCTCCCGAGTCGTGCAATGGGCCCTGACTATTGCTTTTTTACAAATTAAGCACTGGCTACAATAGTGGACCCAGAACACCAGAGGCAAAATAATACAATTAAAAAGAAAAGATAATTCTAAACACCCAACATATTCCCACCTCCAATCACAATAGCAAACCATGTTGGCTACTCCCTTCTGGCTTGAGGAAGAATCTATTGTAAGAAGAAAGCCAGTATTTAAAAAGTACTGATTAATAATGGAGATGGGCCAGTACATGGCTAGCTTGTGCTCCCTAAGAACAAGAGTTAGGCCTCCATGCAGGAAACTTCAGGATTAATGGATCATGAGGAGGTACATTTGTCAAGTGATGCAAAACAGTGTTGTCAATTGTCATATTCCTAGCTTATTGTGGAAGTCCTGCACGGTGTTTGCCTGTGTCACCTTCACCGCAGTGCCGGGGTCATGCAGTCTGGAAAGGAAGCATCCTTGAATTTTTCAGTCTGTCATGATCTTACTTGGAATCACCTCAGAGATTGAATGAACCCTCAGAATCCTTAGATTCCTTGCCCAGCTCCTTGAAATAAGTTCAAATCAGTTGAGTTAGGCAAGGAACCTCGGGTGTGGGGACGCAGGATGGCCTTTTAAAAATGGCTACTAAGACTTATATGACTTTTTGCCATCAGAAATAGCACAGTGAAAGATATTAAGCCACAACCTCTTTCCATATACTATGTTGTACTCAATGTCTTGAGAAAGTGTGACCTGAGAAAGACTTTATCCTACTTTTATCCAGTATCCCGACCTCACAACCTCAATCTGTATGTTCTTTTAGTATGAGTTCCAGTCTCTTTTTTGTGCACTGCCTTCATTTATGTTTTTGGTGAAGCGCTGCAATAGGTGGTTACCTATTGTACTTGGAGTGCATACAGCAAACGGATACAAGGATGGTCTATTGACCAGATTATTTATTCTTTCAAATGGATTTAAAAAGTCAGAGCTTGGACTAAACTACCCAGAATGATATGATACTGTGCTTGAAAGATTAGTCAGTAGCTGGTTGTAGGATCCTGATCAGCAGGAGAGAGAAAATTGTTCATTTACAGGAATCCTTTTCTTAATTACAGGAATAATGAAAGATTGAACAAACATATTTCCCATATACAGTAGTTCCCTGAGGTGCTAGAATCTAAAAGCCCCAAAACCACCTTCACGTGGCCTTCTGATAAAAACATCCTCATGAGAACTATCATGTGAGCCACAGCTAACTGCATTGAACTCACCCATCCGGGAACTAACTTAATTTCCTTACTTGGCAAGGCAATGTCTTTACTTTTACTTCTTGAATAAAATGGCAAGACCTAAAACAACAGAAACATAAACTATGAAACATCTATTGTTTAGATATGGGCCCTCTTATGCTGCCTAATTTAATAGGCTCAGAAGTTTCTATAACTGCATTCTCCTCTGGCTTAGCCCAAGCTATTAGTATTTGATCTTTTCTGAAGGCCCTTCAGATAAATAATTGCCTAAGTGAGTCACCAACTCAATAAGCTCATAATTCTTAATAGTAGGGATGACCATGTGTGCCAAAATATCCTTTTATTCACTTCACAGCCAATCGCAGAACAACGATGTCCTCTTCTTCTCTGTGTTGTGACCTGTGGCCGGCATTTACTTTTAGACACTGGGCAGGCACCAGGAAGTGCTACAATGAATTTCTTGGGGACTCGAGTCTTCTAGGACAGAAGAGGTCAGCGGTGCATGCAGAGTGTGTGTGAGGTGGGAGTGAGGCTTCATGTCTGTGGTGCTTGCACTACATGAAATACACAAGATGATTCAAGAAAGTCTACATGCCCCAGAATTCCACGGGCACTTGCAGTGATGGCAGCCATCTTTAATATATGGACTGTAAGTTCTTTCCTGTTTCAGAGTGTTTCTTCCTAGGCAATCGAGGTACTTACTTCCTGTAGCTGGACTGTTGTTGCCAGAGGTAGTAACTCAAGGAATCATTTCTTCCAGTTAATTAATTCCAGCCGAATACAGAGAAGAGTAGAAAGGATTCTCATCTAGTACAGATTTGAAATCCCTATTTTTTAAACAATGTATGGTATGAAGGTATTGGTCCAGGTGAAGAAGGGATTGCTTCTTGTCAGAAGAAAACTCATGACTCTAATGTGCACTCATTATGTTGCAGTTTGTGAACTAGATGCATTGGATTTCTGTCAGAGGTCAGGCTACGTTTAACAAATATGGAAGTTAGTCATCTGTGTTGAAATGTGTATTGCAGTTCAGGTTATTGTTTACACACATTGAGAGGTTCTATTTATATCACAGCAATAGGAGGTCACAGACTTTTATTCAAGTACAGAGAGTGGGAAATAGAGAGATAGTCACAATGTATATCATATGTCATATAACGAATATTGAATGGGGATCAGAGTGATGACATTCTAACTCACTCTTTCTTGTCTTGAGATATCAACACTTCTGCAGCACACATTGAGGCCTGCTGTAACAATAGGGAGAGTTAAGATATCTGGTGTTTCTATTTATCTCTCTTTTTCCATTTCCTGTTCCACTGGTCTACTATTGACCAGCATATCAGCCATTGTATGGTTAACAGTGGGTTAGGGGATGTGAGGAGATTCACATCACTGGACCTGGATTGCCAGGTTAGTGCAAACTTGACCCTTTAGTCAAACAGTTTCAATTATCAAGCAATTAAATGTGGAAATATAACTTAATAGATCTTGATGGTCCTATTACAAAGTTAACAACTCGCTATATAAAGAAAGTGTGTTCTAGCAAACAATTCCTGCATATGATTACAGACAATAGAACAATTATGATGCAAATGATAATTTCTCTGTACCAATGGAATGCTTCAATTTGCTGCATTCCTACTTAAATGTAACAACAACACCCAACTTATTCTCACCCGCAACCACACCACTGCCAAAACCAACCTGCACGCTGCTCTCCTCGACACCACTAACTGGATGACAACTAACCACCTCAAGCTTAACTCCAACAAAACCGAGATCATCATCTTCGGCCCCAACAAAACCATATGGGACGACTCCTGGTGGCCCACCATCCTAGGCCCCGCACCCACCCCCGCAAACCACGCACGCAACCTCGGCATCATCCTCGACCCCTCCCTCTCCATGACACAACAAATCAATGCACTAACCTCCTCCTGCTTCCAAACACTCTGCACTCTAAAAAAATCCTTCAAATGGATTCCCCCTGAGACCAGGAAGACAGCCACCCATGCACTCATCAGCAGCAGACTTGACTACGGTAACGCCCTCTACGCCAGCACCACACTTAAACTCAAACGCAAACTCCAGAGAATCCAGAACACAGCCGCACGCCTAGTCCTTGGCCTCCCCCGCCACAAACCAATCTCACCACACCTCAAATCTCTTCACTGGCTCCCCATTGACAAGAGAATCACTTTCAAGATCCTCATCCACGCACACAAATCCCTCCACAACACCGGTCCGACCTACCTCAACGAAATAGTGAACTTCCACACTCCCACCCGCAACCTCTGATCAGCCGACTTCGCACTAGCTACAGTCCCCCGCATCCACCGAACCACCACAGGAGGCAGGGCCTTATCCTACCTCGCCCCCACAACCTGGAACTCCCTCCCCACACCAACCTCCGCAAAACCAAAGACCTCCTACTCTTCAGAAAAAACCTCAAGACATGGCTGTTCGAACAGTAACCCCCATCATTCCCCCCCTACAAGCGCCTTGAGACCCTCACGGGTGAGTAGCGTGCTCTATAAAAAATTTTGATTGATTGATTAACAAAACAAAACACAACTTAATCTGAGCTTCAGGAAAAGACACAGGTTTGCACAAGAAATGTAACTGACACTGATTAAGAAATAATCCACTTCTTTGGATCTCCAGAAACTCTTCCTGAAGGTGCTGAGGGTGTGATTTTAGTCACTACCAAACAGGGATGTTGCATCTTAAAGGAGGTGGTAATGCCCATGAATCAATATTTCTTGGGTCTGTGGGCAAAAGCACTTTACTAGCATTGTTTTTCTTTGATTGTAAATACTACCTATCTCTACTTTCACAGGAATTCATATTGAATGTACCACCTTTTTCTTTGACCTCAATAAATTACCAGTGATCATTTTGGAATCAAGTTTAAAACCTGCATGTGAGTAATGTCAGAATCCATTGCTCAGATTGGATTATAACATGAACTAGGCAATCTGTTAAATAGCACCAACCTTTTATTTGAAAACCTGCAGTCACCACATTCAGCAAACAGCGACACAGGACTCCACACTCTGACTCATCACTTCTGTGGGGCACTGAGGTCTACAAGGAATAGTTGGTTGTCTAAAGGTAATACAAGATATCTTTAGTAACTGGCCACAATAGTCGTAAGCTAAAATGTAAATTTGAATGGATATACCATGGATGTAGAATTTTTTTAAATATCATCTTGATCAAGGGATAGGATGTTGAGAAAAACATCCAATTGTACCTTTTGCTGTCATGCAGCGAGGTGCTGCATTATGACAAAGCTCTGATCATTATATCAGAACTCTGGTAATAGCCTCTCTTAATCTGCCAAGGCTCAAATCATATCAGGGTTTGAACTGTAGCAAGGCTCTGTTTTTGCTGCCTTCCGCCATTCTGCATACAGGGGATTGAAGTAGGCAAGACTGGAGTTCCAGGGTGATTCCTTATAAGTTCACAAACTTACACAAACTTACATGTTTAAGGGAAGGGCATTCACCAACTTCTACCCCAATCTCCCAATTTACTCCAGAAAAGGGGAGGACTAAAGCTTTTCCAGAGTGGAAAAATATATGGTATAGAGAACATTATTTTGCAATATTATATATATATATATATATATATATATATATATATACAAACACAAACATATATATATGTGTATATATATATATATATATATATATAATAATTATTCCACAATAATCCGTGATCAAGCCTGATACAGTCGAATCGCATTGGCGTGGAAATAAAAACCAGAGATAAACTATTCCCTGCAGTGTGATTATTGTGGAATAATTATAATGTTAAACAGAGCCTGGAAATTGGCACCAGTGAAAAGCATGCACAAAATGAACTGACCTTGGAGGAAAATAATATATATATATACATATATATAGATAGATAGATAGATAGATAGATAGATAGATAGATAGATAGATAGATAGATAGATAGATAGATAGATATATTACCTACTGGCAGCCACCAGTGGGTAGTTATAGTTAGAACCTAGTTTCCAGAGCAAAAGCGCTTATTGTTTTTCCAATAACTTTAGTGCCGTTTGACGAATCTTCACAAAATGTTCAAAACTAGTACGCCACTCACTTCAGCTGATGTATGGAAAGTTTTGGGAGGATTTGTCAAGATTTGTGCCCCAAATGCATTTTCCCATAGAGTTTTTAGACATGACTTCAGCCTGAACCGCTGAACAGAATTAAACCAAATTTAGCAGGAAGGTAGATCTTGGTGTGCCACCCGTGCTTTGTGGATCCTCCACAGATCCGACAGTCCCTGTGCTGAAATTTAATTGGCTTCTAACACTTCACCCAGGAAGTGTTGGCAGTCATTTTAGGACTCGGCCTCAGATGATTCCCTAAAAGAAATGTAAAAATTAAAAAAAGGGGACAGGGTAGGAATATCCTGACCTACTAGCCCTGGTGATGGGGACCCCCAAGGACCCGGCCAGGGCAAATCAGCATTTTGTATTAAATTGTTAATGCAATTTTGCAGAGAGCCATGAATTCCCTGCAAAAGTAAAAAAAAAAAAAAAAAGAAGCCCAGTCTCCAAACCTTCTTTAAAACTCAGCCCCCGGGTGGGCCAGGTCCCAGGGGCATACTTAAATATAAATAATGGGGAGGGGGCAGTATGAAGGCCCCTCCCCAAGGCCAGTGTGCGCTCTGGGGGCTGGCATCTCCCTGGGGCAGACTAATTCAAGTTTTAATTGGAGGGAGCCCCCTCCTAAGGCCATGGGACCATCACCACCCTGGGGCTTTATTAAAAATATTGGAGGGTGGCACGCGGACTCCCCCGCCATTGTTTTGTAGTGCCTCGGGGATCACCACCTGCCCGGGACCATGAAAACAATTAACAGAGGGAGGGGGCTGCGCGGCCCCCCTCCTGGGCCATATTCGGCATCGGAAACCACCACATCCCCGAGGCATACTTAAATATAAATAATGGGGAGGGGGCAGTATGAAGGCCCCTCCACTAGGCCAGTGTGCGCTCTGGGGACTGTCATCTCCCTGGGGCAGACTAATTCAAGTTTTAATTGGAGGGGGCCCCCTCCTAAGGCCTTGGGACCATCACCACCCTGGGGCTTTATTAAAAATATTGGAGGGTGGTACGCGGACTCCCCCGCCATTCTTTTGTAGTGCCTCAGGGATCACCACCTCCCTGGGACCATGAAAACAATTAAAAGAGGGAGGGGGCTGCGCGGCCCCCCTCCTGGGCCATATTCTGCATCGGAAACCACCACATCCCCGTGGCATGGCCAATTTGTACTAAGGGAGAGCTGGCCCTAAGAAACAAAGGAAGGGGGGACCCCTCCTTGAGCCACTAATGGTCCTGGGTACCACCACCCTGCAGGGCCAGCACCAGCTATTTCCCATGGGACCCACCCTTGGGAGATAGCAGTTTGCTTTTGCTTGCCGGGAGCTCTGATATCTCCCGCCAAGCAAGAGCAAACATCAACTCCACTCCCAGTAAGCAGGAGCAGAAAAACTGCTTCCTCTCATTGGGAGCAGAGTTTTCATCTATTTCCCTGCCCGCTGTCAAGCATATTTGGCAGCTCCCTACGTGCCAGAGCAATGTCGGATCCCTTAGGAGGCGGGGAGCCAGCAGATACCACAGGGGCTTTGGGAATACTCCCCCTACTGATCGTTTCACAGAAATTTAACCTCAACGGGAAGCACTTACAAATATAAACATAGCAGGTGCTCCCTTTGAAGTTCTGCTTTGGTAAAGGACAAATCCTCCCAACTTCTTGAACTCATCCAATGCAAAGCAAGGGTGTTTCCTCTGCGAATTCACCTTGAAAATCTATATTAACCCCTTCGCTATCAGGCCTTTTCCCCCTCCTGTGCCAAGCCTTTTTTTGGCTATTTGGGGCAGTTCGCACTTAGGCCCTCATAACATTTTGTTCACATAAGCTACCCACGCCAAATTTGCGTCCTTTTTTTCCAACATCCTAGGGATTCTAGTGGTACCCAGACTTTGGGGGTTCCCCTGAAGGAGACCAAGAAATTAGTCAAAATACAGTGAAAATATTGTTTTTTCAAAACAATGGGAAAAAAGGGCTGCAGAAGGCAGCTCGTGTTTTTTCCCCTGAAAATGGCATCAACAAAGGGTTTGCGGTGGCAAGATCACCATCTTCCCAGCTTTCAGGAACAGGCAGACTTCAATTGGAAAACCCAATTTTTCAATACAATTTTGACATTTTACTGGGACATACCCCATTTTTACTATTTTTTGTACTTTTAGCCTCCTTCCAGTTAGTGGCCAAAATGGGTGAGAAACCAATGCTGAATCCCAGAAAGCAAAACGTTTCTGAAAAGTAGACAAAATTTTGAATTCAGCAAGGGGTCATTTGTGTAGATCCTACAAGTGTTTCCTACAGAAAATAACAGCTGAAATAAAAAATATTTAAATTGAGGTGAAAAAAACAGCCATTTTTCTCCACGTTTTACTCTGTAACTTTTTCCTGCGATGTCAGAGTTTTTAAAGCAATATACCGTTATGTCAGCTGGACTCTTCTGGTTGCGGGGATATATTAGGCTTGTAGGTTCATCAAGAACTCTAGGTACCCAGAGACAATAAAAGAGCTGCACCTTGCAATGGGTTTTTATTCTATACCGGGTATACAGCAATTCATTTGCTGAAATATAAAAAGTGAAAAATAGGTATCAAGAAAACCTTTGTATTTCCTAAATGGCCACAAGATAAGGTGTTGAGAAGCAGTGGTTATTTGCACATCTCTGAATTCCGGGGTGCCCGTACTAGCATGTGAATTACAGGGCATTTCTCAAATAGACGTCTTTTTTACACACTGCATTTACATTTTGAAGAAAAAATGTAGAGAAAGACAAGGGGCAATAACACTTGTTTTGCTATTCTGTGTTCCCCTAAGTTTGCCAATACAAATGGTACCTCACTTGTGTGGGTAGGCCTAGCGCCCACGAAAGGAAATGGCTCAAAACACAACGTGGACACATCACATTTTTTCACAGAAAACAGAGGTGTTTTTTGCAAAGTGCCTACCTGTGGATTTTGGCCTCTATCTCAGTCGACACCTGGGGAAACCAACACATTTTTTAAAACTAGACACCTAGGGGAATCCAAGATGGGGTGACTTGTGGGGATCTGACCAGGTTCTGTTACCCAGAATCCTTTGCAAACCTCAAAATCTGACCAAAAAAACACTTTTTCCTCTCATTTCGGTGACAGAAAGTTCTGGAATCTGAGAGGTGCCACAAATTTCCTTCCACCCAGGGTTCCCCCAAGTCTGCCGATTAAAATGGTACCTCACTTGTGTGGGTAGGCCTAGCGCCCACGAAAGGAAATGGCCCAAAACACAACGTGGACACATCACATTTTTTCGCAGAAAACAGAGGTGTTTTTTATAAAGTGCCTACCTGTGGATTTTGGCTCTAGCTCAGCCGGGACCTGGGGAAACCTAGCAAACCAGCGCATTTTTGAAAACTAGACACCTAGGGGAATCCAAGATGGGGTGACTTGTGGGGCTCTGACCAGGTTCTGTTACCCAGAATCCTTTGCAAACCTCTCAATTTGGCCAAAAAAAAACTTTTTCCTCTCATTTCGGTGACAGAAAGTTCTGGAATCTGAGAGGAGCCACAAATTTCCTTCCACCCAGCGTTCCCCCACGTCTCCCGATAAAAATGGTACCTCACTTGTGTGGGTAGGCCTAGCGTCCACAAAAGGAGATGGCCCAAAACACAACGTGGACACAGCACATTTTTTCACAGAAAACAGAGGTGTTTTTTTACAAAGTGCCTACCTGTGGATTTTGGCCTCTAGCTCAGCCGGCACCTGGGGAACCTAGCAAACCAGCGCATTTTAGAAAACTAGTCACCTAGGGGAATCTAAGATGGGTTGACTTGTGGGGCTCTGACCAGGTTCTGTTACCCAGAATCCTTTGCAAACCTCAAAATTTGACCAAAAAAACACTTTTTCCTCTTATTTAGGTGACAGAAAGTTCTGGAATCTGAGAGGCGCCACAAATGTCCTTCCACTCAGCGTTCCCCCAAGTCTCCCGATAAAAATGGTACCTCACTTGTGTGGGTAGGCCTAGCGCCCACTAAAAGGAAATGGCCCAAAACACAACGTGGACACATCACATTTTTTCACAGAAAACAGAGGTGTTTTTTACAAAGTGCCTACCTGTGGATTTTGGCCTTTAGCTCAGCCGACACCTGGGGAAACCTAGCAAACCAGTGCATTTTTGAAAACTAGACACCTAGGGGAATCCAAGATGGGGTGACTTGTGGGGCTCTGACCAGGTTCTGTTACCCAGAATCCTTTGAAACCTAAAAATTTGACCAAAAAAACACTTTTTCCTCTCATTTCGGTGCCAGAAAGTTCTGGAATCAGAGACGAGCCACAAATTTCCTTCCACCCAGCGTTCCCCCAAGTCTCCCGATAAAAATGGTCCCTCACCTGTGTGGGTAGGCCTAGCGCCCACAAAAGGAAATGCCCCAAAACACTATCTGGGCACATCAAAACTATCAAATACAAAACGACCTGTTTTTGCAGGGGGGCACCTGCGTTTTTGGTCCTGGGCTCAGCAGCCTTCTAGGGAAACCTACCAAACCCAGACATTTCTGAAAACTAGACACCCAAGGGAGTCTAGTGAGGTGTGACTTGCGTGGATCCCCCAATGTTTTCTTACCCAGAATCCCCAGCAAACCTCAAATTTAGCTAAACAAATCACATTTTTCCCACATTTCTGTGTGGAATCACAGCAGTGGGACACATTTCATACCACCCAATGTTCCCCTCGGTCTCCCAGTAAAAAATGATACCTCATTTGTGTAGGTGGGCCAAGTGCTTGTGAAAGGGAAGAGCCAAAACATGTGCAGCAGAATTTTTATCGGTATAGATGAGACAATGCCGGGTGGTAGGAATTTTGTGGATTCCTGTAGATTCCGGAAGGTTCCATCACAAAAACGTCGGAAAAATTAGTGATTTCCAGCAAAGTTGGAGGTTTGCAGGGGATTGTGGGTACAAAAATGGTGCAGGGTGCATGTGAAACACATCACCCTGGAATCACCTAGATGTGTAGTTTTCAGATGTGTCTAGGTCTTGTGGATTTTTCTACAGGCAGCGTCCCAAAGTCCATAAAGTGCAGCCCTCACCATTCCAAGTGGGACGATTTTGAGAGTAAGCCAAGTTCTCATGGCCCAAATGTAAAACTAAAACCCAAAATATTCAAATGTCTTCTTGCTTGCTGTGGATTAAGATGTTTTAGAGTGCGGGGGAGAGCTGAAAGACTGTTACCCCCTCCAGTTGAGGTGGGGGCGTAACCAGGCCCATACTGGTTGGTAGCCACCACCCCAATATTTTTGTTTTTTTTTAATTCCCTGGCATCTAGTAGACTTTCTGCCCCCCTGGGTGTGGATCAGGGGTAATTGCCCCATCTGCCCACTAGTGGGCAGAACAACTTTGGCCCCATTTATTTGGGGTGGGGGTATGGCCATACCCCCACCCTCTTATTTTTGGGAAAAGAACTTCCCTGGCCTCTGGTGGGCTTTCTGCCCCCCCCTTGGGGCAGATGGGCCTTCCAAAAATAGGCCCATCTGCCCCCAATGGGGGGCAGATATGGCCAACAGTAATGTGCCCCCATGGGGAGCGACCCTTACCCAAGGGGCTGCCTCCCTAAAGAAAACACACGCATACACACACACCAATCCCTGGTGCCTAAGTGGTTTCTGCCCCCATGTGGGCAGATTGGCCTAACAAAAATTGGCTGATCTGCCAAGGGGGGCAGAAATGGTCTAAATACAATTTGCCCACCAGCGGAGCGACCCTTGCCTAATGGGTTGCTCCCCATCTCTAAAAAAACAAACAAAAAAAAAAACACACAAAAAAATTTGCCCTGGCGCCTAGAGGTTTCTGCCCCCCCGGGGGCAGCTCGGCCTAATAACAATAGGCCGATCTGCCCCCAGGGGGGGCAGAAATGGCCTAAAATAAGTTTGCACCCCCACACCCTGATGGGGAGCGACCCTTGCCTACGGGGTCGCTCCCCTTGCATGACATTGGCGCAAAAAAATAAAAAGATCCCCGGTGCCTAGTGGTTTCTGCCCCCCTCGGGGGGCATGGCCTAAATACAATTTGCCCCTCCAGGGAAGCAACCCTTGCCTAAGGGGTCGCTTACCATCTGTAAAACAACAAGAACAACAAAAAATCCCTGGTGCCTAGTGGTTTCTGCCCCCCTTGGGGGCAGGTCGGCCTAATTAAAATAGGCTGATCTACCCCCCAAGGGGGCAGAAATGGCCTAAAATAAATTTGCCCCCCAGGGGAACGACCCTTGCCTAAGGAGTCGCTCCCCTTGCGTAAAATTCATGAAGAAAAAAAAACTCCCTGGTGTCTAGTGGTTTCTGTCCCCCTTTGGGGCAGATTGGCCTCATAAAAATAGGTCTGGCCTAAATATAATTTTCCCCCTAGGGGAGCATCCCTTGCCTAAGGGGTCGCTCCGCACCTCTAAAAAAACAAATACAAAAAAAAGATTATCCCTGGTCCCTAGTGGTTTCTGCCCCCAGGGGGCGCTCCCTTTGGGCTCTGTGCCCAGGACGTAATGGTTAAATCCTGGGCACACGAGCACTGTGCCTCAGGACGTAAACATTACGTCCTAGGCACAGAAGGGGTTAAATACTTAAATACTTGATGGCAGTGAATGCATACTTGCTCTGTTGGAGCTCATTCCTTTCCGTAGTGACTGTGATGAGTGCGGTCTCTCCTCTGGTTCTCTCCTGGTGTGAGCAGAGTCCATTGTTCATCCTTTTCACTATTACCAGTATGCAAATGTGCAAACCACCTCGAAAGTCTGCCCATTTGGCCCCACCCCGTATAGGTTAGTGGTATGCATCGGACTTCTGACCTTTTCCAGTTTGATGGTCAGCTTACCAATAGGCCCCGGAGCATTTGAGATTTGGAGAAATATGAGCACATTGTCACCAAACAAAGAAACACTTACTTCACATGATTACGCAGAAGTACCCTCCTTTGGTGGAGATTCAACTCTTTGTAGTCCCACCGTCTTCTCTATACAAGGATTCATGTTAACACAGATTTCAGTATGAAGATGTTTGAAGCACAATCACATCATGAAAATTACACCACATATGGCTACTGGAGACATTACCTTGTGATCCTTTAAACAGCGGTAGTGTAGAATGTGAACTATACATTTACCCGACTTACTAATTAGCCAGTAGAAGTACTCCAGGTGGGTAGACATTTTGTGCCAAACTGTAGACCCTTTTTGGATAAATAAGCAGGTGAATTTCCATTCTGGCATCAATGCTCAGTTTACAGAAATTAAACCTCAACGACAAGCACGTACAATTATAAATATAGCTGATGCCCCAGTTTAAGCTCTGCCTCTTTAAAGGACAAATCCTCCTAACTTCTAGAACCCATCCAAGGCAAAGCCAGGGTGTTTTCTCTGTGCACAAGGTCAAATGCCTATGAAGGGTTGGCTGCAGGTCCGGGCCGAATACCAGGACCTGCTGCAAACCACCATAGCACACAGCCGAATGCCATGTGTGAGGCTGGGATAGATGCCTACCTGGGTTAGCCGCCGCACTCTGTCAACCGCTGTGCATGGCGTGGGGTTGGATGCCTACAGGGAGTTGGCTGCAGGGCATGGCCACATGCCTGGCCCTGTGGCCAACCCCTGCCAAGCATGGCCGAAGCCCATGTGTCGCGTGCTGTTTGATGCATTTGGGGGTTTGGACAACCCCCGCTGCATTAAAAAAAAAGGAACTTCACAGAAAAAAACAAAAGTATCAGGGATTTGATAGTTAAAAATTATCATTTAAAAAACTTTAGAAATTCACTGAAAATACAAAGGTTATAGGGACGTTATAGTTAGGTTCTGAATTTACACACACAAAACCATGGAAATTAAGCTGTTACAGTTATACTTATTTCAATTAACTATAACTCGAGCCCTAACGTAACTATAACTGGCGCCCTCAACATGCACAGCTAATTTGCCCACATATTACATCATTGTATGGCATAATTGATATTATCACTGCAACATTTGCAATAAAATTGTTGAAGAGAAAATTGTGCATGGAGGGGTGTGAGTTATAGTTACCTTAGGACCAGACTCTGCAACTAACCTCCCCCCTAACATGCACCGAACCCCAAGCTTCGCATGGCTTTCAACGTGGGTTTGGTGAGTGTATTTTTCATTTGAATCCTGCTTTGGATACGCAGATCCATCACAAAGTTACACTGGGGGTCACACTGAGCACCGTAGGGGAACTGTGGATCCTAGCGTAGACCAAAAAAAAATAGGGTGTACATTTCTTGCCCATCACAGGTTCCTCAGGGACCCCTCCATATGTCCTATGGGATCAAGATACCTGCATCCTGTATCCCAACCCATTATGTGTTTTTACACATTATGTTTCCCTCCTTCAGCATAAGCAACAAAAGAAATGGCAGCCGCAACTTTCCTGTCTCATTGCACACAGTCAATCAGTGCCTTGCTTTTCACTCGGATCCACAGATCCCTCGCAGGTGGATCCGCAATGGATCTGCTTCTCTAGATATCTATATTCTTTCCATTAATAACTCCAAAATTACTGAACAGATGCTCACCAAATTACAAAAGGGCTCTTTTCAGACCAAGATCTAGCTTTCTGCCAAATATTCTGTAATTCTGTTTAGCGGTTCTGGCTGTAGCCTGGTCTAAAAAATAGCAAAATCCCCATAGACGGTGCATGGGGAAAACGTATTTTGGGATTCCCCCTTTTTCTTGCTCCCCACACCACTTGACAAATCATCCCAAAACGTTCCAGACAGTAGCTGAACTAACTTGAATATAAGTTTTGAAAATTTCGTGAAGATTCGTCAAACGGCACCAAAGGTATTAGCAAAAAAAAATGATTTGGCTATGGGAAAAGTTAGCCCTAACTATAACTACCTACTGGCTTTCGCCAGTAGGTCATACATATATATATATATATATATATGTGTGTGTGTAAAAAAAAATATATATATATATATAGATATATATATAGATATATGCATATAATAAATGTATATGTGTGTGTGTATGTGTGTGTGTTGGCAGGAGTTAGATTTCAAGACAGATTTCTGTCAACTCTTGTTAATTCCTGAAATTTGTAAATTTGCAATAGTGCAAAGATTTATACCTGTGAGTGCACTTCTGTGACCTTCTTTAAACATTGGGCCCTTACTTTATTTTGATGTTGCCTATAGTGATCTCTACACTGATTTGCCATTATTATACTTTGTTTTTAAATATTGTCAAGAACCAAGCACATTTTGCTACAGAAATGCTATCTCGAGTTCCTCAACAAGTAGGTAAACATTTTTTTTAGTTACAAATTTCCTTTTGTGTACATTTTATTTTGAAAGCAAGCAATAAAAAATATTGGTCTCAGGCTTCTGCATCTATTTGTTCAAAAACACAACAGATGACAGAACCCTGGAGGCAGATCGACGAGACCTTGAGGCAGTCCAAGGCCACAGACTCTGTAATTTCATCAGCCCAAACCTGGAGCAGAAAGTCAACTCCTCAAGAAAAGGTTTGGCTAAAGGCAGTGCAAAATGTATGAAAAGGGAAGTGCAAGGGACCTTCCCAGGAGGCCACTGTAGCCTGCACCATCCATTGCCCCTGCCAGCACAGCCATTAACAGTACCAGCATAACAACTAACCATTACACTCCTGCAAGTGTTACAATTATTACTATTTCAGGCCTCCAAAAGCTATAAGAATGTCATTGTAGTGAATCCTAGTTTGTTTTAATGGGATACAGGAGTTAGCTTAGCCTTTGGTTTGCAGACTCGTGCCCCCGTCACCTAGTGACTTTCACCCTCCTTAGCTTGCTCTGTTTTAGCACATTTACTTAATTAAATATTTTAAGATGTCTGCCTTGTTTTTAGTTTGGCCCATTGTTAGACCTGACAGCCTTAGGGTAGTCACCCCTAACTTTTTGCCTGCCTCCCTCCACTTTTTGGACACTGTTTTTGCTGGTTTTTAGACTCTGCGCACTTTACCACTGCTAACCAGTGCTAAAGTGCATATGCTCTCTCTCTTAAAACATGGTAACCTTGAATCATACCTGATTGGACTATTAATTTACTTATAAGTCCCTAGTAAGGTGCACTTCATGTGCATAGGGCTGGTAAATTAAATGCTACTAGTGGGCCTGCAGCACTGGTTGTGCCACCCACTTAAGTAGCCCCTTTTCCTTGTCTCAGGCCTGCCATTGCAAGGCCTGTGTGTGCAGTTTCACTGCCACCTCGACTTGGCATTTAAAAATACTTGCCAAGCCTAGAACTCCCCTTTTTCTACATATAAGTCACCCTTAATGTGTGCCCTTGGTAACCCCTAGAGCAGGGTGCTGTGTAGGTAAAAGGCAGGACATGTACCTGGGTAGTTATATGTCCTGGTAGTGTAAAACTCCTAAAATCGTTTTTACACTACTGTGAGGCCTGCTCCCTTCATAGGCTAACATTGGGGCTGCCCTCATACACTGTTGAAGTGGCAGCTACTGATCTGAAAGGAGCAGGAAGGTCATATTTAGTATGGCCAGAATGGTAATACAAAATCCTGCTGACTGGTGAAGTCAGATTTAATATTACTATTCTAGAAATGCCACTTTTAGAAAGTGAGCATTTCCTTGCACTTAAATCTTTCTGTGCCTTACAATCCACGTCTGGCTGGGCTTGGTTGACAGCTCCTTGTGCATTCACTCAGACACACCCCAAACACAGGGTACTCAGCCTCACTTGCATACATCTGCATTTTGAATGGGTCTTCCTGGGCTGGGAGGGTGGAGGGCCTGCTCTCACACAAAGGACTGCCACACCCCCTACTGGGACCCTGGCAGACAGGATTGAACTGAAAGGGGACCTGGTGCACTTCTTAGCCACTCTTTGAAGTCTCCCCCACTTCAAAGGCACATTTGGGTATAAAACAGGGCCTCTGCCCTACCTCATCAGACACTTGCTGGAGAAGAAACCTGAACCAGAAACTACATCCTGCCAAGAAGAACTGCCAGCCTGCTCAAAGGACTCACCTGTCTGCTTTCTACCAAGGACTGCTGCCTTGCTGTTGCCCTGCTGCCTTGCTGAACTCTTGTCTGGCTGTGAAAGTGCTCTCCAAGGGCTTGGATAGAGCTTGCCTCCTGTTCCCTGAAGTCTCAGGACCAAAAAGACTTCCCTTTTTCACTTGGACGCTCCGTGCGCCAAAAATTTGGACGCACAGCTTGTTCTGTGGCGAGAAAAACACCACACACCGATGCTGATCGACGCGACGCTCTTGGGACGACCGAAAATCCGGCGCACGGCTTCGCAAGGACAACGCCGCTCGACTTGTAGAGGAGAAATCGACGCGACGCCTGCCGTGAGATCGTAATTTCAACGCGCAGCCCCGCAGACCGACGTCTAGAGGAGAAATCGACGCGACGCCTGCCGTGAGATCGTAATTTCGTCGCGCAGCCCCGCAGACCGACGCGCAGCCGGAGAACAAGCAGGAAAATCCACGCACAGACCCGGGACATCTGGTAATCCCCGCGAACCACAGAAAGAGACTGTCCGCGCGCCGGAAAACGACGCACGACTTCCCCGCGTGGAAAATAACGACGCAAGTCCGTGTGTGCTGGGGAGAAATCGACGCACACACCCTTTTTCCACACACCTCTTCCTTTGTGGCCCTCTCAGGAGATTTTTCCACTCCAAACCAGGTACTTGTGCTTGAAAGAGACTTTGTTTATATTCTAAAGACTTAAGACACTTTATATCACTTTTCAGTGATATCTCTACAATTTCCAATTGCAACTTTATCCTTTTTGACCTACAATTATCCTGATAAATATTATATATTTTTCTAAACACTGTGTGGTGTATTTTTGTGGTGCTATATGGTGATATTGTATGATTTATTGCACAAATACTTTACACATTGCCTTCTAAGTTAAGCCTGACTGCTCGTGCCAAGCTACCAGAGGGTGGGCACAGGATAATCTTGGATTGTGTGTGACTTACCCTGACTAGAGTGAGGGCTTTTGCTTGGACAGGGGGTAACCTGACTGCCAACCAAAAACCCCATTTCTAACATTGGTGATCAGCGGTGAGGATAGGACTTGTATTTGTGCAGTGACATACAGTAGCTAAGTATTTCACTACCTACCCACAGTTGAAGGTCAACTTGGTTTTTATCTCTTTTTGCAAAACCGTTTTTTTTCCTGACAATTTTCAAAAACTAAATCCTCACTCAACATGTCTCTGACTGGGTCTCAAACAGGGGACTTTGACCTAGTCCATTTGGATACATATACGGTCAAACAACTAAGAGGATTCTGCAGGGCAGAAAATCGCCCCTCAGAGGAATTTTCACTATCTGTGGATGGTGTTACCACTGCAATTGTGCCCCCTTCCAGACCAGGGAGCAGTGTCTCTGAGCAAAGCCTGACCGCAGAGGAAAGGAGAGAAGAAAGGGAGTTCCAATTGCAAATGGCCAAACTGAAAATTGAGGCTCAACAGGAGGAGAGAAGGGCAGAAAGAGAAGCCAAGCAAGCTGAGGCTGAAAGAGCAGCCAAACAAATTGAAGCTGAAAGAGAAGCCAAACAAGCTGAAGCTGAAAGAGCAACCAAACAGGTGGAGGCTGAGAGAGCTTTGGCTGAAAAGAAACTATTGTTGGCTCATGAACTGAGTCTCAAGGAGCTAGAGATCAAGGCGAGACAGTCTGAATCCAGCAATAATGGTGGCAGCATACTGACAGGACCTGCTGGAGAAAAGAAGGTTCGTATACCCAAAAATGTGGTGCCCAGTTTTGTGGTGGGAGATGACATAGATAAATGGTTAGCTGCTTATGAAGTTGCACTGAGGGCTCATGAGGTTCCTGAAGGGCAATGGGGGGTAGCTATGTGGGGTTATGTACCGCCATTGGGGAGGGATACACTCCTCACATTGGATCAACCTGATCAAAACACATACCCACTTCAGAAAGCCACTTTACTTGCCAAGTTTGGGCTGACCCCTGAGGGATACCGTCAGAGGTTCAGGGACAGCACCAAACAAACCACACAAACATGGGTAGATTTCTTTGACTTTTCCAGTAAGGCACTGAATGGATGGGTGCGGGGCAACAAAGTAGCTGATTATAAAGGTTTATATGACTTGATTCTGAGAGAGCATATGCTTAATACTACTTATACAGAGTTGCGCCAGCACTTAGTGGATAGTAAGCTGACTGATCCCAGGAAGCTTGCTGAGGAGGCGGACCTCTGGGTTAGCACCACAGTGTCCAAGAAGGTACCTGGGGGGGACTCCCACAAAGGTGGTCAGGGTTCCAAACAGAAGAAAGAGGGGGGAGATAAACTTGCAGATAAGGACCTTTCCAAAGGCCCCCAAAAGAATTTCCAGGGAGGGGGTGGCAACCCTTCCTTTTCCAGATTTGGGAAAAAGCCAGGGACATATGACAAGTCAGGGAAATCTAACCCCAAATGCATGGAGTGTTACCAGTATGGTCACTATAAAGGCGATCCCCAGTGCCCCAAGAGGGCACGTCCACTACCGGACAGGCACCTGGGTTGACTAGTGTAGCGCTCGGGGGGGAGATGGCCCCAGATAGCTTTGGGGAACAGGTAGAGATTTCCCTAGTGTCCCTGGGAGAAGGGGAAATGGTGCCCAAGGCCCACATGCCCAAAAATACTTCCAAGTACCGGCAGTGGGTCGCCATTGATGGGCAGAAGGTGGAGGCTCTGCGTGACACAGGAACCAGTATGACTACTATCAAGAGTCAGCTGGTGTCCACAGAGCAGATAGTACCTACTACATTCCACCAGGTCATAGTCGCTGACAATCGCGAGAGTCACCTACCAGTGGCTCTGGTTCCCTTTGAGTGGGGGGGGGTCACTGGTACTCTGAAAGTAGCTGTGAGTCCTGCCATGCCTGTAGATTGTCTGTTAGGCAAAGATCTTGAGCATACCGCTTGGAAAGAAGTGGAGCTCAAGTATCACCTGGAGATGTTAGGGTTACCTGAGTGGGTCTGCATGACCACACGGTCCATGGCTGACCAAGAGGGAAGTCAAGGGCATCTGGAGCCTGGAACGATGGCCCAGAGAGCTGCCAAGAGGAGGGACAAGGGGCGCGGGAAACCGGCCCCAGAAGTTCCCGCAGTGGCTGACGGGGCTCCTGAGGAGGAGGCTCCCGAGCCAACTGGGGAAGACATTGCCACCCTAGGTGAATTACCTGAGCTTGCTGGCTGGCAAGTTGAGGGTGGACCCACCAGGGAGGAATTCTGCAAGGCGCAGAAAGAATGTCCCACTCTGGAAGGTTTGAGGAAACAAGCCTCAAACCAGGCAGCAGGTGACGCCTCTGGCAATCACCACCTATATTGGGAGAATGATCTCCTCTACAGTGAGCCTAAGGTTCCGGCCATTGGGGCAGCACGTACGCTGGTGGTCCCCCAATGTTACCGAACCTTCCTACTGGGTCTGGCTCACGACATTCCCCTGGCAGGACATTTGGGGCAAGGCAAGACCTTTAACAGGCTTGTCACCCACTTTTATTGGCCCAAAATGAGGACACACTCATATAAATTCTGTAGATCTTGTCCTACCTGCCAGGCCAGTGGTAAAGCAGGAAAAAGGGTTAAAACCCCCCTGATTCCACTTCCTGTCGTTGGCACCCCCTTTGAAAGGGTGGGCATCGACATTGTTGGTCCCTTGGATCCCAAAACTGCCTTAGGCAACAGGTTCATCCTGGTTTTGGTGGACCATGCCACCCGTTACCCAGAGGCAATCCCTCTGAGGACCGTAACTGCACCGGTGGTGACCAGAACTCTGATGGGGATATTTACCCGTGTGGGATTCCCCAAGGAGATAGTGTCTGACAGAGGCACTAACTTCATGTCTGCATACATGAAGTCTCTGTGGGATGCGTGTGGTGTAACCTACAAGTTCACCACACCCTATCACCCCCAGTCTAATGGTCTTGAGGAGAGATTCAACAAGACCCTGAAAGGCATGATTGGTGGCCTCCCTGAGGCCATGAGGCGTAAGTGGGACGTCCTCTTACCATGCCTTCTCTTTGCTTACAGAGAGGTCCCCCAGAGGGGGGTAGGGTTCAGTCCCTTTGAGCTTCTCTATGGGTACCCTGTCAGGGGACCCTTAAGCATTGTCAAGGAGGGATTGGAGAAATCTCCAAAGGCACCCCCTCAGGACGTGGTCAGCTACATGTTGGCCCTCCGCAACCAGATGCCCCGCTTCTGGAAAGAGGCCCAAAGTAACCTTGAGGCCAATCAAGAGGTAATGAAACACTGGTATGACCAGAAGGCCACCCTGGTAGAGTTTTAACCTGGAGACAAAGTGTGGGTAATGGAGCCAGTAGAGCCCAGATCTCTCCAGGACTGCTGGTCTGGCCCATTTGAAATAAAGGAGCAGAAAGGGGAGGCCACTTACCTAGTGGACCTCCAAACCCCTAGGAATCCCCTAAGGGTGCTCCATGTGAACCGACTAAAAGCTCATTTTGAGAGGTCGGAGATCAACATGCTTCTGGTCACAGATGAAGGAATGGAAGAGGAGAGTGAACCTCTCCCCGACCTCCTCTCTGCCCAAGAAGGTGATGGGTCAGTAAGCGGGGTCATTCTGTCTGACTCCCTGACTCTAAACCAAAAAGGAGACTGCTATGAGCTGTTGGAGCAGTTCTCCCCCCTGTTCTCCCTTACTCCTGGACTGACCCACCTCTGTGTTCATGATATTGACACCGGTGACAGTCTCCCTGTGAAGAACAAAATTTACAGGTTGTCGGATAAGGTGAAGGCCAGCATCAAGGAGGAGGTCTCCAAGATGTTGACTCTAGGGGTCATCGAGAAATCCAGTAGTCCCTGGGCCAGCCCAGTGGTGTTGGTCCCTAAGGCTACTGCCCCAGGTGCGAAGCCAGAACTCCGGTTCTGTGTGGACTACCGGGGTCTCAACTCAGTCACACGGACTGATGCTCACCCCATCCCCCGAGCGGATGAGCTCGTTGACAGGCTGGGCGCTGCCAAGTTCCTGAGTACGTTTGATCTTACTTCCGGGTACTGGCAGATCGCCCTGACTGAGGGGGCTAAGGAAATATCGCATTTTCAACCCCTGATGGCCATTACCAGTTCTGGGTGATGCCGTTTGGATTGAAAAATGCCCCCGCTACCTTCCAATGGTTGGTTAACGGGGTCCTAGCTGGCAAGGATGCCTTCTGTGCAGCCTACCTGGATGACATAGCTGTCTACAGTTCCAGCTGGGAGGAACACCTGCTTCACCTCAAGGAGGTGCTTCAGGCCCTGCAACAGGCAGGCCTGACCATCAAGGCTAGTAAGTGCGAGATTAGGCAGGGTTCCGTGGTGTACTTGGGACACCTAGTGGGTGGTGGCAAGGTGCAGCCACTCCAGGCCAAGATTGAAACTATCAAGGCCTGTCAACCACCTCGAACGCAGACTGAGGTGAGAGCCTTTTTAGGCCTCACAGGACACTACCGCAGATTTGCCAAGGGCTATGGTACCATTGTGTCACCCTTGACAGTACTCACTTCCAAGAAACAACCTAGGTTGGTGAATTGGACAGAGGCTTGTCAGAAAGCCTTTGACGCCCTAAAGGAAGCCATGTGCACGGCCCCCGTGCTCAAGGCCCCTGACTACTCCCAGGAATTTATCGTGCAGACAGACGCTTCAGAGCATGGCATAGGGGCAGTTCTAGCACAGTTAAATGAGGAGGGCCTAGACCAACCGGTAGTCTTTATTAGCAGAAGGCTATTACCACGGGAACAGAGGTGGAGTGCTATTGAGAGAGAAGCTTTTGCTGTGGTCTGGGCACTGAAGAAGCTAAGACCCTACCTGTTTGGGACTCACTTCCGGGTTCAGACAGACCACAGACCCCTCAGATGGCTCATGCAGATGAGGGGTGAGAATCCAAAACTCTTGAGGTGGTCCATTTCCCTACAGGGGATGGACTTTACGGTGGAACATCGCCCAGGGGCTGACCACGCCAATGCTGATGGTCTCTCCAGGTACTTACGCCTTAGTGATGAGAGCTCCCAGGAGGTCGGGTAGCTCTCCCCACTTTCAGCTGGGGGGGACACATGTTAGACCTGACAGCCTTAGGGTAGTCACCCCTAACTTTTTGCCTGCCTCCCTCCACTTTTTGGACACTGTTTTTGCTGGTTTTTAGACTCTGCACACTTTACCACTGCTAACCAGTGCTAAAGTGCATATGCTCTCTCTTTTAAAACATGGTAACCTTGAATCATACCTGATTGGACTATTAATTTACTTATAAGTCCCTAGTAAGGTGCACTTCATGTGCATAGGGCTGGTAAATTAAATGCTACTAGTGGGCCTGCAGCACTGGTTGTGCCACCCACTTAAGTAGCCCCTTTTCCTTGTCTCAGACCTGCCAGTGCAAGGCCTGTGTGTGCAGTTTCACTGCCACCTTGACTTGGCATTTAAAAGTACTTGCCAAGCCTAGAACTCCCCTTTTTCTACATATAAGTCACCCTTAATGTGTGCCCTAGGTAACCCCTAGAGCAGGGTGCTGTGTAGGTAAAAGGCAGGACATGTACCTGGGTAGTTATATGTCCTGGTAGTGTAAAACTCCTAAAATCGTTTTTACACTACTGTGAGGCCTGCTCCCTTCATAGGCTAACATTGGGGCTGCCCTCATACACTGTTGAAGTGGCAGCTGCTGATCTGAAAGGAGCAGGAAGGTCATATTTAGTATGACCAGAATGGTAATACAAAATCCTGCTGACTGGTGAAGTCAGATTTAATATTACTATTCTAGAAATGCCACTTTTAGAAAGTGAGCATTTCCTTGCACTTAAATCTTTCTGTGCCTTACAATCCACGTCTGGCTGGGCTTGGTTGACAGCTCCTTGTGCATTCACTCAGACACACCCCAAACACAGGGTACTCAGCCTCACTTGCATACATCTGCATTTTGAATGGGTCTTCCTGGGCTGGGAGGGTGGAGGTCCTGCTCTCACACAAAGGACTGCCACACCCCCTACTGGGACCCTGGCAGACAGGATTGAACTGAAAGGGGACCTGGTGCACTTCTTAGCCACTCTTTGAAGTCTCCCCCACTTCAAAGGCACATTTGGGTATAAAACAGGGCCTCTGCCCTACCTCATCAGACACTTGCTGGAGAAGAAACCTGAACCAGAAACTACATCCTGCCAAGAAGAACTGCCTGGCTGCTCAAAGGACTCACCTGTCTGCTTTCTACCAAGGACAGCTGCATTGCTGTTGCCCTGCTGCCTTGCTGAACTCTTGTCTGGCTGTGAAAGTGCTCTACAAGGGCTTGGATAGAGCTTGCCTCCTGTTCCCTGAAGTCTCAGGACCAAAAAGACTTCCCTTTTTCACTTGGACGCTCCGTGCGCCGAAAATTTCGACGCACAGCTTGTTCCACGGCGAGAAAAACGCCGCACACCGACGCTGATCGACGCGACGCTCTTGGGACGACCGAAAATCCGACGCACAGCTTCGCAAGGACAACGCCGCTCGACCTCTAGAGGAGAAATCGACGCGACGCCTGCCGTGAGATCGTAATTTCAACGCGCAGCCCCGCAGACCGACGCGCAGCCGGAGAACAAGCAGGAAAATCCACGCACAGACCTGGGACATCTGGTAATCCCCGCGAACCACAGAAAGAGACTGTCCGCGTGCCGGAAAACGACGCACGACTTCGCCGCGTGGAAAATAACGACGCAAGCCCGTGTGTGCTCGGGAGAAATCAACGCACACACCCTTTTTCCACGTACCTCTTCCTTTGTGGCCCTCTGAGGAGATTTTACCACTCCAAACCAGGTACTTGTGCTTGAAAGAGACTTTGTTTATATTCTAAAGACTTAAGACACTTTGGGGCATATTTATACTCCGTTTGCGCCGAATTTGCGTCGTTTTTTTCGACGCAAAACTAACTCCATATTTATACTTTGGCGTTAGACGCGTCTAGCGCCAAAGTTCATGGAGTTAGCGTCATTTTTTGGCGTGAACACCTTCCTTGCGTTAATGAGATGCAAGGTAGGCGTTCCCGTCTAAAAAAATTACTCCCAGGCATGTGCGTGGTATTTATACTCCCGGGCAAAAATGACGCCCGGGAGTGGGCGGGGCAAAAAACCCCGCATTTGCGCCGGATTTTAACGCCTGGGTCAGGGCAGGCGTTAAGGGACCTGTGGGCTCAGAATGAGCCCAGAGGTGCCCTTCCCTGCCCCCAGGGACACCCCCTGCCACCCTTGCCCACCCCAGGAGGACACCCAAGGATGGAGGGACCCACCCCAGGGACATTAAGGTAAGTTCAGGTAAGTATTTTTTTTTTTTTTGTGGCATAGGGGGGCCTGAATTGTGCCCCCCTACATGCCACTATGCCCAATGACCATGCCCAGGGGACATAGGTCCCCTGGGCATGGCCATTGGGCAAGGGGGCATGACTCCTGTCTTTGCTTAGACAGGAGTCATGTTAATGGGGGTTGGGCGTCGTAAAAAAATGGCGCAAATCGGGTTAAGGCGATTTTTTTGCCTCAGCCTGACTTGCCCCATTTTTGGACGCCCATACTCCATTTTCCCCCTACGCCGGCGCTGCCTGGTGTTCGTCGTTTTTTTTCACGCACACCAGGCAGCACCGGTCGGCTAACGCCGGCTAACGCCATTCAATAAATACGGCACCCGCATGGCGCTTCAGAATGGCGTTAGACGGCGCTAAATTTTTTGACGCAAAACTGCGTTAGCGCAGTTTTGCGTCAAAAAGTATAAATATGGCCCCAGATATCACTTTTCAGTGATATCTCTACAATTTACAATTGCAACTTTATTCTTTTTGACCTACAATTATCCTGATAAATATTATATATTTTTCTAAACACTGTGTGGTGTATGTTTGTGGTGCTATATGGTGGTATTGTATTATTTATTGCACAAATACTTTACACATTGCCTTCTAAGTTAAGCCTGACTGCTCGTGCCAAGCTACCAGAGGGTGGGCACAGGATAATCTTGGATTGTGTGTGACTTACCCTGACTAGAGTGAGGGCTTTTGCTGGGACAGGGGGTAACCTGACTGCCAACCAAAAACCCCATTTCTAACACCCATGTTTTAGTTTTTGCGTTATCAGTGCCACTGTGCTAAGGCATCAATATCAAGCGACAAAGATAAACAAACTGTAGGTGTTCACATTAGGTACTTTCCCTCTTCACGCTTTAGAGGGAATTGTTTATATAAATTACCATTCCAAGCATGTCTTGTTATCTATTGACTTAATGTGTAAATGCTGCCACAAATCACCTTTTTACTGTTTGGGTTTTTGGTGAGGAGCTGCTTGTGAGCCGGGATAGTTGGGATGACAGTTGCGATTTGTTGTAGGACTGGCATAGTCGCCTACAAACATAAGTACTGTCACCTTAAACCAGCAGTCTTGCCTAGACCAAGAGTCAAACTACGATAGCATGAAGGACAGGTATTATTCATTTTTAATACAAACTGCATTATTAAACACTTTTGTTGTGCTCATCTCAAAATTAGACTGACTGGGCCATCATGTGGTGGACTGTCATTAGTGCAGGTGTTGAGAATCACGTGGTGTGCTGAGTACCAGAAACCACTGGCTTGAATTAAGCACAGGCAAAAGACCTCGCTATGATCAATATCAGAAAAGATCCTTGGGGAGAATGAGCAAGGAATATAGGATAAGAGTCATGCCCCATAGTCTGTGGCGCTCCTGCTTACACATGCATTTTGTTCTGTACAGTTCTCTCAAGTAACCATGTGGCTATGTATTGTGCTGCATAAAAAAACTCTCAAATGAATAAATATATAAATCCAATAAGTCTGTTCTATAGAAAAGGCATTTACTGAATCTGTTTTCTAAATTAGAACATTAGAGTCAGACCAATTGGCCTTGTCAATATTTGTTTATTTAGGTTTCATGGAGTAAGAAGTAACCATATTTCTTATTTATTAAGAAAAAATCTTACAGCTCTCTTCCCTCCACACAAAGCCGTCACCTACCTCTGCCCAGTTTTCCGCTACTTCGACCTGTTTCTGCTTCGCTTTCAGTGTTTGCATTTTCCTTTCAGCCAGCCTTCAGTAAACAAGTGGAATATTCTGTGAATGGCTTCAAGGCGCATTTTGCAGGAACTTCATTGGCTACACTTATGCCTGTGGACAACTTATTTAATGTTCATAGGCCACTATACATAGGTGGTCCAGGGTATCTGCTCAGCCTGGTGAGGTTTTAGCCACCCGATAAAGCACTGAGGTTTTCTATGCGTGTCTTGACTCAAGTGCACCAAGTTCAGCACAGGAGAGCTGGTGGCGGGTCCTTTTTGCGTTTGGCCACCATGCATTAGAATAAACGTATTTTGCGATAAAATAGAGAATTTCAAGAAGTTCTTAATTTCTAAGGTGGCTGTTTAACTTGCTTTTTTAAGTTCTGCTTTGTTGGGTCTATGTCCATTTGGAGTCATCACATGCGTAATAAGTCATATATAACAATTACAAGAAAGAGGAAGGACACGCTAAACAATACTGAGGTGTTTGGGGAAGTGGGTTCCTATGAGGAAAATATTTTGACTGTGAAGGAAGATAATAAACTGATTTAAAGTGCAATAACGCTGCAAACCCATCAGTTAAACTTTGTGAATATGTTTTGTAAACTGGGTTGGGTAATAGAGCAGCAGCTTTTGTTTAAAAGACAGACACCATCTCAGTCTGTAGTATGTGCTGGTCTAAACATATATTTCTGAATATTTGTCTATCTTATACAGAATTGGCTGTCTTTGCATAATCAGGATATTGAAATTCGACTGACATTTCAAAAGCTATTAAAAACCTACCTAATTCCACCAGATTCGAATTCAAAATTGTCACTAAACTGCCCCATCCCATTAACCAGCTCTATGAACATTGCGGGCTCTTTGTTGTGTAACCAATAAAATATATATTTTTAGTTTTATTTAGTTTAAATAGTTTATATTTAGTTTTCTTTTTTATAGTTAGTTGTAGTTTATCCGTTAATGATGCACAGTGGAGGGACAGAGCAATCTCTAAAAAGGAAAAACAAATAAATACAATAAGAGATTGACAAAAGGAAACACACTCCACCCTGAAAAATAGATGAAAAATCCAGGACCGTGCCACAGTGACAAAAAGACAATCATATACAGACCCTAGAGCATCAAATCAGTGAAGAAATCAAGACTCATCACGTACCGGTTGACCTTCTAGGAGGCTGTCAATGACATTTGTCAGTAACCTTCTTCCTACTTCCTATAACAATGAAGCTTCGTAAACCTCTCTACATGAACACAAAATTATGCTAAGAAATATATTTACCTGATGATCTTTGGAGCAGAAATTTGGTTACCCAAAATCCATGCATGGAAATGCAGAGTTAAGAAGCAGGACTGTGCACACTTTACATTTCATGGTGTGAAGATCATTGCAATACCTGTGACATTGCATAGTTTGTAGACTTTGTAGAGTTTTCTGAAGAACATTTTTTCCAAGAGATTTCTCACCAAAAAATGCTTTTTTTGTAGGGCAATTCTTCTGCAAAACAAGGTTTTGTGAGCTCCTCTCACCCCTGGCTACTTTTGTTATTATTTTCAACCTTTTTTGTCTTGTTTTTGCACACTTCACCAACTACAAATACACTTCATGACGTTAATAACTTTCAGAGCTCCCCAAGAGAGCCCAGTGATTAGCAGAGACTGAAGGCCCAGACACAAAGTATCTCAGATAGAACTAGGTCACAGATTGTCTCAAACTATGGGCTGTCACCCTCCAACTAAGAATATTGCTTAGTGTCAGCGAAGCATGAAAGTAAATGATGCTACAGAGGAAGACCCACCATTAAAGGTTAAGCTATATTGGTTAATCCTAAGTGGGAAGCAAAGAGGAAACTAATGTCATCTAAGTTCACGGTCTTCTGGCCTCCAATCCACCAAAGGCAAGAGATCCAAGACCTTGAGTAACTACCACTGTGCGAAGCCCAATCAACCCTCAAAGAAACCATGGTGTCAATATATAACATTTTAACATTTTAGCAGAGAAACAGTTTATGGGCTGTTTGTTCTACCACTTGTCAAACAAGCACCACCAAAGAATAAACTTCAGTGTGAATTGGAGTGATTCTATTGCTGTGGAACACTCGTTCAAGTCTGATTCTTTCTGCATATTCTACATTTTTTTATTGCGGGGGTTGTTTTCTGTCGTAATTGACAAAGGTTTACTGCTGTCCTTTCTGAAGCAATTCCTGTGCGTCTTTTGTAATCTTGTGCAAATTTATTAAAATGTAATTTTAATAATTTGATACTCAATTCCAATTCTTCAGATTTTTTTCTTTTTTAACTGGTGTGAGTGTAGGCACTTCATTCTCCAAGTCACCAAGTATAATTTGAAGCTTTCTTCTTCATTTGCGGTCAGCACTCTAACTTTCACAGAGATGCGTAGGAGAAAGCAGCTACTTAAGTACTGAATGGAGCATCTGCATAGACAAGGTAAATGGACACGCAGCAGTGTGTGAAAGGCATGCCAAAAACAAGTCCATCTGCATCCATCCATCCTGAAACCACACAGATCGGCGAGAAACACTGCCTAGTATGTTATGATTCCCAGTTTCTGATAACCTTTACCTCCTTCTACATCCTATCCTGTAGTTGCTTACTTTGTTCGGCCTACTCAAGATAAGCTTATACCTGAAGAGAGTTTTGATGGAAGTCCTATCTGCAGGCTCCTAAAATTGATTCACCTCCATCAAACTGGTACTTTAGCAGTGATTCTGAGTTCATCCTAGCTGCCATACTGTTTAATGTCTGTTCTCTCCCTAAACAACAATGCTAGATCTTCTCTTTGACTGATCCCTCTTTTGATCTTCTCTTTTTGACAGACACAAGGTTCTAAGATGGCTCTGGCTTGGATATAGCACTCCGTATCCTGAAGGACACTCTTTCCTTTCATGTGGAAGAAGATACAAAAAAGGCTGGGGTGTTTCATTGGTCTTTAAATCTCAGATGGATATCATGATAGGCCTTTTTGGAGATTCAGATCTGGATGTGGTGCTGGTTGCTAGTTATTCCCCTTTGCCCAATCTCACCTTCATCTTAATTTATAGTGAACCCTCTGCTGCTTGAGTTTCTCTAGATAATCTTATTGACCTTGTGGTGACCTTCCTCACTCAAGGGGCCCGTATCATGGTGCTGGGTAACTTTAAGATTTGAGTTCATGATCTTGGCAATATATTAGGTAGAAATCTCTAGAATGCCATGTCAGTGTGCTGTTTCTACCTGGAGGTCAAGGGTCTCACACATGTTGCTGAGCACACTATTGATCTAATTTATTCTCCACCTAGGTTAGCAGAAATTAAAGACAATATTCCTCTAATCCAGAGACACCAAAAACGAATAATGGTTGATCTCTTTATTCCTCAGGCTATTCAAAATCTCTGCCCAGTTCATCTGTTGGAACAAACTCAAGCTCTGGAAAACGTTTGATGCTAACCAGGCTTGTGAAGTGATTACTAGCCATGGAGAGAATATAGACTCCATTTTTGGTCCAGATTACCTCAATTAAAATGTTGACATCTAGCTTTCATAAACATATGCTTGACTTCTCCCTTTAACCACTAATAGGAAAAGCGGCAGCAAGACAAATCATTCATGGTTTAAGCTTGATTTAAAGACAAAAAGATTGAAAGTGTGACAGGCAATGTGTCTAACATTGTTCATACTCTGAAGAGTCCAATAGACCCTGGCCAACAGCTAAAACAGTTCAAACAAAATGTATTGCTGCTAAAAAATAATTGTTTGAAAATAACATTACCTTGACAGCAAACCTGTTTAAAGCTTTATGTCAAACTGAATATGGAGTTCTCTGCCTGGACAGTATTAAAAGTAATGCTCCTCCTTCTCGATCACAGTGTGATGAAATCGCTTTGTTCTTCCACAAAAAAATTTAGGAAATTCACAACAGTATCTTGAGGGATCTGTGTGTCTCTATGCTTTGTGCTAAGGTGGTGACTACTTACTCTCCAGTTGTAGTCCCACCAGATTATTTGCATATTACAATAAGCCAACAATATTACCCTTGATAAATCCTAAAACTGCAGCCCCCCGAAACACTCACTCACCATCCTGTTCATCCTCTTAACATGTCCTTTGCTCTGAGTGTGATACAGGCTACACCTCTTAATCTTAATGTTGGCATCATCCAAGAACTGATGTAAATTGATTTGTACACCATTATCAGAAACAAATCTCCAATAATAAAGTACCTGCCTGCTCCACTATGATAACCATTCTTCTTCCAGCCGCTAGAGAGACTGTCTTAAAAAATAGAAAAATGAATTCACCTCATGTTCTGGGAGTTTTCTCAAACTGCGTTGGCCTTGCACGCTATAGGTAGCGATCGAAACAGGTAAAAAGCTGGCAGACCTGATGTCTGAAAGGAGGGTTTACTTAGGGCAGCAGTTCCAATGTTATTTACAGCGGTGTTAAAGCCACTGTTGTAATGTTTCTGCCATCAGAAAAATAAGCATTCACTGGCCTTACAATGATGTGGAGATGCAAGATATGGGGTTGTGGCAAAGTCTGCTATTTTTGGAACCTGTCCCTTTACCACCCACTTCTAAATAAGTCCCATAGTTTTCTGGTAAACACGCTCTGAAAATGGACACCACGTAGATAACTCAAACATTGGTTATGTAAAAAAGCTTGGGCTCCAGTAAGGCAAAGAAACAATGAGTTTTATTTGTGACTTACATCTTGCTTAGAACAGCCTCATGGACAGAGTTTTGAAGTCAGTAAGATTCGGAGTTTGGGTTGTTTTTTCACACAAAATACTAAAGGCAACTTTATTCCCTGTTTCAGGCAACTTTTAATTACTGAACTCTTTATTGCGAAAACTATTTCTATTGTAACCAAGTGTTCTTCTTAATTTGTCTAGCAATGCACCTACACAAAGTTCTGGCAGAGGTCAGGTAGAGACTTCAATATCCATTCAATAATATCAACTTTGCAATGTGAAGTTTAACAATAGCACATTCTCTATTTTTGTTTATCTAAAATGTATTTATGTTTTTGGTGGGATGATTGCTTTATTGAGATTATGTATGGTGGACTTTTTTGGGCAAACAAACCAATTTAATGTTAGAAATCATCCACCATCCTAAATCAAATCCAAAAAGTAATGAAAAATTCAAATTTAGAAAAATACATTTATAAATACATGATTACGAGGAACGAATTATGAAAGAATGCACTCTCCATGGCATTTAGAATCATATATGACACCAAGAAGGATATCAGGATGAAGACATTTCCTGATGACAACAGTGAATCTAATTTTACTCTTACTCAAACTCTAACCATCAACCCCTCAGTAAACAGAGCCCTGACTTGAAACTTTTCTTAACGCAAACCTTAAACACATCCCTAAACACAACCATAATCCTGGCACTAAATGTAAATGTAAACTTAACCATAACCATTCCCATCTCCATCCCTCACTCCTGTCCAAAGTCCAACACAAATGCTACCAACTATCCCTAAGCGTAATTGTTTCCCTAACCAGATCTTGAAACCTCACCTGAAACCTAAACTTCATCATAATTCTAACACTACACTGTTGTAAGCATTCAGGCATCCAGAATGTAAGTACTGGAAATGCTCTCCAGTGAGGGAATCCATTTCCATTACCACAGTACAGTACACAGAATGCAGATGTGAAAACCTGATTGTTTTTCTTATATGCAGATGTCTTCTTGACAAAGTCTTTATCTATGTATTTGCCTAATACATACCTTGTGAGATGTCCACAACCAACAGAACACATATTTATTTGATGCAACGTGTGTAGATGATCTAGCAAATTATGGACCTGATTTATACTTCTTTAGCACCGCATTTGCGTCATTTTTTGACGCACAAGTAGCACAAACTTACAAAATTCAATTATATTTTGTAAGTTTGCGCCCGTTTTGCGTCCAAAAAGGCTGCAAATGTGGCGCTAAAAAGTGTAAACCAGGCCCAATGTTCCTTTAACATTATTCTTATTGATTTATCATTATATTTGTATTGAAACAAAATGTATGAAAAGGTAATATCATGTTCCCCTTATTTCTCCACATTTCAGCAAGTGTGTTTGTACCATTGGTAGTTTTATGATGGGTCTGAAATCATCACCACCTCCATGGGGTGCTTACTGTAGGAAGCTGGCTCTGTATATACTATACCAACATGAGGTATAGTGTGCACAGAGTCCAGGGGTTCCCTAGAGGCTTATCAGAGGCTAAAGTAGATAATACAAATGCTCTCTTTGTGGCAGTGTGGTCGAGCAGTTAGGCTTATCAGAGGGTAGTGCAAAGCATACACAGTCAAGAAATGAGGCACACACTCAAGGACTAACTCCAGGCCAATTGTTTTTATGTAGCAAAAATATATTTTGTTACTTTATTACTAGAACCAGAAGAACTTTCTTACAGGTAAGTACAGTTGTAAGTAGGTATCTAGCATATATATCAAATGTACTTTGTTTGGTTTTAGCAGATAAGGCAGCTTACAAGTAAGTAGCAATTTTATATTTCAAAACTTGACAAAGTGCAATTTTTCATAGGAACCAATGCAGTCCTAGGGAAGGAAAAGTATTAGTACGTTTTGAATTAAGTAATTGACTTACAGTTCTAGTCTCCGGGGGTTAGGATGTCCACAAGTCAAAGTTCAAGTTGACCCCAAACATGCATCCCAAGCAACATGGGGCCGGCCGGGTGCAGAGGTCAAAATTGATGTCGGGTTTAGAATGGGATCCTATGGAGATCAAAAAAGATCTGCTGGCAGGTAAGTACCCACGTCCTTGGGGTGCATACCTGGGGGGTTTAGAGGAGCACCAGTGGGGCCACAGGTCTACACCAAACACACACCCTCAGTGGCCTGGTGCAGGGTGCAAACACAGAGCTGGGCGCCCAATACTTTTCAATCAGGGGACCCCAGGGGTCACAAAAGATGCTGCAGGCTGGGCCCAGGGTGTCAGTTCCAGGAAACCAAAGGCTGGACAGGCAGGAGAGGCATCCACTGGACATCACTGGACCATCAGTCGGATTCCCCAAGGCCAGGGGGCTACGGGTGCGGGTCTCCTTGGGCATCGTGAATCTTCGTTGCGGTCGGTCGGGGGGTCCCCTGGATTCAGGCTGCAGGCTTTATTATGTTGGCCAGGAGGGGTCAAGCCAGGGTAGACTCGAGGTGAGAATCACCTGGTAACTTTCTCTGGACCAGTGGGCCACCTGGACTCAGGCCGCGGAGTGAGCAGGGCTTGTGGATCTAGGGCGGTTCTGGTGTAATTTTTGGAGGTTAGTTTCTGGACAGGGCCGCTGTCCTCTGAGCTCTTGGACCTCTGCTGGGTAGGCAGTCCCCTGGCGGTTTGTAGAGGGTGCTGGTCCTGCAGGATGCATCGCCTTCTTGGAGCAGGGGTCTTTGAAGCTGCAGACAAACTGGTAAGGCTGGGGCCAAGCCAATTGTCGTCTGGAGTCTTCTCTGCTGGGGTCAGCTCAGCAGTCCTTCTTCTTTCTTCTTTCTTCTTGAGGTTGCCAGGAATCTGGTGAGTAAGGTTCAGGGGAGCCCCTAAATACCAGACTTAGGGGTGTTACAGGGGTCAGAGGGCAGTAGCCAATTGCAACTGTCCCTGAGGGTGGCTACACCCTTCCTGTGTCCACTCTCATTGGGGAGGGGAGGGACAGTCCTAACCTATTGGTCCCTATCTTCCAAAACAAGATGGAAGATTCTGCAAGGAGGGGATCATTTCAGCTCTTGACACCTTAGGGATGGGCCTAGCTTCAGTGGTCACTCCTCCCTGTTTTACCTAATTTTTCCACCGGACCTGCCGCCAAAAGTGGGGCTTGTGGAAACAATGATACAGTTTAGGGAAAGAACACTGGTGCTGGGGCCTGGTTAGCAGGATCCCAGCACACAGTCATCCTAGCATCAGTACCAGGCAAAATGTGAGTGGGGGGAGGTGTAACCATGCCAATGGGGCACTTTCCTGCATCTACCAAATTAGAACTAACTGTGTGTTGCATGTGGGGACATTACAAAGCCTGGCAAGATGTGAATCAACAAAACACATCTGTAAGCAAGGAAGATGCACATAACATGGGCCTATCAAAGTATTGTGGTTACAGTTTGTTGAAAGTGTAGGAGATAATATGCATCAGCAGAGAAGACCAATGTGATTGAGAGGTTCAATGCCAGCCCCATCAGCCTCCTGGTAAGTGTTCTTGTTTGGTTGAAATATGGAATAGGGTTAATCAATCTCTGAGAATTGGTAGGAGCATGCTACTGTGTCATAAGCGTAGAGCTGAATCCTTGGTCTTTGCCACCACAAAAAACACTTTTCTAAATCTCCTCCTTTGCACAAGCTTTCAGTTCTGCAAATGGAAAGGTGCTCTTTTACCACCAAGGGCACCCACATCTCTTCTATATCATGTGATATACTATGATATACCAGGTGATAGACCATGATATACTATTGTGATCATGACAATTGATGTCACATTGATGAGAATCACCTGCCTGTTATGACTACTGTGAGTGCAAAAAAGTTCAGGTAGTAAAATGTTGTGGTGGCATGAACATAGACATATATTGACCATTAAATGCCTGTTTAATTGATAAATGTGAAAATCACTAATAAAATGTATTTTGTACCTCAGATGATGTAGTGTTTATTTACTACTGCTATTGTCTCTCAAAGAACTATAATTTTATCTCTCAGTTAGTTTCAGTACTGTACTGTAGGATTAGTATAGATATTCTCCCTATGCCCATTTTGAACCTTTCTCATCAACCTCCACTTTGAGATTTGGCAGACATCTTGAAGTATTTCCAGATGATTAACCCTGATGACAAGGGTACTTTTTCATGTCTCTAGGACTCCCCCTTTCTGATATTGGCTCCCAGTGTGTACCAGAAGTGATGAGCCAGCATTTTATGGATTATTGCCTCAGTTTTGAAATTAAATCTCATTGCAAAATAAGAATATAAATGTTATAAGTGTCTGTGGCCATATTACATACAAATATAAAAAAGAAACAATTCCTGTACATTTTTTAGATGTGGCTCCAAAGCCAGACCATGAAGTAACTAATCAGAAATAGGATGAAGGGGACTGAACTGCACAATATCCTGCTTACATGTCATTGGATCGCCAAGAAATATAGAGGTCAAGACTTGGGTCCACTTTGTCTTTACCTTCCTCAACAGGGCTGCTTGTTATCCCTTTGTCCCCTAGGTTTATGACTTGTTTGCTTTTTATTACAACTGTGCATAGATGCTTTCTTACTCTTTTTTTCCTTCTTGCTCTCTTGTATCCAATTGTTTTTCAAATTTGCTATGTGAAATGTTAGACGTACACCTTGTGCATGCTATATAAGAATACTAAACCCAGATTTAAGCAAGTGACAATTCATTACATGAAGCTCCACTTTTCTTGCGCCTCTCCCCACTCCACCATGTGTGCGCGTATTTATAATACGGTGCACCATGGCGCACGTTAGGATCAATAGCATCATAATTTCTGACACTATTTGGTACTTTGCAAGACTCCGCTGTGCCATTTTTCTAGGCCTCCTAATGGAGGAACGCCCCCCTTGCATCCATTATGCCTGGCGCAGGCATAATGTGGTGCAATGGTTTACAAAGTGGTGCAGTGCATGCATTGCGCCACTTTGTAAATTTGGTGCAACGTTTTTGCCAACCTAACGCCCCATTATCATCCTAAATGTGGCGCTAGGCCCTTCTTAAATTTGGGCCTAAACACATACATATTCGTATTACAGCAGGGATCTTTGAGTTATGAACTGGGAGTTCTACATTTTTTGAGGCCACATAAAAGTGTATGGACGAACAGAAACAACAATCAAGAAAATGTGTTGAAGACATCTGTGGGAAAATATAAATGACATTATAAATATAAATGCCATTATCAAGAGAGAAAATCTGAAACGTTATGCTTTACAATCCTAAACTACAAAACAAACTGAAACTCACTGGTTGGGTGAGCAGATGGCTTTATAACTCTCACGGCGGAGTATATTGTCTCACACTTAAGTACAGAAATTGTTGGCTAGCTTCTTGTGGGATTTTCTGTGTTAATCTGCTTACTCAGAGGTTGTGATAAGGCTTATCCAAAAGATTGAAGCTGCTGTCTCTCTACTCACCCCGAGGTGGGGGTGGATTTGGGTCTGCCTGCCAAGTTATAAGTCATAAGCAGTTGCAGCCACTTGTCAAAGGGGGTGGTGTGGCGGGTGTAATTTGTATAAAAAAAAGTAAATAAGAAAAAACGTACCTATATGTTGGGAGAGACGGTTTTGTCTCTCCCTCCGTCCTCCTCAGACACCTGAAAGCACAAGGCTTCAAGACTGCCCTCCAATCACAGCGCGACTGTCAACAGCATGACAGCAGCATCTTGATTGGTCTGCCCGGCTTTGGCGCTCAGACAAGGAGTAGGGCCCTGTGCACTTTCTCCTCCCGGCCAGCCAGGTGGAAAAATGCAAAGTGCATGGCTGTTTGGCCGGCCAAAGCATCATGCGCACTTATGTGCACTCACCACTATGTCTCCAGCCCTCCTCCTCCTCCAGCCCCGCCGGCCCAAACCTGGCTCCACAAGGAAAAATAAAATGATAATAACATGACGTTATTATCATTTTATTTTTCCCTTGTGTCCACTGCATAAAGCAGTGGGGTGACGCTCCTCCGCCTTAGCGAAGGAGCCTCCGCAGGTCGTAAGTATCAAGGGTACTACACAGGAAATGACGTTAGATAGATCCCGCGGCTATTGCTCAGTGAAGAGAGTTCTAATGAGCACACATTTATCCTCTGGCCCGTGGCTTTCTGAAAGGCTGGTTGGGGTGGGTCATAGTCTGCTAACGGTTCTAATACACCTGTGCCTCTTGAAGGAGGGTGAGATTCGGACACAGATACACAGTTAGAACATATCAGAAAGCACGGTGCCTCGAAAAGTCTGGTAGGGGTGGGTAGGCTTAGTCATACTCTTCAGTGTGACTGAAAGACTGATAGGGTGCCTAAAAGTCCCAGACATGTAGACAGGTTTGTGTTTCTAGAAGGCTAATAGAGCTCCTGTGTCAGGAAGGCTGGTAGGACTAGAGAAAGGCCATAGGCAATCAGGACAAACCTCTGTTCCTGGAGGGGTGGAAGGACAGGTAGAGAGCTGTCAAATACCAAGAAAGTGTGAGAGCCTGTAAGGCTGGTAGAGAACTGGGGCAGAATTAGTCATATATCAGATCAGCCTAGGTCTCTGGAGGCTGACAGTGGTTGGACACAGCTTGAGGCATGTTTCACAAGCTTGTGTCTGTGGCAGGCTGGTAGAGTTGGGGAAGAGTCAAGTCAATCAGTATGATATCAGTCTCCATTTAGGAACATGGAGTGTTTTTGCTTGTTCAGGTTTATTGGTGAGGAGCATCAGACGACTTCATCCATATTAGAGTCGGGTAACGTGTTACTTGATACATCAACATATATATATATCCTCCTCCCCTACTCTTCATCTACACCTGACAAGAAGCAGAGTCTCGTGCTTTGGTACTGCAGGGCACTGTAAACAACCAGACCCTTAAACCCAATTACTATCCATAGCATTCCTGATGACAATAGGACAGTCAAATGCAAGCTGAATTCTTCAAATACTGGCAAGTATGGTCTGATGATGGTGGACCACTTAGGTATCTGTATGAACAGCAAACAGTGACAGGATGGATGCTGCAGGTAGGTGCAGTGGTCAGTAGTATCTGAGGCATTTCAGTCTATGGACACTATGATCTCTGCATCTACTTCTCTGGGAATCACACCATGTCATCTAATGGCATCACTCTATGCCATGTAGGAGCGTTATGCTAGACCATGCTAGGTTATCAATCTATGCCACCTATAGGCATCACTCCATGACTTTTAGGAGCATCAATTCAGGTCATCCTCCGTTATTACTCCATGCCATCTAGTCGCATCCATTCACCCCCATCTAGGAGCATTGTCATGCCATACTAGGGTACCAATCTATGCCATCTAAAGGTACTACTCCATACCATCTATTAGCATCACTCCATGCCCTTTAGGAGTATTAAATCATACCATCCTGCGCTATATCTCCATGCCATTTATTAGCATCACTCAATGCCATTTAGAAGTAGTATAGCATGCCATCTAAGAGCATCAAGTCATGCCATCCTGGGAAAATAATCTACACCTTCTAGTGGAATCAAATAATGCCATTTAGGAGCATTGTCATGCCATTCTATGATATCAATCTGTGCCATCAAACTGCGGTTCTCAATCCAACCTATTAGCATTACTTCATGCCATTAAAAAGCAGTCAATCATGCATCTTAGGGTATCTATCAATGCCATCTTGAAGTAACACTTCATGCCATCTAGAACTATCACTCCATGCCATGTAAGAGCATCAATTTACGTAATCTTGGGTTATCTGTCTATGCCACATAGGAGTATAGATTCATGACATCCTGAAAAATGTATCTATGCCGTCTAAGAGCATCAATTCATGCCATCTGGTAGTATCACTCCATACCATCTAGGTAGCAGCCATGCTATCTAGGAACATCACTACTTGTCATTTTGAACCATCACACTATATAGGGCCTGATTTAGATATTGGCGGATGTCCCGTCTGCTGAAATCTAAATCTTAATGGTTTTAGATTTCAGCAGACGGGATGTTTGTCACCATTGTAAAGGAGAAACTCATCCGGCAATATCTAAATAAGGCCCATAGTCTAGGACTATCATTTGTACCACTGATAAGCATCACTCCATGCTATCTAGAAGTAGCAATGTATTCCACTTCTAAGTATCATTCCAAGTTATATAATAGCATAATTCCAAGTCATTTTGGACCATCACTTCAGGCAACCTAGGAGCATAATCCTACAGTACCTGTAAGCATCATTCCATGGCATCTATAAGCTTGATTCCATGCCATACGTTGGAATCACACCCGCTGTCTATTAGCATTACTCATGCTGTCTATTAGCATCACTCCATGCCATCCAGGAGCATTGATTCATACCATCCCAGTATATCACTCCATGATATTTAGGAGCACCAATTAATGTCATCCTTGAACATCTTTGTATTCCATCTTTGAGCATCATTCTTTGACCTTTCGGAGCATCACTCAATGCTATCTTTCACCATTGCTGCATGGTGTCAAGGAATACCAATCCATGACATGTGTAAGCATCACCCCATGCCATGTAGGAAAATCAATTAATACCATCTAGTATCATCATCCTCCATTGTCTAGAAACGTTAGTCAAGGCCATCAGCTCACATCAATACATGCTTTTGAGTTCAAAGTGCACTGATATTTCAATGCTTGTGTTCTTTTTAGAGAGTACTGAGCAAAGATTCTATGAAAGTCCCAAGCCGCTATGCAAAGCCTATCCTTATCCAGAGCCTCTGGTTCTCTCCTTTCTCTCATTTATTGCCCATTCCTAACTGAGATACTGCATTGCTATTTCCATTAAATGGGCAGGCAAGTAAGATTCTCATCAGTTCTCTTTTTGTTAAAATATATATTTTTCCCCAGAACCTGTCATCAAAGTGTAAATCTATACTATTTTTTATGTTCAAAATATGTTATTGATTAATATAAAGAGATAAACTTAGGAAAACACATAAAATGGCACTGAAAATCTAAAGCATCATATATATGTATTCCAATTAGTTAAACAATCATAACAATATGATCTTATATAATAGTGATATGTATCTACAAATAACCAGTTGCAAACAAAAAAGTAAAATTCTAAAGGGCTACAATAATATCATAAGATCTAAATATTAATTATAAATATAACTAATTAAAGTTAGCAATGAATGAGTTAAGAATATTCCACATTGCAGAGAAAAAAGCTGATGAATTGTTAGGGGCACAAATCAATGATGAATGGCCTAGTTTTAGATACCTGTTCCAGTCCCACCAATCATAAAGAGATAACAGACTTACACCCTTCAAATTACAGATAATTTACTTAATTGCCGACGAAATAAGAAAATTAGATAATTTTATGTCATGATTAGAGAGAGGATAAACAAGGGCAAGGGATTTACAAATAATAAACTTAAACAATATTTGTATATTAAAATGAAAAGTCTTAGCATTAATTTTCCATGCATCTGTCCAAAAAGTGAAAATGATGGGCAATCATATAACACATACTGTATTTTATAGAACCAAATGAATTCTTGCAATGCCAACAATTTGGGTTTGCAATTAATTTTGCTTTAGACATTTTAAGAGCAGACCTTGAACTGTTTTATAAATTAAACAGATTAGATTGGGAAATAGGAGGTGGGTATCCTGCCACACTATATCACCATATATTTCTCTGATGATTTATGGATAGTTAAACGTATATCTCAGGGTTCCATATTGGTGCACAATAAATTAAAGTAGGATTATTGATAATGGGGGATTTTTATAGACTTTATAAGCTATGTGCCCAGAACGACCAAAGATGTTTATGTATAATTCCATATCAGATAGTTCAGCAGATGGTAAAGAATTCAAGAATGCATTGATGATAGAGTTACATAATAATTCATCTCCTTCCACCAACCAACCAGACACCATCACTCCACAGGACTCCTTCTAGAACACATGCCATGCATACACAGAACTAGAGCAGGTATTATCTTCCATTGTTCCTAAAGCATGAGGAATGGCCCCCACTCCAGATCAGAGACTCCTCCTCACTTTTTGAATCTTCCAAGAAGCTGAAGATCTGTCTTTTCAATTAAGCAACCTACCATAAGCAGGGGTAGGCAGACACATCTGTTCAGTGCCAGAATACCCTCGCTGGTGATAGAGCACCTTACAAATACACATAACATAACAAGATCCTGGTGGAGTTTACTTGATTTAACAGCACATGCAAAATCATTCTCTGTCAATTTTTAGGGAAACGTATATCATTCTAAGATAGAGAGAAGGAGATTATAGTGTGGTCTGAGATAGTAATTAGTTAAATTTTTGTATCTGTGATTATATGACATCAATTTCTTGAAGAAAGTAATAATTTCTAGAAAAGGTGGAGTGAGTATTTTTTTTTTTTAAAAAGGTAAATTCTTTGATAGTGGGGTTAGCGAGCCTCCAGAAATCTGCAAGTTTAGCAGTAGAGTACTTAAATAAGGAGAAAGGTTTTGTGGGCTGAAATTTAAAAGTGGTGAGTTCATCTAAGAGGGGATCATGAATGAGATTAAAATCACCTCCCAGAAAGAGAGGTATGTTACCAAGTTTTTTAAATTTCGGTAGTAATGTCTCTCCAAAAAATAGGGTCATCTTTGGTGGGACCAAAAATAGTGACTAGGTTTAGTACATATTTATCTATTTTTATATGGGCATAAACAAATCTACCTTCTGAGTTCCCAGATGATGATTTAACAACTGTGTTTGTGAATTACAAGAAAGAAAAAGGAATGGCTACTTTATTTTTCCACCAAGCAGACTGAGAAGAAACAATATTACTAACCCATCTTAATGACTTAGAAGCCAAGGTTCTGTCATTCATGCGAGTCTCTTGAATAAAAAAAAGTATCAGCCTTGTTTTATTTTTAAACATTCAGAGATTTTATTTCTCTTGACGGGATGGTGTAATACTTTAACATTCAAACAAGTGATCTTTAAGTTGTATTTATTCACCATGTTGATACAATGAGGAGTAATAGAGATGAAGATAACACAGACAACATAGAACATTTATAGAACTGAGATAGAAAAAGGTAGCGCATAAAACTAGGCAAACAAGACAAACAAAACATAAGGAGTTCCTAAGCAAGAACCACATATTAATAGAGTTTTGAAAGACCGAGATAAGAAGCAAGATAAAACACACTGCAATAACCTGCCAAAATAGTGAAAAAAACGATTATATTATAAGGGGTAATATTTTAATCCAGAACAACTTGTAGTTTGAGAATCTATCTTGATAGGGTCGTAATGGTATAAATGTGTTATTAGGTGTGATGGAGAGGAAAAGGATTTGGATATACCATTTATCCAAATTTGCATTGTGGACAGATTAAAAAGACCATATTTAGTTCTGCCTCTTTCAGTCTGGACCCTAAATCTGAAAAACATTTAGAAATGTTAAGAGTTTCTTTGGCAAAATCTTGATGGATGAATACTTTGTTAACTTCTTTCAGTAATGATGAGATTTTTCTTGCAGTCTTCTTGATGAGAACAAGATGATGATGTTGCCTCAAAACCTTGAAGATAATCTGCCTAGGTTTGGTCTGGTTAAGTTTCCGGTGAGAAGGGATGCATTGTGCCTTATCATTTTCAAATTTTTTCTAAAGATGTTATATATAAAATTCAGGCAACATAGGTTCCAAATAAATTCTGCAGTTTTGATCTCCAACATTTTCCAGAACATTAAAGATGCAGAAATTCTACAGTCAGTTTGTATTTTTCAAATCTAAAAGTACCTGTGTCAGGGGAGAAATCTGACTGACCAAAGGGATAGCAGTTTCAATTGCTGTTTTATTATCTTTCATGTTAGTCAAATTATCTGAGACTTTCATTGATATAGCAGCAATATCTAATTGAATTATTTTTTGAATGCATCACTTCAATTTCGTCAGGAATCTTGCTCATATATTATCCTGCAACTCAGCTGCTTTAGATTTCAAGGGAGGCGGAGAAGCTGTGTGCTTCCTTTTGTTTGGAAGTGCTGATGTAAACTTTGTCTCTGTGCTTGATTTTGTATAACTCCTGCACCACTTAGTACATGAAGTGAGACGCAGTAATAATAACAGAATAAGAGAATAATATTTTGTAGACTAATGTGATCAATTGAAATTTATCAATATGCTCATTAAAATCCAGGCAGCGTTTCATTTGTATGGAGCCAGCAAAATAGCAAAAGGATACATTTTGCTAGATTGACTAGTGAAAGATAAAGTACCTCTGAAGTTAATTCCTTGGTTCTCCTAGTCAACAGCATCAGAAAGCAATCATAAGATGAATTTTACCATTAAGAAAAGATAACAGACCCTTTATTGATGACCACCTGTAAATTTCCTGCCTCATTCCTGCCCAAAACTGAATCACCAAAGTCACTCAAGACACCTGAATAGAGATCATTTTCTTTATGAGGGAAGTTACAAATATTCCTTCTGTAATACCGACAACAGTGGCCCGACTCTTTTCTGATGAGAACATTCTTTGTCAGGGAACCCAACAGAGCACATAGCATCACTCCACAGAACTTTCACCAGATAGCACCAACATCGAAGGGCTGCAGCTCAGTATGCAGAGAATAATACAGAGAATCAGCTATTACAGAAGACGGACTAACAAGGGACCCACAAGTCATCCCCAAAACCGTGTTTTAGCAGGAAGGAAATGGAGCATAAGGCAAAGGTGCCATCTTGGTTTATGCGAGCTGCCATGTCCCAAAGTCTATACTATTTAAACTGTTAGTTTTACACAGTGAGTTAAAGGTGCCTAAAATGCAAGACACAGGCATAGGAAATCTACTGACTAGCTTTTTCGGAATAACTCCTGGATCACAAATGCATATTCAGTGTCACTTTGGTCCTACGTGCATTCTTTTATGTATTTAACATTTTTGAATATTTCCCCAAACCAGCTTCAATGAGATTCAGTTTTTGAACTACCCTTCTTAACTAACTTTATTAATCTGCTGGTAAGCTGTTGGGACACATCCTCCCCCTGAACAATAAGCAGATTTGGAAGAATTACCCTTCTTGGAGAGAAAGGAGGCAAAAGAAGAAATAGAGGTCTTTCCAAGCCATTTTGAAAACTCTCAGAATGCTGTGCAGGGGAGTTGGATAGCACAGAGCCTGCTCCCAGAAAGCGTAAGTTAGGGCTAGAGGGGGCCATGAGGCATCTCTGGCTTGTGTAGTAACTCCCACCTTCTAAAATTCTCAGTTTCCTGCACAAGGTAAGAGACTTTGAGAAGAGTGGAATCACCAAAGTGTAAAGTGAAGGACCCACGTGTGGTTGAAACCCTGTATTGGAATGGAGAGGTTCACTCTAGACTTTTATCCTTGGACTCTTGAGGACTGTGGGGGTCATTCTGACCCCGGCGGTCTCAGACCGCCGGGGCCAGGGTCGGCGGGAGCACCGCCGACAGACCGGCGGTGCCCCGCAGGGCATTCTGACCGCGGCGCTTTGGCCGCGGTCAGTGCAGGAAAACCGTCGGTCTCCCGCCGGTTTTCCGCTGCCCGTCAGAATCCTCCAAGGCGGCGCAGCTTGCTGCGCCGCCTTGGGGATTCTGACACCCCCTACCGCCATCCTGTTCCTGGCGGTTCGCCCGCCAGGAACAAGATGGCGGTAGGGGGTGTTGCGGGGCCCCTGGGGGCCCCTGCAGTGCCCATGCCAATGGCATGGGCACTGCAGGGGCCCCCGTAAGAGGGCCCCGCTTGTATTTCACTGTCTGCATAGCAGACAGTGAAATACGCGACGGGTGCAGTAGCACCCGTCGCACCTTCCCACTCCGCCGGCTCGATTACGAGCCGGCTTCATGGTGGGAAGGTCATTTTCCCCTGGGCTGGCGGGCGGCCTTTTGAAGGCCGCCCGCCAGCCCAGGGGAAAACTCAAAATACCCGCCGCGGTCTTCCGACCGCGGTACGGTATTTTGGCGGCTCCCGCCGGGCGCGCGGTGACCGCGCCCGGCGGGAGTCAGAATGACCCCCTGTATCTCTAGAGCTGGTCATACAAACTAGACGCAACCCTAATGGCCACAATAGAAGGTTGACTTGCTAGAGACCTTCAAGGAAGAAGGTTCCCGTAATATGGTAGGAGGTTCATCCCTCAACATGGCCAACAAAAGCACCTGATGGAACCCAAGCAGAGCGCTCTAGTATCAGTGACATCAATCCCATATCATGGTGGAGGCCACAACAAGCAAAGGAGGCGGGCTGGAGGTGCACTGCATGAACTCCAAAGAAGACTTTTCGGAGATTGGAGGAGGAACGAGAGACGACGGGAGATGCTGATAAGGAAGCAATTTGGATCGCTGATGGGCAGCGTGACCGCGGGAAGGAGAAGAGTGAGACGTGGATCCAGGAAGACGTCTGACGTCCCACAGAAAAAGCTGAAGCAGGTGAGAGAGAGAGATCAGGAAGCCGGCCAAACCGCCCAGACACTGATGGCTGGATGCTCCAGAAAGCCACAGCTTTACCTCACAGTCGTGGCCACAGGCAAGTCCCGGATTTCTGTACAGTGGTGGGAGACAAGAGCTCACAGAGGAACTGAGCGCTTGGAGGAGGGAGGAGGCTAGGTCGAGTAGGAACACCTTGCCACAAATTCTTTCTTTCGCTCGCAAACTCACTTGAGTGCTGGTTATGTTATACATACTGTATCTGAGGAAAAGGACTGCCTCTCAGAGAGCATCTTTGTGTCTTTGTTTCCGAGGTGCACCAGCTACGTGTTCCTGGACATCTGACTCCAAGAAGAATTGGACCAAGACAGGACTTATAGACTCCCTTGGAGAGACTGGGAACAAGACATACATGACTGGTTAATTGCAAAACTCAATTGGGGTTTGACTTTTTTTTGTTTATTCCTATATCTTATCAAAATAAACCCCAGCAGTACACCCATCAATAGAGGTTGTGATCGTCGTTACTCTCTTTACAGTCCCCTTGAAGTCCTATTTGCAGGTCCTAGCAGAGGGGGGTCCAGTGAGGGACTACCTAGACTGTCTGCCACACTCAGAGGCACCCTGCAAGTGATGGAAGGCCACACGTGTTTGGTGAGTGCACAGAGTGTGAGAGCTCTGCCTTTAGTACTAAAGGTGCTGCTGGAAGAGTGCAGCACACATAGAAAGGTGAGAAATAAGGATATTTCTCCCTGTTGCATCACTCTTATGCCACTAGTGAGGTGACGTATAAATCTGACGCAATCCCAGACTTGTAAATCTGGGAATGCGTCAGATTGCTTCGGGTTCCATGGGTGTTGCATGGGAACAGCCCAAGTAACACTCATGAAACGCCCCTTTCACGCAGTGTTATGCGTGAAAAGGGTTCATATTTACAAGGCCATGAATAGCCATGCAAGGTGGCTTTGCGTGGCCTTGTAAATATGGGCTGGCACACTGCGCCACCGAGCGTAAAAATAATTACACTCCGGTGGTGCAGTGTGCCGCGAGGGCCTCGTAAATGAGGCCCCCAGTCTTTTCGGTCTGTTGCTTATTGTCATAGTGGAAGCTTCCAAGAAAACTTCTCTTTCACCAAAAATTCTTTAACTTAGCAATTTTCAAATATTCACAGAAAACAAGCAAACTGGGAGGCCACTGCACGCGTGAAAGAAAATATTTAATTCAGATAGATACAGGCAGCCCTTTGTAGAAACATTCATCTCTAGAGAGGAGAGGTGGTTCTTCACACTACCAGTGAAAGAAGTGCAGAAAAGATGAGGTCTGGCAGAAAGTGGCCTTGGGTCTAAAAAGGGGACCCTTCTAGTGTAATTGTGAGATGCACTAAATATGTGAAATTCAGGAACGGCAGTCCGAAGAGATCGAGGGGACTGGTGATGTTGTCTTTAAGTGATCAATAGAGTCCCAATATGCCAAGAGAAGAACGGAAGATAAAACTAAGGGACCTGTGACTGAGAGTACCAAGGACTAGAACAGCATAAGAGGACCACGTGGACAACAGAACAAGTGAGTAGAGGACGGCAGATAGTCAAGGTTTATTGATGAAGGACAACAATTGCATTAAGGTAAAGAGATGAGGACTTGAGCCAAACGAAATTTGATAAACAAAAAAACGACATTAAAAACTGGGCTCAAGGAATACTGAGGTCTGGGAATTGTTAGGATTGTTCAAGCTTGAGCAACATGCCTTCACATACTTGTGAAGTATTTCTTTCAGAAATATGAAGAAGGTATGTATTAGTAAGTGCGATACTGCAACCAAGCATGGGTGTGTTTTCTCAAGGACAGTAATCAATCAATCAATGCATTTATAGAGCGCGCTACTCACCCGCGAGGGTCTCAAGGCGCTGGAGAGGGGGGAGGGGTTACTGCTGCTCGAGCCAAGTCTTGAGGCGCTTCCTGAAGGAGAGATGGTGTACCACAGTTGGTGGTGTAAGAAATTGCTTTATTGGTTGGAACGGTGAAAGCTCCACTGGGCAACAACCACAACCATATTCAGGGTGACTCACAATGTCACAAAATTAACTTGTGCAAGAAGAAAGCTGGGGGTCATTGCTGTAGCGTGAAAAGCAGGTCAGGTGTCACAGACAGTCATCGCTCTAGCTCGAAGTGCGAGTCTCACGTTTAAAGTCACCACGGATAGTTATTGTCAATGCGAATAACAGGTTCCACTAGAGCTTCGCGTTGGCAGTTGTTTTCGGTGTCACTTGTGAGGAGACCAAAAAAGCAGGATTTTCACCTTTTCTTTAGGAGTAGCTTTCACTGATATGAGCCAACATCCAGGGCCTGGGAGGGCACCTCTTGGGGATCAGGACTCACGCCAACAGAGGCCAGCAGCAGGGCTCAGGCAGGTCCAGTTGCAGGTCCAGTCAGGTCTAATTGCAGCATGTCAGCTGGACCGTTGCAGGGGTGCCTCTGAAGCTTCTTGTGTCCCTGGGGCCAACTGACCCTGGAGTCACTCTGGCTAGACTGGGATGAAGACAAGCAAGTCCAATCTTCTTTCTCAGACAGCAAGGCAGTCCTTCAAGCAGCAGGGCATTGCTCTGGCATCAAGACAGTCCTTCTGTAACTTCCACAGGTTCAGTAGTGTTTCTTGTTGAGGCTCCAAACTGTCTGTGGGGGTGACAAAAAGCATCACAGGCCTGGTGCTAGGTTCCTTTGTGTGTGCAGGAGGCCCTTTAAGTGTAAGTGGGGCTGTGTAAGCCCCTCCCTAGTCATCCTGCTGGAATGGCCAATCCTGTCCATACTTAAGCCCCCTTTGTGTTTCTATCTGGAAGCAATACACAAACCACAACAGCAGAGCTGCTCACAGTCGTGACCATGGACACTGGCAAAAGACAGTTGGGAAAACAGAATGCTAACATTCCGAAAGTGACATTTACAGAATTGTAATTTAAAATCTGACTTCACCATTAAAGATGATTTAAAATTACAATTAATTTGAGTGTAAACAGCATATTTCTATCTGCTCCTAATCCAAAGTTAGCCAGTACTAAATGTAATAAGGTAATCGAGTGTTAGACAATGGGAGCAATAGGCCTTACAACAGGGCAAAACACTGTGCGGTTGGCGTTCAATATGTCCAGAGATGCTAGATAGTCTTTGCTAATCATGGGCAAAATGTTCTGCAAGGGTCTGTGGGGAATGTATTGGTTCGCCCCCAAAACTGGGTAATAGTCTCAGGAAGTTTTCTGCACCAGGAATACAATGTATTAATAGCCTTGCTGTCTTTCATTTGAAGGAAATGGATAAAGTGCTGATTTCTCCAATAAGCTTGCATGTGGCTAGGTTCCCTCGGAAGAGGTGCCTGATGAAAGATTTGAGTTGGTAGGTCAGAAAAGTTTATTCATTAGCCCCCTGGTACAGCCTGCAGGGCCAAAGCTGATTGAAAGTCACCCCACCTTCTGGAAAAATAAGAGATGCCCTCCAACTGTAAGAGCCATGATGTAGTCATGCTTTGGGAGGGAGCAGGTGTTGAGGAGAGCGTCTGGAACCAGAACGTCTTGGTAATAAGGCTCCATCGACTACAAACCCTTACCTCAAAAATGCTGATTATTACCCTTTACAGAGGCTCTTCAAAACCCAAAGACTTTTCCGCAGGGAGTTGATGGGATAGGAGTAATTAATTCTTCATTTTCAACAGAACTCTTTGCCATATCTTCAGATTATTGACAGAAGATCTAAGACCCTTCAAATGGTAACTTTTTTAAGAACAGCTTTCTGTGTGGTCTCTGCCTTTCAAGAGTGCATCAATATGTGGTGATGTGCAGCAATAGCCATTCCCGAGACAGCCACAGAAGCACAAATGTTGTCAAGTGACATGTCCAATAAAAAACAGACCTGCTGTTCCATGATGGCTAACAGAGCAGAATAAAAAAACACCTCTTGAATCTGATCTGACAGTCTGGAAAATCCCTCAGAAGGGACTGCACAGTAGAGGTGGTATATACATTGGTTCTAACAGAAACATTGGCAGCAATGCAGCTACCTTTCTGTTCTTTTCACCACACCTTCCACCTTTTTTCCACTGGATCAGTTGGAAGGGCATCCTCAGAAACAACAGTTTCTTGCAGAGATAATCCCACCATTTGATTACCCACTTTCACCCACACAGAAAAACACCTGTAATAGTTCCTGTTTCATAAGGAAAATCAGAATAGATAATTTATCAACATCTTTCCTCTCATGTGTAATTGTATAGACACGGGCTCCATAAGCTGATACTGACTAAAGAAATCCTCCTCTTCCCCATCAGACGTAGGAAGAGGGGAACCTAAGTTTTTTTCTTAAGTGCTGGACTAATTCTGTCAGCTGTGAGCCTTGAACACACCGACCCCTTCTCTCCTCCTCATCTGGGACATCCACAGGAGGCTCCTCAGGCTGAAACCTCACAGAGGGCTGGGCCCTCTCTGGCCTGTAAAGCAGCCTCAACTGCAGCCTCAAAAATCTGCTGCAGGACTGCTATAGCAGGTACTGCAGAAGATGGGCCAGGAGTCTCCTCTGCAACTCCTCACTGGCCACCATTATCATTATTCATGTTGTTGAAATAAGAAACAACCAAGCTTCTCATGTTGATTAGCTGTCTTGGGACCAGGCAACATTGCAAGGGGGACCAAAACAAATCAGGCAAACATTAAAAGCACTTTAGGCTGACAAATAAAAACTCATCCATCCTTTCGTGACAGAGACAGAGGGCCTGATTCAGATCTTGGTGGTGTTACCACCAAACCACATCGTTGGAAAGCCCAAGAAGACCATCAAGTTGACTGTGTTTCTCCTGCTGTATTTAGATGTATTGCGGCTGATCACCATGACAGAGTGCTCTTCCTAGCTGTCAGGCCAGCGGGTTACCACTGGCCGTATTTAGATGTTAAAGTCCTGCAGGCAGTGTACTGGCAGTGGTTTGTTGAAGGAGGAAGGACATCACTGGACTCAATTGACATCGGACAATGGCAGTGGCTGTGGATTGGAGTTAAATCACACACACACACACACACACACACTGTACCTTTGCCATATGTGTCCCTCTGTATCACACAACACACCACATACACACAATTATCCATTACCATTACACCACAAGACAACACGGACATGCCGCAAATACACACTGATCTACATCCATGACACAAGATACACTTACTATTGACGCAGAACCCACACACAACAACCACAACCAACACAACTACACACTCATCTACACAAACACACTCACACAACATCTCAATTACACACATCACAACAACGACCACCACACAACAACACTCACCTGAATGTGGCACGCAGCAACACTACACACAACATACACAACAAAACGAATGCCTGATGAAAGTAGCAAACATACTGACACAACCACATCACCTCCCTCCAGCTCACTCAGCCAATCGCATTGCACCACTCTTACACGCACTGAGTCACACACAGTGTATGAATGAATGAATTCTAACACTGTAATGACAGTTGTGGTTATGGAGTAGATGTGCATTCTTCAGAGCAGATGTTCACCCTTGAATACACACCCACCATTGTAAAGGCAGGGTACATTAATGTGTGCTGTACTGCAGTAATAAAGCACAACCCTATTTGTGACTTGCTCTGTTCTTGGGCATCAGCATGGCCAGACAATAGGCAGAGTTCCCCCCTTTAATGTTGGTGACTCTCCACCAGCTTATGTAGCTCTTTGGCAGTGCACACAGCGAGGTGAGCACACCCAGGAAGGAAGGAACTCTTCATTATCCCAGGGCTGCGCTGCTAGACAGCTCAGGGGTCCCAGTATCAGTCTCATGTCGGCCCCTGATGGGGTCACACACCACATCTGGGGCACCCGGCTATCAGACAGTCCTCTCTCCCTGCATTTGGGGGCTCAGACCCAGACCACTGCCATTTTGTTATGGCCCAGCAGGTGGGCCCGTCAGCCATGAAAGAGGGAGAGCCCCAGTGGCCGGCACGTGGACGGACCTCACGTGTAGTCCCTCACTGGTCCGCCGGTATCGTCACAGCCCTGTCGGGCATGTCTTTCTCCACGTACAAGGACGACAAGCCTCAGGCCACTGCCCACCCCTGTCGGGGCTCGACTTTATGCTCGAGAGCATCAGCGGTATCGAATGCTGTTCCTCAAGTGCCAGGCCAGCCTTTTTCCAGTCTCAAGAACTCGACTAGTTGTTTTAAGGCTCCTTCCTTTCAGCAGCACAGTCCCCTGGGTTAGGTTTTATGCCATCAGGAGGGCTTGTAATGCAGAGCTTCACAGGTTCGCGCCCGGGGCCATCTTTGGCTGGCCTCCAGAGTCTATACGTTTGTTCTTGTGAGCAATAATGGAATCATGTAGCAGGATTTAATTCTTGTAAGCAGCAATGAAGTAGGCATTCATTCTTATTTGAAATACCGGAGTCATGTATAAGACATTCAGGCCCTCATTAAGACATTGGCGGTAACTCTGACGGCTGCCAACATACCACCGCCGCCTCCGCGAATATCCGTTCACCATATTATGACACACACACACCAATCCGTCAGTATTCAGCCACATACACAAATCCGCCACACCAAAGGTCAGTGATAAACTGGTGGTATCAAAACCCACACCGTAACGCCAACAGAACTACGCCCACCACATTATGACCCACAATTTACCATGGCGGACATTCAACGGCGGTAAACCATTGGGGGTACATACCGCTGCGCTCACAATGGACGCCCACACACAAAACAACACCACATTGGACAATTCAAACACACACCTGACACCCATACACACACCACACCCACACCACTATAAAGCACACACACACACATTACCCACAACCCTTTACAAACAACAATTACTGGCAGGAGATTGACACCAAGGCCACTGACACAACTAGAGCCACACACGATTCACACCACTCTCGCACTACACATCACACTACCCAACACACCCTCACCAACACACCTCACAGAACACCCATGGCACCACAAAGACACCCCCGTTTCACAGAGGAGGAGCTAAGGGTCATGGTGGAGAAAATTGTCAGGGTAGAGCCACAGCTGTTTGGAGCATAGGTGCAGCAGATATCTATAGCTAGGAAGATGGAGCTATGGCGGAGAATTGTGGACAGGGTCAAAGCCGTGGGACAGCACCCAAGAACTAGGGATGACATCAGGAAGAGGTGGGACGACCTACGGAGGAAGGTATGTTCTATTGCAGCAAGACACCAGCTCGCGATCCAGAGGACTGGCAGAGGACCCCCACCTTCTCCCCCACAACTCACACCATGGGAGGAGCAAGTCTTGGCAATACTGCATTCTGAGGGCCTGACCGGAGTCGGAGGAGGACTAGACTCTGGTAAGTCAACTCTCTACCACTACTACCCCCCTACCTTCTTGCCATCACATACCCTCACCCACACCCTCACTCCCATCACTCCACTACTTCCCACACACCACACCATCACACCTCACTCATCTCAATGCCAAGCCCTACATGCTGTACCAATGCATGGACACCACTCACAGCCCTGCATGGGCACTCATCATTAAAGCATGCACACTATAGAAAATTAACTATCCCACCATACACGAGTGAAAGCTGCCAGGGCAAATACAATCAAAGAGGGGAAGCCACGGATGTACAATATGTCAGACACAGAAATTATAACATATCATTTACATTCCCACAGGTACCCCAGCCAATGTCAGTGGAGAGGAGGTGCCAGCAATATCCAGTCCCCCAACTGAAGAGGCCCACAGTGATGACAGCAACTCTGGTCTTCAGGATCTGGATGACCTACCTGGCCCATCAGGGACCACTGGACAGTCGGTTATCCAGGCCCAGTCACACACCACCACAGAGCCTCCCCCATCAGGAAACACCACCTCAGCACAAACCCAACGTACCCATACCTCTGTCCCCAGGACACGTCAATCAGCAGTGTGTCCACCTCTACAAGGAACCCAGGGCACACCTTGCCCCCAAGACAATCAGGGAGCTGGGATCAGTGGCAGTGGGCACACGGTTCAGGGGACAGAGGCACAGGCCAACAGGGACACTGGGAAGACTGGTGTGCGCCAGGGGGAGGACAGGCCCAGGGAACCGACTCTCCAGGAGGCACTTGCAGAGATCCTGGGAACTTCTCAACATTCCCAGGACATGATGAGCCAGATCCTGGACAATGTGCAGGAGAACATGCGGCTGCAGGAGGGACAGTACCGGGGGATCAGGGAGGACTTGAAGGCCATCAACAACACCCTGATCTCCATTGCAGGGGTGCTGGCAGACATGGCCAACATTATGAGGGAGGCAGTCTCACACCAGCGGGCCCCTGCCACTAGCCTGACATCTGAACAGCCTTCCACTTTCACTGCCGCTAGTGGCCAGGAGGCCCTGCCACAGGACTCACAGGCCACCAGCACCCCTAACCCCCTGCAGAAGGTGAACCATCCCGCAAACGTTCCCTGCGATCCAAACAGAAGCCAGATACACTTTCCAAGACCCCTGTCAGGAAATGAGACTCTCCTGATAGTCACCCTTGTGTCCCACTCTGTCACCCTGACCACCTTGAATTGCTATTGCTCCCCTTCCTATGTCCCCATGGACAATGCACCTGTGCTACAAACAGACTGGAACAATACCCTCCATTATCACCCCATCCCATGTCACTTGCCCCTCCATATATTAGCACTTCAATAAACACCCTTTGAAAAAAACAGTTTTGGAGTATGCCATGTATATCAAATATGTATTCATTGAAACAGGTACAAACATTGCAAATCAACTGTACAGAGAATGAGCATAGATTAATGACCTGTAGCTGGCAGTAGTGATCACATCAGGAGTATATGTCAGGTCACCAACATCTGCAAAATGAATTGCCTGAGGGAACAGTAAGTGGGCATAGAAGTTGAAAATAACAGCAGGCCATTGCCACACAAATTAAAACAAATTTCATTGAAATATGAAGTAACACTGTTCTACCTGTGTGTCATTGGAAGTATTGTCAGATCACATATGTTCTGTTGTCCTCATCCTCATCCTCTGCCTCCTCATCCTCACTGTCCACAGAGTCAACTGCTGCAACACGGGAATCTCCAGCCTCCTCCTCCTGCAGGAATGGGATATGGCGTCTGAGGGCCAGGTTATGCAACATGCAGCATTCAGCATGCCACCACTATCTGGCAGACCTTCTTTGGTGAGTAGCACAGGGATCCACCTGTTAGATGGAGGCACCAGAACCTGGCCTTCAAGAGGCCAAAAGTTCTTTAAATTATCCTTCTGGTTCGCCCATGTGCCTCATTATAACGTTCTTCTGCCCTTGTCCTGGCATTCCTCACATGGGTCAGCAGCCATAATAGGTTTGGGTAACCAGAGTTACGTGCAAATATTGAGGGACAATATTTAGCCACACACTATCCTATATGGCCCACACCATACCCAAACACCAGCATACACTGGGTGGGGACCAGGGCTCACCTATTAGCCACACCCTGTGCCTCTGTAGTTGGGCCATCAGATTTGGGATGCTACTATTCCTTAGGACAAAGGCTTCATGCACCGACCCGGGATACTTAGCATTGAAGTGGGAGATGTACTGATCCGCCAAGCACACCATCTGCACATTCATAGAGTGGAAACTCTTACAATTCCTGAACACCTGTTCATTCTGCCGGGGGAGGGGACAAATGCAATATGTGTTCCATCAATCGCCCCAATTATGTTGGGGATATGTCCCATTGCATAAAACTCGGGCTTCACTGTGGCCAAATCTTCAACCTGGGGGAAAACAATGTAGCTGCACATGTGTTTTATCAGGGCAGACAACACTCTTGTCAGCACTTGAGAACATTGGCTGTGACATTCCTGCTGCCAAGCCTATTGTCACTTGGAAAGAACCAGTTGCCAGGAAATGGAGTACAGATAGCACTTGCACAAGAGGGGGGATCCCAGTGGGGTGACGGAGAGCAGATATCAGGTCAGGCTCCAATTGAGCATACAGCTCTGTGATTGTGGCCCTGTCAAGTCTATAGGTGAGGATAATGTGCCTGTCCTCCAGTGTTGCCAAGTCCAGCAGGGTTCTGTACACGGGGTATGTCTCCATCTCCTATTCATCCGCAGAGGTAGGAATCTAAGGGACTAAAGAGTGAAGATCTGGTCACAAACTGAACAATGGAGCTACAACAGAACTTTGCATCCTGTTAACATGTAATGGGTCATTGTGATTTGTCCAGTGTGTGCTAATATCTCCTGTGAAAGGAGGGCAAGGAGCTTGGACCAGGAACTGTGACGAAGCCCCCACCACAACCATGGTTGTGCATTCATACGAGTGTGCAGGGGATGTGCAGGAGCCTCCCCCCACCAGCAGCACCACCACAGTGCAGCCGTCTGAGGTTGCAGGGGATGGGCAGGAGCCTCCCTCCACCAGCAGCACCACCACTGTGCAGCTGTCCGAGGTTGCAGGGGATGGGCAGGAGCCTCCCCCGCCAGCGGCACCACCACTGTGCAGCCATCTGAGGTTGCAGGGGATGGGCAGGAGCCTCCCCCCACCAGCAGCACCACCACTGTGCAGCCGTCACCGCCAGCAGACGGTATGTAATTCTGCCTCCATGGGCTGTTGTGTGGCCTGTCCACTCCAGAACCAGAGGGGAAGACACCCACTCGAGAGACGATTACCTTGCACTCCCCAGGATCAAGCACAGGGCATGTTGCCCCCTCCAGAACCAGTGGGTAAGACACCCACATGAGAGACTGTGGCCCATCACTCCCCAGGATCAAGCACAGGGCACGTTGCCCCCTCCAGAACCAGTGGGTGAGACACCCACAGGAGAGACTGTGGCCCAACACTCCCCAGGATCAAGCACAGGGCACTTTGCCTCTTTCAGAACCAGAGGGAAAGACACCCACATGAGAGACTGTGGCCCATCACTCCCCAGGATCAAGCACAGGGCGTGTTGCCCCCTCCAAAACCAGTTGGTAAGACACCCACATGACAGACTGTGGCCCATCACTCCCCAGGATCAAGCACAGGGCATGTTGCCCCCTCCAGAACCAGTGGGTAAGACACCCACATGAAAGACTGTGGCCCATCACTCCCCAGGATCAAGCACAGGGCACGTTGCCCCCTCCAGAACCAGTGGGTAAGACACCCACATGAGAGACTGTGGCCCATCACTCCCCAGGATCAAGCACAGGGCACTTTGCCTCTTTCAGAACCAGAGGGTAAGACACCCACATGAGAGACTGTGGCCCATCACTCCCCAGGATCAAGCACAGGGCACTTTGCCTCATTCAGAACAGACGGTAAGACACTCACATGAGAGACTGTGGGCCATCACTCCCTAGGATCAAGCACAGGGCATGTTGCCCCCTCCAGAACCAGTGGTCTTGTTACATCTCCCTGTCTGAGGTGTCCCCCTGTCCCCTGTCCCCATGAGGTGCCTGCCTATTTACCAACTGATGCCCCTGCAGTGTTCTCTCCATGTAGAAGCAGGTAACATGTGTGGCCTTGGACTTTGGCCTGTGGCCATGGGGCCCACGTAAATTGAGGACTGGGCTGTGTCCCTTTTTCTGTAAATATGTATATATCTCTTATATTGCCTAACTTATTATTCCTACTGTGTTGATCTTATTACAAACACTTTGGCGAAATCGTTTTGTCCTTGTATTATTCAGCCGAGCTATGGGGTAAAAAAATTTTTTAATGAATATGGTTGTGTGTATGGTGTGTGTGTGTGGTGTGTGTTGTGCATGTGCGTGTCACTCTCTTTTTCCACCCCCCTACCTTGTGTGCTAGGCGGCTGTACTCAACGTCGTCGTTTTCGCCAGCGTTGGTGTCGTGGTGGAGCTGAACATAGAATATCATGGGGAAAACATGCAGTTCTGGTTCCATGGAGGCGTGGTTCTTCCCTGTGCCTCCAATGTTGAGTCCTTTCATTTCTGAGCTCAGTTTCCGCCAGGCTTTTGTTGTCGTTGGTACCGCCCCGGAAAAGGTGGCAGTTTGCAGGGTCTTAATATGGTGGGCAGAACATTGACTTCCACCTGGTTGTAGGCAGCTACCACCGTGGTGGCTGTTGTTTCCGCCCTGGCGGTCGGTGTGGTACAGTGGCTGTCTTTCAGAGATCTTTCTGCCATGGTCATACTTTGGCGGTAGTTACCGCCAGCCTGGGTTGTAATGAGGTCCTTATTCTTGTGAGTAAAATCTAATTTGTGGAGCAGATATTCAATCTGGTCAGCAATCCTAGAGTCATAGAGCAGGCATTGATCCTTGCGAGCTGTAATGGAGTCATGGAGCATGTTTTTATTCTTTTGAGCAGTGCCAGAGTCATGAGAAGGGGTTCAGTCTTGTGATCAGTACTGGTGTTATGGAAAGGACACCGATTCTTGTAAGGTGTTGTGAAGCCATGCATCATGCTTTCATTCTTGTGAGCAGTGCCAGTTTCATGGAGAAGACGTTCTGTCTTGTGAGCAGTACTTGTGTCATGGAAGGGAAGGGCATTGGTTCATGTGAGCTACAGCGAGGCCACGGAGCATGGTTTCATTCTTGTGAACAGCGCCAGAGTCATGACAAAGGAGTTCAGTCTTGTAACCAGTATTTGTGTCATGGAAAGGGCATTGATTCTTGTTAGCTTCAGTGAAGCCACAGAGCATTCTTTCATTCTTGTGAGCAGTACTATAGTCATGGAGGAGTTCAGACTTGTGATCAGTACTGGTGTTATGGAAATGGCACTGATTCTTGTGAGCTGTAGTGAAGCCAGGGTATCATGCTTTCATTCTTGTTAGCAATGCCAGAATCATGGAGAAGGCATTCTGTCTTGTGAGCAGTACTTGTGTCATGGAAAGGACATTGGGGGTTATTACAACTTTGGAGGAGGTGTTAATCCATCCCAAAAGTGACGGTAAAGTGACGGATATACCACCAGCCGTATTACGAGTTCCATAGGATATAATGGACTCGTAATACGGCTGGTGGTATATCCGTCACTTTACCGTCACTTTTGGGACGGATTAGCACCTCCTCCAAAGTTGTAATAACCCCCATTGATTCTTCTGAGTTGTAGTAAAGCCACGGAACATGCCTTCATTCTTGTGAGGAGTGCCAGAGTCATGGAGAAGGAATTCAGTCTTGTGAGTAGTACTTGTGTCAAGAAAAGGGTATTGATTCTTGTGAGCTGTAGTGAAGCCACAGAGCATGTTTTCATTCTGTTGAGCAGTGCCAGAGTCATGGGGAAGGCACGGATGTCATTTAGGGATTGCCAGGGGGCGCAGCTGTGACCCCTGGCTTGCCCTTTGCTATCCCTGGCACTGCCTTTGCAGACCCTGGCCTCAGAGGTGGCAAATTCAGTGCCAGGAACACAGTAGTAGCTCACCCTTTTGGGCGTCACTTGAGCCTCCACTCTCTTTATTTTCTGTCACTTTTTTACACTAATAGTGACTAATAATATAGTAGTCATTATTAGCGTAGTGAAAATGGAGTACAATTATCTGGAATATGCCCTTCCATGGCTGCTGAGGTAAGTAAAACATGCTTTTAAATGTATGTTGATGGCGTGCTTGTGGGTGAGAGTGTACTTACGTATGGAGGTGCGCAACGCCCATTAGGCTAAAAGGGCTTGGAGCCTCACCCCATTCCTGCTGCAGCTCCTGGGTGCTTGCCTCAGGGAGTGCCTGGGCAGAGCACTGCTTGGGAAACATGTTCTTCTCTTTAGACAGACATGCTCAGCTTCTGTGCTGCTGGAAAGAGTCTTCATTGAAGGGGCGGAGGTCACCAGTGATTCTAAATATGCTGTCATGGACCCCATGATGGGGGCTCTCACTGTGCAAGGCTATGTGCTTAATCATTCCTCTTTGTTTTAAAGGCAAGACAGTCACTGCCCATTAACACTGTGATGACCGGGCAGCCTCTGCAATTGAAAGGTAATCTCTGTCCTGTTTCCAACCAATCTTTATCTGAGTCCGTCCAAACAGAAAAGCACAAATTTTATTGTATGTAATTGCATTTATATAGCGTTTACCACTCATGACCACGGGTAGCAAGTACTATATGAATTTAAAAAAAGGGGGAAACGTTTTTTTTTCTTTTTTTAAATGGTGTTGCATTGAAATGATTCAGTGTTCATCAGAAAGTCTAGATCTTTTGTTTACTAATAGCATTTTGCATTTCTGGGGTGGGTGGATGCCTAGCACCAGCATAGGGGCATCCTTGCGCCATGGTGCAGGGGGCCTGCATTAAGGGCAGGATTGTGTTTGTGCAGCAAGGGATACCTTCCTGTACAAAAACAATCCTGAAAGGCATTTTCCTCTACGTGCTGCAGAATGCAGAACATATACAAAGAGGAAGTAACAAGGAAAAGTAAAGGTATTTCTCCTCAATAAGCCTAGCTCAGGGAGACGCACAGTTTTGGCGCAACCCTGGTTTAGAGACCTTTGTAAATCTGGGATTGTGTCAAAATCCATGGGTGGATGCATGAGGATACCCACATTCCACCCATGAAACATGTTACTTTGGTTTCACTAAACCTCACAGAGCCACGCTAGGTGGCTTTGCATGGCTTCATCAATACCACTAAAGGACTTGCATTGCCTTGCAACGACTTGTGTCATGTATTCTATTCTATCCCAGAAGGAACGTCAGCCATGGCCTATCAGGCAGCATTTCTGTCAGAGTGATGGCCTGACAATAACGTTAAATTACACAGTGACTTTAACAGTCATATATTTTACTCTAATAGTCTGTGCACAAGCAGTGGAGAAGAACCGGCCATCATTGTGCTCCTCTTGTTTCATGATTGCTATGTGGCACAGTTTGAGTAGAGAGGCACATGTGTACCACATTAGGGACACACGTGGGGTGCAATATTCCACTGTGCCTTGTCGCAGGCTGCTCTGTGCTGACCTCTCACAGTCCACCTCTACCCACCTTCTGGGCCTCCTTATCTTCTCTGAAAACATGGTGAAAAGGTTACCCAGCTCCAAATCCAACACACAGGCACATTTCAAAGGCTCAACTGAAAGACACCCTGGGTGCACAACCTCTGGGCCTTGCTGTCTCTCAAGCGGACTCACTTTTGCAGTCCACTGGTCCTGCCCCTGCATTCTACTATCCCATGTCAACTTCAAACCAGCAACTGTATTCATGTACGTTAGTGCACCTTCTTCTGAGATGCAGTCCTAAAAACTCCCAGTTTTTGAATGTCTGCCTGAAGAGGGGATTTTAAAACCCAAACTTAGTACCAGAGACAAGAGTTCACATTTTACATAGCCAAAGGAATCACAGAGGTTGAGTAGGGATGACATCTGGGTGCTCATACTAAATCATTCGCATTTTCCATCAAAACAATGAAGTAGCCTGAAATCACCACACTTAGACCCTCATAACGACTTTGGCAGTCTTTTGAGGCACTGGCGGCCGCCAGAAGATTGACAGTGATGGTGGTACAGTGACTGCTGTATTACGATCCGCAAACTGAAGTCTGCCCAAATATAGCCACAAATCCTAAACAGCCAGGCCGACGGGGGGCGGGAGAGAGACGGTTCCACCAGCAGCACCGCCACACCAACACCCCGCGTTCCATATTACGACCCACAAATCAGTATGGCCGTCATTGCACAGCGGTAAACCATTGGCAGTGCAAAATCGCTGTGGTTAAAATATCACCTCCACCAGAACCTGCACACATATACCAGATACCACCAGCACACACAACCAAACACCCCCACCTCACCAACCACCCTACACTGCACGCTACACACACAGCACCCCCCCATAACACAACCACCATGTCCCGTCAAAAGCACCCAAGTTTCACTGATGATGAGTTGATGGTCAAGATAGATTAAATCGTCAGGGTAGAGCCACAACGGTTCGGAGCTCAGGTCCAGCAAACCTCAATATCCAGAAAAATTGAGTTATGGTTGAGGATCGTTGACAGGGGCATCTCAGTGGACACCCATCCACGCACAAGGGAGTACATCAGGAAGAGGTGGAACAACCTACTGGGAAAGGTGCGTTCCATGGCATCCAGGCACCAGATTGCCATCCACAAGAAGTTCACATCGTAGGAGGAGAAGGTCTTGGACATCATGCATCCTGGGGATCTGACTAAAACCATCAGAGGACTCTACTCTGGTAAGTCAACAACACTCCCCAGACACCAACCGCTCCTGGACAGCGTCTCCACCACCCATCACTTCCTAATCCACCCCATATCACACTTCTGCACTCCCCCATCACCCCACGCCCCTCCCCTGCATGCCACACCACCCACTGCCACTATCCCCATACAGTCCCTGCATAATGCACAGATATCAATCACAATGCCAAGCACCACAACTCCCACAATGCATCACTCCCTACACATCAAGAATGCACAATCCCACTTCACGGTGGAACACCTGCACTGAAAACCATAGCACATGCCACACCAACTAGATGCGTCAACTGCATACCAACACATGGCAATGACAGCAATGCAATCCACAATCCCCAACCCTGAATGTCAAATTGAAACAATGCCACAACATGTCAAACACAGGTAATGTCTGCAGTGCTGCAGCTGTCATTGCTATTACTGGAAAGCAAGTCAAGCTACTCCAAGTATCAGACGATGATACCAACAAGTACATCTCCACAATGTAACTCCCTCCCTTTCCTTCCACAGGTCCCGCTGCCATTGCCATCCAACAGCCAATGCCAAAGACAGACAGCCCTCCCCAGGATGAAGGCCCCAGTGGATGTCTGGATATTGACGAATTACCTGGGTCATCAGGGACAACTTGCCAGTCCAACACCACAAGCCCCACCCTTGACACGTCTGAGTCCCCCACCCATGTGGCTACCACAGCACAGCGAACCCTACATCCCCACACCTGTGTCCCAATGACAGGTCAACCAGCAGTGTGCCCCACAGTACAGGGTCCAGAGTCAAGGCCGCACACCCAAGACGATCAAGGTCCTGGTGCAACTGGGAGTGGGCACACTGTGCCAGGGGCAGTGGGAGGGCACCTGTGGCCCAAGGATGGTGCACCCACAACAAACGACTGGCCAGGAGGCCATTTCCCAAGTTCTGGGGGCATACCACCAGTCCCAGGACACTATGGGCAAGATCCTCACAACTTTCCAAGAGAAACAGAAGCTGCAGAGGGAATACCACCAGAAGGTCATGCAGCAGTGGCAGACCCTCAATGACACCATGGTCTCCATTGCAGGGATACTTAAGGAACTGACCACCATCCTGCGTATGTCCTCCACCCACCAACAGGGCCCTTGCACTAGCCACAATTCAACTGCGCCCTCCACTTCTGCGTCAGCTAGCGGGAAGGAGGCCCTGCCAGAGGACCCGCAGACCACCAACAACCCTCTCCCTGTAGCTGAGGAACCCACACACCAGCCAGGAGGTCCATCCAGACATTCTACAGGACATGATGCCAAGACCACTGCCAGGAAGTGACCCTTTAATGCACATTCTCACTTGTCTGCCACTGACACACTCTGTTGACTGTCCATTGTCATGTCTCCATTTTCCCATGGCCCCTTGGATACTGGACCTGGACTACCTATAGCTAGGACAACTACTCTAATGATTGCACCCACCATGACCCCACTCATCACACATTGCACATTAGACACCTCTGAGCACAGCTACTGCCTATGTGTCTTTATTGTAATGACTAAGATTTACATTTGAATAACATGTCAATACAGTCAAACCATTGTCCTGCAAATGTCTATGTGATAGACAGAAGGGGGAGAAAAATGCAGCTAGGTTGATGGTAGAGCAGACATATTCTGGATACATGTGTCAAGGAAGCCACCAGTCAAGGCAGGAACCAGAGTAGCACCACATGAATGCCCTGCAAATACACCAAGACAGGGACAACTATCATGATAGGAGACAATGTAGGCCATTCAACACACATGCTGAACAATGTTTCAATCCCTAGTGTGATTTAGCGTGTGGAATCACAAACCATATGCCCATGTCACGTCTACATTTCCAAGACATCAATAGCCAAAAGCCCTTCCCTCACAGCTGACAAATCTCAACTAAAGGCATGTTGCACAGGCTGTAACAGTTGAGTTACACATACTTGTGGACTGTGAGGATGAATAGCAATACTATTGACACCACCATCTGTGGCACACCAATTGCAGTTGGCAAAGCAGTACAGGGGTCATAGCATATGGACAATAGATTGCATGAGTGATGCTACACAACAGCACAGTGGAAATAACACTCACATTTGAACTGTAACACCTCCTCTGATGAGCAAAATACCCCCCTGCCCCTAAACCCACCCAGAGGGTGAGCTGCACTCAACACCTCCACTGATGACAGACACCAGGAGGAGCTATGGCACAATGCATCCAGGAGTAGAGGTAACATACATTACACATGACACATACCTGTTTCTCATGGAAGTATTGTTGAATTAACTCTGCTCTGGAGTCAGCTAAATCCTCATCATCTTCCTCCTCATCACTCACTCTGTCCCCTTCATCAGCCACTGGTCCAGCTGCCACCACCTCTACATCCAGCAGTGGGATGTGATGGCTCAGGGCCAGATTGTGCAGCAGGCAAAAATGATCTGGCAGACTTTAAGTAGTTTATAGAATAGGGCACCTCTGGAGATAAGTAGGTAGTGGAATCTGGCCTTCAGTAGGCCAAAGGTCTTCTCGATGACAAGCCTCGTCCTGCCGTGGGCCTCATTGAAAGGGTATTCACCATCTGTTGTCAGATACCTCACAGGTGTCAGTAGCCAGGGAAGTTAGAGTACCCAGAGTCACCTGTGTGCACAAAGGTAGGACACATCTCAATTCCGGTGGGGACACAGGGTAGATTGTGAAGTCATGTGAGATGACAGGGGCACTCTACCTATTGGATACATACCGATGAGCCATGCCCGGTCCCTCTGTAGTTATGCCATCATGTGTGGGACATTGCTGTTCCGCAGAATGTATGAATCATGTACAGAACTAGGGAACTTGGCCGTAACCTGTGAGATATATTGGTCAGCGAGACACACCACCTGCACATTTATGGAATAAAAGTTTTTCCGGTTCCTGTGTGAAGGAAAGTACCATCTTGCCTGGCATGTTACCCCCATTTTTACATGTATGTCAGTTTGTTTTTGCCTGTCTCACTGGGATCCTGCTGGCCAGGGCCGCAGTGCTCATAGTTTGTGGCCTGAATGTGTATCCCTGTGTAGTGACTAACTGTGTCACTGAGGCTCTGTTAATCAGAACCTCAGTGCTTATGCTCTCTCTGCCTTTAAAATTGTCACTATAGGCTAGTGACCACTTTTACCACCTCCTACACACTGGAGTACCCTTATAATTCCCTGTATATGGTACCTAGGGTATTGGGGTTCCAGGAGATCCCTATGGGCTGTAGCATTTCCTTTGCCAACCACAGGGAGCTCAGACAAACCTTTACACAGGCTGCCATTGCAACCTAAGTGAAATAACGCACACATTATTTCACAGCAATTTTTCACTGCACTTAAGGAACTTATAAGTCACCTATATGTCTAACCTTCACTTGCTGAAGGTTAGGTGCAAAGTTACTAAGTGTGAGCGCACCCTTGCACTAGCAAAATTGCCCCTACATAGTTCAGGGCCTTTTCCCCGGACTTTGTGAGTGCTGGGACACCATTACATGAGTGCACTACATATAGGTCAATACCTATATGTAGCTTCACAATTGTAACTCCGAATATGGCCATGTAACATGTCTAAGATCATGGAATTGTCCCACCATAAGTCCATGCACCCCGGGGCTCCACTATGGACCCCGGGTACTGCCAAACCAGCTCTCTGGGGTTTTCTCTGCAGCTATCGCTGCTGCCACCCCACAGACAGGGTTCTGCCCTCCTGGTGTCTGGGCAGCCTGGTCTCAGGAAGACAGAACAAAGAATTTCCTCTGAGAGAGGGTGTTACTCCCATTGGAAGTAGGTGTTAAAGGCTGGGGAGAAGGAGCCTCTTCCAGCCTCCGGAAATGCTTTGAAGGGCACAGATGGTGCCCTCCTTGCATAAACCAGTCTACACCGGTTTATGGAACCCCCAGTCCCTACTCTGGCACGTCAGAGACCCCTCCTGATAGGTGCTTACCTGACTAGGTGGCTAATCCTCCTCAAAGGGCTATTTAGGATCTCTCCAGAGCTTTTCCTCAGATAACGACTTCCAAGAATTCACCAGAGTTCCTCTGCACCTCTCTCTTCGACTTCTGCCAAGGAGCGATCGCTGACTGCTCCAGGACGCCTGCAAAAATGCAACACAGTAGCAAGAAGACTACCAGTGACATTATAGCGCCTAATCCTGCTGGCTTTCTCGATTGTTTCCTGGTGGTGCATGCTTTGAGGGCTGTCTGCCTTCATCCTGCACTGGAAGCCACGAAGAAATCTCCCATTGGTCGACGGAATCTTCCCCCTGCTTCAGCAGGCACCAAACTTCAGCGTCACCGGTACTCTGGGACCCCTCTCATCCTGACGAGCGTGGCCCCTAGAACACAGGTTGTGGACCCAAGTGACCCAGATTGTCCAGTGGTCCAACTGTCCAAATTTGGAGGAGGTAAGTCCTTGCCTCCCCTCTCAAGACAGTAATCCTGTGCACCATGTGAACTGCAGCTACAAGGGCTTCTGTGCACATTTCCATGAAATCCTGCATGCACAGCCAAGCCTAGGTCCCTAGCACTCTGTTCTGTGATGCTCAGCTCCCTGAGTTGATCTCTGGTGTCGTGGGGCCCTCTTTTGCAGTGAGACGACCGCTGTGATCAGACTTCTTGAACCTGTGTTCAAGGACTTCTGTGGGTGCTTCCTGTTTGTGTGTGGGCTCTCTACTTTGCCGAGGGCCCCCTCTGTCTCCTCTCCCAAGTGGTGACATCCTGGTCCTTCCTGGGTCTGGGAAGCACCCTTTTTCTTCAACCACAACTCTTGCAGCTAGCAAGGCTTGTTTGCGGTATTTTGCCAAGGATACAACTCTGCATCCTCCAGCACTCCGTGGGACATCTCCTGCACAAAGGAAAAGCTCCTAGCCTCTTTTGTTGTTGCAGAATCTTCAGCTTTTTCCATCCAGAGGCAGCCATTTTGCACCTTCATCCGGGTTTAATGGACTCCTGCCCCCCCGGACACTTTCATGACTCTTGGACTTGGTCACCTTCCTTTGCAGGTCCTCAGAACCAGGAATCTGTCTTCAGTGCTTTGCAGTCTGTTGTGGTCTTTGCAAAATCCTTTATCACAACTTTAGTGTGTTTCTGGGGAAATAGTAGTACTTTACTCTTACTTTCCAGGGTCTTGGGGTGGGGTATCTGGGATGACCCTAGCGTTTTCTTACACTCCCAGCTACCCTCAACACACTACACTAGGCCAGGGGTCCATTTGTGGTTCACATTACACTTTCTTAGTATATGGTTTGTGTTGCCCCAGGCCTATTGCATCCTATTGTATTCTGCAGTGTTTGCACTACTTTCTGACTGTGTTACTTACCTGATTTTGGTTTGTGTGTATATTTTGTGTATTTTACTTACCACCTAAGGGAGTATATCTTCTGAGATATTTTTGGCACATTGGGGGTCATTCCAACCTTGGCGGTAAAAGCCGCTTACCACTGTCAGAAGACCGCCAACATACCGCCGCGGCCACGGTAAACCGCCACGGTCATTCTGACCCACAACAGGCAAACCGCCAAAATGCAGACATCCACAAAAGTCCACCACAGCAAAGGCCAGCGAGAAACTGGCGATGACCAAACCTCCACCGTCACGCCAACAGAAATACGGCCACACTATCACGACCCACGAATCCACGTGGCGGTCTTTCAATCGCGGTAATCTATTGGCGTTACACACCGCCGCGCTCAAAATACACACACATTTACAAAACACATCCACATTGGACAATTCAAAATACACACACCTGATACACATACACACACCACTCCCACACACCCAACACAATATAAAACACACACCCACATCACCCACAAACCCCCACTTCTACAGAATCGGGACCACGCACTGAGAAAAAGAGAACTGAGCACCCAGACGCGCATTTTACTTTCACCCAGCAATATTTCCACGCACTACACACAACACACCAATACACATCACCACACAATCCACCCCACACATCACCCACACCACCCCATGGCACCGCAAAGATACCCCAGGTTCTCCGAGGATGAACTCAGGGTCATGGTGGAGGAAATTGTACGGGTAGAGCCACAGCTCTTCGGGACACAGGTGCAGCACACCACCATTGCCAGGAAGATGGAGCTATGGAGCAGAATAGTCGATAGGGTCAACGCTGTGGGACAGCACCCAAGAAATAGGGACGACATCAGGAAGCGGTGGACCGACCTACGGGGGAAGGTGCGTTCAATGGTATCCAGGCACAACATCGCGGTGCAGCGGACTGGCGGCGGATCCCCACCTCCTCCCCCAGAATTTACAACATGGGAGGAGCAAGTCTTGGCGATCCTGCATCCTGAGGGCCTCGCAGGAGTATCTGGAGGAATGGACTCTGGTAAGTCTCATCTTCACTACTTCATCCCCCCCACCCCACCAGCATGCCAACTCATACCCCCATCCTCACCCTCACCCCCATCACATCCTGCTCCTTGCAAATGTCTCACCATCACAGCCCACCCATCCCAACACCAAGCCCTGCATGCGACCACAAAGCATTGACACCCATCACCAAAGCATGCCCACTGCACATACCCATCCCCCACCAAATCACCGTCACAAAAGCCCCCACACAGGAATGCCAGCACTGGGGTACAAGGGTACCCACCCATTACACGCTATGGCACACACAAATGCAATAACCATACTTTTATACCCCTGCAGGACCCGAACGCCACGTCACCACGCAGGAGGGTCTACAAATGTCCACTCCACCCCCAGAAGAGGCCCACAGTGAGGACAGCACCTCTGTCGACCTGGATCTAGATGACCAGCCCGGCCCATCGGGGACCTCGGGACAGTCGGTTCCCCTCAGACAGCCACAGCCCATAGCAGACTGTCCCCCCTCTGGCAACACCAGCACAGCACCCACCCAGCGGGCCCATTCCTCAGTCCCCAGGACACGTCAATCAGTGGTGTGTCCACCACTACAGGGCACCCAGGTTAACCCCACACTCCAACAACAACAGGGACCTGGGGGCAGTGGTAGTGGGCACACGGTCCAGGGGACAGAGGCACAGGGGAACTGGGAGGGCTGCTGTGCGACAGGGGGGGGACAGTCCCAGGGAACCCACTCTCCACGAGGCCCTCTCCTCCATCATGGGAGCCTGCCACCACTCCCAGGACACGATGGCGACGGTCCTGGCCAGGTTTCAGGAGATCCAGCTTCTGCAGGAGGAACAGTATTTGGGGTTCAGGGAGGAACTACGAAACATCAGTTCGGCCCTGGCCACCATTGTAGGGGCTCTGAATCAGGTAGTCACCACATTGCGGGACACTGTGGCACCACAAAGAGCCCCTCACACTAGCATGGACCAAGAACTGCCTACCACCTCCGCCGGCGCTAGAGGACAGGAGGCCCCGCCACAGGACCAACAGGCCACGAGCACCCCACCCCCTGCAGAAGGAGAACCACCCCGCAAGCGGGCCCTGAGATCCAGGAAGAAGACAGAGTAAGATGCCAAGACCCCCGCCAGGAAAGGATACCTCCCTGATTGTCATCCCACTGTCCCACATTGACACCCTGTCCATTCTTATACTGCCCATGCTCCACTTTCCACAGGCATTTGGACATTGCACCTGTGATACTAATACTCTGGACTCTGCCATGGACAATCCTCCACCATCACCCCTCACCGACTTGCAACCACCCAGCAATATAGGACACTGAAATAAACAGTTATTCGACAAAACAATCAGGAGTCTGGCTGTGATTTTGTACTAATGTATTAGACATTACCGTCCCAAAATGCATATTTACATTGTGATGCCAACATACCACTGTCACACAGCTGTAGTCCATGGGGAAACAAAGCAGATGTCACGCAGTATGGCCCACATCTCTGAAATTGGAAGGGAAAGTCACAACTCAGTTACCATACACAGGGGGAAAAGGTCAGACAGTAGAGAGGTAGTAGGGGTTAAGTATATGTAATATGACGGGTTGGACTCTTACCTGTGTGTCATTGAAAATACTGCTGTATTACTGTGTTCCTGTTGTCTATGTCGTCCTCTTCAGCTTCCTCTTCTTCACTCTCCACAGGCTCCACAGCTGCTACAACACCACCATCTGAACCATCCTCCTGCAGAAAAGGCACCTGGCGTCGCAAAGCCAGGTTGTGAAGCATACAGCAGGCCACGATGATCTGGCACACCTTCTTTGGTGAGTAGAATAGGGATCCACCTGTCATATGGAGGCAGCGGAACCTGGCCTTCAGAAGGCCGAAGGTCCGCTCGATCACCCTCCTACTTCGCCCATGGGCCTCATTGTACCGTTCCTCTGCCCTTGTCCGGGGATTCCTCACTGGGGTCAGTAGCCATGACAGGTTGGGGTAACCAGAGTCACCAATTAGCCACACACGGTGCCTCTGGAGTTGACTCATCACGTAAGGGATGCTGCTATTCCGCATGATGTAGGCGTCATGCACTGATCCAGGGAACTTGGCATTAACATGGGAGATGTACTGGTCTGCCAAACACACCATCTGTACATTCATCGAATGATAACTCTTTCTGTTTCTGTACACTTGTTCACTCCTGCTGGGGGGTAATAAAGCCACATGGGTCCCATCAATGGCACCTATGATGTTGGGGATATGTCCAAGGGCATAGAAATCACCTTTCGCTGTAGGCAAATCCTCCACCTCAGGGAAAACAATGTAGCTCCACCTGTATTTCAGAAGGGCAGACAACACTCTGGACAACACCTTGGAAAACATAGGCTGGGACATCCCTGATGATATGGCCACTGTTGTTTGAAATTACCCACTTGCAAAGAAATGGAGTACTGACAGCACCTGCACTAGAGGTGGGATCCCTGTGGGTTGGCGGATGGGTGACATCAGGTCTGGCTCCAGCTGGGCACACAGTTCCTGAATAGTGGCTTGGTCAAGCCTGTATGTCAGTATGACATGTCTTTCCTCCATTGTCGACAGGTCTACCAGCGGTCTGTACACGGGAAGATTCCTCCATCTCCTCGCATGTCCCAGCGGACGGTGCCTATGAAGGACAACAGCGAGCACAGAGTCAATCAGCCCACAGGTACGTAACCACAGTTTGCACAAAACACAATTCCCAATGCATTGAATGGTTTGTAAGAGTGTTGATGCAAGGCCTAGGTATGTGTGACGCAGTTAAAAGTAAGCCATGTGGGCCCTTGAAATGGCGGCTGCCTGACCTGTGAAGTGTGACAATGGGATGTGAGGTCAATGCGCTGGCGTGGCACACCGTGGCGGTAGGCGGTCGATGACCGCGGCGCAAAGCAGCATTGGTTAACATTGAACCCTATGGGTCTCAGGAGCCAATGGCGATGTGCGCCGGCGGTCGCGGTACGCACCGCCGCGATACGCACCACCGCGGGCGTGACCGCCATTTTCTATCTGCTTAATCACTCGATACCTGATCTTCGACAGGAGAGGACCTACACTGCAAGTGCTGCTGTGACCTCGGTCTGGAAGAGACAATGGGTCATGTGACTGGGGAAAGGGCCCCTGCCTTCACTGCTCAGGAATTGGAGAAACTCGTGGATGGGGTCCTCCCCCAGTATGCGCTACTCTACGGTCCTCCAGACCAACAGGTAAGTACACTGGGACCATGCTTTGTGGCCAATGCCTGTGTTGAGTTGGGTGGATGAAAGATGGTGGGGAGGGGAGCGAATGAGGCATGCATCAGACGACGGATGACAGGATGTGCCACATGGCAAGGGTAGGGATGGGGGGCCACTCACATTGAGGGTGCAGAAGGTGATGACTCTTTTTCTCCCCCTGTACATTTCACATAGGTCAGCGCCCACCAGACGATAGACATTTGGCGTGCCATCGCCAAGGACGTCCGGGCCCTGGGGGTCCACCACAGACGGGGCACCCACTGCCGGAAGAGATGGGAGGACATCCGACGCTGGAGCAGGAAGACGGCGGAGGCTCAGCTGGGCTCCCAACGTGGGAGGGGTGCCAGTCGTACTTTGACCCCCCTGGTGGCCTACCCCGATTTGGATGGGCGCGTGAGGACATCACAGCAGACACAAGGGGGTGAGTACAACCTCATTCTGCTGACTTTGCGCGCAGTGGAGGTGTCTGGGGGGGGAGTAGGGCTGTGGGTATCCCTAGGCCAGGGCGATTTCTGTAGGCTAGGCCCCTCCGTAAGGCATGGCCCTGTGCCCCCGCCCCCCACCTCTGTAGGGTGCCAAGTACAGTTATCCATGGCCCTGTGTCATCTATGTGTGCAGTTGTCGTCCATAGGCTTGTAGGCCATGTCCCACGGATTGAGTAGTGGACCCCATGTGCGCGGTGCAGTGCAGGGGGCTTCTGTGTCTGTCCTCTCCGCCAACGGTGTCGCCAATGCATGCACTCAACATGTCTTTATTTCTCCCCCCCCCCTTTTTTGTGGTCTTCCTGTTCATGTGTGCATTAGCATCATCAGGCGGAGGAGAAATGGCATCGGAGCACGAGGGAGCTGCATCCCACATGGCCCTGGAGGGCCATGCAATGGATTCCGAATACACCAGTGGGACGGAGCGTGAGGGGAGCTCCACAGCGGGGACTCGTGCAGACATTAGTGACACGGACTCTTCCTCTGAAGGGAGCTCCCTTGTGGTGGCGGCAGCATCCGTGCCCCCCGCACCAACAGGTACAGCCACCACCCAGCGCACCAGCACCGCCCTCCCAGCAGCCCCTCAGCGTTTGGCCCGTGCCCGCTCACCCAGGAAGGTGGGCATCTCCTTCGCCCCAGGCACCTCAGGCCCTGCCCCTGTCACCCCTGCTGCCCTCAGTGAGGAGGTCATTGACCTCCTGAGGACGCTCATTGTTGGGCAGTCTACCCTTTTGAATGCCATCCAGGGTGTAGAAAGGGAGGTGCGCCAGAGTAATGCATACCTGGAGGGCATTCATTCTGGTCAGGCTGCCCATCAGCGATCGTTCAACACTCTGGCCTCAGCACTGATGGCAGCAATTGTCCCTGTCTCTAGCCTCCCCCCTCCAACTTCCTCCACCCAGACCCTATCACCTGTACCTCTGCCTATCCCAGACACACCATCAGACCAGCCTGTACACACCTCAACACCAAAGGGAAGCTCATCCAGACATAAGCACCACACATCACACAAGCATTCACACAAGCAACATCCACATAGACATACCAACAACCACTGCCTCCACTGTGTCCCCCTCCTCCTCGTCTTCCTCCTCCCTCCCTGTCACGTCTCCACTCACACCTGCATGCACATCTTCAGCCACTACGTCCATCACCACCACACCCACCAGAACCCCCCGCACACGTGCAGTCACCACCCCCACTACCATTTACACGTCCCCTGTGTCCTCTCCCACTATGTCTGTGACCCCCTCTTTCAAGCTACACAAACGCAGGCAGCCACCTACCCAACAGTCATCCACCTCACGACAGCATCCAGCCCAAGCACCTGCACCCAAAGACACCAGACTGAAAACTCCTACAACCACAACCTCTTCCTCCACTCCCATACCCACTACACCTACCCGTCCCTCTGTTCCTAAAATGCTTTTCCTTTCCAAACTCGACCTCTTTCAAACAACTCCCCCACCCTGTCCATCTCATAGGACTCCAGTCAGCACCTCAGCCACCACAAAAGCGGGACCTGTAAAGACAGTGTGCCATGGACTGTGGAGTCCCCCACCCTCAAGGGCAGCCAGTTCAGTAAGGAGCCAAGGCACGGCCAGCCCACCCCCGGTAAAACATCCGAAGATTGTCAGTGGCCGGTGCGAGAGGCCGAAGACACCAGGGACCAAAATCCCTACCATGGCTCCGGCAGGAAGTGTGGTGCCACCTGGCACACCGCCAAAGGTGGGGAAGGGCCACAGGCGAACAGGGAAGGCTGGGAAGGGCAGCACGCCCGACAAGTCGGCCAGCAGCCCAGCTGGCCAGAAGGGCCTAGCCAGCCCCATCCCAGGTGGGCAGGAGGACACCCACAGGCCCGGTACTGCAGCCCAGGAGGGCCCCGCAAGCCCCATCCTAGGTGGGCAGGAGGACACCCAGAGGCCCGGTACTGCAGCCCAGGAGGGCCCCGCCAGCCACACGACAGATGGGCAGGAAGGCACCGCCAGCCACAGGTCAGGTGGCGAATGACCTCCATGCCATGGCCGGATCCGCTGAGCTGGACACTCATCCGATGCACCGCTGAACTGGGCCCTTCATCTCAAGCACCGCTGAACAGGGCAAGGCCAGCTCAAGCACCGCTGAACTGGGCCCTTCATCTCAAGCACCGCTGAACAGGGCACCGCCGTCTCAAGCACCGCTGAACAGGGCACCGCCGTCTCAAGCACCGCTGAACTGGGCCCTTCATCTCAAGCACCGCTGAACAGGGCACCGCCGTCTCAAGCACCGCTGAACTGGGCCCTTCATCTCAAGCACCGCTGAACAGGGCACCGCCATCTCAAGCACCGCTGAACAGGGCACCGCCGTCTCAAGCACTGCTGAACAGGGCACCGCCGTCTCAAGCACCGCTGAACTGGGCCCTTCATCTCAAGCACCGCTGAACAAGGCACCGCCGTCTCAAGCACCGCTGAACAGGGCACCGCCGTCTCAAGCACCGCTGAACAGGGCACCGCCGTCTCAAGCACCGCTGAACTGGGCCCTTCATCTCAAGCACCGCTGAACAGGGCACTGCCGTCTCAAGCACTGCTGAACAGGGCACCGCCGTCTCAAGCACCGCTGAACTGGGCCCTTCATCTCAAGCACCGCTGAACAGGGCACTGCCGTCTCAAGCACCGCTGAACAGGGCACGGCCGTCTCAAGCACCGCTGAACTTGGCCCTTCATCTCAAGCACCGCTGAATAGGGCACCGCCGTCTCAAGCACCGCTGAACAGGGCACCGCCGTCTCAAGCACCGCTGAACTGGGCCCTTCATCTCGAGCACCGCTGAACAGGGCAAGGCCGTCTCAAGCACCGCTGAACAGGGCACCGCTGAACAGGGCACCGCCGTCTCAAGCACCGCTGAACAGGGCACCACCGTCTCAAGCACCGCTGAACTGGGCCCTTCATCTCAAGCACCGCTGAACAGGGCAAGGCCATCTCAAGCACCGCTGAACTGGGCCCTTCATCTCAAGCACCGCTGAACAGGGCAAGGCCATCTCAAGCACCGCTGGCCCATTGGCGGAAGGGGCAGGCCCGCATCTGTGTCGGGCAGGGCTGCACGAGGCACTCTGGGCACCAGTCCCCCTCCAGAACCAGTGGAGACTGTTATCCACTTGAGAGACTGTGGCTTTGCACTCCCCAGGATGGAACAGTGGGCAAGCCACCCACTGTAGAGACTTGAGAGACTGTGGCTTTGCACTCCCCAGGATGGAACAGTGGCCATGCTGGCCCCTCGTGGATCTGGCGTCGTGGACTCATCTGGCTGAGGTGCCCCCCCTTCCTTTCCCCCTGAGGTGCCTGTAGTTTTGCTATCTGATGCCCCTGCAGTGTTCTCTCCGTTGGAGTCAGGTATCCTGTGTGGGCTTTGCCCATGTGATTTGGGCCCAGTGGTCCACGGACAATGCCTGCTACAATGATCGGACTTTAAAATTTATGTATATAAAGGTTTTAGATGTGTGATATATTTTTAAGCCAGTGATACAATATATTCCAATGTTTAGAATCATTTCCTTTTGTCTTTGCATTCTTCCGGGGGGTTTGGGAGGTGTAACTCTGAGTTGTTGCTATGCATTGATGTGTGTGTTGTAGTGGGAGTGGGTGTGTCGCGTATGTGTGTCCCCGTAATTTTTCCCCTCCCCCCTCCCCTGTGTCGTAGGTGCAGTACTCACTGTTGTCTTCTGCGCCGGCGTTCGTGCTCCTGGTAGAGGAGCAGGAAGACAATCGCTGGGAGGATGTGGAGTTCGGGTTCCATGCTGTCCAGATTCCTCGTGGGGTGTATGGAGGTGAGCGTTTTCCGTTCGAAATGGCTGTTTCCGCCGTGTTTTTATCGGCGGGGCTACCGCCCCTGAAAAGGTGGCGGATTGGTAGGTTGTGATGGGGTGGGCGGTACATTGACTCTCGCCTGTCTGTTGGCGGGGACCGCCGCGCTGTTTGTTTGTCCCGCCGTGGCGGGCGGTGTGTTGAAGTGGCGGTCTCTGTTGGCGGTTTCCGCCAGGGTCGGAATTCCATTTTTTTTACCGCCAGACTGTTGGCGGTTTAGCCGCCGCTTTAACACCGACCGCCAAGGTTGGAATGACCCCCATTGTCACTAAAATAAAGTACATTTCTTTTTAGTAACTCTGAGTATTGTCTTTCTTATGATATAGTACCTATATGATATAAGTGGTGTGGTAGGAGCTTTGCATGTCTCCTAGTTCAGCCTAAGCTGCTCTGCTATAGCTACCTCTATCAGCCTAAGCTGCTAGAACACTACTAATCTACTAATAAGGAATAACTGGACCTGGCACAAGGTGTAAGTACCATTGGTACCCACTTTAAGCCAGGCCAGCCTCCTACACTGTACACTTCCTCATTTATCATGGGTGGAACCAAGGCACTGTGGGTGCCATCTATGGCCCCTATCACATCAGGGATATGAGCCAAATCGTAGAAGGCAGCCTTCACAGTGGTCAAATCCACACGTTGAGGGAGCAGGGCAGTTGAGCGAAGCACACAGTACATCCTTCAACTCATTGCTGAACATCAGCTGTGACATCCCTTCTGCCAAGCCCAATGTCATCTGAAACGACCCTGAGGCAAGGAAGTAGAGTACTGACAACACCTGCACTAAGGGAGGGATGACATAAGTATGACATATGCCAGGCAACAGATCAGGCTCCAATTGGCTACACATCTCCATGGTGGTCTGACGGTTCAGACAACACGTCTGAATGATGTTCTTCTCTTCCCGAGAGCCAGGTCGACTAGGGGTCAGTACACAGGGGCATGTCTCATCACCATTACACCATATCTGGGAAGAGGAGAGAGGAGAAGTCAAAAGTTGATGTATGTAATGTGTCGACATTGTCAATCTATGCAGTAGTCACTACATGTCATCCATGACGCACAAAAAAATCATCTACTATTCACTTATTGCATGTAAAATGGCAGCTGCCTGTCCTGTGTGCACAGGACAGACGGAAGTGACCTCATTCCGCTGGCGTTACACGTCATGGCAGTAGGCGGTCTAGACCGCCGTGCAACTCCTCATTGGATAACATTATTGCTGGGGCTAATGGTGATCACTGCAGGCGGTGACAGTCATATACGCGGTGGCCGCAACCGCCATTTACTGTTCCATTACTCACTGGACTCCTGACACTCGTGCAAGTAAGACCTCCACTGCGTGTGCTGCTGTGTTCTGACTCTGAAAGCCAAGATGCCACATCCTGCAGGAGATAGGGCCCCAACCTTCACCCAGGAAGCTTGTGGATGGGGTCCTACTGTATGGACAGTTGTATGGGGTACCAGAACAGCAGATGAGTCTTATGTCACTGTCATGTGTGATTGTGATGTGTGTGAGGAGTTGGGACGAGGCAGACAGAGTGGATGCACGGAGATGGGTCAGGAGCCTGAGCATTAGTGGCGTAATGACACATGAGGGTGGTCGTGAAATGTGTCTGATGTGTGATGTCCACTGCTGACCCTGTAAGGCCAATCTACATGGCTTTGTCCTTCTGTCTGTGTCACCCATGCAGGTCAGCGCCCATCAAAAGAAGGGGATTTGACATGCCATCGCAAAGCAAGTGCGGACCCTGGTGGTCCATAGCTGGCAGAGCACCCACTGCAGAAAGTGGTAGGAGGACCAGTGATGCTGGGCCTGGAAGACCGCAGAGGCCCAGCTGGGGACGTCCTCCCAATGAGGGAGGTGTGCCTGTCATACCCTGACCCCCACTAATGGCCCGCATTTTGGCAGTGGCCTACCCTGAAGTGGACCGGCGCTTGAGGGCAGCAGAGCAGCCACAGGGCGAAAGTACACACTCACACCTCGATGATGTTCTGCCTGTATGGCTTTGGGTTTCCTACTAGTGGAAAGATGTAGCATAGGTCATTGTTAGTATCACGCCGACTATGGGTATCAGCCACCCTGGCAGGATTGGTTCATAGATGTGTGCCCATACCATGCACCCAGTGACTTATGAGGGCATTTACTTTCAAATTGGGAATCGCATGGTGACCCTCAACAAGGTTTAAGAGCCACGTTCCTACCATCAGCATCAGTACATGTGTGGTGTCAGGACATTGCCATCAGTATCAGCCTACCACTTTGACCGAGGTAATTAGTGCGTACTCTATCAGCTCCCATGTACTGTATGTGTAGATAGGTACAATGGGGCCAGATGTCACTGTGCTATTTGTCAATTGATTAGTGGGCATGCTACCTACCCATGCAGGATTCTGTTGAGTGAGGTGTACAGGAAATGTCTCCACACACTACCATGGGAATGTGCCAGGTACTAGGCACATTCCTATGACTAGGTTGTCCCTCATCAAGTACATGAGTGCTACTATTCCATCATTAGAAGTGTCCATCAGTATTGATATAGTATCCCCCATGGTGTCCTACTGTTGCAGCATGTATAGGTGAGGGCATGGCCTGCCATGGCATAGCAGCAGATTATGTTGTTGTTACTCTGTGTGTATGTAGGGTTGGTATTGACCCATTGCACCCTGTCTTTCTCTGCCACCATCCCTCCCTCTCTAACTCTGTCTCTGTGTGCATTAGCATCATCAGGTGAAGGTGAAGGGGCACCAGTGAGTGGAAAAGCTGCAGCCCACGGGACCCAGGAGGTTGATACCAGTGGAGCCGTGGGGACCAGTGGGACAGAGGGCGAGGGGAGTGCCACGGGAGAGACAGGATCGATGACAACATCTTCGGATTCCTCCTCTGATGAACGCTCCCTGGTGGTGGTGGACCCATCTGGGACCATCCCAGCACCATCCTTGTCTGCCATGCCGCTTACCAGCACCGCCCTCCCCATAGCTCCCCATCCACTTCCCCGTGCCCGCTCACCCAGGAGGGTGGGCATCTTCTTCACCGCAGACACCTATGCCCCTTTCTTAGTCCGCCCTGCTGCTCTCAGAGAGGAGGATATTGACCTCCTGAGGTCAATGTCTGTGGGGCAGTCAACCATTGTGAATGCCATCCTGGGACTGGCATCATAGATACAACAACCGAACGCCTATCTGGAAGGCATTCATGGTGCCCTGGCTGCCCTGCAGAGATCGTTTCAGGCTCTGGCCTCCACATTAATGGCAGCCAGTGTTCCTTCTTCTTCCGTCCCCCCTCCAACTACCTGTTCCCAATACCACATCTCTCTGCCCTCACCCATCCAAGGCACACCTACATACCAACACGCATCCACATCAACAGACCCAGATCGCAAGGATAAACACAAGCACCACAAAAGACACCACCGCCATGCGCACACACAACATTCAGATGGAGACACAACAACATCCACTGCCTTCACAGACTCCCCAACCACCTTCCCCCTCACAGACACTACACCACTCAGACATGCAGTCACCAAATCATCACTCCCAGATCCTGCCACAAGTGCACTCAGTCCACCATCACCACAATAGCAGACACCCATGCATTCACCCTATGCACCACACGAGCACTCAGCACAACTGTCAACACCCCCACATGCAGCACATCCACCCTACCTGCAGACACCACCACAACATACATTCACACATCCCCCTGCCATCTCCCAACATCTCCTCACCCCCTCCTCCCACTACACCTAAACGGTCACAGTAACACACCCAACAGTCACACAGCACACACATGACATCCACACTCCTACCTGCACCCAAGGCACCTCACCATACACACCTCACAACTACTCCCTCTCCCTCCACTCCCAAATGTTACTCCCATTACCAACCTTGTACCCCCAAAACATGTTTCCTGCATCAGTTTTCCCTGTTCTCTCCCACTGACCCAGTCCCTGAACACCCCAAGCGCCCTGTTCCACTCCCCAAACCCCAGCTTTCCACCTCCCAGTCTGTCCATAGTATACCTGGAAATAGCCATGCCCCTTCCCCACCTAAGACATCCACCCCCACCAAGGCCTGGGTTACCCCTCCCAAAGCAGAAGCCAAGCCCCCTCCCCCAAAATCTAAATCCAGGGCAAAAGTCCCAACCCAAACCAAATAACCCCCCCTCGAAACCCAAACCTAAGGACCCCCCCTTCGAAACCCAAACCCCCACCTCGCCCCCCATCACCCTCAAGGTGCCTGCATGCCCCATTGAGGACCCTGCCATGTGGAGGCCACTTTTCAGTCATGAGTCCAGTTGGGGCCATGGACATTGTCCTGTGTGCCTGGGGCACATGTACCAGTTGGACTGGCCAGTAGACCTACATTGTTTCTTGTTTTTTTATTTCTTAAGATTGCTATTCATTATATCTGCAGCGGGCCCCTTTGGTGTCGAGGGTTACATACTTGTCCTGGCTTTCATTCAACATGTATGTGTTGCATATGTACGATTTGTTGTGTGTGGTTTCTGTGTGAGTGTGTGTGTGTGTTGGTAGTGGTGTTTGTTTGCGTGTGTGCATGGCAGCCGCTAGCCATGCCGGGTGTGTGTGTTGTGTGTGTGTGAGTGTGTGTACTAATGGCCTTCTCTCCAGTGTGTGCTAGGTGGGTATACTTACATTTGGTGTCTTCGTCGCCGTCACTGGTTGTGGAGTTGTATGGCCAGCAGGAGCATTGGGAAGACTTCCAGTTTGGGTTCCATGGCAGCTGCGGATGTGCCTGTGTTCCTGAAGGTGAGTGTCCTCTTTTACGTTGTTCGTTTCCACCAGCCTTTTCGTGGTGGGGCAACCATGGCGGAAATCCTGGCGGTGTGCATCCTCGATATATGGTCGGCGGAAACATGCTTTCCGCTGGCCTGCAGATGCCTACCGTCAGCCGCAGCGGCATGCCAACACTGGCGGGACTTGCAGTGACTTGGCTGTGTTCCAGTCGGAACACCACCATGGTCATAATTTGGTGGTCTGCTCCTCTGGGCCTATGGCGGTGCGACCGCCGCCTCCACCGCACCAGTCCTCGGACCGCCTAAGTCATAATGATGGCCTTAGTTTTGAAAATTAAACATTCTCAGGCAATATTTATTTTACAAAAGACAAATGAAAAAAATGTCCTCTCTGAAATTTCTCAAAATCATGGTTACCCACTGGTCTGGCCCTTCAAGCACCATCCCCATGAAAATGTGATTCGGTCCCCCCAGATTTCCACTAGGGCCCCTACTTAGAACTTAACAAGGTAAACTCAGCTGAAGGACCAGGGGCCAGATGTAGCAAATTCCGGCATTGTGACTCGCAAATTGCGAGTCTGAGCGACTCGCAATTTGCGAGTTGCAATGCAGGATGGTGTCCCTGACACCATCTGCGAGTCGCAAGGGGGTCGCACAGGCCCACCTCATTAATATTAATGAGGTGGGTCGTAATTTGCGACCCCCTTGTGAATCGCAGCACTCACAGGGATGGTGGCCTGCTGGAGACAGCAGACCACCATGTCTGTGACTGCTTTTAAATAAAGCAGTTTTTTGTTGTTGTAATGCAGCCCGTTTTCCTTAAAGGAAAACGAGTTGCATTACACACGAAAAAATGAAACGTGTCAGTTTCATTTTTTCGTAGCAGGCAGTGCTCCACTGCCTGCTCTGAAAAAATGTTTTCAGGGCCATTCACAAAGGGGAAGGGGTCCCATGAGTACCCCTTCCCTTTTGCGAATGGGTTACCAGCAGTGTGACACTGGTGGTAACTGTGAATTGCTTTGCGACCGCGTTAGCGGTCACAAAACAATTCTGCATCGCGATGCGACTCGCATTACCCCCTTCCTATTTGCGACTCGCATTCCCATTTTGCGAGTCGGTAACCAGGTTACCGACTCGCAAAATGGCAATGGGCATCGCGATGTGGCTTCGCCGTTTGTGAGGTGCAAAAAACTTGCTACATCCGGCCCCTAGAGTGTTGCTATGCAAAGTAACAATCAAAGGGTCAGGACTGCCTGGGATCGAGAACCATATTTCAGTGCTTGTTTGATTAAGTAGACAAACTCAAAACTGAAGTTAGTTGCACTGTTAGATACGCGGTTGGATACAAGAAGACATAAAAGAGTTCCTGCAAAGAGAAAATTAGCTCCTGCACCTGCAGAGAGAGAGGGGCTCTTGTCATAAACGGAGCCCATCCTCTTGTAGAGCAGAGCTCATTCGCAGATTAAGTTGATCATTTTGTTTTGCATTTTTATATAGCACAAATTGACCTGAAGGTAACGGGGCACTTTACATGAGCACCAGTTACATTACACAAGATCAAATAATTGTTTTAGGCACAGGGAGATTAAGGGCCTGATTTGGATTTTGACAGACGGGTTACTCTGTCACAACGGTGACGGACCTCCTGTCTGCTGAAATATAAATCCCACTATTTCATATAGGATTGATATTTCCACGGACGGGATATCCGTCATCCTTGTGACGGAGCAACCCGGCCACTGAAATCTAAATCAGGTCTTAAGTGATTTGCCCAGGACCACAGGAGGTTGCGCTGACGCCAAGGCTTGGACCTCGTGCTCCAGTTCCAAGGTAAGTACCTCTGGTCGTAACGTCGCAGCTGAGTCCCTCCAGGCATATTGCTGAAACCCTGCATAGATACAACAGAGTTTATGCACAAATTGAGCTGAGCTCCTACAGATATTCTGTTGAGCTTTTTTACAGACAGTTTATGTCTTGCACTGAACCAGAGTAGAGTCCCTGTACACATAGAACTCAGCCCCTGCACAGCATGAGTTGTGTTGATTAATAGATTGTGTTGAGTCAGTTCACAGGCAGAGTTCAGCTCTTTCACATAGTCATTAATACACTGTAAAATATTCTGTGAGGAGTGAGATACTGGTGACCATCTTCTAATCTGTGAGAGTACCATATACCTCCCACTCGGGTTAGTCTCTGACATGGCCTGTCTCTGATAGGGAGCCTGGAGTAAAAGGTGGGAAAGAGAATGGGAGCTGAAGAGAATGGATCGAGAAAAGATATTGTGGGGAAGAGCGAGAGACAGAGAGCTTCGAGATAGAGAGTAGTAACAGAGAAGAGAGAGCACGTGTGAGAGAATATGGAGGGACAAAAGAGAGGGAAAATAAATGAGAGGAGAACATGACTGATAGGGGAAAGAGGACAGAAAGAGTGTCCAATGGGAGATGGCAGAATGAGTGATATGTGAACAGGCAGCTAGCAATGACACTAAGGCAAACTTTACTGCACATTCTGCCTATTACTTTTGCTCTGTTTTTCACTAGAAATCTGACTGTCACCTTGTGAGTGGGCAATGCCACTGCTGGAGGTGTATGTTTCAGATACAAAGAAACATTTTGGATAATGCCACTTAAGTGTTTTTCATAAACTAAGCACTAGGCAGTGGTGAAGATGTTTCACACAGCATAGTTACTTGTCAGCCATGTTTGAGAACTGTAGTTGTAGGTGGTATAAATACTTTTGAAACTCTTTCACAGGGGGTATCAAATATTAACCTTTTGCATATTTAGGTGAGTTGAGTTTTTTATAAAGACCATGTATAAAAATAAACATTGACAACCCAATGTATTTGGCTTCTGTAAAGGTAAATTATGTATTAGAATTATCTCTAATACCACGAGACATCATGACATTGGCAGCATCCTTAGCACAAGAAATTGGTACTGGGCACCTGGCAGCAGGAGTAGGAGCACACAAGGTGCTGTCAAAGACAGGAAGTACAAAAAGGACATTGTTGTTGTGAAAGTTACCCTGTGGAATAGGTAGAGTAGAAACCTGTCCCTCTCTCACAGAACAGGAACAGATGAGACAGCAGCAGTGCAAGCTATATTGCTTCTAGAACAGGTGCAAGTTAGGTGACAGCAGTGCAAGCTTCCCTTCCCTATAGAACATGTTTGGCCATGGCAGCAGCAATGTAAGCTTCACTACATATCACACCCCTGTAGTGCAAGATTTCTTTCCTCGAGGAACAGTAAAAAAGAGATGTACTCATCATCTGGACCACAATCTCTGTTCCACCCTGATGGGTAGACTGGAGATACATCAATATTAATAAATCATTACATCGATGAGAAATACGTAAATGTGTATAATAAATACCACCATGTTACACTTCAATCTATAGCATACATGCATATAGACAAACGTGAACCTTAAAATTCAGAAAAAAAATCAGAAATGTAATGAAGGTGTGACCTGTGTACAATGACTGAGTCAAATTGAGAACCTAGCTTTGAATCCAGCTTGGATCATGACTGAAACCTTTTCAGTTCTGAGCAAATCATTTAATCTGTGATGATGGTGGAATTGTGTATAGCTGTGTGTAATTCAACGATTTAGGCTCCTATTTCATGTGCATAGTCTTGCTTCATCTCCATCTGTTGCTCTCATACCTGTATTTGCATTGTGAAGTTATCCAGCGTATTCCTCTCTTCCCCTTCCTTTTGGGCTCTTTGTGAACACCCCTCATTTTGAACATTCACATAGGAGCCCTCTATATAATCTTCTTTATCTCATTATATGTGGCACATCTTTAATAGGGCTCATAAACGTTTCCTTCTTGATGTCTGAGGGAGCATTTTCTTGTGTATATCTGAGGATCCCCCTCAAAAACATCTTTTTGTTCCCTAAGACATTTGTTTATTATGTGTCTGATGTTGCTTTTAGTAAGGAAAGACACCTTTACAATAAGGGTTATTTTGTGTGTGTCACACATGCACACAGGTTCAAGATTCACTTGGTACAAATCATCCTACAGGCATCTGATACTCTCGGGTCTGCTGGATAGCCTCGAAGCTCCAGCAGGGCTTAGGGGCATATTGACGAGCCCCTTTGCATTGCTCTTGCACCACGCAACATGATACAAGATCAACGCAGCTGGAAAATGAGATCTATGAAGCCACACAAGGCCATTCCTAAATCTTGAGTAATGCAACGCAGTGTAAATCGCTGTGTGATATTACTCTGCACAAGGGAGGGATTTCCATGGGTGCTCCGGTGTTGCATGGGTGTTCCCATGCAACATGCATGGTTTTTGACACATTTCCAAATATACCAGAAGTTGTAGACCTGGGAATGTGCCAAAAACATATGTTTTCCCAGGTGAGGCATAACGAGGACAAAGGTCTTTATTACACCTTGTTTTTTTCTCTTTCTATGAGGAAAAAAGCCTCAGGGGATTGTTTTTTGTGCAGGAAGGTGCCCCTTCCTGCACAAAAACAATCCTGCATGCAACAGAGGCACCCTTGCACCATGGTGTAAGGGTGCCTGCATTGGCACTAGGCTGCCAAAAAGGTGCCACTGTTAGGGAAAAGGCAGGAATGCACCGTATTTACTTAATTATGACACATTCCTGTCCTTTCCCTGTCACACCGTGCTGTGCAGCAAGGTTACTTGACGCTGTGCACTGCGTGACAATCTCATAAATACGCCCCCAAGTGACTGAGTGGAAATTGTTAGCAAAGCCAGTGGATCTCGCTTTAATGTGTCCATGCGTGAAAATACAGTTATTCATGAATGTTGTTTGCATGTGTTAGTACATTGAAGACAGACATATTGACTATGTGTGCTCTTATACTGGTTCTGAGAATGTCTCATCCCACATTGTGTGAACTGGTAGCCCCGCCATTGCCACTTGATGTACTAGCCACCCCCGAAGTTTGGGTCTAGTTGCACCCCCTGAATGTATGTGTGTATGAGTGAAATTGGAGGTCACAGGGTGTGTGATGTCACTTCCGTTCCCCATGCCATTTCGGTGAATTGACGTCCATGGTAGAAGGCGTTCAGCCTTGTGAGCAGTACTGGTGTCACAGAAAAGACACTCATTCTTGTGGCAGTGCCAGAGTCATAGCACATGAATTGATTGGCGTGTGCAAGACCGAAACCACAGAACACGACTTCATTGTCAAGTGTAGTGTTTGAGTTCCGGAGCATGGTCCATTGCACATAATACACAATACCAAAATCACTCCTAGGCACAACGTTTAAGCTTAGTTGAGCTAAGCCCAGAGACATAACAGCAGTGATATGATTCAGTACACAATGTACCTTAATATTCTCAGCATTGCCAACGTAGCTATATATGCACTTACATTTGTGTGTGTGTGCAAACAGAATGATCAGCTGTGCATCCTGCTTGTGAACTGCCCTGCCTTCTCCCTACCCCTTCTCTCTGTAGAACTGTGCAGTGAATTTTGCTGCATCTGTTTCTATGTCTGCTCTGCTGAGAAAACAAAAAAAGACAGTGATGTTTGGCCCAGGAGCTGCCCAATCTAGGAGGATATAAAATGCATCAGTTTCACGTTCAGTTCACTTTTACAAACACACAAGTATGTAATTTAGACCCATATGTGCGAAATTTCTATTTTGCATTTCCTAAATAGCAAATCTTAAGAAATTGCTATTTAGGAAATGCAGAGTGGAAAGAAGAAAACTGTTATTTCCTAATAGCTATTCCCAGGGAGTCGTAATCGCTATTTGGAAATTGCAATTTTGGAAATGCAAAACATTCCCTACCTACGGGGCTAAGCCCACCCTTAAATTTAAGTTCTAAATAGAAGTGGTGCTCTTGTAAAGTGCTTCTATGCATTCAGGGCTACTGGGCGCTTCAAGGCACTGCAAAAAGTGAATTTGTATGCCTTTTTGGAGTTTGCACATGGTTACCATTGAATCGGATTTGATGGTAATAGCATTTCCTAATGTCCATTTCGCATTTAGGAAATACTTTGAACATGTGCTTAGGAAATCGCAAATAGGCAATCCCTTTTTTCAATTTTCTATTTTGTTGATTGCAAAATACGATTTCTATGGGGAAGAAATCACAATTTGCGAGGCCACAGAGCCCTTTGTACATATGGAAGGCCTATCTAGCGTTTCTTAACGGGCCAAAATAGCAATTCGGTCCATTAAGAAATGCTAAATGACTTTGTACAATATGGGCCGGTGTCCTTTATGTCTCCTGGCAGCACTGCTTCTGGACATTTCTCTCCTCATTCATAAAGAACAAGCACTGGCAAAACCTGTAAGTGTGACTTATTAGGTGATTATGCTTCTTCATTATTCTGGAACTTTGTCTGTGCGGTTGTGTGGGTGGGTGAGAGGGTGAGTGTGACAGTAAATCACAGGTTGACCTATTTATCGGAAGAGTGAGTGATTGAGTATATGCATAAAAAAATCAGTGGGTGTCCTGGATGGATGACTGAATTAGTGTGTGCATGAGTGAATGAATGGGTGAGTGCATGAATGTGTTAGTGAGGGTCCTTACAAATGTAGACCAGTTACACCAATCTTACTGGCTGAGGCTTCAAAAACCAATTGTGATGATGCTATAGCAATGCCAACAGTCATATATATTATGCCTTTACATCAGTGCATGGCACCTTTATGTTAAGAATGCCCACAGTATACCAAGGCTCATCACTAGTATGTCAGTGCAAGCATTACACCAGGGGTGGGCACCATCGTGACAAGAGCACATACAATATGTGAAGAAGGGCCACTATAATGCTCATGTATTACCCAGATGTTGGTACCATCATGCAAAGAATGCCCACAATATGTCAATAATTACCACCCTTATGTCAGGGCAAGCATCACACCAGGAATGGACACCATGAAGCTAAGGATGCCCGCAATATGCTAACACTTACCACCATTATGCATCTTCATACTGCCCCACCACTCATTGATCCTTGGTGCCCATCCAAGTTTGTGCCATCACGTGGTATTCCTAACTGTATGTTTTGATTTCTCCTTTTACTCAGCAATCCTTCAACTCGGGGTCAGATGGACATTGAGGACATATGCTCTCAATGAAAGCATCTCAGGAGCCACTTAAGGTAATAATGCCCCTCTTCTCTTCCAGGGCCTTGGACACATATAAACACCTCTGGTGTTGCCAACCCTGCTGGTAATAATTCCCCTAATCAGTGCTTTAATTGCTTCCCTCGACCCATGCACACCATTGTCCACTATGTCAGTCCCACCATTGTGTCTCCATTGGATTTCTTACAAACTAACTCAAGAAAGGGTGATGCACCCATTCCTTGAAAAATTCGATATTCTCCATCTTTGCGACGGCTGAGATGCAAAATGTCCTGTAGAAACAAGTGTTCTGAAATACTCTCTTGTCAGTGTGTGCTGGTCTAGATGTGTCCGGCTGCTGTAGTGGTTTGTTCTGCAACTTAAAAATTTCTCTGTGCATTAATGCTTCAAATGTCCAAATGTCCCTAATGGAAATGTTCACATACTTTCCGATGGGGCAGAGTTATAGATGAAAACTAGGAGGACAGAAAGGATAATAGGAGTGGATATTTAAACAGACTTCCTCTATACTATGTTTGAAGAAAATGCATGGATGTGTATTAATGTTAAATACTGTCTATGCTTTCCCACATTAAAGTTTTCCCTTACATTTTACCTATCAAAAATCTCCGCAAATAGTTCCAGGGGGCAAGGGAAGAAAACTAAGGGCCTCATTTACAAGAATCTGACACATCACCATTGATGCGTCAGATTTCATGTGCTTCTGCACATCCTCTAACGACACCATGGATATGCTGTTTTTATAACATAGAGCTCCCTAATGCACATTTTTACAGATACGTCAGAAATGATGATGCATTTGTTGGCATAAAACTCACGCATTGCTGGAGTAACATTGTTGAACTGACGCAACTCCAGCAATGCGAGGTGTCTCCCATAGGAAAAAGCCCTTAGCCAATTTTACGCCTGCTCTGAGCAGGCGGTAAAAATGTGATGCAGTGAAGTCGCAGAATGACACAGTGAAATGTTGTACATTTCACTGCATCAGTTCTGCGTGGCTTTTCGGGGGGGGAACGCTTATTCTCAATACTTTATATGTAGCACAGGTATAATGTGACGCAGGGCTTTACGAACTGACGCATTCGGCAGTTTATAAATATGAAGCAGAGTAGTGCACTGCCAGCATTGAAAAAATGAGACCGCAGTGGCGCAAAGAGCTTGTAAATGAGGCCCCAAATATCAATATGTTTTCCGATTGAGAGTTCCATAGGGTGGTAGGTTGCAATATTTAAGCACAAAGTGATCGCTAATGAGTAGCCCTCTTCCACTTATGACACCTTAAGCCCCTCTGGGATTTCCACCCAAGGACACTGTGCATGCTGTGGCTTGCAAATTCACACCTCTAAAGAGAAAAGTGAAACTACAAGTTGTCAAAAATGCAGGGCTAGCTGGATCTGTCACTCATGGAATGGGGCCACTTGGCTCCTATTCTACAAGCTCACAACAAAAAATTAACATGAAATAAAAAGATTCTGACCAGTCTCTTCTGTTAGATATCTCCTTGACATTTAGCTGCACAAATCGTAGCAGAGAGGTTTGGGGGAAAAGCAAATGCAGAAAAATAATATAAATTCACCACAGTTCAAGGACCTTTCACTTCCTGCCTGTACCTATGTCTGCCTTTTGAGGACTGTGCTGTATATAAATTAGTAGAACACAAAACATTAGTTAACTTATCTTTGAGAAGCCAAATAATTAAAACCCCTTTTAATGAAAAAACAATTTAATAGAAAAATAATTTAGTCATTTTTTTATTTACAAAAAAGTTGCTAAATAATATTCATTTTCTAAACTGTTTTTAAAAGAAAATAATTATGAATCGCAGAGTAAAGGAGGAAGAGAAGAGAATGATTCAAGAGGACGAATGAGGGTACAAAAGATAGCTCCCAGAAAAGAGGTGGAAGCAAAGGAGACACATGATGATGAGTGAAAATAAAATAATGTTACAAGTGGACAAAGGAAACGCAATGGGCAAACCCACCCATCCCCCAAAAACAATGTGCAAAATGGGAAAGAAAGTTAAAGATAGTGGAAATTAGAAAAGCACAGAAAGGAAAAAATGCTGAGGAAAATTAAAAGGAGCAACCCCTGGAAAAAGCAATTTTCAAAATAAGTGAAATGCCAGTTATCGACAATGTATGGGAAAGAAGTAGTGCTAACAAAAAGTGTAAGCAGCAATATTTCAAATAGACACTCTAATAATTGGTTCCTAATAAATGGTCAATGCCATTCATCTGGAAAACTTTGATTAAAACAATTATGTGAAATGTTTCTCAGAAATTACATTATTTGAATATGGTTTTCTATCAAATCATATACAACAATTGCACATGGAACAGGAGTAGCTCATTATTCCTTTGTCTCTTACCGCTGCCTCTTCTCTTACTGAACCCCTAGCACTACAGGGCGGATTTACTAAGGACTTGCGCTGTCCTTGCATGATGCAGGGTGCCACAATTGGGGTTTCCTAAGCCACGCAAAGCCACATTGCGTGGAGTAGCATGGTTTAGTATATATTAGGTAATGCATCATAGCACATAGTGCTGCCTTGTTTTAATATGTGTCTGATAGGTGTTATATGAGTGGAGCATGGGCGTTCTCACGCATCCACCCACAGCTTTTGGGTCAAACCTAGATATATAAAGATTTGTAAATCTGGGTTTGTGCCAAAATGGTGCATCTACCCAAGTCATTCATAACGAGGATCAATATCTTTGTTTTTCCTCGTTAATTCCTCTTTCAGCGTGTGCTGAGTTAATTCATCTTTACACATGTATGAGGAATAAGCTTCAAGGGTTGTTTTTTTTTACAGGAAGGTGCACCTTCCTGCACACAAACAATCCTGCTTGTTGCGCAGCCACTCTTGCACTATGACGCAAGGGTGCATGCGTTGGCACGACTCAGCACAATGTGCACCAGCTCAAGGATAGCATTTCTGTTCTCTCCCTTTCACACAACCCAGGGCATCAAGTTGCCTTGTTGTGTTGCGTGTACAAATGGTAAGTCTGCCCCCACATGTTTTAAGAAAAGCATCTAATGGTGAAAACAAGACCATTATACAAGGGTTTTTCTTCTATGAAAAAGTTTTCACCGTCCACCTTAACTTCCTTATGGGACCCAATGGTGGGGGTGACACACTGAGGAATGGAGAAGAAGGCAAGTAACAAGAGAAGCTGGACTCTTTTTAATTAATCTTTTGGGATGGCAAAAAAACATGTGACAGACTGCCACGTGCTCTATGCGTCTCTTATAATAGGATTATTGGAGAGATTTAGGGCCAGATGTATCAAAGCTTTTTGCATTCGCAAACGGTGTGAATGCCCATTTGCGAATGCAAAAAGCACTTTCAGAGTGTATCAAAGGCATTCTGAATGCAATTTTAAGGAATCTCTAAAAAATAGCGATTCCTTAAAATTGCGACCCTGTTTAGAGAAAATAAGAATAAATAAGAAATCGCAAATAAGGAATCCTTATTTGCGATTTCTAGAGCACCTGTATGAAGCAATTCCTTAATGCGAATTGAACTTGGTAGTAACCATGTGCAAATTTTAAAAATGCATTTAAAATGCATTTTTAAAATTTACATGTAAAGCACACATGCCCTTTTGGCATGTTGTTAAAAAATGTTTTGGGGTGCAGCAGAGGGGGCTTTAGACCCCCAGCACCCTGGACTTTGCATTTCCCAAAATTGCGAATTCCAGTTAGGAATTCGCAATTTGGGACATGCAAAATATTCGCAAATATGGGCCGACAGGCCCATAGATGCGAATGGGGGCCGGTATCGCAATTTGTGTTTCGGTAATACCATTTGCGATTTTTAAGAAATCGCTATTACCGAATCACAAATATGATACATTGCATTTTACGAATCAGAAATAGCAATTTCTTAAAAAACAATATTTCCGATTCGCAAAAGGCTTTTTTCATACATCTGGCCCTTAGTGATGTCTCATCATGCCATGGATCCTCTCTGGACAGAAATAACCATGGTGGCAATTATCTTGAAAGCATCATACATCAGATGAGGTGAAAATATGAATTAATGATCTCATGAAGCAAAACAACTCATTGCAGAACTTCTTCTAACGAAGCCAGAATATGATCCAGAATTTGACCCAAAAAGTGTTTGGAACTGTTAGATTCAGCTTTCTGCAGAGTCCAGCTATCCATTGAATGATTGTTCCAGGTCACTGCCAAAAACTGTCCAATGTCCAATGAGAAAAGGTCCTTTGCGTTAGGAACAAAATTAACCACTTCAATTAATCATATTGTCTCGGTATTGAAAAACATCTGCTATGATCATCTTAATCACTCTCATGATGACACAGTTAAGAAAATACATTGTTGACCTGCAGCCCATGAACCACTCTTCTGATTCTCTCACCTCCTAGATGGGATCACCTGTGGCTGGCCGTGCCCCGGCTGGGTCAATGCTTCCAGTGCGCCCCAATTACAGGGAGAGCTCCTGGCCAGCTTCAAAGCTAGACAAGTTATGCTCCTCTTCTAAAAACACAGATATGAGGAACGTTTGGTCCATCACAAACTTTCCTCACCACTCAACTTATATGGATTCTGACCATGATAAAGTGTAGAAGGAGCTACAGTACAAATCTTTCAAAAAGTGCTCATGTAATGAACAACGAAGATACCAAACTGTCTGCCATGCTCAATGTTGTGGAAGTTATTGAAGTTGTTAATTGATTGATTGATGTATTCATTCATTACACTAGCCAGTGGACAATATAATTCACATAGGTAAACTTAGACCAAAAGTCTAAACTTACACCAAAAGTGTAACTTTACTACTAGTAGAGTTAGACTTAAGGTCTAAACTTAGACTTTTGGTCTAAACTTAGACTTAGGATCTGAGTTTACCTTTGTGAATGCCCAAAGTCTTTGACTGCTTTGCATCATTGATGAAACAATGCTCCCCACTCACTGTAGACAATAAAAACAAAGTGTTCCAGAGTCCCTCAAGGCTGCACAGTTGTCCGTATTGTCACAAGCCTGTGAATGGAGCTGTTCTACGTATTGTTCCGGTGCCTGGGCATCACCATCTACTGATCCACAGACAACATTCAACAGTAAGAAATTATTCCAAAGAGGCATGCATTGCCCACCTTGGACAATGTGTGACAGTCATTGAATACTGGATGTCCAGATGCTGCCTAAAACCGAATCCCCAGATCCAGGGTCCACAATTGGCTCACAACTCTCACAGGTAACAGCATCTGGCTCTCAGTAGATTAAATGTCAAATCAAAGGGCTTTATGCTGTTTTCTGAATTTTGGCTTAACCTCCGCATCAGAAACCCACTGACAAGGCCACAATTCCAGCTTCATCTGCTATGGAAGGTGGAGCATTGTCAGGCCTCAGACTTAGCACAACAAATGTCTGCAGCAGGTGTTACCTCACTGAGCCATCTTGCAGGTTTGTAAAATGACAACGGCCACAAGTATCAAAAGTTTTTGCGTTCACAAACACTGCAAATCGCTAAATTCCACTGTTTGCAAATGCAAAAGAGCCTTTCCAAACGTATGAAAGGCATTGGCAGTCCCATTTTAGGGAATCACAATTTTTTGCAATTCCCTAAAGTTGCGACTCCAAATAGAGAATCGCAATTAGCAATTTCCTAATCACATGTAACAAGCATTTCCTAAATGCAAAATGGGCATTTAGGAAATGCAATTACCACCCACTCCAAGTTGGTGGCAATCATGTGCAATTTAAAAAAATTATTAGAAATGCATTTTTTAAAGTGGCATGTAGCGCAGACATGCCCCTAGGGCATGTGCGCGCTCTACATGTGCACAGATTTATTTTCAGGGTGCCTCAAAGGGGGCCTTAGGCCCTCAGCACCCTTGGTTTTGCATTTCCCAATTTTGCGATTACCTAATAGGAAATCACAATTTAGATAATGCAAAACCATTTGTACCTAGGGGCCTTCAGGCGTATAGGAACGAATGGCGTCACAATCCCAAATAGTGATTTTCTAATAGCAGCTGCAATTCTGTAGGAAGCGCTATTAGGAATTTGCTATTATGTTACATACCATTTTGCATTCTCTAAATAGCGATTTCTTAATATTCGCTATTTAGGGAATGCAAATGGGATTTTAATACATCTGGCCCGAGATGTCTTTCCAGGTTAAATGTTATAATTTGGTTGCTTCATTTAAATGTTTAAATGTATAACGCTGGCCACTCTCTGCGATCAACAGCTTAACATAGCAGTGTCAGGAGGGGGATTTTCGGCTGTGAAACCATTGGCTTGAAAAGGCCAGGCCAGCAGTGATGTGAGCTGCATATCACATCAAGTGAACACAGCAGCCACGCCTGCCCTTCACCTGGAAACCTGGAAGCAGGCGTCCACAGCCCCATACCAAATCTCAAGTGCTTCGTTTGCCCACAGCAGCAAATCGTGTAGGCGCCCAGAAGGAGACTGCCTGCTCCTTAGGTAACCCACACAGCTCTGCCCCACTGTGCTGCATCGTGCACGGGGTTCCCAGTGTCCATTTTAGTTTAAAAGTACTTCAGATCTCTTGGGAAACTGGTTAACATGTATGGAAACATTTTCAAATTCCTATTGGGAAAGAAGATAAAATCAGAAATGAAAAATATGTGGTCTGCAGAAATGACTTAAAATTTTAAATTCAGTATCTGTCTAATGCCAAAATAGTGAACCATAGAACATGAAATGCCACAGGAAATAATATTTTCATGTCCGCATTGCAGGGTGGTTCCAAAGTAAGCACATGGATTAGTGTGAACCTTAGTAGATTTAAATCTATAAATAAAACTGCTTTACAAAAAGTGTCAAAAACATAAAAAACAATTACACTACACTGATGAAATAAATAATCTAAAATACCCTTTATTTAATTTGTCTACATAACATTTAGAAAGAATATCAGTATAAAACGTCAACAAATTAAAAATTCAGAAGACAAAAAGAAACAAAGGTCACTGACTTGAGCTCATTGCTCCATCTAAAACCAATTATTTGAAAGTCTGATCATCAAAAGTACAAGTGCTTTATCAGAAGTGTTCTTCTACCTGTATGATATCACTTCTTATAGACCCGAATGGTGGACCCGCAGAGTGGAATATATGACCACATACAAAAGTCGGAGGAGAAACTGTGAAAGGGAGTGAGAGAGAAGTCCTGGACTGAGGTCTACACACCCAGGATCCTTCTGTTTCAAGTGATGGTGCCACCTTGCCTTGAAGTCATGGAAGTGGGTAGATCTGGCCAGCTGAAAGGCAGAGGGCATCAGCTTAGAATTCAACAGGAGCTGTGTCTCATAGAACAATTAACAACTCAAACGAGGCGTATGGTCCCAGCAGTAGATGGCATCATAACAAGTTGGAAGCCAATCAGGAATCCAGCAATGCCCCCAGGAAGCACCCACTAGCAGGACACTACAAGAAATGGGACAAGAGACAGCACAATCAACAGAACAAGGCAAGGAAGGAACTAAGTAGAACCGAGAAAGGAACAAATAACAGTGAGGGACAAAAATGGGCGCAAACTGTTACACAGAATCGGATAAACCAATCCAACCACGTAAATCACAGCTAGGCACAGAAATAAGGCCCAGACGTCCAACAGAGCTCTACCCTCGTGATCCAGAAATGACCCCAACCCAGGAAGTAAATGGACGTCCATTGAAGGGGGAGCGCACGCACGGGCCAGCTCTCCAATCCCCTGTGCAGTCACCGAGCCTGAATCCTGGCAGGATGCATGGACATGATTAGAAGATTTGGACCAAGGTTTTCAAAGAAGCCCCCTAGAACCGAGAGGGCTGAGAATCTGCAGACTTCGTCCACTGAAAACAAGAGAAGATAAAGCAAACTCAAGCTTAGGAATGTGCCACAGTGCATATTTTGCATAAAGTGGAACCTTGCCTTAATCTATGTAGCATAAATTAAGCAGTGTGCATATAGAAAAAGTGGCTCAGTAGTTCTTTTCAGATAAATATAACAGCTCTGCCTTCACTCCCTGTCCATCCCTTTACCTGCTTTACCAATATCTTCAGTTGAGCTTTAGTGCAGAAACGCAGGGAAAAATGTAAACCAGACAGAGTTTTTCAGAGGAAAAATAAATTCAAAACTTTAAATATTTACCAAATTAGATAATCCTAAAATCTGATGGCTTTCTGTAGATCTGCAAGTGTTTGAGCCAAGATCATCAGATCATTAAAATAACTTCATGCTGAAAGAGACTTCGGCCTTAATCCTTGGGGATCAGAGTTTATTGGCTGAAGGGTTAATAAACGTTAGGCATATAAATTCCCTGAAACTATCGTCAGACAATGTGTTGAGTTAATTGTTTTCAAATATTTACTTGTGTTCTCAGTGGTGACCTTATCCCACAAATAGGTATATAATAGATAGACTTGCAGTGACAAGCTTTTTCGTATGACAACTAGTTGGACACAAATTTGTACCTGATATTTAGGTTTGCCCCCCACCCCCAGTTTGCAGAAGTCTCATGCCTGAAAATAGGTTAAAAAAAACCTACTTGTCCATCGGGGAACGAGTGAATTCATATGCAACCTGCATGTCATTTTCCATTCCAAGGTGTGAAACTCAACAAGTTACAGCGGAATACCCCATAATTGCTTCATCCTGGGTGTAATTAGCAGAAGCACAACTTGCACCGAAGTCTGCAGCCCCCCGTATTACAAGGTACAGTCAAAGCTCCAATTGGGGACGTGGAGAATCGAGTTGGGTGATCTGCATTTTCACACACTATTTTGTTTTTTTTCCTCCACAAGTTTCACAAAGTGAAACGTTCATCTGATTTTTTTAAAGAAAAGCACCGTCAGTGGCCCTATGAAGAGTGGGAAGGCATTCCTGCTTTCGTGAGGGCTGTGAGGAGTTGTGCATGGACAACCCTCTCACCCTTCCCTGGAAAGGTCTCTTTGTTGGATCCCCTCCTGCATTCTCAATCCCAGCAGCTCCAGGTTCCCTCCAAGACCCCAGTGCGATCCCTGCCCCTTCCATTCCCTGCAATATCTCCCCCTTCCGTCTCCTCTATGTTCCAGGCTGTAGATGTCCTGGTTTCCACAGGCGGAACTTTCTGCAGGCTGGAAAAGAGCCCAGTTGTGATTGCAGCTAGGACACACTATGCCCCAATGAAGGTGGAACACGGCAGAGGAAATTCACCCACCTTTGGCGAGACCTGATTCCAACCTCGAGTGCTTTGTGAGCAAGACTTTTCATTCACTCGCTTCTACTTTAAACCGACTAATTAAAGGGAACTGAATCTGTCCACAAACTCAAATCCTCTAGGGGAAGACATAATCACCTCCACAAAGCATTAACACTACATATACTGGGCCTGTTATCGATAATTCAACAGAGCAGTTGAATTGCCTTTACGGTCTGGCAATGCTTTACATTTGTTATTACTTTATGCTGTCAAATGTTCAAAAATACAATAAGATGTACAGAAAGAGTGCTCTTGGTGTCAACCTCCGTCAGCCATTCGCTTTCATGTGGTTTTCCTGGTCTGTCACTGCTTGGATTGGGTGTCCATCAGGTTCATGTCATTGTCAGGATGGTGAGCATCTCCACACGTTCTTGGTGATGGAAACATCAAGTATTCCTTTTGTTACGGTGCAGATGGGACATTTAGTTTGGGAGCCAGTATATGTACTTTGCTGTATTTAATTTGCTGACACGATGACATTTTACCTAGTGGTTTATGTCTTTTTTGTTTAAGAAGTGCCTGCTTTTCAGATGCCTTAACTTCTCATTACAGTGTCATTCACCCATCTCTACTTACTTTGCTACCGTTATTACATATTGAATGTTTTCCTTTTTTGTTCATAAAGTAAAGACGTGTGTGCGTGCAGTCTTTCTGAAACATGAAAAAATACTTGCCCTTTCTCAAAGGAATCTATTATGCAATATTCTGCTGTGTGTACCTTTTAAGTTCACCACTAAAGCGCAAAGTTCATCTTCTGACTTCTTTTCATTACACTCTTCTTTGAGGGTATGCTGCACCCTGTCACTGTAGTCTGTTGAGCAAAGCAGTCTTAACCCCATATCATTGAGGCCCAAGGCGTTGGTTCGTGCTCACATTTTATTTAGGACAGCTGGGAACAAAACATGCAAAGTCGATCAACTATCACCAAACAAGGCAAAAAACCTATGACCTATGGACTTTGTCAATTTTTACTTTGATATTGGGCATTAAAAAATATCTTTCAAAGTATACAGAACAGTCAAGTTAGTAACAACATGACTGAAAAAGGTGACAAAAATATGAACTCAACCATGGATTGTCCATAAGCACTGATGTGGACAGGCTGCCTGGACGGACCAGATGAGTTAGATTTTTAGGGTCGAGTGCACAAGCGCTCAGGCCTTTTATAATCTCTCTGTGGTCTTTGAACCACGCCCACTCTTGCTATTCATTCTTTGTTGTGCTTGTCTTAAATGCTTCATTTTTATTGGTGCATTTTGTGAAATGTCCCTCCTTCCTATGCTGAGTTCCCTCCCAGGCAAATTCACTAAGTGAACGTTTTTGTTGGCCATCACACTACGTCATGCTTCCTCCTGTTACGGTGTGTGATGGCCCCTCCTCCGGTTTTGGTTTGCCTTTCATCCCAGCCGCGATCCTTTCTAGACATTCACGCAGGGAGGCAATAGCTCTCGCTCTCATGGTGGCCGTGGCGCTTTGAATTGACTTGCTTCTGTCAACTGTTTTACTTTTCATTTTCAATTTATGTGGCAAGAAAAGTCCAGTTAGGAATTTACAACGCCAATAGCTCTAACTTGAGCAAACGCGAGACCCATTGCATTGCAAATGCTTGTTTTGTCTATGAGAAGGCTGAAGTAAGCAAGGCCTCTGCTGCACATACATCTGTCCTCAGCCGCTTCTGTGCATCTAAATGTGCATAAGGTCCCCCCTACGACCTGTCCGCAGTATTTCCAGTGAAGTCCCAATCTGTGCTCCTGCATCACGATTAAGGATGGGGGTTTTATGTTCTTTATTTTGTACGCATTACTGTCTGTGGTTTTTTTCATCCGTTCCTATGATTTTCCAGGTTTTTTCTTTGATCGAGTGCATTTTTTGCTTTGTCGTGGATACTAAGATGTAACAGGTCTGTTGTTTCTCATCGTTTCTTTTCCAACAAGTACGGACTTCCTTCTGATTTTGTCAATTTTTTGACTTGCCTTGTTGAGTGATTGGAAAGGATATCCTCGTTTTTGAATTTTTCACTCATTTTTGGTTTTCCTCCTCAAACGTCTAAGAGATATTGGAAATTCAGAGAAACCCATGAACATCTGAAAGTCGGAACTTAAGAAGGAATTATCCGTTAACAAAAAGAAAAAACCATGCACGAGATTACAAATAAGGGAAAGACGCCATGTCACAATTACATCTCCTGCAACATCATAACTTAATCATAAAAGATTAAAAAAACACGATTAGCATTTCTATTGCGTGTTATCTAATGATATTCAGACCGGAATAAATTGTGATTGGTTAGACAGGAATGTAGACGCTTTAGGAACTGAATTTATTTGATCTATACTACATGGTGCACGTGTATCAGGATGGATTGTTCCCTTTGTTTATTCCATATATTGTGTATATCATTGTTTACCCCGAAGAAGAACTTTAAAAACTACGAAGAACTTTAAAAACTACGAAGAACTGAAACATCGCTTAAGAAACCGATTTAAAATAATCATGGAATTTGAATAAACAAGCACCTTAAGGAATTCCAAAAGTGAGATGAACAATTTTTACAACATGTACAAAGGCACTGAGTCCATTCGGTTGGGTAATCTGTGGTCCCCGGCCTACTGTACCCAAGTCTCTGGTGGTGCATGGTGGCATCATGCCTGGATCATGAAGCTAGTTGTCTGCTCCACCACCCACCTCATCTCAGTCCCCTCTGCCTGAATATTCCCTTGAAAGCTGACATGCACTTGCCATGCTCAGTCATAGGGTGTAGGAGGATGTTTATATGTGCCTGAGTGAATTGTACGAGAATGCTTCTGTGCTTTCTTCCCTCCCAAACATTCCCGGGGAAAATCCCCAAATGTCCACAATACGAAAGTAGCAAATTTGCATCTTGCATGCACACATCTGTACCAAAGTCCTGAATTGTCCCTACTTGGACCATCCCATTCCTGCTGACTAGCCAGGTGATCTGGACCGCTTGACCACACATCAGTGAGATTAGGACAGAGCCAGCTCTGGGGTTGGCACCATCTCAACCCTTTTTCCCTGCTCTATATCCAGCACTCAGATAAAGATGATGCAGGAGATCTCTGGTGCTCTTGCCACAAAAGTATATCTCTTACAACAGACTATAAATAATCGCATCCATGTTTTTACTAAAAGCTAATCACTCTGTCAGGGACCCTTCATCATTACATGTTTCGGTCTGTATATACTATATCAAAATGAGATTTAGGGCCAAATGTAGGTAGCCTTTTGCGCCTCGCAAACAGCGAAAAACGCCGTTTGCGAGGTGCAAAAGGCCTCAAGCGATGCAGAAACACATTTTGCCAGTCGGTACCGACTCGCAAAATGTGTTTCCGACTCTCAAATAGGAAGGGGTGTTCCCTTCCTATTTGCGATTCGCACCGCGATGTAGATTTGATTTGTGACCGCGAAAGCGGTCGCAAATCAACTCGCAGTTACCATCCACTTGAAGAGGATGGTAACTCATTCGTACACGGGGAGGGGTCCCCATGGGAACCATTCCCCTATGTGAATGCTCACAAAATTATTTTGTACTCTGAAAAAAACCAAAACAAAAAGGTTTCGGTATTTTTTCTATTTGCAGCTCCTCGTTTTCCTTTAAGGAAAACGTGCTGCAAAGAGAAAAAAAAAAAAACTGCTTTATTTAAAAGCAGTCACGGACATGGTGGTCTGCTGTCTCCAGCAGGCCACCATGCCCGTGAGTGCCTAGACTCGCTATGAGGTCGCAAACTGCGACCCACCTCATAAATATTTATGAGGTCGGTCTTTGCGACCCCATAGCGAGTCGCAGAAGGTGTCTGAGACACCTTTCTGCATGGTGAATTGCGAGTTGCAATTTGCGAGTCGCTATGACTCGCAAATTGCAAGTCACAATTTGTGACTTACCTACATCTGGCCCATAGTGTGCACAGAGTCCAGGGGTTCCCCAGAGGCTAAAGTAGATAATACTAATGCTCTTTTTGTGGTAGTGTGGTCGAGCAGTTAGGCTTATCAGAGGGCAGTGCAAAGCATTTGTTGTACACACAGTCAAGAAATGAGGCACACACTCAATGACTAACTCCAGGCTAATGGTTTTTATATAGCAAAATTATATATTTTGTTACTTTATTACTAGAACCAGAAGAACTTTGTTGCAGATAAGTACAGTTGTCAACAGGTATCAAGCAGATGTATCAAATATACTTTGTTTTTTGTAAATAAAGCAGTTTACGAGTAAGTTGCAATTTTCTATCACAAACGTTGACACAGGGCAGTTTTCCATAGGAGTCCACAGATTCTTGGGGGGGAGTGCTAGCACAGAAAACAAGTAAGTACACAACTTATAATTTCAGTCTTTGGAGGCTAGGATGTCCATAGGTCGAAGTTTAGGTTGACCCCAAAAGTGCACCACCAGCAACACGGGGTCAGCTGGGTGCAGAGGTCAAAGTTGGCGTTGGGTTTGTAATGGAATCCTATGAGGACTGGGGGTACTTGGAAAAGATGTGCTTGCAGGTAAGTACCCACGTCTTCGGAGAGCAGACCTAGGGGGTTTAGGTGAGCAGTGGGGGAGGCCACAGGTAGGCACCAATCACACACCCTCAGCGGCACAGGGGCGGCCGGGTGCAGGGTGCAAACACAATGCTGGGCGCCCAGTGCTTTTCAATAGGGGGACCCTGGGGTCACAAAAGATGCTGCAGACTGCGGCCAGGGGGCCGGTTCCAGAAAACCATAGGCTAGACAAGGAGGAGGCCCGTCTGCTGAATGTCACTGGACCATCTGTCAGAGGCCTGGGGGCTGCGGGTGCAGGGTACCTTTAGGCATCTGGAACCTTCGTCAGTTAGCAGGGTTTCAGGCTGCAGGCGTCATTGTGTAGGCCAGGAGGGGTCAACCCTAGGGACCTGCTCTGGACCAGTGGGCCACCTGGACATGGGCCATGGGCATCGGGTGCAGAGTGGGCAAGGCTTGTGGATCCAGGGTGGTTCTGGAGTCCTCCTTAGAGTTTCTTGTGGACAGTGCCGCTGTCCTCTGGAGTTCTTTGTCCTCTGCTGTAGAGCTTGCTGGTCCTGCAGGATGTGTCGCCTTTTTGGTGCAGGAGTCTTTGAAGCTGCAGGCAGGCTGATAGGGCTGGGGCCAAGTATGTTGATGTCTAGAGTCTTCTCTTCTGGGGTCGGCTTAGCAGTCCTTCTTCTTGCTTCTTTCTTCTTTTCTTCTTGAGGTCACCAGATAGCTGCTGAGCTAGGTTCAGGGGTGCCCTTAAATCCTAGATTTAGGGCTATTACATGGGTCAGAGGGCAGTAGCCAATGGCTACTGTCCTTGAGGGTGGCTACACCCTTAATGTGACCCACTACCTCTTGAGAGTGGGGCACATTCCTAACCCTATTTGTCCCTGTCCTCCAAAATGGAAGATTCTGCAAAGAGGTGGCCACTTCAGTTCTGGGCACCTGAGATGTGGTCCTAGCTGCAGTGGTCACTCCTCCCTGTTTCACCTAACTTTCCTGCCGAGCTTGCCGCCAAAAGTGGGGCTTCGTCCAGGGGTGGGCATCTCCACTAACTGGAGTCCCCTGAGGCACTGTAACAGGAGGCCTGAGCCTTTGTGGCTCACTGCCAAGTGTTACAGTTCCTGCAAGGGGGAGTTATGAAGCACCTTCACCCAGAGCAGGCTTTGTTCCTGACCCCAGAGAGCACAAAGGCTCTCACCCCATGAGCTCAGAAACGTGTCTGTTTAGTGGCAGGATAGCACAGACTGGTCAGCCTTACACTAAAGCGTTGGGTAAAATACAGGGGGCATCTCTAAGGTGCCCTCTCTGTGCATTGTACAGTAAATCCAACATTGGCATCAGTGTGAATTTATTGTGTTGAGAAGTTTGATACCACGCTTCCCAGCCTTCAGTGAAGCCATCATGGAGCTGTGGAGTTTGTAATGACAAACTCCCAGCCCATGTACCTCATATGGCCATACTGCACTGACAATGTCTAACAATGGACTTAAACACTGTAGCGGCATATTGCTCATGCAGCTATGCCCTCACCTGTGGTACAGTGCACCCTGCCTTAGGGCTGTAAGACCTGCTAGAGGGGTGACTTACCTATGCCACAGGCAGTGGTCTTTGGGCACGGCACCCTGGAAGGGGGGCCATGACAACTTTGCCTTTTTCTCCCCACCAGCACACACAATCTGCAATGGCAGTGTGTGTGTGATTGGTGAGGGGTCTCTTAAGGTGGCACAATACATGCTACAATCATTAGGGACCCTCCCTGGTCACAGGGCCCTGAGTACCACTGGTACCTTTTACAAATGACTTAGCTGTGTGCCAGGGGTGTGCCAATTGTGGAAACAATGGCACAGTTTAGGGAAAGGACATTGGTGCTGGGGCCTGGTTAGCAGGGTCCAAGCACACACTCAGTCAAATTAGCATCAAATATCAGGCAAAAAGTGTGGGGGGTACTGCAAACAAGGGGCCTGTTTCCTACACAACCCCCCGCCCCACACCCCACAGGCCAGGAGACTCAGCCAAACCTGGGAGAATCTTCCTAGTCAGCAGGCGAGGAAGAGTAGGGAAACAGGCTGGTTTGATGCAGGGCCTACTCTGCCCTAAATTCTCTTGTCCAGTGCAATCCCTCGGGGGAACTGACCTACCTCAATAGTGATAGGACCCAATCTCAATGGCCTCTTGTCTGTGTTTTAAATGTCTTCTCCCATTCATTTTTATCTTGGGGGCAGAGGCATACACCTCTGCTAATTTTACCTTAGCCAGGGCCAACCCCAGCTTCCCCAAAGAAGTCGCCCCCAACTTGAGTAACCCCACCAAGACCAGAAGGGTCAGGCGGCCTTTCATACTACTTGGTATGGGGTCAAACCCCTATGTCAGGGACAGGGCAGCAGTAAAGGCCAACACCCAGCAGAGGCCACTGACAGCTGTCAGTGAACGGAACCACACCTTTAGCTCTTCACCCACAGGGGAAGGGACTAAGATAAAGGCTTTCTTTTGTTCAGGGTGCCTGTCTGCTGTGGTAGAGTGGGAATTGCTACTTCTTGAAGAAAACACCCTCCTTCCACTCTGTTCGGTTAGCTGAGGAGCCACCAACTCATTCTTAACAGTTGCCTGACTGGTCAGGACTTCTTGTGGGCCAGGCTGGTCTTCACCAGTGCAAACTTTGGAGTTCTCCCCTACTGGAGCAGAATCTCCTTGGCTTAGTGTAACTTTGGCTAAAAGCTGGCCACCTTTCCTGCACTTCTGTTTCTTCTTTTTCTTCTGGGGCCTACCTGCAGACACTGCAGGGGCAGCACCTCTAGAATCCTTGGAAGAGGACTGACACTGTACTAGTGCCTCTTTTGGGCTCTGACCAACCTATGGGTGGTCATTTTCAAGGAGACTGTCAAGGGGGAGGTCTGTACTGACTACCACCCTTCTCCAGCTACGGGTTCCACCCACTTCTAGGGGCACTTAAGCTACAGGCCTACTTGTGACCTCCCCTGGGCTAACTCTTACCCTAGCAGTCTCACCTGGGATATACTGGTTTGAGAGCACTAGCCTGTCACGCACAATTGTGACTGGCACAGGTATCTCTCAGGGCAGTGGCTGGGATTCATTCACCACTAGGTGGTAGAAGCATCTACTCCCCTCTGGAATCTCCAACTCATCTGTGGGGCCCAATTTCCAGTTAAAGGCTATGAGGACCTCCTCATCTGAGAAGTCATCCACAATGGCTACACTGGCTACCCCTGAGGTTTTGTTTTTGGGACAAGAAGTGTCCTTGGTGTGGTGCCCTGTCTGTCTACAGGTGTGGCACCATGCTTTAGTGGCATCCCAGTTTTTTACCCTGGTACCACTTTTGTTTTGTGAGGTGTCTTGGGGTCCACCCACCTGGACAGGTTTTTGGAGGCCTACAGAGGATTATTTTTCTTTATTTCTAGGAGTATCACCCACCTTCTCCTGGGGAGGTTTGGTAACCCCTTTCTTTTGGTCACCCCAAGTGCACTTAGCTGTGTGCCAGGGCTGTGCTTATTGTGGAAACAATGGTACAGTTTAGGAAAAGAACACTGGTGCTGGGGCCTGGTTAGTAGGGGCCCAGCTAAGTTAGCATCAGATATCAGGGAAAAAGTGGGGAGTACTGCAAACAAGGGAGCAGTTTCCTACACAATCCCACCCCCCCCAGCTCACTGGCCAGGAGACTCAGCTTGTAGGGAGGTATTTAGGAGTGCTGGGGCAGATAGGATAGTATGGTTAGAAAGGATCAAGAAGCTGCTACTCACTTTAAGATTTCAGACTCCCTGGAATGCAATACAACCAAAAACTATCCCCACAAAAGCTGAATTAAAGAGGCAATATTGTGCCTGGGTCCTCCAGGAGGGCCTAAAATTGGGAGGGAGGGGCGCCTTAACCAGTTCTTGAACCATAAAACTACTAGTGTTCCAGAACCTTATCTAGATTTTATCTTAGTGCCAAGGCATAGGAAGCTTTATGTGCAGTTTAGGTTTGGGTCCCTTCTTTGAGGTCTCTTACTAGCAATTGGGTGACAAGTTCCTCATTATCCTCATTCTGCTGGTCATGTCCTTTTTGCTTGTTGAGCCTATGTAGGACAGCGCAGAAAGTGAATGAAACCAGTTGCCAGGGCTCTACGCATGCGCAGCAGCGCGATTGATTTGAGAATTCTGAGGGCGGTTCCAAGATTCTTGTTTGCTTGCCCAGTCATAAAATGTTTAGGGATTGTCTGTTATATAGGAGAAAAAATGTCAAACAATGGGAGCGAGATTTGTGATAGCAGGGGGCGCAGTGCGGGCAGGTTTGCATCATGTTTGCCTAATTTGTTCTGAGTATTGCATGTTGATATGCATATTTAATTATTTATTATATAATGTATTTTTGCAGAATCATGTGTTGCTGGGGGTCTCCCTGTTTTAGCTATTTTACATATCTTTTAAACTTTATTTTATTGTTTTACCTGTGCTGATTTTATGGCTACACTTTTTGCCGAAATAAAGCTTATGAACTGAATATGGTACAGTTTAGGGAAAGAACACTGGTGCTGGGGCCTGGTTAGCAGAGTCCCAGCACACTCTCGGTCAAGTTAGCATCAAATATCAGGCAAAACGTGCGGGGTACTGCAAACAAGCGGTCAGTTTCCTACATATTCTCTCTTCTTTTCCACTACCAACCTTGCCCTGTCACTCTCACTCTGGTGTGAGGATCCTACTTCACTATTGAATAAATAGTGATCCGAGTGTGAGAGGTACTGAGGCACTATTGAGTTTATCCTTATCGCAGTTTCTATAAAATTTGGTTAGTGTTACCCAACGTCCAATACTCGGACGTTTTTGGAAGTGTAATAAGTTCATAGCTAGTCAGTTTGCTAATTATTATTATAGATTGGAGACAATGTTCAAGGGTTCAAGGGTAATCATACCTGAAGGTATTGTTTAGTTCACGTAGGAAGCAGCTGATGTCCTGGATTCTGTTTATTTTGAAAATGATTCAAGAGGTCTTTCAACCTACTGTGCTTTTAGACCTGACATACATCTTCAATGTTGAGTATTACTGTCATCCTATTGTACAAATGAAAGTGATGCCGCTGACACGTTTCGGCCTGGTGCTTGTGCCTGCTGGAGCTTCATCAAGGCTTGTGGTTTGTTTTCAGTCTGAGAGTTGGAAATGAGATCACTGTTGTAGGTCCTTGGGGGCACATTGAGGCAGGCCTTGGTACACCAATGTGGGGTTTGTCCTGTGGTTTGCACCCTGTTGTGAGGATATGTCTCTCATTCTAGAGATCTCTCCTCTATCATGCCTCTACATCGAACACTCTCACGCCCTCCTCATCTGCTTCTTTCCTCAACCTTATCCTTTGCCACAATTCCGTTCTCGCTCCTTCGCTCTCTGTTCTCTTCTTTTTTTATCTCTCTGCCTCCTTGCACGTTTTGTCTCTCTCACTCTTTTCCCTCAGTCTTGTTCTCTATCTGCTTTCGCCTGCTTTTTCTTTCTCACCTTCCACATCAACTCTCCCTCAGCCAACCTCTTTTCATCTCTGTTGTGTTACCTGCCTTTCTGTTACTCTCATTCACCCTCTTTTCCTGCCTTTCTTTCTTTCTTGCTTTCTTTCTCCTTCTTCTGCAATTTTGCTACTTCTATGCATGTCTGTCATCCATTCATCCATCCATCCATGAAGCACTAGACTGAGCACATCTTATGCATCCAACAGAATGCAGACGCAGCATGTAGATGTATTTCAGAGCACTCACAGGAGCACTCCCCTTCAAGCAACAACCACTGGACCCAGCACAGTGGACAGTATGCTGCAGCCTATCCAATAATGCTGCGAAGTTCCATGGTGCTGGGTACCAATGAGCTCACAACCCCAGGCATGACAATATACCACACAGAGCACAAGGGATGGTGCTCCACACAAGAGTGCGGCACAGGATGCACATTAGGATGACTGTGCACGTCACCTTCAAGTAGAAAAAACTTCCTACGGAACACGAGACAGAAGAATGACCAGATCCCCAGCAGAGCTCAGATCTTCAATAAAGTGGGGTATCAGCAAGCCCACGGCCAGAGCAACCAGAACACGCAACAGCCACATCCTCCAACAGAACACTGGTAGACTACTGCACATAGCGCCTCCAGACACCATACAGCTGGACCTCAGTGAGCTAGGAGCAGATCTCACCTCTTCACAAACAATGCACGACTCGCTAAATCAATAATTACCCAACACCACAGGCCCGCTGTGGACCTCAAGAAGATCCCACCATCTCAAATACTTCATAGCCAAGTTTCAATATCAACGGCATACACCCAGGGCCACTGGGATTATGCGAGTGTGCGGCTGCAGCGTTTTTTGCATAGTTATAGATTTGCTGTATTTACCATATAATCCATCATATGATGCATAATCTGCAGAATTTAACAAAAAAAAAAAATCTAGCTCAAAAAGATCAAAAGTCACGTTGCCATGCAGTGGAAGGTCCTTCCAGTGGTTCACTTGTCACCTTTCCCTTGCTTATTGCTATACTCAGGTGTTAAATGGGTATTAATGAGGTGCAACCAACGCCCAGGCAGTGTTAACAAGTATAATAAGCATTTGCAATGCAATGGGTCTCACGTTAGAGCTATTAGCGTTGTAAATTCCTAACTGGACTTTTCTTGCCACATAAATTGAAAATGAAAAGTAAAACAGTTGACATAAGTATGCTGATTACAAGCGCCAAGGCCGCAATGAGCATGAGCGCGAAGGAGAGACACAAAAGGAAAAAGAAGTTCATTTGCGGCCAAACATATCGGAAAATATGCAATTATCCAAGGGCGATGTCCAAGGCAGTAACAAAACCGCCCCAAGGAGGGACAAATGTGAAGCATTTACCAATGATAACAAAGGATTTTTGAAAGGCAAGCCCATGAACGAGTGATAGTGATGGGCGTAGGGTGGGCGTGGTTAAAAGCCCACAGATAGATTACAACAGGCCAGAGCACTTGCGCGCTCAACCTAAAAATGACAAAATAATGAAAGTTAAATATGCTGCGAAAGGCCCTTTTCTTGCCGCATAATTTACTCAACCCTGTCGCATAGTTTGGCTTTCCCCTGACACATAAGTCAAGTGGCCCTGCTTATCCCGTATCCTAACCACTATAATGAGCAAACAACCAAACACATAAAAGAAAGCATGTTACCCCTACCCATACTACAGATTACCCAAATCCGATACCAGAATCAGACAGCAACCTGTGAGAGAAGCCTTGGACTGCGATTTGAAAGCACTCGGACAGCGCTGAGAGGTCATGCTTATGTAGAACATGCGCTATACAAATCTCTGTTACAGAATATTCTATATATTAATTGGTCTATTTTCGCCTGTTTCCCTGCTTTTACCTCGCTTTCTCTCCCTCACACTCCTTCTCTAATCTCTACCTCTCAGCCTTTAGCCCCTCGACTCTTGTTTCTTTCCCTGCGGTTCACTCGTGCGCGCTCTCGCTATGCACACATCCTCTCTCTGCGGGGCTGTGGTCCCAAGCCCTCTCGCGCTGTGATCATTGTGTGGAAACATGATTAATAAATACTTCCTGGGTGACTCATGCTTCTTGGAGAGTGTGTGGGATGGGATAACGAGGCAGGGCCCGGGCACGAGCCAGCCAGCCCCGCGCACAAACACAAAACCGATTTAGGAATGTCTGTGGCCACCGGCCTCTCTGCCCAGGTATCTGCCCTGGGAGGGGCAGGGCTCAGGTGAGCGCCTGTTGGCCCAAGAGGCAGCTCCCGTAGTCGAAAGCACTACAACCTAGGTGGATTACGGAGGTTTTCACAGGTTTAGACTAACTCCAGTGGCGTAGCAAAGGCCCCCGCAGCCCCTGCGGTGACCCTCTCACCACGAGCTGCAGGGGGCCCCCTCAGCACGGTACATTGTGCACGGGCGGTGGGTCCCTAACTGGGTCCGGTGGGATAGGGCCCCCTTCCGCTTTTTTGCAAGGGGCCCCCCTCAAGTTTTGTTACCCCACTGGCCACCCCACTGTGCTATTACAGGCCGCGCCTAAATAATACAAAGTAGAAATGAGAAGTGAGTGTCACTGCGGGCACCAAGTCCCACCTGCAACCACCCTGTGTCACGAGCGACATTCAGCCAAAGCGCTTGGAGCAGGGTAGGGTTTGGTGTAGTTGCATTTTTCTTTTGTAGGCCTACAAATCCCAGCATGCTTTGTGTTGTTGCTTAAAGAAACAGTAGAGGCTGAATTTATAAAGTCCTAACCTGCGTCTAGGCAGGATGGCCAACTGTCCTGCATTTTGCATGGTTTTCCTGCAATCGTGGCTCTGGCCTCCTGCCTCCACGGGGGCATGTGTCACGCTTATTGTGCCGCATTTTGATTTCCCGCCGCTTTAGTTTTAACCCGCAAATCTTGTTCAGCCCTTTATGAGAGGTGCCTCTCGGTGGTCAGCAGGGAGGAGCTGTAGCACGGGAGGGGTCCTGCACAAAGCCGCTTCAGGAAAGTCCTTCAGGTATTGAGATACCTGTTGTTCAACAGCACGAGGGCCCAGATGTCAGAAGCATTTTTCCAGTCGCAAACGCATGTTTTTTCCATGTACCGAAGCAAAATGCAACTCAGTAACTTGTTTACCGAATCTCATTTTGATTTTGCGATTCGCTGTTAGGAAGGGGCATGTAGGCATGTTTTGCGACCATGAATGCAGTTGCAAAACATTCGCAGTTACCACCAACTTCAAGTTGGTAGTAACTCATTCTCAAACGGCAAGGGCTCCCAGCAGACCCCTTCTCCTTTGAGAATGGGAGCAAACGTTTTTTAAGAGTCTCACGGACCACTGCCTAATAAAAAGAAAACTTTTCATTTTTCTTTTTTAAAATGATTCCGTTTTTTTAAAGGAAAACAGGCTGCATTGAAAAAAAAAAAATCTTTATTTAAAACAATCACACACATGGTGGTCTGCTGGCCCCAGCAGGCCACCATCCCTGTGAATGTGGACATTCCCAAATGGGTATCAAATTGTGACCTAATTCATGAATATTAATGGGGCAGGTCTTTTGCGATCTATTTGGGAATAGCAAACAGTGCTAAACACACTGTTATACATCCCATTTTGTGATTTCCTAATAGCAGATCGCATGTTTTAGCTATTAGGAAATCGTAAACCACTTTTTTGATACATCTGGCCTTAGGTGTGTGAAGCTAAATCATGTGACACGCCTGTCCTGGGAGTTTGCCCTTGGTGTTTACTGTTCCCATTAAACCTGACAACTACTGACATATTTCCAGATCGGTGGACAGGGGCCCAGGATTAAGCAGTTTGTTAAAGTAATAGACCCAAGACTCCAGCACACTGCTACTTGCAGCAAACTTTATACATTTACTAACATGCTACATTTTGGACAATATACATATGACTGGCCACTGCTAATATCCCCAGGTAATATATAGTGTATTTTTAAACCACACACTTGCTATCATTGTTTGGGCTGATTCTAAATACCCCCACTCTTACCAAAGGGATGGGAGGAATATATGATAGGCAGCGTAGAAGTAGCCTAGCAGTTGGGAGATGGTTTACCTGACTCTTGTACCTATCAAAAGTTCCCAATATAGCGCAATTTTCACAAGTAAATATTGTTTCTATCAACATCCTCAAACTGCATGCAGTCTCAAAAATATTCTCTGCATTCCTTAAATCTGGCATTGAAAATGGTCCTTTAATGAAAACCTCTGTTTGTCACCTCTCCTTTTCTCTTCTCCTTCAAATGTCCCTCTTCTTCCCTTCCATCATCTGTATGCCTCATCTGTCTGAGCACAACCTACTCTGACTCATGCATGTTTAGCCTATTCTCTATTATTCTATTCCTACCTTTGCAACCTAACAATACCTAACCTTCTCTAAGTCATCTATTAATCCCACCAACCATGAGCAAGCTCACACACTCACTAATGATCACAGCTAACAACCGTAAATTTAGTCCACCACAAAGAAACTTGAATGAGTGCATTGGATGGTCTGCTTGAGTGCACAAGACTAATCCAAATAACTAACAATAACCAGTAGCACTGGACTAACCACTAACCTTGGGTTCTGGAGCTGTGTACAGCCTGGCATAAAGTGCTTTGACACCTCAGGGGTAAAAAGTGCTGTATAAATACAATTACAATTATAATATGTTCACGCATTGATTGCTCAAGCGCACACAATCTGATCAAATGAGAAACCATATTAAAAGTACCTTTACTGGTTCCAAGTTCCCACTAGACCACAAGTGGGGTAAGAGTGATTCTGATGGCAAGGCCAAAGGGATACTCTTTCCATGGAAGTAGCACTGGGTTATGTGCCCTGCCCAGCTTTAGAATACAGAGTTTACATCCTGCTTATATAGATGAAGTGGTAAAGCTGATATTAGATGTTCAATGGTCTCATCTAGGAGTGATGTCATCATTATAATAGAAGGACTGGCAGAGCTCCAGTAGTGAGTCCTGTATTCAGAGCAGCTACTGATGCACACGTCTGTCCTCCGGGAGCCATGGCTGTGTGTAGACTGTGGGTTCCCACAGAAAGCTAGTGATCAGGTTGGAGTCCTGAAGCCCTTCTACTCCGTGTCAAGGCCATGCTGTTGTACTGTCCTCTTACCGCCCATAGGACCGGAAAGGTATCCCACACTCTAGCCCTTCAAGCGGTCTCATCTATCAGTGCCACTGCTTGAGAGTGCCCAACAGGACAGAGCACTTGGGTGTGTTCAATGCTTTGGGGCACTGGGGTTTTATCACATGTCTAGTTCAGAACTCTGACTTCCCTTGTCGTCCTTGCAGTTAATGTCCAGAAAGTGTCTTGGTCTACCGTGAATATGATAAACAACACGTGCTGTGTCAACATTACCTCCCAACATGATATAATCGACCTCCTTCGTTACATCTCCATAGATGTGGTCATAGGTGGCAAGCCTGAAAGTTATCTGCTCTTAAGGAGAAGGACTGGCATCAGATGTTCCATTTTATTGCTCTTAGCTGTGCGACAGGTGAGTAAGCTTCCTCTCGTGCTAATGTCTAGGATGCAAGAAAGGCTGGACTCGAAGTTTGGGTTTAGTCTAATCCAGACTACAAACCTTCTAATCTTCCATTGGCCAATGACTATAAGTTAACCGCAGGAAAGGAGATACAGGCACAAATAATGGAAGGGTGCAAATCAGTGAAGACTTTGAGGAAGCCACAGGCCCCTTATAAACATGCTCACAATGGGACACTTGCATGAACTGTTGATATGTCAAAAAGTCTGGCTGCTGATGACAAGCATGTCAAGGAAATGGCATCTGGAGGGTGACTACTTCTCTACAGGATATTACAGACATTGTTTCCAAACCTTGTCTTTTGTACCATAGCCCAATGCATTCAGGGTGGTGTAGTTTTGTTTTGCTTACATTGATCAAATCAGAGTAATAGATGGACACACCTGAAGTCAAGACTTGTAGATGAAAATTTCAGGACGGGAGACAGTGTCTATAATGACCGTGATTCAGGTGGTCACCTTATGGGGTGGCTGTCTCCCCTATCAGGGTACTGGACAAAATGAACCACCTTCAATGACTATCAAAGAATCTACCCTCGTGAAACACAAGTGAGTACCAACCTTACCTGTGTTTTTGTTGATGATTTCAGCAAGTATCTATCAGTGGAAGTTGTGCAAACAACAGCAGCTGAGGAAGTCATTTCCAAACAAGAGACAATCTTCACAACTCAGAGAACACCAGCTGAAATGTAGCTGGACATTGGCTCACCTTTTCAGTTGAATTAATTCATGTCTTATCTGTAGCCTTTGGAAATTGCTTGTAGAATGATTGTTTGAGGGCTGCAGTCCAATGGAAAGATGGCCAGGTTCATGAATACATTAATACAAATGCATCCACACTGCCACAACTCTTGTATTTACATCATCCAATGGAACGTGCCCTGTTCCCTAGACAATGAATGTGTAAGGTCTTCCTACCTTATGGTACACTACTTTAGCAAAACTACACCAAAACAAAAGAAGGAGCATCACACTCTACTGCCCACACTATTTCATACTCCGAGTGCTGTGCCAAAAATCCATCCATCTGCCTCATCCTTTCTTACCACAGCAATCAGTCCAAAGACATTTCATGCCCAGCTTGTATTAACAGTTGAATTCACAACTTTAACTATCTGTGTCTCAAATTTATTTAAAAAAATGCATCAAAATATTACATACATCACATGTATTATTCATTTTGTGCATATATTAATATAGACAATCTATAATATTTACATTTGGGGGGGGGAGAAAATATTTGGAAACATATGACAAGATGAAACTATCCTACTTTAGATTAATACACAATTAATGGGCATTAATAAAGCTACACAGGCAGGCTTCTTCATCTAAGTGCATGCTTGTTTTACTGCTATAACACAGTGCAATGCTGCAAGTGACACAGTGATTTGTGATATGTAACAGACAATGTTCAAACAGGATCTTCACAGACAGGAGATTTTTCACCTATGGCTTTTCTGCTGTACCACCAGACCATTCCATAGTACCTACATTTGCTGTGGTTTCTGATCTTTAGACATTGTGGCTGCAGATGGTTGTATACTGCAGTGCATAATAATACAAACTCCCAGGTGACTTCTATTGTGAAGCAGCCCATGTATGTAATAATAGAGTTTGCATGATGTTTTACATGTTTTGTACATATCACAGAGCAGTGCACTATTTGCACTATTGTAGTTGTTGTGCCATTCACCATAACATGGGTCCCCTCTTTGGTGACTACATTGCACTTGAATTATTTTTTTAATGTGATTCCATGCTTGGAACCCTAATATCTGGCATTTGTAGGATGTGATTCTGAGATGCACCTCTGAATCAATAAACCCACGGGACCCTTGTTCTGATGTTCTAGGTAGCCCCCAGGTTCCAGATGGGAGCAAGGGTCAGTCCTGGCATTTCTACGGCTTCACTACTAGTAAAATCATGACCAGGAAGGAACACACTATGACATCTTCATGCATATTGTGGGTAACAGTAACAAAGCTACACACCATTACTATCATAATTTACGCAACTATGGCTGCCTGTAGTTCAGGTAACACTTTAACAAATGTTTCGGCCAGGGCATCAAGGTGTGCACAGCCTTCTTCAGGACTAATTGATTTTTAACCGTAAAGCACACGTGAACAAAAAAACAGCCTTGAAGTTGCAGTTAGGGCGATCCCTCTTCTTAATGGGGGTACATTTTATACTTTTTTAAACGCACACCTTCAATATTAAACAGTTCTAGAAGGGTATTTTTTGGCAAGCGGTACATTACACTAGTGGAAACTGTCATGCAATGCTAAATTCATCAGTCTATCAGACAATTTAAGGCCATATCGAACTCATCAAAGTCGAGCACACATAACACATTTCTGATCTTAACTATCCATATGTGTCATTTGCACCACACTGCACAATTATTCTCACAAATGCGTTTCAGCTTTGGCCGTTTAGGAGATGAAATTCACTGCAGAGCCTCACCACTTTTATTTGAGGGGGACAAAAAGTCCTTTTAACTCGGAGGCACCTCAGTGCCCCAGGTGTGCTCTTACATTTTTATGGAATAGTGTAAGCCGGTGCAAAGGGTAGGCTAGTGTAAAAAAAATGATGTTAGCTGGGTGGGGCTGGCGGTATGTAAGAAGGGGGTTTTGCACCAAAAAATGACATTAGGCAGGTTAGAGTAAAAAAAAAAGGACTCTAACCAGTCTAGCGTAATTTTCTGATGCAAAACCATCCATACCACATGACTCCTATCTTAGAAAAGACAGGAGTCATGCCCACCGCCCCTATGGCCAGCACAGGGGATCAGGGTCCCCTGGGCATGGCCATTGCACCCAGTGCCATATAGGGGGGCCCACTTCAGGGCCCCCAATGGCACTTTATAAAAAAAATACTTACCTGTACTTACCTATACTTACCTGGGATGTGGTCCCCCATCCTCCGCTGTCCCTCTGGTGTGGGTGGTGGTGTCCCTGGAGCCTGGGGAGGGCACCTGTGGGCTTATTCCATGGTGTTCCACCATGGAAATAGGCCCGCAGGTCCCCTAACGCCTGCCCTGACTTAGGCGTTAAATAATGGTGCAAAGCAAGCTGACCCATTATCTCCCCGTGCGTGATGCAACGGGGGATAAATATGGCCCTAAGGCCATAGAGGTATTTTTTGCACAGGAATGCCTACTTTGCATCTCATTAACGCAAATTAGGTTTCCACGTCCAAAAAATGACTTGAACTCTATAAATTTGGCACTAGACGGGTCTAGTGCAAAAGTATAAATCTGGAGTTAGTTTTGAACCGAATTTGTGTAAACAAAATTGACGCAAATTTGGCACAAAACAAGTATAAATACGCCCTAGGTGTGTTATAACACATATTTTTAAAACATAAATGTACAGAAGCGCTTATTAAGTGCACCTGGAGTTAGAATAGTTAATACTCTCTTTGTTATGGTCAATGGCCCGGTCGTCACAGATGCAACATATGGGGGATGTAACTTGTTGGTGCTTCTGAGTAAACGCAGATCAACACTCTGGAAAATAGAGTTGATAAGTGACAGAAGTTGGGCCAGTTGTGCTGTGTCTGTGTAGTGGAGTTTGTGTACTGTGTGTATATTTAGTAAACTATACCTTACTTGACCTAGTTACTTACTGCACCTGCTGTGCTATTTCAATGACATGCCTTCATTTGTGGATCCTTGGTGTTGCCCTGTCTGCTCACATTTTTAAAATATAGCTGCCATCAGGCACAAAGTGCTGTCAAAAAAATTTATGTCTTAGAGGTTGATGCCTCAGAGATGCTGAGAGGTAGGTTCAGTCCAATGTCAGGTAATGGGTGCATGTCTAAGGCATCATCAGGGTATCATCAGGGCATCAGTAGAGTTCTGGATGCAGATGTATCCCATGGGTCTCTGACTCTTCTCTCTTTCATTCAAACCCAGGGTCTTCTGCCCGCTGTCTTCTTTTTACAGACTTATGCCGGTAGCACTGGTCCTACGTGCAATTTTATAGTCCTCTTCCCAATTGCCCTTTCATTCAAAATTAGGATCCTCTGCCCTATGACCCTTGTATTGAATCTCAAGGATCTCTGCCCTGTATGTCATTTATTCACAGGCAGGATTTTCTGCTCCACTCCCTTCAGTCATAGTCAAGCATCTCTCTACCTTGGGTCTCTTCAGTCATACCAAGAACCCCTCTACGCTATGTGCTCTTCACCACACAGTCTCCTCCATTCCTTTACATCCTAGACCTTCGACCACCTATTTTTAGCCCAACTGACTGGTCCCTGACCTCTTACATTTTCAGCCCTTAAGTCAAACCTGTGGTCCTCTGAATGGTTCCTCCTCCTCTATTATTATTGACATTGATAATTCTTTAGTGTAAACCTAGCTAGACATTGAGAGAGCCCTCTACATAGTAGCAAGAGAAAGAGGGAAAGAATGACTTAAGTCTGTGCATATACATGAGGAAGAGAGAAGAAAGAGAGGGCTGTTGTAGTTTCACATGTGCTTGGAGTAGTAGAAATGTCTTTATTGGTGAACACGAAGAGCCTTGAAGAGGTGTGTCTTGAGCTCAATTCTGAAGTTTGAGAATGAAAAGATGGGCCTGCTGGGTGGAGGGGTGCTGTTCCAAATCCTAAGGTTATCATATACATATCCTTGTTTTCTGAGTTTTACAGTTTTGCACTATGATGCACTTGTTGCTACTGCCTTGTAGCTAACATCGGCATGCCTTGAAGATGATGGGTGCTCATAAAATGCTCAGTAATTCCATTCATCTGTGGCCAAAGAGGCGTGCTTTTCTGATGACTTACACTCAGATGAGTAAGAAAATCTTTGAATTCTTGACTGTTGAAAGGAGGACATTTGTCAGATTTCAAAATTGACGGAATGCCATACTTCGCAAAAATGCCATCTCGCTTCTCAATGACTTTTTCCTGAGTGATTGACGAGAGGTCTTTTACCAAGGGGAAATGAGAACACTCATCAATGACTACCATTAAGTGATATCCATTGGCCAGGGGGCCAAAGAAGTCAACAGCTATTCTCTCCCACACAAGTTTTGGAAAATCTGACATGTTCAATGGATGCTAGGTTGTTTTGGGAGTTGCGCAAATGACCAGCTTTTAATTCTCTTTCAACTCTTTCATGTGGATAAGGAAACCAAAATCAGTATGAGAGAGCTCGCTTAGTGGCGACAATTGTACAATGTCCCTCATGTTCCACTTCAATGACTTGCTGTCTCAGACTATCTCATATGACAATTCTCAACCCTCATAAGATGATATCTGCTTGAGTCAGAAAAGGTACATCTCTCACATTTTAGAATTTCTGACATTCGCTGTCATTGGTATGAGGTTGAGTGTGTTGCTTCCAACAGTGATGTGCAATAATGTCTGTGAGTATTAGCATATTACTGTCTGTGTTCGTGGCAGCAATGGCACGTTCCACTGATACATCAGCAGGTGTACTGGACTTTATGATGAAGTTAATGTACGCTTCAGCCGTCTATGACACTGTGCTGGCACTTGTGAAAAGTAGCCAGCAGGGTTCTGATCTTTCTTTGGTCGGTGCACAATAGTGTAGTCATATTCCTGCAGACACAACACCCACCTCTCAATGCGAGGGGGCATCTTGGCCTTGAGATTGCCAAAGATGGTAAGCAATGCTTGATGATTTGTGACAAGACTGAAAAGCTTTCATATAGAAACAAGTGGAAATATTCACAAGCCCACACTAAAGCTAGGCTTTATTTTTTAGGTTGTGAATAGGCACGTTTGATTTGTGATAAACTTGTGCTAGCATAAGCCAGAATATGCCTTTGAGCATTTGTATGTGCATTGTGTTGGGCAAGAATAGCGCCCAATCCTACTAGGCTGCTGTGAGTAGCTTAGGATCAAATTAGAGTTCTCAATAGCATGTTTAATTTTCTTAAAGCTGTGTTTACGCTCAGATGACCATTGAAATAAACAATTTCTTCTTGTTAAGTCTCTTTATGGAGCACTTACTGTGGCAAAATTGTGATCTACCAAGAGCAGGAGCTGGCTAGGCCAAAAAAGAGCATAGTATAGTAACATCTTGTGGGGGACAGGTGGCTGAGAAACTCTGTATTTTAGCCAGATCTGGAGACATTCCCCCATCAGAGAAAATATGGCCACAGAATTTGAGTTAGTTTTGTGGAACTCACTTTTCTCTACATTCAAAGTGAGGCCCGCATCAGCAAGTAAATGGCACACTTGTGTGAGAGCTTTATCATGTTCGTTTCGTGTGGCCCCAATGACTAATATGTCATCACCGTAGTTGAAAGCATGCATGACAGGCTGTATTATGTGATAAACGGCATCTTGAAAATGCTCTGCAGCTGATGGCATGGCAAAACGTAATCTTTTATATCTGAACAACCGAACGTATGTAGAAAAGCTAGTAATGTACCTGCAGTTTTCTTCTAGTTCCAATTGATAATACCCTTTCTTCAGTTCAAGGCGAGAGAAAACTGAGGTACCATTCAGCTGCAAGATTATATCAGCAATGTGGGGACCGGGATGTAATTCTTTTTCAATTGCCTTGTTAGTTGAACCGTGTCTGCATACAGCTCCTGCACTGTCTTTCTTAGGCACTACTACTATGGGCGAAACCGGTGTCGGACTAGTAGGTCGCTCAATGATATCACGCTTTAGTAATGTCTCAAGTTCTTTTTCAACAGCTTCCTGTAAATGAAATGCAATTTGACAATGTCACTGAGCAACAGGATGAATGTCCTCATTAATATGAAATTGCACTTTCATGGTCTTATGTTTTCCTAGTCCATGAAATTACGATGGAAACTGACCCGCAATTTCATGATAAACATTAATGTTGTAATTCACAGGTATCAGTCCCATTTCAGCTGCAGTTCTGAAACTGAGTAAACAGGCATTTGATGAATTATCTTTAAGTACATGAATTGGTGCTTGTATTTTTGTCTTTTTGTGCTTCATGTTTGCTACAAATGAACCTTTATTTTTTTTAATGGCATCGATGCAACCCATGTACACCCCTTAGTCTTTGACGGTGTGAGATTAGGCACGGGAGACAGTTCATGATATTTCTCCGTGGGCATGATATTTATCAACACACCACTGTCTATGATAAAAGTTATATGTAGGAAAGTACCCTCTTTCTTGGCATGATTACCCCTATTCTTTGCCTGTTGTCAGTGTGTTTGACTGTGTTCACTGGGACCCTGCTAACTAGGACCCCAGTGATTATGCTCTCTCCCTCCTAACTTGGTAGCTTGGTTACTTACACCCCACATTTGGCATACTGGTGCCCCCATGTAAATCCCTAGTATATGGTACCCACGTACCCAGGGCATTGAGGTACCAGGGGATCCCCATGGGCTGCAGCATATATTATGCCACCCATGGGGAGCACATGCAAAGTGTATATGCAGGTCAGCCATTGCAGCCTAAGTGAACGGGTGCATGCACCCTTTTCACTACAGGTCACTGCACCAGGCCACTGTCAGTCACCACTATGGCAGGCCCTCCTAGCCCAGAGGGAAGGGTGCAAGTAACTGTGTGTGAGGGTACCCCTGCACTAGCAGAGGTGCCCCCATGAACTCCAGTTCCATTTTCCTGGACTTGGTGAGTGCGGGGATGCCATTTTATGTGCGTACTGGACATAGGTCACTACCTATGACCAGCTAAATAATTGTAACTCCAAACCTTTGGTCTCAAACAATGTCGGAATCATACCCCAATACTGTTGCCAGTATTGGAAGTATGATTCCATGCACTCTGGGAGCTCCTTAGAGGACCCCAGCATTGCTCCTACCAGCCTTCTGGGGTTTTCCAGGCAGCCCAAGCTGCTGCCACCCCTCAGACAGGTTTCTGCTCTCCTGCTGCTTACACAGCTCAAGCCCAGGAAGGCAGAACAAAGGATTTCCTTTGGGAGAGGGGGAAACACCCTCTTCCTTTAGAAATAGGCATTACATGGCTTGAGAGGGGTAGACACCCCCCTAAGCACTGGTATGCTTTGAAGGGCACATTTGGTGCCCTCGTGCATGAACCAGTCTACACTGGCTCAGGGACCTCCAGTCCCTGCTCTGGTGCGAAACGGGACACTGGAAAGGGGAGTCCCTGGGTTCTGTCATCTTGAATCCAAGGTTGGCAGGGACCTCTGGGAGCATCTGAGTGGCCAGGTCAGGCAGTTGATGTCAGAGCACACTCCTGATAGGTGGTCACCTGGCTAGGTGACCATTCCCCCTTTCAGGGCTATTTAGGGTCTCTTTCTTGGGTGGGTCATCAGAGTTGGCTTGCAAGATTACAGCAGGACTCCTCTGCAACCCCTACTTTGACTTCTAGCTACTGGAACTGTGACTGGACCCTCCAGGAACTGACAATCAGCATCCAGGATGAAGACTCTGCATGCAAAATTGTTTGCACTGCTCCTTCCAGCTTCTGCAACATTTCCCCAGCTGTGAATCCTCTGAGGGTGGTAAGTCTTCAGTCTGCATGAGAAGAAAGAAGGAATCTCTTTTGAAGTGAAGGAGTCACTCCCCTGCATCCGCAGGCACCAACTGCAATGACTACTGGCTGCGTGTATCTCTTCTCATCCTGAGCTGTGTGGATCCTGCATCACAGATGGTAGTCTGGAGTAGTCCTCTTGGTCCTCTCTACCAGCTGTCCAACTTTGATGGAGCTAAGCCCTTGCCTTCCCACGCAAGACAGCACCCCTCTGCACTGTGTCTCTTTCAGCTACCAAGGTTTATTGAAGTTGAGTCCTCCTGGACCTTGCTGGTCCCCGGCAGCGCCACTTTTGCTTCACCACGACTTCTGCCTTTCCCAAGGCTTGTTGGTGGCTCTTCCATGCCACTGACTGACTGCAATCATCCATCCGGCGTGGGACGTCGACTGCATCCTATAGGAACTCTTCACCTGCTCCAGGGCGGCATTCCTGACCATCTTCGTCCTACCATCGAACAACTCCTGCAACCACACCTGGGTGGGTAGTAGCTCCTGCGACCCCTGGACTCTTCTGTGACATCTGGACTGTGTCCCCTTCTTCTACAGGTCTTCCTCTTCAGGAATCCACCGCTGGTTTCTTGCAGTCTTGTTTGGGTGTTGCATTTTCTTCTTTTCCTTCCTTTTGGGTGGTTTGGGGAAAATCCAGTAACTTACTCCTTTCTTCCTGGTCCCTAGGGTCACTGTGGTACTTACCTTTGTGGTTTTCTAGTACTCCCAGCTCCCCGCTACACATTCCACCTACCTAGGTGGGGGTCTTACATTCGCATTCCATTTTTTTAGTGTATGGTTTAGGCTCCCTCTAGGGTTTTTATTCTCTATTTGCATTTGCACTGTTTTCTATCATGTTTTATGCCTATTACTGAAAACTAGTGTACATATTTAGTGTGTTTACTTACCTCATATTGTAGGGTTGCCTATCTAGTGTTTTGGTACTGTGTTACTGTAATAAAGACCGTTTATTTTCAGAGCACTGAGTGTTTTATTTAATGTGTGTAAGTGCTGTGTGACTACAGTGGTACTGCATGAGCTTTGCATGTCTCCTAGATAAGCCTTGGATGCTCATCCACAGCTACTTCTAGAAAGCGTGGCATCTAGATACTGCCTATACTACACTAATAGGGGATACGTGGTATAAGGTGTAAGTACCTCAGGTACCCACCACACACCACGCCAGCTTCCTACAGTATAGAACAGCCATTCTCCTTTAGTGTGATCTTAGGACAGTGTCCAAATGAATTTTGATAGTTAACTTGTCGATATTTCCTTGGCTTGCACTCTTCCTTGCATGCAGCCAATCCAAAAAGGCGCCTGTTTCTCTTTAGTTGACATCTTCAGTGCATATCCATCTTCTTCACTGTCGCTTGACAAGGACACTGAAGAACTTTTGGACAAAGATTTAGACAGTTGACTTTGTTTAGTTTTCATTTGCCTCAATTGATGTTGCCGTTCAGCCTTGTGATCATGAGTAGTACAATTTTGTTTGGAGACATCATTTGGCTTTCAATCTTGCCTCTACTTATTTTTCATGGTCAGTGTTGACCCACTCTGGGCTCCTTTAATCTCCATGTCAGCAGCTTGTCCTTCTGCACATTCCTCGGCTCCTGCATTTCTCTCAGCATTTGTCACACGACAAATCAGAAAAACAAACATCTATGACTCTGAGACGTATGACTTCTTCTTTATTGAATTCATTGAACTTACAATGTTTGACAAGTGTTTTGTCTTTCAACAAACTTGTCAATTGTTTCACCAGCTTTCTGCCTTTCTTGATTGAAAACGTATATTTTGTAGCTTAGATTAAACATTGGAGTGAACTTGGTATTTAACTCTTTGATTTGACGCCACGAGACTTCGTCAGCATATGGTATTTTCTTTATAACTTCCTTTACTCCTTCACCTGCAATATTCTTGAGAGAATGGGTGATCTTTTTGTTATCTACTTCTTCCAGTGCATCGATGACATCATCAAAAGTTTCATTCCAGGCTGTCCATCTGGCACCAACATTCTGCTTCTTGATCGAATGGAAGCGGTGGCTTCAGGAAAATGGCGGACTTATAACATGTGAACCTTTCTGCTGTCGAGAGCAAAGCCCGTTCCAGCAATGTTGGTTGTCCGCTGAGACTCATTTGATTCATGCCTTCTCTAAGCCCCTGTGACATGGCTGCATAGGGGTCATCGCGGCCGATCTGAGATCGTATGGCCTCTTTTACAATAAGTACTTGTTTTGTCTCTTACGGGTGTTCATCGACATTTTCTATTTTCTGCATTGTATCTGATTTTCACTGTCTTTAGTGTTCCTCTGTATCTGGCTATTTCTCTTCCAGCGCTTCCTTGCACCTGGCTATCACTGCCTTTTATCGCTTCTTTCTACCTGGTTGTCGCTGCCTTTAGCATTTCTTTATACCTGGTTGTTGCTGCCTTTACCTTATGGTTCCGTATGACTTATAGCTCTGTGGTGCGTTGTGGGGCAGTCCATCTTTCACGGTCTCACTAGCAGGTTCCTGACCGATAAAAAACACATTTCTCTGTAAGGCCTTTGTCTTCTTCGGAACCTTTGCACTGGCTGGAGTGGCGCTTTGACCCCACATACGCCAATCATCAATCTTCACTTTGACTGAGGTGCATGTGGCATGCACGAGCAGTGTGCTGGGAGAGCATTGCCAGTTCTTTCAGTTACGTATCCCCTATCTTGTTACCAGTTGTAGCGTCCTCCTCAGCCTCGGAACTTATAAATGATTATGCCACACACAGAGCTTGAGATTACATGTCTTTATTACTCAGTGTGAAACCCTTAACTGAACATTCTACTTCATGAATTTCCATCACCACACCCAAAAAATTAAGTCACTGTTGTACAGAGTTCATCAGGAACCAACAGGGTTCCGTCATCTCTAACTCACAAGACACTACAGGGATAACCAATGTAGGCATATTGCGATGGATATGATCTGGTCATGTTTCTTTAATTTCTTGAGGTGGGCAGTGGCATGCAGTGCATTCTTCACTGCAGCCAAACTATAGTCAAGGATGCTAGCAAGAAGTGCATTGCCAACATTCAGTGTTTCATTCTGTCTCAGTGGGAGAGTTGGTAGTTTTTGTCGACAGGGGTTCTGAAAGGGAGATCATAGTCAATGGTGAATCAAAGTGATTTTTTTGGGGCATAAAGTCAGTGTGAGCATTTGCTGAGCATTATGTCTGAGAGACATTCTTAAGTCTAGGCTTGCTTGTGCTATTTCCTGTGACGAAGAATTTGATCTTTGCCAGGTTCAGCTTGGCATATGCATCTGGCATTAAGACATGGGTGTGGGTAAAGCAGTCATTGAGTCAATGGCTGACTTTGAATATGGTGGCTTTCAGACTGAGCTGAGTATCATCAAAGTACTGGTGAATCTTGATTCTGTGTTTGACAAAAAGGTCTTTGAGAGGGTTCATATGCCTGTTAATGATCCTGAGGAAGAGGATTGATCCTTGGTGTAACCTACAAGTCACCTTAAGCTTCTGGGAACCGGATGTACCCATCTGAATGAGTTGCTGTTAGTTGGGGAGGTCATAACAATTGAGGTACAGTTCTGTTGAGTCTGTAGATCCGGTGGAAGATGGCCATTTTACAGTGGGGGAAGGCCCGGACTCCTCCTCGGTCTGACATCCCGCTGCCCTGATTAAAAAAAGGTGGCCATTCCTGGTGCCTGGAGCTCTGGCCTTAGGAACCAGGTCTCCCAGGCAAAAGCCATGGCGTTGTCTACCTCTCATGTGGGATCACTGGAATGGTTCAGAGTGCAGAAGCTCAAGGCCCCTCCTCAGTCTGATACAACCTTGGCCCGCGTTGGGATGAAGCCCATGCCCAGTGAATGGATCCATGCCCTGCAGGGTCAGGGTCTCCTGGTCAACGGCATGGCTTTGCCCGCCTCTCATTGCCAATCGCTATAGCTGTTCAGCCGCATGAGCTCTAGATTCCGCGGAGTCCTGCAACACTGAATACACAGAATAAGAGTTGTAATCCTTAGAAAACAGTGAGAATGCTGTTGTTACACAAAGTACCTAGTTAGCGTCAAAAATAAAGTCCCACGGGAGAGCGTGCATTGGAAAAGTCAGTGATGCATCGATTCCTTACTCACAAGTGAGGCCGTGCGTCGTTTCCTTCTCCGGTCGGGTCGGCTATGCATCGTTTTCTCTCTTGCAAGAGAGCGATGCGTCGATTTCCAGATGGGGCACCTCAGATCCGCGCAGAGTCTGGTTGACTTGGGTGCCCAGGGACAATGCGTGGAAAATCTGGTCGCTCGGTGTTAGAAAACCACGCTGCATGGGGTTTGCATCGTTATCTGCCTTCGTAAGCGGGTGTTGTGCGTCGTTTCTCCAGCCGCGTTGTGTCGATCTCCCAGCCGGAATGCAGGTGGAGCATCGATTTCAGCCACGAAGCTGGCGTCATGTCGTTTATCACCTCGATTGCGGAAGGTGCATCGTACATTTCCCCGCACAGCATTCGGTGCACAGATTTTCAGTTCTTGTCTGCCAGCTTCCCTTCTCAAGGGCCCATGGTCTGGATAGGGCACCACTTGGCAGGACAGGAGTCTCAATAGAGTTCAGGTGCTGGTAGGGGAAGTCTTTGATGGCCCTGAGACTTCAACAACAGGAGGCAAGCTCAATTCAAGCCCTTGGAGATTCTTCTCAAGCAGGAATGCACAACAAAGTTCAGTCTTTGTCCCCTTTCACAGGCAGAATCAGGAACTGCAGGATAGTCCAACAAAGCACAGTCACAGGCAGGGGCAGCACTTCTCCTCAGCTCTTCAGCTCTTCTCCTTGGCAGAGGATCCTCTTGATTCCAGAAGTGATCTAATTTTCAGGGGTTTTGGGTCCACAACTTCTACCCCTTCCTGCCTTTGAAGTAGGCAAACTTCAAAGGAAAGTCTCTCTTGTTTGTAAGATTCTGCCTTGCCCAGGTCAGGCACCAGACACACACCAGGGGGTTGGAGACTGCATTGTGTGAGGGCAGGCACATCCCTTTCTGGTGTGAGTGACCACTCCTCCCCTCCCAGCACAGTTGGCTCATCAGGATATCCAGGCTACACCCCAGCTCCCTTTGTGTCACTGTCTAAAGGAGAGGTGCAAACTGACCCAGACAGGGAATACACAAACAGGCAGAGACAAAGAATGGTTTAAGCAAGAAAATGCCTACTTTCTAAAAGTGACATTTTCAAACACACAATCTAAAAACAAACTTTGCTAAAAGATGTATTTTTAAATTGTGAGATCAGAGACCCTAAACTCCATATTTCTATCTGCTCCCGAAGGGAATCTGCACTTTAATAATATTTAAAGGCAGGCCCCATGTTAACCTATCAGATAGATAGGTCTTGCACAGTGAAAACTGAATTTGGCAGTATTTCACTGTCAGGACATATACAACACATTAGTATATGTCCTACCTTAAACATACACTGCACCCTGCCCATGGGGCTACCTAGGGCCTACCTTAGGGGTGCCTTACATGTATGAAAAGGGAAGGTTTAGGCCTGGCAAGTGGGTACACTTGCCAAGTCGAATTGTCAGGTTAAAACTGCACACACAGACACTGCAGTGACAGGTCTGAGACATGATTACAGGGCTACTTATGTGGGTGGCACAATCAGTGCTGCAGGCCCACTAGTTGCATTTGATTTACAGGCCCTGGGCACCTCTAGTGCACTGTACTAGGGACTTACTAGTAAATCAAATATGCCAAGCATGGAAAGCCAATTACACATTAATTTTACATATGCCGACTTGCACTTTAGCACTGGATAGCAGTGGTAAAGTGCCCAGAGTAAGAAAAACAGCAAAAACAGACTCCAGCACATATCAACAACCTGGGAAACAGAGGCAAAAAGTTACGGGAGACCACATCAAGGATGCCAAATCTAACACATACACATTAACATTTAGCAAATACACATTAACATTTAAATAAGTTCCAATACTATTTCCAATGCCACACTCCTTATATTATCAAACTTAATAATATTAGCTAAATTCACATAAAATTTCTAAACTGATATGTTTCAACATTTCTAACATTTACATTTTAGTTGAAACGTAACACACAGTTTCAGTATATATTTATTGAGCTTTCTTAATCAATTAATTGTCCATGAATACTTGATACATTTTAAAGTGTCCATCTTAGTAGTAAAGTGTGCATTTTTCTTGAATGAGGATGACTTTTGCAGTCCTAGATCATTCCACCACAACCTATGATAAAACCATGAAATTTCACAGTAGAACAGTTTCTGAGAGTTTAGATTTTTTTGAGATAGTTTACTATAATAATTGAAACTACCTTCACATGCTTGTTCAAGGGAATTGTGTGAGTTTTCATATCTGATTAAAACATCAATCACCACATCAGTACTATCTTTGGTGAACACTGCATCAGGTTTTCCTAATTCACGTTGACTATTCAACATGTGGTTCTCTGTATGTTGGCCAACAACATTATTTTGCTCTATCAATAAGTAGTTCCAGAATGTTGTTGTGTCTTTTAATTACTACATCCTTTGTTTTAGGACATGCACCTGACACATTCACAACTGTTTCACATAATTCTTTGAAATATCTGTAGCTAATGATCAATCTCCTCCTCTGGATATTGTTTCCCTAGTGTTCATGACATTCGCTGTCAGCATGAGTGCAGTTATGATTTTCCTTTAGTTTCATGCACTTCATAAACCAAAAGTTAGGTATTGGATTATATTATACATATTTCATCTCGTACAGCAAGATTTTTCTATTTTCCATACTGTTCTTTTCTCCAGTCATAAGATGCAGATAATTACAAAGAATAGCCTACGAATCTGCTGTTGGATATTGTTAAATTGTGATTTTTGATAATGTTATCAATTCTATTGTTTATTATATCTCCTATGTACATGTAAGAGTGAGCACTGTACAAGTCTGGAATTTCTGTGAAATACGATAGATTGTTCACTTTGTCGATTCCTATAACTGTACACAGCTTTGGTATACGTAGGCCACCGATTGGTCTTTTTAGACCATCACAATTGTAAGCAGAGAGGAGGAGATAGTTCTTGATATATTTGTTTATTGTCTTCATCTAGTTCAGTCAGAGTTGTTACCATTTCTAATTTGATTGACAATTTAGGAGCCAGGTACTGGCATAGTATTCCAAGCTGCTGTGTGGGCTTGAGTGGTAGACGGTCAAGTTTTTTTTTGTCCATTCTGTTAGTACCTTATTTATTTTGGTGTTTTTTGTAGGGGTGGGCAGAGCTGGTGGAGTTCCACTCTGTGCAATTCTGCGGAGTTGGTTAATAACTCTATGGAATTCCACGGAGGTGGAGTTCCTTGAGCTACGGAGTGGCCCTGAATGCACCCATCTCGGAAGCACTAAGCAGTGTCAGGCCTGGTTAGGTCCGACCCTGCTTAGCGCTTTGAAGATCGGGTGCATTCCGGACAGGGCCATAGGCAGCAAAAGCTGCCAATCCAGGCATCTTTTGCACCAGCCTGCCCAGTATGCAGTCAGTGCACACGGGGCAGGCCGGTGCACAAGAGGCCTGAAACAGCAGCTTTTGTTTCCTACGGCCCTGGTCTGAATTCAGGCCAGGGCCGTTTCAGGTCTTTTGTGCACCAGTGTGTGCATAGGAAAAATAACAAGGACTCACCTGGGCCCTCCTTCCCAGGGGGTCCTCGTTGCCAGCGACCTGGCTGGCTCTCTGCTTCCCCGGATCATCTGAAGCTACTGGGCTGCCAGCAAGCAGCTCCACGTAGCTGACGTTGGGTGAGTGCGCACTGCAGCCCAGTTATGGCCTAAATAGTGCAAGCGCAGACTGTCTGCGCTTGCGCTTTGTGGCCCATAACTGGGCTGCAGTGCGCACACAGTGAGCTCCACTCCGCAGGCCGGGCTAGCAGAGTTTTTGGCGAAACTCCGAGTGCCAAAAACTATGTTAGCTCTGTCAGCAGAGCGGAGCTCACCGCCGACCACTAGTTTTTTGCATGACCTGTGTGAGGATGAAAGTTAATCCTGGTACCTATCACTGCCACCTGGATGTATATTACTGGTGTTTCCATGGTTTGCAGTTATTCACCAGAATTTTGTTTTTGTGGTGACTTATGGATACCTTATGTGTCTATTTGACATTTAGGGCCTCATTACGAGGCTGGCGGTCACAAGACTGCCAGCCTCGCAGTGGCAGTCGGACCACCACAGCTGTGGTGGTCCGACCGCCACATTACAAGTTTGGCGGTCTGACCGCCATACAACCGCCATCTCAGCCAGGATTCTAGATCCCGATGGGGTGACAGCGCTCTTGATTGCAGTCAGCCAGGGTGGCGCTTAACTCAGAGCTGTCCTGCTGATTACAGCCTTGTTCTCTGCAAGCCTTTTTATGTTGGTTGCACCACCATAAAAAGGCTGGCAGAGGACAAGTGCAGGGGGCCATAGGGAGGCCCCTGCACTGCCAATGGCATGGGCAGTGCAGAGCCCCTCTTCCGAGCACCCTTGGAATGTGCACTGTCTTCTTTGCAGACAGCGCGCATTCCGATTCTGCTAGTCGGCTCCCCTGGGCGGCGGCATTGGACTTGGCTCCATCTGGAGCTGAGTAAAATGCCACCACACATTTTCCACTGGGCTGACCAGCGGAAACCAAGGTTTCTGCTGGTCAGCCCAGTGGAAAAATCATAACGGGGCTGGCGAGCACCATGGCGGTCTCATTACCGCGAGTCTGGTGCTCGGGTGTACTGACTGCCAGACTTGTAATGAGGCCCTTAGTTTTAGTTCTTTTGTTTTGCTGAATTTTTCAATGATCTTCAAGTTAGTACTCATGCCTTCCCATGTGCTACTTAGTACTGATATGTCATCTGCAAAGGCTAACGCAGTGATTTGTTCAAAAGTCCATCTCAGCCAAATGTAAATCCCTTGCCGTTTTTCTAAAGATCACATATTAGAGGGTCCATGGCAATATTAAACAACAATAGGGATAGTGAGTCACCTTGTTTGACCCTCAGATTTCATCATTATTTCTGGAGTACATGTATTGCTTTTTTCCCTTGAATTATGTAAATGAATCTGTGTATAAGTCTCTTATTAGATATCGGATGTATGATGTTACTCTTTGTATTTCGAGACTCCATATGATGTGATAGTGGCTGGTAGAGTCAAATACTTTTGGAACGTCTATGAACACCACTGCAAGAGAGTGCTTATTCTTATGTACCCCCTTTATGAATCTTTATACAGTACAGGTTTTCAAGATATCCTCTCTTTCATGAAGCTTTTTTCCTTTCTTCAGGTTTAACAAACAAGTGTGTCTTTTAATCAGAAATTTGTTACTAACTTCTTGAATAATGCACCAATTGTAATCAGTCTTCAATTGGTTATTTTATTCAGCTTGCATATGGGTACATTCTTGGTAATTAATATTGATCAGTTTGTTTTGATATATTCCAGGACTTTTCTAATTTCTAACCAATTTCGTAGTATTCTGGGCAGCGGTTCTTTCTTGTTAACATTGTACAGTTCATTTACGCCAACATTGTCGAGCCCCATTGCTTGGTTTATGTTGGCTTTCACAAATACATGTGTTATTTCAAGAACCGTGATTTCCTTACATAGAGATTCATACCTCCACTCTTCTGAAATTCAGTCAATTGGGACGACTTTCGAGTTTTTCTTGTTTTCTGTCTTAATAATGTTTTAATAATATTTGGAAAGATCTGGCAAGTTGCATGTTCTGCCCAGTGAGTAATTATTCTGCCAACTTTCTTTGTGTCCTTCTTGAACACTGCCTGATATTCTTTAAAGCTGTCCTTTGATATTGTATATTGTTTCTTATCATTTGTATTGAGCTTTCTATTTTCCTTATCTTTCTTGGAAATCTTACTTGGGACTGAAACATTTTTGTTTCGTCTTGGAGACTGTTCATAAGCTCAGCACTATTTTTATTAAGAGTTTCATTTTGATTTTGGTTGGCTGGTTTTGGATGGATGTCAGTGGAATTTTTTGAGATATAGATCAAAATTTCTTCCATTCAAGTCCATGCCAACTTTATGACTATGTGGATTTTTTGAATATTTTTACTTGCTTTTCTGAAATTCTGTCATCCAAATCACAAATATTTGTGATTTTAGATAGTTGTTTTTTGTCTTTACGTATCTCTCTATTTGTTCCCTCTGATATTTCTGTTCATCATTGGTGCTGTTTTCAATATTAGTAGATACTTGCTGCATTTCTTTTTCAAGTTTTTTGCTTTTCTCTCTTATAGCCTGTCTTTTCTCTGCAATCTTTTTGCTGTTTTTATTATCGAAGTGCAGAACCACAAGTACATTTATAGTCCTTTCATTTCTCATCCCGAGGCCAGGAGGTTGCACCCTGGCCTGTCAGCACTCTGACCCAGGGCCTAGTCAGAGCTTCTTAACAGTGGCAGGCCCTCACTAGCCTTTGGGACTCCATTTAAGGCTCTTTACGAAATGGCAGGCTGGGGAATGGAGCTCATGGCCAGTGGTTTCAACACCTGCGACTGCCAGAACTCTGACCGGGGCCTAGTCAGAGCTTTCTTAGCCTCTGCTGATAGGGAATGTCTTTCCGGGCCTGTAGGACCCATCTCAGCCACTTTGAGACACGGAAGGCCAGGGATGGGATCCCAGTGCTTCAGGTTTCCACTACTGGCCCAGTCAAAGCTTCTTCACCTGGCCTAGCAGAGAAGCTCTCCCAGGGTCTGCAGCACCCTGTCTGGAGCACTTTGCAACATAGAGGCCTGGAGAGTGGATCCCAGTGCCAGTCACTTCCACTCCTGCACCTGTCGGAGCTCTCACCTTGGACCGTGTCAAAGCATCTTAACCCGAGCAGGCAGGGTAGGCCTTCTTATGCCTGTGAACCCCATCCTACACACTTTGGGACACTGCACACTGGGAAATAGTACTCAGGACATTGAACTTCCAACCCCAGTAATGCCAGAGCTCTGACCTGGGGCCAGTCAGAGCTTCTTAAGACAGGAGGCAGAGGAGGCCTTCCCATGCATACATGACCCCGTCCTGGGCACTTCAGGAAACAGCAGGCTGGGGAATGGAACCTGGAGGTGGAGACTTCCAGCTGCAGGCTGGCATGAGCTCTGACCCAGGGCCCTGTCAGAGCTTCGTTACCCATTCAAGCAGGGGAGCCCTCCCTAGGCCTACAGGAACCTCACACTTTGTGACACAGCAGGCCAGCGCGCAAACCTTAGGTCCCAGGGTCCTCACTCTTTCCCCGCCAGAGCACTACCTATTCTTGTAATCCATGCACACTAAGTGACAGAGGGAGGCATTTGAAAGGATGTATCCAGCCTCCACGAGCCCTGCCTGTGATTGATGCTTCAGGTGAGCCCTCATTAGGACTTTCACTTCAGCTCGGAATTCTTTACCTGGAGTTGCATGAAGGAAGGGGCAAGTTTTTTTTATTTATTTTAAATACAAAACATCACTAGTGATATTTGCATGGCTCATTTTGCACCATTCAAGTAGGCATGGTAAATTACCTATTGATATTTCTGCAAACCTCTATACGGAATGGTGAAAAAGGTGTCGTTGTAATACAAGTCCAGTAAGGGTAATTTATTATGCTACCCATCTACTCTTTAACCTACCAATGACTACTCAGGGTGAGATACAATTCTTGGCCACTCCACACACCACTGGCCAGTTGTCAGGTCACAGCCATAACCTCTTCTTTTTCCCCATTTTGTTTAGCGTTCATGAAATTTCATCTCTTCCCTAGCCAGTGCCTTGTCTCTGAGCATATTCATCTAATGCACAACAGTCAACTGATGAAAGAAAAACAACACACTAGCCACCTTCAAGAACAACAACAAACTAAACAGGAGATCAGCCACAAATATACCAGAGTCCTTATTACAGTCCTTATTTCAGACTTACTTCACACATAAAGGTCTACCTACGGGAATTCTTGGCTCCTCAAATCCAAAATAATGCTGATGTTCCTTCTTGCTGAGACTGCCATGAGTGCATGGGATAAAACATGAAAATGCAAGAGTGGGCTTCTGTCAGGTCTGAATGCCTATAGCTTAACTTCCATGTAGACCCCCTGGCATTATGGTTGGCTGCTAGAACACTCCATTGGCCTTCCTTACTTTACTAACATTGCATTTCAAACAGTTTCCTAGCATTACAAAGGTCACACTGAAATCCCACTGCAGTTCTTTGAAATGCTTCAGAGTGCCTGGGGTTGTAAAGTGTCAAATAGCTCTGATCATGATGGGAACTATGAGGACGCTTGTGTCCTCCAGATATACTCCTCTGAGGACAAACAATACCAAAGTCCTGGGCTAATAGTGGTTTGGCTCCTACACTGTCCTGGTATGGGACACCACTAGGAACCTTGTAGCAGGATGGAATCTGCAACAGAAGGCCATGCAAAGCCACTGTTGCTGTGTTGCCTTACTTTGCATCAGGGAGGCATTTCCATGGATGTTGCATGGGTGTCCCCATGTAAAATTGATGGATTTTGATGCATTCCCAGACTGACAAGGTTTTGTAAACCTGGGAATGCGTCAAAAGCCTACACCACACAAGGGGTGGCATAAGAGGGGCACAACGGGGAGAAATATCCTTATTTCTCCCTGTTTTTCTTCTTTCTATGTGTGCTGCATTCTGCACCACACATAGAAGGAGGAAATCACCCCCATTGATTATTTTTGTGCAGGAAGGTGTCCCCTCCTGCACACAATCAATCATCCCCACAACGCAGGCACCCTTGCACCACAGTGCAAGGGTGCCTGCGTTGGCTCAGGACAGCAATTTGTGCACCAGCGCAGGTGGAGAGGACAGAAATGTGTTGTATCTTGTAGATACGGCACATTTCTGCCCTTTCCTGGTGGCGCAGGGCAGCACAGCAAGGCACTTTCTGCGCTGCCCTGTGCCACAGGCCCTGTCAATATGGCCCCCAGCTTTTACTGCAGCAGCCTAGACCAGGTTTTACTGACTCATGTGCTTTAGCCATGGGCTGCAACGTCGGCCATTTCTCGGCCCCCGGCCCCACCTCAGCTCCTTCTATGTCATGCAATGCTCCCCCTGTCGCGAGACTGTTCACCCTTCTTTCTCCACCCTCCCGACCTTCTCTCCACCATACCCCACACCCCCCACACATGCTCAGAGCAGCCCCTCAGAATAGGAAATACCACTCGGAAGTCCACCTGGTAATTTCAGGTCTGCACAGTTATTCCCCATTCCAAGGGGTGCAACCTGTGCCTAATTTGAGCCTGGTAATCGGGGCCTGTAGGGATGCTGCAACATCCCCAACATCTGTATAACTCAGCAGCAGAAGGAGTAAAGGAGATGTCTTGGGACATATTGCTTCCCTGCAGCATCTGCGTCCCAAGAGCCATCAGATGTAGGCGGCTGTAGTGACAAACTGCTGCCAATTCTTTTATCAGGGAGACCCCTGGCTGCCTTCTCCGGCTGCTTGTGGAGCTGCTGAATGAAGTTTGAACCCAGGGGCGCTCTTGCTGTGAGCAGGAGAGAGAAAGGGGGAGACGCTGTCAACGGGTCACTACAACAGGGATGCAGGAAGACATGTGTTTGCTGTCTTTCCAAAGTTTACTAATAATTTAAAACATATCTTCAACGTGGGAAGTACAAAGGAAGAACATTGCCTCGTAATGGTGCATTATGAAGGGAAATAAGATTTTTAATAGGAGCATCCAAGACTCGTTAATTTTGCTCTGTGAGGCGCTAAAGCATCCTGATTTACTGCGTCCTTTTTAAGTACCGTCCTCATCAGGTGAAACAGGCACAGCTGCAGCTCCATCAATCGTTGTGTTTTGTTACATTCTAGAAAGGCGCTGCATTGCTGGCATACAGTTGTATTTTCAACTTTGTGACCTTGAAAGTTGTCTGATTGTGTTGTGCTGCATTGAGTTGAAGAGATTTGTTGTTTTCACTTATTGTGACAATCCTGTACCAAGGAGCTGTGAGGCATGCACACGAACTCTCGAAATAACGCAATAACATGCCAGTCAAAGTGCACAAAAACAGAATACACGTATTTATTGAAAATTGCATATAGTTTTACAAAAAAAATTGATGAAAAGAGAGTTCACTATTTAATCACAACTAAATGAAAAAATTACATATATCAGATATAAATGTCCATAATACTTGTTGCAATAAAAGATGGATCCTCAGTAGACAGCTAACTTAGGCTTTACGATGAAGTTTATTTGAAGAATAAAGTCTTAGTTACTTGTGTCAACTGAAAGCCCCATCAGGAGCAGCATCCCGCTGCTCAGCCCACTCTCTCCAACTGATCTCCCAGGCATACATGAACATCCTATGACATCACATGCACCTTGGCTGAGCAGCAGCTATCAGGGAAACTAGGGAGAAAAGAATGCATCATAACTACATCAGGATGTAACAATATGCAGAACAAAAACAAAGTATTCTCCTCCACATGGGCTAATCAAAGAGAGGCATCAATGCGTCATAACCAGATTACTTACCCAGGTGTGCTAGGAACGCGCCGCTGAGTGCCACCCTGTTTAAAGACTTCTCAGGGCGAGGGAAGAGCGCATTACTGAGTCACGCAAGCTGGCTCCGCTCCAACACAAGACTTTCTTGATGTTCCATACCTTATATCAAATAAGGATTTTTTTTTCATTTGGAGTAGATAAATCTGCATTATTACAAAGTGAGGCAGGAGAGAGAAAGGGGAAGAGACCCAAGAGTAGGACAGTGGTGGCTCGCGGGAAGGAAAAGGGGTGGGGGCGCGCGGGGCAGCAGAGGGACAAAGAAAATATAACCATTTTTTTTAAACGTACCTTTCTTGCCACACCACTCCGATCCTCGGTCCTCAACTGCAGGCACAGGCTCCCAGCCTGCCCTGCATCCAGGCCTAATGCTGGCAGCAAGAAAGCAGCATTAGGATTGGACGGAGCACCCAGCCAGGGTGCTCCGAGAAAGAGTGGAAGTCTCTGACCGCTGTCTCCAACCCGGTAATTCAGTCAGCCAGCCAAACATACATGCGCACTGAGGGGGAGTGCCATGCTCGTCACAGCCCATGACCCTGCACCTTTTACAAGAAAATGATAATAACCATAGTTTATTATTGATTTCTTGTAAAAGTTTTGGAGCTGCTGCTGCTGGCGGGGGGGCAATACTCCTCCACCATCGCAGCAGACCTGCCCCTGGAGTAGGGAGAAGCCTAGGAGGAAAGAGACAGGGGAGAGGAAGATGGACTTAGGGCCAGATTTAGAAGGCCCTAGTGCCTCTTAGCGCCACACTAGCGTCATTTAGTTTTACGCTAATGTGGTGTTAAGGAGGCCATTCTCCTTCGCCAGGTGCAATGCATGAGTTCTGCCACTTTGTAACCCCTTGCTCCACATTATGCCTGCACCAGACATAGGCCCTCATTACAAACCTGGTGATAAATCGTGCTTACCGTCGTGCTGAAGGCCGCTAACATACCATGGCCGCAGCGGAAATCCGCTACAGGTATTACGACCCACATCTCGTAATCCGCCACAATACAGACACCCACATAAGTCCGCCACACCAAAGGTCAGTGTTAAACTGGTGATACCAAAACCCACACTGTCACGCCAACAAGAATACACCCACACTATCACGACCCACGAATCAATGCGGCGGTCTTTCAACCGCGGTAATCCATTGGCAGTACACACCGCTGCGCTCAAAATACACACGTATTTACAAAACACAACCACATTGGACAATTCAAAATACACACACCTGCTACACATACACACACCACACCCACACACTCACACCACTATAAAACACACACCCATATTAACCTCGGACTCAAGCAACTGGTGAACACCCCCACCCACTACGCCGGACACACGCTTGACCCAGTCTTCTCCTCCAGCAAGTACATCTCCTTCAGCCACTCCACCGGACTCCACTGGACAGACCACAGCTGCGTCCACTTCAGCTTCAGAAAAACCACGACTCACCACCACCCACAACAGGCTCCCCGCAGGAGCTGGAACAAGATCACCACCGACCAGCTCTCCACATCACTGAGCCAGAACCCTCCCGCCAGCTCAGTGGACCCCAACCAAGCAGCCAACAACCTTACACAGTGGATCACCAACTGCGCTGACAACCTCGCACCTCTGAAAACCCATCCCATCAGGCCCAACAGCAAGAAAGCCTCCTGGTTCAACAACGACCTCAAGAACTCCAAGAAGAACTGCCGCACCCTCGAGAAAGCCTGGCGAAAAAACCCGACTACAGACAACATGACCGCCCTCAAGTACACGTCCCGTAAACACCACCAGCTGATCCACACCACCAAGAAGACAGCATTCAAAGAACGACTAGACAACAACGCACACAACAGCAAGGAACTCTTCAGCATCGTCAAAGAGCTCTCCAACCCCAGCGCCGGAAACAACAACATCACCCCCTCACAAGACCTCTGCGAATCACTCGCCTCGTTCTTTCACCGCAAGATCGCCGACATACACAACAGCTTCAGCGCACAGACCACGCACCCAACCACCAAACCGACGCCCCCCAACACCACCCTCCACGCCTGGACCCCGGTCAGCACCGAAGACACCATCCATACGATGAACACTATCCATTCCGGATCACCAACCGACCCATGCCCCCACCACGTCTTCAACAAGGCCGACTCCGTCATCGCACCCCATCTCCGGGACATCATCAATTGCTCCTTCAACACCGCCACCTACCCGGAGAGCTGGAAGCATGCCGAACTCAGCGCCCTCCTGAAGAAACCATCAGCAGACCCCACCGACCTCAAGAACTACCGCCCCATCTCGCTCCTCCCGTTTCCTGCCAAAGTCATCGAGAAGACCGTCAACAGACAGCTGGCCGCCTTCTCTCGAGACTAATGGATCCCTCGACCACTCACAGTCCGGCTTCCGAGCCAACCACAGCACCGAGACCGCCCTCATCGCAGCCACTGACGACATCCGAGCCCTGCTCGACAACGGGGAAGCAGCGGCCCTCATCCTCCTGGACCTCTCCGCAGCGTTCGACACGGTCTGCCACCACACCCTAGTGCAGCGCCTCAGCAACATCGGAATCCAAGAGAAGGCTCTAGAGTGGATCATCTCGTTCCTCACCGGAAGAATCCAGAGAGTCCGCCTCCCCCCGTTCAGATCCGAGGCCACCGAAGTCATCTGCGGCGTACCACAAGGATCATCACTCAGCCCCACCCTCTTCAACGTCTACATGAGCCCCCTCGCAGCCATCGCACGCCATCACAACCTCAACATCATCTCCTACGCCGACGACACCCAGCTGATCCTCTCCCTCACCAACAACCCAGCCACCGCCAGAACCAACCTGCACGAAGGGATGAAAGACGTAGCCGAGTGAATGATGAACAGCCACCTGAAACTGAACTCAGACAAGACGGAAGTCCTCATCCTTGGATCATCACCCTCTGCCTGGGACGACTCCTGGTGGCCCCCTGCCCTGGGCAGCGCACCCAAACCAACGGACCACGCACGCAACCTGGGCTTCATCCTGGACTCCTCCCTCTCGATGACCAGACAAGTCAACGCCGTCTCATCATCATGCTTCAACATCCTACGCATGCTCCGAAAGATCTTCCGATGGATCCCCACCGAAACCAGGAAGACGGTCACCCAGGCACTCGTCACCAGCCGACTGGACTACGGTAACACCCTCTACACCGGAACCACGGTCAAACTACAGAAAAGACTCCAACGCATCCAGAATGCCTCCGCACGCCTCATCCTTGACATCCCCCGACACAGCCACATCTCCGGACACCTGAGAGACTTGCACTGGCTCCCCGTCAGCAAGAGAATCACGTTTCGCCTCCTCACCCACGCACACAAGGCCCTCCACGACCTGGGCCCCAGGTACCTCAACAACCGCCTGACCTTCTACACTCCCACCCGCCAGCTACGATCGACCAGCCACGCCCTCGCCGCCGTGCCACGCATTAGAAAAGCCACCATGGGAGGAAGATCCTTCTCCTACCTGGCAGCCAAGACTTGGAACTCCCTCCCCATCCACCTCCGTCTGACCCAAGACCACCTCTCCTTCAGGAAGCAACTCAAGACCTGGCTGTTTGAGCAGTAGCGGTCCCCCCTCCCCCCAGCGCCTTGAGACCCTCCGGGTGAGTAGCGCGCTATACAAATTTTTTGATTGATTGATTACCCACAACCCCTTACAATGACATTTTTTGTGAAGAAGCAGAGAGAGAGAATAGCAAACACTACACCAGCATCCACAAGCACACAACACCATCACTCATACAACATCCATGCACCTCAAACAACACACACCAACACAACATTTCACACAGCATAACAAACATCACCTCACACATCACCCACACCACATCATGGCACCTCAAAGACACCCCAGGTTTTCTGAGGAGGAGCTCAGGGTCATGGTGGAGGAAATCATTCGGGTGGAGCCACATCTTTTCGGATCACAGGTGCAGCACACCTCCATTGCTAGGAAGATGGAGCTATGGCGGAGAATCGTCGACAGGGTCGACGCAGTGGGACAGCATCCAAGAACACAGGATGACATCAGGAAGAGGTGGAACAACCTACGGGGGAAGCTGCGTTCTGCGGTTTCAAGACTCCAGATTGCTGTGCAGAGGACTGGCGGTGGACGCCCACCTCCTCCCCCACAACAAACAACATGGGAGGAGTAAGTCTTTGCAATACTGCATCCTGAGGGCCTCGCAGGAGTAGCAGGAGGACTGGACTCTGGTAATTCATATCTTAATTACCATATCCCCCACCCCACCTGCATGCAATCACATACCCCCACCCTCCTCCTCACCCCCATCACTCCAACAACTCACATATGCCCCACTATCACAACCCAGCCATCCCAATACCAAGCCCTGCATGCAACACAAAAGCATGGACACCCATTACCAAAGCATGTCCAGTACAGATACCCACACAGACCCCAAAACACTAATCACACAATGACAAACACAACAATGCAAGCACAGGAGTAGAGGGTAACTCACCCAATGCACAAGATGGCACACACAGATCCAATGACTATGCATTTACACCCCAACAGGACCCATACCCAATGTCACCGGACAGGAGGTGCCAGACATATCCAGTCCGCCCCCCCCCAGAAGAGGCCCACAGTGACGACAGCAGCTCTGCACGCCTGGATCAAGATGACCAGCCTGGCCCATCAGGGACCTCGGGACAGTCGGTTCCCCTGCCACAGTCACAAACCACCACTGAACCTCCCCCTCAGGAAACACCACCACAGCACCCACCCAGCGGGCCCATACCTCTGTCTCCAGGACACGTCAATCAGCAGTGTGTCCACCACTACAGGGACCCCAGGCAACCCCACTAACCCAAGACAATCAGGGACCTGGGGTCAGTGGCAGTGGGCACACGGTTCAGGGGACAGAGGCACAGGATAACAGGGAAGCTGGGAGGACTGCTGTACGACAAGGGGAGGACAGGCCCAGAGAACCCACTCTCCACGAGGCACTCTCAAACATCATGGGAGCATACCATCATTCCCAGGAGACCATGGGCACGGTACTGGCCAAGTTTCAGGAGACCCAGCGGCTGCAGGAGTAACACTACCTGGGGATCAGGGAGGACTTGATGTCCATCAACACCACCCTTGTCACCATTGCAGGGGTGCTGGTAGAACTGGCCAACACCATGAGGGACACAGTGGCACACAAACGGGCCCCTGACACTAGCCTGAACGATGAACAGCCCTCCACCTCTGCCGGCGCTAGTGGACAGGAGGCCCTGTCACAGGAACAACAGGCCACGAGCACCCCACCCCCTGCAGAAGGAGAACCAGCCCGCAAACGGTCCCTGAGATCCAGGAACAAGACAGAGAATATTGCCAAGACCCCCGCCAGGAAATAAGACTCTCCTGATTGTCACCCTTCTGTCCCACTTTGTCACCCTAACAACTTTGACCTGCCATCATTCCACTTCCTATACCCCCTTGGGCAATGCACCTGTGAGACCAAGAGACTGAATTCTACCATAGACATTCCTCCACCATCACCCAAGCCCATTGCCCACCCCTCCACTTATTAGCACAGAAATAAACACCTTGAATCACAAATCAATCTGGAGTCAGTCTGTACTTTCACAAATGTATTATTGAAACCTCTCTGAAAAATAGCAATGTCAAAGTTCATGTTCACATACCAATATTACACAGCTGTTGGCCAGCAGTAAACATAGCAGAGGGCACAAAGTGGGACACAGATCTGTGAAATGGAAAGGCAAAATGACATGTCAGGGTCCATACACAGAGGTAAAAAGGCAGATTTATGCTATGTCCTACAGTAGTATGAGAAGTGAGAAGCATTGCCATCCTCTTACCTGTGTCTCACTGGAAGTATTGCATGATGATGTTGTTTCGTTGTCTATATCTTCTTCTTCTGCCTCCTCTTCTTCACTGTCCACAGACTCCACAGCTGCCACAAGACCAGCATCAGGCCCATCCTCCTGCAGAAAAGGCACCTGGTGTCGCAAAGCCAGGTTGTGCAACATACAGCATGCCACGATTATCTGGCACACCTTCTTCTGTGAGTAGTATAGGGAGCCACCTGTCAGATGGAGGCACCGGAATCTGGCCTTCAGAAGGCCGAAGGTGTGCTCTATTATCCTCCTAGTTCACCCATGTGCCTTATTGTAGCGTTACTCTGCCCTTGTCCTGGGATTCCTCACTGGGGTCAGTAGACATGACAGATTGGGGTAACCAGAGTCACCTGCAAATATCGAGGGACAACCTCCAACCCTTGGGGACTCTCCCATACCCAGACACCTATTTAAACTGTGTGGGGATCTTGGGGTCACCTATTACCCACACCCGGTGCCTCTGGAGTTGCCCCATCACATAAGGGATGCTGCTATTCCTCAAAATGTAAGCATCATGCACAGAGCCAGGATACTTGGCATTCACATGGGAGATGTACTGGTCTGCCAAACACACCATCTGCACATTCATAGAATGGTAGCTTTTGCAGTTTCTGTACACCTGTTCATTCCTGCGGGGGGGACAAATGCCACATGTGTACCACCAATGGTACCAATAATGTTGGAGATATGTCCCAGGGCATAGAAGTCCCTGATGCCATGGCCACTGTTGTTTGAAAGGACACACTGGCCAGAAAATGGAGCACTGACAGGACCTGCACTAGAGGGGGATTCCTGTGGGATGGCCGATAGCTGACATCAGGTCTGGCTCCAACTGGATTGTGGCACGATCAAGTCTGTAGGTGATAATGATGTGTAGGTCTTCCATTGTCGACAGGCCCACCAGGGGTCTGTACACCGAAGGATGCCGCCATCTCATCACCTGCCCCAGCGGACGTGCCCTATGGAGGAGAAGAGTGAGCAGAGGGTCATACACCACATAGGTTTCACAAGGTTGTTTAGCAGAATCATTATATAATCGTTGTGTGCCTTTGTCTGTCCGTATTCCTGGCCAAAAGTGCTGTGACGCAGTTAGTTGGCCTGCCATGTGGCCCCTGAAATGGCGGCTGCCTGACCTGTAAGGAGGGACAAGGGGAAATGAGGTAACTGCGCTGGTGTTGTGCAGCGTCGCGGTAGGCGGTCGAAGACCACTGCGCAATTCAGCGTTGGTTATCATTGAGCCCTATGCGTTCCAGGAGCCAATGATGATGTACGCCGGCGGTGGCAGTACGCACCGCCGCGGACGTGACCACCATTTTCTGTCTGTTCACTCACTTGATACCTGACCTTCAAAAGGAAAGGACCGACACTGCAAGTGCTGCTGTGACCTGCGTCTGGAAGCGACAATGGCTACAGTGTCTGGGGAAAGGGCCCCTGCCTTCATTGCGGAGGAGTTGGACAAACTGGTGGATGGGGTACTCCCCTAGTACACGCTACTCTACGGTCCTCCAGACAAACGGGTGAGTAAACTGTGTGCATGGTGGATGGCTTATGATTGTATGGAGTGTCGTGGATGGAAGAGACGGGGTGCACAGGCCAGCATGTGAGGATGGTGAGTGTATGTTTTTCTGGGCCAGGGTGGGAGGTTTGTGGGCAATGAGTAAGAAGAACCAGACGGGGGAGCAACATCCATTTTTACTTCACTGTTCCTCTAGGTCAGCACCCACCAGAAGAAGGGTATTTGGCATGCCATCGTCAAGGAAGTGCGGACCCTGGGGGTCTACCATAGACGGAGCACCCACTGCCGGAAAAGATGGGAGGACCTGCGCCGCTGGAGCAAGAAGACGGCAGATGGCCTCCCAACGTGGAAGGGGTGCCCGTCGGACCATGACCCCCCTGATGTACCGGATCCTGGCGGTGGCATATCCTGAGTTGGATGGGCGTTTGAGGGCATCACAGCAGCCACAAGGGGGTGAGTACATTCTCATTCAGCTGACTCTGCGTGCTTGATGAGGTGTCTGGGTGGGGGAAGTGGGCTGTGGGTTCCCCTAGGCCAGGGCAGACGCGCCAAGGTACATCCATTGTTTTGCAGGCTCAGTGCCACTCCAACCCCAAAGGTGGTAGTTGCCTTCTACACCTATTCAGGCTCCTGTGTGTTCCAGCTGTGCATGAAATGGGTCTAGGAAGAGTCCCCCATGGGCATGTGCTTTTCTCCTGCACTGTTAGTGCATGGGCTAGGGCATAGGGCTGCTCCCTGTGTGTTGTGTCCACCAACAGTAGTGGTGTTGCAGGCATTGACCATGTGTCTCTTCTGTCTTTCCCCACCTTTTGTTTTGTCACCCTGTCCTTGTGTGCATTAGCATCATCTGGCGGAGGAGCATTGGCACCGGAGCAGGAGGGAGCTGCAACCCACATGGCCCTGGAGGGTGAATTTACGGAGTCTGAAGGCACCAGTGGGACGGAGGGCGAGGGGAGCTCCACGACGGGGACAGGAGCAGACACCAGCGACTGCGACTCCTCCTCTGATGGGAGCTCCCTTGCGGTGGCGGGCACCTCTGTTCCCACCGCAACAACAGGTACAGCCACCACCCCCCTACCAGCACCGCCCTCCCAGCAGCCCCTCATCGAGTTTCCCGTGCCCGCTCACCCAGGAGGATGGGCATCTCTTACGCCCCAGGCACCACAGGCCCTGCCCCAGTCAGCCCTGCTGCCCTCAGTGAGGAGGCTATTGACCTCCTGAGATCCCTCACTGTTGGGCAATCAACCATTTTGAATGCCATCCAGGGTGTCGAGAGGCATTTGCAGCAAACAAATGCATACCTGGAGGGCATTTATTCTGGCGTGGCGGCCCAACAGAGAGCATTTCAGGCTCTGGCCTCAGCACTGATGGCAGCCATTGTCCCTGTGTCCAGCCTCCCCCCTCCAACTTCCACTAGCCAGACCCAATCCCCTCTACCTCAGCCTATCCCAAGCACACCATCAGACCAACATGCACACTCATCAATACACAAGAGTGGACAAGGCAAACATAAGCACCACACATCCCATAGGCACCCACACAAGCACCATCCCCATGCAGACACACCAACATCCACTGCCTTCACTGTGTCCCACTCCTCCATGTCCTCCTCCTCCCTCCCAGTCTCGTCTCCACTCACACCTGCATGCACTACATCCTCAACCACTACCTCCATCACCAGCACGCCCATCACCACACACCGCTCATATGCACTCACCACCCCCACTACCATGCACACGTCCCGTGTGTCCTCTCCCAGTGTGTCTGTGAGCCCTCCTCCCAAACTACACAAATGCAGGCACACACCCACTCAACAGCCATCCACCTCACAACAGCATCCGCCCCATGCACCTTCACACAAATTCAGGAGACGTACACCTCCTACAACCACTACCTCTTCCTCCATTCCCAAACCCCCTCCATCTTCCCGTCCCAGTGTGTCTAAAAAACTTCTCCTGGCTAACATTGACCTCTTACCTACACCTCCCCCTCCCGTCCTTCACCTAGGGCCAGGATGTCCAGGTCCCAGCCCAGAACCTCAGCCACCAAATCCTCCAGCACTGTGGTCTCAGCAAGTCCTGTCACATCGCGGGCGGCACCCATCAGGGCTGCCAGTGTGCCACCTAGCGAGGCTAAGGATCAGCCCATACTGCCACCTGCCAAGGTGAAGAAGGTGCCCACATGCAGGAGGGAAAAGCCGCACAACCACCCAGCAAGGCCTCTTCCAAGCCAAAAGGGGACAGTGCCAAGGGACCAGCAGCGACATCCAAGGTGGGGAAGGGACACAAGGCTAAGGGAAAGTCAGCACAGGGCATGGAGCCTCCAGCTGAGGGACTAGAGTCACCCCTTCTGGCAACCAGAACAGCAACCTGTACAGCTGTGGACACCGCCAACTACACCGCCACCTGCACCGCCACCTGCATCGCCACCTGCACCATCACCTGCAAGTCTGCTGCCTCAGCAACAGTCCCCAGCATCATCCCCAGTGGGCAGCCATCCGAGGCTGCAGGAGACGTCCTGCTGTCTCCCTCCACAGGTGCTGACACATTCACCACCGGCAGCATCTCCACCACAGACACTGCCGCAACCACTGCCACCAGCACCGGGACGTGCTCAGATGGTGCCACCATAGCCGACATGGCAAACATTCCCAGTGGACAGCCGTCCGAGGCTGCAGGAGACGTCCTGGACCCTGCACAGCGTACATGAGGCACGACAACCAGCACTGTTAGTTCCAGCAGGTGGCAGGCAAAGTCGCAGCAGGGTGGAGTGTGTCTCTGCCTCCATGGAGTATCATGCTACCTGTTCCCAGGCAATCTTGTGGCACACACACCCAGGTGAGGGAATGGGACCTGCCACACTGCATGTGAAGCACTCTGGGCACCAAGCCCCCTCCAGAACCAGTGGAGAAAAACATCCACTCACACAGTCCTTGGCAGGATGAAGCACTCTGGGCACCAGGCCCCCTCCAGAACCAGTGGAGAAAAGCATCCACTACCCCAATCATTGGTAGGATGAAGCACTCTGGGCACCAAGCCCCCTCCAGAACCAGTGGAGAAAAACATCCACTCACACAGTCCTTGGCAGGATGAAGCACTCTGAGCACCAAGCCCCCTCCAGAACCAGTGGAGAAAAACATCCACTACCCCAATCCTTGGCAGGATGAAGCACTCTGGGCACCAAGCCCCCTCCAGAACCAGTGGAACATGTCAACAACTTGAGAGACTGTGGCCTTGCACTCCCCAGGACTGAGCAGTGGGTAAACCACCCACTTGAGAGACCTGTGAGCCTGTGGACTTGCATTCCCCATGATAAAGCAGTGGGCAAACCACCCACTTGAGAGACTTGTGAGACTGTGGCCTTGCACTCCCCAGGATAATGCAGTGGGCAAAACACCCACTTGAGAGACTTGTGAGACTGTGGCTTTGCACTCCCCAGGATAAAGCAGTGGGCAAACCACCCACTTGAGACACTTGAGAGACTGTGGATTTGCACTCCCCAGGGCCAATCAGTGGGCAGACCACCCACTTGAGAGATTTGTGAGACTGTGGTCTTGCACTCCCCAGGATAAAGCAGTGGGCAAACCACCCACTTGAGAGACTGTGGCTTTGCACTCCCCATGACCAAACTGGGGGCATAGAGCCCACTCGTGGAGCAGTGGCGTCGTCCGTTCATCCGGCTGAGGTGCTCCCCTTCCCCCTCCCCCTGAGGTGCCTGTTTATTTTGCATTTTGGGACCACTGGTCCACGGACAATGATTGGAACACTATCTGGACTTGTGTGGTTCCTGCACATATTTGTATATACTGATGATGTAAAGTTATCTTGGAATTTCTGATTGTTCGATGATTACACTCGCTACAATCATTTCATTTTGCCCTTGCATTCTTCCAGGGGGTGACGGGTGTAAATGTAATGTTGCTGCATGTATTTGTGTGTATGTTGTTGTGGGTGGGGTGGAGGTGTTGCGTGTTGCGTGTGTGTGTGTCACTCTCTCTTTCCTCCCCCCCTCCCCTGTGTGCTAGGTGCAGTACTCCCTGTGGTCGTCGCCGGCGTCTTTGCTGCTCCTGGTAGAAGAGGAGGTAAACAAATATTGGCAGGACCTGTAACTCGGGCTCCATGGCGTCCTGCTTCCTCGTTAGGTGTTGAGATGTGAGTGGTTTTTGTTCCAAGTCCTGTTTCCGCCGTGCTTTTGATGGCGTTGGTACCGTCCCGGAAAAGGTGGCGGATAGGCCTGTTGTAATAAAGTGGGCGGTACATTGTGTTCTGCCTGTCTGTTGGCGGTTACCGCCGCGGTGTTTGTTTCTACCGCCATGGCGGTCGGAGTGTTAAATTGGCTGTCTATGTTGGAGGTTTCCACCATGGTCGTGATTCCATTTTTTTTTACTGCCGGCCTGTTGGCGATATTACCGCCGTTTTAACACCGACCGCCAGGGTTGTAATGAGGGCCATAATGTATGGTAGGGGGTTGTTTCTGAAGCGGGGGCCCGAAAAAATGGCGCAGTGAAATTTACAACATTTCACTGCACAATTTTTAGCATCATTTTTTAATGCCTGCCTAAGGCAGGCGTTAAATTGACATGCCCATTACTTTCAATGGGCCTCCCTTTACTTTGCAGAATTAGTTCCACAATTTGTGGCGCTAATCCTGCAAAGTACCACGCCGTGTTGCAAATACGGTGCACACATGGTGTCATTAGGTGGGTGCAGGGGGACGCAGAGGGGCGGAAGACAAGTGGCACATCAAAGCTGATGCACCACTTTTTTGTAAATATGGCCCTTAGTATTTTTTCTAGAAACACTTCCTTTGCCCACCTGATATAATGTGAGATAATATGCATAGCTGCTAATTTAACTCCTCTGTGAATTAAGCATAAAGCGCTGTCCTGGGGTGAGAAACGTAGGAGAGAAGGTGCTAGCCAAACCCGTGGCTGACTAGCCCAATATGAAGCCAGGAGACAAAGCATTAATCCCAGCTACCTCGCTTGACCAAATTGTGTGATCCTTTAGTTCCCCCTCACTCTTACATTCCTTACTGACTTACCTCCTGGGCCTTGAGTGGCAGTGTCGCCAGGTCAGAGGGGGGCACAGTTTATGAATGTCTAAGTTCTAGCTCATGGTGAGAAACTATGGCTTCTGAAAAGTGTCACTCAGTGCACTAAATTGAAACACTTCCAGATGTTCAAATAAACACACTTTTTGAACTTTAACGTCTTTATCAGATTTTCTTGTGACTAATGTGTAGGTCACATACCCAATATGTTGCAGGCTCGGCTCGTACAGAGACTCTTAGAGCCCAATCAGAACCGTGGCTCAGCTGTGGCTCGGCTCTCCTAATCAATGTGTAGGCTCGACCACCTCTCATTGGCGGCACAATGGAGCAACCACCCAGGGGTATTAATCCTAACTTCTGACAACAGTAGACAAGGTTTTGTAGCAAAGATCACCACTTTAGAACAGGTGTAAAAAGGATAAATGTTTTTATTTCTCCTAACGTTTCTCACTTTGCATGTGTGCTGCTCTGTACAGCACATCTCCGAAGTGGGAAAAGTTTTAAAGTTCCTTTTAAAACAGTATTTTGCATTGGAAGGGTTCGCTTACAGAGTTAAACTTATGTTAAACATAGCAGACATCTTGGCACTTTGGTGCAAAAGTGTGTGGGTGGTGATAGGCCCCATGTGCGCACCAGCACGAGGGCGGCAGCAGCACACTGCCACATCTTAAGATATGGCGCTTTCCTGCTCGCTCCTTCTCATGCAACGCAGGGCTTCCTTGTGTGACCCCTTCCTAAATCCGGGCCTTCGTTTTCTCTGATCATTGCCCTCTTCAGTCAAAGCCGAGAATATTTGCCAGTTGCCCCCTTCTCCAGTCCCGGGATCTGTGACCTATGAACTCTCAGTCCCGGGATCTGTGACCTATGGACCCTCCAGTCCCTGATCTGTAGCTGGTGGTCACTCGAGTCCCGGGATCTGTGGCCGGTGGTCACTCCAGTCCCGGGATCTGTGGCCGGTGGTCACTCCAGTCCCGGGATCTGTGGCCGGTGTACACTCCAGTCCCGTGATCTCTGCCCGGTGGTCCCTCCAGTCCCGGGATCTGTGGCCGGTGGGCCCTCCAGTCCCGGGATCTCTGCCCGGTGGACGCTCCAGTCCCTTGATCTCTGCCCGGTGGGCCCTCCAGTCCCGGGATCTGTGGCCGGTGGGCCCTCCAGTCCCGGGATCTGTGGCTGGTTGTCACTCCAGTCCCGGGATCTGTGGCTGGTTGTCACTCCAGTCCCGGGATCTGTGTCCGGTGGACCCTCCAGCAGCCGGTGCTTTAAGTTTAGCCTCACGGGGAGAGCAGACAGGGCCTGAACTCGGCGTCTTCAGATTGTTCCTCAGATCTGAGGCTCCCAGATTTTATGAGCCTATTTATTCAGACAGATGTTATCTCAACGACGCCAGAGTGGAAACTATTTCAAAAGTTATTACACAAATGCAAAAATAGAAAAATAAAGAAGACAGATGGTAAAAATGGGAAAGTAGTTAATATCTTTAATATTCCCCCCACACATGTCGCAAGAGTCTAGCAGTCTTACAGTGCAGGCTTCATGCACTTAAATAAAGTCTCACTCATTCCTGCAGCGCTACTCATGTACACGTCAATACCGCCTCACTCATTCACGCAGCGCTATTCATGTACACGTCAATACTGCCTCACTTATTCACGCAGCGCTATTCATGTACACGTCAATACTGCCTCACTTATTCCTGCAGCACTAATCATGTACACGTCAATACCGCCTCACTCATTCCTGCAGCACTAATCATGTACACATCAATATAGTCTCATTCATTCCCGCAGCGCTATTCACGTACACGTCAATACTGCCTCACTTATTCCTGCAGCACTAATCATGTACACGTCAATACCGCCTCACTCATTCCTGCAGCACTAATCATGTACACGTCAGTACCGCCTCATTCATTCCCGCAGCGCTATTCATGTACACGTCAATACCGCCTCACTCATTCCTGCAGCACTATTCATATACACGTCAGTACCGCCTCATTCATTCCCGCAGCGCTATTCATGTACACGTCAGTACCGCCTCATTCATTCCCGCAGCGCTATTCATGTACACGTCAATACCGCCTCACTCATTCACGCAGCGCTATTCATGTACACGTCAATACTGCCTCACTTATTCCTGCAGCACTATTCATATACACGTCAGTACCGCCTCATTCATTCCCGCAGCGCTATTCATGTACACGTCAGTACCGCCTCATTCATTCCCGCAGCGCTATTCATGTACACGTCAATACCGCCTCACTCATTCCCGCAGCACTAATCATGTACACGTCAATACCGCCTCACTCATTCCTGCAGCACTAATCATGTACACGTCAGTACCGCCTCACTTATTCCTGCAGCACTATTCATATACACGTCAGTACCGCCTCATTCATTCCCGCAGCGCTATTCATATACACGTCAATACCGCCTCACTCATTCCCGCAGCGCTATTCATGTACACGTCAGTACCGCCTCATTCATTCCCGCAGCGCTATTCATGTACACGTCAGTACCGCCTCATTCATTCCCGCAGCGCTATTCATGTACACGTCAATACCGCCTCACTCATTCACGCAGCGCTATTCATGTACACATCAATACCGCCTCACTCATTCCCGCAGCGCTATTCATGTACACATCAATATAGTCTCACTCATTCCTGAAGCACTATTCAGGTACACATCAATACCGCCTCACTCATTCCTGAAGCACTATTCAGGTACACATCAATATAGTCTCACTCATTCCTGAAGCACTATTCAGGTACACGTCAATATAGTCTCACTCATTCCTGAAGCACTATTCAGGTACACATCAATATAGTCTCACTCATTCCTGAAGCACTATTCAGGTACACATCAATATAGTCTCACTCATTCCTGCAGCACTATTCATGTACACGTCAATACCGCCTCACTCATAGTTGTAGGATTATTCAGGTACATGTCAAAACGGTCTCACTGATTTCTGCAGCACTATTCAGGTACACTTCAATTATGTCTCACTCATTCCTGCAGTGCTATTCATGTACATGTCAATACTGTCTCACTTATTGCTGCAGCAGTTTTCAGGTACAAGTCAATACCGCCTCACTCATTCCTGCAGTACTATTTATGTACACATCAGCATAGCCTCACTCCTTCCTGCAGCACTAGTAAGGTACATATGACTATAGTCTCACTCATTCCTGCTGTGCTTCTCAATATAGCGTCACTTTTACTGCATATCCCCAAACAGCCTCATTAAGTCCTCCTTCCCACAGCACTGGTGATGGGGACATCAGCATAGTCTCACTCATCCCAGCAGCACTATTGACTTACACTCCAGCATAGCCTCACTTACTCCTGCAGCACTATTCACTTACACTCCAGCATAGCCTCACTTACTCCTGCAGCACTATTCACTTACACTCCAGCATAGCCTCACTTACTCCTGCAGCCCTATTCACGCACACTCCAGCATAGCCTCACTTACTCCTGCAGCACTATTCACTCACACACCAGCATAGCCTCACTTACTCCTGCAGCACTATTCACTTACACTCCAGCATAGCCTCACTTACTCCTGCAGCACTATTCACTTACACTCCAGCACAGCCTCACTTACTCCTGCAGCACTATTCACTTACACTCCAGCATAGCCTCACTTACTCCTGCAGCACTATTCACTTACACTCCAGCATAGCCTCACTTACTCCTGCAGCACTATTCACGCACACTCCAGCATAGCCTCACCTACTCCTGCAGCACTATTCACTCACACACCAGCATAGCCTCACCTACTCCTGCAGCACTATTCACGCACACATCAATACAGCTGCACTCATTCCTGCTGCACTCATCGTGTAGACATCAATGTAGCCTCACTCATTCCTACAGCAGTGTTTATGTACACATCAGCATAATCTCACTCCTTCCAGGAGCACTGATCACTTACACGCCAGCATAGCCTCACTTACTCCTGCAGCACTATTCACGCACACATCAATACAGCTGCACTCATTCCTGCTGCACTCATCGTGTAGACATCAATGTAGCCTCACTCCTTACAACAATGAGAAAACAACTAGGATTGTTTCACTGCCAGAACACATACAATGTAATTACACATGTTCTACATTTTAAATACAATGTATCCTGCCCTGTGAGACTCTAGGGCCTACCTATCAAGGTTGTATGTCGGAACAAGGCTTGCCTTTACCATGCATGCCGTTACTCCGCATTTTGTAACAACGAATGCGTCTTAACCACCCATTCCTTCCCCACGCATATCGTTTCAACGACATGCCTTGGAAAAATCGCTGGACTTCGGAGCGTTGTAAATTACTATTCCATCTCCAGTCTGTGCTACAGTAGGGAAAGCGTCCCCCTTTCCTTAAACCATGTTGTTGTAACGACATGCGTGGTAAAGGGATGTGAGGTAAAGTCGCAGTCGCTGTAGAGACCGCGTTCTAGGTACGGCGTGTGGTTTGGCTGCCATGTTAAAGGCTGTTTCCCACTTATAATTATTAGAAAGGAAAGTTTTGGCCTGCCAAAAAGTTTATTTTGCCAGATCACAATGGCAGTTTAACCTGCACTACAAGCTGCAGTGGCATGCCTGAGGCGTGTTTTAAAAGGCTGCTTTAGTGCATGGCACACTAAGTGCTTCACGCCCTCTAGCAGCATTTAAACTACAGGCCCTGGGTACATATAGTACCATGTGCTAGGGACTTACAAATAAATTAAATGAACCAATCAGGTATATGCCGCTTGTCCCATACTCTAGAGAATGAATACAAGCACTTTACCTCTGTTTAGCAGGGAAAAAGTGCACAGAGTCCTAATGCTAACAAACACGAATTCAGCAACAGAAGGTAAAAATCCTAGGGATGACCCTGCATATAGGGTCAGGCCCATCACCATCTCTCATTACTGCATCACTGGTTATGTACGTGTCAACATAACCTCAATCCGTCTAGCACATATGGGTCATGTACACGTCTGTATTGTCTCACTGCTCCCTGTAGTCCTGGTCATATACACATCACTGAGAATGCAGACATCAGTGGCTTCTTGTTAGAAATGGGGTCTCTGGTTGGCAGTCAGGTTACCCCCTGTCCAAGCAAGGACCCTCACTCTAGTCAGGGTAAAGGAGAAGCACACTAGGTTAACCCCTGCTCACCCTCTTGGTAGCTTGGCACAAGCAGGTAGGCTTAACTTCAGAGACAATGTGTTAAGAATTTGTACAAACTCATACAGTAATACAGTAAACCACTATAAAATGACACAACACAGGCTTAGAAAAATAGTTATTATTTTATCTAAATAAACAAAACCAAATACAATAAAAATCCACAAGTTACAGTTAAAAATAAAAAATTTACATTAAAAAGCTTGAAAACAGTTCTTTGAGGAACAATTACTGAAAGTTGGTAAAATGCAGCGTCATGACGGAGCAGGTTCCTACAGTGCGACGCAGATGGTGCCGTTTACGGAGTTGTTCGACCCCCAGGCACAGTATCTTAGTAAAACGGTAGGAAACAGGCTGGTGAACAGAGTCGTGGAGCGAGGCGTCGCTGGATCCGATGCAGCGTTGTTTCCTGTGCCACGGGGCAGAAGGGTCGAGACGTCGCAAAGCGGCGTCGGATCCTTACAACAGGGCGGTGGAGGTGAAGCGGCGTCGGATATAAAGTCGGCTCCTTGGTTCAGGCAAATACTAGGTCCAGCGAAGTCACAATGCTGTGGTGCAACCTCACGGGGTCGCAATGACGTCACAGGGCTGCAGGCGCTGCAATGGCGTTGGATTGTCACAGACGTTGGACTTATGACACTCTGGTGTCAGTGAAGTCAGGAGGGTTCAGCAACTGACTTCTACGAGGTCCACGGCCTTTGGGCAGGCGGCGTAGCGGTTCCGGGGTAGCGGCGTCAGCTCACAGGGTCTTCGGATTCGTCGCACTCAGCGAGGTCCACGGCCTCGGGGCAAGCGGTGTCGCTGTTCCGGGCAGTGTCGTCCTTTGCAAAGTCTCACGGTTTCCTTTACGAAGTCGCACGGTGGCGTCTGACATCGGTAGACTGTTTTTTCTCCAGGAATTCACTTCCAGGGCTCCAGGAACTGGAATGGCACCCTCTGGCAAGCTAGAGTCCACAGCAAGTAGAGTCCAGTCTGGTTGGTGAGGCCTTTGCTGTCCCTGAGGCTTCAAAACAGGAAGCATGCTCTACTCTAAGCCCTTGAAATCACTTCTCAAACAGGAATGCAACAAAGTCCAGTCTCTGTCCCCTAGCACAAGCAGAAGCAACAACTGCAGGATAGCCCAACACAGCACAGGCCAGGGCAGCACTTCTCCTCAGCTCTTCAGCTCTTCTCCAGGCAGAGGTTCCTCTTGAATCCTTAAAGTAATCTAATTTTCAGGGGTTTGGGTCCTCTTCTTATACTCCTTTCTGCCCTTGAAGTAAGCCTACTTCAAAGAAAAGTCTCTCTTGTTTGTAAGATCCTGCCTTGCCCAGCCCAGGCCCCAGGCACACACCAGGGGGTTGGAGACCGCAGTGTGTGAGAGTAGGCACATCCCTTTCAGGTGTAAGTGACCACTCCTCCTTTCCCCCCTAGCACAGATGGCTCCCCAGGATATGCAGGCTACACCCCAGCTCCAGTTGTGTCACTGTCCAGAGAGAGGTGCAAACAGCCCAATTGTCAAATTGACTCAGACAGCGAATCCACAAACAGGTAGAGTCACAGAATGGTTTAAGCAAGAAAATGCCTACTTTCTAAAAGTGGCATTTTCAAACATGCAATCTAAAAAAAAACGTTACTAAAATATGTATTTTTAAATTGTGAGTTCAGAGAACATAAACTCCACATTTCTATCTGCTCACAAGGGGAATCTCTACTTTAATACTATTTAAAGGCAGCCCCCATGTTAACCTATGAGAGAGATTGGCCTTGCACACTGAAAAACGAATCTGGCAGTATTTCTCTGTCAGGACATATAAAACACATTGGTATATGTCCTACCTTAAACATACACTGCACCCTGCCCAGGGGGCTACCTAGGGCCTACCTTAGGGGTGTAAGAAAAGGGAAGGTTTAGGCCTGGCAAGTGGGTACACTTGTCAAGTTGAATTGTCAGTTTAAAACTGCACACACAGACACTGCAGTGGCAGGTCTGAGACATGATTACACGGCTACTCATGTGGGTGAGTAGCATTTGCTTTACAGGCCCTGGGCACCTATAGTGCACTTTACTAGGGACTTACTAGTAAATCAAATATGCCAATCATGGATAAACCAATCAACAATACAATTTACAGAGACAGCATATGCACTTTAGCACTGGTTAGCAGTGGTAAAGTGCCCAGAGTCCTAAAGCCAACAAAAAAGGTCAGAAAAAATAGGAGGAAGGAGGCAAAAAGATTGGAGATGACCCTGCAAAAGGGAAAAAGTTCAACACTTCTCGATAACTCATTCACCATTGGTATGCTCTCTTTAATGGAGTCTCACTCATTCTTTTCAGCACTGAGTATTTACACATTAAAAGAGACTCCCTCATTCCTACAATACTAGGGGCCTCATTTACAAGGCCATTTAGCAAGCGTTGCAGCATGTATTTTTTTACGCAAAGATGACGCAAGCAGTGCTCTCCACTTCTCCACATTTACAAACTGACGAACTGCGTCATTCTGCAACTTCACTGCGTCAGAATTTTACTGCCTGCTCAGAGCACAGGCGTAAAACTGACGCAGGGCTTTTCTCAAAGGGGACCTCTTGGCATTACTGGAGTAGTATAATTTTTTTGACGCTAGTCCAGCAATGCATTAGTTTAGCGGCCCTTATGTGTCACAATTTCTGGTGCATCGGTGAAAACATGAGCCATGGAGCTCTGTATTGTAAATACAGCTCCTCCATGGCATCGTTAGGGGGTCGTAGGGCAGTGCAACAAATCTGATGCATCGGAGACGACTAACCAGGCCCCAGCACCAGTGTTCTTTCACTAAAAATGTACCATTGTTTCCACAATTGGCACACCCCTGGCACACAGATAAGTCCCTTGTAAAAGGTACCAGTGGTACCTAGTGCCCTGTGACCAGGGAAGGTCCCAAAGGGCTGCAGCATGTGTTGCAGCATGTGTTGTGCCACCCTAAGGGACCCCTGACCAAACACATCCATACTGCCATTGCAGAATGTGAGTGTTGGTGGGGAGAAAAAGACAAAGTCGACATGACATCCCCCTCAGGATGTCATGCATACAAAATACTGCCTGTGGCATAGGTAAGTCACTCCCCTAGCAGGCCTTAAAGCCCTAAGGCAGGGTGCACTATACCACAGGTGAGGGCATAGCTGCATGAGCAATATGCCCCTACAGTGTCTAGGTCTATTCTTAGCCATTGTAAGTACAGTGTGGACATATTAAGTATATGGTCTGTGAGTTTGTCAAAACGAATAATGGCTGTGCTGAACACTGGGAAGTTTGGTATCAAACTTCTCAGAATAATAAACCCACACAATGATGCCAGTGCTGGATGTATTACAAAATGCACACAGAGGGCACCTTAGAGATGCCCCCTATATTTTACCCAATCCTTCAGTGCAGGACTGACTGGTCTATGTCAGCCTGCCACTGCGAAGAGTTCCTGACCCCATGGGGTGAGAGCCTTTGTGCTCTCTGAGGCCAGAAACAAAGCCTGCACTGGGATGAGGTGCTTCACACCACTCCCCTGCAGGAACTGTAACACTTAGCAGTGAGCCTCAAAGGCTCAGGCTTCGTGTTACAATGCCCCAGGGCACTCCAGTCAGTGGAGATGCCCGCCCCCGGGACACAGCCCCCACTTTTGGCGGCAAGTCCAGAGGAGATAATGAGAAAAACAAGGTGGAGTCACCCACCAGTCAGGACAGCCCTTAATATGAATGGGCAACACCCCCACCACCACCTGAGCTGAGGTGACCCCTGCCTTAGGAAATCCTCCATCTTGTTTTGGAGGATTCCCCCCAATAGGATTAGGGATGTGCCCCACTCCCCACAGGAAGGAGGCATAAAGACGGTGTAGCCACCCTCAAGGATAGTAGCCATTGGCTGCTGCCCCTCATACCTAAACACACCCCTAAATTGAGTATTTAGGGGTTACCCTGAAACCAGGAAATCAGATTCCTGCAACCTACAAGAAGAAGAAGGACTGCTGACCTGAAAGCCCCCCAGAGACGACAGAGACGACAACTGACTTGTCCCCAGTCCTACCGGCCTGTCTCCAGACTCAAAGAACCTGCACAGCGACGCATCCAGCGGGACCAGTGTCGTCTGAGGACTCAGAGGACTGACGTGCACCTAAAGGACCAAGAACCTCCTGAGGATAGTGGCTCTGTCCAGAAACAACTAAAAAACAAGCAACTTTAAAGAGACTCTAACTTCCAGCCAGAAGTGTGAGACTTCACACTCTGCACCCGATGCCCCCGGCTCGAGTTTGGAGAAACCAACAATGCAGAGAGGACTCCCAGGCGACTCCAAGGACGTGGACACCCCGAGTTGACCTACCTGCACCCCCACAGCGACACCTGCAAAGAGGATCCAGAGGCTCCCCCTGACCGCGACTTCCTGGAACCCGACGCCTGGACCAAGCACTGCACTCGCAGCCCCCAGGACCGAGAGGAACCACCTACCAGTGCAGGAGTGACCAGCAGGCGGCCCTCATCCTAGCCCAGTTGGTGGCTGGCCCGAGAAGCCCCCCTGTGCCCTGCCTGCATCGCCAGAGTGACCCCCTGTTCCCTCCATAGTTTTCAATACAAAACCCGATGCCTACTTTGCACACTACATCCAGCCGCCCCTGTGCCGCTGAGAGTGTATTTTGTGTGCTTGTGTCCCCGAGTGCCCTACAACCCCCCCTGGTCTGCTCCCTGAGGACGCAGGTACTTACCTGCTAGAAGACTGGATCCGGAGCACCCCTGTTCTCCAGAGGCACTTATGTATTTTGGGCCCTCCTTTGACCTCTGCACCTGACCGGCCCTGTGTTGCTGGTGCGGTGGCTTTAGGGTTGCCTTGAACCCCCAACGGTGGGCTGCCTATGCCCAGGAGACTGACTTTGTAAGTGCTTTACTTACCTGAGAAGCTAACCAAAACTTACCTCCCCCAGGAACTGCTGATTTTTGCAGTGTCCAAATTTAAAATAGCTTATTGCCATTTTAACCAAAACTGTGTGTACTACTGTTTTAATTCAAAGTTCTAAACTTGCCTGTGTGAAGTACCTTACAATTTATGTGCTTACCTAAAATTTGAATCTTGTGGTTCTAAAAATAAATTAAGAAAATATATTTTTCTATCTAAAAACCTATTGACCTGGAGTTAAGTCTTTGAGTGTGTGTTCTCATTTATTGCCTGTGTGAGTACAATAAATGCTTAACACTACCCACTGATAAGCCTACTGCTCGACCACTCTACCACAAAATAGAGCATTAGTATTATCTAATTTTGCCACTATCAACCTCTAAGGGGAACCCTTGGACTCTGTGCACACTATCTCTCACTTTACGATAGTATATACAGAGCCAACTTCCTACACTATGTCACTAGGTATACACTCTCAGTCATTCCAGCTGTACAATTTTTCTATACTTGAGAAAGCCTTACTCATCCCTCCATAAGTCAGTTTCTACACATCAGCGGTGGTCACTCATTTCTAGTGCAGTGATTATATACTCTTTAATGGAATTCCTCTGTTGTGTAGCCATTTTAGTTTCAGCTCCATGCACGTTTTTAGCACACAAGGCTTGCCGCTGCACACTTTAACCTAGATATATATTATTCAGCTTCGTTCATTATTTTAACAATAGCCACAATTGCGGTCTTGTTTTATTTCTCTTTATCTAGCTGTTCTTTGCCTAGGTCAGCCCTACGTTCTTAAACAATACATTTGTGTTCACTCTGTGCTTCCTTCAAGGCTGCAGTGAGATAGGTTGCCGGTAGAACGTAGTAACGTTTTGTCTCTGGCATTCATAGAAATATACACATCCTTACATAAGAACATTTTCTCAGAACATCAGCTGTTTTATTATAAAAACACTTCCCTATCCCATACAGGTTAGAGGGAGATTCCAGCCAGATGACCACAACTGTATGCTGATTGCTGAACGCTTCTCTGCATCTGCTTGTGCAGACTTCAGGCCTTTGCTCAGGTATGGGGGATGGTGTCTTCCCAGGGGAACCTGAAGGGCAGAATTAGAGCTTAACATGCAGTATTATATCATAGCCTAGGTAGGAATTAGTCTATTGACTCTAGTGACAATATGGTAGCATTATTTCTATGCTTTACTCTCCTTGTCACAATTTTAATCCTGTCAAGCTTTATCGTCCTGGTTATTGCAGTACATGCTTTATTCTCTAAGTTGAAGTTGCTTCATTAAAATCTTATTGAAACATATACTGCCTCTGTTTGTCATTGTATATATGAGACTAATGTAACTGAGAGGAACGGATGAGATCTGTGTGACCACGATTTCCCTGAGGAATCAATTGTTTCATGCACTCATCTGCCCAATCATCCCTGCCCTCGGGTAGAGATGAGGCACTGCTAGTTAGCCAGAGCAAAACCCGGATTGGGGCGACAGGTGTCACCTGTAGTGGGTTAAGACTCAGTCTCCCACACCACAGGCGATTCTGCCGCTCAAATCCAGTAGTCTCATTATAATAATGAGAGCCTACGCGACACCTCTTCTTTGTGTAGCGCTGGACATGTTCTCTTCAGTGGAGACTCTCTGATCTCTACAGCACTGATCAAGCACTCTTCAATGGTACCTCACTCATTCCTGTAGCACTGGTCATGTACGCATAAATGGAATCTCATTCCTTTCTGAAGCACTACATTTGTTCATTTTAATGGAGCATCTCTACTGTATTGATCATGTACTCTTCAATACAGCACCACTCATTCCTGCAGTCCAGGGTATGTATACTTGAATTGAGCCTCACTCATACCTACATTACATCATACTTCATATTCACATGAAAGGTGTATCACTCTCTTCTAAAGAACTGAAGTACTCTGTAATGGAGTCCACTGCACACGGAATGTACACTTCAGTGTAGTCTCACCCATTCTTTCCTTTGCTTCATTATGAACACATCAATAGAATCTCACTCTTTCCTACAGCACTGGTCATGTACACATCACTGGGGTCTCAGACCTCTCATCAGCATGTTGTATGTTCACTTTAATGGGGTCTCACTTATTTCTACAGAATTGGGTATGTTCACTATGCTGACGTCCCCATACCACAGGTCATGTTCTTTACTCTTCAATACAGCCTCACTCCCTCCTGCAGCTCTGCTCAATGATATCTCACTCATTCCTACAGCACTGGGCCTCTGCACTTCAGTACAGCCTCATTCATTCCTACGGCACTGGGTCTGTACACTTCAATGCGACCTCACGTATCCCTACGGCATTGATCACGTAAACTTCAATGGTACCTCATTCATGCCTACAGCACTGTAAGGTCCAATACAGCCTCACTCACTCCTGCAGCCCTGGCCAATTATATCTCACTCATTCCTACAGCACTGGGGCTCTGCACTTCAGTACAGCCTCATTCATTCTTACGGCACTGGATTTGTACACTGCAATACACTCTCACTCATTACTACAGCACTGATCGTGTACACTTCAATGATACCTCACTCATTACTACAGCACGGATCATGTACACTTCATGGGTACCTCATTCATTCCTGCAGCACTGGGTCTGCACACTTCAATACAGCCTCACTCATTACTACAGCACTGATCGTGTACACTTCAATACAGCCTCACTCATTACTACAGCACTGATCGTGTACACTTCAAAGAAACCTCACTCATTCCTACAGCACTGGGTCTGCACACTTCAATACAGCCTCACTCATTACTACAGCACTGATTGTGTACACTTCAATACAGCCTCACTCATTACTACAGCACGGGTCGTGTACACTTCAAAGAAACCTCACTCATTCCTACAGCACTGGGTCTGCACACTTCAATACAGCCTCACTTATCCCTACAGCACTGATCGTGAACACTTCAATGGTACTTCATTCATGCCTACAACATTAGGTCTGTAAGGTCCAATATAGTCTCACTCCTTCCTGAAGCTCTTGGCAATGATATCTCACTCATTCCTACAGCACTGGGGTTCTTCACTTCAGTATAGCCTCATTCATTCCTATGGCACTGCGTCTGTACACTTCAATACAGCCTCACTCATTACTACAGCACTGATCATGTACACTTTAATGATACTTTGCTCATTCCTACAGCACTGGGTTCTGCACTTCAGTACAGCCTCATTCATTCCTACAACACTGCATCTGTGCACTTCAGTACAGCCTCACTCATTACTACGGCACTGATTGGGTACACTTCAATGATACCTCAGTCATTCCTATAGCACTGGGTCTGTACACTCATTACTCCATCCTCACTTATCTCTACAGAACTGATCGTGTATACTTCAAAGAAACCTCACTCATTCCTACAGCACAGGGTCTGTACACTTTAATACAGCCTCACTCATTCCTACAGCACTGATCATGAACACTTCAATGGTACCTCATTCATGTCTACAGCACTGAGTGGCATATTTATACTCTGTATGAGCTGAATTAGCATCACTGTTTTACGATAATTCAGCTCAAACTCAACGCCATATTTATATATTGACGCTAGACCCATCTAGCATCAAAATATTGGTGTTAACGTCATTTTTCGGATGCGTGAAACCTCCTTACGTCAATGAGATACAAGGTAGGCGTTGCGTCTAAAAAATGACTCTAACGCCCTAGCGACATATTTATCCACCCGGGCAAAAAAGACGCGTGGTTGGGAGGCGGAGCCAAAAAAATGACGTTAACTCCGATCAGCTTCAAAATTTAACGCCTTGGTCAGGGCAGGTGTTGAAATGAGGCAAACACATCATTACTTAAGGAAAACCCACAGAAGCACCATTACCAACCTACAGGACAAGATGGAGGTGATACTGATCCAGCTTGTGAGACGACGCAGAGGACATCAACAACTACAGCAATCACCACCACCACAACGCGGCCCACAAAGGCAACGCAGAAGGCAGGAGTGGGTCTTTAGAACCAGGACAACCTTCCTTGGCCTCAGGGACCAGGACATCATAAGGACCTACAGACTGAATCGGCAAGCCATACTACACCTGCTGCACCAAATCGAGCTACAAATCACAGTTAGCCTGCAGACCCCACACAACATACCACCTGTGACAAAGCTGCTAGCTGTCCTGCACATGCTGGCAAGTGACTCATTCCAAACAACCGGGGCCCTGACTGCTGGTGTCTCATAGCCGTCATTCTCTGCATTCCTGCCAAATATGCTGGACACTATAATCTCACTGACACCCGCCACATCAGCTTCCCCAACACCCAGCAAATGCAGAAGGAGACAAAACAGGGGTTTTATCAAATTCATGGCTTCCTGCATGTGCTCGGTGCAATTGACTGCACCCATGTCCGGCTCGTACCACCTGCAGCAACAGAGCACCTATACCAGAATCGCAAGCACACGCATTCCATTAATGTGCAGGGAATAGTGCACCATTGGGGACTATTCATAAACATCTTGACCAAGTATCCTGGAAGTACCCATGACGCCTTCATATTCCGGCACAGCAGGATCAATGAACAATTCCAGGATGGATAATATGGAAATGGCCTACTTGTGGGTAAGTCAAGAAACCTAGCAATATTCACACAACACAGCAACCCAGTAGGACACATAGGACATACACCACTACATTAACACATGGCCAGGGTAACGCAAATGTGCATGTAGCAACACATATGCACCATGTTGTAGTAGAGCACAATCAGTGCACACCACAAACACATACACCCACATGTATGTAACACACCCACTACTAGACAGTCACACCACATGAAGGACAGGTGCAGACATGTGCCCTTTGGTAACAGAAGAACTACACAGACCACTACATTTGCCCACAGGTTTCCTACTACGTACACTTCACACACAGTACACCAAACAAAGTATAGCACAGCCATGTCAATGGCATACACCATGCTCATGTTATGTAAGTTCCATATAGGCACAGATCCCTCAAATCATGCTGTGCAAGTCACTGCCAGAACAAACATCAAATGTCAGACAACTGCTGCCTATACTAACTACATCTCATCAGCAAAATACGTGACTTACCTGTAGTGTGCAGAGACATCTGCCTGATGCATTGTCTCGCACACATAGAAATACAAGATCAATGCCCATCACATACCATGTGCCAGACGTGTGATAGGTGGTACCACACCTATTGTAGGGCCATCTCACATTCACCACTTACTGACCCACAACACCATCATGTCTGTACCAGATACAATAAATGGCCCACCATGGGGCAGAGTCACTGTCAGACAGTGCAGATCATGGATGCCATAGTGGGACCCTGTAGGAGATTACAGGACATCACTGACCTCACATGCACTGTGCCAAGGGACACATTTGCTAAGTAACTGAGCTCCATCCCAATGCCTGCACTGTGCATGTGTTGACAGTATAAATGCTGAATAATGTGTTGGAAGATAGGAAAGACACTGGTAGTAATGTTGATCAACATGTAGCAATGGGATACACACCATTGGACACCTCATGGCTGCCACAAACATTAGCTGCCACTCTGGATCACCAAGGGACCTATGTAAAAGCCCACAGTCCCATTGTCTTGGCCTGCACTGTATGTACAACTTGGCAGATTACCATTTTTTAACGGCTTGAAGCCACATTGTAAATCGGCCACCCTCCCATGCAGTATGTAGCGTGGAAGGGGTGTGCAATGTGTGTTGCTGCAGGTCTGTCACCACAAGATACATTGCATGATGATGCTGACTCAGATGTAGGTGTCACCTAAATCCTGAGGCACTGCCAACATCAAACACCACCCCAGGGGTGCCATTTGCAGGTTGAAAAAAGGAAGTAAGCTGTGCTTTGAACTCATATGATTGTGCCACCAATTAATGCTGCATACTGCTGCACACACAGAAAGCCAACTGGCCATTAAAACAGCATATGTATAGGATGGTGTCCCTTCCTGCATAGATACATCCAACCATGTAACTTACCCATTTCAATGGGCCTAAGTGTCGCACATCATCTGCAAGGACACATGTCAAAATGGATGGGATGTCCAGGCTCTGTAGTGCTACAATGTTACCACCACATCTGACCCCATTGTGTTGTGAGGATGCGTCATGTACCTCTAGCGATAGCACATTGATACAAAGGTGCACTACACAACGCATGGTACAAACATACTGACCATCAGTTAGGAATCCAAATCATATGTCCTTGAGCCAAACACAAGATTGTCATGTCCAACAACCCAGTGCTTAGAAGACCTTACACAAGGCCAGGAACTCACACCATACTACAAACACATATGAGTCACAACCAACTCAAAATATCAACTGCCATGCTACATTACAAACCTATTGCAAGCCTTAACAACAACTTACTCCTTTAATCTTTTGCAGCTGATCAGGGTTATGGCATACAGCCATGGATAATGACCCCATTTCCCAACCCAAGCACAGCAGCAGAGCGTGCATATAATGATATAATGAGGGACATCAGAGGACACGAACTATTGTAGAGAGGACATTTGGCATCCTGAAATCAAGATTCAGGTGCCTGGACATCACAGGAGCCAGCCTCCTATATGCCCCTCACATTGTCTGCAAGATCATAATGGCATGTGCTATCCTGCACAACATATGTGTGTGGACGAATGTCCCCTTTTATGAGCAGGTTGATGACCTGCCTGAGGAGGAGGAGGAGGATGGTGGTGAAGAAAATGAGGGGGAACAGCACAACACAGCTGCTGGGATACACCGCAGACTGCACATAGTTGAGAACTTCTTCACTTAAAAATCACTTAACTCACCTTATACATTTTGTCAATAAGCACCTCACTTATTCACACAATCCGGCTTTGGTCTCTTCAATCTCCATGACATATACCTCAGGATTATGAGTCTAACCTCAGGGAGCATGTTACAAACACTAATGTGAAAAGTACTGTTGCTACATCACATGTGATGCGTAAGATTGTACTGCTACCATCACACACATTACAAATAGCCTCATCACTTGAATGTGACCAACTGAAGGACACAATCTATGGATCACAACATATGAATTACATCCACGTTGCAAACTTGCACAACAATAGCTCATCACACACAACTACCACATGTCCAAATAGGAGGTAAACAAGGGCCCCACACATGAGGCAGTGGATGTCAAAATTTGGAAAGACAGTCATGTTTGAAGAGACCACTGTCACAACTCAGTATGAGAGTTGCAATGGCTGCATGGAGCATGTGTGACAAGGGGGGACCTCATTGGTAACAATGGTCATCATGATTAGCCCAGGTATAACAAGCAATGGAATTATTTGGGCCTGCGCAGTACATCCATAATAATCAGCCCTGCCACTGGCATGGGGCCCAATCCTGACACAGGGTACACATGACCTCACACTTTGCAGGGACACGTCTGTGGAGTGCACATCAGAATGGATGAGAACAAATGCAGCTAGGACTGCAGGTCTACCACACAAAAACAACAATCATTGCTAAATGTAATGAGTTTAATCACACATTTGTGGACAAAACATAATATGGGTGGAATGTAGGCAGAGTGTGTGAATCACAGTATGTAACAAATATTTACACATGTCAGACATATGTGTAGTCTACCCAAAAGTCATCATAAACTCAAAATCTACATATGGAGACAGTTGTCGCGTAACATTTCCTAGGAAGCATTTATCAGCCATCATCAACAATGCCTGAGCTGTGTATGTCGTCTTAAACGTTATGCTCTGTAAGACAACTACACACATCACATAAGCATACAAAATTCACAATCACAAACCAGAACTGTTGCATAGTAGTGACTGCCATACAAAGGTGGATACACTGTTGTCACACATGCACACATATGCACGACGTGGAAATATTTGTATGCTGTTGACTCTGTAACACACATCGGTGTAACAGACCAATCACACCCAAATCACATTGTTGCATGGACTATGACATGTGGCCATACACAATATGCCACACTGCAGCACAGCCCATTTAATTTGTATGTTGATACAGGGTGAATCCATAGACAATGGAACAAAATCATGCAATCAGGAAGAGTCAAAAAAATGTACGCAAATGTGTCAAAAACATCCGCAAGCGCAAAGTATATGACCCATGGGCCCTTAGCGTGAATTCCACCTTTGCAGTCCTCTCAATGCTGATTTTCTGTTAATTCGACGCATAAAGGTAATGCGTATAAAAAAAATGATGCACGTAGGTCATGCGTCCAAAATACTCACGCAAATATCACATGCATCAAATAAATACACGCATAACAGAAAACGATGCACAGGGACAGGAAGTGTTGTAATAGGAAATCCTGTTTACAGGCATGGTACAGTGGGTGTACTTTCACTTTCTCTTTACAGCCTGTGCCTCTTTTGACTGTGTGGTTGTGTCTGGAGTTGGTGGTGTGTTTTTCCTGGGTATTGTACCTTGTGGTGTCCCTCTTGTCGTTTTTTGTTTTTTATTTTTGACTGTACTTTTTCCCAGTGTCAGTAAATTTGTGTGGTTTTTTTGTGTGTAATTGTCCTTGTACTGTGGGGTGTCTGTCCGGGATAGTTGATAAGCTGGGTTAGTTGGGATTCATTTTTGGGCCTTAAGTTTCCTTTCAATTCATTTTTTTGTTGTTGTTGTCAACCTGTACATGGTAAATATGTCTGGTAGGGGGAAGTTGACAAGGATGGGAGAGGAGGAGCTGGGTGGCTTTGTGTGGCTGGTAGCCCACTACCTGCCGTTGATGTTGGAGATGGGGGGGGGCCATGTAATCCAAGGTTACCGGACGGAGACGAGGCAAGGTGCTCCACCACCTGAAGAGGGTGCTTTGCAGCACCAGGAACGAGCACCAGCTCAAGCATCGTTGGGCAGATCTGGTGGCCAGGGAGCAGGATCTGCTTGACCATCTTGGTGTGGTGATCGGTGGCATTGTTGGTGAGTCTCCCATTGGCATACTATTTACTGTTCACCACTCTTGAATGACAGTAGCAGATGTTTTGGAGTGCCACATGCAATGCTTGTGGACAGGTTGCATGCAACCAGAATGAAGTGTATCTGCTCCAGTCTAGACATGGAGTTCACGTGTCCTATCATTTTACCAATGCAGGTCAGATGTCTGGTGAGTCATGCACAACCATTACTATGTCACACATTTCAGGGGCCATGGCAACACCTGTGCCCCAGCATAGTGTCATGTATGATACGGCAAGACACTGCCAACCTACCATATTTAACTGGATTGTGTCAACAAAGTAGGGCAATGCATGTATAGCGCTACATTGTCCTCATTTAACACACATGATCCCTGCCATCAAGTTAGCAAAGGGGGCTTACCTGCCTTAGGGGGCACTGTGAATGGGGCATTTGATACCACCAGACAACTTTGCCACATCAGTCATGGATTACTCAACGCATGATCATTGCAAACTAATAATTGAGCCACATGTCCATCACAAATGCATTGATGTGAGTCCCACCATGGCTCCCCATTCTTGCACTTGACATTTTAGCATAAACTTCCCTCGTAAAACGGATTAGAGTTATTTTTCTGGCGGTAACGTCATTTTGCCTTACGACAAGGCGCAATGGTTAACGTTGAGAAAAATGACTCTAAACTATGTTTAGTGCCACCCAGTGTAATAGTATAAATATGACGCCCGGGTGGCGTTAAATAATGGCGCTAGTCGGCGCTAAACTTTTTGACACAAAACTGCGTTAGCGCAGTTTTGCGTCAATAAGTATAAATCAGGGCCTAGGTCTGTAAGGTGCAATACAGTCTCACTTCTTCCTGTAGCATTGGTTGTGAACCCTTTAGTGGTACCTCATTCATTCCTGCAGTACTGTGCCTCTATGCTTAAATACAGCATCAGTCATTCGCACAGCACTGGATGGATCCATGCCAAGGGTTTCTCATCCATTTCCACAGCACTGGGTCTGTATAGCTTCACTATTTTTCAGGACATTAGCCACGCAGATGTCAATGGTACCTCCCTCCTGCAGTACTGGGTTTGCACACTTCAATACAGCCTCACTCCCTGCTACAGCACTGGGCGGTATGCTTCAGTACAGCCAAATCACTCCTCCAGCATTGATCATGTGCTCCTCAAGGCTACCTCACTTGCTCCTGGAGTACTGTGTCTGTATTCTTTATACAACTGCAGTCATTCCCCGAGCACTGGTGATGCACTTGCCAGTGGTACCTACCTGGTGTCCACAGCACTTGTTGGGTGCATGGAAGTGCTGTCTCACGTCCTTGCACAGTGCTGCGTGCGAGCATCAGACATCCCTCATTATTGCAGCTGTCTTCCTGTAAACACCAAAGGGGCCTCACTTTGTCTGACACTTCTGTCTTTCATGGAGATTCACATCTTTTTGGTCACATCTGTGTCTCACTTAATGCTCGCTTATCAATGCCATGGTCTTCACTGATGTCCCCTAATTCACTGGTCCTTTCTGTCAATGTTGTCTCAATCACAGAAGGTAAGTTGGCCCATGTTGTTTCTTTCTACACTACAGATCAATACTTCTTAATCTGTGGTCTGCAGACCCCTGTGGCTCGTGGCCCCATTCACTGTGTCCGTGGACCCACATGACCTCCAACCATTATTTTTTGTCAATAATCATAAGCATTTTAGCTAAAAGAAACTGTACAAAAGTGGTTCCTCCCTTGCTGATAATAGTTTCAGTAAGTAAGTATAATACTTACTTGAACTCTACTGTTGTGCATCCCCAATGTATTTAATTTATGTATCAATAAAATCAATAAAATGTCCTTAATAATATAATCGCACACTTTTTAGGAGTGTTTTAGTCAGAAGCTGAGTGCTGACAGTCACTGTTCAGATTCAAGCGCGCTCAGACCTGCACCCAGCTTGTCACTACAGACTCTTGAAATGCTCATGATTTTCCAGAAAGACACACCTGTCTACTCTGGAGAGACAGTCTTCTAGCCGCTCAGTGGTCCATGTAGTTTGCCCAAAAGGCCATTCCAGGCTGCGTATTCTTCAATCCACGGCTTTCCATGGTCGGGGGCCTGCAGACTCCAGGCCCCCACACCTCCTTTACCGGAAGGGGGCTTGCCTATGCAGTCACCTTGCACGGTGCCCGCTTTGCACGGTGCCTAGCGTAATTGCTACCCTGTGTCTGCCTGAGGCCAATGCAGTTATCACTTCTGCCCCACCGCTGCTGCTGAGAGCTCAGGTTCACAGGACGCCCTGTTCATTTGTGAATACGACCTGGTTCTCAAACGCACGTGTAGTCGCCCTCATTGTTAAACATGTTTGCTGCAGAGCACAGGAGATGCGCTGAGTTCATATAATATGTGCTTGTGTGTGTGTCTTGTGAATTTTTCTTCAGGTACAATTTGTAGGGATGGCTTGGGCATCTCTGGCTTCCAGTTGGGGTCACCAGAAGTCAAAAGGTTGAGAGCCATTGCCATAGGCTTTATTTGGTCTTCAGCGTTGTCTCTGCTCCTGGGCCAGTTGGCCCATAGCAGCCCCGAGCACCTTTGAACTATGACCCTGATGTTCTAGCTCCAGCAGCTCCAGCAGCTCCAGCACCCACCATGTTTCTCTGGGACATCCGGGTCTTCCTCACACACGCCTGCCCCAGAGGTGTATGGCATGGATCCATCACACAGAAGGAATGCTGCGGCTTGGCCTACCCTGAGGATGCCTGAGCAGCTGGGCCAGTCTAAGCAGGTCTGCGAGTGGCTTCTTACCTGTGGGCTCCCGGAAGCGGACGGGGCTCCATCGGCTAAGAAAGAGTGCGGTGTCCCAAACTCTGCGGCCAGTTTAATTAAACGTCGGTGCGCCGAAAATCAAGGCTGGTAGGGGCTGGCTTTAGGGTGGTGCGACCTGTTCAGCTGCACCTGATGCTGACTTTCGTGGAGGGAGCTGTGTTTAAAATTAATTTTGGGATTTAAAAGCACATGAACTTCCTGTGCCTCCAGCAGTTTTCATGCAACTATAAAAATGTCAAGATAACTCTGGTGATTAATGTTCCTACTGGTGAGAGATGGAGTTTTGTCTAGTGGCAGTTTTTCTTCACCATAAAGTAGCGCAGAGGGATAACGTGCCTGTTGCAAAGAACATGCACCATGCAGATAACAGAACTGAGGGTGAGTGAACTATGTGTAGCGCTTTAAAAACTAGGATGTTTGTCAGAGAGGGGCTATGGAGAGACGAGGGGCTCTGTTGGAGAGTGGTAGTGAGGGAATTCATGGAGAAGAAGGTCACTGTGGGGGGTGCGGCACAAATTGACTGTGGCACAGAGCGCCACCAGCGCTAAAACCGGCCCTGCTGGTAGTCATAAATCCATCTCATACCTCTTTAACCCACTGCCACAGACTCCCTGGCCCTTTATCTCACTCCAGTAGGTGCTGGCTTTCTTCCTTTGTCACTGATTCCTGTCTTTCTTTTCCTTCATCTTTCGGAATTTGATTATTTTCCCCTGGCAAATATCTGTTTTAAAAAATAAGTACAGGCCCCCAAAATATATGTGCCAGTGCCCCCGCCGGAAAACCCCATAACTTAAGCACTGATTCTATGGGTTGCTGTAGTCTCTGAAAAATAAATGAGCCCCCACTGAACCAAAGCAGTAAATGGTATCTAGATGAGCCAGTGCTTAATTTGGAAATAAAAATGTGGCGGTGCCCAAAGCTCTCCTCTGAAACATGCAGCTGCTGCAATTCAATGTGCGCGCACAGAATACTGAGGCAGGGTAATCCTGAAGCCATCTCGGGCATCTTTAATCCATTTACAGACACTCCCTGCCCCTTCAGCTGATTCTCCTTTTGTGACGCTTTTTCGTTTTTCTCTTCCTCAGTCTTTCCCATATGTCTCTTCTGCTTGCAGTAAATGCTTGAGGCAGACAAATAAGTGCTGGTCCTCAAAAATAAGTGCTGGTTAACAGGCACCAGAAACCACTGGCTCAAATTAAGCACTGAAATGAGCTGCCCTGGATTCCCCAGTGGCAATCAGTGGTCGCTCCAGAATCACCGTCACTACCTGAGGATTTCAAAGAGGAGCGCAGAGGGGCTGCAGCAGTGAAACGTCAGCGCTGGAAAAGTCATTTGGTCTGTCTACATCTTCTCTAGCTCGGTGTTTTGGATACCGAGGCTATAGCCTCATTACTCCATATTCATTTTGAATTTTTAAGTCACCATTGTGTTTTCTTGTTCGTCTGTGATGCTTTGGCGCAGGTGAAGTTGGTTCACACTGTCAGCACTCTGATGGGTGGCGAATAGTAGTCAAAGGGGTTTGCAGAAATGTCAGCAAGTCTCTTGATCAGTGGGTTGTTTTTATTTTTTATCTAGTCCTTAAAGAATTTCTCATTGAGTTTGGGGAGGTAGTCGCCCAACATCTGAATGCCTAGATCTCTGTGGATGTCGGCGTTCTTGTGAAGCAAGGAGCACCTGCTGCAGTGAAGCATATAATGAAGTCATAGGATTGCCACCGGGACGGTTTTATACTACCTGTTCAGTATGGTAAATTAATGGCCAGTGCCGAAAATATAAAAACACTCCTTATCAGTATATACTTTAAACAATAAAAAAGAGTAGCAAGAAGAAAATGCTTCAACATGTGTCTTACAGCTGCTGTAATGACCTGATAAACAAAGACAGAAAGGCCATGTTAAAAATAAATACAGAGAATTTTCAGAATGTTAAAACTGAACAGACGTTCAGTATTTTTCTGTGAGAAAGGTGGAAACCCTTAGGTCACATAATACGGAAGAGGCTGAGTTTGTGGTACGTGAAGCATTGAGTCTCATGGCCTCATCTCTTGAAGCAGTGCTCGATGTGTCTTCTGGTAGTGTGACATGGCTTCCCCAGCTGGCTGCAGGCTGGGAGACTGCTTTCATGGCTGAACGGCCTGCTAAGAATCAGTTCTGAAAACACTCAGGCCACACTCAGCCCCAACCGCGCAAGGATCCCTAAAGGATGGTAGGGTGTCCCTCCCCTCTATCTCAAAGTGTTTCCACAGACCTGAGTGTGTACCTCAGGGACCATGTTTATGTGGAGAGTTGACTCGTACCCCTTAAACTGCAGGTATATGTCATCCTCCCTTTTGTAATCCCTCACTGAATCCCCTGGGATGTGTACCCTCCTTTCAGAGTGCACTGTGGTGTTGCTGCCACCTTCTCTGCTGGACTGGCTCCTTTGGTCCAGCTCTCTCAAATGTAACTCATGAGCCAAAAGCATATTGTTCTCTTCCACGGCTAATCTTTTCTTTTCCATTTCCATGTTTAACCTTCTTTAACTCAAATTGGTTGATTTTCTCTGCTTCTCTGTCCTGAAACTCCTCAGGGATCAGACCTTTGGAAGAAACTCTGCTGCCTTCCCTGGAGGCCCTCCCCCCAGGCAGGTCAGGGTTACACAACATATCATCATGGTTGCTCTGCACCTCCTCATCCACATTGTCCTCCTCTGTGTGGCCCCCAGCCTCCTTAGCTGCCAACCAGGTTCTCAGCACCTTTTGCAGCTCTTCCTTCCTAGCAGAGTTTTTGATTGGGCAGGAAAGATCTTTTCAAAATTGTTTAAGCTGAGCCACTGTATACTCCTCCAGTTTCTCCAACTCAAACCCAACTTTTGTAGCAATAGCTGGTGCATCCCCAGATTGAGACATGCTTGTGGGTGAGGTTCAATAAAGATGCAAGAGTTCCAAAAAGGCAGAAAGATCCCCAGGGAAAAAAGGAAGCAGTAAAAATCCACAGAGAAAAAACAGGTAGTATGTGGTCATGTAATGGTCTGCACTAAAAACAGTAGTGTACACCAATCACTGCATGTCAAGTACAAATATATGTCCTATCCCACTCGCTGATCACTAGTGTTAGAAACAGGGTCTCTGGTTGGCAGTCAGTTTGCACTCTGTCCAAACAGGGACCCTCAATCTAGTCAGGGTAAGTGAGATACACACCTAGGATAACCCCTGCTTACCCCTTTGGTAGCTTGGCATAAGCAGTCAGGCTTATCTCCGAGGAAATGTGTAAAGTATATGTACTAACACACACAGTAATACAGTGAAAACACCACAAAAGTGACACAACATCAGTTTAGAAAAATAGCCAATATTTATCTAAATCAAACAAGACCAAAATGACAACAATCCAACGTACACAAGCAAAGTTGTTAATTTTTAAAGTGAAAAAAAGTCTTAATCCATAGAAATCAATGGATGCATTGTTTTTACACAAAATACCTGTTTTTTGTAAAAAAAGACAGCCACACGGGCGAGCGTGTGTCAGAAAAAGTCAGCGTTGCGTCGATTCCTTACTCACAAGTGAGGTCGTGCATTGTTTCTTCTCCAGTCGGGTAGGCGATGCGTCCTTTTTCTCTCCTGCAGAAGAGCGGTGCATCGATTTCCAAACGGGCAACCTTGGGTCCGCACAGGTTCACAATGATTTTGACACCCAGCAAAGATGCGTGCAAAATTCCGGGGCACGGAGGCGACGAGCCGTGCTGCATGGGTAATGCGTCAATTTCCGCAGGTGCACACAGGTGTTGCATCGATTTTGCAGACGCAAAGCTGGTGGTGCGGTGAACTTTCATCTGCGAAACAGGTGCTGCGTAGATTGTTCTCCCGCACGGCTCCTGTGTGTGGATTTCAGTCTTGGTTCCACTAGCTTCTCCTTTCAAGGGCCCAGGGACTGGATTAGGCACCACTTGGCAGGGTAGGAGTCTCAACAAGAGAGTCCAGGTGCTGGCAGAGGAAGTCTTTGATGGACTGAGACTTCAGAACAGGGGGTCAAGCTCAGTTCAAGCCCTTGGAGACACTTCACAAGCAGTAAAACACAACAAAGTCCAGTCTTTGTCCTCTCAAAGGCAGAAGCAGCAACTTCAGGCCAACCCAGGAAAGCACACTCACAGGTAGAGGGGCAGTACTCCTCCTCCAGCTCTTCAGCTCCGCCCCTTGGCAGAGGTTCCTCTTGATCCAGAAGTAATCTAAAAATCGGGGGTTTTGGGTCCACTACTTATACTCCTTTCTGCCTTTGAAGTAGGCAAACCTCAAAGGAAAGTCTCTGTTGTTCACAAGATCCTGCCTTGCCCAGGCCTGGCCTCAGACACACACCAGGGGGGTTAGAGACTGCATTGTGTGAGGACAGGCACAGCCCTTTCAGGTGTAAGTGTTAGCTCCTCCCTCCCCAGTCTAGCCCAGGAAACTCATCAGGATATGCAGGCTACACAGCAGCTCACTTGTGTCACTGTCTAGAGGGAATTCACAATAGCCCAAATGTCAGTCTGACCCAGACGTGGAATGCACAAGCAGGCAGAGGCACAGAATGGTTAAACAAGAGAATGCCCACTTTTTAAAAGTGGCATTTTCAAACTGACAATCTAAAAAACAACTTTACCAAAAGATGTATTTTAAAATTGTGAGTTCAGAGACCCCAAACTCCATATCTCTAGCTGATCCTGATGAGAAACTGCACTTAAAAGATATTTAAAGGCAGTCCTCATGTTAACTATGAGAGAGATAGGCCTTGCAACAGTGAACACTGAATTTGGCAGTATTTCACTGTCAGAACATGTAAAACACATCAGTACATGTTCTACCTCTAACATACACCGCACCACGCCCATGAGGCTATCTAGGGCCTACCTTAGGGGTTCCTTCCATGTACAAAAAGGGAAGCCTTGGTTGAACTGGCATTTTTAAACTGCACTCACATACACTGCAGTGGCAGGTCTGAGCCATATTTACAGGGCTACTCATGTGGGTGGCACAATCAGTGCTGCAGGTCCACTAGTAGCATTTAATTTACAGGCCCTTGGCACCTCTAGTGCATTTTACTAGGGACCTACTAGTAAAACAAATATGCCAATCATGGAAAAGCCAATTACACATACAGTTTACACAGAGAACACTTGCACTCTATCACTGGTCAGCAGTGGTAAAGTGCCCAGAGTACCAAAACCAGCAAAAGCAAAGTCCAGCACACAGTCACAACATGGGAATCAGAGGCAAAAAGACATGGAAGACTATGCCAAGGATGCCATGTCTAACACTGCCCCACAGATCGCCTCTCTCAAAGCAGGTAACCTTGACAGTAGCTTATTCTGTTGGGCTGCAAAGGAAGCAGCCTGTAAAACACGGACTTGCATACACGTGCACGTGGAAGGATTCATTAACAGGTGATAGGTGCAGGAGGGTGAAGAGGGGGGCTTTCTTACCCTCCCTGCATGAGTGACAAACCGAAGTCCTGCGGATAACCAGAGAAGTGTGGGCTTCTGTCTGTGTAGTAGTGTGCCAGGTGGGAGTAGGCATCCCATCCACAGGGTCGGCCCTAAATCAGATTGACCGGACAGCGGCTTGGGCTGAAAGAAAATGTGGTGTTTGTTGTGAGTGCGGTGTGACGACAGGAGGTGTGAGGGAGATGGGAGTTGGGTAGGGGGGTTGATGGGGTGCTAACCATTATTCTGAGGTACATTAAGGGCTGATTACAAAGGCTCAAATTTAAGAAAAGTGGCGCTGCATCCAATGCAGCGCCACTTTTCTTGCGCCCCTTAGTGCCTCCCTACTACCTCGCTACTGCCCCATGTGGGCACCGTATTAAATATACAGCGCACTATGGCTCAGGGCAGGGGCAATGGCATCATAAAATGTTGACCCTATTGATGTACTGTGCAGGATTAGTGCCAAAATGTTGGTGCTAATCCTGCAGAGTACATAGGGGCCCATTGAAAACAATAGTATGACCACTTTTAACACCTGCTTTGTGCAGGCGTTAAAAATAGCTGCTGCAAATGGCACAGTGGAATCTCTTAGGTTCCACTGCACCATTTTTTCTGTCCCCCTAACAGGGGAACACCCCCCATTGCATGCATTATTCCTGGCGCAGGGCATAATGTAGCGCACAGGATTACAAAGTGGTGCAATGCATGCATTTCGCCACTTTGCAAATACCGCGCAGCAAATTTAGCCTCATTGGCCCACATTAGAGTTATAAAAAATGACACTAATCTGGTGTAAGGATGCGCTAGGCACTCTCACATCTGGGTCAAAGTCTTTAACGGGAACCCTATTGAGACCAAGTGGGATGGACGAGCAGCTGTTTGCATGACATTGTTAGGCAGCTCCCTGCTGCGCCCCTCAGAATACTTACGCCCCGGGCCTGGGCATGCTCACCCAAGGCCGGCCCAGCCTGTACAAGTGCCTGCAGCTTCAACCCATCAGCCATCCTCGCTGGCGAAGCAAGGATTCCAACAGGCTTGGTGCAAGCAAGGCAAAGAGGCCCTGTTACTGCTGTATGACTGGTAAAATACATTATTAAGCAGTGTTAGGCCTCTGGTACACCCTTGGTAGCTATGCCTCTGCCTCCCCTACCAGTTGCAACCCACGTTCCGGTGAGCACAACGTTGAGAGGCAGCGGGGAGCGGTCAGGGGTGGGATTTGGAGGGTGCAGTGTGTTAGCAAGGTGCTTGCACTGAAGTGAGACCTCATGCAATGCCACAGCTCGGATAGTGGTGCTCTTCATGTCTGTGCAGTGTGAATTGTGGCATGACACTGGTGCAGTTCATGTAGTGCAGTGTGAATTGTGGCATGACACTGGTGCATGTGATTTTCGGCATGCTAATGGGGCTTTGTGTATCTGGAGATGCAAACTGTGTTACAGCAATGGCACGGTGTGAGTGCTGGGTGTGCATTGCCTACGCTAGCTGGACTGTGGGGTTCTACATATCAGGGAGGTATGGTGTCTGGCACAAGAGTAGTACTTTGCTGATGTTTACAATGTGGTTTCTTCCATTAGAGTTGTGTCCTATTCAATGGGGCAATGTAGAACCAGACACGGACATTTATGGGTTACATATTGTGGCATCACAGCAGTACCTTTATGTAAAGAGTAACTACAGTGTTTGTGGTGTTTGTGTCCTAAACCTATGTTGTGATGAACCTGCACCAGGTCTAGCACCTTAAGCAGCCTCACCATGGCGTCCTACTGAGTGTTTGGAATATCTATGCAAGTTGCTTATCATGGCGGGATAAGGAGTTATTATATGGCGCATGAAAGGCATATTATGCTGGAATATGTTTGATTGTGAGGCTGGTATACGTGGTGATTACAGTGTATCACATTGCTGAGAGATTTCTATGCCCTGAGGAAGTTCACAGATGGTGAACGAAACGCGTTGGCTGTCTTCTTGTTTGTTGAAGAAAATAAAGGCGTTATTGGAAAGATATATTGGATGATTTCAATTTAATTAAAAATAAAATTGTCGGTACCTGGCCAATCACAACATAAACTCACATGCAATATGTGTTTAGTGGACAATAATTAAGTTTGCATTGAAATCTATGTCAGATCATTCTAGTTTATAATTTTTAATTGCAAAGTCTGTAAATAGGATCTGGATTTAAATTATCTTATTTTTATCTAAAAGCCCTCAAGAAGCGACTGACTTGTGAAAAACATGTTGGCTGAGGATGTGATTGATATTGTGTCAACAATAAAAGATTTATAGCAACTTTTATTTGGAGAAGTGGATTTTTCAGATCGAGGACATTTTTCTGCGGGGGGTGGGAGGGAATCAGTGTTCTGAGAATATAGCGCTGGGCATTAATCCTGATATCCAGTTTCCTTTTCATTTGTTTCTTGCCAATACCTTGAATATATATGTATCACATATGTACATACATGTGGAGTTAGGTATAGAAAATCTCTACTTACTTACCCATTGATATTTTGGATTCGAAATGTTGTCCTAAATAAGCTGTGGCATAGATATTTTGGTTGCAATATTTAGGGTATACAACCGTATGAGGGGGTTTCTAAAGTGCACATCTAGCAAAGGGCAACAAATTCATAGGGTCAGTGGTCAAGATTATGAACTCCAATTGTTTATGGAGTTTGTGGGATAGTAGTGTAAGTAAAGGGACAGAACCTTCTAAGGGATCAAGATGACACATGAAACAAATGGAGTCGCCGTGGTACACCAAAAGTTATCTACTGAAGTACATGCACATAAAACAGAATAGAGCTTTTAATAGGCAGAAATATTGGCACCTATTGAAGACGTACTGGGAACAAGACGTATCCTGAGATTTATACTGAGATGGAGTTCAGAAGGAAGAATGCTAACTTAATGGGAGATGGCTGTTTCAGAAGTGGAAAAACTTTTGTTTGTGCGATACACATGACTAGAATTGGGTCTTCTTTGTTCCACTCACTTTTTGTGAAAGACCAAGTCAACCAACAAGGTCCAAGGTTTTGGGGGCACCGTTCCAGAGGTTAGGTCCACAGTTTGGACCAGCGACAAAATCTGTCAATCTGAGTCCTAGGAACGTGCTTCCCAGGGGGCCCTTTCTCAAATTGGGGATGGGTGACCTGATGTAACCAGTGTACTTAAATGTAAGTTACCGGTTTCTCTACCCTATTAGAGGTGGTTGTTTCTTTTTCTTTTGTATTATGTGAAGAGGTTATTCATTTTTGGTCCTGATGAAGCGTCAATGGATCCAGATGGACCGATAGACGCGAAACATGTTGACCTGTTCCTAAAGGCCCTATAAAAACCTGAAGCCCTTAGTATTATGTGAAAGTACCATGAGCATTATATTCTATATATGACTTTAAATTTTTGTTTTTAACCTTGGTCTTCATCTTCATGATACTGATTAAAATTATGATGTTGTTTGGGAGATGTATAACCAATTTTAATTAACTTTGTTTGACCTCTTTTTTGCACTGGTGCTTGAATGTAAGCATCTTTGACTGTATAACAGATTTTACAAGTCTTGATTATATGAATATGGTCTAGAGCCCCCCATTTGGGGTGCCCACCAGGCATTGCAGTGCCAGCTTGGTGTGGAGCATTTCCCGATGATGATACTATTCATCCATTGTGATGCTTGAGGGCTCTTGCTCCTGAGACCAGTGGTCCCCTAGGATGATATACAATTTTTGGAACAGTGTACTTTATATATTTGACTATAGTTTGGGAGATTGTACACTGGACCACTCAACCTCCCGGTCCCTCCCCCAATTTGTTTCTCGAGGCTGCAATCTGACATCATTGCTACACTGTACTCCCTTCTTCTTGTTCTTATGGGGTCCTAGTGTGCTCTAGATGGCAGAAAATTGAAGTTGCCGTGCTAATTGCCACGATCAGACAAAATTTCCCTGCGCTGAGTAGCGCAGCGGCCTAGAGCGGGTCGGAGTTCTATCCTGCCAGGCATGTGTTAGTTGAGGACAGCTGGCCTGTGGCAGTCAGTAAGAATTGTGCCGGTCCCCTAGGGCTCCATGTGGTATGGATCTGCTGCGGCCTGGGTGCCTGATGAGTGGCTTGAGCTCTCGCTGCACGTGCCGCCACCCCACGCCCTGGAGGCGTAGCTCCGAGAGGTGAGAAGGTGCATTAGCACAGGAAGTGCTGGCTGTGGCGGCGGTCTGGCTGTGGCAAAAGTGCCGTGGGTCAATTTGTACCCCAGGAGACTGTGCGGGAGCAGGTGTCTGGGCAGGTGACACTCTCCTTGCCCTGAACTGCAGTGGTGGGACCTGAGGCCTGTCAGCTGAGCAGCTCAGGCCAACAGAGCTTGGATCCCTCTGTGTTGTATGCTTTCCTGCGCCAGACTCCCTGACCCTGTGCTAAAGTGGCCTTGAACAGCCAGGGTCCTTTGGGATCCTGGGAGGCAGAGTGTATGCACCCCATGGGGCTGGTCATTGAAAATGGAGAGGTCACCAGTAGATTTAGAGATGGCTTGTCTGTTTATGCGCCCCTGGGCAGTCCGGGGTGTGGCAGGTCTCACAGGAGCGTCACTAATACCTGACCACCCCACAGAGAGGGTGTCATACAGATCTCAGTGTTTTCCCTGCACACCTCTTTTGGCAAAAATCTGAGAACCCTCCTCAATCAGACAGACAGCATGGCCCTGGAGCCACCATTTCATTGCTGAGCGGTGCAGTCAAGCTGGGGGGATCCACAAAATTGAGCCTAGGCTTACGGGGACTAGTTGCTCCATGATGACACCTGCTGGAATACATGGAGAAAGACTTTGCAACTGGAGGCTGTGGTGACGAAGGTCATGTCCCCCCGGGAGACCCCACAGAAACCATCTCCGAGGATGATGTGGGTGCACTATTGACTGAGATGGGCTACAGCCTCCGTACTAGAGATGCCAAAATTTATACCCTTCCTACCCGACTTGATAGAATGAGCAACAAATTGAAGAAGCATAAGGACTGACTGAAATATGCCAAACAAAGAGTCTCTGACACTGAAGATGATGGTACAAATAACAATGAACAACTGCACTTAATGGAGAAGATGCTTGAGGTGATCAAGGCGCAAAATTAAGATCTGAAAGGCTCTCTCCAGGAGAAACTACATGAGGCTCCTGGACCTGCCAGAGTCCAGCACCATGGACAAAATGAAGACTTAGATCGAAGATTTATTGAAATCCTTCTTTGGTAATCAGCTTCCCCACCTCTTTTTGGTTGAGAAGTCACGCAGATCGCTGGGCCCGTGCATGCCCCAGGAGCTCAGGCATGACCAATCATAGCTCGCCTCCTGCACTGAAGACATCGAGATATGATCCTACAACTCTTGAGGGAGAAGAGCGATCAGCAACACCAAGGCATTAGGATCTCTATCTATACTGCCTTTATGTTGGAGGTTCAAAGCGCCCATAGAGGATTTCTACTAGCACAAAAGCTACTGCTGAAAGTGGGACTGTTGAATGGCCTCATATACACAGCCAAACTGCGGGTCACTGCTGAGGGGATAACGCATTTCGTCATCAGCCAAAAGCAACTCCAGATTGCTGCTGCGGATGGACACATGCTGATGACCATATCAATTGTCTTATTGCCAACAATTAGTGCCTAAGATTTGATACTGCAATATCACACTCACAGCTATTTGCTGATTTTAAACACCTCTTCCACTGAGGGCCAGTTGGCACTCCACTCCTCCCTCATTGCGAGCTTCAATGACCTGGTCAACGTGCCTCTTTTTCAGATCATTACACGCCTCCTTTCACTTTTGGACATCACTCTGCATCTGCTCACGGCTCCCGTGATGGAGACACGGAGAAGACTGCCACCTCCAGCCCACAGCCCACTTGGGTCATTGTGACGATGTTGAATAGGTCTATCTGGAGGCTTTCTATTTCTCTCTATGGACCCCCTCATGTCGTCTTATATGTTTGATGGTGATGTTAGACTCTCTCGAAGTGACACAGGGCTCCCGCAGACTCTCTGCACTCCTCCAGGATGGTTCCCATACGGTCCCCAAAGACTAGAGGGTGAATCAGCTCTGTTGTTGCTCTAGGGTTTATTGGGGTTGGAGAGATCTTCAACGGGTTGGGGATGGTTAAGTGGGTGGGGGGAGAAGGAGCTCTGTTGTTGTGTTGTTGCCGCCATTGTTTGCCTCACTAATCCACTAGTCCTTCACTGTTGCACTGCAGAGTGTTGTTATGACTCCTGTCTCTAGCTTAGGACTATCTGACCCTACTAGTATATCCCTGTGTGGGATGCTCTTCCATTTGTACCATCACCAACAGGATGACTCAAGTTAGGTTACTATCAGGGAAGTCCTGGGGGAGTGGGTGGTCCTCACAAGGTCTGACAAATATTTGCATACTTCTGATGCCATAAAGTTGATATAGGTTTTCTACAGGAACCCCACCTAACAGAACACAGTCTCACTTGAGTGCAGACCATCTGGACGGGTGAGCAGCATGTTCCAGTCCGAAATTGGGCTGCTATAAGAGAGTATTATGCCACCAACACAGGTTCAGTTGATTCCCCAAACTTGCTCTGGGAGGCTTACCAGGCATGCCTACAAGGGGCCTGTACATCCAGGCAGCTGGGGGTGTTGCGAGACATCAGTGCTCGCATGGCCCACCTTGAACAAGAGCTGAGAGATCTGGAAACTAGGAAGTATGCTACTAATGATATGCAGAAAAGGGCCCAAATCCATAAAATACTGTCTGAATACCAGGAAGAGGTGAAGAGGGAAACCCATACTTGCATAAAGAGGCTGTCGGGAGAACTGGAGAGAGCTGGTAAAACTCTTGCATCTTTACTAAAGGGCAACAAAGACAATTGCTATATCACAAAAATTCTGAATTCTGCAGGCCTTAGCTGTCACACTACCAGTGACATTCTGCAAGCAATGGAACAATATTACTCCCAGTTATATACCTCCGACCTTATAACAGCCCCAGACACAGTGCACAATTGTTTTGCTTCCACATAGCTGCTCTGGCTTGACAAGCATCACATACAATTTCTTGATGTTCCGTTTCATTTGGAAGATGTTACGGGTTATCCGCTGCATTCCTAACGTTAAGGCCCCTGGACTGGATGGCCTTACCGCCCAGTTCTACAAGAAGTATGCCAAACTCCTAGTCCCACACCGTCTGGCTATGTATGACGATGCCAGGACGCCTGGTGTTTTTCCCGCAACCATGAGAGTGGCACTCATAGTTATGATACTCAAACCGGACAAGCCTGTCCACCACTGTGATTCTTATAGGCCACTATCTATGGTAAACATCGTCAATAAAATACTAGCCAAGTTAATAGTTGATAGAGTGCTCCCACTCCTACCCAGCATTATCTGACCGAATCATGCGGGGTTCGTACCGGGAAGATCTACCTTGTATAGCCAAACATCTCTCTTCACAGTGCTCCATTTTCTGGCTCCAGAGCTCCTGGCTACTGCTATCTTCCTAGACACTACTAAGGCTTTTGATTGGCTGGAATGACCATGTCTATTCTCTCTGCTACGTCATATCGCCATCCTCCAGTGGATCGAGCTACTCTCTGACCAACCAACTGCTTGTATACGTGTAAATGGAGTAGTAACACCAGCTTTCCAGATTAGTAGGGGCAAAAGCAGGGCTATCTGCTCTTTGTAATAGCTAAGTAGCCACTGGTGTCCCATTTGTGGCAACATCGCTGAATGTGGACTCAACATCGCTGAATGTGGACTCAACATCACAATGTGCTGCCTCATGGTCTCCATGAATGCTGATGACGTCACGGTTTACGTGGGAGAACCTGAAACAAACCTAGTGCCAGTGCTGTGCAGATTTATCATATTTGGTGGACAAGCCAGTATTAATATCAACTGAGCCAAATTGATAATCGTCCACTTATCGCCAGCTACACTACAATTCAATATAGCCCTTCCCATGCGATGGTGAGCTCTGTGGTTAAATATCTCAAGATCTAGATCAGTAGGGCTATAGTGACTTGGCTAAACTATGGCAGGCGAATTACAGCTAGGTCATCACTTGGTTGGAAGACTGGATTTCACGCTGGGTCAGACTACCCCTGACCACAGCCGGCAGAATAGCCATCATTAAAATGTTGATCCTGACAAAGTATTTTTTATCTCTTTTTTATCTCTTTGTAAACCTCCCTACACCCGTAACAAGGTATTTCTTACTTGCCCACTTGACGCTTGAGGAGGCGATCTCAGCTAGCATGGAAGTTACTGAATACTATTACTGTGTGCAGGCACAGTTCATGCACCACTGACTACTCCCTGAGCTGTTTGTGCCCAGGGTGGTGGCCTTGTGAGACAATATGGCTCCTGGTTCTTTGACTACTGTTAGCTTCACAACACCAAAGAAACCTAGTGGCACGGTGGACGTGGTGAGATGCAGAGATGCACTGTGCGGGGTTGTGCTGGACCTAGGCACTGGGCATGCTTACCTGCCATATATTCGCCAGCCTTGCTGCTGAACGCTTGGCTGCAGCTCACACCGATGGGAGACCTCTACCCAACAAGTTGTTTCTTGACTTACTAGACCTGCAGGCCATGTCTGACTGCACTCCATTAGGCATGCTTCTTTATTACCGGTTACAGAGCATGGGCATGCAGGCAAACCCTTTTTTCCTCCAGGAACCAGCCAGGCTGCATGCACTAGACTCCATCACCACCACTCCCTCCCCCAGGAAGCTAACCACACAATTATACTCTACCATGTAAGCTACGGCCCTGGTGGTTGCATCCAAGGCACGTGCTGAGTGGCAGGCTGACATGCAGGTAGATATCCCGGATGACCACTGGACACAATGCTGTGCCCAAACGGGAGCGCTGTCCCCTAACAATAGATTCCGCTTAATGCACATCAAATACCTACACAGATTACATCACAAACCCTCACAAATATGCAAAAAGGCTATAGTAGATCACACCAGGTGCACAAGATGGGGGGAAGGAGGGTGTGGACTTTTTACACGTGGGTTGGCAATGCCCAAAAACCTCTGAATATTCCAGATAATAGATGACAGTACCACCATGATGACATCCAGATCATCTCTAGTACCTCTGCTGGGGTATGTAAAGGACAACCCACCCAGTGTACGCAAACTGACTGCATTAATGCTGTTCCTAGCAAAGCAAAGCCATAGTCATGAACTAGGAGCGACCTGCTGCACCTAAAATCCGCTGTTGTATTACTGGTATTGCATACTGCCAAGATCAGCTTACAGAATGTTGGCTCCTAATGCCCATCAAGAACAGACCCAAATATATGGGCACCATACACAACATACATGGCAATACACCCAGACTGGAGGTGAGTTAGTAGGGTATGCCCCGCTGCACCTCCTACTGATTATGGAGGCTTGTAAATGTGGCTGTGGGCAAACGAGATACAGTGACCGCTTGAACATATATTCAGAATGGGCAAAACACCCAAACCATGCCATAGCATGTCGTGGGTGTGTTTTAGTACCTTTCTTGGGCACCTATATTTTAGCCTGGCTTTGGCCTATGGCCTGTGCCCTTTCACCTAGATAATTTGCTCTATTTTTATTTATTCATTTTAGAATAGCTTTGCTTTTAGTGCAGATGTTTTATTTTCCTAGTCAGTGCTATTCTGTGAGAGCGTTATTATGCAAGACATTTCTCATCATGTTCCTTGGCCAAGGCTGACCGAGAACTGTACAAGACCAACACAAGATAATGTCTGGTATTGCCGCCACAAGAACCTGTAGACAGTCTAACACTTAGGCACATGCCCACATCAGGCCTATTTCGCAGAACAATATGTGTTCCTATAAAAACACCATGTAGGCCAAAGGAGGGCTGAGAGGGGTCGTTCCGGCCAGGATTTCCATCCATGCTGCATGCCACTTTACAGCTGACTCTTGTCTCTGCAAGCCAGCCAAGGAGACGAAGGGCAGACCTTCATTCTAAGGTAATGGGGTGGGTGCTCCTCTCTGGACTGACTATGGACAGACTGGGCTAACACTGCGATGCTCTTGCTAAGAAGCTAAATGCTAGGCTTAGGTAGGAATTCTAAATACATGTTTATTGAAATATGTTGGGATTGTTTATCTTTTTCTCACTAATCATCACAATCCTGATTTTGTTATGCATCATTATCCTAATAATTGCAGCTGATATATTTTATCGCAGATTGCAGTCTTTTCAATAAAGGTATTGAAAACCATCCTGGATCCCTTCATTGCCTGTGTGTGTGTTTGAGACCTTTGCTAATGAGAGAAAGGGGTAAGATCCATTCACAATGATTGTCCTGAGAGATCACTAGAGTGTCATGCAATAGGCTGCCACAAATCACCTTTCCTTCTTGGGTTGAGTGAGGTGCTGCTAGTAAGCCAGAAGGGTTGAGACGACAGCTGCCAACTGGTGAGGAAATGACTCAGTCATCCACAAGCGGTGGTGCTGCCATCCCTAATTCAGCAGTCTTGTTCTAACAGTGAGAGTATCACGACAAGCATGTTGCGATACTGAATTCCAGACACACCTCAAAATAATTATATGATGATATGTAATAGCTTAGTTTAACAACGTTATGTTATGTTATGTTATGTTAGGGGTTTTTCTGAAGTGCAGCAAATACCCAGAGGCAGCTTGATGCTAAATATGAGAAGAAGAGAGAGCAGACGTCTAGGCAGATCCAAAGAGCCATGTCTTTAACTGTTTACAAACTGCAACAAATTGGGAGCATTCTTGATGGCCAGTGGCAGAGCATTCCAGGCCCTAGAGGTACCTACAGCAAAGCTCTTGCCGCCCCAGGTAGCACGCTTAAACATAGGGACTAAAACCAGTTTGGCAGTGGTGGACTGTAGTGTTGTGCCTGGGGAATACCAAGTGATTGTGTTCTGTAAAAATTCCGGACTAGTGCCATGCAAGGCTTTATAGGTGATGCAACGTTGTGCATGTGTACAACAGCTAACCAAATAACTTTACAATTAGGATACCATGAATATGTAGATCTAAACCAAGTCAGTTAAAAGATATAAATATAAACAAGAAAATATGGCACACATTAGGGGCAAATGGGTTGGGTTGTTTTGAAAGGTGTGGGGCAAAGACACTAAGAGGCATATTTACAAGCTCCATAGCACCACCAGAGCGGCACTTTTTGTGACGCTCAAGTGGCGTTGTGCATTATGCATATTTACAAGGCGGCGCTAAGCCACTTTTTGTGTTTCCACCGCAACACCCATTGCTTTTGATTGCTTTTGACACTGCCCCAGATTTACAAGAAGGCGTAAATCTGTGGCAGCATCAAAAACATGGTACAACGAGGAGAAATACTTTTACTTCTCGTTTTTTGCTTTTCTTATGTGTGCTGCATTGTACAGCACACATAGAAAGAGCAAAGAATACATAGAAAGAGCAAAAACTCCATGAATGATTGTTTATGTGCAGCAAGGTGTCCCTTTCGGCACATAAACAATCACTAAATAATAACGATTTAGTACTTCTATGTGTGCTGCATTCTGCAGCACACATAAAAGTGCAAGATCGCCATTGTAGATTGTTTATGTGCAGGATGGGACACCTTCCTGCACACAAGCAATCCTACCCTTCAACGCAGACACCCTTGCACTATGGTGCAAGGATGCCTGCGTTGGTGCTGGCAGCTAAATTTAGCGCCAGCGCTAGGGGATACACAGGGGTGTGCCATATTTTTTTAATAAGGTGCATCCGTGTGTTTCAGAACTGGCACAGCGCAGTGCTGGCAATTTTGGTGCAACAACATGCTGCAACAGTTCATTGTAAACATGCACCTAAAAATGAGACTATATGAGAGCAGTGACCTCTTGCTACCTTGTTGCGATGGCCGACCTGATTCACACGCTCAAGGGGGATTTAACATATTGATTTGGGAGCTAAAATACGTGTCTTGTGCAAAATCACTAATACAAGCTATGGATTCTCTGAAGTATATGACAATATAAATATCAAAATCATCTTTAGCAAAACTATAAACTCCAAAACATCGCCTAGCACAATGCCAACTTTACATAAATATCTCTTTAAAAAAATGTCAGACTGCATCCGTTCACAATACTCCTGAACTTAGAAGAGGAAATTAATCCAAGAGCTTGCAATTAAATACAGATCAACATCTGTGGGGAATTTTCATATATGTTTGAGGTTTTGACAGTTTGTATTTAGGAGTGTTTGTTTTGAAAAAACATATTTTTCAGCCTAACATTTCATATCGACTAAAGGTAAAATGTGGATGGAACGTGGGGTGGTGTGAGGTCTGTAGAGGGGGATTTCCTTTACGGACTAGGTGGTCTCACACACTATATAGTGTCATGCTTCATCATATGACCACCTAGCCCCACCCAGGTAGGACAATACCACCTGGGCGGACTCAACCTCACTGTTAAAAGAACAGGAGGGAGTGCGTAAATTAGTTTGATTTCTGGAAAGAAGGGATCCAGCTGTGCTATGGGAATAAAAACACCTACTCAGATACCAGGGTGAGTTTAATAGAAGGTTCTGTGTGGTGTGATTAAAAGAAGTGGGGAACCAGTGTGAGAGCAATGACTCACAAGGTCACCTATCTAAAAAAAGTAGCCGACATGTTTCTGCCCTTGTGATTGAGCTATGGAGGGTCTCTGGGCATTCATCAGGGCGTTGGATCCCTGTTGCAAATGCTTATTGCGCGCTGCAGAATTAATCGCAGTAGGAAAAAGGGGAAGGGCCTACCTTAACCAAGGGAATACCTGGGGAGGACCTATAGTAAATACAATAACATAAACAGACCAAAATTGGCGGTGAGAAGATAATCCACAGCAAACCACAGCACACGTGACAAAATTTCATGCAGAACACAAGAGTACTGGTTGCAGATAGAACGGTCGCAGCAATGCTGGCTATGCGCGGCGAGTGGTAGGTCAAGGAAGACAATTCCTTACCCTAACGATAGAGGCTACTAGCCTCTGGTATCCTGGAGAGGGAGCGTCCCCTTATAGTCAGACTCTAGGGTTAGAAGGGAAAGAGCAGAAGGGGAGAGTAAAGATGAAAAAATATATGAAAGAATAGTACAGAAGTAGTCAAGGAATAGACGGCAGAAGCCAAGATCAGAGTGGAAAAAACTGTAGAAATCTGAAAAGGAGGACACTGGAGAAGGGGGAAAAAAAGGGGGGGGTCAGGGGGGAGAAAAAGGGAAGGAAAAAGGGGAGAAAAGGGAAAAAAGGGAAAAAAAGGGGAAAAAAGGGGGGAGGGGGGAAAAAGGGAGGGGGGAAGAACAAAGAAAGGAATAAGAAAGAAAAAGAAAAGGAAAGACAGCTGAGAAAAAGGAACGAAAGCAAGAGAAAAGGGCAGGAAGAAAGGGAGAAGTGAGGCTTCTTATCTGTGTTTCCATCGTTGGTCGACTCACTGCATCAAAGGTGGGCGCTCTCTGTGCGCCTATACCGACCTCTCTGTCAGGACCGCTTGGGTAAAGTGACCTGAAAGTCGGTAGCTGATATAGTGGTCTTAATGGGGAGAATTACTTGCAGCTGCAGGCAATCACCGCCGCGGCCCGGGGGCCGGAAGTAATGCGAGCTGCTAACGATTCTATGCGCCGGAATTGATTACGGCCGCCCCGGAGGTGCCGGGGGCCGGAAATGGCCAATAGTGATGGGGGCGCCCGTGGGCAGCGCCACCCTAACATGCTGTGCCCCCTCTGGGTGCCGGAGCCGCCGCGGTAAGCGACCGCGGCTAGGGGAAAGCCCTGTTTGGGCGGGGCGCCAACCCGCAAGTGCTGTCGGGAAACGTAGTTTCCCGGCAGCCATGCGGGCTGCCTACACTTGCGGAACTGGGAAACGTAGTCTCCCAGTAGCGAGCGAGGCTGCTAAGGAAAGGAGAGGCCGGGACAAGGGCGGAGTGGAAGGAGGGGGGGGGGGGTGTGGGAGGGGGTGGGGAGGGTTTGGGAAAAAGGAAAAGAAAAGGGAAGGGTGGGAGGGGAGGGGGTAGGGGGGAAAAAAAAAACGGCAGAAAAGGGGGGAGCAGAAGAAAAAGAGGGGAGGCAGAGAAAGAAAGAGATGTGAAGAGAAAGAAAAAGAGAGGACCAAGGAGAGACCGAGGGTCGAGGAAGAGGAGGGAAGAAAAAAGGTGAAGGAAAAAGAAGGTGTGAGGGACAGGAGGGTGAAAATGAAAAGAAGAAAGTAAAGAAAAAAGTGAGAAAAGGAGGGAAGAGGGAAAGAAGAAAAGAGTTAAAAAGCGAGGGAAGGAAAAAAGGGGGAGCAAGGCCAGAGAAGGCAAAAAAGGGGGAACAAAGAGGGTTCTAATTTTAAAGAGAGAACCAAGGTATCTCGTCATTTAATCCAACCGTGTCGGTGTGCAATCTCCAAATCCAGCGTTGTTCTGCCCTAAATAGTTTTTCTGACATGCTGGGGGTCGAAGGAGAGAAATGTTCCAGGACCGTCCAAGACATGTCATCTGGAGAGTGGTTTCTTTGTAGGAAATGGCTAGTGAGCTTCGTTGCGTCTCGTTTGCACCTAATCGTGCTCCTATGTTCACAAATTCTGGTGCTCACCTTCCTCGTAGTCATACCCACATATTTAAGTAGGCAAGGGCATTTGATTAAGTAAACTACGTTTTTGCTGTTACAATTTGTAAGTGATTTTTGCACCCATGGGGTTTTGAGATCAAGATCGAAGGTAGTAGATCTATGGGTAAAAGGGCAAACGCTGCAGTTGCCGCATGGGTAATGACCTGCGGGGGGGCCATTTGCCAAAGTGTAGTCTGTGTGGAACCTCGCTTCTCCTTTGGTCTAGTGTGGACCACCATGTCCCGTATATTGGTTGCTCTCTTAAACGCGTGTAATGGTGGTTCAAAGGGTAAGCCACCTGATGTCAAAAATTTTCAATTCTCTCTAATAATCTTCTGGATTTCATTGGATAGGGGATTAAAGGTGGTGACACATACGATCTTATCCAGACTTGGTTTCTGTGCTCGAGGCTGTAGCAACTGGTCTCTGTTATTGTTGCGTGCCCGTTTTCGTGCCCTATTAACCAGATGTGGGGGATAATCCTTGGTGTGTAGCTTGGTAGAGAGTTTGTCTGCATGTTTGCGGTAATCGGTGACGGATGAGCAGTTTCGTCTTAACCGTAGGAACTGCCCAACCGGGAGGTTGTCTCGTAGGGCTCGTGGGTGGAAGCTCTGGTATTGTAATAAATTGTTGCAGTCCGTTGGTTTATAGTAAACTTCAGTAGCTAACCCGCCGTCTTGTTCATAGATTAGTAGATCGAGGAAAGGTAGTTTTTTCTCACCTATGTTCATTGTGAAGGTTAAAAATGGGTTAGCCCCGTTGAGCCAAACAGCGAATGCCTGGGCCTCTTCTTTACTACCGGTCCATATTAGCAGTACATCATCGATGTATCACTTCCAGAGTTTGATCTGATCTCGGTAGGGATTGTCCTCATGTCGGACCGTATGTCTTTCAAAATGGTCAACGTATAGACATGCTAGACTAGGGGCAAATGTACTACCCATTGATGTGCCTTGTGTCTGCAAGAAGAAACTATCTTCAAACTTGAAGTAGTTTCTGGTGAGAGCGAGATGTGCTAAGTCCAGTATGAACCCAGGGGGGGTTTGTGATTCACCCATATGTATGTCCAGCAGGTTGCTTATTACTTCCAGAGTAGCCTCTTGCGGGATGTTTGTGTAGAGCGATTCCACATCAAGAGTAATTAGAAGTTCCTTAGATTTGTCAAAGGCTATAGACTCCAGTAAAAGGAGGACATGGGTGGTGTCCTTAAGATAGGTCGGGATCCTTTTGACTAACGGTTGAAGGAAGAAATCCACAAATTTTGACAAGGGCTCAAGTGCCGAGCCTATCCCGGAGACTATGGGCCTACCGGGTGGAGGAATCTTTTCTTTATGTACTTTTGGTAGAATATAAAAGTACGGGATTTTTGGGTTGGTTTGTATCAAATATGATGCCTCATGATCTGTGATCCAGTTGTTTTCCTTCCCTTTTGATACTAGGAAGGTGATCTCTTCTTGGACATCAATTGTAGGGTCACGTGACAGACGCTTGTAGTGTCTGGTATTCCCCAGTAGTCGCTCACACTCGTCTCTATACATTTTGTGTGGAAGAATCACAGTGGCCCCGCCTTTATCTGCTGGTTTGATGATAATATTAGGATCGGCTGTAAGGCTCTTCAGTGACTCTATTTCGATTTTACTCATATTGTGGAATACTTTGTTGGATGACTCAGTCAGCCCATTGATCTTAAGGGATACTGATTTCTCGAAACCCAGCACCTCCGGGGGCATTTGCCGTGCTGGGGGGCAAAAGGTAGATTTCGGGCATAGTCCTGTATTCTGTGCAGGAGTATCATATTCTTTCCCGAGGAAAAAGGTTTTTAGGCGGATCTTACGAAACAGACCTGCCAGTTCTGTTCTGGTTCTGAATAGGTCTACTTTAGGGGTAGGCACGAAATTCAGGCCTTTATTTAATGCTTGGGTTTCGATTTGACTCAGGGTCCGATTGGT